>NC_140920.1:10708411-13261222 GCF_045865225.1 Trachurus japonicus | reverse complement strand
AAAAACCAAACAGGCGATTTTAAAAAGACGACAGGCGCGCGGCTTACGTTTTTTTTTTTTTTAACCAAAAATTAAAATTTCTTCAAATTTCTCCAAACTCGGATATATCATCTGGGGGTCCGAGGGGAGTCCAACGCAGAAGGTTTGGTTGAAATCGGGCGGGTGGTTTTGGAGAAAATGACCAAAAACCAAACAGCCGATTTTAAAAAGACGACAGCCGCGGCTTACGTTTTTTTTTTTTTGACCAAAAATTTAAATTTCTCCAAACTCGGATATATCATCTGGGGGTCCGAGGGGAGTCCAACGCAGAAGGTTTGGTTGAAATCGGGCCGGTGGTTTTGGAGAAAATGACCAAAAACCAAACAGGCGATTTTAAAAAGACGACAGGCGCGCGGCTTACGTTTTTTTTTTTTTGACCAAAAATTAAAATTTCTTCAAATTTCTCCAAACTCGGATATATCATCTGGGGGTCCGAGGGGAGTCCAACGCAGAAGGTTTGGTTGAAATCGGGCCGGTGGTTTTGGAGAAAATGACCAAAAACCAAACAGCCGATTTTAAAAAGACGACAGTCGCGCGGCTTACGATTATTTTTTTTTTGACCAACAATTTAAATTTCTCCAAACTCGGATATATCATCTGGGGTCCGAGGGGAGTCCAACGCAGAAGGTTTGGTTGAAATCGGGCCGGTGGTTTTGGAGAAAATGACCAAAAACCAAACAGGCGATTTTAAAAAGACGACAGGCGCGCGGCTTACGTTTTTTTTTTTTTGACCAAAAATTAAAATTTCTTCAAATTTCTCCAAACTCGGATATATCATCTGGGGGTCCGAGGGGAGTCCAACGCAGAAGGTTTGGTTGAAATCGGGCCGGTGGTTTTGGAGAAAATGACCAAAAACCAAACAGGCGATTTTAAAAAGACGACAGGCGCGCGGCTTACGTTTTTTTTTTTTTGACCAAAAATTAAAATTTCTTCAAATTTCTCCAAACTCGGATATATCATCTGGGGGTCCGAGGGGAGTCCAACGCAGAAGGTTTGTTTGAAATCGGGCCGGTGGTTTTGGAGAAAATGACCAAAAAACCAAACAGGCGATTTTAAAAAGACGACAGGCGCGCGGCTTACGTTTTTTTTTTTTTTTACCAAAAATTAAAATTTCTTCAAATTTCTCCAAACGCGGATATATCATCTGGGGGTCCGAGGGGAGTCCAACGCAGAAGGTTTGGTTGAAATCGGGCCGGTGGTTTTGGAGAAAATGACCAAAAACCAAACAGCCGATTTTAAAAAGACGACAGGCGCGCGGCTTAGGTTTTTTTTTTTTGACCAAAAATTTAAATTTCTCCAAACTCGGATATATCATCTGGGAGTCCGAGGGGAGTCCAACGCAGAAGGTTTGGTTGAAATCGGGCCGGTGGTTTTGGAGAAAATGACCAAAAACCAAACAGCCGATTTTAAAAAGACGACAGGCGCGCGGCTTACGTTTTTTTTTTTTTGACCAAAAATTAAAATTTCTCCAAACTCGGATATATCATCTGGGGGTCCGAGGGGAGTCCAACGCAGAAGGTTTGGTTTGAAATCGGGCCGGTGGTTTTGGAGAAAATGACCAAAAACCAAACAGGCGATTTTAAAAAGACGACAGGCGCGCGGCTTACGTTTTTTTTTTTTTTTTTTACCAAAAATTAAAATTTCTTCAAATTTCTCCAAACTCGGATATATCATCTGGGGTCCGAGGGGAGTCCAACGCAGAAGGTTTGGTTGAAATCGGGCCGGTGGTTTTGGAGAAAATGACCAAAAACCAAACAGCCGATTTTAAAAAGACGACAGGCGCGCGGCTTACGTTTTTTTTTTTTTTGACCAAAAATTTAAATTTCTTCAAATTTCTCCAAACTCGGATATATCATCTGGGGGTCCGAGGGGAGTCCAACGCAGAAGGTTTGGTTGAAATCGGGCCGGTGGTTTTGGAGAAAATGACCAAAAACCAAACAGCCGATTTTAAAAGACGACAGGCGCGCGGCTTACGTTTTTTTTTTTTGACCAAAAATTTAAATTTCTCCAAACTCGGATATATCATCTGGGGGTCCGAGGGGAGTCCAACGCAGAAGGTTTGGTTGAAATCGGGCCGGTGGTTTTGGAGAAAATGACCAAAAACCAAACAGGCGATTTTAAAAAGACGACAGGCGCGCGGCTTACGTTTTTTTTTTTTTGACCAAAAATTAAAATTTCTTCAAATTTCTCCAAACTCGGATATATCATCTGGGGGTCCGAGGGGAGTCCAACGCAGAAGGTTTGGTTGAAATCGGGCCGGTGGTTTTGGAGAAAATGACCAAAAACCAAACAGGCGATTTTAAAAAGATGACAGGCGCGCGGCTTACGTTTTTTTTTTTTTTTACCAAAAATTAAAATTTCTTCAAATTTCTCCAAACTCGGATATATCATCTGGGGGTCCGAGGGGAGTCCAACGCAGAAGGTTTGGTTGAAATCGGGCCGGTGGTTTTGGAGAAAATGACCAAAAACCAAACAGCCGATTTTAAAAAGACGACAGGCGCGCGGCTTACGTTTTTTTTTTTTTGACCAAAAATTAAAATTTCTTCAAATTTCTCCAAACTCGGATATATCATCTGGGGGTCCGAGGGGAGTCCAACGCAGAAGGTTTGGTTGAAATCGGGCCGGTGGTTTTGGAGAAAATGACCAAAAACCAAACAGCCGATTTTAAAAAGACGACAGGCGCGCGGCTTACTTTTTTTTTTTTTTGACCAAAAATTAAAATTTCTTCAAATTTCTCCAAACTCGGATATATCATCTGGGGGTCCGAGGGGAGTCCAACGCAGAAGGTTTGGTTGAAATCGGGCCGGTGGTTTTGGAGAAAATGACCAAAAACCAAACAGCCGATTTTAAAAAGACGACAGGCGCGCGGCTTAGGTTTTTTTTTTTTTGACCAAAAATTTAAATTTCTCCAAACTCGGATATATCATCTGGGGGTCCGAGGGGAGTCCAACGCAGAAGGTTTGGTTGAAATCGGGCCGGTGGTTTTGGAGAAAATGACCAAAAACCAAACAGGCGATTTTAAAAAGACGACAGGCGCGCGGCTTACGTTTTTTTTTTTTGACCAAAAATTAAGATTTCTTCAAATTCCTCCAAACTCGGATATATCATCTGGGGGTCCGAGGGGAGTCCAACGCAGAAGGTTTGGTTGAAATCGGGCCGGTGGTTTTGGAGAAAATGACCAAAAACCAAACAGCCGATTTTAAAAAGACGACAGGCGCGCGGCTTACGTTTTTTTTTTTTTTTTACCAAAAATTTAAATTTCTTCAAATTTCTCCAAACTCGGATATATCATCTGGGAGTCCGAGGGGAGTCCAACGCAGAAGGTTTGGTTGAAATCGGGCCGGTGGTTTTGGAGAAAATGACCAAAAACCAAACAGCCGATTTTAAAAAGACGACAGGCGCGCGGCTTACGTTTTTTTTTTTTTGACCAAAAATTAAAATTTCTCCAAACTCGGATATATCATCTGGGGTCCGAGGGGAGTCCAACGCAGAAGGTTTGGTTGAAATCGGGCCGGTGGTTTTGGAGAAAATGACCAAAAACCAAACAGGCGATTTTAAAAAGACGACAGGCGCGCGGCTTACGTTTTTTTTTTTTTTTTTTGACCAAAAATTAAAATTTCTTCAAATTTCTCCAAACTCGGATATATCATCTGGGGGTCCGAGGGGAGTCCAACGCAGAAGGTTTGGTTGAAATCGGGCCGGTGGTTTTGGAGAAAATGACCAAAAACCAAACAGCCGATTTTAAAAAGACGACAGGCGCGCGGCTTACGTTTTTTTTTTTTTTGACCAAAAATTTAAATGTCTTCAAATTTCTCCAAACTCGGATATATCATCTGGGGGTCCGAGGGGAGTCCAACGCAGAAGGTTTGGTTGAAATCGGGCCGGTGGTTTTGGAGAAAATGACCAAAAACCAAAGAGGCGATTTTAACGAGCGGCCAGGCTGCACCTGCACTGTTCTATTTATAGACTTTGATAACGAGCTGGCCCCAACAGCTGGCCACTGCACACAGAGCAGAGCAGAGAGATTTGTGCTCTGAGCAGCTTCCGAAAACAGCCCAGAAAAAGAGAACCGTACCTCTTATCAGAATGTGGCCATGACTACTGGGGCAAGGAGACCTTCCTGAGCACATTGATGTGCATTAAATGTTTGTAGGGCAAAAACTTTTCTCAGGGTCGCAAGGTAGAAAAGGGGGCATTTCTGTTTTTCTAAAAAAATCAGCTCCTACTTTTATATTGAAGTGGATGAGCCACTGGAGTGGGTCTAGCTGCACAATTAGGCTCATAGAGACAATTCTGTAAGTCTGTCTGCTGTTTTGAACACATCAAATGAGACACGACAAGTGTGGCTACAAACCAGTGAGGAAATCATGTGTCTAGAGTTTAATTTGTGGCCGTGCTGGCAATTTATCCAGAAAAAATCCTGAATGTTTTTTCGATCCCTCTCACTCTAGCGATGATGTCACTTACTCTAAGCCCTGCTCGTTAGACGCAACACACACCCATTATAAAGCTGGATTTTGTCAAAAAACTTAATGATTTTAAAGCGGCCAAATATCAGAAATTGTTGAAGATATCAATAAGCTGAGTCATAGAGGAATACTTAAAAAGTTTGTCTACAGCTCAGAATTCGAATGAAGTCTCTAGCTGAAAGTATGTGGACACATAGGCTGAAAGAAGTAAGAAGATTTGAAGAGTTTCAAGACTGTTACAATGCATTCTCTATGGGGAAAAAAAATCAGAAATAGTTGAATATTGCAAAAAGTATGAATAGTTGAAAAGAGAAAAGACATAGCACACCTGTCCCGAAAAGGCTGAACATTTTGATATTTGAATTGTTGAAATAGCACAAAGTATGAAGGACTAGTTAAATGCCGAAGAAAGGCAGAAAATGGCCGAACCGAATAACAATAGTGTGAATGCTGGAAGCATTCACACTAACTAGAAACAGCATTTCCTAACGGAACATGCGTGTGAATGCTGAAACCCAATGCTGAACCATGCTGAATTAGCAGAATAAATTGACAAAGACATGCGGAATAGCATACAAGAAACAGGTCCATGGAAGGAATTGAACCCACAACTTCATGAGTGGTAACCTAACACACTAACCATATGGCCACAGAGAACCTGAGTTACAATGAGCTTTATACTATGAGGAATCAAAGACTGTCCAATGACAGCTGAATAATTGGAATCAAAAGTCAAGCAATGATGTGAAATGACTGAGGCAGGAATCGAACCCATGACTTTATGATCACTAAGCCTTTACTCTGCCACTTGGCTACAGAGAGCACACTGCTTTCTAGACTGTTGTCATTCATTGTAATGTGATGATGTGCTGCAAACTGGTATGAGTAATCAAGGAGATAACAAACACCTGTAACCAATTGAAGTCGGGGGAGGAGAGCAGAATTCAACATAACATAACAAGAGTTCTTCCCTTGGATTCAAACCAGTGACCTTGGGGTTGGCAAGTGGCCACTCTACCCCCTACACTACAGTGGACTTATGGAGAAGAGAGGTTGAGACTTTCATGAATGTGAGATTTTTCAATGATGCTTAAAAACAAAAGTAAGGAAAGTGCAGAAATTAGCCACACCAAGCAAGAAGAGGACTTTTTTGTGACCTGTGACTATTTTTTGGTGAATTAAAATGAATTAAAAAGCACTTAACAGCAAGTTACAAAGTTGAGCTCCTTCTCCTGCTGCTGTGAAAAAAAATGCATTGGGCTGAAAGAGAGCAGAGAGCTCCCTGGCTGCATTTAGAAAATATTTTAAATTATAATCTAAGTCTCTTTGCATTTTTGACCAGAATTTTAGCCAGAAGACAAGTGTGGCTACAAAACTGGAGAAAATAATTTGTCTAGAGTTTAATTTGCAGAAAAAGTTAAATATTTTAAAAAGTATAAATAGTTAAAAAGAGAAAAGTAATGCCGATAAAGTTCAAAAAAAGCTGCACGTTTTGATATATGAATTGTTGAAATAGCACAAAGTATGAAGGACTAGAAGAAGACCGTAAAAAGGCGGAAGAAAATGGCCGAACAGAAGAACAATAGTGTAACACTAATAAAAACTAGAAAAAGCATTTCCAAGAATGGAAATGGTGTGACTGCTGATAGCAACTGAACGCTGTTGCAGAATTAGCAAATAGTGCAAGCTGTGATCACCATACAAATGTTTGACCAAGGTCAGAATCGAACCCACATCCTCATGGTCATTAGACTTCCACTCTGCCTCTAGGCCACAGTGCACACACAGTTGCAGAGACTGTTGTCTGTCAATGATCTGCACACTGTCAACATCAAGAAAGCTTGAGAGTCAAGCTTGAATGACTTAGAATGAAAATGTCTGTGAATTTCAGGCTGAGCACTAACCATATGGCCACAGAGAACCTGAGTTACAATGAGCTTTATACTATGAGGAATCAAAGACTGTCCAATGACAGCTGAATAATTGGAATCAAAAGTCAAGCAATGAAGTGAAAAGACTGAGGCAGGAATCGAACCCATGACCATTTGATCACTAAACCTTTACTCTGCCACTCGGCTACAGAGAGCACACTGCTTTCAAAACTGTTGTCATTCATTGTAATGTGATGATGTGCTGCAAACTGGTATGAGTAATCAAGGAGATAACAAACACCTGTAACCAATTGAAGGCGGGGGAGGAGAGCAGAATTCAACATAACATAACAAGAGTTCTTCCCTTGGATTCGAACCAGTGACCTTAGGGTTGGCAGGCAGTTACCCTACCCCCTACACTACAGTGGAGTTGTGAAGAAGAGAGGTTGAGACTTTGATGAATGTGAGATTTTTTGTGAAAAAGTTAAATATTTTAAAAAGTATAAATAGTTAAAAAGAGAAAAGTAATGCCGATAAAGTTCAAAAAAAGCTGCACGTTTTGATATATGAATTGTTGAAATAGCACAAAGTATGAAGGACTAGAAGAAGACCGTAAAAAGGCGGAAGAAAATGGCCAAACAGAAGAACAATAGTGTGACTGCTTCAGCAGTCACACTAATAAAAAAAGAGAATAAAGAAAATGGCCGAACAGAATAACAATAGTGTGAATGCTTCCAGCATTCACACTAACTAGATAAAGTATCATTTCCTGATGGAAATGCGTGTGAATGCTGAAAGCAGCTGAACGCTGTTGCAGAATTAGCAAATAGTGCAAGCAGTGATCACCATTCAAATGGTTGACCAAGGTAGGTATCGAACCCACAACCTCATGGTCAGCAGACTTTCACTCTGCCTCTAGGCCACAGTGTACACACAGTTGCAGAGACTGTTGTCTGTTGATGAACTGCACTCTGTCTCACTCTGAAGTTAACGAGCCCAAAGCTGTAGTTCCAGTGCAAATCAATCTTAGTGCAGTGGTATAAACAAGAAACATGTTAACACAAACCAAGATTGAAAGAGGTAAAGAGAATAGGTTGGGGCGCATATGCATTATCAAGTTTGATCATGTGACCAGACCAAGTGGTATTGGTTAAAGTTCAAAGTGGCTGACACACTAACAAGACTACTCAGGTGGGATTTGAACCTGTGACCTTGTAGTTGGATGGCAGGAACCTTATCCACTAGGCCATTCCAACACTCCCAATGAAGTAGAGGTTGAGACTTTGATGAATGTGAGATTTTTCAATGATGCTTAAAGTCCCACTCCCGCGACCCTTTTCGGCCATTTTAAAACCAGCTCATTAGCCATGCACCTCTGGGGGGTGGGCGGAGACTGAGCTGTTTTGCACCCGCCCAGCCACCTCCTCGCACCCCACCCCCCGGTTGCTGACAGCTGGACATTGTACAATTACAGATTCAGCGCATTTAGTGTAAAACTCCACACTGGGATTCGATCGATTCGATCCCAGACTGGAGCATAGTCCTTGCTCACAGTGCTAGAGCTCACAGAGCTAAGCTGCTCTGTGAGCTATACCTATTATACCTTGACAGCTACACCGAGATGACAAGTGTGGCTACAAAACTGGAGAAAATTATTTGTCTAGAGTTTAATTTGCAGAAAAAGTTAAATATTTTAAAAAGTATAAATAGTTAAAGGGATAGTTCAACATTTTGGCAAATTGGCCCATTGCCATAATCGCTATAGTCATAGCAGTAGGTTCATTACCTTTAATTGTAGGTGTAAGCTATTTTCAGTACGGCGGAGCGCAGCAGCTGGCTGCTCAGAGCTACGCTATGGAGGCTAACGGAATTTCTTGGTTTCCCTCATTAAACTCATCAAATTCAACATCCCAAAACTCCACAGCGCTTTTGTAGACAAGTTGTGACCTGCACAACCACCACGTTATGAGATAATGACGGAACAATACGAAACGGAGCCGTTTTCGAGGTAAATTCATACAAAACCGCTGATGCGCGTTGCGTTCAGGGACAGTTTTTCAGCAAGCAGTCTCCGTATTTACCCTGTATTTACCTCGAAAACGGCTCCGTTTCGTATCGTTCCGTCATTATCTCATAGCGTGGTGGTTGTGCAGGTCACAACTTGTCTACAAAAGCGCTGTGGAGTTTTGGGATGTTGAATTTGATGAGTTTAATGAGGGAAACCAAGAAATTCCGTTAGCCTCCATAGCGTAGCTCTGAGCAGCCAGCTGCTGCGCTCCGCCGTACTGAAAATAGCTTACACCTACAATTAAAGGTAATGAACCTACTGCTATGACTATAGCGATTATGGCAATGGGCCAATTTGCCAAAATGTTGAACTATCCCTTTAAAAAGAGAAAAGTAATGCCGATAAAGTTCAAAAAAAGCTGCACGTTTTTATATATGAATTGTTGAAATAGCACAAAGTATGAAGGACTAGAAGAAGACCGTAAAAAGGCGGAAGAAAATGGCCGAACAGAAGAACAATAGTGTGACTGCTGAAAAAATCCACACAATAACAGTAGTGCCCGGGAGCTATTTCATAGCTGTTGGGACCAGTGCCCGGTGCGATTGCCCGTGGCCCTAATGAGCCTCATAACGCAGGCAGGTGTTTATTGTGTATATTTGTCCATATGCATCTTTATGAGGGGCCGTACAAGCCATAATTCATTCTTTCACTCTCACATACATACATTCTCCTTACACATACATATATTTTCACTCACACATACATACATTCTCCTTACACATACATATATTTTCACTCACACATACATACATTCTCCTTACACATACATATATTTTCACTCACACATACATTCTCCTTACACATACATATATTTTCACTCATTCTCCTTACACATTCATATATTTTCACTCACACATACATACATACATTCTCCTTACACATACATATATTTTCATTCTCACACACATATATTCTCCTTACACATACATATATTTTCACTCTCACACACATACATTCTCCTTACACATACATATATTTTCACTCTCACACACATACATTCTCCTTACACATACATATATTTTCACTCTCACACACATACATTCTCCTTACACATACATATATTTTCACTCTCACACACATAGATTCTCCTAACACATACATATATTTTCACTCTCATATTTATACATTTTCATACTAGAAGTATGTATGTATGTGAGAGTGAGAATATATGTATGTGAAAGGAGAATGTATGTATGTGTGAGTGAGAATATATGTATGTGAAAGGAGAATGTATGTATGTGTGAGTGAAAGTATAGTGGAAACGGAAGGAGTATAGTGGAAACGGAAGGCAGCATTTATCGTCTACATACTCCGGTACAGTAGGTGGCGGTATACACCTAATAAGTAATGGTTGCAACCCGAAGGGGAGAAGAAGGTAATTTATCCCTCTGTGATAGGCTCTGTGCAGAGCGATAGATATAACAAGTTTAATCATAAAATCGGCTCTAAAGGCGCCGCTGTTTCACTATTTAACTCATTTTCAGCTGCGTCACCTTTACTTTGAAAGTCCAGAGCTGGATCAGAACGGAGCGTTTGTACGGAGGGAGAGATCAGCTGATCCGCTGCTGTTGACTTTCTTTTGAGTGAAGCTAGGATAGATAAGACAGCGGCTGAAGATTTATTCAATAAACTAGAGCAATAACAACTGTCATTTTAAATTGTGTTGTATATATATATTGTTTTCAAATAGCCTTTTTCACTGATCGCAAGAAGTAGTGGCCAGGCTGGATGTGCGTATGGAAACAGTGGATTTTTTAGGTGCTGTGGCTACAAGCATTGTCTCTATAGGAGACAACAAGACCTTTGTAAATGTGAACACAGTGTGGACCTATTCAAGACTTGCGATTGGGCAACACATAACAGGCGAAATTTTAATTTAATTTATTCATGGCCACATTAAGTGAAACCATCTGATTATCCATGTCCTGCTGCGAGCGGACAACTTTCAGTGTGACCCTGACTGTATATAAAAGTAAAATATATTTAAGCAATATCACACGAGAGGGAGTGCTGTTGTACTGTATATCAGCACGGCTGTGATTCGGCCGCAGATAATCACACCGTTTATACAACAGTGCTACTAGCGCATTTTTAGAACAGTAATAAACTACAAGAGATTATGATTTGTTTGTTTATTTAATCATTTATTTGGCTCCGCTAACAGAAATTGTTCTGCAACTGGAAGGGAGACAAGGCTGTTGCCAGGCAACACATAAACATTTCATACTAGCTTGCTAGGTTTTCCACCGAGCTGCTTCCAGTGCTGGTTCTGGTTCTGAGCCCGTGTCTGATTAGCAGCGGAGCAACAGGACCAGCGTGAAGACAGACAGAGACGTTATCGATACCGTATTACATTTGTTTATCATCTATGTAATCAATATAAACACAGTTGAAGCTAAGTAGCTGAGCTACGTGGCTAACAACAGCTAACGCTAATATCAAAACACATCGCCGTCAAAACGTAGTTGCTCCCGCGGCGATTTTTTCCCCAGCCGGGTTTAGTAGAGATTTATCGCCAATTAGACGGACCAGGTCAGGTCCAGGTTTTAATGTTCAGGTCCGTTTATAACTGTAGCAGCAGCAGCAGCAGCAGCAGCAGCAGCAGCAGCAGCAGCAGCAACAGCAACAGCAGCAGAGAGATGGGGCAGCTCCTGTATGGGGAGCCTGGCTCTGACTTAGCTCCTGTCCAGCTGAACAGCGGAGTGATTATGTCTGTGAAAAGTCCCAGTGCTGTTATACTGTATATCAGCACTATGGAATGTCTCGTTGTCCAATCAAATTGCTCGGTTGGGACCGGTCGGAACTAACTGTTGTATAAAGATTATTATATAATGAGCTCCTGACGCTCAGCTCAACGGGTGAGGAGAACAACTGTAGGCGGAGAAAGTCAACAGCAGCGGATCAGCTGATCTCTCCCTCCGTACAAACGCTCCGCTCTGATCCAGCTCTGGACTTTCAAAGTAAAGGTGACGCAGCTGAAAATGAATTACAGTAAATGGTGAAACAGCAGCCTTTAGAGCCGATTTTATGATTAAACTCTAAATTACCTTCTTCTCCCTCTTCCTTCGGGTTGCAACCATTACTTATTAGGTGTATACCGCCACCTACTGTACCGGAGTATGTAGACGATAAATGCTGCCTTCCGTTTCCACTATACTTTCACTCACACATAGGCCTACATACATTCTCCTTTCACATACATATATTCTCACTCTCACATACATACATACTTTTAGTATGAAAATGTATAAATATGAGAGTGAAAATATATGTATGTGTGAGTGAAAATATATGTATGTGTATGTGTAAGGAGAATGTATGTATGTGTGAGTGAAAATACATGTAGCCTATGTGTAAGGAGAATGTATGTATGTGAGAGTGAAAATATATCTATGTGAAAGGAGAATGTATGTGTGTGAGAGTGAAAATATATGCATGTGTAAGGAGAATGTATGTATGTGTATGAGAGTGAAAATATATGTATGTGTAAGGAGAATGTATGAATGTGTAAGGAGAATGTATGTATGTGTGAGTGAAAATGTATGTATGTGTAAGGAGAATGTATGTATGTGTGAGTGAAAATATATGTATGTGTAAGGAGAATGTATGTATGTGTAAGGAGAATGTATGTATGTGTGAGTGAAAATATATGTATGTGTAAAGAGAATGTATGTATGTGTGAAGAGAATGTATGTATGTGTGAGTGAAAGAATGAATTATGGCTTGTACGGCCCCTCATACATCTTCTCACTTATAGGATTCAGTGTAGTTTTCCACAGTATCTGAAATAGACTGCTTTACTTTTAAAGTTTTATATTCACATTTCTCTATTCTGAAGCTCACACAGCTAGAAATTGATGAACCTACAAAATCCACAAAGCAGCTGGTGACTACAAATCAACCAATCAAAACACAGCTAGATCCCTTGACACCTTGCTAATGTAAGGCCAATATCCATTCTCATTTAGCTCCGTTTTGGTCTCCACCATCTGCTGAGAGAAATCCAGCTTCAGTCACTAAATCCTCTGACAGCAGCTGCCTGTGGTGGCTGAAAATGACACACAGTGCAGAATTAATCACAACACAAACACTAAGCAGTGACTCATTACAGTTCACATTATTACAGTAACTGATGCATTATCATAAAATTATTGTTTACAGCTTCTTTAATAATGAAAAAGGTTCATGAGGCAGCTATTTTTGGCTGTGTATGTCACACAACTTCACCTGCAGGTCTGGAAATGTGTTGCTCCTTCACAACAGCTGAGTCTTACACCAACAAGACAATAATAAACATCTACAGTCCACTAAAACTACAGTAATGTGACTTGCTCTCACCACATCTACATGAGAGAACTTTCCAAAAAAACAAAAATGTTATTATTTGTAATTTTGAATTAACAACTAGGCTACGGGCCAAGTTTTCATGACTTTGACCCAGAAAGCAGGTTCTGTTGACAGGGCAATAACAAAAATAGAAACAGAAATGTGGGATCAAACCTGGAGCCCACTGTAAATCATCATTAACAGAAATATGTCCCCTCATTGACTCGTCCTAAAGCGTGGCCTATGTCCTTCTGATTTACGAGCAGCGGCGGTGTGACGGATGGTCTCTGCGTATCGCTCGGCCTATTCTGGCTCAGAGATTTGGTTGCATATGGTTGTAGCCCCTGAGTTCACAACCTTAACCCCCATCACCTGTTCGGCTCTCGGCCTCGTCCCGTCAAGAGACGTCATCAGGCTGCTCTAAAGGCTGAAGAGGTTTTTTTTATTATTTTTTTTATCTTGGTTCATTACAGTGGAGCTGAAACAACATCATTGTGCATCAGGGTCGGTTTTAAATCACACACACGCAAACAAGAAGTTAAACTGTCTCACTGACTGAATGAAATGATTGCGGTTGTTACTCCTGCTCCAGGGCTGAGACACGTTGTGTTGTTTAATGTCTCAGTCTGAACCCTCCAGTCAGTGTCTGTCTATTTTGAGACAACATCATTTTCCAAATATTAGTGGCGCTTCATGCACAAACAAGCCGCTTTGTCTTTATCCGAGTTAAACTCTTGACAACAGCTTGTTATTGTGGTTGATGGTGGGGAGGAGAGAAGAAAGTTTGGGCCTCCTACCCCCCAATTCACCTACAACGCTCCTACAAGTGTGCACGGGGAGTTATTTATAGCAGCAGTGAGGAAGCCTTTGAAGGATAGCTCTCACCAGTGTATGATGGTATGTGTTTTGGAAACGCTTCCATCCACACCGCACTCAGTCTGTGCGTGTGTGTGCCCAGCAGCTGGTGGAAAACGAACAGTTTACACAGCAGCTAGGGGCAAAAAAAATAACAGGGCTGCATTGAACACTGGTCAGATCTTATCGTAGCAGTGACTCCACAACATCTCAACACAACAGAGCTCCACAACTCATCACAGTATCTGCATGACAAAGTAACGTCTGTATATAACCACTACATATAGTAGATGACAAGTGAATTTTCTTTTTATGTTTGAGCAATATAAGTAAATATAAATGATCAAAAACAGATCCTTTTGTGGTTTTCTTTTAATTGGCTGTTTATTGGCTCTAACGAAATGATCAGCTCCCGTCCAATCAGGTGAGGGTAAACCATTTGAATGTATGTGAAGCTGTAGGAAGCTGTTTTTAGCCAATTACTGTCCAGCTTTTACCTTAGAGAAACTAAAATATTTTTTCTAAGCATCATGAAAACTACTAATCTGATCTTAAACTTTAACAGATTTAAAACCACACTATAGTAATACATAGGCTAGATGAATGAAGCAGAAGCCTTTGATCTACAGGTCTCTGTAATATATTGTGTTTGTCAGTTTGATGCTATAAACTCACACCAAGGAGTTCAGTGTGAAGCGTAGATACATTTTGCAAGTAAGGCTTCGAACTAAACAAGCAGCTCTCCCCATGTCACTAATGATAGTTATATTTCAAAACATTTTTATTAAAATTACATTTTTTCTTTGTTTATGTGTGGAACTGATTTGGAGGAGGGGATTATATCCAAACTCATATTTACTAACCTAAATTCACATTCACTGCTGTGATAAACACCAACACATCAGTCATTAGGGTCCGGGCAGCGCAGCTGCCAGGACACTATTGTATTCCTAGGAATTCTTCTTCTTCTTCTTTCTTTCTTTCTTCTTCTTCCAAGGAAGTCATACTTCCCATGGGCGAAAACTCACCAAACTTTGCACAAAGGTTCAGTCCCATGCCAGATTCACTCAACTCCAAGGACATGTGCCCCCCCCTCCCAGGGGGGGCACAATAAGCGTTTAAATTTAAAAATTTTAAAAATTCCTACCAAACCAACGGTAGATGCTACAGTGTTGAAACTTCACCACAATGTCGCCTCAATACTGCTGAAACTTTTGTCAACTTAAACTTATTACAAATTATGAAGTCCATCACTCTGTTTTTTTCAATAACTGTAAAACTTTTAAAATGTATCTCCTCCCACAATTTTTGCTCAATTGACACCAAACTTGCTACAGAGCATCTCCAGACTGTCCTCCACAAAACTTGTTTCTCGGATTTTTGATTAAGCAAAAATTGAGCCTACAGTGCATGAAAACGTTTGACTGTAAACAGTACTATAAACATATACCATCAAATTCTTGCTAAATACATTTTCAAACTTCCTGAAAAAAAATGAGAATATTCTGGAGTCATGGTTGATGAAGTTTGGCAAATATCAGAATTTTAATTCAAAAACTGAATTTTCTAGAACATTTTGAATTCTGCTCTCATGGGAACAACTGCAGTCAATGTGAGACTGGAATTTATAAACATCATATTTTCTCTTATGAAGCAAAACACTTATCATTAAAAACAAATCACCAACATTTCCATGCTGTCAAGATGCAATTTATGTATTATCAGATTTTTGTTTAGATGACTGAATTATTGACATTTTGACCATTTCATCACAACAGCTGCCCGGGCACTGGCTCACCTGAGTGGATAAATGAAGCTACACAGCAGGTCTCAGTACCAGCCAATTAGCTCAGTGAGTTAGGAGCTGGTTCTCGGTGTCAGAGATTGTGAGTTCGAGACCCAGCGAGGGAGAAGATGATGATGATGACAGTTTGAAATGGCAGATGTCCTCAAGCTATTTTGCTGTCTAAATGCAATTTATGTATTAACAGATTTTTGTTTAGATAACAGAAATCTGCGTCCACAACAGCTGCCCGGACACTGACTCCCTGAGTCTATTTGAGAAGACACACACCATGTCTCACTTCCAGATAATTAGCTCACTGAGTTAAGCGCTGGTTCTTGGTGTCAGAGGTTGTGAGTTCAAGACCCAGCCAGGATGATGATGATGACAAATCAAAATGTCAAATGTCCTCAACACGAAACACAAGACAATTGTCCTAATGGTGGCATCACAGCAAGCTTCTAAATTTAAAAATCCAAATAACTTGGACTGGACCATCTGCAAAGGCTCCTAACATCTTAGGCTCATAGTAGATGTTTGACAAATACATATCATTATTTTACCTCAAAAACTGATTTTTCTTTTTCTGCCTACAAGACAGTGAATGGCTTACTCAATTTGTGAAGCCACTGTTGAGCTGCCACTTGTCAATTAGCTCAGTGCGATAGACAACAGTCTTTGGTTCCCGAGGTTGTGGGTTCAATCCTCAACTGATGCAAATTGGACACTATAAGGACAACTGTCTTGTCTTCCTATTCTCCTGTTTGTTGCTCAGAATTGCCTAAATATGCCCAAAAGTAGCCCGGACCCGACCCATCGCTGCGCAGCAGCTATAATCTTATAAGAAGCTTATGTAAATGTCGACATAGGTAGTCCAGCTCTGAAACTGAGACGTTTGCTGCTGAGCTGCTGCATGAAAAATAAAATTTTTATGACTGCAGTTTTTATTTATGTCACATCACCATCAGCTCACCTAGATACACTGTGGAAAAGCTCAATGTGGGCAGAAAAAAATGTAAGCGTGTGTGGAAATCTGAGTTATTTCAGTCTGCAGCTGATCACAGAATATGATATCTGAATTAAAAGAGACATTTTGACACGACACTTCTTCTCTGCACATCAGTTTAATCCGATTACAGTCACAAAAAGGTGAGTATGACAGTTAATCCAGGTGAACATGTTGATATTTATTACCAGTATTTGTCAAGCATTTGAAAAGCAAATGTTAAATGGAAAAACTTACTAAGTCTCTTGAGAAAACTGCCATGGTAAACTATGAAGCCTTTGAATACTTATACATACATGAGTATGTATATAAAAAGCTGTAGTTGTGCATGTTAAATCAATTGACAGTAAGAAATTCAATCTGTACCATACGTATTTACACGTTTTTCATGCACCTCACAGTTTTAATTCAAGTAAATCACTTGTAAACAACAACTTCTCCAATGACTCATGAATACGGAAGTTAACTGATGTCAAAACTACTGAGCATGTGGAAATAGATTTGACAACTTTTAGAAAATGCAGAAGCTCTTATATGAACATACAGAGGAGTGTTGAGGTTAAACAAGGAAATGTGAATCATTAAATTATGTTAAAAGAGGAATTAAGACTTGATTTGAATGAGCAGAGGGGGAGTCTTTGCTTTTTAAAGCACAATCAGAGCAGTAGAGAGTTTATTATCACATCACCCTGTTAAACCACGACTGGGGGGGACATCTTGGGTTTTACACCAATATGTAAATTCTTTCACATTAAAGAGGCACCATAAAGGTTTCACACAAATGCACTTGATACATGTTCTACAAAGTTGTCATCATGTGCTCTTAAGTCTTGAAGTGTAAATTGAACATTGCTTTGATCTGTTCTGTCTTCACTCAGTAGTTTTGTCCCACACAGTTTTCATTACTCATGCAAAGGCTAAATTAAGTTGTTCCTGAGTCTTGAATAGAAACACAGAAGTTTCCCTAGATCTTCAAGTCGTCCAGTCGGCTCTTATTGGTGCTGTGTTTGCTCGACTGGCTGTTTCTCCGATGATTTTCAACGGGTGTCTCAAAGACAGGAATGGAGTTTTTCCTCTCCTTTGTGTCATCTCCTTCCGATTTACCTTTCCTCTCCACGGCCAAGTTGTCTCTGTTTTGCTTGTAAACGGCTTTGCTGTTGTAGGGGCTGTAGGCAGAGGTCGGCTCTGCCATGCCGTACTTGGAGTCCGCCGGGAAAGGCTCAGGCACTGCAGGATGACCAGCAAAGTAGGTGTAGCTCGGCACAAAGGGCATAACCGCCTCGGTGAGGTGCTTGGAGGCCTCGCTTGCAGCCTGTGATCGTCTGTAGCGGAGTCCCTGGTGGCACTTTGTGAAACCTAGATGGTACATCTCCACCAGGTTGAGCAGCAGCGAGAGGCAGGCCACCACCAACATGAAGAGGATGAAGACCGTCTTCTCCGTGGGTCTGGAGATGTAGCAGTTCACCGTGTTGGGGCAGGGCCAGCGGTCGCAGGTGTACATCGGTTTGAGCTCAAAGCCATAGAGGAGGTATTGAGCTACGATAAAGGCCACTTCAAACAGGGTCTTGAATATAATGTTTAAGACGTAGGTTCGCAGCAATGCGCCCTTCAAACGCACGTGGCCCTGGTTGTCTTTGACTGGAGCCTTCTTGGTCTTGTGGCCTAGTAGCTGCGGCTGCTTTTCACTCTGCAGGGCGAGAGCTTTCTCCTTCTCCTTCTCCTTCTCCTCCATGCGGACCAGGTGGAGGATGTGGCCCAGATAAATGAGAGTTGGTGTCGAGACAAAGATGATCTGCATCACCCAGAAGCGGATGTGAGAGATGGGGAAGGTCTTGTCGTAGCAGACGTTCTGACAACCGGGCTGTTTGGTGTCGCAGGTGAAGCCGGACTGCTCGTCGCCCCACACCTTCTCAGCCGCCGCTCCCAGCACCAGGATGCGGAAGATGAACAGCACTGTGAGCCAGACCTTGCCCACGACGGTGGAGTGCTCCTGGGCACTCTCCAGCAACTTCCCCAACAAGTTCCAGTCGCCCATACTGGCTCACAGATACACACTCAGCTTTATCGACAAAACCAGGAGATACACCTGTAAAGACAAATACAAACGCCATGTTTAAACACACAAACTCCATCAGTGTTTTACTTTTGGTTGGATGAATGAAACATGTTCAATATGTCCTGACACTGCACAACAGTGGAAACAATGTTTTTTTGTTTTTTGTTTTTTTCAACCAGAACCATAAAACTTAGGCCTAGAAAACTAAAACAATGAGCTGGAAGAAGCTAAAAAAAAAAAGAAAAGTTCCATACATGCAACACCTTCTTATTGCACATTGTCATCTGATCTATTGTAGTTATTGATGAAATATTGATAATTGGCTCTAAAAACAAATTAAGAGGCAAGCAGGATCTAAATAAACCCAATATCATTTCCAGGGCCGTCGCTAAGAATTCTGGGCCCCTGAAAGAAAACTGAACTGGGCCTCTGCCCCTTGACTTGGCGGTTATTGTGGGCCCCTACAAATGTCATCAGCTTTCTCGCCTTCACATATCACATGCATGCAAAAATGAATAATGAGGTTTAAACTGATAATCTGTGCATTTACTCTGTGGTCAAATTAAATCCAATAAAACCAAAATAAACCAAAACAAAAGTCATTTTGATTCTTTACAATTCACTTTCAAGTCTAGTTTTATTCATATTGCAGAAGTTATCTCTCATATGAAGCAGGTTTACTTTTCTCTTTTTAATATTTTTTATGGAAAACCCAATGGTAGCCCAATCTTCTCTGCTGTACTTATTCTTGCTCTTGACACCACACAGCCGACAGCTACTGCACATCTGGAATTCCAAGAGGCACTAACCAATAGGATCATTGATTGATCATGAATCCACTGTTTGTATTCCAAAATCTTGTGTGTTAACCAATATGTGGTGATAAGACAGAGCAGGACACAGCTGACTGTGTGTGAGAGAAAGCCCTGGAGCAGGCTGGGTGAAGACCGAGCCTCAGCTTATATCTCATGACACTGAATCCAACAGTGCTCCCCGACTCCAGAATTAGGTTTCTAGTTTAAATTTCGGTGATGGCATTGCAAAGATGTACATTTTAAAAATAACTGTACTTGTCCCAGTAAGCCCAGTATGTGGTCAGAGGTAGAACACTGTGAACACCAGGATTTTAAGATGGAAATAAAAAATAAAAAAACATTTTACCCAGTCATAACTGCTGTAAGTAATGAAACTAGGGCTGGATTTCATTCATTATTTTACATGCAGATGTAGACTAATACATGAAATATTTCTATGTAACCCAATTATGGCAACATTAAAACTATTTCTAACAATATTGAAGATCTCCAGTATCTTAATTCATAAAGACATACCTGGTAATGTTCATCTCCCACAGCAGCGTGGTCTTCTGGAGCTCACACAGAGGCCATGTTCTCCTGATCCACAGAGGAAAATGCAAGTGCCAAGATAAACTTCCCTAAGATAGTTCTCACTGTGATCCCTCCCACTCTGACCTGATCAATGCCCGGCGTTCAACAAGACACCACAACTAAACAACTAAACCCCTGCCTGGTCTCAACATGAGCACAGATTGAAAAAAAAAAAACAAAAGAAAAAAAAACACATCCCCTGCCTGTGAATAAAGTGTGAAAACGCCTTCGTTTAAGAAGAAAGTTTCTTCTGCTGGGCTGGGTGAGGGTCTTCCATGTCACAGTGTGCTAAATATAATTCACGGTGATGGGAGTGGCTTTGTTGTCCCTCTCATGGTGTTGTGACCCTTGACAGTGTTGAATGCAGAGCTGCAGTCTGGGGCACTGTGCCAGGAAAGATGTTCAAACCTCATTTCTGTTTTATTGACTTTATGTCATAACTAACTCTTGACATGTTTCTTTGCTCATTAAATACAGTATATTTAATTAACAGTGGTTACTGTATGAACAATTTATTTGTTTTGTTCTTATTTGTTCTGCTGCTTTACACCAGAGCTCCCTCACTTATCAGGGAGAGCGAAACAATACACTTGATATGATATGTATGATAAACAACAACAGTGTGTCCCACTCCACAGTGTCACATGTATATACACTGCATGAGCAATAGCATTATAATCCTGTTTACATATAAAATGTATCTAATATTTCCAATGTGTAATAAAAATCCATATTTCTAAGTGGTGTTACTTTACTTTTACAATGGTACTTTACTAAGGTGCGTTTTGATGAAAATTCATCTGTTGTTTAATTTGAGTACAATATTGAATGTATGACTAACCCTAACCCTAACCCTAACCCTAATTATTGTTTTCACTGAAGAAAATTCTCTTCTCTTCTCCACTGTTGAAATGTAACCTGAAAATGTATGCACACTTATGCAACTACTTATTTTCATTTTATAATAGCCTACTTTATTTTAATTTACTGCATTTATAACACAAATACAGCCAGTAGTTACCTTTCAAATCATTCAAATCAAATGTATATAATCAAATTAAACACTGATTGAACACAGATTAAGACCGAAATTGTTACTTTTACTTAACTTAAGGTATTACACTAAGCCAAATCAAAACTCTTTTCAAACCCTAAAAATGACAGAGACAGGAATAACAGATCAGAGGAATCTGTTTTGCTACAGCACAATGTGATCTGGTACAATGTGCTTCTCGTCTATAGATGGTGTGTGTTGAAGTCCCATAAAAAGAGACCTGCCCCCGTGCTCAGCCACGGTGGGTCCAGCTGTCCCTGGGTCGACCATTGTCACCCACACACTGACCCCGTACATGGGGAGGCTATTGATAACCCCACACTCTGCACTCTGGCCTTCAGAGGTAGAACTTAATCAGCCTGAGATGTTTCCCCACAGGTGGCAACATGGCTCTGAGGGTCTCGCGCCTAAAGATGGCGACGGAGACGCCGAATGAAGTTTCATTCAGATTTTCTGATGACAGAGTGGCACCACTGTGGCTGCGGCTTAATTGCGGCTCTCCAGTGATTTATGGTGTTAGATGTGTATTTCAACGTAGTCAGGAAGTCCTATCAAAATAAAGTACAACAGAACTATTTTTATTTACTTGCATGTTGGGGTCATATTTAAGGAGGCACAGTCATTTCACATGTGTAATCTTCAACTTTTCAAGTTTGATTTGGTGAGAACATCTAGTAAAAATTGCACAATTACACAAACTCTGGTCAACTTTTTGCTTGTGTGTAATGACAACATATAACCAAACATCCAGCTTTAATATGAATGGATTTAAATAACATGTTTAGAAATCAGTAGTGAACTTTGGAAAAAAGAAAGTTTGCAGTTCATTTCAGTTTTGGCTTGAGTTATTGCTTTGTTTCTGAAGGAGTCATGTACCCACCAATGTCACAAATCTGTATTAAACAAACACTTTATCATTTAACATTTATGAAATGTAACACGTTCTCCAAATATTAGTATAATATGTCACTAATAACAGCTGCAAAGAAACAACCAAACAAACAAAAAGACAAAACATAAATCCTCCAGGCCGTTCACGATGATTTAGACTAAAGCATGTTGTTCTGATCATATTTGATGAAAAATAATAATCACATCAGACCTAATCTGATTACTTTCAAACACTTTTCTCAATATTTCATTTCAAGACCAAAAATGTTCATCATAATAAAAGAGTCCATGACAATGAAAGTCTATGATGTTGCTTTATAAATGTTACTTAATTGAACTTTATTTGGCCAAACATCAAGCTATTATCTTTGGTTATATAATATTATTGTCACTTTTGTGAAAGTTTTGGTCATAACTACCGGATGAATCATCACCATGCACATGAACATGAAACTGTGGTGTAGGCTACAGTGTATCTTATGATATTTTATGAGTTTTACTCACAAGTTAATTTCAGTGTTGTTGCCTGGGTCACTTAATTATCCCTTTGTTGTGCAGGTTTGACATCAGTATGTTTTATTAGTATGAGCAGAGTTTGTGGATCCAAGCCCCCATAGTTGAGTCTCCAGCATTGTGCAAATGCTTACCGCAGGCCTTCCCCACCAGGAAGACCACCTCGGCAATGTTGAGCAGGATGCAGACCCCTGACACGGCCAGCATGAACACGGTGAAGACAGTCTTCTCTGTGGGCCTCGACACGAAGCAGTCCACCGTGTTGGGACAGGGGTATGAGTCACACTTCACCAGCCGGATCATCTTGTAACCGGGGTAGATCATGTAAAACACGTACATAAAGGTGACCTCGAAGACAATGCGGAACAACAGGCTGATGACGTACGTCCACCAGAGAGCCCCTGTGATTTTCATCTTCTGGGTCTTTATCTGCTCCAGGTCTTTGGGGTTGGTCCGGCCTGACATTTTGTAGATCCTCTTGTCAACATGGCGGCGGTGGGCCACGTGCATGGCCACGAGCAGGGCGGGAGTGGAGACCAGGATGAGCTGGAGGGCCCACAGGCGGATGTGAGAGATGGGGAAGAAGTGGTCGTAGCAGACGCTGTTGCAGCCGGGCTGCTGGGTGTTGCAGGTGAAGCCGGACTTCTCATCCCCCCACACGCTCTCCGCTGCAACCACCAGGACCAGGATGCGGAAAATGAACAGGACAGAGAGCCAGATGCGGCCGATGCCTGTAGAGTGTCTGTTCACACCGCTGATTACAGCATAAAATGATGCCCAGTTCATCTTTGGTTCCGGGTCTGATGAAGAAAGAACAAAAAAACAGAACAAACAAAGAAACAAAAAAACATTAGATTAAAATGCTGAATTGTGATCTAAGCAATTTCAATAAATACAAAACATGATACGGCACATAAGAAAACAAACCTGCAAGAACAAATAAATCCAAGCACACGAAAGTAACGTACAATAAATAAAATAACACAAACCAACAAACAGAAATATAATATTATTATATTATTGTAATAGTCAAAAAAATTTGACTGTTATCTTCCTATTTTGTGTCTCACTTACACATTAAAAAATGTAACCAAACCTCATAGAGCATGCCTTGATAACTAAGAAAAAAGGTTAAGCGTGACCTCATTTGAACCTTCCAGCTGAATCATCTGACATTTCCACTGGCGCCAGTCTAACAGTCCTTAAAGTGTAAAGTGTAGAGAAATTCTGCTTGAAATCACCCTCAGATTCTTTCACTGCTCATTTTCAAAAAGCACAAAAAAAACGACACTTAAAATAAAGTACCTACTTCATTTTGACACTTCCAACTGTAATTGTTACCCATGAGTCCCATGTTTTGAGGTTTAACTGGTGTAAATACCAGTGGGAATATTTTTTTACTTCTGCATTGCTGACTGATTTAAATGATTTCAAATTTAATTTGACACAACCCCGCAGACTCCCGTGTCTTCTTCCAAAAATGCCTCTTGTCTGTTCAACCTAATTGTCATAAACTCTTAAAATGTTTTTTAAATGTCGCTCTGTATAAAACTAACAAACATAATTGTCTTACTGACACTGACTTAAACTTTGTACTCGTGTCATCACTGTGGTTATTGTCGCTGTGCCGCTGCGATAGAAATTAGTTCAATTTTAGACGGTGATAAAATGAACTTTTAAAAGGTTCTGTTATAATCAAGTATACATTTATTAGCTACCTATCCACTTTAATGATATCCAAAACTTGCCCCGCCGTTGATGACATTTTTGATATATTAAATTTGAATTTTTTGAAAAGAAATATTAAACTTTTTGTAATAAAAGCTTATCCATTTTTGCTTTAACATGAATTTTAGGTATTTTCAGACATTTTGTAAAACAATCAATTAATCAAATAACTGTTAATATGATATTGATCAAATATAATAATTCAAATATTCGGATGCAACTTCAGTCCAAGTGCAAAGTCACATAATACTGTACCTTTATAGGTGTAAATATTTAATCCCTCTAAGAAAAACTTAAAAATGCACTTAAGTTAGAGCAGTTTTCTAATCCCCTTTTAAAAAAAAATTAATTATAACTTTTCCAAAGAGTAAATTATAACTTTTCCAAAAAGTCCAAAAAGTATCCAAAGTGTTTTATCTGCTCTGCACCGCTGCTGCTTGTCCTGTGTCTTCAACATGTTTGCATTTCCAGTCTAGTATAAATGTCTGAGTTGTTACCCGGCTCAGCAGGAGGTGTAAGAGGCATAGGAGGCGACGTAGAGGGCAATGCTGACCCGCTGCTTTGGCATGGATGTGAACCCAGAGAAGAAGGAAGCCTCTCTGCCCCCCCTCTGCAGTTGGCAGGCCACTTAAGAGTGCAACACTGAAGTCTGGCACCATGCGTCATGTGACATGCTTTCACCAGTCGCCATGGTGTAGCATGCAAAGTGGGCATCAGCACCCAACGTAACGGTGTGTGTATTACTGTCACACTCTTGGCAGGAAAATGCTTTGTTCACCAACAGTGGAAGTGTGTCAGTGATTGATAGAGAAGGATTTATCTGGTTCAGACAACATGAACATTCAAACTCTATTCTGTGACCAACTACATTCATAAATGCTAGCCTGCTTCTATTAGCAACATAAGAAAGACGGCATTTGTTTGAAGGAAACTTACAGAAAATCGCATTTTCTAGAGAGTCAGAGTTAAAGTCATATACAGACATGATAGTAAAGGGTCTAAACCAGGGCTGGGGTCACAACAGCAAACAATACCCATAAGTAAGCACAGAATAAACCAGCTGAACACACTGAAACTAAACTATCCAACATTTCCTCAGCCACACAATCTTGTAATAAAGCAGGGGATCTAACCAACTTACCTTCAGCTGCAGATTGGAATAAAGTACATCCAGAAACATTTACGTCGACATTAGCAGATTTTTTTTTTTTCAATCAGTGACTGTGAACAAGAGTATCAGAGCACCATGACTTTGCATTGCTAATGATTTCTCTCACACTAGCCACTGCCCTGCACTGGAGAGGTCATATGCTTCTGTGCGCAATATTTGCATACAATAGCTCCATTTAGCCGGTCCAAACAAACAGCTTCAGAGCTCAGATCAAACGTTTTAATTTCTGCCCAGCTGAGGAATCTGTGTGGGGACCTCAGTCTGTCCTCTCGTCCTTATTGTGCTGTGTTCTGCACAGGAAGTGGAGGATGTTTTTGACGCAATATGGAGTAAAACATAAAGGTCTACAACAAAGAATGATCCATTACATCTAAAGATAAGAGGACAACGGTTTATTATCATCATAATTATCAGCATCTCATTTAGCGTCTCTCCCCAACCTTTACACCCACAGTGTTTCTGCTCATGTGATATTCAACCATGCTATCTATCTATCTATCTATCTATCTATCTATCTATCTATCTATCTATCTATCTATCTATCTATCTATCTATCTATCTATCTATCTATCTATCTATCTATCTATCTATCTATCTATCTATCTATCTATCTGATGGTATATAAGGCGATTTCATCCACATAAAAAGTGACACTGCAATGTAAGATGGAAAAATTGTAATATGTAAAAGAATAAATATCAGGGGACCTAATATTGTTCCATGTGGAACACCTTTCCAAATTTTTTTTTTTAAACCTCCCGCTATAAACTTTAGGAGTATTTCCTGAGATAACGCACAGGGGCTGGTTTCTTACAATGATAAACATAAAAGTGGTTTATATTTCACAATCATAATGATCACGGCTTGTTAAGGAATACATCAGGATTTTGGTATGACTCAGTAGTTTTTCATCATTACTCACATTGACCTTTACTGCTGTGGTCATGTCACAGTCACAATAAAAACAACTTGGTTACAGTAAAAGCTGCTGGATGTGGCCAGAATATGTGACTCCTATACAGTAATAACCTGCTGTACAAACCAATGACCTCATTGCTTTATACGAATAAAAGCAAACATATTTACTGTAATTGGTTGTCAGGTTGGTTAAAGGGGGCTAAGAATTAGGGTAAGTTTCCAGGAATAAATAGAAATCAATGCATGTCCTTTGAGTGTGTAAGCCTGGGTGGGAAATATCTTGCCCCACCACCATCTCCAGTGCTGGATGAATCTGGACTCTGATCAACTTATTGTATTGATAATATCATAATATTTTATTGTTACTGTAATAAGGACCCCCTCAAAAATGAGATGGCACATCACATAAAGTCACATATCAATACAGTAACAATACAATAAGGCAATATTAGTTATTTTTATTGTCTTATTGTATTGTTTCTGTATTAACAATTTTTGTTTGGTTGTTCTTGTTGGTTGTACTGTTATTTGTTTTGTTCTAATTGTGTGTCTGTTGTATGTGAATATGTTATTATGGTCTGGTTTTAAAATAAATTATGAAACACAACAACAAAAACAAGCAGCTAGTATCAGCTATGTGAATAACACAAAACATTACGACCACATTACTGCTTTACTTTCCACTGTCACCTGTCAGGAATGTGTTACCAAGACATGTAATTACTATATGAGGACACCTGATGTCAAGATGATTTAATATCTTTAATTTTGTAAGTGACACATGGAGAGAAGTTTTAACAGTGGGTTCATTTATTTTTCACCTGCATGTTGATTTCTGATAAATATAAAGTAAGAGTCCCTGGTAAATAGATGTGACGTTTCATTTACTCACAAACTGACTAATGAGTGTGTGTTTGCAGTAGCTGTCTCTTCAATTCAGTATAAAGGACGACATCTGGAGGCCGAGAACAGTTACTGCAAAGTGCAAGTGATCAACTACAGAAGTGAGAGATCAGCAGTTTCACTCAGTCCTTTCTAATTAGAGTGAAACTACAACAAAAACAATTCAGTGATCTCTGCAGATAAATCAAGATAGAAATAGTCATAATGTTTAACACCATCCAACAAGAAATCAAATAATTTTCAAGTCGGTTTTCACACATGTTTATTTTGTTATTTTCTTTTATAGCTTTTGTTTCAGTCTTCCTATCGTTTAGACTGCCTGTGCAGTACATTCATGTCATAGTTATTAAATATCAATGCAGTAACACACCCAGTCACAGACAGGTATGTCCAGTTTCATTCTCACGGTAAGACAGTCCACTCATCATGTGCCTGTGTGTAGGTGTGTGAATGTGTGTGTGTGTGTGTGTGTGTGTGTGTGTGTGTGCGTGCGTGCGTGCGTGCGTGCGTGCGTGCGTGCGTGTGTGTGTGTGTGTGTGTGTGTGTGTGTGTGTGTTTCATAAGTGTCTGCTTCCAGTTTACTTGGATTATACAAGGATTAAAATATAATGCTGGCTGCACCTACTCCCTAGAGGGGTAACTCTTAGCTGCCTGGTGCAACAGAGCCTGATCCACTGGTCAATGGGGCAGTTGCTCATGGCACCTCAGTGGTAATATCCCTAAATGTGCCCAGTCTTCATAAATGAAAATAAATGCAATAAAAAGTTATCGTGAGTCTCTCTATTGTGTTATCTGCAAAAATAACACTAATAAAATCATAATACATGAGTAAATTTAACTAATGTGTAATAAATTGAAAGAAATCTTCAGCACATCCTTCCACTTACATGTTTTCTGTCACTTTATCAATGTGCAGCAGAACTGGACTGTATATTTGAAAATGGGCATATATTTTGAGAAACCTGCATTCAAGAACCAAAACCCTGTAAAAATGTGATTCCTAAAAACCAACCACTCTCCTCATCAGTAGTTGCCTATAACTTTAAACTGTTCAATAACAAAAAAAGCATTGTCCCTGTGTTTTATATTTAATCATTTTCTAAAGGGTCAAGGGGGCGAAAAGCTTGAAATTTCAGGAAAATTTACAACATTTTGTGCAACTGAAATGCATCTATTTTTTTCCTCTCAGGATTATGTTAGTAAGATGAATTGGGTCCCAGTCGTTATCAGCCATTTGTTTTGTGTGAAGTGTCAAGATTTCCGACACCACTTGAAAGCGCTATTGTTATCACAAACAGTGCCGCGGCCCCTTTAAGAGCCGCCTGGGTGTGGGGAGGGGGAGTTTTTTTTGTGAGGCTGTAGCCAGTTGGTTACGTCCAGTTTAGCTGCTTTGTTACGCTCTTTTCAGAGACGTGTAGTCAGAAAATGTGTACAATTATACTTTAATGAAAGAAAGGTTTTGTATAATGTGTATACAGTAGTTTGATAATGTGCTGTTAACTTTATAAACTAACAAACGAGGTCAAAACGAGGTGAAGGGCAGACGGAGGTGTGAAGGAAGTGAACAGGTTTTCGGAATGGGACGCGTCCCAAAGGGATTCTAGCCGCTCTCCTAATCACGACACCGCAACAAGGAAAAAGTGGAAAAGCAGAGCCAGGACCCAGTGAAATTAGAGTTTAAACAGCACGTCAGACGAGTAAAAGAAGGAAGTGAATCTCTACTGTGCTTCTCCTCTGTTTACTTCACTTCATATCGGAGTCAGCGGCGGCCGCAGGCTCCCACGGACACCATGGTTTGTGCTGCTCCGAGGAACAGATGTGTGTGTGGTGGAGCAGCAGCAGCAGCAGTGACCAGACGAGCGTAGGCTGCGTGTCTCACTATTTAAAACAAACCCTCAGTGTTATAGTTGTAGTAGTAGCTAGCAGCAAATTGTGTGAAACAAGTCATCCGAGCAGAAGATGGGCCACCCTCCCCTGGAGTTCAGTGACTGCTACCTGGACAGCCCGGAGTTCAGAGAGACGCTCAAGTGTTATGAGATAGAGCTGGACAGGACGAGCAAGTTTCTCAAAGAGCTGATAAAAGATGGCAACAGTGTCATCAATGCAATCAACGGTAAGTTCACTCACAGCTCATCTTGTCTGGTTCATTTGTTATTTGGCACGAGATAAAGTGGGTATAAAATAAACACAGTGGTGAGGTGGTGGGAGCAGAGCAGCATCAGTGGGGCCTTTATGCAGGATCAATGTGGGAGAGGCTCATTTAGGGAGGTGCTGCTGCTGCTGCTGCTGCTATAGTCCTCCCCTGGGATTAGACCATAATAACAGGCTGCTTTCAGAGAGGTGGTGGATGTGATGCAGATGTGCAGGACAACAAACAGCTGTGCAGGTGTGAGGATGTTGCCTGTCATCCTCATCATCATCTCTGTCTGCTGGCTGCAGTGTAGTAGATTATGGATCAGAGCCAGTGGCAGCTCACACAAACTGTACATGTGTGTATTTGGGTCAGTGTGGCACCAATGAGGGGGAACAGTGTTTGTTTTGTGTGGCCAAGTTACTGTCCATTCTGCTGTCAAAATCACCAACGACCAGCTTTTCACCTCGGGGACAGAAACTGTCATTGTGGACACTGTCGTCTGCGCTGCACACACAGTGGTGGAGGTCCTACATTCAATCCAGATAATAGCCATAGGTCACGAGGGTTTATTGTTGGGGGGAACTCCACTAAGACATATTCATAGTCATAGTCACTTTTTATTTATATATACTTTTTTTTCTTCTTTTTTTTAATCTCAGTCAGTGCATGATGACCAGGCCTCAGAGCTCGTGTATTTATGAGTTAACAGCAAAATCTTTATTTTTAGAAAACACAGAGTCCAAAAACACAATGTGCTGATGGAAAAAAAAAAACACGAAACTGATGGAAAGACTGGAAAGAGTTCCTCCATTACTAAAAGATGGATTTAAGGAGAGATTTAAAAATATGAGCCGAAGATTTCCAACGTGAAGATCCTGAGGCAGACTGCTCTGTTCATCTGACAGAGTCTGTTTTGTTTTTAGTAATAAAAGCCAGACGTCGCAGGGGTAATATATTGCAGTGGCCACACACTGGCTGCTGCTGTGCTGCTGAATCCTGATTCCTGACCATGGATGTCATTCACACTGCAGATTTTCCTACCAGAGATAAATAAAAATCGCAGTAATGAATGATAATAATAATCCTGGACACCTCAATTCATCAGAGTTGAGTCGAACGTAGAGAAAGATTTATATGTCGTGTAAATGCAGTTATGGCCGAGGCTTTGGGGCCCCATTCAGAAATGTTAAGAAGTATTCATGTACAATAACTCTTTTTTTTCCCCACCGATACCAATAGCCTAACCGTTAACTTCCTGCTTCTCATGCTGATACTGATAACTGATAACGTTTTTAATAGTTTATTTTGACACCTGAAGTTAAGAAGGGCTAAGATGCAGTGAGTAAAGATGGATTTCACATTATACTGTAGCTCTGCCTTTGACTTAACACAGTAATATAACCGACATCACAACTGTAATCACAACAAAAACAAGAACAGTAACGACTCAAAAATCAACATTTTATTAAAGTTTCAAATCAGCTTAAACAGACTGAAAATGAGCAAAATCAAGGCAATGTTGGCTAATTATAATAATGGCTAAATTGTCATTATTGGGCTGTGTAACTATTTATTGGCTGATAATTATCAGTCAATATCGGGCCGATAGTTATCGTGCATCCGTATTAAAAAGACTCTCTTTTTTGCTTTGCTCCCAGGTTATTCTGTGGCGGTGCAGAAGTTTTCTCAGACACTCAGCTTTTTCCAGTTCGACTTCATCGGTGACTCCCTGACAGATGATGAGATCAACATTGGTGAGATAACACAGACACGCTGCTGAACAACAGACACTCAACAAACTCCACAGTTTGTTGCAGCACATCCAGATATCTTGTTCCAGCAGGTTCATCTGTTTACAATTGCTGTACGGAGATACCTGGAATGTGTTATTATAAAGTTGAAAGTGTTTCACATCAGAGAGATAGCTGTTACAAACAGACTTTCCTACTTGACCTGAGGCGGAGGAACCGTTCTGGCAGCTGTGTGGTAATTCCTCACGACTTGAATGTGAAGAATCAGGAGGTTTGGGGAAAACTGAAACTGCTGCATCAAAAAATAGCTGGAAATATAATCATCACTCACTCGTCATTTAAAAAAAAAAAGAAAAGTGCCTTGTGGTGCTGTTTTAATTGTTCAGACACTTTAGTTGGAAACGTGCTAAGTCATTCTTTTTCTTCTCCTCTCCCCCAGCTCAGTCCTTTCAGGAGTTCGCTGGTCTCCTGCAGGAAGTGGAGCATGACAGGATGATGCTGGTGTGTTATCAATTTCCTCCATGCATCCTCTGTGACCCCTCGTTATATATTTGACACCATATTAACGTTTCATTTTCATTTTCGTTTATTTGTAATGGGACTCTGTATATCCATGAACAGACAAAAAATTGTTGTAAAGACGCCAGATTTATTTCCATCTGTAGTCTTGTCTTCTTCACTACACTCATTAATCAAATTAAAGGCAAATATTTTGACAGGTACAATGTTATACTCTATTTCTGTTACCGACACCAGTAGATTTTCCATTTGTCTGTGTTAGAATTTAAATATATCACAAAACACAACCATGCACCGATCGATACTGTCTTGTAAATGTGGACACCCGTCAGGAGCAGTGCCGGTTGTTAATTTGCTACCAGTTCCCCTCTTGGTTTCTTTTTTGTTGGGTTCCACGTCACCTTTTCATCTCAAGCCGCTTTATCATTTCTGCTTATCTTATTGTGCACACACTGTTATAGTGAGAATAATGCTGATGTTACACTTGAGCACTGATTGCATCGCATTAGGGGCCGCACTTCCTGTTAGACCAGGCATACTGGATAAAAAAACAATCAGTTCTTAAGGTCATCTGGTCAACTGTGTTTGTCCTGCTTAAGATTTGCTCATTCTTCTCGTGTGACCTTAATGTCACATAGTAATATATCTACAAACAAACTGTGAGATTGATTAATGAGACTTTGCTCTTCCTGTTTACCTGTCCAGGTTCAGAACGCCTCCAACCTGCTCATCAAGCCGCTGGAGAAGTTCAGAAAAGAGCAGATAGGAGTAACAAAAGTGAGTGTTTTATGAAAGTATGATATGTCTCATTAATGTGAATAATATTTTGCTTTCCTGCTCCAGTGGTTCATGGTGACCGTTTGATCACTGAAGCAGCTATATGGGGCTTGCACGTGTCTTCCTGAGCTGCTTGCTCAGACCGAACAGGATGTTATAAGCTACTTCCCCAAATCTATTTCTGAAAATATGTGTGAAGTACCCACCTGTTTAAGAACAATAATATGCAATAGCCTTCTTCCTCTTTAAGCATTTACATAATGTTTAAACCAGAGCAGTTCTGCTTAACAACATCAGGAAACTCAGAGGGGTGGCACCTTGATTATTTGACATGACACCAGGACTTCTCTCTGACTGCTCTGATGATGAGAAGAGTTTGTTACACGCTGATATTTGTTTCTCAAATAGAAGTGAAATACAGTATAAGTTATTTATGTCCTAGATGTTTTGTAAAATGGATTCATAAATCTTAAAAAGAGTTGCTCTGGCGTTCAACTCATGTCAAATGTATTTTGATTGTTCCAGGAACTAAATGTAACAAAACACTGAGCAGCTCAACCAGATGCTGGCAGCTCTTCACATTTTAACATCTGTTAATTTCAACACAATAATGTGCTGGCTGAGGAAATCAAGGTTTTCAATAGGCTAAAAAGAACCGTGTTCTAAAGTAATGTGAGAGGAAATTATTCTGAAAAGAAAAGTAACCAGCAGTGAAATAGTTCACAACACAAAACACTATTTTTATCACACTCTTTTTCAGAATAGCTGAGCTACTTCTCTAATGTATTAATTAAATGCCTTCTCAGCTTGTGGTTGCATGGCCACAAATGATCAAACTAGACTGTTAAATCCTCTGGGTTGATAGATATCAGCTCATAGTGCAGATACAGATCATTATATGCACACAGTTTGCACCTGTGGTCAATTTTTTTTTTTAGAGAAATAAATACAACCCAAGCTGTGAACACATGAACCTAAAAATACATTAAAAAAAGAAACAGCAGTTTCAAACGAAGTTTGAACCTAATTCTAAGGAAATACTTTTGCACTTTTGTTACAGCTAAAGGTCTTTCTTCTTTTGATTTAGGTATTTTCACCCATTTCCACCCATTAATATTGTAGAAGATACCACTGCACATACATACATAAATACACACATACCGGTACATGTGAGAATCTATGCACTTATGCAACCTGTGGTTAGAGCTAGTGTGTTGTGCATATGAAACAGATTCACAGAAACAGTGGGTGGAAATGCATTAAGATTTCTGGAGCGTAAAGTTGTGTTGTGTTGTGTGTATGCCATAACTCGTTTACTGAAAACAATTTTAAGGAATCCTCATAAAAATACATATTGTACTACTGTATAAATCAAAGCATTGATGGAGATGAGCTTGTCCTTTTAAGCTGTATGTTTTTTTCAGTTTATAGTCATATGTACTGTATATACAGTATAATAACATTTTTTTACTTGTTGTTAATCCTATAAGACTCTTCAAACTTCCTAATGATGAACACTTCTGTCTTGCAGGAAAAAAGAAAGAAGTTCGAGAAAGAGAGTGAGAAATATTACTCCCAGTTAGACAAACATCTGAATCTTTCTGCCAAGAAGAAAGAGAGTCAACTCCAAGAGGTTGGGTGAAGCAGAGCCACTATTTGGCATCGCTCATCTAGAGAAATGTAGAACTGAGATTCATGGTTTTACTTTATTTCCTTTTTTCTAAATCCCACGACAGGCCGATGAACTCTTGGACAAAGAGCGGGTAAACTTCTACGAATCGTCGGTGGAGTACGTCTACCAGATCCACCAGGTGCAGGACAAGAAGAAGTTTGATGTGGTGGAGCCTGTAAGTACCGACTGCGGCCTCCCACTCTTCCTCTTTGATATCACACACACACCCAACAATAGAACGAGGAAACCAGGAAGAAATACAATTACATTACAGACATTCATCCATTCTTTATGACGACGGCTCCTTTGTTCTTAACCGCAGTCTTAAGTATAGATTTCATTCTTTGCTTGGACAGGTGCTGGCGTTTCTTCACAGCATTTTAACGCTCAATAACCTGACAGTGGAGATGACTCAGGACTTCATGCCTTATAAGCAGGAACTGCAGCTCAGCTTGCAGAACGTAAGTGGTGTAACCGGCCCCATGAATGATGCCATTAGTACGATTTAATGTCTTTTAATTGGACGTCTGTAAGTTTCTAAAGTGCTGTCTGCTTTTGCCTGCAGACAAGAAACCACTATGAGAGCACCCGAGAGGAGATGGAGGAGCTGATGAAACGAATGAAACAACCATCCCAGATCTGCAAGATGCACAATTATCTGCCAATGGAGGGTTATCTGTACTGTCAGGAGAAGTGTAAGTTCACTACAGGTTTTACACAGAAGTTTGTTCCTCCAACAGGTGAACTCAGTGACTCATCGTGGTTTTTAAATCTTTTTTTTTTCTCCCCTCAGGGGCTTTGGGGGTCTCGTGGGTCAAATATTACTGCAAGTATCATAAGGAGGGGAGACAGCTGCTCATGGTGCCATGTGAACAGAGACCGACAAACAAACAGGTGCTTACTGAAAAGAAATGTCTTTATTTCCTCACATCTACAAAAGCAGAGGTCTTCAACAGGGGGTCCTGCAGGGGGGTCGGGTCGCAACATTTTTGGTTGATTAGACAATTTAATTTAATTTCCACATTAATGTTACAAATAAAAACGTCGATTTGAAAAGCTTGTGATAATCATGCAATTGACACACATTGTTGATATTGGCATTGGTATCAGTGAACAAGGTACAGCCCCCTACTCACTGAACCTGCACATGTTTAATATTTGAACATGTGTATTATTTAAGTAGCTTAGTAGTGAATGCACAATAACAAGGTATGTTTATACATGGCTCTAGGCCCAGTTTAATATAAAACACATTTTTATACAATATATATAGTTGGGATCCCTGCTCCATCCCATCAGTTTGGGGGTCTCTGGCCTGAAAAACATTGAAGACCCCTGTACTAAACTGTAGCCTCAGACATCTGTACATCTGTAATACTCCACCATCATTGCTGCCGTCTCACACACCGACCACTTTTCTAACTTTCTCTCCTCGCCCTGCAGGGCCCGACGCAGCTGACGCTCAAGTCCTGCATCCGCCGGAAGACGGAGTCCATAGACAAGCGCTTTTGCTTCGACGTGGAAACCAGCGAGAGGTGAGCGCAAATAACAAAAAATCCGAGGAGCTGTGAGATGAGGCAACACGACACGACAGCCCTGGGGGATAAACAGGTTCAGGCGGCGAGGTGAACAGGTGGTTTGCAAGGACAGAGTGTGAGGGCTAAATGGACCGTAGCCCAAACAATCCCTGAGCTGCGTGCGCACGCTGCAAACAGATGGCAGACGCAGTGATCTGAGGGGAAGGAACACAACAGGCTCATATTTATACAAGCAGGGCCATTCAGTACCAAATGCATTTTAATAGACACTTTCTGTCGTAATCGAGGCAATCCTTGGAACATCAGCGGGGTGTTTTTTAAAGGTTTAAAAGCTGTGTGAATTATGCACCAATCTGAATGTTGAGCAACTAATTTGTGCCAATGTGTGAACTGAACAACAGCGTAATGACCAGACAACTGGTTGATAAACTCAAGGTGGCCTCATGTTGTCAGTTCAGGAGGTTTGAAAACAAGCGTCCACCCACCTGAATGTCTCTGCTGTGCTCGGCCTGATACTGACCATTGACCTTACAGCAAGCAAATTACCAGTCATCATCTCTCTCCCTTACTTCTGCTTCTCCTCATATGATCTGTTTGCTATGTAAAAATGTCCACATTCAGGTTCCCTGCTATCAATATCAGGGTTATACACACACAGAAGTTGTTTTGCATAGGTTTTTATAGATATATTATATTTTTATGTGTTGATCATTGGAGTTGGTAGAAAACGTGCTTTAAATTCATACCACAGTTGTTTTAGTGAACAATTAATTTAATAGCCCACAAGCTGAGATGTTTGGCGCCAGGTTTTGTTGCTTCTCCAGCAGACAGATTGCGACAATGGGTTTTCATCATCTCCTCACGCTTGTCTTATTTATCTCCATTTCCTCCTCCCGTCATCACCACACACGATTGAATCAGTTTCTTCAAAGACACTTTTGATTCCTTCATTTTGCAACTTTTTTTTGTCTTTTTCTCCGCCGTAATTATCTTGAGAAATGTGTTTGATCCATGACCTGCATGAGCTTTAGAAACATCTGAGCACTCAGAGTGGTTGTCTAATGTACAGACTTCCTCTGACTGAAAATGCCAACCTCTTTAATGCCGTTTTGTGTATGTTTCCATAGAAACACTCCAGTCACTTTCCAGGCTCTTTCGGAGGGCGACAGGAAGTTATGGATGGAGGCCATGGATGGAAAAGAGCCTGTGAGTTTATTTCTCATCTCATTGAGGATTATTTCTCCTCTGTTTAGTGAAAATGGCCTTTTAACTGTGTTGACATCCACAACATCACTTTACATCTCAGAGTCCAACCAAAACCTTCATTTAAAATGAAAAACTCCATACATTTTGGTAGATAGTTGAGTCTGTAAATCTTTTGGGTACAAAGCTTCAGTTTTTATTGTCAAGATTTTTGTGTCATTTGCAGCTAATTGGGTTTCACCAGAGAGAAGAGTTGTGTGTTGTTCTTAAATGGTATTTACTTATTGATTTTAAGAAAAATATAAGGTAACACTATAATAAGTACACACTATTGAGCATTAGTTAAGCATTAAATACCGAATTCATCATTTATAACACATACATATGTATACACATACATAGTTAATAAACACAGTTAAAAATGTTTTGCTCATCATTGATAAGCATTAACTGTATTTATAAACTACATACTAATGAGTATTCATGCGTTATAAATGAAGAATTCAGTATTTATTAATGCTTAACTAATGCTTAATAGTGTGTACTTATTACAAAGTGTTACAAAATATAATCTATAAAATCCATTGGCTCTCATTTTACAGCAGTTAACTGATTTTGTCACTCTGTCTGACTCTATTACAGAAGAGTGAGAGACTGTAGGAAGCTTGTTAGGCGCTTTAATCCATCAGTGTGATGGATTAATGTTGGCACCTGGTTATTCCTGTTAGCATCGTACAGCAGGGCTGTGTTGGCTCTTTAAATAATGTTTAACCCTGAGTAGAAACCAAGCCATTTTTACTAGTCTGTCAAAACCAATCTGCTCCCGTGATCTGTCTCGACACTGACACTTTTGAAGCAGCGAAGTGCTGACTTGCTTTAGCAGCAACATTTTAGTTAATTCCTCTTTTGGTTGTTGCTCTAAAAACAGTTTTGCTTTGAGTTTTGCGCTCTTTGCAGGCGTAGTCAGATCTCCTTCATATATGACGCTTTAACGGTGGTTGTCGTGTGAATTGTGGACGAAACATATAAACCACCGCTGCCAGAGGATGTGAAAATAACAGAAGCACACTTTTCAGTGCCCTCTTCCTGTGCAACTTCCTTAACGACTTCATAATAGCTTTTCCACCAACCTTTGCCTGGATGTTCTGAAAACCCTGAGCGCTGCACAACCTCGTCCCTCAGAGTCTCTTGAGCTTTCAGTGTAGACGATGTTCCCTTATGATAACATCGTCTCCCACAGCAACTCCGTCAACTTAATTGCACTTAAAGGAGACTTTGGCCATGGGAATGGCTGCTATAGTCCTGAACTCTGCATCTTTATGACCTATGACATATCGCAAACTTCCTCACAGTGTAAGGGAAAATGAACAGTTGATTAGTCGGTCAATTTAAGTAATCAGGAAATGTTTTGATAGTTTCTTTATTGTAGATTAACTGTCAAGTCATTTTCCAGGCAGCAATATTACTGTAATATTCCCTGGTCCCTGCTTCTCAAATGACCTAAAAGTTTAGAGGATTTGCTGCAGACGACAACACTCGAGGCTCAAGTGAATTCTAACTGTCATTTTTCACAGTTTATTGACAAAACAACTTATCAATTAATCAAGAAATGTATCTGCACCTTATTCAATAGTAAAAATAGCTCTTACTTGGAGATCTTTCAGACACATTTTTGGTTTTGTGCAAATTCAAACATCGTCAGGAGCTGGCTGCCTCCTGACACCGGGCAGCCAGCAGATCCATTACAGTCCATAAGTCTGTTTTGGCAATTTAGTCGCATCTCTAAACCAAGAAGTGGTTGACATGCATGAACTCGTGAGCCAAAATGACAAATGTTATCCTACACTTTCAGATCATTTCATTTTCCGCTAAAATGTTTTGACACTGTTTGGCATCAAAATGTAGGACAGGGAGTGAAAGACTTGCATGTGTTGCTCTGTTTTCATTTCAACTGCAAAAAAAACATTCAAAAACTGGACAAACTGCAGTTATTCCTGTCTTTAACCTACTTTTATTATTGTTCCATCCGTAGATGAGATTTGTCAGTTCTGAAGCACGACACTTAACTCTTCCTTTTGAAATTCAATCCCAAGTTGCTTCAGTTTAGGTTTGTGAGAGTCAAAATAACCTGACGGGGAATTAATTAAGTGGTTGTTGAATTTTTTTCTCAGGTCTAAATCAATAACAGGAAGTTACAGTGATACTTCACACTTCACCTGTCTGTTACAACAAACACTGGCCGAGGTGACGCGTTCAGCTCCTCAGCTCTGACGTTCATTAGTAAGAGAGGCCAGAGGGTTGTTTTGAGGACAGATCCAAACACAGCTGACAGTGACTGACTGGAGAGTAAATCAGATTTGTTTGAATGATTTGGCTGTTGATGCAGGAATCTTTACTGTTTTCATCATTGTTATTTTTTTATGGGCTTTAAATCTGTTCATAAGTTCGACTGGAAACTTGAAATTGGTGCTAATATTCCCCTCAGCTATCCTGGAAGCGGTTTCTGTGTCCTGGAAGTTGGTTTCAGGGAAGCATTTTCATGCTCTTGAACCATCATCAAGTCCCTTTTTTTTTTTTCTCCTATCATCTTCAGTTTTGCAAAAAAACGGTGTTCATTCATCAGACTGTGGTAGATTTTTTCCACATGCTCTTCACTTTCCTTTTACATTTTTTTCATTTCAGATCTATCATTCCCCAATTCACAAGCAAGCAGAAAGTAAGTCAGCCCCATCTCCAAGTCTGTGGATGTGATGTGGATGTGGACAGACGCAGTGATGTCTTTACATCTTGTGTCACTGAAAGCATCATTTATCATGTTTAAACAATAAGTATTGTCCTAAAATTACAGTTTGCAATTTAATGTTCTCATTGTTTCGTCTTGTTTCACAGTGGAGCTCAATGAAATTGGATTCAAGTTTGTTCGAAAGTGCATCAACTACATTGAAACGAAAGGTAAAAGGTCATAGATAAGCTGCCTGCAGTTAGTCAGTTAGTTTGCCTGCATGCCCTTAAGGGGGCGTAGTTGAGTCATAGCTTAGCTGCTGCTGGAGGCTGATCTCTGTAAAAAAAACAAACATGTTTCATTACAATAGTAGTGAAATATTGTAGATTGTACGGAGTTTTAATCACCACAATTTTATCTCTAGGTTTATAAAGCATTTATGTCTAATTATCATTATCATTATTATTATAGAATGATTTTGGACCATTATTACTCTTCTTGATAGCTAAAACACAACATCTGTCCTATATTGAAGGCAGATGTAATGTTATAACTCTCCTCCTCACTATATATTTCGCCACTCGTGTGATTCGTTTTACAGGAAATGGAATTAAGTACTCAAGTCATGAGCATGTAATTTGTCTCATGATCCAAGCGTGTGGCATTGTACAGTCCCAAACTGAATAGTTAAATGAAGCGTTCATAAACAGGAAAGAACATCTGTATCTTAATCTTAATTCAGGCTCGTGTAGACTCTGAAAAGAAGCATGTGGTACATTTCCACTGCTCTGTGTTTGTCCAGATTACACTCCCCTCTCTCTTACCTCCCCCTCTCTCTCCTCTTTCCAGGAGCGACACAAGAAGGAGTGTACAGAACAGTTGGCAGCAACATCCAAGTGCAGAAGCTTTTAAATGCCTTCTTTGGTAAGGAAATCGGCCTGTGAACATGCACGACATCCGTTCATTCACTTTGCTTTCCTCAATGAGGGTTGACTACCTGAATCTACAGCATAACAGGTTCTGCAGCTTTTGTTTACCTCGGCTCTAAAGACAGACGGGAAATATCAGCAGCAGGTCGCGCTTGGGTCACACCCAGTGCTGCTGCTGCACTGGAGCTTCTGCTTTTAAGTGGTTATCAACAACACTTCTATTATAAGAATGCATGAAATGACAATGCTTAATTTGCAGATCAGTGTTGTTCTGTACACTTCTTGCTCAGTACCATATTACAAAGTTAGCAATTAGCCCCAAGGAGGTCGATGGAGACCAAAAGCAGAGTTAAAAAAAAAAAAAGAGCAAACAAACACTAACAAAAATCCAAACAAATGCTAAAACTGCTTCGGTTCTGCTGGATGTGTGAACAGGCAAATGTTTGTTAATAATGTTGCCATATCAACCTAAAACATGGCAGCAATATGTCTGTGTTTTTACCTTTGCCTGTGTCTGCTGCTCCCAAGTGGCCAAAATAAGTTTGTTAATACAGAGACATTCATAGAAATGTGTGGGAATTCACAGCAGATACATTTGACTCTTCACAGAATTGAAGATTTAAATAAGCAGTGACACCTTTGTCCCGGTGAGTCATGACAGGGTCATAGTGAATCAGCTTTTAGCCGTCATTCATCTGATTATTTACACATGTGAAGAAGCCCTATACATGAATGTAGCTTTTAATTGTATTTACTTTAAACCCCATTTCTAATTCAATGTTAATGACTTCTTAGCCCCATGTTGCACATCTTGATCAGTCAAGGTGCTGATCTCAGGTGTTTTCTTTTTTTTTTTTTCGCATGGGATTTGAGATAAACAGTGTAAATATTTTTCACTTGTTTCCTCTGATTCGCACTTTCATAGACCCGGCACACCCAGGAGATGTCGACCTGCACAGCAGCGACTGGGACATTAAAACCATTACAAGTGCATTAAAGTTTTACCTAAGGTGTGTACGTGTTCATGTCTGTGTGTGCAAGCAGAAGTCATACAATTAGTAAATACTTTGTTATTGATACACTGAATGTCTGTCGCTGTATCTTTAAGATACATTTAAATGTAATTCTTATAATTAGATGCATCTCATTTAAAACTTTAAAGATCTCATCATTGTTCAGAGCTCTGATATTCTAAGGATTTATGTATTTTCCAAGAAAACAAGTGCATACAGTAAAACAAATAATTTGCTGTTATTAAAATTACAAATGCAGCCTTGGCAGAAGTTGTGCTCTCTAAGTGCTTTCTTGTGTCATCATGTAGCAAGTGCAGTGCAGCTTTTTCGTTTTTCTCATGATTTGATGGGGTGAGTCATATTGCACTGTGGTCCTGTACTTGTGTTTACGAGCATCTTTATTTATCTGCAGGAGTCTGTCTGAACCTCTGATGACCTACAATCTACACAGAGACCTCATGTGCGCTGCAAGTAAGACATGTTTTGGAAATGATCCTGATCCCGTGCTCATGTCAACGAAGGTTGTGTCATTATCTCTGGCTCCTCTGTAAAGTCTTAGATGTAGATCTACCACAGAAATACAATTTCTTATATTGACGTAGAAGAATCCAACAAGTGACCCCCAAAATGTAAACGTTAACCAGCACATGCTTTTGAAAAGATGTCTGGATGTCAATGGCTTCAGGAAAGTTACAAGTTGATTGTGCTTTTCCTGTAACAGGAAACTGATGTGAATTTTAGATTATGTTTTGAGATCATTTCTGCAGTGGTTTATGAACTTGTCATGCACTTGGTTACACTAACTTTAACACCAGCAAGCTCTGCCTTGAAAAGCCTTAAGACTTAAGACCCAGGGCATTAAAAGAGACACTGGTACATCGACACTGTGCAGCCTGCGGGTTCACAAGGTCTACAGGCACTAAAGGACACTAAAGGAAATCTAAGCTGCCTGTTTGTTTTTCTCTGTCAGGCTACATCATTGTAAAAAGAGAGAAGACAATGAGTTTAATAGCATCAGCCTCATTCTGTCAGGATGTTACAGGTGGTCCTTTAGATGATCTGTGGCTTCAGTTTCACGGAAATGCTGGATGTTAAACTGAACCCGAGTTTATTTTATTAGTCTAATGTTAATGCAGTCTGTGTCTGCCGTGCAACATGCTGCATATATAAATATATATATATATATATATATATATATATATATATATATATATAATTAAAAAATAACTACAATGATTGTATTGTTTCTTAACACATTTTTTTATTTATGTTTTATCCACAGAGTCAGATAATCTGGACACTCGACTCAGTGAAGTTCATTCACTTACCTACAAGCTGCCAGAGAAGAACCGGGAGATGCTGGAGATGCTTATTAAACACTTGGTCAAGTGAGTGCCAGCAGACTGACTATGTTTATTTACTGTGTCTACTGCTCTCTCTCTCTCTCTCTCTCTCTCTCTCTCTCTCTTCTCCATGTGAAATGACCTGAGCTAATGTGTCACTGCCTGTGCCGACAGTGTTGTTAACACTTTATCCATTTTATCCAGCGTGTGCAGTCACAGTGATGAGAACCTCATGACTCCTTCAAACATGGCCGTTATCTTCGGACCCACGCTGATGAGAGCGAAGGAGGAGACTGTGGCGGCCATGTTGGATATCAAGTTCCAAAACATAGTCGTCGAGATTCTGATCGAGGACTACAAGAAGGTGCGACCTGTTTCATGCTATTTCTGTGTGTTATTAAATTTATTAGACACTGTCGTTGTGAGCGTTTGCAGCTGAAAATCTAGCAACCTTTCTCTCTTGATTGCAGATCTTCAGCAACATGCCAGAGGACAGCTCCGCCCCACCTGTCCCTCCTCCGCGGATCACCCCGAGAAAGCGGCAGCCCATCACAATCTCCAAGCGGCCACCTCGTGCTTTTCCAGCGCTTAGTCACGACAACTTCCAAAAAGCAGAGAGTAATTATTAGCCTTTCATGAGCCTGTTTGTCGTCATCATCCTCATGACTAATCCATCCCATCTGTGTGAATCATACAGTAGATTATATTTAACATGGTTCTTTAAAACTTTTTTGACAGATTTGTACCAAACACACCTACAGGGTCATTTCACATCACTTTCTGAAGTGTAGATAACATGCAGTTTACTGTAGTGTGTCTTTCTGTAATATACTCCAAACTCTTATCACATATTCCTTAACATGAAATCAATAATGGATATCGTTATTTGCCTTCCAAATCATTATGTGTTGATTTTTAGTCTCATCATTGAAAGAAAATTCCTCTTGTCACTTTTTATTTCAAGTATAAATAAACTTATCTACTCTACTTTTATCTCACATTAGTCTTTTATTTAAATGCCTCCGGCTAAATCATGTAATTTTCAGTCTGTCTGAACCCCTCGTTAAGTGGGTGTGACTCCTCTCACACACTGTGGCAGAGACATTTGGGGAACCTGCATCTTGTCCTTTCAGTCTCAACTTACTTCTCAGTGTAGCCAAATAACTGGTCCTGTATAATTCATCCAAAGCTTGGTGTGAGTGTGAGTGTGCGTGCGAGTGTGTGTGGAATTCATTAACCAGTAATTTGTGTCATCTTAAATCAGTGCCGACTCAGTGGTTGTTTTACCAGATTACATTGTATTGTTATGTGTGACCTTTGGTGGATTTTTTTTCTTGCACTTTAAATGTGTCTCTTTAATCTTGCACATCACACTCAGGCAGGAAGAACACCTCACATTCTTTGTCTCTCGTCACAACCTTGCATCCCTGTTGTTTCTTTGTAACAGATGGACAGGACAACAGCTCCGTTGCGGACGCTGACTCCTCAGTGAGCCCCGTCCCCCTGCAGAGGACCAAACCTTTGAGCTTTGCTCCGCAGGTGCCAAAAGAACCTCCTCCGAGACACGTGCTGATGCCCAGACCGTCGGTCCGTCAGGACAAACCCTCAGACTCTAACGCAGGGAAGATGGACGAGACGAAACAGAAGCCGGATTCCTCTACGGCTGCAAATGGGGAATCTGGAGTCTATGTGAGCAGAGTACCGTCTTTCCAGAGCAGAAAGCCGCCTCTGAAGGGAACATCATCCAACAGAGAAGGTACAAGAAACCCTGTGTCTATGTATCTGAAGATTCTTTCAATTATTGTTTATATGCAAATAAGTTTACCTGGCCGGAGCTCACCATAAAGGCGTAGTCTTAGTTAATTATAGCAGCCATAGATTCATATCTGAGCTGTGGCCCTTTACTACATGTTATCCTCTAACTCCCCTGACTCTCTGTCCTAATATAATGACGGAAAAACACAAACCAAAAAACTTGAAAAATGTGTATAGACAAAAAATTGTAAACTCTTAAAACTTAACAGGATTAAAAGAAAAGAAAAGAAAAGAAAGGCAAAGCTGTGATGTGTCAGTCAGTCCATCTTCATCTGCTCATTCTGCCACCCAGAAATCCTTCCTCTAGTCCAATGATTTGTATTTGATTATTGCTGTTGGTTGTTCCAGTAAGGCAGTAATGTAGTAGCAGTCATCCAGCTGTGTTGCTCTTTTTGACCTGAGCTAAATCACGTCCAGCTGCTGAAGCAAAGTTACCTCTTGCGATTCTAAGTAATGAACCCAGTTTCCCACGACTGAGTGTTATTTTTAAACAAATAAAAGTTTTCAGCCTCATTTCATTTCACCTAAACAGTGTTCCTAAGAAGCTGGTTTAGTCAAACAGACAAGTAAACAGAGTGTGAGATATGTGTCTTATCAAGTTAAAGTCCCAGACATCCTCAATATCACTGTATTGATTCTTCAGTTGTTACTTTGGCTGTTGATATAGATCTTTTTAAACCCATTGCTTCGGTTTCACAGCTCACTCTCGCTGCTCTCATTAACCTTTCAGCAGCGTCTAGCAGGCAGCTGATTTCAGCAAAAAGGCTGTGATGAACCCTCTCAGCGCTACTTGCTCAGCACCAAACAGCAGATGGAGAGTTACTGTAGGGACTCGCTGTTGAACAGTAGTGAGTTTTCAATGTCACATGAAGCTTTTGTCTTGTGTTTGTTTTCCAGGAGAGTCCGATGGTCTGACCAGAGTGAGGTCCACGGAGAAACCCGCTATTTGTCGACCCCCAGTCCGGCCTCCTGAGCCCCCCTGCAGAAACCCCGCTCCACAAAAGCCCCAAAGTGCACCCAGTGGTGAGACCACGCCCACGTCCTAGTGAGTGGTTTTTTTTGTTGTTTTTTTCAGTGACACTAATGTCTGTTGCCTCATTTTTTTTAAGTCACTTTGGGGTATGCAGACGCTGAAGGGGTCCTAAATGTCCCACTGTTGAATTTGCTGTTTTAGTTTTTAAGGAACCTTGAACCAATCAAATTCCAGTATCTCAGAAGCAGACATGACGACACTCAAGTTTACGCCTGACTAAATTACTATTGGGAAGAAATGGAGTGTGATAAATGTGGGAGCTGAGGTGACCGTTATTTATTAGATGTCATCTCTACGTTATTAATGCTTACTGTATATCCAGTATATTTATTATTAACAATGAATCAGATGGATAATTATCACCTGACACTGCAGCTCCACTAATCTGTACTGAGCAAAAACACACGTCAGCTACAGCTTGTTTTTCTTCCTCCAGTTGAACAAAAACATCTGGTTTATGTTATTGATTAACAAATGCAAAAATCAAAAGACAAACAACTTTCTTTGCTTCAAATCACAAGTGATTTAAGTCTATCAGTAGTTACCTCTTTATTTTTTCATAACAGAGCCGTTCTTGGCTCCTGTAGAGAAGTATCACATAAATTCATCAGGAAACAAATGAATATGGAGAGTGAGTTTATAAAATCTGAGTCTGCCATACAGTAAAATAGATGTCGACTCCTGGAGTGTTTTTTTTTGTGTAGCCCTTTTTATATAAACAAATGACAAACACATGATGAGTTATATGTTTCTCTACAAAACCAACATGTTGGATTTCTTCTTTTTCTGCAGTGTTGCCTCTAAAACAAAGTTTTTTGAGAATGCCTCGAGACACGTTGGCAGGTATGTAACGGCCATTGTTTATGACTTTGCCCCAGTTTTCATGCTCTGTTGTGACTTTATTAACTCTCATCTACTGTTTACAAAATAATTGTGTCTGATAAGTTTCTTGAACTTAACAAGAGAACAAATGATTAGAAAGATATTAGTAATATCTATGGACAATAACATCCATTCATGTAATGAATGGATGTCATGCCACTAATTATTAATATTATTTAAAAAAAGTGAACTAGTGAACATTATATGACTCTTTGAAAGACATCTGCTCCTTTCTGGTTTGCTTCAGTGATCCACTTTCAGGGCCGTGCTGCCTTCACTGCACAGGCACATTAGGAATGCCTAAGTTTGTGGGAGTTTTATCAAAGACAGTGTAACTCTGTATTTAGTGAAATCTCTCTTGTCAGTCTTATATACAGTTTACAGCAGTGTGTCCAGAAGTGGGAGGGTGTGTAATCTCTGCTGAAGTGTGAAAGCTCATGTTTGGCCTTGAAACCAACGAAGCACAGTCTGTGACTTCAGTTAGCAGCACAGTTTTTTTTTTTTTGTATTGTTTGTACAATTAGGTAAACATAGACCTGACATTTAGTCTGTCAATTATTACAGGTGGTTGTAAATTATAACAGATCAGTCAAAGCTTCTTTTATTTTTTGTTCTAATTTGCATCAGAGTTGTACAGTTATAAGTCATAAGGTATCTGTTGCTCAATTTGATGTTCCTTGAAACTGATAAGATACAGTGAGTGAAGATTTTAGTAGACCATCTGACACAGTGCATGCTGTGAGCTTAGGCCTTAAGGCAGATCATGGGGGTTCTGGTAGTTAAGAAGAAATAGTGCTGTAAACCACATAATGATTATTAGTTGTTTATTTATTTAATTCTTTATTCTTCTATTTTAGTCCACCAACCTCTCCAGTACCATCGCCAGTGACAAATGTAAAAAAAGAGGTGAGATTCACTATAATTTTGAACATAGTCAGTATTTTTTATGTTGGTTTAATAAACTGGGAAGAAATTAACATTTTGTATTAAAACATTTTGTGACAGATCATCTGTGGTTTGTTTCTACAGAATTGAAATGAAGGACATTTCGACCACATCACGTGATTTCTGCATGTGCTGTTTGAAGCGCACCGAGCTGTAGGAGTCACCACAACTGAGCTCAGTCTATGCTGATCTGTGATCGACCACGGAGACGACTCTCAATAGACATGAATAAGAATCGTGTCTTCAACACGGAAACATGAGCTCGTTAGATAACAGGCTCAAAAATGTTTGATTATTATTCCAAAGTTGGGAGAGAGTGAAAATATGTTTTTTCATTCCGCAACAATCAAAACTTTTGTGAAACAATATTATAATGTTATGTCATTTTAAAGTGTTAAATGGTTTGAGTGACTCTTGACCAATTTTACATGTGAGATATAACTGTAACTGCTGAAATCAAGTGTTAAGAATGTAGGCAAGTTAAAACCCAGAGTGAAATAGATGTCCCAAAGAAGACTAAAGTAACTGACTCAGTTTAATCATGATTAATTTGGAAATATGACATATTAGTCTAAATATTGACTTCTACATGTTGTATCCATGTAAAGCAGAAAACTATTGTCTACTATTTTAGTAGATTTGCAGAAAGAAAACCAACTGTGAGAGACTTTATCTCAATATTTAAAAAAGACAGAATGTAAAAAAATAAAATAAAAAAAATCTTAATCTCTTTCAAGGAACTGGACAAAATAAATTAATATTAAGATACATCTCACAATGGAGGACTTACGTCTGTGAAAGCTATTTTAGTTAATATTCAATTATGTTTTAATATTAATTAATTCAGTAGAGACATAACTCGCCAATCAAACATAAGAAAACATTTTAAAAGGTATTAAAAAAAAGTATTAGTCAGTCTGTACTAATGTCAGTGTAGTTTGGATTTACACTGAAAATAAAGCTAGTGTTAGTTACATAGGAAGTTAAAAACAAAAACAGATAGTTTACACTAGTTTACATTCCTTCACTTCTTACCTCTTGTAGGTAGGTCAGGTTGTACAGTCCTTGAAGTTTGTTGCACCTCAGATGAATTGTTCAGTTTAAAAACAGGTCAATACTGTTACGTAAGTGAATATAACACTCCATTTTTTTCTAATGTAGTTGTGCTTGAAATGGTGATTATGTTGGTTTTACACTTGTATTTTCAAATAACCTAACTTGCAAACTCTGGTTTCTTTCTGGTTTTCAAAAAAAGGTAAATAAACACAATGCATTTTGCATCTTGACCCGTGACTATTTTCAAAAGTGAGCTGTGTAATGTTAGTCAACTGTGTTACATGATGTTTCTGTTTTATCTTTCCTCAGTCTGCAAGTGAGCTGATGTTTGAAGTCGGGTTCAAGACTTCTGCTTCACATTTGTGCTAAATGAATGTTTTAGTGTAAGCGATTTCTCTCAGAACATTACAGTTTCTCTAAAAGATTAATCACATGTGAATGTGGCGTTAACAGGTCTCTAATAAAAGTGCCACTTAGCTTATCAAAGTGTAAAGTTGCTGAAATTTCAACTGTTATGTTTTGTACAAAGTGCAAGAGGAGCTGCAACCTGTAAGAAATTAATGCAGGGTGTTTCGTCGTGGTACTGCTTAATTTGGCAAAGTGATGTAATATGGCTGAGTGACTGAGGCCTCTTTGTTCAGACTTGAGACAAAATGCTCCGTTATATTTCTGCCTACTGGCTTCACTTGACATTCATTGGTGAATCAGTGGAAGTGGTTGATTTACCAGTCAGATTAAAAAAAGCATTCAAATTTAATTTGGTTTAGTTGCAATGTCTGTGACAACCAACACTACTGTGACAAAGTAAATGGCTTGTTGTTATTCATTTGTCACATGTTTTGAATGCAGATATGAGCTATTGGTGGCAATGTGACATGCAAAACTGGATGCAAAAGAAGCCTTATTATGCAAAAAATAAAGAGTAATTTTCTAGATTGATGGGTGTTGACTTGTATATTTGTTTCAGTGGTTAAAAATATATCTCATAGGTAAATTGTGAACACTGGACTAGTTTGAACCTGTGGAATAAGAACATGCTCCAATGTCATTGATATCATTTTAGCTAAGTTTGCATGCTATTTGCCAATGACACAGTTATGGAAATGTACATGGGCGTTTGGTGCCAGCAGAAATAAGGGGCTTCTTCCTGTGCAGACCATGAATTTTCTGATAATTCAGCCTGGAGCAGAGTGTATGGTGGCCCAACAGATCATCATTGCCATCACCTAGAGGTGCATGACATGAGAATAGCTAAAAATAAAAATAAAGTGTTTGCCCTTTCCCTCCAGTCGATCCCCCATGATCGTAATGAATCTTCCCTTGACTGTGACTGTGATTTTATCCTCTGGTCTATCCCGCCGGAGCAAAACTGGTCTGGTCATGTGGCTCCATGTGGTTTTTGACTTTACTGTTTCAGCAGTATGAAACCAAAATGTTTTTAAAAGATAAACAGTTTACAGTCTCTTAAAAAACTGCTGGGTTGAGCTGTTGATAAATTAATGATTAATTATTAATCATTGGTTGCCAAGTTTGACCCCCAACATATCTGTATCTTTTTAACAGATTGATCTAAAAAAGAGAGAAGAAGTCATTTTCATCAGTAAACTACAAAAATACAAAATGGTGCAAAGCAAATGTAATTTAAAATGTTGATATTAAACTGTATAATTGCTCTAAATCAGACAAATACTTGTTAATAATGTATATTAAACTTACAACCACCCCCTCCAATCATGGTACAACCGGGTACAACCCATCATAGCATAAAGGAGGGAAATATTTGGCCGCCACTTCCTGTCATGGACGCCATCCTCCATCTTTGTTCACCTCCTGGAGTCCAAGGTGAGTCTGGACTGATCTCAAATTAAATCAACAATAGAAAGATAACTGCATATTTTAACAATTTGGCGCTGGTTATTGTGACAAAACACAACCACAAACCACAATTTGTCAAAAGTCTTTCAGCTGTAGTTTACACAAGCACCATTAGCTCCCCACCTGTGGACATAATCATCAACAAATCCTCCTACAACACGGCTAACATAGCTGCTAACCACAGGGCACCACAAAACTAGCACAGCGCTCTTTTAAAACAGGGTCAGCAACTGTTAACTTTTGTCCTGAGATAAATTAAATATTAAATAAATAACAAGCTAAGCAGTGCAGAAATGTAAAGCAGATTGTAAGGCTGCTGTACTTGTACAGTTTGGACAAAGGTAACAAGGTTCATTTGTTATTTTTGACATTTCAAGGATAGCATGGGCTGCTAACCATTGAGCATTAGAAAGCTAGTATTAGCTGCTAACCCATGGATATGCTAGGTACAGTAGCATGAGCTGTTAACTTCTGGGCAGCTTAAATTAGTTCACTTTTTCCACACAAAAGATTATTTATTTTAGTTTTGATTTTATTGTGTAAAAACATCCATTGAACATGTTTTTCATTTAATTACAAATAAATGCATACATAAATGTGCCCAGCAAGAGTGAAATTGCAGTAGTAATTGATGACAATGTCTCATAACCGGTTTGAAATGATAACTTTGCAGCTGCAGTTGACCCACAGTACCTGGAGCATGTACGTGTCTCTTGTTCTCACAATGCACAATCTTTTCTCCACCATCCTAGGTTGTATTACTGTGTTGTATTATTCCTAGCTTCCCTCTGCCTGGAGCTGCTCTCCTCTCGTCACTGTGTGTACCTCCATTCTTGCAGTTGATGTCCTTCACACAACCTACAGTAATGTTGGCAAACTAATTCAGTCCTCATGAATGTTAAAATCTGGCACATTGGTATTCATTGTCAACCACGCTAAATCAAATGCTTAAATGCCTTTGCGACTTGTTGTCTCACTTTAAGATTCCTGCTATTATAATAGGCCACACAATCAACGCTGGGGCTCAAAAGACAGATAATATTAGGCCTACCTGTCATATGATAACATTTAAATACATTATCTAATCCTATGTATTATTCTGTGATTATTTAGTTTCTGGAGGTGAGTGTGCTGAGTGCCGAAGGTCCTGCCATCCCTGTGTCACGTCCATCTACACGACAGGAGGAAGTCTTCTTTTGGTCCACCACTGAGGAGTATTGTCACACAGCCTGTAAGTTTGACTTTTGTTTTTATATTTCTAAAAAGGTGGACATTTGTATTGCCTGATAGACTAGATAAAGCAGAAACCCATAAATGATGAAACTCAACTGTAAATGTAAAAGCAAACCAGTGAAAAAAGAAAAGCAACAGAAAGAACTACATGCAAAGAACAAAAAGAAAAACACCGCACCTGAAATCAGTTGTTCTGTTTTTCCAGTTGTGGATCATTCTGTCTTTCATGGTTCACTTATTTTATTGTCAGTTCAGTGATCTATTTCTCCATTTACGTTTACAGTTTGATTTTCTCATGTATTTGTTTTACATTTACAGGTTGTTATTCTTTGCTTTCAAACATTTTGACTGTAAATTACCCTCAAAGATAAGTAGATAACCCTCCAGTGATTATTGCATTGCAGTAGCCAAAGTGGCTAAAGTGGTCTGGTGTTTTATCTACAGCTTCTGTAATTAGCACCTGACAAGGTTCGTTATGTCTTTTGAAATCATGAATAGGAGCTTCCAACTCCTGCCTGGGAGTTTTTCTAGCATATGTTGTGTTGTGTACTGTATGTAATATTCCAATATTAGATATTGTCATGGATAATATTTGGTAACTTTGCTAATCTAATCATTCATGACTTTAGTTATGATTCATTTTAATTACAGAGATGTCTGAATAGAGAAGAAATATTTGCGTGGTACATTGTTTATGGGAAAGTGCAATTTCTTTGTGCAGACGTTTTTTAAATGTTGCATAAAACAATTAGAGCACCACCCATTCCTGAAGCAAAATTGTTAATAGCAACTTAAAATTCATACGTCTATGGTCCTTATCTCTTTTTGCTCCAGTGGTGAGCATTTCAGATGCCCCTACACATTCCAGCCTTTACTCCCTGAGGCATTTCTCTTCACCTCTGCCTCTCTCACACCACCGGCTTGTATCTCAGTTTCTCCCGACAATACCAGCCTCTGCTGTGGTGGATAGTTGGCCCAAATCAGGGACCTGCAGAGGAAATTCCCTGGTCGATTTCATGCCAATTCATTATGGCCTTGAGCTTCAGTGAATTATATGCAGCCAAATGCAAGACTCTCAAATAGAGGAGCACACACAAGGACAAAGGAATGTGTGTTCTCACTGCAACAAGCATGGTGTTTGCTGGATATCCAGACTGATTAGTGCAGAAGTGCTCCACTACTTTGGAAATTTCACAAACTGATACTTGACTTGACTACTTAGTTTTTGACTTTTCCATTAAAAGCTCTGTGGTAGCGGTACATTTCTTGACGTGTTACTCCAGCTGTTGAAAACCAGTAAAACATCAGGGTGGCCTAAGTGTTTTGACGTATTTCCAAGTTAAATATGCCCACCTCCCTGGCTGTCATGGCAAGTTATGTTTTATTAAGTATCTTTATTTATTGCTTGAGCTTTCCTGCCCCCAAAAAACAAAAACATCCCGATTTTCAGAGTCAGAATTATTTTAATTGCTTTCAAAAGATGATGCAGCTTTACACCTTTGAAAAACATATTGAAAAACACATAGCAGGTCACAAAAGGTATAAATCATACAAGAGATGCCTTTAAAAGTCAAGTGTCCGGACACCACAACAGACATTAAACAAATCAATATATACAGTCACTGTCTCATGTACAAAGAACCAGGTTAAGATGCAGTACACTGGGCACATACCAGCCGTTGTCCATCGACATCATAGAAACACTGTAATCCACTGTGATTGATTAAATCATTGCAGTATTAAAAATGTACAGGGACATCGACAGTATATGGCTCATTGAGATGGGCAATCCACTGATAATGCTTTCAATTTCCCCCTGTGTACTGTAATGCATAATAAAGCTAAACAGCATAAAAAAACACATTACAACATTATTTAAAACAAACATTCATTTCAAGGAGTAGCAAAATGTTATGTGGCAGTCTTACAATATAGTGCATTCAGGAAATGTAAGAAAGCTTGATAGATATTTGAATGTTCCAAACTTAAAACACTTGATACTTAGTTTTGCACGTGAAAAATGTGGCTTCCAGTCGTGTCATAATCAGACTTTTGTTTGGTTTCAGTTAAACACTGAGCTGCTGCTTCTCAAATGACAGCTGACACGTTTATTCAAGTCTCAGGGCTGTAATTAGTTGTCATAGTGGGGGTCAAGCCTCATGGACCGACCTGTAATTATACACAGAAACTGGATTCCCTTTTCTCCCCATTTTTTCACATAGCAACCATTATAGAATAGAAAAAGACAATATGAGGACATGAACACATCAACTTGTTCAGACGATGTAAAATACTCTACACGCTACACTAAACTTGAACTTGAAATAAACGACTCAACTTATTACTGTACACTGTACAACAAATTGTTATCATGCCCTCTGATAGGTGTCCCGTGCAGTGAACAGTGACGACACCATCAGCATACAACAAACAGGTAATTGGAGGGATACATGGATGTCCATGCACTGCTTTCTGTGAAGCTCAAAGTTACACATAACAGTTATACAAAACGCATGATGCATGCATCTGCAAGCTTGTAAAAGAACAATGCGGAATGTGCCTCAGACATTAGTGTGAAGCTTTGTGTGTTTTGGATTGTAAGTGGGCGGCTGTGGCTCAGAAGGTACAGTGGGTCGTCCACTAATCAGAGTGTTGGTGGTTTGATCCCTGGCTCCTCCAGTTCACATGTCGAAATGATACTGAACCCCAAACTGGGCTTCAGTATCTGACAGACTGTGTTTGCGTGCAGGACAGAGGTGGTGTGCTCTGTAAATAACCACTGCTGTATGAATGTCTGTGTGAACGGGTGAATGTGAAGTGTTTGGAGTGGTCGTCAAGATGAGAAAAGTGCCATATCAGTGCTAAAAACAGTTGGTTTGAGAGAAGTTGTCATCTGCTACTTCTTTTATTTGAAAGTTACAAGTTTTAATTGTATTCCCCTTAATGAATTACTGTAGGTGGTTTCCAACAGTTTCGCTCAAGTGCCTTCAATCAATTTGAAGTTAACTTCAAAGCATTCCACTGATTTTCTCTCTTGGTTTTTATCTCTGAGGTTTGGCAGGGTCAGTAAAGGACTTTCACATTCTACATCTGAAGGTCTTCAAGTTTTAAATTGGTTTTGAGTTAACATTTCATGTCCTGTCAGCATGTTACTACCCTTATCTTGAATCTGTGCCCTTTTAATCTTTTCTATATTTGGTGCCATCCATTCTTGTAATTGCAAAAATAATCAGAAAGGAGGTTCAAGTCACTAGACATGCAGGGCATGATGGCAAGGTGTTTCTGTGGCAGTTCCATAACAAATTATAATTTCGGTTTGATATATTTGGTAAGAATATGCTTTATTGTCCATTATTTCATTTTGTCCTTGGATTGTACTGTGCAATCATCCTTAGGTTTAAGTATCATATAAATTTACTGTTAGATTGAGCTGTGGGGGAATATTTTATCAAAACTTTTTTGAAAAACAATTTCTCCAACTTCAGTCTTACAAAGCACCTGATTTAACACGTTTACCCACTGCATATTTATAAGTTAATGATTTAAAATTTGTAACATCAAACACATTCGCTGTCAAACTGACAGGAAAAGATTTTAAGTGCAGAGTGACAATAAGCTCAAAGTGTCTTCTGGAGACACTTGGTTCAATGTCTTTATTGTGCTGTGTAAAGCAATGTACTGAGTGAACAGCACATAACAAGTGTGTAGATGACGTTTTAAGGTAAACTGTATCGTGCAAGTCAGACGTTCTCAATGACACGGTTTTTGAAATCAAGAGTTTTTAATTTCCAGTAATTAAGAATGTATTTGTTTACTGACTTTATATATGTTTACTCTACACAAAGTATTATGACCACATTAAGTTTATTTTGGCCATTTGCCATACCTTTCATATCTGCCCTGTTTACTATAGTTTGGCAACACGTTTAATGCCACACCAGGATTTGGGGAATTTGTGAATCTGTTAGAAAGTTTATTAAATAACTATATTAAAGTTGAAGTATGTGATTTTAAAAAACAAAGCCAAAACCAACAAATGACTAATTTCAGGGACTTAAAATCCTTCCAAGTTTATATTATTTATCACCCGCAGTTTTCACCCGCTTGCACAACAATTGTAAAAACAGATTCCAATGTCTGGACATGTCTGTGACCCAATTCTCATCTGCTCCTTTGGGGTGATGCAGGCGGCAGTTGGTTCCCTGTTAAACTGGTTTCGATGTGAGGATGTTGTTATGATGCCATGTAAAGCCCTTTGAGACAAACTGTTTGTAAAAACGGGCTATACAAATAAAATTGCCTTGCTTTTGGCCACATCTTATTCTCTTATTTTGCTTTTGTATTTATATTTATTTCATCAAGTATGTGAATAATGAAGGTCAAATGCAAAACTTGATGTCTTTAACCCTGGTATTTTAAGACGTCTGCAATCATGAGTTACAGACTGTGAAGTAGCATCTGTGCTCAAGCTGAAAACACTAAGAAACAGCAGAGCCGTCTACACGTGATACCTCGCAGCTCCTCAGATAAAAGCTTTAACAGTTCTGAACAAACAATCTCAATTATAGCTAAAATGAAAATAAAAACTTTAGCAATAAAAAAAAAATGAATATGGGACAGGTCTAAGAGCTATTAGATTGAACATGTCAGGAAACAGTGCAAAGCCTTTGTTTAAGTTTATGGAGGCAGCAAAGCTGAGTCAGTTTTGATATAAAAACCTTCTACTTGTGAAACAAGATGGGTTTAGCCAAACCTGCCAGAATCTTTGGTACATGTACTGAGATTATTTCTCCAATCATCTCAGGAAAGCTGACCTTGGTGGGGAGGGACTGAGCCTGAACAAAAAGGTCAAATGTAAATTGATGGAGCTTCTTTACCGTCTGAAACAGAAGAAAAAACACAAAGAGATAAAATCATCTGAATACAGGTAGAGTTTTGACAATAAATTGCATGGCATAAGTGTGAGGACTGTTGAGCTCTGAATCACAGTTAACACGTCCATTAAGCTTATTTGTAGCCTTTTTTATTCTAACAGTTATCAGATCTTTAAGGTCAGATTTTAATGCATCATATTCAGTCTGTACTGGCTTGAAAACAGCATTTTTCAGGGTCCATTAAAACATAGGGCTCTAATTTCGTGGCTCAGCGCAGGGTGGTGCAGCCCTCACAGTGGTAATTTCGTCCGGCGCAACACCGTGCGCAGCCAATTTAGTAGAACGAGGTGCGCCAAGATGGGTGTGGCAGCGCAGTTGGGGGAGGTGTCAACAGATTCAGCTTGGCACAGTGACAATTTCGTGCCAAAAGGCTGCGCTAAAGGTGCGCCGAAAGCTCACCAGCTCCAACCTGGTCTACTCTCTCGGCGCAAGGCGCAGCACAGCTGGTGCAGTAGTAATTTGGCTGACCGGCGCACAGTGCGCACATGTCACCAAAACCTCACAGACAGGTTTCGAGACACATTTCAATGCAATTAATGACAACAACCACTATTTAATGTAAGCACATAAATGTATATCTATATCACTTGTCCCCAGTGGTTAAATTGGCTTTTGTAAGGAGGGGGAGCCCTTCTTCACTCAAAACATTTTTACTTAGGGGAGACTGGGGATGGTTGTAACAGCATCACTTTCACCAATAAGGGATAACATTAGAGTTATGTGATCAATATTATGTGTGCCCACTCCTTGACATTGCTTGTGAATTTGCATGGCTGTGTGAAGAAGTGTGTAGGTTTTACAGCCAAAACACTTTTTTTTAAGGTCAAAAACTAATATTTTGGACCAAGTCAAAATTTTGACTAATATCGATACCGTTGAAGTTTGAATTAGGTAACTTATAGGATGAATAAGCAGGTTGGTGAAATACGAGTCATTTAATGAATGTTTATTTCATACCACCATGCTGGTACAGCTAGTCAAACAGTGGCTGACAGGGGTGGGGATGGTTGTAACACCTTTTATCTTTGTTGTTTTATTAAGTGTTCCAGAAAAGACTTTCAAGGCCTTGTTTCCTATGCTTCACCATGGGCTTCTTTCAGGCCACACTTTACTGTTCCATCTCTATCTTGATAGCTGTACTGTCAGGTGTGAAAGGAGCTCCTACATGCTTATTTTCAGCCTATACTCTTTAGCCTACAGCATCTGATCATACAAATCAGTGGCCCTGAAATCTGTGTTTCTCTTCTATAATCAACATTCTACATTCCCATTTGGGGTTTGCCCGTATGACACACACACACCCGCTGCTGTGCTGTCTCTCTCTGGACTGGGCTGCCTGTCATGGAGCCCTATGGGCTTAGGTTTGAGTTCTCAACGGCCGGTCCGGTCCAACCGACTTTATCACAGAAACATACAGACAGTTTCAATAAGTTAACAAAGTTAACATTTTGTTGTTGTGACAGTAGGCTACTTGACCCATAAGCTTCCCGCTGTCTGTGCATTAACTGAGCGTCAGCAGCACTATTTAATCACTGCTTGTCCCGTCGCATCTGAAAAAGAAAAAGACCCTTGGCGATGCGTCCTTTACGAACAGCTGCTTCTGATTTCTGAGCTTGGACCTTCTGGACCAGAACATCAGTTTCCTCCTGGGAGAAGTTTGGCCGTCTAACACTGCTGTCTCCTTCTTCCATGGTGAAACAAAACACTATGCTTTGCCCGCAGTGCATTAAAAGGCAAGGAGAGGAGCTGATTTGACTCGGTTATGTTAAACCCACTCCACGCCTTCTCTCCTCTCTCTTTGCCACTTGCGCCGGTGGGAGGGACGGAGGCGGGCTGGTGGGCAGGGCAGGTGCACCACGCCTGCGCCTGGTCTACGAAATTAGAGCCCATAGTATCCCCTTAGATGTCACCTTAACATCCCCAGGAAGTGTTTGAGGCAGAAGTACAATTCTTGATTCATAGTTTTCCCTGAAATGCAGCCACATGCTCAGAAACGATGAACAAATACACATCCAATAATCCAATAATTGAAATCATAAGTAACAGCGTCTCACCATCTGAAGGGAGTCCAGGAGTCGGGTGAGTTGGTTGAACCTCTGAGAACAGTTGGCCGTCATTCGATAGTTAACGAGCCTATCAAGTTCGTTGATGTAGGTGAGACGTAACTCGTCAAAGTACTTCTGACTCTTCAGACCCTCGACTGGAACTGGTGAGATAAGAGGGGGAAGGTTTTGACTCAGATCTCTCTATTGCCGCTCCTCTAGTTTGTTTTGATGCTTGGTAAACACTTACGAATGCTGAAGAGGAGTAAGGCCTTCATGCAGAGAAACTCTTCCTGAGTGATCTGCAGCAGCACAAACTCTTGTGAAAGATGCCTCATCCGAATACAGTGCTCGTACATGGTGGAGATGTGCATCCGGTGTCTGCAGATGTTAAAAAAGGGGGGCAGGATTGGAGATATGTGGATGAATGGGAACGTTCAAATCACAAGAGGCAAAGAATAAATTGCTTTATACATTGGACATTTATTCTGTAATGGACCAGCACAGATGAGGAGACAGTGTCAGAGGGTTACATCCATTTCTCTAACGGCTCTAAGTGGGGACAGTGACGGAGAAATATCACTATAACACACACAAGATTTCTGCTAACCTTTGACATTTGGAGCAAATACGCAGCTCTGTTCTATTACTAGTAATCCAGTCATTTAAAGTTAATCATCACAGGTGATTGGATATTTCACGTCCATCCTGCCTGAATAATGATGTCAACATATGTGAGTGAGAGATTGGAGTTTGCTATCTCTTCCAATATAAATTAATTCTGCTTTCATCATGAATCAGAAAACCCTTAAATATACATTTATGCCATGAACATAAAGGAAATATAAGAGATTGGAATCTTAGTTTAATACTGAAATGGCCGAAACTGCAGACCACAGGAAAGAGACAAAAATCAAAAGACAAAGAGGAATGTAATAGAGCTGATTGTTCTCCATTAGCCTGGGAATGGATGCAGAGTTTCAGGTCTGCTTGTATAAATGTAACACATCCACAGGCCAGCATATAATCAAATTATTACATTTATAGAGCTTCTGTTTTATAGAGCTATGACTGTGTCTAAATTTAATAATGATGATGACGATAACACAGTTTTGTCGTCAGGATGGACTTGGAGATTTTGGAGAAAGCCTGTTTTACTAACTGGCAGTAGGACTTTGAGAAGTTTTAATGATAGACACCACTCAGTTGAGTTGTGCGAGATGTAGGATTCAGTGGTTTGGGGGGTTTGAGCCACACTTGGAGATAAATCTGATTTGCTTTAGTTCTGACCACATCTTCATATAAATCTCTCAAGTTTATGGACCAATACTAAATCCCTTCAGGGACCTTTTCTCTTCTCTTCTTTTAATTTGTGTTTCTGTATCTAACTGAATCTACACAAACACTGTCCTGATCCAGTCATAGTTACAGGTTTTGTCACAGAAAAAGGTTTTTTGTATGAGCATAAAAATAAACTTGAGGAAATTGATCAGTGAACACAGTAACGCCTTCATTTGTAAACAACATGTGAATGTGGCCCGGGTGCTTGCTCCACAGTGCTGTATTAAACATTGATGCCCCCTGACAGGCCAGACACATTCATACACTTTTTCTACTGTTTTTATTTGTCAAAAACTTTGTTGCTGTTTTGCATAAAGATTGCAGAGTCACATTTCAGAGACACTAAAAACAGCAAACAACACACTAATAGTCCTTTCTCATTTATTAAGTGGTACGGTTTTCTGTTTGGTCAACCAAACGGCGGCTGCAGAGCTGTTTTAACAGCTTAATGTACTTTCGCCATGTTGGATCTTGGGCTTCTATGATTAAGTATCCATTTGTGTCATCATCAGATAGTATTTACTATTCAAACCCTTTCTTAATTCTTATATTTCCTGACACTTGGGTGGTTTGAACATCTACTTCTTTGAGCTTTGTTTATTCAGGAAAGCTTCTCTGTGCGCAAAGGCGCTTTTTTTCAGCAGCACCCTGTCTCACACTGACACAGTTGCACAGTTGCACAATCATCAATGGGAGCTGCCCAGTATGTCCACACTCGTGTCTGATCGCTGAGCAGCTTCAGTAGGACGCTCTGGGATTTGTCTCTCATTCACTTGCCTGCCAGATCAAGACCGAGCCAACTATCAGGCTCAGACCGAGCTTATCAGGTTGTTTGTTGAAAGTTTATGCAGCTTAATTCATAGACATGAATTCCTGCTAATTAATTTTGCCCAACAAATTTAACAGGGACATATAATATATAATTTTTGATGAGTTTTACTTGAATGTAATGCCTGTTGAACGTGCCTGAAATGCCATTTTATTATTAAGACTATCATGATGAATCTACCTCATTTCTAATCTCACAGTAACAAAAGAACACCTGAGGAGGAAATTGTATGAACACTATCCAAGAAATCTTGCAACCACTCTGTACTTTAGAAAATTTTGAGAGACATCTTTGTGCATGAGCAGGAAAATAAATCACAGAGCGATTGAGGGAGAATGAGGAATTAGATGAAGACAATGAGAAAATACAGTCGGTATTATGTATGATAGCAGGCTTGCTATAAGTATAATGAGAAACACCCCCCCTTCATAAAATCCTTTCAGAGCTCACAGCATATAATTCAAGAATTCAAAGCTGTACGTACTCGTTGAACACAAGATCTGGAGCGAAGTAAAGCATCCTGCCGTTGACGTTCTTGTAAGACCTCCATCCCAGACCAAACACCATCACCCCCATCCATGAATGTTGGATGACAGTCATCTGGTCGTCCACATGAAGATTTCTAAAACCTATGGACAAAGATTTCGAGTCACCAACAGTGGCATGACATGGAACATTTTAAATATTAATATTAATTATTGTATCTTCTAACCAGAACATTTATATTTAAGTCATACTTTACCCAAATTATAGAGCAAGGTAAATTATTATTTAATCAAATTGATCCATTAATACATTTATATTGTACTAGATGTCCTTCCTTTGGCACTTTGTGAATGTTTGTTGTAATTCAGCTCATTTATCATTAACTTTTCATAGTCAATGATGACACAACTGATCATAATTGTAATATATTCTACAGAGTAACAATACCAGCCAACTTTAAATTCAACAGGGTGCTGACTGAGTGGTAATTTTCTCCTCATTTTACACTCATATCTGACAAAAGTGATGAAAGGCCACAGATGTATGGTATTAGGTTACAGGTCAAAACAACTCAAAAGAGTATGTTCATTTCATCTTGTCACAGGTTTGGTTCAAATTGGATACAATTCTTAGTTTGTCACAATAAAAAGAGAATATTCCCCGACTCAAAAGCCTCAAAGCTGCTGTGATCAGTATCTTCTCTAAAATCACCTGACTTCCCTTCAGCTCCACACAGCATTTGAACATATTCCAGTTTATTTAGTTTTATGAAAAACAACTTTTGTAACACTATTTTTCGTTAACTAATTTCATCAATGCCAATTTTTTTAGGCAGGAAAGAGAGCAGGCAGACAGAAACAATTGTGAACAAAAACATTTTGCTGCCAAAAAAAAGAAGAAGAAATGATCAGATTTAACCATAGGGAGCAAAACGAAACCAAAAGGAAAGTGAGAATCAAAACTTAGACGTATCAGGATATTAGCTGATCAACATTGCTTCAAAGATCTCTGTGTCCTACCTGGCAGTCCTTTTGCCCATTTGACCACTTTGACCAGTTGTCTCTCTCCGAGCTCATTGAGGCTGGTGAGCAGATTGGCAGCGGAGTCTGGCTGGCCGTAGTCATGTCCCGCGTTCACCACCTCTGGCTCAATGGCCTCCAGGATGTTGAGAAAGACCAGCTGGGAGTTCAAGTTCAGGCCCACTGTGGGAGATATACTCGGGACGGCCTCTGCGGGGTCCTGCACAGGATGATCCTCTTCAGGGTTTTTCTGTTGTCCAATCTTCTTCAGTTTACGTGCTGCAAACATAGGAGACTCAAACACTGAGAATCAAACCGTGACGATGAATACTATAACTGTGCTATTTTGTAACAAGTCACAGTTCAAACAAATATTCAATTCCCAACAAACCTGAGTCTAAACACGACTAAAAAAGCGATAAAAGGTAGAATCAGACAATAATTTTTGCATATTGTTAAATCCCCTGAATGCAGCTAAAGACTTGTGTGGAAAGCCATGATGGATTTTCTGCCTTTGATTTTGAGGTATTTTACTATAACAACTGTTAGATAAGATAAATATGTAGTGCATACTGATCAGACAGACTTTCCCTTTCATAATGGTCACAATCATGGGTTTTGGGACAAAAACTGTTACACTGTTTTGATTCAAAATCAATCGATTACTTCCTCATGATTCATCAATGCTCAATAAAACAACAATGTTTTTTTATACACACTGTGGTTAATTGTTTTGAGCATTAGAGGGAAGATGTGCAACCAAAACTACTATATTAAGAACTGGCTCTTCTTTCTAAATCATCCGTCAGAAATGTCTCCTGCTGCAACTGTGGTTTTTAGATGAGTTTTTTTATGGGAAATATCAATTTTATCCAACAATACCTAATACTGATCTGCTAATAGCTTTGAAGATACTGAATCAGATTCCATTTGGAAGAAAACTCTCAGAGCAGATGAGCCTCATCTGGTGGAAAGGCCTGTGGTCATCATGTGTGAATCCTGGCAATGCAGATGTTATTTCTTATTTTTCTGCTTTTGCCTTGAGTGCGTTCTGAAAAGATATCCGTAAACTACATAACTCAGTGAACCAAGAGGATTTGTACTATTTTTGACAAAACATACAGAGATTAGAGGATAAGGAAATCCCTAAATAAATACTGAATCTATGTCTATATGTTTATGTATTTTATATTAGCTGGTGCATCATTTTAAAGACACCCTGAGGAGTTTGCTTTTGGTTATAAAAGAGTCTCATATTAATGTGGATGAATCTACGTTACCCACACTTGTTAATGGGTCCATTTTTGATCGTTTTGTTTTTATAGTTATTTTGGTCGGCTCACCCAGCATTTCCTACTTTTGGTTTCCCTGGAATAACACCGCCGGATCGCCGTTTATGGTTGAAACTACGACGGTATCTGATCGTCTTCATACCTCCAACTTTCATTCTTGATTAATGAAAACATTCTTGGCAATGTTTTCGCTTTCATCCGTCTTGCGCCAGTCCAAGAATTTCACCGTACGCGCAGAGGCTCAAGGGAAATGTAGTGTGAAAACACTTCGCTTTCCAAAACTCCTCGTAGTCCCTTTAAGCAGTGACAAAGCTACAAGTTCTCTGCCCAACAAATCCTGAAAACCCCAAAGCAGATGCTCAACAACCTGCACTTATAGACTACAGAAAATTGGAGCTGGCATGTTATACAGTAGCTGGTGGAGTCAGCAGAGAATAATTATTTTCTGCTAAACAGCTGCCAAATAAAATAGTTGTTTAACAATCAGGTTTAAGACCACCAACCATTCACTGCCTGTTATCTGTCCTCTCCTAACAGGGCTGCTTCAACTCAGCCTGTTATTTCAGAATTACATCTGTGCTGGAGTGTGACTGGCAGACAGATACAAATGGTTTGTATGCGCTGAGGAGGCTGAAGGACTGAAATTTGAGGATGCTCAGCAGAAGAAATATTTCATCGTTGTATTCTTTGACAAATTATCAACTTTATCTTTAAGCAGTATAAAACCCATAGAATTAAAATATGAGGCAACATATTATTTCTTTAATCCCTTTTATCGTTGTTGACTGACAGTGAAAAATGACTGGTTCTTTGTCACACTGTTGCTTGTCGCAGTCTCCGTGTGGAGAACGTCTGGCTTTTCAATTCAGTCTGATAAATATTGAACTGCCAGTTATAGACACAACTTAAGTCTCTGTCAGAAGTAACAGGGTTGAAAAGCAAATTGCAGATTATATAAGAAAGATCATTTGCAAAGCTCACATTTGCATTTACGATCCAATAACAAACATTTGAAAGAAAAATGGTTAATTAAAAAATCCTCCCGGGGATTCTCGACGGAGACACAGAGACATCTGATCTTTGCAGAGTGCAATGTAAATAGGTTGGGTTGAGCTAACCTTGAGATCCCCAAGCTTGAGTTTAAGCCAGTATAAACAAGGGGAGACTTCCAAATGATAGATTCAAGCACAGTCTTTGTTACGCTCACATTAAGTCCAGAGGAACAATTAATTAGTCAAGATACTGTCAACTGTCTGTACACAAGCTGCTGACCCACTCACTGAGCTGTGGCGTAGGCGTCCTAATTTGTTTCCGGTTAAAACTGACCTCCAGTCGATCACCTGCTGATTTATCCATTACAAACCCTTTTATTTACCTCAAATGGAACTACATGTGAAAGTTGCTGGCCTTTTTTTTTTTTTCTCACTGTAGTCGTTTTTTTTGGCCCGCCTTCACCTTTCCATGCTACTACCAGCCTCATTGTCATTATAATCACCACCTTTATTCTAACTGCACATACAAAAAAAAAAAATACACACCAAAGTTCAGTTCAGTGTGTATTCGTCCTCTTGAAATGTCTTTTGGTAATGTGCCTGTGCAGATCCCGATTTACTCTCACTTTGGTGTCCAGGTTGAAGACGTCATTACAACTCTGGCTCACTGATGTAAATTGCATTTTTCTGTGTGACTGTGTGTGCGAGTGAGTGTGTGTGAGCACTGCATTTGACAGTGTGACAAAAGGACAAAGATGTGAGAGGAGACTGAATAATAAACCTTCCACTGACCTGGTTAGTGAAACCCTCAAATGTTAAATTTTCCAGTACCAAAAAACACAACGGTAAATGTGTATGAGCTGTAAATAACATTTTACATTAGTGCTCTATATAAAAATGTACTAATTCTTTGTAATAACAGGGTAATAACAAGATTATACTGTTGTAATTAAAGAGGGAAAAAAACTCTTACTATTGAGGTTTAAATTTTGGATTAGGGTAATAATTACAAAGGTAATGACAAGGCACACACATAATAAGGAAGTTGATGAAGAACATCAGATTGTGATAAATAATGAAGTGATGCTCCATTTAAATCTTAAATATTATCATTTAAATTCAGTATTGAATTCAATAATAAAAAAAAAACTTTCTTCTTAATTCACCTTTGAATGTCAAGGCTCAGAGTCTGAAAACACATTTGGAAGTTTCAGTAAAATAATTATAAACCAGGACTGGAAAATTTCAAAAACTCACTGTCACTTTAAATAAATCATTACGAAGTCAATTGACTCAAGTTATAACATACACCGATCAAGATTACTATTATGACCACTGACAGGTGAAGTGAATAACACTGAATAACACTTGTTGGTGGGTGGGATATATTAGGCAGCAAGTGAACATTTTGTCCTCAGAGTTGATTTGTTAGAAGCAGGAAAAGTGGGGATTTGAGTTAGTTCAACAAGGGCCAAACTGTGATTGCTAGACGGTCGGGTCAGAACATCTCAAAAAGCTGAAGGTCTTGTGGGATTTTCCCGGTCTGCAGCGGTCAATTAGTGTCTATCACAAGTGGCCCAAGGAAGGAACGAACTAGAGTTGATACACATGTGGAGCGAACGCTGGCCCGTGAGGTCTGATCCAACAGACCAGCTACTGTTACTCATGTTGCTGAAGAAGTTAATGCTGGTTCTGATAGAAAGGTGTTGGGGACCAAAACAATATTAGGCAGGTGGTCATAATGTTATGCCTGATCGGTGTAACATCCGCCCCTCCAGCTGTTGATAAACTGCGGCTAAATTAATTTACTAACCCTTTCGTAGACTCAGCATGGCCGTGTTGTTTTTTCATGTTATGGCTCTGGTCATTTCGCCAAGGAGGATATTTCCTGCTTGACTTTTGTCGGAGTGGAGCCACAACATTCAGAGAAACCAGATATGACTGATTGAAGATCTCTAACAGAGAACCAGAGGAGTCAAACTGGTTCATCTGAGCCCAGCTGACTCGTAAACTGACAAATTTATTGCTTCTTCCTCTGTAATATCACAGTATTACCCCATTATATATTATGTAAATATGACGGAGCTGTAATGTGCTATCCTAGAGGCTGCAGCAGGAGCGTTGAGCTCTGCAGGAGAACCTCAGTACTACTTTACAGTAGGCCTAAGCACAACAAAACTGGAACAAGACGTCAGGACAGATGAGGACACTATGCAGGGGTTAGAGCTGCTGTCTCGGGATCCCCCTTGATGAGTTGGGGTGAGGGAACACTGTTTTGGGCTGTTTTGTTGAGATGGATGGACCGTAGATTAGAAATGGTAAACTGGTACCTAAACAACTAGCTGGAGGCCCGACTCAACTTCTTCCCTTCAGAGGTTGAAGGTGAATATCAGCTTGTGTACTGTACATCATTAACTTCAAAACTCACTCACTGGTAGTAAAACAGTAGCTGATCTGTCTCATCTTGTACCTACTTGTGGTTTTTTGGGCATGAAGATAAACTGGTTTCCTTAAGTCCTAAATGCAGATGTGCAGCAGGTTTACTTCAGGTTACTGGGAGACCAGAGGACTTACCTCCCTGCTCAGCTCCTGCTGGCAGAGATAATTAACATTCCAGGAAATAGCATGTAATTCAAATTATTTAAGAAATGAAACATTCGAACAATTTATATGAGCAATGCTTCTCGATCTTGCACAGATGCCAAACTCAACAAAAGCATGATTCAGAGATGTCATTGGCTTTTTTCAGGCCATGCAAACATTAAGACTGAAACAAATATCAGTGATCTAATGATGCAAAGGTTATAATTTCATTGACGCAAGTAACAATGCAGTTGTCATTTTGTAACACATGAAGCCAAAGCCTATTAGTCAAAGAGCTCTCCCTTCTCTCAGTATTTCATGGCTTGACCTTGAAGCAGGAGAGTTAAAAATCCTCTGGGATAATAGCGCCAAATGTATAATTTTTCTGCCTCCACTGCTACAAATTATTGTCATGAATTTTCTTGTGAAATGCCGTGAGTGAATTACATGTCCATGATGAGAACATAAGTGAAAGGATCTTTTTAGCCACAACTAGAAAGGGTGTGCCTTTTTACTGACAATCACAGCATTAGATCACATTTTCCCTCCGCGGGTTTGTCAGCGACTGGTGGCGAAATTACCAGCATGTCTGCTACTTTAATTCACATGTCTCATGTCAGCTTTGTGCTTCCCATACAATTTTCACCGTTAACAGAATGAGAAAATGGAAGAGAGTGAAAATTGAACACAAGACTAAAATTAGTCCACTACATGTCAATCTTTACAGCCTAATATGACGAACAGGTCTGGGTGACAGTAAGGAGAAGTGAATGGGAGAGGTCTAAATTGCATGGTAGCTCAGTCAGGGGCTTGATTATCAGTAACATCCCCTATTGTGATGATGCCGCAATTGAAGAGAGCCAGCTAAGATGTGCAGTGTCGAGAGAATAAAGTACTTGGTCTTAGAAAACCATTAATAGTTTCACTTTTAGGACTTCACTTTCTCTCATGTGTGCTTTGTTCATACAGTGTGTACCGGTAGTATGTTGTGTTTGTTATGGTTCATATAGGACTGATGTATAGACATTTATGTATAGTCAATCTGCACATATATGAAATGCAACTGATGATATAAAAAAACAAGAGCTTGTGTGTTGTTGTATAGGAAAAATGAATGATACAGTATGTATGTTTTTACATGCAGATTTTAGTGCATGAATTTATCTTACCTCCAAGAGTCATCCCAGCTTCAAAGCACTTTCTCAGCCGACAAGATGGACAGTTCTTTCTTCTTAGCTTATCAATGGTGCAGTCGTTTTTGCTTGCACACAGGTATTTCTGTTTGCCTACATGGACAAAGAAAAGTGAGAGAAAGTGTAAATCACTGTCTCATTCCAAATTAAACACAAATGTAGAAAAAGAAGAAACGGGTATCTGCTGACTTCAAATTGTAAAACAAGACAAAATAAATAACGTCAAACAGTCTGTCAGGATACATGAGCTCAATGGGACTGGGTGGTCCACGTTAGACCCTCTCTACCTTCTGCAGCTCTTTTGAAGAAAACCTTGCAGCTGCCGCAGGTGAGAGCGCCGTAGTGGCAGCCAGACGCCTCGTCCGAACAGATGAGACACGTCCTCTGTGGTGGGAAGAAGAACTCCATGGGGAACAGGTGTTCTCTACCTGCCTCAAACCTGCAGTCAAACATATGAAACATGAAACATGTTTAATAGAGCGTGGTCGGGCGGGCTGCGTGATCAAACATGTTGCTTTTACTCATTTCCATTTGTTTGTCGTACTAGTATTGCATATTTATATATATTAGGCTATTGTTCGTTTTAGTAGCTTATTAGTTTCTTTTTTATGTTATTTTAATGTCTTGTAAAGCTTAATACCCCTTTTGGGACAGATAAAACCTAACCTTGAACTTTTATACAAAAGAAAGTCCTTTTTTTTTCACCAATTCAGCTCTGTCCAGCTGGAACCACAAAGTAGTTAATATTCCCCTGAACCACACTACAGCCTGTTACTGTGTTTAAGGAGGGTAGAGAGTGTGATGAGTGAGGACAGTGTGGGAAAGCTTTGAGCGGCAACACCACAGCCGAGTGGGGGAGTGGGAGGGGACGATGGGCGTCCAGCCTCAACCTTGAACGCTGAGAGACTGGAAAAGGCTCAGACATAACGATGCCTCAGTGACGTGCAGCTTAGATATCAAGGTTTGCCTTCTGGGAGATGACGACGAAGCACCTCTACTGTGTCCTGATTTGTAGACATAAGGACAAAATGATTAATATACAGTAAATGTAAATATCCGTTCTTTTTAGGTCTCCACAGTCATTTTAAGGGTATCTCTTTTTCAGATTTATTTCATGAGGAACGGGAATAAGCTCTGAAACCTGTGATTATCCTTCTTTAGACTGAAATCCAGTCATGGCTGTGATTAAAATGTCACTGTAGTTTAAACAGAGAGAGCTGAAGTGATGAGTGAAGTCTGGTGTTTTCTGGGAACCATCAGCAATAATGTGGGGGGAAAAAAAGCACAAGGGGCAACAAGCAAATGCTGAGCACACGGACAACAAAGGCAAATACGAGTGCTCTAACACCCAGTGCAACTAATCCAGAACCCACTCTGGGTTGATTATACTCCAAGAGTGAGGTGTCAGGTCACAGCTTTTTGACCAATCTCACTGATAAATTAAACACTACATCCATAACTGTAACCTTCAATTTACTGCTCCAGCTTCTCTTAGGTTTAAATATGGTGAGTGATCACAAGATTGCTTCTAAAATACAGTTTTTCTATGTGTTCAGCGTTAGTTGGGAACATTTAGAACAAAAAGATTTAATTTTATGGAGAAAAAAAAACAACCAAAGCTCAGGTTAAAAATTGTACATTCAATTGTACATTGTATTCAAATTGATTTGTCATTATTCAATTAGCTGGACTCATGACTTTTTTTCCAAAAACAACGACATATAAAAGTGGTGTTCAAATCGCAGCTTTTTAACTCAGACGGTGGCTGGAAAATGTGACTTTAAACACCAGTCGTTATTATTTCCATAGTACAAGAGAACAACTTGTCAAGTGTGTCATTTTGTGTGAAGTATCTAGTCCTCTGATCTGGGAGGTCCTTGCTTTACCAGCGTGTAGAGATGACTGGCAGTGGTGGTGTAGTTGTAAGAGAAAAGCTTATTATTAACAGCTGGATCATGTCTGATACTGTATACCTACAGTAGACACCTTTATTACCCTTTATAAATGCCCTGTATAATTCTACTTTGTGTCAGGTTTTGAAAAGATAAACATGAATTACTTTTAAAGCTAAAAGCTCTTTTACTGCCTCCATTCCTCATCTTTTATATCACATGATTTAAATGTACTCTGGTTAAGTATCTGATTTTTTTTACATTGAGATAATTCATACGCCTGAAGTGCAAGAGACACTAGATGTTGTGTGCATATATTTTAACAGGAATTATTGTCACCATCCACCGACCTTATACAGATAAATGCTTTCCACATCATTTTAAACAAGACATTAACACAATTTTCAAATTTCCAAAAACAGAATGATCTCTTCTCTAACCACACACAATGCTGTTTGACTGATAGAGTAGAGGAGTAGGTTTAATGTTCAGTGCTGATACCCAGATCTCACAGATTCACTTCAGTGTTATTTATTTGCTTGAGTTCACTCTGTATCATCTGTAAAACTAAATCACATTCATAAAAATAAGGTGTAGTAAGCATGTGAGCTTGTAAACTGCGTTTGCTCAAGCCATGTAGTTTAAATAACATCTGTTTCCACTCATTCATGTGGCAGCAGTACGCAGCTCTTACTGTAATTGGTCAGGGGGAGTACAGGGCATCTTGGGATGTATTCTGGTCCATGTAGTGATGGTGGACAGATCCTATGTATCATCAAATATCATCACTGCACAGGTACACACTGCAGTGTGCATTGACTGTTTAATTATAAGTGAGCGCTTTGCTCACAGGTCATTGTGGATATTCACAAGTCCAAATTCAAAGTCTCACTTTGCTCTGTAACCTTTTAAAATCTGTTTGGTTTGTTTGTGACAATTAATTAATCATACATGTGATAATTTTAATTAAATACGAAACTAAGGCCAATGCTACCGCAGAGATTTAAAATTTACAATACTGAATATTACGTTTGCAAAGTGCTGCAAACTGCTCACACACACACAAAAAAAGGTGATCAAATGGTGATCAACACACACACAGACACACATACCTCAAAACACACATTATTAAAAGCATTTCAAATGTTTTAATTTACGAGATGTTATAGTATCAGGCCTAACCCCGAGGCAGAAACAAGAGGTGCTCGGTCATGCCAGAAGAGGTAATTCAGCTATTTGGTGAGAGATGAAAGTTCAGCAGACTGATCATTGAAGCGATTCCCGAACCTCCTCCTCTTCATCAAAAAAAAAAAAGCAAAAAGCTGATAGTCGCTTCAGTCTTTAGATGGAAATCCCTGTTTCAACTGATTTTTCTGATTGGGCCTCGGACAGCGACATTACACAGAACTACCTTGATTCAGACAAATGTGCAAACTGAGGCACGATTACCTTTTTGCATTTCCCCTCTAAAGGAGATACAGGTTCATTGATTCCCTCTGTCTCTCTGTGTCCTTGTAGCAGCGTGATGCTGAGTACAGGGATGAACCACGTCGAGGTCAGTTAAAAATGCACTTTAAGTGGAAAAACAAAACCAGATGTATGTAAATGCGCATTAGAGAGGAGTAACTCTCACTGCATAATTTAGCCGAACAAAACACATCAAAGACCTGTTCTAGCTTTATCACTCCGCGGCGTTGTCCAGATTATTCGGTAAACCTTCCTCTTGGAGCCGATGCCAGGAGTTAAACTGATAAACCAGACAACTGCAAGGTCTTTATGCTTGTGCACTTGTGGACATCCTGCTGAGTCTGAAGTCAAACCCGCCCTGAGCCGAGTGTGAGGTCGGGCTCGGTCGCAGATCGATCACTTCTCTCTTTCTGTGTTTTAAGTCACCATCTACAGTCAAATTATTTGGTAAAGGCCAAAAAAAAGTAAAAAATTCAGTGCAAATGAAGTCGGATCACAGCTCAGTGGGTCAGACAGACCACACTGCCAAGGACAGCTCCATGTGGGATTTTGCAGCTGCTCGTCCTCATTGTGAAGAACCTCTCTGACCTCTGCGTCCTCTGCCTTACTGTAATGTAGCTGGTTCAATGATTCACTCTACATACAGTACACTGTTGTTTTGACAGGACGGCCAGAGATGCTGGTTTAAGATGATGCTCTCAATCATTCACCACCAGCCCAGAGAAATCACAGACAGGAGAAGAGAAAGGAGACGCTGACGTCATTTTACCGTTACACTTGTGTGTCATGGTCCCTTCTTTGTCAGTGTCAGTCCACATGTCCACTCTGTGTCCTTCATTTTCCTAACATGTCTGACTTGAGAGCATTTTCAAATTCAAAATGCATGTGGAGCTTTTGCAAACTCTCACAATTATTATCAACTAACATATAAAATTGTCACAAAACAAAATCAGAAACTGCTGTGCTGTAGTTTAATTCTGTGTAGTCAAATCTGACTTATTTATGAAACCAAGTCCACAAATCCACTGATAACGCTTTTCTCACAAGGAAATTATATTTAAAGTCAAAGAAAAGCAAAAAATATTTTTTTTTACTGGGTGCAAACAATTCAAGAACAGAGTCACACTCAAAACATTTGTTATGCTTGACGCATACAAAAAGTATAGAAACTGTATGGTATGATAGAAAAAAATGTGTTCGAACAGATGTTTAGGATTTTATGTACGACATATAATAACTTTATTTTTTGCAGAATTTATAATCATTTAAAATATCTCTATATAATGTGAAAAAGTTCACATTAAATTGGAAAATTTAATTTAATATACAGGTGAGGTTTTATTTTAACATTTTAAATCCTGAAATGAGCTCCAGGTTGCACTTGTAGCCTTTGAAAATGTCAAGTATGTGAACCAGAACCCAAATATATTCCTACTTCCTTTGTAAATGAATTACAGATCCAGTTTGATGAGCTAAAAGTCCCCACACATTTATTAAAACCAGCCTAATAAAGCCCTAAAATACACATGAGTCTCTGCAGAATTAAATCTGTTCACTTAAAAGATTTCCTCAGTTTGTAAGTAAAATATGCATGATGATCTTGAATGCACCTGTAATTCGGCACATAATGACCCAGTGTTGTGCTGATATTGTGCCGGCAGCAGATTGTCAACATACACTAAACATGTTATTGATGAGGAGACTCTCATGTCTGGGGTCAGCTAAAGGTCAAACCGGACTCCTTTGTTATTTCTGCCGGATTATCCCTAAATTCAATTAACAATTTTTAAATCACAGGTTTAATTTGTTCTCATAGTATTGTTGTTATTATTTTTAGTACTATTATTATTTACCTAGTGTCGTTGTAGCTGACATCCAGCCATTCTCCGACCTCAGTCTTCATGTAGCTGGGGTTGGGGTAGGGCGGCCGCAGCGCTCTGCCCGGGTACCACTGCTCAGAGCGCATCACGCTCCTCTCGTATGGATTACATATGAACGCGGTGTTGGCTCCCGCGCTGTGCGCGTTCATGCAGTGCCTCGATCCCCAAAACTGAGAGTTGTAGGACTTGTCATTAAAGGTGTAATCACTGGGCCACGGCGCCGCGGCTGACTCAAACTCCTCAGATTTGACTTTGACTCTTTCGTGTTCTGGCTGAAAACCAGAGAACTTGTTCTCCATGGCTTCCGCCGGAGCTCTCGCCTCCTCGTCGGGGGGCTTGTAGACTCGACACGGCCTCTCGGCAGCAGCCGTCTGGCCGAAGTGAGCCAAGTTACCTGGCGCGGATGATGGAGCGTATGTACAAGAGGCAGCACGCGCTGAAGTTATGTCATCCTCGCACAGTGTGAAGTTTTGCTCATCCACAGATGTCCGAGTGGACGTGAAGTGGTGCAGCGGCGCAGCGGTGTCCGAACTTTTGAACACTTCCACCAGTTGCCTGTGGCCGAGCAGCGGCCGGTCGGCGGGGTCGGGGCTCCGGTACTCGGCGCCAGCAGCAGCCGCGGCTCCGGCTCCGCAGCTCAGGGTCGCAGCTCCAACTCCGAACAAAGTCTCTCCGCGTGCGTGGTCATTTGCTGCGCACGGGGGCAGAGCGCCGTCCAGGTCGCTGGTGTCGGTGGACTCCATGGTCAGACCCAGAGACACGGACACGGCTTTGCACAGCTCCCGGGCTGTTTCTGAGATTGTGGCGCAGGCAGAAAAAGACGGACCGTCGCCCACTCGGCACCCAGTGTTTACCAACTCCTGAGGAACAGCGCAGCGGTGTTTTTCCATGGCACAGGCTTGCGGGATAATGTGCTCGGATCCGTAAATGTTTGCGTCTGCATGGTCGGAGTCTTTCAGTCTGCCAACACCGGGTCCTGTTGAGTTTTTGATGAAATAAACTCTACTTTCTTCAGTTTTTAGGGACATGCTGGGAGCGCTCGCAACGTCGCCTGTTTTGATTTTGTCCCCCCCTGGCCAAATCTTGCTACAAGATAACTGTCGGTTAGTTTGGCTCATTTCCCAGAAAGTGCTCACTTGGCCAGGAGAGCGAACTTTGCACGACAGAAGTCTCGACAGGTCCCGGTGATTGTTAGTGCTCAGCCCAACTCAACTCTCCCGCTGCGCGCAAGGCTTTGGTAAAGGTCCTAGGAGAGCTGCAGGAGTCACAAACTCCTCCTAAACTGAGATCTTCAGAGTCAGAGGCGCTCAAGTTCACTTTGATAAAAACTGAATTCAGGAGAAGACTCCAGTGTCTGTCTGACTCTTCACTCACTGAAACAACAGCGGTCATGATTTGTAACATTTAACTATAACTTTTTTTTGAATTAGCTTGTGTAACGCGAGAGAAATGTGAATTAACCTTTAACACACCAACTCCCTCATTTATGCAACATTGTGCTTTTTGTCTCTGTTTTATATCAGTGTGTGACTGTGTATGCAGGACATATTTTTTAAGGACTTTGCAGCCTGCTTTATTATGAAGGCACAAGCCCTTTATTACTTTAAATAATAACAATATTATAATTGGTTATGATTGTTATTATCATCTTTAGTAGTGGCGAATCCTCTCTTCACATTAAGTTGTAGAATCTTTCAATAATATCAAATCACCCAAATTACTGATTCAACTTCATTTTTAATTTCATGAAAGCACGAGGTTAAATTTCAGTCAGGCTCACAGGTACATCCACTAATGTGCAACTCATCCACAAATGTTTGACCGAGCCATCCTGTGTCTCAGCCCGGTGTCGTCGGCCTCGTGTCCTGCTCCAGCTGCCCACCAGAGGTCCCCACGCTGTTACGTTACTGTAGGTCCCTCACCTGTTCACCTGCTCTACCTTTTCCAGTCACTGGAACTTTCCCGCCCACCAGCTCACCTGTTCCTCTTTGTGAAAGTGAACTCAGCAAAATCTCATACACTTCACATAGGCCTACTATACTATAATGTCTGCTGTTAAATAAGTGCTACATCTGTTTGGGCAGTATCCAGTAGTTTTTAGACTGGACCCATTCAAAGGAACAAAAAAGCAGCTCTTTATGTGAAAGTAATCATTTTGACTTTTAGCTTCAGTAAATAAAGCTCTGCAAAGACTCTCATGTAAGATTTTAATTTGGCTAAAGTGTCCACATAAACTGTTTGCTGTTTGGGTTGATGATGCTGCATGTTGATGGACGTGGTAAGACAGTGATGTAATCGTCACCTGAGCCCCCGATTCATCTTCTGGTGAAGGCCAGGATGACCCCTTCATAGTGTATATGTGTTTATGCTGCAGCACTGCTTCTGACATCATGCCCTCACCGCAGCGTATGCAAATGAAATATATTTAGACTCACTAAAGTGCTGCTCCAAGCAATCACAGTTGGCAATTCGTTTAACAGTTTCACACAAGTGGATTGTGGTTTTAACATTGACATTGTTGTTCTGTCACCCTGTAATTGTCTTGGCACACGGTACATTTGTTATCTAACAAGTTAATGCAGTTGGGGTTTTTTTTTTAGGTGAGGTGAAGTTTCAGGTTTTAAATTACAATTTTAAAAGTGCTCATGCATGTGCACCAAATAGGCCTTTGTTCAAGCTGCTGTGTCAGATTATCTATAATAGGTGAATGATGATGAATAAAACAAATAATGAAAACTTTAATGATTATGAGGTTAAAGTCATCATTTATTTATGTACACTGTAGATTCGACCTGACTGTGCACATCTGTAATCCTACAGCTGTTTAGTGTTGCTGTGAAAACTGTATGTGGCTCTGGGTGAACACTGACCCCTTAGGCCCAAACCATCACAGTCCACATGACCGCTATGTTTAGTGCAGCCTTTGTAAGTCAAAGTACATGGTCTGGTCTTTTAATGTGAAGACATCTGGGCCACGTGCACTCACATCTCCACAGCTGGAATGTGGGCACAGCGTTCCTGTTGGATTGTGCCTGTCTACATTTTGAAATACACTTAAGCAGTGTTGGGTTAACTTCAACTTTCACCTTCAATATAAACAGAGATAACAGTTTGTTGCAGGTTCTGGTGCTCGGTGCGTTTTTACGCAATTTTTCATGTTCCATTTTATCCTGATCTGCATCAGTTAAAGGAGTTTAATCCAATTTAGTCATTCAACAAAGTGAATGAATGTTGCATCATATGTATTTTGAAAATGCAAACTACAGTAAAAGCTGTTTTCTACTGTTTGTCATGAACAAGTCACTAGATTTGTGACTTTACATGCATTATCACTGAGTCTGACAAACAAAACAAAACTTTCATGGTATATTTTGTTAATTAGCAAATGTACATCAATGCTGCATTGCCATGGTGATGACATATTTGGAAATCTGGGTTGTTGTTGCTTGTGCTGTGTCCTTGGCGCTGTGAATTACCGGTAGGTCTGACACTGCTCCTGATAGTGGATCTGAGGGTTGTTACTTCTCATAAGGTTGAGTGCTGGTCTTAACTTCTCCTAGAGGGTGGCCTTGAGAGTTTTTTTTCTCTCTTTACTGTAAATCTCACTTATAATCTGACCACTTTACCCACTGCTAGCTGGGAGGAGGAGATCTAGTTTGGGTGGCAGCTCTCACCTGTCGCTTTCGAACGCTGTAGCTATTCTGGTTGAACTTGTTCTATACGAGCAGTGATTCAATTACCGTAGCTCTTCTGTCTCTTGACATATATGTCATCCATGGATGTTGTCGAGGATCTTGTAGTTGAAGTGTTACATGCATTGTTATTTTTTCTCTTTTGCAAATGAGACCAGATATCAGACTACACCAGTATTACGGCATCAATGACTCCCTTTGGCACAGATGTATGCAACTGAAAACAGTGGTTAATATGTAAAGCATGAAATGGGGAGACAGTTTAGTTTGAGTTTTATATCAAGTGAAATGTCTAAGTTCGTCCCACGGTCACCACAGCATCAATACAGACATAAATCCACCAGCCACCATCTATCTTGAGGTCTGGATAATTCAGCAGTGTGATGATATAGCCAGAGTATTTTCAGCTGTCTTAACTTCCACTGTGGCTTGTTATTGAATATTTTTACATGTCAGCCCACTCTGTCTTAATATGTTTCCTGTTGCTACATGAGACGTGTGCCGAGGTGGACTCTTAGTTCACAGAAAATGAAAAACAGGCAACATGAAAACACTACCTCTTCTGTGTTTGGAAGAAAATTGATTTATGATATTCAGGATTATGATATGTAAGCATTTTTTTTATTAGAGTATCAGAACCCCTCCCCCAGTGACTAAGCCTTGGCTTACTACCAGACAGTCCATGTAGGTCAAGGATTCCTCCTTTTTTGATCCACATTTGCCTTGATGTGTGGGACAGCCATGTCTGCAGCGCAGCCTGAGAGATAAAGTGTGTGTGGGTCTCCCCCAAGAGCCTGTTAAAAGCACTCATGAAGAACCAGTATGGAAGTTAAAGGAAGTTATAAACTATAAAATATATTTAAAAGAGAAACTATTTTACTCTCTTCTCTGATGCACATTACATATTACACACTGCAGTGGACAAAATAAGTAATTTGATACCCTGCTTATTTTTTTTTTGTAAAAACTATAGACTGTCCATTTCTTTGTGTCGGTGCAAACTTACAAAATCAGCAGGGGATCAAATACCCACTGTAAGTACAAAGTCAGTTACTACTGAAGTGTTGTGGTCACAGCCATTAACCAGCTGTGTTATGTTATTTTTAGCCATTGCACTAATCCATAACTCTGTCTGGACAACTGAGGTCATGGAGTAACAGTACTGAGGTCAGGTTGATAACCTTGGGTTATTATTACCTTTCCATTGGAAGTGTGTAAACTTCTGACATTTTAAAACAGAAGTGAATAAAATTTCATCTCTCTGCATAGTTAGTTTGTTCAAATATTAAAAACTGTAAAGACACACATCTTAAATATTTAACAGAGATTATCCAGGTAGTCGTCACCATGGACAATGACAGAGCATCTCTCTCTCAGTGGTCTGAAACTATCCAAAAGCAACATGTTCTTCTGAAAAGCCTCTGTTTGACAGAGCATGAAATGAGAATTTACAACTGTTTCATAAGCAATTGCAGAAAAATTATATCCACATGTGTATTACAAGCTTAAATCATCACCTTTTTAACACTCTAATGTTTCCTTCCTGGCAGTATTAAACCCAACCTGGGAGCCCTCAAGCTGTTTGTTTGTAACCTTGAATTTTCACCAGTTCCCCATTTTTCCGGGAGATGAGGTCGACGTCTAAGTCTTGGCATTTTGCCTCTTTCTTTTTCTTCTTCTCTGCTCTCCCACACATTCCCGCCTTTATCTCCAGGCTCTTTCAACTGGAGGGTGAGGGTATTATTAGGCTTCATATACAAGTAAGTTGAATCAGGAAAAAGCGAGTGACAGTAAGTTGTTAGTGTGAATTCTTGCCAAATATTTATGCTGGGAAAGAACGATTTGCATGCTGTTTTTCTCGGTGTGTATCCTGCAGGGTTTAAGCCGTAGTAAACACATATGGAACATTTTAATGTGACTGCACTGAAACACCGTCAATTGACTTTGGATGTTTCATTAAGATCCTATTAAACGTTAACAGTAGGATGCTCACTGAACACAGAATATGAAATCTAATAAAAAACCGTGTGTGAGCTAGACTCCCTTTTCCACAGATTTCAGCAAGGCTAAGACAGGGCAATAAAAAACGTGCATAATGCAGGTGTTAAATGTTGCTGTCAGCTCTCTTATCGGGGACATTTTTGTCTGGCAGTCATTCATGGCCGTCACGGTGCTTGCTCCTACTGGAACCGAGTCCTTCAAGGGGGTGGGCTAAAAAGGGGATGACTTTACAAGAAGTAGGGCCGTGTTGAAACCTCCCAGCAACCTCCATGGCTGAAAAATGGAGTCAGGATGGGAGAACCAAAAACTGCACTTCTTTGAATGGCCGCTTGAGGTCAGTCCTCATAGACTCCAATGGTGAAATGACCAACTGTAAAGCAGAGATAAACATTTTACAGCTTAGTTTAGATGGATATGGTTCATTTCCTCCATCATGCCAACTATATAATGGGCGGGGAGTATTTTTAGATTATTATGTAAGAGGTACGGCCCCTTTGTGTGACATATTTTTGTATGCTTGCCACAAGCCAGTACTTCACCCAAAATCGATAATTCACCAATTTTCTACTCACCGTCATACCAAGGAAGAGTTTGGAGAACTTTCAGAGTCATCAAAACGCTTTTGGAGTTCCAGGGGGGGGTCCGGCTGACAACAGATTTTCATATAATGGCGGCGTATAGTGCTCACTTTTTGCTGCGAAATGTTCGCTTGTCGTTGTAAACCATTGGATGTATGATGTAAACACAGAAGAACATCTCGCAGCAAAACTCACGCATGCGCACAAACATCAACAGTGCCACTGGGAGCTACTACTACGTCAAGGCTAAAAACAGAGATCAAATAATTTTTTTCCGAACAACTTTTTCATGTTGCAGCTTCAGGACACTTGGGTAAGTACAGATGAGCAGTATGGAGGTATTTGGATGTTTCATAGTGTGTGTTTTGGACGATTCAAAATCTGTTGCCAGCCACACCCCCCCTGGAACTCCAAAAGTGTTTTGATAACTCTGAAAGTTCTCCAAACCCTTCCTTGGCATGACGGTGGATAGAAAACTGGTGAATTATCAATTTTGGGTGAAGTATCCCTTTAACACACACTCTTCTTTTCCTGTTGTGTATTTTGGCAGAGACAGGTACTAGATCATCTTAAACTCCAAAAACCTGTGCATGATCACAGAGGCTATAGTTGAAGCTAACAATGGCATAATTGCCTACATTTCAGATTTAAGAGGTAAATGATGTTGACAAGACAGCAAACAAGTGCATTGAGCATTGTAGACTTTATTGTACATAATTTATCTATATATCATTTGGACTTGATGATTTTTCGTGAGGTTACTTAGTGTTAGTTAGCTGTAAGGACGTTGTAACTTTGGTGTGTTTGAATATGATTTAAATTTCATATGGTGTGTGATTGGACACCAGGAAAAATCGCTTTTGTTTTTCTGAATCTGAAGGAGATGCTGTTGGATTAATTCATCTTCATGGAAGATAAAAAAATGAAATCTTTGTAAGACAACGTGTTTAAACTGGAAACCTAATCAGGTCAGTCTGACACAGCGTGGAATGTCCTACAAGTAAACAGAGATACAGGTCTGAGAGTAATGTCTGCTCTGTTGTAATATGCAGAAAGTTTGATTTTCTTTGCCAGAGCTGCTCTCTGTAGAGCTATTTTAGGTGACGTTGTGAGTGTGGTAATGATCAAGTTTACAATTCATCACAAGTGTCAACTGTGCGTAGTCACTGACTGTACCCATGTCCAACATGGCAGCACCTGCGTGGCAGCCAAAACACAGAAAGTAAAGCTTCAAAAAAGCGTCTTTCTCCTCACCCCCTATCTGCAATTTTCTAAATATTATCCAATCCATATTCAGATTGTTGCTGTTTCTTGGAATTTGTTTTTTTTTCATTAGTCCAGATGCTCTTCCTTTGATAAAAGGCAGTCCTTTGCAGCAGTCAGTACAAACTTAGACAGATTCAGTTCAGTGCTGTGATCACTGATTGTTGAACATCTCTGAATGTATCATTCGATTTCTGAATTGTGATAAGTTTCAAATTTGCCTCAACAGTTTAATCACAGGCTCAAATAATGAAGAATATTTGGTGTAAAGTCTTTGGTGGGAGCGACCATATATTGATATGTCACCATGTTTAGTGTCTCTGCCATGTTTGGGTGGCTGTTACTCAGGAGGAATTAAGCAAGGGTTGTCAAAAGATCAATGGGTCAGTCCTCCAGTTCACATATAGAAGTGTCCTTCAGCAAGATACTGTAACCCAATGGTTCCCAACCTTTTTTGGCTCATAACCCCATTTTGACATCACAATATCTGGCGACCCCGAGATCACGTGATCACGGCTGTCAATCAAGATGCGCCAGCTCAGATATTTTTATACGTTGCATTTTATTTGAACTCGATTTATATACGAGAAAGTGAAAGTATAGAATACAGTTGTTTAAGTTTGTGTGTGGTGTTTTTAATCATAATTTTTTAAAAGAATAATAATTAGTTAAAAAATAACCTATATTTTTATCAGTAATTATTTTAATCAATTACTAGACATTTCAGGCGACCGCATTTGAATTCCAGGCGACCCAACGTGGGGTCCCGACCCCAAGGTTGAAAAACAGTGCTGTAACCCAAACTTGTCCATGTAGGCCTATTAATGATAGTTGATTGATTGAGATGTGCAAAAATGTGGGTAGATGTGTGCTGCTGTATGAAAATGGTTGGGTGTGAGTTGTAGAGTAAAGAACTCTGAGTGGTCGTTGAGACGAGCAGAGGATGTAGTTCCTGTGTTAGGAGCTGCTGATCCATTCAACGCCGTCTGCAGTCACACCCCAGACACAACCTGTTAGAAGTCACATACAAAAACACTGTATGCCAGACACAACCAGACACAGGAACAATTTCTTACCACAGGCCATCACTCTGAGGAACACTGTCAATAACCATCTAACACAAACACATCCACTTCCTCCACTACAGATGATATTTTAATCAAAAATGCTGACTTTTCTCACACTGTCAGTGTTATATCATGCTCATCCTACTATAAATAATGTGCAGGCATATTCATGCTACATACATCAAGTATCAAGTATTCATTATTTGTTTCATTTCCCCATCTCATCCTATTCACACTACTATGTACAACCTACAGAACCAGTTGACTTGTTTACAGACTCTCATGAATACTTCATCGTGTCGTCCGTTAGTGATCTTTCTAATACACGGTTGCCCATAAAGTTGGAATAATTTTGTTTTTACATTCGTCTTTTTATTATAAAGGTCAATTGTGGTTTAATTTTCACAGTGATATGTTTGGAAGTAATTGATCAATTAAGTTTTGATAAGATACACACTTTTTTTTTATCAAGAAATAAATCGCATTTTATTCCAACTTTATGGGCAACTGTGCATCGTGTATACAGTACTCCTACTTCCTTTCACATGCTATTGTATAGTACAGTCTGGCCATTGACCACTTTTATTGAACTATTTTTGTATTATTCTTTAACTTTTTGCTCAGTTGTTGTTATCCTTGTTCTGTACGTCTCCTTGTACAGTAAGTACACAGAGAATAATGTAAAACCAGAGTCAGATTCCTTCTGATTCTGACTAGAAAAACATTATATACATGTCACGTAATAAGTCCTTTTACCATTTGTCGATCTCCTTTCACACCACACATGCCCAATGCAGTTACCTGTTCTCCCATCTCTCCATCTGTCTGTGTGCCTGCATGGTCCCGATCCATTGCAGCATCCTGCCTGTGTGTCTTTGCTGGGGTCCTCCCTGCCTGAGCTCCCACCACCAGCCGTGACAAGATATGCAAATAGGTTTGGTTTAACTTGCCAAACTTTTGAGATATCTGCAGATGATACTTCTGCCTTCAGCTCGATATAATTATAGTGAATAGACTTTACTTGGCGGTTTTCAAAACAATGAGAAATTACACACAGACACAAAATAATTTTTGAGAAATAGGACATAGTTTTTCTTGCCAAAGAAAACAGGACAGAGATACAAAGGCTTACTTTGACACCACAGACTGATGACCACCAAACATTTCTGAGTGTTGTCAAAAAGCACTCGACGGGGCGTCATATAGCTCACTTGGTAGAGCAAGAGCCCCATAAACAGAGGCAGAGGCTATACTGTAGTTCTCGCTGCAGTGGCCCAGGATTCGATTTCACCCTGCGTGTCATTCCGCCTCTCTCTCTCCTAATAAAGGCAAACTTTAGGCATTATCATACGGGAACAACAAACACGTCCTTTCTGTAGCTTTCCTTGCAGCCTGTCCACACAGTCCTTTGAGTCAGGACGAAATGCTGCTCTTCCAAAAAGCAGAAGTTTGTTGTTGTACCAAGGTTGAGGTGCTGGGCTGAGGGTGTTTATAGTTGCTGTAGCAAAGCTGCCATGGACTTCAGTGAGTTCACATCTGCTTCACAGTCAGTGGAAACCCTAGTACACAACAACAACCTCTGAATTCAGTTTGATGACCTCGAGTGTGGTGTGTTTATGTAAATACACTATTTCTCTAGTGTTAAAGGTACAGTATCAGGTGCTGTGTTTTTTTTACAAATCTAATCTGAGCAGTTTTATCTGTAACATTTTTTTTTGTTCTTTTTCATTTTCACTTTTTAATAAGTCACTTTGTGAGTTTCAATTTTTTTGCCAGACTTTCAGAATTTGCAGGAAACATGGAAAGTGATATCAGCAAATTAAGTTTTAACACCTAAACATATTAAAAAGGTCTGTGTTGTACCAAAGTCAAATATGACAGTTTCAACTGGAAAAGGGGAAGAAGGAGGTCTTCATACTTCAACATGCAGATTCATATTTATAATTCAAACAATCAACCTTTACACAGGGTCAGTTTCTTTGGAGCTACAGGTCATTTTTTATCACCATGGTTGTCTGATAGACTTAGTCCACATGCTTTTACATCTTGCACATCAGTCCAAATGACACAGGTCAGTCACAGACCGGTTGATTAACCTGACTAACATTCAGTCATTGACATGATGAACAATGCAATATTTTAAACAACAACTTTGATTTATATCAAATGCTAATGGCATTGTGCTAATATTTTCAGTGGCATGCTAGTTCATCATGTTTTGGCTTACTGTGTTTGCATGGTGACACATTACATACAGTACTTAGCACTAAACAAGTTGAACCTGGTGGAAATGTAATCTGGCAGGGTTGGGATTTTTTCAGGTTTTTCAGGTTTGTGTGGCAGTGAGCTAGCCATGGTTAGCTGTGAGGTACAGAGATTTGTGCGGTAAATTAGCTTAAACTAAACTATATCTTATTGAATGTTGACAAATGTATGTGGATTTCATTCACCAGAGAGAAATATACTTTTCACAGTTTGAGCATTTAATGGTAAAGACTCCTCATTCTCCTGCAGGGGATGAACAGTATGTTACAAAATAGGAGTTTTAAACCTTGATCAAACCTAAAAGGTTTGTTTTGACAGCAGAAGCCTAAACTCCAAAAAAAAATCTTTTTTTATAGGCAACTTCATTCCAAGTTCTCTCCATTTGACAGACATATAAACACTGTCAGCTTTGCCAAACTTTGCTCAAACTGTCTCATGACCTTAAATGTGAGATTGGTACTCAGTCAAAATAGAAAAGTTAGGCTATTCAAACTAATCACTGTCAATTCCTTTGTTATTGATGCAGCACACTGATCGTGGTCCACAAGTTGTGGTGTATCCTCCCACTTTCTGTGGTCAAAACAATGTATTCTAAAAGGGAAATGTACTTTTAGAAAATGCAACTAATTCATCAGTCTGATATAAATAGAGCATGTAACGAGAAGCAGCTGTCCAACAAGTTGAATCTAAAATCTTTAGGTTGTGAGTACTGTACCACGTGTGACTGTTGTTACCACAGCGATCCGTCTGTCTTATTTATACTCGTCAGACATACATACCTTACTCACCAAAATCATCTACTCAAACAAAAATCTCTTCCTCAATTAAATTTCATTGCATGAGATATGACTGAACACCGAAAAAGTAATTATGTGAGCTCGGTAATGTTTTTATTTGAATGACTTTTTTAGTAGCAGGCAGGGAACAAGTAATCCTCCTTCAACCATGTTTCTACCTCAATTAACAATCTCTTCCAAAAGGATGCTTGGCTCCTCCAAGCACAAGTCAGAGTGACACTGAGAGGGCAACATCCACAATGAATGGGGTCACACTGTACTTCTAAGTAGAAAAGGCAGTTTGCTTTCCTGCAACATTAACTTTTATGGCAAATTATTTGTGTTTCATTCAGTCATCTGTGAGGTAAGACAAAAGGGAAATGGCAAACAAATCATACAGGAGCAGGAATTACGGCTTGGCCACGGTGCCAATACTTAGCAGGCGCTGTAGCAGACATTTTCTGCTCCTCAGGTGTTTGTCTTTCTTTTTCTGAGTGAAACCAACAGAAGAGTTATAATGACGTTGTAAAGTATCTGTTGAAAATAATGCTATCTTTGGTCTGCCATGAATCTCTGCACCAGATTTAATGATTGAGATAAATTTGTTGACACATTTCACCTCAAACAAAGATGTCCACTGATGGAAATAGTATGTAGACAATTTCATGGCAATCCAGAAAGTGTGATGAACCAAAGTGGTTGACCAACCCACCAACATTGCCCCCAGAGCCCTGCTGCCGGGGTAGCTAAAAGTAAATCCATGTATTTCATGAATCAATGGATGAAAGATTATCATATTCAGAAGGGGGAATGGGCTGGTTGCCACAGTCATGAGAGAGAAGACAGAAAGTATTGAAAGGGGCGTCGTTTAGCTCGGTTGGTAGTGCAGGCGCCCCATATCGTCGCCCGACTCGGGCGGCCCTTTGCTGCATGTCATTCCCCCTCTCTCTGCCTCCCATTTCCTGTCCGTCTCTACTACTACTACACTGTCGATTAAAGGCAAACGCCAAAAAATATATACTTAAAAAAAGAAAGTATTCAAAGACAGACTAATGCCAGGATCAGAATTCGGGTTGGTTTTCACATGATTTTATCGTTCCCGACAAATTTCCAGCTTTTATGGAGATTGAGAACAACAAACGAACATGTAATGTAACATAACATCACCAACGATTTACTTCTGACATGTATTTTGTCATGCACAGTGCATAGCATATACAATGACCCAATCCACAAGAAACCAAAATTACTGTCATTGTTGTGGTGAACAATTTGTTAAAGATGAGTGTGACATTTTCTATCCCAGGCCCAGGATCAGCTCCCCCAAAACAAAGCATTAGTTTTTACAACCATCCAATCTAGGGACTCATCAGAAATAACTGCGGAGAAGAAGTTTGTTTGAAAGTTGTAGAGCAGGTTTGCACCAATGATGATCTCTGCAGACACTGCGTGCAATCTTTTCAGACAGCACAATATATAAGGTACAACAAGGTATGTATAATTATAGATAGCTTTCCTCACACCCTGAACAGATTGTCTTGACACTACACTAAGAGACGGATACTCGCCGAGCTCACTGATCTACCAACATGCACAGGTAATAAATTTACTGTTATTTCCATTTTGTTACAAATCATTATCAGGGGAGACCAGGGGTGGTTGTAACGCTGTAGACATTTCTTTCTGTACATTGGAGCACATGGTTACAGCACAGTGCCTTTAGAAAGACATCATCCTGCCAAAATCTTAACCTTTTGTCAAACGAAAAAAGTGCCACACTCAGTCTTGTTTAAGCTATTAAAAAACACCACCACCACCACCAACAACAACAACAACAACAACAACAAAAAACATCTGGATGATTGTGTTGCCATGTGGAAACAACTTTATGGTCAGATGAGACTAAGATTGAACTTTTTGGACCAAACTCGCATCATGTTTGTCAACCCATTATCGTAGACATTTCTGTCTGTACTTTGTTAAATAAATTAAGTATAAAGACATACTTTCTTCCTTAAAATTAATTATTTTCTAGTATACTCTGTGCCTGCTAGTTTTCGACATGTGAACTAAAGACTGTGTTGAGTGAATCAGGAACTTGTTCATGATAGGAGTACTGTACCAGAACTGGAAATACAAGAACTCATGTTGCAATTATTCCCGGTCCCCCCTGCTATTACATGGTATCACAGGCTCCACAATAGCCTCTTCTCATTGGTCAGTAGGACCAGTGAATCCCCAGCAGGTGTCAGTATTGCTAAATAGTCTAATCACCTTCAGTACTGCAGTGTCAAACCAGAGTTTTATTTGAATGTCTTACATGTCAGTTTTAGACATCAAGGTGTAATTCTTTGTCTGCTCACTGTCACAGTAATGTTAAGTTTTGACATGTTGGCCAGCTGTTTATGGCTGTTGACGTGATTCTCTTAAATCACTTAAACTAAAACGTCCTCATGACGGGACTGCAGAAAAAGTCCAAAGTTGTGGGAATCTTTATTATTCAAGCAGCAAGTTAAGTTTTTTAAATATATTTTTTAAACAACCTGTGATTGGCTACATCTAGAAGTAGATAGATAGCACCAGCAGATCAAAACTGACATGAGATAAACCTTGGAAATGTTGAGGTGGACTGATAAAACTCTTTGTGTGTCACTGTGTTAAGGGGGACAATGATCGCTGTGGGATTGTTCTTGCTGGTGGTCACCATTATCATGGTCTTTTACCTCTGGGAAGATCCTCCTCCTTCGACTCCTCGTTTTACTAAAATCATCGACGTCCCAGCCACAACGACAAAGGATGCCAGTTACACAAAGCCACCAACCAAAGCCACCAACAATACCCTTCCGCCCTCCAACTGGCCAAAATGTCAGCAAAACATGTCTGCTGCTAACATCAAAGATTTCAGCTCACTTCCTGGTCATTTTCAAGATTTTCTCTACTATCGTCATTGTCGACAGTTTCCGATGCTACTGAACGCTCCTGACAAATGTGGTGGAGCTGAGAGATCCTCTGAGGTCTTCCTCTTACTGGTTATTAAGAGCTCCCCTGCCAACTATGACCGCAGAGAGGTGCTGCGCAAAACCTGGGCTGAAGAGAGGTTACACAATGGCGTGCAGATCCGAAGACTCTTCATCTCTGGAACAATGGATACTGGCTTTGAGAAAGAGAGGCTGAACAAGCTCCTTGAATTGGAGCAACACGATCATAACGATATTCTCCAGTGGGACTTCAGAGACACGTTCTACAACCTCACCTTGAAGCAGATCCTCTTCCTAGAGTGGATGGAAACAAACTGTCCCCATGTTCATTTCCTGCTAAACGGTGATGATGACGTCTTTGCCCACACAGACAACATGGTTCACTACCTCCAAAGCCTTAAAGACAATAATGGGAGCAAGCACCTCTTTACTGGTTATCTGCGTGAGAATGATAGACCCATTAGAGACCCACAGAGCATATTTTACATTCCTGTTCAGGTGCAGGAGTCAAACAGCTATCCTTCCTACTGTGGTGGTGGAGGCTTCCTCCTGTCTGGCTACACGGCCTCGGTCATATACAACATGTCCAAGTCAATCGCCATTCATCCCATTGATGATGTTTACATGGGCATGTGCCTGGCTAAAGCCGGTCTCAGTCCTGAAAGGCATGCTGGTGTGAAGACAGCAGGGTTGCAAATCCCCCAAAACGTTGATGCGTACAACCCGTGTCATTATAGAGAAGTTCTAATCGTTAGCAGTTTCGTGCCAGCTAACATGTTTCTCATGTGGTACAGAATAAACGACCCAACTGTGAAATGCTAGCACAACAGCAGCAACAATGGTGGTGACAGGAGTTGATGTTGAAACGCCACCTCTGAGTCTTCACAAAGCGCCATCACAGAGACGGTCAGTCAGAGGTTGTATTTTGCAGTGGTGTTGTACTGGACCACATTAAAGGACAATTTCGGCCAAATCCAACCTGGGGCTATAGTTTCCAAATATTTTAGGTCTAACTGTGTGTTCACACCAAAAGCGTCCGAAGCTTGAAAGACGCTGGAAGTCATTCATTTTCAATGAGAGCCTGGCGACTGCAGTCAGTCGCGCTTCCAAAGTGTCCAAAGCGTCCAAAGCTTCCAAAGCATCACCAGACGAGAAGTTGAGTCTCGGTTAACGTTATGGTAATTAGCTATGACGCGGTTCGGCAGCAGCCAGTCAGAATAGAGGTGTCCTTCTGCAGCGCGATTGAACGTTGACGTCAGTCAAGTGAAGAGCAACCAAAGCAGCAAAAAATATTTTGCCTCTTTGGAAGCTTTTGGTGTGGACATACAGTAAAAGAATGAATCTGAATATTTTCTTTGTAATTGCTCCTGTTATGCAGTAGTTCTGTCTGTTTCCGCATCGCCACAGCAGCGTATAATGGTAGCAGACCGATCTTACATTGTTTAGGCTGTTTACATCCCACAAAACTGCAATTTTTTCATCAGATGGCTATTCAAACATATGGGGTTTGTTTACTCCAAGAAAGCCGTCATGTTTGTAAACGGAGCTGTAATACAAAGTCTCGCGAAGTCTCAAAGCATGATTGACTGTAGGAAAGTTTAGCTGAGCAACATCTATGTGCAGCAGCGGCCTCTAAACAGGGTCTGCATGGAAGACTCATTGGGACAAAACCTTACCTGAGATCTCATCAGACAACATAAACATCTGAAGCCTGCAAAATAACATCTGGATGAGGGAGAGCCATTTTGATAAGCACTGTGGACAGATGAAGTTAAAATTGAGCTCGCTGGCAGCAGTCACCAAAATTGTGCTTGGAGAAGAAAAAGGAGTGGTATCTGATGAAAAGACAACCTTGCCAACTGTCAAGCATGGGAGTGGAAATCTCATGCTTTGGGGTTTGCGAGGCAGCCAGTGGCACAGGAAATGTTACACAGATCAAAGGGGAGGAATCGTTTTGTAAAACATGCAGATTCTGGACACATATGTCCTGCAGTCAGGAAAAGAAGAGAAACTGAGGGGAGTCTTCCTTCCACAACAGGACAATGATCCAAAGCAGACCTCACAATCCGTCATGACAGCTACTTCAAGAGGAAAGATGAAGGTTTTGGAACGGCCCTCCCAGTTTGCTGACCTGATGATCACATCATACTGAATAGCCTGAAGTGATCTGTGAGGAAGACAGAAGAGGTGCTCAAACATTTTCATGTAATTATCGGTGAAGAAAATGGCCTACAACCCCTCAGAGAGCAGAATAATATTTAACTTGTGATATATCCAAAGAAAACTCAACTTTTTTCAGCAAGAGCCATGAAGCAGTTGGAGTACGCTGTGGAGACGAGACAACTCACAGTTCTCACTCCTCCTGCTACAAATTTTCATTTCCCTCTTTGCATGCTCTATTTTTATTTTATTTTATTTTTTTAATAAATGGATTTCAGACTTTGGTGAATTCTGGAAGTGGCAATTACAGAAATTTCTGTGGAAATCTAATAAACTTTTTTTCAAGGCCTAAATATCTTTCACTTCATTATGAAATTTAATCATTTTCTTGATCCAGCAAACACACCTTTATTTGAAATAAGTGTCATTTTACAGTCGACTTAGATGATCTGTTTGTCAATGCACACATCAGACAAAAGCTCTGATAAAAGAGCAGAGTGGGTTTTGGGAAAATTCTGGAAAATGACACATCTCAAAAATGTTTGACAGCCATTTTTAGAACAATGATATCTCACCAATGCAGTCTGAGGTTTTTATAATGAGACTGAGTGCCCAAAGAGTGAGAGGGCAGAACACAGTGATCCACAGTATGGACAGTGAAGTGTAGACTTTCTTACTGAACACAGCAGCAGTTTACTGTAAGACCACCTGTCACACATTATTAAGAGGTGATTGTGCAATCACATCTTTGTGAGTAGGACATCATTTTATATCTTTGTTATTTTTAATGAATCTGTTATTTTGAACAGTTTTACTCTGGAACAAGGCCATGGTTGTTTATGATGGGAGCACTGTAGTTAGATTTTTTTTTAATGCCTTAATAAATTGAACTTTGAATTTAAACTGTGACAGAGAGTGACCACAAACCTGTCCAGAGGTGCAGTTTACATCTATTTTTTCTTTTTTTTAAATAAATTATTTTGCAGATAAGATATCTAAAAAATAAATAAAGATGCCGGTCAAAGTTCCTCAAAGCTGGGTGTCCAAAAATCTGTGATACTCAGTTTATAAGGATGCACCAGGTATCAATTCTTCACACCTGATAGGCTCATCTTTTCTCAAAAACAAATTCAAGTATCACATTACAAATTACATCATCCCAAAATGTAAACAGTAAACACAAGAATGGTTTACAAGATATTCTTCCATTAATAAAACTTCCATTGAGGGTGTTAGATTTTCCTTTTGTGTGAGTTTTAGAGAATAGAAAAAGAATCAAAATTATATGTCCAAATGTTTGTCTGTCATTTCTGCTACAGGGAGTAAACTCACAGGTTTTATGTGTGTAATTACAAGGAGGGAGAATCCCACAGACTGACAGAGCCCAGTGTTACTGTGGTGTGAAAATGTTGAGATGGCCCTCAAAGATACTTGAAGCGAGTGATAAAGGTGATCGTGACACAGACACTACAACACCATCTTGACAGTTTTTTTTCCTTCTCCATGCTAAAACAGTTGGTGAAGGCTTCAGATATTTTAAATAACAAAACAGAGTGGAAAAAAAAGAGCCGGCATCCAAGGAACATAACAAATGTGTTAGTGGCGATTAAATGACAATTTTGCAGCTGTACAGCCCGCTCTCTTCCATTTGCAGCTCAAGAGGCTGTAAGTCATACAGTACAGTATTTGTTCAAAAGAAAACAGATTGATTGATTGATTGATTGACAAATTGTTCAGTTCTAATGCCCCCCAACCCCCCCACATACTCCCTTGCCCTCCTCCTTCCCCAATATCTCTAATTCATCTGTGGGCCAATGTACAGTATTGTTGCTGCAACTAAACAACATCTGATGATTCTCAGGTTACTTGGTGGTGAGTGTGGCGGGCGGCTATAGGAACCATCTTAACAATATTTCCTCTCTGTACTGTGCTTAGAAGAAGGGATCAATTATGACCTATGGTTTTTCTCTGATTATTTCCACTGTTTGAATTAGATGTCTGAGTGTCAGAAATAATCACCCAGATTTCACTAATTATTAGGAATACTACTACTAAGGCTGTTTTTTGATGACTACACAATACACAATGATGTGCAAAAATTGGCTTTAGTCAGAGTGACACCCACAGTCAAAGCTGTAACAGTGACATAGTAATTTTGTGTGGTTTTTTTTTACTCCTTGCTAACAGTTTTTTAATTGTTGCACTGTATTGTCTGTTTTATACGTGTCAGTGTCTCACACTGGCTTCATCTCATGCATCTCTACAAATAACTATAGGATGTTTTACTAAACTGAAAAAGAGACATGGTTTAGAAAATGTCTCGTCTACACCTTCAGACATTTTAGTTTCATTTATGACACATCAATGTCAATATTTTCTTTGTAGCAACATTGCTGTCATACTGTAAATACCTGGTTCGACACAGGCTGTGTAGTGCATCTTTCACAGACAAAGAAAAACCCTTTGAACCAGGGTGGTGGCAGAATCAAAGTGACTGGATGAAATAGCATCAAATAACTTAATTTGTTGAAGCACTGTTGGTGATTATTATGAGGCTCTCAAATGTGAAACTGACTAGGACAAATGAAAGATGGAGCTCTACCACCACTTACTGGGCAAACTGAATTACAGCAATGAAGAGCACAACAAAGACAATTACAAATACAACTCACAGACTTTCTCTTTTCAATAGTACAGTTATTACAGCACACCAACAATACCAACTTATGCAATATTTTATTATGCACAGTGCAAAACCTCCCAGTTCATACAATACCAAAATGACTGCCATTGATAGTTAGTTTTCTATCCCAGGCTCAGGGTCAGCCCAGGGTCCCAGGGTCAGCTCCACAGAAACAAAGATTATGTTTTTTACAACCGTCCATCTGGAGGAACTCATCAGAATAACAGATACATGGAGTTGAACTGCAGAGAATACGTTTGTTTCATTTCTGTCCTGGTATTGTAGAGCAGGTTACTTTGCACCAACATTGATGCAAACAACGTGATGCGCATATAGGGGAATGTACTAGTATAACCTGACAGACAGCACCTGGGGGAAAAAACCAAACACACCTGTGTATACCTTTCAGTCATCTTAATTATAGCTCTCTCACACCCTGAACAGATGGTCTTAACACTCAGAGACAGATACTCACCAAGTCCACTGATCTACCAACATGCTCAGGTAGTTACTACTATGACTTACATTTTGTTACCAATCATTATCATTATCAGATAAGGTGTACAGTTATATAAATATCTATTTTTCTTTTATAAAGAAGCATTTTATGGAGCTAATTTATTCCCTCATTCTGGGAAAGATGTACTGGTGTGGATAGAGTTGTGTTTAGTTTAGTTTAGACTGTAACACATTTATGTTTGAGCACATAGCTATGTCTGTTCTGTTATTGAATGTCCAGATGTTTGAACCCCATGCACTGGGGTTAAATGTAACATTATGAACTAAGGTTTGTGATGTAAACTTTTGACTGATTTTGACTGAAAACCTTTTAGTCAACATTTAAAAGGCCTTATGACAGAAGTTTACTGTCAGTCTATAGAAGTGATAATATATTTGAATTTAATGCAACTGAACAAACATAAATAAATTAAGTAGGCTATAATAAATCTTTCTTCCTTAAAATTAGTTTTTCTTTTTAGATTGCTCTCTGTGCCTGCCACATGAGCTACTTTTTGACATGTAAACTTAAAGCAGAAGTAAGTGATATATTTGTGTTAATATAAGTCTTAAATAGTTATATCTTCCGACAGCAATCACTTACATAGAGTGTTTGGTCTGAAACACGGGTCTGTCAGTCCCTCTGCTCTGCTCTGAGCCGAAGAGAAAACATTTATCGTATCCTACAGTTTTTATCCAATGAGGAGAGAGAACGGCATGCAGGGCTGTGTGTGCAGCCAAGGAACGCCGTGAATGTGGCGACGTAGGGACGAGGACTGTTATGGTGCGTTCAAGGAAACTCGTATTTTTCCGACCGTGAAGTGGTACCAGTTCGATCTGGTACGAGTTCACCGGTCGGAAGTTACGAGTGGCCGTTATAGTGACTTTCGCCGGTAAAACAGGTCGGAAAAACACGAGTGGGTTGCCTGGAACGCTACAAAGTCGTAAGTTGTGACTTGAAGCTGTAATTTACGATTTCAAAAGCCTGCCTGGAACGCAGCATTAGCGAAAACGACCGGACCACTTACTTCTGCTTTAAGACTGTGTAGAGTGAATCAGGCAAATTATAAGTTGTTCATGAGAGACTGGAAATACAAGAACCAACCCCAGTTATCCCTGGTGGTCCCTTAATGCATCATTTCAGGCTTTATAAACTTATTTTCTTCTTTCTTCAACTTCCTTTGGATATGTTTTCAACTCTTTAACATTATTTAATTTAAATTGCCTTCACTTAATCTGGAGAGACAACCGCTCGCTTGGTTTCTCCCTAATGCCATGGTGCATCTCAAAAAGTTGCTGTGTACTGTAGAAAAACCTTAAAATAGTCCTGCCCCAATAAACAGGACATTTAGGAACCAAATATGAAAATAAAGATGAGAATAAAATAAACTGAAATGTTAGGCAGTTACAAAGAGTGTCCATATATTCTTAGTTTCATTTATTGCCTTATTGTTGGTCAGTAGGACCAGTGAATCCCCAGCAGGTGTCAGTATTGCTAAATAGTCTAATCACCTTCAGTACTGCAGTGCCAAACTAAACTTTATTTGAATGTCTTACATGTCAGTTTTAGACATCAAGGTGCTCACTGTCACAGTAATGTTAAGTTTTGACATGTTCTATATATTTTATAGCAGTTCATGTCGGCCAGCTGTTGACATAATTCACTCAAAAACTAAGCTTTGAACCTCACAATGGTACTGCAGAGTCCAAAGTTGCGTGCATCTTCAATAATTATTCAAACAATCTAATCATTTTCGGTTCAAACATGTAAAACAACCTGTGATTGGCTACATCTAGAAGTAGATAGCACCAGCAGATCAAAACTGACATGAGATAAACCTTGGAAATGTTGAGATGGACTGATAAAACTCTTTGTGTGTCACTGTGTTAAGGGGGACAATGATAGGTGTGGGATTGTTCTTGCTGGTGGTCACCACTATCATGGTCTTTTACCTCTGGGAAGATCCTCCTCCTTCGACTCCTCGTTTTACTAAAATCATCGACGTCCCAGCCACAACGACAAAGGATGCCAGTTACAAAAATACCCTTCCGCCCTCCAACTGGCCAAAATGTCAGCAAAACATGTCTGCTGCTAACATCAAAGATTTCACCTCACTTCCTGGTCATGTTCAAGATTTTCTCTACTATCGTCATTGTCGACAGTTTCCGATACTATTGAACGCTCCTGACAAATGTGGTGGAGCTGAGAGATCCTCTGAGGTCTTCCTCTTACTGGTTATTAAGAGCTCCCCTGCCAACTATGACCGCAGAGAGGCGCTGCGCAAAACCTGGGCTGAAGAGAGGTTACACAATGGCGTGCAGATCCGAAGACTCTTCATCTCTGGAACAATGGATACTGGCTTTGAGAAAGAGAGGCTGAACAAGCTCCTTGAATTTGAGCAACACGATTCATAACGATATTCTCCAGTGGGACTTCAGAGACACATTCTACAACCTCACCTTGAAGCAGATCCTCTTCCTAGAGTGGATGGAAACAAACTGTCCCCATGTTCGTTTCCTGCTAAACGGTGATGATGACATCTTTGCCCACACAGACAACATGGTTCACTACCTCCAAAGCCTTAAAGACAATAATGGGAGCAAGCACCTCTTTACTGGTGATCTGATTGTGAATGCTGCACCCTTTAGAGACCCACAGAGCAAATATTACATTCCTGTTCAGGTGCAGGAGTCAAACAGCTATCCTTCCTACTGTGGTGGTGGAGGCTTCCTCCTGTCTGGCTACACGGCCTCGGTCATATACAACATGTCCAAGTCAATCGCCATTCATCCCATTGATGATGTTTACATGGGCATGTGCCTGGCTAAAGCCGGTCTCAGTCCTGAAAGTCATGCTGGTGTGAAGACAGCAGGGTTGAATATCCCCCCAAAAGTTGATCAATACAGCCCGTGTTTTTATAGAGAAGTTCTAATCGTTCACAGATTCCTGCCAGCTAACATGTTTCTCATGTGGAACAGAATAAACGACCCTACAGTGAAATGTGGTGGTGAAAGGAGTTGATGCTGAGTCATCACAAAGCTATGTCAGAGAGATGGTCAATAAGATTAATTGTTTAGTCTATGAACGTCAAAGAGGTGATATCGAGATACAGAGATACATGACAGAAGAAAATTATATTATTTGAGAAATGGAGAAATTGGATAAATGACTGAAACAAATCAATTTAAGACAGTTGCTGATCCTTTTTATGATTATTGACTTTGGGATTAATTGACTGACTGTACATTATTGCTGAAGGGGAACAAAACATTAGCCTAAGCCTGGTATGTACGCTGATCATAAGATGTTGTTTAAAGTGGTTACATGGATACTATTCAAATGATGGCCAAATCATTATAACTTAGTGTTTTCATCGTGTTTCCTGGTTTGTCTGTTATTTAAGCCAGGAACATATGTTTTTATTACATCTCCTTTTCATTTTCATTAGATTATGATTTAGATTCTGCCTCATTAACAACTTCTGAAGAAACAAAATACATATAGACATTTGAAAACACAAACACAAACCAAAAGTGCTTTGAAAATTAGTTCAATCAGACAACTCTGGAATGAGAAAAAATCATTTATTGAGCGTAAGCATAGCAAGCTGAAGCACAGCATGGATAGCATATTCTTGAGCATGGCTGCAGCAGGTTTGGCATCAGGCCCTGTCTCATATTCGTTCCCTGAATGATCTGCTTTGCCAGACATTACCCTCATAGAGCCCACAGGTGGATGCTGGGGAGGAGGTGGGTTTGCAAAACCTCATGGGTAGCAAAGCAGCAGCAGCAGTAGCGAAGGCAGAGCAGCAGCAGAGTAGCAGCAGAAGCATAGCCAGGGATGAGCAGGTAAATTGGGGATTTAAATAACCCGCGCTATTTGGGCGAGGAGAGCATGTGACTGATCAGCTGGTCAGGATGGGCGCGGCTTGAGTCGTCTGCCTGAACTCGCTTTGCAGGCTTCGCATCATACATTAATAAGGATACATCATTCACATCCCTTGATAGAGAGTTGGGTGTGCACATATTTGATGCAGATGGAAACATCAGCAGCAGTGTAAAAAAATCATCATCATTAATAATAGTTAATAATAGGCATGAACATAGTGATGGATAGTAGCAGTAGATGCAAGTGATGCCCACTGACATCATGCAGTTTTTAACTTCTAGGTTAAAAACCCTCACGACAATGAAGCCTCACTCTGTGTCAGTGAGTTAGTGAGAGTGTAACTGTACTATTAATTGGTATTCAAATGTCAAACAGGCTCAAACACATATAGGGAATGCAGCCTGTCCCGACAGGAACAGGAAGTGCAAGACAGACTGATATGTGTCGTCAGTCAGATAATAAGGCTCTGGATGCAGCTCTGCTACAGGCTTCAGAATGTAAATAAAGGTACTTTATTTGTCACATATACAGCTAGTACAGTGAAATTCTTTAAATATAACACTTGAGATCGGCTTGTAAAAACTGTACTTTGCAAAATTGGGTTTTCGTGCAATCACATGTTAATTTTGTCAGAGACACATGAGGGTCACCGCCTCCTCCTGCACACTCATCAAGTCTGATTATCATGTGTTAAATTGAGACACGTGGTGCCACGTTGGTAGAGGACTTTTTTTTTTAATTAAGGCTGACAGTAGAATTTACCCAAAAAAATACTGAATGAATACAAAATCTAAACAGACAAAAGACAGTATTCTTGACAGGTAATTATCACTTTAGGATTACAAAATATATATATATATATATATATATATATATATATATATATATATATTAACAGCACACGTATTTGCTTGAACACAAAAGAAAGATTGTCAACACGTTCATTTTTTTTATTGCTGCTCATTTGCATCTCTCAGTTTGCGACTGTATGTGACACTCAGTCATTCATAAAGTATTGTAACCTCTGTATGCACATCATGTGATAGAAATCTCAAAATAATGACATGTCAAGTTTGTATGCATGAGATTTTTGTTGAAAGCCTTGAAACAAAGATGCCAAGAAAAAACAGCAGTGGATTTAAGTCAATAAAACAACTGTATTAGCATGAAAACTTCTACATGAAAACTTTGTCGATTCACAAATAAATATATAGATTTTTGTGGAATAAACTTGCCTGATCATCGTAAGTAAATTAAATCGTGAGAGTTATTTGATCAGGATAAATTAAATCTTGTAGAGATAATACAGACAAAACTTTTTGTCTATCTTCACCATTTTTAGCTGTGAACTCTGTTCCTCATTCATATCTTCATTACAATTACATTTTAAGCCTCTTGCCTTGGAGCTTTCAGTTTCCTTAGCGCGCACATGATCCTGTGGAGTTGGCCGGTCAGTCTGTGGAGTAACCCAGGGTGACCTTGAGTTGTAGACAAGTGACACCTCACTTGGGGTATTTGACAAACTGACACTCACTGAAACAGAGTGTCCAACTCAGCTTGTCAAATACACTAAGTGGGGGGCCTGATCTCCATGCACCATCTGCAGAATGAAAAAGAAAAAAACAACACACATTGAAATAAAAAAGATCTTGTGAGTCATGTAAGAAATCAGAAGCCGATGTGTTACCTGTTGGAGTTGAAGCCCACGGCCGGAGTCGGAGCGCAGAGCTGCTCTTCGTTCCTCTGACAGGAGTTCACAATGATGACACTGTGCACAAGACAATTCGTTTGACCACTGAGCGTCAACGCTGAAAAGAGGAAGCCAAAACAAGGAAGATAACTGCAAAGCTAGCTCTCAGGAAATATGTGGAAATAAAGTGTCAACATGTCACGGTTGTGAAATGCTGCTGAAGGCTTTCGTGGCTCATAGTATTTGAGATAATGGTTTTGCTGAGACATATTTGTCAGTTTTGTCGGTCTTTGGTGGCAAAACTTGTGCTCATGTGCTTATGGAAATCTATACTGGGTCGCAGTAGTTCTTGGGTGCATTGCAATGAAAATGGAAGGAAGTAATAATGTGAGATGTGGTTTTTTACCCTTCAAGGTTAAGGTTGCATGTATGAGTAGTCTTAATGCTGTAGCATGAGATTTTGGTGGCTGTTTGTATGTGATTATGATCTGGATTCACTATCTGCATCAATGATGGTGTCAGCAGCATTTCTCTCTAATTTTAGAACATGCTTCCTTCTGCTCTCTTTCTGTCACTTTTTCCTGCTCCAAGGACAGGCCTCAGTGTTTAGTCTGCACTGCTGATTGGTAGTCCATCTGTCAGTTTACCACCCCACCCGAAAGCAAAGAACTACCACCTTTTCTTCTCTCCGCAAAAGCCTCTCGTCAGACGTGGAGCGTCGCTTTACTTTGACACCAATGTCCTGTCAGCCTACGTAAGCAGCCCACCCAGTGCTCAGCCCCCTGGGGTGGTTTCATAATGTCTCTACTTCTCATGGAAGATGCTGTTTAAGTTATTATCATCACATTTCATTGCCGTGTCATTTCATATTAAACCAAAACTCAGAATGCACTCTGCACCATACTGTGTAACTTCCTCATGTCACTTTGGACCGATGCACCATGAATGACTCACTTGACTTCCCCCTACAGCTTCAACTGTACTCCACTTAAATGCACAAAGGGGGGACTGGACATTGAATGTAGCCTGTATCTGTTCAGTGTGGGCTGTTGGTGGTCTTATCTGTGTCAGTGTAAGCCAAATTCAAAATGTTCTGCCAATCAGTGTGTTCTTTGCAGCAGGAGACATCAAGGCCGAGGGGCCACAGGAAAGAAACAAGAGCGGCCGTGATGAGCCCAGACAGCTAAGGCCAGGCCAGATGGGGGGTAAAGGCTTAAACTGAGCTTGATACTAAATAACAACTCCCACCAACGCTGTGAGTGCAGTATATGAAGCCACTACAATGCATCATCAGCCTCTTCCTCATAACATTAATATATAACACTGTACCCAACACATACAGGATCATGCATATGGCTCTGTGCTGAGGTCTAAAATGTGCAACATCCTGTCTTGCATGCAGTAGATGTGCAAATGTACAAAGAATGAGCCGTTTGCCTCAGTAAAGTACCTAAAGACTATACTGCAAGAGGATGCATTAGTCTCGCAGATGATTTGTCTGATACTTTTATATTAATTGTCAGTGAATGTAAAGCCAAACAGTGTTGTGTCATAATGCACCACATATTAACCCTCTACCTCACATAACTGATGTAGCAGCTCAGAAAGCCTCCTTTAAATTTGTTATGGGAGGGAACGATGCTGTATGTATGTATGTTGCTGAGAGCTAGATGAGAAGACAGATAACACTCTAGTATCTGTGTGATAAATATGAGGTGACAGCCGGCAGTGGGTTATCTTTGCTTAGAAGACAAGGTCAAAAGTTTGTGTGTCAAAGTAACAAAATTCACTTACCAGTGTCTCTTAAGCTGCCAATGTAACATACTGACTTATAGTGAGTGTCAGAGGTACTGGTAGGCGAATAATTTCAGCTTGATTTATATTGAGCAGAGCACACAGAAATGAAAGTGCATGCATTAAACTATTGAATTGTTTCTTTAACATGCTGATTATTTTTTATTGGAGATTGAAAACTGCAAACAAAATGTCTGCAGCAGTCTCACCCCAGAACCAGTGTACAGTACTGCTAGTTAAGAAATCACACCATTAGACAAATTCTTAAGTTGATTTTAGCTACGACAAGATATTTGATCATTTGAGAATAAGGTAGCTGATAACTTCAAGGCATGGGAAACTGTTTACTGAGGCATTCGGTGTGAAATGCTGAAGTTTCTGCTGTGACTTTTTGTTCATATGCTAAGTGTTATGGCAGCTTATCTTTAAGTAACAGCTCTGAGTGTGACTCATTTCAACACCATTTTCAGGCCACCAATACCACACACATAGGGGAAGTTTGAGATGAAAAAACATGACATCCCTTTGGTGTTGGGAAAGAGATGGTTGATTTTCATCAAGTAGTTAAACAAGAATTAACAGAATTTCCTATTGCAGAAACAGCTAAAGTCTTACACCTGAACTTAGCTACTTGGTGAAATATACCACAAGGAGAAGAGGGAAGTGGCGTTCACATGCTGCGGGGAATTATTTTCAGTTTTTTTTTTCTTTCATTTAACATAATAATGATATAATGTTATGATAAATTGAGTTGGTTAACTTTGAGCTGGAAGCAGTATGTGGTTGTGGAAATGTGCTCTCATTTGGCTAGAGGAGGCACATGCTGTCAGCACTCTGCACCCACAGTCATGGGTTTACAGATCAGAGAGGAGATGTAGGAGTATCTGTTTGTCAGTCACTGAGTCTATATATATATATATATATGTAGAGAAGCTGATTTATTAAGAACATATACAGTATATATATATATATGTGTGTGTGTGTGTGTGTGTGAATACTATATATATACCTGAAAGTGGGATATCAAAAATGTAACACAATGGTGCATTTTTGTCTCTTTTCCAAAGTCAACCCTGCAAATCATTTTAAGATGTTTGCAGAACAATAATTAGCAGAGAATGTTTCTTTCCAATTTTGCTTGTATTGTTTTTCAGAGGATCCCTACAGCTGTATTTTCAAGATTGTGATGGGTTGGTTGTTTTTCAGTTTGCTGCAGTGAACTAGAAAATAAATCAATAAACTGAATACTGCATTTCTTCAAATCTGTAAACATGCTGTGTGCAGATATGTTCACTGATTATTGAATACCTTTTCTATTTCTGACAAGTCATTCACTAAATTGTTGTCAAGGATCTGACTCAATTTCAGTTTTTCATGTCACCCTGGTTGGAGACTGAGTGTAAACTGCCACCATGTGGCTCATTGTAAAACTGCACCTAGAGGCTTGTTATGGAGCACGAGGCTAAAGGCAGATGTGATGGGTGTGATCACTGCAATACAGAAACAGTAACGTAAAGATATAAATACATTGCATGTGTGTCATTATATATCTAAATAAATATGGATTATGATGATAATATAATAATAAGAGACATAGGAGTAAAGTCAGCAGTCAAATGCAGGAGAAGAGGAGTTTAATCTGATTTTTATTCATTTGTGAAAGGAAGACTTCAAGCAGCAAGATCTGATGAATAACCCGGGCAAGGCACTGTCTGTCAATTACAATATTAATTATGCGTCAGTCCTTTTTGATTCAAGACAAGATATTGAGTAGCATCTTTTAATACATTTCTTTTTCACACATGATGACTTGAGTTCAAATTACACTTGATTCATAAAGGAAGGCTGTCGATACATGGTGCTTCAGGTAGAACATTCAGTGCAGCATAATAAAAGTTACTGTCAAAGGCATGGAAAGGTATCCAAAAAAGCAACAACTGCATTTGTATGATTCATGGCAGAAACAAGAACTGCACGCAACAATGGGCAAAAACACTGAATATCAAAACGCATCTTGGTACAAGAGACAAATGTTCATTCAAAAACAGATGTAAAAATAAAATAAGAAGAAATATTTATCACTAAAATACATTTGCTTTGAACTTGCAAAATAGTGTAAATAAATCTTTCAAATGCTAGTTTCTAAAAAAAAGTCTATGAACAAGCAAAACCCTCTGCATGTCTGAATGCAAAAATGTAATGGCACAATGAAGTATGTTACATTCATTTTTATGCAAAATGATTTGGCCTGGTTCAGTTTCCTTTCACGGCATATTGCCTTGTTTTTGTAATACACCATTAACAGGAATTCCTGGAGCTTGTAGCTTTTCATTAGTCCTATCGCAGGCTTTTGAGTGGTGCTTGTTCTCTCGGCTCACAACAACCACAGTGAGCTGTTCACTTAGTTTACAACGAAATACTATTTTCAAAATGCACTTCATTTCGAACAAAAACTGTTCTTTGACACATACAAATACAAAAATATCCTCGGAGGTGTCCTTTCTTTGCACCTCGCATCGTATCTGAAAAATCCCAATTACAAAATACACACATGTGATTAAATACATACAGTATATCAATAATCAATAATGCATGCATTGGAAATAGTGCCTTTCGAGGCCACTATGTATGCTGTGACTCTTTTTTTTTTTTTTCAAAAGCAAACTTTCCAGTGCATGTTTAATGAAATTATTTTGTGCATCAAATTCTAGGATTTGTGAAGTTCTCTTCACTTCATGGTCACATGGTTTAGATTAAAAATCAAACGTCACTGGTGAATTTATTGACATTTGTTGTCCCACAAAAGCCAATTTGACATTAAATAGCCTAACAATGACATTTCTTAAACTGTACTGGTTATACGGATGCAATGTGTTTTGATTATCAAACGTCTTCACTGATGAGCAGAGTTGAGAATTAAATCAAAAGGCATAAATCTAGGAAGTACAGTAAGATCAACTTCAAATGTTTTTTACACTGAATGCTGGATTGAACTGATGATGAAGCAGATTTACACTCAATTTTAAGAGAAGTCACCGGTGATAGTTCCCACATGTGTGGATTGTGTAAATATAGAAAAAGCATTTTATTCATTTGATTTTACAGGTTAAACTTCAGTCTCAGTTCTTCAGTGTGAAGCCTGACAACTAAATCACATGATCTGCAGAGAGAGTTTGATTGTGGATGATTCAATTTAAAACATTCTACACAACAACAAACACATGAGATATAAAGTTTAGGACTCCGAGTCTTTTTTTATGCTATTTTCAGTTACTTGTGTGTTCAGAGTTTCCCGTGCAGATTTGTAAAATAAATGAGAAATTCACTTGCTTGAGCTTTAGCAGTAAAAAATTACACTGAAGCCTTGTAGTTACAAAATGACATGAACATGTTCGGAAATGTAAAAACAGAACAAAATTGATCTTTAATGTCACATTGTGAGTGGGGTGTAAATACTGCAATACTAGTAACAGCTGGCAGATTCGGAAAACAGTCAATAGTAAATAAAATGCAAATTATAAAATAATACTGCTCAATGAATGCTCCACCCAGACAGGGTCATATCATATACTTACTTGCTTGTACAGATTACAGCGCATTTGGTCTAAAAACTAAGGGCAATGTGTCATGGGAGAAATTTTATTGTCTGAAAATGTAGGTTGCTGTGATGAACCGTTGCATGTGTACAGCAGAAATATATTTAAGCAGAAATTTGGATTTGGTCTCTGAGTCTTTTAATTTGAAAGCATGATATAAAAATGTGACAGAAATATATAAAGGAAATTCAAAATGCTAACTCAATGTGTCATGAAATGAGGCGCGAGCCCATTACTAAAATGCTACATAAACCCCTTGTCAGGAATGTACTAATAAAATACAGTATGTCCCTTTTCAACCAGTGACTTGCCTAAATTCAAAGTTAGGAACAAAAACAAATGGAATTTTTCCAGATCCATATTTGTACATTGTGCTGTGCTCGTGCAGCCATGTCATGTTGTGGATCTGATTTATTTGCGTACAGAGAAAAACAGCTTGAGTGAGGCAGGACTGCAGTCCAGGCAGAAAGGCCCAGCTGTTTGGGCTTTTGCATGGGTGAATGCCTACATCACATGCATTCAAACTCATCAATGCGCTGTTTGGTGTTTCCTGACCGGATCTGTCTGAGGGTCTTGTACTTGTCTCGTCCAGCTTTCATGTTCTCTGCATGGATCATGTCATTCACCGTTTTCTTGGTCTCGTCCCGAGCGTTGGCCAGCTCTGAGCTCAAAGCCTGGAAATGCATTGATCACAGTATTAATACACCACAAACACTATCTTATTGAAAAGATATGAGTACGGTACATATAAAACTCATTCCTATCTCTAAATGTGCAAAAAACATTTTTAATCATTTACACTAACCACATTTTACTTGTCAGATTTTAAAATGCCTTTATTTCCATTAGTGTCCTCTCACCTTTCAACATCAAAAGTGAAATTTGAGATCAGAGAGATGAGGGCTTTTACCTGTTGCACCAAATCTTTTAGTGCATTCCCATTATTTATTTTTATTTTTATTTTTTAAGTATATTTTTGGCTGTTTTGCCTTTATTCGATAGCACAGTGAGAGATAGACAGGAAAGGGGGAGGCAGAGAGAGGGGGAATGACATGCAGGAAAGGTCTGCCCGACACGGGACTCGAACCGGGGACGGCTGCGTTGAGGACTCATTTGACAACCTAGTGTGCAATTTATTTATTTGTTTTATTAAGATCTTTGCAGAACTTTGTAGAATTTCAATAGGACACACGGATACCGGTACTTGAAATGAAATAAAATGACAAATAGCCCTTTGGTTTTATCAATCCAAAAGTCTAATGACAGATGAACTGATTGTTGTAAACTTACAAGTAGATGCTTCTGCAGGCGTTCATTCTTCTCGGCCTCGGTCATGCGCTCCTCTTCGCTGCGGTCCTTGTACGTGGCGGCGGATGTGAACTCTGCGCTGGCCTCGGCGCTGCTCTCGTCATTCTCGTCGTGCTCGTTCTCTGCGTTGAGCGGCTCCTGAACGTGAGCGGACATCACTTTGTTTTTAAGCTCTTCTTTGGTCTTCTCCAGGTCGTCCTGCACCATGGTAGCCTGAGGGAACGCAGAGTAAAGAGGCGATTATGAATTATGTTTGTTATATACTGTAACAACTGCAACCACATAGATAAAATAAGTAGACAGAGATTCAGTGACTCCCCTCAACACAAAAGAAAAGAGCTAAATTCTTCAAGCCAATAACAAAGTTGGGCTAAATCCAGAAATTACATTTGAATTTACTGTTGTGTGTAATATTCTGACTTTATATATATATATATCCTGCTGTAAGAAGATGTAGCATGTGTACAGTGCTTAATGCACATAATGACATTGCTAGTATGCTTCTAATACTTGATATTATATGTTGATCTTTAACACGTTCACTGTTGTTATTTTAGCATGTTCGCGGCGTGAATCAATCAGCTGCAGATGAATTAACTAATCGTTTCAGCTCTGGAGACTGCACAGTTTCAGAGTTTAAACAATCAATCAAATACACTAACAATCTATCTCAGCCAACAGCAATTTGTATTAAAAAAGAGAACAGGAATTTAAAAAGGGAAATAGAGAAATAACGCTGTAAATAGTGTCACATTTACACCTGTTCTGCCTTGTTTGCCTGTTTTATTTTCTTCAGTTCTTCTTTAGCTAATTCGTGTAATTTATTTACTTTTTTGATACTTTCAACTATCAAAATAAATACAGGAAACAAAGTATAAATCAGAGCGTTTGTGCTAGACTTTGCTGGAAAATTAGAGGCAATTATGAGTAAGACTGGAATGTCGACCGAGTGCCAAAATGGAAACCACCACTTAGCCCTGCATTCTTTTATGGGCCAGAATGTTATAATGGGGTAAAAGAGTTAAACAGGATTTCCCTCACACAAAGAAAGCCGTCACCACCGCAAACAGTGTGAGTCACACTGACCAGAGAGCATGAAGGGGCTGGGCAGGCACTCACGCTTTTTACCAAAAAAGACATGAGGCGAGCTGGGAGCTTTCACCCCACCCCCCAAAAAACACACAACAACAGGACCCCAGGAATGTGTGTCCTCACTCTGTCACAAAGGAGTGGGCTACGTGATCAGCAGAATAGCACACAGATGCCATTTCATTTGTACCTATGTTGGATAAATTCACAACAATTTCATTATAATGAGTTGGGTTTTCATAAATCGTTACTAAATACATGTATTTTATATATACATATATATATATATATATAAAAAATATTATTTCATCATGTCTTTCTTAATATTGAGCTTTTTGGGTCCACACTATGGATACAAGTCATTTTTCAGATGTAAAAATCCTTTCAAAACAACATACTTGTGAATCCTTGATAAATAACATAGAGAAAGAAAGAAACTTGTCACTGCAATCAATGGAAAATGACTATTGGTTATTATAAAGACAGTAGTAACTCAGACCACACCTTCTGTTGCCACTGTTCTGCCTCATCTTCCTTCTTCTTCTTGGCATCCTCCAGGAGGGAAATCTTGGAGGTCAAATCAGCCAGCTCTGTGGCCTGAAAGAGCAACATTTTCTGTTAACTAGTTTTCTTGATATTGATATTTGGATGATCAGCGAACAAAGGTTGACAAATTGTTTCTTTTTAGGTTCAAACCCATCCCATGGTGAAAGAAATATTTTGTGAAAACTGACCAGGTGCTCCTGGTTCTTCATCTGGTTCTCCGACTGCTGCAGCAGCGTCGTCTTGGCTTCTTCAGCAGTTCTCAGATCAGACTCCAGGCGCTCAGCCTCCTCCTGCGCTCGCTTCCTCTCCAGCTCCAACTCCAGAGCCTTCTGTGTTTGCTCCTCCAGCTCTGTGCACACACACATTCACACACATACACAATACAGGTAAGTATATGTTGAAAAAAACAAACAAAAAAAACACTGCCAGGAAACTTTCCTTGAATACCGACAAGTCACCCACCTTGCTGGGCTTTTTTTGTCTGCTCCTCGATCTGCTTTAATCTCTCCATTAACTCCTCCTTTTCCTTTTCAATCTTTTCCTTTTCCTTTTCTGCAACTTCTCTTTTCCTCTTTTCGTTTTCCAGCAGAGCTCTAATGAAAACAGAGACAAAACACACAATACACAGTGTATTAGGTGGTGATACAAACAGGAGGATCTGTAAAAGTAGAAGTGGAAACAGATAATCACAATGACAATCATTTCACACAATGGGTATTAAAAAATACACTTGTTTACACATCTCATAACCATAATACCGTTAATGTATCACAGGGCTTCAGGGTTAAAATGGACGTTTCTGTAGCATGACATATTTTAAAAGCAGGTCAGTCTGCTGCTTTATAAACCAACAGACTGCGGTTTAAACATTAGTGTAAAAGGTTATTTCCTGAATTTTCTTAAATGATCGTGACTCTTACCTCTCCATCTTCTTGTGATTCTTCTCCTCCCGGGCCTGAGCCTTCATCTGCTGCACTTCGATGGTGTCAGGTTTGCGGCGGCGCATATACAGCTCATGGTTGCCCATGCACAGAGCCAGGATGCGCTTGTTGATGCGCAGTCTCGGAGCGTAGAATACAAAGTCCTAAAGCAACAGCAACATTAAAGGTTTTTAATCAGACTTTGTAAACACAGACCAGTTCATCGTGACACGTTGCCTGTTACTAAGTGTTTACGTACCGGTGCTTTTTTGTCAATAGGTTTGATGACAAACTTCTTGTCATTGAAGGAAATGTTTCTTATTTCACTCCAAGGGAATCCAATTTTGGGTGTCATCCTGTTAGCAAATGGAAAAACACTCTGGGTCAGCTGCATTATATTTGCATAGGGATTAGTAATATTACTGCACGTATGGTCATTTCTCACTTGTCATTCTGTTCGTATATGTTGAGGCCCAATGCATCCACTCCCAAAAACAGCTCTGTTCCTTTCTTGTTCTTGATGTTGAAGTAGTTGACTCCATACATCTCAAGGTCTTGAGCGATCTTCAGATACTCCATCATGGATTCCTCTCTGTGGACGAATACAGAATGATGACATGATGATGTGCTGTGTTTAACTAGCGCTCGTTCACCCTGGCCACTGCACAGATCGTATCAGACAACACAGAGCTCCAGGAGGCAGAGATGTGTGAGATGCACAGCAACCAGGCTGAAAATAAGCTTCGACAAGAACGGTGAAGTGGAAAGTTCAGGGTCTGAGGTCGTAGTGTTTACTGAAATCTCCGATGACTGAAACACTAAAGACAGACTGAATCAGCTGCAATATTCCCCTTAACACACTTCTGTCAGGATTTTGGGGGAAATACAGTAGTGTGAATGATTGCTGTTATTGAAAGAGAAAGGGAACAAAGATGGTTCTCTCCTTTGTTTGTTTGTGTGTGTGAGTTCAGACATAGACAAGTGAACATGTGGTCACCTCATCATGCCCTTGTGCTCTTCGTGCCACACTTGAATCCTCTCCTCCCACTGGTCCTTGTTGAGTTTGTGCTGGTCCAGAACTCTGTGAGAAAGAGGCATCTGAGTGTCAGAGGTCATTCAGCTATCAGACGCCTATCTGAGTGAGATAGGGAAGAAGAAAACGTGTGTGTGTTACCTCTGAGGGAGCAGCTGTTCACTGGACAGATAACCCGGCGTGTGGACTTCCTTGTTGTAGTCACCATACTTGGCCTGGACTGCGTAGGAGGCCAGGAGGACTGCCGTCTCTGGAGGGCAGTAAATATCGTCATTTAAGATTCCCTCCTTCACCTGCAGGAAGAACAGCCGCTGCGTGGCGTCCTGGATTAACTCCTCCGACACATCCTCGGGGTAGAATTTGGCACGGAACTTGAACAGCAGCGGGCTTTCCTTCCTCACGTCCTGGGCTGTCACCTAAAATAAAACGTTACATGGGTGAGGGCCAGAGCTTCCACAGACAACGAGTCCAGTCTAGACAAAGGGGGGAAGAAGAGAGTTGTCAAAGCTAAATATCGAAGAGCTCACCTTCTTATTGAGCTTGAGCCATGTGGAGAAACCCTTTGTGTCCTGGTACTGGAGCCCAAAGTACCAAACCTCCCGCAGCCCGATGGTCTTAACCACCTTAAAACAGAGAAGAAGAACCGTTATCAATGGAACGACACACTCCACTCTTCACAAACATAATAAAAATAATAAATAACAAATAATTATTTATATATGTGACTGAATATCCATTGAGTATTTGAATTTTACTTTTTTTCTTTCCAAAATATCAAACATTTCATGGTTGTGGCTTTTTAGATCTAAAATGTGATGCTTTTTCCTGCGTTACATCACAGTAAATTGAATATTTCTGGGTTTTGGTTATCAAAAACAAAATAAACAAACAAGACATCTCTTTAAATGTTCCACTTTAGGCTCACAGATATATTTTTCCACTATTTTCTGATGTTTGATATTCCAAAACGATCAATAGTTTACCTAAAACAATTGATTATAATTGCAGCTTTCGTTGACACTTGCACACATCTAACACAGACACTACAAATACATTATTATTATATTATAATGTAATATATTATATTATTTTAAGACCTGAAGAAAATTAGTTTGTTAGAAATAATAACCTCTAAACAAATGTAATTTCATCTTAATGAAAAATGAATTGTCTGATACATACACAAAAAAATCAATTTCATATCCACAGCTATTCCAGTTAATATGGTAATTTTACTATAGTAAGAAATACACACAACTTTTGTTCCATGCAAAAAGTGGGGGGTTTAAATACACAGCATAACAAAAACAAACTATTATACTATACTATTATAATGATGATGATGATATCTGCTTCTGTATAACAGTGGTTAGAAGTGAGTAAGTACAAGCTCCTCATACCTGGTCAAAGAGCTGCTTCCCTGTTGTATTGGGCTGAATGGCGAACTCCAGTTCAGCATCCATTGTGGTGACTCTTACGCTAATCTGAGGAAGAGAGGAAATTGGAAGAATGAGCCATTTTTAGATGCAGACATCATTTTGGGCACAGGAAGTTAAAACATCTCACATGACGTCATTATATCACTGAGCTAAATTCAGCTTAATTCCTTCATCATTACTGTACCCTCGGCGTCATTATCAGGAAATCACTGACTCCCGTGTGTCAAAGAAATTGATCCGTGCTGACGTCTTCGATTTGTTTTATCATTTCAGCAATCACTCCTTTTTTCAAAATTGTTTGACTATTAATCATTTGATGCTTGAACTGAAAAGAAGGATTTTAATTTAAAAGCCGCCATAGATAGATAGATAGATAGATAGATAGATAGATAGATAGATAGATAGATAGATAGATGGAGGCAGGTTTAAATAATCTGAATAACCCTCACTACACACATGCAAGGCCAACAGCCCAATCACATCAAATTAATCATCATGTGATGAGAAATGATATGATGATCAACACTTGTGTCTCTTGTCTCTGTAATGTGTTCAACAAATGTACCAATCTGCCTGTAGTTGTCTGTATCTGCCTTAGTATAGAGTTTATCTGCAGGAAGTAACCACATCCTCTGGTGGTTGGGCCTTGTGAGGCACCGCTGCTAAACACCGAGCCCTCATGAGAGTCGTCTACATCCTGCCATGTATCAAGCAACCTGTCAGCTTTCTGCTAAGCTATCTGCTGTGGCAGGGTTGAACAAGAACCGACTGTGAATAACTCATTTTGTTAAAGCTGGTTATTAAGCTGGTGCTGCACTTCTTATTTGAAACATTCGGGGATTGTGCAATCATGTGTCAAAAACTGAATAGATTTATTTAACCTCAGGAATTCCCTGAATAAGTAGAATAACTTTATTTCTGTATGACTATGGAAACTTTCCATGTCTCCTAGAGATGACGGGAACAGCAGTGTGCATGTCTATGGGGAAATAACTGCACAGTCTGAGGCCCACGCCTGCCCTGAACAACAATGGTATGCATTATTTTCCAGTTGCAGGGCTGATTAGAGTTGCGTTCTTTCCCATTCATGTCAGCAGGACCCCATTTACTGCTCAGGACACTTGCCACTCTGTCACTTCCTGTCATCACCAGCAGTGAGTTGGAGTGTAACCTTCAATCTGGGCCTACACACACACAGCAGCAGCAGCACAGATGTTCAGAGTTGTCTAGACGTACGACTCTTTAAATGTGCAGCTCTGAACTTCGATGAACGTTTCTTTTTCCATTCATGCAGATAAGAGCAGAGTTCACGGCCGCCCCTTGCTTTAAGGTCTAAGCACTTTCATTTCCTGAGTGCGAATGGTTAATCTTGCATGAAAAAGGAACTACGCTTATAAATTTTCTGCCTGGTTAGGGTGTGTCTCTCATGGCCAGAACTCAAAAACACTTAACACACTATTATTAGCACATGCTCAAAAAACCCTCTCAGGCCCACGTGTCATGTTTCCATGACTTACTGCTAACTGCTTTTTCTCACACCAAAACTATATAAGGCAAATAATTCCCCCAGTTTTTGGCAGCAAAATCTGACAGAATTAACTAATATGTGACAGGGATTTAATAACTAGCTTTACGACAAACTTGTCAAAATTGACTTCTTGAGCATTTTGTTTTTGGTCATAAACCAAAACAACAATTTGATTTTAACCTGAAGATGGAACCAGATGAAAGTGAAAGAGGAAATTAAAGCATTAACTGATTTGCAGAAAGTTGACGTGTTTGTCATTGGCTTGTCACAATACCAGAATTTCAGTAAGTAGTTGGTACCAATATGGGTGAATTTCCACGGTTCTCGATACTTGTTCGACACCATGATAAAAAAAAAATCAAAAACCAAACCCATGTACTTCTAAATTCACTGCTTTATTTACAAAATTTCAAATAATTACTTTCACTGTGCTTCAACAACTTCTCAAGTTGCACAGAAGTTAAAGTGCAGGCAGCAACATGAAGTTAAGATGTTTAAATGGTAAATATGGCTCAACACAAACAGAAAGCCATGCTGTCATCCTTCAAGTATTAAACAAGACAACTATTGCTCTCAATAATTCGCATTACTTTTTGCAAGTTCATAATTACTTGGCTTCCATCTGCTTCATATGCAAAGTATCTCCACACACGACTATCACTACCTGACTTTGTGTTGCCTTGTAGAAGACTTTTTTTTTGTAGCTGGCTTCCTCAGCGCAGACTCACGTGCACACCGCCCTGTCAGATCTGACTGTATTTTGTTTTTTGCGTGTTGGCATCGACTTGGTACCAAAGTATCGGTTCTCATGACAAGTTGACAATCCTAGTTTAGATTTCGACTGAAATGTTAACCTAAAAGTGAACCCCAGGAAACACCTCAGGTTACCTTGTCAGAAAAAGGAACCGAAACTGCTGAAACTCAGCAACAGACTGGGGCGGAAACACTGATGTAAGGATTGTTAAGCTTTTTTTAATTTTTTTTTTTTATAGCTTTGTCCAGTGAATTGAACTTTGATTCAACATCACACATGTGGGTACATACATAATCTTTACATTCAGGAACTACATTACTGTGTGTTACACAAACCATTTGGCACGCCCATAAATACTCAGAGAGCTCCTGGTATTGAGTCACCGCCCTCACACTGCCACACCAGTGTGTTATCTCTGTGTGTTGTTCAGCTGTTCAATCCCCTCATACCAGCGCCGAGGCAACATGTAAGATACCAACAAGTTGTTCTGGGATGGTCCCCAACGCTGGTTCATTTTACATTCCCAGGCCTGGTCCAGTGTAACGGTGCATTGTGTGTCTGTGTGTGTGTGTGGTGGACTGAACACAGCAGCATATCTCTCTCTCACACTCTCACACACACTCTCTCTCTCACACACACACACACACACACACTCTTATATACACTTATATCTTAAAACAATAAAGAGATTCAGACTGACAATACACATGACAGCTGATAAACCTGACTCAGACTTCTGAATCATGCCATCCATAACAGTTACACAAGGTCAGCAAATAAGGTCAACAAGTCCTGACAATGGATCCGCCCTGGTAACCACGGCAACCACGCCGAAAAGCTACCCACTACCTGATTCACAGCTGAACTGAAAAGACAAAAAACTGTGTGGAGTCAGTGGACACCACAGCACAGCACAGCACAGCAGCAAGCAAAGCACAAAAGATAAACAGTCGTTTAGAGACGGAAACTAGGAGTCTGATTAAATTAGCTCGTGTTGAACAGCTACAATGTGCAGAGGACGGCCGCTCTCCTCTGTCGATGCCAACAGCGTGTAGTTAACACACCGCTGAATATTAAGTGTGAAAATGTGGGGAAATGTGATAGTGATGACCCATCCTGTGTGAAGCACCGCATAACAGCCTCGTTATGAAATCGCTCAAAGCTAATCATCATACAGGGGAAATCATGTGAAAAAACCTGTGAGCAAGACGACAAGCATTTTCAAAACCAATACACAAGTATTACCATTATCTACTTCAGAGTAGCTACCGCAAAAACCGGTTTACTTCCTATGTAAAAGTGAAGGGAACGTAGGATTTGGAGGGAATGTATGCAGACAGGAAGAGGAAGGATGACAAGAGGATAAGGTTTCCCTCTATGTGGGGGGGGGGGGGGGCAGTTCATGCAAAGGAGAGGGGTCTTCAAGAGCCGTTTCCCACGACCACTGTTTCCTAAATTGTTGTTTTTGAGAAAACAACCATGATCATCGTCATACATCCCATAATCTACATTGCGTTGACTTGCGTTATCTCGAATTTAGTGCATCTGACTATTTTATCTACAAGATGCTGCTACTTCTTGCCAAGTGGACTATAAATTAGCTACCTCAGTTTTTATTCTAATGACATATTGTCTTGAATTTTGTGTTAGATTATCACAGGTTGTTTTGAGGAGAGTGGGCTTATTTAACAATACCTGTGTTCCCAATTTGTGTTTGATTATAAAACTTTTTATGACCAAACATAAATTTTACAGCTTTATTTGATTCTGATACCTTCTCAGTCTGTTTTGTGTAGTAATGATTTGTCCTCCTTGAGCCTGCCATAATAATACTTAACCATAATACTCCAGATCCAGAGCAGGACACAACATTTACCACACAAACACAAGCTCTAGACAGTGATGTAGTATCATACCGGGCCGGCTACCGCTTTAATGCTCTAGTGCTCTGCTTATTTAATTGTTTTATTGTGTACACACAATTTGAACTTTGCTGGCTTGAGAGTTACTGTATACTAGACAGTTTATTTTACTGAGAGTCAGATGAATGATCATCTATTCATCTGTCATGTCATTGTAACATCTAATGATTGTGATGTTTTAGCATCTACAGCCATAGGTTAGGTTATGTGCTGTACAAATGATTAGATTATTCAAACTTTAAGTGTTTTGATTCTAGCAGCAACTGCATAAATCATCAAGAAATCAGAATATGCCTTGAGAAATAGATAAGGAATCAATAATACTTACATTCAGAAGTTAGATTTTTTTTTTCACAACCTCCAAACAGAAAACATTCAACTAGCTGCGTGCGTACCCCTGAAGTTTTTGACTGTAGTTTGTCCACCTCCTGTACACACTGTTAATCTGCTCTGCTATGTACTCTAGACCCCTCTAATCCCCTGCTGGCATACCGCTGGCTCTTTCCATTTCCCATTTCTCCATAGACACACTTGTTAAAGCTCTGGGTCGTCCTGACAAGAAAACAGCACCTGTCATAACTTCTACACAGTGGGACAAAATGGGTGAGTTGTGTTCCAGTTTTGTGCGATGATAATAACAATACTTCCCTCTGTGTCTTGTGTACTTGTGGATAGAAAAGTGTTAAGTGTTAAGATGATTAATTTATTCACGGTTTGTGAATAATGAAATAACAGGTTTAAAAACAGGCAGGTCGTCGCCTGTACTAAAGTAGGAAAATAACACAACAACAAACTATTACTTTAAAATCCATTTAGTAATATACAACAGTGAGCTGTTACAGGGTCAGAGTTTAACAATAAGGCTGAATCAGGATATTATGTTTGTGTTTGTTTAGTGCTTTGGAAAAATTATCTCATTGGAATGTAATTTCATGTAAACTGCTTCCTTTACAAAGCAGACAATAATCCACAGCTACAGATCACAGCAAGACCTAAACAATATACATGTGAGACTGCTTTAGTTTCACTATAGGATGGATAATAACACTTTGAGGGCTGATAAATACAAACCTACAGCAAGTCTTGAACTGGTTGCACTGCTGTAGTGCAATCTAAAGTGGAGCATGGCATCTGAAGACCACGCAAGGGGAAGCAGGGAGGAGACCAGCTAGACCATGATGTGAAAGTCCTTATAAGGCTGCAGGCGAGGAAATTACCAGAAAGGAACTGATGTAAGTGCAGAAACCTTGAGTCACAACATGACTTCCTTGGGAAACTGAAGCACTGCCAAGAGGAGTCCAGCAAAGGCAGAGTTTCTCAATAATTACAGCTTCTATGAAACATTGAGGATTTCATATTTAACTAAAACACTGATTAAACAAACTGTCTGAAAAACCAGGACACACCAAATGGAAAAACTATTTTTAAGCCATCAGTCTTTTATATGCTATGAGTCAGCTTCTTGTGGCTGTGATTAGTGATTGGGAACAACTTTCTCTGCCTGCGCACTGAGTTTTGGACTATTTGCTGAATCAGTGTGTTAGCTTCCTTCTTTCATGCTCCTTGTCTGTTGCATATTCACTTGGCGCAGCAGCTAGGTTTACTAAAGGAAACAGATCACAGAGTGTGGCAATAACAGAGCTGTATCTAAACCACTTCATCGTTCATCAGGCGCAGTGATCTCAGGAAGAGATAACTTGTTGCAATGCAACACCTGTATTTCACCATCTGCACGGAGGAAATGAAACATCTTCTTTGTTGCTCCCCATTTTATATGTTTTTATATTGGTAGCAAATCATCACACGTTGCTAATTGATTCCCATAAGCATTAATGTCTAACATATCTCATAATCCTATTCTGTGATTTTTCATGCCCCTGTTTATTTGAATACATCTCCTATTCTTTTACTACCATCTATCGGTTTCACTATACTTTTCAAACTCTGTTTCATATCCTCTACAGCAGCGACGCTCTGAACCTCAACTAGTGAACTGTGCTTGTGAGCTCTAGCCAAACAGCTTCTTTTGAGGTCTCTGAGGTTGCTAGCTGTCTACTGCACTATATGGGCTGCTACTTGGGTGTTGCTGAGCATCACCGCTGCACTCTTGAGAGATTTGGCACAAAGACAGGATACTAAGCGAGGGACTACAATGGAAGGCCAAAGATGACCAGAAAATATAAATAAAGTGAGTGTATAACAGCTTTGCAGTGGTGCAAAACATCCGAGAGCCCATTTAACTGCAGATAGTTCACCTCCGTATCTTCTTCTCCTCCTGCTACTACAAACAGGATATTAACCTCTTATGATCAATAATGTATCACTGCTCAAATGTTGATTGACTATAAAAGTTTTATTAACTCCATTGCAGTCCTTTTTTTTCCTTACTAAACACATCCCTTCCTTAAAAGGTCCCTGAAATTGTCTGAAATGCTGCTATGAGTGAAGGAATTCCTCTAGGAAAGTCTGGGCTAGTAAAGGCTATAAATGCCAGGATGCCATAACTTTTTTTCTTCTGGTTGACAGCCGGGAAAAATATTGAGGAAGTACTAGCAGAAACAATACTGCAGGAAAGGACCAGGTACAACCCTCAGTACCATTTTTTCTTTGTGCCATTTGGAAGTGCAGGAGTTCACAGGATACTTACGTATATGACATGCACATGTGCACTAATTTGAAGTATTTTCCATTACATTTTGACATTTAATTAGTGAAAGCTCTAAAAAGTAAGACCTAGTATCACACTGGTTAAAGCTACAGGGTGCTCAGTATATAATGATTATACTTTGGGGTGAAGTATGGGCCTAAAAAAGCTACTCTGGGAAGAAATCAGATCTAATCTAATACCGCTCCTTTAAAAGATACATATTTAATCAATACATTGTTTCTTAGCTTTTTCTGTATAGATAACATTCATCTCATGGGTCATAAGTTTGTAGAATAATGTTTCTTTTATTGTCAGTGTGCATGTGGGTATCACAGCTCAGACCGTGGCAAACTGTAGATAAGGAGGTTGACCACACAGATTCCACAATATCGGTCCTCTTATTATAACAAAAACCTGCTATTATGCTGAGTCAAGGCCCAACTCGTGCTAAGCAGGGACAAACATGGGTTAGTGAGATCACTTTCACTCCTGTTTGCCACCAATGAAAGCACAAGTTGCACCGCTGGCTGGGGTTTGGCGAATCACAATATTGCTGGAATAAAAGACAAAGAGTGAAGTCTGTGTGTGCCGAGCTTTCCTCTTGTCTTTGTTCAGGCTCCTACCACCACCACCACCACCACCCACATTAATCTACTGAGCCCTGTGTGTGTGTGTGTGTGTGTGTGTGTGTGTGTGTGTGTGTGTGTGTGTGTGTGTGTGTGCTTCAATTGATAACACAGCTCAGAGCAAAAGAATCTCATCCCTCTTTTCTTATCAGTGGGAACATGCCATCAAATCTGAGTGCCTCCTTACATGCTACCCCCCTAACTTTAAATTTGCCTCCATTTGCTCCAGATTTGTGCTCACAGCTGGCCCCAGTGACAGTCCACAGCTACCTCCTCGTTAGCCCGGGGAGAGAGAGACAGAGGAAGAGAGGGAGAGAAGGAGGGAGGGAGGGAGAAGGAGGGAGGCCCGGCCCTAGGAGGACTAGCTCGCCCGCTACAACAGGCCACACAGCGGCTTCAGCTGGAAAACAGCCCCCTTGCCTTAAAAATGTGACTGCGGGCTCTTCCGTTGTGGACAAAAGCTGAGCATAATGCAGCAGGCCTGGGGCCCTGAATGAACAGCTCTGATTAAAAGGCGCTAATTTCAATGAGCACACAGGCGGGAGCGCGCACGCGCACACAACTAACGGAAAGTACCCCAGTAATCCTCGTGTGAGTTTGAAAGGATGTAACAGATTTTAAACATAGGCCCTATCCACTAATTTGTAGCAGGGGTGTGATATACGTTGCTTTTAATGTTAGTATTTAACACCAGACACATATTCAGCCCCAGGAAGAAAAGAAAAAAACCCACAAAACCAAACACAGTGTAGACACAAAGATAGACACAGTTCACGCATGATAACGGTAACGGAGGTCCAGTCTTACCGTTTTCGGCATCTTTCCTCTCTTTTACGTCCGGTTCAGGTTCAATTTGTAGAAAGTTATTAAATCTGACGAGCAGTTAGCGAGACCGACAAAAAACTTTTTCCCATCAGAACAACGGCGCCAAACAAACGCCCTCCGCTCGCGAGGGGACAAACGTCACTTTTAGCTTGAGCACGATGAGCTTCCTTCAACCGCACGCTGGTCAAAATATATTTTTCTTTGTTTCGCCTTAAAGTGAAATGGACTGGAGCTTGATTTCCTGCTAACGGTACCCTGACTGCAAAACCACACCCAGGCCAGATGACAGGACAGCAGCCAGCCAGACTGAAAGGGAGGCTTCAGAGCAGCAGACTCCGCCCGCAGCGCCGCATCACCACCACCATCATCATCATCATCATGGCTGCAGCTCAGTCAGAGCTACACGTAGGAGAGCAGCTAGACACAAAGTTGAGCTGAGCTGCAGCCTCTCTCAAAAATAAAAACCCCTCATTATACCTCAGAAACACAACCAGGAGAGCTTTTAAAGCCGAGTAGGGGCAGAAATGTGGATGAATCCAACAGATACACGTCAAACCTATAGGGCCTTTACATTTTCATTTACACTTCATTTCACAACTCAAACACTAGAGGTCCAGGCTCTGATAGGAACTAACAAAAATGAGTAGCCTAACAATGAAATATAAAATTGTATTTAACCTACCATACAGCTTGACTAAAATATATTTATTTCATTAGCTTAAACTGAACTTAATTTCAATTTATTTCAGTTTAATATTCAGTCAATGGGCCTACACTGTAGACTCATATTTCATTTTGAAATATGTTATCTCTCAGACTGCCATGTTTGTGCACATCTCTGACACTGGATTTGAGACCCAGTATCCTTCAGTAGGGGAGAGTGGGGCAATGTGAGACACCGGGTAATGTGAGACACCCCCTATATCTAGAAAACGGAACACATTTTTGGTCATCTGACCATTATGTTTTCAAGCCCCTTCCATTTCCCCATGGTCATGAAGAAGAGGACCTCATGATGCTGTGGAAAGCATGTTTTTTTCACAAAAATGTTATTTTTGCATGTAAAAGTAAATTTTCTTGGTGTCAACTTAATCGACTGTTGTGCCAAAGCAAATTGATTCAGGTAGAAAAACTTATATGATACATGATGATGAACTACCAACACATACAACCATGTGATGATGCTGGCTGAAAATTAGCCTGAATTTCTAAGAGAGGTTGTTTTTTCTAAAATGGGGGTGTTGGGGTAAAGTGAGACAAATGCTGCGGGGTAAAGTGAGACCATGGATGCATTATAATAAATCCATGAGTGAGACATGTGAGCACACCACACACAAAGATTTACACTAGAATCTCGCCGCCCAAGCCAGAAATCTTGCGTGATCAATGATCTGTAGCCACACTGCTTTGTTATGCTAGGTGCTCTCAGTCAGCTCGCTTATTCATTGGTTAATTAACTCAATTTGAGTCACATTCCACTTTGTCGGCTCCCTCCACACACAAGAGGACTTTTGATCAAAATGGTCACATTGTCGGGGCCTACAATCTGACCCCCAGACTATCTAACTGGTTCTATCTGTCATTTGAATGTTAATTAAAACATTTTGTGTTGTATTTGATTTTGGTCTTGAGTCACTTTGTGTTGAGAAAACAAAAGTGCTTAATTGACCAATCCCCATGATTCTGTTACTAGTCCGTCATTAGTTTTGGGAAGTGTGGTTGTCAAGCTAGCTGTCAGGATTCTAACTGTGTTGCATGTGTTGTTATGGTAGTTTCAGAGTGGAAAAAGTAAGTGGATCAGTTTACCCCATTGATTTTTCTGGTTTGTCTCAGTTTACCCCTGAGCTGGGGTAAAGTGAGACACAAGACCACTTTTTTTTAAAACAATCATATTTTCACTGCCCTTCGTCCTAAATACATTCTGATCACTTCCATTGCTAGGCAACGTCCTGAATTAATGGGAAATGTGTAAATTTTACTGATAAATCATTTTAGCTCGCTTAGAGGGGAGCAAATGTAAAAAGTGTCTCACTTTACCCCACTCTCCCCTACTGTATCATGACAACAAAAGGTCTTGCATGTTGCCTGTGAGGTTAAATTGTGGTGCCTGGAGATCTGCAGAAATCCGTCTACTTATTGTAAAGCATAAATGTGGTGAAGACACTAGTGATAACTGAAGTTTTAGATGAGCACTGCAACATTCATCTCAGAGCGTTTTGCATCTGGATTTTAACTTTGGATAGTGAGCGGCTACAGCTCAGTGGTCTTGTGAATGAGTCAAAGTGAAAGCCTCTGCGCACTAAGGTGGTTTCATGTCAGGGTGAAACGTGTAAAGCACAGACAAACTGAAACAGCAGTTTGGCGTAGAAACTAACCAACAAGTTGTGCTGCTAACTAGTAGCCTATTCAGTTTTTATAACCAAAGGTGAAGCAGAAGTGATAACCTTCTTCTTCTTTTTCATTATTATTATTATGTTGTGATAAATTCCTGTTCCTACACAGGTTACCATTGTTATAATGGTAGTGGTTGCAAAAAATAAAATAAATCAGACATTGCACCAGAAAATTCCAGCTGGGCCATGTGGTGACCAGGGTGGCGTAGTATGGTGTGAGACTGAAGTTGTTTTCATGGTTATCCAACCATTGTGTGATGGCTCGTGCCCTGTGGAGGGATAAATATTGTCCTGGAAAGTCGGCTTCCATCAGGACAGAAATACCACTCAGAATATCTTTGTGCTTTCTAAAATATTATGCTGCTCTGTCAGAGGTTCAGTGGGCCGAAAGTGTGTCAAATAACATCTCCCTCGCCTTAACAGAGAGTTTGTAGGTACTGCTAAATCAGGAGCGAAAGGGCCTTCAGGTCTTTTAACTTGTCTTTTTGCACCAGATGGAGTACGATGATTCAGTGAACCATACGTTTCCCCCAGTGCTTAGTAAACCAAAATGTTTCTTCGTCTTTGTAGGTGCAGTAAATGCTCAACGCTGTTTAAGTCCTTAAACATCTGTCTCAGGCTCCTCTGGATTAAACTTCATGCTTGCTTACACCAGAGAATCTGTGGTCAACACTGTCAAGCTGAGTTGCCTGCCTTCTCTTCCCCCACAGCTATTTATTTGGATATTCAAATTCCCTTTTAAGTACTGTGCTGTAAAATTGAGTAAAAAAGAAAAAGATCTATATTCTGGTTCAAGCATGATGGGACTTCCTGGTAAAAAATAAGGGAAGAACAAAAATAAAGACTACATTTTGGAGACCTTGGGCACCAGCTGATGCTTTAATACTCCCAGAGTGAGCACAGCACAGAGATGTCACTGTGTTGTATGTTGACCCTGCACTCCCAGGGCAGGATGACCCACCACAGCCTCAACCTCAACCAATGAGCTTCTTACGACTGCTGCATCATCTTGAGTCAAAAACTAGTTATCCACTTATCACATGTTTTTGCCTGAGAGTTACGTGATATCTCTGTGATGTTTAAAACAGAGTAAGAGGTCATCTTCTTTTCACTGTTACCCCAGGGCACTCTCATTAAATAGAACATATTAATACTTTTAGGACTTAGACTTCAGAGCCGAATTTTCTCTCTTTTTTTTCTCCAGGCTGGATATAGTTGAATGCTCTGTTCATTTCACCTTTATTCTTTGCAGACCTGATAGAAATGGGAAAATATATCTTCAAAGTTTTACATGTCTCCATATATTTTATTATTAGTCATAGAGGGGACATTTTTCTTTTAGCAATTGTAGGTTTAGTGTCTGCTCATTTCATGCAAGTCTGAACACATGTGCTGAGCTATTGCACCATTTAACCAGCAGATAGTGCACATGTGGTGTGTAATCTGCTGCACAACTACAGCAGCTGAACCAAGGAAGACAAGTTTAAGATATTAGATGGCAACTATTAACTTTTTTTATGAGTTATATATATATATATATATATATATTTTTTTTACTTTTCTTCACTTCAGACAAAAACTTGACATGACAAGACACAAACTTTTGTGTTTCTGCAATCTTGTCTTATTTTATTTATTTCATTATTTTATTCACAAAAAAAGAAGGAAAAAAGGATAAAAACACAGTTTGAAGAGAATTTTGCTTTATTTACGGAGAGAAACACATTTTGTCATTAAGACTTACATTTTGTTTGAGTCCACAGACCCAAATAGTCTATTTTTGTATATTTTGGTCTATAAAAGCAACGCTTTCCATTCAGTGTGGTTTACAATACTGCAGATCATCACAACACAAAAAACTTGCTTTAAATTTCCCTTTTTACATTGCAGACACAATGGTCTACTCAAACAGGAGACCTACACTACTTCAGAAAGGTGAGCACTGCATTGTTCAATAGAAAACAACCAAGTATGTGATTTAAAATGTTTGTGGTTTAACCTGAGTTTTACACTGTATATATGTACAGTCAGTGTTAAAATTCATGTGCCTCTTGTCGTAGCATTTTGTGCATCAAAAAATTCAAATTTTAAATTCTACCTTAGCGCAAACTGCAAGACGCCAAGAGGCTCACAATTATCTGACCATAACCGTTTGTGTATGTGTGTCTGAACCAAGTATCCTAACAGGTACGCAATGTGTGCACATCGAAAATCACTTTGGTCTTGATCTTAGCCATTAACAACCAATCCTGACCTCAAGTTACTATCATACTCACAACATCAGTCTTAACATCTTGAAAATAGCACTAGTCTAATGCAAACTGGCCTCAGATACCAAAATTTTTTTTCATTACAATTGGTGAATATTTCAATAATAAAAGAAATCACAATTCAACACACCTCGGCTTTGTCATCATACAGGGTTAGTCATTAAATCAACAGCCAAACACTTCAATAAATCCCAGTTTTTAAAAGGATCTTAATCTTCAAAGAGCCTTTAACACCGAACACAAATCTGAAGAGAAGCCGACACTGAATTTACCATTCAGCATCAGGGCGCTACTGATAATCATCTGCGTCTTGTTGATCAGTTGAAGGGCGTGGGGTGACATCATCTGGCACCCAAACCTCAGCCAGTTACAGATTATAGTTTCTGTATAATTATTTTGACCGTTTGTCACACTAAACACAGATTTGCGTTTGGTGTTAAGTTCCTCTTTGTTTACAGTGCATGGAAAATAAATCCTTTATCTTCTCAAATATAGAATTCATTGCATGACAACCCATGTGTTGAAATATAAGAAATTACATTTGACAAAGCCACCCAAGAATAACTTTGGCATATTTTATTAGGCAAAATGTATTCAAAAATATTGAAATTCCCATTAAAATAGCATAAAGCAGACATGTCAGCTTAGAGGAAATAGATGCACTTAACGAAGGTGCACAGTTTACGACACAGAAATCATCTAATTATTTGAACAACTGAAGTAACTGTTACATTTACAGATCGCTTTCTATATATATATATATTTACACACACACGTGTGACTGTACAAAGAGGACATGATGCTTACTGCTGTACACAGGGAATCTGTGCACTTCTAGGTAGCAGGTAAATGTCCCTGTAAATTAACTACTGTACCCAGTAAGAATTAGTACATACCAATGGGCTACTCCCAGTGACACACAGTGTCACAAACATTATGGCATTGATTGTTTTCCCCTTTATTTAAATAAAACTATTTTCATATTATACATTTCATATTTTGTTACATTCAAGGTATAGATACAATTTGTATCAACAAGCAAAAGTCAATTCTAGACATTTGTGGCTTATTTGTTTGCGGCACTTAGAAAAGGGAGGGTGGGGACAATGAACCACCATCTGGCCTTTAGTGTGTAACCGTTTGGCAAAGCAGTAAAATACTGGATTGGTGAGTCGAGAGCCTTTTGCTTTGATAGCAAGGGTTTTCTTTTTCCTCAGATGCAATCTATGGCCCAGTGAAAACAGAGTGTCTTTTTAGAGGTAGTTTTAGCAACAACTGAAAAATCTGAAATGAGCATGTTCCTACATTTCTGTTTCTTTTTTCTTGATGTAGGTAAAATGTCCACATGGATTTTTTTTTAAAACAGCCTTTGAGGATAGAGCATCTACCATCAGTGCTCTTTCAGCATCACGGGCACACAGTTAATGGCCAAAGGGCTTTGAATGTGAGTTTTCTCTAAAACTTGTTAAGCCCACATTGTCCATGAGTGCATTTTATCTCATAACAGAGAAGTGCATGCAACATGGCACTGTGCCATAATTAGTGACACATAAGGTTGTGAGCAAAATGAGTATTTAAAATAAAAATGTGTGCACATCTTTTTGGGACAATATGGCGAGATCAATCCAAGCTTAATATGATTTGACATTTTCTTTTGTTTGGCACAGGTGCTTGTGAACATCACCTAATTCAAGTGTTTTGATTTGATTTTTTTTTATATGACCTATTACTGTTACTAATTAAACAGACTAAATAATTGTACTCTGAATTCATCAGGGCAATCGGCTATTCCTGTGTTGGGATCACTAAAGAACCATATCATGGTCTCTAAATAAGCAACTAAGCTGACATTTTGACTTTCATCAGTGACACCATACGTTATTCTTTGTGCACTGAGAATTTGTTTTTGAATCTATGAAAATTCACCAATCTCAAGGTGAAAGGATGGCGCGCAAACTTTTAGCCAAATGCCAGAAACAACCTTGACAGCAGCCTTGCAATCTGATTGTTTCACATGAAGAAACATTTAGGCAGTTTGTTTCACCTTCTCATGAACAGACAGTCGGCCTCAAATGGCCTTGTCTTTTTCATGAAAAAACAAAGTCAGCAAAGCCCAAAACTCATTTGGGCAAAACACATTCAAATATTTTTTTTTTCTTTATGTCTGTTCATATACCACGGTTGTACCTAAACATTATAAAGAAATATATATTTTTGAAGCACCACCAATGAGACAGTCAGGCTCACATAATTAGCCCTGTTAAAGAGTAATACCACTCAGTTTAAAAATTCTCATACCTTTTTTCTTCAAAATCATGAACATTTTCCTACATCAAAAGGATAAATTTACAGGTATGCGATGCCATTTAAACACGACCTGAAGCTGTCTGGGAGCCAAACCTACTGGAATTTTTATTAATTAAGTTAGTAAAACATCAAAACACTAAACTGCCCCCACTGTATTAGTTTGTCATGTGACTCACATTGGAGTATTTACTTACAAATCTGACACTGAACATTAGGGGTGTGGGGACTATACAGTAAATTTGTAATACGCAGTAATTTAATCCAGTAGCAGGCCTCGGGTTACTGTGCTGAAATTAAGTGGCATTTCCCTTTAAATACACTCAAATCATGATCTAGCTAGGTTGTCTTTACATGTTACAACTTCTCTGCAGTTGAAGGCTAAATGTTTCATGCACCACTTTGTCCTGAGGGTAAGGCTAGAGAAAATACAATAGATCTTGAAAATCAAGGGAATTAATCCTCTTGGGAGTGTGGATGTGTTTAGCTAAAATTATGTTGACGTGCCCCACTCATTAAGATTTATTGTGAATGAGTGGTAGGTTTAATCTGGTGAGCTAGTGGCCATACCAAACTTGACCAGCATCCAACATTATCATATCCAAGTCCACATTATTTATTTATTTATAAATTTTAGGGTCTATCATAATCACTGGTTCAGCAACTACAAGGCAACAATCATACTATAAAATGTGAGCAAATCAAATAGTCTTTGAGAAGTTTCTTTTTTTAAAGCCATAATCATCATTGGCTGCATGGGAACTGAGCACCCTTAAGGGCGCCTACATTACTTCATTTGACTGAAGCTGTATCACGTAAAGCCACCCTATTAGCCCTGCTTTCTAGATCTCAAGGTGCATAACGTGAATATACACAACATAGTACAAAGTTTTGCAATACCATCTCCACGTTTAAACTATACATGACAGACTTTTTAACTTTAAGGTACTACATGTTACATGTAGGATTTCCACAAAATATATCACTACTTGATCAGAGTAAAGTCTTGCCTGCAACCACTGGGTTTTGGCAGGAAAAGACCAAAAATGTGAAAACTGAAAGCATCCTGAGAGCAATGTGCTGCAAGGCACAGCCAAACCCTTCCATGATCCTTGGAGACTGGTTGCATGTATGCATACTGTACTTCTGTATCTGAGCAAAATAGCTCCCTGATCCAAACCCCCTACGCCACCCAAATAACAAAATGTATTTTCCAACATGCTTTCTAGCATTCACTTCATTTTTGAATACAATTATTGAGATGTCATACTCTACAAGATATCACAAAATGAGTCCAATAGTTAACTCACCTCAATCCTAACTGATATTTTTTTCTTCATTTTATCTGACAAATGTAACATCAGGTAAATATTCAGTCTGTTGCGAAATTCCTTGTGCAAACATCTAAACTTTGATGTTAAATGCTGTTTTCTTCTATAATTTGAAATTTCTTTAACTTGTCCCTAATCTAAGTCATATCACAGCCCAGTGGAATGATTTTGCAAAGTTTCACTACATTTACATGCACTTAAGAAACCAGGGAACTGTCAGACATAAGGTTAAGGCATGAAACTAGGCAACTTCTTCAGATGCACCGCAAATTGGATGTTTAAAATCCTTTTCAAAAGTTTTTTTTAAAATCACAAAGCAGTTATGCCTTATCCCTCCTTCACACATTGAACCAAGTTTGCAATATCTTATGTGCATCTAATATGTTAAAGGACAAATGTGTAGGATTCAGTGGCATCTAGTGGTGAAGTTGCAGAATGCAAATAAATACCCTCCACCTTTTCTTTTTTTCTTAAGTGTGATGGAGAACCTAGGGTGGCCTTCAAATGACAAAAAAGCCAGTGTTTGATTGGCCTGTTCTGGGCTACTGCAGAAATGTGGCAGTGAAACAATGCAGGCTCTGTGAAATAGTAATAATACCTAACTTTATTTACTGAAAGGCGTGTTTAGTGATTGGACATGGGCACATTGACTTTGGGACTGATGAATAAATATTTCCAAACTTTAGATTTCATCATAGATGGCCATAAGCAATGGCTACAGTATATAAATTGTGATATGTCATGTATCTAACGTCTTACTCTGATAAATGGCACTGGGTTTCTCATGTATGTGTCAGAAATCAGGTCAGTGACAAAAGCTGGAGAAGATCAGATTACTTAATTGCATGTAAAAGTAGACTTTTAACCAATGAAGACACACCGCTCCACTGACAACTTTAAGGAGTCAATTATAGCTACTGTTTGACAAAGATACTTTGAATATTGTCACATTGAAATCAGCGCAACAAGTTGGACAAAGATATAAATAGGAAAATTCTGGATACAGCATCTAATAAAATCTGAAGGGTAACTATACACCATAGGAAATGATCCAAACACAGATGTTAGTTAATGCTATAATCTAATCAGATCTGTGAACCAAGTTTATACTATATTTCAATCAATCCTGTGCACCAAAATGTAAAGTTATGTAGAATACTGACACTATATAATTCTATCTTTTTTTGGCATTATTTAGCAGCTTATAAATGACTTTGAAATAATGGCTTTTGTGTGATTATATATACATAAATATGTGCACATGCATACAAGTCAAATCTCTTTTTTGGCTTGCTTTGTGCACTGTCAAAATCTACCAAAATAGTAGCTTTGTTAAGTGAGGCTGAGAAAATATATCTCTTTAGATACTGAGATAGTGCTTTTACATTTGAAAGTATAGGAGGCTTCAATGACTAAGACTTTCATTGAAACTAATCAGACAATGACTAAAGCGTGAGGTCATTCAGATATAAGGCCATTAAATGTCATAGTTCATGCTGTGAGGTATGTACCTACCTCCCTCTTAATTATCTTCAAAATAAATGCACAAAATAAAGACACAAGAATTATTTACAGCAGAGGCAGACCCAAGCTCGGTTATTTATAGCTCCACTGCACCAGAAACACTTTAGATTCCTTTCATAACACATTCACAGGCCCTGAACAAGATCTTCAAAAAAAGTACATGGTGTACAAATGTTGACATACTTTTATGTCAGATTCAATAAGGCAAATGTGGGAGATGTTGCTGAGTTATTACTTTCTATTTCATCTGTGCTGCAATGTAGCTAACTTGTTTACTCATCCACTTAGTTCACTGACTCAGAAAAGGACAAAGGTCAGTATTACACTAGCAAGCTACTATTTTATTTCATTATTTTTTATTTATTCAATAATGAACACATCTAAATGATTTACTATAACATGTAATCAAATAAAGATAAATTGATATTAGGGACATTTAACAGTCCTGTCTAATGTTGAACAACTCTGTATATTGATTATGGACATGGTGCAAAGCTGCTATGTAGCTCCTGCTCAGGTTGTATGAATGTGTTATGATGAACCATACTTCTAGTAAGGTATTACCTTATTTCTACTTCAGCACACTTTATATAAAAATGTAGGATTCATTAAGTGAAACATCTCACAATTCAACTACTAGACAAACTTCCTCTATGCTGATTATGTCTGTCTTCTTAGCGCTGTAAATTGTGATCTCCCATGTAACTTCCGATCATTTAAAAAAATGAATAACTCCTGAGGGCAGATGTTGCACATGCAGCAACATTGAACAAGTGCCTACCTTTGCAATCTGAATCCTTTCTCTTCCTTACCACGTCACTTCATTTGTTTCCTCACGGTTAACTGCTCAGTGGCATGACCTCAGTTTTGTAACAATAACAGCGGCAAGTTGTTGTGGATCTGTCAAATGAGGGTTCTTCTCCATTACCGAGTGGACTACGTAAGCGGGAAAGATGTTACAAAGGTTCCGATATGTTTGATACTGGTGGTCTGGGATGACATACCGCTCTTGGTGTTCAGCTGCAGACGGGGTCTCCCATGGTGAGTTCCAGATTTGTTCCATTTTTTCTGGCATACTGCGGACCATCACCCGCTCGCAACACGGCATCAGGCTGTTGCTCAGTGGATATGAATGATATCCATAGGACTCATTACCGCAAGGGAGAGGGTCCCAGCTCGCATGCTGCTCTCGGCACAGTGGAGGTCGCCTCTGCCTCATCGGGTTGCTATCGTATAACCTTGAATCAGATATGCTGTCCATACGAGTCATACCAAGGGACCGTGTGGGCTGTGAGGACAAAGGTGGTAGGACGTTCTGAGTTAAGGGATAGTCTCCGGGGCAGCTGGACCTGGCTCCCACTGCAGCATGCTGGATATGTGGCGCTAGGTGAGACTGCTTCCGGGGGCCCTGCTTGGGCTCCTCTGGTCCGTAACTCTGTACCCTAGACAACGCTTCGTGACGAAACCCATGGGAGAAAGTTTGCATTCTACCTTGTGCAGGAGACTGCTGCTGCCCCTTCATGCTCTCCTCTAAACTACTGTCCACAGAGCTTGGGTACAGGTCCCCGTAAGAGGAGAATGAGTCACTGTTTGAATGGCTGAGGCAGGATTCAGGGCAGTGGCTGGGATTTCTCTGATACACACCATGCTCGTGCTCCATGCTACAGAAACTATCGACATTATGCATGCTGCTCATGCTCATGTTTGAAAAATCACTGTGCAGTGAATAATATCCATGGTCGCTAACTGAGTCATACTTTGGGAACTGTTCACTGTATGTAACAGAGGCGCCATGACTATTGGTAACTAAAATAGGTGGGTACTGTACACTGGACATGTGCTCCAGAGAGCTGTGCGAGAACTGCAAAGAACCTGGCACTGGGCTGCTGGCTGATCGTGTGTTCAAGGCTCCAGCTGCGTGGCTCTTGACAGGCTGCATGGTGGGCACGCTGAGAGCAGACACGAGGGAAGGCACTGAATTTGTCTCAGACTTCCGAATGACCGACAGTGCCTCTGGAGGTTCGCAGGCCACCGAACGAATGCTGGGGTCAGATTGACGTTTGGGCGCCACGCGTTTGGCCTCAGAGTTGCTGTCTCCCTTTGCAGTTGCTGGACCAGTACCGCATTTAGCTAAAGCCCCCTCACTCATCGTCTTCACCGCAGACAGTTTGGCAAAGGCTCGTAGTTCATCAGCAACTGACCGCTGTGGCTGGTTCACACGCTCTGGGTGATAGTACTTGCACTTATGTCCGTATGTGCACTTTTTCCCTTGTTTAAAAAAAAAAAAAAAGCATAGATCAAGTCAAGAAAACGAAACACTTCAAATGTACTGGCCAAAATGCAACGTGGATTCAGACACTGCTTTGAAAAGACATCTGGGAAACTCACCATAGGGGCAGGGTTGTTTTTTGTGCTCTGGAACAACAGGGCGCTTGCGGAGGAAATTTTCTAGGCTTGGACCATGTCTTCCTAATGGATCATCTGGTGGCATAAACCTATCAAAAACATGCCATTATTAACTGTCACCTCAGCACAGAACGTTCCAATAAGCAAAACTCATACACCAATGACTAAATAAGGTTGTCACAGATAGTCACTAGAGGTTTAAATTATTAAATATTTGTATTACTAATGAATTTTTATATGACAACATTTTGTATTGTATTGTAGTAAACAAGATATATCATGATCTCTTACTTGTCATTGACAAATGAGTACATCAGAAGACGCTCTTCTATGAACTTCTTCCACTCGGGCTTCTCATTTTGTAAGTCCCTGTAGTTGTCGTTTGACACAATAATTCCTTCAGAATCATAAGCCAGCTTCACTATGAAGCGATCATCATAGCACACCACCCTCCTGCCTTGAACTCTCCGAGATGGGGTGAAAACCAAGATCTTCTCCTTTTCCAGCTTCCGTAATATTTCTTGATCTGAAAGACACATTTCAAGTCGATCAATATCTTATTAAGAAACACTGAAAACCTTCTGTATGTCATAATATATATTGGATGGCAATGCACGCAGCCATATCTTGCTAACCTTACAAGTTCACGTTTCAGTCACAATGAAAAAATGCTAAGATAAGACTCTCTAACAGGAAGGGTGGCTGCCTACAGACCTGTCCTGCGGTAAATAGTCATACAGATATTATCACCTACAACTGAAATACTTTTACTACCTGTGATGAGGGCGTCAGGCCTCGACTGTTCCTTCCTCCAGGCTGGGACAAACACAGTGATGTCTTTGTGTCCTTTTTCCCGGAACCACTCAACAGCAAGTTGGATACCACGACAAGAGAATACCTCTTTGTTTCCATGGCTTCAAAACAAAACAATTTGGTAAAATGTCTTACATCGTGCACACAAAATTGCCATCAATAATTGGAAAATGCTTCAGAAGATAATGCAATCAAGCATAAACCAATTTTTTTTAAAAAGAGGTGAATGATTGGCCATGTCTTACCTCATTGCCACATTTGAGCCATCGATGACGATGGGCCTGAGGTTATCGAAGGTATCCACAGATTCTTCTTCCACCGACACTTCTGGACTAGCGATCTCTTTCACACAGGGGGACCGTGAAATTAATGTGGCCGTGCTGCTGCAAGGCTGAATTTCAGGCTCTACTTTGTTTCCAAGCCTCACTAACTCAGCGAGAACATCGTTAATTAAAGCAGCTGCCCCTAACTTATTGAGCACAGTCTCCACCTGCTCTCCTGAATAGCCCAACTTCAAAGCAAATTCCATCTTGGTCTGGTACTCCCTTTCACTGGCGGGCTTGATCCCTGGTCCCGAGCTGGTCTCATCTTCGCGGAAATCTTGCACAGTGCTACTCTGGGAAAAACTGGGCCGATCGAGGCACGGAGAGCGACAGAGCTGTCGATGGGGTTTCGTGACGGCCAACGGCTCCCGCTTCTTACAGCTGCTGTTGTTCACCTGGACCCTCTGGTGCTGCTGCTCTTCCGACTCGCTCTCTGAGCTGCTCCCATCCTCAGACTCGTCAGTGGCGTGCTGGGCCTCGCTTGAGTCAATGTTCTCCTCCCTGCAAGGGCGTTTTTCCATTTTGAGCTTCTCCACCATGGACCATGCTGTCATCACGTTTGTCTCGACACCTCGGATTTCCACCCCATGCTTCCTCACCTCCACTGCCACCAGGGAATCATACTCAATGTTGGACTTCAGCACTACAGGCGGTTTGTGTAGGGCCAAAGTAGCACACTCTCGCCTATGTGAGCAGGCTAAATCAAACTATGTAAACCTGAAAGAAGCACAAAAATGACAAGGTAAGTTAGTAATATGCATGTTAACCTTCAACCACTAAATCATTTTGCAGAAAAAAAAAACTGCCCCACTTGTGGTAGACCAATACATTCTCACCTATGGGAAACACTTCTCTTGAGCTAACCCTAACCCAATTATTCAGACAAATGGAACATGTTAGTCACTCCCACATATAAACAAGTACCGTAACCAAAAAGAGAAACCACAGAGATGCAGGAATTGATGTGATGTGTTAGTGTGGACGCCCTCTTTGTCTAACTGTGTTTTGGTATTTGTGGTTCACACATATAAGTAATTAGGCCTACAGTATTATTCTGTTTAGTATGCATTTCTGCAATGTCTGCCAAGACTGCAGGCTATACTTTTTGTATGACTGTCACTCCTTATCTGAGTCACACCAGCCAAACAAATTTCCAACTAGTGATGTAATAGAACGTGTAAGCTGTAACTAATTGCAACCCCGATCAGAGCGTCGACAACCGTGTAGTTGTAAACTTGTTTCCGCTGGTTGCTGTTGGTGTGCACTAAGAAAGCTACTGATGAAACAGGTAATTGAAATGTGAATCTTTGCTCGAGTTAGGCGGAAATAGCACCACCAATTCTCAGTAATATCAAACGAATGACAGTGTCCTCCACCACGACTTAAATGCAGTCTCAGATATTTGCATGCCACTTAAACTGAATTTGCTGTTTTGTGTTGCCAATATTCACTGGTGTTTTTGTTTACAATAAAACAATTAAAACAAAACATCTCTGTCTTTGATCTTCCATGTAGGTGCTACAATTGCAAAAGCCAAAGTCTTCATTGACCTTCCTGTCTCTCAAGCTTATTTTTTAGAAAATAAAAACTGGTCTCTCTGTATAAAACATGTTTATGCCCTTTACTGTAGAACAAGCTCTATTAGCACAAACAGCTTACCGGCTCAGAAAACAAGATTCACACCAGCCAGACACATGGGGTAAATGCACGAGTTAACACAACCTGAGACAGAGTGTGGGCTGAACAGTTTATCCCTGTGCCTGCAGCCCTCTGACAATCTGAATTCAACAAAATTACTTAGGGAACAAAGCAGTTTTATGGTAAAGCAGAGTGGGACTTCAAAAGGGTGGGTGTCGGGGGCTGCAGCACAAACCATGTAACAATATCAGCAGCTTTGAATGTACGTTTTTTTTTTACCCAGGGATATTGAAAATCAAAATAATGTTAATAATTAGTGCATCCGTGAACAGAAACACTAGACTACTTTCCCCCTGTCTTGCAGAGGGTAGAATACAGCCAGCTTCGAGCTTCAAGAGGCGCAGCCCATGATGTGCGTTGCCTAGCAACACAGCCTTGTCATCAGCTAACTCCTTTTTACCAGTCACGACTAACACAAACACAGCACATCATCTCTCTTCAGGCAGCCGGTAAATGCAGAACACTTACAGCTACCCTAAAACACTCCACTGTAACTCTTGAGGCAGCATATTTTGCAATAAAAGATTACATTACTTAGACAGATATCAGTGCTGACCATTGAAAAAAAAGAAAACTCGCTGTATAAAACAATTGTGGACCTTCTTTCAGTGTCGGTTCATGTAATAAGATAGCATGGGACATCCTTAAGGCTGAGGGTCAATCTAAGGCTAAAAAATGTCAGAGGCTGTGTCAGCTTACAGCATGTACTGCTGCACTACTGATCATATCTAGTATGAAAGGGTAGACAACAAACTGAGGCTTAAACATAAAAAAGGAGGACAATTGTGCAACTTCTTGAATTAGTAACAGTCACAGAATAAAAGCTGACAGAGCCCACCGCCATCTAAGACATTTTATCAGTACGTCAATGTATGGTTATGGGAACAGAGCTCTTCCACTCCTTTCCCTTCCACCTCCAGATTCACAGGCTTAGACTCAGCAAGGCCTCCAGACCATCTCTGCACATGCACAGGCTCGTGCATTTCTGTTTCATAGCAACAAGTGAAGCGGGTCCCTGAAGCCATCTTTTACATTGGTGGTGACCCTACACAACAGTATAAAGCAGAGATAAAATGCACTATGGTAAGTTATTGTTGTATTTCTTGCTTTAGTAGTAAGATATCAAGAAATCACTGCTGATAAAATTAGAGATACTATAGGCTGACCACTATTGTATGAAAATGATGCCACGGTTACATAGAAGGCCATGTAGTTGTTCCTGTGGTATCAGCACTAGAAGCACTGCTACCTTTCACAGAAGAAAAGTCATAAATAATTAAATGGATGGGTCAACACTGACATACACTTCCACATCTCCACTACACTTACCCACCACTAAAAAGATCCATCACTTCCAAACTATCCAACTGAGATACCCCTGAACAGTGGCTCAACCACCACTTGGTAAAGACGTCAAGATTATTTGGATGTAGAAATAACTCACCAATTCCAATAACCAGAGGAAATACAGAGTAAGTATATGATTTGTCCCAGGATGTCAAAATAACACTTTACCAAGAAGGACAGATGTGTCAAAGTTAACACAAACTCCTTAAGCCGACGTTTTGCATGCGATTAGTCCATCGTCAGATTTACAACAGGAATCCCTTATTACTTCCTACAGAAACATATTGAAAAAGTCAAGCTGGAAGGATAGTAACATTTGTGAGTCTTTAGTGTCACTTTTACAAATGTACCCATCTGAGTTCTAGCCTGTTATGATGTTTGCTATTCAGATGTGTGGGGTACATGTACAAGCCAGCCTCTCCAAAAAAGAAAAAAGAAAAAAAATCAGTATCACCTCCTCACTGCTTAAACAGAAAATAAAGTTAAATGTAACTTCTATATATAGATCTACCTATTCTTTAAATTTATATAAACATATTTAACAAATGCACAGGCCACATATACCACAACATACAAACAACAACTTGGTCTGGACTTCTCGTTATGGTCATTTTAAATCAAAAACATCCCACCAAGCTATACTGACCAACTTTACTCTACAGACGTAAGCATCTACTTCACCAGATTCAAGTTTCTCCTCTCATTTGGACATTTTTTCAACTTTACCTGACTTATCCAATTATCTATGTGTTTAAACAAAGTGAAAACTCTTTCAAGATAAGAACTGAGGAATGATCTCTCAGGCAGGGTGATATATTATCAGCAGCCAAAACGTGAGAGAGAAAAAAGTGAAAACCGAACTGATCTCCTATTGAGTCAGGTTTTCCTTTTACTTAACAGGAAACTGCATGAACGTGAAACCAAATCCAAACACTGAACTTAACGCAACGACAATGAGCATACAACAGGAAACCTTAAAACTGTTGCATTAACGTACTATGTTGCATTCATCAGCTACCCAGTTGACACGTCAATAGAAAAAAACCTGAGGTGCTTAATATCATTAGCATCATGAGTTGAGAGGTATGGAATGGAGAAAGGTTAAAACAGTGTGACAGTACAAGAAATCTCATACTTACAATTCTCCACATCGAATAACGTTGTAACATCACTACTAAAGCACGACGTCACCTTTAAAGTTCAATTTGTGTTAGTGTTAACTGGTTTTGATACCCCGTAGGCCCCGAGCTACGGTTAGCACCACGCTAACAAGCTAATCTAACGTTCTATGCCAGTTGGAGAGTCACAACAGTTTAGCGACGAACCAGACAAACTAGTCGACTTGTTATTAGTTGGTCAACGGCTGGAGAACGTTAACAGCATTCCAAGCAAGAGGGTAACGTTAGCAACGCTAGGTAAGCTGACATACAGGGATAGCCAACTCAGTCAGATTGCTAACGTTGGTTAGCTTTAGCTGCCTGTGCGTGCGTGTGCTAACAATTTTTTTTCTTTTTTTGCCGGAATACAACAGTAACTTGAGATAAAAGTTGACGATGATTTAACATTACAGACGGAGGTGAAACCAACAGCGGAGCAACATGACTGTCTTACATAATCTGCACGTAAACCACTGTCGTCGTTCACTTCAAACGGTGCTGCTCATCTCACCTTGTTGCTGTCATCCTCCTCGCCTGTAACACTTATGTTTTGCTGCCATTGGCGCTGTCGCAGTTTGGTCGGGGTTGCCAGATAGCGTGAGGGAAATAAGTAACCGAAGCTGCAAAAAAAGAAACCGAGGTCACAACACCCTTACAAAATACATTTTAGCCCCAAACTGCCTACTTTATCAGACATCGTGCTAACGCAGGGCTATAATGGAGCCGACTCTTTGTGGCTTGTAGAACTAGTTTGAGAAGAACTGTGATTAACCTGTGTGAATGCTGCCCTCTGAAATTGAGGGACATCTAACCAGAGCACTGAGCCTGAAACCTGTTATTGATTCCTACTAGGGATACTGTAATAGTAATAACCTTTAATTTATTTAAGCCCATAGTAATTGAAACTACTTAAACATCTAGCTACAAACATGACATTTAAAAAAAAAAATGTTTTTAATTAAATTATGTCTCATGTTCATGCATACATGCCATCATTGGGAGCTTTGTGTCAACTCCCAAAAGTCAAACACACAGTGAGTTTTGATTGTATGCTATAATTTTTGTGTAAGCAATACAACTAATTACTACCCTGTCTTGATTTCCCCTGCCATTGGCCCCACTGATGCTGGGGAAAAAAACTATATTACCCACTGATACTGGAATAGGAACAAATTAACAGAAAATGAAAACACAAGGAGATTATGTCTTGTCATGTTTATTATAGTGTAAGGCAGTGTTCTACTGACAAAACTGTAACAGACTTTCAAGAGGAATCTCGTAGTGTAACATGGGTGTGATGTGACTTTCAGACAATAAAAAAAAATCCAAAAATAAAAAAGAGAACTTGAAACAGATATTGCCAATTTGCAATAGCCATTCTACATACAATGTAACAGTGTACAAATAGCTGATAATATAAATACATGTTTTGACATTTTGTTCAATATTACGCCATAAAAAACTACATCATCTGACAGGTTGACCTCTGACCAATCAAATATTAAATTCACAACAAAATGAGAGAGGGTGAAAATACCGGTTTATTCTTCTGTTTTGTTTTTTTTAACACATAATTTTCACCCCTAAAACAAAATCAAACCGATTTTTTTATTCCATAACATTTCAGTAACACAACAATGGAGCGCATCATTTCTGTAAGAATTTTGCACTTCACAGGTTGGTTGAACTGTTGGAAAAAAGGGACCAAAGAAAAACAACAGCAACAGTAAGGCCACATTGGCTTGTCTGAAAATACAATAATTATTAGGTTTCATCATCTTTTTTCTCTGTTGTTTGTTTTCCATTTTATATATATTTGATTCTGGCAGTTTCTTAAATGTCTTATGTAAAGCACTTTCATACACAGTGTAACCGTGTGTGAAACGTGGCAAAGTCTTGCAAAGCTGCCTATAATGTGTAAACAGAATGGCAGTCCATCTGTACATTTCCTGTTAAAGGTTTTGAGATTAAGCCAAATACAGTAACAGCTTCATTCATTTCAAATATAATCCACGTAGCTATAAAGAGACATGTTCTCTATACTGAACGGATCTGTTTTGCTCTGAGATACTCGTCATCTTTTTGTCTCCTAAACCCAATCTGCTCTGAAGTGAGGTAAATCAAGAATACAGCTAGAAACACTCAATTTGAGCATCATGACAGGCCAACATAAACCTTACTGGAGCAAACACAGGCTGTGAAAAGGCAGTAAACACAAACATAAGCTGGCACTTAAAAAGCATAAGCATACATGTGTTTAGAGGCAACTGGCAAAGTAAGCATGACTTGACTAGCACTGTTTGACTGTGCCATGGAAACCAGGCTAATGATAATCTAGGTGTGGCATTACTATTGAGACCTGGATACTGAGGCTACATGAGTTAACACATTCTAGTAATATTCAACAGCTTAATGAGATGAATCTGTGAGTTATTCAGTTGCAAATGAAACAAATATTTCCCTAAATATCTTCAGTGAATTGACATGTGAGAAACAAGCAACTGTTACTGTGCAAATGCAGGGAATCCCTTTTGACTTACACAGCACTGTAGATGACGAACGATGGCACAAGCTCTGCACTTCAGAATCGTTTTGAATTTCAATCTGTATCCTGTCTGTCACAGTGTACAACCGTTTCTCAAAGGAACCAGTTGTGCAAGTAAAAATAAGCAAAGGGTACTCCTTTGGATTTACCATAAAAAGCACTCATTGGCAAATACACGTGTGACCTTAAAGCCAACTCTGTGATTAAGAGCCTTTCAATTAAAGGAGGTCTCGGGGTGTTTGTTGCAGGCTACAGGGCACGCTACATCCCTGGGCACTCTTGTTTCACTGAGGACGGACATTTTCATCCTTTGACACGCCTGTGTTTAAAGGACTCCCAGTATGAGACATTCCTTCCCTATTGGACACTGGTCTGCTTTTACCACACTGGTTGTACGGCTGCAAATTAGTAGCAGCTTCACAAAAAACGTCATCGTCTATATCATCCTCCGCCGTTCCAGGACAAACAAAGGTGCTATGAGGCAAACGAGAATCTGACTGTAAAGGAGGGTGACACTGTCTGTTGTAGAGCTCTGCATTCGGAGACATTAAATCACAGGACGCTCTGTCTGACACATTAGAGCAAAGACGTTGCGATTTACTTTCGGAAAAATCACTGCCAGATGAAGCAGAAAATATTTTGTGTTTTACTTGGGCTTGACTAACACTCTGTACTTTTTCAGTGATTTCCCCATCTGCCAGTGGAAGGCTTAAAGCCATTTCTGACCTTGTTTGCCATGATAAGGCCATAATGCCGCTACTGTCTTTAACGTCCGATGCAGACACGAGTACATTCTTTTTGTAATATGGTGAAGAGTCTCTTTCAGTGTCCTTCTCAGCTTGAGCACAAGAAGCGATAGCAGCCCTCTCCTCTCTGTATGTGTCAGGCATCTTCAACTCAAGGCCCTCTGTGTCTAGAGACCTACTTCTCCTGTCTAGGGACAACGGATTAGGCGTGGACTGGCTGACTCTTGTAAGGCCAAGGTGCCGTGGGAGACTAGCGATTGCCCATGTGTTACTGATCAGGTTCTGCTCGTACAGGTCTAACATTTGATAGTCAAATTCAGCGAATGCGTCTTTCTGTAGGTAGCTTTCTTCAAATTCCTGATAGGGTGATGAAATGTCCTCCTCCAGTTCCATGTGAATCTGCTCGTCATATTCACCCTCATTATGCATATCCACTACATCAAATGTGACTATCGTGGGTAAGGCCTCCATATTCGGAGTGAAGGCAGAATTTGTCTCCAAACCATCCACGGTGTTGTGCAATTTACTCAGCATCTGCGAGTGTTTGGTGTAGTCCACAAGTGCTTGCGAGAAACACACAGTTTGCCCATCATCTAAATCAGTGTTGGAATCTGGAGACTGAGAATTGATATTTCGATATGGTAGAGCCACTGGCTTGTTTTCCTCAATATGTTGCTCTTTGGGTTCACAAAATGTTTCAAAATCTGGGTCAGATGTGCTTCCAAAAGATATGCTGCTATGCCTTTTCTCACAGTCAGCATTAATGGATTTTGTTCTTTTTTCTGTGGAAGCAAGCATATTTCCCTTTTCATCAAATACATCCGCTTCTATATTATTCTTGTTGCCTGATGCTTGTGGTTTAGCATTCAAATTACAGTTTTTAGTTATGCTTATTTCTTGCCGAACAAACACATTTTCTGCTAACTCTGGAGATTTACCGTTCTCTCGAAAATCGTGAACTTTATACACTTCACCACTGATTTGCAATCGATTCATTTCTGGAACAAAGGCTGAATCTGACACATCAACTGGCTGACTAAGATACTCACACTGGTTTGAACCAGGCAGTTTGGATTTATTTTCATAATGTGGACTGATGAGACTCTCATCTGGTGCAAAAAGTTCGTAGAGGGCGTCGCCGCTGTAACTGTCCCTGGGCAATCTGTCTGTCCTTATTCTGTCATTTTTTTCTTGACCTTCATCTGGCCCTGGGGTGGTTGAATCATAGTAGCCCTCGTCGCTATTGGGAACTGATTCTTGATGCTCGCTCTGAGGGGTTAACACATCTGCAATTGAAGATGTGTCCATGCCACTGGCTTGCTGGACACTGTTGCTGTTCAGTAAGTCCATGTTGTGAGAGCTTGTCAGCTCAGTGGTCATGTCCGTGTGGTCTTGGTTGCAAGCGCAGCACATTTCTTCTGAAGCATTATTTTCCCAAAATTCTTGAAGACACTCTTCATCCAAATTATCAGGCGAGGCCATTTCTTCACCGCCGCCCTGATACGTCAGATAACAAGAGGCTCTCTTTCCTCCATTTCGGCTCCTTTCCCCAGAAACCGTGCTCTCTGTGATGCTGTCATCTTCTTGATCTGCAATAATGTCCCCACAGCCGGTGAGTGAATCAAAGCTCTTTAAGGATGCAACATCTCCAAAAATCATGTTCAGCTGATCCGATGAGCCGGCAGGTGTTTCAGACTTCAATATGGGCTCAGACATCATCTGAAGTTTGAGGCAAGGCTCGCTGTGCCCTCGAGGAGGCTCCTCCTCACCATCGCTGGAAACTACAGCCAGCAAATTCAACTCCTCCATTTGATCATCGCCTATCTGATCATCAAGCTCAGACTTTGGGCTTTCTTGCTCCGCACTCTCCACCGACACCACTGCATCACCATCACTACATTCAGGACCAATGGAAATATCACATATGACATCTGCAAAATCAGGCACATCAGGTTCAGATCCCAGGCACACGGTGACATACTGCTTGGTGTTGTCCTGGACAACAGGCACCTCCTTCCTGCAGTGAGGGGTTGACATTGCAATCATCTCGGTCTTATCCGATCCTACATTTCTATGATTCCTGTGATTCTTAAAACTGTGAAAAAGACCCCTCAAACCCTTTTTCTGCCGGCCGAGCGACAGCGATTTCTGTTCAGCAGCTGGGTGACTACATTCATTGCGGCAGCTACCGCGGAGCTCTCCAGAAGAGTCCCTCTGGCTGTGGTATTCAGAGTCTCCAGCTGAGGTGTACCGGCCCCTCAGACTGTCATCATGACTAACCTTACTCAGCCCATCGTGTGTTCTGCTCTTGGTGATTCCTTTCTTAGAAGACCACTTGCTCGGATTTTTATTCCTTCCACTAAAAAAATTTGGTAAAATGCAGATACTCTTACGAACTCCAAAAAACGTCAGGGCAGTCCTCCTAAATTTTCCAGATTTTGGAGGTTTCACCGTGGCGCTCGGTGTGTCCGGCTGAGTCTCTTCCGTGATGTCATCAGGGCCACATCGGGAAATTTGTTCAGAGACTGTAGTTAAATCCCTGGTGGCACCGTCTCGTAGCTCGTCTACCTTACGAGAAGCCATGGCTACCACTTTTACAAAAGCAGGCCAGCAGAAGGCATAGTCGCTGAATTTCCCAAAAAAAGCAGCTGGTAGGATGATGGCAGTGAAGTTGTCCTCCGTCCACTGTGAGCCCTGTATTGAGACAGTGGGGACCAAAATCAGTGAATAATTAAAATGAGCCAAAGTACTCTGTTTTACTTTACTTACTTTACTACTGCATTTATGTCATTTATTTTAACACAAAAACATATTCAGTGTCTTAGTGTCTTTTATGTCATGAATGTTTGTATTATGTGTGTTTAGATGTACAAGGACTGAGTGCATTAATGAGTTAAAAGCCATATGCTGGTACAAAAAAAACTGCACACCTGTGATATCAGCTTAAACTCTTTTGCTTTCTTTTACACAACATTTCCTTTACACAGCCTGAGCAAGTGCAATAAAATAAACTTCTTTTTTTCCATTTTATGTTTTCTTTTGTTTTAAGTTTTCTCTTTGCATACACACACCCCATCCTCATTATTTGTTTCTAATGCAGTTTTTTCAAATGCACTATTGTTTAAACACCAATAGAAACAATAGCACAGTGGCGTAGCCTTTGTCTTAACTTGAGTGCATGCAAGTAAGACAAAAACTAGACTAAGATATGACTATCTCAAGTGTAAAGCTGACTTTTATTTTGACAGAGAGATGTGACTGTGCTACATCCGTGTTGCTCTTGAATCAAATTGCCTCATTGAAGAAGACGGCTAACGTAACATTTAAGTCCACTTAAACAGCCTTCACAGACTCAGTGTGAGATGTGTTCAGTCTTGTATGTCTGACTGAGACTAAAAAGCCACATTAGCACAAGGCACCGACGCCTGCTTAGCTAACTGACTCACACAAAGTAAACAAACTCACCAAATCCCGGTCAAAATCCTGCAGCACGGAGCCGCTGTTTGTTCCTCCACCTGACGACCAAATCACCTCTTAGTGCATAGTTTCTGACTTTAACTTTTGGGTTCATGCACAGCGGCTTGTCGTCGACTCGGGCCCCGGAGCAGCTCAGCCCAGACACGGTTTCATTTGTTAGCTATAGCTGCTGTGCTGCTGCTGCTGCTGCTGCTGCTGCTGGCGGCTAACAGCGTTAAATCCCCTCTTCTCTCACCAGTCTGTTGTCGTGCAGCCCGTGTCCGTGGCGTGGTGTGTGAGTCTGGCTGTTGTTGCCAGCTGCACGGGGACCGGAGCAGTGTGTCTAGTTTAGTCACACATGCCGATTGCACTTGAGATGTTCACAAAAAAACAAAAACAAAAGCCCAGCGTTTAAATGCTGGAGGCTGACTTCTTCATGTCCACACTTCTCAGGTAATCTCCCTCTGAGAGTCTCGTCTCGGCGCACACTAGTGACGCAACATGTGTGTAACGTGTCTTAACGTAATAATAATTTGGGGCATATATTTTATTTTTATTCACAGATTCCAATTTGCAAAACACAACAGAGAAATCTGAGGTTATTCTGTACGTGATGATTTTTATATATCTATAGCTATCTATATAAGATGTACACGGATATAACCAAAATAGGCCTAATTGATGTGAGGACAGTGCTTTTTGTTTTGTTTTTTGTTTCAGGTGTAATGTCTTTCTATTTTGATTTTGGTTTCACAAGACGCCACTGGAATTTCTTTTTTCAATGTGTCATACTTGGGATTATTTTCTCCAAAATGTATGAAATTATACCTTAAAATGCATGTGTTTTCAACACAGTAAGACACTTATGTGTAAATGTGGTTCTGTACTCTCACAAACAGGACTAATAATTTGACTATTATTCAAAATACATAAATGACTGAAGAGCTAGTGGCAAGAATGTGTAAGTAGCCTATGTTTAGTGAGTATTAAAGTCCTTCACTTATACTGTCAATAATTTACTGGTCTTAATGCCTTGAATGTTAAATCGATTATTGTTTCAGTAAAAAAACACTCACAGCAAACATGATTGCAGGTTTGAACTGTGGAAAAAGGAAATAAATTGTAATTTAAAGCCTTTTATGAAATTTAAACCTGCAGATCTGAGAGTGTTTTAGGAGAACAGGAGAAAGCTCAAGACGGGTCATTTTGGTTTCTGATACATAATGAGAGAGAGAAAGGCTTAAAAAAAACATTTTATCATTAAAATATTTTCTGTCTTTACAGTCACAATTATTATACATACATTTACAGCAAGATTTGTTTTTTTACAATGAGGCAATGTGATAGCATTTTAAAATTTGGTCAAACCTTATGCTACAGTAACATTATTCGGAACAGTAGATGATCAGGCAGTATTTACAGTACAGATCTACTGAGAATTAACTTAATTTTTTACAGTGCAATTGTGTGTTTCCTTTATACAAACAATAGTCTGACTGCTTATTATTTGATCTTGTACATTTTAATGTCAATGCTGTTTTTCAAAGTGCTTTTAAAATGTTTTTGGTCCCCTTCAATAATGTCCTCTTTGCTGGTGTTATTGCTAATCTTATTGAAACCAAGTGTTCACGCCTTTTTTTCTCCATGATGTATTTTCCATTTATGTCTTTGACTGGCGCACATCTTTCCACTCCATTTTGGTGTTTTGTAGTGCCTGAGTCTTCTTCTCGTCCACCTGTACGTAATCCACTTTATGGTCATCCGACAGATAGGGCTTCTGCTGGACACACAGGAGGGGGAGATGAAAGGAGATCTTGATTTACAAAATCATAGGTCATGTATTTCTCATTGTAAGTGGAATTGTGCAAAACATTAAATTATTCAGTGTCATGATAGTAGCATTCTTGCACAAACTCCTCCAACAAAATTTTATATGTGGTGCAAGGAGTGTGCATTTTATAGAAGACACGTTTTTAGTTTAGTCAATTACCCTTGGAGTAAGCATTGATTTGGTAATCTCTCCATTGAGTGATTTATTTGTTTCCAATCATGTCTGCAACAACTGATGCTGGCAGTATTTTGGTGGTGTGAGTTAACTTGTCCTCCATTTGTACAATACTGCAAAACACAGTTCAATGTTGTCTTTTATCTGATTGGAACATACCTTCTGCACAGGAGAGGGAGATGCAGAATTGAAATCCAGGGACAAATAGTCAAGGTTTAATTTTATTGGCCAGTGCTGAACAGCTCCATCAGAGGTGTGGTAGAACTGTTGCCTTGAGTCCTGACAGAGAAAGAAAGCAGATCAGTACATAAATACCTCGTATGAATATGAGCTGAAACAAAGTTTTCAGATTGAGTTTGAGAACCTCAACAACTTCAACTCGAACAAATGCTACAGATAAATCCTTCACAGCCTGGAAGGTCTTCAGTGTGATTTTAGATACATGAAGTCACTTTCCACACCCACAGTCTTCATGATGCTCTGAGCAATTATTTCCTTTCCAATTCGAAAAATGACACATTTTGTTCTCGTTTTGTGTTAATAACATAGTTTTGATAATAAACTTGTTACATATACAAATGCCCAAACACTGCAGTATAATCAGACTTGGATCCACATTCCGGTGGATACTGTGCTCGTTATAGTAAAAGTAAATGATTCCTCTACGCAGTGAGAGTACATTATCATCGTAGCTGCTGGGCGTAGGAGAAGGAAGATGAATTTCAGTTTCTCTTCACGTCATGATATTCTGATCTGGTGGTATTGCACAATATGTTTTTGATGCGTTGAGTGAACCACAGGAAAATTTCTCAGAAAAATGCCTCTTTCACTGTCCAATAGAGAGAAGGAGGTGACAACATTCTTCATCATATACGTCATGTTAGTGTGAGAATGTGTTTGCAGGAGTGTGAATAGACATTTTACCATTGTATCTTCATCTCTCAGAATGTTTCCATTATCAGCATTTCTCTCGAGAAGTACACAGTTCATAGAAAAGCTGCAATTACACAAAAAAACAGCAAGAATTAAAGACGGAAAAGCAAACAGTTGACGTTTTACAGAAAGTAAGAAACAGGATATTGTCACCGACATGATATAGTATAGTTATTTATCACCAATGATAGTTTACTTGTCATAATGCAAAGATGAAATCCTGACAGGACCTTGCTATTATTCCCAACTGAACATTTCTACAGGTAGGTATTTTAATGAAGGAACGATATGTGGACAACATCTAATTATCATGTTATTTATGTTTTCTGATGCTGTCAGTGTTTATTGATGTTAAAAGCTGTAAAAAGGTCTGCATTTTAATTGTGATCAGATAAACAACGCTATTGTCCAAACAAAAAAAAGCAATTGGGCGTTAACTGCAATTTTAACATGTTTGTTAAGATAGTATCTATGTTGAGGAATCTCACCATGATTCAGTCATTGCTCTGCTCCAAGGAAGGTGAGTGGGACACTCTGTGATCGTAGAAAGGCCTCGCAAGTCCAGAGGTGGAGGTCGAGCTGTGAACGAAGAAAGGTCACAGCTATCAGATTGGTTATAGTTCTCGAGTATGCCACAGAAGTGTCAGTTACCAAAATCATCATGAGGAAAAAATGTCTGTATGAATCATCGACTGCTGTTTCTCATAAAAACGGAAAAGATTAAATAAAAGCTCAGTTCACCACTAATTTTTTAACATGAGCTACTGAGGCATGTTATGACCCTCACCTCTCCTCAAGCGAGGCTTTAGGTGCCGGTGAATTGGAGGTGGCGCAATATCTCCAGACGGACACATTAGCGGGCTGCGGGATGTGGGCGAGTCAACGCTCCAGTTCGGGTTGAGGAAACTGAATGTCCTGGGGCTCATGGGGATGTAGCCATCACTTTCAATAGTGGCAACAGAGGGAGAGGGGGAAGCCATGGGGACATACGACTCATCCTGGTAGCTTTGGACTTGTGTGGTATTTAAAGACTGCTGAAAGACAAAGGGTTATGAGATCAGACAAGTGGACAGTGTTGTTGTCTTGTTACAGTTGGAGTAAAATTAAATTACAAATGGCATTATCCCTTTTTGCGTGCGTAAGATGTACATTTTTTAGGTCCTACAGTAGCTTTTCATATTTTGGGAAATGCACTTGCAAAGACTTAGATACCATTATGTGTCTTTTGTTGATCTTTTATATTTTTGGGGTATTATTGCTGTTGATTACTTTCTTACCAGATTTAGACTCTGCCTTCTGTTCCTCATCAACCTGCTCTCAGCATCTCCTGAAGAAAGGCATGTATATATTAGTGAAAAATGACACGAAAGCTCACTTTCTCAACCATTAACATCAGATATGAAAGACTAATCCATGTGCAGCCCTATCACGATAGCACCAGGATTATTTTCAATTCTGCACTGTTAGGATTTACCCATTCTGAAATGGTCCAGGCCCGACAAAGACGTCCTCCGGGGAAATAGTGCATGGTGGTTTGAGAAGTGCCGGACACTCACAGCCCTTGGCTTGCGAGCTGCTTCATCACTTAGCTGCTCTGACAGGTGATTGGGCTTGGGTGGCAGCGGCGGAGGCGTTTGTATGTCACTCGTTGCCTCAAACGACGGCGAAGGATAAGGTTTGTCAAACTGGAAGACACTGGCGGCAGAGTGACGTAGTGGAGAGGAAGAGGACGACGGTAAGGCCATGGAGGTGCACGGGGCGCTAAAGGGAGAGTTAGTCAGCCTTCCATGGGGGAAAAGCGATGGGCTGGGGCTGGCGTGAGAGTTGGACGGAGAGGAATTGGTGTAAGGAGGCGAGGGGACGATGTCCTTGGCGGCTTCGTCTGAGGACTTCTGCTCCAGAGAGATGTCAGAGTTTGAAAAACTGCCATGTCTACAGATACGGAAGAAATGAAAACATAGCATTTGTCAGACGTGAACTTTTGCCGTCATTTCATCTTGTGTCAAGGGGTTTCACAGATTGTACATACCTACTAATGCTCGCAGTCCCCGTCTCACACTGCGACAGGAAGAGGTAGTCCAGAGGATAACTGGAATCTGGTTGGCTTGATACAGATGCTCGGTCAGAGCTGTCAGGCGACATCTGAAGAGAGGTGGGGGTGTGAGGAAAGCCTTCTTCTGAGCTTTCTGTAGAGAGGGGCAGAGAGCAGATCGTTTCTGAGAACAAGATAAGAAAACTGCCATTGTGTTGACACCAAAGACAGTCATGCACGCACACATCAAACACCAAGTCTGTGCTGTAAATGGAGCAGGTGAATTAGAAAAGAGGAATGGTATTTTTTTTGCAGCAGGCACGTTGAAAGTAGACACATGAGCCCCTGTTCCCTCTTTTGTTTATATAGTCTCCAATCCTTCTCATACGTTGGCCCTCGTTCAGAAATTTGTTTCATTCCATTTCACCCAAGGTCACCGAGTCAAGGCTATCCCCTCAGAACCAGGAGGGGTGGGGGGGGTGGGATATAAAAGATTTTGCATGTTCTCATGAAACATTTGCTCTCCTTCATGGATGTTTGTGTTCTCTGGTGGCTGCAGAACAACTTTTATATTCCTTTGCAAAAATTATGAGCTGGCGTCTCCCAGAGTTCTTTCCAGATCCAGGTGGACTCCGCCGCTGCTGTCCTACTTTCTCTGACAACTATTAATTTAAGGAAACATAACTTTAGACAATCTAGCTTTGTAGCCGACGACTTGTGTGGGTGTTTCTTCCTAGTGTGTAAAGTGATTTATGGTAACATGCAGGGCAGCAGCATATCAGCAACTTTCTGCCGTTGCTCTATCTCCTTCACACAGATGATAATGTTCTAACAGAAAGTCTCTGCACTAAATATCACTGTGATTATGCATTTTGGATGACGGCGAAGTAAAGGTCATAACAGCATCTTCCTAAGAATAGAGTCTAATGTGATCAGTTAGTAAATATAGTGATACAAGTGATATCGGGGGGGGGGGGGGTCTATCTAATAAAGCCCCGGAGCACGTTCTCAGGAAAAAAAAAATCTAATTATTTATCTGTTCGTTTTAGGGTGACCTCAGCTCTCTGTTGATCTGCTGTTATCTCCTCAAGTACAGCTGCAACGTTAAGCTGCATGACAGGCAAGCGACAACTACAACACTTTAACTGTAGGAAACATCTCGAAGCGTTTTCTTTACTCATATCGGAGGTCACCTTTCAATTACCAGTCATTAAACTGTGTATTGCGCTCGATGGGAGCAGTTTTATTAGAGTTTTATTCATGTACATTCCAGAGGAGTTGTATGGAAAACTGTAGTTAAAATATTAACGTATTTCCAATGTTAAAATACATGTTGTTGTTGTTGTTGTTGTTGTTGTTGCTGTAAAAAGAGCAGTAGATATGATTTGTATCAGATGTTATTAACCACCATGTGAAGATGTCTGATAGGGCTCAGTTACAGAGAAATGTATCTGTCTGTTTGACTGACAAAACAGCAACCTGTCTATGTTTTATTTTCATTTTTCAGATGATGTGAGGGGGAATCTTCTACTTAGTATCATTCAGACTGAATATAATTTACTTCTTTAAGTCTTGACAGCCACCCCCTCCCTCTCTGGTGTTTTTTAATTTAAAAAAAGAAAACATTGTGAAAAGAAAATGCATAAGAACATGGCAATTCCCAGAGATAAAGGGAGTTTGTGTGTATCAGACAATTTGCACAAGCTTGTAATTGTAAGTAATAAGTTCACTTCTCTGTCTGTCACTGTGGCTGTTTCCCTTTCCTCCAACAAAACTCAATGAGAATTTTATAAAATTTCCATGTGATATTGTCAAAGGAGTTGAAAAACTCTTTTGATAATATCCCCTTTAAGTGAGTCCTCTGACAAGTCAGGTAACAGCATCAAATATTTACTATTTCCCAAATGATGGAGCAGTAAAATAAATGAGGTAAAAGACAATAGATTTTCTATAATAGACACTGTTGAGATTGATACAATTTTCAGAGCCACCGCCTCAACGTTGTATTAACTTCTGACCCCTTTTTATTTAAGATCTCAGGCCCGTCACAATGGAAACACAATTCTGGGAAATCACTCAGACCGATGAGTGGGAAAAAGTTAAGAAAGAGTCACTATTATCTAAGTCAATGAGACTGAGAACTAATAAAGTGAAAATAGCTTTGGTTTTTTTGGTTGGGAAAGGGATGATTATATCAAATTGGAAAGTGTGAAAACCAAACTGATTTGCAATGGAAAACTCAATTGAGGATTTATTTTGCGTTCAACTCCTTCGGGCCAGTTTAAACCTGATTCTTTAGGTCAAAGGGTGAAGTCATTTCATTTGTGAAAATGTAATGTGCTCCTAAACCTGCTGTTATTATTTCTTTATTTTCCTCAATACACAGCAATTGTGAAGGTATTAAATACACAGCGGCAAAAGCTAAATATTTATGTTTAGTTCAATTATACATTGTATATTTTCACCATATGATCACGTTGTGATATACATTACTTTAAAATGGTCTCTTTTTTATGTTCTATAAACATCCATCTCCTTTGTCCCTGTCTGTTTTTGCTTTTTTATTATAGATAATATAGATTATGGTGATTGACACACCTATGGACACAACAAATATACACTGATCCTCGGTCAAAGCAGGATGTTGAGAGATCCCAGTTGCTCCTACTTTAAAAAATTAAAAAAGTTAGAAATCTGACTTGTCCTCTGACTCAATGTTGAACGTGATGAGAAAGAAGCGTCCTTGTGTTTGAAACCTGTCTGGTCTGTGATAGTCTTCACCAAAACCACACAGCACAAAAGGAACAATTTGTTTTGACCTAAATTTAAAGTTCTGACTTTCACTCCGCAGCTTCCTGTGTGGGGACAGGTGACATCAATTTCTTTTGTACCAGAGGAGTAGATGTGCAGAAAACACTGTGATTTTCAACGGGATACATGTAGGTACAGGTGGGTAGATCCAGGAGTGTGTAAAAGTGCAACTTCAACCCTCTGTGTATTTACCTGCATCTTCCAGGCTGCTAAAATGACAGATCTGACTGATGCTGCTGATCCAGCTGTTCATCTCCTCCTCTGTTTTGGCCACCAGGTAAAAGATGCGAGACGAGGTCTTCACCACAAAGAGGTGTTTCCCATGGAAGTCCCGCTTTATCCTGAGTTGCCCGTTGAGCATTTCCACCTCGCACTCTCTCAGGTCAATGGTGCGGATTGGCTTTTTGGAGTTCTTGCTTTGATAGTACTCCAGCACATCAGGATTACCACTCATGCGTCCCCTGCGAAGCACAAACCAGCGTTTCCTCCATGCCTGGGGGAGACAGGAGCAAACGGTTTATCAGGGAGGACCTCTTAACTTATACTCAATAACATTATTCCCTTTAAACACAGCGCTTCATGATTCAAGCAGCGATGCCTCCCCTGATGACTACAATTAGTCATGACCAGTCATGGGAATTAGATCACAGCTCACAACAGCTAACCTAGCATCTTTAAACTCCGTTTTTTTGCTTTTGATATGGTCAGTAAGCGGAACTTCAACTCTAATTTCCCAGAAGTACAGAGAAGAGGAAGTTCACTGTATTTAACTGAAAATGTCTAACACGAACGAAAGAGGTATTTATACAACATGGTCACTGCTTTATTCTGACAACTTACTGAAAACTAAATACTGAAACTGTAAACCGGTATCTATAGCTCCACAGATCTGGCTCAACCCAGCCCTGATAGGGTCAAATTTAGTCAAATTAAAAATAGTAATTGAAGAAAAACTAAAACTCATAGCAGATGTGTGATGTACACCCGTGAGTATCATTTTCACACATGGTTTTGTGGCTTTTGCAAACAATATATGGGTGGAGGATCTTCTGATTTGTGTGGAGTGAAACTTAACGTATTACATGGGAGGGTGATCTGCTCCTGCACAAGTCAGTTGGTAATTTATGTGTTCATACCAGGAAATGGTTAGACACACCACACTTACAGCCAAAAACACGACCAAGTTTAAGAGGAAACCGTAACTAGACAGATGGCAATTTGAAGTGACGTTTCGAATAAGGCAAACTGTGCTCTCTGAGAAAGATGCCAGTGTGTATGAACAGGTGCCTTTAATACAAATATTTAGTTAACATTGATAAATAACTGTCTGGTGTTTTTCATGTTGTGCTGTTTAAAATGATGCCAATATCAATCCTGGCTGACTTTAAACTTATAGAATCAGCTATGTTGAATACAGTATAACAACAGAGGGTGATGATAAAGACATATTCCCACAAAGGTAGGAATGAAATAAATAAACAGCTAAGAAACGAATAGTAAATTTATTTTTTTTAAACAGTCAGAATAAAATTACAAACTAAAATATGTGTACTATCTCCCAGCAACTTTGCTCTATCTATATTGAGATATTTCTAGAGAAAAATACAAGCACTTGTGAGTCAAGGCCAACTTCACCACCCACTGTAGTGGACTGGACTCTGGAGTTTAAAGCGTTAAACACACATTTGCCACGACAGTGAGTGGAAATGCAATGCTGGCACAAAATAAGACAACAGATGTTGATCCACGTCGGACGGGACTGTGGTTTCAAGTGTGTTGAAGAGACACTTTTGTCTCTGAGAGAGGTGCCAAAGGAAAAGTAAAGAGCTGGAGCCAAAGTCAGCAAACCCAATCAAACATCTATTTTGCATATAGCCTTAATTACTGCGAGGAGATGTTTGGTGTTCTTTTGACAACACATGACATGGTAAATGTTACCACAATTATTGAAATTTGCATAATGGCATGCGCCTGGACCTGATATTTGAATAATCAGGCAGATAACGCTCCTGCTCTAACAACAGTATGAAAAACATGTATCAGCTCCATGCTCTGTCATCAACAAGATTTGCATGACGGGCTAAAATAAGTTTCTATTTCCCTGCCCCTGAAAAACCCCCAAACCCCATCATCATCAACGCTGACACCTCTCCCCACCCTCTTCCCTGCACTGGTGTTGATAAATGACCCTCCTCCACCTCTATTCGCACAGGGGAAGTGCAAACAGCCATCACAGAGCTGGACTATTTCTGCTTGTCGCTTAAGTCTGAAGTGTCTGACTGCTGCTGACACTGCTTTCCATGTTTCACAATACACACGGTCATCACACAAACACATACACACAGAGCAGAGCGAGTGGCCAACATTATCACATGACCCCAACAACCACAAAACAGTGCAGGCTCTATACCGTCCATGTAAGCAATTATGTATATGTACATGCTGTGAGTCTGTATGAAGTACATCTGCAGCTTGTGACATTTTGTTTTTATCATAACACTGCACACACAGTGTTGTGTTAACCATGAAGTGGCTCCACCAACCAAAAACACAACAGTGAGGTGTTATTATTAAAACGAGGAAGATGATATAAAGGAGCTCAGCTTGACAGAAGCAGATAAGCATTCGGTATGTTTCCAAATCCTCATTCCACATCGCAACACACAGATACACACACACACACATACAAGGCACAACAGCACAACCTGGCATTCCAACAGAGGACATAAACAAGTGTCCAGTGTGTACTCCTACTCACAAATCTCTTCAGTTTCTTCTCCGGGGGGGATTTAATGAGCCAGCCGGTGCAGACCACATCCCCAGCACTCATCTTGACTGCAGAGCGTGTTGTCCTCACGGTGGCTGCCGCTGCTGCCGCTCCTGCTGCTGCTGCTGCTGCTTCTGCTGCTGTGAAACTGAGAGCACTGTGAAGCATATCCTGTGTTCTGGTATTCAGCCCAGCCACTCCAAAGGAGGAAGTCAAGAAACTGATCACACTGACAAAGAGAGACAGAGAAGGGGAGAGAGAGAGAGAGAGAGAAAGAGAGAATTATGTGTTTATTTTCTCTAGTGCTCGGGGCAAGTGGATGGAGCTGTTGGGCTGTAGGGAAGAAAAACAAATAGTGAGGTTTGACAGGTTTCAGGGCTAAGTTTGTATTGACCTACTGTACAACACGGAGACGCTGAGTCACATGTCGTTTAAAGATCTTATCTCCAGATTCACGTTTAATATGGTAAATGTGTTATTGATTTCACGTTGCTGTAGTAATGTTGTTTGTTTGTTGATGTGGTTTGTGAACTCTGCAAGAAACAAGAAGTGGTTTTAACTGGGAGAAACAGATCAAAATGTGAACCTTGAGGTGGTTTCTCTCGCAGTTTCTGGCTCAGTGACTCAGGGTGCGTCTATGAAGGATTGTAAACCCTTTTCCTCTGGGTGTGGGATCAATGTGAGGAGCTCATAATGAATCATGCTAATTTCATTGGCTCATGTTTTATGATGTTGTGCACTTTGTTTGTACAGTATGTATCTTGTTGAGTTGTGGGTATTCATATGCAGGCATGTCTAGGGATAGGGATGCTTAATGGTAGATGGTATAGGCCCATAATATACATTGAAAATTAGTAATATTAGAAGAAGAAAAAACACAATAGTACTTAGTAACAGTAGTTTTGTTTATTGTAATATTATTAGCAGTAAGAGGGAGGGTAGTTGCATAAAGATTAGGCAAGTCCTCATTTCTTCATAAATGTTCTGACATCATATCAGTCACTTGATCAAATACACTGTAAACATGTGACATACGTGGTGACTATAGACAACAAAACCACACAATGGCTTGTGTTCTATCAAACTATCTTTCACTCAACGAGAGAAGTTCACTTTTCACTTCTCTTCACAATACAAGGAAAGGCATCCCACTTATAAGTCACATCTCATCATCGCCATTTTAAATGTCTTCACTGAAGGGAAGTTCATACATCCTCATAGTCAGAATGAAAACTCTTTCCTATCATGGGTTCCTATCATCAGAAGTTTTCAAAAGGTAAAAACAGACCATCAGCATTTTACAGTTGAATAAATACTGTAAAGAGTCAATGTCACCTTCTCTGTTCAGGTTTCAGATCACCCAGCAGAGGGCGACATAATGACCTAGATTATCACATTATCACTGGGTAAATTTCATATTCATACATTATGACTCAGTGAAAACCCGATGAAGATTTGAATGCATGACTTACATTACACCCACATGGCCCACATTTACTTGGTATTACAGTGCATAACATTTAAATGTTTTCATTTGGTTAAAACACAAATCCATGGACATAAACACATGCATGATGCTAAAAAAACCCCTCCTATTTATCTACTTTACCTCGTGTATTACCAGAAAATATACTGTTATTCACCCAAATTATATTTCCACGTGTTTTTGTGTCAATAATACAATCACACTGAGTCATACCATGTATGTGTTATTCTCCTCTGTTACCTCCTCCTGAGGCCGCAGTCTCTGATTAAAACTCCCTGGAAAACTTCTGCTGTCCAGACTGCAATACATCACGCAGGCTGTGGGGGCAGCAGAGCCCCGAGGCCACAGTTAAACCGTAGAAAAGTCGAGAAAAAGAAACCGGTCTACGACAGTCACCAAAGAGCCTAGAAAACAGAGAGAAACAAGTTATTCCACTCGGTGTTACGCCATTTGAAACGGATTTGTGTGTCATTTTTTGTAAATAAATTAACATGAATTGACTCTGCTGGTGATTTGGGGAAAGTGAAATAACTGAATTCACAACGGCAACAAAATAACAACAAAAAACACCGTCCAACCGTTTAGAACTACACGGAAGTCACGTACATACGCAGCCGCCGCCATCTTTCCTCTGTCGTCGTTACTCTACTTAACGTTTACTAACGGCGACCAATCCTACGTCTCAACAGAGACGTTAAAATTACCCATGACTCCCTTCAAACGTATGACCTGTCTCTGGCCTTGGCGTGTAGGTAGCGCGGTGCTGCTAGTTGTCACTGAGTGAGCGCGGTTTGTAGGACTTGGTCAACGTTACCAAGCTGCTAGTAGTCCCAAACCAGCAAGCAGTCCGCCACTGAACTGGGAACCGTCACCGCGGAGCTGAGCCACGATGCTGAAATGTAGAACAGTTTGGAAAAAGCTTGCACCTCTAGCTAGAGACTCGTCAACTCTGTGCCGGCAGAATGTGAAAAGAGCAGGTCAGTAACTAGTTAGTAACTTGTGGGTCTCCTCTCCTTGCTAGCTGGCCTCAAGTCAAGCACACGCTGAGTGGTATTAAATAATAAGACAGACAGACAGACAGGTTTATGGCCGCCTGCTTGGTTTGGGTGACCAAGTAGATAATTGACACATAGTAGCATACAAGGGCATGTCAATAATTATCTAATTTCAACCACATATTGATCTTTAAATACAATGATAGTGGATGATACATCTTTGAGTTTTTAAACCAGTTCTGGTTTGTGTGTCAAGTATATAATCTGTGTCCTGTGTGGTTTAGCCATGCTGATTTGGTTGGGGTCATGCATGAGGTTGTTTGGGTTGTATAAGCCCCTTGAGACCCTGATAGGATAAACTCAACAGGCACATGTCTGTGGCTTGCTGGAGTGTATAATTATGAAGGCAGGTAATAAACGGGGCATATTAGTTACGAGAAAGGGTTGATTCAAGTCAATGATTCTCATGCAAACTTGGCACCAAGTTTGAGTGAGCCCATTTTTATTTTTGGTGTGAAGTTCAGAGCTTATGCTGAAACATTGAGACTTCATATTTCACTTTATATCATCTTAATGTGATTTATATAATTAATCTTATTATTTAACAATATTTAAAAACCCTATCTGTATGACACATTTCCTAACAATATTACAACAACATTACAGAAGAAGTGAAACAACAACATCATGAGGTCAAATAAACTGACTGGAGGAATTAATGTAAATGATAACTTTCACAGAGGGAAAAGTTTTAAGAAGGGGTTTAAAAGAAGCTAAATAACTGGCTTGTCATGCTAGGATTTCAATAGGTGGAGGTTTCATAGAAAGCTCCGTCACCCTCTTGTCACAAGCTGCGACCTGGTAGTAAATAGAAAGCATCCCAAAGCAGATCTCAGTGGTTAAAAGGGCACATACCAGGTAAAATAAATCACATTGGTATTTAGGAGAAGGACATTCATGTTGTTTAAGTTGAGAAGTCAATTCTGAACTAATCTACCAGGAGTGAGCCTTTTGTAATGTATGTAATGTAAAGGGGCAAGTACAGAGGTGATCAGAGGTGACCATGCCTTTTGTCCTGGTAATTAAGCCAAGCAGCAGCAGCAGCAGCAGCAGCAGCAGCAGCAGTTTGAACCAGCAGGAGATGTTTAAGAGATTCCTGTGCGAGTAAACATCCATCACAGTAGTCTAGGTGGGAAGAGATAAAATGTTTTCACAACATCCATGGGCACATTTTACAGGTGTATCATACAGCCAGCGGCATTCAACATTTGGCAATTGCTTGTCTGCATGTATCACATTGTCACCCAGACTAGCTACTCCTTTGCTTTCATTAACCACAAATGAAGCACCTTTTCACACCCTTGTATAAAACATAGGAAAGAAGGCTGAACAGTAGTGCCATGCTTGTTGCATCTTGCGTCATCATTGCAATTTGTCCAGACACGTAGCAAAGACAGATGCTATTGACAGAAGCAGTGAATATATACTTAATTTAAGTAGTCAGACAGTGAAAACCTGATAATCCTGATCAACGTAACAAAACCAACACCTCTTCAGTCACGGTTAATGCAGCTGTTTGTCATTTTACCATCCTCCACCATTCAAAAAGTTATATTTTAATCATCAGACATGACAGATTTCATCTATAAATCCAAGTGCACTGCATTAGTCAGTGTCATTATTAGTGTGTATGAGATGTGGCTTGGAGATATATCATGATTTTGATAGATCTCATTATTTTTTGTGGGACAGTAGTTGATACAGTTTTGTCCAATTAATTTGTTGTCTTTATTGTTTTCAGGTTTGAACAATGCCAGTGCAGTACGTGTGCCAGCAGCCCACATGTCCAGTGGGGCTGCTGGGGGAGGAGGGGAAAATAAGGTGTACTTCCTCCTAGTAGGAGCAGCCTGCCTTGGAGGGGGGATATATGTGAGTGTTTATATGTGAGAATATATGATATGCTTAATCAAAAATGATTGTGGTTTATTTATGTGACATTTCAGACAAAGATTAGGTCCATAGAGGTTTATTTGAATGTGAGCATTTTTGCTGTTTGTTCCCACTCTGCCTGTTCAGATGTTGACTGGCAGTTGAACCTGGATCTTATTGGCAGATTTAGGCTATTTCCTACAGTAGTAGTACAATAGTTAAACTAGTTGAGTAAATAAAATACTTTTTTTTTTTTTTACAGACCTACCGAACTGTAACTGGTGACCAGCAAAGATACCTGGATCGTATGACACGTAAATCAGATGCACAAATATCAGCCGCACCCTCCCAGTCAGAGCCTCCTGGTGAGTAATTTCACAAACAGGTTCAAAGATAATCTAATCAAAGCTGCAGCATTTTAATGTGATATTTCTTTTATGTATATACAATTAAGAATTTTACATTTTTAGTTATTTTTGCTTTGTTTCGGCTGCAGAAGACACCGAGACAGCAGGTGAATTACTTTTCTATCATACCTGAGCATAAACTGTGCCTTAGCTATAAACATCTGATATGATATGATATGTATATTGTATATTATATGAAAATCTTTTAAAGGAAAGCTTTGTGGTGTTAAACTGTAGTTAGGGTTAAGGTTATTTGCTTCAGAATTAGCTGACTCTGCAGCGTGCACCATAGCTTCCTCTTTATTACCATGTAAACAGCAAGACAAACTGTATTTAAATCTGTGTTCAGATGACCTTTATGACCAATTGGCTTCTTAGTTTTAACTCTGGTGTATAAATTAATTGTTTGATTGTCAAATGATATGCTATATATCAGTCCAAGTTGATCACTTCATAGCTGCTGTTTGATGAATCTGTTCATTCCTCTCTCAGCCGTCCCTGAGCCAAAGCCTGAAGCAGCACCTTCACCAGAAACTGAAGCAGCGGCCCCCAGTGAAACAACTGAACCATCCCCAGGTAGTCTGCATTCTGCTCTATACACCTGAATGCATGCATAAAGAGTGCCTCTTGTATAAGTCTGTTTAAAACTAAAGTAAGAGAATAACAAGTTGTACTTTGCATGTATTTAAATGTACTTTTGATGAAGGCTCATGTTAGAATTAGCGACACCAACTGGTAAAGTCGGATTGGTGCAACATAAGTGGGCTAAACACACCTGTCTTTTCACTCTTCTTTATACCCTGCTCATAATTGTCACTTCTGTGATGTGTTAAAAATACACTTTTATGATGGTGACAGGATTTATACATGGGGCCCTGTGTTTATGTCTTAACCTGTGTGAGTCGTGTCTATGTCCATGAACCATAACTTCTTGTTGCATGTTTTCATTTCCTTGTGTGTCTCTCATGTATTTAGTGATGCATGTGTCATTCTTACTTTGTTTTGTTTGATTCATTTATGTCCTCACATTGTATATTAACCCTTGTTACAGTTTCATTTTACGAACACTCACATACTCACATTTTCCATTCTGATGTGTATTTCTGTTTTTTGTGAGACACAGTGTTGGGAGTATTTTCTACAAATATGTTTGGCTCCTTCTGAACTTTGCTATCATATTTGTGATTTCATTGGAAACCTCTCCTGCCTGGCATTTTCCCCGTGAATGTGTCATACTTTGTGAACCTTTTTTTCCCTGGGACTTTCCTCAAAATATTATTTTTAATGTCAACTGTAATGTGGTAATATTGGTCATTATTGGAAGCTTCCCTTTTAAAGTGGATATATTTCTTCCTCCGGTCTATTTTGTGCTGCGCTTCGGATGCAGATCGTCTTCACACTAGTTTCTAATCCAAACAGGAAGTCTTAAAACAGAATTACAAAAGTCCCTGGTACTTGTGAAAAACATTGTGGTAACATGACGCCTGATGAGACATTTGACCTCGTTAATATTTCTGTCAAATATAACTCTGGTTATGGTTGTCACAGATAATAATAGAGAATAAATAAATAGGTTCTTACCAAAAAACTTCCTAAACCTGCAGAATATTTGCATCTGGATGACTTCAGCACACACAAGGCTAACAAGCTTTTAACACAAAAACCACTGATATGCTGTGGTATTTGTACATTTCTATAGAATTGAACCACAAACTGGGCAGCTTCCAATTGATACTGTAATAGTTTGCATGCTCTGCGGACTTTTCCTAAGGTTAAAGCTGGAGAAATGCATGGATACCAAAAGTCTTCCCCTTCAATGATCTCTAAAGAGTTTAGTCTAAACCCGTACTATGAATTGCCTCAACAGCAGATGAGCCGGTGGCAGAAGCATCTCCAGAGGAAGCAGCAAAGCCACCTGCTGCCCCTGTAGTTGAGGAGGGTAAGATTTGAATAGCTAAGATATTAGTCCCTGCAGTAGTACAGGCAATTTTTACAGATTTAACATATAAGGTGTAGTGACCATTAGAGGCAATTATGTAACTTTTGCAACTATACTACCAGAACCAGCACCTGCAGCTGAGTTGCCCCCGGTTGAGCTTACAGAACCGCCTCCAGCACCTGTTGAGGAGAGTGGTAAGCAGTTAGTTAGAGAAGTTAATACATTTTTTCCCACATGCGATGGTTAATTTTGTCTTAACTGGATAAATGATGCGGTTATTCGAACAGAACCTGTAGCAGCTGCAGCAGAGCCAGAGCCAGCCGAGCCTCAGCCTGACGTTGTGGCAGAGAGTGGTAAGCACTCAGTCAGAGCTGCTCATGGAGCCAGTAAAGCACTTTTGCCACATTGTGAGGGTTCATTTTGTCTTAACTGGATAAATGATGCAATTATTCGAACAGAACCTGTAGCAGCAGAAACCCCTGCAGCAGAGCCAGCCGAGCCTCAGCCTGACATTGTGGCAGAGAGTGGTAAGCACTCAGTCAGAGCTGTGCATGGAGCACATTAACACGTTTGCCACATCAGAGGGTTTACTTTATCTTAACTGGTTAAATGATGCGGTTATTCGAACAGAACCTGTAGCAGCTGCAGCAGAGCCAGCCGAGCCTCAGCCCGACGTTGTGGCAGAGAGTGGTAAGCACTCAGTCAGAGCTCTGCATGGAGCCAATGAAGCAGTTTTGCCACATCAGAAGGTTAATTTTATCTAAACTGGTTATATGATGCGGTTATTCGAACAGAACCTGCAGAAACCCCTGCAGCAGAGCCAGCCGAGCCTCAGCCCGACGTTGTGGCAGAGAGTGGTAAGCACTCAGTCAGAGCTGTGCATGGAGCCAGTGAAGCACTTTTGCCACATCTGAGGGTTTACTTTGTCTTAACTCCTTAAATGATGCGGTTGTACTAACAGAACCTACAGCAGCAGCAGCAGTAGCAGCAGAAACGCCTGCAGCAGAGCCGGCCGAGCCTCAGCCTGACGTTGTGGCAGAGAGTGGTAAGACCATTGTCCAGCTACGGTTGGAGCGGGGAGGCGGGAAAAACATGACACCGATACTTTCTCCCATTTCCATAATGTTAATGTTACTTTCACACAAGCTTTTCTTCCATTTATTGTATAACAGTTTTTTCTTATTACAGCGTTTCTTCCTTCCTGCTTATGTCTTTTTCACACTGTTTTGGGTTCTTGTAATGATAAAGGTTAATTCTACTCACATAAACCTTTATTTTCTTTTATTTACCAGGTCCAATTATTCCTTTCAGGTGTATTTTTTTTTATAGGTCATGGGTATTGATCAACATGAAAGATCATATTCTGACCTGTGTCTCTCTCCTGTTTTGGCTTATTGCTTTTCTCTCGCCCGCTCTCTTTCGCATGCAAACTGCAGTAGCGGACTCCACACCTGCCTCTCTCAAGGTCCCCTCACACGCCCCCTACCTCCTTATCGGCGGAGGCACGGCCTCTTTCGCTGCTGCCCGGTCTATTCGAGCCAGAGATCCTGGTGCCAAGGTGAGTCAGGCCTTTTGTTTTCACTTCATTATCCACTGACTCGCACCTGGGAATTCTCAGTTAAACTTTTTTTTCACATGTTTGCTACCAGGTATTAATTATTACTGATGAGCCAGACCTTCCCTACATGAGACCCCCGCTGTCCAAGGAGCTGTGGTTCTCCGATGACCCCAGTGTGACAGAAACACTACGATTTAAACAGTGGAATGGAAAGGAAAGAAGGTGTGTTAAAAAGTTTCTTCTCTGACCCATTATGTGTCAACACCCGTCTCTGTTTCTTTCCTATGATAAATGGTCATTCCACTCAAGTTCTTTAATTACAATTAAAGATTCCTTTGGTGGTGTTTTTTTTGTTTGTTTCTGTTTATGTAAACATCGCTGTTCACCTCAGCATGTAGACACTCTGATACTGCTGGCTTCTTCTTTTCTTCACACTGGTCACAACAAACACTGTAGACACAAAACAAAACTTGCACCACATCCTGTGTTGTAAATTTTTTTTCCCCACCTTAATGTCATAATACCAACTAAAACGGGCAACCTTGGTTGGTTTATGCATGAGTCTCTACCCAGTTAGTTGCAAAAAATCAACACGTTATATATAAACATGTTTTTAATGAGAAAGTGTATTAAATTGAATATCTTATTTATTTTCCAGCATCTACTTCCAACCACTTTCCTTCTACATTCAGCCAGATGAATTTAATAGTGCACAAAATGGGGGAGTGGCTGTTCTCACTGGTAAAAAGGTTGGTTTGCATTTGTTTATTTGGAATTTTAATAATTTTCTACAATTCATATTTGAGTTAATAGAAAAAACTACCATAACCGTTACAATTGTAGTCTTGGATCCTTAAAAATGGGATTTTGAACACGGTTTGAATGTGATTTAATCCGTTTTAGGTGGTTCACATGGATGTGAGGGGAAACAAAGTCAAACTGGACGATGATACTGAGATTTCATACGACAAGTGCTTAATCGCTACGGGTAAGCTTCTGTCTTTGCATTTGTCTGTGCGTGTGGCTTAGACCTGGTGGAAACTAACTGAACTTTGGTCTTTAGGCGGCGTGCCAAGAAATCTACAGGCCGTTGAAAGAGCAGGAGAGGAGGTGATGAAGAGGACAACATTGTTCCGCAAGGTCAGTGTTTAGCCACAAGGGGGCACTAGTATGTGTTAGTGATGGTACGAGGCAAAATACTGTAGAAACATGTCATATTTTGAGGTGATGGAAGTACTTACTTTGCATAAGTTAATTTGATGTAAATGTTGTTCCCCTCCACAGATCGATGACTTCAAATCACTGGACAAGGTCTCCAGAAACATCTCGTCCATCACAATCATTGGCGGTGGCTTCTTGGGCAGCGAGCTGGCCTGTGCCCTCGGCAGGAGATGTAAGGCTCTGAGACTAGATGACACAACATTAGAGAATAGAGGGTAATGCTGATGTTTAACAGAAGTGAGTTATTGCTCTGTGGTTTGATCTTCTGTGCTCTTTTCTTTTCCCAGCAACGGAATCTGGTCTGGAGGTGATACAGATGTACCCTGAGAAGGGCAACATGGGCAAAGTGCTGCCAGAGTATCTGAGCAACTGGACGACAGAAAAAGTCAAGAAAGGTTAACGTTCATTTTACTTGATGGCTTGTCTTAACCTCATTTCATACAACTAGCTGTAAGGTCAAAGGAAAGAGACAGCTGTTATTTATTTATCTTTTTTTTTTGTTCTCTTTATTAATACATGAGTGTTCCTGCTTTGGTTTTCTAGAGGGTGTGAAAATAATCTCAGAAGCTCTGGTGAAGTCTGTGACCTACAAAGAAGATAAACTAGAAATCAAGCTGAAGGATGGCAGACTGGTGGGTCATTTTATTCTGTCCATATGCAGCATAATTCAAGAAATGAAGAGACTTATTAGTTAATAATTATTTTGTGTGTTGCTCTCGTAGGTGAAAACGGATCACATTGTTGCAGCTGTTGGCTTGGAGCCCAACGTTGACCTTGCCAAGTCGGCAGGTCTGGAGGTGGACTCTGACTTTGGTGGCTTTCGGGTCAATGCAGAGCTGCAAGCCAGGTCCAATATTTGGGTGGTAAGTTAAGTGGTAAGGTAGGAGCTCACTCCTGCCACAACAGGCAACAACATCATGAAGAGCTGCGTAGGAGAGATAACGATGCATTATTCATCTCAAAATCTGTTAGTCCACACACATTGTCCTTCCACCAGTATTGTAACAGTTATGACCTCTGCAATGGTTCATGTGTTCTGTCCATCTATGTAAAAATAGAAAAATGCTTGAGCTCATAATGTGTAGCATGAGTTAATAATAGATTAGTTATCGGTCAGACATATTTACTGTATATCAGCATGGAAACATTGACCACCTACTTTTGGAGGAAATCGGTCTAAAGTGATAAATGAGTGACAGAGTTTAAATAAATGATTGAAAGATAAAAGCTACTGTAGTAGATTTGTAAGGTTTGATATTATTTACTTAGTAGATCGAGGTAAGCTGCATACACACTTTTCATGAGCTGCTGTGCTCTTTTTTTATTTTTGCCAAACCTTTTCAGTCTTTTCTTTGATTATACCGCCCTCTACAGGCTAACTCAAGTCATAGTCCAGACAAAACAGAGACGCGTCCTCCATGTCCATCTCTGTCTTTAAATGTAGCTTTTTGTCTTCAAATTAAGATTTATCAATACCTTTTAATGTGGGATAAATAATTACTAATTTGTAATCCATGCACTATGCTCTCAAATCTCCTCATTCCAGGCTGGAGATGCTGCTTGTTTCTACGACATCAGACTGGGCCGCAGACGAGTGGAGCACCACGATCACGCTGTTGTGAGTGGTAGACTAGCTGGAGAGAACATGACAGGAGCCAGCAAACCCTACTGGCATCAGTCTATGTTCTGGTGGGTATTAGACCACTTCCTGTTTCCTGAGTTGCAAATTTTTTAAAACCGTAACCAATGAAACCAGCTTGAAGTTGAAATGATGTTTTTAGAGAGCGAGGACCAGTCTGAATTGCTGATTGCACTTGTCCGCATTCATAGGTTATATTTATATAAGTGGGCACTGGGGCAGCATGTACAATGACTCAGATTTAATCCTTTTAGAAGTCAGATGAACATGCTTGATTGCTTTGAAGTCTTAAATACCATTATGTCCTGAAATATTTAAAACGCCTTTAAAGGACATTAAGGGAGGAGTTGGCCGCAGAGGAGCTGCATTACTCAGGCAGACTTTTTTCAAACCCGTCATAAAAATACCAACAAAAAATTGTTCAGTGAGTAATTTCCCCCTTCTTCACAGTTGACCGCTGTGTTTTGTTTTTAGGAGCTTGTGAAATGTAACACTGCTTGACTGTGGTAAATGTAGACAAGAAAAAATGAAAACAAAGCACAGGGCCGTGAGACAAACTATCATGACTTAAGATGGAGTCAGATTGACATTCCTGTCACTGACGTGTAATGTGTCATCAGGCTTCTGTGGCGCCTCCTCTGATAAGTGAATGGGACACACAGCACTTATGATTATTTAGCAGCACTGGCCAGTTAGCGCATTTAAATATCTTCAAGTTGGTTTGTTTTTATGTATTTCTTCCAGACAAATGAAGTTCACAGCTAAATGTGCGCTCTCGGCTCTGTTGCATGTGTCTACTCTAGAAAAGCAGAGATATGTGAGGCAGACACATACAGTGTTTGAGAAAGTAAAGTATAAAAGCTAGAAATTGCTGTGCTTCACATTGGAGGATGCATGTTAGAAAAATCTTTCAGCAGAAATATGCAGAGTGTTTTGTGTTTGCTCGGACAATGTACCTATTATTCCTTCAACATGTTTTCCATTTCCATGTGGTTTCTCACAGGAGTGACCTGGGTCCGGATGTAGGCTACGAAGCCATCGGGATTGTCGACAGCAGCCTGCCCACAGTGGGAGTGTTTGCCAAAGCCACTGCCAAGGACACGCCTAAAGCTGCCACAGAGAAGTCAGGTAGGAACGTTTATTGTCTTGTGGAAAAAATCTTAATTCTGACAAACAGACTCTTGAGACAGAGGATCTGATTGTGCGTTTTTCATCGAACGTGCCGCAGGAACTGGGATCCGCTCGGAGAGTGAAACAGAGGACACAGCTGTCAGCCCAGTGGCCTCTTCAACACCTGCCCCTGCTTTGGCGCCGCAAAAAGACAACTACGGCAAAGGAGTCATCTTCTACCTGCGAGACAAGGTCGTAGTGGGCATTATCCTGTGGAACGTTTTCAACAGGATGCCCATCGCAAGAAAGGTACGCACCATCCCTTTTTTAAGGAAACTTTGTTGTATCGTAGTGTAGATTAACTATGTGGTTAATGTGAATTGTCCATTGTTTTATTTGTAGATAATCAAGGATGGAGAGGAACATGCAGATCTGAATGAAGTGGCAAAGCTGTTCAACATTCATGAGGATTAAGACGGTGGAGGCTGGCACTCATTACTGGAGGGAATTATGCTTCATGGGAAGACTGAACTTTGGCAGTCATTGCCACACTCTTTAAAACACAAGTGATCACGCATACAAAACTGGACGTTCAGTGTAAATTATGTCATGTGGCTGAAATATTTTCATATTTGAAATTTGTATCTTCTGCACCGTTTGTTTGTTTATTTAATTTTTTGTTATTTTCTTTTTTTTATCCAGGAGAAATCACTGTCTCATCTTCCTGCTATATGCCCAAACCTGTGTGATTGTATGTCTGCTTTCCCCATCAGGCTGAACATGTTAAATATGGATAATCATTTCCCTCTGTGTGATCAGAGCAGCTTGTCGTGAGAGAAGCTGCAATAAAAGCTATTTTTAAATTGGAGTGATCCTTTTATTTTCAATTTTCTTGATATTAACACTGACAGAAATGTTGACCTGCATTAATCGGAGCTGTGACTGACGGTTGTTAAATTGGTTGATGGTTGAGCTCATCTGTCATGAGACATTTAAATCGGTGTGTGTGTGTGTACTGCTTGGCAGATTGACTGTGGATGAACTGTGATTGGACCTTGTTGAAGTGTAGTCTCAGCCAAAAACACTTATTAGTGTTATTATATAGAAAGACTTTTAATAAGGGAACTTGATGATACATTTTACAGTGTGTGGAATTATGATCTACACAAGTAGATCCAATGTCCTCCGACAAAAACATTGAAATGAAGCTTGGCCTACTTATCTTCTCCGGAGGTAAAAATGCTCAAGCATGCAGAAACAGTGTTTTTTTTCCTCATAACTGTGGGCTTCTTGTTATTAGGATTCATGTTTCATATTTTCACATATTTCTTATCCTACTTGACACTGTGGGCTTCAGAGCGAAGTGTGGAATGGCCTTTCAAGTGTGAGGCAAACACGTGCAGCCATAACGTCCCATCGCTTTTTTTGACATTAATTTTACATGAGTAAATGGCTGAACCGCCTCCCCCTCTGTATGGGAGAATAAACATGAGCTTCCACATTTATATCTGAATTTGACTGGCGATTTGAAGATGAAATAATTAGACCAGAAACTTGGGGCAGCTCTGCTTAAGATAAATATCCCCTGGATATGTACTTCCGCTTAAAGAGATGTGTTATACTTGAATTAATTGGAACTTGATGCCTTCATCCATTTACTCTTTTGAATGCAAATACAATCTTGTTAACTGCGTAACCCCTGTCTATGACTCCTCATGGTCTTTTAATTAACAACATTGATTTTATTAATTGACCTAAATGATTTCTGTAGTTGATCTAAATTAAATTTTAGCTCAAAGATCTGTACATGTATTTACACTAAAGGATGTTATATACTGATAATGCTGGGGTTTTCTTTTTCCACACTCTGCAAATATCGTTACAATATGAAAAACACCTCAGACACTGAACATGGAAGATGTCTGGGTCACTTAAATTATGGTTGTCAACTGAGAGACAAGTTTTAATTTGCTGTAGCAGAGTTCTAGAAATATTTTATATGGTCATTTAGAGTTTTATATAAAAACTCAGCAATATTTAAACAACATCAAATAAACGGTTCCTCGTAGTTTCATTATTTTTCATCTCTGATTTGACTTCTAGATGTTTCTGCTAATCTGATGCTGTCATGATGATGATGATGAGCAATGTGATGCCACTCTGCTACGAAAATGGCCCTGTCTCTTTAAATGTTCTTGCAGTAGTTTCTTCGGCATGCATATGGCCATGAAAAAGAGATAAAGCTTGAAGTCATCCACACAAACACAGGCAGAAGAAGAAAAAAAAAACCCACCCTTGGAGTTTGAATTATACAGCAGCCGCTTCCTGTATTTTACACCTGCAGAAGGAGGAGGCAGCTCAGCTGAGCCCAGACCACAGAGTCTGACTGAAGAGCAAACAACAAGTTCCCTGCATTCGAGTTTTTTCTTTTCCTATTTTTCCCTACTTCACTCAAACCATTTGTTTTGTTATTGGCAGCTAAGGATGTTATTGCACATCTTGTGTATGGCATGGGCTTCATCTTTCATTTTTCTACAAGGCAGGTAAGACACTATTTAAGGTTTAAGTATGCCTACTTGACCTATAATGTTAATTGTATTTTAATTCTGCTGGTTGATTGGTTAATATTTTTATATTTTTTATAAACTGTATATTATTTTTGCAGTGTTTTTACTGTGTTTAATATGATGTGACAGTGACGGCAGACAGTAAAGAAGTACGGATAATAAGGCAGGAGAGGAGCCGTGTGCTTCTTTGACCCAGAGGCATATTAACACTGCAGTTATCATCAAGTGAGAAGAATCGTGCATGAAATATTTTACAATCAATAATTAAGAGACAACGGGTCTATTAATTGAAAATGTTCATTAATGTAAGATGCAGTATTACAGTACATTACAAATTACATTAAAAATAAGAAATTTCACTGCTGAATTTGACTAAACTAGGTCTTTTAAAGATATTTGAAATAGTTTGATCCGATCTGAGCACTGTTCAAGGAACGACACTTGATTAATTGCAATAAATTAATATAATATAACATCAAAATCTGTGATTCTTCCAGCTGAAGTGTTTGATATTGAACATCTGTAAATTAATTTTAAGGGTATTATGTATTAATAGCCAAAGTCAAGGAAAAGAAAGAGGGAAATATCAGTAGGTCCAGAGTTAGTTGTCCTGTCACTCGGCAGGTCTGTGCTCTGTAAGGAGATGAAGTTGCCCAGCAGAGCGGCCAAGCCCCCCTCTCCATCTGACTTTCTGGATAAACTGATGGGACGTACATCTGGTTATGATGCCCGTATCAGGCCGAACTTCAAAGGTAATGCAGTGTGGCGGGCAGGGACCTCCTCTGTCAGTACAGGTGTGAGAAAGTACGCTGCTCAATTTGCAGAACAATCTGGGCAGTGAGGCAGCACAAATCACTCACAGATGGGTCAGAAGTGAGAGATACTGCAGGCTACGACTCCTTTTTTTTTTCTCTTTTGGTCATGTGTTGTCACTCTGCGCTGACCCACAGCCTTGGGTTGTGATATTTTTACACACATTTCTCCTCCTTCTGATCTCTCCCTTGTCATAAACGTGCAGTTGCCGCTTTACATTACACCACAGGCTTCTTTCAGGCGGTCTTGATCACTCATGAGTGAGGCCAGCAGATTCTCTCTGACATACTTCCTCCTCAGCCTCTGGGGTCGCATTTCATATATATTTCATACTTGCTCCACATCCTCGTCAGTGCATGCTGGGTAAATCCCGACCGATTATCTATAAATACACTAATGTAACTAAAGGACAATCAATAAATTATTGCCTCTTAGGAAATGAGTCGCTGAAATATTTAAAGTTTCAGTGGTCGACAGATGGACCAAACTAATGGGAGCATAGTGGAAATGACAACACAATTTCATGCTGGTTATGTTGGATAAGTCTATTTATCAGGACAGAGCGTGGCACATTATAAAAGGAACAAGCTGATGTTATTTTGCGGGAACACTGTGCGCTTTACCAGTCTTAATACTTCATGTGGTCTCTTCAGAAAACCTCTCTGGTGTTGTCTTAGAAACTAGTGTAACTGTGGTGTGTGTGATGACAATCTGCCTCTGTCAGGTCCCCCTGTCAACGTCACCTGCAACATCTTCATCAACAGCTTTGGCTCCATCACTGAAACAACTATGGTGAGAAATGGATCTATACAATGGTCCCACTTTATTTGGTCTGAAATTCATGCATTGTTTTTTCACTCAAGTATTGTACTTGAATAAGAACTGGATGTATTTTAAGACAAGCCTATTACTTTACACTTGAAACTGGTTAACAAAAAAAACAAAACAAAACAAAAAAGTCTAATTTTAACTACTGCGATTCGTATTTTTGAATTAAAATGTCCAAATCTGAGGCCAAAATTTTAAGGCTATGTTACAACATCAGTCATCACAATGCAGAATATTGAAACACTGCCAATACTAGGATTTCAGTCACTGTAGTTTGGACTACAGAGCTGGATAATGCTCATTTATCAGACACATCAAACTCTTTGATGTTCATTCATTTGAAGAATTTCTAGCTCTTTGCTCTCTTTCTTTGGATAGGCCTAGTTTCACGCTCCCTAAAGATAGTACTGTACTACTAGCATTAGATTATGACTAATTAGTGACTGTAAACATCATCTTGTTAATTCCTTACATAACATTTGCTATGATTTGATTTTCTTGTATCTCTGCGTCTTTCAAATCAGGGGCTATTATTTATTTATGAGGACTATTGAGAGTGTTTGGGGATTGGCTTACATTTTTTTATTTATTCAAGTTAGGAGTTGGAGACTCCTCTAGGGAGAGCCATCAAAATTTAATTGATGAAATTGTAAGTGAGGTTTGCTGTCATTTAGTTATGAGTATCCCAGTCTGTTAGTCAGCATTATGCTGCGTCTTTCCCCCCTACAGTTATTTGGCATTGGCACAGCGCACCTCACCTGCTGAGAGATGCTGCAGGTTTATTTGTTTTTTAGATGGCATATGCAAAATAGCCAAATGTTACTGAATTAGACTGCTTCTACAATGGCATGAATTACCATTTCCTGCTGTATATGTATACTGTATGTTGTTTTAATCATTTATACCTATATTAATTATGACTTAACTCACTACTGTAGGACTACCGCCTCAATGTTTTTCTGAGACAACAGTGGAATGACCCTCGGCTGGCCTATAAGGAGTATCCAGACGACTCTCTGGACCTGGACCCTTCAATGTTGGACTCCATTTGGAAACCCGACCTGTTCTTCGCAAATGAAAAGGGAGCAAACTTCCACGAGGTTACGACGGACAACAAACTGCTTAGGATATTTCAGAACGGGAACGTCCTCTACAGCATCAGGTGATCCTGACTTTAGATGGTCAATCAGGCCGATTGATGCAACAGGATGTGTCTCTGGCAGACATTAACAATCCAAGCCCACGGTTTGTTAAGATGCTAAATGAATATTAACTTCTGCCTCTGCGAGTTGCAGTCTAAACCTCTATGTGGTGCAATGACATGTTTGCTTCACTTCAGTTCAGCTCAATTGTAATTGTACTGTCCAGCCCACACTGTAACTGCAGGCTAAAGCGGGATTAGGTCAGCAACGTGGCAGTAAAGCAGTGGTGAACTGTAGCATGATGGTACAGAGTTATAATTAGAAAACACTGTACAAAAAGAAGACGGTGGCCATGTTTAAAGCTCTATAAGTGATTCTGTTACCAACACCAACCAAGAACCAAGAACCAACGTCAGCCAATCAACATTCAGTTAGAATCTGTTGTACAGCTGACCACCATCTCTCTGGATGAGACTGGAGCACCAGCACCAGTCACTTTCCCCCTCACTGCAATATTACTCATCTTCACTCTGTCCTTACTGTAATAAAGGGAGCCCAGTGCTAAAATAGGGAGTGAAGGACATTATGACTCAACACAAAGCTGTGTCAGCTACAGAAACAGATAATTCAGAAATGTATTATCAGTAAGGTCCTGGCCAACATCCCTTGTTAAGAGATGTTCTTTTTTAAAATATATATCTTTATCTCTATATACTGTGTACTGTGAGGAGGTGGGTGGTGTTAGTGATGGAGAGGTGGAGGGGCGGTCATTCTACTTTTTCTTTTTTCCACTGATGGTGGTGTGGTGCTCTCAGCCCATTTTACGTCAGGCCTTTTCAAAAGGGGATGACAGTTGTCTGTCAGCACCTGCCGGTCCTTTGTGGTTTGTGTGGGGTCCAGCCGAATAGAAAGATGAAGAGGAGGACATTTGTCAGAAAGGTTAGAGCTGCTTGAGGTGTCCCTTAATGTAGGGTGAGTGTGCAAAAAGGGTTTGAGTGACTTCTGAGCAGGAAATAGCTGGTGCTGTGGGATTTAAGACGCGTTGGTAAGCTGGGTATCAGCTCTTTTTTTTTTTGTCCAGGCATGGATTAGAGTGTGAGGGTATCACCTTTTCATTGTGCACACCTTTCTGCTACCATTAAGGAGCTGCTGCCTCTGTTTTCCAGGCTGACGCTCACGCTTTCCTGCCCCATGGATCTGAAAAACTTCCCCATGGACAGCCAGACGTGTATCATGCAGCTTGAAAGCTGTAAGTTCGATTTGCATGGCAGAGATGATGTTGCACACAGATCCTGCCATAAACTAACTAATTACATATCATATATCTCCTCTCTGTCTCTGTCTCTGTTCTAGTCGGCTACACCATGAATGATCTTATTTTTGAATGGCTGGACGTGGGGGCGGTGCAGGTAGCCGATGATCTGACGCTGCCTCAGTTTGTGCTGAAAGATGAACAAGGCCTCGGCTACTGCACCAAACACTACAACACAGGTACATATGACGTAGATATGACCACATGCAGCCCAATCTGCCCGATAGGTGCTGTCCATCAACTTCTAATAAGACTGTCAGTTTGCACCTGTATTTCCTCCTGTCGTTAGGTAAATTCACCTGCATCGAGGTCAAATTCTACTTGGAGCGTCAGATGGGCTACTATCTGATCCAGATGTACATACCGAGCCTGCTCACCGTCATCCTGTCCTGGGTGTCCTTCTGGATCAACATGGACGCCGCTCCGGCCAGAGTGGGACTGGGCATCACCACAGTGCTCACCATGACGACGCAGAGCTCCGGCTCCAGGGCCTCCCTGCCAAAGGTCAGATATTTTGGTTTGTGAGTGGAAAATACAAGATAATTATTGTTTCTCATGGACCTTCAGGAAAAAGATTACCACTAGATTGACTGTGTGCTTTTAATTGTTCAAATTTTAATGTAATTACTGCAAAACATCCTTATGTCATTTTCATCTGTTTATTAATGTTGTGAACAAGATATGGTAATAATCTTAAGAAAGCTAAAGTAAAGCTGCAGAAATTAACCTCAAAGCGGAGGCTCAGGAGTCTAATAACATGTACAAGACCTAAATCTGGATCTAAGTCCTGCTCTTCAGTATAGTCTTGTGATATTGACTTGAGTATCTTAAATTCAAGCTACTTTATACTCACTTTCACACTGCTCAGAGGCAAATATTGATATTAATTACTTCTCAGATACAATTTTACTTGAGGTAAAAGGTACAATTTTACCAGATAAATAAATTATGAACACCGTAATAGTTTAAACTACACAGTAGAACAGTTACAATACACTCCAACTTGACCTATTAAAATACTTTTGTACTATTACTTGACTGACCTTTACCCACTGTATAATTGAAAGTTATAATGTACCTATAACACATTTATTTACTGTACATAACAGTTACACTACACTGTTTAATAATAATGAAGATACAGTGTAATTAATTAATTTCATCATCTTTCTTTAATGTTGCTGCCTCACACGACACGAACACTAATGTAACACGGAGCGATTCCGTCATTTCATTTTCATGGTTTTACAGGTTTCTTATGTGAAAGCAATAGACATCTGGATGGCAGTTTGTCTTCTTTTCGTGTTTGCTGCACTACTGGAGTATGCAGCCGTTAATTTTGTTTCACGCCAGCACAAGGAGTTCTTCAGACTGAGGAGAAAGCTCAAAGAGCAACAGCGGCAGAGAACTGTGAGTGCAACCCACCCACTCAGCCCCTCAGGCGGCTGTCACCTGCTATTCTCTGTGCCCAGCTATGCACGAACTGCACAACTCAGCTGCATGTTGCGCCCCGGCCGGGAGATGCAGACAGCATTGACCTGTAATTAATTTAAACCATTACCTTACCCTACTGTTGGCTGAATATTCTCAATGTCTTGCTCCCTCACTTTGCATTACATATGAAGAAAAAATAAGAGAGACAACGGGCTGAAGCACCTTTAAAAGTAAAATATTTCTCAAGTGTAGCAGCATGACAGCAGCTGCAGGACTGATTTATCTCTTTTAAAATTTATACCACATCACACAAACCATCTGTTTGAATCCTTTGTATTTATTCGCTTGTCTGGATCATGCAATGCCACTGAAATGCGCCCTGACGACACCTTCAAGCTGCCTCATTTCACATTAATGTCAGACTTGTATTCACTTTGTAAGTAACAGACGATGTTTACTTGTTAATGTTCAAGATTTGAAACATATATGCAGCACAGTGTTGTATCATGGTTGAGTTGCATGCCGGATGCCTTGATGATTAAATTCATTGTTTCATTTAATGCTTGTTGTCCCCATCAGCAGGGAAGTGGTGACAGTAAGGTGAAGGGAAACAACACATCAGGCAACAGTGCAGCTCATGGGAGTGTGGCCCAGCAGTGCAGTGCCTGTGCCAGGGTATGTAGCTACAGTCACCTGGTTTAACTTTAAAGGAGACATATTATGCCGCTTTTCCACAAATTAAAATAGTTCCCAGATGTCTTAAAGACATGTCTATGACATACTTTGGTCAAAATACCCCAAAGATCAAACATCACAGCTCTTTTCGTCCACTCAAAATATAGCCGTTCTGAGCAGCTGGTTTCAGTGCCTGTCCCTTTAAATGCAAATGAACCGCTGCTCGCCCCGCCCCACCACGCCCCTTCTACCGGTACAGGTAGGAGTGTTATTATGCAAATTCAAAAAAACTAATGACATCATTGTCAGACAACCTAGGGAACAGCTCATAAAACCACATTGATTTCAACCTAGTGAGCCTGCCAATTTTTTTGTCAATTCTCACATTTTGGGGGCGGGAAGGCAAGACAAACACCCAAATAGGCTATATGTTAAAGAGCCTTCAAAAAGTTATATTTAATAGGTCCCCTTTAACACAAGTTGAGAGAAACCAGACATCTGTTAAGGTTCATGATTCTCAATGAGAGCTGATAGTTATATTGTGTTGTGTTGTGTGTTTTTCTTCCAGGAGGAAGAGCTGGCACAGCAAGGTTTACTCTTCCAGAGTTTCGGACTTCTGTCAGCAGGAACTGCACCGGAAATGGATGCAACACCGGTCTTCGCTGATTTACCTCCAGGTTTAGGTTTCTATGATATACGGAGGCGCTTTGTGGATCGGGCTAAAAGGATTGACACCATCTCCAGAGCCGTTTTCCCCATGAGTTTCCTCATGTTTAATGTTCTGTACTGGCTCACCTATAAAGTTCTACGACATGAAGATCTTCTAGCCGCATTGTGACAACACAATAACTAAGGACCATAAAGACACTGGATACCTTTAATTCTGCTCTTTTCACTAAAACATTTACAGGCTGAGAGGCCTCAGCTAAGCCCTGAGAGATGCGTTGTGACTGCATGTCCAGTGTCATTGGGAAACTCAGTGACATGGAAGATTTCTTCAGTTTCTTTAAATGTTTAATTCTTCCAAAGAAATGCACTTTTTTCGGCACTGATGATTTATACAGTATATATTATTACATGTCAGTGTAGAGTTGGCATCTTAACGATATCACCTCACACTTTTTGGAGACATTTCTGTGTGGTGTGAACACATGTGTTAAGACTGCTTTGTTTTTGTTTTTATTGTGCACTATGCTCACTGTCCTGAGCCATAGGTTTCATTATCATAAACATCAATTGCATTTATAATAAGCAGGGACTACATTTGAATTAATTTCATCGTGTTTCTCACAAAAATATAAATATTTTTGTTTCATTGTAAGCTACAGGCTTATAGGACTGAATACTATTTTTCATGGCATGATCATTTTTATCTAAGTACATGTTTAACTACACAACAGGAAGTATATCTGTAACAACCTACAGGCAAATCTGTTGTTTTAATGTGTTTCAAATTTAAATCAAAGCACTTAATGCCTGAAGAAGTACATACACTGTCCAGAGATGTTTAGATATCACTGTATGCTGACATATTGGCATGGCCAATTCACACAGCCAAGGTCTAATAACAAGTTAAGTAAATTAATTAAATCGAGCCATTATCAGATGATCTGAAGAGTTGTGGTGCTGTATTATAATTTATTTCTCTTCACATTACAATCAGTAGAAATCTTCAAATCAAATGTAGCCTATCATTTCAGCAATGAGGGGTTTGAATTCAGGTTATCTGAGATTGGTTGGTTTTGTGTAGGGAATAGTTAATTGACGTGCATAAGAATAGTTATCAAAACACTTTGTTTCACAAATTCTTCACAGCACAGCATTGTGAGCATTTAATTGATGTTTTACAAAGCCTAACTATGTGTTGGGCAACTATATGTTTTCTATGTGTATTTTATTATAAGAAACAGACAATCTCTGAATCTCCTTGGTCTTTTGGTCAATATGGTGTAAAGAAATGTTTTTATTTGAAATACTGACTGCAATCTAGTGTATCTGTTCAATTTTATCCCTTATACAGTATATGATATGTGATTAAATTGAAACCAAAGGATTCCTCTGATGTGCTTACTACTGTACTCTGAGGCCAGAAGCATCCAATCAGCACTGAACTATAGCGTTCACTACATTTCCTTCTAATACTTTTCTCAGTCAAGGTTATTCTCAACCCTTACTCTATTTTCTGATGGTTAATGTATAAAATGTTGCTACAACAACTCTTGAGTCGTGTCTCTTGAGTTGGTCTCCTGACTGAAGCTCAGTACAGTACATTACATAGGATTTTAACATATTGCTGGATTAGCAACATCTGTATGCACATGGCTGAAGGCCAGGTCCATCTCAAGGGATCTTATCATTTTAAAAATAAATCTTGTCATAAAATGAGCCTGTCATATGAATATTTCATTTAAATGGTAGCTGTCACATGCATATATACATAGGTAGAACAAGGCTGCATACATGCAAGTCTGAGATGAGCCCTCCATATTGCAGTAAAGGGATTTTTATGTTGTGTGCTTGATTTCTCCTTAGAATTGTTAAAATTTGGTGAATTATTATAAATGAGTAAGGAAATAGTCCCATGTAATAAATGTACGGTATCTTAAGAAATATATATATTTTTTTTATCTTTATCTTAAACAGTTGCTCTTGTAGCTACATTAAGCCTGTCTTCCATAATCACACAACTGGAGATGACAAACAAGAATCAATCCAAGAATTTAATACAGTTTTCTTAAATCTACACAACAGAGCCACAACTGATCTGCTCTACAGTAAAAGTCTGTATCTCTCGCCACAAGAGGGAGCAGTTGGTTCTTTTATGTCCCATGTGGGCAACGTTGCAGTTTATCATACCTCCCCACACAGTCCAGATTTTATACAGGACTGTATGAGAGTTTCCTTTGCATCCAGTCTGATATGCCAGTTTTTGTGGTTAATACACATACAATGATTAAATAACATTTTAATTTGGTATTCATATTTATGGTGTGTAATACTTTCCCTAAAAATTATTATTGATTACTTGCACAAGATTTAAATGTCAAATATGCAATATAATAACTGCTCTTGCTTATTCATTCATTCTGAGTGAGGCTTTGATTTGCTATGTGCTCAGCAAATGTCACCCAACACTGTTTGTCACCCAAAGTGAGTTGATGCTCAAATCCAACCCAGCATCTAATAGCAAGCAACCTGTTTACCATTTGTTTGACCTGACAAACACAAGCAATTAGGCAGGGATCAAAATGTTATATAACGGGGTGATGTATCAAAGGACAGAAAATGACTCTGCCTGCTCGTCACTGAGGATAAGTGCTAAAATCTTGACACATTAGATACATTCACTGTCTATTTATGTTTTGTGATGGTGGAATACTTTCCAAGTGACACTCTCCATGTTGTTTGGATGCAGGAGGAGATGGATCAGGAACCGGAGGAACTTCTTGATATTGATTAAGAAATGTGCACAGCAAATATTATCTATTGTACAATACAGGAATATAACTATATAAGTATGCAAAATCATCATGCATATTGTGTTATGCATACTACTTTTTAATTGCACATCCTAACTGCTGACTTTTTTTTTTACCAACCTTAGCACCAACGAAAAAAATCTTTTTTTGTTCGAGATATTGCAATATACTTGGGAATGTATGACATTTTGCATTAAGTTGGTTTTCCGTTTTGGGAGTGTGGGGCTGGTCTCCCCCCTGGACCACTCAAACAAAGTGTCCACCGGCTGGAGACGTGGCAGAGCCTCCGGTCATATGATTTTTACTTCGCACATGAACCCCACCCCGTTACTGCCTGCCCAACCCCTGGATATAAGATTTCTTATTCATACAGCGTGTCCCGTTATTCCGGCTATAATGCCCGTTTAAAAAAAAAAGCAAAACAAACACTCATCTGCTCCTAAGTGTTTTTTGTTTTTTTGTTTTTTTTAAAGTCCTGCCTGCACAACAACATCCATTCCCTGCATGTCTCGGGTGTAAAAGACTGGACCTGGATTTAGTGGCGGTGACCACCCAAAACAGTGCCATTTTTAGACGTTTACTGCTGACGTTTACAGAGGCTTCAAATAGCTTCCGTTTTACACTGGTAGTGATTGGGCTGCTGCTCTCTACTTACCCACTGAGCTAACACAGTGGCTGAGCAAGTCCGACCGACACTCTACACTTCAATGGAGGAACAGCCCAAAGATCGGGCACAAGACAGACAATATCACCACCACCACCACCAACAACAACAGCAACACCACCACCACCACCACGGAGAGGACAGAAACTCTATCCAACATACAACTTGTCTAAAAAAAAATGATCAGAGCCACTTCCAGCGCCAGCATCAGGAAACGCAGACGAAGAAAACAGGTTGGGCCATCCGGGGGAAAAAGTTAGCTAACCGCTCTGCTAGCCTTACTCAGCTAATGTCAACGAGCAGCACACCAGCTAGCTTCTTTTTTCTTTTCTTTTTTTGCTAACTAATATGAGCACAATGGTGATTTCTATAGGGGAGTGGGGGGCATAGCCTGTTAATTCATTACTATGCGTTGTCTTGTTGGCCGTGATAGATTTAGAAGAAACGTTACAACTGGTTTATAATCATGATAAAGCTTAGTGGTCACTGTCGGACGAAGAGAAACCAACCGTCAAGTTAGCTCGGTTAGCTCGTCGGCTAGCTGACGTTGCGTGACAGTTGTCGCTGCTGCTCCTGCTGCTGCTGCTGCTGCTGCTGCTAGTGGAGGTGGTTTGACATATCGGGGATTGACCTTGTCTGCCGGTTTCACCACCACCCTTTTTTCTTTCTTTTTTTTTTTGCAAACGTAACTACATCGTTTGAAAAAAAAAATCCCGCTGGGGCTCCGTGTGTGTGTGTGTGTGTTGTTGTAAAACGTATTACCTGTTTTTAATGCACATGGTGCACATTGGTCTCCAGCAGCAGCAGCAGCAGCAGTCAAAGCTTTCTCTTGGTCATTATTACAGCATTGCCTGCCTGCCTGTGTCCAGTTTAGGAAATCGAGCCGGCTCCACTGGAATGTTCCGAGCTGCCATTTCCTGTCGGCCATGTTAGAATATCACTTCTAGCTAATGCTATTATCTGCTACTGGCTTGTAAGGGTTTGTTTTTTTAAATGTCAAACCATGGTGCTTTGGTGTGCTGCTGGCGTGTCATGGTTGTAGCATGTCGTCCTCGCTGGGTTCGTGTCGGCTATCTCGTGTCATAACTTAGTACTGGCACTAGTAGGGCGTGATAATGCAGAGCGAGCCGAGCCGGGCCAGGCCGAGCCGCTGGGTAGTTGACATTAGCTTACCGTTAGCTATCTCTATCTCTGACAGCAGGCCTGTTGCATGTTGACCAGTAAACGTGAAGCCACGCAGCGCCTTAATTTTGACCACTTTGCACAGGCATGGTTTTTTTTCCTGCTGCTCAACACACGTTATATCGTTTTTGCTCGCAAGCGTTACAACATATTTGTGCTGCTAACAAGCGAGAAACTACCTCTGCTCTGTGTATTAAAACGAGGCTGCATGCAGAGGCTTGTGTGTGTGTGAGCTGTGGCCCACAGACATGAGGGGCAGCAACACTAAATGGGAAAATCCCACGTTGACACAGCAGTTCCCATGACTGTGTGCAATGCACAGATCTATTTATGGTTCACTGTCAGTCAAAATGTATTTATAAATGCGGCTCTGAGGTCTCTTTTTTCACACCTGGCAACAACTGGTCTTTGATGTCATATCAGGTATTCTCAAGAAAGCTAATCAACTAACCGCCCTCTTTACAGTTGGCAGTTATTATAATAAAATACAGCACATCTCCATGACTTGCTCTTCCTAACTCATACCTTCATAACTTTGAGTTACATCGGTACATTTTATGGCAACATTTTATGCATTAGCTGACAATGGAGTATTTTATTCTCTTGTCTGACAGTGAAAATATCCTTGTCTCTCTCTCACATGTGATTGTTTCTGAACCACACTGATAACTTTAAAGTCCTCAGGGGAAAAAAACCTAACTGTGACCAATGATTGAAATTATATCAATCTTAGACTGCATGTTTCTGGTTTGCGTAATGACTAGTTATTGTAAAAAGTGAAAAACATGTGAATAATTAACACTTACTTGATTACTTTTTTGATATGACTTGCACATGTGCTAGGCATCAAACATTCCTCAGGTCTTGTGACTCCTAGGTCCTTTACGGCTCATTATTGCATTATAACTATTTAATCAGACGGTGGGTGCAGTACAGTACAAAGTAATTTAATAAAAATCCTTCCATACATTTTAGTTAAGTGGGAAAATTATAGTGGGGAAATTATAGCTTTTTTTGGTGAATTCAAGCAGTTTTAAGTTTAAAAGAAAGGTTGAAATGTTCTGTCATGTAAGTATACACTAATTTTGTTTCCCATTGCAGGCAATAAAAAAGTAAGCATCAGTGACGAGGAGGGGGAGAAGAATACACATCTGTCTGATACTGTTGGTATGTCGCATCCCCCCAACAGCAATGGTAACCGACACACAAGCAACACAAATGTGAAGCAGAAGTCAACACAAAAGCTGTACCCAACTGTTCCAAAAGTGAGCAGCAAAGGATTGGACCATAAGAAGAATATGGACCTTAAGAATGACAAGGAAAAGGCCCTGGATTTGAATCATCATGAGGGCCAACCTATGGATAAGAAAGACTCTGTGTTGCTTCAAAATGGCGTTGTAAACTGTGGCTTAATTACAAATGGCTATTCTAGCAAGGACAATGATGGAAGCGGTTCTGAAGGTGGATATACTACTCCGAAGAAACGCAAAGCCAGATGTAACAATGCCAAGAACGCTGATAATGTGATGAGAGACAAGGAGAAAGACATGCAGCAGGGTAACACTACACAGGAGCCTGGGGCTTTTAATCTTGAGGCAACTGAAAAGGGGGTGACTTCCAGACTCGATGGCTTTAGAGCCACCCATAAAGTAGAAGCTCAGTCAGCAGCTAGACGGGCTGTTGCGTCAGAGGCTACAATGGGTGAATCTCAGAGGAAAAGCTCTGATGGCAAAACAGTTGGCACCTTTGGTAAAAAGACTGAGGAAAGGCACAAAGCCAAGCTTTCCTCACCTTCAAAAGAGGACTCCTGGACTTTATTCAAGCCCCCTCCAGTATTTCCTGTGGACAATAGCAGTGCTAAAATTGTTCCCAAGATCAGTTATGCAAGTAAAGTAAAAGAGAACCTCAACAAAGTAGCTCAAGGTGGAGGAGAGGCACTGCCTCCTCCTGTTAGACTGTCACAGGTCCCTATGTCTGCTATGAAAACTATCACCTCAGCTAGCTTTACTAATGGTCCTGTTTCTGGAAATGGAAACGGCTGCCCATCAGTGGGTACCTTCTTTGCTCCTGCTGCTAGTAATATTCCACCAGCCCCATCTATCCCAAGTGGCGAGAATGTAGCATCTCCTTTGGAAAGTAACTGTAGCTCTACAACCAGTCCTGTAGATGGAGAAGCATATGAGCTTAGGAAGTGTACTCTCTTAATTTACCCTTTAAATATGCAACCTGTGCTCCCTAGTGCTCGTCACCTTGACCCACCGGCTGCTCAGACAAATCAGAAAGCCTTGGGAGACATCTTCCAGAATCAGTGGGGGCTTTCCTTCATCAATGAGCCCAACTTGGGGCCGGACGGAGGAAGTGGGCAGGTGCCTGCAGAGGACAAAACTACTGTGGTCACACCTCAAAGCAAGTGTCAGGATGCTGCGGCCAAGGCTGCCCAGCCCTGCTTTGATGTTAGCCCGTCATTCTTAGAGCCTGGCACTTTGGCTCAAGACCCTGAGAAAAGGACTTGTGCCCCTTGTAATGTGTCTAATGCTTGTTCTCCTGCTTGTGTGATGAGTGAGGAGGAGAACAAGCTGCAGCCATGTGGCCAGGAAAAGACAAAAGTTGAGGCCAAGGCTGCAGGTTCTGCTTCGCCGGCCCCCAGTAAAGACAACGGTGCTAAGCCTGCACAGGGCCAGCTAACCACTTTGCTGTTTGGCTCATCTAAAGACTCGAAAGACATTGGCAGAAGGTGTAGCTGGGGGTCCTTTGACATTAAAGCTGCTGTCACTTATCACACTAAAGGTAACTTTAACTTTGTTTATCTAATTAATTTGTCTTACTATTAAAAGTTGTAATCCTTGTGTTTCATTCATACTGTCACATTTGTTGGTGGTAATGGGAAGGAACATGTAGTCAGAAATGCAACAGATGAACAACCTTTTAGTGACGAGGTTAGTCAATCATTACAGCTGCAGTCTGTCAGTCATGCTGAGCAAAGCACAAGTTGGTTTGTCACATGCCAGCAGGACTGTGACAGGAGTTGGTTACCTTTGAGGGTGTGAAGTCTGTTACTCAAACAGTTCATTGTGACAGTCTCCTTTTATTGTTGTGGTTTTTTTGGTCATTATTCAGTATTTAGTAATTTTTCTCAAGCAGTCACAGTTCATCAACATAACACAGGAACAGCCAATTGCTCCCACCCCCAACCTGAACATGACCCATGAACAGTCATGCATTAGTGTTAACCTTGATGATAAATATATTACACTTTTTGTGAGTGCTCCACAATAACAGCCACCCAGTATTTCAGCAGCTGACTGCTTTTAATGTGAAACATTAGGAATGCATTAGCACAAGCTATTAGTATTTACAGCTCTGATTTGACAGTTGGACAGTAAAAAGGATTTCACCATTAATGTAAATACATTAAATATTGCAGAAAAATGTAGCAGTATCAAAAAGGTTTATTTTTACATGGAAATCTTATGGACTATAACTTTAACCCCCTATGGCTCAGTTGATTTACAGAAAAGAGTACATTCAGAAATTACGTGAAAATACAGTGTTTCCCATTTGGGATGGATCAGTATCGGGAAATGATTGTTTGTGACCAATTAATGCAGATGTTGAAATAACGTGCCTTTTGTTTTTCTTCACAGAAATGGAATACATTTTCAACTTACAAAAACAAGGTAATAAAACTTGTTTTTACTTTTCTTTTCATCCATCTTTTTAGAAATGTCAACAGCTAATTTTTGTCAACAAAAACTTAATCCAGATGTGGCCTATCATTATTTAAAATTGAACACTTTTTCTAGCATTAAGGTGGAGGTCACTAAAAACCGCTATGTTATGCTTAGTCATAAAGGTTGTATGCAGGTCGACAGCCTGGTAACCCCGTGCCTATTGCAGAATCATACTGTTTTATGTGGTTACAATTGAATTAGCATCTGTGTTTACTGTATAAATGATTGACTTAAGTTCATTAACATTGGTAACCCGTTTAAAGACAACCTGAACATCTTGTTATACACTATTAGGTACATGGACAAATTGTGTTAATGACTTTGACATGCCTCTGGAGCAGTGTGGGAAAGTGAGCCTCACCTCAGAGAACATAAAAACAGCTGTGGACAAATTTAGGTGATAAATGGGGAACGCTGGCAGATATACCAGGTCACTCCACAGAGTGTCATGCATCACTGATGTCTCTGTAACGTACAGGCAGAAAATGACAACAGCCTTGATCTGAGATTAGCAAAGACTATAGTGAAGAATATGGCCCTGCTTCTATGTGGTTGATGTGAGCGTGTACTGTAGAAGAAACATAGATTGTACTTCAATTTTTTTGCTTGCCCCAGACTCTGTCTCCTTAAAATTGATCCATTTTGTCACAGTTGAGCTGGATGTTGACAGCTTTTGTTTTTCAAGTTTTATTTTTTCTGTCCCTGCTCCTCCCCTGAAGTTCTCTAGCGCTCCTTTAAAACAGCTGCTCTCGACAACAGACAGCTGTATAAGGTTCAGTAAATCCCGGAAAGGACACATTATTTTTATTATTAGGCAGAAAATTGAAGCGACCCAGTCTGTGACACTGACATGCTGCTGAGTGTGACACGCTGCTGGTGAATGGTCCTCAAAACTATCAACACGAACACGAGTTGGATGATATTTTACATTTGGTTTGCTGAAGCCAGTGTTTTGTTTTTGTGTTGAACAGTACGTTTCTGGGATAACAAGAGAAAGCAAAAAAGTTTTCCTAAATACTAGAAAAAATGTGATGAAATGGATAAATTCACTCATTGTCACTAACCAAACCTTTTGCTTCCTGTCTTTTCTTCTCCTCTAGATCCAAAAAGAGTAGTGGTTTATGATGAAACCAAGGATGGACCTGATCAGTGAGGTAGATGGTCTACAGTACTTACCTTCTTCTCTTCTGGGTGCTGCAGTTATCTACCTTGGAAATCATAAATCCTGTTGGATAGATAAAGTGACAACTGTGAAAACATTGATAGTTTAGCATGACAGATTTTCCTTGGAGTCTCAAGTGGAATAACAGACTTCTTTGGGGGCATCAGACAAACACACAAACACACACACCCACACACACACTCTGGAGGGACGTTAAAGGAGCTGATCGGTGCCTCTCCAACATGATGAATGGACACTTTAAGCTGTTTGTCTCATGGCTCTTTGAGGATGATGTTCGGGAGTTCAACAAAGGAAGGTGTCAAGGACTGCGCCTCCCTAAGCCTTTATCCTGTTGAACTGCGGCAGCCGTCAGTCTGACTATGGGATGCCTCAGTCATCGTCGTTCTTCACGCATTCAAATGAGTTCATTGTAGATACGTTAGACGTTATACATACACATCTGTGTGCAAGCTTGAATTCATCGTGAGCGAAAAGGAGAACACACTTTGCAAAAGAATGCCTTGAAGTCGTGGAATAAAGATCTTTGGAGTCCTGTTAAACTGCAAGTTAAGTGGAAGCTCATAGGTGAGGCCCCATCCAGGAAGGGAGAACCTTGTCTTAAAATCCTTTATGGGAAATCACAGCCCAGAAATGAAATGCTTGCTTTTTCTTTTGATACTGTTTCGTCTGACCTAACATGAGTGTTATCTGCACTGCAGTGTGACCCCAGAGCACAGGTACAGAAGTGCCCAATTTGAGGGAAAGTGTTGCCCCCTTCATCATTTCATTGTCTATTGCAGGTTTTTGCTAAAGATTTCAAAATCAGGTCTCCGTTGCAAACAAAACCTTTTCATCTTTGAGCTTTTCATACATTTCATGTAGATCGTTTTCAGGTCAGTGCACACCGTTCTTGAATTCAGATTCATATACCTACTGATATATGAAGTCGGACTTTAGGGATAAACTGAGTGACAAACTGTAAAGTAAGAGACATTTCTTCCAGTAAGGTCTTCTGTGTTTTGTGCTGTTTGTTCAGCAGCAAGACTCAGGACGTCCATACAGATTATTTTGCCTGCATTTCTGTCTTGTTCTACTCCTCTTGTCAAAGGAACATGTGTTGCATTTTATGACTTAAGATTCTTTTCTTCTTTTTCTTTTTTTTCCCTCAGCGTTGTGTCCTTACTTTTCAATCTTATGGCATTGTATTTCTTGCATGTTTACTGGTGGAAATGAATGAGTCAGAGGTCACTGTTCATCGCCACACAAAGATTACAGTAACACAACAACCATTGCAATACTAATCTAGGTCCCCCGCCCCCCCCTGACTAGCCACTCTGTCAAACTATGTTGAAATGTGAAGATGAGTACTATTATGTTTTACTGTGGATAACCTTTTGCAAACCAGTGTGCAATAACACCATGTGATCCATACAAAGTGTGAAATGGGTTATATGGCACTACAAATCATCACCCAGATTCTGGTGTGGCCTGCAGTTTGTTTGTTTGTTTGTTTGTTCAAAATGTTTAAGGTGCATTTTCAGTTTGTTGCACGAGTGAATTTTTTTTCTTTCTTTCTTTTTTTTTTTTTACAAAAGAGCTCATGTTGAAAAATCTAATTAAGTCCACGGAGCCCAAATTTGCTAACTGCTAACTGGCCAGCTGTGACATCACGTTCATCACCATCTCCAAATCAGGATTAGTTTATTCAACGTAACAAAGGAACTGTCCAGGTTTCTTTGCTCTAGAAGATATGATTTGGTTAATGTGTGGATTAATAGCACTTTATGTAAACTAATTGCTTTTATCTTTTAATTACTAGAGAGATCTATATGTACTGACAAGAAATACTCCTTGAAAGAATGGCTTTGGGCTGTTACTTTTCAGAAAAAAAAAAGTTGATAAATACAGAATTATTAAATGTAACTCAGGTAGTGTTGATAAAGCCATGACTATGTTAAATATTGTTTTTGCCAAATGGCCCCTGTCATGTAATGTTCTTCAAAATTGGAAATGTTGAATTGGAGTCCTCTTATTATATAGAGTCTCATATGATGTTATGACAAAACACCAAATAATTACTTTTTTTGAGGAAAAAACGCTCATGCAAGGTGCTGTCATTGATCATCATGGGCTCTAAAAAAAAAAGTTTATTTCCCCTTCCCCAAAAAAAAAAAAGCAAAAAAACAAACATACAAAAAACACATTGCTCCATGCGCTGTTTTAAATGTATACTAGACTGTAATCTTGCAATCTTTGGTGGTTCATTTTCGTCCTCATGTGTTCATAGTGAAGCACCTCTCGATTTTATTATTGCTGAACATCAGTGGTGTTTTTATGGGGTAGCCACAATCTGGGAATAAGCTTTCAAGTACACTTCTTTCCACTGTGTCCTGATTAGGCTGCGCTCGCTGCAGCTCGTACCTGTGTGCAGAGAGAGAGGGAGTCGTCGTAACTGCGGCCGTGTGTTTTTTCTACAAGTTGACATTTAACTTCCACATCTAATCACCCTCAGCTCTCTGGTATTTAAATGCTTTGTTTTTTTGGTTCCACTGTATAACGCATGATGGATGAGTGTATTATCAGATGTTGCCCTCTGAATAAGGACAAATGTGTCAGATCTGGTTGATGAGGACGCAAGGGTATTTGAGGAGATAGTTCCCATTAGCATTTGGACTTTTATGTTTTTTCCTGTGCTTGGTGGAAATTGACATTTAATCTGGCATAAAGTTGCACAAAAGACGCAATTTAATTTCTTCTGATTACCTATAATCCATATACAAAGTGAATATAATCAGGTTTACCATACAGTTGATGCCAAATTGTTCAGGCTAAAAGCATTATCAGTGGACTGTGATGCATCTGTAGGCTTCTAAATGTAAAACAGGGTGATCAAAATGAGTCGTATGTGATGTTACTGTAGTCTTATGATGAATACCTTTTTGATTTTTAAAATAATTTTGTTGTTTTTCAAGAGGATGGTCCTGATACAGGGACATCAGAGAATCCCCCGTCCTCCCACCCCAAGGCTCCTCCTTTACAAGCACTTAAAACAGCAAAAAGGCTATATGAATATGCATTTGTAAAGATAGAACTATTAGCATTGTAGCCTGCAAACCAAAAAACAGGTTTTTGAAGCTGAGTAGATGTTTTAATCAGCGACAGGGGGAGGGGGCTGAGTGACTGACTGTTGGTGTGTGGACAAAGAAAAGCCTGGTCATGTGGAGTTTATACTCTTCACCCCCTCAGGATGTGCAATCACCTCAAGGATGCTGAAGCAGGCTTCCATGTTGAGTGGCAAGTTTGGCCTCTTTTTCTTTTTTTCTTTTTCTTTTTTGTGGGTGTGTGCATAGTGAGTTCTTCCTATTATATGCAAGTTCCTCATATATTTTGACCCCCCTGCCCCCTGCCCTCTGCCCCCAGCCCCAATCCTCCCCTCTCCTGTTGTTTCATGTTCAGGTGCCTGTGTGGAAAAGAAAAAAAAAAGAAAAGAAAAAAAAAAAAACTTTTACAGCAATTTTGATTGTTTAAAATCTGCTTCCAGCATATATCCGTGCCATTTTTTTTTCTTTTTGTAACATTTGCAATGCTGTTTAAGTTTGTCTCACAGCTAATCCTAATTTCTTCTTCTAAGTGACATGGCTGAAAGCGATGAGCGTTTTGTGTAATTTTTTTTTTTGTAGGTTTTGAAATTTTCATGGCTTGTGTTCAGAACTATGTGACCTAAAGCCAAAATCAGTTTGAATGGGACGGATGACAGCCGCTCGCTGGCCTATACTCATGCCAGTCCATTGTCAAGTTCATGTCTGAAGTAGCACATAATTAATTTGAATTGATTTAACAAATTAATGTTTTAACATATGTTTTAAAAAAAACGTTTTATTTTTGAGTTATAACCTAATTTATCCATAGATGCACAAGTAGGATGAGTCTAAAAGGAATAAATGATACAGAAAATCATGATGTCTCATTTTTGATGAGTTGTAGATGTTTAGTTATTGATTAAGGCTGATGTAGACCTATTTTTCCCCAATAGCACCAGTGTTAATATATTTGAAGTTACTCTTTTCCAGCAGATTTTATACAAATTACTTTAATGCATTTCTTCGGATAGTTGTGATGGAGTGATGAGCATTGAAATACTACACTGCATCCCAGAGTTCCTCTTAATATATTTTTTATTTGTCGTGGTGTTGTTGATCATGTTGTGAGGGGGGAGAGTGAGGTATTAACGTGCAGTTCAACAACTCTGAATCTGCTTTTCGCCAAAGGTACACTACTCAGATATTCAGCTACTGAATGGCAAACGCACAGACGGGCGGGGGTGGGGCGGGGGTGGGGGGACGTTGTTGATGATGTCATAACCAGCTTCCTGACATCGCGCTGGGTTCGGAAGAGTCTTTAGTGAAGAGAAGTCACTACTGTAGCAGCTGAATGTCACCTAGAGCGTGGTGTTATACGGTGTAAGAGAGGAGAAATCTAAAAAGATAAAAACAAATACCGAAAGTGCTGCTTCTTCATCCAGTAATCAGTCGTCTGTAATGGGAAATGCTGGACTTGGTGTTTGTGCTCGACTTAAAAAAAAAAAAAAAAAAAACTAACTAAAAAACAAACTGTCCCTCCTTTAAACTGTCATTGCCTCTTGTGGAAAACGTTTTAATTTAGGGGGCTTTTTATTTGTTGTTGTGTTCAATGACACCCGAGAGGTACAGTGTTCGTAATTCTACACACGGGGAGAAAACTTGGGCAACATGTCTTTAGAGAGAGGAGATAATGTGCCGAGTCATCTTTTTGTTTTGTTTCTGTCATCTCAAATGGCTGTTGTGAGTTTTATTTTATTTTATTTTTTAAAGTCTGCTCCTCCTTTAATCACTTTTACACCTCTTTACCCCCCCTAAAATAAGAGGCAATAGCATTTGTTTTCTCAGATGTCTTACAGGTTGACTTTTTAAGTGAGCAGTCTGATTATTTAATTTTTTTTGTTTTGAATTTAACAGAAGTGTCACATTACAATGTTCTTTTTTTTAAGCATGATAATAACCCTCAAATTCCAAACAATGTAATAGAGTCAATAAAAAAAAGAAGAAAACTCCAGTGTTCACAATTTTAGTTTCCATTAAAATGTCAAATTTTCATGAAGAACTTGTGTGTGTGTGTTTTTATTGTGTGTGTTACATCGAAAACTAACTTGGTTTGTTTACTATGACATAACATCTTGTTCTCTAGTAGGAATAAATCAGAGAACTTTAAAATAACATTTTCATTTTTACCTGGTGTTAAATGAGAATGTGACACTTTATTAATTGAAACTGAAAATATTCATACTACACAATAGTTGCATTATAACCCAGTATATTCCCTATAAAGCACTCTTAAATAGACTGTTATATTGCTGTACACCCGAGCCTGTGTGGACTTTTGGTGCTTTATTTAGCCGGAAAGACTCAGATCATATACTTGGACCATGATTTTTCCTTCACCACTGTGTTTAAGTTAGTTTAGTCTATAATTCAGAGTGAACCTCTTATTTACTGAAGCACACAAAAAATGCCCACCAGTGATGTAAAAATATCTCAACCATTTTTTCCCCAATGCAAATCAATTTGTTTCAAATACTTTATAAAGTTGAGTTTTATTTTGAAGTGTTGAGGGGGGCTGCAATGTCTCTTACTTCAAATGAAATAAGCACAAACCAGCTGAAACACAGAACATGTGGGGGGCTTTCGAGGCTCCTGGATTTCACCCCGTTTCTAATGATCCATAATAAATATAAAACTGTGAAATATGAAGGATGAAAAAATGAGCTTGTTACATATTGATTTCTCTGATGTCTTCATGTTTCTTTGGCTGGAAGATCAGTCTCTCTGGGGAAAATATGAGTAGGCCTACTCAGACTGGTGCAGGGATTCCGTTGCTTTGTTGATTCATGATAATCTAGAGTAAAATATCTGCTGTAAAATCTCAGTGACAGTAAAATGAAATCAAATTTTCCTCTATTTACTATTAGCCTATTAGTAGAAAAAAAGAAAAGAAAAAAAAATGAGATTCAGTTTTTCCAGACTGGCCTGACCTCTCGTCTCCTCTTTGTTTTTGATGGCGTACGTTGAGGATAGGAGAATGCTGCTGCTGCTGCTGCTCAGTGAGTGATGAGTTCACAGTCACTCTGCATTAGTAGAAACCATGTGGTCATGATGAGCTCAGTTTTTAACCAAAGGCCTTGAAGAGCTGCTGCATCATCAGAGAGCAGACTGTTGTCCAAAGACGCCCCCTTGTGGATGAAGCATCAGCTCACATGAGCTGAGAGTTGGTTGTTAAATCACAGCACAGCTCTGCTCCACTGCTGCAGGTGAAACGTTACAAGCCCCATAGTTCACTGTCATTTCTCCTGTTGCTTTGGAAAAGAGTAGAAATCATTTAATCTTCACCTTTAGCTTTGGCCTGCAATAAATACTTATTTGTAAATTATATCCAAATGAATCTTAAAATGATTTGCTTAGTATTTATCTTATTAGTATATTTTATTAAGGATTGTCTTGTGTTAATATTCACTAAACAATTCAAATATAATCACTGGTCATCTAAAATAACCCCACATATATATTTATATTTACACATATATTTTTGAAATATTTTCTGTGACCAGAATAAATCCTATATTGATTCTGTGATGACACTGGCTGCCATTGACACTGCAGGTGGCGTATTTACCACACATGCAGACACACGTACACACACACACACACACACACTTTTCCACTCCGTGGAATTGAACCAGTGTTTACTGCCACCCCCTCAATTTTACCTTGATTACTGTGTACTTCATGGAGGCCACATGGAGCTCGATGGTTAGTGCACTGGTGAGAGATTGTCCACTGTGATGGAAGGTCACTAAAAGGTTTGATCTTTGTATCAACAATTCATCTCTGCTGAGGTGTTTCTGAACGAGACGCCGAACTCCTTCTCACTTCGACGCTGCCGCAAAAAGGATGAGCGCTCGTTGACCCTTCTGCCAAAGACAAGACATGGTGACAAGCAAAGAAAACAAAGGAGGGGAAACGTGCTGCAGGATTAAAATGGAGAAAAGCTTAACAGTCATTAAAATACAGGCGTGTTTCAGTTCTTGACTATAAACCTAACCCTAGGTTATTAACCTGGGGTTAGTTACCCGAGGATTAGGGTTGGGGGTTAGGGTGCTTAACAATGCAGGGCATAGTTTATATTTATTTAACATAAATGATGAAAAGGTGCAAGTAATAGTTCAAGTGAGGTAAAATCTCAGTCTACTTTCGATATGAATTAAATATTTGAAGGGCAGTTTCTCTGTGTAACAGTGCATCTGGTATCAGGCCTGGTACGCGTGCTGGGCTGCTCTCCAGTCCCTGCTCTTCTCCCTCTGTTGCTTTTGGTCTGGTTTCATAAGTTCCAGTGGCACAAACGTGATATATGACATTTCTCAGTTGTGCGGGTCAAGAACAGTTTTATGGAGCAGTTTTTCTATTGAAAGCTCTCACACATTTTGATGAGTCCTTACATGATGTTCGGTCTTGACAGAAACCCAGAGCAGTGTATCATCTGAGTGCATCTCCTGCTTTCTGGGATGAATACATCAGCTCTGACCAGACAGGCCCTGACATTTAGTGATCTGTGATGATCACCATAAACCTTAAATCATCAAATGTCAGACTGAAGCACTTGCCAGAGTTTGCAACTGATCTGATGGACCGGGGGGGCTGAATAAAGTAAAGTTCATGGCTCATATATCAGCATTAATAGCGCTCTCTTTATACATTTATATTTTAGAAACATACGTTATTCCCATGACTTTATTTTGTATGCTTGAGAGTTACATCATTTAAATGACTTGGATCACACCACCAACCATTAGGGCGACCAAATCCTCTGTGGGAGAACTACACAGATAAATGAATTTTATTTTTGAACAAAGGGTAACAGTTTCCCAGAGGTGAGCTTCATGTGCAACACAGACTTGTCCCTCAGGCTGACATGTGTACTGGTTTCAAAGGTTGACGCCAACTAGGACACCACCTAGAGTATAAACACTGCCATGACCTCTCCAGGCCACTCATTTGGTGAATAGCTACCTGGAGGTTAAATGACTTATACTGCATATGTAATAAAAATAATAATAATAAAAACCTAGCCTACTGCTTAATGCTATTCTTCACTGGTGGTAATGTCTGTTTTCTGGTCAACAAATGGGTGGATTTCCAGGGAATTTGGTGCTGATATACAAATCACTTAAAGGACAAACCCTAAAAACTGATGATTGATTTAATTTGGTTCACCTGTTCATGTCTCATTCAGGACAAACTGTAATAATGACAAAAATTATACCCCCAAAGATGTTGTACTCACATGTAACAGTAGAAAAGGTAAAAAATAATCATCAGAATTGCAGCAATATTGTGCCAAATTATTTCCTTTATTCTCTTCCTGTCGAGACAGGGTGCCTACATTGCCCATAGTGCAAATGTGACTTCTGAGTGGTGTGTAGTAAATTACAGTCATCACAGGCCTCTTATCCGAAACAGAATTTCTCCATTTTCAGACATAGTGTTCAACGCAGCGCACACTGACCTCGGTATGGTGAGTGCAGATGGTGGACTTGAATTTTAACTTTTCATCCAAGGCCATCGTATGTTAAAATCTTTTTTTATTTTTATTTTTTAATATTTTGATTAATGTCCAACACCAACAACAACATCAACATAGGCCTACTGATCTTCACACAGTTTTGAACATGACACAGTTTGCCTGTGAAGGAGCTTGAGAAGACTCCTATTGTAAGATGTAAAGCAGGAGGTTGATACATTCACATCCTTATTAGGACTGTGTTGAAATCCTTTGATAATACACTGGCTGCCATCATCCATCACAGATGCTGCCAATATATTAAAGCTCAGTTGTCTCCGCATCATACACACTATGTCTGCTCATCAGTTACCCTGGCCTCTGCATGTAATCCCACAAGACATGTGCATTTCCTGTTTACTCACCAATAAGTGAGTTATAAAAGACTAGAAATCCATATGCACAGACACAGGTCTGTCCTCCGCTCTGCACCGCACCGATCCAGATTTAAATTATTGAAATCAGACATGAGAAAATCCAGCTGCAACATCATACAGAACAGGCAGATGATAGGACAGCGGGCCCAGCGGTGCATCCGCACGATCTGAACGACAGGGCGCCGCTGCTGCCTCAAGACTGTGGCCGGCGACTTCCTTTTGGTCATCAGTAATATTCTCTCAGCAAACTGATGCATATTGTTTGCTGCTAGGTGGAATTAAGCTTTGTGTGTGCTGGTGGGCTGTTATGGAGGGAGGGAAGGAGGGGGAGAGTGTGTGTGTGTGTGTGTGTGGTTGGGGGGGTTGGTGGGCATTTTGTGTGATATGGGCCATTGACTGCTTTTTCCATAGCTCAGGAACAATAATGAGATTTTTTTTTTCCAGAATATCAGTGCCGCCATTCAGTGCACTGATTGTGTTTATGAAATTGTGCATACATCTCTCAATGCTGGAGCAGGGGATGGGAAAGCTATTTTCAAAACATTAGCAAATTGTTTTCTGTTATTGTGCAGAGATTGATAAGAGTATGTGTTTTCTAAACACACACACACACACACACACACACACAAACAAACACACACACAAACACAAAAAAATAAAAAGCATGCTGTTGTGGTTTGGAGTTGCCGACTGCTCTTACAATCCATAAAATGGGGGAAAAAACCTACTTAAAAAACTATAAACCGTATTACCTTTCCTTTCATACTGCTATTAAGATGTAACCACAGTAAATCTAATTGTGTCCTTGCACAGGTTTAGCTGTACGTCTACCACAACAATAGCTTTTGTGGATAGTACAATGTAATTTACTATTACGCAGTTTATGTGCTCTGTGATTATTAGTATCATTTATTACTTCATTTACGCATACACGTCATGCATTTGATGTATTACTGCATTACCGAGCTGCTTATCAAATCTTTCTGGTGAGATGTAGAAATGACCTTGAGCGTGACCTTGCCTGGGAAATCTGCGGTGTATCTATCATGAGCAGATATTGAGACAAATTACCTGAGATTTCACACAAATCACCTTTTATCTGACAGAGGCCTCTGTGTGGCAGCGTTAACCAATGGAAAAGCTTTCTTTTCCGCCTCCTGACGCCACATCACACCTGAATTACAGCGAGACGTGATGTGGCTCTTTGTCTGGAGAGAACCTGCAGCCAATTCGTCGTGCTTTTATTTTGAAATTGACCACAAATCCTACAAATGCTGGATAAAAGCTGCTGAACTCATCTTCTCAAATAGAATTTCTTTTAATTTGTGTGTTTTTCTTTTTTTTGTACAGCTAATTAATGTCGCTCAAGTGGAGGTCTGAACCATGAAGACAAGAAAATTAATGTATTGTGATGGAAAATAATCAGCATGAAGATGTTGTGTATCAGCTTTGTATTACATTAAATGTTCTGCTGTAAAATATTATGAAAAATGTCAGAATGTGTTCCACTAAAACAATATTAGATTTACCAGGCCTCTGGACCTGTCAGTAGTAAACAGTCTTTCCACCTACACATGAACTAAATCATCTCTCGTTAATTTAATTGCTGTCATAATAGTTTTGGGATGCCTCTGCACAGGAAGGTCTGGAGATGTACTGAAACCTCACCGGGCTCATGTGTTTTTCCAAAGCAGACATTACAGGCTGTAAAGTGAGCTTTAAAGAACCAGGAATTTACAGCACCCGGCCCAGTAATCATTAATCTATCGGTAATGATGCTATCAACACCAATACTTCCCCCCTTTGGCATTTGCTTTGTGTTTCTGCTCTGTCCTCCAGTGATAATTGACACTCATACCTGCGTCTACAGTCTGTTGCTCGCTAGTTTGCTCTGAGGCAGCTATCGATTGTGGAGCATCAGATCCATGAAGACAGGGAACAGACAGCTGCATCCGCCGTGATCCAGGGCAAAACTGATGGCCTTTGTAAACATGCAATGCCTCATCTGGTGGATGATATGAGAGAGAAAAGAGGCGACGCAATATGAGAAATTTCACACAGCTCACGGCCTTGGCTGCTTCTCATGCTGGAGACCTCATGCAATTCACAAATAATAGAGATTATTATCAGTTTCATTTAAGGAAGATGTTTCTCTCTTTTTTTCTTCTTTTACACAAAAAATACAAAGTACTGCCTTTTTTTTAATTGTTTGATTGAATAATGTAAAAATGTGTAGATACTGCTCACACAAATCTAAACTTTACAGCTCATTAACTTAATCTATGATGCATCAAAAGGCTGTTTCTGATTCTAATGTCATCCAGACACGACCCCAGCCGAAGGTTACGTGAACTCAAGAATACTTTCTAAAAAAAAAAAAAAAAAGAATCTAATGAAGATTAGGATACAATAAAAGTCATTCTTGAAAGAAACTCAATAGCCTGACGCCACAGCACACTCCTGTTTGTTTCTTATCTCCACCTTCTCAAAAACAATCCAGGGACCAATTTCACATAGGAAGCTGTCTGCGTTCTTGGCTGCAGACTATTTGCCATTCCCAGAAGGTCATTTGGTTAATGCACATTTGAGTTTTCATGGACTCTTAACTAGTTTTTAATCAGCAATTATTAGTGAATTGGAAGGCTGTGCAGGCGCATGACTCTGTGCTGGCGGGAGAGTGCCCATCAATGTCACGTCAATTTCCATGCCAAGGGCTACATTAGGCCTGGAGTCTGGGAGGAAACAGCCACCTGAGTGCCTCATCTCCCCATCCACCGCAGTGTTCCCATCAACTATTGACTCTATTACACAGCTCTGTCAAAAAAATTTTCCGCTTCAAAAGAAGGGCAACCATTACATGGCTGTGCAGGGAGATAATTTAGTGATGCACATAAAATTAAGGGCATATCCATTGAACATTGCTCATTATTGCACTTGAATTCCTACAATGTCAGGCTTGTGTGAGGATCCTGGAAGCTTCCCAACCTTTCATTCCATTCCCATTTTCAAGGTATAAACACAGCTTGATTATTTAGGCTTATGAACTATATAAATAGCTGTCATTTTCATCTATATCTAACCTACCTGTAATTGGCAATTAAACATGCCAGCATCTCAGACTAGCTCTTAATTACCGTTAATAAATGCAGAGGGGCCCTGAGGTGTCCTCGCAGCCTGATGATAGAGGATGTGAGTTTCCTGCAGCACCACATCGCAGCATGAATATGCATGGCGAGCCAGGTATTCTTCAGCTCTCTCCTCGGCTTTCTCAGGCTGACGCACACGGAGGTGGCAGGAGTCCGCCTCTTGAACTACACACTTCTTCATTACACCTCCACAGCGGCCGCAAACCAGTCGTTGCCATGCTGCATCCTCGCAGTGGCATTTCCACACACTGGGACTTGTTTGTGTTTGCCAGGAGCTGTCACATTCAGCCTGTTAGCACCGGCCCATGGGAAATTTACACAGAGCCACTGGTATGAGGTGAAGCCGTCAAATGAGCCCGTGACATGTTGCTCTACGCACACATATCCTGTAAAGTTTAAGTGCATGTGTGTGTCAAAGTATGTGTGTGCACGTGTTGCCAGTCAAAAGTTAGCTGGGTTGGGATTGGCTCTGGATTTGAGATTTACAGGTCAAATGTCAAGATATTATAGAAGCAAAAATTCCTGTGAGCCTGCAGGAAATATAGACAAATGTAAGAAATCAACAGGTTTAAGTGAAGTGTTGGATATTAGTTATGGAACTGAAGCAGCTCTGATGGTTATATATGAAGATAATTTACAGGTGACACATTTTCTAGCCTGGCTCCATATTATTTCTCACACTATTTCAACTTTAAAACAAACTTTCATTCCACAGATTAATAACAGCTTCCTTTTCTCTGCTGTGATCTGACATTTAACTCCCATAATGACTGCTGATTGTCTCATGGTGTTCCACCAAAGACCTGAATCCTCGTATTTAAGGGCCAGTGAGTGCCGAGCTCTCTGATCATAATGGCACTTTTAATTAGCACTTAATTAAAGGCAGGTGGACTGGAAAGGTCAGCCAGTTAGGCCTGGAAGTTAAAAACACAGACACCGGCAGGATCAGCTGTTTGATGAATTTGTCTGCTAATTACAGTGACCAGGATCTGGACAAACCCCGGTCAGTTCTGCTGGAAACCACTCAGAATATCACAGACGTGTTTCAATCCTTTTGTTATTTGTATGTTTTTATATTCAAAGCCATCTCACAATCACTTTACACAGAGTAACTGAATAGTTTATATTTTCCAATTGTTGTGTCATTTCAAAAAAAATTTAACTTAACAAAGAATACACAATAAAACCATTTAAGTGACAGTACAAACACATTAGCTGTATTTATATCACGGCCTGTATGTGTGTGTGTGTTTGTGTGTTAAGTATGCACATACCTTATCACTGGAGCTCATTACACAAACATGGAATAGGCAAAAAAAAAACAAAAAAAAAACTCCACTGTGATGTGATCTAAACTTGTAGTGTCTCAGTTGTGAAAAACAGAGCTGGGAATAGTATCGATCTCAGTCTGCGTTATAGATCACCTTGTCTGAATGAGTGATGAAGCTGCTGGACTGTTAGTCTCACCTGACAAGCACCCGCATTAGAAACCCTGATCCCTGAATGTCAGTGTAACAGTAACATTATGTTTAACAGTCATAATCTATCACAGTTAACATGCACAAAAACACTTTGACTCATTACATATGTATAAGATTACACTTAAGTTGGTCAGGGCAAGGAACAGTCCAGGTAGAAAGCGGCAGTCGTAAACTGAAAATAGTAGCTTTTAGGCCAACAATCAGATCTTTGTTTTTTGGCACCTGAAATCAAATCCTCCATCTCCATCCATCAGGTAAAAGCAGAAATAATCACACTGTGACAAACACATCAAAGCCAGACCTTAATATTTTCTGATTGTGTCTCTCTACTTTTGTAATCCTGCCATGCAGCAGCCTGTTTGCTCATCTACTCATCACATCCTCAGCCGTTTACTCACTGAGCCTCAGCTAATATTGATGCTCTCCATGTGAAACTGCTGATGGAAAATAAAGCACTGGTGGGATACCGTGGCTTTTTTTTTTTTTTTTTTTTTGCCTGAAAGCGCTGCATCTTTCTCAGGCGCTGAGAGAGACCACTGAGGGGCAGCAGAATTACACGCCAGCGCTTGTTTGTTCACTGCATTCCCCGAATGCATCTTAGTAGTCAGACTCTATTAATCCTGCTGACTTAAGAGTGACCTCGAAGGATCCCGGGGCCGACATGCTGAGTGTGTGGTCGAGTGAAAATGTGCGATGAAAAAAAGAGTCTTGTTTGTACTAAACAGAAAATCCACACAACGGCCCTGCTCTGCACAGCCGAGTGTCCGGTTATGGGATGTCAGCAGAGATGCTATAAACAGTATGGGGAGTGAATGTCTCTTTGATGTGATGGTTCACTAAATAATCACACGTGTGATCTTGACATGTAGAGATAAATATATTAGAAAAAAGGAAAAATAAAAATACAGTGAAACACTGAAAACAAGTAATATAACAATTCAGTTTATTTTATTTATTTTCCAGACAGACACATCAATTTCTGGACCACAGTAGAGGATGGAAACCTTTCACAGACATTTTTTTGTCAATATTATTATTTGAAAATACAAATATAAAATTAGACTTTCCACATTTGATATGTGAGAGACCCCCATCCATTATTATTATTATCATTATTATTTTTTTTTTTAGTATATTTTACAACAGGGCTTAAGCAAGCCATATGATAACCTGAAAGATGCTTTCAGATGTCAGTCAAGTCTGTCTGTCTCTCGCCATAAAAAGTCGGTTAACATAAAAAAAAGGGGCAAGTGTTAGGAATGGGCAGACAGCAGTGAAGAGAGCTCTGTGCTCAGCCTGCAGAAACATGGAGGCACAGCAGAGCCTCACACTGCCGTCCATGCAGTCTGAAGAGCTTCCAGGCTCCCCTCTAGGCCATGCAGTCTGCTCCAAACTCGACAACACGCCAGGGGTGAACTCTCGTGTTGGTGAGCAAGCTAATCATGACGATTTGACTATAATGAACCTGGGTGTAGCTGTGTGAGGGATATTCTGTATACAGCTGAGGTCTCCAGTCTAATATTGTTCAAATGAGCAAAAAGAAAATTGCAAATATATATTCATCTATACACACATATATATATTGCAATTGTATGTATATATTACGTTAATGAGCATGGATGAGATGGCAATGGTTTGGACTGAGGGGAAAATTCACCCTAAAACGCAACAGTACAGTTGAACTTGTGCTATTTCTGTCACCTGGAAGAGCTCAGTCTACATTTGCGAACATGAACATGATCTTTGTCTGAACTAGAAACAAGAGAGGCGACGCTAGAAATGGTGGAGTTAGTGGGAGTCACTTTGCGGACTGGGAGACTAACTTTGTGGTCACTGTGACAGTATCCAGTATCTCTCGGAGATAAGGGCACATTGTCTGGTTCAAAAACCATTAGCACCACTATGAATAAGCCTCTTTCGGGTATAAATACTCAGTAACATTCAATGAGCCTTCAAAGTCAGTCTAATTCATTAGAAATGGAGCAGAGCCTGAAAACAGGCCTTTTCTGATGTCCCAGCTTTTGGGAGACAGTTGTTCATATTCAAAATGATAGACAGATGTGGATCCAAGACGACAGAAATCTCAGAAGTATGTGTGTGTAAGTATGTGGGTGTGTGTGTGTGTAAGTGTGTGTGTGCGTGGTTTCAGGGTGGGATTCTCCCACAGCGGATGGGATCAATTGTTTGGCCATTGCCTAGCACTTGCCTCAAGATTCAAGTTTAAATGGATACGGTAGTACACTACAAATGTCAACACCTTCCAGGTTGACTTTTTTTCTTTTTTGATTATTTTTTTTTCTTAAACCAAGACCCCTCCCCTCTCCCCAAATGGATACACTAGTCTACTAAGATGTGTAACATTCATCAGCTGTAAACTGCTGTCAGTTTGAGATAAAATGAAATTACAGCAACAGAGCCATGCTACCTTAAAGTCCAAGCTACAGGATCACAAAACAAGAGAATGGTCAATTCTTTCTACTGTTTTTTAGGGAAACTGAGCCAGTTTAAGCTACATTTTGTTTCCCAGGCCAAAGGGATTCATTAAAGGTCCAATTCCACCCACCAGGGACTGCAAGAGTGACAACAATATATTTGATACTTGTTGCACAGTTGTTTGTATTTCAGATGAAATGCCAATATAACTGGTCCTGGTGAGTGTCTATACTGGTCGAGATGGTTCCAGTTTATTTTCTATTACAAATTTCAGATATAAAAACTAAGGGACAATGCTGCAAATGAACAGGAGGAACACATTTTTTTGATCCTGTCAGATCAAAGGTTTACTAGTTAGTACATTTAAATGACTGATTACTATTGTATTTGTTGTTTTTATACTATTTTGATATAATTATTATAGATGTTTTACACCATTATCATTATTATTATTATTATTATATACTGTAATGTGCAATTAATGACAACAGAAACATTCACGTTTGAAACATGGTATCTTAAATAAATTACTTTTATCTTTTCTTTGTTTTTCTATGGTTTGGGGCATATACTGTAAAAAGATCAATATCATTTAGCTTGTGGAACATGAGGACTTTTATCATTTTAAGATGGTTCATCTTTAATAACACAGTGTCTTGTATACTTGCTGGATTCATTGGAATAATTTGTCTATTAATGTTGAAGCTAATGAAGCTGCCATTCCTGTTCTTAGTGTATGTCATTTGTCTGTATTAGATGAGAAGAGTTAATAGACACTACACTGTTATTTATTAATGTAATGTGTGTAGTATTCAATTGAAAATTTCATGCGGTGAATTAAATAACTGATATAAAACTTAAATTATGTTTAATTGAAACTGTACTCAAAAAATAACTCAACCTGCGGATGTGGAGTGTGCACACAGCTTGAGCTCCAACAAACTGAATTGGCTTTATAATTGGTTTGTTTTTGCTTGAAACACAGCGGCTTGTGTAAATCTATCAGGTCTAATTCTGAACAGAAACTTTTATATTCAAGTTTATAACTGATATTCTTCTGCTTAGTAATAAATCACAGCTTCAGGGTGCTGGTCCTGTCAGGACATGGATTTAACCACCTATTGATCAGCTTTGATAAACACCCCGTCCTTTAACACCGGCACCTTTTGAGGTTCTCTGTTTAACAGAGTCTTTTGCAGTAGGTCTTTTTCTTTTTTTAACAGTAATGCCTCTATAAAGTCAATATGTGTGAACAACATCGATAACGGATTCTAACGAAAAACTAGCTCCCAGAATCTGAGATCAAAGTAATTAGAATAGTTAATAAAGGTTTTGAGAGAAATAAGAGATCAAAAACAGTATTATCTAAAAAATAACTGTGCCAGAGGCAACTGGGATATTTCCAAAGTGTACAAACATTAAAAGATATAACAGGTCATTTAAACAGCACTATGACTGGTATCATGACTATTGTGGTAATCATTGGTATGTTTCTTAAAAAAATATGAAATATTTTTTTTTCTTTTTACATAAAATGTTTTTCCATGATTATAGCTTGTGTCCCTCTTAAAAAATAATCAAAAATAAAAGTTTTGCATATCTAGCGTTAGCATTTAAGGTAGTATGGCACACCCCTTTTAAAACATTCAAGGGTGGGGATCCAAATAATGCCTTGTGTACAATTCCATCTTACAGCAACTGTTTCTCTATTGTTCATCCATGAGAGCTTTGGTTAGCTGAAACCATGTGAGAGTGGCAAAACCAAAACCAAAAAGAAAACATACAGGGAATAAATTACAATGAACCTCTATCAAAATAACTGTCTGCAAATATCAGAATAACATGATCATTTAGAGAAAGGTCTATCTCAACTGGTCCTAAATCCACTATTCACTACAAGTATTATATTAATGAGTCCTATATAACATCTACTTTGTAATTACAGGAGATAGAAAAAGAGCGCGAGAGGGAGAGGGATAAATATGAGAGAAAGGAGAGGTAGAGCAAGGGAGAACAACAAAGAGCACTACACTGGTATCAAAGACAGCACTCTGTTTACAAGTTAACTGTGATTTCTTTACACACTAATGAAATACATGAATGATCAACAAAAGATAGTAGGATCTCTGAGGATGGGGAATGGAAAGAGAGAAAGCAATGGATGCACAGTACATTTTAATAGTATATTACAATTATTAATATATAAACCACAAAGTATCAATAAAACTCTGATTAAACTTGAAATCAGCAAAGAAGCATCTTTCATTTTTTTTTTTTTTTTTATAGTTTTGTATTTCTTATTTTCTTTTACATTTGAACATTACAAGGGTTTTTTTTTTCTCGTTACTCTTTATATTATTACTTGATCAACACCTCCATTATCATTTACTTTAGAAGTATCCAGCATATTTCTTTACCTGGTTGTTTTGAAATAAAAGAAATGAGACAGGAAGTGGGTAAAATGAAAACAACAAATACATCTGCAGCAGGTAAAGTTTTTCAGAATACACACCATTCATTCCATCAATGACGTTAAAAACTGGACTGCACTCCGGAGCATATTATTACTAAACGTTTGTCATGAGTAAAATCATTAACCACACACACTGTGTAAAACCTGGTGCAGCGACAGATAGTGAATAATTCAGTGTCATCTTTTGACCCTGTATAAATATCTTTCGATGAGGCATGGGTCTAATATATAAAGAAATCCAAGTGTACACTGCAACACATCACTTACTATTTCCCAAGCTGTTAACTCACCACAAAACTCTGAAGTGTTTGTCGCGTCAAGAGCACATTAACCCAAAAATCCTTCATACTATCCCAAAGCACAGGGCCGTTTTTAAAAAGCCAACATATACATGTGCAAATAGGAAAATGGCCTGTACTTTACTACTCACAGTGCAATGATTACTCGGTTTATTACCTTTCAGTGTTTTCGTTTGTTTTGCCACTATAGAATAAATTAAACCTGCCAATGATTCCACAATAGAACTCACAAAGGCTGAGGTATGGTATCAAAATGTTTACTTTCCTAATTCATTCAAAAAGAACTGATTCAGAGAACAAGCATTACATAAAGGCTCGAGCACCGAGCCCAGATATTGTGTTCCAAAAAATGAATCAGGAACAAGCAGGATGAAACAAACAATAACATACATCTAACAAGTTCCTCTCAAGAGTATAAAAGTGTCAGGATGCACAGAGAACTGGAAAATGCCTGGTTCAAGTTCTAATCATCACATCTAAGTACAGTGTGCTTTGGATTAAATCGTCTTTTTTTTTTCTTCTTCTGCTTCTCTCTCTCTTTGAATTGATACTGATATCTTAACAGTTAGACAAAAGATACCAATCAGGCTCTTTTTCTTTTTATTTCTTAAAACTGTGTTGACTTAACTCACCGTTTGTAAATTTGCTGGTATGACACTTGTAAAATTATTCAGCTTCAGTATTTACAGAGCAAGTGTGTTCTGTTTGTCTCTGGGGTCGTTATACCGTCTTCCAGCAGAAAAAGTAGAATAATAACTGTTTACAGCTTTTTCTTCTATTCACACGCTATAACATGTTCTTTTGACACACCATCACAAAAATATGCTATTCTCTCACTGAGTTGGTTATATGCAGTGACTGGAATAATATGTACAGCTACATTTCTTTTTCTCAAGTTTGAATTCACAATGTAGTTATATGAAATTTGTTATAGCATATATATATATTTCTAAACAACAAAAACAACACTTATAAAAAAGGACCATAAAAATATTGGAGTCCTCTTTGTATTGCCCAAAAATAGGTAATTATGGTTAACAATGAGACATCACGAGAAATAAAACAGCTACTAAGATTTATTACTTAGATACCTTCTTTAAATTTTTCCTTAAAATTGATTTTTTTTTCTCCGAGTCTTTCTCTGAGCTTCTTTTTTTGCGGAAAGACCGAATGGAACATCCCATCGTTTTTCCTTTACACTAACCCATACAAAGATGAAGACATGACTTGCAGATATTCTTGGCTATGACCCCCGCACTTCAAACAAAATCCATTTACACAAATATACTAGAAGAAGATAAAATAAAATGACATAAAATTAAGGTCAAACTAAAAAGACTCTCTAAAAACTAATCAAAAACAAAAGCTAACAGAGGAAGGAGATAGGTGAATGAGATCGACGTGAAACATCATACCAAACCAGGTTGTAAAGTTATAGGAGGTTTGGATTATAGTACAGCAGTTGTTATTTTTCTGAGATGACTAACGTTTTCTTTTCTTCTTCATATGGTTCCGACTTTCGTTCTTTTTGCCTGGGTGACACTGTAGTGCTTGAAGTTGGATTAGCATCACCTGCACACAAAGCCAATTAGAAACTTCGTCCTGTCTTTCCTGGGCCACCAGATATACTCTGCTGGATAATAAAAAAAAGGAACAGCAACAGCGTTAGAAACAGTTCAGTTAGTGAGTTTCATGAAAACTGTGCTCTGTCAGATTTGCTGTGACATTTAATGATAGAAATCTGTGGTCATTCGTATGAATATTTTGGATGCCTACTGAGATGCATGAAACAAGTGTGAAGGAGATGTTCATAAACCGCAGCAGGTCAAAACTTACTGTGGCTGCAGGCACAACACACATCCTCATAACTTTATCATATAAACAATCCTGTATGTTCACATTTTAAAAAGTCTGTACTTCTCGGTTACACCACATATTCATTTAGGAATCCTGTTCATAGATGTGCTGCAACGCTAGTTTGAAAAAGAGCTGTGAGGCTAAACTGGTTTAATTTCTGGAAATAAGCTATTATACAATAATCAAACACGTGTGCACAGGTGAATTCAACACACATCACACATCGTCTCTACAAAAAGAGCTGGAAGCAGATAAAAAGCTCAAGACATCCTGAAAAGCCTCCACAGATGACAGTGCTTCTACCACACACGAGGGATAATGTTAGTGGTGAAGATGTACTGCAGAGACAACAGAAACATCACTGAGCCAAATATAGATATAACAATAATGGTTGTGAGACATTTGGAGTTTCTATGTTTTTCTACATAATTTTGATTTTATTTTTGAGTGTGATCATAGTTTTGACCTTGGGCATTAGAGCTGAGGTCAAAAACATGATCTGGTCTGCAAAATACTATGTGACATATCGTTTTTAGACCAATTTAAAATGGAAAAATCTCCACATGTTAATAAGAAACAAGAAAAATTAACTGCAGAACTGGTAGGATGTGTGCGTGTGTGACGAACGTATCCTTTGGCAAGTCACAAAAACAAACTTACCAAGGGTAAAATTCTTGTAATGAACGATAATCTTCTCGCCTTTGTGTGTGTGTGTTTTTTTTTTTGGGGTCGTTAAGACATCAAACAAACCCTCCGTCACACTCGCACTTTACTACCAGCTCCTTAATGTTGAGGGAGGTGAATACACAATGAATAATGTGATGAACATAGGAAAGGGAGGGAGAGACAGAGACTGAGAGAAAAGCACAGTAAATAAAATGCAATACCTCTGATGAGATGGCAACCGGCCACCTGTTCAATGGTATCCATTTGTAAAAGCTGTTGCAATCAACGGGCCCTAAAAGTGTACAGTTAGTGCTTGTGTCAGTATGCATTTCAAGGAGAGAAAAGTGAGTATCATATCAACTTTATTCCAGCTAGCATGAATATGAACGTTTTGATTCAGTTGGATCACGTTGAGCAACAGAGGTGGAGACTATTTGCATTTATTTATATATTCTTGTAATGGAGAACCAGAGCCTGCAGCGATATACACAGACCTTAATTTTCTGTGACTCTCGGGTTACAAAATCCTCAGCGGAAAGTGTTTAAAATAAAAAGAAGTGAAGGAGATAATAATAACAATAATATGATAATAAAAAAAACGCAATCCCCATTCATGCTAACATACACACCTGATTTAATCTGAAAGCATGCAGAGGATAGGATCATAAACACCTCTCACAGAGATCAGTGTGGTTTTTGTTATCGTTATTACTGTGAGCTTTGCTGCAGAAATCCTTGGATTCAAAAAACATCAGAAAAAGAAGCAGCACTTTCAACAGTGATTATCTGTCTTTATCACCTCAATCAACTAATTGCTCTCTAATTGTCTGGTATAAAAAGACAGTTAAGTTCATTACTGTTTCTTCACAGTGGCTGTTTTGATATTGGCTAAAGGGATTAATAAAATCACTGGAGCGTAAGACTGAGGGACAGATCAGTGAATCAGTGAAGTCATCCATGAGGTTGTGGCGTATGATGAGCTTACATGTATTCAGTTCAACAGCATCCTCGGTAAAGAAATGAATTATTAAGCACATTTTAGTTCTGAATCATTTCCTATTTTAATGTTCTGAATTGAGAGATCATCTCGCCGAGAGCAGGAAGTCAGAGGGCTGCAGCATCACCTCTCCGCTTTGCTGCACTCTGTTTGATTCACTGGGTAAATCTGAAGTGGGATTTTAGTACACAGTGGTTTCTCAGGCACATTTCCATTCTGTAAGTGAAGCACAGTCTCTGTACTTACAGATCCTATGTGTAGGCTACGTTTGCCCTGCTGCTGAATGTAGCAGCACCGGACAGGACTAGGGCTAGCTGGTTAGCATGCTAACTCCAGGAGAAGAAAGGAAGTGACAGACACAGAAGCAGCACTTGATGAATGAAAATTGAGGTTTTCTTCTACACCTGTAACTAAAAAGCTGTTAATGCTAATGTTGGCTTTGCATTTATAGCAAGACCTTACATAGGCTATTGCACCTTTAATTATCTGGTTAAAAAACATGATGTTCCTCTGCTATCTGTTTCATTAATTAAATCTGTTTAACACTTCAAGGTAAACATAACAAAAGGTCACAATCTTCTTATGTAATTTGCTGTATTGAAAGGCTTGTTGTTACATTCCCTAACTCAGCACTAAACCTTATAAACTGGTGCAACAAATGGAAAATAATGGAAACAAATCGCCTCATTTCCATCTGTAAACTATCTGCTGGTAAATCTGCTTTGAAAATGAGCCAGACTGGTCTTTCATAACAAATATTTTGCTTCGTACACTGAGACCAACAGATTATGGCAGATAGCCAGTGGACCTAAAACAATTAATAAGAGAGGCTTTGCTTAGGAAGCAAAAAGCCAATAAAAATTTATTTTTTTCTGTTAAGCTCTGTGTTTGTTTGGATATCATAAATCAATTACACACTCTTACTAAAATTAAAGTGAGCTGTTTTGCCTTTCCATGAGCTTTTTGCTCCCAGTGACAACATCCCATATCAAGAATGCATGACAATATTGACTTAATATTTGCTTAACTGTTATTTTTCCCATAAATTCAGTGCACTGCAAAAATAAAAACATTAAATCTCTTGTATCATTTCCTCTCAGAAAACTGCAAAAATGTTATGGCAACACCCACAATGACACAACGTTATAATTTTTTCACAAAAGCACAATAAACAGTAAAATACCATGCCCAGTCAAAATAATAAACATAGCTTAGGTTTCACAAAATACCACATATAACTGTAAGAATAATTTTTCTTGTATTCCTGATTATTTTAGCAGGAAACTCAAGTTAATGATGTGGACTGTAAAGTTTGGGGAGTCTTCACCCTGTTGTCTTGCAGTGCTCATTCGCAGCACTAATGGGCTTGTCGTTATTCCACCTCAGTTAAACCATGCATTAATTAGCTTCTTTCAGAAAGCAGGTGTTATTTTCATAACCTATACTGTGTCACTCAGTTCAGTCATGTAAGACATTTACAAACATGCTTCAACAAGCCTCGCAGTGAATCCAGGAGCTTTAGCCCTGCTGCTGCTTTCTAGGAGCCATAAAATTCAGATGGTAAAGTTTAGATTAATTATCATGTGAGGTCCAGGGTGGACGAACAGACAAGCAATATAGTTTGATTGTGTCTTCCTTTGGGGGAGTTTGAGCCTCGTCCCTTCATTACACACAAGCTCCTAAACAAATTTCAGTCTTTAGGTCACTTGCTAAATCAGCCAGATTGGATTTGGTCAGATTGAGATGTTTATATCTGAAAGTCTGAGCTCTCCAGCAGAAAGTCTTGGCGGCTACTGCAACTGAGCAATACTTGAACATTTCATGCTTCTTAATTAATGCTGTTGTGCTAATGCTAATGCTATCGGCATAAAGAAGGGGCCACCTGACTTCTTCACCTGCTGCAATGCTGGAAAAGCATTCTGGGCCATCTGAGCAGCCATGTTTGATTATCCTATTGGTTTAAAAATGAATTGAATTTATTTTCTCCTCAGGACAACTTGTGGCAGATAAGACATTTTACTGGCTTTAAGATGATCTCTCAATAAAAAGCACAATACTACCTTTGGATTGAGGCCGTCAGAGTATTTTTTTTGTGTGTGTGTGTGTGTCTTCTTTGTGTGTTTCATACAGTGCGAGCAGGAAGAGGGATTCTTAGCAGACTGCTGCCTCACCACAAAAAGCAACACTGTCAGACTGAGAACACCTCTGTCCTGCTGTCACCTCCACTAGCCCTGATAGCCTTACACTTATGAGTTGACATGGCAACCGGCAGCTAACTGATCAGCAGGAGGAAAAGTGCAACAGCACCTGGCTGAGCAACTAAACAAGGACAGTGGGAGAGACGAGAGCTGCTCGTATAAGCATTGTCCTAGTGACGGATCAAACTCAAGCTCTGGGACAGCTGGGTTTCTAAAAATAAAGGAAATTCGTTCTGGGAAGGTGACACAACGTCTGAGGTGAGGTGATATGTGCAACATCTGAGGGGAATGGATATTTGCATGTGACACAGATAACTTTCAGAGCTAAGCCTGGGTTTAACCAGTGCTAATGGGACCTCTGAACTCACAGACAGTGAGAGAAATTAACCAAATTTAGACCTGGCTAAATGGTTGCTTTGGACTTTGGATACTTGCTAAGCAGCAGGTGGTGGTTATTTTGACAAATTCAGCGGCAGAGTGTAATGACCTGTAATTAGTAAGCTCAACTCTTTGTAATAAAAACTGGTGTTGGATTGTTTTACACAACGTCACAATGCATTGGCTTAGTGTCTAATTTTAGTGGTGGTATTCTGACACAGAGGAGGCAACTGAGCTCAAAAGCGCGGTCAGACATGACAGGAAGTTTGCATTGAGTACTCACTGTGATGCTGGGGCCAAACCCAGAGCCAGGCTGAGGGCTAGCAGCACTGATGTAGTTGCCCACAGCTGAATCCTGGCTGCTAGGTCCATACAGGTCAGCCACAGGCCCTGGACTGTTAGCACCGGGAAAACCTCCGGGCCTTGACGGGTTGGTGCCTGCATACAAACACAGCAAGGGAGCGGAGCTGCTGAGAAACACCCAACAATGATCGGCATTATCCTTACTCGCTATGACTCAAATGGACACATTTAAATCAAAAGAACACATTACTGGATTCATGTTTCTGTCTCAAAGGACTTTGTTGTTGTTGTTTTTTTTTATTACAGGTTAAAGCACGTATTCAATTTCATCTGCAAATTGACTGACAAAATAGTGCAGGATTTAGGTTTAACATGACTTTAAACAAAACAAAAATTAAGGGTGAATCCAGTATGATATTCTAAATATAATCTACATGCTGAGTGTATTATGCACAGGAGTAACATTCACTTTGTATAATCATGCACAACACAAAACAAGCACATTGCTAGAAATACTGTCACCATGCTAAGAAACTAGTAAGGTTGCAGCGTAAATGTTGTCATGCATAATGTGAAGGAGTATTTGTAAAACAACATTGGCTGTTGAATAAGAAGAGTAACACAGGATTATTAAGGATTTTGGATTTTCCCTTTAGCATTTTGAACCCAGACATTTGAAATACTTTATGCTACTTTTATGCTTTCCTATATGAGCTGATTCGGAGACACCAGCCGGATCTTACTGAGATCGCCTCGATACTTTTATCTTTTCAGTCTGCCAAAGTGACACTGGCATAAAGCAAAAGAGGTGAGCAAGACAAGAGGAGGCATAAGGGAGAAATATAAAAGCTTGACCCGGGGTCATCTGCAGGCCCAAACTCAGGGGAGTGGGGGTGGGGGGATAAAAAAGAAATACTGCACATGACTTACCACCTTTGCCCTGTGAGTAAGAGAAAACTCTGCCTAATAAAATGTCTTTTGAAAATCCAGATGCCAACTAAAGGCCAATAACACAGGAAAAAAACACTCGGGGAAAAAGAAAAATGCAATGATCTCTTAACAGCAATCTCCTCCGCTGTCAGCTCCACATAACCTTCCATTTCACCCTTATTCACAGACAGACTGTGAGAAAAAAAACTGTACAGCTGCATTAAAAAGAAAAATGTTTCGACTGCAGAAAATACTCGATCTTGCATGTATGAGCTCATGAACCCTACGATGCCTGAGAGGAAGCCTTTGTTGGACATGTGAAGACAATACAGTAGAATTGCAGCACATCCACACGAGCACTAAACGCATTATCGTTGTCACCGTGTTTAACATATCACTGCTCCATTTATCAACACTACACTGGACGGGGGGGAAGGTCTATGAGAAGCACCTGAAAAACATACTTTAAAATATCCATGTGTAGCACTCCAGCAAACAGAAGCCATCTCACTAAACACACATCAAGTGGAGTTGACACTGCTGTTTAACTGTAAGGACTTTAAACACTGAGCAGCTACTGCTCTTATCTTGCCTGCACAGCCCCCAGTAGGCCGGCTTATTATATAATTAAGGATCTTTTCAGTTGAAATGGCACTCCTCATTTCCTATGACTGGTGATTTTTATTAGAGTGTGGCTCGCTCCCTGTTCCTGTGAAACTGATGTTTTCTCCCTCATTTAAATCTTGGGGCTGCACTGGTCCTTCATTTAGCTTTGGGACCAAAACAATCCCAAATGCAAGTTAAGGGTCCACTGGAACACAGGCTAATGTGTTAGTATTCATTTTTAGACATTATTTAATTATTAATTCATACAGAATTTCTGTCTTTCACATGTTTAAGCTTTTTTAGTACTTGTGGTGCAAAGGAACTCAAGAGAAAATTTAAACTGCTAAAACAGACTTATATTTGTGAGAGAAAACAAAGAAAACCTGAATTAATAAATATCTTATGTCTCATTCTTTACACAATATTGTGTTCTACTACACTGCCCTGTGTCTTGCTTCACTTTAATGTGGTGCACTGTGTGCAGGAGAAGCATTAATCCATGAGATTTGCCATCACACTGCATAAGGACACTGTCCTGTTCTCCCTTTAGGGAACCATCATCTGTGGACTGAGCTTGTGTTTGTGCAGGCTCAGTTTGTGCTCACCACAGCATTTAAACAATAATGAAGTGATAAATGAAATATGGATAATCTATGACCTCCAGTTCAACATCATCATAAGACCGCTAATGTAGCCTACACCAAAATCAATTATATGTCCTCAAAATCATTCATATTTGCTTTTATCTACTTAAAGCAAAAACAAAAAAACAACATCCAAATAAGTGGTATCATTGTCTCCGAATTTGATCTCATTAGGGTCAAGGATGGCTACAAATATAAAGTCTGTTCCACAAACAACAAGCATGTAAATTGTGTTACGATGCAATCAAGCTGTGTTGACTTTGGATTTGAACGTGTCCTCTCAGGCGAGACAAACCTGCGCTCTATCAAACAAACAAAACTTAAAAGAAAAAAGCAGCCGTGCAGCGACAGAGTCCAACAGTGTGACTTACTACTGTAGCTACCGATAAAAAAAGAAAAACAGGATAAGAAAATAAAACCACCAGGGTGATTTGACTTGCGACAGAGAATCCTTTCTACTCTTATGTCAGATATAAACTCTATAAATCACCTTGAGATTCACAGACAAAGACCTTGGTGTGTGTGTGTGTGTGTGTGTGTATTCGCATTCATGGTGATGTAAATAAACAAAAAATAAAAACCTTAACAGATCCACGGGAAGAAAAGAGTGCAGTGAAATACTTTATGTTTGCAGTGTGACCACACTCACACAAATGGTCCCACAAACGTAGAAAAGAAACAGGCCTGCTTCAAAGCTCCAGACAATCTGTGTATTTGTATAGTTGATGTATTTAAACAGTCTGCCTTTGTGTGTTTTGCTGTTTGCTGAGCTAAAGTTCACAGAGTGTGTCTGTAGGAAATGCCAACATTTCTCCTGTGCGGCTGGCCAACACTTCGAACCATTAGGGGGGAGAGTTGGACCCGCACTTATCCTCTTACTTTATTTGTCCAAATTTTAGTTTCATTTTTTTTTTCCTTCAGCTTTTATTGTGAAGTGGAGATGGATAAACAAGACTAGAGGCTTAGACCCACATATTCACCTCAAACTCTCTGCTAAACTCAAGCTTTACTTAAAACTTTATAATTAACACTGGTGGAATGTCATGTCAGTCCAAATGTGGTCATGTAATATTCAAAATAATAAAGAAAAAGTATAAATTCTGTAGGATGTCACAAAAGGTTGATAATTGTGTGGCTCTCACATAAGTAGCCTGAATTTAGAACATCATATATGCACTACATGCAGTCACCGAAATGTCAGTGTAAAGTATATTTTATTTGTCAGTGGAATCTCATCCTTGGCTTTTGAAAGCTATGATTACATAAGGTAGATAAGAGAACATTAGAAAAAAAAGCACAGGAGAAGAAAATGTGCTTGTGTTGTAGAGTAATGGCTGTATTAGGCAAAAAAAAAGAAAAAAAGTTGTCTGTTAAGTGTTCAACATCGTGGAGCATTTCTACTGATTTCACACACTAGTAACGCAAGCAATCATTCTTACACTTCAAATGCTTAAAGGGCTCGACTATAAAAAGACTCTCACACTTACTCGCTGCTTTGCTGTTCAAAATCCACGTGAACCTGAGCTCTGATGGAGAGGCCAGTGTACTCTCCAGTATCATCAGTAGTTATTTTGTTCACATGCAAATGAAGGATTACATTCTGTAGTGTGTGTGTGTGTGTGTGTGTGTGTGTGTTGGCCCCCTATGTGCAAGCAGGGGCTGGAACAAAACTTCACAAAGAAACAGAAAATCTACGTTAGAAATTGAAAAAAAATGAGGAAAAACATGCAATGCTATTTTGTCAGCAAGACGTTTTTATCTTTTTTTTTTTTTTTTTTCAAAGGGGGGGATTTTTTTTCCTTAACAAAAGCAAGAGAAAATGTTAAAAAGAAAAAAAAAAGAAAAAAAGAAAAAAAATATTCTGCATGGAAAAATGTCATGAGTCAAACTGAAAAGTCCAAAACGTGGATGAGATAGATGCGCATATACAAACCTGGGTTCTTAAACTGATCCGGGCTGTGTAGGTGCTGGAGGGGGGAGTTGCAGGCGGAGGTGGCATGCTCACTGTGCAGCATCTGAGCCGCTTGGGGCCCCAGGGAGCCATAGTCAGCAAAGGAGCAGGGCCCCCCCCTCTGGTCACTGGGCGCAGAGTAAAACCCATAATCGGGGAGGCCTGGGAGATACAGTATAGGGTGGGGAGGGGGAGGGGAGGGGACTCCATCATTGTGGAAATCAACTTTTTGTCACTGTCAAAGTCAATGTCCAGATTGTTGAGCACAGCTTGGTGGTAAGTTACACCGTTTTTTTTTTTTTTTTTTAGGTTACACCCTTGGCGTTTTGTCTGCTTTAAGTGGCCCTCCCTGCCCTCCCTCCCCAGCAGCTCCTGCCATGTGGCCAGGCCCCCCTGGCATATGGTCTGTGTTTGATATGTTCATCTGTATGTTATATACACTAGCTCTGCAGTTATGGATACATATGATCTCTCCCTGAAAGCACACAATTAAATCCTCTTCAGTACACCTTTTTTTTTCTCTTGACTTGATTCAAATGGACCAAAACATCAATAGACAGTGAAATTTACATAAACATAAAAGAAAGCCACAGCTTCGATACTTTGCAGGACTGACCTGTGTGCCCCATGTTTTCTTGCCATCACTAAGGAGTGAGATAAAACTAAAGCATCATTAAAACACAGGTCAATACATTTCTCATTTCAAACGGACAATTCTCTGTCAAAATACCTGAAGGAAGCTTTTGTCATTTAAATCAAAAGAAACACAAAGCGGCACCAATCGATAATTAATTTAAAGCCTTTTTGACCAATAGCGATAGATAATAAGGTTTTTATGTGAATGAGATACAGAAACATTCATGTTTATTGATGATCGGCAGTCTGAAATCCAAGCACGTCTCAGATTGGCCTCCTCCAACGGTCCTCTCTTTGACACAGATGGTGGATTATCAACAGTTTAGAAAATGTCATTTAGCAATAAGTCGTGCTGACATTTATTGCTTGTCCTCTTAATCTGAGACAAGCTGCTCATATAAAGAGTGCAATTAAAAGAAACTGCTCCTTCTCACACCTCTTTGATAACAGAGTTAATCTACTCAGGAGGGACTGAGATTGGTGACACCGGCTTTTCCATGCTGGGTTTCCCCTGCTGTGTGTTTGTAATTTTTTTTTTCTTTATTTGGGTCCTGGAGCGAATAGCCATTCAAAGCCACTTCACCTCTACCCATTCAGAGTGAGACAGTCCACTTCTGCCAAATGGAATGTAAGCACCAGCCATGTTTCTCCTCGCCAATGCTTTTTAGCACTCTGATCTCACCACTTGTGGGCTGTCTGCCCACTCATCAAATTATAGGCTCCAAATATGGCAGGCTTCCCACGTACGTCACATAATGCCTGACACATTGAACAAAGCTCAAGAAGCAATCATTCCATTTACTTCACTTAGACAAATGTCACTGAAAATTGATTGGCCTTGCTAATGAGGAAAACTGGATCAATGGAATAATTATAATGGGGGGAAAAAACATTTGACAATAGCACAAACCGTGTTATTGGGAATTCATAAGGAAGCTATTCTAAATCTGTCACAAATATAGAACGGTGTAAAACTGGAACCATTTCAGAATATTTTGACGGTGCCTCACCGGTGAATTGCACTTCAACATATTTCAGCTTCGTACAACATAAAACTAACACAAAAACAACAGGAAATGAACCAGGTTGTCATCAGTATAATTTGAGTGAAAGTGCTGCAGCATTATTGAAGCGGTTAGACGACATGCATCAGGCATGCTGCAGTCTGAATTACATTATTACTGATATTATTACCATTATTAACACTAAATGTTGAGTATTATATGTATTCAATATAAATATTGGTAGCAGCAGATGATTTAAGTGGATGCAGCTTCAAAATAAGGGACAGGGGAGATTTCTTCTTTTGTGATCATGTATGTGTGAGCAACTGAACCATATTAAGCTGTGTTTATTTTTTTTATTGCACATTAAAAGGACCTTTCTTCTCAGCTCGAACCTACAGCTTTTATTCTCACACTTCAGGTTATCTGACCGGCCACAATGCCCAGCTAAACAGGAACATGGAACCGCTCTGATTGGTTTAATGTATTGCCAATTCTAATAAAGTTTGAACAAAGAAGACGACCACTCCCCAGCAATGTTTACCAAACGAGACAAAGGCAGCTTAACTTTGCAATTCTATTATGAAGGGAAAGAGAGAAGCCAAAGAAAAAAAAAAGAAAAGAAAAGAAAAAGGACCTGCAGATGGTTGGAAGATGCAGACAATATGGACTGTCTGCTCTGTGGCGGAGATCAGTTTCATATCACAGCTGACTACAGTCTCAGCCACGACATGTAAAATACCAGCCCATTAATATTAAAACAAACTCACTGGAGTTTGTTTTGACAGAAGCAATATGGGGAATCGGACTGTGGAACTGCTCAGACTGCAAGACAGCCGACCAAAATTTCTGACAACCAATCTCACAGAAGCACGATTCAAAAATTAGTCAGCAGCAACCAATTTGTGGTTGAAATCGGGCTGAATCCATACGGTGCCTGCCCGGATTTATGAAAAAGTTCAAGTCTCATGAAGTGACATTCAAAACAACAACCGCAAACAAAGTACCGACCTTACTCAGTTTTCCCCTTCAAATCTACATCAACTACCGAGCGGTCCCTGTCGATTCTATGTAACGTTTGGCCGAGTGATGAAACCCGAGACATTTCCAGACACCGCATGCCGCTGCATTGTCTGCAGGTGTGGCGGGCTCAGGTGAGAAAGCGCCTTTGTTTACCAGAGAGAGGCAGCTGGACGAGAGCACGACTCAGACGCTCGTGCACAAACTGCAGGCACATATTCTCAAAGCCATATATTTTCATCAGTGGCTATCTGATCTGTTATGCAGGATGAGACTGGACAGAGTGTGCCCACAGCTGCATTAGTATCACCGATCATATCACTGTGCCTCAGACCGTCCCACTATTAATATTCACACAATCTATCCAGAACAATGGGCCTTTCTTGGACTCCTTTTTTTTCCACTGGCCACTAATTGGATGTAATTACTCATCTACAAAACAAATGAGCGTGGTGAGGTTGCCTTGGAGACTAGATCAGGGGACCCAGCAGTGCGGATCGTTCGCAGGGCTTCATTTATACTGATAATTATCTCCCCTACCCCCATCCTCTTTCCCTTCTGCCCTCAGTGACCAAAGCTGGCTGTGAGGCGATGGGAGAGGGGAGTGTCTTGCAATCATCTGTTACTGACATCATCGGGGTGGCTCTCTTTAAGTGGATAAATGCTCTGCTCTCGTTCTCACTTTGCCAGGTGACTGCCTTTAAGGAGGAATCACAAACCTTGAAAGCACTGCTGCTCTTCTTCTCACCAGTCAGAAAATAAAACTAATCACGCTGATGATAAAAAGTAGCGTCATGCTCCCTGAGCCTGCTGTGACTTTGGGATGTTGAAAAATATTGTCATAAGTTTGCCAGCAGTCTGCACCAAGTTTGTCGTTACCCTTATTTATACAGTATTCGCGCGCACACACACAAAACACCTGACCTCTCTGGCACAAAAAAAAAAAAAAATGCTTTTACACTCAAACTGATTGACACGTCTTGTAATACAAAAACAAAACCTTCACTGCTGGTCACAATTTACAGACCACCCACAGTTTTTGTTGAAATCCAAGCAGTGCAGGTCCAGGGGAATAACCTTAATGCTATAAAGCTAGGTAAACTGCCTAAATACATATAAAAAAAGAAGTTAGGTCACCAAAAACTGAAAAAAAAAACATGTAAATGTCATAGAAAAGAAATTGGATAACCTACAGTTCCCCTGCAGCAATGGCAGCAGGCAAAGCCCTGAGATAGCTACAATGTAAACAGCTGCTACAGGTTTATGACTTTCAAACTGTCTTGTCGGTACAAACTGTGTTACTGCACCCTCTGATGTATTATTGGGACAAAACTGCACAACAGGAAGCAGTTCAGTATCCTTCTATCTGAATGGTGAGAAAGCAACAAAGGAAGTCAGACTAGGGGGGGGACAAAGGTTCACCCTACTGCAAAATAATGGCCAGAAACATTAAAAGAAAAGAAGCAGACGGTGGCTTCACACTATGAGGAGCAGCACAGTCTCCACACTTAAACCCAATGGAGCTGCTTTGGGATGAACTGGAGAGAAAAGCAACTTCTGCAACAGTGTTGGGAAAAAAAACTATGTTTGATTTCCACTGCAGAAAGAATGAAAAAGAGTGTGTTCAGCTGCTGAATGAGTCACAACTTTAGATTAAATTCTGTTGTTTATTTGTTTTTAATTCAACATACACTGATGTACTAGAAAGAATTCACTGTCCTGAAACCTCTGGCCAGTGGTGTAATAGTTGTATTGCTGCTAAAATCAGTAATGTCTGAAAATGTGTTGTTTAAAAAGGCCTGTGATAATCAACATGTTGGTTTTTAATCTGTACGGAAACTATTTGAATATACATGAATACACCGTGTCTTTCTACAGCCAACAAACAGGGATTCTTGGGAATTGGGGAATATAAAAATCTATTAGCAGAAGTTATTTTCATTTCTACAAGTAGCGATTTTTCATGCAGTCACTCCTCCATTCCCTCGTGGTGCCAGCGAGATTCCTTGGTGGCCATCAAACCACATCACTCTACAGAAGATGTCAATAAACCTGACATGCTGCTTCTCAAATTAGCTTTGAATTTTAGAGCTACCATAATTAGCTTTTCCATTTTCACCAATGTCATTTAAAAATAGCGTGAAAGAAACTAACAGCTCTTTTGCTGTCTAGCCTTGCTTTCACTTTCCATTTGAAATAATCTTTTCTGAATGAATGGCTGAGTAATTAACAGCACTAGACACCCTTTTCAGAGAGCACAGACATTTCATAAATAATACATATTTAATGTCTTGTCATTTTGTGTTCAGAGAAGCTTGGCTAATGAATTTTAACAGATGATTTCTTCTTGCATTTACTCACCCATACTCAGGCCTCTGTTTTATTTCATTTTTTTTACTTTTCATTTTATGCCTGCTTTTCCCTTTTCTTGCTGTTCTTTCCAGTAATGGACAAACTTAACAGAACTACTGATTTATATTTACCTTCAGCCTTGGTTGGGAAATTATTGTGGAAAGTTAGAGAGAAAGAGAGAATTTCAACACTGGCTCGTCGTGGGTAAAGCAATATTCAACAGTGAAGTGAATGGGTTCACACTAATTTGCCGCAGGGAAGCCCACACAGACCACACTAAATGATTTTAATGCAGATTTTAACCTGTGTGGGATCTGGTCAAGTTGGGACTGAGAAAGGGCACTCAGTTATCGACAGTCGGCACAGATTATCCTATCGTGAGGAGGCTCTGAGCTGACAGCCGTGGCCTTTTGGCTCAACACATTTTTTCAGACATGTCTGGTCAGGCTTATGTGGTATAAAGAAATCTAAGACTTACTATGACTGAAAACTGAGAGTGACACTGGCTACCTCTAATGGTCATTTAGATACACAGGGAAGAGGAATTACTATTTTTAATGCAGTGCTACTAAAATATCATTATGTTAATAATAATCCTCTTACATCCTACAAATGTTATTTTGAATCACAAGACTTTAACATGTCTTTTTAGGATTTAGGTTTATAGGAAGTGATGCAATCTATTATGCAATCTGTTTGTAATTACGAATAAATAAAAAAGGAATAATGTCTCCTGATTTCACCGAATTTCCAGAAGTGAAGACAGAATACCTTACTCCCCTTAAGCCTCGAGTAAGTTTTCTTTGGAGAGTGTGTTATGTATGCAGCCCCTGGAGGGCAGAGTGGTGATGTCCCTGAAGGCCTGTGGCTGTAACCTCAGAGCATCTGCTACCCACAGCTGTGAGAGCCGCCGCTTCGTGGTGGAGGCACAAAGGGACACTTTGCCCTCCCCAATGTGTCACATCTTTCCCTGGGCCTTAGACAAAAACCCAGGGAGGACGGGCTTGGCATGCCCGCTCATGTTATTTTGCACCAAATACATGTAGAGCACTTCTGGCCTCGGAGCTGAGCGCTGCAGATTAGCATCTGGGACAAATGGACCTGAGCTCATGAGGAGCCAGATTGATAAATCCAGTGCACACAGCCAGCCCTGGTCTCCTCCCAGGCACTGCAGAAGATCACAGAGCTTGTTGGGAGGATATTGATAATGATCTTAATCTGGAAATGTCAAATGAGTTTCCATCTTTTCATTGGTGAAAAAAAAAAAAAAAAAACGAGTGGGAGAAAAAGTGAGATGAGTAAAAGAGAGAACAAAACAAAGAACAACAACTAACTGTAGGGGTTGATGGGGTTTAAGAATATGAAGACCATCTTGAGTCCCAATAAACAACTCTGCAGTCCACACAGGAGTCCGGTTTCTACACAACACTGACCACAGCCAACTCTATTTCAGTTCAACACCTGAGTCAATTCAAGTATACTGTACATAGCAAGTACCCAGACCGCTAAAAGCAGCTGAATGGGGATTTGTGCACTCTCCAGGTAAAGCCGAGATCTGAGACTGACATTTGAGCTTCCCAGAAAGCTCAGAGGACTCAGGAAAACACTCAACCAGGGTAGACAGGGGCCTGTGAAGTTCCCTGGACTGTCAGAACCATCTGCATCACTTGCATTTTTCACTGTTTTTATCTGACAACGCTAGAGCACAGGAGATTTCAGATAAGTCTACTTTAAAACGGAGAAAACTGGATGATAACCAGCATTCTTTAAAAGGCCTTCTCTTTCTGTTTCCTTACCTAGACATCCATTATTTGTCATATAGAAAAATGCAGTTTGTGTATCAATAAACAAGCTGTTGGTATAAATGTTATGCATCCAGTTCACCAATAAACTACCTCAGTTAAAGTGACGACTGTGGGTTATTTGTGCACATTTATCTGTCACATCAACAGCAGAAGGGGAGCACAGTTAAACTGCTGTGGTACAATAGCACAGTGCAGAGTTGTACTTGTAGTAAAATGCAGCCCAGGTGCTGTGCACATTTGTCATCTTCAAATTAGCAATTTCCTCCTTGCTGACCCGACTGTGTATGTTCAGCCCTTTCAACTGATATTATGTGCCTGCCCTTTGCATCCTCCTGTGGCACTCGCCACGTTCAAAACTCTTGATTTCAACCTACAAAGCCGAGTATGAGTCGACACCACTTTACCTCCAGGCAAAGGTAAACTCTGTCCACTAGTCAGATCTCTCTGATCTGCTTCTTGCCTGGAGCCACAGTCTCTCAAACGTCCTCACAAACATGCATCAAGATTAGCTCTTCTTCTAGCACTGTAGAGGTGCAACAAGCTCCCTGCTTGACACCATGGAAGTGAAATACCACCTCACCGTACTTTTTATATAAGACCCACCTCTATAATATAATCTGATCCGACGTCGCCTTTGTTTCAGCTTTTACTTCATAAAACCCTGGCTGAGTAATTACCACTAACGCTTTGTTCTTCCTGTGATAATGATGCAATTTCTGCCTAAAGATAGGAATCTTATTCACTACGCTCCATTTGTTGGTATGATGAGCTCTACAGAAATAAGCCATAATCTTCTCTAGTAGCTAAAGGTAAACATTAACATATACACGCAGAATATACAGTGTCTTAGCAAACTCTGAAAGATGGTCCAGAGACTCCAACTTTTCACTATGATACAGAACTGCCGCTGCATCTGTGGCGGGGCTGTAGTTTGCCCAAAGTGCCAGGCCACAGTGAGAAGTCTAAAATACACCTTGTCATCAGCAGTGGTCTGTCATAGAGAGGGAAGTCAGCATGCTGTCATTTTGTCTGTTGAGCACTGGGAGTAGGGTGAAAGTGCCCTCTGTCAGGGCTGGAAAATGTCTTCCACATTCTCACGACACTCACTGTGTGCATCGCTGGCGATCTGCAAACAAGCGTCCCAGCTCACACAAAGGCAAAAAAAAAAGGTTTCTTATAGAGAGAGACCTTATGAATGTGGCTCAAGTGCCCAATTTGAATTTTATTTTGAGTATTCATAATGATGTTTTGTTTTTGTTTATTCTAAATTGACTTCAGTGGTTTCTGAGGTGGCTCCTTGCTTCCCTATTTCCGTCCTACAGGGTCAAAGTAGACATAGTATACAGTCTGTGGTGCTCTATGGGAACTGTAGGTGGAGTCAAAGCACAAAGAATCCACACTTACATCATACATGGAGCTTTTTCTTTTTTAACAACAAAAGCCCTCATCTGCACTAAGATTTGAGAATTTAGTACGAAAAATGAAACCACTAGACTCGCTGTCCCCGCTTTGATTTTGGGCTGCGGTTGCTGCAAATTAAACTGAGATGGGCCGGAGATGCAGCAGCATCCCCAGATGATACACAGGGAGAGGGAAGGTCACGACTAAACAGTCAATGTCCTCTGTTCTATCTGTGTCTGCACAGAGACAGGAGAGACCGCTGGACGGATTAATCCACACAGCATCTTATAAGAATCACCTCAAACGCTAAATAAATCATCAATTGATTTGTCAGCCATTTTGACTCCTTTTGTCCAAAAGCCACATAAGAAGGGCTGCACTTGTTGTATCACCCACAGGCATCTGTGCAGCTTTTCTCTAGAGAACGGAGCAGTTCATAAACGGTAACAATAAAACAGAATACAGCTGATTGAGGTAACAAGCTACAGATATTTTACGACTTCAGTCAATTCTCATTTTTCACCCAGACTTTGTTGCTGTTGTTGTGATAATGTTCTTGCTCAGCAGACAGATTTGCCCCATACTGAGGACGCATAGCTATTTCTCTGAGTGATATTTCCCTTAAAGCTGCTTCATGGCTGTTTAAGCACTCGAAAACAGGCCCATGATGTCACTGTTTACCACTCTAACCCTCCATCTCCCTCCCCTCCTCCCTTCGCCCCCCCCCCCCCCCTGTTCATAATCATTCACTTGTCTCCATTCCTTTTGCAGCTGTCAGAATTAAACTGTACATAATAGTTGCCATCATGTCTCCTGCTCCCTGGCTGCTGCTAACCACAAATCAACATTCCTGCTTCTTAGTGATGTTCATTGCAATTGTTCGGGAAATTGTTTGTTTTGAAAATGCAAAATCAAACAGACCGGTGTGAAAGAAAAGAGCATCTGACTGGCTTCCAGTGTTCCCTCTGTCGATTTGAATTAAGTTCGAATGAGGACAGGTGGGTTAATTTGTTTGTCTGTATGTGTGTGCATATGCAGGTGGTCTGCATACAAGCCACACAATGTCTCTGTGCTCCTGTGCATCTTTGGGTATCGCAGCACGTGGGCAAGTCTTTGCATTTTCTGTCTTTGAGTGGCTGCACAGACCAGACAACATCTGAATCACAATTAAAACAGATTTTCTCCAACAAGCGTCTAATAGTATGTCTGATTAGGAAAGACACACTTCCCTAAAGCCCGGAGGCTGTGTGTTCAGTCAGGGGAACTATTATTGACATATATTGAATGATCTACAGTTGTAAGCGAGGAAAAAGCAGGATGTCTAAATGAAGCCCACAAGAAAATCAATGCTGTGTTTAAGTCAGACAGAAACTTGTATCCTGTTTAAGGTTAAACTCTCTGGACAGATATTTTCCTGCATTTTAATAAAGTGTGGATTATACTTTATTGGAGTGTGTGCATTTTACGCTAATCTCTACAGACACAGATGTACTGACTTATCTTTCATTTGAAATATTATGACTACTGGTGCTGCAAATGATTAGGTATATCTTTCTACTTCATATTATTGTAAACTATTGCCGGAAAATATAAGATATCAAATCAGATGACAAAAGGAAAATGAGTTATTATATGGCAAAATAAAATATAAAATTTGGAAGAGAAATAGAGAGTAGATAATAATCATCCTCTATTTTTGAGCTCTTTTTGCCAAATTATTTGATGCAAGGACATTTTGAGTAAAAACTCATTCAACTGCTGTAACGTACTCGAGGATTCCTGCAGTACATAGCTATTTTAAGGTCAACAACACTTAAAAGCTTCAAGTACCGATGCTCTAGACCACAGATAATTTGATTAAAGTTTTGTTCAATGAATCATCCGTGAGAGAAGTCTATCTATCAGTGGCCTAATGTTGCTTTGATGCTATGAGCCCTTGTCAAGTACGCTTTCAAAAGACCATGGTCCATTGTAAGAGAAGCACTGGCATAAGAGTGGTCGTGTTGTGGCTGAGAAACATCCTGTTTGTTTGATCCAGAGGGGCTGAGATGAGTTCATGAGTGGGCCATATGTTTGGAGCCCAAAGAGCAGATTGTACCTTTAAGCAACTTCTCTTCAAATCGGTATAAGTACCATGTATACTGTATATGTTAAAGGGTCTCTCTTGTATGTGTGTGTATGTTGCTGTAAATCTAACCCTATAGTGTTGCTGGGTGTGTGCGTGGGGGTTTGGGGGACTATGTCTATGGGGGGAAGCAGAGCAGGAGAAGTTGGAGAGAGCAGCAGCCACACAGAACATGGACAGAGCGTTTACCTGGCCCTGTGCTCTGTGGGTACGCCAAGTAGCCGCCTCTTCCACGGGCCCCCCTACCTGAGCCACGCGCTGCTGCTACCGCCGCCGCCGCCACCGGTCCGTATGCTGTCGCTGGGAAGCCTGCAGGCACATACACACACACATACACACACGTACATCACTTCCTGCACATGGATGAGTACGTCCCAGAGCTACAGGAGAATGTTGATACCTGCTCTGAGCTACGGGATAAAACTATAGCTGTCAGAGACGGGGGCTCATGTCGGAGCAACATCTATCAGCAGACTCTTACAGAACCCACTGTGATATTCAAAACCCTGCAGATCCACTGATCCACACAGAAACGGAAAAGGGAGCCATGAGCAACTCACTGAACAGCAGATAGAAAAAGATGTTTAAAATAACTAAAGTGCAGCTTGGAGGTAATGTATCTCCAGAGATGTTAAATAAAGGTTAAATTAAATATAAATAAATGGTCATGTATGGAGTAAATGATTAACTACGCACACATGCATCATTTTAAATCTGCTTTGCATATGTGTTAAAACTACTACTTAATACTGGATCATACATTCTGGTATGAGAAACTCCTACAGTCCTTGACCCTAAGACAAATACATATGTGTGAATATTTATCCTCTGAAAGCCTTAATAATGATCCACCTTCCCTTTTCATTGATTACTACAGCCAATGATGGATTGTTTACAAAGATACATATGTAGATTTTGCAATTACTGTCATGAGACCAATATAAAAACGATGGTAAACAACAGCAACAAGACCATACATTCATGGTTTGAAAACTTATAAATGTGAGAATATTTAGTAGGACGTATACTACAAATTAATACCCCCCACCCACCTTTTTTCTCGTAGTAGATTTCTGTTGCGTGGAGAAGGAGCAAATTTGCATTTGTAAACTGACTTTGGGTGTGTTTGCAATTCACCAAGTCCCTGATTATATTAGTGTAAGAATTTGGCTCTGGGGGGTGTTTATGTCACATGCTTTGGATGAAAGATTATAGCCACTTCTGAGCAGCATAGACATGGGCATAATAGCACTACCTCTGGGGACCATCCCTGCATTTGTTCGGGAGTGCTCCCAATTACAGCGAGCTTCTATGGAATCAGAAACAGCCACTGTAATGCAAGAGGCAGAGTATTCCACTGGTTTTTTTTTTTGTTCGCTATTCAGCTGGAAGATATACAGTAGAAAAAAAACATCTTCCACAATCAGATGGAGACATCTGTTGGATGATTTGTCACTCAGAAGAGATTTCAATCTGTTAGTTTATATGAAGGCTGAACAAGTCTTGTTCCTTTCTTCTTATGTAAACATTTATAGTTTTCCCAGCGCTGATGAGATTTAAAGCTTCACATTTTAAAAGTATATCCACTTACACGTGTAGAAACCTCTCCACACTACCAGTTTAAGATTCACTAATAAAATAAAGACCTTAATAACATGCAAATATAAATCTACTTCTTTAGGGTCTGATTATTTCAACAAATATCAGCCTAATAATCAGTCAGTAATTAAGCCAATGCAGTATCTGTGAATTGTAATTACACTGCTGGCCTTAATGAACACACTAGTTAGAGGTGGCTGACAGAGGCTAGTCCATGCCCAGGGCCTGGGCTCTTCTCTCAGCACAGGAATGGCATGTCATTAGTGCTGGTGATGAGATTCCTCACTCTGGGCTCAACACCGTCTTTGCCTAATCAGCCTCCTAAAATTATCTCTACAGGAAATGCTTTCCTCACTAGCAAAAATGATCTCAAAATGCCCTCAACTGGAGTTTTTCTTGATTTATTCCTCTTCTTCTTTTTTTTTATCTGAATGTGTGTGCATGTGTGTGTTTCCTTTATGTTTGGAACATATTCTGAGAGACTGTGGTTTAGACATTACAAAATGGCACAGGACACCTTAGAGGATTATTTTTTGAATGCTGTGGAGGTGAGAGGAGCACCAGCGGGTGACCTATTTTCCGAGCCAGCCTTGTACTGCTATTCCACGAAGAGGGGCTCACACAAAAGACTGATTGGGGGGGGTGGAGTGTGTGTGTGTGCGCGGGGGGTTTGGGGGGGGGGGGCTTGGGTCAGATGAGCTGCAGCCACAGAGAAAAACACATAGCTTTTCATCAGCCGGCTGAGAAGGAGGTAATTCACAACTCTGTCGACACAATATGACCATGAATGTGCGTGTTGGGTGTGAGGTGCCATCACGCTGTGACGGGCAGGCAGGTGAAGAAGAGAAAGAAATACCACTTTTCCCCCAACTATCTAACAGCTCAGGAGAGAATAAGGGACTAAGGCGGCATGGTGACGGGGGAAAAAGAATGCAAAAAAAAAAAAAAAAAAACGACAACAAGAAGCCAACTGAAATCAGCCGCATTTATGCCACTGCGGCCACGGTGGACCAGGATCTGATTCCAGCAGCTCAAATGATATTCCCCGCCTCTTTTCACAAAAACACAAATCAACTCTGATACTATGCTAATGATGGCCATGCACCCCTGCATTTCCACTTAGAGTGTCCCCATGGTTGCTGAGCCGAACACTGTTTCATGCGGCATCTCTCCACCTCTTTTTCCCTCTCTCCTCTCTCCTTTCCTAAGTGCTGAATCTATCTTCCCCTCGCTGCCATTGTCATGACACCCCCAATAGACCCACTGGCTTGGAAGTTAGTTGCGGGCAAAGTTGTGGTGAGAGATTAACTTTGCAGGATTAGGTGGGTTAATTAATAGATGGCTGCTGCTCATTGTTTTGTGCTCACGCTGTAAGAAGCCACCCAAGAGAAGCGCTGCAGCATTAAATCAATTTCATGGCCCTTTTATTACTGAGGAGATAAAGCCAATATTTAGCTTTCAATTCTTCACAATTATTGGGCCCCTGCTTTGCCACTTGAGTGGCTGTGCTTGGCTGGGGACAAGGACACATCTGTTTATGAGCTGTGGAGGCCTGGGGGCCTTGGTGTCCGGACTCCGGGGAACTGTCCTCAGCTTTCTCTCCTCAAGCCGCACAACACAAAAATTCTGTCGTCTTTAGGAGTGCACACGGAGAGGAAGGAAGATTAAAACCAAAGAATGATGCAGCAAGTCACAAATTTTGACGGGCATTTCTTCCTCTCTCCGAGCAAAAAAAACACTTCACACAAAAACATCATAAAAAATGTTGGAATCATAAGAGGATTTCTACAGGAGTTTTCTCTATGTAGTAACTCTTCATACAGTACAGCCTACAAATAGCTTCAGATGACTTTATATTCTATTTCCTCACAGCTTGCTCTTGGACTGTATTTTTTTTGTTGCTAAAAATCCACTCCAGCTATTTACACTTACTGCCCACCATTCAGAAAGTGATATCTATCCTAAAATAAACTTTAAGCTGGAGTAACCTGCCAAACAGAGTGCCGTGTCCAACTCGCAGTGTTGTGAGTTGTGAGCACAGTGTGCATCCAGAGCACATGAGGTTTGCTTCTGATGACAGTGCATGGCACACGCTGGCACTTTATGCCATTAAAGTGGAGTTTTTCTTGGGTGGACACCAGTTCTTTTCTAAGAACAGACCTGTATTTTCTGGGTCTCTGTGAGCTTGATTGTACTTTAGTCGGAGGAAAGACTTAATGTGCCATTTCGATGTCAAGGGTTCCTGGGATCTGTGCGTGCCAACGACTGGGCCTGACGCGATTTGTCAAAATATCAATGACCGCTGATGTACTCCTGATACCAGCCTGCTTTACTCATCACTTCATGTTTTGTAGCCCCAGTTCAAGCACACATGATCTGCCAACTTGCACTATATCCTGTTATTTTGTTATATCATGATCTTGTCTTCACACTATGTCTAATTTTTCTCCTAATGCATTATTTCTGATACATTCCTGCAGATCTATTTTGGCGTACTGCCTTTCTACACCACAGACTCACTTTCTGATCCTATTACTCAGAAAACCTCACAATGAAAAGTTGTTGCATTATGCATCAATAAGGTCCTATTTATGTCCTACCAGTCTGACAACAGCTTGACTGATGTTAATGTAATCTGTACTGTTCTTTGGCCCAAAACTGCCAGCAGCAGCTCCCCCGTCACTGACAAAGGAGCTCCATCAGTCACAGAGCACTCCACTTATTTCTGCTATAAGAAGACTGTCAACTATCTAATGCACAGGAGGAGCCCAGGGACAGCTGATACTTCTATGGAGGCCACATGGATCAAATATGCCCACATTTTAATATCACTATGAAATTGAAAACTAATAGAGCCTGGGACTACATTAATACTTAATTATCTGTAGTCAACTGGTGTAAAGTTAGCGATGATTTATCATGCATACAAAGCTTGGACAATGTAGATAATGTAAATAATGTGCAGCATCGACATTTCTGGTTTAGCATCATCTTCATCCTGCAGCTACAGTGGATTTTTGGGGGGCAGACGGAGGGAGTGAGACAGATGAACAATAAAGAGCGGAGATGAGTGAGACAGATGAACAGAAAATGACATTAGCCACATGAGTAGAAGAGTAAGACAAAGAGAAGGAAGGACACAGCGGATGAGAAATCGAGGGAGGAAATAAGGCCAGGACACGGGCGTCCAATTCATTCTCACCAAATTCTGTAAGGTGTTTGGGACAAGAAAAATGTGTCAGGAAACAGAGCGTCTATTACACTCAGGTAAAACATAATAGCCACACCTACAATGAAGTGTTATTTTTCTACACCACTAAATCAGTGAAAGTATTATGAGGTGTTACTATCAAAAAATCTCTTCTGTGTCAACAAGGGATGAGGTGGAAAAAAATAATGTCATGTTAGATAAATAAGAAAATCTACTCCCCTAAAACTGTTGCATTAACTTGTGAATTTCACCATTAAGTGAAAGTGAAAATTAACAGGAAAATGGTAATTAAAAACAAGTCAAAGTATTTATTTTTGAGAAATGGTCTCTCTCAGAGCGTTGAATTATTGATCAGTTCTATTTTAATTTCATACAGTAACAGGCCTGGAGGAAGTGCACTGGTTTAAATCGCGCAGATGCATCAAATCCGGTAATGTACATGTACATGTTAGGTCTTACATGTCATGCAAAGTATCTAATATAGTTGTCACAGTGAAAATATGTGAAAATACTCAAGACTTGGATTTTGTTACTTGCTGACTTTGCTGCTAAAATCTGACCAAAATCTGTCACACACCATGATAACTTAATTTGAGTTAATTTCTATTTAACCTGGTTTCCATTAAAACTGGGGTAATTTTAGCAATAAGGAGATAATTGCACACCAAACGGAAATAAAATAAAAATCAGTTTGCTTTAAAAAAATAAAATAATAATTCTTCTTCCATTTTGAATTTGCATTATAAGAGTGTTTAAGAATTATTCATATAGATTTCACTACATACAGTTTTGCAAACTAGAATAGCAAACATATCAAAGCACTGATGCTCATCACCTTCAAGCTGCTCTCTCTGTGAGCTTTGAACCAGGTGGCCCCGTTCATCACATGTGGTGATTATATATAAATATTTATATATTTTAAAAAAAAAGGTTGTAACAGGGTAAATTTAATGTATACTGTATGTGTAAATGTGACAGGACAGAACAAATCACAGAGGATGTGCTTGTTTTTTCCGGTCACTGACAGAGAGAAGGACAAGCCAGCGGAAATAAGTCAGTTGATAAGTCATAGCCGAGGCAGCGAAGCTCACTGCCTCCTTCTAACAGGAGGTGGGAGGCACTCTGTCAGAGACGGAAAAGTGACTCCACTTCACATTTTGCCTCATCAATAACCCTTTATAAGATATCCAGAAACGTATAGAGACAAATAAACAAAAGAAAATATATATATCAAAGTTACAAAAGACACAGCCACCTAGCAAGACATCTTTTCATCTCCAGACTGACAAGTGTCCCATTGTTGTCATCCTTCAGCACGACTTTGTTGTTGTTGAAAGCATCTCTGGGTCGTCGTTATCAAAGGCATAAATCACCGAGCTTGAGAGCGCCAGGTGGCTTTCATATGAACTGCTGCACACATGCTCATGTCTCACCTCTCCTCTGATCAGCGGAGACCTACAGTACACACAGAGACTTCCCCTCACATAAAATACACAGACTGCTGTCTGGGAATGAGCCAGAGAGAAAGAGTATTTACATGCACACCAATAATTCAATTATAACCAGACTAATGCAATACGCATATTATTGCAACTCCCGTGTAAACACCTTAACCGGGTTATCTTACTCACATTAAGGTCCTAATCAGAGTAAGCATAACTTGATTAACTGAGCTGGGTTGCTTGTCAATCACTCAAATTAATCTCACCATGTGTAGATCTGGGTTCTCTCACTGTTTGGATTCTGTACACGCATTGCAAAGGTCACACAGAGGGACCGGATGCCAACACGTACGTTTGAAACCGTGGTTTAAATGAAAACCAAACAGGTAAATGACACACAATCCTACAACAATTCAAACATTTACACAAAGACGTTGTGCAAATCCATCCACACCAACGCTTCATTCCTTTGCTCTATCGGTCTTCATTGTGCTTTTGTACATCATCTTAACTATCGCACACTACATTTAAACTTGGGATACCGGCAAAGTGTTATTGCTTCACTTAACTACCCTATTAAAAAGGGGAAAGCCACTGATTTCAGGGGTATAAGAACAGTATTAATAATTTAACTTGGCATACTGTTATTCTGCTACTGCTATATGTCACTACACAAGCCTACTACATAATAAAGGACGATTTATCTTGTGATAATCTGACCATAGGTGCATACATGGTGAATGCTATTAGTTGTGCCTCACACAGGCTACAGCATTAGCACTTCACACACCATGACCCTCAAACCTCTGTACAGTATGATTAGACCAGTTCATTTTCTGTTGCTCAGAGGTTTCTGTATATAATGAAACCATCATCCTCTGCCATCGAGGTTTTGTGGCTTCTGATTGAGGAGAGAAAAAGTCAATTACGGAGGTGGAGTGAGCCCAGAGCTCAGAAAAGCCCGGATTTATGGTAGTAATTGCACCTGTATCTTATACTGTCCCTTTGAACAACATGATGAGGAAGGAGAAGGAGAAGGAGATTCAGCGTCGTCCAAAAGTCCGAGGCCACTTATTTCAACTGGGAAAACCTTCAGAGGGAAAAATCTACCGGAGGTTCAAGGTCCCTTTACAAGACATAATCATGGATGAAAATTAGCTTGACACATCATGTCACAACATCTTATCCACTCTAACCATTACACCTTGAAGAGGTTGGATAGATACGCATGTATAAATTACACCGCATACTGTACACTTCCATGTGCCTACAACAGGGAGCAGTGTTCTGCAAAGCCACCAAACTGCAGATTGTAAACATACGATCTGACTCTTGTGGAGAAATCCACAAGAAGGTCAGAGGTGAGTTAAGATTGAGCTACCAGGCAGCCACGGCGGAGCTGGTACGGACTGAGTGATTTGCTCAAGGATGCTTCAGAGGGGGGGATTTTTGCTGCCGAGGGGGCTCGACCCAGAGCCCTTCAGCTGAAGAGCTCCAGTCTCCATACTTGCTACATAATCTGTGAAATGTGGCGTAACGAATTGCAGATTGCCTTACCAGTTTCTATTTTAGATGAATGTATACTCCACAACTTCAATCCTGAATAAATCAATCATAAATTACAATTCATAAAAAAATATCTCACAGGTTTTTTATTACAAGGTTACAATACCCTCAACTTTGAAAGAACTCCAGCCTCTGAAAAGTGCGAACCTTGAACTGGCATCACAGAGATATTTGCTGTGTGTAAGTGACTGTGATGTTGTGATGTGGTGTGTTGAGCTCAGGAAAAGCTCAGTGTCTTTTTACTTCAGTTCTCAGTGACAAGAGCGCCAGTTCTTTGTAGCTCAAGTGCATGGCAGCATAGCATCAAAGAGGACAAACTCGACTCTTTATTGAAGTGTAGCCACACTTTTAACCTCTTCTTTGTACTCCTTCCCATGCACTTCAGTAAAAAGGAAACTACTCCCATGCCACAGTGCTGATCATATTCGGCTCCCACACACAAGCCTCAATACACCTCTCAGTCACTCACAGTCAGACAGTAGTTAAAGATAGTGAAACAGAAACAATGAGGCACAGGAATGAAAAGAAAATCTAGCAGATTAAATAGGAAACAAAACATTTTTAATAAATCTGGTAGTGTGTGAAACAGTAGCACTCGGTCTGTGGATGTGGTAGGGGCTCGGTTCACAACCTTAATACCGAGGCAGTCTATGATGGTGACTTAAATAGAGACACAGACAGGGAGGACACAGATGTCTGACCTTGCAGTGGTGCTTATGTAATGGTCTGCTTCAGTGCATTTAACTGCAGTGCTCCTTTCCAACCTGGGATCAGTAAAGGCAACATGTCTCTGCAGTCCAATCTCCTCTGACATCAGTCCTGACAGAGAGTATGAAAAGGTCCTGCGAGCTCTGAGTGAATCAGTTGTTATGGCCCTGCCTGTGTGGTCCCCATGGAGCCAATCATACTAATTAAAGTAGACTACTTAAGCCTCCTCTCATTAGTGTCCAAGTAAACAGCCTTAATTTTTTATGCATTTTAATGCCCATCTCCAGTTCTGAGGGTGGCAAGTGCAGCGGACAGATGAATGACGAATGGGGGTAATTTCAGGGTTCCTCAAATAAAAGTCAGTGCATTAGGCGTCATTTCACCATTCGTGTTAAATTGGATGTGTTTTGTGTATTCGCACCCATCAGTGTGGGAGTCGGAGTTGCCTTTGCAGATGATTAATTTACAGTAGAAATAAAATAAGATCTATTCATGTTTGTAATGATAATGATTACAAGAAGCAGCAGCTTTGTAGACACCGTTTCCTGACTGTGTTTTTAAAGCCAAGCACTTACAGCCAGCTCCATGCACTGCAGTTACACAATCTAGCACTGCTCTAGATACCAGGGGCAAGTAGGGTAAAATGTGGCATGACCCAAAAATAGCACTGCAACACTGGCTTCCACTTGATTAGTGGGGCTGTAAACAATGTTTCCACATAGAGCGGAGGTATGCACAAGGCTGTGTGCTGCGATTATGAATGTATGCATCCGTGTTTATATATATGTTTCCATGCGTCCCTGCACCGGGAAAAGAGGGGATGAGAGCAACTAGAGAGCTATTAGCACAGTCAGCAGGAGGGAGGGATGGAGGGATAAAGAGAAAGGAGGGGGGAGCTGGGTAAAGACGTAGCAACTACCCGACTATCTGAGCCTGGAGCTCTCGAACAGTGGGTGGCATCAAAACAACAGGCAGTAGACACAAGAGCATGGTCTCGCAGACACACATATTGAACTCCTCTGCCTGCGTCTGTGTCTGTGCTCCTGTTCTGTGCTGCTGCTGGTCTCCAGCAGTGTCCAAAGGTGGCAGACATGTACGAGGCAGGGCAGCTCAAGTTTCATTTCTCGACCAGCGGCTCAACCGTCGAGACATAATGAGCTTTAGCGTTGCCACTCTGCCTCTTACAGCAGCTCATCTTCCCCGCCACAGGAACCCAGACTGTGGGTCTCCATGGTCTCAGTGTTTGCCTGCTTCAGGCAAGACACTAAAGGTGAATGGGGTAAAAAAAAAAAAAAAAAAATCCACTAATAGAAATTAGCATACAGCTCCCCCCACTTCACTACTTACATCAAGATAATTATTTTTTTGTATTATAAGTTTTCAAAGATTTTACAAGCAAATATGCTAATTAGACATTTGCCAATGAAATGCATTCATTATCATTTTCATTTCTGGATACACTAGATAAGAATCAAACTCAGTTTCATTTTGTTGACATAAGAGTCAAAGGTTCTTACTAATGGATATCTTTTGTTTTATCACTCAGTACAGTAAATGCTATCAACTGAATCCATTTCACCATGTTTTTAGGCAAAGGATGTTACATAATAGACAGGCTATGAATGATATATGTACAAACCCCTCAGTAAAATGCTTCAGTATATAGACAGGAATAAATCTGGGCGGTTTGGTGTATGTAAGCGCTACTGAAATGGAGATGTCTGGCTCACAGTGTGAGAAAAAACTCATTCTGAGAAAAAAACAGCCTTTAAAGGTAGAATTGTAAAATTCCATACATTTTTATAGGGAACCGGGGTTTTTAGACAAGTGTCTGTAAAGTGGAAAAGACCATGTCTGGATGGGATGGCACTGCAGGAGAGAGAGCTTTACCATGAGACGGCACAATGTCAGTGCTGCATGTTGTGTTAGACTGTTAACATTTGGTGAATTTGGTTGGAAATCTACAGATGCAAATACAAAGTAAAAGAAACACCTAAATGTGCATTCTGTCCACTTGTCTGAGAGAAGAAGACATGTTATGGAAGAAAAATAGCCCAGAACCTCAAAACTAAGCAGCAGTTTATGCTTTTGCTTGCTGTGCCTCACCTTCAGTGCAGTGTGTGTCTGCTGTCCTGGGGTGAGTTAAGACCGGGGCAAATGAGGTGAACCTTCTCTTCCACTTTCAGGGAATAGCCAGCCTTTCAGCACTGCCTGTGTCAGAATGGGTTTGTAGAAACAGGTGCACACGCATCCACTGAGGTACATGCTCATGTGCATGTGACCTGACCTGTGTTCTTGTGAGCATGTGGACAAATCTGTAAACACTGCATCCACAACAGACCACAAAACAGCAATAAAGAAAAGCACTTTCTGTAAAGTGCTGCAGAGTTCTACCACACCTGTTGAATCTATCAGGTTCTTCCACAAACACACAAAGTGCACTGGCGCCTTATATCGTGCGCCACTGCTTTGCCATAAAGCACGTGTACATGGAGCCAATTTGAGGGTGCTTAATAGAGAACAAAACTGATCTGGGAACAGTCTAGCCCGATGACTGCACATGCAGAAGTAGACAGGGCGTGACATACTGTGGTGTCCGCTGACGTCAGAGCAGCGCACGCACTGCTGTCACCGGGAACGAAGTCATGGCCTGGGGAGGTCAGAGAGATGTGTGATGGTGCGTGCAAGTCTGTGTGATAGTGTGCGTGTGATAATGTGAGTCTGTGTGTGTGCAGTCAGCATTGCTGTGGAGACAGTGAGTCAGAGAGGCAGACAGGAAGCCGGAGAGAGGCCCCTGGTATAGTCTCCCCACCTCTTTTGCCTTCATAGGCAGCCTTGAAGAGTCTTTGATTTTGTCAGTTTTATGCCCGTGTGTGTGTGCGAGTGTCTGAGTGTGTGAGAGAAAGATGTGCTGTGCATGGTCATTCAAGTGTATGAAATCACAACGCTCCTCGTCAGGCCCTATTTTAAGGCCTGCGACTCATGGAGTGCCCTGGCCTCCGCAGACTCATTGGGCAAATGATCAGCCTTGGCAATTAAAGCCAATCTGTGAGTCAGTGTGGCATCAGGAGGGCCATCTGCTTCCAGCCCTGTAGCACTCATTCTGGCCTGTGGGACCACTTGCTGGGGTCACAGCTCACCCAGCTTATAGAGAGATGGTCACAGGATCTAAGGGACAATCTGCTGTGCAACTCCAGTTCAATAGAAACCTGTTCTACCCACAGCACTGCTGTGTACGTCTCACGGGTGCAGTAAAAACACAAACAGTGGGATCGTCTCGTGGAGGACAATGTTGCATGAACCGACGGCACAGGTAAGTTGCTCATCAGCCTCAGGCCAGTGGTTTTTTTCCCACCTGCTCCAGTCCTGCAGCCAAGAAGTGTACTGACACGGGAAATATTAAAGATCTGAATACTTGATAATGACTGTGCATGGTGTCCCGAAATACATTATCCTCCACACAGGAGGTAATGAACTATATCCAGCAAGAAGAGAGTTTCATTGGACAGAAAGTTTGAAAAGGCGTCTTCCACACTTTTAATTAGCGCTTGATTCAACGTTGATACAATGGATCTACATGAAGCTACAGTCTGCAGTCAATTATGTTGACATGAATGGAGCAGAGCTCTAATAGTTTGACGTAAATACAGCTTTAGTTTGTCTTTGATTTCAACGCTGTGATGAACTGTCACAGTCAAAGTCTTCTATGCCTGAGGGCTTTTACTATGACAAGGAGCGACTGGAGGCCACGAGTTACATTAACACCATGTTATAACAGTCATGCTCATTCATTCTTGTGATCGCTTTTACTTTTTATCTGAGATTTTATGCTCTTGTTGCTTATCAGAAGCTTTGTTTGCAATTGTTTAACTTGACTAAAAACCAAGAGAAAAAGAAAAGCAATCAAGACATTGCTCGGCTCGAGTACCCTGGACGTGATTTTCTCTATCAAAACATCAACATATCCTCTTGCATAACATTGCAAAATAAATTCTATTTTACAGAGAAATGTGACTTTGGATGAGAATTAAACACAAACCACAGGGACTACACGTCAGCCCACTGTCAACCAGGACCTGACCTGTTGTATAGTACACTGGATGCGACAGCGCAGCCACCAGAGCTTCTTTGTCCTGAGCCACCAACCCTGCAGAATCCATCTGTGTTTGAAGCTCTCTATAGTCCATGTCAACACATTTCCATCTCCCAACAGCAGACAGTTGCTAAACCCTGGAAGGCTAAACGATGGTTCAGGTCAATGCCCTGGTGTGACCTCTGGTGCATTTATCATATGCTTGGTTGGCTCTGGCCCAGTTTCTTGGGGCATGCAGCCCCCAGGAGCAGCGACTATCATACCAGTTGCACAGGTCAGCAGCTCTCTTTCTCTGCATGCCACCTGCTGAGAGGACAGCACACTTCACCTACAGTAAAAAGGGAAGGGGGTGGGGCGGCGGGGGTGTCAAAAGGTCAGCAGCCTCATTTCCACCGTTACTCACAGTTGTATAGAGCGACAGTGGTGTTTCTTTAGCCGACACAAACCGTGTTTCTGACTTTACTTTTTCAGGAACCGGCAGATCCAGACTTGTTGCTTTGCCATGTAACTGTGTTCCTTGTACAGTATATGCCTTTAAATTGTACATAAGTATACATTATGCATTTCAGCCAGATGTGCTAGCCCTTAAGTGAGCAGATGCATCAGATGCATGCTCTGGCAGAAATTGTTTTTTATATAGACAGAGAAATGAGAATGTGCAGCTCATGCATTCCCGTGACAATGGAAGTTACTGTAGTTACAGCGAAGTGAAAACACAAACAGGCCAGAAACTTAATATTGAATAAAACACACTTTATGGCCACAAAAACAACATTTTTACTATTCACAAATTGAAGTAATTGTGTATTCATACAGTATATATTCTTTTTTTTGCCAGTTAAGCTGGGCATAACATTTGGATTGAATATACTAAAGTAAACTGATGTGTGGTTTTGCCTCCTATTGAGAAAGCCTCATTTTCACAATTTGTAAAATTGTGCTTATGATCTTTCTTTTCTGGGTATGATAACTTCTGGCATTTTTATGCAATTTGATGATTAAGGGAGGGCATTCATTCATTTATGGCTAATTGTGGGAGTGGAAATAAGGCCTGTGCATATGCACCCATTTTCTTAATGAGTTGGATTTATAAAGCGGAACGGTGTCTTGGCACTGCTTTATAATGGAAGTATACACATGTATATTTGTGGTTTTAGTTTTAGTCATGAATCTACACAGAGTATCATGCATCTGGCCTCAGGAGTTAAATAACTTGAATCAAAAACAACGTCACAAGGACAGAAACGTGAGGGGATATGGCAGCCAAACTCCTCATCCTCTGCAGATAAGAGAAAAGAGAAATCTCCTCATGCCCGTTTAAGGCTTTGGAAATGTCACTTTGTTGTCACTTAGGTATGATGGAGTGTGCTGTTGTGTCTCGGGCATGCTTGGTTGGTGGAGTTGGAGATACAGAGGGACGGAGGCTACCATAGTGCCATCCCACACGTCATATCTTCCGGGGAAACGGATCTGACACAGATGAAGTGTGTGACAAGGAGAGGATTTGGCAACAAGACAAGACAAACAGTTGGAAAAACCAATCAAAACACCACGCAGACACACATACACAAACACCGGCTCTTTCTCACAGTGCGTTGTGAGAAAGCGACACAAGAAGCGAGATTTTCTTAGACACAGCCTGGATAGTTTATCTCTTTAGTGTTAAGATAACTGGTAACCTAAAATTACCCAGCCCTCTGTCCTCATTGCATCCTTGCTGCACTTACCGCTGCCCTCTCCCCTCCTTAATCATCCTTTTCCTCTGTTCTTTTACTACTTAAGAGTCTGACTCACTGGACCTGAACTGCTGTTTGTCTGTCATGACATCTGGAGTAGCTTGGATGACTGAGTGTTATGTCTTTCTCTCACTCAGTCTGTGTCTCTCCCCTGATGGGACCCCACTAACATCTTCATCCCTGGTTTTTCAGTGTAGCATAATGACCTCCTAGTAGCAGCCCTAATGGAGCCATAATGGTCATTTATGCCAGGGGAGGCTCTGAGGGCACGGCTGTGGAGGCTGCAAGTCGCACAAGAATACGGGAGAGTGGAGAGAAGCTCTCTACAGTCCCTTCATACACAGCTCCTGAATCTCAGTCTCTTTCTATGAATACAGCGTTTTCTGTGTGTGTTGTGTGTGTGCGCTCGACTGTGCATTCATGTGCGCGTAATGAAAGGAACTGATACAAGGCTGGTTAACAATGGAAAGTACAATATGAATGTATGAGGGGTGTATCCCTGCTTTTGATGTTCACTTCTGCAGCTTATTCACATGCATTATGCACACATGCATACACCATTTTCTTTTTTTAATTACATTTTTCTCATACGGACAAGCTTCTTATTCATGCATACATCATGCACACAATAGAATATACTACCATTCTTAAACCTATTCATATTTCGCCCCCCACATTTTCTGCCACCATTAGCAGAAACTATGCTGTACATAAACTACAGCGCATAAACTTGCACTTATTGCTAAAAACTATTTCCTTCCTCGCCATTTGCATTTTAATATCCACAGTAAACAAAGGAATCTTTCACTGTATACAGTCTTAGCCGGAGGTTATCTAAGACAAGTGAGACAATAGTTCAGTGCACACATAGGATACTTCTTTGAATGTGGCTTTCAGTGCCTTAATCACGTTAGGTCCTCCAGACGAGACACCTCACTCTTTGAATGTAGCACATCTTGGGATGTTCCCCTGGGCGCTACAAGTTGAATAATACAATAGCGCATTTATCAGCTAGCTAATGCTAATTAGACTGCTGCATAAAAACGAGAATAATGTACAGTAATGTTCCTTGCTCCACGTTAGCTCCTGGTCCTCACAGCTTCCTCAGCTAGCCAAACTCACGGCTGCATATTTGGGTTAAAGTAAGAAGAAAACACCAGACTCTCTAATCCATTAGGTGTCTACTTATAAAAGTGTAGAGAAAAACATGTTTTTATCCCGTGGGTTTGATCTCCTTGTGTAATGATGTACTCTGTAACCTCTACTCAGATGGAATGAAAAGAAAAACAGACACGGTACAAAATGTATGGAGGAGTGAGAAGGATGCACAGCTTCTCTCTTGGTGGCTAATATTGTGGTTAATTAAATAAATGCACCAGATGCAGCACAGCGAATGTGAGTCAGCATAGAACAGGACAGATAAACCCTTCACTCCTACTACCGCATGAGAATCTTAATTTCCACCAAACTGAAAATGTCTCTCTCCTATTGAAGCTATCTGGAAATCTGTGCTGTCTGCTAACTGCTTTTAACTGAGGTACCGAGGGAATGGTGTGCTCTTTAATGTCTGATAGAGTCAAAGCGAGGTCCTTCTGTAGCTCATTTTAATTCAAAGATCATTTCAATTTTAGTTTGCTCTTTGTAGCCTGATAAATGTTAGCTCTGAAGTCTGATCGTTTAAGACCGGCTCTGTAATGCTGCATTTTCATACTTTGATTCTTGCCTCATCTGCCGTATAGAGAACACTATTATTTCCTTCATCCGTGGGCCGAGTGATAAAGTAGGCATGCATGATTATGTATGTGATTGAAGAATGAAACTTTGTCAGTTTAAATCATATAAACAACCAGTCCCTATTGAGGCGCACTTAGATTCGACACCTGGGAGTTCATAGACAGTTGGCTGTGGATTCAATACTTGAGGATAAACTGAGGCTACATGACTGACATGACAACTACCTACCTTAGCTGAGCCTAAGTGATACTGATACCTACACTCGCAGATATGCACCACCCTGACATCACTCTAAAGCCAAGTGACAGTGTTACAGAGGATACTTGCCAATGTTATGTTCTCACTATAACAGTGTATTTATTATTGCATCCAGCTGAAAGCAGTAAAAGTGGAGAAGCTGTCAAGGTTGAAACTGCGGACAAACTGCCAATAAACATTTTTTTTCTCAAGTGGTGAATGGCTAAATTCTCTAATTACAACTTTATTTTAAGTGTATGCTGTGACAGCACACGTTTAAGAAATTTAGACCCAAATAAAACCAAAATTATCCTCATGACTAAATACCAGAAGATGTACGTTTGAAAGTGTTTCTGTGTGTCATGGTTACACAGTTGTTATTCATAATTTGGAATCGTTTTCTATCTCGGCAGTGCAGGTGTTACCTACAATGAGCCAGCCTGGGGGCGAAAGCTGTGTGAGAGAGAGGAAGAAGAGAAGCAGAGTGGACTTCCGCAGGAAAGTGCAAGTCATTTGTTGAGACCATGAAGGAGAATAAATGATAACCCTCATGTCTGAAGTATTTTTGGTTTAGTTACTGTCTGAGTCTACTTGTTGCAATAAAATAAAAAAAAATAAAAACTGAAACCAAGTGAGCTCGTGCATGGTTGTTAGCACAAGGACTGGAGCGGATATGGATGAGCAGGTTGTACACTGATGATGATAAGTGGGGAAACGGCGGGGTGCTTAGGACTGCATCCTACCTTATTTCTCCAACCAAGGTCTTATCTGGTAAAAACTTAACTATTTAATACTGAGACCCATATTTTATCAAGTTAACCTCAAGTAGGAGGATATTACAGTCAGATCAATTAGCACCTCTTTCAGAAATAGGGGTTATTAGAGCTACGGGCATTTATTTTTTTGTGGTAGTCGTCCTGGAGCATGTCCTTGGTGTTTGCAAAGGTAAAAAGCGTATTCTCAGCTTGAAGGGGGGTTAGTTCAGGGGCTGAAAAATAAACATGGAAATGCAGCTACAACTCCAGATTCAAAGTGTCAGAAATATTAGCATTATTTCCCTTTGAAGTCACGTGATGACAGCAGCACAATGTCACCAGTCTGAGGGGGGCTGGTGTTATTTGAAGGTAAAGGCAGCAACAACCACCACAGCACGCGTCTGGGGCTCTTCATCTTAAACAGCTGGGATGTTTACAGTACCTCCACACAGACACGACAACATGAAAACATATCGCATGTCACATTTGCATGCGTATGTTACCGTCCTCACGACTTTCACTCGACACTGACAATACCACTGCCTGTCATCAAAGTCATGTATGTGCATTAGCAGTCTGAGAAAATGTTCTGAGGTTGTTGTTTTTTTTTTGTTGCCGTGGGATCAGACAGGAAAGACTGCCACATGTCAGGGTGTATCAGCGTGTTACAAGCTGACAAACAAGCTGAGGAAAATATGTTATTTAAAAGAAGTAAATAATCAAGTAGTTGTAGGTATTATCACTAAGAAAAGCCCTGATTAATAGAAACAAAAACCTCCTCACAATTTGAAATTCTGAGGTAATGGTAAAAAAGGCGTCGTTTAGCTCAATGGGTTGAGCAGGCGCTATGAACCCGGTCCGATTCCCCCCGGCAGCCCTTTGCTGCATGTTGATCCCTCCTCTCTGCCTCCCCATTTCCTGTCCTTCTCTCCGACTGTCCTTGTCAATACAGGTGTAAAAGCTGCAAAAAATACTTAGAAAGAAACAACAACAAAAAAACGCTGTCCTCTTGATTGTCACCACATATGCAGGACGCAGCATCGTCTCTGAAATTCAATTAAACTGGAGTTTAAGCATAATGCAGAAACCACGCTGCAGTGAGGTAAACAGCGTGTGATTACAGCATATTAAACACAGCTCGGGATTTCAAAACAGCAAAACTCAGAGCGGGCGTCTTTATCAAGCACATCCCTGCCACAATCCTCTTTCTGTTCAGTATCAATGCGTTCTGAAAGCCTTAAAATGACTATTTAACACATGTGCAAAGATGAATTATATGCACTGGTGATAAACCAGATTTCTGTCTTTAACATGCAGCAGAAACTTTGTAGATTTAATCATTTCATAGCTGAAATAGTGGAAATAAATCAGGGAATGAAGCCAGCGACTGTGTCACTGCTCTCTGCAGTCAGTCATCATGGGTTAGCTCCCACCACTGACATAAGCAATACAACAGACTGTATGTTCGCATATATACATCTATCTGTGCCAGAGAAACATATGTTGACAGTGTTATGTGTAGTTTTATGTGACTCAGCCATTTCTGAGCAGTTGTTCTCCTCACTGCCGCAATGATTTAACAGCAACTACTAGTTCTAATAGACAATCTGAGTTTCCTCTTTGGGGCTTAGCTGTGATGATGCTCAGTTGGACGGACAAGTTTGTGACAAATAGAGGATGATTTGATTTACATCAGTACGTGAAGGTCTCTAAGTGCATTAAATTTTAACGATACCCCGTCTCTGATGGAATAATTCTGTAAGCAACTCTCGGCATTACAAATACCGACACAGAAAAATACTGCATGTGTGATCAATATCAAACACATGTTGAAATTAATTGGGAGTGCCACAAGGACCAGAGTGCTAAATTGTCAGATTCTGTTTAACAGCTGTTGAGCTGGTGTCAGCTTTGAGTCAAAGTGGCTGCACTTTTTTATTTTTTTAAACTCAGGTTCTGTGTATTTCACATCTCTCCTCAATTCTGTTTTCTACTTGAACTCTGTTTCAGCTGCGGGGATGTCAGCTCTGGTTTCTCTTTTTCTGTGTATGTCTTATTGAGTTTTTGTACTTAATTCAGTGTTTCATCACTGATCAATGCTTTATCACTGTTTTATCTTGACAATTGAGCAATTGCCTAACCACTTTTTTTCTGTTAACAGTGGACCCCTGAGGTTTACTGGGAATAAAAAAAAAAAAAGCCTTGAAATGCTGCCCACAATTTACACCTCTTGGATCCAGCCGGCCTGGTCCCAGCTCCATTTATTTATAGGAGTGTTTCAGCGAGGTTGTGTACAGTGGGAAAAAAAAGCCTTTGATCTGAAATTGAAGATGCCTTCCTCATCTTGGTAAGGAAGGACACTAGTCAATATTTGGCCTGAGGTTATTTAATTTGGACAGGGAGTTTGATTCATACATTAAAAATTCCAATTACCCTGTCAAGAGTTGAGCGAGCCCAGAGGAGACTGTTTTAATCATACAGCTTTATCAAACTCTTTAAATTGAGTTTAACATGGACAGGATCATACATTCTGCCTCGGGGAAGGTGATATCCCTTAATTTGTTGTAAATAGTAAACATTTTGAAAATCCATGTTTAACTAGAGTTACTTATACAGACAAAATACTGATAACTTCTTTTCCTCTTATCTCTTCGCTCTGTCTTTTTTTTTTTGTAGAACCAAGTTTACAAAATGTTTTCTGACACTTTGACAGAACATGAGGAATCGATGAATACTCAATCTGGTTAATTCTGAATGTCATCTCAGATGTATTCTGCACACAAAAACAAGGCTTTACATTCCCTTTCTTCTGATTCTTATTTGTATCCATCAGTAAAACAAAAACAAAAATTCCCCCAAATTTGTATGCTTTTGATGTTCACCCACATCGATGAGGTGCTATTCCCCTTTCTTCTGTCAAATAATGTTGTAGTCAAGTATAAATCTAGCATATGTCTGATCTGCAGGTGGTCACAGCTGGACCCCCTGTCTTACCATTCCTGAATCTATTTCACAAAGATATTACAGAGATCTGAGCGGCTGTCAGATATTTCCCATTCCGTCTTATCAGTGGAAGGAATGATGTCTGGCATGGCAAACAAAGTATGTGTAAAGTCCCTAAATAAAGCATGAAATTGACGGGATGCCTGTCTAAGTGAGGCCCCGTCGAAGCCACAGGCCCTCTCTCGCAGCAGACAGGTGCAGCTGCTCACCTCCAGACTGCACGCCTCCCATTTGGACTCCCATTAACGTGGCTGGCACTCTGAGTCAACACTTTTAATGCAGAAAATGACTTCATTCATTTTCCATTATAAGAACTACCATTTTAAAAATCTGCCTACACAAAGCGCTGCTTATTTTTCCGCTTCTCCACAGATGAATTTGCATACATTGGGCCACGGAAGACGGAAGAACTTTCCACATTTTAGACATGTGGTCATGGTCGTGTTCAAGTATGGGATAAAAAGGAGTAAGCAATTTACTTCCCTACGCGTCAGCTTTCAAAAGCTGGTTTAGAAATCCACACACGTAACATACTTATAACCCTGAAGATTACTTGATGACTGACGTGTATATTGATGAGCGTCTCTCTGAGTGTGTGTTGGCGGCTCGGGCATGTGTGTCTGATTGTGCTGCTTGAGGGTGCATAACAGAAATCAGCTGCAACACTGATATTTTAAGAAAGCCTTTAACTCACCAGGGAACTGGTAGCTGTAGCTTGGTGCGAATCCAGTGTATCCGCGGCCATATGTTGCCACAATATTAGGGTAACCTTTGATAGAGAAGAAAGAGATTAAAAAGAGATGAGAACGACACATTATGTATAAATAATACATACAAAAATGTGATATCAATATTGCACAAACACAACACAGGCAAACATTGAAATATATATATATATTTATATATATATATATATATATATATATATATATACAATATGTACATACTTGGAGTAGAAACATTGAAACACTAAAGCTAGAATGCTAAAACCCCTTTTTCCTCTAAAATGAATGGGTTCTTTCAAACGTGGGTAAACCTGCTAATAAAAGCGATTGACCCCTTTCAACTTCCAGTTTGTCTTTCTGTTTGGACCGACACACTTACAGAGACACACATGAGCTGGAGAGAGAGAGAGAGAGAGAGAGAGAGAGAGAGTGACCTGCTAGCTGCTGTGCAAACTGGTGAAACCGATCTCTCACATCTCATCCCATGCGTTGGTGCTCCTGTGAAAGTGTTGGGGCTCAGCTTGAGAAGCTTTGAATGGTGATTGTGTGTTTCTGAAAACTTATCCCTGCTCACTTTTTCATCCCCGTGTGCAGTGTAGCCGCAGCGTTTCTGGTTTAACGGCACCGCTGGACAGGTGACAGGCCTGTCTACCATGCCTGTGCTCTGAAAGATGTTACAGCAGGAAAAGGGTGTAAATTTGCGGGTTCGCTCGGGCATTGTGTTTACATCAATGCCGATCACAGCCAGAACCGATAAATATCCCCCCTCTACTGCAGAGTCATTTGACACGGGTGTAACTGCCAACTTAACCCTCCACTGCCCACAAAAGCCTGATGTTAGCGAGTCTAAGAGGGGTTTTTTGACCAGCGGAGAAAAGGTTTGTAATGTGGTTACATTTTGTCACGTAAAACCTAATGGTATTTAAAAGATAAAATGTCTGTAATCCAACGAAACATGAATACAGACCTTAAAATAGTTAACTAGTAACTATCACGCCCTAGATTAATACTTGCATATAAAAAGTATTGGTTGTTTTTTATGTGTAGCCTCAGCACGACATGTTTGAAAACCTACAATAAGCAAGAAGAGATGTATTTTTATGCTTCAAGTCTAATAAAAAGGTGGCATGTATTTACAGCTCATAATGTTGATGGTAGATTGTCAACTGAAAATCATTTGCGGTGTGTGCAGTTTGACAACAAACAATTACACTCAATTACAGGAGCCTCTAATCTTGATCATGCTGCTCTTGCTGCTTGTTTTAAGGGTGCTGCTGTATTGTGATATATCAGCCAATTAATTTAGTGAGTAAAATGTTCTTATAACCTACGAGAGTCAAGGCCACAACTATAAAAATTGCGCCAGAATGATAAAATAATTTCCTCTCAAGACAGGCAGACGTGGTGATTTAGTATTGTGAGTCTTGCACGGCTGCCAATATTGCACACAAACTCCATTTGAAACAAGCAATTTAAGCCACATGGATCAATAAGCTGTGTCATTATATTTAAACACATTTAAAGGATGTCAACATGAGCCTAAGAGCACTTAATTGACAGGGGTTTTACCAGTTCCATCTCCATGTATGGCTAAGCATCAAGATCTGGTAAATACTTGGAAACCAAAGCATTAGGCTCCTGAACAAATAGTAGGCTGCTGCTCGCAGTTCTTTACTGTCTAATTCATTCCCATTTTTTATGCAACCATAAGCTCTCAGGCATTTTTATAGCCCTGTGTAATAGCACTTTATAGCAGGTGCCTTGAAATGACGTTGGCGTCTGTTTATGTTCTGTGTGTCTTCGGCATAGCAGAAAGGTTCATGTGTTAATATGAATACATGCAGTTTGTTAAGAAGAAGCCACGGGCAAAGAAGTGAGAGCTGCTCCACATTTGCACCTCCAGCATTGCACTCACTCCCAGCTAGCTGTTTTTTTTCTCACTGGCTTAACAAGGTTTGACCAGTAATTAACGTGTTATCTATGGTAGTTATCTGAAGAGTAACCAGGGCAACCACTGCTTTGTGGGAACCATAGGCCTGTGCTAAATGTGTTTAAATAATCAGGCTGCACAAAGAGGAACCACCTCAGTCTGAGTGAGGACGGCAACATCAAGAGAGTTTTAAACACCTTGTTTCTACTAATCTCAGTTATTACTATTCCACTAATGTTTTATTTTGAATCATTTCATTATCATTCAAATTAATTTAGTCCATTTTTTTTTAAAATGTAAATGAATTTATTGTGTTTTTCAAAACCCCCATTTCATTATCTTTTTTTCTTTATATCTGCATGTGCACATGTTTTAGATTTCCAATAGCAGTTTTGTTGTTTGCGTTATGTAATTATTTGTCTCTTAAAAAGCCCAAATCGGTAATATTTTATAATTTTAGATTATTAAAATGAGTGGTATATTAGCATGAAGCTTTTAATGATTTTATAAATTAGATTTTTTTTGTGTGTTTTCCATAAATGAAAATATAGTATTGTTTTGCTGTTGTGTTTACACACTATCAGAGGTTTGGCCTTTAAAGTTGTGTGTATATGTATGTATACACAGACACAAACACACACACACACATATAAAATGAGTGTGTTTTTAAGGTGCTATATTCAGTACATAACCTTTAAAATCAGTTATATGAATATTTTAATGAGCCACCACACATTTCCTCATCCGAATCTGTGACATCTGTGATAAAACAGAAAACTGTGATCAGTTGGTAAAGCTTGCTTTTTTACATTTTATATTTCAAACTTGTACAAATAAGGCAAAACCACAGCCACAAAATTGTAAAACTTGCCATGGAGTGAAAATGTAATCACACTTTGTCATCTGTAAACCAAAATCAAAGTAAAAGGTTACTGCCTTGTTTAGAAAGTCTACAGTCCCCGGGAGGATGGAGAGTTGCAATGAGGCCCAGAGAGGGCCCAGTGTCATTAGAAAAATTTAAGAGTAGCAGATGTATTGTTCATCTGCTGTCATGATTCTTATTACGACCACAGACCCACCAGTTAATTAGCTGGACAGTTTTCAGACAGAAGCAGCTGTGGGCAACATATTGAGGAACGGGATGTGTGGGAGCAGGCAGATAGGAAGTGGGATACAGACAAAACAAGAAATTTGAGTAGAACGGGTGGGTGAGCGAGTGAGGCTCGGTGTAAGTCGGTGAGAATTTGAGCACCATCAGAAGGTAATATAAACATAATTAACCCTCTAATTATGGTATATGTCTCAGTCTTTATCTGTTTTCCTCAAGCTATTATCACCTTCAACCATAAGTCTGGACTAAATTACCTAATAAGAGGAAGTCCTTTAGGCCAGGAATGAATCACAGGAGCCTTGATAACTCTTTCTTCCTGGTGTGTCGAGCTACACTTCAGAAACTGACCTTGGAAACCTCTTTCAGGCTCCTGTGTCCTCGCTTCTCGTTAGCTACATACCAGCCTGATAAATTACCCCCTGAATGTCTACATTGTAAATTTGGGGCTACAAATTCCTACAGACACTGTGGACTAATAGTTTACAGCAGATGAGACATTTTATACAGAGCAACTAGAAAAATTAACAGTACGATATATATTACTGCATTGCCTTGCAGTTTTGGAGCAATTACACAGAAAGATATTTATACATTTTGTCCAGAGGTGCTATATGTGCACATGTGCGCTTGTGTCTACAGAATGAAGGTGTCAAAACATATTTTGCATGCGAGCATATTTGTGAGGGTGAGAATGTGCACGAGTGTATGTAGGCTATGTGCATGTGCGTGTGTGTGTGTGTGAGCATGTGTGTAGATGCTCTGTTCTGTATGCCTCAGAGCCTGTGCCAGCTGGAATCAGAAAGGTTGACCTTGGTCATAAATATCTAATCAGTGTTTGCTGTCCATGAAAAAGTTCAATTTATTCCTGACCCAATGGGAAAATGCCTCTCCCAGACCCTCTCCACTCTCGCAGACAAAAAGAAATGCAACTAAGATAGGCGGCGAGGGGTCTGGTCTGGATGAAGTAGGACAGAGGCTATACCAGAGAGAGAAAAAAAAAGAAATCCTCATTAGGTGCTGATGAGAAGTCATCACCAGGAAGCTACAGATGGATAGCTTTCACAAAAGCCCTCTCTGTTTGTTCGGTCTGAAAAGAACTGTGATATGATACAATGAAAAGCTATCACGCACCGAAAAATATTGGATATTATGTGTTTGAGACTGTCTTACTTTCAACCTGAATAAATACCAAAACCGAAATAGTTGGCTTAGACACAGCAGCTCCTTATACTGCCTTATTTCAACATCTTCTGAAATGGCAAAAAAACGTTTTCCTGCTCTGATGTACTGCATTACAATTGGTTATACATGGCGACTATAAATGAGGAATTTGCAGCCAGATATGTACAGCAAGTCTGTGAGGACAGAGCCATCGAGAGGAATATAAAAGTGTTGGGAAAGTGGATTAAGGTGAGTTAAGCTACTGTTTCGTGAAATCTTAGCACATCTACAAATATTTCGAAACAGGAGCGAAGGAGAAAGTAGCAGAAAGGAGAGAGAGAGAGAGAACCTGCTGTTGTTCGGAGCATTTCACTAAATAAAGCCTGCCATTGTGTCTGGCCTGGTGGTGGCCTCTTAGTGCTCTTATTTGCCTTATTAATATGCATGCTAATGTATCTATTTTATGGCTCAACAGTTCTGATTCACTTTAAAATCAATTATCCATCTGGTACACCCATACCTCGCCCCGGCTCAAATGTGTATTAATTTCAGCAAACATACATCGGGCACAACACAATAAAGATAAATGCCTCGATTAGAGGCAGTAAACAAAGGAGCTAGGGATGGCTTTAATGAGATTTGGCACAAAAGGAGCTTACACTTTCTTAAATAATGAGCCTAGGGTCCCTTTTTCCAAATGCAAATTATAGAAAGGAATGTTTCGCCGTCCTTGTTCCAATTTCATTTAGATAAGAGTGTCTCCAAACAAGTTGGCTGTTAATATTCTCACATGAGCACATCACTGCCTTCCTGGCTGCCATCTCCCAATGGAGGGGAAGAGTGCTCTCCTCTTTGCAGACACATTAGACTGTAATAAGTTCTGAAAAGTTCACTGTGCTTGTTAAATACTTCTCTACAGATGAGATGGAACCGGGAACGACTTAGATAGAGCCGACACAAGCACTTGGCCAGTCTTATCAACACTTTTACCACAAACAACTGCATAATCAGTATCATGGAAAGGTCAAGCCTGCAATAACCCTGACAGTTTATAAAACTGTATATAGAGAGATGAACAGATACATATACGCACAGACAGATATATACATAAACAGCCGCTACTGATGGATCATTTGTTGTCTGCTTGTTTCAGAATAGCTCGACATCACAATAATTGTTTTAAATCCAATGGATCTAAACTTGTTTATTTTTTTCCAAGCGAAATAACACCACTTGATACTGACTTTCAAAGCTGCTTTAAACATTACGTTAGCCCATACAGATAAAAATGCATGACTGTGGCTCTGCCCGCACCTGCTACATGGGGGAGGGGGAGGGGCCACTTGCACGGCAAAACGAGTCTCTTACAATCAGCTGCATGTCTCTTTTGCTTTTGAAGGAAAATATAAATCTTTCATGTGGGGGCAAATACATTTGGTTGGGGTCACACATATAAATTATATGCATAGCAAATGCAGATGATAGATAGATAGATAGATAGATAGATAGATAGATAGATAGATAGATAGATAGATAGATAGATAGATAGATAGATAGATAGATAGATAGATAGATAGATAGATAGATAGATAGATAGATAGATAGATAGATAGATAGATAGATAGATAGATAGATAGATAGATAGATAGATAGATAGATAGATAGATAGATAGAACGATAGAACAGAGGGCAGGTAGGGAGAGTGCAATATTGTTAAATAAAAAGGGCCATGGGCATGGGGCTGGATGGTAATGAAGGGGGGTGGGCCAGCAGCTGAGGTCCCTGTAGATGAGATCTCTCCCTGACATGTGTGTCCCCTTCATTACCCATTAAGGGGGGCACAGTGATGAATCCTTAATATGACATTACACCAATTTTCCTCTTCATTTAGTCTGCTAATGTGCTGGTCTGCTCCTATATGCCCAGGGGCTGCCTGTACCAGACTCAACCAGAAATAGACCACAGTGGCCACTGGTGGCACACCTTGAAGCAGCCTAATTAGGGGCAGCGCCCACCTAATGGGGTTATCTAGACGAGAGTTTGCATAAGTTGATTTTTTTAGCAGGTAGAAACTGATGACGGAATGGTGTGCGTGTCTGGCATACCCCTAAAAAAAAGCTGACAATTAATGTTTTCATTTGCCAGCTGGTAGAAAAATATGACTCGTTTAAAACAGAATTTAATCCCTGCTTTTTGTTTTATAGCCAAATTGTTGCTCAAGTGACGTTTTCACCATCATTCCAGATTTATGTATGACATAAAGGTGTCAAAAATTTGCTCATTTGTTTGTGTGTGTGCATGAGTGTGTGAATGTATCTTGTGTGTATGACTCACTCAGCATGCCCATCCCCAGCATGAAGGCATCCATGGTGTAGGGCAGACCCCTGGCTCGCCCCCGTGTACCTGGTGGGAACATCACCTCCTTGGGCTGGGCCTTCTTACATTCTACCTATGTAGACAGACAAACACACACATATGCACATGTACACACACACACACACACACACACACACACACACACACACACACACACACAAACAAACACACACAGAGACAAACCATTAGACTGTGTAGGTACACAACCAGACAGTTCTGACAGGCCTGTCTCAGCTCTTTAAGGTGGTTTTCTATTTGAGTTGCACAGCTAGATGTTTTCCATAGAGAAAAACAAGACTGAGTCTATCTGAGCACCTCGCATTTTAGAGGAAAGTCTCTAAGGAAAACTTACAATCATGCTCCTCCTGCATTAAAGCAAAGGTTATTACTCCAGTGAGCATGTGTCCAAAGCCTCGGGGAAATACAAGCTAAATACTTTCCAAGAGTTTGTGAGACATCAAGGTAGGAGAAGCTCTGTTCTCCAACGCCATTATCAAAGTCCTGCTGTGTGGCAGTATGTCCAGTCTCTTTGTGAAAAGCAGTTTTATTGTTCAATCTAAACACAGAATAATCTCAAAGGCAATAATCTCTCCTGACAGAATGTCTATTTGTTCAGTCTTGTTTCTTTCATTTAACTTAAGTCGTGCCAGAGCAGAGTGTTTAAAATCTGGCACAGGCAGAAAATGTGTTTCATAACTGAATATGGCTCTTTTCTTTTTCTCTTTTTATGTGTATTGTGCATTTGTGTACGTCTGCCCGTCCTAAGTCCCATTCCACCTGCAGCATTCATCTCTCTCCTGCATTTCTTTCTCTCACTCCACTTTTCACACATGCAGGTTTGTTCATTTCCCATCTTGCAAGACTGACATCTCCTCCTCCTACATAACACATATCAAATGAGGGATGTGACAGGGGCAGATGAGGAGAAGGAGGAAGATGAGAGTCCTATTTACAACATATCTATCCTATCTCGATGAATTATAGAGAAGCACAAGCGGCTGACAAGGGTGGCATGGTCTTGCGTCTGTTGGTTGTTCTTTGCTAGGCTGAGTCTGTTCACCATGCTGCACAATCTATTTGCTCCACTGCCTGCTTGGCATCAGCCTGTCCATCTGTTTGTCTGTTTGCCTCCTGGCTCTCGCCTGCTTCTCCCTACTGCCTCCACTTAAGCAGGGTTTTCTCGGCTGCTGCGATTCACATGTCATCCTGGCCTGCTGCACAAGACAGGCTACTGCTCCAGTGCTGTGTACACCTCAACCAAGGTACAACCCTGCATCCATACAAAAAGGCTCGCAACTCTGACAGGCCAGAGGTGCGTATTACTATTCACGCACAACTCAAAACACACACAAATACATAAACAGTGGCAGACACAATGTGCTACTGCGAGTTGCCAAACTGGAATAAAACTTCACATCTGCAAGAAGTCGTTGTGCTAAATGAATAGTGTAACAAGCCCCGTGTATCCAGCAGAGAGGTGGAAATGTAAAAAGGGAACACTAATGAAAAAGGTTTCTATCACAGAGGGAAAGTTGCTGCGTTGCAGAGCTGTGATTTGTTGCTGTTAGCAGCCCTTTCATTTGAAGCAGACCAACTAAAGTACACAGTTCCCTCAGCCACTTTGTAGCTGTCACAGCTACTCTGCCCTCCTCGCTCGCCTAGCATGGTTTGACATTGTACTGAAGAGACCACAGGCACTCGCGGCATTATTGTCAGAGAATGACCCCCGGCATGGAGTCAGGAACCAGGTGGGACAAATGGGTCTGTTAGAAATCTCAGCACACTGCTGGGATCTTTGCGTTCACATAGCTGGGTGACAAATACCGCCGAGCTCTGCCCACACCACAGACATGACGACGTCTGATCAGCGTCCTCCAGCAGCCCCTGCCACATCCAGCGAGTTGAATGCTCAGGTAGCCTGCTGGGAGACAGAGCCAGGTGTGAGTCATGCCTACATGCTCTCAGATGTGGGTCTTTGATATTCAGAGAGAAGGCTCTTTGTCATGGATTTAAAACCAGCCAGGAGCCAGGATCTGTGGTGGTGTGAGTGTGTGGGTGTTCACCTGCTTCAAACAACGCAGGACTGTTTGAGGGAGGGAGGCAGGAGCTTTCAAGAGTGAACTCAGTCAAAAAACAAGAAAAAGAGAGGAGAACAGAGAGGACTGCAAGACAATTCGAAGTCAGACAATGACGCGCTGCAAAGATTTTGCAGTTGCGAGTGCGGAGATTCAAAATTTCCCCATGTGGAGGGATTTCACCAACTCCACCTACTGCTGTGTGAACTGTGAGGAACAGTATATTTACAGGCTCTCGTTCAACTCCAGCTTTCTTCCTGAATTACTGCTTGTGCAACTGGTCTCGGCCTCTTGTTGCTACAAAGGCGACACAATATTGTGTTATGAAAAGTATCCTGATCCAGAATTCAGAGGTCAAGAATGGAGGGGATCGAGCACCATTGTACCTCGCTGAGAAAAGGCACACCCTATTAACCTTCTCTGCCTTCACTGCTTTGTGCAGGAATAGCAACCACTAGATCTGAGAGCCTCAAACACACACACACACACACACACATATACAGATCGCAAGACAGGTGTCTGTTGAAGTGAACCCCTGCCACACAGCATTGACAAGGTATGGTTACCTCATCCTGCGTGCTTTGAACATACACCGAGATGTTTTCCCCTCTGCTGCACGGATATACTTCAGTTGATAGCTTATCATTGAAAACTGTGTCACTCTGTAACCCAAGATAAAGTCAGGGTGGGCGGGAAACAGAGACAGCCTATATACGGTGTTAAATAAATCTTTTTAGTAACTTATTTGAAATACTGTTTGTGATTGCTACAAGGGCTAAATTGCCAGGCGGGAGATTTATTACAACAACTGGGGGCTCTTTGCTTGTGTTAGTCTGAGCGATCAGGGCAATCACTCAGACTCCAGCGTGCAACGTACAGCTGTTTTATAAAAAAGTGGGCCTTGGATCGCATCCAAGCAACCTGCAGCCCAGTTTGTCAGGAGTAAACAGTAATCCAAACCAACATCAGGAAATGACCCCAAAACGCTGTGTGCTATAAGGAGACAGATGTTGACATAAAGTAGCAAGTGCTTAGAAGGTCCAGGGCGATAAGATGAAAAAAAGAAAAAAGAGAAAAGATGTGATGTTAATAGGACACAAGCCAATTCTGTCCACATTGCATTAATGGTTTAATATGTTGTTCTGCTCATGAAATCATGATTGTCTTGTTTTCTTTTTTTAACAAGCGACTAAACCTGATGCAGATGCACACAAACACATGACAACATGCACTTGTAGGAGCTCGAAAGCGCTACTTAATCAGTGTAGCCAAACAGCTCACTGATGGAGAATAAACAAACAACTGCCTCCCTCATGTACGAGCCCTATGATACGGAGCGGTGAGACGCACCAGTTATGACCTTTCCAATATGTCTCCCATACATATTAACCTTGTAGGTATAACAGGAAGATGTGGGCGGGATGGACTGGCAATGACTGTCCTTCAGGGACGAGTGTTGTGGGTGAAGTGCGTGTGTGCGCGCCTGCAAATGTGTGTGTGTGTCGCGTGGGAGGTGTACGTCTACTATTAGCTTCACTAGTGAATGGATTCTATCCGTAGACTGACAGACTGAAGAAAAGAAACAGTGTGATTCATTTACTCCAGCTCCCACTCCCAGCTGAATAGTCAAAACACATAGACCGAAAAGTTAGGAAATGTCACGGCTCTGAATGCACAGTGTCAGGCATGGTGGGGTGGGATTATTCACTTAGGAAAAAAGGCTTCTTACCGCCATTTAACAAAGGGTTTATTAAAAGATCAGTAAAAACAAGTTAAACCAATATCTCGGAGTACTGAATAAAACCGATTCTACTATTTTCTAAACTCTATTTAAAGAAAACCTAGCTGGTAGAAAGGATGGATGGAAAAGTGGATTTTGAAACATTTTCCATTCACAGTTTGATGCTGTTAAATTTCATCCCTATTGAGATCTATTATAATGTCTGTGAATCCAAAACGTTCCTCTTCCCCAGTATTGGTCCACATGCCTATAAATGTTGCAGGCCTCTAAAGGATCAGTGTTTGATACAAACAACATAACCTTGGTTTGGAGGATGGTTCTGAGACCTCTGTGAACCATTGAAAACAAAAGCTGTATGTCATGTGTTTTATAAAGTGGGTAGTTACAGCAGACTTCCCATTCAATAAGAAGTTTTGGATAAAGCAAAACGATGCCTTCAATGGCCAGCAATCTTGCAGGCGTCATTATGTCTGATGACATCTCAGCATGGTTATATAAAAGCTAAGGAATATGAGGTCATTTTAAGGACCTGGTGTTCCCTGTGGTGCAAACACTGTTTCCTCACCCTGTGTCTACGTTACGAGATGATATTGTCACCATACCACCACACTGAGGGATACATTCAGAAGTGAGGCCATGATCATCAGGTTGACATCAAATGGCTTCCATCACTTCCTCAATCAGCAGATCTGAACATCATTAAGCTTTTATGGGACATCCTGTGGTGCAGAGTGTGGAGTGGATTTCCACCTCCTTCATCCCTCAAAGCTTTCCTTCTTCAATGAAGGGTAAACATCCAATTACTTACAGTCCAGAACTTGTAAGGCAGCACTCCACAAGGGACTGAAACTCTGCTGAAGGGTGGTCCTACACCCTTATTAGGCACTTGGTGTTCAAACAGTCTTAAAGATCTCCAGTCTTTTAGAAAATATTTTCCGAGATTTTTTCAAGAACCCACAGATTGAAGCTGCTCTCTGTAGAAATACCCTTTAAATAGTAACTACACCCTTAAATTCAGCTGGAGCTCTCCCTCGCAGCATGTCCAAAAACTACAACAGAGGAGGAACAACTGTAGGAGGTGCGGCCTCGTGGCTATGTGGTGTGTGACGTGGAGGGCCAGGGAACTGACTGCCGCTCAGTGCAGCATGGACAGAGATGTAAACTAACCAGCCATGAGAAGCTTCTGTCGGTCAATGCACACAAAAGACCTCCCAGTCTTTCCTTTTATGTCACCATTAGGGATGGGCCACAGGTTTTGCTCAGATTCAAGCACACACAGACTACCTAAGTTTGAACAGAAAGATCTGTCTGCATCAACATCATATGCCAACAACAACAGCTACATGGGCAGAAATAAGTTAATTTAGGGTCAAGTTTCTCTGTAATGTTTAGTGGCAGTGCAACTGACTGGTTTAGCAGGTTGAACATAGGACAGCAGAGCCAGCACAGGTGGCACTAACTGACTCAGCAGGTGGGTCCAATTAAAGGTAATTACGCTTAGTTAGCTGATCACAGATTACCTGCAGCTTATCACCATATAGCTAGCGCAGCAGCCTATAGCTACCACCATCATAAACCTTTACCATGGCTACATGTACGCGTTTTAGATAGGCAGGCACAGCTGCGGGGCTTTCTCAGACGTCGATGTTGTGATGATGACTGAGAAGAAATCTACTTTCAAAAGGCATGTCTCCTAGAAATGTCCGAGCTGCAGTCAAGTGATCTGATCAAGCTACAGTACGGTCGTAAGCAGGCTACAGAGCTATATTTTCAACTCCATTTCCTGTAATTTTAAATATTTAAATTCACAAAGTGAGTTTGACAGTTCTCTCCAAAAGAAATTAGACAATGGAACAAGAAAAACTTATTAAAATGATCATTATTAATATCATTTAATATTATCCCTTCAGAGAGAGAGATGAATTAACTGTTAAAAAGGAAATCAAAAACTACTAAATTATGTTCTGTGCCCCTTTTTAGAGTTCGAAGTTACACTCCATTAAAGAATAAAGTTAACAAAAAACGTCAAGGAAAATTGCATTTTCGTCCTGCTCCTTCATTAAGGGCATTACTAAAAACAAAACAAAACATGCCATACAAAATAAGGTTGCATGATACTGTTTAGGTTTTTATTTTCCTTTTTACCTATACAATGTGCAGAGTGCTGTAGATGAGTGTCCCAATATTAAAGGCTAATGTATAAACGCCTTCCTGTACTTGTCTCTTCCCTCAGTGACTGGAAGAGTCAGAGCCGATTCTCCTCGGCGCAGTAATTGGTTGGTCATGTCAAGAAGACACAGTGAGAAATTGACGACTAACAGAAAATTCCTCCCTCCTGTTGTGATCATTTGCTGCTGTTGAATATTAAAAATGACACATTAAAGAACGTTACCTTGAAGCACCAATGTGAGTCCATTTTAATGGCACATTGTTCACTCATCAGAGCCAATGCTTGATAGGTATTATTATGAATTAGCTGTGCAGGCAGAACAGTGGGATGAGGAGTGATGGGCAGTATCCTGCCTTAGAAGACGGAGCTCACCACTTTTCCTTCACTGGATTAAGCTACTGGCTTGCTAGTGTATGGAATAGATCTTATATGTACATATGAGGAAACCAGAGGGTGTGATAAACTGTTGGTAGTATTTGAAAACCATCAAACCATCTTCTGTTTATTGATTTTTACTCCACAGTATTTACTGGTTTTAATACAAGGTGCTGTGGTGAGAGGATGTTTCTGCAATCATGTGGAGTCCTGGAGAGGATAATCCATACTTTTATCACAGCCTGCGTTTGCTAAAGCAGGGCGGCCGAGAGAGGTGAAAGCTGACGTGGAAGCCAGTGCTGCTGCTGGTGGGGCAGGTTGAGAGCTTCTTGCTGAGCAGCACCCTGTTTTTAATTATATATGAGGCAGAACTCACAGTGACAGAGAGGAAGTGCTCCTGAGAGTGAGGCCTCGGTGGCACATGAACACAGGGTGACTGACCAAGTCACTAAAAGGTCCCGTCACTCACATCTGAGTGGGCACTGACCCACTACACTGCCACAGCCCTTGAGAGGACGGGCAAGGAGAAGGTGGGGTGCCCTGTACATCCACAGCCCTCCCATGTGGGGTGGAATTTCTGTCTGCATCAATTATTCAAGAACCATCTTAGATAACACTCACGGGGAGGATGGATGAGGTCTATTTCTGTATGGTACTTCATAAGGATGAAGACAGGAGGCATTTTTTATTTTGTGTGCTGGTGCTTCAGACACTGGATAACCAGTACGCTCGTCTGTGCGGAGGAGAGTAAAGGTAAAACCTGAAGTGTCTTTGAAAAATGCTCTTAACACACTCTTCATTCTTTTCTCTTTGCCGACATACTCAGATGTCAGCACTTTGTGGGAAGATCTGAGACACACTTATATCCTGCATCTTAGGAAGTTTGATAAACAGTGGGTGTTGCCAACAGGGACCTGTACAAAGGTGACAAAAGCCTCACAAAACTGGCCTTTGCTCTGTGTTTTCACACTGCGCTGCCCCCCAAATGATCCTCCTCATCTCTTTGGTTAAGGTTTCTGAGGCTCCCAGACGGGCCGCATAGTTTCCATATGTGTCATTTTCTTTTATGAGTATCTACAGCATTCCTGCAGTGGTGGTTGATGCATTCTGTGGCCACATCCTGTGAAGAACAACATGTCACAATGCACAAGAGTGCAGCACATCACAGCGGTGTGTGGTCACAAGTCTGAGAGATTTGACACTTCCAGCACACACAGGTCTCCTCTCATTTTAAACTTCATATAACCCTGCAGTAGTGAAGGTTTACTGAATGCTGATCATAATAACTGACTGTTTGATGATGTACAGTATCAGAGAGGATTAAAAACTAAAATCTAACATTTCTTCACTTTCTCTCCCACTGTTTCTACAGTTTTCCTCTCCCTAATGACAATAACTCCAGTTGCAGTCACGCAGTTATGGTGATTATGGTGTTGTTCATTTACAGCCAAAAAGACTTGCTTTTTACTTCTGGTAATATTTAGGCTTCAAATATCTAAATCGCATTCATTTTGTGAAGATAATCATGCTTTGCAAAATGTGAAAGTATCATAACATTTTGTTTACTGTGGAAATGAATCCTAAAACCTAAGAATTAGTATTAAATTTAGCACTTTTGGTTTCCTCATGGCAGTCTTTGAGATTTGTGAGTGGCTTTTAAGGTCGGTGGTTAAACAAGACATTTTCATGTTTCATTCTACGACATAAAATGCATCACTAAACACACCAGTCATGATTTCTTTAAGTGCGTATGTCTTTTAAAAACAGCCTTCAGAAGTCCTAATACGACTACAGAGGTTTTGGGGGATGTTAAACAACATCATCACATGAAATTTGATTTACTCACCAGTCAGCTTTAACAGTTCTCCTTGTGTTATTGCTTGGTTTTCTTTGCAAACTGTCACTATTTCTGCAAGAAGAAGGTCTTTTATAGGAGAGGTAAGCACGACATCTAATTAAAGGCTGAATGTTTTGTAGTGGTGATATTGAAGTCATGTGATCATGGTGTTGTTCATTTACAGCCGATAGATAAGCTTTGTACTCGTGGTGATATTTAGATTTCAAAATTTATAATAGCTGTATTCAAGTCTAAGTATCATAAAATCGTATTTGTCAAAGAGTTTCTTTTTGCAGTAACCCAAGAGCAAATGTAAAAATCCCTCTGACTTTCTGTTGAGGGAACCAGGGTGATGCTTATATCGGTGTTATCAACAAAAAATCGTCACCCGTACACGAAGAGGTGCAGTGCAAGTGTCTAATTCTAAATAATTCACAACCTGAATGTTTAATCTTTGTGTTATTGCTTCACCGTCCAGAATAGCTACTCTCAATTCATTTATGCTTCATAATGAGGTCTGTAAATCTGTAAAAATTAAATTTGGGTTTTTATTTTGAGCAAAAATTTTGAGAGAGATAACATCATTTTCATTTTTAATTCACCGTTTAAACATTTGTCATTTTTATTCTTGGTAAAACGTCTTTTAAAAGATGTGCTGTGAAAACAACGGCTATATTTGTTTGGGGGAAAAAAAATCAGTATTAATAATTTAATAATGATTACGACAATATTAAACTATCAAGCAAATTTGCATTCATAATTAGCACCACTGTTTACAATCCAATTATTATCTAATTAGAAGTTCGTACAAACCGGCTGTGAGTTGAACTTAAATGAAGACCATTTTTCTAAATGGTAAAAACTGGGGAGGCGTACTTGATAACAGATTTGCTGGTGAACGAACGTGTTATTAACTATTTTTCTAACAAAAATTGTGCAGGAATACGTTTGGTATCTGTTTGAAAGCATTGACAGCAATTGTTTTGCTATGTGTGTGTAAAAAAAAAAAAGATGCTCTGGCCTGTGCATCCAGGCTTGAGGTTGATGTGTGATTTTTTTTGTGTTCACACAGTACTATGCCTACATGTCAAAGGATCTGAGACATTTGATTGTGACAGAATATCCTCCACACGCATACACTTATTTCTGTCACACTCTGGAGTTTTTCGGTTGCAGTCCTGAGCACCAACTGTGATGCAGCGCAGAGACACGGGGGGATGTATACTGGGGTCATATGTGACCTGGGCTGGTCCCTGGTGAACATGGTTCTACTACACTGGTCCTGTCAGTCAGACGGCCAGTCGGTCAGTCAGTTTCGGGGAAAAACCGGGGGAGAGCGGAGACACGCAGCGAGAGAAGGAGCCCCACCGCAAGGCAGCAAGACAAGTATTCCCTCCAGTCAATCACAATCCACAGAAGCGCTCGAATGATGCAGGATCTTTCAACAGGCCTGCAGGGTGGAACCAGGTGAGAGAGGACCTAATGTCACACTCCATACACTAAGGTCGGTTCCTGTCAATTATCATAGGTGACATGGTGACTTAGAAAGCTGATACTGAACTCTGCAGCGCTCGGAGATGACCATATTACTGGTGTAAGTAAAACAAGCATCACTGGGACTCTGTGGAGGGTGTTAATCCCTGACTAATGAACTCTGCCTCTGCCAGTAGCTTCCCTGTTGCATCCCTGGACATCTCCACCTGTGTTTGTGTGTGTTCTTGTGTGTGGGGGGGTGGGGGGTGTGTGTGCGTGCACAAGTGTGTGTGTGTATGTGTGTGTGTGTGTGTTAGGGGATTCAGAAAGAGAGGGACAGGCTCCAGTCTCCCGTCCCTCAGCCTGACAGGCAGAACTCAGCCACACAATTTCACGGTTTGTGGGCAGTACACACCACTGCCTTCCCATCCCTGAGACCCAGAGACCCACAGAGTGTGTGTGTGTGTATGTGTATGTGTGTGTTAGCCTGTGCATATGAACATGAACACACACACACACATGCACACACACAAACCAGCTCCCCTATTAATACTAGGGGAAAGAAGAAATCAAATATTAATCCTTCAACGCCCACCTGGAATTGAAAAAAAAAATGAGTGGACTTACCATTTTGTTATTGATTTCATGAAAATGAATTTCACAGACTTTCTCTACGATGTCTTCACTCTCAAAAGTTATGAAACCAAATCCTATGCAGGGAGAAACAGAGAAGGGGGGGGGGCAAAGGAGGGAGAGAATGAGGTACAAGTTAGTGGAGAACCTTAACAAAACTTTAGTAACTAAAAAGAAAATGCACCAGATGGAATATCATCATGAGCCAGATCCAGAAACTCAAACTACATCTGTGGGGATTGGCTTGGGCATGGAAAAGAACAAGTGAACAAGACAGACATTGTCCTCTTTAAATCAAGAATATGATGAAATCTGCCACATTATTAAGGGCACTCGAGGACCTCTTCTACAAAGAGAAGATGGAAAACAGCACAAAGCTCATTTAATGAGATTCAGGGAGCTAGGGCCCAGCATCTGAATTTCATTAAATGCATTTTGTGTTCTTTTTATTGAAATCTCACTGTATAACAAGCCCTCGTTTTTATGTTAATGCAGGCCTTAGAATGAACGTGTCGTTGACAGTGGGATTTTCATGCCATATTTATAGGATAAAAGCTTAACCCCTCTTTTAATACAAAGACAGAGAAACAAGATGGTTTCAGACTTCTGAACACAAGTGGATTGCAATGCTCTCCTCTGTGTTTTGATGGTGATGCACAAAGCAATCTAGCTTCTGTATGGCTGCGGTTGAAAGGAAAACTGATATTCTATTACTTTTGCAAAAGGGGAAACTGCACAAAAGAGAAACAGTTAGTGAATAAAGCAGCAAGTGGGACTGAAAGGAGATGAGTTTCTTTTCAAAATGGCAAACACCCGTTGATGAAATAAATTCACATCAGACCCGAGCTTAAACAGCGGTCACTCGGAGCAACAAGCCATATGACCGACACACACTCCGCGGAGAGCAACCGTCAATTTGTTTCCACGGAGCGTGAGACGATACAGTACCAACAGTCACCTGCTAAATGCGGAAAGGTACTGATGTTGTCGAATATTGTCCCATTTCTACAAGTTAAGACGAGGGAGGGGAAAAAAGCATTCATTCAGCCATCAGCTTCCAGTCATCACCCACTTCACAGGACGAATCTCAAGGTCAAAGAAGCTTTTTAGAGCCTCGCCATCCTGCACATGTGCACATATTCACACACCAACACGTTCTGTGCAGCAGCTTATGGGAGAAATTTCTCAGCTCTCAGAGATTTTTCTGTCGTAATTTATCCCTTTAATATATCTGGTTGGATCGGGCAACTGCTATGTGACAAATCAATGGACAGGGCTGCTTCATGTTAGTGTTAGATTAGATTTTGTAATCAATCTGATCAAATATCTTTCTTATTTTTCATGTAAGGCATATAACTTCCAGGATAAGCCGATTCCCATCTGTTTGAATACAAACTGTGTATCATATTGATCAAATGATACTGATAAAACATTATAAAATCACACGTGTCATGTACACCTTACCATATATCTCATCCATATCATTTACCACAAATGTTATGGTGAATATTATATTATCTCCACATTCACATCCATGCAGAAGAAGCTAAATGAAGTGTACAGTATTATACATTAGTCTCTTAAGCGGCTTATTTTATTAATTCATCAGATCATCCAGAAAAATACAGATTTCTTTGTCAGTAGCAGTTTGTGCTGCTTACCAGGCAGCCTGTCACAAACAGTGACATTTATACTTCTGTTATACTGTCTTTATCTCTCACTCGCATTTTTCTTCTCTGCTCCTCCTCCAGCTCCTCCACCATAAATAACAAAACACTCGCTCTCCTCAAGCCGCTGCTGCTACTGACACAAGCCAGAACATATCAAAAACCGTCTTGTCAAGGGAAGGGTTGGAAACCTAACGTGCGAGCTAATTAAACACGGGCACACATCTAATCTAATGAGATCTTATGAGACAGAATATCAATTTCCATTGAGACGTCTCAACGCTGAGTCGTGGTGCGAGCACGTCGCACATGTGTGAGGGCTGGGCGGGGAGATGAGGGACCGGCGGTGACGACATGCAGCAACGGGAGGCGGGGGGAGGATGCACCGTCTTCTCCTGCTCACCCTACCTTCATGCCAGCGCAAGGAACACTTTTGACAACCAACAAATCAACCGCCAAGAGTAATTTGTCACAGTGGAGTGTGGGTAGAGGGAGTGGAATCTGGGGGGAATGAGGGCGTAAAAGGAAAGAGAAAAAGGTGGAGATGAAAGGAGAGGGGGGTGGAGAGAAAGACAGAAAAAGTGACAAGGAAAGAGGTTAACACACATGGCCCCTGTCGCCACACTCCTTCCTGCTGCCACAGGCAGCTCCTCCATCAACTGACAGGACATTTTCCAGTGCGCCATTATATCCACCGGGGTCAGGGCCAAGCCACACCACCGCATATACCACCAGCAGGGCCCTTCCACCCATGACTGGATCTGTTTAAATGAACAAAAAGACATTTTGCGGTAGTGTAAACTGCTGCTGGAATGTGTCTGGTACACAAACACAAAACCCTCACAACAACCAGTCCTATTTTTCTGTCTCCTTGGCTCAGCTCACTCCTCCTTGGTCAGTCCCCTGTGGGCTGACTGAACCTCTGGCCCTGCCACTGCAGTCCTTTCCACTACTATCCTATTTTACAGACCTTACAGACAATTACAGGCCACAAAATAGCACCAACAGAAGCATTTCTGTCTCCCAGCCTCCTTTTGCAGGATGTCAGCGAAGCGAGATTATCCTCATGTATCCTGGCCCTTCTCCTCCAACCATCCACACATGGCAAGAGGATGACCTCCACAAGACTATTAAATACTGACAGCACTGACAGACACAAGGAGAGAGGTGTCAACATGCTCACACTGAAGAAGCTTCCCACAGCTTGAACAATACCTCGTAAATGGAAACACACGGATGTCTGATATGAAGGCTGATAATAGGTGTTGTGTGGCCAGTGGTTGAGGCCTCGTGGCTGCACTTGCTCACACTTATTAGCCAGAGCCGGGCTTGGCCTCATCTCATCGCTCCACAGAATCGGCAGGGAGCCCAGTTTCACGGCCTTTTACCAGCTTCATCATACTCGCTCTTTATTTCACACTCATTCCAGCTTCTCTGCTTCTGTTGCTCCAGAGGAAAAAAAGCTGATTCTGCCAGCCACAGATAATCATAATCCTTTATTAATAAACTTGCAAAAAAAAAAAAAAAATCTAAACATTCTAAAATTTGTCTTATGTCCTTATGATGTATTTATTGTAGATTTATGAGGCACTTCAAAATATACCTATTAAGATTTGTTATTTCATAGCAGGTGGAGGTAGTATAGTACACCTGGTGCTGCCTTCACAGGTCAATGTTAAGTATTTTTTCTATAAAAAAAAGAAAGAAAAGATTTTTGTTGTTCACACCAATTGGATAAAACCACACACACACATACACACGGACATACAGATTCAAATCCCCCAAAATTCAACAAATAATCATAAAGAAAGATATCTTAGCATTTGGCTCAATTATGCCAGCATATGCAAAGATGAGGGAGTTTCAGTCGGTGGATGAATTGTTATTTGAATTGCTCCAGCCTCTTAGACATACAGAAGCATAACCGTGTATTTCTAATGCTTCGACAATAACAACTGCATTGCTCCTAATTAAAACTGCATCTAATGAGAGGCGCCTGCTGCTCTACCAGCTCTGTCAATACAGGATAAGGAAGTGGGGCGACCTGGAGAAAGTGTCACTTGTGTCCTCTGGTACACAGTGTGAAGGTAATGGAGCCCCCCTGCTTTGCACTGCACAGACAGATGCACACATGTACAGACATATAATACACATATACACACACATACTGTAAACACACACGCACAGACAAGCACTTATATTTATATGGGTTTGCGACGCGTCCTAGGCTGCAACTTATCCGCCTTTACAACTGCTCCTCCTATACTTCCCTTTGCTGAATTGGTTATCCTGCCCTAATTATGCATGATCAAACCTTCATCTGTCCAGTCAGGAATAAGTCTACAGAAAGTTCCTGCTCTGCATGTCTGTCTGTGTGCCCCCAGCTTCCAGGCACCAGCTTCTTATAATGCAGAGAAGCAGACAGAGGCAGTCCGAACACCCACGGCACAGTTAGAGGCCTTTGATCAGTATTTCCGTCAGCTATTACTAGAGATCCAGAGCCCTGGGCGTTAATCCCCTGTTGAATAAAGTTAACACCGGGAACTTTCAAACAGCACGGGGCACATACAGCACAGAGAAAAGACAATTGAGGGAGAGCCAAATTGAGGAAATAGCGAATAAGAAAAGGCTCAGATGGAAGAATCAGTGTTAATGTTACGAAGGTTGACTGTTGAAATCAAGAAAAGGTTTGAAAATATCTGATGTTTGATATGAAGTGTTTGTGGATGGTTGATAATGAAAGGCTCAATCAATCACTTATAGGCCCCGGCTGCCAGGGGAGCTCCCATGATGTCATGGGAGGCCATCATTATAACAGGCAGCATGATGGTGCTTTAATACAACATGATATACTCTCCTCCATTTCTCTCCTCTATCCCATTTTGTCCAAGGTTTCTTCCTCACAGGGGGACCGGCTGGGTTTCTCTCTATCGTAAGATCTTGACCTTACTTTGTAAAGTGAGAGCACAGCACATATGTTCTGATTTGGCCCCGCTTCATAAATAAAATTAAACCGAGGGCACAAGTAGGCTTGTTTTCTACATGTGCTCAACAACACTCACATCTCATGACTAAAAAGTACATATAGTGTGCACCAATGCATATTTGATCAACCTTTCCTCAGTGCAAATGCAGCCTCCCTCTGGTAACCAGATCTGACACTGAATTATCTAGAAGCAAAAACAAATACAGATTTGGTTTATTAGTGGTTAATATAGAGACAAACACAGAGAGAGAGGCAGAGAGACAGACTAGGTCCCTTAGCCATGCCCAGATTCCCTAATCACAAATCAAGACAGCAGTTGATAAAAGTCCAAAATAAATAAATGTGACTGCTGTGATGCATGTGAGTCCGAGGGGAAAAGTGAAGATGGACGACGTAAAATGAATCCCTGAAGTGTAAAGTACAGTGAGCCGTGAGCATTAAAGATAACAGACAGAAGAGTTTACTGTAGCTGCAAGTTTAAGTTCTTTCTTGAGGTATCTGTCCTTCTTGCAATGTATTGTGCTGCGAGATCCAGTTTTGAGATTTGGAGTTGCTTCCAATTGTTTTAATCAAAAAGATCATAGAATATCTCATTATTATGAGAAATGGCTTCTTCCAGGAAATGAAACCGTTTCACCCTGCTTTTTCCGACATATTTTGTTTTTGTTCCTTTTCAAATATTCTACTAAGAATCACAAACATAAAACAGATTACACCCAGAATTCGCAGAACCCAAATAAGACTCAATGATGTCAAATTACAGCCCACACTTTTTTATCAATCTGGAACATACCATTTTTGTGGAGGTGACAAGTCCAATATGAATATAACATTAAGTAATTGAAGTAGAGCCAGACTAGACTCAAGTGTTGTTTGATCAAAAACAATTCAAGAGAAATAAACAAATATGTTTTTTGTGGCTTATTAAAAATAATTAAGACGCAGCATGACACAAATTTCCATTTGAATAGTGCAGCACAGAATGCATTAAGGCCATATTCAATAATGCTGTTTATGTGTTGTGTATTCTATTTTATTTACCAGGTAGTAGCTTAAGTGTCTGACTCATCTACTGAGCTCAAAGCTTAATGTTAATCGAATGGGCCACCAGCCTTATAGTGCTGTGCTCTCACCACTGTGATGCCGTTGCAGCAGCCAGAGTGCTCATGATGATGAGGCCGTTGATGTAACAAGGACAATTACTAATGGGAAGTACAAAGGTTTAGTCTGTTGAACCGAACATATTTGATCTGGGCTCTGAGGCTCTGTTTGCAAAATGATAATGAAAGAAAACACGTGACAAATACAAGAAAACACATGATGTAGGTATGTATATATGGTAGCCAACCTTCTGCAACATGTCAACATGAAGGTGAACATTACGTATGAGCGGTATGAGCAAGTGCCAGGTGGTTGAAGAGATGGTTTAGAATTGGTCCACAGGTACCACATATGGTGTTTTGTTTGTTGAGCAGCAGCTCTAGGGCTTTTAGATGCTGGAACTTATTGGTTTAGACGGCTTCGAAAGGACATCTCATTATTGATCACTGAGAAATGTCTCACAGGATTTTTTTCATAACACAATGAAATCAAGTATTAGGCCAGAGAACAATTAGACAGAAACAGTGATTGTAAATTGATGTAATTTGATTTCAGTGTGATTGTTGTTTTCTGCATGTTTGGCCTTTTATCATTTCATGATGCCACAGTGAGTTTGTACTTCTCACGTCAGAATCACTTGACAATCTTTTCTTAAATTCGAATCAACCAATATTACTTCCAAATTATAATTATTAACTATTACCAAAGATTTCTGAAAGCTGAAGATAGAAAATGGGAGCTATACAGTAACTGGAAAATACAGCTTTTCCTTTAAATTAAAAACATACCAAGGACAACATAGTGCTCCATTTGAAGTATATACGGTGTGATATATGGGTCAATATTTTCTACTATCCCAACCAATAGAGACCCGCGAATGGATGGATGTGCTGTATATGTTTATTAAATGTTTACAGTACAACGTGCCTGCTTCCTCTGCATTTTCTGCAGAGCCACTGTGCTCAGCATGCATGCTGAGGGAACTAGTTTGTCTGTGCCTCTATGTAGGTCAGCTTTCAGAGTTGGCCATCAATTTCTACTGTCCTACTTAAAGAGACACCCCGTCTCCATACACAAACACACAAACAGGAAAACACACAATTACGGCATTTGTATATGAAGACTGTAACTCGGACTCATAACCTGGACTCGCGCAGTCATTGATTGCATTCATGCTCTAATCAAAGACATTTATTTGAGCCATAACTCCGAAACACGTTGCCCGACAAAGCTGGGCTGTCAGCTCATGTCTTGCCGAGTGTGGTCAGCGGTAACAGGCATCTCAATAAAAACACAGCGCCCGTACTTGTGAAATGAATGCTGCTCTCTCCACCTCTTTGCTGCACTTTCAAACACTCTAACTCAAGAAAGACCCTCATTACTGCTAAACAATGTACCCCTAAGTGTGAATTTCTCTCCTCCTATATGATCATAAAGGCTCCTCTAGCAACAACTGAATGGAAGCAATTATCTGCAGAGAAGGTGACTAACTACCCCTTTGCTCACTAGCACCCAGCAGTAAGCCATAGAGCTAAAAAAGAACACTTGATGATTAAGACAAAGAAACCTAGGCAATATTTGAGAATATTCTAAAATTCACAAAGACTCACTGAGACACATTTCCTCTGTGAGGAAACGGATAGCACAGTGAATGTGAAGAAGAAGTGACTGTGACTGTGAGGAGAGGAAGCCGTTCATGTTCACAAGAGCCTTTCTGTGTCAAGAGATTCAGGTTAAATCTGAGAAAGATCCTCTTTCCATTTGAGAAGCAGCTCAGGAATTCACCTGGAGAGACTGGGTGACCTCCTGAAAAGATGTCAGGATCTTTATGGAGCAGAATGAGAAATATACTGTGCCTTTATAAATATATCTTTTATAAATTCATATTATAATTACTGGAAAAGTATCAGTGCAACAAAGCGCAATAGATAGATGGTGCCACCGAACTAAAGCAGCATGTCGGCTGTGTGGAGCTTTTATAAAGTGTGTGAGACTGTCATAACTCACACCAGCCATAATGCATGCTAAAAATGATGGGTATCAGTCGTGGATCAGCCGATCTCACTCATGGATGATCTGTATCGTTGGCAGAAAAACATGATTGCTGCATCTCTATCTAACGAGCGTTGCACTCCGTGGATTTCTGGCACTTGTAACTACAATCACATTGATTCGGTGGCACTGTGTCATAATATGCACAGAGCACTGCAGAAGAAGAAAAGAGTCATAGCTTTCCTCAAGGAATTTCCTCCAGAGAGTGTCTGTTTATTTGGTTGGAGCTATACACTTGTTAAATAACAAATAAAAAAAGAGACACAAGTCAGACAAATTACACCTGGCAACCTAGACAATATGGGGCAATTTAAAACTGAGCTTCAACACTGACAATTGCTAAGTTCTAGGTCTTGAGCACATGGGCCGTGTGGACATCATGGAGCTCACCTGCTGTTTTGTTTCACATGGAGGATGTGCAGCGACGTAAAAGTGCAAAAGGGCGTTAGGGTGATGTGGAATGTAGATTGAAGAGCGAATGTGCTATACTCTCAGTCGCATCACTGATCTCATCACTGTGACACAGCTGTGCCAGTCACAGGGAAGCGTGGCAACAATAGCTCAACAAATGGAAAGATGCCTCTTCTGGAAAACACACGGACGGTGCCGAGCTGCAGACAAGACGTGGTGTTGCTTTTTACTCAATTTGTGCAATAACATTAAAATAATGATTTAAAAAAAAGTTGATGATGATTTATGTCATTACATCAGTCCCACTCTTCTTTGATTTTACATCTATTGTATCTCATCTTGCATTTGCAGCATTGTGTATTCCAATAATAAAACATGAATCACTGCTTTTGGTTATAAGTGACAATTATGTGCTGGATTAATCAGACGCTGTAAATCATTGAGTCTTGCAGAAAAACAACAGAATACTGAGATAGCACAGCCTGGCGTGTGGAGGTGTGCGGTTATTCCTTTAGCAGCCTGGTGTCATTTGCACGTGATTTAATCAAAGTAAACACGGTGGACAGCTGTGCTTAATGGCACAGTACTCTGGCACAGCACTTCTCAAATCAGACGCTGCAGATTTATCAGCATATCTGTCCTGCTGCCTTCAGACAATTGCTGCCGCAGCCATTTAATGAACTCACTGACTGCGAAGGTTTTCATATAACATCAGCTATGGATAACAGACAGTCTAAGAGTCACTCCTCTGCACTTATTGATAAATGCATGGGGACTTACACAGACGCTTCAGCTTTAACCTAGAAACGTTTCTTTTTTAATACGGATTTTGACACATCTTCTGGTGTTTGATTAATAGTTTATTTACATTTAGAATTAAACTTCCACACGTTTGCTCTGTACCGGCCACGTTTCAATTTAAAACTGTAAAAGGTGAAGCTAACACTGGTTGTTGCATGGAATGAAATTAAAGCCAAATAATTTAATGCAATTGATCATTCAAAAAAGAAAAAAACAAAAGGTCAGCTGTACGTAATGCACCTGAAAATGAGGCAAACAAGACAACTAAGTAATAATGAGGTCAAGTATACAGCCACTAGCTAGTATCAAAGTTTGGGGTGAGGTTCCAGTCTAAAATCCACATATCTGGGGTTACAAATGTATTTCAAGCCAGTTTGTTATGCACAACCATGTGAGAGCAGCAGCATCACTGGTTTATTTTAATGATTAATCACAATAGGCTATATTCTGATTCATGCTCCACTTGATCCTACTCTCCTTGCACTTTGCATTAGAGAGCCAAATGAATTGATATCTGTGTGGTTTTCACACCTATAAAAACCCACTGACGTATTCCATGTAACCAGACACATCAAGTAATAGTAGTAGTACCTGCGCTTCACGTTGTGAGCGGTGAGAGGGGCTCTAGAAACACATATTGGTAAAGCAGGGCTCAATGCTCGCACTTTACTGGGACAAATACAGTAACTATTTTTGTAGGCTGTGGCAATTAGGTCATGAAAATACTTGGGCAGTTTCCCAATAAGCTCAGTCCATTTGAGAAAGAGAAACTGCTCTCTTTGTGTTCTTAGTTCTCTTTCTCTCACCATGCGTAATATCCTTGAAACCTTCTCTTTGCAGTAAAAGTGTATGATGGCACAAAAATAACTTTTTTCAATCTGATACCCGGTAACACAGGCCATTGATATCAGTGAATGATTCAACAATCATTTGAAATAATTTATAGAATTTATACCTGTTAACTGTGAGACCTGGGTTTGATTCCCAACTATGAAGGTGTCACTGCATTTCTTTTTTCAAAGTTATTTTTTGGGGGCATTTCTGACATTTTTTTAAAAAGCGATACTGCCAGTGAGAGAAAGAGAAGCTGAGAGATATGGGGAGGCATGATCTGAAAATCAGCATTAGCTGGAGTCCAACCTGTATTGAACTTCAATGGTGTGTGCTGGACCAGGTGAGCCACTGAGGTGCTCCGCTTTTGTGTCAGGATAGCAGGGGCGCATTGAAGGTGTGCTGCATGTTGGTTGAGTGCGCACAACACCAGCAGTGGCAAATAGCACTGTAAGTGCAGGTCTGTGTGTTCACGACAACAGAACATTGTTTGCACGGACAGTTCTACTATAAAAAGGGAAAGAATCGAAACCATCATAATAATCTAATATGCCCGACACTACTACAGTATCTGCATGGATGAATGGACATTACAGCAAATCCACTGTTTTAATGGAACTACAATATCCCAAACAGACCAAGTTGGCAGGAACCAATCAACAATCAGCAGTGGTCAAAAAAAAGCAGCGAAACGGGTGCTTGTAGTAACAAAGAAAAAACTTTTTAGACTTGATGTAATTTCAACCTGGATAGTCACAGGCCATGAGGTCTCAGTTAGCAGGCACCACGTGGTTCCTTGAAGGCATCTTGCCTACAGTAGATGCTGGAAGGGCTCTATGCTCAGACATTATTAAAAAAAATAAATAAATAAAAAAAAAGTTAATGTGAGCCACAAACATAATCGATGAAGAGACCTCTATCCATGATAAGGTGATGGAAAAATTAATGTTCTCTCTTCTGGCGTAATCCAATTCTGCTGGCTAATATCCATAGCACAAATGCACATCCCCCCCCCACACACATACCGTACACACACAAATACACACTCACACACACACGTAGTGAAACAGAGGCAATAACCAAGAGAGGTCAAAACAGACATAACCACCGAGCTCCTCTGCTTGAGCCAGAGTTATCCCTCCATCTCTTCATGGTGCCACTGTATCTTGCCTGAAGACGTATTGTATTTGTGTGCAATACTATAGAGGCTCATCTCATATGCTGACACACACACTCACACACACACACAGCGTAAGCAGCTACAGATGCAGAGGCCAAAGACAAATACAAGCAAGGTTGGGTAAACACTGCTGTGGGTGAGACGAGCCAGGCAGCGAAGACAAGTGTTTCGAATATATGACTTATAAAATTGTGCAAAACTAAACCTGAACATAATTGCTCACACTGATAGAAATTCTTTAGCACAAATGGAGTATGGGTGTAATGAGATCCAAAGGTCTGAACCACAAGGGGATTCTTCATTCAAGAATGTCAGACTCTTTTGTACCGAGCAATAGGCTGAGCTTAATAGATGTCTCAATTTCTATCACATATAGTAACAACCGATGCAGGGAGGAGGCGGGGGGCGGGGGTGGGGGCTAGGAGTCCTTCCAAAAGGCTTTGAGTCACCGTGATGAATTTCTTTTGAGGGTTTTGAAGCAACGTGGGCCTGGGAATGAATGAAACAGATATGCACCTTTTGTGTTTGCTGACCTATTGATATAGATATCAATTTCATTCACGTTAATTAGCATTTCTCATTCCTGATGAAAGTGGGGAATCAGGAAGGGGAATAATGTGCGGCAGGTGAATGCAGAGAGATGGAGAGGATGATCACTTGGAAGTTTGTACATGGGGGACAGCATTTGGTGTGAACAGAATAGAAAGGCAGGATGCTGTTGATGCCAACACCTCCCACCAGAGCCTCTACAAGGGGAATTCACTCACTCAGGGACTCAAAAGCATTTAATCAAAATAATCTTCTGCAAACAACAAGGCTTTACAGGACTGAATTACGTGCAAGGAGGGTGCAAAGTAAAATTGATTTAAGTGAATTAGGCCTCTCACTGCCAGTATGGCCAGATTGTTATTAATATTTAAGCATGGGGGTATATTTAAAGGCATGACACAGTAGCAGTTCATCTGAAATGAAGAACACTGATGATGCCACTTTGCAGAGCCCCATTACCATTTAGCAGAGATTGCTTTCATTGAGTGAGCCAAATGCTTAGAGGCAGAATTGCCACTTGTGTTTACTTTACAGATGCTGTTATGGTGTTACGGTGAGGAAGAGTACTGTTCCCACAGAAAGCCTTTCTCCACATGTGCACGTTCACAAACACACACACACACACACACACACGGGTTCTCCAACCATGACATCATGGTCTCATCAAGCGATGCACAATGATGTCATTCTGATACTATTGACCCTTGCAATCAAGACAGGCTTCGCTGATTCACCAACACCCCTCTTTCATCAAATGTCTCTCTCTCTTTCTCACACACACACGCACACACCAGCACAATTTAAGAGCTGCTGGGTGCTCAAAGTCTCGCAGCATAGTTCAATTGCAGACAGAATCTGTTCACAACATCCAGGCTTCGCTTAATTGCTTACTTGCACTATAATTGGGTATATAATCAAAGGATAAACCGAACACAGTGCAGCGTCTTCGTAAATTCAGAATATCCTTTCATCAATGCCTTTGGGCAGTGATTAGTATAGATGAGAAAGCTCCACGGACAGCCGTAACTGCTGCTTATTTTATGTCTTTGTTGAAGTTATTCATCTCGTTTATTTGTGTTTGTCTTTAATGTTCGCTCCTGCAAAGGGACACCTGAAGAAGGATAAAGAGAGGTCAGAATCTCATACTAGCACTAACAGATGCCAACTAAAGGGCCGACCAGAAGACACTGTGGCACGTCTACTGTCCCACAAGACTCTTTGAGGTGTTCTACGGAAAAAAGTTAAGTGCTCAGGCCTTAAAAGAGGTTTACCACCCAGACTACAGCTGCTTCATTCTTCTACCAGATTCGGATTTAATCCTTAAAAAAACAATCAATCAATGAAACAAACTGGATTTCATCACTGTAAAAACATTTTTATTCCATATGAAGTGTTTTCAAACCAAATAACTGATGAGACAACATGTGGTCAGTGATCGTCAGAAGTCCCATGAGCCTTCAGTCAGCCACCCTCATGTTAAGTCACACTCTTGCTGCACTTACAGAACTGAAAAGACTTTGCATCTCTGTTTAGTTTCTCTTCCTCTCTCTGAATTTTAACTTTTAACTCAGCCCTATTTTGCAGAGGGGGAGCTCATTTCAATCTCAAAGCTGACATCTGTGGAGGCAATGCAAGCTCTAAATGAGTGGATTTAATCCTGTGCAACAACGCAGGAGCACAGGAAGTATTCACGCGAGAAGCTGAAAGAGAGCGAGCAAGCTGCAAAAAAAAAGATGGAGAAGAGGAAGAGTGAAAAGGTGACAAAAAAACGAGGAGATAGGATTTTTTGCAACCTCCGCTCATATCTTTCTATCTGCAGCAGCTGCACTGTTCGCTCATCCAGGAGAGGAGAGGACCTAAGAAGGAAGGGACCGACGAGCAGCTTTAACAGATATTTATTCATGCAGTGAAGCAGATGAGGTATTGGAAGGGGCTTCAAAGCAGAGGATGGCTCCACGTCCTGCATGGCCTTCTCCTCTGGCTAGGCTTTCTGTATTTGGCCTTTGAGTAAGGGGCTGATCAATCCCCCAGCATGTTGCCAGGCTCTAGACCCCCCATTACCAAGAGGCTGCTCTTTGAACAAATCCTGCCAGGGGTCACTCTCCCTACGCTTCATCATCTTAAAGGTCAGACACAACAAATGGCATGGAAGACAGTTCTGTCCCTGGCACTAAGCCCATAGCTGACCGCTAAAAGCGTCTGCAGGCAGGACAGCTTGCAAACTGGCCTGCCACTGTCAGAGCTGACTGGACGACTGGTCATTTCCACCCAAAAGTTGCATACATTTCAAACAAATTTACAAAATTTGGAAAAAGAAAATGCAAATTGGAGCATGACTCCATCAAAAAGTGTTATGCAAATATTCCCAAGAGAGCGTAAAAAGATTACCATAATACTCAAATAAAAGCTGATATTTAAATAATGTCGGCGTTTCAGATGACAGCCCGGGGTGCAGTCTGTACAAACAAATAAAGGCCAGAGGAATAAAGCACAAAAAGTCAGAAAATACTGGTATTTTTTAAAGTACTGAACAGAAATAATGGTCAGATTCATTGATCGAGTGATAAAATGTTGTATCTTGATGTTGGAAAAACTATAATTAACAAAGGTAATACTTCCTTGCTTCAGAGTAAGAGCCTTCTAGCGGAGGTACAGTAAAGGACTGTGGTCCTCCAAATGCCCGATTAAAATGGGGAAACAGTTGAATACAGCAATAATCTAACACAGCAAAGAGAGGATCAGACAACGGGGTGGCCTCTTTGAAAAATTTTGTGAAACGCACACTTATCAAGCAGCGGAAATTACAAATAAAAGCCTGTCTCCTCTAATAATAGCCTATCCTCTCTGCAGTTGAGCTAAATCAGCCACCATTTGAACATTTATGATACATAATTAAAGGAGGACCAGTCACTGCATTGGCTTTTTATTGTTGCTTCCCACCTAAAATGAAATGTTGTATAAATTAATTAGTTTCTCTGTACACACATACACACGCACACACACGTGCACACACACACGCGCACAAACACACACACACACGCACACACACACACTTTTAGCTAGTTGCCTTTTTGAAAGGAAATTTGTGTAATTTAAATGAGAAGCGGCAGATGCAAATTTCATAATGTCATTAACTATGCAAAAACAAAACAAAAACAAAAGCAACACACGACAGTTCAATCAGCCTTTTACAAGATTTTCTTTGTTGATACTCAAAGTTTTTAAAACATATTCCTTATATTTGTATTTCTAATTGCAGAACAAATTTAAAACCAAGAAGGAGAAAGGATTAAAATGTTATAAATGTAATGAAGGAGAGTGAATGCCAGCCAGGACAGACACAAAGACAGAGTAGCATGAGCAGTGATCGAATAACTGGACATTACTGACGTTACATTACATTTACCTCCGCGCAGCCACACACATCATGCACTAATAAAATAAAGGCAGCCATTTCTAAGGCAACACACAAAGAAGGCGAGCGAGGCAGCAGAGAAACAGGAAAAAATTACGAGACTCTTCATCTGGACTTGCACCTGCACCTTTTCAGTGAAGGCTGTTTGCTTAAAATGACAGCTTTTCAATTTGATGAAATGAGTGTGCACACCTGATATCTGCCACTTAACACAGAGATCAGGTGCGCACATGTAGATACTTCAGCCATGAAGTTGCTCCCTTGAAAAACAAGATGCACCAAATGGGACCTCAGTGTGGTAAAAAAAAAAAAAAAAGATAGAAAACCTGAGCCATACTCCACAGTTGATCCTTTGGGGAATAAACTGATAGTCACATCACATCAACAACATACACTACTACTATTACCCTGCACAATATACTATTGTTGTCAATACAGGTAATACAACATTATTAGAAGATACCGTATTCTAATCAATGAATAAACTCAAAATGTCACTGCAGTATATGTTGACCTGTACTGAATTAGGAGGGGTCACCAAACTACATTTAGTTAACTAAATAAAAAAAAAGTGTTAAATGTTTCAAACAGTCGAGGTGATGTCACTCAATCGCAGTGAGTATATGTCCACATTGATCAGCGGCTCAATTAAGCAAATTAGCTGAATACGGTCCTGCACGTGCACTCTCACAGGTGTTTTCAGTTCTTCTGGCTGATTAGACCTCAGATAAGAAGATACTGAAGATATGTGGAGCCGTGCTGTGAATTAAGTGAGGTCACAAACTACTTCTGCTAATTAGAAACCTAAATGTGTATGTCGCAGCAACAGGTGCAATAAAACCAGCAGGGTGGTTCAATAGCAGTCAATCACGGTCTGGTCTCGAGGTCTAATCAAGCAAAAATGCCTGAAAACCAAATGCACAGGTGGATGGTGAGTGGTTTTTTTTTTTCTCGCAGCGCACGTTTCGACTTGTCGTAGTACTGTAGGAAGGGGCACAGGTGCTGCTAATAACATTAACGATACCTTCAACTAGTGTCTCTGTGAACACACACAGCTCTGGATGGGGAACAGCTAAGTGGAATGCAGCCACTATTAATCAGTGTTATTAATTACACCTGTGCATTTTCTGCCATGACTAGTCAAAACGACTGCTGTGGAAAAAAATAATAAAAGGTTCGACCGGTGCATCGACAATAAGTGAGTGGCCAAACAAACAAGCAGGTGGACAGAGCTGATAGTGAAGGAGAAGTAGTTTAGAAAAGAAAAGGCCTTTGGAGGATTTACTGAAATACCCATGTACGCTGTAGCTTTATACCAAACAAAGACTGAAGACATACAAGCACCTGGTTTCCCCCTGTACGTTGCTGTGCTGCAATGCCATTAAGTTGCAATTACACATGGTGACACCTGGGCCAGGTGAGGAGGTGGGGGTTGGGGAAGGGGGCAGAGAAAAAGAGGGAGATAAAAGTAGCTTTAACTTGCTTTTGTTACATTTTTGTTAGCTTTTGATATAGAAAAACTTCACAGTCAAACTGGCCACTGGGTATAACAGGACAAATCCCTGTTGGGTTCAGTGTGTGTGTGTGTGTGTGTGATCGAGGACAACCCTCCATCACTTTTTCACTCCAAATGAGAAAATGAAATATTTACAGACCCAATAATGCCATTGAAATACATTTTTAAGTGCGAATCTAATGTCTATGAGAATCTAATCATCATGAAAACGTGTGTCATGTAACACGGACACTAATAATAAATGAATTTGGTCAAAGTTGTAATTCTGATAATTCAGGTGTATTGATTAATTCATAATGTCTAATGCATCGATTCACATTGCAAGAAGAGATTGAAACCATTTCATGTAGGTTATACAGAGGCCACATGCAATCATGCATAAGGAGATCCCTGAATACCTTAGCCACTGACAGAAGAAAAAAAGAAGATGCACAATTGATGAGAATATTGCCACTTCATGCGCTATATGATATCATAAGAATACATGCTTTGTGCAGTGTAAAATACCATAAAATCCTCTGTTTTTTCAGCTGCCAAGGATGAAAATCTATTGGCAGTGTGCTGCATGAGCTTTGACAAGTTTGGCCATCTAGAAGAGATGTGTGGTGATTATCTGGATGGGGCTACTCTGTCTGTCTCGCTGCCCCAATAAAGCCATGATGCCAGAATATTCGCCTTTGGCTCCCAGGTCTGAAATTGCCACTAAAACTGACTTCTGTAACTGCTGCTGCACAGTTGTGACATTAGACAACTTCTAGCGCGCTGACCATAAATTATTTAAACCATCCTCTAAAAAAGGAACCAGTCTCGGTTTTCCGTATTTTCAAACACGCAGGAAACTACAATCGTCTCGGTGTGGACGGCGGCGGCATGTGTTTGTGTTTCTTGGTGTCTGTGGGAGTGTGTGCCTGTGAAATGGGCATGCATACAAGCGAACGAGACATCTCGAGATATGTAATATGACATAATGTCTCCCCTGCTCGAACCCCCAGCTGCTCGCCCACATGCCACAGATCCTGCACCATGTCTAAACAGATGCTCTATCAATAATGCTTGCTCCAGTGCCACACACCTCCCTGGTGGCCAAATTGGGAAGAGGAGAGTGGATGAGAGCGCGGGAGTGGGAGAGAGAGAGGGAATGAGTGAATGAGTCAGTGTTTGGAGGGAGGACAAGAGGGAAGGAGAATGGGCAAGAAACCAGAAAGTAGAGTGACTACTGGGAGATGGATTGGCCACGCCAGGAGAAGCCAAAGGACCAGTGAACCTGGGGATGAAGTGTTCTCCTTGTCCCATCTGCTCCCAAGAAGGGCAGGAGAAAGAAAATTCTGCACCATTTGAGTGCGTAGACTTATTGTGACCCATTGTGAAAAGACAAATAGATAAAAAGAAAAAAAAAACATAAGCAAAGTGTGAAAGAAAAAAAAGAAGTGAGACCGTAAGTGCCACTAATTCCCATATTGTGCCCATTCCTGTGTCTCTGCCTCCAGAACTTCACAAGTTAGAGCTGTGGATTCAGATTCAGTACTTTAATACACATTCAGCCTATATACACTTAGACACACAGAACAGCAAAGACAATGTGGTGTAAGCTAAAACTGGAGACAACATGTGGTGGTCAGCAGTCTTGTGCAGCTGCTCAGTTTTCACCAAGAAAAACAAGCATTTTTTTTGTTGTTGCTTTGATATTTTCTTTGATAATATCACATGGCCTGTTTTTATATTGAGGATAAATGGAGACTGATGAAAGCCCTTTGAAAGAGTGCAATAAACCTTTTTTTTTATCAATAAACTAATTAAACTTTCACTGTTCATGTTAAATAAAATTGTATGGGAAAACAAGAAAGCAATGGAAATAATTGTTTGGATTTAGATAGGTCTGCCCAACCGATAAAGATGATGTAATGGTACACATTTGGAGAATAACAACAAGAGAGAGAGCAAAGTCTGTTTAGGGACATGGGAACTTTTGGGGCTTTTGACGACAGGGTCCTGAATGAATAATGCAGGTATGAAAAATTGCAACATTATTTTGAAAAACATTTTAACATACCCATCAGCCATCTCCATTTCTGTGTGTATTTGCACACCATCTCCAAAACTGTCCCACATTAGGTCTGTGTATTAGTTCTTGCATGAGCAACAAAACACATCAATGCTCCTTCTGCACCACCCCTGTTGTCATCATCCATCATAATCTAGCCCTGCCTTCCACTAGCTGTCAAAACTGCTCTGGACAATTCACTTAGACAGCATCAGCTGAACTGTAATATTTTACCAGCCACCATAATGAGGACTGGCCTCCAGACTCATGGTAACAAACACATGGCTCCCTGCTCACGCCCTGGTTGTTGTATCCATGACTTTGCCACAGTCATTCCAATTTTCCTCTTGCTGGAGGCGATACTACTATCCTAGTATGGTCAGCCTTTGCCAGCTGGGAACCCAACCTGTCAGCACATGCAATATTGTTCTTTGTCTGAGATCTAACATTATCTCCACTGTTACTGTGAGCTTTCCCAAGGAAAGAATAATCCTTTCGTGGTTATCTCTGGTAGCTTTCATCAGATAGGTTATAACATGGAGCCCAAGATGCCAAAGTTACAACCAAGCAGCTGAAAAATGAAGCCGGTAGGGAAGCACCAAAAACTGCAACTCTTCAAATGGCCACTTGAGGCTGGCTCCAAAAGGTCCAGAGACTCCATAGACGGACTTTACAAGAGAAATAAACATGTTTACTGCCTGCTACAAAACCTGTTTTGATCTCTATGGCTAGTTTTATCCTTCATGATGACTGTGCTGTGGATTTCTATATCATATAACTCACTTGTTTAAATTGTAAGGCTTAAAGTTCTGCATAATTGAGACAGAGTTTGAGTGACAGGCGTATTGAGTGTATGCTTGCCACAAGCCTTTACCTGCCTCTCGCTGCCCATTTCTCTATATGCATCAGGTACTGGCAGAATGGCTCACTCTGAGCTTCAGCTCTGTTTCTTAGAAACCTACTGATGACGCCATAAAAGCTGTGTCCATGTTTACTTATAGCTGATGGTAACAACCACAATAATGCAACAATGTTGCTTTTAGGCTGCAACTATAATGTTAGAAGATATAAAACCGGGAAACGCAACAAGACCTCACTATCAATCTTTCCTCACTCAAGTCATGCCTAGCCCAAATATATCTAAACCTGGAATAACATTAGACTTTATAACTGCTGTATCTGCTTGGGTAGATAAGTCCTCCCATAACCGTGTATGTGGGAGTGCTGATGTGTGTGTGTGTGTGTGTGTTTGTCAGAAAATCTGTGTCGTCGGTAAGTGCCACCATCAACAACATTATCTTGGAGGACAAAGGAGGGCACAGAGACACACTGAGCCACACACGTCAAGACAGTAACAGAAAATAGATGGAGTGGCAACACACTATTTTAATTATCCTCATGTCTAACCTGCCCTCCAATTACAAATAGGGATGTATAATAATCCATCTATTGATGCATGAAAGACAGGACAATAACAGAGCTGAACATGAGCGGGATGAGAAGTGGTTTGAAAAATGAGCTCAGAACGGCTAAAAACTGAGGTTAAGCTGACTAAAATAAATACAATATCTCTGTTCCGATTCAATGAGACACACAATCATCTCATAACAGTTTACTAGCATTTTTGATACGGACTATGATATAGTTGAGAGACAGTGTTTATCACCATCAGAGACTTGAAGATAGAATACATGATTACATTTATGATAGCGCAGTTAAACAATAAAGACACTGCAGTGTGTGCTGTATTCCGCCGAGAGAGAGGCATAATGAATATACTCTGGCTAATTTATGCCGGCTAATTTGTTTAAATTTGGTAAATCTTTTCAGGATTGATTTCTTCTCTGCAAATACAAACTCAGCTCAACATTAAGTAAACAGGAGCGAGGAGCTTTGCTTTTAGATTTCGCTACTTTAAATTCAATGTTCTGCGACAGTTCCTCTCTCCGCTCATTCCAGCCAGACTTTATGTGTGAGAATTAACAGGCTGTGCTGCAGACACCTGCCATTTGTCTTCCTCCAGCTCATGAGAACGCTAATTTAACCCGAGCAGCAGATGATTTTGTGCTTTACTAGAAGTGGCTCTATGAAAGATGTCCATATGAAGAAGAAAATATGGGAAAAATGCCACATGCTAGAAACATAGCGTGATGAAGAAGACAGAAAACTGAATAGCTGGTTTGGGAGTTTGGGGTACAGTAATCTCTGCTGGGTGTGCACAAACAAATAAACACACATCTGAGTTTTGGACCACAACACAACACTTTGTTCAGGCGCCTTGGGTATTTTTCTGTTCACATGTCATGTTGCTTACTGTATCTGTGCCAATCCTATTCTCTGTACATACAACATCATGGCCCTGACAACAGCTTACACAAAGCAAAAGTGCAGCATGAAAGCTTCCACTTAGTGCAGGAAACTGGGAGATGGAGAGCTAGCAGCATGTAATATCCACTGGTCAGCTTGGCCCCAGAGGCACTGAGGACAACTCATGTACTTCCATCCTTACACTCTTTTCTTCTCGGCTGTTAGTGGTATGTCTGCAGGTGCACCAGCTACATGTCCATATGTCCACTTAAATTATCAATAAAATCTCACTGACAGCCTCTCTGTGTGGAGACAGCTATGGATGACCCTGGGACTCTGAATATATTCTGTTCTGTTGGTCCGACGCCTGTTATACTGAGCTCACAAATGGGATCGGTATCTGCACTGATACTGACCTTATTAAGCGTATCGGGTTGCTGGCAATGACGTGACTGCCTCACATTCAATAAAGTTTCTCTGTCAATGTCATCGTAAAATTTAGGGTTTCCAATATCAGGTGCATTCGCTCAGTCATGATGACAGGTTGACAATTCAGTTTTTAGTATCACAACAATCCCCGGCCTCATGTTAATAACAGTGAAGTCGACTGAATTTAATGTAGGAGACTGAGATGTGTGGCGTTGGACCTGTAACCCTATACTCACCTGCCTTCCCTCTTTAATTCTACATTAAAAATGGTATGTATCCAGACAGCTTGACTGCAGGTATGATCCACCATAAACACTGAGTGAATATTTCTAATAATCGTCTCTGAACTGTTCTCATCCCTGCGTTGATATGCTAGGTCACACACCCACCCTTATGTGAATACAAAGAAACACAGTGAGAGGTAAATGTTTGGGACAGAAGAAGACAGCGTAGGACTTAGTGGTCATTCTCCATCCCTGCAGGCAGTAAAGCAGGCTGCATGGCAGCCCCGTCTCCCAAGACAAGTTAATAAGATGGAGCAGTCCCCGGGGGCAACAGCCGGCGAGCATTATCACTTTGAAGGCAGCCAGAAAAACTGAGACATACTAGGAGAGAACTCAGAAAAAGAAGCCATTAATTACCCCCTCTCACTAGCCACTGCTGCAGAAAAAGTTAATTTGACAATTTGGAAGACAGGGATTGTTTCGAAATAAGGGATTTTCCCTCTCACTTGGTTCAACGAATCTTCTGCAATTATTTTTTTTTTGTGCTACTCTATTCATACATACTTCTCGATTTGCATTTTTCCTCACTCTGCTTCCCGTCTCTCCTTCTCACACATGTATGACGAAGCAATGTTCTCGACTGTGAAACCACAAGGAGGTGTGGGGCAACACAGCACATATCTGCACAACTGCCCAAAGACCACTTCTACAGACATGTGGCGTGATGAATAAATCATGCGGCATAAAACCAAGGGGAAAAGAAGTTCCTCTCCTGAGGGCCCGCATTCACTTAGTGCAGCTCGACTCAAAACACAAGTATCTCCCTACCATCTAAATGAGCCACACATGGCTGTGCTAAAGCAAATAAGAGCAAAACTGTCACCTCACTGAAGAAACATTGATCATTACACAATTTGTTCCCTTTTATTACAGCCATTGTAATTAAAAATAATTGAGTAGTGGGTGGGCAGGTGGTCCTGTCAACAATTTTTTTCACCAATTAGCACTACAATAATATTGCCCTGGATATTGCAGAGGATATTATTAGCATTTTGATGGAACACAAGTGCCTGCATGCCTGCACGCCAGAGAACTGTTCTCAAGTGGAATCTTTTCGCTGAGATCCACCAGGGAAGAGTCACTTCTGGTTTGACAAAAACAGGCTGAGACACTGAAAGATGAGGCATTATATTATGGTGGTGCCTATTATCTTCTGTGGGACCATGTTTAAAATCCCCCCAAAAAGTCCTCTGTCACCGCTTGCAGAGCAAAATTAGACTGTTTTCCAATGACCACTTATGCTAAATTCTGAATCCACATCAAGTGAATCTGTGATCAAATGTTTTTTTTTCTCATTTGGTCCCAACTCACCACATTTTAACATTTACCAAACATCAAAACCAGAAACAGCATCATAATGAAGTTGTGAACCAAAAACAAAACCAAAACGAGGAAGGAAAAAAAAAAAAGTCAACCGAACATAAATAAATTTGGTCAACACAGATCTGACAAATGTATTTTAACATCAAGGCTAAGACCTGTGTGTTCTCATCTAGCCAAGCTCGTCTGTTGTCAGAGGCCTAACAAATTGGTTCTCCAACCACTTGGGAGCAAGAGTGCAGCATGTGATGGTTTACCCTGCACAGAAGAATCAGAATCAAATTTGAAGCATTGAATTTCTGTGATACATCTTACCAATTTTCTCCAAAGCATCCAAGCTAGATCTGAGCGTCTGTCTGTGACAAGGATTATCTTACAAATACCAGAGGGGAGAGATAACTGACAATTGTTCTGAGTCTGAATGACTTTTTTTCTCCCTGTGTTTGCTGGTTATGTAAAGTAGATGAGGACGCAAATTAGCGGTGGTTACCAGTGATATCAAATCCTGAACTAGTTTTCAAGTGTTAGCGATACAGTGATTTTCTTTTTCATACAGACTGTTACATCACTTCACAGTCTCACTCCGACACCGAAAAACTACTTTATCCTATTTAGACTAAAACATAAATACTACCACAGCAATGTTTATCCTATACAGACACGGATTACCTGAAGGAGATTTAAAAAATACAAAAAATAGGTGGTTATAGGCAAATGGATCAGTTGACAATACTCTCCAGTGATTATCATGCAAATTTACAGCCAAAAGTCTGATTGAACCGTAAAGATACTGTACATGGCTTGCAGACATAATGCAGTATTGACAGATATTTGGACAGACAATTACTGCATTCTCCTGATTTGTCTCATTTTGTGTTCATATTAATACTATGATTTGGCAAAAATTCCTCACCTATCATCCATGCCAATATGGCATTTCAGGATTGCGATGAAATAACTGAGCGTGTGTGAGCGAGGGATAGGGAGAGAAATGGAGCAGCGGAGTGTCAGAGACAAAGACAGAGAGACAGACATAGAGAGGGAGACTGAGACAGAGAGATCAGAGAGCTGGGGACAGAAGAACAGCGAACGATAAATGAATTCCCGAGAGAAAAGGAGGGACAGGGAGAAATTACAGAACAAAAGGAGAAGACAGAAATGACATTTCTTAAGGGACTGCTGTGTGGCATTTGTAGAGGGAAAAATGAAATGTGAGGACCAGAGAGAGATGGAAGGCGGGAGAGGGCATGGGGAGAATGGAATGAGTAAGAGCAAGAAACAAAAGAGAAAGTGTGTGAAAGGTAAGACTAATTTATGAGAAATGAGGCAGGAGTCGGTGAGGCTGGCTGCTGCTGTCTGATGGATTGGGTGGGGGTGGGACAGGGTGTTGCAGGTTGGTGGACGGAGGAGAACCTGTGATATGGATCCTTTGAGGCGACATTTCACAAAAAAAAAAAAGAGAGAGAGAGAGAGAGATAGAAGAAGTGAACTCTCCAGAAATAGAGGATGAATATAAAACAAAAAACATGACTTCTCTTTGTAGGAGAATCTCCCTAGCAGGTAGGTAGAGCAGGCAGAGGTAAAGGTGAGAAAGAGACTGGGTAGGAAACAAAGGAAGGAAAGCACAAGGGAACGAGCCAAAGGGAAAAAAAAATGTGTGAAGTGACAGAGGCGAGAAAGAGTAAGCGAGGAAAAGATGACGGAGATAAAGTGAGATGAGAGAAAGCTGCCTTTGATGCAACTGCTCCTCAAGTGTGGCAGTTGGAAAGAGGGGTGCACGTGCCGGTGTGTCTGTGCATAAATGTACGTGTGTGTGTGTGTGTAGATGCACATGCATACACTTGTGCGACACCCAAAGTGTATGCAAGTATCTGTTATAATAAAGTTCACATAAGCGTGAAAGGTGGGATTGATGATAAGGCAGCTGCTCATTTGTAGTGCGTAAGGAGTTGGTTCCCACATGCTCCAGATACACAAACACACACACACACACAGACACAATCGCTCGCACGCAGGCAGACGGAAAAGCTGCCTCTGAAGGTATCGAGAAACACTTGGGGCCTACGAAATATTCAAGGCTCTCCTCTAGACAGAATCCCCTCCCAAAGCTTGCTGACAGAGGAGCAACGTGAACCTCCTCTTTCAAACGGGGCACTGTCTTTATTCGCCCTAGTCTTACAGCATGCTCGTACTGTATCAAAGCCAGAACACGCGGCGCCGTGTGAAGTGCCATCAATGTACACGGCGACGCACACCTTCTCCTCCTCCTCACACAACGCTCGCCTTCTCTTCATGCCTCTCTGTCGCACACGCTCGCACGCACAACTTTTGAGAGAACAGAGAGGGGAGCGGAGAGAGAGAGAGAGAGAGAGGGGGGCTGGCGGCGGCGATGAAAGGCGGTGATGAAGGTGCGGCAGTAAAATACACTGTAGATGTCATCTATCTACTGATGGAGAGAACACATCACACGGAAACACGGCCTTTTAAGTTCACTCGCTTTGAGCCCAATATAGACGTGGGCCAAAAGCACACATTTTGCGCAAACACGTGGTTCACGCATACACAAACTGACACATATAAACAAACACATAGTAAAACCCCATCTCTCTTCAATTATATCGCCAATTCCATGGAGTTTCAACCCAAAGGAAGGCAACTGGACACAAGGCGTATTAATCATATCATCACCCCACAGCCATTCCTTTGTAACCTCATGAACTATCGATGTGCTGCCATGTCAAGGGTCCCTTACAGCTTTGCTATGGAAAGCTGCATCAGCCTTAACAGCAACAACAAAAAAGGCCTAATGATGTCAGATGTCGTCCCTGACCCTTGTAATTTCACAAACTTAGATTTATTGCAGATCATTATTCATTGTGCCTGTGTGCATCCGCTGAGATGTGGCGTTGCTTGTTTGTGTACAAAAAAAATCTGTGTGTGTGGTGTCTGGTCAAAGTCGTATAAAGAGGTTGGCTGGCTGAGGGTTTGTTATCTGTGGGACTCTACAATGGGGCACGGCACATAATACAGAGCATGAACCCCCTAGGCAGCCACCCATTTTATATGGCGTTGTACAACACACACTTACACACACACGCGCACACACACCGCCTTGTATAAATAAACACACACAGCACACCTACACAGAGGCGCACAGTTAAACACACAAAGACCGACTTGGAACCTGTCAAGTGCGAACAAACTGATGACAAGACGGCGACAGATGGATTCACTGAGGAGAGACGAGCTACGCATTCAACTCAATTAGCAACGTGCTGCTGCATGACGCCGATGGGATATGGAATCTTACCATGACTGGCAACCTGTCAATCGAGCAACAGAGCCGCAAAACAAGCATCATGCACGACGCAATGAATTAAATTTAATAAACCAATAAATAAATTAATTTATGAATAAATGGTATAAACCCATGGAACGGCAGCTCTGCATCAAAAAACAGGGCATAATGTGACCAGGGAGCCTAAATATCCCCAGGCGTGCACACACAAAGAAGGAAACTGGCAGCGGGGAAAGAAGAGGAGGAGGAGGAGGAGGAGGAGGAGGCAATGGAGGAGAGACAGAGAGGAGAGAAGAGAAAGAACAATGGCTGCTTCCCTCTTCCCCTCTTGCTCACACACGGTACCTGTGTGAACATTCGCAGACCCTGTTCATACATTATCCTGCCATGGTACCTAATGAGCCAGGCATCTCCACCCTGACACTTACGCTTGGCTAGGCAACCCTTATTACAGTGTGGAAGTGCACACACACACACACAGACACACACACACGCATGCACATACACACACGTGCACATACACACACAATACCCTGAACTGACCACCGCAAGTCAACGTAGAGGATGTGTGAGTGGGGAGCAGAGCAGCATCTCTTTCGCTGGTTGAGATGTAAAGCAGCTCGCCATATTCAAATGCATCTTTATTGTCTGTCAGAAGAAATCCTCGCGTAATGGTTTACGTGTGTTTGTGTGTCAGTTTCACACACGTCAAGTTCTTAGTCGCTACAAATACATGAGGCAGCGTGAAGGCTGCTGGCGAATATAAGGACAGACACCATGTGCCCCCTCTGACTCGTGGGTTATTACCGATGCTTCATTGTTCATGACGGCAGACAAAATTGCTCTTTTTGCTGCTTTTTTACAACTGCGTACTTAAAGAAGAAGAAAAAAAACTAAACAAAACACAAAAGCAAGTCTATCTTGTCTGGCAACATCCCAGTCAGTGCCAGGATGTACCCTGCAGTGCTCTGATTGTTTTGGCTGCTTCAACATTAAACGCCCCTCTATTTCAAAACAGCCTCCTACAACTGTTTAAGTGGTAAACCAGCAGGATCGTGGGAGGCCAATCAGCTGCAAGGAAGACCAACATGGTAAAAGTTGGTCGAATAAACATCAAACGTCACAACAGCTTCCCAGTATGGAGTGCAGGCGGGAGAACGGCTTTGAAATAGAGGGGTGAATGGCATGTTGGTTAAACAAATGGGATACTCAGTTTGACCCTCAAAGTTCAAAGAATAAGAACAAAAAGAAAATGTAAGAGAGAAAAGAGAGATTGTTCTTTTTTTTTTTTTTACTTTAATCTAAGATTAGATGCCTGGACTGGAGGTGATGTAATCTAATTCAGCTTGCAATCTTTCTGTGAGAAGTGATTGCTGTGGCTCAGCAGCTGATTGTGATTTTCAGCAGTGGGGGCTGGTGTATTCTGACCATCATTACACTTAAGAGGGACAGAAAAAAACACCAACTTCAAAGCAGTTGCACTGAGCACTTGATAGCCAGTCTTCTGTTGTCCTCTTTTATTGGAACTTGATAGTCTAAACTGAAATTATGCTGAAGCTCTTTTTTCTGAAAAAAAAGAGAGAAAAGAAGTATGAAGAGTGGGATGGTATTGTATTAAAATACCAAGATGTATCACTCAACGGAAAAAGCCACAACTCTGTTTTCATAAAAAAGGAGCAGGAAACATAATTGCATTTCAGTGAAACTACAGTAACGGGTTTTAAATATGATCTTTGCGATTTGAGATGATGAATAATAATGTGTCAGATTCTTGTATATTAGCAGTAGAAACAGGTGGCAAACATTGTAGAAGCTCTGTGAATATATATCCAGAAAGTGTCAGCTAACTCTCACTATTCACTTTTACACATCTGAAAAACTGATGTAATTCATCTTTTCAAAATAATTTGGGACAACGGCGGGGAGTGCAGATGCTCCTGCAGTACATCTGTGGGCGTGATGGCTATCACAAACACACCCATGAGATCAGCATGTTTAAAAATGTTACATAGACAAGAGGCAACATATTTTACTAACTCTGCACAGCAGACACTTAGCTAATTCCCTCATGTGCTGTGCTCAGCTGTAAGACGCCTGGGTAGGCACCAATCAGGCTGTAAATACAGGGGACAATGCAGAGGAAAGCTACCACTTCCCTTGTCTGTCTCTGTTACAGTCTCATGCACATGAGATGCAGTTATAATATTCCTGCAGTAATATGAACATCTTTCCGTGCCTTTTTTTTAATGTCTTGACTTTGACATTTTGTAATAGCCACACATTATCCAGATTAAGGTGAGCTTGTAGAATTCAATTTCAAAAAAACGCAAACAAACTTGTGTGTCTTCTATGTAGGGTCGGAGCGTGTGCATATTTGCCCGAGTGGATGCAAACTCAGTATTCCAGGTCACAGTCGCTGCATCTCGCAGGAGGTTTAACCTTGGTAAATCCACTATTAGGTGTTCAGAGAATGATGATGTGAGCAGTAGATCCTCCCCGATGGTTTCACTTTCTATGAGCATCCAGCAGGTCACAAATAGAGGAGCTACGGGGGTATTACAAGGTCAAAGGTTGGCTAACTCTCAATATGATGACAATTCCAAGCTGGCATTTTCATTTCCTGAAGAGACTGATTCCCCCGTGGCAGCTGAGGCCAAAGATGTTTGCTTATTTTTTGTTCAAATAAGTTTGCTTTTAAGACGGAGAATTCATACTGCAAACACACAGTGTGTGGACTCTGCTGCGCACATGAGAAACTCTTTGCATTCACTGCATACAGGAAAATTCCAATAAATAAGGCTTTCCTATGCGTACAAATGCATAAAACCAGACCGGGCCTATCTTACACAAATGTGCTTTTCTGCTCTTTTTTTTTTTGTCCCTTTAATTTTGTCCTTCAAATGTCTTCAGAGGTGCGGCCGTGCAGCCGACCAGCGGGAGTAGCTGATGTTTTTAATGGCACATGGTTTGTCTCCTGGTGGCGAGATAAACATGGGGAAGAGATTAAAACCCCAGGCTTTCTTCCACAATCTCCAGCCTTCATCCTCCTTCCCCTTGCAGTGGTCATGCAGGGCCAGCACAGCAGACGCTAATTCAAAACCAAACCCATCCGGCTTATGGTGCATACTAGAGCCTGAAAACATACGAGTACGGAAACATTGATAGGGGGGGTCAGATGACAGACAGGTGACAAGAAGAGGAGGCTTCTGTACCGTTTAATCACCAACCTGTCAAGTGCGTCTCACCGGGCTTGTTGCAGTGGGGGTGGTGTGCGCCTACTGTAATGCTGACGGTGTTGGGTCACCGATGTCAAGACACGGACAACAACAAACACCCTGAAGAGGAGGAAGCAGGGGTCGAAGGCCAGGCTTCTCCGCTTCAACGTTATGCCTCCCTAGTGAGGCTCAGCTTGGCCACAGAGCCAGCTCACCTCGGAGCTGATGAGCTGGAGCAGTTATTAAATGTGGCTAAACACATCATTTCCTTTGTCGCTGTGATTAGGCCAAGGCGAGGGGCCCTCAGGTGGAGGTAGACCCGGAGTGTATGATTAGCTCTGCCATTTAAATGACATTCACACTAATCGCTAATATCAGGTCTGTCACGGTGAGAGAATACAATGAGGAATCTGTCAGCTCATGTTGGAAGGGCTGGAGCAGCGCGGGGAAAAACGCGCAGGAATATCTGATTCCACTTGATGCGAAATGCTGTGTCAATCAGTTAAGTCAGGCACAGCGGCTGATTGTTTTACTCTGCATCGGTTGCTGCCATACAGTAGTCGCAGAGCGCCGAGGAGCTGCGATCTGTAAACACTACAACTCCCGTGGAACCAACAGGGATTCGGTTGTTTAAAAAGGGATTTGTGTGGAGGATATTAACCACCAAGAAGACTTGGCTCTTGAAAAAAACAACAACAACAAACCCCCCGCCCCCAAACCAAAAAAAAACAAGCGCTGGTAAAATGACGCGGTATTTAAGTTCTCTTCAAACAGATTTTATTTTCCTGTAAAACAGCACCAGACATTTGCTCGAAAAACTATTTGGATGAGAATTTAAAGAACTGGTTAACTTTTCTTCTCCGGCTGGAAATTCTAGTCTGAAGTCAAGCCATCTTTAAAACTCAAATGACCCTGCTCTCTCTCTCTTGCCTGAACAAAAGAAGGCATTATCAAACCTCACTCTCAGCAGTGCTAGATCCATTTGGTAAACAGCCTGTGTCCTACAGTAGTAATCAGAGGGTATTTTTGAGGGATTTGCAGGCTGGCCAGGAGGCATCCGCTGGAGTGATCTCTAATTGCTAGAAGCGGAGGCCTAGACTGCCTGGCGCTCTTTTGAAGCCATCGGCAGCAGCTTCCAGCCAGAGAAGCCAGCAGGGGGAGGCTTCCTACTGAGCCACTCTCCTTTTTCTTTATTTCCCTCTCTTTCTCTCCCTCACCATGCCTTCATTCTACTTTTCCTGCTTTTCTCGGGGCCCGGTACACCTTCTTTCCATCCCCTTGTTTTCCTTCCCATTTCTTCTCTAACTGTACTAGTTCCCTTCCCCCCCCTCCCCCGCTCCCTTTTTCCCCCTCCTCTCCTACTCAGTCAATGAGCCAGCAATCACTTTGCAGACAGACATCCTCTGCTCAGTCGGCCATGTTCAATCCCCAGCACCGGTGGCTGATGAGGCATTGTGGTGACGTCAAACACCAGGGCTTTTCAGGGAGCAAGTTAACCTGTGGAGGCGCAGCACTGCTTCCCAGGTTACAGGACTCATACTGGCAGTCTTTGTATAAAATAATGAATGTAATATGCCAAAGAGATGAAAGATAATGAGGCCAATTATTTTTTTCTTCTCACCCAATGAAGTGGGAGAGGCGAATTTATGTCAAATAGTTGGTGTATAATGGCACCTAATACCACTCAGGCCTTTGTTACTGTATAAGCTTTTGTATCATGGGGCAAAGACTGTTGTTCTCTAAAGCATAGTTTTTGAAATTGTGACAAACACACAAACACGCCACAGCGACTAAATAATCATATGATATTGTTAGACAGTTGGGCAGTGTTGCATTTTTGTAGGCTTGGGCATACGCTGGCAAAAAAGAAAAAAGAAGGGGGAAAAAAAAACCTGCATCCGCGCACACACACAGCCGCACAGAGACACAACCAGTTTTTTGGTTGTTTGGAAGGCAGCTCGCTCAGTGTGACATTGACTCCTCAGTGCCAATTCCACACTGGGAGCTGCACTTGCTAGCTTTGCTGCCAATCCAGGTAAAGAGATTACAGACACACACAATGCAGCCTTCTGTTCGTCTGCCAAGAAGAAAACCAGCCCTTTAAGCCCATAGAAAAAAAGGCCTATACACAAATTCACACAGCATTGGCCCCGACCTTGCACAAAAACCAAGAATCCCCTTCTTCTCCAGGAACATGGTTTCTAATATGTGCCTCGCTCAGTGGCTCTCTTGCACAAAAGCAGCCTTGTGACTGAAACAATTCAGCCCCCATTTCTTTATCCTGGTCCCTAACACTGTTGCACATTACTATTACTTGCATCATTCAAATAAAGAAGGAATTTGGCTTACAATCAGTCACACACAGTCTTTAAAGCTACACTAATGGGCGCTGTCTGGTTACAAACTATTATAAAACAATATGAAAGAAAGTTACACTGGGATTTCATCATCTTTCTTAATGGCGTAATTAAAAAGGTGAGAGAGGACCTGTGTATCTCCCAAAAATGGAGACAGGTGCCACCTTCAATATTGTTACTCCAATTAATTTACTAAAAACTTGTCGGAAAATAAGAGCTTGATGGAAACTGCAGGACAAACACTGGTTTTTTTTGTTTTTTTTAGGAAGTAAAGCTTTTTGCAGAGCATGAATCAAACAATCACTGTGGCGTGCAGTTTTGACCCAATTAATCAGCTAGTCATAATTGTAAAAGTGTAATTTAGCACTGCGATTGCAATGCACTAATTTGCATTGTATATACTTATCTTTTTTGGATTCATGTGGATTAGTCATGATGCTGAGAAGCTGCTTGTGAATAATCAAATCAGAGGAAGTGTACAGCTATACTACGTATCCCCCCCTTGAGAAAGGTCCTGTGCGGATTATATGCGTGGAATTATGCTACAGAGATGTTGTTGATGAAGAGAGTGGTGATGTGGAGAGAGAGGGAGGGAGGGGTGATTATGGCTGTGGAAAAAGTAGCATTTATTAAAGGAAGCATATCAGTAGCAAGACAAAGAATTCACCCATCAGCCCCGTGTACTTTTTACCCACCAACGAGACCCTGATGCTTCGGCGGGTGACGATGCATGCCACTCTTGTGCCACTCGTCAGTCTCCTTCCCTCCCTCTAAGAAATGCCATTTCCTCACCTCAGCATCACTCTCCCTGGCACTACCAATTGCGTTTGACAGTAAAATCACATTTTAGATCATAGATCATATGACAGCCTGTAGGACAGGAGTAGGCAGGGGATGACAGAATGATTTTGACTCAGGGCTATTCCAAAAGCTTTTATTTCCCAACAGTATATATCGCGCTGTCATCCGACGCTGGCACGGGAAGTCATGTTGAGGGTGTTGGGAACGACAACTGGTGGTGACTGCTGCATCCGTGGTTCTGTCCCATAACAAAGCCCCGTGTTTTGGAGCACACACATGCACACACACTGTAATCCGGACCCCCTGCACAGCTGAACGAAGCGTCCAGAATCCGAGAAGAAGAAACGGGTGATTACAAATGTACACATACCTGATTCCCTCTTTTCTGTCACAAAATGACTGTCAGGTGAAGAAAAGAACAGTGACGGGAGGCAGAGTGGTGGGGGACACTGCAGTAGAACGTGGAACAATAGGCGCCCTCTGGCATCAACCTCTGGACAGCCCAAGCTGCTCACCAAAGACACTGAACTCACCCACAATGAACTGCTGCAGTGGGAAGGGAGGCTTTAGAGAGTTCAATTTCCAACACAATTGGCCGTATTCTACTCCTTTAAATGCCAAGGAGATGGTGTGCAGCGTGTGCCTTTGTGAGGGGCTTTGCTTACAGCGAGTGTCCTCTAGCAGGAGAGACAGAGAGAAAGACGAGAGAAACGCAGGGATGGCGAAGACAGGCAGGGTGGGGAGAATGGCGTGGGACAGAAATAGTGCAACTGTGTAAAAGAAAAGGAAGAAAGAATAAGACTGAGTGACTGGGAGAGATAGAGTAAGGAAGGAAAAAAAAAAAGAAAAAGTAGGGAGAAAACGAGAAGGGTAGAGAATGTCTCCTCTGGCTGTCGTTTCGCCAGCCTCCCAGGGACCGTCTGAAGGACAATGCTGCTACTAGTGGAGTGTGACGTTTGTCCTCTATCCAATTCACCACAGGCCCAAAGAAAACACACTTACAATCAAGTGTTGATCATGCATCTCATACACAATAAAGAAACAAAATACAATGCATTATAGTAATACACAATACAGCCTCTATGTAAAAAAAGCTTAATGGGAAAAATAAAAAGGCGCTGAGATAACATTCAAATGAGGTGATATGAAGTCATAGTGTGAGCCACAGCAAGATCACCTTTAACTGCTGTGATCTGATAGCCCACTCCTTCTTTTCTGAAGGAGATTTGACTTTGTACACATTACACTGTTATTGCGTTGTCTCGTATCTATGTTGTGTTTAATTTGCTTATAGCAGAGGTATTATTTTTCTAACCTCACAAATGCTCAAGTAAATTTAATTGTGCTTCCTGACTGCAGGGGCACTTGCTTCCTACAGTATCTCTGTTTTTGCCAAGCAGCGACTGAGGCCTCGGTTCTTTTAGGGTTTTGAGTCAGACGGGATTCAGAATTAAGTTGTAAGCCAGATGTCACACCTGTACAGTACAGTTACGTCTGGGGTGCGGGTATAAGAGCATTCGCAGGAAAACAGAAAAGGTGGCATTAATTAGAAAAATACAGTCAGCAGCAGTGACGTGCAAAGAATTAGAGTCACAAAATGAACTGTTATTCTAGCGACATCCAGTTAGAGGGAGGAGGCACGGTGGTTTGAGAGGAAATGCAGGTGTAATGTCTGAATTGTTCAATAAAGAATGTGTTATTTCTATTGCAGTGCTGCAGAAAAAAATGGGAATTATTTTTTCATGAATCAATCTGTAAGATAAAAATGAACACAGGTGGGGAATTGATTTGGACTGCAGGCTGCCAGATGCCCATCACCAGATCGGTAGGGAGTGGTAAAGTGGGGGCCAGGCACTGGTTTCGCTGATAATATATTCAGTGTCCTTTCGTTTGTGGTCACAGGGCAGCTGAGCCATTAATATTACACAATCACACCAATGGCTCTGATGAATTATTCAGATTTTCTTATGGGTCCGTAATATACTATCCAATTCATCTGGAAGTCCTGTTGTGTTTTTTTTAGGGATGAAAGCAGCACATATCCACTGTTTCAAATTCCCATTGGGACCAAATCTGAAGATGCTAGTTAGAAGGAGCGGAAACTGCAGAAAGGACCGCTGCACCTGCCTCCTGCCTCCTGCCTCAGTGTCACACTCAATATAAATACGTCCGCTGTCATCAGAAAAATTGCCACAGAGGCTGTTTCTCCATCATTGTCTTCATTTGAAGGGCATTTTGCTGCCCAAAGGCAAACGCCTAACACACTCCCTGAGCGTGGCGCCCATCCCCTTTCCACAGAGGGCTGGCAGTGCAGCAGACAGGAGAGAGAGACAAGCGAGAACTAAGAGAGAGAGAGAGAGAGAGACAGACAGAGAGAGAGAGAGAGAAAGCCTCCGTCTCAAAGTAGACCTCACACTGGGTTCTGTCACTACAGATCAAAATCCCCTCAAAGCCATAGATCACTTCCACTATAGTTCACATGTTCCACACTTAGAAACTGTTTACCAGACTCAAAGAGTTCTCTGCACAGCATACACACATGCAGAGTACACACACAGATACAGCAGAAAAAGGAAGAGGCAGAGAGAGTTTGCACAAAAAAAGAAAAGATACAGCTTTCAATCCAAGCCAACTGCACTTAAACATTTATGCACATTGAGAGGATGAGTTGATCGGTGCAAAAAAAAAAGAAGAAATGTTTACATCTATATGGCAAAACAGTGCTCCGCTCTGCTCGGCTCTGCGAGATGGTGCGATGCCAGCTCTGCCTACAAGTGAGCCGAGTGGTATGACAAACAGAGAAGTGTCTGCTCCTTTTTCTTGTGGAAATACCTGTCAGTGCCTGTCGACTGCTCACGCACACAACGATACATGGACAGGGACACAGCCAGGGACAGTCTGTCTCCTAAAAAGTTCCTTTAACGCACCTATGTGAGGATTCACAGCCAATAATAGCCATCGCGCGGGGCTTGGCGGTAAGTGACAGGCCCGTACATGCTTACCGGTGGGTAAAGTCGGGCCTGTAAAAGCAGAGCGCGCGTTAGCCTTAGATACACAACACCACCGCATTGTGGTGCAGGGAGGAAACCTGTCTTTGGAAAGTCCTCTGCTTGAGAGAGAAACGTCCCCTCATCTAAGATAAGGAGCCGATGAGAGAGAGAGATAAAGTCAGTGCTTCTACTGGGTCTTATCTGATGCTGTTATCTGACTGCACAGCACCCACCATCTCACAATCTTTACACCCTTTAAGCACCTCTCTGAAACACTCACACCAGCATCATCACAGGCGCACACAGACAGACAGACCCACACACAAACACACACACACACACACACACACACACACACGGATACACACAAACACCATCTAATGCTCAAACATTCTAAACACCGTACCAGCTTATTGATTACTTTGACACGCTCCCATTGTTGAACAGATGGTACACCTAATATCATGTGAAATGGAACTGTTCTGTGTTATCTCATGGGGAAAGGACATAAAATGACTATTTTCTCACCTTTCAGAAAGACAGAGCAAAAAAAAATAAAAAAATGGAGAGAAAGGGGAACAGAAGCTGTGCACTTACCTCTATGTCTGTTAGTAGTCTTATCAAACATAAGCATGGCATCATCAACCTGGAAGACACAAGAGAAGTTCTGACGTGAGCTTAATCTTTTCAGCAAGTACTTCATGTCACCCCCCCTCTTCTCCTCCTTGAATCACATCTCTTCTCTTCTCTTCTCTGTAATTACTCTTAGAATATATATTCTCGCTGATTTTCTTTTCCAAGCACCTCTCTCCTACATAATCACTCTGCGGTCACAGGATTATTGTCAAGTTACCATTTTCATACCTGACTGTAGTTGTAATGGTGAAGGACTCTAAGCATTGGCAGTGGTTTTTGCTCATTGTCTGGATTGGATGTGGCAAAGGTGTGGATGTAAAAATTAATAATAATAATGACAGGCAGTGCTGGGTGAAAAAAATAAAAAAAATCGAGGAATGTGTGGACAGTATGTTTATTTTGATGAACTCTGATGTCCGGTCTCGGGGAGAGTGACGGATAGACACATACCACTAAGTGAGCATGAGAAAGAAAAAGGGATCCTTCCTCATCTCCCAGCCGCAGAGGCAGCAGCTTTCCCCATAGTATCATCCCTCATCATGTCCAATAAAGCCACACACAGACCGACAACATTTTTCCTCACACATCCCTTAAAAAAAACAAAAAACACACACACACACACACAAAAAAAACAGATCTCTAGATGCACTCTGCTTTCTATAACTCTGAAGAAATGTTTAAAAAACAGAGCAAGGCACGCTCATTTAGCCTGTGATTCTGTCTTGGGAGAGAAATAAAAAGGACAGAGGAGTAGAGAGCATCAGCAGACAGAAACAAAGAGGGAACACTCTGCACCATTTGCTCCCTGGTTATGGTCTCTAGGTAAGTGCAACTGTGTACCAAGAAGGCTTGATACTGTGCAGGGGTTGGTGGGGAGAGGGGGGATGTGCATGCATGCATTCGTCTGTGTTTTTCATGGGAGGGTGACAAAGCTTCGGGAGGAGATAGCAAGAGACAAGAATAGGGGGTCTCACTCAAGCCGAACTGTCTGATTGGATAAAGAGAAGTGCCTGGCAGCCAGGCAGACTAGTTCTGGCACACTGTTCATGCCACCCTCTTGCCACACATTTGGCACACAAGACACTGGCACAGCTTGTAGGACCCGGTTACTCATTGCACGGCTCACAGGCCACATGCTGCACTCAGGCACTTCATGAGCACCGCCCCAAAATATTTCCAAAGTGCCAAAAATATCTGGCAACATCCGTATGGATTTGGAGTAACCTATATAGAAAGGACACCGAGATCGAACCCATTGGAGGCACAGACTGTTATGTAAATACAGTATGTTTCACACCTCGCAAGAGCGCACACAACGCGGCGCCCGACATGGACGTGGGGGTGGGGGGAGCGAGAGAGTCGGAGCCCTACAGGTGGATCCTGGTGTGGAGGTTAAACACTCAACCTTATTGCATATACACAGAGTCACGTGTGAGTGAGCCGTGCAAATACTGTTGTCTGAGTTAGCTGCAAGGAACTGTTCCATCGACTGTCTTCAATAAACAATGGAAGCAAAGCATCCTCTCGCTAATGTCCAGACTAGAGGGTAAAGGAAAGCAGGCAGCCTGTGTGAAGTTGCAACAGTAACAATTTGAGGGCGCAACTGAAATTAATTGTGAAATGTGAAGATATACTCACTAGCCCTGCTGCTTGCACTTTTGCAAAAGCACTAACAAAGTTGTTAATTTTCCACCAAACTGTTTCCCTCTTGACACACCAGACGAACACACACACAAACACACACACACACACAAAAGTAATGAAGTTTGCTGCATCTCTGAAAAATGTCCTATCTGATGACAGTACTGTATGGTGGGAAAACATATAAAGTGCTGTACAAATAAACAGCTGCCAAGCAATATCACCCGCAGCAACAGTTTTATAAAGACACATTTATAATGTCAGGTAACCTCACCTCTCCCTCACGCCAGGCCATCTAATGAAAATCACATTAAAGTGACAGGAAGTAGGATAAATGGAATGTGTAGCGCAGGCGGTTGTGATTTCATCGCCTGGGTACGAAGAACAAAGAGAAACTTTTTTCGGGGTTGTTTTTTTTTTCGTGCAGTACAGTAACTCCACTGTCACATTCAGTACCGAGCCAGATAATTACACTGTCCTGGAGTTAAATGTGGGAAAACTTTGAATGCGGCTCGTAACAGTTCATAATGTCTCCACGGCTGACAGTGCGAAAGCGTCACTGCGGAAGAGAAGATGGAATGGCATGTTTACCGACTATGGTAAACGTTTAATTTGACAAGTGTGGCTGACAGCTCGTGATCACTTAGACAGGAGACAGAAATATATAACATCCGACCTCTATCATCTAATATAAGTAATACTGAAACAGCCAGAAGAGTCTCCATGCAGCATGCATCAGCAGAAGTGGAGACAAGACAGCCAACTGGGAATATTTTGTTTGCTTCAAGACTCGAGCAACTGTTATGACAACTCATATTGATTAGTAATGCAGTATTGTAAAAATGATACTGTACCCAGGAGCACCTGCAGGAATAGACCGTTTATGACCTCGCTGCGAGTATGAAAACATGTGTCTTTTGTGAGGTAGCTAACAATGATCACCTGTTTGTTGTTGCCGCCGCTATCAAAGTAAACAAATGACCTGACGTCCACATAAAAGCTGACTGGTTTGCATTATGGAAACAGCCCCGCAGTATCATTACCCATCAGCCGCCACGAGTGCTTCATGCAACGTGACATTCAAATATCTGCACTGGGTTATTGATAGCATTGCTACTGTAAAGCCATTTACAGCCTGACAGCAGAAAGACTGCTTCTTTGTAAAAAATGAAGTGAGGTCTATTAATGGAGGTGCATTATATAAATGTGTGAACCGTGTTGTTGTGACATTATTAGTGGAGGACCATCCTGTCAGCGAGACCCATACAACAAAGAACACAGATTCTCGGTAAAGCACTGATGGGCACTTTAACAAAGAATGTGCACATCATGTGAGGGTCACACTCCAGCAGGTCATACAATACAGTCTCCCCTCCTCTCTGTCACTCCCAGTCTCTGTCACTCCCAGTCTCTCTCTCTCTCTCTCTCTCTCTCTCTCTCTCTCTCTCTCTCTCTCTCTCCGCCACTTGCAGAGTCTATAGAACCATCTCCCGTGCTTCAGGGCTTTTCAATGTAGTTATTCAAGCAGAACACAACTGTGTGCCTCCATCTGATAGAAGGTTAAGGACCTCTTCACTGCTCACAAAAAAGCCCACCACACAGAGGTGAAGCCAGGCTCACCTCAGGGAAGAAATCTTTCTCTGTCCTCCTCCTCCTCCTTCTTTTTCACTCTTCCTTTTCTCCTGGCTTGGTGAAAAGAAAGGTTCAAAGGATAATGGCTGTCTTATCACTATGTAAAAGGGGAATGGGAACTCCAGCGAAGTGCCTGGCCTTTTGTGACAATGAAGAAAAGAGCAAAAGTCTATTTCACTGTGGTATATGCACTGGAACAGTCCATGACCACTTAAAAAGAGAAGGCTGGTAGAAGACAGTCAGGGGGCAGGAGGCCGGGCAGCTCTTTAACTAAACCTGCAGCAAACACATCTGAACCAAATAACCTGCTCCGAAAAAAAGAGGCTGACAGAAGTGCATTATGTGGGTGAATTGTTGGCTTTCGAGAAATTTTACTTTCATTCACGATTCAGAGTGAAGTGATATGACCCTTTTTTTTGTTTTAATCCCTCTATGGAAATCGCAATTTGATCTATCTGTAGCAGGTATTAGGTATAAAACTGTCAATTCATTGAATAAATGTGTGAGACTATTTGAATTGTTCCACAGGATGGAAAAAAGACATTCAAAATTACAAAAAAAATGATTAGTGTTGGACATAAAACATAACAAATGATTTTATTATTTTGAGCATTTAATAAAGCAGCACTGACCCCACATAATGGTGTCAACCCCAGTAGCAGTAGTAGCATTGACAGTGGTAGTGGTGGAATAGTTAAAACTTTAGAGTGAATGCTGTGGAAGAGTGGGAGTGTGTATGTGAAAGAACAAATAATTTGAGTTGAATAATTAAGTTTAAGAATCTTGAGTCTTTATTGTTTTTTGGGATCCAGGTGTTTCTCTTACTGTGTGTCTGTCATGAGATGTTAGCTCTGTTTCATGCCTGGCTAAATAATGTGGGAAAAAAAGTGCAGCTGTAGCGTCCAAAAGACATATGAACACATCAGTCTTTTACAGGTACAGTAGGTGCTGTAGTGTTTCTACAGGATTAAGATGATTAAAATTATACTTATCTTGCATGGTTGTCGCTATTTTAATTTGATTCATAGAGTGCTGTAGACGATGATCTACAGAGTGCTGTAGACGATGATCTACGGAGTGCATCCCCCAAGTGAATGAGTATAAATGAAAACTCTGTGTCCACAGCTGTGCTCATCTATAAGATGGTATAACCAAGGCTTTTAGCCCATCTTACAGGCCACTTTTATGCTGTAACTTCAATTATTTTCTGTAGAAGGTAAAGAATGACAGTCCTTCAGTCTGTGGTTCCAGTCCTGATTGTCCTCTTGTGCTGCCATGGCTGCTTGTACAATGCACTGTCTATAAGCTTCCTGCTGCACTGTGATTACTAACAGTGAGATAACATCAGTTATTGAACTGCATTTCAAGAAAATGTTGAATTCTTTTAAAAATAACAGACATTTTTTGATTGAAAGCAATTAAGGGGATTTATAATGGATCAACTGACATAACTGTGAGTGACTCACTGAGAACATGTAAGGATATTTGTCGTGGAACATATGACGACATTTGAGAGTAACAGTCCTGAGGGGGATATGTCACATGATTCCAGATAAACCCTGTAACACTTCATAAACACAGTCCCATGTGTGTGTGCTGCAGGCCAAATGGTACCTCATTTAGAAGTGAGAATTTGATGAAACCCATCAAAACACTTGGGGTTTACAGGTAGTGCACATTCAAGTGGAAAAAAAAATTGCTTATGATCAGTCTATGCAGGAGGTGAAGCTTTATATCACTCTGGTCTAACACACTGGGAAAAAAATGACTTCTGTTCCTGTCATATACCATGAGTCTAAACTCCACATCAGGTGCACACTCCTCTTCATATTAATCCATATGTTTGAGCAACCACCGATAATACATGATAATTCAAAAAAAAAGGGGGGACTTAGAAAAAGGACTGCTCAATGATGAATTATGTATCAAAGGACAAAGGCATCAATAAAGGCTAATGTGCTCTGTTTTTGGACAGGAAAACAGCAGAGGTGCCAGGTGACAGGGAGAGATTTAAGAGCTCTGGAAATGAATTATGACAGCGATTTAGATAGGTGTCAAATGCACATTTACATTCAGCCCATGGCTGAAGGCTAGCAGAGGAGCTTTCCTGCAATTTGGGCGTGACACTGATATAGATCATATCTGATGCCAAAGAAATGGAGACGTGAGCCACAGATAGTGACCTGGCCGGGACTGGCTGTGGCCAACCTTTGGTTGAGGCTTTGGATCCTGGTTTTGAGGCGTTTGTGTTTGGTGTACAAAGATTTCCTTCTCACCTTCCTCCATTACCCTTGCTCCTTACTTCCCTTTTACCTTAGAAGACGTGTGTGTGTGTGTGTGTGTGTGTGTGTTTATTTATCCTTAAAAGAACAGATTATTTTTGAAAAGCTTGACTTCCTAGTATAGATAGCTCAAGAATAAAAAAAACAAACACATGTTTTTAATCCCAAATGCATTGGTGTGGTATTAATTATTGTTAACATACTGTGAAACTAAGGTGACAACATCACAATGAACAGTTTCTTCATCTAGATACTGAAAAAACTGCAGCATACAGTACCTACAACATTAACTTCCATCATCGAGCCCAGAAGAGGATCACACTTGGTTAAACTAAAAATCAAGGAGCAGAATCACTCATGCCGATTAACATCTCATTAATTTCACTGTCCAGTCAATAGACTCATTAGACTTCCTCCTTCAAAATGTGTCTTCAATATGATATATAAAGGCAATAACCAGACAGATGTAAATCGTCTGGGACCGAGCCAGCAGCTGGTGCTTGGGGAAGCCTGCCAAGTGTGTCAATGGACGACGTATAGAAAACATGCAGTAGGAGGACCTCCTGTAATTTTACCCTATTTTTCAAAAAGGCAGATTACTTGTGAGATCCCACATCATTTAGAAGAGCTCTTTGCCTGTAAATAATAATAATAAAGAACCACCTCAATATTGGCAGTTGCAAAAGATGAATATTATTGTCTGTAGGCACAGCCCAAACCTCAAGAGTCACAATAAATACAGGTCCTATGAACCACTTCAATCCCAATGCACTACAAAAAAACAATCACATCTCGAGTCGAGAGACCACTGTTTAACTGGAGGATCCAGTTTTAAGCCTCCTTGTTGGCAAGCAACAGTTTTCTTTAAGTGTCTCGGAGCAAGAGACTGAATCCCTGTCTCTCCTGGGGCAGCAGTCTGGAGCTGAACCTGCACCACAGCCTCACTGTAGAGGGGGGCAAAGAGGGTAAAAAAAAAAAAATACATATATATATATATATATATATATATATATATTAAAAAAATACAAATAAATACATAAAATCCCTACAGGCCTCAATGAAAGTATCACATTATTATTATCATTACTATTATGACAGATAAGGGTCACAGTCAAGGAGAAAACTCAGCTGGCACTGCCCCTTCATCAACACTCCCTTCGCAGTGTAGAGCATCTAATATTCTATTACAATGATGGCAATTAACAGAGAAATGATAGCGACCCAGTGACAATGGACAAATTTGTGACAACCCTTTCAATTGTTCTTTTGTAGAGGAAATCTATATCATTGTCTGGGAACGTTGAGCTGCAATGTGCTGCATCCACGCTTGAGCGCTTTTACAAGTGGTGCTTTAACGAGGAGCAGAGGGCAAAATTTTAGCTCCCTATAAGCTCTTGCAATTACACAAGGTGGCGGAAAGGGACACTGTTCTTAGGCGTGAGCGTAGATGGACGAGTTGTTTCCTCAGCACCACGGCAGAAGGCCCAGCCAGCTACGTTTAATCTGGAACACAACCTCTTTCTTTCCCAAAAGGAATATTCCTTATTATAATGGATGAGTGGCAACCCTCAGCAGAACTGATGCACGGCTGTAGTGCAAATTTAACACACACACACACACACACACACACACACACACACACACACACACACACACGCACACACACAGATAGACGCATCTGAGAAAAACAGCAAAGTGATGTAGGGTGAAGAGGCGTTTGTCTGCTGTCTCCTCTGTCAACTTCATTTCTTCTTATTTTCCTTACAGTAAACGTGTCTGACTTATGGTTTCTTCAAGCACAACTCCATTCTTTATCTCATCTATAACTATTATTCTCTACTAATGACGATTTGCATACAGATTTGAAAAGCAATGTGACATTTTCTATGCTATTTTTGACAGGATGATTCAAACAGAGTGGCAAGAACAATGGGAACGCAGCTCTGCCATATGTAAAATTTCAATTAATAATAGACAATCCCATATTTGAGGAAGAATCTTATCATACTGTACAGTATATGATCATGAATGAAGCCCACTGTACGGTAACAAAGGATCTGAGCTGAGAGGGTTCATGTACACAGTTCATCTATTTTTCATACCTAATTATCAAAAACTGATAGCGACAGAAAAATGTGTTTTTCAAGTATTTTCCAGCAGTCATCTGACAGAAATTATTGTGTATGTAATTATTAATGATATACACCATGGGCTGAATGTCAACACTTATTCCAGTAACTTTCCTTCATGTTGACATTAACAAAATGGCTTGAGAGGAACACTTGAGGAAGACAATTCCTCATATCTGTCAGGATTACATATTTATGAGGTCCCCAGCTCAGCATCCAAGGAGGTCGCTATGGTGATACAAACTGATGTATATTCTAACAATGAACTTTGTGTGTCAAAGAATGCCTCAGAGCATTGTTGAAATGGTTAGTACTGATCCCACCACAGAGCTCCGTGCAGCTCTCAGATCAGCAAATACACAATTAAAAAGGCAGTCATGCTGAGGCCACTCTAATCAATGTACTGTTACAAAGAAATGTAATGAAAGGATGATGGAGTGATGCCTTCAGGAGGCTGCAGCATTGTTAGGGCAGAGCGTAACACTGTTGTGGCAAAACAATATTTTATTAGCTCATCTCTAGTGCTGGCCAAGTCAGCCTCAAAAACAAACAAACAAAAAAAAAAGCTGTAAAAAATGAATAACATTTTCTTGTAAACAAACCATATTTCTCATAAATACGATTTTATGTCTGCTGCACTCTTAAGTAATGCCAATTATGCTTTATACAAATGTAATACTGTCACTGTCTGAGTCTTGTTTACCTTAATATTTTCTTACTTCTCAGTAAGATGACAATTAAGGTAGATTCTGTCTGGTTCCGTCTCTCAAATCAACCATTGTTATTAGACAGCATATTGTATAATTTGAGAAAAAGCTTGAACCTTTCATATAGCATAAAATCCAGCTCCAGGCAGCCTCGCGACTAGGCTCAGAAGTGATATATTGCTCATTTAAAACTGCCACTTTGACCCTTTTATGTAAAACAGAGAATCATCTGTAAGCTTCTTCCTTCCTATACGAATAGGACTCCAGTATGTTGTGATGTCAGGGCTTGTGTTTGGCCTCACCGAGAAATGTCCACACAGTTGAGCTCAGTATGCTTGGGGAAGTAGGCCTTGGTCTCGTCCATCAATCCGCCTGTCTTCCTTTGCCAAGCTGCAGGGAACTACCCATTATGGAGTCATTTTATTAATAGGGCCCCTTTCCTCTCCGCCACACTCTTGCAGAGTGCCTCCTCATTCTGTCAGAATGGAGTATGCCTGCAAGCTACCTCCATGAAACTGCTGCACCAGGGCCCTCCCTCATTCTCCCATGTGAAAGCACAGGCTGGGAAATATTGTGCTTTCAAGCTAAAATAGTATTTGGAGAGGTGAGCAATCCCTAAGCCCTAGAGCAAACAGTTTAACATTGAGGACTTATTTAAAATGATGTCCTTCCTCCTGGAAAGCCAATCAGATTTCTCTTTTAGTAGACACACACACAGACACACATGCACACAGGCATGCACACACACACAGAGACAAATACACATAAAACACATTCTACACAACTGCCCCTTCTTCCTTCCTTGTTAATGTAAATATAGCTGCAAGCAGAGATGACTGGAGGCCAGAGAGAGGTCAGAGGACACGATGAACTGTTTGGGGAGACTGTGTGAAAACACGACACAGAGGGTGTGAGGCAGGGCCGGGAAGAGGTTTGTTTAAATGGGCATATGGGTTGGACATGTGAGGAGGCTGCAGAGGACTAAAAGGATTACACAGGAATAGTCCACGTGGGGTTAGACATATGTAATCTATTAGACACTTTGGCCTTTTAATATAGAATGAGTTCATTAACGTCTAATAATTCCTATATATTGTGTTGTGCTAATTCAGTACTAAAATATTCCCACAGTCAATAACTAATTTCAGCTGAGTGACACATTAAGGTGTTGCCATCATCTTCAGGAAACGCCTTACATGTCCCAATCACTCTGAAGCATAAAGCAGCCCCATTAGATTCTTTTATAAACTGTTTCTACACAGAATCAATTCTTAGTTTAATTATTCCTGCCCGTTCGCCTGCTCGCTCGCTCTGAGTATAGGCCGACTCAGTATTTATAAGCTTTCCAAATTTTAACTCTAGTCAAAATCAACATGCAGAAAATAAGCGTTGTGGGTGAGTCAGTGATATGCCTCAGTGATTCACTGAAAAACTGTCTAAGAAAGTTTTCCGCTCTCTCACAGACTCACATCCACACACCTATCCATCTTTTAGTCTTCATTTAATTGTCTGCATAGCGCGAGGTGAAAGGAATACTAATAACAATGTAACACAAGAGTGACAATGCTAAATCCACTATGTATTATTATTAATTCCTAATATGTGCAATTATATATTGCTTTGGAAATATGGATGTCACACTGTTGTTATAGGGTTTTAAATGCATTATATTAAATAACATACTTTGATGATATGGTTTTTGGAACTGATAGCTCCATCACGTCCCGTCATTTTGAGGAGACACCTGCTAATAATGCTGCGTGTACCGGGGCACCGGGGAAACTCATGCGGCTTCAGCAAACATGGAGCATTTCAGTCGCACAATCGGAGGAACGAGCAAACATGTTCAGATTCAATCAGCTTATTAATGGAACGAGAAGCCTCCGCACTGCATAGTAAAATATACACACGCATGCCGTTGTGAAATACTGGCTTAACTGAGCTTTCTCCATTTCAGAGTCAAGAAGCAACTAAGTAGAAATTAACCTAGTCTGAAAGAGCTGTGTGGAGCCATTCTCGGAGAAAAAAAAAAGTCTTTGCTCTTTTCCACATGTGAATCTAAGCGATGGCCTTGATTCAGCGAGGTCAGTATCAGCTCCTTTGTTGGTGAGGAGAATACTCAGGAATGCAAAGGGCTCCTTACTTGCACCTTTTGCGGCTGCCTGAGCTTTAACTAAATGACACAGCTAGTAATGCCTTTGAATAACCATCCAGAAAATAAAATTTAATAACAGACTTTCTGTATTCATGAATCAGTGGAAGTGCTCAATGACAGTGCGCTCTAATGTTCACAGGTTCGATGAACATAAATCTCTCTCAGGAGACAAGGTGTGTATTATGTACTTTGATATCAATAGGTGAACAAGGGGGATAAAATGAGCTGCTAGCTTGAGCTGAATAACATTCATTTCACTCACAATGGCCACCATCCCTAATACCTGCAGTGTTTTACTTAGATTAGGCTTAAGCTTTTTTAAAAGGCCATTTCAGTAATTTGACATTTCTCCCCAGAATGGGAGAGAATGAGCACCGATAAAAACTTTTTTTTTCTCCCCCTTTTCATGCAAAACACTTTCATCTGTCATTTCGTGATAGCCCGTCTCTCTTTGTCAGCATAAATACGGGAGCCCCTATTTGAATATGGTTACACATCCCTCTATTTATTAAAGCTTGGATTAACATGACAGGAAGTTTTGTCTGGGGGCTCTTTAAGATGGCTCAGAGAGGCAATCTGGTGACAGTAATAGGATCCAGCTAATATACTTGACTGATGCTCCTTTCCCAGTGTTATAAAGCAGAACAATGGGAGTGAGGTACTGGGAGTGAATACATTGTGTTTTGTAATAGTGTGTGTGTGTGTGTGTGAGAGAGAGAGAGTGAGTGAGTGAGTGCATGTGTGTGTGTGTGTGCGTGTGTGTGTGTCTGGGGGGACGAGGGTACGCTAATCAGCCAGAATACCATCACTTAGCAAATATAAGGGCTGGAGAAATAAAAATACTAAAGGTCACAGAGCAATTCCATCAGGACAACTATGCTACAATTAACTGAATAGACAAAGGCTCTGACATTACTGAGAGCTATAATCATGTTTTATTCCAGTCTCTGTGAGTTTGTAGAGATTTGTTAAAGGTTGGCTTTAAAAAAAATAAACACTAATTCTTTTCATTACTGCTCTTCTTTCACCAGTAAAGATCCTTCTCGGGGTGTTATCCCGTAGCTCTGATTGCAGGTATTAAGGGAATACTGATCTACTCAAACAGAGGCTCTCTTTTTGTTCAGGACATTTTTATATTGTCATATTTTGTATTTATATTTTTATAAACAAAACTTATAAACTACTTTTTTTCCCCAATTTTCATACAAAAAATATGTATCGGGAAATGAAATGAAAGCTGCAATAATTAATTGATTAACTGATGACTTACTGTAGGTGACAGGAAATGTATTGAGTCTCAGTTTTAAAGCCAAATGTTAACCATTTTGGTCACAGTATCTTAAATGTGTTTTTCTTTGTCTGAACATTAGAGTTATTTCAAAAGCTCTATGATTTGTACTAAAATAATAATCAAAAAAAATCTGATGTGAGTGAGAGCTGCAGGATCATTAATGACAATGATGATAATGATAATTATTCCATTTTGTAATGTTTCATAGAGCAAGCTATTTAATCAATGATCAAAAAAGATAAATTGATTATGAAAATAACTTCTTTTTCACATTTTATGCTACAAGGATAAATACATATCTTACAATCACGGCTTGTTTTGAGTTAAAATTTGAATTGATCCATATTTTTTGTTTTCCTGCAGTTAAATCTATCGCTGTCAATATCAGCATGTTGTGAGACACTTGCTCGTGGATGTTTCCATATGTCAGATAGTTGCTCTGGATGGACAGTGAATGTGTGTATGTGTGTGTGTGCGTGTGTGTAACCTGGGTTAGCAGATCAAACACACATCTGTTTGAGAGATAGAGAGGAATCTGTGTTTCTCCCCCAAACCTCTCCATACTAATTAACGATCCACTGATAGTGGCCAAATGCCAACTGTCATTAGCACCCAAAACAACACAAGCACACAGATGTAGATGCGCACACACTCAAACACAGATGCTATGCGGTCACCCACACCGGACCACCAGCAGCCATCTGTGGATTAGATACATAAACACAATGTTCTCTATTTCCACTCACCGCTCCCCAAGAACCCAGAGCAGAGGGAAAAAAAGCGGAGGTAAAAATTAACTGGTGTGAAGTAATGTGAGAAAAAAAGATTAATCATAACATACCGTCAACTAAATGGCAATCTGATCGCCACTGTATACGATCTGATAGCGAGCTTTGCCTGTTAAACAGACAGTTTGCACTTATATGCTTTGAGACATGAATGACAACCTCAATTCTCGAGTAGCTGTGGACCTTTGACTTCTTCACTGATAGTGCCATTTGCGTGCTCTCAAGCAGTATGCGGCGGTAAAAGCATCTGACAGCTATCTTTGATTTTATTTAGCAGGGATTTCAGCTATGCTTGTATCTAAAAGAGTATGCCACCCACTCCTTTCTGTCTCTTCCCGCGGTTTCCCTCTGCCTGTATCTGTCACTCTTTTCCTGGTGACAGGGTCAGATAGAAGGAGCAAAGTGGTGAGAGGTGTGACACTGTGAGCAGATGAGGGTCTCCCTGTATGAAGGCCCCCAGCATGACACCCATCACAGCTACACAGACAGACACCAGTTGGTCCGGATAATGCCACCCACGATGACTCCGGCGGGGAGGCCAGAAGCCAGTGGACCGCTGGGAAAAGATTGATATTTGAGTCCCACTATTGGCAATCAAACGGAGCTGTCGCTAACATCCATTAAGATGCCGGAACAAAATATCCAAGGATCATATAGAGAACATACCAGACTGGCAAGCAAAGCACATCTGCTTTGTGTGATATTTTTCTGTATGTTAAAGTGTGTTTAATAGCTACCTGTCCTTATAAATGACAACAGCTAAGGGGAAAACATCAAGCTAAAATTCTTCCTTGAAAACCAGAGTGCCTCATCTCTTTTCCTCTCTCTCTCTCTCCCTCTTCCTGTGCAGTCTGCCTGCCGCCATCTCACGACAGCATCTCTCCATCTCTCACAGCCCTCTGATCTCTGTGTCAACAGGCGACACCAGCAGCTCACACTAACTCAGCATGCATCAGCCCATCTGCAAGGCATAGCGTCTGCAAATGCATTTAGCATAGACTTTGGCTACGATTAATGGCACAGTTAGCGAATACTGTAAGTGCTGATGTCTTAACAGCTGACAAGGTACCACTTGAAGGGTGCCTTCCCCCTCGGCAATAAAGGCAGCACGTGAACGCCCCCTTCTCCGCAGACGTTCTCCGTGAGGCTGGGAATTTATGAGCAGCAGGTAAGGAGATCAAAGCCGTCGCTCTGCAAACACAAAGATTTATTCAACTCATCAAGAATTGTCGCAATGTTTTCGCAGCGGCCTCCTATCTCGGTGTGTGGCTGAACTGATGGGGGTTTATTAGTTGTCAGTGGGCCAGGTGGGAGGCGGCGCGGTTGTCCAGCTCAGGTCCAAACTCATACAGAGGTTGTGATGACAGGATCCGAAGCACTCTGTGGTAACTCAGTGGAATTCAAATGCCAATCCCCCTGCCCAGCACCGTCTCCCCTCTCCCTCTCTCCCTCTCTCCCTCCCCCTCTCTCTCTCTCCCGCTCTCGTTTGTCACATTTCCCTCTCTCTTCCCTCCCCTCTCCCCCAGTGTTTGTCAGGGTTGGTGATTAGCTGTCACCCTCTGCAGAAGCAGATAACACCCCACACAGCCTGTTTCCCCTCTGGGAGCATGCACACACGTAAAACAGAGAAGCGCACAAACAAATACACAAGTGTGTGCACATGCATGCAAACTAAAGACACTTAAAAATTCTGTCGAATGCAATGAAAAAGGTAGAGTTTATCGTGTTTTTGCATGCATTTACAAAGACTTCAGTCATATTCATCTGTACCAGCGCTGGAGCAACTTTGGGCATCATTTAGATTTTATCGAATCTGAATCTGACAAATATTATACATTAATTAATATTACACATAATTCCACTTCTTATCTATTTCTGGTTCCAATTCCTTCATTTTCGGCAGATAATCAACAGTTATTTGTCATGACTTGTGATGCAATTGTCATGGCTGTCTCTCTAGTGAAAAGGCAAAATAGAAACATTATCTGTCTTGCCATGCACAAGTTGAATGTCGTCTGTTTCAGGCTTGTTTTTACTCTAGTTTTAAACTGTATTAGTTGATTTTGATGCAAAATAACCAGCTACTGTAATAGTTTCAGTTTTTTTTTCTTTTTTTCTCAGCACTGTTCACTGTATTTGTTTGGAAGGTGCAGCCTCTAATGTGTTATTTCCACATCCTCATGGCTGTTTGGCACAAATCACAGTTTCACAAACTGCGTGTGAAACTGTACATGATTTTCTTTTTTTCTTTTTCTTTTTGGACCGTCCAGTGTCAGCCCTTTTTGACCGCTCTGTTAAGCTTTTGCGCTTCCCCACAATATCGTAACCACTACAGTACACACTCATATCAACAGGTCCAAACGTCCCTTATTAAGTCACTGTTACCTATTGAAGGGGGTGCTTCAATTTTTACTATAATTCCATTCATAAGTAAGACAATAACAGACTCTATGACTATTTCAGTGGTGGTTTTCAAACACCAGATCAGTGTTTTCTGACAAATGTCCACTTTCTTTAACTGAACCAGTTCCAATTGAGAATTTTTTGATACCCCACCCTACTGTAGTTTATAGTTTTACACGTCTACTGTATGTCAGTTATGCTGTGTCCAAAAAATTCTACAAAAAAAAACAAACAAAAAAAAAACGTTGTGTCAGGGAGTAAAGCTTCAAAGACAAAGTAAAACATGCCCCTCAGTGTATCCCCCTTTCATGATTGTATGCTATTTTCATTACACTCTGATCTACTTGTGTCAGAGTGTACTTTGACTAAAAGCTAAAAGCCAAGTGGCTCATTAGCAGCTCTCATGAATCCATCCAGCTAGCGGGCGATCTCTCGGTGATTTCAGACTACTTTCACAACTTCAACTCTAGACAGGTTTATCTGGATCTTCTCTACTCTTCTCTACTTATGTTATAAGTCAGTTCAGGCTTGCAGCATAAACGTCCTCTGGTGTACACCATTACCTGAAAATGCCCCATCGCTGCTCGCGTCTAATGACGAAACAACCTAGCCAGGTAATGAGGAGCTTTTCAGAGCATAAAAGGGCAACGAGCTGCATATTTGATATTAACAAGAAAGTGAAGTAAATAAAAAAATAAAAAAAACTGAAGAAAGAAGCCCGTCTTTGAATGCTTGGAGAGCATTTTTATGAACACAGCACAACCTGCCTCCTCATTCATCTCATTCCCACACATATACACACCCAAGTCATTCCAATTTTTGGAGGAATCACCAAAAGAGACGGCATAACCAGGACACACAAGAGGTGCCAAAAAAAGAGTGCTGAGTGTGACGGAGTCTTATGCATGTAGTTTACAAACGGATAGAGCTCAAATGACTAAGAGTTGCTATTTTTGAACCAAATGTGCAGACCCAGACAGTCCTCCTCCAGGTGACTTGTGCCCTTTCCATCTTGGCGACAGGTGCTGCATTAGTTGGACAGGGGGTGTGCAGCGCTGTTGTGAGTATTAAAGGCCTGTGAATCTGGCTATTTCCCATGGTACAGTAATTGTAACAAATGTGTACAGTGACATTTAAAGACGTGCTACTACAAATGGTTGTTAAACTTCCTGCCAGCTGCTAAAGTACATGTACTCATAACAATAGTTAAGGATTTACTACACCTAAAGCCAACAAGTTTGCACAACCTGTTATCCAACAACATCTAAAGCGCAGTGATGTTTGGAGCATGCTGAGGCATATGGCCATCTTCAAACTGATTTAAGCTCTGTGTGAAAAGTCCCCGATGCCCCCCCTGCTCGGGGGAGTGAGCACAGGGCTCGTCTGGTGGAAAAGTATAACCTGGCTCAACCTTCACAAAGTGTCACACCACAACATGTTGTGTTGGCCGGTCTAGTATGTGCAGATGCATTCCTGGTAGACTCCATACACAGCAGCATGAACACCGTATTTCTACTGTATATCTGGTGATTGTTGTGACAGAACATTTTTGTAAACCTATGTGAAGTGTCCGGGCATCTGATAAACCCAAACTGTGCAGGGTTTCCTCTAAACACTGCCAAGGATGATAATTAAAAGAGCTCCATGTCTAATGATGCATTTATTTAATGTAATCTAGTTACTGAATTTACAGAGTTGTCAGTTTTGTAAAAGAGCAGAAAAATGTCTACAAAGAACGAGGCCACTTTCTATGAACTAAAACTGAGATCATCTTCATGTTATGTTACGTTGCACTCTTTCTCTTTAAGGATAACATGAGTGAAAGAATAATATATTATATGGCTGTTAAATCTATACTGTCATAACAAACTAGACTAAGCAACTGAACGAAAGAATCTGTCTGTCGATGTCCAGCTGCTCTTAAATCATAGCGCAGCACCTACAACACAGCAAGAGGCTCCTGGTTTACACTCAGCTGGTTGTCTGTGTGTGTGTTTGTACGGGTCACCAGCATCGATTATATATGTGAAGCTGTGGCTGCATACATAAAATTTAATATTAATCTAACACTGCAAATATTGAAACAAATAAACCATGGTAAAACGTTTGCAAAGGCACGAGCGATCGTGATCGCTCAGATGATCGTCAATCACCAATATTGTTGTCTATCAGCACAGCCATAATATGAACATCTGCCAAAGTACTTTAAGCCACCTCGGTGGTAGTTCAGTAGAGATCTCCAGGACCATATTTTACCATGATGAGACACACACACACACACACACATACACATACAGACTCACAAGGTGAAAACAACCACAGCCACACTGTCACGGCTGGTGACTATCTCCTGTATTCTGGTTATGTTAATGCTCTGGAGCTTCAAGCTGATGCAAGCACAACTAGCAGCCAGATCCATTCAAATCCCTCCCTATGACACCTCTAGTGAACCCAGCAGTGTGCTTTTCATTATTTAATAGAAAACACCAGGACCCTGATTTAACACCAAAGCACATAGTATAATTCAACATTAGTCGTATAATATTTTGTTTGATCAAGAGGTTGGGCAGATAGTGCCTCTGCCCAGTTCACAGTAGAGCTCTCCATTACCATCCAACAAACAATACAGCAGGTTTAACTTTAAATTAATATAACAGGATAGGATCACCTTGCCTTCTTCTCCTCGTATCATCTCTGCTGCCACAATACAAAGAAGGATTGAAATGTAGCAGATAAATATACAGCCTGGCTTTATCTGCTGCCCCTAAGCAGCTTTACTCAAAGGAAAGCTCAAACAATGTTGGCTAATCATAGTATTTCAAGAGTCAATGTGTCATCTTGAAATTGTCAAGAACAAGAGGTGATTTCCTAGGAGATGACAACCCTGTTATGGATGCACAATACAAAAAGTAGGGTACGGGGGAGCAAAGGGGAGAAGCAGCCACGAAACACAGAGAGGACAGGAGAGAGAGAGACAGAAAGAGAGAGAGAGAGAGCATGGAGCACAGAGAGCACAATGAAGACAGCAAGACAAATACAGACAAAGAAAGACATATGAGATCGTGCCCCTGCCTCTGTGTACATATGGCGAAACGTGCTGGAGCAGAGAAAGACCAACACATTGAGATAAGCCCCTTTGCTCAGGCTTCCTTTTAAGGGTGATTTGGCAGCTCGGCCTCATGTCTGTTGGCAGGCGGCGACGTATGCCCCCAATCATCTGCTGATCGCTGAATTACCGCATGCCTTTTTCTTTTCTTTTTTCTTTTTTCTCTTTCCATTTAACTCCATTGGACGATTTGCCGAGGTACTTGGAACACACGCGACAGGAACAAACAACTTTACATTCATCACTGGCATAAAGCTGGCTGGCTTCGCAGAGCAGGTATTCAGCTTTATTGGCACAGCTAATCAAACTCAACTGAAACGAGCTCGACAATACGCTTCTTTTCTCATCATACAGTAGTTGTATTATGCATCGTTTTCATAGCGCACATAGCTGTGATCAGCTTGGGCTCATCCACAAATACTGTATGCCCTGAAGAGACTCGTGGGTTTGTTGCATCCCCTGGCCGTGCGGTCGGGGCGCTGCTTCCTCTCGGCATATGCGGGAGGTGATGCATTTCCCATATTAGGTAACTACGTCAATGAAATTACTTTACAGTCAGCAGGCTATATTTATAGTAGATGCATTGTATGGCAGAAGCAGCTCCGCAGGAGTGTTTCCAACAGTCTGCCAGAACAAAACAACATGTATTTTTTGGTGCCAGCTCATTTCAATTTTTAGATACACCACATAAGAGGCAGCAGAAATTAATTTTTATTATATATGTTGTATATAAATGCCTCTGAGCATGAAAGTGGCTTTATGCTTCCTGGCCATTATATACTGACAATAACTTCTGGTCTCATGCCAACTAAGGCCACCTACTATCAACGCATGTAACTAAGGAATACAGACTCCAGGGATAGGAATGAAGTGTGACTGTGACCAGACAGGAAAATAATCTACGTAATCCAGATCGAAGCCCTAAAGGCTTTTATAGATCGACGGCATAGATTTTCTCTCTGTCCCCATTTCTACCTGGCTTAGGTTTAATTCAACTCAATTAAATCAACCCATGAGCCCAGGAGTTCGCAGAGAAAGCAATCATTCATCTTTGTGGCGAGCCACTTCATCTGGGAAAAAAAAAAAAAAAAAGTCCCCTACTCTGCTCCATAGACACCATTAGGCCACTCAATATGGTTACAGCCATTCCAGCTCTGTTATAATTACTCCAGTTGACATCTAACAAACAGCTCTTTATGGATGTGCTGTCCTCACTATTACTTAAACAAATCTGGTCATTTGGTTGTAGCTGGCTGTTGTCAGCATGAATTAGGTGGTTATGTGGCTTTTCCATTTGGGAAATAAAAGTTATCTTCCAACATGTTATGTGTGGATGGGGGAAAAAAAAAAAAAAAACAGTTATCCCTGATACAGAAAACAGAGCCTGAGGTAAATCTGTTATCTACACTACACACCACAGCTTTAATGTAAGACAATCAACACAACAATCAACAGCACCATAACAGCTATAAGGGATTGTCCTTGAGTGACTGCCACAGAAATCTCTCCCTCATCATGACTACATATCAGGCAGCTACACACACACACACACACGCACACACACACACACACACACACACACACACACACACACACACACACACACACACACACGATACATATTTCATGAGCTATGGTAAACACACTTCTCTCACCAATGCCAATCTAGCATTGAATAATACATTCATAGTGGATCGGCTAATGAATTGAGAGCTTGCCCGAGTGAAAAGAAGAAAGCAAATAACCAATACTCAAAGTAGAAATAGAATTAATGAGCGGTTGTGAATGCACAAATACATGGTTTGTGGATGCTGCTCAAAAAGCTGGGCCATTTCTGTCCTCCACCTAACCTTTGTCTCTGGTCAAAGTTGTACATTAATGAATGCAGGAGAGGTTTCATGGTCTCCTCTATGGTGGTGGATTTCACAGATGTGTAAATGACGCTACGTGAGACGCTGTGAGTGAAGCTTTGATCTGCTATTCCACAAGCCAGGTTCTACAACAAAAGGCGAGGAAATCCTGAGCTCAGACAAGCCTTGTGTAATCTAGTAGAACCTCTCTCTATGTCTGATCCTCCTCCGCTCTGCTGGCTGTCTCGGCAATCAATCTAGCTGCCCACACTTAGATGTGCCCCATTGGCAAGAACATGGACCACAACTGGAACCTCCTCTTCCTGAACACACGGTTGTATGCAAAAGGTTTTGGGCACCTGTGGGCAAATTACATATTTTGTTGATTTTTTTGAAGTGAAAAGAGGTAATTACAACCCCTGCGCCAACCAGACATTAAAATTGAGCCTTCCTTCAAATGTTAATGCACTGTTACTTTTTTTGAAAATTAAAAAAATATAAAAAACGGGGAAATTAAACAGCAATTTGGGCGTGTGCAAAAGTCTGTTCACCCCATCTGAAATACTCACAGGATCTAAAAAAAGGAGGCTGATTGATGCCTACAGTACAAGTCCAGAAAGAGGAAACGGGTGGGGGGTGAGGGCTTATAAAACATAGCCAAGTGACTGTGGAAGTTAGGACAACAATGAACGTCTCCTGGTTGGAAAGGGAAAGCAAAAGGCTACCCAAACTTTTACACGTACCACAATTATTTCCATGCTCTAGATAGAAATAAAAGGTAACAGTGCATTAACATTTGAAGAACAGCTCGTTTTAAAGGCTATTTGCTACAGGGGTTGTATTTACTTCTTTTCCCTCTCTGAGATAACTGAGTGAAGTGAAAATGTCTGGAAACCCACACATTCAAACAACCTCAAATATATATATAACTCCATTGTCATACTGGGTAGTATAAAAACACATTTTCACTCTCTGGACACCTGTGCTTTGTGGTGCAGCTTGAGGGAAAATGAGCGAAGCAGAAAAAAAAGACAAATAGTGACAAAGGTGAAATAGAGCGTCTGTACTCGCAAAATAAAAATATAACAAACCCATTGATTCCGAAACTCTATTAAATAGGCCATTATGCAAATAAAGTGTCAGAACAACAGGAAAGAACGATCAATAGGGCAAACTCTGTGTTTATGGTGTTATTCAATTATTCCTCTGACTGAACCTGATGTACCTATAGGCTGTTCCATCCAACCAAATACACCAGGATGAAATTAAATGGATCCCATGGAAGAACTCCTTTTCGCAAGGTACAAACAAAGTTCAAGTACCAAAGGCACATCCTCCAGTCAACCCCTGAGTCAGACTCCCACTTTATTTTAAGTTTTGACTCAGTGCTTGGCACGTGTTTTAAACATGGGACCGCTGATGCCTGATCCCTGGGAAGTTGTCTACAACTTACACTGACAGATGTTTCACTTTCATGGTTTCAACTTGTAGTAGAAGTTCCTTCATTTTTTATATTTCTGCCTTTGTTTGATGAAATACAGTAGAGGCAGACAAGGACTATGTAGAGAATGATGAAAAGGATGACGTACAACAAAGGCCCAGATTCAGAGAGTGACATTGTAGTTAAGTGGTGCACATCTGAGATAACCAGGCCACTGTGCTGCCCTAATAAAGTCTGTTCTCTAACTAATATGCATGCAACCAATGTAGCTTTGGACCCACTGTCCTAACACAAAACACTTTCCTGAAGAGAAGTATGCTATACACTAGAAAAATGACATCTGACATCATACTCAGCTTTGTGGGCTTAGCCCGTCCTCCTAATATTTTTAAAGTTGGAAAGTTTACCCACTTAAAAGCTCCACTGCCTTTCTCTATCTGCCACACACTGTGTGCTTTCACAGAGGCATGAAAGGGACCCAGAGTTTCTGCTGCAAATGCATCTCACCTCACCTAACCACTCTGCCAGATCTTCCACACCACAGTGAGTGAGAGGGCCAAGAGAAGTATTTTGGGAAATGAACAATTTCACAGGTCTACACCTACCCTCATCAAGACTCTGTAACCCCACGGAGAGGTGCATACAGTAGAGGTGAGAGGTGGAGGCTGCATGTCCATCAGCGGCACAAACACCTTCATTAAGGTGGGAGGAAATGACACCCTACAGGTGTACACTATGTTTCCCTTGGAGAAGCCGGGGCAGCCGAGACAAAGGAAAAGAGCTCTGGTCAGTGAGCAGACCGACGGTGTCGCAAGTCTCTGTAGGTGTCTGACAAAATTAATTAGGAGAGTGAAAGGAAAATGTCTGTCAGATCACAGATCACGCTGTGAAAAATACCTCCCCCTGCTGTGATCTATTGATTGCCATTAAATGTTCCAGCTGTCACTCTATAAATATTAATATTTTAAATCCAGCAACTATATGGTGAATCTACATTTTTTTTCCAACCTAAATACCAGTTTACTTAAAGGGCATCATCACTAAGCACATAACTCAAACACATTTACAGTAAGAAAAACACAGTGCTTCATGTCGTGGACACACTTGTTCTCTTTCCATGTCTCTGCTGAAGCTCCTTCATTTTGACTCACGTTGTAGCTACCAGCGTCTGTGAGGGCTATTTCTATCACTCCAGTTCGAGAGGACACACACTCATCCCAATAGGCTTGAGGGAGAACATGAGAGAGGGGGCTGGGGTGGAGGGGGGAGTGGTGGGACTTCAGAAATCATTCACTGGTCACTAAGCATATAGTAGTATTTAGACAGCTTTAGCATAATGCCACAGCTTAATGCGTGTTGGCTAATTTGCCAACAGGCTTGATGCGAACAATCTCTCTGCATGTTCTGGTTGGGCGCATGGCCTGATGGGATGGCACACCATTAGCCCAGTCAGACTGCAGGGCCCCGCTGTTAACATTACAATGTGTATTGGAGCATAACAAAGTGAAGGAGGGCTTCATCTTGCCATATTTGTGTGCTTTCCCAGCACGTTGTGGTCAATGTGATAACACACAGATACAAGGCAATCAATATTTGAAGAAAAAAAAAAAAAAAGCCTTGCAATTAGAACTATGGTGTATTAGTATTTTCATAAAACCCTTATTATATATTCACATTCTCTATCAGGGTTGGTAATCACTTGTCTCAAACAGTTTAATTACAGCTTGACAATGACTACTTAACGTGATTAGATGTTATACCTTATTGTTGCGTGTGGCATATTACATCAATTATATTAAGAGTTATTATTTTCATGAGGGTGCAGTGCTTGCATGTGATACAGGATGCAGTGAGAGCTGAGTGACAGGGACTTCTTAAAGACTTAATTTTACAAATAAAGTAATCAATATAAGCTACTGCACATCACGTCTCACCACACAGTGAGCTGTAGGGTCTTTTGCATAATTGCAATAAAAAAGTGTATTGGCCTGACTGATTGAATTCAGTCTTGGTAATTGCAGCATAAACAATGTAGTTGACTGTCACAGCTACTGTGCCACTATGCTGTCAGCAATCCAGATATTTTTCTAGTGTCTACTAGCATATCATGCAGATCCACAGCCTGCCGTGTAATGAGTATAATTACATGGTGCGCATGTGTTACCTGTGGGGTAACACATACACACATACGCTCTCACACACATGTGGAACACAACACATATTTTTCCATCCCTATGACCTGTCACTCAAAATTATCCCCAATGGAAAAGACACCCGGCTTCTCTCTGCCTCCCTGTCTCCTCCATCCAGTCGAATATTCTTCTCTCTTCCTCCTCCAAAAATGAAAATAGAAAATAGAGAGGTGGGGGGAACAGATGCCAACATTAAACCTGCATCATTTCTAATAGCAAACTAAATCCCTGCTGATGCTGCCGTCCATCAATATGACCACCCATATTCTCAGCCCAACCCCCACCCTTTGATCGACATTGACTCCACAGCTGCCCGCCAAACACCTCCCTCCATTCGCAATCTTTCTTTCTCGCCCCAGTTACTCTTCCTCTCTACACAGGAGAAGCTCCGCACGCTTCCAGGCAAAGTCGGCGTCTATCTCCTCTCTCCCTCGTCCTATCCATATCCAGTACACCGCTCCCGTTCCTCGCTGTTGTGTCTCGTACACATCTAAGGCATATCCGAGTTGTAAATAGAGTGGAGCTTAAATGACAACAGCCGTGCTTTTGTAGGGATTTGGGGAGGAAAAAAGGAGCTGATTTGTGTGAAAGACTGCTGGCGAAGATAAAATGTTAGGCTTTGGATCTAAATTCCACATGAATGCCTTTCCCTTTAGTGTGCATTATGATGGCAATGGACCATATCATAGTATTTGTTTTGCTTTAGAGCTGTCCCCTGTGATTTATGTTCCCCGAGTGCAAATATTTCATGTCACTATACAAGCAATGTTTCTGTCATGGAGAATGCAGGGGGTATTTCGGAGACTGAATATTAGAGATTTGTGTACATGTGCGCCTGTGTGTGCATGTGTGGGTTGATGGTGAGGCACTTGTGGCAGTGCCAGTGTGTGACCGCAGGCCCCCCTGGCTAGGGAGCAGCGCCTGGAAAGGTTACCCAGCAGAGTGGCTTTTGTATGGTAATGTGACCTCCAGCTCCCTAAGGAGTCCCAACACCTGCCCAGCACCCCCTGCCATCTTCACATCCCCAACATGTTAACTGTTTTCACTGATAGGAACATAACTGCTGCTCTGTTGCTGCTTTGTAATGTTATTTATTAGACAATTATCAAGATAAACATGTTTAGCAGGAATAAAATAGTTTTTATTCCAAAAAAAAGTGTCGTGCAAATCTTTTTCTTGCTTGCAATACATGAATCTAGATGTGCATCTAAAAGTATAACAAGGGATTAGTTGAATACTTGCCACAGTTTATGTTCACAGATGCATTCATTATCATTTGGATGTATTAATTTACTGTACAAGAGCTACATCATTAATATTAACAGAGTAGTTACCAGGAATTTGAGGCTTTGTGGTGGAAAACCGTGCAGTAATGCGCTCGCAGACAGGCCGACACCCCCTCAAACCTACACACAACTGGCTGAGCATAGAGAGAGGGGCTCTAAAGCAATTATAACAAATTAAATGAATGCCCCCAAGTTAAATAGTGTTAATAGTGTTCAGGGAGACAAATTTGAGATGCAACTCACAGTGTGATGGCAAGATCCACTTGGATTCCTGAGTAGCAAACAGTAGCGTTAATTATATTCAAAGCCTTTTAACGGAGAATCAATTCATAGCGTGCTGTGACAGGTTGTTCACTTTGGAAACGGACTGAAAAAGCCATGTGCATCAGACTCATTTTTAGGTGACACTGAAGTTTGCTCGTCTAACGTTATAGCGAATAAACCTGGAGACAAATAAGTAATACCTGGGAACTGTTTTGTGTGCCAGATATAATGGAAAACAATGAAATAACTGGCAACTACAGTGACACCTTAAGAGAGCTGCTCCGTGATTCAAGATGACATTGATGAAAATGAAGAATAACATAAGCTGTCAGGCATGAGATGATAAAAAGACACCACTCTGAACATGAAACCCTGCGCACAGGTTCTGTGTCTATATATCTTTAAATGCATTCACTGAAAACTTTTGCCATATTTTGCTTCGCTGCCCACCACAGTGTTTTAAATACAAATCAGACATGCATTCAGAACACTGACTGTACCGCTCCGCACACTCGAGACACCCACTGTGGTTCATGTCCTCTCTCTAAGACCAGCAGATCCTAACAAAAGTCCACTCTATCCCTCCATCCAAGGTCTCGGAGCCTCTACCCACAGGCTGCTGCATACACTTGCCTAAGTTGCCCAACCACCAACCTCTATGCCTGGGGCGGCCCACCTACTGAACTCATTTCTCCATCTTACTCCTGCTGAGCAGCATCGCTAACCCACCCCTGTCATTCTACTCACACTAGACCTACTGTATGCATTATCTTTGCACTGGCTGTGGTGCTTCCCCCTTTAAATGCATATTGTGCTTTTGTCATTAAATATGACTTGAATCCACATCTATAAGTGCCGTGTAAAAGCCCATTGCCCTGCTACACTTTTGTCTATTTATTTATCCATTAAAGAAGTTAATTATGAATGAATGTCACCCTGAATAATGCATGTGCACCCCTGTGCGGCGAATAAATAGCTCGTACACCTTTGCTTCCTCCCCTTCAGTGTTCTGTCAACCCTTTTAGTAGCACCATGCACTACTGTAGGTTATTGGTCTTTCTCCCTCTCTGGAGGGTTCCTTGCACACTTAGTCCTTATTAAAATCCCTATGGCATATAAACACACACACAATGACACATGCACGCACGCACACATACATAGACGCGTGCTCAGGCCAAGGACCGTCTGCTGGTACAAACCATTTATTAAAGCTCCTGTGAAGGTCCTGGCAGTCAGCCAGAGGGAGACATGACTTTGGATCCCATTCATGTCCACATCAGCAGAGTAAAATGTTTCTAGGTGTTGATCCATGACAGCCATTATTGCTGCAATCCAGTTTTATCACTGTCAAATTCCACAAAAGGGAAAATAAGCCCTTTTTCTGCACTTTAACAGATTGTCAATACAGTTCAACCAATCCAAACAGCTGCTGAGGGGAGTTTATTTGCTTGTGAAGACATGTTTTGAATAGGGAGGAGAGAAACTCTCCCACTGTCATCTTATCTATATGGGGACAAAACCTCCCTCCCTGAAATTGTCCCTGAAATCCAGAATACTTGATTTTTTTTTTTTTTTTAAGGAGGCAAAGTTTTATCATTATCATTTATGTATCTAATGATGAGAGTTAAGTCATGGCTAAAACGGAAGAACTTGCTTTAGCTCAAATCTTAAGTGGATAAAGTGTTGATTTAATAGACAAAGGCAGAGAAAGAGAAAGCCAAGACAAAGTGAGAAGACAGAATATGATTTACTGATGATTTAATGTTGAAAGGAAATTCAATTTAGCACGAAATAAGTCTGTGCAATTATTAGTATTAACACTTTATCCAATATTTATTGCTATTCATCTTACAATGGCACTGTGTTGTGCCACACTATAGCATCATTTCCAAACAAATACAGTGACCTTGTTGCTATTTATTCACACTCATATCTCATGTCATATACGCAACTAAGCTATATATATACACATATTTAGATAATCTTCTCATAGGGCTAATATTTATTAACTTTTAAGTCAGTCAGTTATTTAGTTGAATTATTCATTTGAATTTAATTGAAATTGTGAACACAATCGTAGAGACAGGTTTATCTGATGTAAAGCTTGAGAATCAGAGCAGATTGTAATAGACATAATGATCTGTATGTTACATAATTTTATATCCCTAATGTATCTATGGAACTACACCATACCACTCAGTGAAAGCATGTCATGATAATATGGCATGATAACGCCTCGACAAAACGTAAGCACTGTATGGGATATAGTAATGACAGAGTAAGGGAACATTAACGCCATGGGCAAAGTTTCTTTTAATCACCATACTTTCAAAAAGATGAAAAAAATAAATAAATACTAAATGCCAGCTCAGCACATCACAACCAAACACAAAAATAACCTCAATGGGAAGTCAGCTGCCCCAAAGAGTTAAACAGCACTTAGAACCGGTCCAATCAAACTAACTACTCCAGTTCATTCAGCTCCCTGCACTCTGAAAAAAGCTGCAACCTTGCTCATTGCCCACATGCCATGCAGAAAAAGTGCAAAGTGGTCTAAAGTCTGCTGTGTCATCACCATACATTATTACCACGGGTGACATCAGGTAATACCACAATTTATTCTTCATTCACTGACAGGCATATATCGTATTTAATTCAAAATTGCAGAGAGGGAGCGATTGTGCAGCCCAGGGGTGCAGTAATCATTAAGGGGCATGAAACTATACAATCCTAATTTACAACTTCTTCTTCACCTCCATTCTGTGTAGTGGGAATGATCTACAACAAGGTGGTCTGTTTCAGCGGTCAGAGGAGGTCTAATGCATTTGGTAGAGGCTGATAACAGTGCTTCACTTTCACACCGAGCACTCAGAGGGAATTACAGGGCTGCAGAGAGGAGAATGTTTGAGTGCTTTAGTTAAAACCAGGGGTAAATGCTATCTCGTGCTTACATACTCCCTGATCCATGCACACTGAGGCGGCCTGATCGTTTCGGGAGCTCGGTCCATTTACATTTTCACTTGACACGGTCACTCATACTGTATGTTCTGCTTTACAGAAATCGATTGCGCAGCCAAAGGCCTCTCCCTTTCTACAGAGTACTGGTAACCAGCCAAGCCTTACCTGGATTGAGAGATATGAGGATGAAAGGATCGGGTGCACAGAGACCATAGCCGTGGGGGAGAGATTTTTAGTGCAGGGTTGAAGGTGTTCACGTAATGCTTTACAGAGGATGGGCTTGGACCCTCTCCGGGGAGGAGCGAGGCAGCAAATGTGTGAGTATCAATTAGCTTTTTGGTAACTGCTGCCTGTTATCTGAGAGCCCGTATGAGCCCTCAGTGACTAATCTATCAGTCCAACACGAGGGGTCTGCCACACAGCTCTTACTCGCTTGCTCTCTATTGCCCCAGCTGACACGTGTCCGATTTCTCCTCATTACGAGCACTGTCCTTTTAACATGCCTACCCAGCAAGTCCAACACCAGACGACATTTTGACCAGTCACCCTGTCACTGTCTCGCCCGGTAACCACTTCTACGCGAGGAGCGGAGAAACCCAGCCAGCAGCTTCCCTCCGTCAGTGTGGCACAGCCTCGGCCAATGCTGTTCATCACCCTCACAGTGAAGGCTAAATATGAACACACATATGAATATATGAATAACTGAACAAGTGGTTATTGTTATTCACCTGCACGCGCTCTGCCGAGCCTGCAAAGTCTTTTGTTTGGAGCCTGTAGTTCTGCTGAGCATGGGCTTTCTGACAGAACGTCTGAAGTGGGGCAGAGGGGAGTGGGAGCACAGGTGTTACTGAGTGGATCTTTTACCGAGGAAGAATGACCTGTGTCTGCAAATGCCCCCTCTGTCCATCTTCGGAGCCGCCTGACTATGCCCCTGTGCCCTCTTTCTTCAGTGGCTACCATGCTGGCATAAAGACCTGCCATTTGGGCAGATGGCGGACAGCAGGGGTCCCCCCCCACACACACACACGCGCGCGTACACACACACTTCCTATGTCAGTGAAGTGCTGCCCCCCTGAGTGTGTCTAAGATGCAGCTTTGGCCCGTATGCCCAACTGGAAAAAATGAGTAGAGCAGAGAGATGGGCATCTGTACGGCCCAAAAACAACGCAGCTCGACAGGCACAAAAAAAACCTCTTACTTTGTTGCAGCCTTCTTACTGTGGCCTTGTTATTTTATCTCTAAACTAATATCATCTCCATCAACAGTAACAGCTGATCAAAGGAACCAGGCAGCTGGTTCATCCTCAGACCATGAAAGTCTCCATTTTGCCCTATTAGCCACATCCCTCTTCACAAGCCAACCCCTCTCCACCTCCTCCTCCTTCCAGATTTGCCCATGCTGTTGCCACCGCTGCTTAACCTTGGCCTACAACACCTGTCTGTTTGGGAGGGTAGATTCATGGATTAGTGAATCTACATATGGCAACAGGTGGACTCACATTCCCATTAAATTCTTAGCACATGGTTGGGAAAGAAACTCACTGCATGAGAGTCTGATTATCTTAGCTTTGCTGCTGACTCAGCATTAAAAATACGATCATATTCAAGCAGGTTTGTACTCTTATGTCTTCTCTCCGTTATCAGTAAGGTTATGCAGCAAAAACATCTAGATGTCTATGACTCTATGAGACTGGGACTCAACATTTTGGCAAATTGGCCTATTGCCATAATCTCCAATAGTCTTCGAGGTAGGTTCATTACCTTTAATTGTTGGTGCAAGCTGTTTTTAGATAGGCAGGGCAGAGACACAAGCTGCTCAACTAACGCAATGGAGGCACACCGTACTTTCGCCTTTCCCTCATAAAACTCATCAAATACACAATCCAACAACTCCAAAACGCTCTCGTGGACAAGTTGTGACCTGCACATTCCCCATGCTATGAAATAATAATGTGACATTACCAGACAGAGTTGTTTTCGAGGCAAATGCGTAGCCGGAACTACATTCCAGACATGGCTGCTGGGTGATTTCAAAAGCACAAGTAGTTCAGAGTATTTGCTCCATGTGTCGTAATGTTACATAATTATACGTTATTATTTCATAGCGTGGTGAATGTGGAGGTCGTATCTTGTCCACAAGAGCGTTTTGGAGTTGTTGGATTGTGTATTTGAGGAGTTTGATGAGGGAAAGGCAAAAATACCGTGTGCCTCCGTTGTGTTAGCTGAGCAGCTCGTGTCTCTTCCCCGCCGATCTAAAAATAGCTTGCACTGACAATTATAGGTAATGAACCTACCCCTAAAACTATAGGAATTATGGCAATAGGCCAATTTGCCAAAATGTTGAACTATCCCTTTAACAGAAAGTCAAAATAATTCAATCGTCTTATTTTTAGAAATGTATTGATTTAAGCGTAACACAGAACCCGATGTTCACATGCTTTAGACTACATGCCATCATCGTTTTCTTTCTATAAACATTGGGCTCAGACAGTGGTGTCTACTGAGTATGTGATGAAAGCTAGGAAAAGTGGCTTTGTGCCTACTGCTACACATCAGGCTCTTCAAGTTCATAATGTCATACTGACACCAGGAGACAGGCAGTGCCAGGGGTGATGCCCAGGAGTGAAGGGAAGGTCAGCGAAGCTTCACAACCGAACTGGTGCTGATGCCACAGCATGTATGGCTCAAGTGCTTGGCAGTGCATCTTAACAACAAAATGTGACATTTTTAGAAGCTGTCAAATTGCAGTCTAAAAAGCGGTCTTGACTGGGGACTGAGCCAGAGCACTGCTGCAGGGCTTTCAATCTGCCCGTAATGGGAAAGATGGAAGAAGATAAGATTCCAATTCAGCCATTTCTGCACGGCCCAATGTGATCACATTGCAATCCGACAGGGCATTTGGGGAGTTGAGAGAATTCTTAAAAAGACAGAATATCTTCAAGTATGGCTTGATACTCACACAAATCCCATCACTGCTCCTAATTGTTCGGCTCCCTGAAAGTAAGTGATATAATCTGGTAGCATTACCAACTCTGCCCTGCGTCATAAATGATACAGCCTGGATGGCAATGGGTCTGCATGAGGAAACGCTACAGAGATGTATAGACACCAAGAGAACTAATTATATGTCGGTGAGTTGTGTTGTGATTGTGGGATGTTTTTGGTTCCTTATGCTGCTTTAATGCACCAGGATCCATATGCATTTATTCCCATTATTCAGACCTCCTTGTTATCATCCTGCGACCACACCAGTCCAATATCGATGATGTACTGTATTCACATCAATGTTGTTTCTAGAAATGGGCACTCCTGTGAAGAAACAAATGAAACTCGATGAACTCTATGTGACCAAGCAACAAACTGTGGCTCAATTTTAAACAAACAATTATTTATCCAGTGAGACCACTGAACATTGTAATGCTAATCCTATGAACACAAGCAAAGCTCTGAAGGAGCTCCAGGGTTTAGGGCGCAGCCTGTGTAGCTGTAGCCTCTGCTGTGACACTGCACACACATGGTATGGAAATTCTACTCTTTCTCCGAGGTGCATATAAATAAACATGTACGTCGACGGTGGTTGGGTAAGGTAGTTCATGTGCACTTAAGAGGAAAAGGCAAAAAGATGAATTTCTGGTTACCCTGTGCAGATGTAGAAACAAAAGCTTGGCGTGACTTGAAGCACCACTGCTGAACACAAAGAACGCAAAGATATGAGAGCAATTTCAGATTTTTAATTAGCCACTCAAAGAATAAGTAATTATGTATATTTGTTGTCTTTGTACTCTTATTAACAAAAAAAACTTTCATTGGCACTCTGCCAAACCACACCAACAGGGTATCATACTTCCCAACTCCCCACACACAAATACATGCTGTTGAAACCCTCATAAACTATTTTTAATTAATCTTCAGGTTTCTTTTTTCTCGCCCTGGTTTGTCTTTTTTTAAAACGGACACCTACAATGGGCCTCAAATACAAAGAAAGAAAAAGAGAAGGAAGAAAAAGATTTTTTTGTTTCTTTCAGCCAATCTAAATTCTCACATTTTTCTAACAAAAAGCTCACGAGCTGCTGAAACAATACCTTCTTATCTGCAGGAATTGGGTGAAATTTCCGCTCTGTCTCTCTTTTTATTAGACCATATTTAACCTGTCGCAATTCAGAAAGCAGCCTGGAAAGCTGCTTTGTGCTGCGGGGACATTCTGCTCCCAATCATTGGTAGTTTGGGATAAATTTCTTTACCTTTATCCGTCAAGTCCAATTTAGAAACAGCAACAAACAAACCATTGTTTCATCACTCACTGTGGCATACCTGTGGTGCTGCTGGATAGCATTAGCTCATGATATCCTGTGGTTTTCTGTTGCTTAAACAAAGTAAGACGGACGTTTATGAGTCAGTCATCCAGTCACCTGGCAAGTACAATACACATCTGATAGCACTGCCTAAACATTCAGCCAGGGGAGGGGAGGGGAGGGAAGAGGAAGAGGGAGAGGGAGAGGAAAGGAGAGGAGAGAGGATAAATAGCTATATGTCGTAGAAGCCTTTTGTTGACAGTCGGCATCAAAGGATTAGTGTCCATGTCCTCTTAGCCTCTGTCAAGTTCTCATCAAACCTTCTTGAAAATCAAAGAAACCTTCCATACACTTGCCGTGACATCAACTCACTCTCTTTGTCTCTCTTTCAATAGCACAGGCGCACATACACATTTCATCTTAAAAAAACCAAAAAAAAAACCTGTCTTTGGGGGGCTCTCCAAAGACATACCACTGAACAAACTGCACTGCACTCTCTTCTCTAACAGACTTTATTCTGTGTTGATGCTGTTGGGAACAGTAGCGAGGTAGCATGCTGGAAAAGAAAAAGCAGCATGACAGGAAGATGATTGTAAGAAATGATCCCAGTGATCCCATTACTGAGCTATTTAGCTTTTTTAATTTGAGGTCCTTGCATAAACCAGGACCAAGATGTCCAAGCTGACTGGGAGTAGATTATTATTTTCCTTTTTTTTTTTCTTTTTTTTTTATCTCTAATGACTGCTCCACAAGTAATGACGAGGAGGCAGAGTTTGAAATGTGAGCTCAAAGAAGGAAATGCATGTTCCTCTAATCTCTTTCAGATAGGACTGGAAAAAGCCTGCTCAATGTTGCATTTGGCTGCTTTGTGTTTTGAGTGAAGGATCAGACTAGAACTTCTGATGGCAGAAATATGCTGCCTTTTGAAGTGAAGAGTGTTTTGGAGAAAAAAAAGAAAAAGAAAAGAGAGATCAACAAGCTTAATTTTTATCTGCAAACAGATTTGTGTCTGAAAGGTTACATACCCTTATTTTGGTAAACTACTACTCCTTTTCTAACTTTTTTTTAAAAACCAGGGGGAGACTAGTGCACCCACTGGAAATACTGGGATCTTCAAACAGTGGCAAGGCTGTGTTTGATATTTTAGCGACCAGAGGTTTAAACTTCTGTGGTCAAACTGGAAACTGTTTCGGATTAAGATGAATATTGCATCAGTGGTTAACGGCACCAGCAACTCATAAAAGTCTTTGTTTACAAGTCAGAGGTATTTATTCAAATACCTTGAGAGGATTACAGAAATTGATTTTTTCTTTGCTAAGTAACTTTCCCCCTGTCCTGCTGCTATCAAATTTAATCACAACAATTACAGCCTTGACTCTGCCCTAGCACATTATACTGTATATTGTTTGTTGCAGCCACGGGCCTTTTCTCTGTTTCAATTAAAACTGCAGCAGCAGCAGGGCCTTCACACACACGGAAAAAATAAAATTGTTTATAAAAAATGAGCTGCCTCAGGTGCAATCTTTGGGAAAGAAACACTGAAAAGAACAAGATGCAAGAAACGGTTGCACCTTTGGCATCTTTGTGCGGTGGATATTGAGAGAGGAGAAGCAAGAGAGAGAAAGAACTTTTAAATGCCCTCTCGGAGCTGTGTGTGTTCGATACATCCACCATGTCCATGTCCGTGCACGGGTGGCCCTGATTTGATTGTTTAAACTTGTTACCAAGTTGTAGCCCACTGTGGAGAACAAACAATTACACAGCAAATAAGTGTGTGCTGCAAGTAACCTGGTGCTGGCTGCTGGAGAAATAACTAACCAAGCCAAAGGCAGTCTTCATATGTGCAGAGGAATTTGAAAGTGTACATGAAATAACAGATGCAGCACCTTAAAATGATCATAAACATTACTTGTACAACATACTTGACCTTGATCCTGTTAAGTACTTCGGTTTTTACCTGTTAAATCTTCTTTCCATCCTCCTGCATGCACCTATGGCTCATATTTATATATCTATACCAGGACAACGAGTCTTTAAGTGTGACTTCTGTATACCTATGGGGCATTTTAATGTGATAAATCAAAAAGAACAAATCTAATTTTAATGAAATATTCAGCCATGCTTCAAACTGCTCAAATGCCATACAGTGTGATACTGAGGAGAAAAAGAGCAACGGTGCATTCTGAGCTTAAACTCAGCAAAGTCCAGCGTTTGCTGCGCTTCATGCCTCAGCAAAGACATTTAACGCACAGGAACTATAAGCAGGACCTTTAACTTAAAGCCGTCACAAGCTTCATAGACCGTCTTCGGCGACGTCGCTTCGGCACGCTAAAGATGCCCATGTGCAGCCTGACCTTTGATGCATCCCCGTCGCATTTTGTGTGTCTGTGCGCGTTTGTGAGAGCAGCTCTAACAACCGTGGATGAAATCTGATATTTTCATCCAGGAGATGGGATGACTCGGACACTAGAAAGCATAAGTCAGGTATTCTGGGAGAGCTGTTACTGAGGTCATCAAATGTGATACACTAGCTTAAGGCAACTGCACCCACTCTTTAAAGTGAGGATGGAGAGGAGACAACATACAGTGGCTGTCTTCCAGTCTGGCAATATCTGACAGTCTTACTTTCGCAGTCTGCTTTTTTCCTCTTACGCCCTCGTACACAAGCATATAAATATACAATGGAAACTGCTACGAAACCCACACAGACGCAAACATCAGTGCACGCACTCACTCTGTCAGTCTGTTTCAGAAGTGAAATTATTCCATCTCTCAGGGGTCCTGTTAAGCTCTTACAAAGCCTCAGTGCGTACAGCAGGTAGATTGATTGTGACTTATTAACTGTGAGTGAGCCTAACAGAGTGCATTAAAACAAAAGGAAATGTGATATCCCCAACCATCAAGTGCTTGTTAGAGCTTTAATCAAAGCCCTTCCAAATCTGCATACAGAGTCCTGGTCATGAATTCCAAATGGCGTCTTTAAAAACAAGAGGAGACCACACCACAGAGCCTTGTTACACAAGAGGACCCAGAAGATATTTTACAAAGATCTGGCTCACCAGCGGTAGAATAAGAAATTGTTCTCGATAATTATGGCTCTGGCTTTCATTGTCATTGCCATCTAAATCATATTTCTCGAAGGACCATGGCACACGAAGAATCACTCAATTTCTTAACTCTCCTCCTAAATGAGCCTAACGATTATCATTATCACAAACAAAAATACCTATAACTAATTCATACTCGAGTGGCACAAAACAGCACCTGACCTCATTTGATCTTGGATACGTGCTGCTTTTCACCATTTGCTGTTAAATAGCGAGCTGCCAGCCACTGATGAGCGGCAGTATTGATGGCGCTACTTCTATTTCACCCGTGTGAATATGAGTGAGAAGTGTAAAATGCTGCCATGGTATCATAATCTGCTCTGTACAGGCACAAAGGTTTCACATGTTGGCCCTGGTGAGAAGCAGAAGAGCACAAAGTTTGAAGTGACAGTGAACAGGATGGGTCGTTTCTGAGCTGAGCTGCAGATTTAATTCAGAAAAATCTTTTTGATCACAAATTTTAACATCCAGAATGTATTAAGTACTTAGTTTTGGTATCAAATCAAGCCATCTCTATTTATGGCTTTATTAAACCGACAGGTGTTTGTTCAAGGGCACAACAACCAAATGCTCCATGTGGTGCTAACTGCATTTTCTCTAAAGAGATAAATTATTTTTTATTTCCTTGATTGCGAATGGGCTGCATTATCATTCTAAACACACGGTGAACGGTTTCCACGGGGACTATATATTTTCTAGGTGGTAGACCAGTGAAGACTGTTCACAGCGAGGTCTGTGGATTACCTGCGAGCAGCTGGGACATTCTTTCAGGTATGAGATGTTGCTGTTGAATTTTTTAAATGTAATTTTTCAGTGCTGTGAGCATCACAAAAACAATTCCATTTACCCCTATTGTACTGAGGGGGGGAATCAGACATCTTAGAGACAGATATTTCAAAACATGGGCGTATATAGAAGCAAAACTATCCGCATGGCTAGACATCACAGAGGGTGAAAATGATTTTTGTAACCTGGGTGCACAGACCCTTTACTTCCATCCAATTTTGTTGTATTATATTTATGTTATATCAAGATTTGTATAGTGAAATTACAGCAAGTGTAATATCTTGGTATCTAATGTACAGTGTGCCAGTTTCGGTCAATGTGAAATGTTCTAGCTGAATAGATAAATAGAGATAATCCTGATTATGCAAACAATTGTGATGATTCTGAGGCGAAATTTGACTTAAAGCATGTTAAAGAGTAGATGGAAGAGGCTGATAATTTCAACACAAGAAAGGGGGAAAAAATAACAGAAACAAGCACAGCTACTCACAACAAAGTTAATCAGGCTTGCCCGAAAACAACTGAAGCTTCAGTGGATGTCTAATTGGATTAAACCAAAACAGAGGATGTGTTTTGTGTGCTGTTGTTGTGATGGCTTGACCTCTAATGGCAGTCCCTTTTTTAATTTCTTCAGATCCCCAATCAGACTAAGACTAATGAGTAGTGGCACATCTGACACGCGGTGGCAGACAGTTTTCTCGAGAGCGACTTCTAAGTTATAACTGAGGGAGGAGAATTGGTCAAGGTCACTCGGAGAGGGCGAAGCAGCTCCAGCAGCGTAAAACTCACACAAATCACAGACTGTCTGGCGTGCCGCTCTCTCCTCCAGGGGACATTTAACCCACTCCTGCGATGACCTTTGCAGGCAAGAAGTGCCGTCAGTCACTTCAGAGGTTTATGTGGCGACGTACCTGCCAGGACAGTTGATGACACATTTCAAACAGAACGTGCGAGCACCTTGGTGCTGTTGAGGAGAGTTATAAGTAGAGAGAGGGGAGGACGGCTTACAGCTCCCTGAGGCTGATGCTAATCTCATCCCTACCGCTACAGAGGCCATCGCTACTGTAACCTCCTGTACTTTTCGAGACCTACTATACAGCAATCAACTGCCACACTCCATTTCACATAATAACTATTAGAGCAGTTCAACTAAAACATAAATGTACTGTACTCGTTTCAAAGCAGCTATTTGGACATCCCCTCTTGTCGGGAGCAGGTGGTGGTGATTGCCGCTTGACAGGACAGTTGGCCATTATTGTGTTTACAAGAAAGGAGATAATAATACACACTCTGAGAAGCATTACTTCAGGGTACATTGGAGACTGATCGTGATGATGAGATGGGCCGAGGTTAGCTATTCTGGTTAACAGTGAGTTAACACAGGTGTTTGGTACCACATCTGGACACAGCTCTTAGACGGAAAGAAGTTTGATGCTGAACCTGCAACGTTTCCTCCAGATAAATAACTGTCTGCACACTCTTAATACTTTTTTTTTTAACAGAGTAACATCTTATATATATTTTTTTCCCTTTGGAGGGGGCTCTTGCCTTTAATTGATAGGACAGTTGAGAGAGACAGGAAATGGGGAGGCAGAGAGAGAGGGGGAATGACCCACTCAACTCAACCCACTGCACCACACAATTCCCCACTAATGCTTGGAGGCGACATCGAGCCGCTATCAGAAGGTGATGAGACAGGGCAGGGTTAGCATGCTATGTTCAGTTGAAGAAAAGTGTTGAGTCAGCTATTGGTGAGTAACGGAAAGAAGTTTGATGCAGAACCAAGGGGGCAGTTGTCGGTCTGAGAAGTGAAGCTCACTTCCGCGTTCAAAAAACTGCAATCCCCTCGAATTCCTCTGGGGGCTGGTGTCAGAAGGGAGCATTCCCCATAGACCCCCATGTTAAAATCGCCAACTTTACATCCTCAGTAAACATGTTAAAAGCCTGGTGTCAGAACGTTTTTTCGTCTCAATCGATAGTTTCTATCCCCGCACACTCTCTGAGGGGGGTGAATTTTTTTTTAACTCTACCGTTTTACTGTTATTAGGTTAAAATTCTGGCCAATTAGGGCGCGGAAACGTTGAGTGACAGGTCCAAGCAGCTCCGTGGACAGCTGCTTCGAGGCCAGTGGGCGGGTTCTCGGCCGGCCAATCCAACATGGCGCTGTTCAGGTCGCCATATTTGAGTCACAAAAACGACTCCCCAAAACCAATGGGTGACGTCACGGACGCTACGTCCATTCTTTTTACAGTCTATGTGTAGAACCTGCAAAGTTTCCTCCAGACCAGTGAGTAAACAGTCATTGATGCTAATGCTGGCTATGCAGCACTGGAAAAAAAAAACGTACAGACAGCTCCTTTAAAGCTGAGCTGCACCAGCTGGATCATGAGCTTGTTTCTATTCAAGGTTTCTATCTGTTAAAAGGGAGTTGCTCTCTGCCACTGTCACCAGCTGCCTGCTCATATGAGTGCTGGGTCTCTGGTAAATAAATTACAAAGAGTGTGGTCTAGACCTGCTCCATATGAAGTGTGCACTGAGTTAACTTCTGTTATGATCCGCTGCTACAGTATATAAGTAAAACTGAATTAAATTGAAAACACTGAATCCTTGTAAACAAACGCTAAGGAAATATGCTGCTTCTGAGGAGTGAGGAAGACCCCCTCCTGACCCAATCAGGGACAAGCGTCTTGTTTTGTCTGAATGCCAGTCATGGTGCAGCATCAGGGCAATCACTGAATATCTTTGAAATGGTTGTGGTAAAAAAAAACAAAAAACACAACGTCTCTGTGCTGCATGAAATTAACTGAGCAAATGGACGGAGAACAATCCATAGTCCTGGGAACATGGCGTCATAACTAGTGAGGCCATGATTACTCTCTTCAAACTACTGCGTCTCTTATTTCACTATTTTTACAAACACATTACTGCCAAATTGACTGAGCTGGTTCGACCTCAGTAGAAATGCCTCTATATTTACTGTGAGTATGGCTGAGTGTTTCAGGATCAATTAAGTGTGTGTGTGTGTGTTTGTGTGTGTGTGTTTGTATCCTTCTCTCTTATGTGTGTGTCTGTGTATGTGTGTGTTTGTAGGTCAGCGTTTTCAGCAATGCCTATAATCTGAGAGGCTGTGAGCCATCAATGACTAATGTGTCAGTCTGTCACAGTCAAGGACCTACCATATGGCGCCAGTGCCCCCCTATTTAAACTAATGGGTGGGCTGGGAGAAACAGCACAGCTAACTAACCACACTTACTTAGCTGAAGTGTCCGTCGTAGGGACACAAATGCTGTGCACTTCAATCACTGGCCGTATTAGCAATTAATAATTCATTAACCAGGAGAGATTATGAGATGTACGAAATGTGTGTTTTTCCTTGATTCAAATTGTAAACTGACGTGAGATTTTTTGCGATACGACTGGAGTAAATGTGGTATATGACTCATCAGCTGTATGAGCATGATACATTTATAATATATTCCTGATTGATCAGAATTAATAACTCAATACTAGTGCATACTATGTCATATGTGGCTTGCGGTGCCAATTAGAGCAGTATCTGTGGAGGGTGGCCCTGAGGTAAAGAGGAGCTGTGGCCACCTCTCTCCCAGGAAGCCCTCCAATTACCACCCAGCAGTGCAGTGTCTGGTTGACTCATGAGGACACATGATGCACACGAGGAGGCTCTCAGATTTGAGGCTCTCTATCTGTCTCTCTGGCATCGCTTTGTGTCTCTCCCCCTCCTCTCTCTGCCTTTCTGACTTTTAATTTAATATTTTTCCATCACCTGTTTTTATCTCCCTTCCTCAATTTGTTTCTTCTAAATTGAAAGTAATTTCAAAGATATCGACTGAGAAACATTGAGGTAAAGGAGTTTTTTTTTTTTTTACTGTATTGCCTTTCACCTCAGCATCTTCTTTATATGACTCAGAGGAGGCTGATGTGACCTAACCTTGCCACCACATGGTGACTACTGTGCCAACCCTACTTGCATTCCTGCTGATGACACGCCGGCCATGACAGTCCATCAGCATCTCTCCCTGGTAGGAGGCACTCCAGTGCTCTTTTGTTTTCCCCACTTAAAAATCCCCAAAGTCACTTTCAAAGTATGTATTTAATAATCAGCTGGCAAAGAAATGTGTCACAGGTCATGCTGGCTAATGTAATGCAACTATCAGTGGCTGATTAGGTCATAATTGCCTCAAAACACATTGGCATTATATCATTATCGTTGTCTATGGAGCACATGCTAGGAGAGAAAACAGCCTATTGTCACTCAATTATAGCACAGATGAAATAGAAATGTAATTGAGTCTGAAACTATTTTTGCTAAACTGTACTACTGTTCTGTGTTATATCTTAGGACCAAGATATAGAGTAATTATGTTGTTTGTTTATGAACGTATTTGAAAAGTCACACATGCATTGATGCTGAATGTATATGTAAAATGTTCACAGACTTTTTTTCTTTTTTTGTGTAAGAAAATATCCAGTATTGCAACAAAATATCACTTTGTAGTGACAGTATTATGTAACACTTTTACCATTATGTTCAAGCACTCGCAGCCTGCAATTTCTGTTTGGCAGGAAAATAATAATAAAACTAAACAGTAAATGGGGATGAATGTCAAATCCATGACCACCACAAAAACAAATTCAAAATGAATTTCTATGTATTACATTGCTCCACTGCAACAGGTATACATTTTAGGTTGGTTACTTCTTTTGTTTTTACGTTAAAATGTCAAATAGAGAAGACAATAGAATAGTCTAGTATTGTAATTGACTTTAAAGATTTGCTGTTATATAATTTCCCTTAAGATGGACATGTCAAAATAGGATGATCCCGGCATTGCAGCGACACATTAGGGCATGAGTTATACTGTTTCAATAAATTACATCACTGTTTGGTTGTTTTGCTGCTGTGTTTTGTGGTGACACACTATTCAGCACACTAGATCCAGTAGGCGGACTAATAAATGTATAACAGACAATGCAGAGAGAAGTGCAGTAAAGGCTCACATGTTGCATTCAGGGAACAATAAACAAAATGGAAAAGACAGTTCTTAACAAATCCCCAGATGTTTTTTGTTTGGAACCGAGCCCTGCCACTGAGTCTGTCATTAGAATTTACATCAACATTTTTTCCTTTTTACCACAGTGAATTACCGCGCCCCATCTGCCTGACCTACGGTGTCTAAAAGGCGAGCAGCGACGGCAGGAGCCACGTCCAACCCACTCACCGGGGCTTCCCTCGGCCAACGGAACCTACGACTCACGAAGCTGTTCCACTGACAGAGCCTTGGCCCCGCTCAAACCTCGCAGAAGCGAGCGTGGCAGCCATGCACAATGGAGAACAGATGTGGTATATGGATAGAGTAATATAGTCTTAGGCTGCCTCTGCTGCACCTGATGATATGGAGCCAATAGAGGCATTTGTCAAATGCGATCAGGTGTGATGGAGGGAAGAGATAGAGTGGGGGTAGATGAAGGGGGAGGGAGTGGGAAAGAGAAGGGGGGGGGGGGGGACTGAACAGCTTGAGCCCTGCCAAACTCTCTTTGGAGCATCAGCTGTGCAGGGACAAAGACTAAAACATGAGCCCACCCCTACATGAGGACAGCTCTTTTCTGAAAGGAGAGTATCGCTTACAACAAATCCTAATCACGGAGGAAAGAATCTCAAAATCACTTCGCTCTGCATTTCCAGGAGAAAGGTAAAACCGGGGACCGTTCACTGTGCCCACTGTGAAACGTTTGGCTCACAAAAAAAAGGTGCAACTGAAATGCACAAATTTTCTAAAATGCCATAAGGTCAGATTTTAATCAAAGGTAAGAACCACTCAGTTCTTCATTTCTGTGTGAACTATGGAGCTATCTCCTTTCCGCTGCTCTTTTCTAAGCCTATGAAAAGGTCCACAAGGTCAGAATAAAGGCCAGTCCAGTCCCCTGAGTGGGGCACTTGAATGGAAAGTCTGAATCTGATTTACAGTTTGGCCACATGTGCAAGCTGCCAATGACTGGGCAGTCAGCCAGCCAGAGTGGGAGAGTAGAGGAGTGAGTCAGTGAGGCTGCAGGTGGCGATGAATGCCGTGCCTATCTCAGTATTCTGAGTACAAAAATTGCGTGTTTTTTTTTTGTTGTTTTTATGTGCTCTCACAATTACACAGAACATTAATACATGCCACATGTCAGTGTGAGGAAATTCATTGTTAAGAAATCAGATTTATGTTCATCTAACAACCCTCAATGAAAGCTTTTTTGTTTGGTTTGGGCAAAATCAGCCTCATCTCAGTGGAATTTTCTATGTCCGTGACATGTGTTTCATTTCTAAAACTCCATTCATAATGACGAGTTTATCTCCTTTACGTAAATGGAAGATTGCATCTCTTTTGCTTGTGTTTTTTCCTCATACCAGATGGCAATGTGGTAATTTAGTTAAATGATTCCTAATTAAAAGAGGAACACCACTGGTGGAGAATTTGTAACATGCCTTTTTTTTTCTTTACCAAAGTAAAACATTAAACCGATACACAAAAATAATTCTGATGTATGTGGCATTTGGCCCATTCAAAGCTGCGGAACCATTTAAATACCATTCACTTTGTAAAAAAAAAGTGTATTTATGTGTTTGTATTCTTCTTTAAGGGCAAATTGCCCAAAAGAAGAAAGAACATTAGCAAAGATTGAAGCAAACGGTGTGGATGGTCATAAGCCACATGTCGGAACAGACATGAATTTACGTAAACTGGCTTCATGAATTCAAGGTTAAACTACTGGTGCTGAAATCTAAATTTGATGTTTGATAGAGCCTCAAATGCTAAAAAAAAATGTGTTTGTGATTACCTGGTCAGGATCTGCTGCACAAAGTCAATATAGTGTCAGCCTATCATAGACATAGACATACATACTGGTGGTAAAATAAAGGGAAACTGAGTGTCGTAATAAGTGGCTGGGAATCCATGTGCCACCAGAACAGCTTCAATGGGCCTCAGCATTGATTCTAGTCTTGATCCTCGTCTGAACTATGGATCACTATGGCAACACTGTTTACTAGTAATCAAGGAGGTCAAATGGAATCAATATGCCAACATTAAGTGACAGCTGTATCAGAACTCAGTGTCATGTGTCCCTACATCCGTTTCTTGGTTCACCCCATTTACATCAGTGAACACAGGCTAAATAGCACAAACACCTCTGAATAATGTAATACAGCTGCACACACTACATCCTCCAAAATAATCATACGGTTGAATCAACAACCCTCTAAAACAATTTTAATAGAAATTGAACATTATAACCATCATGGAGGCGGACTTGCTGTAGTACTGTTGTATTGGACAGCATCCGTTTTAGCTAAATGAACTAGATATCTCATCTGGTTCACCTGGCAGCCTAAAAATCCTCTTTAATTGAATAGTTTTATTATATATTATTATTACCACCATATAAGATGTTTTATCCCTCCTCTTCACCCTTTTAAAGATGGAACTCAGTAATACATTTAATCAGAGACATTTTAACTGACTTACATTGTTCTTTATCTGAGAACATTTTTACACTGTAATTTTACTTCTACTTTAGTAAAATGTCTAATCTCTTTGCTCCTTCTAGCAGCTCTCACCTGTTCAGTTGTTTACATTGAGTTCAGATTAGCCAGTCTCTCTCTCTCACACACACTCTCAGATAGGCAACTGTATTAGAAAGTAGTGCATTTTTAAAATGTCATTATTATTTTTACACAAATTATAATACAAGATGATATATTGTCATCTGATAATTAAAATCTGTCAAATATAATATCAAGTATCAATATCACCTCAACCTCCAGTTCTGGGCTCTGCTGTATCGAGTAACACCTGTACACAGACACACTGTGTTAATCTACAGACAGACATTTGTCACAAGACTCTGCAAAACTGGTCACAAAGTGGGAGCATGTAAATACCACCGTAGCCTGTGTGGGTGCAGGTAATGTGGTCATCTCCAGTGTAGCGTGTTCGGGCATGTCTGCTCAAACATGGGCATTTTAGGTGAGTGCAAACACTCACTGGCATCACCACAACCTAGACTGGCACGCAGCTGGGGCTTGGTTGGCTGGATGGAGGCTGGGGCACATCAGGGCAAGCAGGGCACACTGCCACATCTGGACTATAACATGGGGGCCAGCTATTCATCTTGAAAAAATAAAAACAAATTGCTGCACGCTTTAAATGAAAAAATAAAAACCTATGGCAGTAGAGATATTGGATAAAAGCACTACATACCTACAGGAACAAATAGTGACTGCAAAATTACAACATTGCATTCACATTGTGATCATGGCCGTAGCAGGTGGCTAATTTTTCTTCCTGGAATAAATAATGAAAATAGTCGAAATGTCTTTGTTTGGTGTGTGTTCAGAGCTTCCGCACTTCCATGCGCCTATTAAGATGTATCATGGTTTTCTGAATGTCACTTCTATTTACACACCGTTTCCACATTAAACAAGGTTTGAGCCAAGGTACACACGGCACCAACAGATGGTCAAAATGACAATGAGTCTGTTTTGTCTAGAAGCGGTTTTACACCCAAATCAAATGCATGCACACACAAATAGTCCTAAAAAAAAAAAAATCTCTGTGCCAACTTAAAGGACCTCGTCTAATGATTCTGCTCACAACAGAGCTTCATATTTATGTTTTTCTTTCTTTTTCTTTTATGATTAAATTGATTATACTCATTATAGCATATGGTCACAAAGCAAAAATATTGAGGGCAGGTTTAATAAAAAGAATAAAAGAAAAACAGCTGTAAAGACAGAGCAAACAAGCAGCTCACATTTCTTATAGGCTCAGTTTTTCTCATTGAAAGAAACTTCTGTTGCATTCGACACTGTGAGTTGGCAGCTGAAAAACTCACTGGCAGATGATTTAATACAATCAACCCATCACTTGAGCATGATACTGCCTGTCCGTTTTGTGTAAACCTCATATCACATTCAAATAAAATTCTAATCAAATCAAACTCAAAGCTGTTTCTGATGTAAACAATTCCCTTTTTACTCTCCCAACAACACAGTACCACAACTAACACACACACAAACACACACACACTAAGGTTTTTACGGATGTTCTTCCAAGTTAAACAAATCGTCTCCAATTCTCTTTTGTGCTACTACGAGATGAAAAAACAAAAAAAGACAACCATGGACATCTTGCAGAAAATGTTAAGCGACACTAATTTGGTCACGCCAATTCAATGAATTCAATGAAATACAATTTATGCTGGGACAGTTGGTCCAACTGTCAGTGAGAGGGGGACATTAACATATCCCTGTCTGTAATACAACACAGCACAACAGATGCCTTGACCTGAACCACTAGAGGGAGAAATAAGCTGATTTACCGCAAAAACCAGAGTCAGGGATGTGATAGGTATGGAGAGGTCAGTTTTATTATCAGATCTGACATGTATATTCACTCTTATACTGACACACATCTTTTCAGCCTACGTCATTTTATTTTAGTGGGTAATTCATCTTTAAAATGGATGACTGCTCCTTGGTGGCTTTAACAATGTGTGTTCAGCTGGAGAGGCTGATGCTGGGCTGGCAGTGGGCTTATCAAAAACAAGTTGAGGCAACCCTCCAGGAGGCAAGATGGAGAGAAGGATAAAATCCATGCTTCTGCTCAACTAACCATCAAACCTAATTACATGTGGATAGGACTTATGGGCCACATGTTGGGTTCAAAGTTTCCTGATCAGGAAGTGGCTTGGGAGGGAGCTTTGGTGCACGTATATGTGTGTATGTGTGTGTGTGAGTGTGAGAGACAGATAGAGGGGAAAAAGAGAGAGAGCCTGGTCAATGTGTCCGTGACCGAAAGATTAGGCTGAGAGACAAGACTTGGTGCCAGATCTTGGCTCTGTGCCATTAGTTCAATCAAGCAGACTTATTTAGCTTTTAGACAATTCGACCAGAACCCTGAGATACCACTTCAGAAAATAAGCTAAAGATTATTCATGGCATGGCAGCTAAGATAGGGATCTGTTGTCACTCTCCAGCATCCTCTGCACGTCCACCAGCTCACTGCATTATTCCTTTCTAAAGGAGAGAGTGCACTGTTTAGAAAAGGCACACAGGCACAAACACAAGACGCTATAGAAATCATAGTATCTCTAACGTAGAGGTCAGCAGAGCAGAGGAGAACACAATGACGGCCAGAGCAAAAATGAGCTTCACAACTCAACCTTCAACTGCTGTTTAAAACTTATCGGCCGATATAGGGTGAAACAGAAATATCAAAGATCCTTTATAGAGAGGATTTCCTATTGTATTCAATATAGCTCTTATCAGGGACTTAAGGTTTAACATGGCTTAGTATTGCTTAAAAAAACAGCATTATCATTATTATGATCACTATCACCATTATTCCACGGTGATTTCATTTCTTATAACTACATATGTATTTGTCACCAGTGTAGACGCACAAAAGCGTTTAAAATGTTCTTATTGTGGAAGGAAGATGGACTGATTATTTCACCTCAAATGTAGATGACAAGTAACATAAATCTTGTCATTACATTGTCAAACTTTTTTTTTTCCCCTGCACTAGGGCGGTCCATGAAAGCAACCCAGGAAGTTGCTGAGTCAGGAAGAAACCCAGCTTTTGTTAATATCAGAGAGTAACTGTGCTTCTTTTTTTTCCCTCCAACCATCACAAAAGGCCTTCAGAAATAAACTGCCAGGGAGAGATAGCGCTTCTCCAATTTACTCATTCAAATTTGGCTGTTTATGGTTTGAACAGTTAATGATCCAGAATGACCACATTTCGGCTTCATCTTTTTCAGATTTTGAAAATGGTCCTGAGACTGATATATTACTTTAACAAATGTATTGCTTGATATAAATGACCACCTGCAAGTTTGAAAAAAAAAAAAAAAAAAACGGCATGAAATTATTTCCTAAACAGATCATTATACAATTGGAAAATGCCTCCAACCACAATAGGACTTTGAGTTAGAAATCTTAATTGCATTGCGAGATGTTCGAGCCGCCGTCTGTCTCTGCTTGTTTCCAGCGCCTGAAAATCAAATGAGTACTTTTATTAGCTCTATTAACTAAACACACATTCAAATAGGTGGATAAGTGGACTCATTTTAAACTCTAACCAATAATGTGAGACACACAATCAGTGGTCAATTTACATCTGTAAATGTTCTTCTCAACAGAGTGCGTGTATGTGTGTGTCCCTCAATGAGAGCTACAAGAGATGATGATGACTATGAAACATGTCAACAACTACAGTGTTCATGGTCACCAGAGGTTGAATCCTCTCATAACTTTTGTTGTCTATTGACTGATAATCCAAAACCACAATGTCATTGTTTTCAGTCTGGTTTAACAAAAGGCTTATAAAAATGTTACAACAAAAAATACCAATATTAACCAATGTGCCTTTGGTGTAACAGCCTGGATCTGAATCCTGGTTCCTGTACTTAATACACCTCTAACACTGGCCAGTGACTGTTGCCATTAATAAATGTGACGTTTCATTCATTCAAAAATAACACTGCCTCTCAGCACAATCCAGCCAGAGATGACGTTACCAACAACAACATACTCACTGCACATAACTATACAGGCTCACAGAGCTGTGCTGTGGTAGACGGCTCATTGGTTCAGAAACAGTTCAAAAACAAATTCTGACAAAATGGTTAAACTTTTTATGAAAAAAACCCCCAAAAAACTAGACTAAAAGGTGATAAAAATAAAGAATGAACGCACTCAACATATTTGAAAAAGAGCTGTATAAGACATAAGACGCTACAACAGCATGGAAATAAAGCTGGAACCTCTGTCTTCACTTATTTTTGCTGAAACTACTTTTTTTTGTTGCAATTACCCCATTTTGTTTGGCCTACTTCTGCTCCAACTAAATATTACTGGATGTAATGAGTCTGTCACTACCAATGTTGGACTTTGCAGCTGTATCAAAATGAAACCTAACAAGCAATTTCTAACAAGTGTATTTAAGATGGTGGATGACTTTAGGCCTTAAATATCTGGATAATCTAACATTTTAAACAGACCTGGGGATACCTAGACACACACGCAGACGTGCAGGAGTAAGCAGTAAGTGTTCCAGATAAGTGAAACCTTTGAGACTTCATTAGCCCTTCACATCAAACTGCAGAACATTGTGTACATTTCCATGAAAGAACATTTACCCGGTGATTTCAAGAAGTCTATGCGAATGTGTGGGAGGCACTCATGGCATGAGCTGTAGCTGCCTGTGGACCTGGTCACACTGCAGTAGGTGGCTGAAGAAGCACAGGCAGTGGGTTACATCAAGTCATTTTTTCAACACCTATACTGTAGTCACATTGTTCTATATGCATAAAAAGAAAAGACACACTGTCAGTATTGTGGGATAACAGCCAATCATAACAAACACTCACAGCATAGTGTGCGTTCTGCGGTTTCTTTTAATGTGACTGCTTTTGGTGTCTCATTTCACAAAAGTCAGGTATATCAAGAGGATATTATTAAATCTGATTGCTGCTGCACGGGAGGCCACAGAAGAAACTTATTCTGACACTGACATACCTCTATTTTTTTGCTTATACAGACTGTAAATTGGCAGTTAGGAGAAAAACTCATGTGTCTATTTATTTATTTATTTTTGACAGCTTTTTCTAGATAAGTGTATGGATTTTTTTTTTTTTTCCATTTTGAAAGATCCACTGCTGGAGACGGCAAAGACTGCCAAAATGCCCCATCTACCAGCACATTACACCGTTTTTCTTGTCGGTTCACTGTAAACCTCTAATATGTGACTAAAGCATCAGAGTTGCAGCTAAAACTCAAGCATTTCTATTGTGGCCACCTTGCTGTTTAGGCATTTGGGATAAATCCACACAGAGAGCCGTGCAAATACCTTGAGCAAATGTCTCAAGATCTTTCAAGGCTCCGCGTGCATTCGCTATGAGAGCCGTGCATCGTCATCATTCGAGTCGCACCGTGTCAACTGCCTGTTCTGCCAGGTGTTTGCTGAATCATGTTTCACTATCACTGGTTTCCTGGAGCTCGACATTCGTGGGATGAGGACCGCTGACAACCCACTGTTAAGGAAAATGTCTGATGAGCATGAAAGGGGTTATTTAGGTTGAAAAGCAGTTTTGCATCCACTTTAAAAGCCTATCAGATGAGAGCTGAAATTTGACACGGTCATCTTGTTTCTCATTTGGCTGTGGCATGCAAAGACACAAGGTCTGTCACTCAGAGGCCGCCACTGGATTCTGTGGCCCTCAACTCAAATATGCTCATCTCTGCTGGTCTTTAAACATGCACTCAAAATCAAAACTGGAAACTCACTGCCTGAATCCATCTATCCAATTGAGACAAGATAACTAATAACAGACAAATTATTGTATTGCTCTTGTCCATATGCTGAGTCTAATGGCATTAACAAAAACGAATTGGAGTGAGGAGTTATCAAAAAGTCCAATCAGTAAAACCAGGATAGAGCTACTTTGACTTAACCACTTAAATGTTCTGAGTTTGCTTTTCAAAAGAAACATCTGCTGATGTGAAGCAGGCCTCTCAACAAAAAAATAAATAAAAGAGAGAGAGATCTCAGACTGCTTAGGATCCCAAATTGTTGATGTGCATAAAGCTGGAAAGAGTTTATTTATTTTCATGTTCTCACAGAATTTCAGAACTTGCAACGTAATTGGAGCCAATTTCAAGTCAAAATCCCACAGACCCATTTAACACGTGGTTTTCCACCGGCACTAAACATGACAAACGTCATTTTCTCAAAGTATTCCCTTGGATCTCTCGTTGCATTAATGCTCTAGCAGGCTGCCGCCCCTTCAAACCCTTTTCTCCATGCCAATCCCCAGAACACATGCAGCATATATATCAATACATATTCCCCGTGCATCTGGGAAATAAAATATTCTTTGACTCTTGGAAGTGCTCTCCCACATACGATTCCCTACAGATCTGGCTGCAGTTTGTGAGGCTGAAGTGGAGACACTGAGGTGGAGGCGTCCACCTCCACACCAGTCTGATGGTGAGACTGCTGCAAATTACTCATGACACTTCCTCTGATGACATTTTTCAACTGCCTCCCCGCTGAATGGCATCTTCGCTCCTCCCTCCCCGACCATCCACCAACACCCCGACTCAACACACACATTAATTCCCCCCTTTATTCATGTCACAATAGCGCGGCAGAGATTGCCGCCTCCTGCCTTCACCTGATTGACCCCTTTGAGCAGGTGCTGGATCTGATCCAATCACAGTCAATCTTCTTTAAACATTTCATTCTTTAAGCAGAACAGGGGCTCAAAATTCCATCATTCAATGACCTGATCAGTTGCCGATAACACAATCAAGCCAATCCCGGCTTATCCCTGGGGAGCCATTTCAGGAGGACAGCTGGGAGATGAGACTACAGACCTACAGAAAGGTGTCAATCTCCGCTGATCCACGGATCTCTTTGTGAGCCGACTATACTGAGTAGCACCCAGTTGTTGGAGGAGGCCGTTTCGTAGGTATTTTTTAAGGATCAGCAACAGTCAGGGATCAATTGGATTTTTTTGTTAAAGGTCTAATCCTTTAAGTAAAAATTCAGTAACCTGCTGTAAATACAAACATTCACTCTGGCACAAAGACACACACACAGACAAAAAAAGAAAAATGATGTGAATACCATAGCTCAATTCTTCAGCGGCCATTTAAAAGGTACTCTATTGGATATGTTGCTGGGCCACTGGGCAAATAAAGGTCAAGGGGGATATGAAATAGTTTGTCTAACTGGCCCTTTCCCCCGTGTGTCCCTGCAGCACCACAGCCGTATCCACATTCATAGCCAATTCATTTATATTGCTCTGCCCTTCTCGCTGCTGGTCTCAGTCACTAACTACAAGTGACTGCAATGAGATTGAAGCCTCTGGCTAAATCTCCACTGTGAGGCACATGCTCCATCAGTGCTGCTCTGATCACTCCTTATAATCACTGGAACCAGACTATATCCTCAACTGATTGGCTAAGTCACAGCAGAGAGGAAACAATCACAGAATGTCAGCAGATGATGGACACCCAGACGTTGGAGTAGTAGTGGTCACTGTGAGCTACCATGTAAATGGCATGCAAATGTGCACCTGCACTAGCGGAAGGAGTGGAATGAAGGACTGCAGCCTTTTGATTAGGTTCTTTTCGCTCATATGAAGTTTATTTTTTTCCCCTCCGCTGTAATCATCCATGTTTTCCATTTCAGCCAATGAGCACATCACAAAGGCCTATTTGACTTTTGATTTTCTCAAACCTCCTATCACTTTTAATACAAGTCCAGAGTGCATTTGATGTCCAACTTCGCAGATCCCAGTTAGAGCTGTGTGTGTATGTGTTGTAAAAGCTTAATTGCGCTGTCACCCGAGGTGAAATTTCTATTCTGCAATCAAACAGATAACACAAGGACAATGATATGAATGTCACATCAGCGATAGTTGGTGATTTGTCCTCTCTGCAGTGATTCAGTTGCGCTTTTTAAAGAGATACTAAAAGCAGCTCTAAATAATACTAAAAGTTTCTAATGAGACAATGCAGCTTCATTACGTTAGAATAAAGAAATATACTACATCACATCACATCACAGATACCTGATGACAGAGTTTATTCTGCTCTCATTTTACAACAGTATATGCTACTTAATTTGCTAATCAGTCTCACCAGGGTTGCTTTATTTAATTGAAATACCTGTAAAGCTCCGGTGCCGTTAAAGGCCTAAGTACTCCAGCAAGTGTGCAAAATTAATTCACACAGTCTTTTAAGATGGTCACACACTGTTATTTTTATGCCATTTATAAAATCTAAGGGCATGCAAAATGTCAGCTGTGGTATTCGATTATCAAAGCCCCAGAACAAATTTCCTGCAATGACAAAGGAATCTTTTTCTGATGCTTTTTATAATTTCTTTTCTTCCCCTCATCTGCTTCCTCTCAGTCAAAGTATGAGAGAAGTATGCAGACGTTTCCCTGGCCAGAGGTGAAACGCTGCAGAAGCAGCACACAGCTCCTGGAGGCTCAGACAAGACGCTCTCACTCATCTTTTCAGTGTCCTCCAACAGGTGTCATCACTCACTCAGTCACATCCTACAACTGCTTTTTTTTTTTTGCACTGTAGGACCATTGTCACATCTTAGGATTCAGTAGTGACCTTTGTGAGTCTACCTTTATCCCTCCTGAGCCCCGTGGCAGTGAACTGGTTAAGCTCCACCTCCTCCTTCCATTCAGCTCCACCTACAGGATCTGGCTCTAGACCAGTGGAGCATGAGAACCAGGACAGCCTGGACATAAAGGGACGATTGTGGCGACCCAGCGACATGGAAGCAAGTAGCTGTGATGAAAACTAAAAGTCAGCGTCAAGCTTGCACATGCAGCACCACCCAGCCAGTGGACATGAGTGCAGAAATGGAGTCAGTGAGCAGGAGATGGTTCAGCTTAGCCAAATAAGGGCACTATGAGGTGCACTCAAAGCTGATTACAATAAACCAATGAGGAAGCATTAACCACCCCAGCTAATGATGCCTTTAATTGTGGGGGGAGAGCTCTCCTCATGCCTGGGCAGGGCTCTGCTGGTTCGTCACATCCAGCTTTAGAAAAGGTGTTATCACACATACTCCATCTTTAATCAAGTCCTGGCCTCAGTGGGACAGTTTGGGGTGGTAGGGTCTTTTGTTAACAGGTGTTTGATTTATTGGGAAATAAGAGGGTATTCTAGTCTAACATATAAGAAAGAAAGTGGAAAAAAATGGTGAAAAGCTGAAAAGTGGACCACTGAAATCTCTGCAATGAACTATTTTGCAGGTTTGTAGATCCAGTAAACACATCTGCTTCTTTGACCTTTACCCAAGCACGCAGTATATAAACATCACTGCAGCTATTAGTCAGTTCATTTATTAGTAAATTGTTTTGACTTATCTAATAATCATTGTTTTCATTTTTAAGAATAAATCATACCAAAAATAGAAATCAATATTTGCATTTTCTAGACTCTCAAATACACAGACTTGATGTGTCCTTCACAGATGATAGTAAATGTTTAGTGGTAAATGTTTGGACTGTTGGTCAAACAGTATGAGACATTTGACATCACTGTCACATGTTTAAAATTATAACAAGCATTTTCCAACATTTTATAAACAAAATGATGAATTGATTGAATAATAATCAGCAGATTAATCAATGGTGATTAGAAGCTGATTTTATGCATAATAATATAAACATTTTCTCAGTGCAGTCACCTCTGCTCTCAAGGCTGATATTTGGGAGTGTTTCTGCTTGTTGTGCAAACCACAAAGGCAAAGGCAAGGAGGTAAATGCATTAACATGCTTATAAATGACTGCGCATATTGCAAACCTAACGTCATTATCAGATAAAAATAGCAACACCATGTAAAACGAGTGGGGGCTGCATATGAGGAAAAAAAAAAAAATGGGATCTCTATAGTCCAACATTGTCTTTTCTTACAATTTGTAAGTCTGCACAATAGCACATAATAGCACAAACAGTGCACTGATTAATTTGACTTTATTGCAAGACAGAAATAGCAGCAGCCTCCAGTGAAGAGTCCTTGAATATAAAGGGAGGCCAGGCAGTGCTGATAAGATTGTCTCATCTGGCTTGCAGGGCTTAGGTGCAGTGTGCTGCCTGAGAGAGGAAGAAAAAAAAAAAAAAAAGGGAAGGCGGGATGTGGCTACTATTAGGCAGGTAATGGGATCCATCTGAGGTGCATTTGAATCAGTCAAACACAACCACACTTCAGTTCCATTCAAATGACTGTCACAATCACTTCAAATGCACACCTTAAGCGTGTACTGTAGGCGACAAAAAAAAAAAAAAAAAAAAAAGTGGCTCAGACTGTGGAGCAGCTCCTCTGAAGTTGTGCCAAGCTCGGGCATGTGCTCTGTCCTAATGGTGATGGCTGGGAGAGTGGCAGTGAGACTGATGTGCATGAGAGCTGTCAGCCTCTCCCCATAACAAATGCCACCTCTCTTCCCCTGACAGAATGGAGGCAGAGGGGGAGGGGCTGAGGCGGGAGAACGGGGAGGTGTGGAGGTTACAGACAGAACCTGTGACCCAATTGTGGCCACACCAGCTGTTTCCCCTCCACTGCCTCCCAACCATCGCCATCTCTGCAGACCACATCCTGCTAATTGGCCTATGCTGCCTCATACGCACACGTGCACACACACACGCATACATACACACATACACACAGAGAGAAGAACAGAAGAACATTTACAGGTGCCTTAAGCTGTAGTTGTGTGATGATTGATAAGTGCTTCAAAACACTACACACCACTTCCCTGAAATACACACCACTAGCTGCCCTGCCACTGTGCTGGCTAATGTCCCCCTTGACATGCACATAGGCAGACAGACGGAGAGAAATAAAGAAAGACAGACTGATGACTGACACACATACTGCCACCAAGATTCTATGGAGGGGAAACTGAATTAATTGGTTTTCCCTTCTGTGGATAAGTCCTCTGAGTGGTGTGTATGTGGCGATAATGGTAGGTTGCCCTGACAGGCAGGTTATTTAATAAATCCTGGAATGTGTAAGGCAGAAAGGAAGGACACACATGAAACAGAGAGAATGATACCTTCCTTTTTTTCCTTCTTTGCTCTGTATCTTGTCTTGCTGTAGGCCACAGTATCTGCTCTTATTCCTACTCTGATTTCTGATTTCGCTGAAGACACTCAAACCTGCTCACTCACTCTCTCTGACACACACATACACGCACATACACCCCTAATCATGCACCCACATAAATACACTTAATCGCTGACACACTCACGCATGGCGAGAGCAGTACGGCAGACACATCCAAGCATGCACAAGTAGGCTATAAAAGCACACACAGAAACATGCACAAGATCTTGCTCAATCAGTCTGATTTGTTTGTTTCCTCCTAAGCATTTGAGGATTCCTCAAGGAGGAAAAAAACTTTGTATAATCAAGTCAATTATGTCATTCAATCAAGTCGAAAATCATTTCGAGCCCTTTCTCAGATCAACTGATTGCAAAGTCGTGCTAAATATTTGCTTGCTGCGTTCTATTGTGCAAATAAGGCGTCTTCATTTGGTGTGGCAGGCCAGGCCATGGTGGGGTCTTCAAAGCCACTTCCACAGAGAAAGAGCAAAACAAAGTCCTTCACCTTGTAGGCTTGTCAAGAAAATATCACTGGATATTATAAGGGAGAGCTGGTTGCATATCGTCTCTGACCAAAAAAACCCCAAACAGTTTCTATTAATTTATAACAGCTCTTTTGTCTCCTTCAGGACATGGAACATTATGTGCCGATGAAAAATCCATCCTCAGTGAAATTGTTTAAACTCAAGGTCAAGTGCTGATGTTACAGGAACTGTATCAGCTGAAGGTGACCTTGACTGATGTGGAATATGACATGAGGGAAATGGATCTCGGCTCAGTATGGGGAAATTATCTGTGAAATGCTGCCACTGTATCAAAGCCTGTTTGTGGTGTGCACATGCCTGAGACTCTGTGTGTTTGTGTGTGTGTGTGTGTGTGTGTGTGTGTGTGTGTGTGTGTGTGTGTGTGTGTGTGTGTGTGTGTGTCTCTGTGTGTCTGTGTGAATGTGTGTGGTATGCATGTCATTGTACAGCGGGGGTGTGCATGTATGCCTCACTCATCTGGGTGTGCTGGTCATGACAACAGCAGGCAGAAACTGCTGCAGCAGACAGGAACAAACAGCTGAATATGAATGAGATGGGCGTGTTTTTCTTTCAGAACGCATTAGAATAATGTTGTCACAACATCAGAACCCCAACTTTGATTTCGACACCAACTTAGGTTTGATTTTAATGTCACACCACCACCGATAAGAGAAATCATTACTTGGTTTTCAGTCCTTTTTTTTTTTCTTCCTTTTTTTTTTGCAGATTTGTTCATGGCAGCCGGTTGTCATTGCTTGTTTGCTCTGTAAGCAAAATGCATGTTGTTGACTATGCATGGTGGGCTGTGTGAAGCCATTGCTTGTCGCAATTGAAATTTATTTGTCTTGCTGTCAGGAGAGGAGCCAAGCTGGAGCTGCTGGCTTCTTTTAAGGCTGGGGTTTTGTGAGGGCTACAGCTGGAGTGCTGGCCATGTGGGCTAGACCGCAGTGAAACTGCTGGAGTGACAGGGGGTGCTGTACACTGACTGTACACTCAGACTTTAATTAATCAAATGATCATCTTCTGTGTTCACCTTAATGATTATATGAATTCATTTATTGAAATTATCTAAGAGCACAGCATCCTATGGGATCAAAGAGCACAGAAATTCTGGTTGTTGCGACAACACTATGCAGGCGAGTAACAACAATAATAGAGACAGACTTACCTTCCCAAACTGTTCAAAATACTGCTTCACATCTTCCACTACTGTATTGGCTGACAAGCCACCCACAAATATTTTCTTTGTTCTTGTGACCATCTGGGAAGAAAAGGGCGAGAGGAGAGGATTAGTGACTAGGCTTCAAATGCATTGCACAACACCTTTAATGAGGCTTCAAACACAGAGTGAGCAGCACCTGTGTGCACCTGTGGCGAGGAAGAGGAAAAAGGAGTGAATATGAATTGTCACTAAACCGTAATAAAGAGATTCGCTCCGTAAAGTTTCAAAAACACATCAGTCTTACAGTATTAGAGTAAAAAGCAAGGTCACAAATGCTGGAGGAAAAAAAAATACTTGTGTGCGTTTATTCTGAGATTTTAAATCAAAGCGGGCTGTCGCTGCATTAAAGACTGCCATTTCATCTGTGAAAGTTTTTCGGTTATCTTTAAGAAACTTCAACAAAAAAAAAAAAAACAACAAAAATAATTTATGGACTTTGAAAGGACAATTAATGAGAGCTGTAAGATGGAATCAGAGTGCATTAAAGCCTCATTTAGTTTCAAACAGCAATAATATTAAGGATTATTACCCACAGCATCAAAAAGGGCACGAACATCTGCTGCTGAGAGTACATGCTAAATTTAGAAGGACAATTTCTCAGGGAACTACAGTAACAATCCAACACCACTGAGTGTCAGATCTGTGCGGGACTATTTCTTTTCCACGTACAAGGCTGCAGCGATTACAAACTAACCAGTGAACCTATTGAATGGTTTATTCGCACAGACACTTAACACACTACACGTAACATGTAAATCCAACTTTATATAACCATGACATTTAATCTGCGACACATTACAAGGTCTGACTCATTTATAGATATAAACAGGCAGGGAAAACATGTGAAGGAACACAGAGCAATACTGAGGCTCCATGTCTCACTGACATCTGTGTGTTACTGTGTGACCTCGTCTGACTCCACATTGAGAAGCTGCTCCAACACTGTGGAGAGAGGGACGCTGACCTCAGCCTGTTTCAGCTGACCTGTCCTTATCTACATACAAAGACGACGGGACTGCAAATGACTTAGCGTGTTTGATATAGACTGAATGTTTCTGTCTTGTTTAGTTATTGTTAAGAAATAAGGGTCAAGATATAGGAGACTGAATGACAAAAGCTCTTAACTAGTACAATGACAGTATCAACAAATGGTCCAACAGATGATGTGGTTGACTTGTTTCCCTTGCACTTCGTGGCAGATAGAGAAGAGTAAGGCAGGTTACAGAAAAACAATTTCCCTGTATGTAATCTTTATCCGTCTCCTATAAAGTACCGAAGCCACGCCACAGCTTGACAATTCACTGATATGATGTGGAATATAATGATTTTAGATGCACTGCTCTGCAAACAACAACAAAAAAGAAAGAGGGGCAAAAGAAAGAGGAGGCTGAGAAAGTCACAGCTCTGATCTCCCTTGGCTCGCCAGAATTTAACAAAAAGAAATGATGGGAGCAGGAGGAACACACTCTGGAGATGCAGAGCAAACAATCAAGAAGGTTCAAAGAGTCTACCTTGATCAAAATGCTGACCGTAACACTTTCGATCTATGAAAGAAGCTTAACACTAAGGAAAAAACAGCAACATTCAGCTAGAGCTGAAGTAACCATCTGTCAAGTGCTTTCCAGGTGCACGCAGTCTCACAGGCACATAGCCCGCACATATGTACACAGCCTCCCACACATGGGCCCTCTCTTATTACAGTTTTTTTGGCTATACTGTGATTTTCATGTTTTTTCTTTCTTTTATTATGTCGTCTTACAACCAAATTCAATTAAGCCAATATTTGTTAAAATATGAAAAGAGAGTAGAGATACATTTATCCAAATGTGCTTCTATGAATAAAACAAAAACTGTAATACATTTCAGGGGTCCACATTCATCCTCCTTTATAGCTCCAATTTAAAACTGAAAAAGAGGATGGAGCTGTGTGCACAGCATGGACTCCAGGGCTGGAGCTGCTGGTAGCTACAGGAGGAAAATGTAAGAGTTTAGCCCAGAGACCACGCACTCAACCAGTCCAAATATAATCATGGATGTTTTATTACACTCACAAGAGCAACGCATTTTATGCAGCGCATCATCAGGTTCATGATGGAATATACAAACACAGTTTGCGTGGTAATTACCAATGGCATACAGGTAAGCATAATGGGTTTGACCATCTCAGACAACCAATATAGGTACAAGAGTCATTACAGATAATGTGCAGCCATACCACAGAGCCATACACACTAGAGATAATTGAAAGGTGTTTAATATACATTTCAGTTTTGAGCCTTACAAATATAATTTGACACGCTATGTGGCTCTTAGGGCTCATCCAAATACTTAAAGTGAACCTATTATGCCTCACCTCCAGCTCTATATTTTTATTCTTTTCCACTACAGTAGCTTTGCATGATTCACAGTTTAAAAAAAAAAAAAAAAAAAAGGAAAGGAAAGAAAAACTACTCATTTATCTCTAACTGCTAGTTATGCAACCCCACGTGCCTCTGACTGAAATGGGCAATATTAGCCTTGGGCCTCCTTAAGAGGCGGCCTTTCTGATTGGTCCGATGTCTGTCACCACCTCCTCCTCTCATCAGTATGGAGGTTCTGATTTGTAATTATCCTACAGGGCATTACAGCTGTAAATCAATGACCAGATACCCATCACAATGCTAACATGCCAGCATGTACTTGTAGCACTGGTAAATTTGCTATATCATGCTAATAACCAGTGTTGGGCATGTTACTTTAAAAAAGTAAATACTTATAGTAACTAATTACTTTCCCCAAGAAGTAACTGAGTTAGTAACTGAATTACTATAAATGTAACTTATTGCCAGGAAAAGTAACTAATGGGTTAGTTTTTTTTATAAAAGGCTCAAATATGTCAAATTACTTGGACTTGTCCCCCCTAACCCTCTAACCATAGCCCTAACCTCCTGTTTATCTGGAACTAACCAACTCACTCAGTATTCTTCCGCACAAGTAGGCTCCACGACACGCTGTACAGATAGTTAGCAGGTTAGTTCCAGATTTCCGACTAGTTGATACTGTAGACTTAAATGTGAATATAACTTACACTTGAACAGGTGTATTATTTTGTGATGGGACTTCTTGAGTCAAGTAACGGCAACGGCGCATTTTATTGTCTGTAATGGTAACGGCATAATGGGAGAAACAGTAACTTTGTTTAGGCCTACTCGTTACTGAAAAAATGAGCAATGTTAGTAACAACGTTATTTTATAACGCTGCTACTCCTCTCACTGCTAATAACGATAAGCATGTTAGGATGGTAATATATACACAATAAAATCCTGACCAAGTAATATTATGTTACATGCTAATTGTTGTCCAAATGCAAACTCCAGGAGCTGAGATGCAGCGTTACCATGGTAAATAATGATTGCCTCAAAGCACCTCAGACTGAGCCAAGTCTGACAACAAACTGACTGTGAGGTGAGTGTATGGAGAACAAACTCTGGTTTTTCCTCAGGCGTCACCCTGTTTGTTTCTGCCCAGTTGTTGGAGGAGTCGGGGGGTGGAGGGGGGTATAACAATAGCAAAGTTGTGTCATCCATCCAGCAGTTTAATTTCCTGCTGTGTAATGAGCATCACAGGTTGACAGGGAAGCCTATGGCAAAAGTGTTTTTAATTTTACTGTGCATTGTTTGACTACTTGTGAACATGCAAAATATCAACTGGCGGGTTTCAGGTTATACACTGGCCAAGGCCCAGCAGCTGAACCATCCTCCAATAAACCCCCTTCCTCCTCCTCCCCCTCCCCCTCCCCCTCCTCCTCCTCCTCCCAACATCATGCCTCAGGCCTCAGAGGTTATCAGGCTTGGATGCTGCCGCCGGCAACCCCAAGCCAGACAGCTGCTGATAAACTGGCTGTGCAAGTATTTATCAACATCACTCACTTTTATCATTGCCAATCTAGGTAAAAAAAACAAACAAAAAAAAACCAAGTCAATGTTCATCTCTGCTTGCCTCTCTACATCAGCTGTTTGCCCCACTTCCCTTCTGGGCCACCCATTCCCCGGTCATTGTACGGCCTTGTTCCATCAGGCTGCAACCAGTCAAGTTTTCACCAAAGTCTTTATTCTTTGACATGTCAACCCCAAAGCTGATGGGATTGCTTGAGTCCTGCTACAACACAATTACTTTCTCTATTTCTCTCTCCATGGTGACAACCAACATTATAAGCCTTATAGCTTTATATTGTGTCCCTTATGGCTGTACCATTTGGTGGTGCCATTGTTTAAGATACTAGAAAGCCTATAAATGATTGTAACATCTTTTCAAGTGTTTTTATGCATTTTAAATAACACATTGTTTATCAGTTATTTAAAGACTACTTAAAGAAGTGCCATTATTTTTTACATGTAAATCACCAGCAAGTGCAATAACAGCAAAATAACTGGATGAAATGACTACGAAATTGCATTTGATTTGACATGGCTCATTTTACATTATAATAAATGCATTTTTAAAGCAAATCACAAACTACACAATAACAACCACTGGGGAACAGAAAATTCACTACACTGCAACATTAGTTCTGATCATCTGCATGTGGCTGTATTATTTTAAAAGTGTTTTTCAACATGTCAGTTCAAGCTGACAGATTTAAAAATGGACCACTCTTCAACCCAGTTTTTCCTTTAACCCAATTTTTCAAACATTCAGTTATTTTTGCACATCCCAAAGAGACAGTAAGGAGAGTTATGAGTGTGCATGAGCGGGTGCATGTGTGCTTGCACATGAATGTGTTTCTAATTTCTTGAGTGCATGAGGCCGTGAGTGTGAGACGCTGCAACAATTACTGCCCTAGTGCATTACCATGGTAATAAAAGGCATGCCATAGACACATAAAGACAGGGAGGGGGAAAAAATGTAGAAAGCTTCTGGTGCACTCTTCTTTACACCTGTTAGCAGTTTTTAACAGCGACAGACAGAACAAAATGACAAACGCTATTCCTCTAAGAATAGCATGACCTTTAATACGAGGGCATCAGGAAAAATCTCCTGACTCACAATGGCTGTCACTTTGGCTCTAAACCATTTTAATTTTTCCAAAAGTTAGGAAGACACAAGTTTAATTTCGTGACTTGTACATTCTGTGACTCATAAAAGCCGTAACAACATCTGCACCATCTTGATTGTAATAAAAACACAACTCAAACTGACAGCAACCATCTTTTTCATAACTTCAACTCTGCATTAAAATTGTAATTGTCAATGCATCACGTTCTTTTTTGCCAGCTAATTGAACATTCAGGCCAAAAATAGCTATTCCCCCGGCTCCGAAATCACTGCCAAACACTGTTAGTGGTCTCCGTTGTAGAGTTGGTGCTGGTATTTTAATGCTGTTGTCAGTCCACATAAAAACACCCGATTCAGGTCACATGAACACTATCCAGAGAGTGCTTAAAACTGGCTGCTTTGTCCATACACCTCAACAACAGTGTCCTCTTCCTACCCCGCAGCACACACACCAAAACACTCCTGGTTGTTGAGTAGCCAGGAAGTGGTTGTAGAGGCTAGCACATAAACATCATACAAATCACATCACATAAACATTTAGAACGCATAAATAAATCATCTCCATTTGTTGGACAAGAGTAAGTTTGGTCTATTCTTACACTGGCTGTGCTTTGTGGTGTGGTGGGAGCTTGTCTTTCTGTGTGCATGAGCGGGACACCACAGTGCACGTCGCAGCCTCATTAAGATGTTTAACTGGACGTATGTAAAGTTTAAGGTCTAAAGTTTGTGCTGAACGTTCAGATTTCTCTTTCTTGCGGTAATCTGCCTAATCATTTTAGTACAGTGAGGAGGGGGAGGTGGTGGGGAGGGAGGGAGGCTCCAAGACACAGGCCAGTCAGCCAGGCTAGTGAAAAGTGCTGATAAAAGCCAAATTACTTGAACTTGTCAATAACATGAATCACCCAGGTTCAAGTGATGCTTATCTTTTGTCAGCCATAAACATGAATCTTAAACGTTTTAGAGGTGACTTTTTGGGCAAACTTAGACAATTACACAGTTGCATGGGAACAATATCTATGCAAAACACACAGCTGCAGTTTGGCTCCTTTGACACATCCCTATGACACACAAAACAACAGAACAAACTTCTTTTTGGGCTACATGAGGCTAATAATTACATATAACCCCTGCATTAATTGTGTTACTTAAGACCAAACATTTTAACTGTAATTTGCATGCGTGTGTGTATTTTTCCTTACTAACTAGAGCAATGCACCTCATTGCAAGCCCCTCACAATACCGTGCTTCAGCTTTAAGTATGTGCTACAAACGTTGGGGCTGCTGTGAGCGGCGAGGAAGCTGAAGAAGCTGAGCCTGTAGCGGTACTGCAGCGCACAATATTATTGTTATTTGTGGAAATTTTAGGACTTTTACCTGTTGTAGAAAACTCTTTGAAATTAAATTCAAAGAGCCTCTACGTTTCACCTACAAAAAAGCTATTAGTGTTTTAACCATGCATACAGAACTGAGACCGCAAAGACAAGCCGTGAATGTCATTAACTCCCCAAGTAGGAGCATTTATTTCCTCACATGAATATGGTGTGAAACAATATGAAGCAAGTAGGAGAGAACCAGGCAGAGTGGAAGAAGAAATGTGTCACGTATTTATGCAAATGTTTGAGATTTTACACAGACACTCTCTGGTGCTGATGCTCTAACTATGTTTTCTTTTAAATTCCATTCAGAGTAAGCGTGGCTGTGATAGATAATGACAAAGACATCTAGTAGTTTTACTAGGAAAACTGTAAGCCCACACTATTTATAGTGGGAGGGGGTGAAGATGAAAATGTGTACTCTGGAATTACAGATCAGTGTCTTCACTTTCCCCCATCCTATTTTTCTAATATGAAATTTTTTATATCATTCAAGGAGAGACTCTCACCCTGCAAAGTTGGCTAAGATTTAACGAAACAAATCTGGCTGAACTGGCCATTATTCAGTCCAAAAATACCCAAACATCCCAGCTGAAAACATAAACTTGAGAATTGCAGCAGTTTCTCTAATTGACCAGGATATTTACTATCACTACAGACTGTCTACTGCAAATGAAAACAGCTGCTCTCAAAAAAATTGTGCTGCTGAACTTGAATTATTGGTTGAAAAGAAGGCAATTTTTGAGCTGAAAGCATTTGTGATTTCACAAAAAGGTGGTTTTATGTGAGGAAATATCACCGAACCAAAAAGTATCCGTTCTGAAAAATGGGAGATTTCTGGTTAAACTTTTAAACTCCTAAAAACTTTAATAAGTAGCTATTTCCGGCTGCAGTCATACCACACTGGACTGGTGTTGATGTGAGCCATTAAAAGTCAGGAGAAACACATTCAATTAGGAAGCCACAGGGAGAAACAGAGGTAAAGTCATTTGAAAAATAATAGCAGCCAGTTGCATTGCCGTTCTGTCTCTGCTGTGGAAGTGAAAGGAGAGCTCCTGTAAAGTAACTTCATAATGCATCTTTTAATTTGGATCTGGCTCTCTGGCCATCTCTCTCGCTCACTCAACTAGTCCCCTTATGTCCGCCACAGAGGATCTGCTTTTCAGACATTCAATTTAAGATGCAATCTCCTCTGTGATGGTCAGTGAATTAATTATTTCCCCCCCTTCCATATTTTGAATCTTTCTTATTAATACTTAATGCTGAGAATTCGACAAACACTAGTTAGGCCTTAAATGGAAAGTCTCACCTGAGAGCTTAGCTCCAGTGAATCCTGGCCTGAACACTGCTGATGAGATGGACTAGATGGATGGACCCAAATCTCAGAAAATGACCGCTTTCAGCAGAATAACATATACATTGTGGAAACTATACCACACGTGGTAAACTTTAATACTTGTTGAAACTCCTGTCAAAGCTTTCCAGCCTGTTGATGCCATCATGTTCAGGATTAACTGGCTGCTCCTTATTGCAAATGAGTTTATAGGGGCTCCTTCAGGCACCACCCATCATCCCCCCACTTACACACACACACACACTACATTCACGCCATTCTCTGAGCCAGTTCTCCGGCAGGTCGCTGAGATCACACATCCAGCTATGATTACAAGGTGTAAGCCTTTATCATGGCCCTCACCTCTCACACATACAGGCTCACAAACAGCTGTAAACACAGAGCCCCAGACAGGGAGGAAGCAGACAGGGGATTTCGATGTCATTTCTCATACCTAAAAATAATGGGACAGGTAGAAAAAAGCCATCACACTTTGTTGTATAAGCCACAATTGTTATCGTTCTAGCAAGGGGATATAATTACTGGCATTCAGATCCTGTCTGTGGCTTCGTTCATAAGCAACCAGAAAGCACCAGAGAGCATCTGTCAATGCAATGTAGTATGATCAAAGGCCTAGACGTCGAGCAGGCGCTGTGTGTGCGCACACTCACGTTTGTGCACAAAGAAACACACAACAATACTCACACAAACACACACACACACACACACACATACACATACACAGGGAAAGCACGGCCAGTCCAGGTAAACACTGCCTTTGCTCATTTGCATCACTAGAGCTGACTCACAAAGAGAAAACACAGCCAATAAACAACAAACAACACTACAATCACTTTTACTTTGGGGGGCGTGCTGCACAGGATGGAAAACAGAAGCGGAGCACAGGCTAGTAAAGCAGGATTAGATCATCAGTGAGAGAAAGACAGAGAGCTGAGCGATTAACAGCAGTGGTGTCTTCGTCCAGCTACAAGTTGAGGATGAGGGGGCCCTGCCTGGTCCGGTTCCACTCCCCTACACGCCCTTTCAAAAAGTGGTCCAATCTCAGCTCTAGTGTGCATAAATAGATCTGTAATTGCTTATTACAATACAATTAGGGCAAAGGAGATGAGAGAGGGAAAGATGCTTAGTGCAAATGTGTAGTGACAGGCCCAAGCACCCAGACCCAGGATTACAGTAGCCATTTGCACACAGACAGAAAATGAGAGCGATAAGAGAGAGACAAAGAAGGAGAGAGAGAGAGAGAGAGAGAGAGAGAGAGAGAGAGAGAGAGAGAGAGAGAGAGAGAGAGAGAGAGAGAGAGAGAGAGAGAGAGAGAGAGAGAGAGAGAGAGAGACACAGGAAGAAGGAGCTGGGGGTGGGGAAGGCCTGTCAAGCACAGGGCAGAAGCTAATGACAACCCTGGCTTCAACTTGCACAGACGTCTTTGAAGCCCGGCTCTGATCAGAGCTGTGATTGCCACCGCTGCAGGGCCACCACTCCTATATTAACCTACACTAACAGCTATTCGGTGAAAGTCACGGGCCTTTTCAAAACCCTGACCGCTGCTACAACTGGCCATCTGTGGAGCGGCCCTGCGAGACATTCAACATGTGAGTAAGGGACGTACATGTAAGGGACACTGTTTGCATATGGCCTTGCCATAGCAGTGACAGTCAGGCTGAACATGGGGCCAGTTAGAACTGATTAGCTCCACTTCCCTCCTCAACCCACTACAGTTATGAAGATTGATAGAAGCAGCTTAGAGCTGATTATAGGGCCCTGGAGATGCATGGGCCCATACCCAAACAGCACATTCACACTGCATTCACAATGAGCACAGCATGCGATCACTAGGCACAGGCCAGGCATTAAGCAAACGTTACAGCAATAAGAGGCAAATAAGAGAAATGGACAATGCTAGAAGTGCTCTTAAGAGCTTTTCTGGAATATGAATATTATGCTAATTAGATGCTTGCTTGTGGCCAAATCTGGGACATTTGAGCAAGCATGTTATGAACATTTAACAAATTTCCTAGACAATATATTGAGAACATGACTGGGTGCCTAAAACTCACTCCGGGGTTATGAGGCACAGCATGTGGAGGCCTATTTATCATGCAGAACACAGAAATTAATCTTGTTTTGACATGAACCACTCATGCAAAACAAAAAATAGTGAAAATCCATATAATGGTCTTTAATAACAAAAATATCTAGGTCCTGCTCGTGTCCAACAAAAGCAGAACATTTGAAGGGTGCTGCTGCTGGGAGAAGGACAGAAAATTGACCGTGTTCGAGTTTGAATGTCACGTGCAGGTGGCGCAGTGTACACTCCCGCTGCTGCCTTCATGCTGTTTCTCTTATCAACCGTGCAAACACATGGAGCAACGTCACCAAAGACAGAAAAAGAAAGCTACAGTAGCAAGTCAACATAGATGTAAACAGTGTTGGATATGAGAGGCTTTCCAAAGGGTGTATGAGGAGGGAAACACATACAGTCATTCTGCCAGAAGTATAGACACAATGTGTGTGTATGAGAAAAACTGAGTAACATAGAAGAAAAACTCAACTGTTTGTAAATCTCTATATTCACTTTAATTTCTTATTTTTCAAATGTGTTATCATATTGATCAAACACAGGGAATAGATGAGGATCTATGATGTCATTTTTTTTTTTTTTTTTTTTACACCATTGTGCCTCCTGGTCTACTTTGGGTCTCTGCTGCCCCCTCCCTGTCTCTGAACTGACTCTGAACTTAAGTTCAATTTATTTAATTTGTATAGCCCAGTGCCACATACCGTGTATCAGTAGTCTTTGTCAGTGGTCTATATAGGTATAGCTTTCAAATAACAAGGTCAGTGTCAGTGCTTTTGTATATGCTTTAATAAAAGTGAAGCTGGAACAAGGGTTCGTTTTGAGGTGAAGCAAATGTAAAGAAGATTAGTATTGTCCGCTGCATAAGGGAAGCACAGTTAGCTCAACACAGAACATTTCAGTGTTTCAGTGAAGGTCTCTGTCAAATTACAATTAAAGAATTTAGCATTGAATTTGGGCTGGCCTTTTAAACAAGACTTGGTTGAAACCGTGTGTATCACTGGACCCTGTCGTATGGCTGTTTGCCTTCTTTCTAACGTCAGCTGGTTTCTGCCCCCAGTTTGCCTCTCTCCTGCTCTCTGTGCTCGCATAAACAGTGTTTTAAGAAAAACCCAATAAAGCTGTTCTCATTTACTTCAGACAAAGAAGTCATCAGAGAGTTGTGTCTGTAGAGGTAAAGTCTGACCTCATGGTTGGGGGTGGGGGGGGGGGCAACACTGGTGACCTCTACAGAAAGTGGCAAAAATTTGTTAGGGAAACCAATAGGGAAACTCCAAATCTATAATGGTGTAACCTTATCAGCATCCAGCTGACCAATGGAATATCTTGATCACTCAGTCAGTCAGCAACAGATCCAAGGCCCTTCTGTTGTATTTTAGATGAGAGAAGAAAAAAAAAATCTGGAGTGTCAGCCAATGTTGACATTGGAACCAAATGTGAAAAGCTACAGTGCATTCAGAGAGTAATCAGGAGAATACTATATGAAGCCACTGTGTCCTCCTGGGATCTGCGGCTCAACACAGTCCTGTCTCTGAGCTCTGAAGGTGCTTCCTTCCTCCTCGCGGCTCTGATCTGCATTGTCAGCTGTGAGACCTTATAAAGAGGTGTGTGTCTTTCCAAATCATGTCCAGTGACTTGACTTTACCAGCGGTACAGGCTTCAGGATGCAGGATGCAAAGATTCATTTTTCATAAATTTGCAACAACAAAAACAAGCAATTGAGTGGCATTTTTGCAAAACTGAACTGTTATTATTTACCTGCTTCTAATGCTGAACAACCAAGAGCAGCAGAAAACACTACAAGTCTAAAATAGTTAGGGAGAAACATTTTCTGTACAGTGAATAGTCTGTCCTGCCTCTGCTGTTTGAGTAGCAGCTCTTTTGGGTGACCCTTGACACCGATACCAAATGTTAATTTCTGTAACAAGGCCCCCGTCTTAGTGGTGACAGTAAGCACTAGAGGGGAAAACAAATGGGATTTTAACTTCCAATTACAATAATGGCTTTTTGTGACAGGCCCTCCAACTACACACCTTACCCCCACCCCTGCCCGCCTTTCTCATACACACACAAACACACACACACTGTGGGAAAACAATGCAGCTAATCACCTTGGAACCTTCATCTCTCTCTGTAAATGTGGTCATGTGACTGACGTGATAACAAAAGGAGGAGGAGATAAGCAGGAGGAGGTAAGGCCGCATGCACGGTTGGCGGTTTATTCAGTGCACCCAGTTATATCAGTTAGGTTGAGGCTGAATGACACAACCTCTGCATAACGGGGCAAAGGTCAACAGCACCATAAAATGCACCATCCAAAATGATCAAACAGTTGAACTACAGTACCACCTCTCTAAAATAGTTTCAACAGAGAATGGGCATTAAAACCTTTGTGGCGGTGGGATTTGTTGCAGCACGGTCGTATTCGTTTTAGCGCCGTGTACTACAAGCAGCAATATCCCTGTTGTTCTCAGATAAAACTCTAGTTTCTCCTGTAACACACTCCTGTAGCTGTGGGTAGCGTTCATCCTCTCTGTGGTCTCACTTCCTTTTCCTTCTTTAACCCTCTCACTCTCATTAAGGCAGATTGTTTCACATGAAATATATTGCCAAAAACTTCAGATAACTTGTTTTTTAAATCAAGATTATTTGTTGAACTACACCTTAGGTCCATGTCTAAATCTCTCTCGATGCCTAGACCATCTCTGATAAACAAATATATAAATGAATAAATACAGTATTTGACATGTTGGAATTAGGGATATTTTTTATCCATAAGTACTTGTGCAATGACTTGAGTCCTTCCTTTCCTTGAAATCTTACTGCTCTATATTAGACGTGTGTGTTTTCCATCTGCAGTCAATAATAATAATAATTTGTAGGACCTTGTGTGCAGTTTTAAGCCATGTTCTAGCCCTACCTCTAACGTACAACTTGGGAGGTCATGCAACAGTGGAAGAGTATCACTGGGTACGCAGAGCAAATCCTCAGAGAGACGAGAGCAGAAACAGTGACATGTGGAGGATGTATTAGGAAAGTAAAACACACAACTCGACAAAAATCTTGCTAACTTTTCTCTCAACTATCAGTGGATTCCCTCAGGGGCTCCCTGCTTTCAGCAGCTCCACTCTGTACGCTCATCCCAAAAAAAAAAAAACACCCGGTTGCCATGGGAGCAATAAACCCAACCCTCAACTCTCTAAATAATCAAAATAAATCAGTCAGTCTTGAACACAGGATTATTTCTGGGGCCATTTAATTAATGTTATAGATGAAAGGATTACTCCATTAATCTTGTAGTTGACTGACAGAAAATTAATCTGGAACTTTTTTGATAATTGTTTAATCATTTGAGTCACTTTCCATGTTAAAGTCCAACATCTGCTGGTAGCAGCATCTTAAGTGTGAGTATTTTCTGCACATCTCTGTTTAATAGCCTCGTACACTGAATACATTTGGTCGGACAAACTAAGTGATGTTATTATGTCACCTTGAGCTCTGGGAAACCGTGAAGGACATTTCTCACAACTGTCAATCATTTCAGAGCTAAAATGATTGATCGCTTAAATAACTGGCAGATTATCTAATGATGATGACAATAATCATTACTTTCAGCACTAATTAATTATTGTAACCACATAAATGGTTTAAAGATACTTTTACTCACATTGGCGCTGGCAGCTTTGTTGTCTAAATATAAATGCAGCCACATATGACTAACTGAATGCAACCTTGTTAATCATTTATAAGTAAAACAAACTCCAGGCAACTGCCAAGATGATGGAAACACAATTCATTGTACTACAAAGTTAATTATGTGGATCATTGTGTTCCAAAAATAAACTATAAGTGTGCATCATTATGCACGGCACCAAGGTCATCAGGCATTCAGTAACTTCAGAAACATGAATTCAACTTGCCGCCAGCGGCATCATGGGTGTTATACATTTATGACTTCAACTGTTCACCTCCAGGACAAGAATGTCGGCTTTTCCCAAAGGAGGAAGCCAGTCAGGACTCTCCCTCCTATTAAAAAAGCCAGTGCACCATGGTGTGGTCTGCTCTTTGTGTCATACGCAATGCAGTGAGCTGCTGAGGCTGAGGTGACTTCATTCTGTCACGTTTTATGGGAGCTCGCTGTTAGCTTATCCTTATTTCACACATCTACTGGCCATTACAGCCATTTGTTTATATTAACCATTGGGGGGGAGGGGGGGGGGGGGTGAAAAGCATGCATTGTGTATCTTTAACAATCTGATCAATTCTCTTCCTTTTATTATTTATTTTCCAATTTAAATGGTTAAATTATCTACAAGACCGAGAACATATGCATTTAAAGAACATAAACACATTGGTAGACATACAGCATACTGTTGATATGTCAGAAAATAGAGCCAATCATAATTCTGTGAACCTCTGTTTGGGTGTTTGACTCAACTTTATTAACCTCGTAAAATAAGAGCTCATCTGTTTTAACTTAAAAAATAAAAATTGCTTCGTTGACAGTCTGGTCATCTGGCAGCTTTCTTAACCTGACTGCACCATTTCCTTGACTGTATTCCACAGTGGTGCTACGTCAATGCATTGTGTTTTCAGTCACCCCCGACAATGGTTGTGGTCCACTTAATTGATGTAATTAATGTTCATCATGGTGAGTGTTTGCTGAATGACTTCTAAACCAAGAGCCTGTCGGCTCCTCTCAGGAAGGGAATTGGGCGAGCATGAACCACTCGAGTTTTTTGTCATGCTTCACAGGAACCTAGAAATGAGTAGAATAATTCCCAGCTCTTAAGCATACTCAGAAGAGCTCAGCAGCAGGGCTCCACTAAGTTATTCTCCATAGTGTGGAGAGCTCCCAGGCAAGCCTGACCATCCAGCGTCCAGCTACGTGGACACACATCCACTCAGCCCACAATACACAGTCATTTAGTGGCAGGTGATGCATGGTAGAGCAAGCACAATGATCCTGACTAGATGTCATGTAAAAGGGGGACTGTTTACACTCTGTTGCACTGTGGCTGTCTGTGTGTGGCAATGCTGCAATGTCTTCTTGTACTGTCCTTGATGCGCCTAGGTGTCTGTCTGGAGGTGACTCGAGTAAAGCAGAGCAGGAGGAGATGTAGAGACGCTGCGAGGAGGAGAGAAGGGAGTAAAAATCTGACTTTGTGCGATAGGATATATTTTGTTCTCTCGTCTCTGGAATTATAGAAAGTGCTTGTGGCTAGGGGGAGGCCTCAGCTGCGGTGAAAATAGGCCCCAACTGCCTCTCTCCCTACGCCACATCTCCAAATCTTCCATCTCTGCCCCTGAGCAGTGGCAGAAACAAACACAAACCTCCTGCTCTCCACTCTTTGTCTGCATTTCATTTCCTCTGAGGAAGAGGACTCTTTTAAAATATTCAGCCACTTTGAAGTGGCATGTCACACTGACCAGGCTATTTTCTTTGATGAGCTCTAGTCCTAATCCTTCAATGATACATCTTCTCCCAACTCCATCACTCAAGTGAGGTACCCTACAGAATAGTTATTGGTTGAAGAATCTGTGCACAAAAAAAAAAGAAATGGTAGGTTTCCAAGTAGCTCTTACACATCAGGCGTTTAAGGGGAGCTGCGTGACACTATGGTCAAATGGATTTCTGCACGCAGTCCACACACACCCTTAACATGCTGCTGGGCAACAATCTCAGCCCCCCAGCCTTGGCTCAGCCCACCTGCACCACCTACAGTGTAATTCACTCTCCAGCCAGAGCTGGGTAGTGGGCCTGACCCCCACGGCTCTGGCCGTCAGTTACTGCTGACCTCCAGCAAGGTGCCAATGAAACAAGTCCATTGAGTGGTGAGCAGAACAAACTGCCTCACCTGACTCCTGCTGACAGCTCAGCATTTTAAAGGAGTGGTAACGGACCAACACAGGTTCCTAGCCGCACAGTCAGGCCATCTTTGCCTCTGGCCTGAGCAATGCACTGCAGCAACACTTTGCACTAAGAGAAGGAAGGGGCGAGGGGGGTTAATTTACTGTAGATACCTGAAAGATATAAACCAGCCAAAATACTGATTAACCCACAAATTCTGACCCAATTCCTTTTGAGATAACACTTTATATATAAGTGATATTTCAGCAAACTATATTAATGCAAAATAATTTAACTGGAACCCTCAGGTGGTCATGAATACTCAACTTGGAGCTGCAAATTATGCATAATCTTAATTCTAATGCATTACCATTGTTTGATTAAGCCATCTTCCAGCAAGAAAATGTAATAGGGCGCATGCATGTTTTGCTGAAGACAAGCAAACTCAACAGTCCAATGATCCTTCAGCCTTTCTATTTGTTCTGACTGGTATATTAGCTTACTGTCTCCTCGAACATCCAGCGGACACGCAGCAGCACTCACATCCCTTTGGCCTCTTTTTTCTCTATCCATCTGATGAGTTTAAGTCCAATACTGGTTCTCTCCAGCTGGCTAAACGTTTGATTTTTCTTACCAACCGCTCTCCTTTTTTTAGTGCTATGCCCTTTTCACACCAGGCAGGCATGTACCATTGTTTTGGTGTTGTCAGTCTGGAAAACCAAGTCAATGAGCTATGAAACAAGCGAAAAGCTGCATACAGCTGCTGGGATCATCTGTATTAACAGCTCTTTCACATAATACTGCAAAACAGAGCTTTAAATAGACAAAGGTGACAATTGACTGTGATAAATCATTCAAGATAAATATATCACCCAGTTCCCAAAAAATGCTGAGAGAACTGGTTGATTTATTCGTTTGGAAACATACCACCTTCCTGTGTGTGTGAATTACAAATGTTTGCGTCGACATTTGCGATAAAACGAAGCAAAGATTACAGGCTGCAGTGTTCAACATAGTTCAAAGTAATTATACTTAAAAAAAAAAATAAAAAAAATCACACTTGTGGAGGTGAAAACGGCATCTACTTTTATTGAGTCACTTCTTAAGTGTGGTTTTTAATTTTTGAAAGTAAGCACGCTAAAAGAACATGAAAACAAATATTAACAAAGTGTACATTTTAGTTCTCGCAAGAACAAGACATTTCCTCTCCTTTGAGTCTCAGTCATTAAAACAACAGCAGCCTCGGTGCGTTTTTTTTTTTCTACAGAGCTGAGATCCAAAAATATTTAAATATATGAGAATAAAGCCCCAATTTTACAGGGTCATAAAAGCTTATTAGAGCGTTAGCACAGCGTCCCTCTGATCTTTCATTCTTCCTCCGTTTACTTCTGAAATTCAGTGAGAAAAATTAGCCTTTTTGTCCTGCAAATGTTTTGACCTTTATAAAATGGAGCCTGTTCAACTTCAATTCTTCCAAATATTCAACCATTCTATTTTTTTTCCTGCACGCACCAATTCTTTGTCACCTCTCTCTCTCTCTCTCTCTCTCTCTGTCCGTGTCTGTGCTCCCTCTGCTGTGCAGTGCGACGTCATTTACATAAACGCATGTGACTGAACAACACACAGCGCGCTGAAGGACCCCAGCAGACTAATCACAGTCCAGCCTGTATCTGACAGCTCACCCTCTGTCAGGTGAAGCTCTTGCCTGTAGACTAGTGTCTGTATCCACAAAACAGCAACACCGACGTCAACAATTCAGAGTGTGAGAAATAGGAGGTGCGGGGAGAGTGTGTCAGATTAGAGTCCATTGCATGAGTCTCACGCTCACTGCGGGAGATTTGGCCTAGGGCCATGTTCCAGATTTGGGGGAGTTCCAGGTGTTACTCAGCACAGTTATCCAGCTTATCAATCCTGCTTCATGACTCAGGCCTCTCTACTCTTGCTTCCCTCACAGCCAGAAAAACAAATTTAAATACACGGTTAAAAGACACCCGAGCTCACGAGCTAAAAATGGAAACTGGCTAGTAAACTGTAATATATTAGCTTCCCAGCAGGTAGCGGGGATGGACAACACTATTCACCCACCGCTGTGGGTTTTTTTTTTTTTTTTTACCCTTTCAAATGAGTTCATGTCTCTTCCACAACTTCAAACTGGCTCATTTAGAGCATTTCATTTCCAAAGGGGTATATTTAATGAATTTAATTTCCTTGTGCATAAGAAATGTGATAATTCATTACAGATTATTACATTACTGTCAGGTAATGGTGGCAGGAGATGTATGCTACTGTGAACTCATTCATTTAGAAATTGTTTTTCCTGGTATAATTAAGACATATAATGTACCTACATTGTCCAAGGCACCTGCACTGGCTACATCATTGTCTGACCTGGTCCTCCATCAAGCAGGCTGAGGGGAGAACACTTTAATTACACTGTCTCTCAGAAATCTTTAAAACATGCATACTGTGACTTGGAGAGTAAACAGGCTTTTCTGATCTGAAGAGACGTAAAGGGGGCTTCATGCTAATGGTTAGGCTGGGCCAAAATTAAGCCTAACTAACAGGCAGTCGACCCGTGGTTACAGTACTTGTCAGTCACTTTGCTTTGCGCCAAAGCAGTCAATTCTGCCCTGAGCATGCATGTGGAAATTTGAAGAGCTTATCGTGTCAAAAGCATGTCTCAGAGCCACAACACAGTGCTCAAACCCCTATCTTCACATGTGCCTGAGCTTGAGCCTCTGTCATTTCCACTCACAGTGCTGAGTCATGACTTTGCTAGGTTGTAATTACAGAAGAGTTTAAAGCTTTACAAATTTGAAGTAGCATATGTGAAATATCTGGTAAGCTTCCAACATAACCGCCACTATCATGCTGGGAGAGGGAACCAATGCAAATTAGCAAATCGAAGGAAAGTGACACTTTGCTGTTGGCTGTGGGAAGTCATCAGTAAAATGTTGCAGCGGTGCACAGTGCAGTCAAGAAAAGTACGAAAGGGCTCTCACTCTGCTTCTCTGTGTGCATGTGTGCAAGGGCACATGTGTGCACTTCCCTCTCTGTGTGTGTATGTGTGTGTGTATGTGTGTCTCAGCCCAGGGAACTAAAGAGCAGAACAAACCAGAAGTTGCCTGACAGCACAAGACCCTACCCAATGTGAACTTTGGGGACACGGGGACAGCTGGTGGAGAGGAAAGAAAAAAAAGAAAACGCAAACGGAAAGCAGAAAAAAGAGGCTGTGACTGCAATGCATTACTCCTTCCTCCATTACTGATTCTGGAAAGAGCTTGTGTTAAAAAACCTCTACTGTATCACACACACAAGACTTTATGACATGTATTCATGTCTGTATGTACGTGCTTTTGGTATTTGTGTCAAGCTGAGAGTGGACAGACAAAATAAAGGCTAAAAAAGATGTGTGAGAGACAACACACTTAAAAGACCTGCTAAAGAACAAGCATTGACATAAATAATGTGCTACAGGCTCTGCTGAGAATGAAAATGTTACCTTCTTTGAAAATATAATATGTTGGTACATTTTTACATATAACACATATTACAGCATGCAGCACAGTTAGGCTGCGGGCACATTGCGCTCTGTCTCTATCCTATAATACATGCACTCTAAGTGCACAGGGTAGGCAGCTATATACAGTTATATACGTTACATTCTGCATTAATAGATGCAATCCCGGCCCCGTATTCCTCCGGGCTCTCTTTTGTTAATGATATTATGAAGCACACAAGGGCAGTGACATTTACTTGATATTCTGTTTCCATCTTAGCTCATATAAATACTAAAAATATATAGCGGAGAGAAATGATTGTCAGTGGCTTTCTGTTGTAGATAAAGAGAAAGAAATTGCTTTCTTAATTACGAAATTAAGAGAGCAGTTTCATCATTATCTGTGTCACTTTTGTATTTAAACCACTTGATACCATTTGTATAGAAAAGCTGTTTCCTTTTAGACAATACGATTTTGTATTTGGAGCATCCTTAGGTTTCCCTTTGTGTTGGCCCTGGGCTGAAAAATGCACCCTGTTTTTGTGAGTGTTTAAAGTGTCCTTGTAAATCATGAAGCTACAGTGCAAAGTCTAAAGGAAACCGTTTTTCTCCTCAGGAGATGGACTACAAGTAATGAATGTACAATCCTCCTACCGCTTGCTAACAAAAATGAAATTTTGTCTCTTGTCTTGTTACCTTACACATCCAGAGCAACACAGCTCCATGCTGACAGCTCCTGCCAGTTGTGAGCACATCTGGGTTGTACACATAAGGTAAACATCTTTTACGCAGTAGTAGCCAGCGGACATACAGAAAAGAAAACACACACACACACACACACAATAATAGGTTTGATGTGTCTGTCCCCATGTGCTAAGCTATCAAACAGAGCAATGTGTTTCTGCTGTAGGCCTGGCCGCAGGGTCCTGGGGACAGATATAGAAAGATACAGATCTATAACCTGCAGTATCAGGACCTAATTGATGCAGGTCTAGCATGCAGGGGAGATCGACATGACAGGCTTCAGCCACATGTGACAAGCTTTATCGGTTTGTCTGGGTCTGGCTAGGAGGAGTTACACAGAGAGTCATGTCAACACACGTGCAACACATGAAGCTCATTTATACTCTCTTTTGTCATTTCCTGGCTTAACAGTGTATGAAATTGTCGAGGACTTTCAGCTGTTCGTGGAGCCAGACGAAGGCGGAGCTTATGGAAAACAACAGTACAGATTGTGGCAGCAAAATCCCGCTTCTGAATAGCAATGCTTCTGCGGTGTGAATTTGAACTGTCTGCTTGGAATACCCCTACAGATCAGTGATGAAATGTGCTAAAATTTGCGAGAAACATCTGAAACACAGATGTCTAACGGATGTTCCCTATAACACTTCCTCCTCCTCTGACATACTGAGCTGTCCCTCTCCTAATGCTCAATCAGGCTGCCCAATCCGCAAGCGTTTCCAACCACTTTTTTTTTTTTTTTTTTTTCCAAGCAATCAATTTACCTTGGAGAGAGATAAAAGCTTAAAGAGTCACATAAGAGGCGAGCTGGAGCAAATGGTGATATGAACTGAAAAAAAAAAAAAAGACGGGAAAGAGGCAGTTGGGGAATAGCTGGATAATGTAGGTATAAACACACAAGTCTGTGCCTAGGAAGGCTCGACTGAAGCTCATTCTCATCTAAGCTGAGTTTCCCCCCACTGCAGGAGGGACTTCCAACACCTTCAGCTGCAATATAAATGTTAATAGAGTTCAGGGAAAGAAAACGAGGCGTAAACAAACAAATGTGGTATTCCATGCTTTGGGGCAGCGGGAGGGCCCTGCCATTGAGCAGTATGTCTGCGCGTGTTTGGATGTGCACGCATGTGTGTGTTTGCGTACGCATGTGCTACGGGAGTGAAGAGAGAAGAGGGAATAAAGATGGGGCTTCTCACATACTCAGTATGAGCTACGCTGTAGTGGACCTCCAGCAGTGGAGCCCCCCCCCCCCCTCCTCAACCAAACCCCTCCTAAAAACTCCAGTGAGACTCAGTCAGATCATTTTCTACATCCTAAAAAAAAAGAGAGAGAGAGAAACACAGCTTTGAGGGTGAGAGCCGCTCCAAATGGAAATCCACTGTCACTGCTGCCACCAGGAACTACACACACTGAGCATTCACTACCAAAACAAAAGTAGGTCTCATTCTAAATTGAGTGCTTTCTAAAATATCAAAGTATATCAAAGTATTTGTCTGTTTCATACGAGGCTCTCTCTCTCTCTGCACTGCTAACTTTCTGAGGTTCACCAGGCATTGTACAGTACACAAAAGCAGTGAAAAGGAGAGATGAAGGGTAGGTGGGTGGTAAACACTCGCATCCTCATTCTAAGCACACAGGCAGCCACAACTCTCCGTCCAGACTTGTTCAAAGGGTTGGCAACCTTCAGACCAATTAGACATCACAGGGTAGCCTGCACAGCACCCAGCTTTCATATAAACGGCTCTCCATGAATTTTTAATCAGCTATAATTTAAGGATTTAAATAAAGATCAAATTCTTCCGGCTGCACTGCGAAAGAGGTGTCTGGCAGTGTATGTCTGTGTGTGAGAGAGTGTGTGCGAGTATGAATGTGTGTGTCTGCATTTTTATGCAATCAAACGGAAGTGAGTTTGCATGAATGTGTTCATCTGTTCCAGTCTCTGTCGTTCTCCCATCCTTAATGTCTCCTCTTCTTTCTCTCTCTCTCTCTCTCCCCCACTCCCTCCACTCCACTCCACCCCAGTCCCACCTGCTAGTGTTATGAGCAGAAGCCCGGCAGGTTGTCTAACCCACAGCAGAAAATTTCCTGACTGACTGGTTGACTGGTTGGCTGGCTGAGTGGCAGCATGTGAAGAGCAGGAGACAGATCTGCAGGGAATCACTGACAGATGTAATTAATGAGGTCATACTTGGAGTTGGCAGTCCCCTTCATATCCAATTCCTGAAGATCACAACTGAACACACCTGCAGGTCCAACAGCAAAAAAAAAAGGAAAAAAAAAAGAAAAGAAAAAAAGATGATACCCCTTTTTACCAGACAAAAAGAAAAGATAGATATACACTGAACCAGTATTTTTTTAGGACACAGTGCTGCTTCTCGACCTCAGATAAGACCTTACATAACACAAACATTATCTAAACTGTAGTGTCACAGAGTAAAATGTATGAGCAGCTAAACTTAGATTAGATGTTATATGAACAACAACAAAGAAATATACTGTATATATAGAGAGATTTTTTTAAAGGAGGGGGGGGGGTGTTTAAATGTGTGTTTTCTTTTTACATTACATTATAATGTTTTTTAAAAAATCAGCAGTTGTAAGTAAGCTAATTGTTAGCTACTCCTCCTGAGACACCTATAAACAGACTTTTTTACCTTATAACTGGAAATGCCAAAAGCTGGTCCTCTGCATCCCATTTTTCTTAATTTTCGACTATTATATTTTTTTCCCTTTCATACTCTGAATCTGTAACGCTCAGGGGTGCTCAAGGGGCAGGCCAGGTAATTGGACAGCCTGGAGCTGTGATCTTTCTTGTGGTAATGTAATATGTTGCCCATAATTTTTTATTAAGAGGAGGCTGTATTTTTTTTCTATGTCTAATTTCCTGTTTTTGCTTTTGGAAGAATGTCTATTCATAACATGAAATAACTTTGTTGTGTGTAACGTGTCAAGAAATATCCCATGAGTTAATGAAGACAGATCCAGGAAAAATAGGAATCCGTCAAGTGCAGGTGCTACTGTCTACCATGGTGCCACAGTGGTACACATAGACAACACTAGCCACAAAGTTAATTATGCTGAATGTCAATGAGTATTCCTTCATTTCCACCTAGACCATGTTATAGCATCCCCTGGCCTGGTTTCTAACTTCATGGTGGAGAGTATTTATTACCTGTAAACAAGCTGGAAAACAGGCCTTGTCACATTTCACTGGGGCTCTCTCACTCATCACTAATATGTGAAAATATGTATTCAGGTCAAAGATTTCAGGCCTTCCCTTGAGACCCTGTCAGTCCTCAGTCTTCCTCAGTGCAAACATGCAAACAAACACATGTACTAAAGGGCACACGTCGCCTGGCAAATACTGTATACTCAGAGGAGTGCACGGAAATACACGAGCACGCAGGACATGACGCACAGGAACGGTCACGGTTTGCATGAGCATGCGTGCGCATTGACACGCACACTTAGATTTTCCCCTCTTTCAGCACACGAGGCTGACCAACCAACACAGCGTCAATGGAACACTTACTAACCCTGAAAACAAAGGAGAGCCTTGGCAATGCTCTTGTTATCCATCACCTCTTCAGTCTTGCATAAATAACTGTTAATAAATAGCATCATCTTGTCAGAGAGCTTTCAGCTGCATGCCCCCCTCCCCTCCCCTCCCCACCTCCCCCCAACCCCATCCCCTCTTCCCTCCCTCTTTTGCAGCTCCAACCAGTTTTCTCTTCGCTCTGCACTTTTATCCTTAGTTGTTTTACATTTTTGCCTCGCTAAGCATTATGGGATATGAAAGAATTTCAGGGGGGAAAAAAACAGGGTTCTAGTGGCTTTTCAAGGATGCAAGATTCAATTTCCCAGGTCGGTTTAGGCACAATCTACACCCTACTACGACAAGCTGCAGACAATTCCAAACCATTCTGACTGACCGCGTTTGCCCTATAGGGAGGCATTACAGACCTGATTAGAGTGGTTTATTTTAGGAAGGCGACAGCCTCATCTACAAGGCACAGTCAATCACTGGAGGATTCGAAATGCATGAAAACAACGTAAAGCCTTTTTCATGTCTCACTGCAAGTGAATTTTTCCCATGTATTTTTGGCTGATCTCTTAAGTTATTGCCTATAGAAAATCTTCATTATATTTCATTTAATTTCATAAATATTTTACATGGGTTTTACAATTCTGTGCATGTGTGTGTCTGCATGGCTGCATAATAAGTGAGGTTGAATCTGATGATGAGGTGGTCAGAGCAGGACAGTTCACATGTAATTGGACTTTGCTTAAATATTTCTGAGAGCTGTTTAATGTGATGGCATGGGAATAGGAGAAAAAGTGAAGTCATCATCGAAATCACAGCAGTGACTCTTAAATTAACTACCTTAACCTTGTTACATTCTCTGCTCCTCATTTCTGTCTGAATTTATTATTCTGCTTCAGTTAATGTGAATGTGTTCCGAAGTGTTAATGTATCAAAAGGCCTCAGGTGTTGAAGCTTGTTTGGGCCCTTTCTGTGTGTGGCAGAGTGCAGCGTTACAAACAAACTGGAAGCACTACATAAAGCTCTTTAGTGGAGTAATTAAGAAATAGCATTTGAATACAATTACTAATAGTTGCTAAAGGTACTGGAATTATCCTCTAAAGGCACTAAGGATGAGAGCAAGGCAGGCTGACCCATTTCAATATCTCTCACTTTGCCTCTGCTCCTTACATTTCCCTCCTTTTTTTTTGTCTTTTTGATGATGACACACTCACCGGGACAGCAACACATTTCAGGTGTTATCATTGTTTTAACAAAGCTTTGGCCTGCCATTCATGTCTCCTGCTTTTTTTTATTTTCCTTTTTCACACTCCACCTCAAAGAGCAGTGACATGTTTTATCTGACCATCTCACACAGAGCCTGGACAGCCTATCTCTTTTATCTGACCACCTCTATCTACCTCTCTTTCTCTCTGTCTTTTTTTCCCCCTTCTGCAACCAAACACAGACAAAACCCCAGCGGTGGGGTGGTGGGGTGGTGGGCAGAGGGGTGTGTATGCATCAATGGTTGTTTATGTTACAGTTATTCTTTTAGTAAAAAAAGAAAATGAGTCAAAAAGTCAAAGGCCAAGGTGCCCTTCAAGAAAAGGGTTGCCTTCAGATGTCATGGCAACAGCCTTTGGAGGAGGAAAAAAAAAATCAATCAGCACTTAGAGTAAATGAAATAGAATTAGATCAGAAAAGATTATACAAATGTGTTTAAATACCGACATGTGGCTGAAAAGGTGGAAACAACCTCGAGCAGGCTACACCTGCGTGAGCACTCAGCTCTCACCCCCTTCAAGTTTTCCCCTTTTCTCCTTCTACCCTTATATAGAGCCATTTCTTTCACTGTGAAAGACACCGGTTAAGCCCTCTTGACTATACCCAAGTTATTTATAGAGAGAGAGGTTCCACAACAGATAGCCGTTGTCCAAAGTAGGAAGCGGAAGGATGATAACCGGTCATTTAAACCCAAAGTGGCAGCACAACTTAGACTAGAATAAAACAGACTGACTTCTTGCCCCCTTGTTCATAACACCCTTTAACGTTGCAGAGTAGACAATGGGACTATATTAACAGCTCAACAATGGGTTTTCTAAAGCAAGATGAGCCCCACAGGGTGTAGTGGAGTTAAAGGCTGTTAAGGATTCTGTCCATTGGTCTGTGATGAATGATGTGGTACCGGGCGTACTTTCGCAATGATAGCTTATAGCTCCATTAGCCTGTAACTACCAAGAAAGGGTCAAAGAAAACGGTGAACTCCCTGGCTACATACGGAGCACGGGCTTACTGCAGTGGCCAGAAAGATTCATTAATCTAAGATGATGAGTCTTGGTAGGTATAATTAGGCCTCCTGACACCAAGAGCCTCACTAGAGTTGTGATTAAACCCTTTATGGCAAAAAAGAAACTTCCCTACTGTGCTGCCAGTGGCTAGCTTTGAAACAAATAGAGCAATGAATCTGTGATATCATTGTTTACAAGCATGTGTCTGTATTTTCCTTTGGTGCTGCACTGGGTCTGTGGGAGTTAATCATTCATAGGTGGCGGGTGGCTTTAAGACACAAATGCAGCTCTTGCTGGCACCAGAGCTACCAGCATCACCCACACTTTCTATATATAACTCTTTTTCCATGGCTAGGCCATTTGTGGAGCAGAGTTCACAAGGGCACTTGCCTGAGGAGATCTCTACTCTAATATTGTTCGCTAGACCTAAGAAAACATTACAGTCAACACCCTCTTTCATAAAAATAATACTGTCATCACCACTTTATACACTTCAGTGCCTAAATGACCACAGTGAGAGGAATTTGTCATAGGAACAAACAGTAAGCTCACCAATGGCTGTTTGCTAATCTAAAGCAACATGTTGTGGATTATCAGCAAGAGTCTGAGGGGAAGTTAAATCTACCAAGAAACCATGGACAGCAAATAAATTATCAAAGTGATATTTGACCACCAGGAGGCAAAATTACCCCAACAGAGGCCTAATGCATAACAGACATCCGAGTTCATGAGGCTAAGATCAAACAACTGCCCACTTAAACAGCTGTAGCAGAGAAAAATCATTCTGCCATTTTCACTAACTATTCTAGGCACTGTGTAAGTACAAGGGACGGCCCATTCTTTTTGAATTGAAATACCAGACTAGAGTCAGTGTGTTTAAGTGTGCATGTTCAGAGGCTATATGAAGGGGATGGGCTTTCTATACTGCTCTGCTGGACAAGCAGGAGGGCAATTGCTTATAATTATACCTTAAGTCCCACCGGCTGGCCCACAGTGTGATGCCCTTCATGTCAAAAGTTCACAAAAATAATGAACAAATAGCCTTTAGGGTATAATTTTAATTCACGTTCATAAGCAGGGCTGGCCAATATGCCAAAAAATAAATGTTGTGATTCTAGTAGGAATGGTTATTACTGCATTTTCCTTTCACTGGAAGAAATTAAATAGAAAAATTATGATATATTATGATTTTTGCTGGAGTCTGTACCAAACATGCATGCTCCCTTACATCTGGAGTATATGGAGCACCACAGTGTTTCATTCATGTATACTGTAAAATAATGTGTCTTCAAAACGGCAGTGGACTTGGCCATATTGTGATTCCAATATTCCCATTAATTGTTAAGTCTTTAAAAATGAACCACATTTACTGGTGTGAATCCTCTTTAGTGGGGATGGCTGATTAAATTGAAAGCATCAGTAAATACAGAACCTTGCTGATGACACTTATGTGAGAGCTGCTCTTACAGCCCTCTTAATAACCACTGCCAGCCGTGCCCTGGGTATAGCACAACAAGCCACAGCCGAGTGCACCAATCGGGGACCCATTCCTTAAAGAACAATTAACACGACCATTTAAAAAAATCATCCAGCCCACACACTCAATTAACACAACCCACTTTTGCACTTTCCCCTCCATTGTGTCCTAGAATAGCCCAGCTGAATTGGCACGATTAAGCTGTGTTGGTGATGACTGCATCACGGTGGGCCCTTGTGCTATTCCCCCAGCACCCACTCTGTTTGTCTGTAGCTTTAAAGAATACTTAACAGCTTTGGGGATCAACTATCAAATATGTGTCTTTCAGGGGTCTGAACGAGATGTAATTACTCTCTGCATCTTTTTTTTCTTCTTCCAGGACAAGACAGGCTAAATACATCTGTTTTACAAATGAAGTTGAACAGAACAGAAAGACTAGAGCTGGAAGATGAGAGAGCAGCTCTTGTGCAAATATGTATTTGAAACAGAGGAAGAAAGAACAGACTGGTTTTGTGGTGGCTTCCTCTGCCCTTGATGCCTGGTGACTGAAAAAGCTTTGAGTCAATATTTATGGTCATCAAAAAATCATCTAAAACGTCTGTGCTGACTAAGAAAATGTCGGCTGCCCTCGATATTGTTAAACATTGTGTCAGAATTGAGTGTACAGTGAGTCTACAACAGAAATGCCTCCCCAGTACTCTGTAAAATGCAAACACCACGTCCTAAAAATAACTCTTATCTTGCAGCTGTCATTATCATTGGGAACACTTCAGAAAACAGCAGCCCCAGTTGTGTGTAAATAAACAGCGAGAAGCAGAGGAAGAGGAAAAAGATAACATACAGCAAAAAATTCTATCAAGAGGCAGGGTGGGATGACTCATGAAAATAAGTGACTTTGAGTTTATGTGGGGAAGGACAATAAGGAGCTTTGAAGCTCTGAGATTACAGAGAGGTAGCTAATGGAGCAGACTAGGGAGGCTGGGTGTTACGGCAGCAATGTAGCATACACTGTGCAGCAGCTCTGGTACTCACTCTTCTGGAAATACATGTAGGGCATGGCTTCATCAACCCCCTGGAGGGATGCAGCCATTACATTAACACAGCTCACCTAGCGGGCAGAGGGACAGGCCAGTGTCTTTGTAGCAGTGCGAGTTCATCCAGGTCCCAGGCCAATACGCTCCAATCATTGGCCATTTGTCATCACGAAATGAACGGATACACTCCTCCTACCATTACATCATCAGACAAAATGAAGCCACTCTAATTGTCCTAACTTAAAATTAAAAAAAAAAAAAAAAACGTGTGGGATGCAATTAAGCACACTTCAAAAGGACATATACTTGAATTTCAAAGTGCTCATTAACCATTTACTTATATGGATACGGATGCTCAAAAGAACAGCGGAGATCACCGCATGATCTGATTATTAGTTGAGGGTTTGTAGTAGATGTATCTCATCTGCATCAAGCTGCTAATCCTCAGGAGGAAAGCGTCTGATTTACACGTACAGACCACTGTGAATGAGATTCTCTAAAAACCCTGGAGAGCGCCAACAGCTGCACAACTGCTTAAAGTCTCCTTGTGGCTTACGCGATCAAGCATATACATTAAATGAAAATAATTCAGGCCAATTCTGGTAAAGATATATACATATGGGTCATTCATATTCATTTGAGCATGGTTTTTGCAAACATCTGATACCACTTGTGCTGTATGTCGTGTCGTTCGGCTTTGGTTTTAACCCCATGAGCCTGTACAGGACAAAGTTGGATCGTTACATATTGGGTGCTAGAACAGGAAGTATGGTTGCACATTGTAATCCTAGTTCTGTGACAATAGGAGAAGCCTTCAGATGTGACTCCCTGCTGTTGCACTAGTTGTATAATGAATGAATGGCTTAAGCGCATAGATGCAAATTTTTTTACGAAACACAACAATGAGTGGATAAGCCTCCATAAAGCCTATGGAGCCATGTTGTCAGAGCATGCATGTGATCACAGAACCATGGTTACATACTGTCCCTTAGTCCCTTTGATGCTTTTTATAGTCGTGCCCAATTGGCTATTTTCTCCTACTGCTGATACATCGTGAGTGGCATTTCGCCCTGTGTCTGCATTGTATACAAATGACCACTGGCCAGTTAGAATAATTACTATACAAACTACTTAAGGAACCACAAGTATGTAAACTTCTTTTCAATGTCAAGAAATGGCAATCATTCATAAGTAATCTGTAACACAACCCACCGACCTCTAATTAGGGCACTTCAAGTCCTGTTTTAGCTACGCAATAGGAATTTCAAAGTTCACTGCAGTCAGGAACCTTTCGAAATTATCATGCGGGAGGATTGTATGTTTGCTGTAGCCTGCAAGAAGTCAACATCAATCTTATTTATATCCCACCAGCCATCAACTACAAAAACAATGTCCATACATGATTGCAATCTTTTCTGTTCGTTGGGTTTTTTTAAAATGGCAATCAGTAGTGAAGTGTTGCACCTTAAAATGACCCCTGCGATTCTGATTCTTTTGTGGGCATAGCACCCAATAAACAAGTTATGCTTTTCCTAATTCTCTGTCAAATATATAATCTTTAAAATGTTGGTGTCCTTCTTAAACATGGCTGAAATTTCATACAATGAGGTAAACATAATTATGTCAAGATGAATCCCTGTGAGACAAAAACTCAGGCATCTGTCTGCTATGAACACTAGGGGTCCTATCTTACACACAGCACAACTTAAGTTGCTACTTTCAGACCAACACAGTTATCATTTTCCATTCTGGCACCAATGTTTAGGGCATATATATAGATAGACATGGTTATATTCAGATTTTGACTCGTAGCTTAATCCACTGTTGTGCCATACAACAAGCAGTTAATGGACACGATGTTTACAGAGTACAGATGCCTCCCTGTAATCTTTGTTGCTGCAGATTTTCGTACCGTCTACTTTCATATTTCGGATCAGATTTTAAACTTGTACAGTTGCATATGACAAGCAGCCTTTTTCAAAATCATATATGTCGTTTAGCTTTAGTTACTTTAGTTTTGCATTTTGCAGAACCTCCACAACGGTAAGAGGATGAAGCAGTGCTCACAAACAAGGCGTCCGGATGTTCAGCTAATCAGGAGAAAGTGGGCTTTTAAGGCAGCATCTTAAGGAGGCCCCAGCTAATGTTGCCTGTTCAGTCAGAGGCTCAACTGAGGGGCTGCATAACCGGCAGTTTGAGATAAAGAAGGACTTTTTAAAACCATGAATCATGCAAAGCTTCTCTAGTGGAGTCCTAGAATAAAAATATAGTGCTGGAAGTCAGTATAATAGGTCCCTTTTGAGTATGGCCAATGACTCAGATAACAGTTAACATTCACACGCAGGTCCACATGCAATCACATCCGAACACATATTTAGATGAAAAAGAGGAGTCACATGTGAGATTTCGAGTGGATTCTCAAATTTAACTGTACTGAACCCCAGTGTGAGGACTGCACCAGTCAGGGTGAGCAATGAGTGCTCATGAGAAGGGCAGAAAGGGAACTCTAGATCATGGGTTCAAATAACAAACTCACACTGCAGGTGGTGTTCAGCTGCAGTGCACCCCTAGGCTCTCTACAGCATGCATGAGGGCATCTGTCATGTAAATGAATCAACTAATGAAACGGAAAGAGACTCTCGTACAGAAAAGACCAGATTGAGACGGCAGGTTGAGACCTGCTCTGTGAGAAGAGATGAGTTTAAACATCGGACGTGGGTGGAAATATCAAACAACATATCTCCATACAGACTAACAATTTTCAAGCGTTAGGTCACAAAATTATTATTGCTTAGCTGATGTTGTCTGTGTCAATAAAAATAAGTCTGAAGCAGCGAAGCAAGAAACCGAGCCATGGAGTCTGTTCTTTTTGTGGTATTACCGGGTATCATATCAACATCTGACATCACTTGGATGCTGAGATTTTACTCCATTGAACAGGAAAACAGGGGTATCTTGGGAGCTCAATAAATCAAACTTGAAAAATATAGTGCTGTGATGGCTTTTAAGCGACGGAGAGGCCGAGTCAAAGTAATGAGTTCTCCACTGATGGCACTGAAATAACGTGGTTATTTTGACACTTTAGAAACCGAATTTCACAAACAAAAAAAGGAGTGTGCTGGTGCTATAGTCAAAGAAATCTGGGCAAACTGTTAACATTTATCGTGGCTAATAAGAAGAGAGGCAACTACAACTTCTATGCAAGTACAAGACAATTTTATTATCCCTTCAGGGAAATTCTGCCCCACCATGTGTGATAAAAAAAAAACAGGACACTGCAGATAATATAATGAAAAAGCAATTTACATTCACCCTCACTCGTAGTCAAATGTCACCCAAACACTCATCACTGAATGCCCTCAGCACATATTTTGACATGCATGCAGACGAGATATGCACATACTCCTCTGTGTTGGATCCAGTAGGATACAAATTGTCACAAAGTCTTCATATATAACTATAATGAGATTGCATGAAGTAACAACACAACGAAACTAAAAACCTCCAACAGGGCAGGTGACTGTATTCATTATAACTGACCTGATAATTGATAATGACCTGTACAAGGGCCAAGTCAAGCCAGGGGTAGAAGTGTTGGACCCTGGAGATTCTCACTACAGTGCCAATTTTTATGTGAGATTTAAATGATAGGAATCAGATTGAAAATCGGTACAATGGCTCTTTAAGTACTGTTGGGTCATTCACTTCCTCATTCTACTTCCAAATTATGGTGTTAAACAGGGTTGGGACAAAAAAAATCAATATGGTGTTATATTACAAGATTACAATATTTCCTCTTCCCTAATGACATTGATGCCCTTGCACCAAGTATCAATATTTTTATTAAACTAAGAGTAGCTGTAAATGGGTTTTCTAACATAGAGCCTGCTTCTGTTTTGGCTTAGAGCGTCACCACCTCATGATTCCCTCTTGTGGTGCTTGCTCATCAGATTGATGATGGACGGGTGAAATGAAGTGTCCGGCTTGGACTAGAAACTGGGAAAATTACAAATAATAGGATAAAACTAGAAAATTTCCTCTCGGGAAATTTTGAATGGGCCGCGGGGCTACTGCCGATTTTGCCATCTCTGTCAACATGGGAATCAAACCCACGATCTTAAGGTCAAGACAGAGCTGATCAGACAGACACATGATCATCTTTCTATAAGCACTGATATGGAGGAGCTGTAACCACATTAGGTTAACTGTGTGTGTGTGTGTGTGTGTGTGTGTGTGTGTGTGTGTGTGTGTGTGTGTGACACCAACAAGGTTTAACTTTAAAACCAGATGAAATCATGGTTTAAGTTTAAATTCTGTTGCACGTTAACTGTGTTTTAATCACATGAAGGTGTGTGTGTGTGTGTGTGTGTGTGTGTGTGTGTGACTGTAATCACATGAAGCTGGCTCTAGAGTCTGTGTGTGTGTGTGTGACTGACTTGACACATAGTTAGTAGCTGCATCCTGTGTCAGTCTGATTTAGCTGTGTCTGTGTTTATAAACATTTAAACGAGCGCCAGGTGGATTGTTTATGAAGTTAACGAGCTCTGGCCTGAGGATCAAAGAGGTTACCACGGCGATAGGGGCCCCCGCAGGCTGAGACAGACAGAAACGTGGAGAAAAACAGCCATTTTCTGCCTCTAAACCGGTCTCACAATTAGGCCTAGCATGAGAAAACGGTAACTCCTATCAGAACAAAACACAGATCAACGTTGCTCTAAGGACTTACTGAAAATTTCGGTACGATTTGGTGTTTCTACAGTAAATATTTTGGCGACGCTGGCAGTTTTAAAACATCAGGCCGTTCTGCTCCTCTCAGAAAATATTTGTATTGGACTCAATGAGGAGCAGGGACAGACGTGGCCGCACTCAGAGGCTGATTCTGTAAGTTCTGTAAGTCTCTCTGATATTTTGAGCACATGACATGAGAGATAACAAGTTTGTCTTACAAATTCTGAAAAAATTATGTCTGTAGAGTGTAAATTGTGGCCGTGGTGGCAATTTATCCAGAAAAAATACAGAATGTTTCTTCACTCTCTCCCACTCTAACCGATGATGTCACGCACTCTGACACGAACATTCTGTCCAATACACACCCATTATAAACTCATAATTTCTCCAAAAATGATCATGGTCATTGATCAGGGATTGATCAAAAACTATATGACCTATCAAAACATGGAGTAATACGACAATACACAAGACTTGTGTCTACTGTTTAAAGTTTAAATGGAGTCTCTAGGTGAAAGTATGCCTGAGCAGTAGACGTTTGTTAAACTCCAATGATTGGTCTTTTTTTTCCGCCCGTCCCATTGACTTACATGCAAAAATTTTGCGCAGTAAATCGCGACTTACGTCGCGAAATATTCGTACACTGTTGAGAAAAGTAATAGCACAGCGATCCCGATCAAGCCGCACGTTTTCATATATAATATGTCCTGCAACTCTTCGAGTTGCAGGACTAGATGCGAACCGAAAGTCGGCCGGAAGTGGAAAAATAATAATAACTAGAAAATGCATTTCCTGAAGGAAATACGGGTGAATGCTGGAAGCTGGAAGCTGAATGAGCTGAATAAATTGTTGAAACTATGCTGAATTAAGTTAAGAAACTGCTGAAGAAATCTTGAAGAGATTAAACAATATATGAAGAGTATGAAATGGTTTGAAATTACTTGAATTGTTGAAGATCAGTATGAAGAAATTGAAAGTCTGAAGTCTACTCAGATTTACTTAAAACTGACAGTTTGAAAACATTTTTGAACCATTACTAATGTAGACTAAACAATATCTGAATAGTAAAAGTAGAAGATGAAAGATGGAGGATTTATGAAATGGGTGGTAATTACTTGAATTAATGAAGAATAGTATGAATGAATTGAAAAGCTTGAGTCTACTCAAAGAAGTTTAAAACTGGTGGCTTGAAAACATTATTGAACCATTACTAATATATGAAAGAATATCTGAGGAATAAAAGTAAAATAACATAGAAGTTGTTACAATCCTTTAAAGGGAAGGATAAGTTAGAATAACTACATCATATCTGAAGGCTAAAAGTCGAGCATGTAAGAGTAGAAGGGTTGAAATCTGAAATACGTGAGAAAAGATTAAAAAGTAAAACTTATAAGAAGGACGTTGAATTTGTAAGAAATGTTTGGAAAATTGCTTGAACTTTTGAAGATTGGTGTGAAAAAAATTACATTTCAGTCTACTCAAATGAATAAATATATTAACAGCTTGAAAGCATTTGTTGAACAAATATAAATAAAGATGAAGCAATACCTGAAGAGTATAACTTGTAAGCAAGAGTCTGAATGATATGGAATGGATGCATTTGTTGTTATTTAAAACAGTTAGAATTTTTTTTGAACCATTACTAATATAGATGAAACAATATCTGAAGTGTAAAAGTAGAATAATATAGAAGTAGTTACAATCCGTTAAGGGCAGAATAACTAAAAATAACTACAACATATCTGAAGGGTAAAAGTTAAACATGTTAATAAAAAGTTTGAGGAAAATGTAGAAATCCTGCATCTTTATAGTTTAACAGTTGAATGGTTGAAATCTGAAATAGGTGAGAAAAAAATTAAAAAGAAGAACTTATAAGAAGGATGTTGGAAAATTGCTTGAATTTTTGAAGATTGGTGTGGAAAAAATAGGTCTACTCAAATGAATAACTATATTAAGAGCTTGAAAGTATTTGTTGAACAAATATGTATAAAAATGAAGCAATACCTGAAGTGTATAACTTGTAAGCAAGAGACTGAATGATAGGGAATGGATCCCAGAATTGTTTAAGTGTAAAAAATTGTTTAAGTGTAAATTAATAGTGTGAAAATATAAATTTATAAATGAAAAATATGAAACTCCTTACATGGTTGAGAAATGGCCTGAATTGTTGGAATTAATGAGGAAAAAGTCCAAGTCCTTCAAAGTAAAATGTAAGGATTGAAGGTGGAAAAGTCTAAAGTCAGGACATGAAGAAGCTCCAAATCCTGAAATATCCATTATGAGAACTGGGGTATATATAGAAATGGGGTAGAAACAAGGAAACAAGGAATGAAGTAAAAAGAAAGAGAAAGGGAGTAGAAAGAAAGAAAGAAAGAGACTGAATGATGTGGAATGGATGCAAATGCCAGAATTGTTTAAGACACGTGTAAAAAAAGAGTGTGAAGATATACATTCATAAATGAAAAATGTGAAAGTCCTTAAATGGTTGAGAAATAGTCTGAATTGTTGGAATTAATGAGAAAAAGTTCAAGTCCTTCAAAGTAAAGGGTTAAAGAGGAAAGTCAGGACATGAAGAAACTCCAAATCCTGAAATCTCCATTACAAGAATAAACTGAAATGTATGTAAGAGAAATACATTAGAGATGTTTAAAAATTCCCCTCAAAGATATAAACTCATTTAGAGGGTGATTATGAGCTGTAAGCCAGTGTGTCTCTGTGTTTGTGTGTCTCTCTGTCTGTGTGTGTGTGTGTGTGTCTCTCTCTCTGTGTCTGCACCACACAGAGCAGAGCAGTGAGATTTGAGCTCTGTGCAGCTCCGAACAACAGCCTCTGAAAAGAGAACCGTACCTCTTACCAGAATGTGGTCATGACTATCGGGGCAATAAGACCTTCCTGAGCGAGCCAATGTGCATTAAATGTTTGTAGGGCAAAAACTTTTCTCACCGTCGCAAGAAATATAAGGAGGTCATTTCTGCTTTTCTCAGAAAATCTGCTCCTACTTTACAATGTGAGTCAATGAGAGGAAGAGAGGGAACTGGCTGCACTTAGAGGCTCCCAGTTTAAATTCTGTTAGCCTCTCTGCGTTTTCGAGCACACTGTGAGACACAGCACAAGTTTGTCTACCAAAGTGGGGGAAAATTATGTGTCTAGAGTGTAATTTGTGGCCGTGGTGACAGGTTAGAGAGCAAAGTGTCAGAGGATTTTTAGACTCTCTGTCACTCTAGCTGATGTCATCATCACTCTAGCTCTGAAAATTCCGTGCCATTGACTTGCATGTTAAATTTGAATTTTGTCAAAAAATGATCATGAACAGTTGAAGTGTACTGATCAATAATGGTAGAAGATATGAAAAAGTTGAATATACCGTGAATACTTGAAAGTTTTGTGAACATTTTAAAAGTTGAATGAGGTCTGTAGGTGAAAGTATGTTGAAGCAGTTGAAGTTCAAAGAAGGAGAGGATTTGAACAGTTTGAAGACCGATTCAATGTATTCCTATGGGGAAAAATTTTTCAATAAAGTTTGAATATTTTGAAAAGTATGAATGATATGAAAAAGTTGAATACATCCAATGATCTCCTGAAGAAGCCGCACGTTTTGATATATGAATTGTTTGAATATTATGAAGTATGAAGAAGTAGTTAAGGGCCAAAAAAGGGAAGATAGAATAATAATAATAAAGATTTGAATAACAATAGTGTGAATGCTTTCAGCATTCACCCTAATAAGAAGAAGAAAAAATCCACACAATAACAGTAGTGCCCGGGCTTCGCCCGGGCACTGGTCCCTGCAGCTATTTCATAGCTGTTGGGACCAGTGCCCGGTGCGATTGCCCGCGGCCCTAATAAAATAAAAAACAGTAACCAGAACATTAATCTGAATTACTCTAAAATTCATATCTCTGCATCTCTTTGAGTGTCAGTATTGGACTAGGCTTGCCTTGGCCAGTCCAATATATTAACCATATAGGTATGCACAGGCAACAACTAAATAAAGACGCTAAGTCTAACAGTCTTAAACCTGCAAGCTAAACTTTAAGCCAGGATTTTAGGCCTTGTTGTGCCATACTGATTAGATTTCAAGATCAGACTTAGGATTTGCTGGCTCAGCAGATGTGAGGGTCAGTGCCAAAAGCTGGCATTTCTTAGCGCGCAGTCTTTTGCCTCACAATTAAGTTGCAGACCAGCCAAGTCTGGAAATCTAATTTTTTGACCATTATCTATAGCTCATCTCTGGTGTGTATACAATGGAGAAAAGGGGAAATCTGTTAACGTCTGTCATACGCTATGAAAGGCTTCTCATTTTCAAAGTCTATTAAATCTAATAAACCAATAAATAAATAATAAATAAATAAAATAGCAATTTCCTGGAGTAACAGAATGTGGCTATATATTAAAAGAAAACTGATACAATCTTGACAGCCAAATTTCCTCTCCAGTAAGTCAACTGCATTCAAATTGAGGCAACTCCATGCAAAAACAAGTTGCAAAATTATTAAAGACTTTCAATCCTAGGTCGCCCCGTTTCCTTGAGATGGCTGGCTCAACGCTTCATCTTGCCAGTGTAGTCTGTCTAGTGAGATGTCGCTCAATTTGTGGTTTTTATGTGTATGAGAGATCAATATGGAGAGAAAACCAATCATGCAAGTTTGACTTCAAACTGTCATCAAACACATTTGGTTTCAACCTCAAATACATTTATCCTCCATAACCACAGTCCCCAACAATGTTTGACGTACATTACGAGTGGGCTTTATTACTATTGACAATCAACACAATAAAAAAAGAAGCAAGCATTAGCTTCATTACCTCAGACTTTGCATGAGATGGATCATCTAGATTTTGGCATTCCACTTCTCAGTGATTACTGCAATAACCATTTGAGCATACTTTCTGGAAATCAAATGCAATGCACCAACTATATGTATACTAGACACGGAGTTCTGGGTCGCCCTAACACACTGTATGCTCATGTAACTTAGCGGAAACACTCCAAGTGAGCTAATAATTTTGCTCCTGTTTATATTCAAACAATGTGAAGAGCTGCAGCCAGACAGACTGGCTCAGTAAACAAAGACAACAGCACATTTTCTCATTACCAGGATGCGTGAGGGAGGCCAAGGCATAGAAATTAGCGAGGCAAAACTGCAAGAAAAGCAAACCCACCCAGGTCATCTGCGGTGTTTGGCACCCACCGATTTTTAATTTCAATATTACCGTACAAACACCAAGAGAGGAGTGGATTATACGATAAACACACTCTTCATCCACCCCACGAGTCACAGATAGCGTTGTATGTGTAAGTGACAGGCCAGCTTACCTTTGAAAACAATTCTTTACTCTATTCTAGGTACAGTATTATTACTGGCAGAAAAATAAATCCGGAGCCTATTGTTTGCCCATTGTTAGAGGCAGGACTATACGGCGTGAGGGGCAAGGCCTCGGAAAAGAAAAACGGCAATCCCCATAGTCACACCTGCTTATCCTCACATCCCCCCCCAAGGGAAAACCACAAGCCCTTCCCTACATATTGTCAATACACTATTCAAAACCACAGTTTCAATATCTCTTTCTGTGTGGATGTGCACACGCTCCTCACACTTGTTTCTTTTCTCTAGGTTGCATTGTGTCAGCTGCAATAACCTCCCAGAGCACGGCAGCTTACGTCAGACGTTTCCAACAGTTTACACTCGACTCGACACACCGGGGCTGGCTTTCAAGTTGAACCTGTTGCGGTGTATTGCAGACATAGGTCCTGTCGTGTCGGCCCTCTGATCAACCCATCTACCATTTCACGGTGGTGCCATCTGTTTTCACTCAAAACTGTGGCTAACATGCTGCCAAGGATCCCAGCACAGCAGTGTTGTATATACACCGAGGCTACACCTGCCTGAGGATAACCGCAAAGCACAGCAGAAGGAGTATGGGGATAATATGCATTCTTTTAAGACAACTCCACCTCCCCAACCCCCCCACTATCTCAATATTGCCTCATAGATGCAGCAGTAAATAAGCCTGGCTCACTTTCCTCCATGGTGGGTAGATTTTCTTTTTTTGTAATATGACCAAACTGAGTGAAAAGATAATACAGCAACTTTCAAACAATAATTGCTTTAACTGTTGAACAATGCCGAGCAGCAGCCTCTGGTAGTGGCTGGTTTCATTTTTCACCCCAACTCGTCTGTGCGATTGTATGAATATCAAAGAAATAAATCTTGCTTCAGTGAATTTGCTTGGCATTACAAAAATAACTAAGAACAGTCTTTCACCCTGCTGAGAGACGAGAGAAACCCTAATGGCGAGTTAAAAGTAGCACATGATGAAACCTTGTTGTGCAGTTATGTACTTGTTATGAACAACATGGACAATTTTCATAATCCCCGTTTCCATTTTGTCAATGTGCCATTAACAGTTTCCCTTTGAACACATGTCAAGGAGTTTGAGAGGAGCCAGTAAAAAGTCATATCAGATCTTCTTAGATAAGCCAAGCTGACATTTATCCCCATCACACATCACACTATAAACTACAGCTGAGTGAAAGTGCGGTGTGCAGAGCACAGTGCTATTACACAGGCAGACACCCACCGCATCATTTATCCTGCCCATAAATCAGCCCTCTGCTCTACTGCACTACCTGCTTCTCTTGTCCCAGCAGATCTCACTGGCGTATCATTATATCTCATATACATCCACTAAAATAACCTCTACTGAGCCTAAGAGCCTCAGATGTGTGAAAAGGAGAGCCCGTACCTTCTCTCCATCTGTCTGCTCGGATGATGCTTTGCATTAGGGCGTCAATTAGGCCTGTGATCTACGCTTGTTGTTTTACTGCCTACTATTTTGTCTTTGTCGTATGGTTGGGATGAGTAATGTTTGGGGTTGTATAACACACAATCTCTTCATGGCAAGTCTAATCTTGGGTCTGTGATATATCACTGCAGGTGAACGTGTCTGCAAAATGAGGACATACTGTAATAATGAGGATAATTGAAGGGCTGAGCTGACACTGGGTCCTGCATCAAGCTCCAGATTGTCTTTGCTGCTTACCTTATGTGGCACTCATCCCTGAATTTGAATTACATGCTCCCACAACCCACTTAAGTCACCACTCCTCACATATATATTTAAAGCCGGACACCCTCCTCCTCTGATCCCAACCTGACTGCAATAAGTAGATTTCATCTGAAGCCCTGGAACACACATCGGGGGCAAGCCCACACAGTAAGTGTGCAGAATGTGGCATTAATGAACATCTTGGCAGTTTAAGTAGCTACACATCTCAAAGTATAATCACAAAAAAATATATCAAGATCATTTTATCTCTATAAAATATATCAAGACATGCTGTGGTTTCTATGCAACCTGTCATACAGTTTACACTCCCAAAGTATATTTGTACATTTCAGCTGAACATCTGGTGTTTGACAGGTATTTCTGAGCTTTGTGACATTTTCCTTTGCTGCCTTGTAATGTTGCAGACGTGAACAACAGAGAGGAAGAGCAACAATTTACTGCGACAAATGTAAAAGATAAGTTGAGTTTCGAGGTTTTTATGGCAGAGGAGCTGGAAAGCAAGAAAAACAAGACATCATTAAATTGGACAAAGACGAGTGAGTGCTTTATCTGCTGAATGGAGATGATAGTAAAGAACAGAAGCCTCAAGGGTTAACATCTGTAGGGATTAGAGATGCTGCTCATCAGGCAGGCAGGGTGGGGGCTGAGCAAAGCCTGGGTCCCCTATCAGCAGGGGCTGAATCAAGGCTCTGTGGAGAAAGGCAGCAAAGCAGTGCAGCACCACTCAGGCCTGCCTAGAGCAGACACACTGTGTACCCCTTCACTTAGCCAGCACTCAACTTCTGATTCAAGTGACAGTGTCACAGAGGGAGAGAGAGAGGAGAGAGAGAGGAGAGAGTAGAAAGTGTGATGAAGCAGTGGAGAAGGTAAGAGGCTGTCAGCACCAGAGTGAAAGAGACAGAAAACAGACATTTTTAGTCGAGGTGAGAGAAAAAAAAACAAGGACCAATTTATTTTCCAACTTGTGAAAGCTAAAATGAAGAAATAAAGGGCTGACGCCTACAAATATGAGGGAAAGTTTAAGAAAAACTTCACAGATTTGACTTAAATTCTGCATAAGACTAACACTTTCATTTGACTCGACTCCCGTCCGCTCCACGTATTCACTTCTCTCCCCTTGATTGCCCATGCCTCCCCCATTATTTCTTCACTCTCCCTCGCCCGCCGTCTCTTCCTGTCTCCACTTTGAAGAGCAGCCGTGTGTTTGTTTGGCTCTTGCATCACACCTGTTTGTTTAAGCTGCAAATGACGCTAGAGACAAAGCGTGCCTGTCTCTGCAGACTGCCCAGATATAGCCTGTGGTTGCCAACAACACAGGACTCCCTCTACCTCTCGCCCTTTTTCTTCATTCTCACTCGCCCTTCTCTCCGCCGGTCCCTCTCTTGCTGTCTAACAAGGGGAAACACACAACACTGAGCCTCGGTAATAATTCCTACAAGTACAGCCGAGCTACTAAATACTCCCACAGCACCACGGTTAAGTTCCATGGATAATATGAGGGTGAAAACACTAAATGCAGATGCACTCTGCCTCGTTTCACTCCGACTTATCACCCCAATAATACCAGCAGCCTATCACGAGCAGTAACAGACCAGTAGCAAATCAAGGCAATCACCTCTAAGCAGTGTATTATCATCTATAAATAAAGTATAGGCTAAAAGCCAAGGAAATCTGGATCACAGTGTATAGCAATAATCCACTGTGAAAAATCTTTACCTAGAGCCATTTACAATCACCTGCTTTCCAGTCTCTTAGTCAGCACCTTTAGATCCATACTACATACAATACGATAACCAACTGAGATGTGGAATTTATTTACCACTGCATTATCAAAGAAAATGCCGAGCACTTCTGATTTTACACTTAGAATAGGTTACGGATCAAAGCCCTGCTATCAGCAGTCAACATTATTCTCTCAAATAGGCCTGAGAGGAATCACTCCATAACCTCTGCTGTGCATGTAATTTCTTTTTTTTTTCTCCCCCTTTCCAGACGCATCATACATAAGCAAAAATTCAGAGTCAGGCAAACACATCACGCACTCATAACCAAAGCCGCAGCACATGGACACGCAGAGGGCAAAGGCTGTTTTTTTTTATTTGCCCTGCGGAACAACTGTGTGGGCAAAATGAAAGGTCAGAGGTTAAGGACATGACTGAACTGTACAAGGTTAATTCTGCTGCTTGTTTTGGCACCTAAAAAGGGGGCGGAACAGGCCGTTCATTTGTTAGAAAGCAGCAGCGGTGCCAGACAGGTATTTGCTAAGACACAGAAGTCCTGCATAACTCTGTATGACCCGACACATTTAGAGTCATTGTCGTAAATATTAAAGTAGGCTTCACTGCAGTTATCTCGCCCTGTTTTCATTAGGTTTTAAAAGCCGGTGCTTTGTGAGACGATTTGTTTACAGCTGGCTCAGGTTTGAAGAAATGGAAAGTAATTATTTGTAGAAAACCACCAAATTAAATATCTTTCCTTCTCTCTTTTTTGTTTGATTTCTTTCTTATTCTCCTCCTTTCACTTTTTTAAAACCTGTTTCTTTTTCTGTGCTTCTGTACGTGCCCCTCAGCTTTGTGTCTACCTGACAAGAGTGGAATTGAAGTCAGATGTGCAGCCCTGGGGGGGCTCTCTTTCTTCATCGCTTGGGTGAAATTTTCTCCAAATATTTTGTCATTTGCAGCCACTGATGGACAAAAATCACAGCGGAAACAAAAGCAGGTCTCTCTAGTTCTGATGTCGGTCCTCGAGTGACCTACGCTTTGTAGCGTTTTCACTTAATAATTAAAGCAGTTCAGTTTCGTTCAAATTCAGATTTGTTTTCAGCGAGGAGTTGGAAATGTGTGTGTGTGCCCATTATTTAAGGGTGCGGTATTTGCTCAGCTCACTTTAATATTCAGCTACAACATTTGCTCTTATAGTTGTAGCCAGCCCAAGTGTAAATAAATCATTTACAGCTTAAACATTTTTAACATGCAACTGCTCCCATGCTGCTTGACATTTAGTGACTCGGCAGGTCGATAGATGTAAACAGCACGTTAGGAGATCTATGTCACCTCTGGAAAAGGCACCAGCAACCAGAGTTTAATACCACACACATACAAATAGTGCATGGAAGCCATTCTTGTTGTATTGGACATTTGAGTTTTAGTAACTAGTTCCGAGGTTAAAAAGTATTCTGACAGTATATCTCAATGCACACGAATCTCTTCTCCACCATCCTTGTCGCCATTTCCACATTTGCCTTCATAAATCAGTCAAGAACTAGTCCCGGCTGCCTTCTCACTCTGCTCACGCACAGCTCTCCCATGACTTCCAGATGTGAGTCACTCCTTTCAGAAATCAACCTCCATTATCAAAGCTTGCTTTAAGTTGAGAGAAAAAAACAAACAAACCAAAAAAAGGAAAGAAATAACCTTCTGCGTTTTCTTTTCCCCCCCAACGACTCGACCTTATGAACATTACTAAATCTGGTTAATGTAAATATGACACTGATAGATTCAACCCCCTCCCCCAAAACGCTACGTGCCTTCAAGCAGGAAAAGCCACTCCAGGGAGAGTGTTGTACGTGGTTTCAATTGCTCTAACCTTGTTATCACTTCAGGCACAGGATGAAAAGACAGGTAGACGGGCAGCAGCTCTGAGCGCCACCTGCCATCCACCAGACCAGACGCCCTGACTCCCTCCCCACCTCTCTCGTCCTTCCTCTCCTCCTCATGTCACGAGTGCTCCCCCCCCTCCCCACCCCTGCCCACCTTGGAGCCCGAGGGAGAGGATACCTGCGACCAAAGGCCGGTAACATGGCAACCGAGTCAAAAGGCCTTCATGCCTGTTGCACGGCAGGGTGCTGGCATTTACTTCCCCGCCATCCGCCCCCTGTTTCATCCTCAAGGCCCCTCGCCCCACCCAGGAGTCTAAAAGAAATCCACTGTCCTTGCTTTCTCAGCTGCCTCCTCTTCCCGAGTTGGGAAAACAATATTCCACAAAAGAGAAAAAAGGGGACTTCCTGTCCTTTTTTGTGTCGCAGGCCAAAGGTGCTGTTTATTGCTGCGTGATTCCTGCCTCTCCACACACACACACACACACACACACTCGCCTTTGATGGAGAAAAAGTAAAACTGTGGAACTGAATAAGCTGTTGCCTACATTCCTCTTATTTCTCACATATGGGGTCGCAAAACTATACATGAGGGCACGTTTTAGATTTAGGTCATTGGAAATTTTCGTTTTCTCAAGGCTGTATTTTCACCAAGCACCCCGAGCAGAATCCACTGTGTCACAGCCAGTCTGCGTACAGCTGCTTGTTGCTTCACAGTATGTGGGCAAGATTTCCTCCAAGGTTTTAAATGGGTCACATTCTGACTAAAGATGTTAGAGGTTACGCTTACACAATTGGATAATCCTGACTGCTTTGTTCAATATTGTGATTATGATTTTATCTTATTTCCAGGAAACTAAATTGGTGCATCATGTTTTTGCACCTGACTCTACTGTGCTACATATCCATGCACACATTCTCCGAGCACTTTCACAGTGGAAAACTCCACGGGATGAATAAATAATACCCCAAAACAATAAGGCAAAAAAAACGAGTGCTGGTGTACATAATGCTGAATGCAATAATGTCATTCACAACTTTCTCGGTTTCCCTGCGGCGTAATCTGTCAATATTTTTGAGATTTTATCTGTACGTAGTTCAATTCATCAACCTATCTGAGTTCCGATTAACTGGGACTGTGGACTATGCAAGTGTGTCACTGAAGACATTTTCTGAATAATGAAGTAAATGAGCTAAGTGTTGTGAATTATAATTATATTGCTGTATGAAGCTGCATTTGACACAAAGACGACTGCTGCTACATAATGGTGCGCACCCTTGCAATTACTCAGCTAAATCACCCCCTCCCCTTCCTACATAACAAATCCCAATTTAACCCAGAGATTAAGACTAAATTACCTCAAAATGAAAGATAATCACAATGATTCACTGTAAGGAAGCGAAACAACTTACAATAAGACCGGGAAAAAGTCAGCACCAGGAGTTTTACACGGAGATGCCTGCAGCTTTTTTTCTGCATTGTGCGAGTTTGAAGGGGACAGCATTAACAGCATGTCAAAATCTGCATGGTTATTAAGTGAGGAGAAGACTGTGATATATCCATGTCTGTCTGTGGTTCATTACAGCTACAACAGGACGGCAAGAATGCAAATCAAAGACAACAGCAATCTTGATGCCATTAAAGAGAAACTTGGGCTTGTTGCACTAAAATCATGCATCTCTTCTAAATTTACATATTCAATGTAATCAGTGGTGGTGGTGACGCATCAGAGTCTTAGTCTGAGCACTGGTGCAGTTGTACAGAACTGTGATATAAAGTATTCCAGTGTGCACTTATTTTCACTTGGTGATGAATTTAACTTCATACCCCAGACCTAATGTCGGTTCTCCCAGTGCACCACGTGACACGGTGTCTTCAGAGAAGGAGAGGTGTCGTGTTTATAATCTTGCTTAAGGAGGTGCTAACCTCGCCATCCTGTGGAGTTCTCCCTGACAGAGAGAGAAGGACCTGCCTGGAGTGAAGGAGCCAGTGGCAAGCTCATCGATCAGAGACTGGGAAATGTCAGACTGCAAGTCCAAGGTAGAGTTTTTAACGCAAGCCTCACATCTGCTGGAGCCGCACCTCACACGGGCAATTAAAACAGTTAGAGAGCAAGTCTAGCCAGGGACTGTTGGTTACTAAACCGTGCCAACCATCATGATGCTACCAGAAATAACTTAATCTATCACTTTGAAAGAAACCGAACTTGATGTTCAGCCAGGGAGCCTCTTGGTAACGCAGCGCAGACTGGATTCAGATGTTAGCACAACTAGAAATCGACTCTCATAAAACTTAACACAAATTTAACAAGTTGCCACATTATTTGCAACAACCTCAAAAATTTACTTCAAATGCTGTTCTTTTTTATGACACTGACTTTCTTTATCTTGTGATCTCAAGGGCTGTGACATAGACCTGGAACTATTAGTTGATTGATCAGTTAGCTAAGGAGAGGTTTAATTAGTAGTATTAGATTAATTAGTGCGTGTTTTGATGAACAATAAATCATGCTTCAAACTTCAAATACTTTTGAGATTTCAAGATTATTTTACCATCTTAGTTTGTTTCTCTTGTTATGGAATAGTGTCAGTACAACGCCTTTTATTGACTATTGATTCAAGGAGCTGCCTCCGAGTGTCCAAGCTGAAATTCCAACATCAGGGAGCGTTTCTGATGATGCAGCCGAGTGGGAACTCAGAAAATCTGATTTCCCAGTTACAATGGAATGCATCAAACCAATAAACCATTGCAAAAAAATAAATAAATCAGCAGTAGGTTTTACCTATGTAAACAGCTTCTTTTTTTTCTTTTTTTTTACCATCAAACAGCTCAACAAGTACAGTAGAAAGTTTTGCAAAATTCAACAACTTGATAAAATGAATCCATAAAAGATTGCTGATAATAAATATAGCTACATTGTAATCAGTAAAGCTATTTAATGTAATCTGCTCTTTTTTTTTAAATGGCCTTTCCTTCTTAGGGACTGACACTGTTTACTTAAAGGCACCTGAAATGTCCCAGAATTCAGCAGATAATTACATTGTGCACAAAAATGGCAAACTAATTCCTCTCCCCCATCTCTGAAAAATGTACAGACCAAGTAATGGAGGGCCACTACAGGATACTGCACGCGGAGGAAATATTCCACCCTTCAGATTCAACATAAACAAGAGGCAAAGATGTGCTATAGAGGACAGGATGAAAGAGAAGTATTTCTGGCAACAGGCAGATAAGCAAGTTATAAAAGCGGCGAGGAAGAGCGAGAAAAGACAGAGGAAAATGAGAATGAGAGAGAAACAGACAGTGGGGGTAGTCTTCTGTCCAAGCTGTTACCTTGCTTCTTAAGACACTACAGTGGGAAATGTGTGTATTGTTCAGTAACTTGATCCATTCAGTATATTGTATTGTACACGGTGCAGGAACTGCATTCTAATTACTTAGGGTTTTTGCCGCACACTAATACAACTACAGGGAGGCTCCTGCATATTCCTCTGATAAATGTCCATCATTCTGTGCAAGCGTCACACTTTTCCCAGCATTCACCAGCGGAAATAAGTACATTAAAAAGTATAAATTGCAGATGAGAGCAAAAACATGAGTTTAAGAAATTCAGGAGATTGCCACATAACAGAGGGACAGTGTTTTCTGTTTAATTAATCTAAAAGCTCGCCATGAGTAGTTAAGCTGCACTGTTTAATACTTTCATCCCTATTAAATATGCAATATAAGAGCTGTTTAAAGATCTGACAGCTTATGGTCTCATATTTGGATTTCCATTCAAATGCACTTCTGGTTACAAGACAAACATCTACGGCAAAAGAAATAACAATAACTTGCTACAAGGATGTGCTGAACTCCATGTTTAACATGAATTAGAGAAGATGCAGGCCGGGCTTAATAAACACAAATATGAGAAGTTGGGCCAAATCCTCTGTTGTTGCACAGCACCTCCTCTTGCGTCCTGTCACTTCTCCTGCTCATCCCCTCGACTAAAGAAAAAAGGCTGCAGCTGCTGCTCAGTTCGGTTACACACTGTAGAACATCTGCAGAGCTCACAATGTTCTTTTAAAAGAACAATAAATAAACGTGTCTTACAGTGTGCGCGATGCCGCGTCTGTGCTCGAGTGCTTTATTGCCTCTATTTTGCTCGTGCGGCTAACAAGTCTCTCTACTACAGTGGAGGAGCTCGCGAGGTGCAGCTGAAGCTACTCCAGGGTGGACGCACATATTTTCTGTCTTCAGCGGGCGTCTGCCATATTGTAATCAAACAATGTTAGCTCTAACAAAGAATTTGAGAAATAAGGGGAGCGTAATGGAAGGCCGAACTCAATTACAGCACATTTGCAACTGTAATTTAAATGGCAAAGATATTCTATTAGAACCTCAGCAAGCCCTAATTTTATGAAGCACAACCCCACTGAGCTCAGCTGACTGATGTAATTTAAATATGCTGTCAGTTTAAATGTGGCCTTATGAGACGAGAATGTGGCCACTGACATTTGACTGGAGGACAGAGGGAGAGAGAGAAAGGAAGTTATGGTGGCAACAAAAGAGACAAAAGAGAGAGAGAGAGAAAGAGAGAGGGGGGATTTCTGTGAGGACCTCGCATTTTTCAAAGAGATAAATAAAAGATGATAAACATGGATTAGAGAGGCCATTTTGTCTGTGGTCCTCTCTCTTTCTAGTCCTGGTGACTTTGAGAAATATGTCTCTAAATTTAGCATACGATTTATCAAGCCCAGGCAATCCGGGGGAAAGAGGGACTTGGGAATAGAGAGAGCAAAAGAAAGAGACAAGGTTGAAAGGTATCTAAAAGACAGGTGCAGCAGACAAAAAGATTGAGGGTGGTGGAGGGGAGGGGTAGTGGTGATGTGGGGGGGGGGGGGGGGGGGGGGGGCATTGTCTGTGAGATCCTGTCCATCACTTGCCACTTTTCGAATGAAAATACATCTCCACTAATATCCCCTCCTCCACACACACACACACACACACACACACACACACACACACACGGGGAGACTGAGCAAGACGCGCAAGGAGAAAGAGATGTGAATTTCAATTAAGCAGGTAAGGAAATTAAACTAGTGTTACAGTTATAAAGTCAACCAAGCAGATAAAGACTCCAATACTGCAAAGAAGGTGGATAGATGAGACAGATGAAGAGAAAGACAAACCCATTCGCTCACACACGTGCAGACAAACACAAATACGAGGAAGTCTCATATATGAGAAAAAGAATGGAGGTCAAAAGAGGTCAGGGGGAAACGCTTTCTCTACTGTCTGTCTACTAACAGCTCCTGCCTCATTATGTTGTGCTGCAATATATAATCACCAATAATGTTAATGAACTCTTTGCCACTGTTTACTTTTAATGCATTCATAGTGATTTTTTACTGTCTGCTTTATGCAAATAAAAGCGCTTCAAATCGCAGTATTCTTACAAACCAACTTTTATTCTTGTAATGACTGAGCCCCAGTATTAGCTCTGCTGCTTGTCTCAGGACAAGACACCATGTTTGTGTGATTTAAAAAAAACAAAAAAAACATGGGCCAACACTATTTGGTTTACTGACTAGCTGCTGTCACTCAAATGTTAACAACAGGTCAGCTTTAGCAGCGGAGAATTGCATCAAACATAAAGTGTTTTTACTATTCTAGGTAGTCACCCCAGACTGCTCCTCATTGCTACTCCTCTATTTGCAGTGAATAGAGTCTTGTCATTTAACTCTGTTTTACTAGTGGAGGTAAACGCCTCTTCTCTTCTCTTCTCTACTCTTCTCTTCTCTTCTCTTCTCTTCTCTTCTCTTCTCTTCTCTTCTCTTCTCTTCTCTTCTCTTCTCTTCTCTTCTCTTCTCTTCTCTTCTCTTTCCTCTCCTCTCCTGGTGTCAAATTATCTCACTTAAATTGTGCCTGTTTGAACTGAAGATTTACATGGGATGCAAATTCTCCAAGGAGTAGAGCACTCCACATTAGCCCTGTAAACACCTGACTGCCAAGTCTCTGTGGCGTTCACCCACTGAATGCTCTGCTACACTGAGTCGGTGTAAATGACTCAATGTCGTGAGAATACCTGTGGACTTTAATGTTTCCAGAGTGACATTTTCTGGGTGGCGATAACTACACGTGATAGTTGTTGACGGGCATGTTCATACAAATTCAATATTCATTCAAGTGGATGAAGTCCAAATGAATACTAAACATGTGCTCAATTGAGATTCATTTGAGGTTGGTGTTTATTCATTTACCAATACACACATCTGCTCAGTATTACATGGGAGATTAACTAGTTCCATACGAAGGATTTATCTGAGTGGAGAGTCATCATGCACCTGTATTCCCTAATGACGTATGTAAGGGCTTCCCCTCTTAGTCAATTAGACAGCTAAGTGGTTGTTACAGCCTCATTCCACCAAGGTATTTTTATTTACTTTATTTTATGTTATATTTCTCTACGGTGTTTAAGTCCTTTACTCAAAAAAAATCTCTCCGGGGTCAAGAGCAAATAAAAAGATATTCATTTCACAGATTGTTTAATTGCATTTAATCAATCAAACAATTAATGTGACAGAGCGTTATCAATTCACTTGAGCCGCACCATATTTCATACAGTGAATGTATGGTTTACAATGTTGTAAATGCCCATACTCATTTGACAAAAGTTAATGAAGAAAGAAGGTGAAAATAATTTGGAGCAATATAAATGCAAAGCGAACAGAAGGTCAAAGTTGGTCTAATTAAAAGCGCTATAAAATTGTCTCGTGCTATAAAATTGCTGCATGTAGCTATCAATTAGAAATCACAAAATGGTCTTAGGTGATAGCAGCAAGGAAATGAATCTGTCAACACTTTTCATTATTGTACGATAACACAGGAGAAAATTAAGTCACAAAATAACTGTTACAAGCTGGACTTGACCTCCTTTATGCAGTACCTCTGTTTGATTATTTCACCTTCTCCACCACTTTCCAGTGGCAACAGAGGGAAATGAGGGTTTTTCTCCCTTTTTTTTCTTCGAGAGGTTGTTTTTGCATTTTCCGACCGAGTGTCACAAGGGGTCTTCTTTTAATGAATCCAGGCGAAAGCACAGGCTGTGATGCAAATTCATGCCAGTACCACATGTAGAGCGTCTAAGGTGCAGGGACACGTTTTTTGGTAATTTTTGCGACCAAAGACCGTGGCCCAGCGGGGGCATACCTGTGGTGCAGTCGCAAAAAAAGGGGCTGGATTTGAAGGAATACATTACCAGTAGATATGGTTAGAGGCCGGTCACAATCACAGTCAATTAAATTAGGTCTTCTCATTCCCTTTAAAAGCACTGACCTCCCTACCATGTGGCAAAGACAGTTTGACCATAATTGAAACAGCAAAGTGGCTCAACTAGAAAACCTTGTGGGGAAAAAAAGGAAAACTGTTGTGAGTGGCAAATACTGTAAATGTGCTGCCAAGATGCATTATATCCCATTTTAAGTCGAATTAATTGTAAATATTGAAATCTCACAATCGACACAATAAATCAAATCTGTGAAAAGCCAAGCTTGACACTGATAATAACACTGAATATTTTCTAAGAATAGATAATGTGCAGCAATTACTTCAGATGTGTGTTTCCTTCAATTAAAATAAATAGAGAGCCTTTAGGTCCTACCTGAAACAGCAGTTAACATTTCCTTTTATTAAAAAAACAGCACTCACAATTAGTGGAGGGAGTGTGGTCAAATTGAAAAAGAAAAAAACACTGCATGACAAGGTCACCGGCTGAAAAACACCGACAACTGTGTCAACAGTTGATGTAATTGTGGAGGTTATGGATTATGATGTTATTGTTTGGTATTCAGAGGGGATAATTAGCACTGCCATACATTCAGTGCAAACAGCCAGGAGGTTACTTCTATTGTTAGGAAAATGTATAAAGACATGTTGTCTGTCTATAATAACCACTGTCATTACATTAATTGAACAACCAATACACTAACTTTTTTTTTCTTTAACCATGGTGGCACTAAGTAGCTCGATGCTGTTTAATTTTTAACATAAAAAAAACTGCCACAAAAATGACAAAAAAAAAGCTTTTGCTACAAGGTTGAAGCCAAAGCACTCAAATATAAATAGTTGTATTTGTGACTTCTAAGCAGGGAGCCAGGAATATACTGTGCAAGGTGCATTTAGAAACAACATCACTCAGGAGACAGTTTCATTAAGCATGAAAAGCATTAATTTGGACTATAAAATCTGACTGTAAAAAAATGAATATTTGAAAATTGTTCATCCATATGCAATAACATCTCAAAATGCATCAAATAATCATACATAAAATTAGCGTTTTCATTATTCGGCCCTTCTCTCATTCTTTTCCCATTTGGCGAGCGATCATCACTCACATTCACTGCATACTCACATCTCACACGTTTCTACATGCGTGCACTTTATTTATTCATGTTACATATCACTCATTTAGCAGCTAACTAAACTAAACTAAGTATTTTCCCCTCTGATGCCAGACTGTGTTTACACCTGAATTATTTTCCGAGTTAAATTAAATGCAAAATCTAATCTCTAGGACAGGCACATAAACAGACAAATACAAATTATGGAGAGCCCACATGAAAACACAACACAAATTTATCCAGATGATAAAATATGATGTGGCTGACATTGCCTCCTATGAAAAATTATTGGCATAAGCCAACATGTCAGCAGTATAATCATGAATGATGTGCGGAAGAGAAAGGTCACAGCTGAGGACCGCGGCATTATGTAGAGGAACAGCTAAGCTCTTTAGCGCCCTGACTTAGATGCAGTAATTCAGTATTGAAGACTTGGTGTCTTACACATACATGCTATATTATTTTAGTCACACAATGTGACAAAGTGCAACAGATGCAGCATGTCTCTATAACTGTATACACATGTACAAAATAACACCACATTTCTACTCTAGAGCAGGTGTTAACAAAAAAAAAAGAAAAAGCTACCAGTTTTGTTCACTCTCCATTTAGGTCGAGGAATTTCATATTATCATGGAAGTGAATGACAGACCACCTACCAGAGAACGAGCAGGTGAGGGTCCCCACAATAAATGTGGAGCAGCATGCCTGGCTGACTGTACTGCTGCACATCCTTCCTGTCATGCTTTGTTATAGCTCGACCCTCAGATTCTATCTGGCTCTTTCCTACTACCAACAATACCATGCAGATTTTCTGCCACGGTGGCCGTTGGGATCTATTAAGCAGTGGCCAGGCGAAGTACGAGCAACAACAGCGGCCATTCAGTGGCTCCCGCATCAGGTGGAAATCGCAGAAGTATAGCATGACAATCAGAAAGAGCTGAATGGTGGGCGTACGAGTCTTATCACGAGCAATTTCATCTCCTGCCTCAGAACTTTGCATCTGTTGCATAGTTTTATGTTAATACTCTTGAAACCGTTATATCCTGTTGACCGCTTTATCTTTCATCAAGGCTCGTCTGCTCAAGTGACACAAATAGCCGATAATTAAGGCATATTGCAATTAAACAACAAAGAATCAATGTTCTGAATGCTTTCAGCTAATTACACAATATTTATACATCAGAGTGACAACAGACACACCACACTCACCTTCTAGTGAAGATATTTTGAGGTTAAACACAAAACACACACACATATCACGTAGCTGCTGAGGATGACAAGTAAAATAACAGTGCAAGTTCTGAAATATGTAATTACAGCATAGAATATATTTCTGTTTGCTGCTTGTTATTTCTTGCCTATCCAGTCATGTTTGGTTATTATTAGAGTGTTGCTGTATTGACTGTGGCAGAACTGTGACAAAACCAAACATTAGGTTGATTTTAAGAATAGTAAACCATGAACCTCGATATTTAGTGGGGCTAAAAGTGACACCACCACGACCACGTAAAAGGAAGTAGTGGTATGATCCAAGCAGGGGCCCAATGTATTTTTCCAATTAATTAGAGGATATAACATTGCAGCTTCTTCAAAGCCAGAGTGTGGATGCAGTGACATGTTGCAAACAAGCAGTCCAACCAAAAAGAAGGCAACAAAAGCCACCGGCCATCACTATTAATCACACCACCAACAATGGCACGACTAATAACCTGACAGGCTTGTCTTGCTGAAAGAATATCATTCTTAATCTGAGAGGCTGGTGCCCCTGGAAAAAAAAAAGAAAGGAAAAGAAAGAAAGAAAACAAATAAATAAATAAACCAGGGCAGGACATGAAAACTACAGAGCATGAACTGTCACACAAGTGAGAAAGAGCAATCTGGCCTGTGAGATTCCAATATCTTACTCTACAATGACAACTGGATCCAATCATGGCAGAACACTTCAGTGAGCCGGGCAGGCAATCCTCCAATCAGACCGACACGTCCAACACAAAATGACTTCAGCTTTACTTCCACAATTACAAATAAACTGAGAGGCACTGTATGTATCGTATGTTTAAAACCTCGACGCTGGAGTTGGCTGAGCAAAATAATCCTAATAAACAAGAGGGCGATCTACAAAATACAACGCATTTCACCAAAGTCATTCAAATGAACCAGGTGAACATATTATTTTGCGCTGGTTTGGCATATCTGTCTAAAAGTGTTAAGTATTAACATAATCATGCAGCTGTAAAGTTGCATTTTACACACAAAAGACACAAACTGGATTTTCTAAACATGTGGTATAATACTTCAAATCAGAGATGCGTGTACAGTATTTATACAGTAGCTCTGTTTGCAATAAGTACACACACCCTGACACACCTGCACCTCTCACTTTTTGTTGGACAAATCCCAGACAGGATGTTTGAAGGCAGAAACACGAGTCGGGTGGGTGAAGGTGCTGAGAAGTAATGAGAATTCAACACTGGACAGCAAGGTGATGTGTCTGACAACACAATGGAACTCATCACCCTGATTAAGCTGGCCGTCCCTTTTTAATTATTTCCAGTATTTCATTCAAATGCAATCTCAAAAAGGTCACTGTTAAAAAATTAGAAACGCATTCCTCATCTGCCTCTCGAGCTGCCACAGGCACTCCCTCAAGTGATGACTTTCAGAGTTAAGTGCCTCTCTGCTTCATTCAAAATCTTAGTTTTTCACATTGGAATGGGTGGAGTCTGTGTTCATATAATGTAAAACCAGAACAAGGCTGTCACGTAATCAAAGGTCAGACTCACTGTTGGTTTGTGCTGACCCAAGCCACTTACTTTGTCAGCGACAGAACTAAACATTTTTTAAATGTTACCAGTTTTTTTTATTTTAAACAGTAACTATGGTAACACAGACAAAATATATTGAAACATAGGCTACAATGTACTTTTACATATTTGAGGAAAAACAGAAACATATTCATTTGTGTGTGTATATATGCACATACGTATATATATACTGTTTTTTTATTTTTATTTTACAGTTTTTGGCTTCCTGTTTTTCCACCAGTGGAGCTGCAGCTGCTGCTATAACATACCATATTTCATTTTTGATCCTTTCTATAAGGTTCATGAGTAAAGCCAAACAAGGCTGATATAACACAGCCCAGTGATGCATTTGCTCTGATGTACCAAGCACACATTAAACGTGTGTGTGCTTGTGTTGCTGTTGTTTCCCGCCCCCCCTCTTCCCTGTGTGTGTACACGCGTGTGCGTACACAGAGCAGCTTTGATAAGAGGTCTTGAGAGGTATAGTGGAGGTCCATGCCCTCCTCTCCTCTGCTCTCTTCTCCTCTCTATCCTGGCTAGCAGGCTCTCCTCATTACTGTCAGTCAGCATCAGGTTTAGCAGTGCCAGGCTCCTGCACAGCCCTCTGTCCTCTCTGCCCTGCCAGCGCTAGCCTGCCTGACTGCTGCCATTGGTAAGCATTGAAAACCCCTCAATCCCCTAGAAAACCTAATTACTCTCCACCGGCAACCAAGGAGACCGGAGCAGAAAAGAGGGAGGTCAGGGAAAGAAGGAATCACACACACTGTACAGTGTATGTAAACTCCATTTATAAACATTATGGCAATTATTCAAACAAAAGAAACGTGTGTTCATGTTATTTGCAGTGGGGGGAAAAAAGAAAAGAAAAAAGAAATACCCTTGCATCTCATTTACATTTACAGATCATTTATCTTTCCATTGGAGACTAACTATTGAAGGAAAGCTTTCAAAAAAGAGAGAAAGTGTGAAAAAAAATAACATGCAAGAATCAAACTGAGCATCGCTTTGACTAGCCGTTAACTGGGTCACTCAGTTGGTGATTGTGTCTGACCACCAAACAAACAGTCATTCATATGTCTGTGCTCTGGCCCCATTTTCATCTGGAGCAGTTCCACTGAGGCCACTGAAAGCAAAGGAGCTGACGGGTCAGGGATTTAAACCCATCTCCAGCTTCAGCACAGCAGCCATTACCACAGGGGGAAAACAACTCCTTGCGACATCCTCCTTTCTAAAGAAGGCTTTACTTATGTTGGCTGCACATCTGTTTTTTTTTTCCCCAGAGGTGAGAGGACAGTGACAGCGAAGAATTCCCATCAACTTGCTTGTCACTTTTCCGTCATCCTGGTCCAAGTTTTCTTTGCTCACTATCAGGCCGGCTTGGTCTCAGTGAAATGTCAGTGTGTTAAGTGTCAGTTGTAAAAACCTATTTCAAAACTGCGTTTATTTTGAGAAATACAGTAAATATCTTTTTTGGACATCATGGTCACTCACCGGGATAAGTCCTGTGCCATATGCCCCGAAATGTGACATTGGGTTTTAGATAATAGCTTTTACAAAGTTCATCTCATTCCTCCTCTTTCCCCACTCCGTGTTTCTATCTGCCTGGCGGAAATTCCTTTAAATAAGGAAACATATAATAAGAAATAATCTTCTTTCACATTATAAATAAATACTTGGAAGGACTCAGGGTTGCAAACGGTGAAGCTGAACAAACGATATTGATATGACATTCTGCTCTACATTAAGGACTTTTGTCCTTGAATATTCTTTCAGACTCGTGCAGCTGTGCAGATCTGAGTTGGAATGGAGGGAAGCTGGTGCTTTTAATAAATTCACAGGGACATTCAAAGGGGCTGGCAGCTACGGAGGTTTCATTTTCCCAGCAGTGAGCTGTGTCATTTAAAATAAGGATCATTTTGAGAAGGGGAATATCATAATGCTAAATCTAGATCAAATAACTGAGCAAGGTGTAAGACTGGATTTACAAGGCCTTGTAATCCTGAAAGACTAAAAAGAAGCAGAGGAAAGAGCACAGAGAGAGAAAGGGAGGACGTGGGAGAACATGTACAAGTTTGTTTTGAATTTGTATATTAAACTACACAACTGTGCCTCTTTAATACGGTTTGTGAGTGAGTGCAATATCATGTCATACACAACAAAGGCGCAGGGGATGAGAATGTGTATTTTTTCATGCGGCTTTATTATTAGACTTCATTAAAACTTAAGACTTGAAATCTCAAGAACCACAATACACCTGAGAGTCTTTTCTGCAGGTAAGAACATTAAGTACACACACAGGGGCCCTGAGAGACACGTGTGGGATGCAGACAAGTGGAGGAGGTGGGGGAACCGGTCAATTTGCCATTCACATAAAGTGTGTGTGTGAGTGTGTGCGTGTGAGTGAGTGAAAAAAGAATGTAAAAGGAGAAAAACGTGACGTGGAGAGACAAAGCGTTAGACAAAAAAGAGGCCAAAAGGAAGAGAGTGCACAACACTAACAGTAGGCCACGAACAGGGAAGCCACACAGTCACAGCTGTCACAGGCTGGAGTAAAATTTGGGACAACGCTTTGATGGTATTTTTGACTGATAGCCCAGAATTACCTCAGCCAGTGTACTATCTCAGTTAGCCGTGCTCCTCGCTGACATTGATGCAAGCGGTTTAATACTAGAGAGAAGTTGCAGGAAAGAAAACTGTCATTACAAACAAAAAACTGTCATCACAAATGAATAGATGTGCGCAACACACATCTATTGGTGCACAAATCCACTCTTCTTTCTGGAGCCAGAATCCTGCCAGAATCACAGTGACAACCTGTTTCGGGATGGTTTACGAGGCAAATCCCTTTATGAGGTGCAAGGAAATGCCCATTGCTCTGTAAATGGCAACCATTCGCATGGCTCTGTAAATGCTCCTTCTTTTCATTTCCATAACAAGCTATCAGAACTCATCTCCCACTGAAGTGGCCACAGTCCCGCTGGCAATTAAAATCATGCTGGGACATGCCATGGTTGTGTGTGACTCCACTGTGGGAAACAAAAGCAGCGGCAGCAGCGGTAATGACGCCAACAGTTGAGTGGTAAATCTCGAGCAATGTCGGCAGAAACCGGTGCTTTGATTCCTCAAGGAAACTGAGAGAAGGCCTCGTTTACATTTTTCACTATGAGCCTTACTGAGAAATATCAAACAAGGAAGACGGCAAGGAGCAGCATCATCTCATCTTCATCTTCTTTACCACTTCCTATACAGTACGCAGCCACAACACTAAAAAGACATGTAGGTTTTCTCAGTACAGTAATACAAGAAATTTAGATGAGGAAAAGGAGGGTTTGGATAAATGTGATGTACATTAAAATAGTTTTCAGTCAGTATATGAACCTGTGTTGAATGTCATGTATCAAAAATACATAAAAACAAAGAACTATAGAAAATATGCTACAGCAACAGTCTCTTAAAAGCTCTTTAGACACTTGGGCTTCCCACAGGGTTTTATCAAAAGAAATGATTATGAAATTTAGTATCAGGCTTGTGAAGCTAAACTTGAAATGAGCTGTAGTGAACCATCAGGCCATGGCCTCATATTTAAAGAGCGGGGTGGTTGTTTGAAGCTGCATCGAAACACACGCTCATAGTAAGATGAGAACGCATCAGGTTCTGTCTGATTCAGCTCAAAAGGTGATTGACTGATCGATCACAACTTGTGTTGGCTTTGCAGTTATTAATGTGAGCTGCACATTGCAATGTCAGGAAAAAACACGTTTTTTTACACTTAAAGGCAGATTCCTCCCAAATTCCTTCGGGTAACACTGCCGATGTCTTGTTAAGACATAATATCAAATGGTGTTAATAATATCTGTAGTCATATCCATATTTTAGAAATAACCTCCAATAATATCAATATTCTGCATCTATCACAAGGAATGGCACCAAATAAGAGCATGTTTGTCACCAAGACAGGGAACTGAGAACTGATGTTTGTTGTGAAACTAAACGTTGAGACACCAGCACATTTAAAATCCTGGCATTTTAAAGCTACTTTTAGATGCCTATCTAATAAAGCCATGGCTAACCCCAGCCCAGCTGAATAGGCTCGAAGAAGGCAAGGCATAAATGAATGTGCATAAAGCACTTTGCATCACATCATCATTGTTTAATCCTTTTCATTCTCATCTGTCAATCATCCACAGATGCAACCTAATCCCTGAATATTTGCAGCCTAGTCTGCATTGATACCTCCAACACGACTTGTAAGCACAGCTTCTTTTTCTAATACAAAATGTTTTTTTATGTCCTAAGATAAGCTTTATCTGTTTGTTATGTGTGTGCCAGTTTGCATCTCTGTGGCATGTTTGTGTTTTTGTTTTTTTTAAACAACAGATCCTATAGTTACCTGACATTCTTTCCAAATTTCTAGTATAGAGTCACGGACAAAGAAAACACATTATCTAAATTAAACATTATCAAGATTTTCAAAGGCAGTAGGTAAAGCTGATGCTATCAGCAGCCAGTGACTGAAAAGTCATTCAAGAACATATCCATGTGTCATTATGACAGGAACCTGCAATCCAGGCACAACGCTGGCCTTCCTAAACACAAATGTTTCACACTAAAAATCCTTCAGCATTGTTGGAACCTATACAAATCTTCTTAGCAAGTCGACTTTGTCATAGATGTCACATCAGATTTAAATTATATGTTCTCCAGGCTGTCTACTTTAGTACAGCCTAATGATTAGTTGTTGCCAAACTCCGGTCTGTCTGTCTCTGACCGCCTCTTTACAGTGGAACTGCCTGTGGTTTTGGGGCAGTGTCAGTTATTGCTGCTGATACAAGTTGTTTTTCCTGTGATCCTGTCATCCCGGTGCAAACACCTTCAGTTGTTTACAGTGAAATGTCCTCTGTGTTCACCTTCACTTCCTGTCTGTTTTCAGCATTGCTCTACGTGCTGTACATACTGTATAGTTTTACCATACTGCAGCATTCAGCAGTGGTAGGTCATTGGCAGGGTTACTTGTGAGGTCATTGTTAGCCGTGAGAAAATAAACGCTGATTGGTCTCGTCACGATTTGCTCCCCGAAGCCCGTGCTACTGAGGCACCTGCCAAGCCGAGATTCTTTAAACAAGAACGAAGCCTATTCAACAGCTGCATAAGCAGCCAGGCAGACAGTGAAGGGGGAAAGAGGGACAAAAGAAAGCAAATGCAAGACAGAAAGGACTTTCTAAATGGGAACCTCAGAGTGGGACCTCTTTTAAAGGTCTTAAATCAATTGAACATAAAGTACAAACCCATGCAATGTTAATCTATCTGGCTTAATCCCATTGCTTTAAGATCCTTTATAATCCACATTCAATACAACCATTTTTCTTCTCTAACAAGCATGCCCTATAGCCATTTTATAAATCATTCGTACAAGGCTTTTGCAGTGCCACAAATTCTGTTATGGTGTCATTATTCCACTGAGTTATGAATCACGCAAGGTAGAATGATAAATATGTTTTAGACCTGTTGAACAGCTCAAAATATTGTATTTCTCTCTCTGAGTCACTCCTGAAATAAGAGTATAACGCTGTTAAAAAAAAAAAATTAACAATAACCATGACAGCAAGAAGAGTTCCTGGTTCACTTAAGAAACTGGAAGCATCATCAAACAACTTTTATGAGCAAGCCTCAGAAGAGAAGAAGTTAAAGTGATATACTCGCCATGTAAGAAAACACTGGTAGTTTCTCAACCATATGCCGATATCCTTAAGTCATGTGCTGTGGCTTTGAAAGCCTGCACTGCCAATTCCTCATTTGAAACCTGAACAACTCTTTAACAATGGCTCTCTCTGATCTGGTGGGAAGGAGAAAATCTATTATCGATTTCCACCTGGTGTAGGTGGAAAAAGCCCTGATCGCAACGCTGAATAGTGCTACACTGTACTGTGCAATAGTCTGCACATTAAATGCTGGGGGATGGTGTGAGAGGGCATGTCAACAAAGCCCTTGACTACACCACAGCACCATCTGCGCACGCTGAATATTTAATTGTCATTAGAACTGCTCAAGACCAGTAATCAAGAAAGGAAAAGATAATATGCATCATGAGGAGGTCATGCGACAGTTCCTGTGTGATTGGAGTTTGGCTCATTTTTTAAATCATCTATTGTTTTGGCGCTAATTGGGACAATCTCCGCATGCACGCGCTACAATTCGAGATATTTCGAAAATCACTTATGTCATTCAGTCCCATTCAACTGCAAATGCTACAGAAAACAACTCAACAGACTTATAATTCAGCCAGCAAATGTAATTCATCACTGTCAAGTGAGAAAAGAAGTCAGCAATCATTTCTTGCCAGTTCAGTCAAGCTAATATAGGGCTAATCACATACAAAAAGAAACCTTGCCATTTCACATTAATGTGCACCCTCAAAAATGCTGCAATAGGGTGTGAATTCTCCCGACACCAAACTTAACCAAAGTCTAACCAAAGGCCACCACTTCACCACTCGCTGTGTATTCTGCAGCATTTGACAGACAATAAAGCTTGATTTGATTTAATAGCAGACTGAAAGTGGGATCCACTGCTACAATGGAGATATACTGTGGCAATAAGACGGTTCATTTCAAGCTATTTGCCATTAAAAACAACTGTGATGAGGGATGAAGTACAAATGTAAGCATAGCAAAAACTGAAAAAATGAAGTAGATATGAAAAACTGAGGTAATACAAAAAAAACTGTAACTTCAATCATGCTGAAAATTCCCTTTAAGTGTAATATGTCCAACTTTAATTGCTTTGGCGAGGCAGCATAGACAAGGTGAGAAAGTTGGAGCCAGACGAGGTATTTCTCTACAATAACAAACAGACAACCGCTGCCTATTTGTATCTGCTGTGTGAGCACACAAAATTAGGTAAGCTAGTGACATGAGACATAATCATTTTCTTTGAGCAGGGTTAGTGACCAATTTATTCTTACCTTAGGCTGGGCGCGACGGGGAAAGGCAACCTTAGGATCAATCTGAGAATGAGAAGAGAATAGCAAAAATGTTGTTAAAGGAGAAACTGTGATATTTCAAGGGTGAAAAGCAATGAACAGGTGTTGAAAATATTTCTAAAACCTAGAAAAGAAAAAGGGGAGCCCCGAGAGTATTGTGAGCTGTTTTATTGAGCTGAGCACAAGAGACCATTCACATGGTTACATTTTAAATCCATTGTGGTCAAGAACAAAATAGTATTTCCATGATAGAAACGCATATTTGTAATTTCATGTATTAAAATGTGATACTTTTAGCTCGCCCTGATGATAATTTATCTGAGCCATTAAGATTTACAAAAGCTGCATAATCAGCCTGTGGCGATTCACACAGTCTGCCTTTGAATTTTAGAAGCTGCATTCAAGAGCTGTCGAAAATTATTGCAATTGCATATTAAGTGCACATGAATGACCCAACAAAGTGGCAATAAGTAGAGAAGAAAAAAAAGAACTGTTTGTTACACCGTGGTCTGCAACATCAGATGTGAGCTTTGAGATTTGAAATATTTTTTCAACCTTTGTCCCACAATCTGATCAGGGTTATGTTATTTTTAGAAGTTATTTATAAAGAGAGACGGGGTCATGATTACAGGTAGTGTCACGTCCCAACAATTCAGACCAAACAAAGAGCAAACAGCACTGAAATGTTCGAGTTAATACTTTTTCTAATATTAAATCAATTCACAATGACTAGTTCATTTGTAAAATACCATTAAATGCACTATGCAATAACAGACCCTCATTAGTCACTACATTAATCCCTGCTCTAAAACAGCCAATCACTCATATTTACTGCTGGCCAATTAGCTGGCTGCTTATTAATTATGATGGTGCAGATATTTGGCCCAATAACTGGTTTGACTTCAAGTTAAGTGAGTCAGGATTGTCGGCGCGAAGACCTTTAGGTTAAAAACAAAACAGCATTCATTTCAATAATTTAAATCGCAATGGCACCACAAAATTTGTTATAATGATGATTTGAAGGAAGTCGGCCAATATCACTGACCTCATTACTTACTGTAGCAAATTATCTACAATTGATGGAGCTCAATGACACATTCTAGGCACTGCATTCATTGTATCGGGCAATGCAGTGTTAGAAACCACATATCAATTACTAGTAATTACTGCCTGTGTCTCCAGACCAAAATATTGATACTACCAAATTATGTGCCGATGCTATACTGATATATATTAAGAAAGAACCAGTGCTGTTACAAAAATACTTGTTGTGCTGGAGCTGGCCTGGCCGTCGCTCTGCTGGTCATGGTTGCGGCAGAGAATCACTTTTATTTTAGGCATGAATCCCTGATTGAATATGACAGGGAGAAAATGAGAGTCTGAGGCCGGTGATGCCTCCAGATATTGCCAAATAACCAAGAGGATGCGTCAGATCAGCCTGTTTCTCCATCTTGTGCTTGTTATTTCATTAGCTTCATTTTCCTCGTTAATTTCACTTGGATGAAGGTATGCGGTGGGGGTGTCTCATCAACCTTGCACTTAGAATGAAGAGGAACTATCACAAACAGCAATGTCATCCCCAAATTGTCCTTGCCTGGATACCTATGCATTCCAAAAAGAGAGCTTCCAAAAAAAGAAACGGATCAAATTCCTCTTTTGGCAGAGTATTACTCATTTGTATTTAACAAAGAATCCTTTTCATGTGGTTCCATATTTATTTGCAGCGTGTTATACTGAAATATGTACAATCAGTATACCATTACTATTGGTTAAAGTTGCTCCTTGAGCACAGATGGATTTATTTAAGAAAATATATACATCTCTGTCTGCTGAGGAAAACAACAGAGAGAAAATGAATCAAGGAACAGGAGAAGAAAAGACACCATCTGCACAGATCAATTAAACCATTGAGCCTGACTACATTTTAATGTGTTTGAAGGGAAACCATGATGTGCAATGTCATTGTCATCTTTTCTGTCAGTCTCAGTTATTACTGTTATCGTTCTAAATCAGGTCAAAATGAGAAATGAATTCAATAACACCTGGGTATGGCAACCCTGCTTGTAATGAATTTCATTTAAAGATTTGTTTTAGCACTTAGCCCCAGGCATAACCAATTCAAACTCAATTATTTTGTGCACCCTATTTGAGCAAACACAACACGTTATGCTTTGAATACCAAAATCCTATACTTGGTAATGTATCTTACTTTTTAAGCCAATACAAAACATATCAAATCACACTTCATTACACTGCTTAAACTAATAGATTTTTTCCGTCCTGCTGAGGGGTTTCTGCTCACTGTGAAGACCCATGTTTGCACAAGAGTGCACTTTAACACAGCAACAATGGAGCTCATATAGTTTTCTGTCGGTCTGGTTTTTATAATATTAGAATTACTGCATGGGGAGAATTGCAGCCACAGAACTGTATTAAAATGAGGCTGATACCGAAGATTGTTTAAATCACACTCGGAGCAATGCAAGCAAATTAGGCAATGAGGACTTACTAACCAATCCTTCTGAGAAATGCTGTAGCTGTACCTTTTTAGGTCACAACTTATGATGAATGACTCCTTTGAGAAATTTAATTTATGAGGAGGGGAGATGTTGCAATTGTTTTTTTTCCTCTCACTTTACATATTCATGTGATTTCTATGTTGAAAGTGCCCTAATACTTAAGGCCATAAGTTAAAATAGGCATTACGCTTTGCACTGTGTAGCACTGAACCACGCATCATGTCGTCTCGGCTTCACCTGATACTTCCTTTCTGAAACCTTTTTGTTATGTAACACATACACCATCGGCTTTAGGATCACTCAATCAGACGTGGGCATTGCTCTTGTTTAAGTAATTCCACATACAGTACTTGCACATCTTATTTCACTCAAGTCTATATTCATCCATCAATGCCTTCAAAAATTTTAACACTATTTAAAAAACCATTAAGAAAAGTACTTTTGTTAATGGGCTTGAGGGGGAAAAGCACTCTCCTGTTCTTGCTGTGTGCTATTGCTTTCCCAGCAGCTGAACGCAACAAGTTTAGGCGTATTCTCTATGGCTTGTTGAAATGAATTCTGGGAACAAATCACAGGCTGATGTCGAAGTAGAGCAGGCAATTTTAGGGAACATGTGTACCAAGAAGCATATTAGAGCGCTTCAGCACAAAATAATTCCCATAACGTATTAAGTGTCATAAACTGACGACACATAACCGTAGTGTAAAATGTGAGACCTCCCATCCAGCTGTAGCCGTATCACTATCATCTAGTAGCAGTAAAAGTACTTTATTAATCTGCCTCTAGGAAATTTTTATCATGGAAGCATCACCAGCAGTGCACACAAACTAAACAGCGCATAGATATTTGGAAACCTGACTTGGAGCTGAATGAACAATCTGCTCTGAATTTGAATGTGCTCCACCTTTGAACATTAGGTTTTACTGGTTGCGAGATTAGCTGCTCAGAGCAGAGCTATTAAGCAGGTAAACACCCAGAATTTACCTTTTGTTTATTGTTTTCATACTGTGGAAAATGTGAAGGTCATAGTGATCTCAACAAGCATTCAGGGTTGATTTGACCATTGAACAACAACATAGAAAATCTACTAAATCTATGACGACGATGTCCTTTACTATGAGAAGGGTTTTTACAGCATGCAAATCAGATTTTCACGCACATCTGCATGTTCAAAGACAACAAAGGTTGCCAGACATGGACATAATAACATATAGTGATTGTCAGAATGACTGGAATTAATGGTAAAGCTGGTTAATGGTAGTCCTGTAATCAACTAGCTGATTCACAGAAAATCCATTTGCTACCATCTTGACAGTCAATTGTTTTGTTATATGTTGAATATGACCTTGTCCAATATCAACAACGTCCTGCCTTAACATTACAGAATATCAGATAATTTGGGGTTTGAACAACTGGTCAAACAAGATATTTGATGGCATCACCTTGGCTATAGGAAATTGATATAGCATTGTACTGTTTTTTTGTATTATATAGGTCAAAGCTAAATGGCAATACAATTGACACTTGCAACAAAATTTTAAATCAACATGTTTTTTTGTGAGAAAATCTTATTCTAACAGGTCGGATTAGGTTACAACACCATCATCTTTTATCTACAGCCATCTGTAGGATGTATGAGCTCCTGTCTCCCATTGATTCAATTAATGCAGCCAGTGCCTGTTATGTACATTTGTCTGGCACATCTCTGATGTGATGTCATCATCACAGGCCTCTGCAATTACTTTTGCAAAATGGCCATCTCAGGTGAATCTTTGGTGAATCTAACCACGTTCACGAGGAGCACGAGAGAACGAGGGTGACATGTTAAAGAAGTGTCTCTCACATTTGTTATACGTTTGATGATGCAACATGATCTCACACAGAACAAAAGTGTATTTCCTCAAGACATCACACAACATGATATGTCAGCGTAATAAATGAGAGCCGACCAAGAGGAATCCCTGCAACCCCTACCCCCCCAATCTTTTATCTTCCACAGCCTTTTACTACAGGGTCTCAGAGGGCTGCTTTTGCATGCGACTGTGAGAGATCAGGGCAGGGGGAACAGCATATATCTTAAGTTCACATCTTACAAAAGGATTTCATATATTAATGCGGCTCCTGGGTAAACTCTCTTCCTCTCTCTTAAGACATATCTACGTGGGCCTGATGATGTGGTGTTTAAGCTAAAAGGAAAAGCCTTATCAAAGCCCGCAGCTTCCCCCAATTTAAGTGTGTGAGCAGGTCCACAGGTGCGCGCGTGCGATACCAACGGAATAGACAAGAAATTACAACATAAATGTTTCATATCTGTGCTGTCAATCTCCACTGATTTTTGCCTTGGAATAACACCAGGAAAAAGGCAAATTTGTCCATCCGTTTTTTCCCCCTCTCTCTTAAAAATAAGCAACATCATTATGAGTATGATCCAGATTCACTGATATCTACACTGTATGTACTGACAAGAGACAGATACAGCATGAACTAATAACGCCTTCAGCTATAATTAACTGCGGAAAACGGAGCACCTGCTATACTTAAACAAGAGCGAGTCAGAGTTTAGCTCAATAATTTGACTTCACCACCAAAATCCTGCCTGATGAACAGGCTTTAGATTTGTCCAGAACAGCTGTTTGTCCAAGCCTTTTCTCCTCCTTTCCTCTTGGGTTGTTTCCTGTCTCACCTACAACATCAAAACAGCGAGCACAGGCTGACCTGGGAGTCATTCAATAAAGGCTGGAATTACGCCAGCACCACATAGAATATGTTTATCTTACAAGAAACATAGATGTCTCCGGGTCTTACAGGTTGCAGTGAATTAAGACTGAGGCCACAGAAACTGCAATGAATGGTGTGATTCATGACATGAACAAATTTATATTTTTGCGTTTAGTTGTCATAACCTTTGGTAGGCCCAACAAGCCTATTTTATCAAGTCTTATTTCAAAAAATTGGGTTCTAACTGCTTCACATTAAAAAATGAAAACAACAACCTGGATTCAATCGACCTGCCTTGTAAAGCCCTGAACTGTTACTTCTTAAATGCAAAATCATGTAATATGATCTCTCCTGTTCATACCGGCCTGCCTTGAAAACATCTTCAGGAACAGATGCCATGAGTTGCATATTTCTAAACTGAACAAAGCATCATGAAAAATGGTAAATATGTTCTGAATTACCAGCATGTGTGTTTTGAAGCCCCAGGCTGTTCTTCCCCATATGTCTCATTCACATTCATCCTAGTCTAAGTGTTTTCATAACCGGACCGAGAGCACAGCACATGATGAAAAAAAAAAAAAATGCAAAGCCAAACTGCTGATCCACACTGAAATCCATTCGAGGCATCAGTACAAGTAATAAACTAATATTTCCTAATAATAGGAGCTATAGTGTGCCTGATTAAACTCACACGTTTGACTATAACTGTGAAATAAAAATGAGCTCAACTTTGAAAAAACAAGGGCAAAAATGTAAATGAAGTATGATTTTCACTTTCCCTGTACGAACACTCATAATACCGCATGAGTCAACTTGTTCACAGTCACAGCACCTCCAGCCACTCGCTCCGTTCAAGGTTAGGAGGGACAAAAACACTGGTAAGGATTCATTCAAGCACTGCAAAAAAAAGTAGGAGGCTAATATCAAACCAACATCTGCAAGCGCATCAAGAACCATCCACATCTTGCTGGACCAGTTCATCCTTTTCATTATTGCTGAGCAACTTCATAAAGAGATATGATAGATCCCAATGCAATGCAATCTTGATAGTGTGAATGTTAAAGATATACAACAGCTCATCAGATACAGCCCAGTGACTAATGGTTAGGAAGGCAACAAAGACAGCTGCCTTGGGTTTGTAATCTTCTACTGCATACTGACAAATAAACAACAACACATTAGCAGATAGAAAATATCCATTTCTGCATGCATTTGAGTCAACAGGATCTTTGGTCTGTCAGAAATGTCCTGCAAAAAAAAAAAAAATACTCCACATGGTTTCACTGTGTTGTTAATTCAGCCATAGCCATGACTTATCTCTATTATTACAGGTCTATCAGTATTAATCCATGTTTAGGGGTATACACGCCCTTGGAAACAAAGCAAATAAATTGCACAGAAAAAAATTGTTTCATTAACACCAGACAGGAATGGAAGTCTAATTGGGCTTCATATCTTTTTAAATATAGACTGTATAGAAGTCAACATCCAAAATGATTCTGTTAATAGTCATTAAAAACAATTTATTCAGGGTAGCCTGGTGGCCTAAGGGTTTAAGACACTGACCATGTAATCACAACATCCCCTGATCAAGTCTGGCCTCTCTCTCTCTCTCTCCTAATTTCCTGTCAGCTCTCTACAGTGAGCAGTCTTCAATAGGGGGAGGAAAAAAGGCCATGAACATTTTTGAATAAAACTCCACCGCCAAAACACTTGATTTTCTTTTTTTAGGGGAAAAGAAACACCTGAGAGGTCATGTTAAAAATAATTTTTAACGTAAAGGAAATGTTTCACGACAAGCTTTGCGTGACTTCGCCTTTTTCCCTTAGCGAAGCATGTGCAACAAGTTTAGAGAACTTTGCTATGGCTGAGCACTGACGTCACTGTTCAGAGACAAAGATGAATGCATGTCAGACACTGAAATGTCAGTGCTCAGGTCATGGGGTGTGGTACTGTAGTGTCAAACCTCAAGAATATGACATAAGTCGGCCAAATGAGACCACCAGCCTATAGTAAGTGTGATACTGTCATGTTATTGTTAATGTGCCTATCTATTGCTATGCTTGTATCTTTTTATATGAATATAAAACAGAATTAGCTCACAATTGCAAAATGGTAATTTCACATTACTGACTTTGCATGCCATTTATTATGCTACAGAGGGGTGAGATAAACCTTTATTTCCAACATTCACTATAATGCCTATGTGAAAATAAATAGGCCAACAATGCTCTACACTTGATTATGACATTACATCTAAGCTGCAAGCAAAAACTATTATGCAATCAATAAATCAGCCACATCATGGAGGTAGCAGTGTTTTAAGACTGTGGTATGAGCAGGGGGGGTCAGTAAGTTAAAATCCAATGAATATCTAAATAGAATAGTTAAAAATGCACAAGGAATTTAACTATTTCCTGCTGCCTTCGGGCAAGGCATTGCTCCATTTATCTGGAATAAGCACAAAACTGGGCTTTGTAGGCCAACGCCCAGGTGTTCAGAATATTTTTTATGTGCAAACCTTCTCTCATGCACACCCCCCCCTCCCTCCGACCTTTGCTGTAAATATATATGCTGTCAAGCTGTCACAAAATTGTTCATTCAAAATGTCAAGCTTGAAGTTATCAAACTGCTCCAGATTCTGCATCAAAGTACGTTTGCATTGTTATCCCTTCAAGCAGCCCCTTAACCTGCCTCTACATATGCCCCTCTACAGATGTTCTGCGAGGTCTGCAATGCCATTAGTCTTACTTATTGGTCACTTCAATGCCAAGAACCATGTCTTCTCTCCATATTCACTCATTCAAAACTGAAGCACCATTGTATGTTTTTATCACCCCCATTACCATAATACAGCTGAAAGGGCCTGTCATTATACTTAAAATGCACACACATAGAAAGACTCAAGAACAAAGTTTGAGTGTAATGAAGAATAGCAAAGTCTGGTATGGATTTCATGGGTGAGGGAGATGAGGCCAGCTATCCTGCAACCCGAAAGTCTCAATATATTTTTGATTTAGCGCTGTCAATAATTTTGTAAAGGTGTGTGTGTCTTTTTTATAATGGTAAATAATTCATTTTTAGACCAGTAGAAATACTAAACCCATAAGCCCTTTTGGAGAAGTAAAGCTTCCATCACTGAGCTGCTCTGAAAACTGGCCAGAGAGCTCAGAGCCCCCTAATATAAAAAATAAAATTAAAAAAAGAGCAGTGACATTACTACAGACTTTATAGTTGAAAGAACCGGAAGGAATTAAAGTTAGGTCCACTGCATGACAAACAGCAAGTTGTTTCAGCTCTGTGCTAATCACACTGCAACCCAAGAATATGAATAAATGAACAACAAATGTTAAATTTACATTACTGGTCATATCCTGTAGGGATCTGGGGAGCATCCACATTATATGCTGCTACTTTAGAAAAATAACCCTCCATCTAGGATTGTCCCCAGTAGTGGTAGCACACACAGCAAGTTTCCTCAACATGCACTGTTATTCCATTTCCAAAATTATGCTGCCGTTTCTGGATAGTGACACTTACTGAGTGGAAATCGCAGACAAATATTGAGCTGAACCCTATCTAATCCATCACCACAGATATCTCTCAAAAACGACTGGCATGCTTAATTATTTATGTACTGATAATTTCAAGAGCCAAGTAAAATCCGAGTTTTTCAAAAATGAGAGTTTGGGAGTATGAGTGAGAAGCAATTGTCATTTTTAGGCAAGTAAATTCACATGGTCCTTTCAAACTTAATACACATTCACAATGTGAAATATATTGACATATTCCCAATGGATTGCTTTTTATGGTCAAATTATTCCACATATCAGTAATCAGTTATTTAGATTCATGTATTTTTGCTGTTTCAAATAAAAGCTGATTAATGGTCTTCAGTTTAGTGCACTCACAAATATGAGCTCTGTTTTATGACATAAGGGAAATGTTGTTTATTTTTATGGGAAGTGTTTTAAACCTTGTTTTCACACTTAAAGTATCAGTGCAGTAGGCGTGATCCAATATAATATCTGCTGGGTCAAACAGTAGCGAGGCAGCAATTCTGGACAGGACGCCCTTCAGTGGAACATGAGATATGTGCTCACTGCACATGTGGCTACAGAGAAGAAGGGGGCGTGTCAGCCCCATTCATCCACAGAAGTGAAAGTGAACACATAATATTCACCCTGGAGTTGTGTTTTATTGCTAGGCTTAGTGTTGATGGGACTATCATACATTTAGCCCTTATACGTGACCTTGATCCACACAGGCTGTCAACCTAAGAGGTGTTTTCCCACAAGGCCTTAGGCAGTCACACAGTCAGGACTGAAGGTCTTTGCAGTGCCAGCGCAAAACAAGAAATAAACATTTATGTAAGTGTAGATAAAAATCAACTCACCGTCTTTGAGTCTAATTCATGGTGTTGTTGAGCTAAGACTTTATCTACACTGGCAGCATCTGTAAACGTAACAAACCCAAATCCTCTGCAAAACAAAAGACACAAAGATGAAAACAACAATGTTAAAATGCATATACAGACAAAAGCCAAACATTACTATGCATTTTGCTTCCTGCAAATAGATACTTGAATACCGAAAAACATTTCCACTTGGCACAATAAGCTGCACAACAATAGGCATAATATTCATATGACCTTATTATTGTTAGAATATTTCTTGGTAATGTGATTATAATCCACATTATGGACGTCCTGTAGCAGATCTGAACCTCAAACTGAGGACACTGCTGATCATTATTTGGTATGTTACAATATGAGACGACACTACACCAACATTGTGGTGCAGTCACAAAGTCAATGTCAAATTGCATTCGGCCGCAGCTTTACAGCAGTGAGCATTTAAGCTTATCTGGCTTGCTGTGAAACCACACGCAGGCGCGCGCACACAGGGACACACACACACGACCACATGCGCGCGCGGACACAGAAACACACATACTCGCTGGATTAATACTAAACAGGGACAAAGTAAGCGATATCGCTGCATGCACTGGAGAGGAGAAGTAGAAAAAAGCTCGTGTATTTACCTTGAGCGTTTTGTCGTGGGGTCTCTCATCACCATACATTCTCTTATTTCTCCGAATTTACTAAAATAGTCTCTAAGGCTGTCTGTGGATAGAGGGAAAATATGTCGGGTCATTTGACAGAAACATATGGGCATGCATGTTGTCATTGTATTTCAAAAAAAACACCCCGCGATGCGCATAGGGGTCGAATAGAGGACTTCAGATGGACGGAGATCAAAAATAACATCGTGCGCACACACTAGTGAGATATCCCATACAGTACACTACTGCACGGTCCACATTCGCACATACACCGCCAGCAGCTCCGCCGACCGAGCACTCAGTCACAGCGACAAAACAACAAGAAATACTGGATACGGTGTAAAAGAGAATAACAGTCTCACCTGGTGAGGTTTGCCAGCTGAGGCCACCGATAAACATTTTACTGTAAGGGGAAAACACAACAGAAGTGAGTCCAGATGTCAGTTCGGCCATTTTGACGACTAACTACTTCTAAAAGCGACCTTAAAGGATAAAGGAAGACTATGAAAACACATTCGCGCTTTGTAATTGTAGACTATCTACATAAAAGGGGGAGGCTACTCTTGATACAAAGCTGAGGTCTTTAAAACTGCATCTGGAAACAGACCCGTGCACGGTTTAAGTGCGTACTGGGGGACGAATCCAGCACGGCAGTCGAAGTCCTCTCCAAGATGTTGTAACATGAAAAAAAATCGTACCTAAGGATTAAATTTAGAAAGATTCTTACCCCGGGTCATGTTGTGAATCATTTAGGCTTCCGGATGTGGCTTGACTCCCGTCTCCTTCCATATCTATTCCAAACTATAGGCTGGGACTACAGTAACAGTGACAGACACACACAGATACGGCAGGAGATATGCAAAGCCCCGCTATGAGAATATTACTGAGCCGGGAATGAAAGCGTCACACGTGGGATCAGCTCAGCCCCCTTCTCCCTCCTCCCTCTCTCAGCATGCTCTACCTTGGCCCACAGGGGGCGGAGCCTGGCTCTGTCACCTAACCAATCCAATTGACGTCAATTCAGGCAATCTGCAAACCAATCCTCCGATTTGTCATTTAATTAAGCAATAAGCCACTAGAGGTGAAAGTGGCTTATTGCTCTTCTAAATCAGTGGACACATACCGCCATAGAAATAAATAAATAAGTAAACACTGTCCAATAAATGTTATTCTTAATTAGTCATGTTTACGTGTTATCATTCAAATGAAATCCTTTTGAAAGCGCCGACGAGATATTTCCTAATTACAATTGTTTGTTATTCTTCCGCCATGCAATATAGTCCCTTAGAAAGCAGCAGAAGAAAAGTGGGGCAATCCCTTTTTGCATGTTAATATTTAAATTATCTTGTTTGTTATGGCCCACAAGTGCCTGGTGAGCATGCTCAAATTAAGGATAAAGATAGTTTAGATGTTTTTATTACTTTATATATATTATACGTATATGTATATATATATTACACACATATATTTACCTGCATGTTCAAATTAACTCATACATATCAAACAAATAACTTTGTGAAATATGTATGAGTCACCCAAAAGAAACTGAATATACAGTGAAGAACTACAAATACAATCAGTTCCTTTAAAAACTAACTTTAGCCATCTGTATTTTGATATCATAGACAACAACAACATTGCAAGGTGCAAGGTGAAAGTTAGTGTATGTACATTTGTTATGTTTTGGATTATGTTTTGGGTGCATATTTAATGCACTTCCAGCTTTAAATGTTCATACAAACAGGCCGTACTACCAACAATGTGTGTCCTATTAATTAATCATGCTGTACATAATGAATTAAAAGATGACAAATTTCAAAAACAGACCAGAACACACGGAGGATCAGATTTTAAAATGCACCAAGAGGCAGCGTGGGTTGATTATTGTAGAGAGTCTCCTGAGTCATAAAACTGTGTTCAAGCAGGTTGAGAGGCTGCAGAAGGGCCCTGAGAATCTCTGTAGTTGACCCTGAGGTCAGACCTTTAACTGCTGTATTCATTATGAAGGTAAACAAAGAATTTTCCTGTGGGGATCAATAAGATACGGTATCCATGCATACAGTGAAGTAATTATGGATCTCTTCATGTAGATGACCTATAATAAGCTGCCAGCCCTGCTCTCTGCACAATGTAGCTACAGTATCTGAAGATAAGGTGGCTCTGCCCTCTCGTGACCCTGGAGAAGAAGAAGCAGGGTAAGATATTAAGAATAATGCACAACATTCGCAGAGGAAATTAAAAGAAATCGTACGCATACATTACATGTTACTTGGTATTTAAAACATTTTGTTGTATCCATGCCAGATAGCTGTTCACAGATGTCAGAATATATGAAAACAGTTTTCATACATCTTAGCCGGAGAATGCAAGACACCCCAAACTCTGTATGAAACGTGACTGGTAATCCTATTTCATTATTCACACTCACAAGTTTTTTGAATAGGCCTGTCTGTGCTGACTGTTCATGGTGCTACCAATGGGAATTCCTTATCTGGCCAGGTATTGTGTTTTTGAAACAATGACTTAGATAAAACCCCAAACAGCAACACTTTTGACAGTTAACAGCTAAAAGTCTGTCATTAGTTAGGAGGCACTCCACGTTGCAATCGTCTGTATCCCTGAAACAAGAGTATAGAAGCAATTGGTGGCAATTCTTTGTGGCACAGAAGTGTCAAAGAAAATGGAAATATGACACCTTGTGTGAAAGACTATTACTTATTCCACCTTCATTGTGCTATTGTTCTGTCCCATGCCATTTGGTGATACATTTGCAATTACATTACTGTTGCATTTTCTGTGAGTTGTCAAATGTGTGGCAGCATCCTACAGCATATGCCTAAAATCACATCCACTTATCATAAAGTGATGTGGAATCTGGGCTCTGAGGAACAACAGGCTTTAAAGATGATCACAAGGCAACTTCTGTGGAAAAAAAAACAAAAAAAACACCGAAGGCATAAAAAGTACAGTAGGTGTGATGACTCATAATTTCTGATCATGGGCTGTGAACCCAATTTGAACTCAGAACAACTTGAAACCAAAGTAGACACTCCCTTTTCTATTGAAAATCTTTGGAACTGCTGTTACCTGGTATATCATATTTCAGCAAAAAAAAAAAAAAAAAGCTCTCGCAAGTTATGGAGTAAGACCAGTGCAGAGTCTGGATCTCAACATCTCTTTTGTACACACTGATTGAAGGAGAAACATGTATAGATTTTTAAATTGAGCGGTTCTCTCCTTTAATCCAAGCAGCCACCACCGCCTGATGAAAGTGCCTAAAATGTTTATCCCCCTTTAAACAACTTTACACACTTTGACAGCGATGCTTTCAGAGCAGTTGAGCATTTAGTTCTGAGTGGCGAGGAAGCAGAAGGGTTATATTTTACTGCAAAGTATATATGAACAAAATTCCCTGTTGCTCACACAGTAATTTCATCATGGCTCGGTAGCATGTATAAAGATGACAGCTGCTAGACATCTTGATAAATGTGTGGAAGAAGAATTTCAACAAATGGACACATCTTCTACCCCACGTGCTTTAAGCTCATCTTTGTCACATCATAACTTGCTTTTTTGCGCTAGATTTAAGGCAAATGCAAAGATTTCTGGAGTGTCAGAGTTGTGTAAACCACAGCTTGTATTCAGTGCTGAAAGATGATAACTTCCTCTCAATAGAGAGGAAACTCAGCATGCAAAAAAAAAGCTTGTAACTAACTGAGCCTTTGCATGAAAACTGGAGGATTTGGGGATTGAGAGTGAAGTAAAATTGATAGTGTGTGAAAGAGCTGAGGGGAAAAAGAAAGTGAGAGAAGCAACAGATTTGCTGACAGTGTTATGAGATGCCGTTTTGAGAAGAGGCGTCCTGTTTCCTGTTGCAGTAATCATTTTACACCCTCAGAATCTTCACTTGACCTTGGAGAAATTGTTCTTGGATCACGTATAACCCCCGTCTCTGCACAGATGTGCTGTGATCTCTGCATGAATTGCAACACTCTGTTTCATCTCCACACGTTTGGCAGCATACATACACGTCACAATAAATAACTCCTGATACTGATACTTTAAAATGAAACTGGAGGTCTATGGGGATTTTACATTTTTAAACATAATTAGCATTGCAAGTATTGCAGAGGCTCGACACATGTTTTAAGCATACTCTTGCGTGTGATGTTAAAGAATCCAATATACAGTATATTAAGCATTAAGCCAGTACTAAAATAGAGCTCAGAGTGAAAACCCCCCATCACTGAATTTGAACATGAATTTGGTGTAGATATTATTCAAACACTCTTGAGATGTTGTTATTTTTAATCCGTCAGATTTTGTGAATGATTTCATATTGATCACTGGGGACTGACTTGAGCGGGGCATTTCTCAGGGGGGGCCATTACAGTGAAATTCAGCCTCTTGAAGAAGAACGCCGTGCAGAGGGCTGCAGATGTGAACAAATTGTCTCCCTCTAGTGTCCTCTCCTTTCTGCTTCGTCTTTGCTAAGCAAAACCACCTCAGCCAGACTGCAGGGAGAGGGCCAGATTCAAACATGCATAATTGACAGTCCTATTTCAGGAATTAGCCACCCACCAAACTGCAGTCTACCTGCTCTTTCATCTTGCCAGGAAAAACTAAGCATCTTATAAAGGTCCATTTTAGTCATATACGATGATACGATGATTGTAAACTGAGGAATTGAATCTAACTCGGTTAGACTCTCATCATTGATTTGAATGTTTCCCCACGGGTGTCTGTGTAAAAAAAAAACCTTGTTGACTGATCATGATATGTGAGTATTACTGGTAATGCGTACCTTTGTTACCACACAGAGAAACTGTTTGAAGTCAGATCAGTAGGAAGGCTGTTCTGGTGATGAGTGATTTCTCTCCCCCATTATGCCTCCTGTAACTACACGGATGAGTTAATTAAGCTGTGCCAGAGGCTACGCACTAGCATTCCAGGTAGATGGGCCACTGTGATATTCAGACATCTACATTATTAAAAATGAAGCTGCAATATTGACTTCTAAAATATCTAAACCGCACGAGGCTCCTCAAAGCTTTGCAAATTATGCTTTCAAATTTCCCAAAATACAGTATTCCCATGTGCCAAACGCCCCACAGCACCTCGAGGTACCACAGTGTAGCCTGTAGTACCCCAAAGGATCACAGATCATTCCTCAGAGTATTACAAAATACCCATGGTGCCTCGGGGTATGCAAAGCAAATTCAAAAAATACTGCATGAACACAAGATGCAACACAGGTTTTCCTCTGAATTAAATGCTACATCAGTGCAATCCAAGTCATTTTATCTGCATTTTTTGACCTCAGTGACCCACAATGGCATGTGAGGTCCCTTTTAGACCAATCAGGCACCAACTCAAATGGATGATGACGACATCATTTACCTGCTCCAGTGGGCTGGGAGATAAGCTCATGCCCCCGCTGCTCCTCGGAATTTTCCTGGCTGCTGTTTGTGCGGCTCCAGAGAGAGCCGGGTGTTACAGATGACGACTGGTGGCATTAAAGCGCCGCGAGGAGCCATCCTATCACCTGTTCAGTCACCACTGGGGAGAAAGATGTGCATGTTGGCCTTTTCCAGTGCTTTTCTTGTCAAGACAGAGGAAATAGTGCACTCCTTTCTGTAAAGGAAACTGAACATTAAGTCAAGTAGGCTATATTTTGGATTGGCTTGAACATTTTTTTTTCAAATCTTTTTATATTTTACCTGTCAAAGTACATTGAAGCCCATTTAGCTGAAATACTTCACAGAGCACCTGTGCACCATGTTCTCAGAGTGTGCTTCAGATTACAGTGCACGCTCAAGATTTCCTCATCATAACAGGTGTTAAAACACACGCATGCATGCACGCAGCTGTGAGTGTTGTTGCTATTGGGAAAAGCTGACACACAGTGAGCCAGCCTATGGACTACTTGCCTGAAGAACTCATAACCACTTACTTTCTCTGAGTCTGTTTATATGAGTGCATACACCATCATCCAGAGGCTAGGAATGGTAAGCAGGCCTCTCTGGACAAGCTGGTTAAATAGTGCTGTATGGCTTCTGGCTCATTCTTTGTTTTCTACAAGCCTTTCCTCTCTCCTTTTTTCCCATTTTCTTTATTTTTTTCCCTCCCTAACTGGCTGCCATCATATATTTTCTCAGTTGCCAACCACATCCTATTCTGCAACCACTGACCTTAACACTGACCTTGCCTTGTCTGTGCCATTGAGACGAGAACAAGAGATACCGTATCCTCGGCTTCCCCCCACCAAGCTGCAGGGTTGAATTTTGCCTGTCTCATCAGTCTTCCGGCTGCTGGAGTATATGCCTTGTTATTTCTTCCAGATTCCTACACATTTCACTTTTCAGTTGATCACTGCCCGGACTGGAAAACATTGCTCTTGGCTCAAAGAGATGGCGAGCCTCGGCATATAGACCCAGGCTGTCAATACAGATTAGGTTTATCAGATAAACTTTATCTGCAGCATTTGAGTGTCCTTTGGTTGGGAACCAGCCTAATTCTGGGTTACAATTGATATTGTGACGCAGGCTCAGAGGAGGTCGAAATTGGCAGCTGCTGTTTTAGCCACAAGCAGGCTGCAGTGGCCTTTAGAAAGCATGTCACTGCGTGTATCACCATGTGTGTTAGCTTTGATGCTGAAAAACAATGGGCATTACATTAGGTTTAGATTAAGCCTGCAGGTTGTTGGTTATCTACAGTAATACCTTGTCATGTAATTGTCCTCTGGAGAAGATTTCTCCTTTTTTGTTTGAATTTGGCATTCAGGGAAAAGACAACAGACCAAAGTGGGTGCTCACAGTGTTGAGATGTATTTATTTATTTGATTTTTTATTTAAGTTATCTTTTCATCCTGTCAGTAGTTGGGTTACTGCCACTTAAGTCAAGTATTTTGCTTCATAAGCTTGAATGGAGGCAACACATAGCTTATTATATGTCATAGCTTTTTGTACATTCTGAAAAATAATGAGATGTTTATTTTCAAGACGTCCTTGAACATTGTCTTTGTCAAGGACATGCTGTGTCCTGCTGAAGAACTCAATCTCTATGCATTGTACTGGGATAAACATTCCTTTACACCACAAGAGGGCACTAAGAGCACATGCAATCAGAACAGGAAATGTCATTTGTGCTTATGTGACCTAGTCCACATCTGTATTCATGGCCATGGTTCAAAGTCTAAAATCACCCCCAGGTTTAGTAGTTATAATGTTCCCCTGACCCCTCTCTCTCTCTCTCTCTCTTTACAGAGAGACTGTCCGACTTCCACAGGCTGCAGTCAGAAGACCAGCTGAAACATTGCACTGTTTTTCTGGGATGCCTTTTGTTCTCTGTACAGTCTCAGAAAAAGTTCAATTGCAAACTAACAACAAGAATCTGTTAGCCTGGCAGTGAGCCAGCTTTGTAAATGGTACTCTTCAAAAAAAAAGACAGAAAATGGTCTTTTTCAGCAAAAAAGATATGAGGCAAAAAAAGAAAAGCAGAAACTTTTTACATTTACTCACACAAAGATTGTAATATAATTCATGTTCTGAAAGCCTTTATGTTGCCATTGTCTGTAGATGGTGATAGATTAAGATGATGGAGAATTAAGTGTATGAGAACACAAGAGGGCAGTGGGGTTGCTGGCTACAAAGAAGTAGACTGAGGGTGAGTCTTATTGAGTGCAGCTGAAAGAAGGAGGGCAGCTCACTCAAAACAAGCCCAGGTGGAGAGATGAAGAGGGGAGGCATGGCAGCAGTAAATGATGCCGGCTGTCTGCACCTTGTCAGTTATCAGCAGAAGCCAGAAGAGAAATCTGACATTACTTTGTGTTGTCCACAGAGAAAATAATTGGCTTGCAGGGCCAGCTCACCAACACATACAGTAGTTGGAAGAGATGTTTTAAAGTTCTACAGCTGAGGGGGACACACAAAGATTTTCTTTTCTTTTTTTAAGAACAATGAAAAGATCTCAATAGATATAATAAGAATTCAGAACAAGACTCTCGGTTGCACTGAATTCATCCACATTTTCTTCTCCCATGCCTCATAAATTAGACTTGCAGTAGATAAAAACTACCTCTGCTTCTGGATGATGCTGCACACTGGCAAAAAAAGTTACCCAGAAAAGAACCCTTTAAAGTAACTAGGCCTATTTAAGAAGTAAAAATCAATGAAACAAAAATACAAGTTGGAAGTCTAAACTGAGAACTAAATGAAGAAATGAAAACCATGTTAATGTTTTTTGAGAGGTGAGATGTTTATATATAACCAGCAGCACCAACCACACTAACAGTTTCAACCGCTGTTTCAAAGATAAAAATACATGAATGCCAGTGTGCAAGTAAAATGATCGGCAAGCCTCTCTGACTTTTATGATGTTGTTTTATTAAATAAATCTACAGAATGATTTCTTACTCATTGCACTGTACTATCTATCCAGTTGTATAGCGTTTTATCTTCTGTATCAGTGGCAATATTTATAAAATGGATTATATTTTTTATCATCCACTGTGTGGGTGGGGACAATGACTCCATATTGTGTTTCTAAGGCTGTACCTGGCTGAATCACAGGGTCACCTGTTCACAGGCTCTAACTCTCCTGAGTGTCAGGAGGGAGCAGAAGTTCCTCTGTCACAGATGTTCCCACATGTGATATATTCTCACTTCTCTTCCAGACATCAATAAAGGATATAGAGAGCATGCACTTACTGTTTCACAAGGTATTTCTGCACAGATCATTATTTGCAATAAAAAAACAAAACAAAACAAAAAGCCTCTTTGATATGATATTCCAGTGAGATTACTCAATGACCAGCAGATAAGACTGTGTTTGCGCTCTGGGCACTTTCCAGGTGTGATTAACTGTTACACAAGGTCTGACTGGAATAAATGTTTTTGTGCTTTTGGAGAACATTACCTTGATAAATACATATAAAACAAGTGCTAATTAAATCAGAATAAGTCACTGTTTGGTAATCTTGCTTGAAGAATGAAGCAACTCAGCACATTTTATTCAACATCATTAAAAAAGGAAATGGACTCTGTATTTTCAGCTTCCTGTGATGCATCTCTCACTATTTTGGCACCAAATGTGAATGCAATGCAAATCTGTTGGCTGGAACATCGTTCCTATATCTCTGCTTAGTGCAATCAAGATTTGAATATCTTAACATTTCCCATAAATAAAGTGAAAATGTCTACGCTTCAATGGGCTGCAGCGAATGTAGCAGTAGGTTTGCATTCCTTGAATGTTCAATCACCATGCAGATAATTTTCACGGGCGTCACTGAATCATGAAGGACACTTAAGTCTGAGATGTGATCAAAATGCAGAAGCAGCTACTCGGCACTCAGAGTTTGTTAAAGACAGAGACAGAGCATTGTCCATGCGTTTTTCCTGTGCTCCACCGAGGCTGTGTTGTTTCCTGTTGCGAATATGTCATGACTATAGTCTCTTATGCCACAATGTCCCCAGCTCCTCTGGTGAGTGATATGCTTTGTTAAATGAAACAAGCAGGCGGTCATCAAGGACGTCTACGAAAATGGGCAGAAGCATCATGAGGAGTAAAATTGAGCTTGGAGTGTCATTAAGAAATATGGCCAAGAAAACATCTGTCAAATTCAGCCAACAGCTGTAAAAACATGGACAAAAATGAAAAGACACACAGCTGTTTATGCACGGGCTATGATATGTACCAGAGCACTCCTCATTCCAAATAAATAGACAGACCGTAGTTGCAGACTACATTCAGTTATATAATAAACCGGTTACCTGAATGTATAGTGCCATCATGTGCTTAGCTATATTCATTACAATGTAATTCTTGAAATCAGTAACACTGGATTGTGGGGGATAAGCGGTATTATAAAAAGTAAAAGCATTGTTTTTTCTTTTCAAGAATAATTATAAAAGAAGCAACATACCACAGCACAGCAGGAATTGTGACACTTAATGTTAAAGCCTATATAATCTCTTCTGTTAATGGCCTGTTTTGTGCTAGAGAATGTAATGGTAATGTACAAACAGTAGTAAAACAGTCACCAGTGTAGTGTGTGTGCTGTAAACTGACACTGAGCTGTTATTGTGTTTTCCCATGTCTGCCTCAGAGGACGTGTTGAAGAAGGAAGGAAGACAGAAGGAGAGACAGTGAGGAGCAGGTAGCAGGGCCCAGGCTGCTGTCGCTGCTGATGACGGACTGATTCTGCCTCCTCACACTTCTTGTGCGAAGCGTGGTTGTTTTCTTCGTCTGGATGGAGGGGCTTTCTGTTGTGTAGAACCGGTCTGTGGCCAGCGTTATAATGTGAGTTTCAGTGATGACACTGTCTAAAAAAGAGGATGTGTCTGCGGTGTAGGGTGAGTCACTAGGTGAGTCTTTTTTCGAGGCAGAAAGGAGGTGGGTATCATTATGGAGCATGTGATCTGTGGCACCCGGGCTTCCATTTGCAGAAAGGTGATTAATAGTTAGGTGCGTGCCTGTGCTTTTGGGTGGCATGGTGGAGAGGCCGATGGGCGTGGCGGCCGTGGGGTGGTGCTGTGTGTTTGGGGTACTTAGCAGAGCAGAGTACCACCATCCAGTGACACTGGCACCAGGCGGCAAGGAGCTCACGTCCTGGGCGCTTGCAGCCAGTGGGGGTAAGTTGTAGGAGGCAAAGTGCCACCCTCCAATTCTGCCAGGCCTTGCCCCTCCACAGACCGACTGGGTGTGGCAGGGGCAGCCCAGCACCCGGGCAGGGGTGTGCTGAGACCAGGAGAGCAGGTAGGTGATGTCGTCATAAAGGTGACAAGCCCATGGGTTGTCGCCCAGAGTGATGACTCTGAGCGATGTTATCTTGTCCAGCACTCCAAAGGGCAGCGTGGAAAAGCGGTTAGCATGCAGGTAGAGGTGGCTTAACCTGGGAAGTCGGTCCAGAGAGCCCGGCAACACCCTCAAAAGCAAGTTATGAGACAGGTCAATAGCCTCCAGGTGCATTGGCATGTTGGTGGGCAAAGTCCAAAAGTGATTATGGCTTAGATTCAGGGTGCACAAGTTTATCAGCGTATTGTTGATGAAGATGGCTCTCTCCAGCTTGTTGTTGGACAGGTCGAGCACTCGTAGATTCCACTGGTAGACCGTGTCGTTCTTGTCCAGCAGCTGGAAGCGGTTGGAGGCGGCGTAGAGCTGCCAGAGGGAGCGAGGCATGCCGGCGGGCAGGTGGCTCAGCCGGTTGTGTGACAAATCAAGGACGCGGAGATGGGTGTAAGTGGTGAGAAGACCGTCCAGGTTGTGAATTCGGTTGTGGGATAAGTTGAGGGAACGCATGTTGTGCTGCAAGCCGTCGGGCAACTGCCTGAGACCTCTCCAGGAGCAGTCCACCTCCCTGTGGCTGCGGCTGCAGGAGCACATGGGGGGACACACGGCTAGGACGTGCGACCCTAGCAACAACACAAGCAGTAGTCCCAGAAGGGCCTCATTAGGGGAAAGCTTCAGGAGCACATGTCTGCTAAAAAAGAAAGACAAAGGGAGGGAGACAAGAATATTAGTGTGTTTGTCTTCCAGGGCATCCTGTGCAGGAGGCACACTGTGAAAGCAAAAGTGAAACCTGCGGTGTGCCTCAACAGTCAACACAGACAGGACATCAACATTTCCTTGAAGGAGAGGCACAGTAACCGCAGAAGGCTGTGAATAAAACTGGTTTCATTTTTTGTTATAGCTCCACCCTTGGCAAGAATCTTTTCTCTCCCTCTCTCCGTCTCCCTCTCTCTCTATTTTTCTCATCTCTTGTGTATATGCATGCTGCACACACACACACACACACACACACACAAGGGGGCTATCCAAAGTTTCCTGCACATCACTGCATTGCTCACGTGCCAGATTCTGCAGACATGCTTTAAGGGTTGCTGTAGCAGCATCCTTTCTATATCCACTATTAGTGGTGGGCTGCAGTACGCCCTTGTCTGTGACTGATAAACATTTGACCTGATCTGGTCGGGGATGATATTCTTGTCTATTTAAACATATCAGTCATCAAAGGACGGGAAATCCCTGTGGTCATTTTCCTTGGCATCAGTTTTGCTTGTTCAGTCATCAGTGGTTGTCAGTGCAGTCAGTCCCATGCTCTCAGAGGACGGGAACTAGCTCAATAGATGGGTTTTTATTATTGACTCCACAGAGAACTCATGCATCAGCTGCTCTGCACAAAACACAGCCAGGAGTGCTACACTGCTGAAACTGCAGTATACTGTATATCAGCCAGGGTGCGGCAGAATGAAAAAGAAAGAAAGAAAGACTTTAAAATGTGTCCATAACTTACCTCCTCATCTTATCATTCCAGTCACTTTTCTCTGCTGCTTTTTGCTGTCCAGCCCTTCTCCTCTCCTGCTCTCAAGCTCAGGACCAGCTGCTGCTCTGCTGAAAGTGATTTTTTTTTTCTTTCTATGCCTGAATGCCCCCCGAAAGAATTTGACCCTTGCTCACTTGTCCACTGCAGGTTTTTCTTTTTTTTTTCTTTTTTGAGGTTGCCCTCACAGTTGGTCCTTTTGTCCTCCTTGAAGAACAGAGAGTTGAAATTGTCTCTTATATGGATCCGGGTTAGCGCGATCAGGCACTGCAGACTCTGGATTTACTCTGTGCTGTAGAAGTGAGGGACGGGAGGGGTTGGGTATTGGGGTGTGTGTGTGTGAGAGAGAGAGATAGTGTGTGCGTGCATTGAATAGAGGGAGGGGGGGTTAGGTAGAGGGTAAAGAGAAATAGAGCGCATAACGGAGGCTGCTTCAGAGGAAAGCCCTCACTCCCATTTAAATCTGGCACCTTTCAAGAATTAATTCTGTGTTTCAAGTGACAGCCATTATTGCGGATTGTAGATTAATTTGCTGATTTCACTCCTGCTTGTATTCAAAACAAATCAAACTGTCACCTAAATCAATATGATTCCTCTGTAAAATATCCCTTTACAAAGCACTGCGGTGATTCCTTGTTATTTTCAAGTTAAGAGGCTGCCACTAAAAACCTTAAGATTTATTGCAGAGGACTCTCCTCCACTGCAGCTTCCTACCTGTCATCAGCAATACAGGCAACTCTCCACTGTACTGCATTGCTGTACTTACAGCACACTATATTACTTTGGGTTTTAAAGGCTGGGAAACTCTGACACAGATAACATGCAGTAAATTCAACAAAATAATGTAGTACCACTGTGGATTCCTGATTTGTGCAACCAGCGCAGCAGCTAAGAGTCCTTGTCCTTGTATTCATTTTGTCCTTGTCTTTACTTACTTGTCATGGAAGCAAAGTGGCTCTTTTGTTATACATTTGTTACTTCCTCAGCCACCTCTCTCTGCACTTTTCTTCTCTCGCCTGGGGAGAGTTTAGATGGGGGCCTAGCTCAGCAGAGGCTACGCTGCGACAAGGGGAAACTATTTGAACATTTTAATGAAAGCTGCACGTCCATCATGACGTCACAAGTAGGTAGGTGAAACAAATATCTGCACAAGACGGCGGAAACAACCCCATATTGGTTTTTTGAAAAGCTTCTTGTGCAGCTTTGTCAGTTCTGGCTGAGGTAAAAAGGGAGCATTCTTCATGAGTTGAGCAGCACTGCCCGGAAGAGGCACATTTGCTGCTTGCTAATCAAGTAGACCCCTCTCTCTATCACACACACAGACACACAAACATAAACAGACATGAACAAACTCAATATCAGTTAAAGGCAAAGAAGCCTAAAAATATACTTTCAAAAAAGAGGGGGGAATGGATTATACGGCAATAAATCAAAGACAATGGGCAATCTCTGTGATACATGCTATACATCAAGATCCTAAAAAGCCGAGGACACAAATGTACCCGCACAAAAATGTATTGAAATATCAATATATTTTAATACTCAAAAACACACAAATAACATGGTAATGCAGAATAAACCAATTGTTTACAACCAGGAATGCTCATTTATCAACACAAATGGCCTGTCAAGTAAAAGCTGCTAAAAAAAAAAGATGCTTCATTTCCAGTAAAATGAGGGTAATAGCAAAAGTGAAGGCAACTTAAGAAATTCTTTGGCACACCCATACACTTAACTCTTCTGTGCATCCTTTGGTTCCTCTGTGCTCTCAGAGGAGGAGGCAGCCCCCTCTGTGGTGGACTTGGTATCAGACGGTTCCTCTTGCGGCTTTGAGGAGGGTGAACTTTCAGCAGCAGCTGCAGGCGTCTCCTTCTTATCCTCACCCGCTGGCGCTGAAGCTTTCTCACCGCTGGCAGTGTCTCCCACCCCCTTCTTGTTTTCTTCTCCCTTTTGTCCCTCCTCATTTACCTTCTCTCCTTCTTCCTTGGTGGCACCGCCAGCCGTGCCACCCTGTGTTTGACCTAAGTCAGACATCAGCACGGTGGTCTCATTGGCTTGCACCCCTGAGTTGGTTTTGCTTTTCTTGCCAGTCCCCGTCCAGTATTGAGAGACGCTAATCAGGTCGTCATTGCTGCTCAACATCTTGATGTGTCTCTTCAACTGGCACACCTTCCATAACAACATGATAGTAGAAATCAACAGAATAACACAGGCTATGATCAGTCCACCAGCCACCATGTACAATGTGAGACATTTTTTGAAAAACAGCCCAGATGTGCTTGTGACAAGAGTAGGAGCAGTAGTAGTAGTAGTAGTAGTAGTAGGAAGAGGAGTAGTCGGATTGCTGGTTACAATCCCTGTTGAGTTCTTCAGGCCAGGCGACGATGAAGCGCTACGACTATTGGAGAATGGGAAGACTGTCTCAGTGGTCATTACACTGCTGGTTTCGAATGCGTTGCTGGTAACACCGATGAAATGAGTGGACCCCTGATCGGTCATGGTCGTAATATCTTCATCATCTTCATCATCATTGGTAGTATATTGTCCAGAAGTAATTACTGCACGGCCTTTACCCAGGATTTCTAGGCAGCACAACAGGAATAGCAGTCTGATCATGTTGGTACCTGAGAAGACACAACAGTTCAAAAAGTTGGTTTCATTTGAAAAGTACTCAGACCTACATTCTGCTGACATGTTTGCAATTTGATAGCGTCCTGTCTTTAAAAAAAAAATGGGAGTAAGTGTTACTGACAGACCTGCACAAAATGTAATTTGGACAAAAATAACACTGAGTGAAAGGTGCTTTCAGTGTGAAGCATTACCTACACTGAACTCAGGCAATTACATCTTTGCAACAGTGGATGCTGCCGGATTGTGTAGGTCGGAAACGGTCAGCAGCACTGCAGTCGTTCGAAAAAACACTGGTTATTTAACATTGATGTGAGTTTTAATCTACTGGCAGAGAAACTGCTATTGCTGATGAGGTGTTCAATCAGAGCCTTATCGTGTCTCACTTTCTGTTGTTGAAAAGAGGAACTCTTTAATTTATCATATGTAGAAGATTTCAGGTTCACTGCACTTTTTTGAAGATATGCACATAAATGCATTAATTATTTTTTATTTATTTATTTGATTAATTCTACGTTCCTGAAACTTAGATTTATCTCAAAGAATTATTAAACCCTGAACAGTGAACAGTGCCTTTAAAAAGACTAGTTTTAAAACAGTGGGTGAAAATATTTGAATACAAAAATTCAAAATTATTTCTTATAATAAGAATTTAAGACAGAGCCATAAAACAAAAAACAAACAGCCAAAAACTATAGATACAGATTCAAACAATTTATCAGCATTTACAGGTTTCCAAAATAAAAAACAAAGTTGTAATCACTTACACTCTTTGTGGTCTTGATGCAGATACAAGAAGAGGGTTGTTGTTGTTGTTGTTTTTAATGAATTAATGTGTTTGAGCTGTGTGGAAGTGTTGAATGCCGTGTGAAGGAGCTGTGAGAGAATGACAGTAGTCCAGATCAATGGCATGCTCATGTGGCTGTCTCATTCTTACTTCTCCATTTCCTATAAGGAAGTGTGTTCGTGTGTGTTGGTCACAACAACATCTGTAGGGTGTATCTATAAAAAAAGTTGTAGGTACATGCTCACTGAGAAGCTAACGGATCATGAACTATTTTATTTGATGTTGTTGCATAACATGCGTTGAAACTTGCATAGCATACATACAGTATATCTTTTTTCAGTCTCATCTGTCTATTTCTGTCCAAGCCTCAATACCCGCAGTACGTGTAGACTGTGACACATTTTTTCGCTTAGTATCACATAGGTTAAAATAAATGTGAAATGCAGTCTGTGCAGCTCAAATCCCAAAATATATAACACGCCTTGCTCAGCATCATGCCTTCACATTTACATTATAAACAAAATAAAATTGTGTAGTAAAAGTAATGCTTTTTTTAAAATTTGCCTTGATAGCAAGGTTACAATTTACAGTTCCCCTTTTACTTTCCTGTCTGATTTACTGTTATTTCCACAGTGACTCTGCACCTGCATGTGTGAATTGCACCCTTACATTGCTGAATTTGGCAAATGACCTAAATCCGTGCGGCTTGCGAGACAAGCAAGCGCAGCATTCACTCATCAACAGATTCCATGCTCCACAGGCAACTTACAAGAGGTATACTGAAACAAAAACCTCAGGATGTGTATGTGTGTGTTTTCCTCTGATGCAACACCACTCTCTCAGGGTGAAAGTGTTCACACTTGTCAGATTTTTCCAAAAAAAGATTGGACGGTGTCTTGTTTTGTTGCAGGTTTCGGTAGTGTTGCAACTGTGACTGTCTGAATGTAAAAAATCGATATAGTATACTACGCCACCTAAATTCCTATTTACACCATGCCACCATTCAAAGTCAGCTATCTTTCATCACGCGTTTGGCACATTGGCCACAGATGCTCTTTTAAATGCACTGAGTACACTGTGTTTTATATATACAGGTAAGGGGTTGTGTCTTACAGCATGTACAAGCTGAAGACGTAGACAGGGAACACGTCATCAAGTTAAAAATGTTTTAGAGGAAGTGAGAACAGAGCAATCACAGATGACTTAATCTATAAAAAACCCTTCCCTGAAGTAATGGAAAGTCCCAGTCAGCAGCAATTATAATAATCTTCATCTCTGTATTTGTCCTCACAGTAAACGTGTTTACTTGTGTGTGTGAGTCTATAAGTAACTTGGTGGAAGTGATGGTGGACAACCTCAGAAATGCCACAGAATGATGTCACATTGGCTCAACCTGCTGCTGCAGAGAATTTGAGGAAGAAATACTGCAATACTATCACTTTAGGTCAACCATTGCTTTTCTGTTTCCTTCTTGTAAACAGAGATTCTCATTGTTTGCAATAAAACACAAACAAGATAAATGCACAAAAATGAAAGATTACACCACCTCTCAAACTTCTTAGAGGCTACATTTCCATTTGGATAATCTCTGCTCACCGTGACGCCATGTTTCTTCATAAGCGTTCACACTAAATGAGAGAGGCTCATTGTCCACCAGGCTGCTGTCCCACCGAGCTACAACCATCTGAATGTGGCAGGCATGAACCTCACATTAGCTGTAAACCAAGAGGCTAAATTTAGAACAGAGCAGACCTTAACAGTGCCGCAGAAATAGATTGCAAACATAGCTCTATACTATACTATATCATTAAGACTACTAAGCATAACCTGCTTTCACCTTGTCCTTACAGATTCTCATCAAAAATACTGACAATGAATAACCTTGAAGCCTGAATGCTAGCTATACTTTCTTCTTATTCACACCTATAATACATAGGGAACATACAACAATAACCTCAACTCACATTCCATCCCTGAAATTATTACCCACATGACACTAACTGTGCCCCACAATCCCAGAGACATCGATTGATAGCTGACAGTAGTGGTAGACTCAGCAGATGTCAAAATGGCCTCCTGAAAGCTCTCTCTCTCTCTCTGGCTATCAGCTTTCACAACACAAATAAGGTCAGTATGTGCTGAATTTGAAGTCTGCTTCATTTCCATTACCTTCCAACATTAAACCTGTTTGACATGTGGTTCTGCACACATGAGTTTTTGTTCAGGACAGTTCCATTATCAGGTCCAAGATTTGGTGATGGCACATCACAAAAAAACAAAACAAAACAAAACAAAACAACCAATTGTCATACAGTATGTTTTGATTGACATTCAGGGAAGAAAGGCCATTCTGTGCCCCAGTGAAGGAAACAGTTTCCCTTCACCAAAATGCTGGGCATGTGATCCAGTACCAGTTGGAGTCAAAGAGCTTTTTAGTTGCAGTGGAGGATACAAGGTCCTTTCTTTTCTGCTGAATTGATAGTAGTATTCACAATCAATCCATCATTCTTATTAGTCAAAGCCACGCTTGATGCGACCTCACTGTTAACAGGTTTCAAGGTCTGAATGTGAACAGTATTTCTAGTATTTCTCATTTTACTGACAGCCCCCAAGGCCTCATATGATATACTCTTGATAGATTCATCACTGAAAAGCTGCCTAAGCAGAAAGGTGAAAAAGGCAAAAGGCAAAAGGCAAACACTTTTTCTGAAGCTTATAAAGCATTTATACCGGCAGTCCAAACTTTACAGCTATAGATTATAACCCCCAAGCCAGATTTGGGCAGCTAGCTGGAAGTGGAGTTACTTTAAAATGCTGTTTGGACCCAGATAACATGCTGTAATGCAGCTAAGTCCTTGGAAATGCACATTTGGTTTCCCTCACAATTCACTCTAGAGCAGCTTCAGACATTTGTAGAGATAGTGAATAATTTTCACATAAGATTATTAAATTGCTTTGGGTAGGAGAAGGAATACCAGAATTGCATACTATGTAAATTAAAAAACACACTAGGCTACAAAAAGATCTGACCAAACATAATGTAAACTGTGCACAAAGGTTGTATATAAACCAGTGGTGCCTCTCTGTTGGGTCTTTATGCCACCTAGAGGCAAAGTGGAGTTGTGATCATCATGCAGCTGCCACAAGCTTTTTACATGACCCTCTACTCAAATGAACATGAGGGTTCATTATTGATCTAAGAAAGGGTAAACTCTCTTTTTTTTCTATCTGCAGGGATTAAACCCATTCAGTGTGCTCCTCAGTCGATTGAAAGCTTACACACTCATGAGTGGTGGATTTCTATTGTCCTGGGACAACAACCAGCCTCCTTTCAGTGATTTTTCACACCACTTCCCTGATGAGCCTGCAGCAATGCCCCATTGATTGGTTGGTAAAATGTGGAATTATTGTTGTAAACATAAATATATGCTTTGGTTTCCACATATTCATATTCATGTGCCTCAAATCTTTAACTGTAATCACCACCTTAGAGTCAGAGCTCATTTCTTAGATAAAGCCAAATCAACTCAACAAAACAAATCAAACAGATTGAATTTATGACATCATATGCATTTCTGTAAAATTTAAATTCCACTTTTTTTTTTGGCACGCACACATTTCTCCTGCAGGAAAATAACTGCATCAATTCTGGTTTTACATGACAAGCCTCATTTTATTGTCTTCCATGGATGAAAACAGAAACTGCGTGTACAGAATGGTAGTCACATGCAATACAAAAATATGAATTTTTACAGTAACATAAAAAAACATGTATTGGCCCATTCTAAAAATTGTACAGCATTTATAGTATTTTATACATGAAAAAAATATAAATATATATACACATCTGTAATAGCCATAGCAGTACCTATTCAAAAATGTCGTGATGTAGTTTACATATAAAATGTTTATACAAATATTAGAAGAATCATGTTAATTTGCTATACATTAAATAATGTATGTACATTACATACCATTGGATTTTGCAACACAACATTTACTGCAATCTTTCACGAAAACCAACCCTACGTGTTCCAACACATTACGCTCACTCAGTCACACACCCACACCCACACACGCCCACACACACACACACACACACAACACATAAATACAAGCACACCAACTGAAGCCAGCAATCACAAACAGTATGCACAAGCGCGCACAAGAGGTAATGTTTTAGGAAGATATAGGACACTTTTGCGCCAGGTTCCTGATTTTCTTTTTTTTTCCTTTTCTTTTTGCGCAGAGAATGAAAATCACTCACCTTCTCGAAAGAAGGACCTTTCTTAGGAACTCATATTCTTATAAAGTGCACTTTACACTTCAATGGATGGACGCTATTATTAAAAAAGTATTTAATCATAAATAGTCAGCATTTATTCTATTCCCGTGTGGATTGTGAATGATGTAGGGAATATTTCACCTGTTTCTTTTCCTTTCAGCTGTGGTTTTAGCAAACACAAGTCTTCATCAGTGCCCTGTTTTTTCAAATGCATCCAATAAACAGTGAATTGAACAGGTTATACTCCAAAAAAGACAACATACAAGTGAGCATATCACACTGTCTGAGCCTCTGAGATCCTCAGAAGTATTAAAGAAAACACTGCAAATATGACTATTCAAAAAATCAAAACTAAACAACAACGTAAAAAGAGTTCATGATTATTTTTTTTCTCCTGTTGACAAAGTGCATATTGTGTCTAGACATGGGCAGGTGAACATCTCAGCACATGCCATCACACAACCATTAAAAAAAAAGAAAAAAAAAGAAGAAGAGAAAAAAAAAAAAAAGAACCGAGGGAGAGGAGCTGAGAGGCAGTCGGTCTGAGAACATCACTCAAGCAGCCTGTCAAACGCATGTCAAACCCCCAGGGAAAACATAGATAAATGAAGTGGTCCATTTGGTAGTAGGGTTCATTTTACGTCCAGCAGTGTGTGTTCGTGTGTGTGTGTGTTTCAGAGAGAGAAAGAGCCATGTGGTCAGGCCCCCCCAAACCTCCCCCCGGCGAGAACAACCACATCACAGCAGCACAGAGAAGGTGAGCAGGGCCGAGGACAGGGCAGCCATCAGCAGGCACAGACCACAGCACACCAGTCAGTCTCAGCACAGACACCACAAGCCAGTTATTCACAAGCCTCCGCGTCCCCAACGACATCACAGAACAAAACCAAGAAGGAAGGCAAAGAGATATTAGACGAAAGGGAGGTGGGGGGGGGGGGGTAACCTCCGCCACACCTCAGTCCACCGATCCTCTCTTCCCAACAAGAAAACAGTTAGACATGGAAGATCAGACTGTGGATTAGTGGAAGCAGTGTCTGTTTCAGGCAGAGGCAATGCTTTGATCAATCCTGTTAGAGTTAAGGATTCAGGAGCATGCAAGGCAGACCCAGGCTTTGTTTTGCATTGCTTATGTTTCAGAGTGACTGCTACAACCTAGATTAGAAAACAGAATCAGAAAAGAGAGGAAAGAGCAAAAGGAAAAACACAAACGTTAGACGGTTAGTGTAAGTGGAACGAGCTCACAGTGAAGAAAGCATCATTTGAAAAGCAGCAAGATATTACACACATGTAAGATTAGTCCAAAAAAAGACTTTCCCTTCATAAAAACAGGGCCAGACTTTGTAAGTTCAATTAACAACAAAGTCGCAGCAGCACAACCCCTTTAAGTCATTTGTGTTGTTTTCTTCTGAAGAAAACATCCCATCACTCAGTTAAACAAAACCAGCATTTAACCAATTTACAGGATCATCAGTGAAGCCTGCGATTACTGGTTTTACATTCAAAGCAAACTGTAAACAACAAGCAGAAAACAAGTGGGAAGCATCAAGTCAAAGTGAAGCTGTAATGAAGTCATGTAAATGAATGTGCGGCTGCGGAAAGTGGGAAAAGGGACGAAAGGACGAAATCCGGTCTGGTGTAGGAAGAAATAGGAGGATGAAAAACTAGTGAAGATGGAAACAAAAAGGATAAAAAGGTGAAAAAGCTTAAAGTTCATTTTCCTGAATGTTTAGGTCCAAAACGTCTAATGACCACAGCTTTTGTATTTTTATTTGGTCCTTTCACATGTTGGAGACTTAATCTTAATTTAGATTGAATTAGTTTGTGGTGACCTCAGTTTCACACATGCACGAGGACAAAAATAAATATGAATATGATTAAGTTTCTTAGTTGTGTGCATCTGTCATATAACTTTTTTGATCTATGTGACATCTCTGTGCAAGGAAGTGAAAACTGCCAAAACTATCCAATCACATTGTGCGACAATCTGGCGTTAATACTAAATATACTAGGCGGTGTCATTCGGACTTTTTGTTTTCCCTTTCACAAATGCATCGTATTTCAGTGAAACAGAGTTGTTTGATGAGGAATAAATTAATTCACATCTACATATAGAAACCACAAAGTTCACATTTCATGTAAGAGCCAGTGACAGTAGCTGGGAGGATCTACAGTGTGCCATGGAGCAGTGACACAGTGCATTTGGTCATGTGTGATGCTGAGCAGAAATGTTGAAACCTATTTATCAAAACCTGTTTATCGCATCATATGTTCATCTTATAAAATATAACAAATATGAATCTCTTTTATAAATAAGACTATGTAACTCTGAGGCTGAGAAGATTCTGCTTCAGCCTCATACTGTTTGCGTCAATGACGGATCATCACTGACAGGCCACTGTACCACAAGGAATCAAAGGATGCACAAAAAGGACTAAGGGATCTTTTGTTTCTTTCTTTCATTCTTTCTCCAGTGTCTTCAAACGGTCCTTCATTTCTGGATACCTACTCTGCAGACTTCCAGAAGTGTCCGGGGTGGGACAGCCTGCGGTTGAGTTTGGGCAGCTTCTCCAGCATGTCAGCCAGCTGGGTGAAGGTTGGCCGCTCTCTCAGGTCGTACGCCCAGCAGGCAGAGAGGATCTCCTGAGGTGACAAACCACTGTGGGTCAATGCACTTGACAAAGCAGCAGGTCACATACACACTCTCCCACACTGTGCACTATGAAAGATGATCGATCTTAAAAAAAGTTTCACAACACATTGATATCTCTGAGCGTGGTTGATTATTTGCCACTCTCATATACACGCTGAATAAAAGATGAATATTTGTGAATTGCTGACACACTTGTGCGTCTTTTTTAACTCACAGTGACCTCCTTGCCCAAGCTGATCTCCGCCAGGACCTTCTTTATGCCCTCTCCGCTGCCCACCTGCCAGATGGTAGCTTCCACATGCTGGTTGGTGATCGGCCAGTCCCTAGCCTGAAGCTCATACCAAATGGTGCTGGGAGAGGGGGAGGAAAGCAGAGGTATGATTATTCTGTGAAGTGGTACATCTCCTGAGCTCAAACTTCAGTAAACTACAGCGAGTGTGCAGAGCTTACCCGAAGGCGTACACATCTGCTGCCGTGGAGAAAGGGAGGCGGTCCTCATTGTTACCTGGGCTCATCTTTCGCACTATCTCCGGTGCGAGATAGCAAATCCAACCATGTGGAAGTTTTAGTTTATTCTCACGCCTAAGGGAATAAAGTACACATTTTTCAGTAACAAATCAAATGGAGTGGAAAATCTGAGTGGAAAGACGCATTAACCTGAGTGGAAAATGCATTAACTAGATGCACTCCTAGAACACTACTGTGTTCAAAGCAGCTATTCATGCAGCTCCACACAAAGGACGAAACCAAATTAGCAAGCAAGCGTGTTGAACATGTGTTCGGGAACAAGAGTGTGTTGGAAATGATTCAGGTTTTATAATCAGGAGACTTCTCTAAAGGGACACGCCTGCAGCACCGGAGTCACTGTGGACCTCGGCACATTATTATAAATCACTGGACCTCCCTGGGTAATATCAGTGTGGTGTGAACAGCACTTTGGCTGAGGTTGTGTTTTTAAGGCCTCTTGAGTGCCGTTTTCTCACCTCCCCTCCTGAACAACTCCAGAGATCCCGAATAGCCCGAAGTCTGTGATCACGACTTTATTGGTATCATGAAAAACGTTCTTCGACTTCAGATCTTTGTGAACGATGCCTTTAGCGTGCAGGTAGCCCATTCCCTGTGTCGGAGGACAAATGGTGACACTTAAATTAAAAGAGCAGTCAACACAGGCTCTGGTGTTCATTTAAACACAAATGTGCATGTTTAAGCTGTTCAAAGTGCATGTGGGGAATTGCATTAGCTCGACTGACTCAAAAAAGAAATGCTCTTGTTACATTAATTACACACAATTAGAAAAATGATAACATATCCTCCATAATGGAAAAACATTTTTGTTTTTGCTATAATACAGATCTCCTGTTTTTTTTATAATGAAAATATTCTACAGAGCCAGTTCCTGGACATGAAATCTGATGCTTCTAAAGGCTCAAATCACCGCCTGGATCACACATAATCCAAAACATTAAAGTGAGCTTCGAAAAGATATATGAGAATCATTTACCTTTACGATCTCCTGAGCGATTTGTCTTGTCTTATTAATGTCCAAAGTGTTTTTAGTGTCTCTAACAACTGAATACAGTGTCCTCCCTTTGCAGAAACTGTGTGGACACAGAGGATAGAATAAAGATCAGATAAAGTAGATTAAAAACAACATCATCATCATCATGTATTTGGGTTTAAATCATCTTAGGGGTGTGTTTGAGGTTTCTGATCTCACCTGGTGATGATGGCTAAGTGGGGTGGAGCCATGCAGGCGCCCATGAAGAGGACCACGTTCTCATGCCTGGTCTGCCTGTAGTTCATCACCTCCTTTTTAAAGAGCTTCAGGTGGTCCTGATTGTTCCCGTCGATCTCGAGGAGTCGGATGGCCACCTCGCCGTGCCACCGACCCTTGTGCACTTTGCCCCAGCGGCCCTGCGTGACCGAAAGAGCTGCTTCAACAAAAGCGTCTTTTCTGAATGCGATACTGTACGTGCACCGATAATATCAGTTTCAGATGTCTCACCTTCCCTATGAGCTCTCCGAGGTCCAGCTGCTCAAAAGGGATGTCCCACTCCTGCAGGTAGACGCTGGTCTGACTGGGCTTGCGGGAGATGGGGCCCTTCCACTGGTTCCCCCGAGAGCTGGGCAGATCGTCCAGCTCATCGCCCTCCATTTCCCCGTCCGAGCCCATGTTCATCCTCATCTCTTCCCCGTCGTCCTCGTCCTCTCCTTCGTCCTCATTCTCATCCTCCTCTTCCTCGTTGTCCTCCTCTGCTTCTGGGTCTTCGTCCTCAACCTCAATTTCCTCCTCCCCTTCCTACAAGAGTGTGTGTTTGTTATGCTACTACATAGAAAACGATGAGTCTATTCGGAATAAAAATGTATTTTTTCTATTCTTACCAATCAAAGAAAAACACTTCATGTTCATCTCCATATGTTATTTGTCAGGTAGTTTATAGTGTTTTAAATCCTCATTATAGCGCATCTGCAGTGTCTGGGCGTGTATTTAAACGTCGACAGAGGGTGAGCTGGTTGAAAAATGTCCCGGTGTTCTTTAATAGATTCTGTGCAATGTGAGCCAGCATTGACTTGTAATTATTGTTTCCCCCTTTGTCTCCAGCTCCGTGTTGCTGTCTCAGTGGTAAAAGTTGTAAAAATGTTCATGTCAGCAAGTCTCTCCTGGTGAAATGAGCAACATCACAACCTCAGCACAATCACAGGCAAACAGGTCAGCCTGGTTCCAATAAACAAACGTCAGAGGAGAAATGACTTTCCAGTCATACGGAAGTCGTTTACAAGAAACTCGTCATCGGGGTATTTTTAATGACATGAATAATTTGCTATAATCACACTGCGGCGCTCACCAAAATGACTTGCTGTACCTGAGTAAATATAGTAGCTCTGACGCCCTTTTAACTGCTCAATATAGAAATGAGTTTGACCTGAGCTGCTCTGCTTTGACAGCTGATATTCATAACTTGTTTTGCTGCCACAACAAACAGCCATTCAAATCGTCTAATGTGATGACAGTTTGGGTCAACGTCACCAGTTTTAGCTTTGTCTGAGGTTACAGGACTAATTTGCATTCCCGTGGCAACAGCCCAGAGCTTTACAGGCCTGTTAACAGGCATTGTTGCTCTACGATGACAGCTGACTCTTTGTGTCCTTCAACTTTACTTATTTCAGAAGTGTGACGACCTCATTACACTGACAGCAAAACCTGAACGAAGAGTAGATTCATTCCACATTACCTCTTCATCTTCATCTTCTACCAGGTCAGGATGTATGTCATCTGCTGACTGCTCGATCTCATTGCTGCGGTACAGAAAACATATATCAGAGAGGTAAAATACATGAAAGACTAAAGTATTGAAACTAAATGAACTTTGTGAATGTTATTTTTGCGTGTAAATGTCTTACACAGTGTCTTGTAGGACATCAGAGTGCAAATGAGCAGGACTGGAGACATCTGCAGAGAAACAGAAGGTGCATCAAGAAGGAGAAGAAGGAGGATTTTTCTTTCCCGGCCCCACCACATTAACATGACTGCCCGTGCAACTCCCTACTACCGCCAGCAGGTGGCGTCAAAAGGCTGCTAAAGTAAGTGTCATCATGCAATCCCAGTGCTGGCACACAGTAAACGGTAAAGCTACAGCAACTGCTACGACCCCTAAAAGCAAACATGCAGAGGACAGAGAGAGCTGCAGGGGGATCTACGGTTTGGAAGAGTGGGATGATGGGACACGAGCAATGCAGCATGACATTTCAGGACTGTCGACTCACCAGGGAAGATAAACTGCTGTCTATGCTGAAAGTAACAGGCAGCTTTTGCAAAAAAGAGAGGGGAAAGACCATCAAGCATGGCACGGAGAGAGAGGCTCTTGGTAAGAAAAGCCTTGAGTTAACAGATGTTATAAAATAAAGTGCAGTTGTTTTCCAGTGTTAATATGGAGAGAGAGGAGGAGAGATTGTGTGTCTTTGTGTGAGGTTCATATAATTACACATTATTAAGCTGGAACAGTGTTTTAGGAGCAACAATCTGTACACTGAGGAGAAATCAACTACATGCACATATGTGTCTGTGTTTTTTTCCCCCCCCGACATGTCCCTCTGTATCCGAAGCTTACCGGGGAAGTTGAAGCGACTGTCCCGATGACCTTTGGGCGAGGGGTTGGGTGGTGGCGTGGCGCTCGGGGGGTTGCTCTGCTGAAATGGCGCTGGGGAGGAAGGTGTGGATGAGGTGGTGGAGGACGGATTGCTGCTGGAGTCCAGCTGGTTCAGCACTGGAGGATGGTCCTGGTGGAGCAGGGATGGATGAACACGACATTTGTTATCAGACCTCACAGATGATGATGATGGTCGTATTATGTTTCAGATTCTACATTTAATTTTCTATTTCAGTTGCAGAGTTGGATAGCAGAAAATAACATTTGTTGTCATGGGGGAGCATCATAGATTTAATAATGTTTGGTTGTTTTTAGAGCAGATATTGAAAACACTGACAAGCCAGTGCCAGTGTAGATGAGTTCAGAGTGAAAAACAGGTTGTATCTGCAGGATAGGAATCCAGCACAGTTTAAACTGACTACATGTAGTGACGCTCTGTGCTGTAATGCAGAACTCCTGCGCCTTTTTTTTTTTTATACCTTTTTTGTAATGGCCTTTGGTAGTGTGCCAAACTGCGGTGCTTCTGGCGGCCGGTCCACAGGGTTGTTTATATCGGATGGAACAGACTCGGTCCTCCGAATTTTGGCAACTAGGAGATAAATGGGAAATGTCACAACATACGCACACAGATGTAGCCAAAATAAACCCTGTCCAGCGACTGCAGATTGAGGATTAAAGATCAATCTTACTTGGTAGAAAGGAGATTCTGCAGGATGGAGCTTCCTTTGTGCACTTGTTGTGGCACTTTAACCTGCACAGAACGATGCAGCACATGAGACCCACTAGTGATCAGCACTTACAAACACATCTCTAAAGCCCATATAAAGATCTAGTCAAGGTTCCCTAACTTGCAAACTCACATATGGCAGAAGATTAATCCCTAACAGAGCTTTCTTACACTACTATTATAAAGTCTCAAGTAATAACAAAATAACTTGATGTTGATTTAAAACTATTTAACAGATGGTGCTCAACTCACCGACAGTGTTTGCACTTAACCCCAAACATCATGTTCTTCTGACACACCTGACATGTCTGGGACAGCCAGGACTTTGTTGAAAACCTAAACAAAGAGGAGTACATTACTGGAGAGTTATTATCATTATCATTATTATAGTTATTTCAATTTAGCTGTTTTCCTTTTTTATGACATAAGCTTTGGAAAGAGAAGAATTAATAGCAGAGGAATGATGTACCTGTGTGTGACTGCTAGACCTATGTCCCTCCTCACTGCTTGTGGGGAGCTGCGATGCACTGCTACGTTATCTAGTCGGGGAGAAAGAGATAGAAGGAAGGAGAGAAACATTAAGAGGGGGATTGGCTTATGTCTCGAAAGACTACCTACTAAAGTGACACCAGTGGTTAATCACATACAAAATGGAGCATTCAAAATTAAGATTTTGTCATTGGCACAGGGTCAAACCACATTTGGAAGGTGAGCAATGCTAATTTCTCCAGAACCCATTAGGTAACCAAACTATGCTGATTTAATCCCAGAAGTCCTAGTCATTATACACAGATCCAAGTGCAGGAAAAAAAAAATCTCATTGTAGACTCATCAAATCAGCAAAAAATCTAAATTCACAGATGTAAATGACTCACTCTTAATGGTGCTGTGCTCTTCCAGTAGGGTGGGCGTCCCAGGCAGGGTGTAAGGTGCTGTGGTGGTAGCTGGGGTGACTCCGGGTGTACGCGCAGATATGTTGGGGTAGCGAGAAGGCAAGTCCTCACATCCGTTCCCGTTGACTTGCATATTTAGGAACAACTTATTCTTTCTAACACATCTGAAGAGAGGGGGAAGAAAAAAGGAAAACTGAGTACCTGTAGGTGCTACCTCTGACAGTTGCACAGACTAGATTTGATACCTCTGCAGGTGCACAGCACTGCTTACACACTGTAGTGTACGATACAGATTATGTAAGGGATAGAGAGAGACACACACACACACACACGTTGAGTTACTTAAATAGCCCTGGCATGGGATGGAGCCAGGGTGACATCCTTAACACCTAGACTGAACTCACAAGGACTGAAGCGGCAGACAGTGCCAGTTCTTTGCTTGATATCCACACATGCACAAACACACGTGAGTGATCACAATGTTCTGTTCAATCAGCTATCAGACCTGTGACCTGGATAAACTAGCAGGATTATCTGGGTGTGCGTTAGAAGCACTGAATCTATGTCAGGCATATTTACTTTGCCTTTATCAGTTTTGTTTTGTTTTTCCCCCCAGTAAAGCTTTCCATAAACAGACAGGATATTATGGATAAACATGTGGCTTGTTTGTGCGTGCGCATCCAATCACAATAGAGATACAGAGAGATGAGGGGGGGAAAAATGAGGGAAAGAGAGAGATTGTGTTTGTGTTGCCACCTCTGAGCATTAGTCCTAGGAAATACTTCCTGTTTTGACATGACTCATAATCTCTTGGAATCTATGTGAGGATTAGCTCCACTCATATACAGTGAGAGCAAAGGAGCAACAGGCAGGATGGGAAAGGATGTGGGAGAGGAAGAGGGAAAGAGAGAGAGAGAGAGAGAGAGAGAGAGAGAGAGAGAGAGAGAGAGAGAGAGAGAGAGAGAGAATGAATGTGAAGCTAAGTGACTGTTGGACTGAAGTCAGAATGAGACACTGGGCAGATGCTTTCAGAAGAAAACCGCACCAGGAGCAGTTTATTATAACTCAGTAGGTTATGGGAAGAATTAGGCTTCATAACAATAACAACAATAACCCATTTACTGTTATTCTACCATGATCATTCTCATTTAAAATGGGACACAGCACCCTCTACTGCTATTTGCAGATATTTCAGCAACATTTGCTCCCTCCATTTCCCATTGTGTGACATTTGTATACATCCAATGTCTAATTTTACACTGTTCAGGATGTATCATTATTAATCTATGTGTTACAGCGGAAATATTTTGTGAATTCTTGTATCTTGTATGTGCACCGTAATTTATCTGGTGTTCAAATAATCAGTTATGTCATCAATTAACAGCAGCAGGACTGTTTCACCATTATACATAACACTGCATGTATGAATCATATATTCTGTCAGAGTAATTGAAGAGGTTTTAGTATCAACGTCGTTAGCATCTGGATTCCTCACGCTGGTCATCAGTAAAAGAACAAGGTTCTCACAGAACAGGCAGCAAATTGGACTGTAATAATTCCTGCTTTGAACTGGAAAGACAAACCGCACAAGCAGCAGAGCAAAGTTTCCCACACTCCCCGATGCCTGTAAACCTGTGCTAACAAAGCCAACACTGGCAATCTGTTATAATAACAATGTGATCTGAAGGATTCCCATCCAGCTCTGCTCTGACCTACTTATGAAAAGCTGTGGACAAAGTGAATGTTGTAACAGTGTGTTAGTCCAGACAGTTTGATCTGAGCACCTACTTGTTGGTGGGAGGCTCTTCGATGCGGTTGCCCAGCTGGGACTCGTGGCTCTTGCTGCGCGTCAGGGTGATGTTGGGAAGCAGATGCAGCACCTTGCGGGAAGGAGGCGGAGGGGTGCAGGGGGGCTTCAGTCTGTGACGCCTCTTTGACGGCGGGGTTATGGGCGGGGTGGACGTGTGCCCGTGAAGCCGGTTCGCCCGAGCGAAGGACATGGGGAACGGGTCCGTGAGGGGGCTTTCGCCGTAGACGTGCGACGCCAGCGCCTCGGGCGTGGGCGCCGCCGAAACCGAGCCCGAGCGGGGGTGAGGGAAGGTGGCGCAGGGCGTCGACGGGGTGGACTGGATGGCCGACGGGCGGGCGAGAGGTGAGGGGCTGTGAGGCCGGAGCGGCGTTCCCAGGCCGCTCAGCTGGTCTGCAGTCAGTAGAGACCCGCTGTCCCTCCTGGTGGGCTCGGACTGCCAGGCGCTGCTGTCGTCCCTCAGCTCGCCTCCTGGACGGAAAAACATCGATTCACATAAGTATCGCCATATTTTTTTGACGATTTTAAAATTTATTTTTTATATTTTTTTAGAAATCTTTTTATTTTTTTATTTTTTATATTGTGCAATGTGCATTTGTTTGCCTTTTTTACATACAGAGAGTCCAGGTTTTGAAAAGGGTTTAAGTTCACTTTATAATGGAGTATGTTAATTTATACTGTAGGCTCGTACAGTATTTGTGTGCAGATAAATGTTAAAATGTAGCAGTTTACCTCAGTCTATATCTCATTTTGTCAGAAAGGTTTCAGAAGCCAGTTTTTTCTATACTCTTTTATTTTTTGCCTCTTTTATGCAGTTCAGGCTTTTGAAAAGAGAGTAAACATATATATTGCTGCTGAATAAATCTTAAAACCTGACTAACATGTGATGTGTATTTTTGGGGGGAAATATGGTTCCTGGAATAGTCTGTAGACAATCATAATCATTCAACTGTTTCACTGGTGTTAAAAATGCAGACTAAAAATCGAGAAAATCGGCAATATTGTAGAATTGCAATTTAAATCAAATCGGCATCCAAAAAAATCGTAGAAGAATGGAATCGGGAGAAAAGTATTATCGTCCCAGCTCTAACGGACAGTATACTAAGTTAGGACGCTCCGACTAGAACACAGTGTGATGCATTTGATCAAGGAGCTTCCCATGGAGCAAACACACACATACCTGATTCAGTGGCGCTTTTCAGACAGGAGAGGGCAGCACTGAGCCTGGCATATTCCTCTGAACTGGACCCTAGTCTTCGCATTGTGTCCCTCACCTGAGCACCTGTCATCTGCACTAAGGCATCCAGGGACAACTTGGCTTCCACCGACTGTAGGGGAGCAACACAGAGAGAGAGAGAGATGACGAGCACTCAATAAGCTGATGAACACAAGAAATACACAATGATATTTTTTATATAACATTAATATCTCAGCATTAAAGGGAGAGCATTCTTGCTACTAAATAGGTCATGTGTGAAAGTGGAGTTCACTCTTATTTCTTATTTCACAAGATAAAAGTACAAAAATGACCTTCTTCCTACTTCCCAACCAAAAGCTAAAGAGTGGAATTTAAACATATTCATATTGACATGTCTGATATACAGTATATGCAGTAGCTGCCTGAACTCATGCTTACAAGTAGTACAACTGTACCTTTACATTGCTTTTTCACTATTTTTAAAAAAAAATTTTTATTAAATGTGAGACTGGTGGTCAAGCAGAGACCTTTATTGAGGCTAAATACTCCATATTAGCATAGTTACACTTACTACCACCTCTAAAGTGTGTGACTTCTCTCTGTCTCCTCTCCTTTTCTGCTCCCTATGAGATTCTTTTTCTTAAAGCTGATCAGCAGCAGGGGATTTTCTATCTATCTATCTATCTATCTATCTATCTATCTATCTATCTATCTATCTATCTATCTATCTATCTATCTATCTATCTATCTATCTATCTATCTATCTATGTATGGATGAAGGCCTAGCAGCCTGTGGTATATGCTGTTTATTTCATGTTCACTTGCTAGGACAGGACAGGAGGCCAAATAACAGCACAAACAACAAAGACGGAAACAGGTGATAGTCCAGTGATTATACTGTGATTTTAGGATGTTTTTTTGTTTTTTTTTGACATGGGAAGTACGCAATTGCTTATCAGTCAGGTTAAATCCTTGCTCTGAGAGGGCAAACACTGATCAGAAAAACTAGGGCAAGCTCCCACAATCATGTGTACACTGTAAGCAAAAAGGAAGCGCGCACACACTCTCTCTCTCTCTCTCACACACACATACACACACAGCTACATAAACTCAAGGGTGAGTGATGTGATATTCAGAAGTGGCTGTGGGCTCTCTGCTCCCCTCCCACCTCCTCGCTCATAATAACATTACAATATTAGCACCGTGAACGACATAGCTAGCATGCATGATTGCTATACAGCACAGGGGTCTTCTTGATACTGGATTACTATGGATGGGCACAGAGCAATTAATAAAACATTGTAGTTGAATCTGTATGGGCTTTAGATAATATATTCCTAATGGTGTATTTCAAAAATAATTGTAACTGTAACAAATCTTATAATGTGAGAGTTTTTGTTTGGAGAAGTTTCTGGTCTCACCTTGGCCAGGCTCAGAGTGCTTTGGCAACAGCGTCTGGTGACCGACCCAGTGTTAATCAAGATAAGGCTACTCATTACAGCCACAGACAAACTTAATTAGTCCACACAAAGACACACATGCTCGTTTAGGAAGTTTGCCAACATGGTAGCCACATGTTTGTGGAACGTTACGCAACACCTCGCTGTCAGTCTCAGTGCATGAGCAGAGAGGGTGTCTTCCAGATTAAGGACAAATAATACACTCGTTGTAATGTTTTCTCTTTTTTTTTTTTTTTTTTTTGGACCATCCCTTACATAATCCAGCCTTCGTAGTATAGAGTGAAGTCATCTCAATCTAATAATGTTTGATCTAAATGGGTCATCTACATGCCATGATGGCTCTACATCTTTTGGGAAATCCACCAGATCTACTTTCACTACGCTATCAAAACCTCTTCTTTTCTAGCACACAGCTGAATTCTTGGAAGGGAAAAAGGTGGTGAGGTTTAGTCTGAAAAGCAAACACGCACTAAGAGGATATGAAGTCAAAGATACGTCTGAACAGAAGACGGGTAATCAGATATGGAACAATGCCGTCAAACTGAATTAAAAAAAAGCATGCACAGGATTCAGACATATTAAAGAAAAACAAGTGCGGAAACATTTAAAATAAGCAGATTGGTGTTAGGTCTCAAAATAAAGACAAACAGGACAAGATCAATACAAACATACAGTAGCTGAGGGGGGATTACAACTGTTTATAGCAGCACAGGAAGGGAAGTGGAGGGAGTGAAAATCACAAATCATGCAGGTGAATGACAGGTGCACCAAAGTTGTGACACCGGGAAATGAGTGGATTTAATGAATTTTTGACTGCTGTGTAAAAGCAGCTGGTGGAGGGAAAAGACAGAGACCTTAAAGTGCAAACACTTCTGCAGAGGTGCACGCATATTTACTGCAATGCAATGATAACTAAGAAATGAAAAAAAACAACAGCTGTTATCTCCTGAGTCAGAACAAGATAAATAAAATATTAAAAAATGACTGTGCAAAGCAAAGGCAACAGTGTCATGGTGATCTAAAATGACCTGACTGGCTCCACTGCCGTGAGAAATGTTTGATTTTTAATTTACAATCCAAAACAACTGTATTGATATAACGGAACTTTCCCTTCATGAAGTCTTTCCATTAGGACGCCCACTGCTCCAGAGAGAGGCCAGAGTCAAGTATGACTGAGCACAATACTCAGTCTCTCAACACAAAGGTTAACACAGCTGCCACCATACTTTTGGTGTCCTACATTACACTATTTTTCATAGAATGACTCTAAATGGAGCCAAAGATGAGGCTTATCGTGTTCCTTAACCTGTCACATATAGACAATGGATTGCATTTATTACTTTGCGGGTCTGCTTAACATTGCTGCACTTGTCCGCATTACATCTGCAGCGCAGTGGAGTATCAATCGTGAATCACTCCATGTAAACAAACGTTTCGCTTTTACAACATCGACTCCCAAAGCAATGATCCTCTGGAGTGTTAATGTTTAGACAAGTCCAAGTTCACCATAGAAATTTAAGGGAAACCATAAATTCACAATGACTTTTAAAGTGGCACAGTCAGTAGCTATGACTATGATTTTTATTGAAATAGTTTGTTCTTGTTTGGAGAACAGATTACTAGCAACTCAGCATTGAATTTGACTGAATTCAAAGGTTAAGAAGGGAGTAAAATTAAAACCAAAAGAGATTCCACACCAGCAAAGGCAAATATAATCTTTAAGCCTTTTTAAAAAATATATATAAATACAGACTTTCACAAAGGAGCACTCCAGCCTCACTAACATGGCATACAGATATAAATGGCAGCAGGCTGGGAACTAGATTTTAAGGAAACCAAGAGGAGTTTGTTTGTGGGAGGTGAAGCGAGTATATCCTGTCTAAGTAGTGGTGAGCAGTCTCGTTACTTTCCATATAAGTCTCGTGAAATATGTTTTTTGGATGTTGACATGAAAATACAAGGAGAAAAAAAAAATCTGAGCTGAAGTTCAGATTTGTTGCCACTCTGCAGCTGCATCATCATCATCATCATCATCATCATAAAAATGACTCAGATTCTTTTTTAGAAAGGCATTTTGCTGGTCTCTGGTCAAGCATTCCTCATGCATATGTGAGCCAGAGACTGAGTTCACATGCTGAATACAGATAAATGAGACACAAACACAGTCGCCCCGGCTTATGGAGAAGCGGAGGCGAGAAGACGCGCCGGCCGGGCGTTCACACACACAAAACAACATTGACCCACCTCGATGAGCTCCGGCCGCAGGTTGATGGTGCGTAGCCAATCTCGTAGGTGTGGGTAGCTGTCCAGGGCCTCGGGCCTCTCGGTCTCTGGCACTTTCTGCTTGCACTGCAGCTGTTTACAGATGTATTTCATCAGCTTCACCTGCAGGGAGCAACAGAGAACACAGCGCTGTGATGGGAGGGGCAGGTTAGAGGGGGAGACTCGCAGCATGCTAGGAGCTACAGCTAAGGAGCAGGCCTTCACTGAGGAGGATCTGTCACACCTCTGTGTAGCCAGTGGAGCTGTACTTTTTTTTTTATTAGTTATTCCAAGTGAGATGATACAAGAAACACCCAGCATATGAATTTCTGAATCCCATTATTACTGCAGGGTCTTTATAATATAAGATAAATAAATCTCTGGTGACTTATCGTGCCAACAAAAGTGACATTCAATCGTGCATTATCATCGCCTCATCTTATTCAAACAAACTAGATCTTGTCCATCAGCAGCTGCCTTTTCAATACAGTAAGAGGGGTAACCTGATGCAAGTGGCTGTTTTTCCATTCTGAACTCAATGCACCTGCAGTAATGACTCCAGTGTTTGTTTAACCCAATTTCCCAGTGCCCCCAGTGCACAAGACAGTTAATTAGATACAAACAGCTATTATTATACAGTGGAACAATGAGCTGGTCATCTAATGAGAGCATCTGCGGCGCTGGCACAAGGAACAAGGAAGCCAGCTCCGTTGACCTCAAAGTTCTCGGTGATGGAAGCAACTAAGTCACCGCAGATGATGGTGCGAGACTTTTCCACCGACGCTTTCCAAGCCCGTGTCAAGTGCAGTGGTCCTGTGAGTAAGTATGACAATGCAAACCGTGGTGTTGGTTTGCAGTGGCTCGCGCCGCGCGGCTCAGCGTGGCCGTATAGAGTGTCTCCTTATCTCACCGTCTATCTGTGAAGAGTCCATTACAGCCGGCAGCACCTTCAGATGAGCTGTGCAACACCAGCTACCTCTCTCGACCCGGCGCGCACCTCTCGAGTGCCTGAACAACAATGAGGAGCGTGTGTCTTTCTCTGCTCATTCACATCCACTCTCCTGAGCTCACAGAGGCTCATTCAGCCACGCTCGACTCCGAAAGAGTTGTGGCCTTGGGATGTAAAAAAAGGGCTGCTTCACGGCGGCCGACAAAAGCATCTGCACTGTAAGGCCATGGCAATGAAAGTGAGAGAAAGAGGATGGGAAGGAGGTAAATGCTCTCTCTGTGTCTGACGGCTGTTATTCTGCTCTGCTATTACTCGTCAGTTGCAGCTACTGCATGAAAACTAATGAAAGAGAACGTAAAAGAACGTACAGGCAATGTATGCATTGTAAAAGCTGCAAGTAAAACATGTCAGACATTTAACTGAGTGTGTTTATCTGACACACTGCTATCTGTAGAGTCTGAACCTCCTTTTAGTTGCATGCATTTGACCTTTGGAGGGAAGCCTTTAAGAGCAGCCCCTAACTATGGGTGGAAGGGAGAGATACAGTTTGCCCCCCCCCCCCTGACATTTTCATTTATTCAGCTTGCAAACACAATATATCATTTAGCAGCACACATGCAAACATAGGCTACTGGTGGCATGTAGCCTACACCACGTAGCTTGGAAAATGTGAAACTGTGGTATAGCTTTCATATCCATTGCACTTCAAAGCTCACAGAGCATTCAGTGTTTCCATCACCTGCCTGAATTCAGTGCGATTCAGCGAGATGTGGAGCAGCGTGGCACCACAGCACAGGGCCTGTGCTCTTTGTGGCTAATGAGCTAGCCTCCTGCTTTACCTCCCTATACACTAGTGCAGTCCTGTGACGTCAGGTTACCTAGCAACCCCTCTTCTGAGTCGTCAGCAACATTTCAGTGGGATTTTCCCATACATGTGAAACACGGAGCTCAGACACAATACACCTCACACACACACACACACAAATGTCATCGTGTATCTGTCGCAGCTTCAAAAAAACATGAGTGGTGTTTACTCATCACATGCACTAAGTGTTCGCTTTAACTTATTATCATCCTAAATAAGTGAGGTGGACAGGATTACACAAGCCCCCAGATCCCTCACTGATATCAGTAATGTGCATATTTGCGCCGGGAGCGCAGTCGGGTGCGTCGGCAAAACCGTGAGATAATGACAGGCTCCCCCCTTGCATATTATTTTTGGTGCAGAGTGGAGAAAGCAGTGTTTGACGTGTGGCCTGGAGGTGGAAGGAGGAGGAGGGGGGGAGGAGAGATGGCGTCAGAGCCCACCTGTCAGCGGAGCTAAACAACACCATGGCAACGGCCTAATGCCGCGAGGAGATGAGTGACAGCCGGTGTGTCAGCCACCAGAGAGGGGAGAGGAGTCCCAGCAGTGGCCTGCCTGACACAGCAGACCTCACCGCTCCAATTGTTTTCTCAAGGCTCATGCTGACACAACCACTTTGGTGCACCTGAAAAGGACGGCACGGGCCGATCTGAGATCTGAGCATATTCCAGAAAATGATATTTGCACAGGGAGGTCATTCAATTTGTCTGAACGAGGGGGATAGAATCAAACATAATGTATGGATTCACCATCAAACCACAGAGCAAAGCCTTAGTAATCTTTAAAGCAGTGAGACAAATGCAATCTGGGGAAAAACACATCTGTACACAATATTCTCAATATCAGCCACAAAGTCAAACAATAGCAGGTATCTTTGAGTATTTTTGGCTGCAGCCCGCAGGCTCCTCTTGTCTTTACATGCGGCAGCTGGAGCCAGTGTCACAGTCAGTCAACATGTGACAGCGACAACCGAACCACTGGAGCTGCCAGATAATGCAAATGAAACACAAATTTCAAATATTGCTTTCAAGGGCGCATTTTCATAAAAGGTATCATGCAAGCAGAGCAGACCATGGTGAGCAGACTGATGTTTTGTGGCCGGTGCACAATTTAATCTTAACGCATAAAAAAAAAAAAAGTGACAATGTCAAAAGACAAAAAACACAATGGAAGCGGGCAGGCCTGCTAATGCAGAGGTCAGGTCACATGGACTTTTCAAAAAGGCCGGTGGGGTGGATATACATGGTTGACAGTCCCAGACAATGGCCTGCTGCCCCTCCTCCATCATTGTTATCACCAGCGCGAGCTGACCCCTACACTGGGCTGGAGGGAGGGGGTGGGGGGTTGGGGGGAGTGGTGGGGTGTTAAGGTTCGTGTCTGTTCAAGCCTTGACAGCCAACACAAAGACAGTCAGGTCCTTGGCCTTGTTTAGGCTTACAGTTGGACATGTGACATTTTAAATAGAAAATTGTGCATCGTGGGCAGATGCAACATTACAAAAAAAAGTCTGTTTAAAATTAATAGTATATATTTTATTTCCCAAAAGGACATACCAGCACATTAAATATTCCTATACAGCTACAATATAGCATAATTGTACCCATTTCAATCAGAAACCCTGTGCTAACTTTCTTATGATTTGGAGTGAGCCCCCCTCCCTCTTTTTTTTTTTTTTTTACACCACAAAAGAAGTACAGCAGACCTCAAAATTACAGGATGTAATGCAACTCATCCTGAGTCAGTTTAAGAATAGATCAAGGCCTGCCTACACTGTTCAACCATCCTGATTTCAACATCATGCAGCCCATTCTTACTGACTGCACCACTCGTAAGAGGGGGGAGGAAACAGAGACAGGGTCAGCATTGCTACAGTCACTAAAGTTGTGTTTCCTCTGTACCCTCATGTGAACGACATTCTCCATTGTCTTCTGCTAGGCCTCCGAAAGACACACACACATACGTAGACAAACACACACACACACACAGAGCAGTTGTCATGTCATAAGAAGCAGCCCAGCGGATTGGCTTTGATTCTCCCCTCCCCTTTCCTCCCTGCTCTCCCCTCTTGCACAGGCTCCTTGCGCGTCATTTGATTTTCTTATTTAACAACCAACCCTGAAAACGCGTAGGAAGAAAGATGTCTAAATATAGATGCAGCCACAACAGCTCGCACCGAGAGCGCACAGCAAACTCTCTCCAACACCGAGGAGACAAAACAGAGTGACACTCTGCTGTTTGCCGATCATTACACAGAGCAATGATTTAAAAAAAAGAGAGGACGGCAAATTGCTTTTATGTAAACACTAACAGCAATGAATAAATATCTAGAAACATTTGACACCCAACACTGTTTATTGGGTGTTTTTAAGTTAATGTGTGTGGAGCGTATAAACCGATTTGGATCTGGTTTTAAAATAGACAAGCTGCTGAGGTTTTTTAAGTGGATATGATGAGGCGAGGAAAAAAAAAATTCTGGGAAACATAAAGAGCTACCGTAAAAGTAACAGAGGCAGCATGAGAGGCAGCAGAGACCAGGCTGAGTGGGATTAACATGTGAAAAGTGAAGTACCAGTTAGCACTCCATTTGAGAGGCCAGTATCATTATCCTCTCACTGGCAAGGCTGAAAAAACACACAGTTCAAGTGGAATAATAAAGCTCTCTCAATGAAAGTATAAAGTGAGTTCAAGCCTCTCTTGATTGCCCTCCAGTGCAATATGGGAGCGATACCCGTTTTACTCTGCCACGGTGACAACTGCGCTGACCTCACACCGCTTGCTCAGGTTTGTCAGGTGAATTAAAGTGGCTTAAATCTTCAGCCGTAACGACATGTATCTATCATGTCGGGATGATTTACGTGGGATTATCTAGACGCTGACAGTGGCAGAGCTTCAACACTTCTAGGTCTATTTCCCACTCCTCACATCAGGGTTCAAAGGTTAAGCATGACAAGAGGGAGGTTTTGGGGATGTCATGGCTGGAATTTTGAGTTAAAATGGTACCAGGATCTGTAGAGGGAGACAAAATCTGTGATGAACCCCCCTCCCCTCCCCAATTTGCTGACTTAAGAGATGTGAGGCATGTGAAATCTAACGGAGGGTTGAAGCAAGAAGTGAAAGTGCACACTTATGGCAACAAGAGGTTTCAAAACAGTGTGCCAGTAAAGACATAGGAAGTAAGTCTGCTGATCACAACAGCACCCAACACCCTGCCAGCTCCACTTGTTAGAGGACGAGTAGACCAGGCTCCATGAATATTTGACTCTATATATTAATGTTATGAAGATCTGGATCAGTAATCATCAGCATCAGAAAGAGATCCCACAACAGCAAACCAAAGTGGAAAAACTGGTTTAAAAAAAAGAAAAAAAAAGAGGTGCTTTGATGGATTAGTTGACTATAAGTTAAGTCCTTGACAAATAAACTGGTGTTATTCATTATTAATAAATGTTTACTGTTCTCCAGTGAGATATTCTCTTTTGTCTGGTGACCTCACAGGGAGCTCAAAGGTCAAGGACGGACAAATGGAGGCTGGCAGACTCCACCACATTTACAAAACCTCAGTTTAAAAATGTCACACCAGCTTTAAAAAGGGAGATAATGTGCACGTTGATAGGAAGCAACTGTACTTGTCACTTAACCTTAAAAGTGAATAAAAATTTGTGCCTCATTTTCAAGATTGTCCTTTCCATTGTTTTGATCTGGGTTTAAGCAATTGTGACTGCTCCTGTTGCTTGAATGACAGGAAATTATTTTCAAAGGAATAATCTACTTGGTTTGATCATTACGCATTTCCAATTGAATGAGGAGTAGGTGCTCATACTTGCTGCACTCGCCCCTGTAGCTGTGGCATTAACAAGACAAAGCAAACGATAAAGGATCACGAGACAGTAAAACATGAGAGACGTCAAAATGAATAAAAAAAAAAAATTAAAGGGAACAGCTGCAGCTACATGGTTAGACGTTGTGCAGCAAGATCTGTTTACACTCGCTCAACTGAGTGGAGATACCGCAAGAATAACAAACAGTGATATAATCAGCACATCACAAGAAAAAGAAAAGCAGTTGACACTGATAAAGACCTGACGGGGCAAATGAAAAAAATTGTGCCAAATTTTTCTTCAAATGAATCAACAACACTGTATTATCAGTTAGGGGGAAGTTTTGACAAACTGTGACCTAAGAATCTGGCAACAGTTCAATCACAGGCTGTTAAAACAAGATTCAATGAAATATGAATAACAACACAATCAATCTCATCTTGCTGCACAGCGTTCAACAGGGAAAGAGACTGAAATTTGCAAAAACTGGGCCCAGTGTTTGCACCACTGCTGACTTTTGGGGGATAACCCCCTGACAGCAGCCTCAGAGCCACAGGAAAGAGACCTCAGGGCCGTTTTCATAGCCTTCAAGAAACAAGTGCGACCAAGCAGGGCCTGTCCATTGTCATGTAGAACAATGCTGCTGCAAAAATTCATCTACGAGACGGCGCACCTCAGGAAGTACTCTGCCAGATCACGTCCTGTTCCACACAGTGACGGGGTACGCATGACAACAAATAAAGAAGAGTTACAGCGTGTAGAGGAGGGGCATGCCATGAACTTCACTTCACATTTATTTGTAAAAAACTAGTCAAGCCTATACTGTGATCAGAAGAGACATGCTTTAGCCTGTTATGGCTGGAATTTGATATAAACCGTCATTTTTGATTTAAGGAAAAGAAAACCAACAAAAAACAAAAAGGTGAGACAAAATGCTAACTTCAGCAAATGAGCTCCATTGTCACTCACTGTGCAATAGCAGTGGGGTGGGGGTTGAGGGGGGGTCGAGTGTGTAGGGGTGGGCTCAAATGGACATCCACAAACAGGCAAACTTGATCTGGTCTGGTTTCTATTTCAGTTAATACTTGGAATTTTTCATATAATACCAGGCTTCTTTACTTGAGCCTGTGAAAATGTGCTCCCACACTGTAGCCTGCCAACTCGCACCTGATGCCTGCCAGCGAGCAAAGAGAGCTAACAAATTATTTTCTAGACATTCATACAATTCAACTGGATAAAAAACTGCATCAAAAAAACAAACAAACTCAAATAACAAAAACAAAACAGGACTGCTTTGTCATCCCCACCTTGTTCTGAAGTACATCTTCTCCTGCCAGACTTTGATACAACCATAAAAAATGCAAATGCATGTTTTGAGCAGGTGAAATTGTCTCGCTGACGCAAACAGTCTGCGAGTAACAAGATTGCAAATGCGCTGTAACTTTGCAACAACACAATGTTGCTTGAGAGGACTTACTTTGTTCATCAGCCATGATTCTTGACCATTTTGAAGGTCACTTAAAAAAAAAAAGCCCATCTCAGCCAGGTTTGTGTGCCTGAAACTAAATGCTAGGAGCTTTCTGGAACATTAGTTTTTAGGGGCAACAGCACAATTGTTCGTGGGGTGTTCGGTTATACAGAAATAAAACAGACATGGATAATTGATAGCCTCTAGCCAATCAGGAGTGAATATTCCTTTTACCCACGGTATAACGCTTAAATAAACCATGAGCAAGAAAACCCATTTACCATTGTCTCTACTCTGTCAGTATGTCTGGAGCCTGTTCCAAAGTCACAGTAATCTTACCTGCTACAAGTTCACATTTGTAGCCATTAAACTTGGAATATTCCACTGCTTTTCACAACCCCCATGTCACACCAAAAATGTACTGTATCAGGCCTTGAATACCACCTCCAATCCAACCACACACACACATTAGCCCTCCACCGCAGAAGAGAGGCCTGTCCCCTCATTGCATTGTTACTATCAACACGAAACTGTACTTTCCATGACAGGATTCCTTCAGTCATCTTGCAGCTGAGAATATTACAAAAACAGTATGTGACTGTAAACATCCCATGGGTGGAAACTTGCAGGCCGGAGCTACACTGACCCTTGTGAAATGGGATTATATCTTCAATTCACATTGCAGGAATGATAAGATTCAAACAAAGCATTGATAGGGGTATTTCTACTCTGCATCAGAATTTTTTTGTAGGAATATTTTTTAATATGCATGGAAGCTGAAAGGCTAGGAACATAAAGTATCATGTGTGCATCCTCTGCTGATGCCTGCATGCTTCCCCATCGTGCTGCTTGCTGCCTACTATAGTATGATACGCTGAGGCCCCTCTAAAGCCATGGCTCTTCTTGCGCAAAGCAATGTCAAGTCATCCCAACACGACTGAGCTGAATCTGCATCCAGATGCAGGAAAAAGCAGCGCGTAGCTACACCGACCCTGCCTGCTCGCGGCTTGGGGGGTGGGAGGAGGTGGGTAACAGATAAACACATGGAACACGTCGTACATTTCGGTTTTTTTTGTTGTTTTTCTTTCTTTCCTTTTTTTTTTTTTTTGCAAATGGCCTATAGACGGTTCACACACGAAATCCCGTGCAGTGGGGGTAGAAGGAGAGAGGGGGTGAGAGAAAAGCATCACAGTCACATAAATAATAGCAGCATGAAGATTATTGAATGTGTGCCATTAGGCCAGGGCTGGATTCAGCTGCACAGCGCGGTGCCGTGAACTATCCGAGAGGCTCCTGACAAATAGGCTATTTCCACCTAGAGAAAGAAAGAGGTCGCACAAATAACCCGATCGGGGCATCACTGATATCTCGATCATTTAGGGATATTCTAAAGGAATAATGAAGCCCACCATACAAAGCAAACCATTCTGTGCAAAGACCTTATAGTAGCCTACATAGGATACATTGCAAGCGACAAAATGTGCTCAGCTCACTGACACTCAGTGATAGAGCGCCTCGCTTGCAGCCAATATTCAGCCTATATGAGGCGGACGTAGCGTTAGGGCTTCATGACTCCGCAATTTGACTAGACTGCTCTGTATGGCAGGACCGGGGCTCTGGGCACTATCTGAAAAGCTCATTACCTCTAAAGTGCGGATTTCTTGCTGTGTGAGGTCGTTGGACGCGGCGCATTTGGTCCGTAGCCCCTGTAAACTGGAGATGGAGATATCAATCATATTCTGGATGAGTTCGCATTGATGTAGTGCGGCCATCGCTGCGCCACCGCCGCCGCCACCACCACCACCACCACTATCCCTCTCCGGCTGATCATCACTCTCGACCATCTTCCCACCTTTCCCAGACACACTATCCATTCCTCAGCATTGGGCACGGCTGGAAGGGGCTGGAGTCAAAACTGTTAAGCTCAAATCAAACATATGCAGCCGTCCAGCGACGCAGCGACCTATTGTGGAAGTTAGCTGACACCAAATGTCCCCAGCTCCCAATCTGGAAAAGTCAGGATGAGAACTAAATTGTTTTTTTTTGTTTTGTTTTGTTTTGTTTAAAATCCTCTGACAAAACACGGTGGTCGACGGCAGCCCGGGTGGCGAAGCGCGCTCCAGTCCGGTAACACTCTTGTATTTTCAGTCCGTTCAGGCTACCGACCGACGAGTGGATACTCCGCCGACAGCTCTGGCAGAGGCTTTCACCGTCTGTCAGCTGTTGGGAACATCATGGGGCGCGGTGCAATCTGGGAAATGAAGTCATATAGATTACAAAAACTACACTCGACGCTACATCTCCTCGACCTCCTCCCCCACTCGCTGATTGGCGTGCTCACACACGTACAGGAACTTGCTTTTTGAATAATACAGCAATTTTATAATAACAACAGCATTAGATAATAAGCGGTTAACATTTTTTTTTCTTTTTACAAGAAAAACAAACAAAACAAGGACTGTATAGGCTACATCAAGGACAGGTGTAGTTCATTTAAAAACATTAAAAATGGCCGCATTCCATTTAGCTATAGTGCCCCTACAACGTCGACCCTTCACAATAAAGTGCAGGTCTAAATAATAAAATAACCACAGCAGAATCAATTCCATTTAGCTGCCTGGACTTCAGGGTCCTGCAGGGTGTTGTACATGCGGACTCACTTTCACACTGTCATGGTTTAATGGGACAGTTGAATATAATGGAGCCATCATTAATGTCATCAGTAGCCTAGCTATAGCACCTTTGCTTCTCCTGCCATGACTGGATAAAATGGCTCACTGGTGTGGTTTACTGGGAAGCTCAAATGGAACACAGCCATCATTATATAGGCGTATTAGCTCTCAGCTCTCCCAGCTGTAACAAGTCAAAATGACTGTCCTGAAAATAAAAAGGGGCCTATTTCGTGCCACCAAAGCAGAATGCTTTGAAGTAATACGATAGGATGTGCATTACAGGGGGTGCAGTGAGGAATTCTGGGCCCCAGAATCCTCTTTTTTTTTTCTCTCTCCCCCCACCGCACTGGAGCATCACAATTGTAAAGCAGGACTGGCAATAGCAGAGCAGCTTTGGGCCCCAAGAATAATCATCACCTTTCACCTTACTTGCAACACCACTGCAGTGCACAGTGCTGCTCAGTGCTGAGCAAAAGAGATGCACCATAAGGCCTACAGGGATTATATAAGGATTTTAGCAATATGATTAGTAGGCCATGGGAAGTCAGCACTGAGTGAGCCACATAATAATTTGGACTGTAATATTTCCATGTGGTATCATTTAATATTGGTCTAATAAATGGTTATTTTCTGTTTTCTCTTTTAGATTTTCTCTTTTCAAAGGCTCAGTCATTAAGTAGTGCAGAAGGGTGTTCCTACACATTTACTTACTATAAATAAAATGATTGCATTAAAAAAATCGTAATCTTTCTTTCGTCTTATTTCCAAACTAAAGGCAACAAGAACTGGTGAAAAAATGAGGAAATAACGGTTTGTTTGCAAATGTAGATTGTCTGTCCTCATATATCATATATCTGGGGGTTGGTGGAGTGCAGGTTTCCACAACCATTAAGCAACAGTACACATGGCTCATTGCAGCAATGAGGGTGTGATGTTCCTTCCTTTAATATACCCTGATTATACAATGGTATGTGAGTCACTTTTCATGGAGCCTTGTGTTCTTCCTCTCCATCTGTCTATCTGTGTCTTCTCTGCTGATTACAGCGGGACCTACAGTACAATGTCTTACACTGGGCAGACATTCACCAGTCCAAATTAGATGGCGTGCTTGGTGTAAAAAAATTTTGGTGCACCACTGAGCAAACCTCCAGTCAGTCAACTAGCAGGACAACTTCCTCACACTAGACTAGACAATTAAGTGTGACACTGATGTAACATAGAAATGTAGCTCCCTGTAACACTGCAACAATCCAATCACACATAAGCAAAGCCAAATATCATCCATCAACTACTTGTTGTTCTAATACTGTGAATTCAGTGCTGCTGTATTAACAGCACAGATTTGATGGTGACATGCCAGGTGGACAGCATGCCAGTTTCTGTCCATCTTTGCTTTCAAAAACCAAGTTACAAGCAGCAACAGTGAGATCAGAGTGAAAGAAGGCTTTAAAGCAATATTTTATATTGATGCCACTGAGGAGAATTACATGATGATTGCTGCAATATCATTCTTCAATCACATACAGTGCACTTAATGTAATTTTGTTCAGTGTGATGGCAGCTAATGCAGACATATGCATATAACTGTTAGAGTAACAAGTAAAACATTTTCTATTGCATAAATCTAACACAGTGAGACTATCTTTATGATTACTTTGCAACAGTTCACTTGACAGGTCACAAAACGGGTGCAATATGAGGACAAATAAGGACCACTATCCTTTCAAGGGATACAATAAAACGGCATTTCTTCAATGTTTCTATGTGCAGCCTCATGTGAGACCTGCAGCATCTCTGATGAAAAACATTTCAGTACCTCACCGGTTGTTTTCTCCTCCTTTCTATGTTGTCTCTTTTAGTTGCAGTTCTCCACAAGACTTCATTTTCCTTTTAAATGATGACCTGAGGATTATGGACCACATGTTAGTAATAAATAATGTGTATTATGGAGGTAATGACAAGAAAACATAAATAAGCATAAAAGAATGACCTGAGTAATGTTCAGATAGGCACTTGTCAGCTTGTTCACAGGACTCAGAGCTGAGGATAGCATGATCCTTTCCCTGCCTGACGGTCACTTAAGCCGTTAAACTGTCGTACTATTGGCCAGCCAAGACACCACACCTACCACAGAGCTCACAGCTTCAGATTAAATTAGACAATCTGATCCCACTGTCTTTGCTGGCCAGGATTTCCAGCAGCAAACCTTCCATGTCTGGGGGAGAGGCTGAACCCCAACAGGATCATATGAATGTGAATGCAATGTGCCATACCCTGACATTTATATTTTATTATACAGTGCAGTTTCCATATTCCCACACATGTAAATTAATATAAGAAAAACAAAAAATTGTCAAAGATTTCACAGGAAAATATAGACAAATCAGTTAAGATAATGTTTTGTCAGTAAAGCTACAATGGAAACCTCAACTACAATGTCTTTGATCACATTATATTTCAATAGATACTTCTAACGTAATTAAATGTTGCTCTGACAAAGGGTTAAGGTGGTCACTGTCACTGTGTATATTATGAAATTCATTTACCAGCATATGTAACCTTTATCAATGCCTTGTGTCTCCTGAAGGTATCCAAACAATTGTATTCATGTGTTCTTAGTATAAAAAACACATATTAAGAAAGTAATATTTCTATGTTTTTATAATTGTGAGATTTACAGTAAGTACCGCATAGTGTTAAACCAGAGAAACATAAAACACAATTTAAAATCATTCGTAGAGAAACTTTATTACCAACTAAACATGTGACATATGTGACCTCTTTAAGATTATTAATGAATAGTGTATAGTCCTAAAATTGTTGTTGTTTGTAATTGTTAAAGCCATCACTTACATAAGTCCTGCATGGTTTTTCTCCAACTGAGGGTTGTTCCCATTGTGTTACTGCTGCTAGGAGCATAGGTGCAAACACATGGCAGGCAGGAACAGTGGTGGAACTTTAACAGATAAAATTAAATCAAGCTTACAGACAGATGGGTGTCACATGCATTCATCCAGGCTGGGAGGCACAAACAACAGGTTACTACACACATGCAGATAGGCACATGGGAAGACACACATAAACAGGCAATCTGACTGGGAACTGGTGGCAACAGCTGGATTGAGTATGTGTGTGTGTATGTGGATGGGGAAGCCCAGGTGATAGGGAGTGGGCGACAGGTGAGCAGGTGATTGTGACAGTCAGGTTACTGGGATGAAAATGTGACATCTGGTGGTGGAGAGGGGTAGGAGACCAAGACCAGTAAGAGATAGTAAAAGAAGACGTTAGGTCAAATAAGACAAAGCCTAGAGACAAATCAATAATAAAACCTTGTTTATGATTATTGGCCTTTTGATGCCTACTGAAGAACCATAACTTGTGCAGGTGAAAAACTTGCAGATGTGTCCGTTTGTGGTCACAATTTAGACAGAAATGAGGCCATTAATAGAACACTATCATGGTATCACCCTGCTGATATATGTTTTGTTTCTTGTCTTCACAGCTTTGATTACTTCAAGTCTTTGTCTGTTTGATCAAAGCATGCTTCTGCTCACATCCTCAGTTAATTAATTCATTGCCCAACAGACTCCTTAGTTTATGTCAACACAAACAGAAACTCACTCCACAAGTTTTCAAAAACCAAGACACCATTGAGAGCTGCATGGCTCTTATTTGCTGTTATATTGAAATGTCTTTATTGTAGATTTATGTATGTTGCCTGTTTGATATTATTACATTAATGTGAAAACAGGAAGTAAGACAGAGCAGACCTCCTGTGAACTCCAGCTGAACTCCCCACCCCACAGAGTAGTACAGGGCACTCGTCCAACCTTTACTATTTTTACTGAATACATACAGCTGGGAAAGAGAGATGAACGCAGCATAGGAGGGACACAGAGGAGAAAGTAGTGGTGGACTTTAGCTCTTTACTAGCAGGAGTCAAGTGCTGCAGCCCTGAGCTTTTGACCACATGGGGACATACTTTATTTTAAAGTGACCAAAAACTAATGACTGCGGCCTTTTAAGTCAGTGGTACTTGTCCACCCCAATGCTTTCTAGTGTGATTGTGGTGTAGCTAAAAGTATAATGAAAGTAAAAGGTAAATTATTCTAATTCCTCAATTCAGCCGATCAACTCTTTAAAATGCCTGCAACTGGATACTATTCTCTAAACAGTTCAAACAGGATAAATTGAGTAAGATTCAAATTCACCAAGTGAGTTAGCTGGCTGCTATCATACAAAATGTATAGCTACTGTAGGAAAATGTAGATTAATTTGCTGACATTGGGGACCAGTTGGCTTATCCCTTACAGGAGGATCACAATGGTAGATAAAACTTAAATAGACTCCAATGGCAGAGAGCAGTTAAATATGCATAGACACTGCCATCTGCTGGGCAAGTGTGTATTGCAAAAACAGACAGATTAAGGCCCACCACAACTCAAGAGTCTCTGAAACTCTTTATAAAGGTTGATTTGAGTTGGAAAATCATCTAAAACCGTCGAATCAGTCAATCTAATCTAATCAATCTAAATTAGATACATAAAATTCAACAAAATATGTTTTTCTGATAACACCTGCTCCAACTGTGCTTTACTGTTTGAATGCAACATAGTAAACATGCAGACACGTTATGAGCCTCAGTGGGTCGACATAACAGTGGTCAAGATGCGTGATCTAAGAGACTCTGAATGCGCTATGATTGTTTGTGCCAGATGTGGCAGGCCCACCATCTCTGCCCTCAGGGGGATTTTCATGTGCAAGCTTGTTCCCAATTGACAAAGAATAGTTTGATTAGAGGAAGTTCAGTGGCTGAAAACAAATTGTCAGTGGGTGAGATCAGAAGAAGAATGAGTGAACTTATTCAAGCAAACAGCCGACATGAGCACAGCGCAAGAGCTGGTTTGAGTGTGTGGCCTTGGAGGCTGTTAGTTTTTTAGGCCTGAATTATTATCTCAGCCAGGCCTCACAGACAAACATCTATAAATTGAGTCTGACTTCACTAGGTCTTTCCCTCTTTAGGAACTGGACTGTTTGTCTTTCTAGATGTAAAAAAATTAAAGGATGTGCTGTGTTTTCAGCCCTATTTCTCACTCACAATAGTCAATGCTGGAAAGATACTCAAATAAAAGTAGATTAATATGTTATGTACATCATCCATTTTGCAGAGAAATGTGCCATGTGATATATTTGTTACTAATACTGCATGAATCAATGAGTAAGTAGGTTAAACTTTACGTCGTCCCATTTTCTTTGGATCAGGCACCCTCTTAAACGTCACAAGATAAATCTGAAGGAGAAAAGAGGAAAAAAGTTTTTGTTATTTTACAAAAAATGTTATCTAATCTTTTTTCCCCCCAAAGACTTCACAGAAGATGATGGTTGAGAACCACTCAACCATTTGGGTGAAGGGCCATGCACATGGCCGAGCCCCAAGGCCACGCTGTCTCTGGCTCCATTTCTTCTTCTTCTTCTTCTCCTCCCGATCATAGCAAAACACAACACTTTGTGATAATGTCACTGTACTAAATGGCCAGTCTGTTCTGTTCTTTTTTAAAACAAAAAAAACAAAAACAATCTTGAAACAATTCGAAAAAATCTTTAACTGAAATGTTCTGCTATTGATTACAGCAAATACTTTTCTTCAAATTCTTTTAATTATAAGAAAACAGAAAAGGTCAAGCCAATCGATGTGGTTTTCCACATTTCAATCACTGTTCAATGACCTTGACCTGAGTGAGTCTATTCCAGCTGCCCTTCAAGTCGATTTCAGGGGAAAAGGCAGAAGTGCTTCTTTCTTTTAGCTTGTGAGGATTTCTAAAATATTTACTCTAGAAACACCAAAAACACATCAACATGTTCAGGAAGGCCTCTGGACGCTCACGGTCTGTTTCATGTTCTGATAGGAGCTACCGTTTTGTCACAAGAAACCCAAATGTGAGACTATTGCAAAGGCAGAAAATCACCCCCTTTCTCTGTGTTTTGCCTGCCTCTGTCTATCATTGGGGTAACCGCCTTAAATTGCCGTGGCAACCTCTGAGCTTCAGGCCTGAGCCACAGCTGAGACCAATTCATTAATTAGTGACTGACTCCTCTAATATCTCTGCAGTAAATCAACTTCTGACCCCTTTTCCCCACACATTTATAAGAAGTCTCTGTGTTACACAACTAGGCAAGCACACTGACATACATGAAATAACAGTTAGGGTTATATCCTAAGTTGTAAGCCTGCGTTTGAGAGGTACATTTCAACTGATTCTCACTCAGTAAAGACTAAGCAGGTAAAATCACAAAGGCAACATTTTGTGGCTAGGCTGTCACACAGGTGTTTTAAATGAGATTATAAGGGACTTCTAGTATGTTTGTGGTGTTTATCATTTTCTTTACTGTCAAAGTTCAACACATACACACACTCACACTCACACAAATGCACACAGACAGTTCCTTCATGTCGGTGTTCAGGGACATTATGTGTCTGTCCAATGAGCTCTGTCTGTGTTTACTCAATTCTGAGAAAATTTTAAAACCCTGAACTGGTTTAAAAACACATTGTCGCTGCAATTCAATTGCTGAATTTGGAAAAAATCAATTATGTCAATGCTTAAATCCAGTAATCACATAAGAAAATACTATAAATTCTCAGCCTGGATTACAACATTAAAATATTAAAAACAAGTTTGTGTAAAAGGCTTGTCTTCATATTGCTGTAAAATGAATGGAAACCAGTTGCATGGCAGGCAACTGAAACTAAAAGCCAGCTGTGTGTTGTTGAAAAACATTTGCCAATATGCAAAGTTAGCACAATATGCAAAAATTACACAAAATCTTATATAGATGAATATACAAGCTATAAATTTAAAATGGTACAGTTTCCGTAAGTCAGCTACTTATGTTTTGATATTATAAAGAGCTAGTTTGATTTTAAGAAAATATAAAAATTAGGCCTTAAACATTGTTCAGATTCAAATACCGGTAGTTAATAAGTAAAGCAATACACTCCTAAGTATTTGTAATGGTGATACCCTAATCATTACTAAACAGTACTTAATACATAAACACATTTGATAGTTTTCTTTTATTTAGACAACCCAAATAAAAGGCACATAACATTGCGCATGTTTATGTAATAATTTGACAAACATACATTTAAAAAAAATGTAGGAATGTTTGACCTTTCTGCTAATCAGAAAGCCTAGCCTCTCATATATACAAAATTACCATTGTTAATGTTCTAATACAAAAGATTTATAAAAAAGGTTATCTTATCTTTCACATCTATTGTAACTACCATATTCTTGGAACTAAAATAGTTTTGTACAAAGATATACATTCAACTGCTTTCACAAGGGTCCTGGAATTTCCAATCATTTTTTTTCCTTAAAAATAAGAGATGTTCAATTCCACAAGAAATGTTCAGTTCATCACATTATTATTGTATCAAATTTGGCAAACAGGCTATCATAGTGTATCTACGTAAATGCATAAGAACAAAAAAAAAAAAACTACACTAATATTTTGTTTAAAACAAAAACTTGGGAAAAATGACAAACATGCATATTGCATTTTTCAGTATAAACTGAACCAACTCAAAGAGCTGCAACTCTGTTGAAATAACATGGCATTCATTAAAAAATAGTTGATGTTCAACAGCTAGTGTTTGGGGGTCATGCAACATCAATCTTGTCCCATTATTTTAATGGACACAAACTTGCATTTTTAATCAAACTCATCCAGATCTCAGCCACATAACTCGCAGTCCGAGACTGAACTAGACTTTAAAAGTAAAAAGGTACAGCATGTACTCCATTGTACAGGAAATGATAATTTAAATGGACGGCAATGCTTAAAATCAATCATTCTTGGACATATTGTCCCTCATGGAGCCTGGTCAAGTCTTTAAACACCACAATGCCGAATGATTTAAAAGAAACCAAGTTCATGAGTAATGGGCTTTTGTGTGCGTTACCTGAGTGAATGGTCCTTTGTATCATCTTGGGGCAATCACAGATAAATGATTAAAAAAAAATCTTACAGAGGAGTCAGACAAAACAAATTAATCACCATTATGATGACAGTAACAGCCTGAAAAAGCTTCACTACAAGGCCAGGCCTCTCCATTTTCAGCCACTAGATGGCCCTCAAGTGTAGGCTGACTAACCAAAACACTTAAGACTTCAATTTGATCTTTGATAATACTGCTGCTCACCTGTATGTAGGATATGCTTTCAGTGCAAGACTGATTCTATTCTGACTTCACGGAAAAAACAAAAACAAAAAAAAATAACAATACAAACAATAAAAAAACCTTTGTGTTTCCATTCAAATAGAAAACAAAGTACAAATATTTCATAACCAAGAGGACAGTTTTCGAGATATCCACTTGAATGACAGAAGCAAAAATTAAACTGCTGACGTGAAAATACATTACTATGCCAACTGTACAAGTTAGTCACTGTACCTCAAGAGCATACCTACTATCTGAGAAAAAAGAAAAAGCTATGCACTGTGAAAAAATATTCTTCCATGCAAGTGGAAGCTGCTGTCCCTTTTACTAAACTCATTTCCTATAACATTAAATAGTGATTAGCAGGCTATAGTTAAAAAAAAAACAACATACAAAGAAACACCCAGAAGCTTTGGGAGAGAACTTGTAAAACATCAAAAACAGCAATTTATAGTTATTGCTTCAGTCCATGTCTCATCTCCCTTTTACAAAAGCACAGGTGTGTTTTCCTACAGAGACCTCAAGGGTGTTTGAGGCATCCTCTCCTCTCATTTGTCTTGATACAAATCACAGTTTCATCATTCTAACTGACTACACTAAGTCTTACAGTTTGTCCTGATTTCAAGATAAATCCTACTTGATTTCTACTTAAGTGTCCTGCATCTCATGCCACTCACTTAACATTAGTTGGGACGAGGCTGTGACTTGGGGAGCTCCTACCGGCCCACACAGCTCATGTAAATATTCACTTCAAGGTCTGCCGAAGTAAACAGTGTTCATGGGGTGAGATAGAGCTGGGCTCGAGGTGCAAATTATGAGGACAGGAGTCTCTTGTTTCACTTCATTTTCCCTTTCTTTCTGGCCAGTTCAATGCTCTCCCTTCTCTTGCTCTCTTTTTTTTACCAGGGTGGAGAAGAAGGCAAGACTTGGGACAGAAAAGGCATGCTATCGACTGGCCTCATGGCGATGTTGAGTGGACCGGCTATATTCATAGGCATGGGGGTCGTTATTGCGACGGGGTGGGCGATGTTCATGGACGCCGTGGCGGGGATGTTCACAGAGGCGATGTTGACGGGCCCGGTGATGGTGACCGGGTGCTGGAGGCTGATTGGAGATGTGATGTTGACTGTGTTGGTGCTAATGTTCATTTGTGCAGCGATGGTGACAGGGTTGTTGTTGTTGGAGTTTCCCCGGTTCATCGCCGTGGTGATGGGGGCAGAGACGGTCACAGGTGTAGCTGAGGCAGAATTGCAAACTTCATTACTCTCCGTGTCAAACACAAGATATAATACTGAACTGTAACTTTACGGTAACTAAACCGCTATTCACTAGTAGTAAAAAGATAGCTATAAAAGATAGCATCTTGTAATGGGGATGTGTGCATTGCTGACAAGTGTGACGCACCTTTGTTACAGTTGTTAAAGTTGGTCTGTCCGTGAGTCTTCAAGTGGCTGGTGATGTAGGCTGCACTGAGCATCTTCCCACAGATGCTACAGGTCACCTTGCCTTCATGCCTGATCATGTGTGAACGGAGTCTGTCTTTGGTGGCGAAAGCAGAGGTACAGGCCTGCAGCGGCACAGCAGACGGGGGTCAACGGTCAGCGTAGAAAAACAACAGCGATAATAATAATAATAACAACAACAATAATGATGATGGTAATAATGTGGAAGCTGAAGCTAATGACTCTTACCGTTACTTGACATTTAAACGGTCTTTCTGAAGAGTGCACATGCTTCACATGGCAGCTCAAGTGGTCCGGCCTGGATTAAAAGGAGGAAAAAAGAAAGGTAAGAAAATACATTCACACGTTTAACCATTGAACAGTGATGCAGTGGGCTCTATGTGTTGTTGATGAGTCACATAACATAACAGAGCATTCATTTTACAGTGCTTTCCCTTCTGGAGAAACTCACTAGGAAAGGCTCATTTACCGACAATGAGCACCACATGTCAGTGCACAGGCAGGCACACATGAAAAGTTGTGTTGTAGACCCTCTCTGTGATTTTCAAGTGCTCTTTTGCTTTGATAATTAGGAGACGAGCACTGAAAACAAAAATCCCTAAAATTTCAGTCAATGGCCGTTAATTCTCCATGATCAATGGTGCGTGCATTAGTTTGACCTAGTTTCAAAAAACGCACCACACTGAAATGATTTTTTTTCCCCCCACATTGTCCACTTGTTTTCTATTAGTAAACTGACAGCTTGGCGTTATACTGCTTAACTAACCCTGAAACTAACCATAGCAGTTTGACTAAAATCCCTAAGTGAAACTGGACAGCATCTTTCTTTCAGCATTAGGGGGAGATTACATTGGCTATAATGTTCATTTAACTTCAGTAACTCCCATGGGTCAGTCCAATTATTGCGCTGCTGGAATCCTAAAACAAGCATATACAAAACATTTTGTAGTGTATTTTAGTGGTTGAGGTTAAATCAACAACAAACAAACATGGCTGACAACACATTCCAGTGTTTATCTGCTGTATAATTCCCACTGCATATCAGAAATCGCAGGAAAAAAACCAACTATTTGCCTTTTGACCTTTACAGTGAAACTCCAGCATTCACAAATTCTTCTTGGCACTGATCGTCCTCTGTCAGCTTGTTAACTCTACTGAAGCTGTGAGCTGAATCATGTTAGAAGTGCCATAATGGAATGAGTAAGAGCTACAACACTGGCAGCTGCTCCCAAACCGGAAAGTTTCATGCTGCTGGATTTTTTTTTCCTTTTTTTCGAAATACAAATGAGAAGAGTCAAGTGGAATCTTCTCAGTGGTGCCATGAACCGGAATCGAGGCTTTTTTTTGTCCCCCTGACGAGGAGAGCAGACTCCAGACAGTGCCTGCCTACAGATCTGGCTGAGTGGCAGTGACTCAGTGCCCTGTTATTCAGTCCCCATTCTCACTTTCCAGTATGCTGATGAATCCCTGCCCCACGTCACTGTGTTGGAGGCATGCCTGAAACTGCCATACACAGCACAGTGCTAGTGTTACAGCTTGGCCGGGGTGCGCTGCTGATGTTTTCGTCAAAGTTGCACTGCAACACAGACAGGGCTCTTCTGCCATTATCGTTATTCTCTGCTCACGTGATGCTGATTTACATAAACAACAAGATCGTTTGGCTCCGTTTTTAAAAAATTAAGGAAGCGCTTCTTGTGTTGATACATTTAAATATGAAGCCGCTATGAAGCCTTTTTAAACAAAACATTTATTCATTAGATAGTAAATGTGTTGACCTGAACATTACCGCATGGTTCACTGCATTCCCAGGGGAAAGAGTCTGTGACATGCTGGCGGGAACCACAAAGTGACAAGTGACGCCTCCCCCTCCCTCCATACTTTACTGGTGCTCCTCCATGTGCGACTGTTTAAACATGTGGTTGAAATGGTGTGGGGGGTCAGCACAAGTCCAACTCTAAACTGCTTGGCATGACTATAAACATTAAAGCAGAGCTACTGGGAAGCTACACAGGGAGTACGCAGGCCCATACAGTCAGTGCTCTATATGTGAAGTCACGGTATGGCCGAATAACCCAAACACTCCTGGCTTAATCATTCACATACAAGTTATGGCTTGATGCTGGCAATAGGGTCCAGTGTGCAGCCAACTTTTGGAGCAGTTGTAAATATCACTGCCACAAAAAACAAAATGAACAACTGCAAACATGAAGAGTGATAATTCTAGAGTACACAAAGTCACGGTTGTGTCTAACAAGTGTTTTTTAATATGAAACACAGCAAAAGCTAATTTGCAGGTGCCAAGCAAATAGACCAAAATGCTATGTTTGTTAGAATTTGTTTATCATCATGCTGTTTTTTAAATTCCATGCAGACAAGTAAAGACTTCTTTCTTTGACCCTGGAATGCAACCATCAGAGGGTGAAATTACTTTCTGTCTCCACTCCCATAAGAATAAATTAGATCTCAGAAGCATACTTCCTGTTTACAGTAGCTTGGTAACTTGTTGATTGAAAGCATATGAGTAAACTGGAGCAGTTGTAAAAGAAAACAAACAAACAAAAAAACTATTTTTACATGTGCTCCCATTTTTCTCACCAATGTAATATTTGCTATTGTCGCTATGCGTTGTCCTTATTGCTGCTGCTCTCCTTGCTGACCACACACCTCCTCAGATACACACACATTAAATCTACCAGCGACCTCCTCGTGCAGCTGAACACAACAGACAGAGGTTCACAGACCTAGACAACCTCAATTAAAAAAGTACATCCCAAACACACCAGCGGCTAGTGCAGCGGTGAGGACGGGACACTCGGCTGGACCTGAGGCCCACACAGTTTACGTTCTTGCCCTGTCTCGGGGAGAAAGTTCACTGACTGGATATGTCTGGTCGAAGAGGGAACAGTGCAACTTATTCCGCCACCTTAAGAGCTATATGAGGAATGTACAAAGACATTTGAAACGAGTAATGTAATCTCCCCATGAAATCTGTTGCCAGCACTTAACAGCCATCCATTCCTCGGGGTTGGCTACTCTGAATCCCTATGACAAGTCGGTCTGGTAGGTAACATAATGAAAAAGGCTGAAAATTCATTTCACAAATCGTTCCCATATTGCCGAAGCTCTTAGAGAGCTATTGAATAATTAATCTGTGGCACATTATGATGTAAAAGTTGTCATGATTATCAAACATTGTGTTCAGACTTGTTCCTATTCCAAGCATGTTCTTGTCAGCTGTGCAACTGCACACAGACAGACTGGGAGCAATTACTGTTTCCATTGAAGAAATGCCTATTTCACATATTGTCCACACATATTTAACCCTGCAAATGTGATCCTTACCTGGAAAAGCCTTTCCCACAGACAGAACAAACGTAGGGCTTGTGGACTCCTCCGTCATGAGAGCGAACGTGGTAGGTCATTCGGTCCTTCCTTTTAAAGCGTTGCTGGCAGATGGGGCACTCGAAAGGCTTCTCGTCTGAATGGGACAGCTTGTGGCGGTTCAGGTGGTAGACGTCGCGGAACGCCTTGCCGCACATCTCGCACCCGTGGTTTTTCTTGACGGGTTTGGCGGGTTTCTTGATGACGTTTTGCTGCGGCACATTGCCCATCGCAGACGATGTCATGATGCTCGCGCCTGAGGAAACGGAGGTGGTCGCCGTGGAGAGGATGCCTGCTACCGTGGAGATGTAGGAAGGGTTGCCGTTGTTCTCCCGCGGCATGGTGGAGATCATGGGTACCATGGTGGGGGCTGTTTGGGCTGTCTTCTTTGGCCGCGACACCATCTTGATACCGGTGTGGCTGGACTCATGGCGCCGCAGGTGGTAGCTGTCGCGGAAGGCCTTGTTGCAGTAGCCGCAGACGAAGGGCGTCTTGCCTTTGTGTTCCTTCTTAATCACAGGCACTGGTGGCCGGCCGCCTCCTCCGCTCGCCACATTATCTTTCAGGAGATCGGCGGCGCTGGAAGGCGGCTTCTGGTCTAGTTGGATGGGCAGGATAGGCTTCTGGTCGACTTGTTCTGCTCCTGCGTTAAGAAGCGGCAGCAGGCTGTTCTGGGCCACCTGGTGCTGGTGGTGGAGGGCTTCATTGGCCTGCTGATGACACAAACACACACACAAAACTGATAAAGTTTTGGTTTCTCACAATGATTTCCAGTCATTTTCACAAGCTACAACAGCCACATTAACACTTTGAATATAGTTATGAAACAATAGTAAATAACATTGTTTCAAGACTTTTAAAACTCTGCGTGATAACTGAAAATACAACAATGAAACAAGTGTTGACGATAGCTGTACCAGGGGTCGGCTTTGACAAGTCCATGACTACAACATGCATCAGATAGTGAACATGTTACAAAATACAAAATGCGTACTAGATCAGTCATTTGCGGCTGACACAGCATGTCCGTGGTGCTCAAGAATCCACGTTTACTCAATGAAAAATGATACCGTCATGATGATGCAGACACATCATGTGACTGTAAAGCAAGCATACCGAATTAGAGGCATAGCAGGGTCTGGTTTACCTGCCAAGAAGAGCGGGGCTGTGAGCTCAGCAGAGCTCAGTAAAGGGATATAATGTTGAAGCAACGTACTGTGAGTGAAGCACACACACACACAGACAGAAAAAACAATCACAGTGGCACAACTGCTTACTGGCCTTTTGGCCGCCTGCAAATCACTGCCCACTGCTGCCTCAACAGAGATGACATGAAATGGCTGGGTGCAATTAGCAGCAGCAGCAGCAGCGACAACAACCAGTTGTTAAGTTGGGTTTCACTCATTTAAGTAATCGCACCTCCAAACTGAGGAGGGCAGACACAATTTGCTTTGCTTCCCTGAGCTGTGACCTAAAACTAGGTGCATTTTTCCAGGAGGCACCACGAAAATAATCAGGCAGCTCCTGCTAAAAAAAATGATTCAGTGCGTTTTGTTTGGGCATGTTTTGCACTTGGGGAAGAAGGTTTATGATAGCCAACAGAGAAGCGCTCAATGAAGTTTGTTCCTAAAGCAGAGTTGCGGGGGAAACAAAGGAAAAAGAAAAGAACACAGTACAATGTTTCACAGAGATAAAATACTCCTGACAGCCATGCACCAAATGCTGATACGAAGTGGACACACAATATACAATCCATCGATCCATAACATTCTCTGCTCTGTTGCTACCTCTCCAGCAAAAATAATTATGGCTTTTATTGTAAGGCAGCTGCAAGCTATTTATACCATGAGGGGTTTGTCAGCTTAGGTTGGTTATGTTGTAACCAGGTAAAAAAACTAAATTTACATTTTAACAAGTGCAAAGCTACGGTCAGTCTTAAATGAAGCTCCCTTCATGGCTCGTCGTAGATACCTGTTGACAAGAACTATTCTGCTTACATCTACAGAAATAAACAAGGGGCAAACAACACCAGGGATGGATGGTATATCGCTGGTTTCTGTTTATCTCAGATTCCTCTGTTTAACTTTCAAGGGGGTAACTCTGCTGCCAGCAGTCTGCTGCAGACAGCGGTGTTTTCATGATACCTGAACACAAAAACTGTATCATGATTAACACTGATTCTTTCAGTAAATGGACGCATTCACAACAGTGTTGTCAACCACCAGCAAGAAAGGGCAAGGTGAAATACTTGACCTTTCCCTTTGAGGTTCAATCATCCATCGAAGAAGGCCAGCCAAGAAAGGACTTGTGAAGGAGGAGGCAGGGGACGGAAAAGAAAAATGAACCACACAATGTCCTCCTTATGTCATCTAGCCCATTGTGAAAGACACAAATCTGAGCAGTGATGCACTTGGGCCTCAGCAGGGGATCTTTGTATGCTCATCTTCATTGATTTGGCTCATCTATTCATGAGACAGGGACATTGTTTATCCACACACTACTCAGCTAAACTAGCCGTCATTCCCTCATACGCAATCGGACCTGGGAACTCGTGGAAAATGCCACCAAGCCCACCCATCCATTTGTCCGAGCACCTGCTCACACTTGCCACCTTCAAGGATTAGTCATCATCATGCCCATGCTTACCCGTCCACTGGCACAACAAGGGTGGGGTTTGGAGGGCGGGGGGTGGTGGAGGGGGGAGCTTTATGTTTGGGTGGGGGGGGGATACCAGCCGGGAACCCTCTTTGTGAAGCTTGTGAACAGCAGACATAGTCACTGCAGACGGCCTGGCCTCTATACAGAGGTGCAGGGCCTGTAAGCTGCTGTGCTTTCATGCAGCTCTGACCATTTTGACACAAATGTGCTCTGACAACTGGGACTGCTCCCTCATAAATAACATCAAAATGGAGGGAGTGTCCTGATGGCTCCACGGGCCACTGTAGGCTTCAACTGAGCTCATGGTTTGAGTCAGATTATGCACTGTCTTTCTTCAATCTTTTGTGTCACACTCTACAGCTGCTTGCCAAAATCGCAATTTACACAAAACAAACAAGCTATAACTGATAAAATAAAAGGTGGAAGAAAGGAGGGAGGGAGGGGGTATACTGCAGAAAAAAACTTCACAGTAAACATAATTTAGTGTTTCTGGTACATGCCAAATCTTCTCTTTTCACAAAGTCTATTACTTTTTATAGCCTGTTTTTCATGTGTTTACATACTGATGTCTTTGGCTGCTTCTCACTTAGCCAAGTTGACATAAATTCTTACTAATATCACTTCTGCAATGTTTGTAATTCTACTGGATTTTTTTCCCCCAGTCTGTAAAGTTATATTAATAATGCTGCGATTCAGTGCACTGCTTGTTGATGCTGTAGGTTGCAATTAAAGGTTAAAATTAAAGAGAGAGCAAAATGTTTCAGCAAGATGTTCTGATACGTTAATTCACCTGGAGTTGAACGGCATCATATAAGAGGATAAGAGTGCCGTGCTATGAACAGATACAATGTCTGACATAACACTCACAAGTTAACCTTTAGAGTGGCCCAACAATTTAAAGTGTGCCAGATGACGTAAGATACATTTGTGGTTTGCATATAAATGGTACAGACTACCTGGATATTTCTTGACATTCCGACTATGATGAAATTACTCATCTTAATGGGACTTGAGAATGACATATCCTCTTACATTACAGTGGCAGAAGCAGGACAAAATGAAAGAAAAGTACCTTTCTTCTGTACAGGAATTATGTTAAACCCAAAAGCCCAAGGCCAAAACTTGATCCCCAAACTTGAAAAGATAGGCCAAACAAATGGCTTTTTAACAGTTACCTAAAAAGTTTGCCCTTTGTCAGCATAACCACTGCAGTTACACAACACACACAGTGATGACAATATCCTGTGAGTGGTTTTTGTGACAGTGATGTAAAACACTGACCTCTAACCTTGAAGTCACCCATAATTGGAATTTGGTGTTATGAAGTAATATTCACTGACATTCAACTGGTATGGGCTTTTATTCTGAAAGGTAAAAAACGTCTTTCACACTGCACATTCAGCACGTTATTGCAGATAAAACACAGGTGAAATTGATAACAATAAAAACGACTACGTTCCATTTAGGTAATCTAGGTCTAGCATCATGGTATTGTACATGTTCACTGGAGCAAGTTTTTGAATTACTGATAGTAACGTTTGTTTCGCCTGATCTTTTCATGCCATTACAAGTCAGTCAATGACTCTGCTTCAAAAAATAAGCTGCACAATGTATGAAACCAGTTTAATATTCAAGACAGGCACTGTTCACAGCCTCAATTTAAAAGACCTTGTCTGTTAAATCTACAACATGGGGGGGAGGTACGCATTACTGACTGGCAAAAGTTTGATCCAAGAAAAGGGGTTTTCTCTGGAACTTCGACATAAAATTAAACTGAAGCAAAAGCTCTGTGAATGAATATAGTTTACTTTAACAGTAAATCAAATTACTTTCTGTAATTTTAAATAGGTCAACTGTCACAATGGACATTTCATTGTAATGTGTGTTGGTAGATAAAAAAAACAGAGCTAAAACTGTCTGTGTGGATATTGTTGTTTCACATTGTTGCTAGACATGAGTGTGGGCAATTATTTGCTGCTATTTTAGCCACAGCAACCTGCATCAACGAGTGTGAAAACTTCCTGATATCAAACCATTACTGCACAGATTGTGTACATTTTAAATCTTTTTTTTAATTTTTTTTTATTCTTTTGGCCATATGTAACATGGCTTCCAAGTGCAAAGGTGCACCACAAACAGCTTTCTTTACACCACGATCATATGTGTTGAATAGCCAATGTTGTTAGTTTACAATGAGTTTGTCTTGAATATTCATCATCTTACTATATTTACATGTTGAATAGGATTTTATTTAGACATTTGAGAACCTCTTGGGTAAATTAGTCAAATGCCTCTGGAATAAGTGGATAACGTTTTTGTAATAGAAGGAAAAATCTGTTTTGAAACAAAGCTAATACAGTTTCATGCACACTCTATTGCTGTGTATCACTGCTCATTCTGAGCCCCACTGATCTAAAAAACATGATTCTCAAGGGAACTTAACTGTAACCTGATACCGAATTTTAATGCACATTTACAAAGAACAGGAGGAGATACAGCTGCCCTATGGTAATATTCAAGCTAATTCACACAACAATGTGAATCACTCAAAACACTCCGCAAATCATTTGAATAAGAATATGTTAATCCTCATCTTGTAATTTAGAACTTTTTGTTTAAATGTATTTTGGCAAAAAGGTAACAAAGTGGAGAGCAGGGAAATCTAAACTGCTGCAAAGTTATTGATAGTAGCAGACTGAAAAACAAATCACTCCCCAAATGATAAGTGCAAACAGATTTACATGACATTGACATAGTAACAGTGTGAGATACATAATACATGCAGAGCCTCTGGCTAGATGCCAGATACTGAACAACAAGCCACAAAGTCCATCTGTTTTTTTCATCACGAAGACCTAGCGCTTGAAGCAGAGTTAGCAATCAGACTTTGACATCAGGGCAGAAATGTTACAAATGCCCCCCAAAAACATGATGCACCCCTAAAGCATTTGATATGCAGCCTAACTTTCTCGCTGCATACCAAGGTGCATTATTCATATTCTTCATACTCCAACTCTTGCTCAACACGAAGCAGTAAGATAACACTGGGCCTTTAATATTAAGTTTTATCCGCACTAATAAAAATGATCTTAAATGAAAAACATTTTAGTTCTCCAGCATGAAACTTTCAAGCCATCTAATTTTCAGCCTCCCCTCCACCTATTTCACCACTATTCTCTCTAAAACTACTTTTACACATTGACATTAACATATTTTTTTGATCAATGATTAGAACAGAACATGTTAAGAGATACAAAGTGGACACAAGTCTACCTATTCTTCAAGTCTACTATTTGTCCTGTAAAAGCTCAAGAACAAGTGCTACAACTCTGCACTTGCATCTGTTCAAACAGATAAAGTAAAGTTATATAAAGATGCATTAAATAATAAATTATGCAGCCATCAACTCCGTCGTAAACAGAGGATGTAGATTTGATAGTTTAAAGAAAAAACGAACAAAAAGAAAGCATTTGTTAAGAATACCTAAGTGCTGCAAAGTTCATTGAGCAAGTCCCCCTCCCATAAGATGTGTTTAAATCCCTCCGCTAAAACATACTGGACATAACTTCATTGATAATATGCAGAAGAATCCTCTTTACGAAAAAAACAAAACAAAAACACACTCACATGGGACTCGAGTGGCTATGTGATACAGGGGCTTCATTGAGATAAAGCAATCAAATACGCGGTAAAAACCATTTCATTTGAAATAACACCTCTCCATAAAATATTTGGGTCTTGTATTTTTCACAAGGATTAACTCTTTTATACAAAGTAAGACCATGGGAATAAAATATTTCATTCATGTCATTGAACAATAGCCTTCCATCTTTGCACACACAGAGAAAGAAAAAAAAACCGTGGCAGATATCACTCTCCACAGCAGCAGCAGCAGCAGCAGCAGCACCCGCTTTCTGGCTGGAAAGGGCTTTTTATAAATTGCGCAATGTCGTTGCTAATTTCAAATCTGCTTCTTTCGTCGCTAGTGTTAGCTGCTGCTGCTGATGATATGTGCATAGTTCAAATTCCTTTCGACCGCGGTCACCAGAATAAATAGCTCGTTAATAAAACAGAGCCGTGCTGTACTCTTGCTTGTTATCAAGTCGTGTAGCGTTAGTTTTTATGCGAGCTCATTACGCAAAGCCTCGCCCAAAAATAAAAGCTAAATTAGCTAGCCAGTTTGATGAAGGCAGTCCTAAACATCGTTAGCTAACTTGGCTAGTTACTGTCGAACCGGCTGAGGCGAGCGGAAAGTTCACCGCGGACTTGCGGATCGTTGTTTGTAAATCTCAGCGGCTCATTGCCTAAGTGTGCACTTATTGAGCATTTAATACAATGAACCACTTTACACCAATGTTATATGCGGGTTTTAAAACACGTTGGAGTGAAAAATCTTGGCCGGCGTTACATCTCATTAACACAGCGTCCGATCAAAGCCTTCAGTCAAAGGGGGGGAAAAACAGGTCTGTCTCGATTGTAACGGTGCAGTGGCGTCTCCAGCTTTAACGTTACTTCCAATGATCTCGCATGTTTTTGCTGGCTTCGACTTGGCCAACAAACTTAAAATATTGCAACCGCTGTCGAGATATCTTATATCTTTGCTCTAAATATCCGTGCGATAACACAAACAAGCCACGTTTTTCCAAACACTCGTTCAGAAGAATTGATTTTTTGTTCTAGCGTCATTCCCAAGCCTCACAGCTGGAAGCCTGGATTCATATACCATTGTTTTGCTTGGTTACTTGATCTTGGCATTCCTCGTTTAAAAACTGGTTTTAGCGCGAACATGACCGGTGGTTACGTTTTTAAAGGTTGTTTAACGAGCTACCCCAGTTTCCCTCCCAAAGAGTCAACTTACTTGAAAAAGAAACGTACTCCAGCTCGGCTCCATTTCCACACTTACTAATTCTGTAGGAAACCTGGTAGAAGCCTACAACAAAGCAACCAAACATGGCAGCTGAAACAACTTCCGGTAACCTCAAGGGCTGAACCACTTTCCATACTATTTAGGGGGGAGGGTTAAATTTAGTTTGCTAAAGAGAAAAGGTGCAACCGCAAATGCAGCCCATGGAACAAAGACAAGTAAATAGCAACTGTTAAGTTCCCTTTTTGTTTAAAATATATTTAAAATCCATTTTCTGAATCGTTGCTTTCCTTCCACAGAGCTGGTTTAGTGTAGTTTGATTTCTGAACACCCCCTTGAATGGTTTTTCGCTGATTCTGCGAGGGGCATTTGTTATAGTCGCCCACTGTCGCATGTGGAGGGGCTATGATTGTGTTTCAGTTACACTCCGTTTCTTTTTAACAAGGAAACGACGGAATTGAAAAGGGACTCATTCGGCATTACAAACATTTCATCTTTTTATTTATTTATGTTTTACAACGAGACGTGTTTTATCTCAAACGGAGCAAGAAATAATCCGCGTGCTCTGCACTTTATTTTCATTCATGGGTTGGGAATGAATGAAAACGTCAGAGCCCATACATTGAACAGCGAATAGGCTTCAGCAGACCAGAATAACACACATTCAAGCTAATCCAGTGCGATGAATACACCACTTAACATTATATAAACTAAAATCCTCTGCCCGTACAGGCCTATTTCCTGCAGATTTTCATATGTGTGCATTTAGCCCAGTAAATCTCCTGAGGTGATGAATGAGCCTCACCCCCTTGTTTGTCAGATGACAAAAGTATCCAATGGACGAATGGGTTACTTCTGATGTTGTTTGCTATATTTATTAAATCATTGCAACACTGCATTTTTGAAATATTTAGATGATTTTAACAGGTGGGATAGAAAAACACATTTCTGCTCAGCTTTAAAGTACCTAGGAAACAGGAAATGATACTTTTTCCCTGTGTCTCATCAATATACAACACATCCTCTCAGCATTCTTTCTACTCGTGGGTTTATTCATGATTCATCTCAGGACCAAATGCAGTTTTAACTCTAAGGCTATGTATTTCGTCATCAAATTGTGTAACTAATGATTATCTAACACATAGGGGTGTCAAACCTGGAAGAATGCAACTGACATGAACACTGGAAAATGCAAACAGCTGCCTCGTGATATCCTGCTGTTTGACATCTGTCCCAGAGGTGATTCATACTTAAGCCTGCAGTCATTTGTTTAAAAAAATAAGTAAGATTTGAAAAATATCAATAAAATAACCTCTGTCTCTGTAGGAGCAGGATAATACGAGTTTCCAAATAGGCTACAAACAGACAATATTAGGAATACAAGACGCTGGTCTGTGGTCAAATGACAACTTTAACCTTGTAGACAGCCGAGAAAACAGTACAAGCCTCTGGAGTTACAAGAACAGTAAGTAATGCCAGATGACCTTCATAAGCACCATGGGTGAGCTAGAAGCTCAGATAACCAAGACACATACTATTTCTTGTCATTGCAACATTTTTCATTCAAACTCCGAGAGAAATGTAGGTAGGTCTATAAAAGGTATCAATCCCTCGATGCCTTTCCTGTTAACAGTTAGTTTCCAGGCAACAACATCTTGATGTTTAAAGCTAATCACCAACCAAAGCAACAGGGCTCATATTGCTTAGCAGCACCAGACACTGGACGAAGTAGCATATCAAACAATACTTTTTTCCCCCATTATTCATCATCACCACTGTCTGGGTAGGCTATATAAACAGATCATTGTTATTCCACTAACAATACTGAATCATTTGACACCACAGCATCAAAATATATCACTGTGCCACAATTCTCACAATTCAATTAGCCTAATATCTTCAGCCATCACATGTAACATGCTCCCTTTTTCTTTATTAGTTAATTCCTTATTTTCTGTTTCATTTTTAAGGAAAAATGGACTCAGAAAAAAGGATGGGGGCAAAAAAGTAAATATTAAAATGTAATTTTTGAGAGAGGAGAGTTGATTTACAGGGCTGTGGAGATTCTTCACATTACATTGTGAGGATCAGTTAAGTGACACCATGTAAACCAATGTATTAAAATCTTCTGTGAAACCGAGACTTGTGTTTCAGCTCTAAAATTAAACTGGACACAGATCCATGCATGAGTATTGTTGCACACTCTTTCCAGTAGCTTCTTTGAACTCTCTGCTTGTTTGTGAATGGCTGTTCAGTGAAGGTGCCCCCATTGTACATTTCAATCTTTGTCCCACTGTACATTGAAGCCTTTATTCACATACAGTGCAATGAATGTTTCAGTTAGAGTTAGGGAATATGTGTGGTCAGCCCATTCGGCCCTCATCCAGCTCAAAAGATACAATAACATCCAGCAACGGGCTCCACTTGAAAATACAGTTATGCAGATTGCTTCCTCTGATATTTTTCCAGTTTTGGATAAGGACAACTCAGATTCTCCAAAGGTAAGCTCAGCCAGAACATGGAAATTGATTATGTTTTTGGCTTCTTTACGTTTTTCTCTGAGTGATTTCAAAATAAATATAAAACATTGGCTTGGGGGTTAGATTATAGTTAGAATCAGAATTAATAATATTTACTAGCCTATTGCAAATATGTTTCATTGAATGTAACCTCTGTTCCATTATACCTTTTATAGAATAGTACATACAACACACAATTTGATATTATAAGTGCAGTTGATCATTTAAATAAATTAAATTACCCTAAAATGTGTACCAGATCTGACATACGAACAAGAGGCAATGACACACTAAGAAAACTATTTTATTCTGTTCACTTACAAAGGCATAGGTCAGTATTCAAATCTAGATCTTATCTGAAAGTTACACATGTGCAAATATGCACCTGCTTTCTGGGTGAGACTTCTGGGTCATAGGGCATTTTTCTTCTTAGGAGGGCAGGGCTCATTTAGGCAACCTCATTTCATTAAAAGAAAGTTATTGATACAATTTATTTTATACCTGGTCACTGTAAACAATGTTTCTGTTGTTGTGTTTCCTCAGAAATGGGAGACTGGTCCATTCTTGGCCGCTTCCTAACAGAGGTTCAAAACCATTCCACGGTGATTGGTAAGATATGGCTGACAATGCTGCTCATCTTCCGTATCTTGCTTGTGGCCCTGGTGGGGGATGCTGTCTACAGCGATGAGCAGTCCAAGTTTACCTGCAACACCCTACAGCCTGGATGCAACAATGTGTGCTATGACACCTTCGCCCCTGTCTCACATTTGCGCTTCTGGGTCTTTCAGATTGTTCTCGTATCCACACCTTCTATTTTCTACATCGTCTATGTCTTGCAAAAAATTACCAAGAATGAAAAGGTAGAGGTCAAGAAGATTGAAGTGATACCCCGGTCCTCACCTGCACTTGAAAGGGACACACATATAGAGGGGGAAAAGGAGTTGAGCAGTTCTTATAGTACGACTTATAACAATGAGAACTGGAGCTCACAGGAAGGTGAGTGTGAGGAGAAGAGCCAGCTGGAAGAGGAAATGAGAGAGGTGGAAAAGGATCCAACCGAGCTCTCCAGCCAAGTGCTACTTATCTACATCATACATGTTATGCTGCGCTCCATTATGGAGTTAATCTTCCTCATTGGACAGTATTACCTCTTTGGATTTGAAGTCCCACACCTTTTCCGTTGTGAAACCTACCCATGTCCAAACCGAACAGACTGTTTTGTGTCCCGAGCAACAGAGAAGACCATCTTCCTCAACTTCATGTTCAGTGTCAGTCTAGGTTGCTTCATCTTGAACATTGTGGAGCTGCATTATCTGGGCTGGATTTATATTTTCAGAGTCCTGTTGTCTGCGTGTTGCACATGCTGTATCTCTAACAGAGACCGTTTGCAGGTGGAATTATATTCTGACAACAACCCACTGTTGCTTGAGCTCAAACATTCTTTACGCGGGAGGGTTGTCCTGCAGACCACGTCAACCTGTGAAAAGAGTGGCAGTGTCCCAAGCCAGGCCCCAGCCATCTCTTTTGAGACAGACTCTACACTGGAGTGCACATCGAAGCGAAATCCAGAAGAAAAGGAACGCACCAAAACCCGGCTGCACAATATGGCAAGATTTGGAAGAAGCAAAAAGTCATGGCTTTAAAACTAAACTTTTTTTTTGTTGTTCAATTTTGACTGCACTTGTGTTACTCAAAACTGACTTGAACTGAAATCTTTTCAAGAATTTAAAACTTTGAATTAGCTATGGTTCTGTAAACAGTCATACAATTTCAGGGAGAAACCATCAGATATTCTGAGTATTTGTTTCTTGCCCCAGAAGATTTCAAATGAGTAAGTGTGCATGCCTAGCATTAATAGGGAGGGATTTTTGAGTGATTTGGATATGATTTGTTCAACATTCTTGGTTTATCAGATGGAAGCACCAATGTACAAATGTAGTGCAGCATTTTATGAAAGTAAAATATAGAAAGTAACTAAATATAGAGTCAAACCAATGTACAGAGTTTGTGGTGATTCATTCATACTCATTTACTCACTCCTACACTTACACCACCATTACTGAACAAACATATAAACAGGCAAAAGATGAATTTAGATAGCTTCATACTTAATTTGACTGTTCAGAATCATTGTTGACTATGATTTGGTTGAGAAGTTGATGTCTGATTCTCGTTGTTTTGTCCTTTATTTTGCCACAAAAAGCTAAACTCAAAGTCACCATAGATTCACATTTGTGCAGCATCTGTGCCATAAAATAGCCTAATGAAAGGTTTGATTGTTTTTTTTTTTTCATACATTCTTGTTCTCCTGCGTGACAGTTACATCCTAAAATTTTTAGCTTTAAAGATGCCTGTTTGCATATTGGGAAAACAGGCCTGCAGTGCAAAAGTAAAAACGTAGAAGGCACAAACTAGGGGCAAATATCACACAAATAAAAAGAATGAAAATGCCTAACACTAGACCTGTCTAATATCTAAAAAGCAAAACTAGGCTGGCTGGGAGTCATTTACCTGTAACTGTGCTGTAAAACAACAAAGTAAAAACACCAGGAGGGGTCACTGCTGTCCAGTTTACACTGGTGCAGCATTCAATTACTGTTGGAATTACCATAATTGTTTAGGCTTTTTAAACATCGTCGACTAAATAGCTGGTAAATTGTATTTGTCTACAACAAGTGACATTTATTAAATAAGTATTGCATTTTACTGTTTGGTATCAGTTAGATATCTTAGGAATTAATTTGGCTTCAACAGTTTAAAGTCTGGTTAAAGGCTCTATAGTAGAAATATAACATATGCCTTGAAACAATTTCACGTTTTATTTTTCTTTCTAAGGACTACGTATCAAGTTATCTCTTTTATTCCAATAAAAAAACAACAACGAGGAGAAAAAACCCCGAGCTCATCCGCATGCCTATAGATCATTATTTGGTCCATGATAGGCTTATCGGAAGTCCGAGCTTACAGTAAGCATTTGAATGCACCACAAGTACATTTCCTCGCACCTACTGTCAATTCTAAGGAGGAAAATGCTGACAACTTCTAGTATGACAACAACGCTGTCACTTGCAGGCTGGCACAGGTAGGTCACTGTCCTATTATTCCACTGTATTTAGTCGCTGTTGTTTTTCATGAATGACATTTCTTCATTCTCTACTGAAACTGTTCTCCGAGGCCACCGGTGCCCGAGAATGAGGGCAAAGCAGCTTAAAGGGAGAGTATTACGGCCAAGCTGTGGACTAGTCGCGGCGACAACCTAGCTGTGCCATGTGTAAAGTCATTTCAGTTATGCTAACAAACAAATATGATTTCTCGTTTCCTGTTTAAAAAAAGTTACCTTAGTAGACACAAAGTAAATGACTGTCAATGGCCTTTGGCTATTTCATTGCCCCTCTGACCTCAGGACATGTGATTAAGAGTGGATTAAGTGCGAATTTACTGTTCATGGGTTCACAAAAACAAAGAAGGGTTGCTGCTTATGCATGTGCAGGGCATTCAGATTCAGACGGAGAAGCTTGTCCACAAATGTTGAGATGCTGTGCATCACTTTAACGCTGGTGCTGAGCATTTGACAGCAAGACAGGCGAGGTTAAAGCTCCTTCAATATGCAGGGCAACTTCAAATGTTCCGGGGGAAAAGACTTGTCTGTATATAGGACTTACTGAGGACACATTCATGTCTGTTCTTGTCATGCAGCAATAGCTAGATGTCAGCTCCAAGCTGACTCACAGTTGACAAAGTATAGGTTATACTGGTTTCAATTGATTGTTTGTTGATACAGGAAAGGTATAGCTTAAAATGAAAATAAATCACGACATGGGGTTTTCCAATACATTATTTGATAAAACAACTTAATGTTCTCCAACCATAAGATAGGATTCATGTTTTGTTCATGTACTTTTCAACAATAATGCCTAACCCTAACCCTTCCCTGTCTTGTGGGGTTGGGTACAATACATGATCAGAGCTTGATATTTAAAAAATAACATAAACATATCTGCAATAAAAACAACAATTCCACTTTAATCTCATATTTAATTGTATTACGTTTTCTTTCATCATTCCTCAATTATTTAGAATTAAGCAGATTCAGCTCAGGTCTGTGATCAGCTGTTTTGGGGCTCAATGCAAGAAATATTCTAGCTACTGAACGAGTCAACATTAATGAATATTGACCAAAACTACCTGAAATGTGAACCGGGAAGCATTGATTACTGATTGTAACACACTGAAATAACAGCTAGAACAAACTTACCCTTGCACGTGATCTTTACTTGTTCCAAATATTGATTTGATGGAGAAAGAGTTGAGGTGGGACTCTCCTGTAAATATTGTCAGCCACAGCTTTTATAAAGCCCTATAGTACTGTGAAGCTAAATGGAGGGCAATCACACGCCGACCACCATTGTTCTGTAAAATAGACTTAACAGTGTAAAAAGTATTCTACAGGACAATAATGTGATTGTAGTTGTTGCCTCAGACATCATATGGCTGATAAAAACAAAGCATATATTGAATGCTTTCTGCCCTCCAAAACAACACAGTGTGGCCAATATGATATTATTTCAACTATGTGAAGTAATAACAGTTCAAGTTTATGAATTATTAATTCAGGTACAAACTGTTAAATTATGTGTACAAATGAATAATTCAAGGACATTGATTCTCAAATCATTATCTGCACAGATTAATTCAAAAATCAGGATTTGTATAAATGAAAACTGAACTAATGAGGAGAATCTCAGTGAAGAATTGGAGGGGGGTCATGTTTGATGAATTGCTCCATGAGACAGTGGTGATATTAAGGCTGCAGGAGACCCTGCTGCATGAATATCATACACCTGAAAGAACAATGAGATGGAGAAGCAGGTGGAGAAGGCCTGTCAAACCACAGGAAGATATCCACTAAGCCTGCAATATGAGGAGAACCACTCAACTCAAAACCATTGAACATCTGTATTTGAATATGCTCTACAAAAGTCAGTATCAATATCCCTCTGACTCCAAAAACCTCAACCTCAAAACCTCAAACTTCAAACACAAACCGCTTGTGTCTGGAGGAAGAGATCAAGAAGGAGTAGGTGGATATAGAGAATCAGTAGATTGAGTAAGTGATGCTGAGCTGAACCAGCACCTGAGGAACACATGTGAGCTGTGGATGCATCAATTAGCCTTAGCTGCCTGCCATGCTGATGAAGAAGAACAGTGGAAGAAGTTTGTGAGGCGATATTTGTAAAAGACACTTACATTTATCTGAAGATTGCTCAAAAACAGACAGAGATTTCTCAACCAACAGACTCACTCGAACTCAGTCCGACTGTAGCAATAAAGCCGGAGTTAGGAATTCAGGAGATTTTAAAGTTAACAGCAAAACAGGTAGACTAAACTCTCTCCTCAGTGCCCCTCCACTGCTGCTAGATGTTTCCCGGATGCTCTCACCTAAATGTCACTATTTGTCTCTTCTCTGCAGTCCCAATCAATCCTATTCAAAACTTCACACCACTTAGAAATGACAGGAGGAGAGCCCGCCCCCTCTCCTTCCCTTGGTAATCCTAGCGCTATCTGTTAGCATATGCCAAATTCACCATCTCTCATTCCCACTGGCCTGTTTCTGGCTGTCTTTCCTCTGTTGTTGATTGTTTTCACTTACAGAGCAATGACTTTGTTGGAAGACAACAGAATTGAATAACTGTATGTGAGAAAAAAAGTTTTGGAGTAGAATCAACTACTCCACCAATTAAATTTGATTTTTGTATTATCCTCTCAGCAAATATTTTGTTAATTTTCCATTCTTTCTTGTCTTCTTTTCAGATGATATCACTGGTCCTCCTGTTCATACTCAGTGGTGCTTTTATGAAATGAAACTGTCCAATTCAAATTGGTAAAAGTTCAACCATGTTTCATCTGATTAAGAAAGATAAGGAAAAAGAGAAGGACTTGGGAAAGAAGGAAAAGAAAGACAAGAAGGAAAAGAAAGAACGTATGTCCCAGGCAGAGTTAAAGAGTCTGGAAGAGATGAGCATCCGTAGAGGCTTTTTCAACCTCAATCGAGGGAGCTCTAAGAGGGAGTCTAAGAGCAAATTGGAGATCTCTGGTCCTATCCCTATAAAGGTGGCCACCAACGCGGAGCTCAACCTAACTGAGCGCATTCCCACCCCACAGCAGGATGTGGAGCAAATAAGTACAAGTACATCTGGTGAAGATTGGAAGGGAAATGAACTGGCACATAATCGGAGCTCTGTAAAGGAGAGAGCGGCTAAGTTTGGGGAACTGGCCAAGTTGAATCCTGCAGTGGTTCAGAGGCAGGCGTCTTTTACCCAGAGGAGCAAAGAGGACGGTGCTTTTGATGCTGCAAATCTTTCTGGACAGAACTGGAGTAGGTCTTCCTTGAGGTCCCTCACCAATTCAGAAGGGACCGATATTGTTCACATTCCTGAGTTGGTGGAGAAGACGTACCCTGGTGCAGACCTTCAGCTACCTGCGCTCGTTGCTCCACCGATACCTGATCCAAGGGAACTCGAGCTACAGCGGCGTAACACTGGGGACTTTGGCTTCTCCTTGCGTAGGAGCACCATGCTGGACAGGCACGCCGATGGAGGGGTGAGGCGACATGTGGTACACTTTGCTGAACCAGGTGCTGGGACCAAGGACAGGGCTCTGGGCCTGGTGCCAGGAGACAGGCTGGTGGAAATAAATGGGATCAATGTGGAAAACAAGAGCAGGGATGAAATCGTGGAGATGATCCGTCAGTCTGGAGATTCGGTTCGACTAAAGGTGCAGCCGATTTTGGAGCTGAGTGAGTTGAACCGCAGCTGGCTGAGGACTGCCCAAGGCCCGCACAAAGATATCTTTGATGTAAGTATTACTGTTGAATCATACTGTGCCCATTTATTGAACAGGTATTGTACCAAGTTGAAGACATGAAGACATGAAGTCCACACACCTACTGATTCTACTTCTTCAATCCCATCACATATGTTTTTCATCCATGAGTGCCTATAACTCAAAATGCTGCTTTGTGATTGGCTATGATTTTTGAGTCTCATGAGACAGATGTTTCTAGATTTAAAGATTTTACAACTTTTATCACCCAAAATGGTAGTATATGCTAACATTTTGGCATATTTTGGTACCATATTGGTAATTTCTTTCGTTTAATGTGTGGTTTTCACTCGCATATCATGGATTAAAAATGCCTAAATAATTAGTGGAACTGTATTGACACTGGTAAAGTGCTTTTGTGTGTTTGTATGTATGGGGGAGTGCATGTGTGTGTTTTGAAAGAGAGAATGGGTTCTGGAGTATATATAATCCCCCCTCTCTCCCCCCAGTCCTTTGACACTAAACAATGGGATGCTGAAGGAAACAACGGTCCCAACGCCACCACAGCCCATGGCCATATGGCCGTGCTCATTCAGTTCTTTTCGCTTGGATAATCATGGGCAACAAGTAGAGGAGCATCAAGTTAAACTCTTTATTAGCCAGCAAAGCAAACAACTTTATTTTTAAGTGTTTTATTTTGTGGTTGGAGAGTTTAGAGTGAGGGTGAAATAAAAAGGGAAGTGCTGTTATTTGAAGCATATCAGTAATGTTTTCACAGCGCCTTATGTGAATGTCGGCAGTGAACATGAAGGTTTCATTCTGCAACTATAAAATTGGAACATAATAGAAAAAATCCCCAGTTTCTTATTTACACTTTTAGAGAGACTTTAAAAAATGATCTCAAACTTGTGTCACAAGTGTTCGATATCGTTGAACCATGGAAATTAAGAAAATACAGATTTATTCAGAAAATAATAGACTAAGTGTGATATGTAGTTTTTTTTGGTAATGAAGGAGATTGTATCCACTTTTTCAGAGCGCTTTAGGGTTGAGACTATAGGGTCAGTTTTAGCTCATGAAAGTTCAGCCATGTTGTGGCACCACAATTGGTTTGTTGTTGTTGTAGTACATTAATAAGATGCACTGTACAAGGCTGATGTTGAGAAACCTGAGGCCCGACTTCAGTGACAGCAGAGAGACTGGTACTGGTGTGTCAGTATCATATTGCGAGCCTCACTTGTTTTGACAACCGTCTGTCTGTTGTGAGACAATATGGTTCTCAGAAACTCACTCGTCCACTTTTGATGAGACTGACCACTTATGGACAAGTGACAATTAAGCAGTCATGCCTCTTTTTACATGCAGTGTGGGAACAAGCCACCCGGAATCAAAACATTAAGTTGAAGGAACAGAAATGCTGTATTTTAGTAGTGTGATGTTCAAATATTGTGTGTTATATTGTCTCTATTTGCATCCAATGCATATACCTATTTAACTATGATTTTGCATTACCCTGAACCGTGGGAATTAAGGTGTCCACAGCCAGAGACTCAGTTCATTAGCTCCCCTGGAGGAGACGCTTGTCTCGGTGTCTTACTCTGTCCTACATTCAACCAACCTTGATGATCATCGTAAGAGGGGCCATTTGAAAAAGCAGAAAATGTGCATGTGAGGCTGACCTAGAACCAACAGCACTATTTATAGGTGGTTATAATAAGATCTGGATTTTAGATCTGGAGCTCTGCAACACGGTTAGATACCATATGATGCAAGAACATGTTGGATGAACTTATTTAAAGGAAAAGTTTAATGTTTGTTCAAAATAATAAACTTGTTTAGTTACTGAGAGTTATATGAGAAAGTTGATGCTGTTCTCATGCCTGTTAAATGTGAAGCTGTAATCCAGGAGTTTATTTTACCATACCAAAAAGACTGATGGTGAGAGATGTTCCTGTCCTGATATCAGCATTGTAATGTCACAGATCTACAACAGAATATTGTGCTGGTATTAGCACAGATCCAATACCACATACTTTACTGATAAACGCCATAATTTCTCAATTCTTCTTCACTGCAGCAGCAAATAAGTGCGACTAATGACAACAGTGTGCAAGGCTTTAATTTCCAAGAACTGGTAGATATGTTAAGACTTACATAGGGATTTCATATGTATACAGCAGTATAGAGCAACCAGCAATGATCGAACTGCAGTCACAGTACAGTAATAAGGAGCCTATTACAAAACAAAAACTGGTGAGGATCAGTTACACGCCATTTTCCATCTGTCTGTTGGGTTTTTCTTTTATGGTTTCTGATTACAGTAATGTCAGATGGTTTGCTCTAGGCCGTTAAGTGGGCCCCTCCCCTTCACTCACACGGCTGTTTGGCTGTAATAAAAAAAAGGAATCCAATGTATAGGGTTGTGTTTTCAAAAGAAAAGCATTTAAATGTGCCATTACATTAATTGTGGTGATTATGATTATGATAATTACATGTCACATATGAGAAGTATGCACAGTTGAATACATGGAGCTTTTGCTCACTGGATGCAGCCAATTTCCACATTACACAAGAGCAGATCTGTGCTCTCAGGGGCCCCTTGGTTGGTTGGTTTTGTTACTTTTTACTGAAAATCTCAGGAAATAACATATAGAACTTGACCAGATATAATCATGCTGTTGAGATCTAGGACTTTGTTCAGTTTGGTGCAGATCCATAATTTATGTCTGACAGATGTGGAGGATTATTTTGGCCTTGACTGAGTTACGAGCACAGCCAAGTGCCATAAAGGCTTTAGAGATTTTGGTTTACTTCCTGCTCTTCATCATACTCACTTTGTCTTATAGCACTCAATACATGACTGATCTGAGGCACTGGAAGCTGGTAAATTCTCACTTTAAATAGGGGGGATGATTCAGGGACTTAAAGAAAGCAACAAACAAAACCAGTCTGGGTGGGAACTTGCGAAGGATTGCTTAATCCTGTAAGTCTCAACAAGGCGCACAAGCAGTGCTCATACTGTACCATACATCCTCACAGTTTTATATAGAAGAATCCTCTCTGTACGTGAGCAGCTGTTCCCTGAGTAATTCTCACTTAATTGTTGTTTTCCAGATATTCAGATGGGAGGGAGAGTGCTTGAGTTTTTCAAATTTCCAGTTGGTTGAGGTTAATCAATAGGTTGAAGGCAGTATGGAGCTAAGTAAGAATGCTGTTTTGCAGGGTACTCTCGACATGCCAGACACCAAAAAGGTGCTGATGATCATGTCCCCTAAACTGGATAACAACATCTGAGAACTCTTACCTGGCCGTTTGAACCTTTTGAGTTTCATATGAGAAATTTACCTCTGCCTTTGTTTACTGAACGTTGCCATTGTGTAGTTTATCATTAGTCAGTCGAGCTTTCAGCACCGCTTTTTCATTTCGAGTGGTTGAATGCTGGTGTGGCCTGTGGCATCATCTACTGTAATATCACATCACTGCATCACTTATCTCTCATCCCATACATTTCCTGTCTCTCCGCAGACCAGACACAGTTTTATTATTAGGAAATTAGCAAATGTTGTAATCCGCCTCCCCAAACCCCCCAAGCTGCCCATTTAAATGACATCATCCTCATTTCCAGTGTGGGGTTGCCACAGTAGCAGAGAGCATTAGCACAGGCGTGGATTAGAAAGAGGTGGGGCTTTGAAGGATAAAGCTGTTATGATAGAGGCAACACTTGAGATTTGTCCTTCCTGCCATTTCTTGATGTAAATTTTAATAATTTAACTCTTTATTTGACACAAGCGCATGGGCTTCACCTCTTATGTAATTTTGTCAGCTGAAGTGAGGAACTGTGAGTGTTTTGACACAGGCACTCATACTTGACATTCTTGGGTGTGTCACTCATAGCACGTCTGCCAGTGACACATAGAAACTCGTCAGATACACCCTAAAAGTGTCAGTCATGACGAAGGAATATTTTTTATTGTGCATCACTGTGAGTTTCACAAGACCAGTACTGTACTGTGACTAGTATCACGTACAGTACAAACATATAAACATTATGTTAATGGCTTTGTTATCTATACATCCAGCATCATCCCAGATATCTGTGCAGGTTTCAGTTGAAAATGGTCTTTGGCTGTTACGTGAGACCTTTTTTTAAATTTTTGCTTCCATCAAATCACAGGAACTACAGGTGAGCACACACCTGAGTGTGAATCTGCTGCTCCTCAATCATGTCCACTTGGCCTAGTTTCAGAGAGAAGTTCTGATTCTCAGGCCTATTTACTATAACTGAATTAAATCTGGGTCACATCCTGGAATTTCCAGAGGATGGCAGAGTGTGATCCCATGATTCATTCCTGCTCTCAAAGCATGGATGCTGTTCAAATGTCTGATTTCTGGCTTCTTTTCATGACAGTATGTAAAGACCGAAATCCTAATCTGAAAAAGTGAGCTTGTCGTGATGAACGCAATGATTTTGCTGCATGATTGAACAAATAAAACAAGTTCCTGACACTTTGAGATGATTGGCTGTCACAGGTCTTTATATTTTCTTTAGTTTTCAATTGGTATTTGTCTGTTGTCTTGGTTAGAGAGTTGTACAAAGAAATAGCAGGAGATGTGGAGAATCTATGAGAAAAGTCTCTGCGCCTCATAATATATATACTATTTCACATGCACATTTTAGAATATATTCTAAAATGTGCACGTGAAAATATATACAACAGTAACTTGTGTATTGAACCCCTGTTTATGTTACACAACAATTCACAACATGATACAAAAAGATTTGATATTATAGAGGATTTAACTGGGTCAATCAGATGTGTTTATGTGTGTGTATAGAGTCCTTAATCTTTGGTGTGCAATATAACCATGTGTAGACAAACAGGCAACATGATGCTGTGTCCCAGTAACTGACTCTGGGGATTAGCAGACTGTGATAGATAGACCAGCTAGGCTGTGTGTTTGGCTGCCTCTTGCTGAGGGCTCATATGTGAACTTGTGGGCTTATTGTGAGAAAATAATCACAAATACAAGATGGTGGTCTTTGTTTTTGTTTTCTTTTTTTTGGTTTGAGAATTTAATTTTGCACATTTCAATTAAAATGTCACAGTGCGTTTGATTCTGATGCTAGTGGATAAAACTGTTGGCGACATTCAGTTGTTATTACTGTCTCCCTTGAGCTGGTTGTTTGATAGATGAAACTCTTAATGAGGGAGAAGAAGATTGGATTAGCTCATCCCTTCCCTGCCAAGCCTGTTGCAACATTTCCGTGTTTGCCTTGTGCGACTACACTCCTGGGACTGTTGCGCTGAAAGCCTACCTCCAGGCAAATCACCCTACATGTGCTTTTACCAAACAGGTTTTACAGCCATGCAGATCTGACACCGGCTTCTTCCATTTTCAGCTATGTAAAGAAACGTTTTCTCAGAACTGAGAAAGAAGTATCATTTTAAGTTTCTGTGTAATTCTAAAATATTTTTCATTTACACTTCACATGAATGAAATGCATGTTATTTGTCTTATTTGACTTGCTTCCACTGCTTGGTCCTACAGACTTTTAAGTATTTAATATAAAACAATACAACATCTTGAATTGGGTCAGTAGTGTGCCCAACTAGAGGCTTGTGTGAAATAATGAGCTGAAATACTTTGTTTAATAGCTCCCTCTTGTGGTGCAAAATCGCCACAACAGACCAGCACTTCTACAAATATACTGAGGTGTGTCTTCTGATCAATGCCGATCCTACTGATACTGAAGTATTTTGATTGTCATGTGTAACTGCTAGGCACGCAGAGAAAAGCAGCCTTGTTACAGGCTCATTTCTAACATCAGTCATTGTCACCCAAAAAGTATTTGACTTGTTTTACACTGAGCGTTATTGTTTTATCGTCTCTCATTCCCTTAATAACTTGATAGATTTTGAATTCCCCTTGAATGGGAAGAGTATGTCAAACTTTATGTTTACCTGATGGAAGAGGAGGGGGCTGCATCTCTTCAATTCCCTGTCAACAAGATAAGAGAGTGAAAAGTGGCAGTGGTAATTGATGTGGTTATGCAAATCCTATTTATAGCCCCTGTGTGTATCAGCAGCTGTCCCTCTTCTTTCTGCCTGCCCAGCCCCTCTCACATTACCCTCCTCCACTTCTCAGACCACAGCTTTACCATGCTGTGCTGACTGTGACCCCGCCCCTCAAGTTGCTATCCCACTCACTCAGGACTAGTGAGTGTGTGCTCCTTGCAGACCCAAGCCCGACCCTGCCTTGGCCCTGACTGCGCTGCTCCAGTGACAGAGTGAAGATTGGAAGGTTAACCGGGCCTAGAGAGAAGGTAATGGGCTCGGGCCTCTGTTGGACTGTGTGTGTGGTGGGCAGGGGTGATCTGCTCACGGTGTACATGCTCTGCTTAGCAGTTCCATTTGGGCACTGATGGCGCCTCAGAGTGGCCTCCTTTGCTGCTGAAACTATTTATAGGAGTCAGTCTGACTGATGAAACCAGGGCCGGGGGTGGTGAAACATGTTGCTGCGCAATTTACTTTGTTTAGTGCGTAAAGACACATTTTTACCTTTAAACTGCTAATAATATAATTATGTGTATGTGTATTTGTTTGATTCTTTTCATTATTGATCGGTTATGTTGGTGGGTTTTGCTCTCTGATGTCATGTTTTAAGATTGAGCCTGTACAAATGAAAATACTGACCAGCATTGCTCGTAATTATTTTGAATGTTGATTGAAATGAAGGGCAGTTCTTCATGAAAACTTATAATGAGGGCTTGAGACCGACATGTCACCATGGTTTTGAATGAAGATTTTAAGTCCTGTTTGTTATGTAGGTCTTGTCAGAGCTTTGTGTTCATGTTTCCCTCTTGTCTTCTGCTGTGTGAGGAAGAAAACAAACTCATCTCTTTCATTATGTTGTCCATGTGTTCTGTTCTCAGTGCTGCATGGTTCCACTGCCCTGTTGGTGTGTGACCTGTTGTGTGCAGAAAACAAGTTCACAGTGTCCCACCGCTCACCCCTAAATTCCCGTTCTCCATTGCTCCGCACAGTACATCCTCCTCTTCTTCCTGGCTGTTTGTTGTTTTTTTCTTTCATCATTCCATATATTTATCATCCGCGCCGCCTGGCTTGTTCCATGACTTCTGGCCTACCACCATGGCATACAAATCACGCTTTTCATTCTGGGAGCAAAAGGGAAGTCTTGCTTTTGTTTTTTTGTTTTTTGGCCTCAGTTTATATCTGCATCTTGTTGCTTGTTAATATATAGTCCTTTATGTTGAGAGTGACAAGCTTTAGTCTGAATGTGGTTTGATTTTTTTTTTGTGTTGCTTTTTCTTGTATAGGTTAAAGTTGAGAACAAGCCAGATGTAAGTGCTGCATGTGTTTGGACAGTCTTCATATGATACAAACCATGTTGTGTGCTGAAATATCTTAACTAACTAACTCATGAACACAACCTTCTGAAGGCTAAAGTTAATTTACTTTAGAGTGGCCCCGGGGAGTTAGCATGTGAATATTGGAATAGGTGATGACAAGTACTGACAGGCTTTGAGATATAATATAAGCATAATACATGTTGTACCAGCAGCAATTTAGATTCTTTACTTTAGGTGTTTTCTTTGTAAACCAACAAAAATGATTACATTCAGCGTTTCTCATCAGATTGCATTGTGTTTAGCCTTGGGATCTCACAAATCTATCATGTGCATTTCCATAAAAGATATTCACATTGCAATTTTTAAGAAAGATTTTAGGTCGAGCACCATGTATATACGTACTCATAGTCCTCCTCTTTCATGTCTGTCACTACTAACTGATGATGAAACCACTAGCAAAGATATGCCACCTTGTGTGTCCTTGTGTGATACAAACAAAACAGAGACCCATCTCTGAAAGCATCATTAAGTTGCAATACATAACACTCAATACAAAGTTTGGGTATATGTTTCCTTTTTCCCTAACTCAGCTAATTAGGCTCAGTCCATCTCTGATCCATTCTAATGCAGTTTGCCACTAATATCAAGTGTTAAAATTCAAAGGTTGATCTGATATGCTTGAGTGATGGTTTTGAGATGCACATATAGAAATACATAAGCCATTTTTGAATTATCTTCGATGCAGAGTTTTTGTGCCCGATCTTTGACAGTTCATCTGCCTCAGCTATGGGAATAATCTGCACCCTTGTCTACCCTGCTCTGTTTGTATCCAGTCTGATGTAGATAGTCAGCCTCAGACAGTCACTACACCTGGGCTAGACACAGGAAGTGGTCCACAGTCAACTGCGTCAACAGCTGAAACGTCCAATAGTAACGCTACCATGGGGTTAGGAGGACCAGACCCTCCAGGCGAGGAGCAGAGTTCCAGTGGTAAAAAGGTGGTGAGGGTTGTTAGAAGAGTTGTCAGACGAGTGGTTCCTGCTGCTGCTGCTGCTGGGACGGAGGAGCAGAGCCAGCCTGCTGCTGCCGAGGTGGCTAAAGCTGTGCCCAGACCCGCTAAGGCGGAGAAGGATGATATCTCCATGGGCCTGGCCAGTCTGATGGGCAGAAGTCGAACCAAGGAGCACAGGCCTCGCACCCGCACCCAGGACCGCAAAGACGAAGAGGTGAAGCAGGAGGAGGAGACAGAAAAAGTGACAGAAGAGGAGGAGGAAAAAGCTACAGTGGAAAAAACAGAGGAGGCTGCGTCCACACCTGCTCCCACTACCTCGGCACCAACCCCCGTGCTGCCGAAATCTAACCCCCTCACCCCTCCAGCTGGATTCATCCCTCCACCAAAGCCCGACCCTTTGGCCCCCCCTGCTGGTTTCGTTCCTGTCTCCAGACAGAATCTTTTGAGTCCTCCACCTGGTTTCATTCCTGCTCCAAAAAAAACCAGTCCAGTGCCTCCAAAACAGAACCCCCTTGCAAGACCTCCAGGATTCATCCCCGCCCCAAAGACCGACCCCCTAGCTCCTCCTGCAGGGTTCATCCCCAAGCCTCGTACATTTGGTGTCAAGAAGCCGGAGGTATTGTGTGAAAGAAGAATTGCACGTTCACTACTTAACCTCAGGGTGGAGCATGCTGTGTGATAATAACAGAGACATTATTGTACATATCCATGAATCTCATTTTGTTTACCCTGACGGGCATCTTCAGCTAGAGTGTATTTGCTTCTAGACATAATGTGTTGCAAATTATGATGTCATCATAATTAGGCTACAGCTAATCTTTGTAATGGATAAAATAACCAAAACTCTGCAGGACAAGTTGCTGTTTATCCCTGACAAAAACTAGTCTTGATATAATGAAGCCAGCCTGAATAAGTGAAGCAAAGCAGGGCACATGCACCAGCTCATGATCAGACTTCATCAGTGGGTATAAGGGGCATGCTCATGGACCACACTCTGCTAGTCCGGTCAGTTGGAGTTGTCTATGAGCACTGAGCTGGGACTCATTACTGTCACTTTCTGCAGACAAAGCTTTGAAGCTGTACCCTGTCTGCTGTAGTGTGGACCACTGAGGCGGGGGCTTCAATGATCTTTTGGGATGCTTTTTAGAGAAAGGAAGGAATAAGGATAAGAATTCACATTCAATTTCTTACAGATTACACATATCTGTAATTGTTATAAGTTAAATATCCTTTTCTTAATAACAGTTAATCAGAAAACCATAATCCCACTTTGTCAGGTGTAGCTTAATACATACATAATTAAATTCAGCCTGAGCTTAATGTGTAGTATTGAATATTATTATTAATATTTCGATTTGTACCTCAGGCAAGATTATATTTTGTCCTGAAAATGTTGTCAACAGATGTCCATGAGATCTGGCAAACAGTTGGGTATTTGGAAATAGAGCAGAGGATTTAATTTTAGAGATATGTGCATGTTTGCTGCTTCGGGGAGAGATTCGGGTTTCAGTTATTGAAAGCAGGATCAAGATGTCAGCTGACACCAAAAGGCCAAAACCACTTTAAGTGGACCCCACAGTACATTTGTGTTTGACTAAGCATTCTTGGAGGTCTGTGCTGCCTGGATATTTTACTGATAAGATATCGCAGGACCTTCATATCAACTGAAACAAAAAGCATGTTTCTGTTGTTGACATAATAGTAGGATAGAGCACGCACATCCAAAGTATTACAGGTGCAGGACTAACAAACAAACAGACTTTAAGAAAACGGGTGAAGTCTGCACACTGTTGTAGCTCCTCAAATGTTTATTGTAGGCTATAAGATCAACGTTTCGATCACATAGATCTTTGTCATCTTCGTCTGTTCTTGACATGACACACCTCAGCCATAGCCAATAAAAACAAATGACTACCTAATCACTAGGAATATTGAGTCACATCCAGTTCCAACTTTTAGCATATAACTTTACAGAGCAAAACAGAGTGTAAAATAACCATTGCAAAGAGTGTACTTAGACTTAACATGACCAAAAAAAAGAGAAATTAATAATGTGCAGATTTTTTAAAGATGTAATTTTATCCTGATTTAAACTTTTTATCTTTACTTTTTATTTATGAAATACACTGTCGAGCTTCAATGCAAATCAGATCAAGCTATGTATTACTGATCCAAGTGCTGAAGCTGCAGACAATTACAAACCAATGATGTTGAAATTTTGATAGTTCAGTATCAAGTGCGGATGACTCCACGTGAAACCAAGATTCGGATTTGCTTCGCCACAGGAAGCACATGTTTTATTCGCCCCTTCGCTCGCATGGACTGGAAGTTAACTGGAATATTCCCCACTGTTATTTGCATGCATGTGACCACAGCCTATACTGCCAGACAAGGCGTAGAAGCACCGACAGTGTTTTTGTAATTAAGACTTAGACTTTTATTGATCCCAAAGGAAATTCAAGAATCCAGACATATAATGTAAGAAGGGCACAGAAAAGCAATATAACACAGAAAAGTAAGCAAAAATATACACTATTTACATACATGATAAAGAAAAAAGGAAAAAATGTACCAAATTATAAAGAATTCCTCTAGGGATGGACAGAAGCTATGTAGCACAGCGTTACATTTTTGGGAACAAACGCCCCTTGTAGTTGGTCGTACTTTTGGATGTGTTGAAACATTAATATCATGCTCATCGCCATCTTCCCATGTTCACTCCATCTCTGTGTGCATGTTTGTCTGTGTGAATATTTACATACACTGTGTAAAGGTAAAGGAGACATCTTGTCCCCCTGTGGCTTCCAATGGCAAACCGTCCCCTGTTGCACAGCCCCAGGCCCCGTCCACACAGAAAGAACAGGTGTGTCTTTATCTTGCTGCACAGCTTCACCTAACAGTGTGTTCAGTGTGTGAGGTTTTTTTTTTTTATGGAATGCTTCTACCTGCACATTCACTTTTTTAGTTTGTCTCAAGTGGACAATCATAGACAGTTACCTGTGGATCATTGATTTTACTTTCTGGCTACCCGTTGTGCAACTACTACTATTTGGCTATAGGTTCCACAGCTGATCCCCTCTGAGGAAGATCACAAACGTGTGAAGAGGATCTTCACCATCAATGGCAACGATGTAACATTTTTTTTTTTTTTTTTTTTACCTCAGTTTGTTTGGTTTGCACCTGTCATGCTTTACCAGCCCCTGTGACCAGCCTGTGTCAAGTGCTTGAATCCCCAGATAGAGGAAATTATCCAAGTCCCTTTCAGGTTGTCCCATGCTTTCCCCACTGCCGATAGGTTTCCTCTTACAGAGACGCCCCCCAGGAGAGTCGGCTACTTTGTGTGAAACATGACTCTTTGAGAGATAATGTCTCTGACTCACAAGTTAAGGAGATTAATTCAGTCACTTCTGGAAAAAGGCGTAATTGGAAATATAAGATGGACTTGCTGAAATGATGAGAAAAGTATTCGTGGATAATTTGGTAACTTGGTAAACCTTTATGTTGGACTCATGAACATACAGTGTGTGCATGATTGAAATTATACACTATATGAGATAATTTCTTTATTTCAGAAAAGATAACAGCATGAATTCTTTGACTCTTATGGCTGACCTGTACACTTCTGATGATGGATTTATACACCTTTACTTCTCTTGTTTCCTTCCTCCCATTAATTCTATAGTATTTATTGCTTTATTTCTACAAGATTAAGAAGAGCATCTAATGTAGGAATTTGGGGATTATTTTTTCAATGCTGGATTGCAGTCTGGTTACTTGTTGCTATTCTTTTTTCTTTTTTTTAAACTTTATCTTGCCTTCACCTCCTGTTGTCTCAAATTATGTCCCATGTCTCTTCTTTTGCTTCTCCGTGGGTCATTGGATCCTGACTTGCCGCTGTCCTCTTTGCTGTTTGCATGGCTAGCGTGCCAGAGGCCACAAATCCTCTCAGGTACAGGCTGCTCAACCGTGAGTTCGCTGTACTCTCTCGCCTGTGGAGAGCTGGAATCCATGCTTGCTCTCCTCTATTGACCCCTCTCTGCCCTACTTTGTCCGTGCCTGCCTGCCTGCCTGTCTTTTGTCCCCATGCTGCTCTCTGTGGTTCAGTTCTGGGTTCATGTTGAGGCCCTGGAATGTACTAAAGTGACATTAATCAGTGGTTAAAGGGAATTTGGAGGCTTCTCGAGAAGGATTTAGAGGCTCTTAGCAAAAGGAATGTTTAATTCTATCAATGTTGCTTTCAGTTTACAATTAACACAATGTGCAGCTGTGTAATTGTCTTGCCACATTTGCACTCCACATGCACATGTAATATGCAGCTATAAACAATTTATCAAATCTCTTGAACTTAAAAAACCTTTTCAAATGTGTGTCTATGTCTTAATTAATCCCTGAATTAACATGCTGTGACCCAGTATCTTTACATTTTATATTACATTACATCTCTGTGTTAATGCGATACAATTCCTATAGCTGAATTTACAATTACATCACATCACACTATTTCACACTTGACTGCATGGGGCCTGGCTTTTATACCTTTACTGTGTGCTACTGATCTTGTTAACTGTGACTGTTAATGTGGCAGAACATGAATTTTGTGCCCACAGACCAACACACTGTACTTTAATGCACCTTGTAATCCCTGTTCATTAATGCATTAATGCGCTAATTCTTTTATGGTGAATCTCTTGAACGGCTCATTTATTCTGCTGCCACTGCTTGACTTACTATGGCGCTGTATGACTTCTGCTGGTCTCGCTGCAGTGTTTTGTGTTTTTATTTTTTACTTTTAATAATAATTTGTGACTCGATTTGAAATCTTTCCACTGCACCCCTGATTTGCATTGTCTGGATTGTGCTCTTTGAAATCGCAAATTGAATGCAATGTTTAGCTGAATCCAGTCACTTAAAAAAAAATGCTGACGTCTCAGCTGACTTCTACTTCTTCCCTTCTTCAGTCCAAACCCGTTGAAGACCCTGTGGCCCTCCTTCAGGCAGCACACTCAGCTGCGGCTCAGGTCTGGCCATGGCTACAACTCACTGTAGCTGTGTTTGCATCCCCATCGTGTGTCAGAGTGATGTGTGTTTTGTGGTTTTCCTGTCTGATAAACTATAGTGAACGATGATGAGTGGGAGGATTGGCCAGTATTTAGTGAGGCAATCCCACCACCAAGAAAGTCCCTGTGGCTCTACCTGTTGAAGCAGATAAGAGAGGTTCCCTCCTCAGGGTCAGCTCTCAGTAGTTAACTTCCTGTCCCTACAACTCAAACACAAGGAGACAATTCAGTTTTGACGCTGTTGTGAAATCTTAAATTTGATGTTTTTAAAATAGTTTGTCATATGTCTTATGAACTTACGTATTTTTGCGTATGTGTTGTGTTGATGTTTTTGTGTATGTGATGATGAAGCCCTCCCCCCATCACCCATGATTGTGCGACATCTTTGAACACACTCACATGAGTTTGATCAATGCTTGGTCTAATTCTTGGGCATGAAATATGAAAATGAATCATCCGCAAAAAATCATACATGTCTTTCATCTGTTTTGTGTGACCTGCATGTTTAGTGTTTGTGAATATCTCATTTGTGGTATTCCATTTATGACATTTTCCATTTTGATAACTCTGTCAACTGTCATGAATGTATACAATTCAACGTTCATATAATTTCATCTCATACTGATTGTGAACCTGTTCTTACAGGGGAAGACAGAGGAGCAGATAACAGCAGAGAAAGCCTGGTATAACACAGAAAAAGTATGGCTTGTCCACAAGGATGGATTTTCCCTGGGTTAGTAAACACTTTTCTTCTTTTGTAGGCAGTGTGTGTTGAAAATATTCTAAAGTGAATTCTGAATTCAGTTTCTTGCCAGAGCTGGTATGTCTGATTGCAAAACTTTGGACCTGTGTGTTTGAAGCATAGAGAAAGCTTTTGAAATTTTAATGTTAAAAGAGGGCACCTGAATAGTCTACACACCATTTTACCTCAGGCTGCGTGTAATTAGATTAACTGTGTTTTCAACATTGGCTGCTTGTTTCATTTTAGACATTATTAAAATGGATACAGCTGCCACACATTATCAGACATGTAAGATAAGATGAAGCTTTTGCACTCAGGGTGAGATCGTATGTCATGATAAATTAACTCCACGCTTTGTGGCGATGCAGCAACTCTTTTGAAGACAGAGGCAGGCAGCCTGCCAGAGGGGAAGGTGAAAATCCGCCTGGAGAGTGATGGATCTTTATTGGAGGTGGACGAAGATGATGTAGAGAAGGTATTTAATCATCAGATCAACTCTGAACCTCATCAATTATCAATGACGCCGGTGGAGTTTGTGAGAGACCTCTGACTTTGAACTCCAGGCAAACCCGCCGATGTTTGACCGAATGGAGGACCTGGCCTCTCTGCAGTATTTGAACGAGTCGAGTGTGATGCACTCCCTTCGGCAGCGCTACAGCGGCAACCTGGTGCACACCCACGCTGGGCCGAACATGGTGGTCATTAACCCCATTAGCGCCCCCTCGATGTACTCCGAGAAGGTAGGCTGCAGCCTGTGCATATGATGACTCATCTCTTGCAGAATAATTAAAATGAGCAAACTAACAAAGTGTAATTGATATGTATGACCAGTCCTCTATGAATTTGTCCCCCTCTTCACTCGTTTGTCCTCTTCCCAGGTGATGCAAATGTTCAAGGGCTGCAGAAGGGAGGACACTGCCCCTCACATTTACAGCATGGCCCAAGCCGCTTATAGAAACCTCCTGACCACTCGCCAGGATCAGTCCGTTGTCTTGCTAGGGAAGAGTGGGAGTGGCAAGACCACCAACTGTCAACACATCATCCAGTATCTTATTACCATTGCTGGCAGCACCAACAAAACCTTTTCTAGTAGGTTTGAAAGGACCAAAACGCTACATGACAATAATAAAAATTCAGTATGAGTGTGTGTTGTTGTTTGTCCCTTAAATGACCGTACGGTCTGTGTCTTTGTGGTCTGTAGCAGAGAAATGGCAGGCGGTCTACACTGTTTTGGAGGCATTTGGAAATGCCTCTACCTGTATGAATGGGAATGCCAGTCGTTTCTCCCATATTGTTTCGTTGGACTTTGATCAGGCGGGCCAGGTGACCTCAGCCTCCATCCAGGTACAAACACACACATTCAGCTTTTTAACTCACTGGCACTTCATTACTAACTTTCCAAATACTACGATCTCACAACACAATGTCATAAACTTGTATAGACCTCCAAGCTTTGTTTTGCTTACACTGATTATAATGACTGTGATTTCCTGTCTTTCAAACATCCTGTTCTGTTGTGGCTTTGCAGACCATGCTTCTGGAGAAGGTGAGGGTGACAAGAAGACCAGAGGGAGAGTCCACTTTCAATGTCTTCTACTATCTGATGGCTGGAGTAGACAGCTCTCTCAGGTCAGTTATGCCCATTAAGTGTGCAATACACAGCTCTGCACTGGATTGATACAGTATTTAGTAATATGTTGCAATGATTCAGAAAACATGACTCATATCTTCCCTGATGGTGTAGGAAAAAAACAGACATGAGAGATGTTGATGTCTTGTTTTTGTGCTGTTCTCATTTCACCAGAACGGAGCTGCATCTCAACCACTTAGCTGAAAACAATGCGTTTGGAATCATGCCTCAGACAAAGGTAAAGACTTGCTTGTTAAGGGGAGGCTGGATTGGCCTTCTTCCACAAGCAGGAATGGAAACAAAAATATTACTTTTACCTGTTATAAAGATGAGTGTTAAACATCACAGGGATATCACTTTGATCAACATGTCTTGATCAGCTGATTAAGGAACTCTTGGCTTTTTAACATCTGCCAGAGGCATGGAATCGAAACAACATTAATTAGCCTTGTCACGGTTTACTCATAACAAACAAACAGTATAAATGAGAATAGTTGAAATTTGCTAATCTATCACAGGCCAGTCTACCTCCTAAAATGGTGCTTATATTACTTTAAGACATTGCATGACTGATAGTGTAATAAAGAATTTTAGTTTATCATTATATTTTTGCTATATCTGTCAGGCTGAGGATAAACAGCGGGCCTCCCAGCAGTTTTCCAAGCTACAAGCTGCGATGAAGGTTCTGGGGATTAGTGGTGATGAGCAAAGAGCCTTCTGGCTTGTCCTCGGGGCCATTTACCATCTCGGAGCTGCAGGAGCTACTAAGGGTGAGATTTCTGAACCCACCACTTGGTTTACCTTTTTATATCTTCGTCGCTCCTTGATGTGCTTAATGGTATTCATAATAGAACACACAGCAGTCGCAAAGATGCGAAGGATCATCCTTGACGCACACACACACACCCACAGACTCTACAGTACATGATGAAATCACTTATATTAGCCCGGAATGACCCCTGTTAGCAGAAATCTCTTTAATAACTCTTAATGTAATGTCTCAAATGTAAAGCCTGCATTATGTCACTGTAGGTAACATCCCCCGTGTGATGCAAGGCAGCTGTAATTCAGATAACTGAATTATGCATTTGCACTTTAAAAGAGTCAGTGAGCAGGTTGTTGGACTGCTCCATCACACTGATCTACAGCTCAGATTCATTCTGGGATAACTGATTGGAGATTCATTGTCACAGTTTTATCCTACAGGATCTGGGCTGTCGTCTCATATTTCGTGTTAAATTCTATATGATTCCTATGTGAATGATCATTTTGAATAAACAACCAAAAGAAAGTGAACTGAAGCTTTGTTAGGGAACAGTTTTGTAGCACAATGACATAAAAAAACACCCATCAATCTTATTCCGACATTAAGGTCTGACTTAAGTTTTATCTTAGATGATAAGAATGCATCCGACAAATACAAGTAACAGCAGCTTTCTCAAATACAAGGATTTGTTCTTGTCTTTTGAAGCTGTGTGTATGATGAAACCTAACATAAAACAGTCTGATTGTTTTTTCTTTTGTAGCTCTAAAGTCATAGATATGCCTCTCACAGAGCATTTGACTTTCATTTTAAAATTAGATATCTGCCATTTAAAGAGTCTGGAGCCATGAAAAAGAGTTTTATCAAGGCTGAGGTTAATATTGGTCATATTTTATTTCTGAATATGAAGCACCCTTCAGTTTTTCAAGGACAGAATTATTTATGGTTTTCAAATAAATGCCTGTCCAAACAGAGACAGAGATAGAGAGCAAAGTTGTTGTTTATTCACATATAATATGACATCTTAGAGAAGTAGAAGTTTTGGATTCTCTATATATTATTCATTGGAACTTCTCGCCAGTGCAGTTTGGCAAATTTAGCAAAGTCAAACTGAGGTTACATCAAAAAATATAGAAACAATATTGTGCCACTGCTGTGCAAATAATTTACCCTGATGTCTCCCTGTCTCTGTTTTGGAAACTCTTAACAAATACAGCATATTAGAATAACTTATAAGATGAAATACAGTGTAGGACTGCAGTGGCAGGAACTCTGTATTTGGTGTTGTTGATATGTCTGTTCATTTTTCACTCTCTGACTGCACTGTAATTGCCAGTCACTTATGCAGAATTGCTTGCCAAAGTATCTTCAGTGATTCCCTCCAGCTGGCTGCCAATCTTTTTGATGGCAGTGTAACACCATCCAGGAGCAGTTCTGAAAATTCCCAGCAATGAATATTGTCCTGCGTAGCATCTGCTGTTGGGAATACAGACCCTAAACAACTTTGTTCTGATCGGCAAATTAGTGAGTGACTTATGGACTTGGATTCCTATTCTCCCATTAAACACAAAGTGGTTCTTATGAAGACACAATACAGAATGGAATAGAAGTTATGACCGTAAATTGATTACCATTAGATTTTGCCTCCCAGCTGTGAAGACACTCCACACCTTCGAAGAATGCCTGTGGTGCCAGGACTTTTTTTGTGATACATTTTCCATTGTTTTTTTGTTGCAGGCAGATACATACCTACCACAAAAAACACAACAAAGACAAATAATACAAAACTAAAAAATAGAAACAAATATAAACTCAAAAAGCACTGTGGCAACCCTTTGCTCCACACACACCATAGTTTCCCATTTAGAGTACCATAATATGTGCAGGTGTAAAGGATCCAAAATTTAACAGAAGGTAGAAATGGTGATTACCGCATTTCTTAATTTTTTATCTGCCATCATTTTATACACTGCAGTTGCACCATACACTCTTGACACTTACAGGACTTTGTTTATATTTTGGCTTTCACATACAGTATAAAACGTATATAATAGATGATCTCTGGCAGCTCTGTGGTGAAACACAAGAGGGCAGCAATGATCTCTAATCCACCAGAACTAATTACAAGGACCACCGGAAACAGGCTCTTCTCTGTGTACTGTACTGTCAACACTTATGACTGATTAGTGCAGTTAGAAAAAGGCTTACTGCATTGAGATTTTTAAGAGCAAATATTGTACATGTGTATTTTTTTGTCTGGGATAGTCATAAACTTCCTTAATGTTTTATTCGGTAATATTTAATTATATTGCCAAACCCAATTTCATTTTTTGATGTTTTACCAGAATTAAAAATAGCTGTGGTGGCGAATATCTATCAAAGCTAATATTTAAATGTCTTTGCTTGTCTTCCCAACCATCCTGCTTATCATCATGAAGAGTGTGCAGGGCTTCTGCAGTGCTGATGAAACAGATAGAGCCCACTACTCTGTGTGAGAAATCCCCCAGGTTCTGTTTTATGTCTTAGAAGATACCACTTCATGGTGGATTAAAACAGAAGTTTGCGCTCATATCTGCATGTTTCCATCACTCCGCCAACAGATTAAAGAGAAACTTGTCTTTTCTGACAGAGGTCTTTATGTAAATAAATTAATTGTGTCCCCACTAATGATAAGTTTTGCTTTCATTCTCAAGATGATAAAAGGGGGCAATTATTACTTCAACTTCACAGACAGTTTTTCAACACTAAACAATAGAAACTTTTACTTATAGAGGCTTTTTCCCTCCCCATGATGTATAGAAGTCTCCAAGCCGCCAGCATTTTCAGCATGCTTTTAGTGCATGTTCTCACCAGCTGTGTCAGTGTCAGCTTGACCAGAACATAATCCTACCCTGTCACAGAGAGAATTGTCACAAAGCTCCCAGGCTATAGCCATGCGCCTGTGGTAGTTGGCAGAAGGGCTAATGGACGTTTTCATGCATGTGTCTCAGCTGGCAGGAAACAATTTGCACGTCATGAGTGGGCCCAGAAGGCAGCCTACCTGCTGGGCTGCACCCTGGAGGAGCTCTCCTCCTCCATCTTCAAGCACCAGGCCAAGGGCACCCTGCCCAGAGCTAGTACCATCCGCCAGGCTTCTGACGAAAATGGCACAGCAGATGCAGGTACTCCACAGACCGCATTTACCAACAGACTCTTTCTTCTTCATTTCTCACAGCACCCCCTACAACTCCCACCCCCTTTCTATTTCTCTTTGTCACTTTCACTCTGTTTCCACACACACACACATACACACATTTCCCTCCTCTCATCACCTGAGGGAAATTGCATGCTCTGGAAAAAGTAAAGCTTATCTTAGTAATGAATACCACAGCTTTACAATGGCTATTGACAGATAAGTGCACACACTATGTAGAGACAAGCAATTTTGGATCCACTCTTCATTCATTGTCCTTGAAATCATAATTGCCTCACATTGATTTTTCACATGTGCAGGTCTTCAGACTTCCATCAGAACTGCAACATACTTTGAAGGGCAGGAGGATACAGTTAAAACTGTTACGCAGCAGGGATGAGCAGAGTTGACCTCTGTTTCACCTTCCCTTCGTCTCCCCTCACACATGAGCATACAGTCATAGATGTCTCTGTGCATGCATGCACATACTCCCAAGCACCCTAAATTCCCTATTTTACAATGACAGTGGACCGAATTAACAGAACTTAACAGGTGGCCATCGCCTCCAGGCACAGAGGGGCTTATTCGTTGTTTGATCTGACCAATCCAGAAACACCTGAGTCCTTACATGACACTGCTTTACAGTGATAATTTCCAACTCATTTTGAATACATAATGCCTTTGGTCATAATATGTTCAAATGTAGCACATTTCTTTTAGAAGCAAATTTAGTGAATGTTGTTTTAGTCTAGATAAAAAATATAATTTCCTCTTCTGCTTCACCTGGCCTTCGTGTTTTCTATTGATGTAGATTGCTGTGAGCTGACTGTTTCTGTCTCTGCCTCCTTCTCATACCAGGATCCAAGGCGACCGCCATGGAGTGTTTGGAGGCTATAGCATCTGGGCTTTACTCTGAACTCTTCACTATCCTCATTTCTTTAATAAACCGGTCAGTATTAGTGATGGAGTGGTTTACTGTCAAACTGAGGATGTCATGGTTTAGGCTGAATCTTTATATAGTGGATACATAATGTTTTTTTTTCCTTCAGTTCATAACTTTACAAATCTCGACATTGTGAATAAAATGAATTTTGAGGGGTTTAAATTGCTCAAACTATGTTGTTTGGAATGGGTTTAATAAAGAGTGTATTCGTAATGGAGGAATTTACACGTTTAGGACAGAATTTGGAATATTTATGGTCAAGGTTACAATCAGGCATGTGGTGGAGAGAGCTAAGGTTAAAGCTAGTTATATGCAGTGAATGTAATCAATACAACATCATCTCAAAGTGCTGATATTTGTGTGTATGTGTGTCTTTGCGTGTGTGTCCTGTGTGCTTCAGGGCCTTGAAATCCAGCCAGCACTCCCTGTGCTCTCTGCTCATCGTGGACACACCAGGATTTCAGAACCCCAGGCTGACGAAGCGCGAGTGTGGTGCAACCTTTGAGGACCTCTGCCACAACTACACTCAAGAACGTCTGCAAACACTCTTCTACCATCGTACCTTTGTTCAGGAGCTGGAGAGATACAAAGAAGTAAGTATACACTGTGTGTGCATACACATGGCCTCATTCTCATTGTCTTTTCTCCTCCTGTGTCTTTGTCTCTCTCCTTTTGTCTGCTGCTTATTCACTGATACTTCTACTCCAATAGTGCATGTTCACACATCAGATACACCATCCCTCCCACCTGTCACAAGCTGTGACAAGCTAAAGTAGCTCATGTGATAGACTTTCTCATTAGTGATGCCAGTCTTCACCTCCTCTGCAGAGATCAAAGTAGAGCCACTCGTAACTGCCGTTGGGAGACACGCCCACCAGCACAGGAGTGGTGTTGCTTTATGATGAAGGAGCAGTGTTGGACTGCAATAATTGGCCACAGTCATCCCTGATAATTTAAGATATATATATATATTTTTTTTAACGTAAAAATATATTGTCGGTCACTGCTGTCCCAACTGTCTCAACTCTCATTCCTCTTCTTACTCAAAACTCAGCTGATAACACTCTAAAGTTAAGCAGAGATTCTGGTTATATTACTTTGAATACTGTGAAGCAGGATCCTGGGATTTCCCTCCCACATTCCCACCCACATCTTCTGCCTGGGAGAAAGGGATTTTTAAGCAAAATGGAAGTATTGCATAAACCTATGTAGCGTAATTCTCTTTTCAGTGCATCTTGAAAACAGAAGAAGCTGTGAAACTGTCATTGAAAACTAGGTCAAATTCATTTGAAACAGCCGACAGTAACAACATAGCACTGACGGGCAGGTTCAACTGTGACACACACAACAGGCATATGCCTTATATTGTCAAATGAAATACCGTTGCATGCTGCTGCTGCGTGGATTGCTCTTGTTTTTCACTGACTCTCCGCAGCAGAGAACAAAAACCACTTAGGCTACTTTTCATACACGGTCAGCTAGAACACTGGCATCTGTCATGGCCACACTATTAGCACAGCCAACATTTTCCCACATTTCTAGTGCGGCATGCACTTTGTCACTCTGAGCTGCCGTGCGCCTGTTTTGCTCTGGTGAAGGTAATTTAGTATATTTATTTCCACTCTATTCCACAAATGTTATCATCCGCACCAGTAATGAAATCTGTTAGCTTTTTGATTTAACTATAGGAGAAACTATTTTAGTAAATGCCAAGTGTTCTTGTTATTATAATAGATCTGTTGCTTTTTTTTTTTTCTTTTTTTTTTGCATTTTACATGTTTTCAATGTCCACAGTGGAAGTAACACTTGCATGGACATGAAATAAATCTGGAGCTGCAACCAGGGAATGTTTGGCAAATGACTGACAAGGTTACTACACTGATTATCGATCAGACATGGCTATACCTGGGCCTCTCTGTTGAAATCAACGTTCATGTTTATTTTACATCTAAGAGGGCTCAAGACAATGTTGGATCAGAGTTATAAGTGAGAGACCAGACTGGAACTACTACTTCAGGAAAAGGGATAATAGACTCCTCTCTCAGAGAAACATGGTCACTCACAGTAACAGTCCCATTTATATACACTCCGTTTTAAAGAACTAATTTTTATTCCTTTATATCTTCACACCACCCTTTGCTCAGCTTCATATCAGATCCCTCTTGAAAATATTTAACTACATACATAGAAAGACATTCTCCTAGCCAACTATGCTGGAATGTGCAATGTCAGCTTCTGAATGACTGTGTTTCCAAAAGATAATGTAAGGATTTTTTTTCAGTATGTTCTATTTTTAGTCTCAGAAAAAAATAACTCTATTTACATCTAACATTACAAAAAAACAACGCTTCTCTGTGACTGTCTTCCTGCAGGAAAACATAGAGCTTGCCTTAGACGACTCTGAGCCCAGCACATCTCTCTCTGTGGCAGTTGTAGACCAAGCCTCAAGCCAAGCACTGGTGAGTACAATGCTTTATTGTGTCTCTTTTAACATTTCTCTTTATTCTCACTTGCATAGTCACTTACTTCCATGTACAGTATAAATCTGGTATTTGTATAATGACTGCTCCTCAGAACAGCCAAAGGGACTTGCATGCCTTTCATGATCTATTTTCACACAGTACTCTCTGGGCACCCTGTTTATATTTAACAATGAATATCAGTTTTAGGCATCAGATGCTTTTTTTCACCCCTTTCTGTGAGTTTTGAAATATTGAATGGTGTCGTTTGGCAGAGGCTAGAAAGAGGGTAGCAGCAGGAAAAGAAAGGTTAGTCAATTGACTTCAAGAAAGAAAATCAATGTTTGGCCTTTTGCAGTCTGTGATCTGCACCATGGAAACAGAAATGGCAGAGTTTAGAGAGCCACAGATCACTTTGGTATAATTCCAGGGTGTTTGATTTGAGTGCTTTACTTTTTAAAATGGTCCTCATTCTAATGGGATTGTCATCAGAAGCAGTGAACTGTAGTGCATCACACTAAAAACCAAAGGGAAAAAATAAAACACTGATTCCTTAAAGTCATTTCTAAAGTCAGTTCTAAAGATCTGCTGCTGGGAATTAAAAAAAAAAAATCATCAAAGATTTCTTTTCCACTGTCAAGATGATATTTTTTTCCCTGTTGTAGCCCAGATGTCCGTTATCACAAACAGCCTTAATGCTCAATTCATTGCAAACCTCATAGTTGTCATATGTCTCTTCCAAACGGATACTCTGTGTTATATTTGCAGCCAGTGTAGTGTGCACTGTTGATAAGGATGTCTCTAGTGTAACATACAGATATCTGCTAAAACAGTTTTTGGTTTTGTGGGTTTGGGATTCCCATGGCGGATCCAACCACATTAACCATCTTACTCTACGTGTCTTTAGCCAATAAGTGCATGACTAAAACCTCTTACTTGGGTTTGTTATAGATTATCGGAGACTCTGGCCTTGGCAGTTGTACATAAGGGGAGTTTCGATTTGTACTGAGCTCAGACTTCAGACAGCCTTGACAAATTATATATTGTTTGGAAGTTTTGAGTCGAACAATGCGTACAAAGCAGAAAATGATCAGCATATCACTGCGACAGCTGTTGTTAAGGAATTGGCTCAGACTTATGGCTATGGCATACAGATACCACCACTACAGATTTTAAATTCCCCATCTCTTTTTCTATTCTTGTTCAGACTTCCTGGTTGTAAAATTTAAAGTTACCTCTCAAAGGAGAACAGACTGATGACTATGATGAAAGGGGTTGAAGAACAGTAACCCTTTTATTCTGGGTGAATTAGCTCTGGCTTGTATCTGGTAACAGGTTAAACATCTGCAGTGGGTGCTAATATCTCTGCCGAACTACCCAATGAGGTCTCATTTACATTTACATGACTGGTGTCCTGGAAGAAGGCAGCACAAACCTTTGCCATGCACTCATGATCCATGATCATCAGCGCTGGAGTGGGTTGTATTTTCTTTTCTGAGTTCACACTAATTAAAATACTAATTGTATTACTTTTTAATCCTTTCTCCCCCGCTACTCCTCATATTCATGAACTCCTTTTTATTTCCATTTAGATTATAAGGAAACGCTAAATTGATGATGCTATTATTGTAGCAACTGCTGAAGGGCACAGAGAGTACAAATGCTTTTGAAAGTTTAATTTCCAATGCTAATATTAATATTAGGCCTGTGACAATTGACTCATACTGGGGAAAACATTAAGCAAACTTCTTTTACTGACAATTAGGAAAGCGACTAATATTTACTGAAACTCTGACTATAGAGGCCAGCACCTGGGATTTGAAGGACCGATTCCTAAATCTTTCATAAGTAGCTTTATTTTTTTTTTCTTGTATCCCGGAGGTGGATAAACAGTAAAGACTGAAATATCCTATGATTCATCTGTGTGTTCTCATTAAATAAAGTAAGCTTAATGTCCTTGAAGAGAAGTGGATTGTTACTTGCTGTATCCTGTTTTGTACCCTCTAGGTTTTTATTGTGTATGAGGACTGTCAGTTATCATTTCGGAAGCTGGCTTTGCGGTAAAGAGAGTTGAGTAGGTACAATGGGAAGTAAACTAAAGCTGCAATCTGGTTAATTTCAGTGAAATAGTCATGTCTGCTTATGTAAAACAGCATTTTCTGAGCATGTGAGGATTGCACTAACACGACGTCTGACCTTAGTGCGCCTGTGTGTCTGTGTGCATTCCTGTTTATTTAACAGGTGCGGACAGTTCGAACAGATGAGGCACGAGGCCTGTTGTGGCTGATGGAGGAGGAGGCACTGCAGCCGGGGGGATCGGAGGAAACACTGTTGGGACGTCTGTTTAGCTACTATGGACCTGCTGAGGGCGAGAGTAAAGGCAAGGAGAGGACACACACACACACACACACACACACACACACACACACACACACACACACAGAGTCAAGCTTTAAGCTAATATGAAGCATGGTAAGTGTTCTGTCAATGGTCTTCAAGGAAACTGACAGAAAATTGTAATCATCTAAATAAAAAGAACTAATATGAACATTTAATCCAACTATAATGTGTGCTATATTGATATTAATGATGTTGACAGCTTTCATCCCTGTTGTTGTGCCATGAAATTTGCAATTTCGTCTGTGAAAGCAGAATCACTCGTAATTCCACTCTCTATGTTCTTTCACACAATTTAGCAACTGTTATTTTAGCTTCAGTTTCAACTAAATACAATTTATAAAAAATGTGCTATGCATATCTGTCTCATGTGTTGAGAGACTTATCATATCACTACTCCTCTTTTGTGTTACGGTTCATTATATTGAATAGACTTCATATTAGATTGATTGTGCACAATGCTCTATAGGACAGATCAACGAGTACTTCCCTGTTGGCATCCTTGACAACACTTGCCAAGGTGACAGTTTATGAAAAGATTTGATTTCATGAAAGAATAAGGGGCAAAGTGGTGTTTTAAAACAACAGCGAAAGCTTCTCATTCAGACTTTTTATATAGGCCAGATTGGAGGTTTTCTCTCCAGTTTATTGCCCATATCTCTTAGATAGTCTACTGGATCCCATTTGAGGCAGACTACTGCATTATTTATGAGAATATGGTACCGTGGATCTAAACATTGCACACAAAAATTGCATGGACAGACTAATAGAATCGATGAAGAACTAGGTTAGGAACAGACTGACTGTTCAGTATCAGACAGCTTTGTTAAGCCCTTCATGCAGACTGTCTTTTTTTTTTTTTTGCATCTCTCTGTATGTGTAAGCCAGGTAATCTCACAGTGCCACTTGTATTTATATATATACATCAGGTCACACTTTCCTCTTGAAGAGTGAAAAGGATAAGCACTTCCTGCTGGGACACAGTCATGGGACCGACTGGGTAGAGTACAATGTCTGCGGGTGGCTGAACTACGCCAAGCAGAATCCAGCCTCTACTAATGCAACAAGCCTCCTGCAGGACTCCCAGAAGTAAGCAGCACACACACACACAAGACGAGTCTTATCTGTGCTGACAATGACATGAAATATTACTTTAGTGGGGTTATTACAGAGCTTCATGCTGAGGTATTACATCTCTTGCAGGAAGATCATCAGCTCGCTGTTCATGACCCGAGCGGCTGGAGCCACGGTTTTGTCCGGCTCTATTGCAGGCCTTGAAGGTGTTTCCCAGCTGTCCTTGCGACGGGCCACCAGCATGAGGAAGACCTTCACCACAGGGGTGGCTGCTATCAAGAAGAAGTCCTTGTGCATCCAGATTAAACTTCAAGTGGTGAGAGGAGGAGATACCAGTCTATTTTTATGTTTACACTTTTGGCCACTTTTGAATTTTTACTTCCTTCAATTTGCCAGGAAGTTTAATTGACATAAAAAACGTATTTCATAACAGAGACCAGGTGAAGATAGTGGCCATGGAAAACACTGGCATGCAGCACAAATGCAACATATTACTACATAGACTGTGTGACATGTAAAATGAAGACATGCAAATATTATTGCCCCCATAGCAACATTGTTAATCTTCACATTATCTCAGCCAAGTCGATGTGATATATTAGTGCAGTGCTGCTATGTCCACTGAGAATCAACACTTCAGTTTTTAGTTGATTGTTTGCTAACAGTTTAGCTGTAGAGGTTTGATAGATGGAATAAATCAAGGCTCATAGCTGTAAATTTGTTTTAGCAGCAGTCACAGATAGCTTGACGCAGCTTTAAATAAAATGGATGGGATGAAGGCCAGTGTTTGGGCTGCAGCCTGAGATAAATCTGAAAATGATATTAGGCCCGGTGTTAGTGTGCTATGAGAACAGCTCTGCAGCTATTTAACTTCCACCACCATTGCTTGACTGGATATTAAATAATTCTGCAAAACCCCAGATTACGTTTTTTTTAATGGCGTGCCATGCAATTAGAAGAAAAAAACCTTGCTTTCTACATTATTACTGCATGGCATGTTGAGGGCAAATAAATGATGGTGAAATACGGAAAATCTAAAGTAGCAATATTCAGAAGAGAGGAAAGGATTGAAATAGACTTTCCCCCATTTTGATTATTGTTTCCTCCAAACACCAGAAACAGCAGTATGACAACTTTCACACTCATCACTCACATGTGAATAAGAATGACAAATGAAGAATGCAGTATGAATGTGATTGAAAAAGCTGAAACATGAAGACAACTCAGACAACAGACAGTGCATATTGATGGAAACACTCGCATACATGATCATGTAGAAATATTGTAAAAGAGGAGAACAATTATTATTTAATGAAACAAGACCATAAAATCCCATAGAAGAGACACTTAGAAAGCCAACAACTGCATATGGACCATTATATTTTAATCTTCCAGCATTGTCATAAAGTACAAGAAAAACAAGCTTTTATAGAAGAAATTGTAGATGTAACTTGTATGGATGTTGCTAAGATTTAATACACACTGTAATATGTATGCACATGTCTGAGCCACTATACTGTACAGAGCTTTTGTTTGTTCTAAGTATAGCAGGCCAAACGCTGTTTATATGTGGATACATCAGTGGAGGATATTACAGTTGGCCCATACCAGGTCGAGTCTCTTGACCCTTTTTCATCTTTCCCAGGATGCCCTCCTTGACATGGTGCGGAGGTCCAGGATTCACTTTGTTCACTGCATATTACCCAAAGCAGATGCCCTCAAGGCTCTTAGTGGATCCCTGTACAAAGGAGGCGAATGTGAGGGTCAAGGAGAGAGCGGAGATCTTGGCCTTATGCAGCTAGATGTAGCTTTGCTCCGCGCTCAGCTCCGTGGCTCCAAGCTGCTCGACTCTCTCCGGATCCACAGGCAAGGTGAGGGAGCTGCTTCAATTACATACCAAGGACAGATGTAGGAATGCAGACCTCCTTGTCCATATGTATTAGGACATGGGTTCCCTACATAAATACCCACGAGTCTGTATAAATATTTGCAGGTTATAATGTTGTTAATCCAACGCTGACCTTCACAGGTTACCCCGATCACATGGTGTTCTCTGAGTTTCGACGACGCTTCGATGTGCTGGCACCGCACCTCACCAAGAAGCACGGGAGGAATTACATTGTGAAGGACGAGAGGAGAGTAAGTCAATCAGCGAGAGAGGGAGTGAAATGTAAAGCTCTGCCAGTGGCCAGGCACAGCGAAGATTAATGTTGTGAGGAGGCAGCTTCATTACATCTGCCCCTGATTTGTCAGCAGCCAACTGACAGAGGAATAAACCTGCATTCATCAGAGCCATTGTAATGATCTAATCAACTTAACCTCATCAGTATCATGCCAGTGAAAGAAGCAGATCAGCACTGTGGCTTAGAAAATGCTTTACTGCATTCGGAGCTATAAAATAACATTCACAATAGATGTACTCATCGTGTTTTGTAATCTGGGCACTAGAAACTATCTGCCAAAGTTTTCCCAGTTGCTTTGATAACACCAGAGCTTCACCACTTTAGTGCTTATGTTTTAAAATCAAGAATAATGATTATGAAAAGCCTTTCAGATAAAGCCTGGTGTGAGCTTTAGTCTTACAGTAAAAGTCAACTATCAATTGGGGTGTGCTGTGCATTGGTCCTCAACAAAAGTTGTAGCACAGTGGAGGGGAAAAAAAGTTTGTTTCAAGAAAGAAAATGAGAGAAAGAGTGAAAGAATAGTGTTAAGGGGGAGAAAAGCTCTTTTCCCCTGTGTCGGTGTATTGGGGCTGAGTTTCTGTGGAAACGTCGGCAAACAAAAGCCCCTCAGTGCTCATGGCAAACCTTTCCTGCTGTAACCGAGAGGTGGTGTTTCAGGCTGAGGGCTCAAGTAGAGAGAAGAGGCTAAGACAATAATAAACCTAATATACCCCAGGCTGATAGATGGACAGAGAAAGGAGTGGCTCCATGCTGGCTGATGGTGTACCTCTGCATAGGCTGTACATGTCCAAAGCTGCAAAAGAGCCAAGACCACAAAAGGGATGACCAGGAATAAGCCGGTAGCAGGTGGATCGTGTGACATGAGTTGTATTCGGTTTGTTGTTGGAGTTGGGAGGTTTTGGAGACCCAAACTTTTCCTGTTCTTGCTTTCTTACTTTCCAAAGTCAGTCAGGGATGGATGTGAGAGAAGAGGATAAACTTCACTGTGCCATTAGTTCAGGGTGGCAACTTGGGACTACTGAACTGAACTGTGGGCTACTGAACTGTTGCGGTCTCAGTTGAAGCTCCCACTCGATCCAGCAATTGAAAAGACTAAGTGTGTGTGTGTGTGTGTGTGTGTGTGTGTGTGTGTGTGTGTGTGTTTGTGTACATGTGTACCTTTGCCCAGGCTGTGGAGGAGCTCCTGGAGTCCTTGGATTTGGAGAAGAGCAGCTACCACATGGGTCTGAGCAGGGTGAGTAATGTCACCACACCTCAAATCAATAAACAGCTTTAAAGACATTGTATAAACCTTTGTTTGAATTGCTGCCAATTTCTCTTCTCTTAAAGCCCTGAACACAAAGCTGCACTACACAGCTCTTTTTGTTCTTCTATATTTTTTAAAGGACACTTGCTGTCTGGGGGGAGTGTGTCTTTCATTACACTTGTTCCTCCTTGATGTTTGTTTGCCGTCCCTTTCTGCTGGAGAACTGCCAAGGCTTGCCCCCTCTTCCAGCCTTTTAGCCAATGTCTACCTGAGAGACATGTCTCTACCCTGCCCGACTATGTGACCGTAATTCCCTCTTTCTTTTCAGGTCATTAGAGCGAATTCTCACAACTGATGGCCCTCTTTGTTTTTCACCACATCCATTGTATATTAATCACAGTAAACACCGCCTGGCACACTGGGGTCTAATCCTATCAGCCGGAGAAGTGGCCATCGGCCAAGAGAGAAATCAAAGGAAACAATAATGTACAAAACAGTGGAAGTTATGCTCTCAGATACGCGCTGTGTAAAACACATGACACAAGAATGGTTTGGAGGCAGCTTCACATGGTGCCACACTTTGGAATGTGAAATGGGCTCAGACGTAGACAAGCACATTTGGCCATTCACAAAGCATTCCACTGGCGTCTTAGCAACCTGTCCCGCTTGCATGCCAATTACACCAACCCCCAAATAAGCTCCCAGCAATGGATTCAGAGCTCTTAGATAAAATCTGCCATCAGTGACTGACACATAAAAAAATGGTATGGATACACATTTTAGAAAGTACCATGTATATCTGATGACGATGATGATGATGAAAGACAAATAGCCTCTGCTCAAGCCCCACCAAGCAATTTGAAAAGCAATATTCACTGATGCCAGTGAATGCATCACTCCTCCTACTGGGTTGCATGATTTCCCTTCTGAAGCTGTTTGATCATTTCCAGCTCGTGAGTTTGTTAACAGGTCACATATGGATTTGGTCATTCATAAAGCAATGGTACTTGTGCAGAGAGGCCCTGGGTGGAGACAGTTTTTCTGTCATCATCCATCCATTTTAATAGCTGACTGCCGTCATATCTAGAATGCATTCACAGCACTTAATCCCTCTGAGGTATAGAGAGGCTGTGACGTGATCTGCTTTCTGTAGGCTGTTTACCTGTGTTTTACCTTTGGCCCAGATTAGAAATAGACAAGGCTGATTGTCCGAGATAATAACTTAATCACAGCTTTCTCACTTAGATAAGACTCACTTGTCCAAGGATTACACTGTTTCTTATTGATTTACTGCTTCAGTGCACTTATTTACTTTTTAACTCCAGTTTTTATTTTGCTGCTGTACTCCACATTAAAGCAGGACCTCTAAATCTAATTTCCCCATGGCTGAAACAAGCATTACAGTGTACATGATCTCTCAATAATTTTTATCCTTTCCAAATAATTAAATTTGATCTACTGTGTGTCTGTTTGTGTGTGTTGTCTCTGTGTATGTGATTGTGTTTTGCTCCAGTTGTTCTTCAGAGCTGGCACTTTGGCTAAGCTGGAGGAGCAGAGGGATGAGCAGACCAAGCGTAACTTAACCATGTTCCAAGGCGCCTGTAGAGGCTACCTGGCACGGCAAGCCATCAAGAAGAGGAAGGTAGGCAAGATGTGACAGTGACATGAAAGGCTTTTTTCAAGCTGAAGATACCAACAGTATATTATTTATCCAGATTCATTTAGAGTGTATTTATATGTCACCAATATTAGACAAAACTACGCTATATTTATCCAAACTTAATAAGACCATATTTATATCTCACAAATATTACACAAAATCATCACTGAATGATAAAAACAAATGCGTTGATTTAAAAAAAAATATTACAAATTTTTACCACTTTCTTTCTTAATAAAGTAGTGGAAGAATGTGAGCTCCAGAGACCTTGTTGCCTAGGAGTCCACCAGGAGTTGAGAGTTCCTTGTACAGTGCTAATTTTAGTGCCTGTTTGCTCTGCTCTTGGGGTAGATCTAACCAGTCCAGCACTGCTGTAAATCTTGAGCTAATTACAAATGTGCTCTCTAAATCTATCGCCCCTTCCCCCTGCCATCCTGTAATGTAATCCATCCAACTGGCTTTTCTCAAGGGAATATTTGATAATGACACGTCCATTTCTGTTGCATTTTATCAAACTGCTCCCCTTTAAACGCAGCTGTATTAAAACATGCTGCTCCGCCCATCTTCCATTTTTCACCCAGTACTGTATGTGATGGGTCCATCTCTCTGGACCTCATACAGTACATGTCCTCTGGTGATGTATGGAGCCCTGCAGTTTTTCTTCTGCTCTGTGATTACTGTTTACTGTAAGTGCCACTTCAGCTGCATTGTAATGAACCAACAGTCTAGTTCTAATCCACAGTGACATGCTATCAGATAAATTGTTCACCTGCATAATGCCAGTAAATCTATTAAATTGTCATTGTTGCTATAAGTATAACCTTTTATAGTATATTGCTGGACTTCCAGGTATCTGACTGTAGAGCACTGTGCACAACATGTACGTATATGTGTGAAGTAATAAGGTCGTTATTCATACGATGTAGCAGGCTAAGAGACGAATGCTTGAATCAACACAGAGGAACCATTTAAAATTGCTAGGCAACTGTGCAATTACAAATTCCATTAGCAAAGATAAAAAAAAAAATCCTCTCCCCTCATATGCCACTATCCTCTGCAAATGTGTCTATAACGAAGATGATAAGACTGTATTTTATATTATCTTGTTATTTTATTGTGCTCAAACCCAATTTAGGTTGGTAGAGTAAGGTGTGACATGCAGTTAGGAGAACTCCCACAAATTTAGAATAAGTCATTGGTAGTTACAGTTAGTGTATAGGAATATTTAAAGGAGCTATTTGTAAATTTTTCTATTGCTACATGACTAATGTCAGCTGTTTTCTTGTGACAAATTCAGCATCAAACTTCCTTTCTTACTCGCTAAGAGCAATCTCAGCTTTTGTTTTGCTCATTTACCGAAGTTAGCATGCCAGTTAGCAAGCCTGGCTGGCCCATCTCAATGCAATAGTGAGTCGCAGTAGTGTCTTGTCTCCCTTTAAGAAGCAGCATTGCTCGTGGGGTGTATTAATACCTGTTGTCAAGCGACCATCATCACCACTCCCTCCCAGCAAGAAGCCATGTTTGGCGATCGAGAAAACTTCCATATAGCCCCTTTAAAGTGTGAACATGTCAATGCAAATTACTGTCATAACACTTGTCATGCAGCTCCTCTCAGAATCTGTCAGTTTAATTCCATTCAGTTCAATTGCTTTCTATTCACTGAACTTTTCTCACATCCAGTGGGAACATTTTTAAAATGACAGGCAGCAAAGAATACATGCACTCATGTAGTATGTATATAAAACACATAGCTACAATGCTCAAGCTTAAATTTCAAGGACCACTTCTTGAACTTAACGTTTTGGGAGCATGAGAAAAAAGTGAATGAATGAGAGCAATTTTAGATAATTTAAAGGAAGAGTCAAATGCTCTTCCACTTTTGTCACATTCTGCTCATGCAACACAGTTTGCCAGATTTATTACTATTCAGGTGGTTCACGTATGGTATACATGTCTCCTGCTACGATTACCTGAAGGGCATTTTCTCTGCACTGAATCTCATTCTGTTTATATTATTACTGATTCAACTAGTCGGCGGCGGAGTTGTAGAACAGGGTTGCGGTGGATTATTGAGTAATTTCCATTTCCCCTTCTTTCCACTGACAAGATTTACAGAGAGTGTGTTGAGACAGCGAGTCACACAAGTTCCCTTGATTGATATTTCCTGGCATGTTAACCTTGTGAGGCTGTGCCGAGCCCATGTGACATTAAATGACAAAAGCACATTTTTTCTTTTGTTTTTTTCCCCTCCCCTTTCAACTGTCTCCTCAAGGGGACAGCCTGACATTTTAAAAGTCTGTTATTTTGCCTCAGCAGGCACTTGCTGCACTGGGAGTCTTGTCCTTCAGGTCTCCTACAAATATTTTATCTTCCTTCTTTTAGTTGTTTGCATTGGAACCGGCAGAAGCTAACTTTAGTCTTGAAGCCTTACCCTTCATTGCAACACTTCAAACTAATGTTAACGTTTACCTTTTCATCTGAAACATGCAATCGCATAGTAAACATGAATACTTACACTTAAGAAAATATTTCTTTGTATACTATATGCCTCTCTCTATTTTATGGCTAACAGCTAACAATAATATTTCTGTTAGCTGGCCAGAAATATTTGTATTTCAGCACTGAAAAATCATTTGATAATATATTGACATGAGCCAGACGTGTCAAACCATTATATTCTTGGTGGTTTGGCTGCTGTCCTTTTGCAAGGGATGAGGCCATGTTGAAGCAATCCTCAGAAACAAAGGTGTGGGATCAAAGTGATATCAGATGGTGTGCTACAGTCATATATTGCAACTCTGAGGTGTCTTAGGTGTCAGCGGACATATAAACCTACACATACGCTAAAAATTGAATGTGTAGAATAATGAGAATGATAATTCAATTCATGTTTTTGTCTTAGTCTTGGCTCACAATCCTAATTCCCATCATGTTGTCTCACAGTTGTCACACCCTCTTAATGTGATATGAATACCAAAATGTTTATCCACGGTGCTCATGTAGTGTAATCTTTTTTTCTTTTCTTTTTTTGTTTCTTATTCATTTCAGACTAAATATGACAAGTGAGACCTGTTTAAATCTTCTGTCACAGACTTGCTGCATTTCAGTCCATGTTAAGGCTTTCACTGTGTGACAAATCCTAATTGGTCATAGAGAGTACCTTCAGGGCGAAATGTACCTGATGCTGAGAATTGTGTTGCTCTAATTGGGTTTGCCCATAATCTGCTGCTTCTAGAGAGCCTCATGCATAAGCAGCATGGAAATCGTGTAATACTTGGAATTAGCTGCCAACATGTTTGATTTAATTAATCAAAAATTTGCTTCCAGCCTTGGAACGCACTCTGCAGAAAGTCTCCAGAGGAGGCTGGCAGGTCCTGGGATAGTTGCTTGCACATATACAGGCAATATGACACAAGATTGAGGAATGAAATGTTTTTCAAGTGTTGTTCATCAGGGATGGAGGATGATACTGCCTTCCTGTGTCTCTTCATTCAAACTCTTGTTTCCATATCCTGCGTTTAAAACCACTTACTGAACCTATTGCTACTGTAGTTATTGCTGACTGTGTTCATCATGAATCACTTAATCATATTAGGAAATTGAGCTCCACTAATCAATACTTTATTGACGCATTAGCTCAATCTGCATAGCTCTATGTGCACATTGCAACAAACACCTACATTCACTTATGCGTTTGTTTTTGGTGACATGTGTTTAGATTCAGGATCTGGCAATCCGCTGCATCCAGAAAAACATCCAGAAGAACCGTGGAGTGAAGGACTGGCCATGGTGGAAGCTGTTCACCACAGTGCAACCCCTCATCAAAGTCCAGCTAACTGAGGATCAGATGCGAGGCAAAGATGTAAGCCGACCTCCCTGTCTGATACACCCCAATTTATAGATTCATCTCAGCTTGACAGCCTGTAATCCACTTTGAAAATGCACCACCTGCCTTGACGGCGATGCATCTCCTGTTATAAACTTTTGACATTTCTTTTAGTGACTAATATTCAAATTAAACTGACATAACATGAAACTTATTTACCTGTGTTCTCTCTTTCAGGAGGAGATACAGCTGCAGAAATCAAAACTCGAGAGGGTGGAGAAAGAACGAAACGAGCTGAGACTGAACACCGATCGATTGGAGAGCAGGGTGGGTCCCTTCGCCGTTGCAATGCATGCTGGGAGGATGGTGTTGTGGTGGAGTAACACTCCTTAAATTTCTTTCGCTCTAATATTTGATCTCTCACTTGTACTAGAACTGTGGCCAGTACTTTGCAGTTTTACTTTACACTCTGTGTTGTTTCTGTGTTTGTGTCCAGATCGCAGAGTTGTTGGCAGAGCTTGCTGATGAGAGAAGCACTAGTGAGTCAGCATCCCAGTTATTGGAGAATGAGACTTCAGAGAGACTCCACCTGGAGAAGGACATGAAGGATTTACAAGTACATATAAAAACAACACACGATAACAACGTAATACTTTAAAACTTCCACTTTTAATATGATTGTCTCTGTTTTTGTTTGGTGGGTGAATCTGTGCCTTCTAGGCTAAATTTGACGCCATGAAGAAACAACTAGACGCACAGGAGATGGAAGTGATGGAAGCTCGACTCATGAAAACATCAGAACTCAATGGGGAGATGGACGACGACGACGACGATGATGCAGGTGAGTTTCATTCATGACGCCTGCAGCTGCCAGAGAATCTCCTCCATCCATGTATTCATAGTCGTTTCACTTTTAAGAATGAAACAAAAGAAGATGTTGAGCATGTGACTTTTCTCGGCCATCAGTGTTTCCAAGCATTTCCTTTGATTTCCCTAATTAATCTTGCCTTATGACACTTGCAGCAGCTTGCTCAGTCATCCTCCATGGGTATGCCATCTCAGGGCAGAAGCAAAATTTACTGAACCGCTCATACCAGCATTATGTGCACAGTTTGAAAAAAACCTCTCTTATACTAATTGTAGCTGCGGGAATGATTGTCTTTGTGGGACTGTTTCAGCAGACGACATGGCAGTACGACTTGGTCCCATCTTGCATAATGCTATTTAGTACATTTTCCAAGTTTCGGATTTACCGCTAGGAGATTAAGATGTTCGCTCTCGGGCATACAACTAATGCCTGTTGCTGATTGGTCTCCCCCTGCTGGGAAAGAGGGCTCCCGCAGTGAGCATATTGTCCACAAGGTCTTTTCCCTTTTTTTCCCCTCCGTGTTCCCACCCCCCTTCAACCCACCTCAGCAGACAAGCCATTACAGAGCATATCAGAATTCTTAGATGAATGAGAAAATAATCGTTGGGATCAGAGCCGGTGGCCCTGCAAGTTGTCATTATGCTATATATATGCTAATGAGAAGCACTGATGGAGGAGCCGCTGTTGGTATGTGAAGGAGAAATGGACAGCCTCTAAAATGATAAGGCTTGGAAATGAACCTGAATGAATGAACCTAAACCTGAATGTCTGCCTGGCCGCTGTTATAGTTCTGATAGCCTCTGACAGCTCCAGAATTAGGGTCGGCTAAGAACTGTGGAAAGTGCCACTTAGACATGTCCTCCTCTAACTACTATTGTGGTGTGCTCTGAATTCTTACCTCAGGTTTAAGCAAGATTAGAGTTGAAAAGTAAAGGCTGTTTTGTAGTTTCTCTGTTGAATTCTTCGACCTTCTAAGGTCAGGATTTGATGAAAGAAGTTTTATTTCCTGAAAGATTATATTATTTTGGTCCTTGAACGTGATAACCATTACAGCTAGTACAGTGCACTTCATAATCCTCAGCATCAATCATTTCTGAGCTTTTGAGCCTCTTCCCGAGTACATCCTGCTAGGCCTGCATTAAAGGCAGGAGACACCCAAATGTCACACAGACGTTTTCTGAATTGTATGTCTTTCCCCCAGGAGGCGAGTGGCGGATAAAATACAACCGAGCCATTCGTGAAATGGACTTCACCAAAAAGAAGCTCCAGCAGGAGTTTGATGACAAGCTGGAGACGGAGCAGCAGAGCAAAAGACAACTTGAGAGAAGGGCAAGAAACTTTTTTTTTTTTTTTTTTCCAAAAATCACCTCACCACACACTTGTAGACTGTTAGATAGATGCAACAATGACATGTATTAAACAGTCATAAAAACATAGTTTGTGTGTGTGTGTGTGTGTGTGTGTGTGTACGCTGCAGCTGGCTGATTTGCAGACAGATAATGAGGATATGCAGCGCATTGTGCAGCAGCTGAAGAAGAAGTCCCAGAAACTGACAGCAGAGATGCAGGACACCAAGCTTCACCTGGAAGGACTGCAGAGCCGCAACCATGATCTGGAGAAGAAACAGAGGAAGTCAGTTTCAGTGAACCCTAACGCCTGTCTTTCTTTCTTTCCTTTCTTCTGTCTATCTGTGTGTATATCTGTGTCTTTCTGCCCTTCTCTTTTTTTTCACACACTCACATTACAGGGAACATATTGCTCTTTTCTCCTCGGATTGCCCAGCACGGGCTCTGTGGCCCACTCGGCAGAACAGTAAAGTTTTTCTTTAATTTGAATAGTGACTGAGATGTTCTGTAATCTGTGGAATTGCATTAGCTGAGAAAATGACTCAGACTTTAAGCACTTGAGAAGCTATCGCTGTGGCAGAATGTGATCTCTCCCCTGTGGCTAATTGAAGATGCTCTGTGGGTGAAATTATTTTCAGCTGTGCTTCAGAGAGAAAAACAGGGAATTACAATGAGCTGACAGCATGAAACACTTAGCTTTTAAGTTCACTAACCATAAGTGCCTCTGCCCCAGACAATTGAAGAAAACATTTTGCACATTATTACAACCCAATTGGAAATTGATGTCTAATGGAAGAGGATAACAGTTGAAGCTAAAAAAGTGGTAATGCCGAGCTGATGCTTGGCTCTGTGTCGTGGATAATCTCATGGGCCAAACATCTCTAAAGTGAAGTTAGATGTGTAGTTTGGAGGCTTACAAAACTATTACCATTTATGATTACAAATAACTTAATGCTCAAGTTGTATTGCTACCATGATACAACACAGTTAAAAACCAGTGGATTCCTGGCGGTATGTTTAATTGGATAATAAAAACACACACACACACAAAATTACAATACAGTAAATAAAAGAATTGTTCAAAAATGTTGAACCAACATTTTTGCTGAGCTGTGTATCAATGTGTGTATGTGTGCATGTGTGTTCCAGATTTGACCTGGAGCAGAACCAGTCTCAGGCTGAGGTACAGAGAGAAAAGGGCCAAAAAGACAAACTGGCTCGAGAGAAAGACATGATGACTGGTGAGATGTTTAACCTCCGCCAGCAGCTGCAGGTAAGCTACTTTACAGAACAAACTCCAGACGCTCCGTCGTCCTCTCCCAGGGACTGCACGTCTGGTCTCTTTGCTCAGTATGTGACATAACTGGGCTGGTCCAGATGTGCGCTATACTGTGTCCTCCTATGATTGCAGGAAAAGGACAGTGAATTATGCACCACAAATATGAAAGTGCAGCAGCTGGAGGCAGAGCTGCAGGATCTGTCCTCCCAGGAGTCTAAGGATGAAGCCTCTCTGGCCAAAGTCAAGAAGCAGCTTCGAGACCTTGAGGCCAAGGTGAAAGACCAGGAGGAGGAGCTTGATGAACAGGCCGGAAGCATCCAGATGCTGGAGCAGGTACAGGGGTGGCACAGATTAAAGATTCCATACCATTGTAACTGTAACTGGCCTAATATCCTTCAAAAAAAGAAGAAAAAAATGTTTTAAGAAGTGATTTTATAAGAATCTTTCTCATCTTAGATAAATATTAAAGATGTAACTTTATGAGCAAACCAAAATTTCACAATATTTTAGTGAATTGTTATATGCATACGTCCTTGTAATGTACTCAGGCAAAGCTGCGGCTTGAGATGGAGATGGAGAGACAGCGGCAGACCCACTCTAAAGAGATTGAGGGTAAGGATGAAGAGGTGGAGGAGATCAGGCGTTCCTGCAGTAAGAAGGTGGGTGCTGCTTATCCTTACTCATTCATTTGTGCAAATCTTCTTTTATGCATAGCCTTTAGTTATCAGGCTCGGTCAAGGCAGCCCTGAGAAACACACAGTGAAGTTCATTGTATTCTGAGATTTCTTGCATAGCCCATCTTGTGATGTTTTAGAATTGGCTTTTTTTTTTTGTGTGTGTGTGTCCCATGCTGCATGCAAATATGCTGTATTCATCAGAAGAAGAAAGCAATGCATACATGATGGTTCATAGACTGCAGAGGCTACATGCCACTTATTATCATGGATGAGAAACAGCCATCACACAATTCATTAAAATTCTTACATACATGCAAAGTAAATACAGGTTAGAATGTTAGTGTGTTTGCAGTTATAGATGTTAAATGCATAAAAAAATAGAATTTGATAAAGTAAAAGGTTTTCTTATCAAAGTGATGTTCGGCTGGCAGATCTGCTCAGGGGGGCCATCCCTTTGTCTTTGATGTGTGAGAGCAGCCATGTCTAACAGGATGGTTGATGGTGTGTTATGTCTGACTTTGTTTATCACTGATCATCTGTTTGTGCATCCTGACACCCCGCGCATGTGTCCTGCAGCTGAAACAGATGGAGGTGCAGCTGGAGGAGGAGTATGAAGACAAGCAGAAAGTGTTGCGTGAGAGAAGAGAGCTCGAGTCCAAACTGCTCAACGCCCAGGACCAGGTACTTCCACCACTCTGCCTCTGGTCTCTGTCTGTGCAAGTGAAGTGTGTGCGCTTGAGCAGTGGCGCCACTTCTTTTGATTGGGAAGAAACTGCTTTTTGTTTTTTTTCTGCTGTGGGTTTTGAAGGATGATAGAAAGGTTGTTTTGTCGTTCACAGGTGTGCCACAGGGATGTGGAGACAGAGAAGAAGCTGAAGAGAGACTTGAAGAGAACTAAAGTCCTTCTGGCTGATGCACAGATTATGCTGGACCACCTGAAGAGCAATGCCCCCAGCAAGAGAGAGATCGCCCAGCTCAAAAATCAAGTAGGCCCACTCAACAATTTAAAGCATATGACAGTTTGAATCTGAGATACTCAACAACAAACACAGTTTTTGACCTTTGGTCTCAGAGCATAAATAAAACACAAGCACCTTCTGTTCCCTGCCTTTCCAGAATAGATCTTTGATATTGTCCTACTAATGTTCGCCCCTCACCTCATACCTGCGTCCTTTTCTTGCCTCCTGTTTCTCACAGCTGGAGGAGTCAGAGTTCACCTGCGCGGGAGCAGTGAAGGCTCGAAAGAGCATGGAGCTTGAAATAGAGGACTTGCATATCCAAATGGAGGACGTTGTCAAGGCTAAGATGTCGGTGAGTTTTTGATGTGTCAAGCTGTGTTTTCCAATCATTCCCTTGAGCGGACTTGAATACCACTTATCTCTGCACAGAGTGCTTTTATTGCTTGTGTATAATACCAAACATTAACAAATAATGACATATACCTAATATACATTTTCGTTTCACAATCACGATAAGAAAGAAATTGTTTGTGTAAATTTTCCGTGCCCTTTTTATGATGAGCAAATTAAACCAAAAGCAACAAACAATACAGTATTTAATTCATGGAGAGCTTGTGCCGATCAAATTTTCACTCTTGGAAATGCAGGAGGGCTCTCACATTAATATGCGTACATCATCAAGCCATGGTGGGATATTAAAATAATAAATGCCCTTTGGCATATGTCTGATTTTAACATTTTGCTCTAATGGATAAATAAGCTTTGTCGAATGTTTTTTTTCTCTCCATCTGCTCATTAATTGCTGTCTCATGAGAGTACCGCCTGCATTTCAGACTTGTAGACTGAGGATGTTTGTGTCTCTGGGGATGACGCACAGAGTGCTGTGTGCCTGTGCTTTGCTTGTTAATTGCTGCATTTATGGCAAGGGAAGGTCTTGTAAATGTCTCAGATTAGAGAATGCATATTGAAGGCCTGAGTCTCCCCCCTGAACACAGAGGATGAACTCTAAATAGGACATCACCAGTATGCTGCACTGGCTGCACTTTTCCCAGCCTAAATGAGCCAATTGATTATCTTCAATTGGTCTCATCCTCCAGCCAGAACCCTGTCCAGATTGTGTTTCATTGCCATTAGATGAGATTCCAGAACTGCCATGGCCCGGCCAGCTAATGACCATTTATCATATTCAGTAGCTCATGAATAAATCCTGTCATTCTAACCTAAAGTGTGTGTGCTTCCTTCTCTCTTTGTCTTGCAGGCAGAGGAGCAGATCAGCCGTCTGCAGAGAGAGAAGAATGACCTGCAGTCTCGTATGGAGGAGGATCAGGAGGACATGAATGAGCTGATGAAAAAACACAAGGCTGCAGTCGCCCAGGTAACTTATCCTGCCCAGCGAGCCATTCAAAAGCCTTGGAAATTTATTATAAGTCCCTCTCTTATTGGCGCTAAGGCTTTCCCCTTTAGGTAGGAAACTGGCCGGCGGCCATGTGAAGTAAATGGATGACATTGTCCACAAAGTCAGTTTAATTCATTTGCTTATTCACATTTATTTATCCTTGTTTAGTTTGAAACGTGATGGGATACCACCTCTAGCATCAACATGAACAGTCTGCGCTTTTCTACATGTGCGGCTTTGTGGTTTGGAGGACATACTCCCCTCTGAACACAGTGTGTGCACTGGAGTCACAGAGCTGCAATCTGTTCTACAGTAGATCACATGACAAATGATCTGGCACACACGTGTCATGTCCATTAGTCATTTCCATAAAAGATGTGTTTTGTTTTTTTTTACTGCTTTTTTTTGTGATCAAAAACTGATATTTGAAACATGCACGGACAATCATGCTTCCTCTCTCTCTCTCTCTTTGTCTCTCTCTCTCTCACACACACACATACACACACACGCACCTTTATTCTCTGTCTATTGACTTTGTATGTCTGTCTGTATGTGTGTGTTTGTTCTAGTCTGCCAGGGACTTGAGCCAGATCACTGACCTGCAGGCCCAGCTGGAAGAGGCCACAAAGGAGAAGCAGGAGATCCAAGAAAAGGTACAAGGAAGTATTCAAAAGCACTCTGGCTGTCTGTCAGGAAGCTGCCCGCTGCCTCAACACTTCTCTCTGATTAGACCTCAGCTTTTCACACAGTTTCTCTGATTATTGTGACAAAAAAAAAAAAAACCCAGTTTGTTTCAGTGGTGCCTTTCGTCTCCCAATTGCAAAGCAATTTGCATTTAAATAGTAGGAATCAGCAAAGATTAAGAGTCAAGAAGAAGAATTGTTCTTTTGTCTCTGACTCCTCATATTTAAAGGCAGGGTCATGTTCATAAACTCAATAGCTCTTTTCCATGTCGAAGGAATTAGATCAAATTAAGGCACTCTTTCAGGCCCCTTTAACGATTACCTCTCCGTTAAATGCGGCAGCTTCTGTCTTAGCCATTTATCTTTTTTCTTTTTTTTTCTTTGTCATTCGGCAGTCAGTGTGTCATTTTATTTTAAACTATCAGGTAAATGAGAAGGTGGCAAATGGAAATCGGAATGAAAACTGTCAAATGACAAGGTTTGTTTGCTCATCTGATGATGACAATTAACACACAAGTGAACATAATGGCAGAACACTGTTACTATACACTGGCTTTTTTCTCCTGCATAATTCATAAGAGTATTTCAATCAACAGGGAAAAAACCCCAAAGGTGCCATTTTACTCTCACACATGAAGAAAGGTCCTTATAACCGGTGCTCACAGTGGAGTCACGTTTGAAATCTCAAACTCTGTAACACGATTATGTTGGAATTTCTAACTCTAAAACCGATCATCGCCCTGTCACCTGTAGCCCTTTGTGCAAATTTACAAATGAGGCTAAGATGGGAAATTTTTTAATGTCGGCATGTTAGCTTACTGATATTAGCATCTGATTGAGCCTACCATTAACCGTTATTATTGACATTAGAATGTGATTTAGCCGATATCTGAGCTCATTGGTTTAGTTATATTGTGCTCCAGTTGCCGGCTTAATGGTTTAGGCTCAGCATAAATATGAATTAATGTTGTAAAAAGGTTAATGTACCCGATTGAAGCCTATATTGATAAAAGTGCTTTTATAATGATAGTGTTTTTCTACTTGAGCACTATTTACTCATCTAACGTTTCATTAATGTGTCTCCATTTTCTTAGCTGATGCATTTTGGTGCTAAATGAATTTGGCTTTGGTGTGAATATGTTGATCTTTAGTGCGTGTTTGCATGCACATTATCCTCACTCTGGCTCAGAGTCAGTGGATTTTAGGAGGTGTTTTCCTATAAGTGCTGACAAGCAGTAGACTCAACAAATAAAACCATCTGTCTTGAACAGAATGTATTTCGAATATAATTTCACATGAGTTCTTGCCACTTCCTAACAGCAGATTCTGCTTCTATTATATTAAACTATCCACATGCCAAACCTTTGGTCCACTCAAGGCCCAGCTGTCGGAATATTTTTGGTTACTCTAGAGACACACACAACAAGCTGTAAGGCATTGTTAAAACCGGCCAGAGAAGGTAGTGATAGCTATCTAAAGCATCGACCTTGAAGTAGTTATCTCATCACCAGTAGGGAGGGAAAGCTGGCTTCTTTAGTAATATCAAAGGAGAACTCCAAATCCTCCTTGTCTTAGATGCAAACTCCCTCATTAGGTGCCACGCTGCTTTGTGGGCCGGTGTTGTTGTGACGTATCTTTCTTCCTTTTATCAGTCATGAGAAAACGATTTAGATGGAACAACCGTGCTTTGCATGAAACTTAGCCCTTTTCCCAAAGCCTGTGAAATTACTGTGACTCTGTGTTATTGAGCCTGAACCACAAGCTCTTCTTTCGACCGTTTGTGGTAGATTGGGGGCTTATCTGGAGCTCATTATTCAGACTGGATGCACAATATTTGCATGGATTAAATTTACTCAAAAAGGGTGAAAAAGTGAACATTAATTTAGCTTTAATGCGTACACATAACATCAGCGCGACGTATTTCACAGCCCTCGCCTAAATAGGGGGAGGAAAAGCAGAGGTCAAGACACGGGCAAGCAAAAAGTGCTGTTGCTCCTCGGGGGGTGGATGATGATGGTTTATGTGCATGTATGTTTATATCCTTCTTTCTCCCCAGCTTCATTCGCTGCAGAGCCAGCTTGAGTTCCAAGAACAGTCCATGGTGGAGAAGTCTCTCGTGAGCCGTCAGGAGGCTAAGATCCGTGAACTGGAGACCAAGCTGGAGTACGAGAGGACACAGATCAAACGCCTGGAGGTGAGATAATCCTCAGCTTTATTTTCACAGGTTTGGATGGAAACATCAAAAAAATAAAAGTAAATAACGGCTGACATTTTTACTTGTATCTTGAAAATCATATGTAGTGGTTACACCACTTTTATTTTGGAAATGCATCGAGATTGTGAACTGACCATGGTGAGGTACAAACTAACATTTTAGGGTTTATGCAGAACAGTGAAGCGAGTTCAGAGTTGAGTTTTTTTTTTTTACTTTATTGTGAAATACAAGACAAACAACACAGTGGACAAACATCAATGTATACACAAAGTGTGTATGTGTGTAATATGGATGGTGGTCATAATAGTGATAGCAGTAATAAAGAAAGAAATTAATGAATGAACATGAACAGTTGTGATAGCATTAGCAATAATAACATTACTCACAATTGTGATAATAACAGTAATAATTATGAAAATGAGAAAGAAAAATAAGAACAAAGGGTGAAAGAAGGATGTGGGGGCGGAGGATGGGTGCGTACTGTAAATTAAATTTTGAAGAGAAAATAAAAAATAAAAAATAAAAAATAAATAAAATGAATGAATGAAGCTGTAACAATGGAAATATAAAGAAAGAAAGAAAGAAAGAGAGAAAGAAAGAAAAGGAAAAAAAAAATAAACAGAGAGAGAGAGAGAGTTTTTCTAAAGATGATCTTTGTGAGCCCGAGTTCACCCAGTTCACCCCGACTCCTTCCCAGAGCCTGGTGGGCCGTCTAAAGGAGAACCTGGAAAAGATGACAGAGGAGAGAAACCAGCGCATCACTGCAGAAAACAGGGAGAAAGACCAGAATAAGCGAATCCAGAGGCAGATAAGAGACATGAAGGAGGAAATGGCAGAGCTGTCCAAGAAGGAGGGTGAGGCGAGCCGGAAGAAGCACGAGCTGGTAAGGCCCTGGGTGCTGCTGGGAGACTTGAAAGCTGGAGTTTACACTAGAGAAGATAACCCCCACTTCTTCTGTGCTGTGATCCATTTCACCAGGAAATGGACATTGAGAGCTTAGAGGCGGCAAATCAGAGCTTACAAGTGGACCTTAAGCTGGCCTTCAAGAGGATAGGAGACCTGCAAGCTGCTATCGAGGACGAGATGGAGAGCGATGACAACGACGACTTAATCAACAGGTATAGAATGGCTTTAATATTCTGTAATGCATGCTCTGTCTGTACATCAGGGGGTACTGTACTCTATCGAGATTTTACTTTACAAGTGTCAAGAAAGTTACAGAATGAGATCTGCCTGTTTTTTCCTCAGTGGCCTGTCAATCACAACTTCTATCTTTTCATTCTCTATCTCCCACATCTTCCTACATCAGTTTCTCTCCACTCTCTTTTGTACTCTGTGAGTCATACTACACTCTGTCTGTTCCCCAAATACTTCTCACATGGTTTAATTCAGCTCCCTGCGTCTGATCCTTTGTCTCTGTGCTGGTTTTCCCTGTTTGGTTATTTCTTCTCTCTTGGCAGTGGGGTTGAGGGTTATACTAGCTCTGAGCCCACTCGGGTAAACACCGACTGCAATAATACAGACCTCTAAAAGGAAGACATTACACACACCTTACCTGCTCTGTTTGAGTAGAAGGCCAGCAACAGCAAAAATGAGTTGATTTACTAAGGTTCTGCCATGCAATGGATATTTATTTTATGTGTGTGTGGAAGTCTAAAACTATTTATTTCCTGTTATCTCATTTTGCCTTTTTTTCAAACTGTTGTTTGTGTATCTCACCTTCTCTCCTTTTCCCTGTTCCCATTTCTGTTGTCTTCCACACTTCTGGCAGTTTGCAAGACATGGTGACAAAATATCAGAAAAGAAAGAACAAAACGTGAGAATGGAAAAAGCATCCTTTGTTTTTTGTCATAATGGTTGTTTTCAAGTTTTTTTTTCTCCTCACCCATTTCAAACACTAGAGAGAATAATGCAGTATTCCTTATCCTTTCAGTTTGTGTTGTTCACAATAGCACAGTGAGGAGAAGTAATTTTAAGGAGAATGGAAATCTGCGCCTGTGGTATACATCTCTGATAAAAGCTATGCTTAATGGATGGGCCCAGTGTTTCGTTCTGTTTCATTTTATTGTGTGCCAAGTGTCTGCACAGAGTTCCCATTGCTGGGCTTGTTATTTAGAAAAATCTGATGGCACAGAGGAGAGTTTGCACAACGTTGGAATAAACGTAAACCAGAGTAGTAAATAGAATACAACCCTGAATGAGGAGCATTCTCACTACTTTGGAAAATATGATTCAGATGAAAAATAGCAAAGGGTTACAGACCTGTGGTAATACTGCATCATTCTCTCTATGAATATTTTTGTGTCAAACACCATCCTCTGCTACGTTTGCAGCATCATCATCATCCCCATTATACAGTGTCATGCATTGGTTTGGATCTGAGGTTAAAGCTGTTTTGCGTTGAGTGTTTTTTTTATATATTTTTTTTAACATATTCTCTGTTCTACTTTGGCTGCTCCACATCACACTGAGTTGGTTTGGCGAAGGCAGCACAGACCTCCTCAGCCTATAATACATCCATTTGAAATCATAAATAATAATGCAGCATGCATGCGTGAGTTGTTTAAAATAATAAATGGTACCATCATATTGTAGTTTTTTTTTGTTGTTGTTGATAAAAGGCTAACATTCATCTCTGATTCTGATTTAATTCCAAAATTGAGATAAAATAAAATCCAACTTGGACTAAGGAATATTGGAGGCTTTGCAAAAGTACAATATAACATTTTTTTTTAATAACAAAGCTTCTTAATATTTTTGCAACACAGGATTACACTACAGGACTACAATATATCTATATTAATTGTTTATCTGAAATGCTGTTTAAGAAACGACATTCATTTGACCGACAGTTGTGTCTGTGCTTTGTGTACATTTTAAATGATGGCATGAAGAGATGAGCTACATTGTGCCCTTGCCAAAGTCTTCGCATGGTGGGAGTAATTTACATGTACTCTGGAAGGCCTTAAGCACAACTGTGTGAAGCGATGCCTGTGACTGTGTAATGGCTGCTGCACACTGTGACTGTACATCCATGGCTGCACAGTCAGCAAGTGGTGCGCGACAACGATGGCACAGCATGCTGCCGAAATGATTTCACCCAAAGCTCAGCTGTTGATTTCCATGCATGCTAATGCTCCACTAATCCAATCTCATTTCATAGTGTTGTGAAACGTTTAACTTTTAAAATCCAAATGTTGTCTTGTTTGTGAAGACGTGCAGTCTTCGAGTGGGAATGTTAAGTAAGTTCCTTTGACTGACTCTTTTAGTTTGTATACAGGGAAAGGAATTTGTATGGCATGTTAGATAATTTAAACTTTCATCAGAGCGTATTAAGGGGATTTTTTTCTCTCTTCAGTTTATAGCACATACTGTAAACCCATCCATTATCTCCCACTTTAACCTCTGATTGCTTCTTCAAAAGACACGGTTATCACGCCCTTTATCACTTTGTGCTCCGTTATCCTTTTGTCATCAGGAAACCTGTATGTATCACTGCTCTGCTTTTCTGTTTGTGCATCTCCAGGAAAAGAACAATGATTCGCCATGTTTACTTAATTGCATTTTTTCCCTCCTTTGACATCATTGCATTAGCAGCTTGGATGAGCAATAATAGAGGGGGTGATTTTTTCCTTCTAATTATGAAGTGGATTTTCCAGATGATTTACATTACTATTCAGTATTTTTGTACTCTGCTTCAAAACAGGAGGTTACAATAGCAGGATTATTATTATTATTCCAGGAAAAAGACACTAGCTGGAAAATGGGTGTTTTTCAAGCAGGGCTTCCCTCCCCAACTCTAATTAATTACTGTAAAGTATGTAACCGCCTCCCTCTGCATAGACTGACCATGGGGGCAACATATTTCTTAGAACAAGGTGCTAACTGAATTGCATCAAGTGCGTCAAGCGCGCACTCTTTTATTAGCAAACTGAGACCCTATGCAGCTTTTTTTGTCACTATGTAATTAGCTCGCGTTGAATGGATACTGAAAAAATATGTTTTTGTCACCACACGCACTAAACTGATAGAAGCGAGCCATACTAGACTTGATGCTGAGTGTAAGTATTTGTGACAAAGATTTACAACCGGTGCAGGCCGATTGTCAAAAGCGATTAATGTTCACTTCTAAATTCTTGGGGCTTGTTTGTATCTATGGGCCTCAGGACTGTTTAGCTAGTAGTGTGAGGCCAAGGACAAATTGTTTGTGACACCATTTGTGCAGCACTCAATTGCGAGCCACCTTTTATTTCGCACGTGTGTGTTAAAGAGAAGGGGTAGTGGGAGATAATTTTGCTGTGGGCTGGCTTCAGTGTTTTGTTGTCTAATATATCATGTCAAAAAGTCAGAGCGTCACCGAGCTGACAAATGGGCAGCATGTGTAATCAACTTGCAGCAAGTATTAATGAACCTGTTATCTTGTTGTTTTTTTCCTGTGGTGAGCTTTTATCAGTCATGTTTACCATGCAATACAGAAGAGAGGGGGTGGAAAATAAGGCAATGAAGTATAATAGAGGTTTTGTGTAGGGAATTATATATTCAGTACATTTAGTCTGATTGGGATTATCATCACCTTCCCTTAAGAGAGGTCAATGGTGAGAATGTCAAATATGTAAAGGCCCTTAGAAAGCTTAAAAGCCTGGATATGATGTACTGCAGTCCACATATCTATGAATCTGTCTGTGCTCACACCCTCACAATCCTCATATGCCGCCACCACCACCACCACCAGCGCCACCTTTATTGTGTAAAATCACTTTTAGGCAGACAATCAAAAAAGAAAAGAAAAGAAAAGAAAAGCAGGAGAGGACACTGTGTTCTCTGAGGAAACATGACTGAATGTGTGACACTGGGAATAGTAAACTGCTCACCGGGAGACTCACATAGTAGATGGATATGTGGAATGTGGACAAATGATAGAGCGCAGCAGTCTGGCTGTCATCTCACACCTCCTTGTGTTTGCTTGTTCTAAGCATTTTCCAGCATGTTTCCAGGTTTAGATAGATAAGCTTGTCCATGAGGCAAGATCTGTTACCTGCACCGCGTCTCATTTTTAATGATAGGCAGCTCTCCGTAGACACCAGATGAAACATATCTACAATTCAGCGATACACTCGGTAAATATTTTAAACTGATGAAGCGTGGCTCTGAAAGTTACTGAAAGTATAAGGCTGTGAATAATAGCAAAGATGAAACTCTTAAGTCTGCTATAAATCTAGAGGAATTGGATTTTTCTGTTCATCCTCAACACCCCTGTCATCAGTAATATTAATATACAGAGCGTTGTCATGCTCCGAAACTAAAAACTGTATCACGGAAAAATGTAATTTTCCCAGACAGGGGTTACCATGGCAACACACATCAAATGTATTTTATAGCTCCAGAACATATGTGGCCCTGTGTATTTTTTTTTTAGTAAAGGACTGTCCATGTGCAAATTGATTTTTACATGTGTTACACTCAAGCTGATCACGCATAACGCTCTGTCCAAACGCCTTTTTGACCATGATGGTGGCACTTCACCCTCCTCTTTTCCCGTCACATTAAACTCCTCGGACAGCACCGGTGCATAATTCAGAAAAAGCAGCATAGATTTTAAACCAAATGTACGAGGAGGGGTGGCGGTGACCTTATGCAGGATGCAGGATCTACCGTGCTTTTTCATCACCATCTGCAGGTCCCTGTGTACTGATTGTTGTGTCAAGCATGGGGCCACAGGGCTGTCTCATGGCTCTACTCCAATAACAATCACCAGGAGCAGGTGACATGCCACACAGATGCTAGCAGCCCAGAACCAGCCAAACAAGTTAATTAAGCCTCCAAGAGCTTCATCTACTGTACCTTCTGCATAGATAATGCGTTTGCTTCACTCATCTTCATCTGTTGAAAAACATTTTCGAATATGTGGGAAATTATTGTATCACATTATCATTCTTGCCTGTAGCCTTCCTGGATTGCTGTGCATCACACTGACCCTTGTTATTATAGGAGAATGAATACGATTACTAACAAGAAGTTTCGATTGTGAAATTACTAACAAAAACTTCTGAGTCGTGAAAACTAATTATTATTTTTGCCTGTGTGCAATCACTGTGATGTTACACTGCATAACGTATTCTCATATCAAGTCATTTGGTGTCATCTCTTGTTGGATAATCTGCTTGAATTGTTGCACAAGGCCGATTAGGGCGGTGCATTTGAGAAGCTGAGGAAAGTTTTTCCTAAAATTACTATTTGTATTAAAACAAGAGGAATTATCTCCATGGTTTCAAAGATCTTTGCTTTTCAAGATGTACAAAATGACTTGTTTTGCTGAATATTTTCACTGCATCGTGTGTCGAGTCACAGCTGCCTCTCACAGACTGATCTTATTTCCTCACAGTGGGGATGAGACAGAAACAGATTCCGAGGTGGAGGACCGCGTGGACGGCGTTAAGTCCTGGCTCTCGAAGAACAAAGGCTCCACCAAGACCCAGTCAGATGAGGGGAGCCTGAAGGGCACCAGGTTAGTGGTCATGTTCCTTCTGCATTATGACAGATTACCATGTGTTTCCCAGTGGTAACGTGGGGATAAAACTACCCACAATCCCAGGCTGAAAAAGGGCCAGGATTACCTAGGGCAGTTTGTAACAGAAAGATGAGTATTTCATGTGATTAGGTGTCATCCCTCTCTCCCAGTAATCTGTCTAATGACAGGAGGCGGGATGGGGAAATGGCTGCTGTCAAATATATTGAAGTGGCCTCTGGCCAGTTGGCACGCCTGCTAAATGATGCCTCTGCCACAGTTAGATAGATCTTCCCACTGCTTGATTGCCTCACTTCCTACAGTGTATACTGTACATAACAGCAGTAGCCAGGGGCATTGTATATGCTCCCATACTCTTGACTGGCTCCAAGGACAAAGTAGATACATTTCCAAATATCAGCTGTGAGTGTTGCACAGAATTAAAGTGTCGTATGAGTTAGTTTCACAGATTTGTTTTCTTTTTGTCTTCTGTTGGTTTTACTCTGGTGTCAACTTTATTACGTAACCCCTCAGACACGCAGCAAATGCAGATGCCAAGGAGGTGAAGGAAGGTAAGGAGAAGACGATTGACGTCAGCAAAGATGGGAAAGAAGTAGAGCAGAGCAGATCGGTGTCTGTCATGAGCTCCCTGAGCTACAGGAAGCGTTCCAACCTGAAAGACTCCATAGGTGGGACGGGCGACGAGAGCTCCCTGTTTAGCACGCTCAAAGAGCAGCCGGACATGCCGGACCACACCTCGATCCGCAAAGCCAAGTCCAAGTCTGGCGATCTCCAGGAGGACTGGAAGAAGAGCCAGGCGCAGGAGGATTTAGACGACAAAGGCTCTGTCATCTCCATGGCCTACTCCGAGGCCACCAGCAGAGCCAGGAAAGGCCTGGAGTCCCGCTGGACCTCCCGGAGCAGCCCTGAATTCGATAAGGAGTCTATGGTGTCATCGGTGGCTCCCAGCAGGATGTCTACCAGGAGGGGCATGCTGGATATGGATGATGATAATAAGTCAACTATCAGTAGTGTGAGCCGCTCCAGCCCCCGGTCTCTGCACCGCAGCAGCTCTTGGAAAGACGACAGACGCAGTAACTCGCGTTTGTCCCTTGCCCGCAGCTGTGGCCTCAGTGAATTTGGCCTGCATATGGATGATGACGACGACGACGATGATGGTGGCCGGAGTGTTGCTTTCAGCGAAGGGGGAACTTCATCTTTTAGTCCCCGCTCCCTGAGTCGTAGCTTTTCCAACCCGGCTCAACCGCGCTCCTCAGACAACAACGTAGGGGATACATCTGAAATCAAAACGGTGGCACACCGCAATTACTTAGATCCCGACTTGGAGGCGGCGATCAATGAGGTGCTGAGCTTCAAGCCCATTAAGTTCAAGCGCAGCAAACTGGACGAGTCTAGTGGTGATGAAGAGGATGACACGAAGGCAGCGGGGAGCAAAGACAGCAGGAAGAAGGGAGACGACGAGGGGCTCGGCTGCAGCACGTCCAGCCTGAGGCGCTCGGCGTCCGGCTCGGCTCTGGACTACAGCAGCCGGCCGTCCAGCATCCTGAGCACCAGCAGCTCCCGCAGTCGCAAAGATAAGAAGAGTAAAGCCTCCTCTTCCTCCTCCTCCTCCTCTTCCTCCTCCTCCTCCTCCTCCTCCTCAGATGACCGTCACAGCAGAAAGAGTTCGAGGAAGAAAAAGGCCAAGAAGTCCAAAAAGAGGTCCAGCAAGAAACCGAGCGAGTCTGAGGATTCCTCTTCCTCCTCCTCGTCCTCGTCCTCGTCCTCCTCCTCCCACTCCACCGTCTCCTACCGCAGCTCCAGCAGCGTTAAGAGGGCGCCCAAACGCCCGTCTGATGATGACGAGAAAGAGCGTGCCAGTCGTGGGTCATCTGGCAAGAAGGAATCCAAGCAGAAGCAAAAGAAGATGGATAGCACAGTGATGAAGTACCTCTACAGGGCTGACAGTGACTGATACCGACAGAAGAGGTGATGCTTGGTGTGATAACAAAAAAAAAAAAACCTGGAGCCTGGCATAACTCAAACTCACTCAGGATCTTTCACTTACTTCACTAACTTAGTTTGCTGTGTTTGTTCTGACACTGTATATAACCCCTAATGCTGACTTCTGCGAGATAAGCCGTAACTGCATTATTCAAAAGAAAGAGCACGACACTCATCTACTTGTTTCATTCTTGCTCCCATTTGTCTTCATTTAAAAAGACCAGCATGGTGAAGTTTGCATGACTGACACACTCTAGTCACTTCTGTGTTGTTTCTAAATTCTTTGATAAACAGCAGCTGATACAGTGCTTGCATAGGAGCTACACGGTAATCCGTTATTGTAATTGCCTGTCATCAGAAAAAGCGACGTTATGTTTCTGTTTCTTCTTTGTAAAGATGGATTACATCTCTCCAAATGTGAGTGTTCCCTCCTAATGGTGTGTTTGATGTCGTTATAAGAACATAGAGAGAGGTGTCTGGCTGAGGCTGTCCATCCACAACAAACAGATGTTGGCAATGAGTCAAAAACTAAATTACACCATTTTTTTTGCCTCAACGTGTCAACTGAGAAGAGTTTAAAGAGGTGTGGCGTGACACTTTTCCATCGCAATTAAAATGCCAAAATTAGCTCTCGGCTTCAAAAGCTGTCTATTTTCAAAGTTGTTTTATTCACAGTTTGAGCATCTCTTGTTCCTGTGTGATTGTAAAAAAAAAAATGCCAGTAGCTTGTTGGTTGTCCTTGAATATGATTTTGCCTCTCCACTTGAACAGTGGCTCTTGGGTTAATTAGAGTAATGTGAAGGTTGGGTTAGTGGGCTAAACGTGTTAATAGCTTATATATGCTCCTGCCAACAAAATGATTGCTGTCATGATAATAATAAACACTGGTTTTAGTCTGTGTAAGACAACTGTAAAACTTCCATACTTACACATACTTGTAAACATTTTAGTTATAGCACCAGCCACGGTTTTGCCAGAGGAAGCACAGACAACTATAGGAGTTTTCACAGTGGACACACAAAAAAAATGATGGACCCGGCTGGGATGCACTTTGTTTGCCTGTGTTTATATAAATTGCACATTTTTCTTACTTACTGTACAGTTGATTGTATGAGTTCATCTCATACTGACAGACAGGTGTCAGTTTTGTCTGGACAAACTTTCTTTTCTATCTTGTGACAGCAAATCAGAGCTGTCACAGCCTTCCAAAAAAGAAGAGACGCAGCCGTTTGTGTGACAAGGCTAGAACGCAGAGTGCTTCAGCCTCCTTCGAATATCTAATACTTCACAATACACAGGTGTCAGGTTGTAGATTGCTGTGTGCCACATGCAGACAGTTCCTATTGCTATACATGGGTGCTAAAGGACAGGGGTTTTTTTGTTTGTTTTTTTAGCTTGCTGACTTCAGGGTATGTCATAAAGAGCAGTGCTGATGGCAGCAAAGGCTGCAGCTTTAACTACAGAGCACAGTATTCTTCACAGCCACACTATAGGTTATTGACCTTATCAGTGCTGAGTTAATCTCTTGCACTATCTGACCTGACATTTACTTTATTAACCGCGTACACTTACGAATATATGGATTTATCCTGGAAACACTGTTTCATCTGGCATCATGGACTAATAATATTTGTGATTTCCTTATGTACAAATTAAAAAATGAATCACGACACACACATGCAGTATGTTGTGCATGTTTTAGGGGATATGTTATTTGCTGCCTGGGGCAGAATGTAATTCTACTGCCTGAACTGCTTGTGCCCATGCCATACACAACAACTTAGTATCTAATGGTTTGTCTGTATGTGTTTTGACCCTCACAGCCCTCCTGTGTACCGGAGACACCTGAGTGCTGGCAGATCTGATGAAGACAAGGAGGTGGACAGTGACTCCAGCAGGCAGCCGCCGATGCCGAGCGACAGCGAAGGCTTATTGGCAGAGAGCACATCGTAACCCGACGGCAGACAACCTTGTGCTTCCAGTGACATCAAACACACAAAAGAGACACAATCCTTTCCCCCCAGTTTTCACCACCACTTCCCAGCCACGAAGAACAGAGAGGAGTCACACAATGAACACTGTTTTTGAATCGCTTAGCCCGGCCATTTCCATCTTAACTTCACTTATCGTAGAGCAGCCATTCACACCGTGGAGTGATTTTGCTCCCATGGCTTAAGTGTGCTTTTTCTTTTTCTTTCTTATTTAAACAGAACATACTGAATAAGTCGGTCTATACTGAACAGTAAAGTTGCGCAGTATCAGAGGACCCTAATAGCTGCTGCTGCTTTATTTATAAGAGCTGCTTTTCAGGCAAATTGAAGCACTCCTCTGCATTCTCCCCTGACTACTCCGATAGCTCTGCCAAGAGGATTTAGATAAGCCCGCTCAGGCTGGACTTCTCCAAGAAGGTCTGACCAACTATTAAGACTGTTCTTATCTCTTCCCCATTAATGTGGACTAGCGTGGTGGGAGGAATTAACCCATTTTCAATTAATTATCCCACTGTAAGTTAAAACGTGATTTTGTTCCAAGCTCAGATATCCATCATTTGAGCAAAAGTGATGCGAGGTCATGATTGGTGACATGAGAGATAATTCATTTTTATCATGATAATGTTTTAAGATGACAGACCCCCTCCCCCTTTGAAATGCTGAGAAATTATTTAAAGCTAAATCTGATTTAAGAGTGTGTATATATAGTATGGATAGATATCTAATGTTCTATGTGGAATCAAAGCCTATTCGTGAACATGATGTTTGAGTGAAATACGATTTTCTAAAGTTAGTAAGAAAAGTATAAGTTTTATGTCATATCCTTATTTTATTCTTATCTGTAACTGGAATGCATGATGGGATGTGCTTTGGCTCTTCTGAGGCTCAGTCATGCTTTTGTCCACTTTCATATTTCTGAAAGTTCAAAGGGAATGCATTTCTTTGCCATTATGAAGAGGCTTTCTGTAGAGCTTTTTAAACCTTGGATATGCAGAGATGCAGAGATGTATGGTGTCTTTTTTTAATGCACAAACACTGGATTTTTTTTTTTAGTGTATAATGGGAAATTAAGGGTCCTTCAAACATCATATCGTAATATTCTCAGATTGGCTATAGAGTATACTAAAGTCAGTTTTTATGATCGAGCTGCAGATTTTGTTACAGGTGTCCAGGTCCAGTACAGACTGTCTTGAATTGAAGAAAATGCTGTCCATACTGGTTCAATCTGTGAAATAATTACATCATTTCCAGGGCATCATGCTCGTTCTATTTCAAGGTGCCAAAATTTGAAAATAAAGAAACTGGAAACTTAACTTTATGCAGAATGAGTTTTTTTATATATTCACCCTGCTGGGGAATTACAAACAGGAAGCTTCTGGTTTATTATTTACTTAACCACCCGTGTACTCTCTATTACCTCATCAAAAACTGCCAAAAAGAAAACAGCTTAAATTAAAGTCACTCTGCTATTGTAATGGAAAACCTTTATTTAATTTCAGACAGCCAGGTGTTCAGCATGTTGCTGTCCAGACACATGAATGAAATACGTGGTTATTTTCTATATTTAGCCTTACAGAATGGTAATTATGTCTAGGTTGATTTGAATAAGGAAGCATATACAGTATATGTGCATGTGGTGCGCTCCAAAAGTCTGACTTGCTATTTGCATATCTTCTCAGAAGAGGCTAATCTGCATTTCATGTCTTATTTTCTCTCTTTTTTTTCTTTGCTTCAGACATGAATATTAATGTGGGACACACAAAACTTTGATGTCAGTGATTCAGAATATAGTTGTTTAATGAAGAAAAATATATTGTAAGTCTCATTGCCTCTAAATTCGAGTTGCTGCATTAGACAAAAGTTTGTACACTTCATCATATCTTTTAAAAGGCTTGTCTATTTTCATTATTGAAAGATCATCATTTGTAACATGAGTGATTTTGGAGGGGTTTTTTTTAGTGAATAAATTCCACTGTTTGTTTACAGAATTGATGTTGGCTTGCTGTAATTGCACAGAGGTGTGATGATTTGGATGCAGTTTTGTTTCATATTCAGAAAACTGCCAGAGAAATTGGGGGTTAGAAGAGAGGCAAGACAGTTTTAGCAAAAACAAGTCATTGATGTTTTTGATTAATTTTAGCTCATCTAGCCCAGAGTAGCTTCTCGTCATTCCCATCCACTTCTCCCAGGAGATTACAGAGGAAACAAACAATTCATAGAAATCATTAATTCTGAGGAGTTGGAAAGGCTGACTGAACATTGCTCACACTACCTTGCAATACTTGGTTGTTAATATAAACTGCTGCTCAGCTACACGGTTCAGAACCAAGCTCGGGGCAAATTCAGGAAGATCAAAAAACCCAGAGCAAGCGCAGTCTTCCTCCCCACATCAATCTCTATTCTACATAGGTGCAGCTTACCTTGATTCAAAGGGATTGATGGTTTTAGATTACCACCTTGGTTGACACTCACTCTCAGTTTGTTTTGCTTTTAAGAATCCCCTATTTATCCAACCAATCTGTAATCCTCAAACCTACACACACCCTGTTTTGGTATACTTTTCTCTGCCAGGGAGCTTTTGCTGTAATTTCACTTCACTTGCGTGCACCCTCTGGGTGGCTGTATGTTTCTGCTTAAAGGCTTTCCATTGAGTGACAGATTAAATTCTGCTCCCGATTTTACTTATTTTGGCTCTAACACTGTTTCACAAGCCACTGGAGCAGGAAGTCATTAGCTCGACAAAGCCAAGCAAGTCTGTGTTTACGATGCCACCCTCCCTGTTATTTAGACGGAATGGTTTGGCCACAGATATTTTGCTGCACTGAAAGTATAATGCTGTGCTTCTGTGGACAGGGCTGCTCTACACAATAATGTGGAATGCCCACAAGCTTAACAATGCAGCCCATTTGCTTATTGCTTAGAATACTGAGCATGTCACTTTCTCATTTCCCTTTCTATTTCATCAGAATGAAACTGTGTATTTTTCCTCAACATATTCATGGAAAGCGCATGTCTCCTCCAAGATTATTCGGTGCCAGTAAGGACAAAGATGCACCTTTTTGAAATTTCAAAGCAGATGGAGAGTAGCCAAACTGAGTCAGAACTGACTCTTACATAAAACCTGTGTGCCAGTTTTTTTTTTTTTTTTTCTATAAGCAGCTCTTTTCGCCAAGCAGCTCCACATTCTGACCTTGGTTGGAGGCCACCCGCCAGGCAGTAAAATATGTGGGGGTACTGTTAGAGGGGAGAATGTGTTTATCAGGCATCATCCTCAGCTATTAGCACTCCTGGTTTTCTGCTGGATGCCTGCTGTCAATAAAGCACTGATTGGAGGCACTGGGACACTGCCTGCAGAGACCAGGTGAGGAGGCAACATTCATTTGCAATTCTAAGATGAAAAGACGCAGCAGAGTGAGCTGCTTGGGTGCCTCATTGTTTGCACATATCATTTCCACTCTAATGAACACTGCACAGTAGTGGGCCCTTGTAACAAGGCTCAAAGGTAGGCTCAAACATTGTTTACATTTTGCATAGGTCTTTTCAGGGCCTGGGGAACATTAAAAAGCATTTTTCTTTTTCCTGTCTGGGACCTACCGTTAAAGAGAATCAGTTTTGGTACCCGCAGCAAACGACACATCTTTGATTTTTTTTTTTTTTTTCATGCCACTCCTCATACCTAAGCACAGAGTAAAGCTTGAAAACAAATTTCTAAAAAATCCTTGGAGTGGAAAAAGGAACTGTAGTGTCTATCACCAATTTCAATGTTGGATTTGTCTCTCTATCTTCCCTCCACAGTATGCAGGTGGCCAAAGCCTCCTGCTGTGCTCAGAGCTGTTCAGTGCTGAGTGTCCCTGCCAAAGGAGAGTTTCTGCCCCTGTTGCTGGTGTGTGTGTGTGTGTGTGTGTGTGTGTGTGTGTGTGGGAGGGTGAGGGTGAGGGGGAAAATGAAGACTTAAGGAAGCACTCTACAGCAATCCACGACATCTAAGGGATTTGCAAGGGGTGTAAATGGCCCTTCCTCGTGGCCTCTCTCAGTGGGTAAGTGTTGGAAAGATCATTTACCTGTTTCAGAAACACCCAGAGCACTCACTTCCTCACCGTGATGTGATTTCATCTATGATGGCTTTGGCTTCCCCTTGCTATTATGTTTTTAGGTTTAAAACCCTTGTTTCAAGATCACAGCTTCTATGATCAGCTCTAACATCATATCATGTAACCTTAACTTAAAATATATCTTACACAAAGTCACAATATGCTTTGGTCTTATTCTCTCAAGGTAGAACACACTGAAAAATCTCCAAAACCAGGATTTCATATTGAATGATGGGTCTGGTGGTATGTTTGTCCTCCTCAACGATATACTGTATACACACTGTATGCTTTGTACATATGATTGATGATAAGTTGTAACTGCTCTGCATGTGCTGACATTTATGGATTGTAGTCGAGATGACACTCAGATTTGGGAATGACACTCCTGCACCTGTAAGAATTTCTGAACCCCCCCTCTGTGTTTTTTAGCCGCTCAGTGGTGGAGAACAGTCGGGGGGAGAGGAAATGTTTGCGCGCGTGTGTGTGTTGGATTTCTGCTGCAAAACCTAAAAGGCTTTATTTTCAAGGCCAAATGGCCCATGACAGAGCAGTGCTATTGCAACAGTATTTTGCATCTCTTGGATGTCTCTTCTCATTAGCTCCTCACTATTGTGGAAGTGCAAACTTTATTGTCCATATCAATTAGTGCCCAAACAGATGGGGAGGGTTGACATAGGTGGGGGGTGCTGAGAGGAGGCTTGTGTTGTGTAGGAGGCTACAGCTGTAGTTGTGCTTCCTTCTTACACTGATCCATGTAGTGATAAGTTACTAAAGCCCTCTTATCTATGTATTTTTCTCTGCAGCTACACTCATGCATTAAGACCCATTCCTAATGACCCTTGAATCTCCAGATCCCACTTCCAACCAGGAGGCCATGTTGCTTCCTGTGAGCTGCTGCCAAGCTGTCCAGTTCCACTTCACAGTCTTCAGATTTCTACATGAGCTTGTCTCTGTCCCAAAGATACATCGAGTGGCTGTTACTAATTATTTCAGACGTTCTCTCTGGCTCACACATTCACATCACATTCAATGAAGAAATACATTTTTGATTGAACCCTTGAAAGTAATTCATGCTTTAGGATGCTGCAGGTCTTTAATATAATAAAGTAAATGGGTAAAGTTTGAAAATAAAGTATGAAAACATACATCGTAGTGACTTTACCAGACACTTCAGCCCTGTAACTCCACGAGTCATTGCACTGAGAGATAAAAATCTTCTCGACTTGGTGCCAGCACAGCTTGGTGATCTTTACCACCAAACTCATATATACAGCACAAGGCCTAAAAACTGATTAATAGCAGGAATTAACTATGCATCTAATTGCAGAATTTCATAAGCATAACTCACTCAGCAGATGGAACTCATTGGTGTGTTTGGAGTCACTTTATATAAACCCCTGGGTACTGCACTGCATCAGTGCCTGGAGGAACATATTCCCCTCCAAACTGGGGCTTATTTAAACTAATACAAAAGCCTAGTGGCATTTTTGGCTCTGAACCTGTGTCATTGAGTCTTGGCATGTGCAGCATAAAAATGCTCTGCTGGAATCTATAGTACCAGATTTGGATGGCTGCCGTAGGCCATATTCATATCACTGCTGTCATGTGGTGGAGACATCTTTACCCACACAGTATAACCTTTCTGTATAATATAACAACTTTGTTTGGCTGAGGTGTTTCTAAGTTGGAGAAAAGGTCAGTAAAAGCCCCATAGATTGAGATGTGTTTTGTCAAAATAAAGCAGGTCTAGGTACTGTATCAATACTGTAAAAGTATCAAAGCTTCAGTTTGTGAAGACGCTGCCAGGATTTCTCTAACTTTGTGATGTCACATCAATGCAGTCGCCACCCTATCCATGTCCACCTGCCCAGCTTCTCTTCTGATTGGCTCACCAACTTGTTAACAGAACTCCAGAATACTGGAAAAGAGTAAAATATGGGACCTTTAAATATTTTGTACTTACAAAGTTCTATGGAAAAAGAATAAATAAAAAATGTTTTGGATATTTTTATTTAGTGAAGAGAGAAGTCTCAGAATCATTATATAAAGGCGATGATATCAAAGAAATGATCTATTTTCAGAAATGAACCCCATCAAAGAGTGGAAAAGTGAAAAGCTGGATGTTTTTCTGGATCAAACATGCAGTAGTGCAGCTATGTCTTTGTTTTTAAATGCACCCAACAACAAATAGCTTTATATCTGTATATCTGGATGTCTGATGTGAAGTTTTACGTTTTCATTTTATAGTGATTGGCGGAAAGATATTTTTCCCCCTCACATCTGATCCCTGAATCTAATACATCATTTCTTCTTCCATTTCAACTTAACCCTGCTGGAATTGGGGGAAAGCAATTTAAAGCCATAGCCAATTGGAAGACCTTAAACTGTTATTCATGACGGAGAACCAATCAACATCCAACAGTGAGGTATTGAATAGAGATGATCAGGTGCTGAATAGAAATTTGAAAATGCACAAAGTGGTAAAGTGGTGCCTCAAACATATCCAGAGATTGACAGTCGGACACTGAGCGAGTCAGACAGGATACTAATGTCTCTCCTGTCGCTCGGTCTTTCCTTTTAGCAGGGTCCACCTCACTGCTCATGTGGGACTGAGTGACTGACAAGCCACTGACATTTACAATCTCTCGCCCCCAACCTGTGGGCAAAGCAAGCCAGTATCAAAATGTGCTGTGCCCTGGATGGTTTGAGTCATCATTAGTGGATTTTTATATGGTATGCACACACATCATTATTTTTTGCTGCTTCTTCATTGTTCTCTGGTGATAGTGTATCTGTATCTGCTCTCGCTGTTTGGTTGCATTCACTCGTAATTAATTATTTCTTAGCAAGATCATCATAGAATGCTATTTATGGCCAGATAAAATAAAAAAGGAATTGGCTGGATATTTCTCCATCTACCTCTCACCCTGAAGGTAATCATTCTTTCTTGCCACAAGTCATTACAACAGAGTGACCCTACAATAACTTAATGATTTGGAATACAATCTATGGAGGAAATAATATCCAAATGGTGGTGATATGAATTCATAAAGATAATAAATATTCTAAAAAAGAAAGAAAAAATGATTTAACCTGAGTACTGATAGATGCAGGCTCTATTTTGGAAACGCACTGTACTGTATATAGCAATTTCCATGTGACTTATATCACAAAGTCTAGCAATGTTGCTAGGAGACTTTATGTCCAGGCAAATGTTAGACTAATAGGCACTGAATTATTCAGTATCAGTAATGGAGGTGATGCTGTTAAGAAATGTTATATCAGCATGGAGGGCCTATTTTCTTCCAGAGACCTTTGCGAGTATAAAAATGGGCTGCATCACTGGAAGTTCAGGTGAATCCATTTATGTATAATTTCCTCACCTTCATCTCTGGCAGTGCTCATTGAAGGGCATGCAGTCAGAAGTGCTTCAGTGTTTTCTCTGCTCTTTTCTCTTTCCCAGGCTGCCACCCAAGCTACTGTATGGTACGTGCTGCACACAGTCTTATTCTGGTGGTGAAAATTAATCTATACTGCCTGTCCACCTGCAACAGGCCTCATATAATACAAGGGCACATGCCTTTTTTATTCACTTCTTCCTGCGGGGGCCAAACATACAGAGACATCTAATTTAAAGCTGTCGTCTCTCGCTATCTGCTGTTTCCCCGGCTAAACAATACAGCATTTCAATGAGAAGGTAAGCGCTTGCTTCCTTTGTGTGCTTTACTTAGAGGAAGAGACTCTGGTTTCCCAAAGACATGAAAGATGTGAGTCCAAATCTTCAACATTAGAAATGATCAGATGATAAGAATTAATTACATTCCTCCTACAGTAGGTTGCACCATTAAAACCAGTTACCAGTTTTAATATTGAGGCACTGCCGTAGAGCTATAGGAGGAGATCTGAGGGGGATTAAAAGGAATGTCAGTCACCTTATAAGTAGAATGACCAAAAGTTCCCCTTTGTTAATCCACCACCCTCCACTCAGTCCTTTAGTAGCAGAAAAAATGCAGGGACACAACATTTTTGTCTAGTTTATCAGAGTCATGTATCCTTTATCTGATGGAGGTTGGTGCCTGTATAAACCTATGACCCTGACCATGGCTCTGAAACATCAGCAGCCTCACTGTGCTGTGTGTGGACGAATCCACGGTGCTGTCCTTGGTGCTGAAGCAGCAGATGGATTTCTAATTGTGTCTTCTCCTCTTCGTCCCACCCCTCTGTCACTCTTGTATCCTTTATACATACTATAAATACTCACTGGGTTCTATATTGTAGCATCTGCTCTATAGTGTCACAGCCCTCATGATCAAAATAACAAGAGGACCACAGAGACACACGGCAGCCTGTCTTCTCCAATAACATTCACTTAATATTTCCACGATCCTTCAGCAGCGTTTGTGTTCCACTGTTCCCCAAGACATTTTGTGAAGTCTTGGCTTCAGAAAAACCAGAACTTGGCGAGGAAGCTCCAGGCAAGAGCACAGGAAAACAAACAGAAAAGCACGAGTTAGGGCCAAAATGAAGTCTGTTATGAGTGGCTAAGAAGACAGTTGTAGTAGTGGGAGAAGGACAGTAACTGGATAAAATCTGATTCTACAATTAAAAATGTTAACCCAGCCCCCCTGCACTGTCTCCCTGTCCAGAAGTATCAAATCATTTACTGTTTGTTTTACAGTATTGCTTATGAAGCAGGACTTTTGTTGTTTCTATAACTTGGAGTTGGAAGAAAATAGCTCATAGCCTTTCTCATGAAAATAAGCGACTGTTGACATGATGAAAAATACAGCGTAAGTGCTTCTTTGAGGTTGAGAAAAGTGCTTATTATGTTTAGGCAGCGCCAGCATGTACTGATAAGTAAGTGGTGGAGGTGAAAGTACAGTGTATTTGCCGGAAAAGGCGGAGCCGTATCGCGGGCCTACATCACTGTGACACGCTCCAAACACAGCTGAAACACTTGATTGCCCCTTTCCATTTTCTCGACCCACCATCATTACATCAGTGACAAACATATATCTGACATATCCACGACTGAAATGCACCATTTATCTACTCTTATCTACACATAGTCACATATCCCTCTACAACTGCTGTGTAATCAGAGATATCTCTAAAAATAGATAACCACATTTAGAATAGGAACTTACCGGTATATAAACTATAATTAGATATGTGTAGAGGAGTGTAAGGCCTGGCATCAAATTCTAAGTAATTAACATGATCATTCAGACTATTTCAAACATTTCTTATGAAGTATTAACACAAGAAACTTCACATCCTCTTTGAAGTATATGCTCTGTTGTCCCAGGCGATGATGTGGGTCATATATAACAAATCGAGGTGGCAATCCCAGTTCACATCTGTTTTCAGTTGCTTTTAATAGCTTTTTAACTTTCACACTCAATAAATCAGCACCACATTATGCAGGATTTCACATCGTGTGGCATCTATTGGAGTTTTGTGGGAACTATTCAGACAGACAAATGCAGTAAGACTTGAGAGAAACAGCAACACAAATATTGTTGCCACAAGTGGAAGCTAGAAATCAGTGCTGAGATATCATAAGAAATTAAAAAAATGATTGACTGATGTCAGTATGTAGGAGGATGTCTTCTGAATTTCTAGCATCATGTTTTTTGGGGGGGATTTTTTTGGAACATCAGAAATAGCTGTCACTCACGGGTTCATTTCCATTCATCCAAAAATACTCCAGTTACCGCAGAACTAGGCTACACTTCTGTAACCACTGGCAGATTCTACCTGATGGCTCCATAAAAAGACGGTTTGCTGTGCTGGGCTCAGTCTGCATACGGCACCGATGGATCATTGCTACAGTCACTATTTAGACACAGTTGTCTCTTAACCAAACAACACCAATATCTTTCCACGTGTGTCACAGAGAAAATGAATACTGACTTTTTAGTGTGTCAACTTGATGGAAAAGTTTCAAGGGCAGGTTACACCATCCTGACTTTGTCTGGCCGTGCTAATAAATTAACGTCAACTAGAGTTATTCCAGTTAAATGTGTCTGATGCAAGTTTATCTGCTGACATGTCTGACCTGTACACCAAGTGTCTTGCTTGTTAGAGGTATAAAGTTTATATATAGGAGACTCTGTCACCAGGTAGTCCCAAGGGATGGTGGCTGCTGCAAATCTCAAAGTGGCTGCCTCAAAATCGAGCGGTCTAGGTGATGGATGGCCTCGGGCATGATGTATAACTGCTGTTCTCTTCCCACAGGCCTGTATGGGTTGTGTTTGGTCAAGTGACCTCCGCTTCCTGTGAATCGCTGCTCGTCCCTGGAGTCCCGATTTGTTGTCTGGGTGTAAATATGATCCATGGTACTCCATGGCAGATGCTGAATGATGGGCCTCATTGTCCGTGGGATGGAAATCAGATTCTCCAAGCTTTGGTCCTGCAGCCTTTGCACCGAGTCACACTCATCAGTACAGCAAGGATTCTCTCCCTTCATACTGCTGTGCAGTGTTATGTGGAATAAAGAGATGTAAGAGATAATCATTTTCAAAGGACACTACAACAGAACATAAGCATTGAACCAGACCTACAGAGAGTTTCATATCTTTTCTCTGTGTTTGTGTCCAAAACTAAGATTCCTTCACCATGTGTCACTATGAATTCACATATTAATCTCTAACTGCTAGACAGTTATATGCTATGTATGAACAGGGAGTGACATAGCGGTTCAGGTCTGTTAGAAAACAAATTCACCTATGCAGCATGCCCTTTCAGTGCCCAATCAGCCAGCGGTCATAACAATATATGTAATTTCTCAGTATGACATCAATTAATGTTACGATTCTTACTCTTGCTGCTGTGCACTACAGTGCCTACCACACCACTAAGTAATGGGTCACTGAACTTCCATAACAGAGAGAACTGCCAGGCGCTGACACAATACATTTTCCCCTGCTATAGCTACTCTGGTAAATACGCACACTGAGAAATTAGATTTGGCAGGTCATTCAACTCTCCCCCTGGGGATCAGCAACTTTGTGCCTGCAATATTATTTATTTATTTATTTTTTTGTTGTTGTTGGAGTTTATTTTGGCTTAAAAAACAGTCCACCTCAAATGCTCCAAGTATTTCTCCGATTTGACCATTTCCTTTAACCTCTTCAAATCTTGCAAGGCAGTGGCAGGAACGAAAAACACGTGTAAAGCCTCCCCCGCTAATCAAAAAGAATGTAAGGTAACATTACAATTTCATCCTTGACTTGTGAACGTTTCCAAACCCCACTCTTATTGCTGCCAGTGAACAGAAAAAAAAAAAAAAAATTGAAATTGAAGTGCTACTACACCTAGGTGGAATTTCACATCACAAAACATTTTTAACCAGGTTTTTATCACATCATTCTGGCTGACAAATGAGAGCAAAAGAAGTAAGAAAACGGCACCAGAAGGTGTTAAACTTGAAGTTTGCTGCCTCTAATTAAATGATGGAGGAGCTGCTGCTTCTTTTGCTCCACTGCTCAAGTACATTTCAGTGGCATTAGCCTCACCTCCAACTTTGCCCAGAGCTGGTGGCACTGCTGGAGGATGCAGTCCTGCTCACAGCTCTCCCAGATTATTCATGTATGTCCACTGCAGCTCCCTTGGCAACAGCAAAGGGAAGGACCCAGTCATTCAACACATGCTGCTCTTACTGCCGAGGTGCTGCTCTCTGAGTAACACGCACAGCGGTACCTCATTCCATTTAAAGTTTGAAGGTATTACTGTGTCTTTTAATAATTTGAGTTCAGTCCATTCATCATTCATCAGTACTCTGACCCATTAATGCCACCACTGCAAGCTACAGACATCACAAAGGAAAGCTTTGTCATCTGACATTTTCTGTTTTCACAAATCCACCTCCACGCTTTGTTTACTCTGTGAAGCAATCAGCACTGCTGACATGACAGAGACAACTTGATTGTCTGCCTGATTAAATAAGCCTTTTCCTATTTTGTCTTTATTAGGCTCACTAGATACACACATTCTTATTGTTTTCTAATATGTTATAATTTTAGCTCTCATATTAAGCCGCCTGTTCCTGTTTTTTGTTGACATAATCCTTACAAGGTTTGACATTTTAGTTGCCCTGGGCAACCAAAATCTGATAAATCACAGTGGCTCTGACAGGGGAAAAACTCCCAAACCTGAAGATGTTAGAGGGACACATTGGTCTACACAGTGATGTCATTACCAGATGATTACCTCGTTGTGGTGATTTTCATCTGCATTAATGGCACCATTACTGCTCGGTTGCTTAAAGGGCAAAACCGCCAATTTTACACCTGAAGGTCAGGCTACCTGTCACCGGGAGGACTACTCAACCTGTGAAAACAGTTGTATAATGTCTTCCGTGGCTCTTGGGACCTTTTCCAAAAAAAGAACCAGTAGTTCTGATGGTGTCATCAGGGCTGCGGCTGTGTTGCACTCTGGTGTGGTTTGAAAGAAGCTGCCACTGCAGCTGCTGAGTGCACTGTGTGAACTGTAGGGTCCAGGATTTTTCAAGCTGAATACAGGGCTGGTTTATGATGCTTTGAACTTGAAATGCTGCATATTTGACTTTAAATGCATCAAATTAAAGCATGAATGACTTTTAATGGCATCAGTACTTCCCTGTCCAGTACTTCCAGTTCATGACCAAACACCTGCAACATCCTCAGTTACTATTAAGTGAATATTAGCATGCTCACATGTAAAGCAATACATGAACCTCAGAGTCTCTTCTCAGAAATGTTTTACTTGATTGCTACAGCTTGTGGAAAACTAGTATTTCATATTGATCATTAGTGAATAACATGCAGAAATACAGTGCAAAGTCTGCACTGTAAAACGTTAAAACAAGTTTTTGTTTTACTACAGTATAAACAATGCTCACTTTGCAATCCTGTTGATCTGTAATGACTCTGCCTAGTGTCTAAATGTCTCTATTTATACAAAACAATTATTTGAGTTGAGAATGATCATGTTTAGGTTGCATTGAGACAGTTAGGAGCTTTCCATCCTCTATTTTCCCTGGAGTCCAAAACATTGTCAATGAGGAGGCTCATGTTGGATAAAATCCAGTGTAGTGATATGATTGTACAAATATGCACCTGCTTATTTGATCCTGCTACTCAGCGTGTGAGCAGAGGGATCAAATAAGCAATGACCACATTAACCAAATTTAAATTGAGTGAATGTGATTAGAATTTAATTTCATAAAGCAGGGTCATTTCATACATACAAAAAAAAAATACAATGTGGTTTCAAGCTAAGCTGGGAGCATACAAGAAGACTGCTTGCTTTGTTCATGATAGGAAAGGTCCGTCTCTCTCACACACACACAGGACACACACACACCTACCCGAACACAAAGCCAGGGTGATTTGTGTATAAAGTGGAAGGCATCCTGCTGTTCCTCCAAAATTACATTCTGGCAGGTGTAAAAATGTGCTCTGCGAGAACACTCCACGCAGGTTGATTGTACACCTGCTTGGCTATTTTACAGGAGCCATTCATGCTAGCAAAGGCGCTGGGCTTCCTCTGAGGATCTCTCCCTGGTCTCAAACCATCGAGCTCTGAGCCTGCCAGCATGATAGAAAGCTCATCATGTTAATTCAAAAGCTAACTGAATCAGCCGTAGAATTGTATTTCTACCACACAGGTGAGCTTCATTAACTTTTTTTTTTTTTTTTCCTCAGCTCGGTTGCACTGGCAGGATTCTCACTAACTTTCATTTTGCTCCCCCTAAAATGCAGCAAATAATTAAATTTGCTGGGTAAAATATTGACTTTCCAGAGTCACATAAATATGTTGGTAACATCTATGAGAACACAAATGGCTGCTCCTGCTATACCAGTACCATCGATTTATGTGTTGCTGAGCTGGCCGCAGAAATGTCTATACTAAAATGTGGACACAGAAATTCCCTGGACTGACTAGGAACACCATCCTACATGCTTCAGCTCTCTACAAACACCATTCTGCTGGCGCCAAGCCACCTGCATCCGCCCCAGTAGCAAATGATGGTGATACCTAAAAAGATGAACATGCCTCTGGAGGAAACTGGTGGTTAAGGTGCAGGCCTAAGCATTGTTTTTTTTCATGCACAGGCTATGTTGCTTCATGCAACGTCTTTTTTTTCACATGCATTATCATAAATTTACCAGAAGTTTCCAGCCCAAAAATGCAATATTGTAATGGTCGTCTGCACCAGGTCATAACATTGTTAAGCTCTTTCTCCTGCACAGTGTTATCAGATTCATGGTCATTTCCTTTGTATAAGATATGGTGTCTGCAGCTGTTTCAAATAAAAATCTATGGAAATTTACAGCTAAAGGCAGTTCTTTTTCCCCCCGTTAAGTTTATTTTCACACTCTGTGCCAGATATCTCCTCACCAGCACTACAACCCTCCATTTTTTATTCCTATCTATATTTTCAAGGCTTTTTACTGAGGGGTTTGTTCATATCTGATTCACAGGCTGATTTATACAACATGTTATTCCTAAAAACTTGCCGAAAATTATTTTTTTCAGTGGCTGTTGACAACATTGCATCTGATTTTTGGAGTGATAAAAAGATATTTGAAAGCTCTCAAAACCCTTTGACTCGAATATATATAATGTCAAGAAATTCAAACAAGACTTTTGAACCCGTATTTATTACGTGTTTGGGTTTATGTTCTGACATTTCATATGGATTATATGGAATATATGCATATTGAATTATCTAATGTCTCATTTGCATATTTAAACATAACATTTCTGAAGACTTATATGCAGTTAATAATACGCTTAGTGATGAGCCTCACCTTTTAATTTACCTTGAATGTAAATGAGTAGATGTCTCATGTCTCACTATTTATGTTTTCACCAAGTCAGTTGACAGATAAGATAAATACAGAAATAGAGAATAATAGAGAAACAATTTATATGTTAAATTATTTTATACTATGAATAACTGATAATAATATCAATAATTGATACATTTTCAAAATTTCTCTAAAAAAATGTACTTCAGTTTCAGACCAGCACTTTCTTCTGGTTTCATCAGCTACTCTTTACATGATATAGTATAGTTAAATACACTATACCTTAATAAAACATGCACAGTGGATTCTCTGATGATGAGACAGACTCTAGATGGTTGCAAGTAAAAATTCAAAAGTGATATTGACAAGTTTCAAATTCAGCTTCAAATTCAGTACCAGAATGTAAAAGGTTTATTTTGTGCCGCAGGGCCCCAAGTCTTAATTACCAGTCACACCCAAACGTCCGAGTCACACTGTTTATTTTTGGACCTGTTCAAACAGTGCTATCTGCTGAATATTAATGGTGCACTCCAGGTTCCACACAGGTTAATATGCGTCCTTTCTGATGAATAACTAAGGGCTAATGTTTAATGCATAAGACCTGCTGCTCCCTGCTTGGGGCTTTGTCGTTGTCTCGGGTGTCCATGTTGGAAAGTGTTGGGAGTCACCATCAGGAATGAATGTCTAAAATACTGTAATGTCTCAAGGGAAGTTTTCACCCCAATGTCACATTAACAAGAGTAATAGTCTTTACTTTGCCGCTTTGAATCACATCAGCAACTGTGATTGGCCATTTGGTGCTATAACTTAGCTGTTCCCATTGTTGCCCATCAGGTCTCTCTGTATGTGCTGCATAGCAGCATGCTCTAGGCATTTGATGTAAATACTCCCACCATTCTGGATGTACTCAGAGTACATTTCTCTACACTTTTAAAGGCACTGTAAACTAGCACATGCCTCTCCATCGACATAGCCTACTCTATGGAGGCCTCATCTCTAGACACTGGGAGAGATGGTGGCTGGAGAGGCAGAGTGAAATAATGGAGGGAATATATGAAAATGGCCAGAGGCGCTGCATTGTTAGCTAGCTGAGTGAAGCTGCTTTGCTGGAATAGTTAGCAGACCCCTGTGCAGCCAATCCATGTAAACAGAATATTTATTTCATCGTCGTGTTTGGCATGTAGGACTGCTCCAACTCAAGGAGGAAAAAAAAAAGCTGCACATGGATTTATTTCACCGTCTTTACTCGCAGAGTTGGGCTTCCGATCGCGTGTAAACCTTTCCCTGCTTATTGATCAGTCGGTGTATCGATTCAAGAGAGCATGTCAGCCAAAGACGCTGTTGTTAGTTTGTTGATGAAAACATTTTTTTTGCTACTCAGCTATTCAACACGGATGAGCAATTTGAAATGCGCTCTTTGTGGATGCTGGGAAAAAATTGCATTGTTTGTGTGTGTGTGTGTCTTTTGTGTTCGGTCCTATCTTGTGATGGCACATGTCTCGCCACATGTTGTGAGTGCTCCCACTGAGCTGTAATAACACACCTCAGTGCTGTCTGAAATATTCATAGCCAGGTAAGCCCATCACTCTGAGTCACTCACTTATTATCACCCCCTTCTGCGCTCGCCCCAGGTCACTTTATTCCACCTGCCTTTTGCTGAATCCCACTCACTTCTCAGCTTCTGGCTGCACCTTGCACAGCCACCCGGTGTTGGGCCTTAAGCTTAAAATGCCACTGTCCCACTCTTTATTGAATTTTCTTTCTATTGGTTTTCAGACAGTGTTGGAGGGATTCTTTGGGATTTGGAATACATGTTTAATCAGGACTTTTATTTATTTATTTATTATTCTGTATCAAAGTTTTTAATTTAAGTGGAAATCCACGACAGTCGTTGTTGTTGTGTTTAATGCCTTGCACACACCCTCGCATTCCCATTTTTGATAACATGTTTGGCATTCTCTCTGAAAAAGCTATTCAAGGTATATGCATTCTGCAAATGCCTTCACCATATTGCAGTTATTACTCCAACATCCCCACCCTGGATTTGAATTGCCTACCTACTCACACTTACAATATGAATTTGTTTGGCTGCACTGTAAACGGATACACAAGTTGGTACTTCAATTACATTTATGACAAGGTAGCTGCATGGTGAGCACTGAACTGCATTTTCAGTTGCATGTAAAAATCCAGCCTCGGGCAAGTCTATGTATTTATTGTAGATATACAGTATGTTCCAGCTACACATTTTTATGCTTCTTCTTGCAGTCTGCCACATTTATACATTTTAAACTATAGTAAATATATGTAAGTGTATAAAATGTGTGTGTGGATTGATGACCCTTGCTTAGATGTTGTTACACGTCTATTTGTGATTTGTGTCGGAGATAGAGAGCTTAAACAGAGCTGTGCCCATGCCCATTAGTAACAACTGAGAGCTTAGAGACAGTGTAAAGCATTTCATGTGATAATATGAAATAATCCAGATGACCTAAGATTGAGTGTTACATTTAAACTGCCCAGGTGACATAATAAATGCCGTTACAAAAGAGTCCATGCTGACTACGGTATGATGACCGGGGTCACTCACACCCAGTACAAGATTATCGTGAAACAATTACACTGAAACCCAGTCAAAGCCAGCTCTCCACGAGTTATTCAACAATACTGGTTCATTTGAGTCAGATGAAATTTAAAAGAAGGATTTTAAGAGCAGGGCATTTGCCCGTAAGCAGCTTTTCCTGGCCAAACAGCACTCATCACTGCTCCGCGGCTAAAGCCATTCAGAGAGTTCAAAGCCAACCTGCACCAGGTCACGGCTTCAGCTATGCAACATCAGTCGGATACACACATGACTCTGAATACAACACCAGACAGTTTTTTATTTATTTATACTGAGACATGTTTTTTTAAACACACCACTTACACCTGGTAGTTTTTATACAGCAATCATACAACTTTCTTCTCCTTCTCGGCCTTGGTGTGATGTGGTTTGCTCAAGGGCAAACAGACAATGCCTGTTGAAGGAGGTGTGAGGATTCCAGCCTTGACCAACATGTCCCCTATGATTATTACATGTGCGGTTTTATTATTTGTCAAGAATAATCGCATACCAATGATCTATGTACATGTCATAGAAATGAAACACAGACGTCTGAGAAAACCAACAAAGCCGAACTAAAAGTGAATCAATCACAGGAAAAATGATGCCTCTGAGTAACAACTGTGTGCTCATACATTGAATTGTGGCTTAAAGATCTTTTAAGTTAATATTGTTTATTCATCTGATGGTTTCTGCAGGATGAAAGCAGACAAAAATCGAAAGAAATCGTGTTTATTTTGTGCCTTTAAAGGTGAAGGGCGAGCACAATGAGATACACCAGATAAAATGAGTTTTGTCTTTGTATGGAGGCTATGAAATCTAATCACCTGCGATTACGTGTCACACTCATAGAAACTGTGAGAAGAGAAGTCAGTTAGATAGGAATGTTTGTCTCCATATTTCATGAGCCAAAACCTTCTGGCATTTCTGTGTTTGTCTCCGTTTTTAAATCTGTTCGCTGCAACTCAGTGAAGATTTTCTTTAATGGTGTTTACTCAGTCATGTTGTGAATCTTACCATCATGTCAGTGCCATAATTACGGTACAAGAAAGAAACCTAATGGTGTCATGGGAACAAATTGAGTCATAGATTATGTTTTGAATAAGGGAAGAGAAGAAAAAAAGAAGAACAAATACATCAATAAGTGTCCAGATCATGGTCCTATTGACTGTTATATTGCACCCAACACAAGGAGGCCATTAAGCATCCAAGTAACTCACACAGCAAAGCAACATTAAAGGAAACAGTGAGGCATGAAGCAAATGAATGCAGCAGAGGGTGTCGAGTACAAACCCCCGCACAGAATGAGATGTTTTCTGCTGGGATATCACTGAGTGAACTTCTCAGGAAGTTCAGATTGTGAAACAGGCCACACAGTGTTGCCGCTGATAAAACTGAAAATAAAACATGTACAGACGACGTCAAAGCTAAAAAAAAATTGTAAAGAAAACACGGCAACAGCCACCAGCTCTGAGCTGCTGCTTTGGAAGTCTTTCTGTTACTGTTTGATGACAGTTCACATAGAGGAGGACTGACAAAGGTGAGAGTTAAGCAATCCTGAATAGGTACAGTATACAGAAAAACCTTGTATGGAATAAAGCAGTGTGTGTGTGTGTGTGTGTGTGTGTGTGTGTGTGTGTGTGCAGAGGAAGCCAGTGAAGGCAAACAACTGAGACATAAAAACACTGAAAAACTCAACTCTGTGAACAGTTAAGTGTAAATTTGCAGTTGGTTGGGGTCTGTTGAGTCTTGTCGTTTAATACTTTGGCACAACTTTGATTCCTTCATTTATTTAGCCTGTTTTTATTCAAAGTGACCCCGGAGCTCTGTCGTTCTTTCTAACAGTAAGTCACATATTGATAAAAGCATGGCAGTGCAGCAGGAATAAAAACCTTCTCACAGCTATTGTGAAGAGATTGATTTTTTCTTTTTTGATGCAGTTGTTGCAATTATTACATGACAGATAACGATTAAGTAACTCCAATAAGGGCCTCTAATTTGGTGATGTGTCAAGGTGTCATATACCAATATAACTTAAAAAAATAAGATCTCTGTTTTAAAATATAAGGTTTTGGGTTAGGTTTAGGTAAACAATGCCACAACGGCAGCATATCTTTTAAATGGCTTGAAAAAAGTAACAGAGTGACATAACCGTCCCCCCTTGACATTTGGTATTTCAGAACCACTTCAAAGGGCTCCTCTATTACCTCTGTATAGCTGTCATCACACCCCTCGGCTGTGTGCACTACTATGCTTCGACAACAAGGTGTACTGAAGACTGAGTCATCTCAAAACGCTCAATATTTTATATATGTTATCTCTTTTACAGCAATTTCTGTTGATAGCTCTCTGTAATATTCCTAGAGTGTCCAATCTGTTGTTGTTTTTTACTTAACCAATTTGAAAACTATAATTATGGTTCTTGTGCCTTTGTCTTACAGGAGATTGTTTTTTTATGCACAAGCTGACCTACTGCACCTTAAAATATGTTTAAACAAAACACATGTTAAATATGTGCTAGGTATAAATGTGCAGCGTGGTGGCTACAACACTGTGCAGGAATATAATATGTGTATACATTGCCTCCCATTAAAGTAATTGCTAATACCCTTTGATGGGAACAACATAACTTCCCATCATCTCAGCTGTCAAGTTTGTAAGAGTTTGATCAGTGATTTCTGGCAGGAGCCGCCACTCACTCGGGGCAGGCAACGCTTTTGTAGCTGAAAGTGGAAAAGTGCCACTGAATTGAGGAAAGTGAGGTGAGCAGCCAGCAAAGATGAAAGCTGAAGCCAAAATGGCAAGACTTGGATTTCTGTGACTCAAGGCCTGCATGGTTTAACAGGATGTCGCTGAACCCAGACACACAGCGCAATCCTTACACACACAAACAAACTCCTCACAGCAGTTTGTGTGTGTGTGTAGACAAAGCATGTGAATGTGGAGGTGGGGGCAGATCTGTTGTCTTGTGCAGTCACCCGCCTTTATCTGCACTTAACTTCTCATTAGGGGCTCGTGTGACATAAGGCAACAACCTGTGACCAACTAGGTGCGGTATGTGGAAGATGCAAGTGGGGGTGGGGATAGGGGGATGGGGGGATGGGGGGTGGGGGATCAGGAGGATGGAGGTGGAGCCGTTTGTGTGACTTGTTGTCACTTGTCAGGTACCGTGGCCACTAGCCTTGAGATACTTGGCTGTTGTCTGAGAGTGCTTTATCATCTTGATAAATGCAGCCTTGAAGCACTGCACTATCAGCATGCTCAGAGGCATGAGACACACTCTGACTAATGAAAAGAGAAGGTCAAGGAGAGGGAGGGGTACGCAGTGAGATGAAGAGGAGAACTGCTGAACAGAAATGTGGATGTAAAAATATGGGACAACATGTCACACACTCCATGAAATGTTTGTGTTTGTGTGTAAGAGTGAAAATGATAATTTTCTTAGCTTCTTTTTTATGCCATAGTGTCTTGCACGGTGACGCGTCTTTATGTGTGCATTGTGTTGCTGTGCAAATGCATACTTTAGTCTCTTGTATATAGCCTATTCTAGCCTTCTATTATGCTACATCTTAACATTTTGCCTCTACAAGACACAGAGTACTGTTATCAGTGCAAAGTAGAGTTTCTCAAGGCAGCAATAATTTCTCCCTTCACCCTTTCAAAACATTCATTGCACCGTATCTGTGCCACTATGGTTCTAATTACACTTGACAAGAGGGGTTACATTAATTGTCTTGTACCTGTATTTCTGACGACATATTCCTTCTATCTTGAATATTATTACAGCAGGTGTTGAGAATTTCTGGCCCAGTGTTAATTTTGGAGTCATCAAAGTGACAGCACTGAGCTTGGGAATCCTTTCAGGCTCATTACCATAGTCTGCTGAATTTATTGGCAGGGCCCCCGCATGACTGGGCAGACACTGCTCCAGCCTAGCCGTCAGATAGAGGCAATGATCGGGGGGTTAACAGATGCTGCTCAGTCTTTGGGGTCACATCACTCTATTCCCACTGCTGCAGCTCACACTGAGGCAGAGTGAGCACAACAGCCATCCACACAGCTTACACACAGTTTGCTGTGGAAACAAGAAAATGGACAGCTGAGAGAAGCGTTTCCTCCCACAGACCGTCTCTCCCAACGCTCCCGTACCCAACTGCTACAAATCCACAAGGCAGTTTGTCAAATTCGTGAGTTGAGGTCAAAGGTCAGATGGAGCTTGCTATGCCCCACCCCTTCTGCTTTCCCCCCCGCAGAAAATGGATTTGCACAGAAAGCTTTGAAAAACTGTCTCCTGCACAGCAGACTTACTCTGAGGGAGGGAGCGCTCTTCCAATACATGGTAATGAGGAATTTGCAATTAACCGGGCTCTGCCAGGAGGAAGCGCAAAACAAAGAGGGAGGTGGTGTGGAGAGAAGGACGACAGTACAAAGCTGCAAACTATACTGAACTATTTATGCTTAGCATGGGCAAGTTCACAAGAAATCTGCTGGGTATTTATAGGGAAATTGGGTCACTGCACAAGCAACGACCAGGGTGAAGAGCGGGTAGGAATCAGAAAACAATACATTAAAGACGACAAACAAAAACAATGTCTTCATGGTGAGTTATTGTGTGTTAATTTACTCCCATTCATAATTTTATAAAGCATTGTTTTTCATATGTGACAGTGCTATGAATTTAAGGTAGTCTTGGTTTTGTTTGTTTCATAATATTAACATCGTCATAAATGCAGATTTTATTTCTCAGATATGCCCAGAGAAGCTGTAGAAACAGAACCTTATGGCTCTGAGTACAAAGAGTCTGGTTTGTTTTCCTCAATAAACATCATCCCGATTTTTTAAATAACAAGCAAGAGAAGCCTGTTAATCAACCAATCAACACTTTAGCACAGACAAAATAATATAAACCTTTTGCCCTCCTCTCCTCATCAGGAGTGTGGACAATGTTTCTGTTTTTACACACAGTGAGATGATGTTTGTGATTTTAAAAAAGTTGTCCCGGTGTATTTGCAGGTTTTGTACATTTTCTATGTGGACATTTTTGTGGGTTTTGCTTCTAATTTGTCAAGTTTGGGATTGAGAGACATAAAATCTTGTCATGACAATGTTATGAACTGACACGATGAAAATTCACGGTTTATTTGACCAAATAATACTGAAAAGAAAAACAAATGTCAGCATGCATGTGAAAACAATAATTTCACTATTGTGAAAAACGTGTAATCTGTTTCTCTGAGCGGCGTTCTTGCTGAAGAAAATTGCTTTAAAAAAAAATCCAACAACAACAAACAAACAAACAAATCTACGCTGCAGCAATCATGAAAAGAAACTCTCGCAGGAAATCAATGCTATTAGAGATCCCCGTCCCTGACAATCTTGAGCAGACAAAATACACAATAACACTAGCTGTTCCCTTCTCTGTGATTAAGTGTCTCTGAATGTTTACTATAGTTAAATAATTAAAACTCTTTGTTGCACCTGCGTGGTAATCACTAATATTTTTCTTGAAGTCCTAAAAAAAAAATACAGTTCAAAAGCCAACAAATAACACCCAAAAAAAAGTTGAGGTGCAAATTTGTTGTTACCAACCGTTCTGATTTGGGTTCATTTCAACAAACACTAACATTATCCCTCAGTTTCAAACCGTAAATCTCTCACATTTCCCTCCCCTCTAACAGCTGAAGGCTGACTGTCTGGCGCAGCCTCATGCAAGACAAATAGCAGTAAATAACAGTGAACAGTGAACACATTTCGGGACAGTACTCTAATTGCGATTGTTGGCTGAAAGGGGTCACGGTTCTGCGCCGTGGATGTAATGCACAATGATTAGCCCTGTGTGCATTTGTGAGTCCTGTAACTGTGATATAGTTGTTGCCTGTGACTGTAATATGGGCTGTAATTTGTAGGTTATAATGCTGCGTGGGTGGAGACTCATTGATAGCATTTGGCACACAGCCTTGCTTGGATGAAGCACTTAGCCAAGCCAGTCAATCTAAATATCACAGATAGCGCTCTGAGTCAGTAGGAGTATGTTTGTTAGCTGAACATGCCATGTAATAATCAGTCAGTCCTTAGCTATCTAATGAACAGTCATCATAAGATGTTTTTACATAATCCTGCCATCTAAGATTACCTTAATGCTTGTAAAGGCTTGCTGCTGATGTGTGCCTCATTACCTTGGGACATTGGTCATTTCATTTCAAGAGTCTGATTTTCATTAACTGCTCAGCACCCCCCCACCCCCACCCCTACCCCTCCTCACCCCCCGCTTACCCATTAGCAGAATGAAAGCTCGGCTGCAACCATCTGGCTGCCAACTAGACCTCAGGGCTGCTTTATGGCTCCACCGAGCTTCACTAAAGGGAAAGTTGCACTATTAGAGCCTTTTCTGAGTCAGGCCAGAGGGAGTACGGGAGTGATGCAAGGAGAGTGTCCCACGCTTCAGGATGTATGCCTGTGTGTGTGTGTGTGTGTGTGTGTGTCTATGTGAGGTGGGGTAGGGGGTGGGGGACAGAGAGATAAATTTAGAAGAAAAACAGAGACATTGGCGCAGTGATAGAGGAGACAGAGAGAGGCAAAGTGAGACAAAGTCAAATAGAACCTGAAAGGAAAGTCGGCATAAAAGAGAGAGACAGAGCGAATAAAGGAGGGAACAAAATGAGTCTGTGTGCGACGACACTGACACATGCAATATATTTCTGAAATAAAATCCCTGTTAATCCGAGGCAGTTGAGTCTTGAGGGCCAGGGGGGGGGGGGGTGACAGAAAAGTGAGTGATTCATCCATCAAGTGATGATAAGAAATCACACCTGGCTTATGGTCGGGTATGTGGAACTCAAAGAGCAGGTGTGCAACATTTCACTGCTCCCACTGTGACCATCTTATTTTTAGATTGAGTGGTCTTGTTTTGAAACGGTATCTGCTTACATGTACCTTCTTCAGTATCTTCAGTAAAGTCTGCCCCTGGTTCTCTTCCAGCATCCTCATTCCCCACTCACATCCCCGTCTAAAGTAAATTCTAGTCTTCTAATTACTTTTTTCTTTTTGATGCTGTCTTGCAAAACAGACTGCCTGTGAACACACATCAACCTGCTGTGTTTTCTGCCGGTTAGGGTATTGCAGAGACCCAACTCAGCAGCACAGAAATCCATCCTGGAGTGTGTTGCGTTGCTTACTTCTCATGTGGAAAACACTGAGTAGATGAACAGAATTATGGCCACATAGCAATTATTTTAGTGGCTATATTAAGCCTCTTTTGATACAGACTAATATGACCTAGATAACTTAAGGGGGTGTAATGATAAGCATGGTAGATACGATCTACTAATACTTTTTGATGATTTTGGTGTCATAAGGGGAGAGCGGATTTCTACAAACTTATCTGATTAGTTATTTCAGAGTAATCACTTTTGTCAGACTCAGACTAGATGATGAGATTATTAATGAATTAAAACCAGTCTGAAGAAGCTGCTTTGTTGGCTATAACTATTTCTGAATAACCCTAGTTGCAAGAACAATGATGTAAGGATGTGACTTTATTGAACTGTCAGGAGAAAATCACCTTTTCTTTTATTCTGACTCAATATGGAGGTCAAAGGTTACACAACGCGTACAGCTCGTACAAGTGCATTGTCTTGCTCATGCTTCAGGTTTTCTGAATTGACTAGTGATGTGCGATGAATGCCAAAGAAGCTGAGACCCCATCACCACCACTGACCCCCCTTCATATTCCCCTACACATCTATCAGTAATAACCTGAAGTGGGAAATGAACACATGAACTGCACTGATAGTCAACCATGCGACCTATACAGACGATTGTCAGCAATGCCTTAAAAAATCATATGCAACCCGTTCCTCTCAGCTGAATCCATACATTCTCATCAGACTGTGAAGCAAGCCAAGAAGAAGATCATCGCCGCCCCATGGTGCTCGTCACCTCTGCAGGTCACTACCCATGAAGACTAAATGCTTCACAAACAGGTTTTTTTTCTTTTGCCCCTATAGCTATCAGGAGTCTGAATCCCTCCCCTGTAGCCCCTCACACAATACTAGCACGCATACCAATGACCTCATGTATGTGATTGCGTGTCTGCTGTTCTTCATGTATGTATTATGCTGCAGAGTTTTACGTGCTGCACGGCCTTGGTTAGGCCGTTTCTTCTACCCACACAGGAGAGTGAACACAGGTCTTCCTGGAGAGTCATTGTTACAGTGTTATCATGGTATTGGCCCTTACTGCTATACTCCTCAGATGTTTTATGCTTTTACTTTTACTGCTTTACCCTCAGTAACCACTTGAGCAACCACTACTTTATTCATTAAAGTTCTCCTTCAAGCACTGGGCTGACATACATCACAAATAGATACAACCCTGAGACATAAAACTGAATTGCGAAAAAGGGTCAGAGGAGTTGATCTAAGAGACTAAGAGACTCATGTCATGATTATTTCCATCACCTGAGGAGTGTTACAACCCTGAGCTTGTCATTCTGTGTCTTAGCTTGACTGGGAAAGGGATTACAAAAAAAGAAAGAAAAAAAAAGTACAACTCAGCCACAGCTCTGACTCCTGTGGGCAAAAAGGTCAAAATGTTGTGTGTTGTGTGGTTTAATTAGTGCTGGTAATTAAAAGCAATTTAGGATTTAGTGGTGGTATGGACAAAGACATATTAGATAACACTCACTTTTAAAGTTCCCTGTGGACCCTGACCAGCAAACCTAGGATCAATATTGGATTTCCAGACAGGAGACCATTGCTCAATCCAACATTCTTTAATGCTGCTGTCATAAACATGAATAAACAGGGATTGTAAACCAAGCCCCTGGAAGCCTTGTATCACAGACCACTGCACTTTACCACATGAGATGAAAAGGTGTGGTGGTCCTCTTGGTCTCCACTAAACATCATCTCTTAAACTGGGCAGTGAAAACTATCACACCAATAACTTGCCCTGTCTAAATACAATAAGGTCAAAGTATACTGTATTAACCCAATCTGTAATGACAGTTTTTTTAGCGACTACTCCAAAATGGAATGAGTAACAAATACAGATATTTGAAATTAAAATCTGTCATTTCTTATATTTTATATGCAATAGTTTGACTATAAAAGACAATAAAAGTTTGATTCTACTGTAATTATTTTATTTAACGTAAACAGGTACAATTATATGTCCCAGCTACATGTCACTTTCTCTCATTGTGATGTTCTGTGTTTTAGTCCATGCTGATATTTCATGTTTTAAAATGATAGTGATTGTATGTTTTAAAAAAAATAAAATAAAAAGAACATAAACCCAGTCTCCCCTGTTTTCTGCACATTTGCACCTGGTTACTGTTGTGTCGATGGAAGTGATTGAAAAAAAAATGTGTAGAATTTAAAGGGCAGATACAGTAAAAAGATGAGTGAATGAAGGGCGTTAATGAGATGTAAAGGAGATGCAGGGCGCAGCCACGGGGTTTGAACAGGTTGAACTAACTTTGAGGAGGCTGTTCCCTGAGCTGACGCTAGGAGCTGTCCGCGGTGCTGAAGCCTCGGCTCCTTCTCTCCATGTGCCGACAGCTCACACAGCCACGAATCCGCTTACCGAGCGTCCAAATTAAACAGGGACCTCCGTCTTTCTCTTGATTATTCTCGACTGTTTTCTCCCCGCGAATTATAAAGGAAGTGCGACGGCAACCCGCAAGGCTCTGTTTGTATTTCGCAGACGTTCAAATTCTCGCTTTGCTTTGTGTTTCTCCCCTTCTCTCTCTCTTTTCTTCTTCTTTTTTTTTTTTTGAAAGCCCTGGAAGTATTCTTATATTTCAACACACGGACGTGTTGTATAGCTGCGCGAAGAGCAACCTCGACTTAAGTAGACATGTGTCGAAGACAAGACTGTCAATTAAAGACCCTCTTCACCCTTTTGGTTCTTGCTGCTTCCGTGGCCGCGTTGCATGGACAAGGTAAGAACTTGGTTCTTGCACGTACTTTGTGGGGATTGTTCCGTGTACTTCCCTCTGTCAAACTATACGACAGGGCGAGGGTAGAGCTGAGTGCTGGGCAATGGCACTAGGTTCCTGACTCTGACATCTGCCAGTGTACATGTAGCCTTATAAACAAAATAGAGTGCCTATATAATAAAAAAATAAGATTGAAAATTTAAAAATTTTACAATGTTCAAGGTACAGTATAAGATGAAAAAAGATTATGGTTGGTTAAAAAGTTGAATACTACAAAAAATGCTTCTGTTAATCACCTGCATACATTTTAAACTTGCTGCTTTCCCCTGTAACTTCAGATTTAACTCAAACGTTAAATTAGAAGCAAGCAGGATATACAGAGGCTTCATCGTGCCCAGAGAATAAAGCTAATTAAAAATGTGTTGGATAGTTAGTTGCATAACAGTTTACTGTCAACCACAACTTACGCAGCCTCTTAAGATTGCTCTAAGTGCATGTACACACAGACACACATACATTAGGATAAAGATGCGGCATTAAAATAACCCCTGGGGCAAAATAAAACTTAAGACATCCAAACAAACAAAAACAATTCTTTGCAAATACTCAATCTGATGTGGTTATTTTTTTTCCAGTTAATTCTTCATCTCTTTGTTGAAATCCGGCATAAACAGTCAGGAAGTGACTTCTTTGGGCACTGAGGTCTGTGTGACAGACGGTGCTCGGTAATAAGACTCTAATCCTCAGGAATTGCTGAAGATTATTGACCAAGCTGTTTGACACAGTTGAGTGCTTGTGTGGGAAGCAGCGACGGATCCATGCACACTGGCCTTGTCCTAATTATTTCTCTATTGTGCGTCTGCCCTCCCTTCATCATCATGAGTACTGTATGCTTCCTGTGTTTCAACTTGTCTACACAGTTTTACAGCCCCCCCCCCCCAAACTGTGGTAGTATATTACTTATTTGTCAAGGTAATGGACGTGGGTAGGAGTCCCCTTCAAGGTAGTGCATGCAGATACAGTTTGTCCAGTATGCATGACGTGAGTAATGACTTAGTAAATAAGGTGAATAAAATATCATGCAATGTGCAGTCACTGTACAGTCTGAGCTAGGGCTTGATAAATGTCTGAGTTACCTGAAGAGCGTAAAATGTAGCATAATGTGTAATAAAAACAAGAATTTGGACATTTTGTCAGTTTTTCGATGAAGAGGACAGAGAACACACGTTGTATCATCAGCTCGTTGTAATGCACAGTATTGGAATACATTCCTTCATAGCATAAGGTCATATAAATGCCAGAAGATTGACTTCCGTTCCACATCCTCTCTTGATGAAACGGCGCTCTGTTTCATGTTGAAAATGAGCACATTCATGAGGACCAAGTGATTACTAAACAATGCAATAACTGTGGAAATGAATTCACATTGCTTGGGCTGTTTCAGTCATTACATCCCAGCCTATCCCAAACCGTTGTGCCATTCTGGACCAGTGCCGGAAACAATACTTTACACTATCAACATAACATCTGCTGATTGAATATCTAGTGGAGGGAAAGGTGCTGCACTGCCTGAGTCCAGAGTTTCAGAAACATGTAAGCAAGGTGCAAATCCAATTATTTGTTGTAAAATCTGGCACCCCAGATGATATTTTATATTGTTTAAATGTTTAATTAACTTCTTTGAGTAAACACACACTCAGCAATGGGACGCTGTGAAGTAGTGCTTAGCAGTAGATGGTTCCATTTTATTTTTTGAGGGTTTTCACATATTCCATGAACACACCTGCACATTTCACTCATGGCTCAAACCCCCAGGGAAATGAAAAAGTGCACAGTGCACTATTTTGGAAGCAAACTAAAAAAATTTCCCATTAGTGACTTTTCTGCTGTTGCTTAGCCAGCAAACGTTCATCTCTTTGTAAACTCTCCAAGGTGAGCCATTTCAATTTTTAATTCTCATGGGTTTGAATTTTTTGCTGTCGTCAGAAGTTTTCAATGCGTATACATGCGCTGGGAGTGAGTGAAGTTTAGGTTTAGACGACGCCTTGATTTCTCATTTGTGGCGCAGCCCGTTGTTGAGGAACTTGCTTCAGTCTGTTACCTAGCAGGGAATACAAACAGCCATCTATCAACACTGTCACGGGCACAGGAACAGAGGCATTTCTTTTTTCCCCCTTGTGTGGTGAGCAAATTATTGTGTGAAGAAAAGAAAACGTCCCTTCCAGTTAGTCATTTCATTATAATTATAGCTTTATAGGGTCATAGAAAGTACAGGCAACTGTTTGTTCCTTAACTGCCGCTTTTTTTCTTGTTCTTCTTTTACCTATTCATGTCACATTGTTTCTTACTCTTGCTATGTGCTGTGCAAGATCAGGCCGCTTTTGTTGTTCAGGATTTCACACTTGAGAGTTAACAGTACATCAATAGTGGCTCATAAAACACTAATTTTTAATGGCTGATTATGTGTTTTTGTATGTGCAGTGCAACTTAATGATTCACGAGCTGTGAAGATTTTTTTTTAAACAATGCCCTGCACTGTGTGTCGTCGCTGGTGTAGAAACATTGCATTACTAAAACATTGCATTGCTTGAACCATTTTAATTCTCTTTCTTGTTGTGTGAATTCTTATGAGATTATATTGACTTCAAACTTTTCATGCTTTTTCAAAGTGACAACAATTTTGCAGCAAATGGATTTAAAGATGTTTTAGGTATTATAGAAATCAGTGTGTCGTGGCTTTAGAGTACAGCTCTTGTGTTATATTTTATACTGTATGGTCATCCAGGGTCAAGGTATAGGGAAAACATTGGCATCAAATAGACGGCAAACCATTAAAAAGACAAATGAAAACGGAAGCATGCAAGAATAATTACCTCCTGGTTAAGGTAAAAAAAATCTCAGGACTGTAGGGACTAAATCCATGGTTATGACAAATAATGTTGCTTTGCGAATGAATTTTGCAAGCCTTTGATCCCTTTATTTTTCACATTCATAAGAAAAGGTCATTTAGGGAGAGAGCGAAACGGAGGTTGATTAAAAGTCTGATCCAAACCTCTCGGTTCTTTGTGTACAACTTTTAACTACAAAAACAACAAGCGAAATAAAACTCCTAAATCTCTCCAATGCTTTTCCATTTACTTTGTCCTCCATCCTTTACTTATGTTTTCTGGGAATGTCGTAGTGACTCAAGTTTGCACTGTTTCCTTACATCAACATTCATTTGGCTTTCTAAAACATCTTAAAGGGGACATATTATGGAAATATCACTTTTTGAAGGCTCTTTAACCAAAATGTGAGATTTGACCAAAAAAAAATCTGTAATGTGCAGGCTCCCTAGGTTGAAATCCATGTGGTTTTACGAGCTGTTCCCTCGGTTGTTTAGCAATGATATAACTAGTTTTAGAAATTGCATAATACCACCCCTACCTGGTACCGGTAGAAGGGGTGGGGCGGGGCAAGCAGTGGTTCACTCACATTTAAAGGGACAGGCACTGAAACCGGCCGTTCTGAACAGGGGTGTTTTGAACGGATGAAAAAAGAGCTGTGATGTTTGATCCTTGGAGTATTTTGACCGAAGCATGTCACAGACATGTCTTTAAGACACCTGGAATTTTTTGAATATTTTAATTTGTGGAAAAGGGGCATAATTTGTCTCCTTTAAAGACAAAACTGGTTTGTGACTCCATGGAGATCACACTGTATATTAAAACTGTGTTTTTCTCTGATTGAATGGCAGCTTCTCTTATGGAACTCTTATGGAGTCTGTCTCCAATCATAAATGGGTAAATAAAAAACGTTAATTAATGATAAATGAAAAATAAACAAACAGCAGTGTCCACTTCATTGCAATTCAAACATATTTTTTGTGAACTGAAGTGTGTGTGGTGAGACCCATGCACAGCAACCAGCAGCAATGTTTTGAGGATGCTATTTCCAAATTGCAACAAGTCAGCGTTCACACTGTGTGAGGACGCCATGGGCCTTTAATCATCTCACTGCGAATCTCTGAGGGACAAAGTGACAGAAGTTTTTTTTTTCTTTTTTTTTATGAACATTAACTTGCATAGACAACCAGAAGGCAACAGCTTGAACTTGTCATGAGTAGTATCAGTCAAATTAAGACATGTAAAGCATGTTATGAGAAGAAGCTGTTACTTTTACAGTGAGCTGCCAAGTTAGATTCTATGTCAGAAACACTGGAGGAGATCATGAACAGACCGAACCACTTTAAAAAATCTGGTTACTGAATCCACATATACTGATAAAATAAAGTATTCATTCCCAACAAACCAGTTTATTAATAGAATTTTGTAAAAAGAAATATTCAAATGAGCACATCTATTTAAAAAAAAGAGATGTAATGGCTAATCATGCATTCATTTCAGTGTGGAGAGTTTTCTTTGGCCCTGGTGAGGCACTTGAGCTTTACAAAACTTAATGACATTCAGCCAAGCCTATTATCTTTATGCTTACACATTTATCTCCGCCTGTTAACAGCGATCTGTAGTGATGTGGGAGTTGGAGAAAGAGATGTTTTATGTATCTGAGAGCTTGTTAATTTAAGTTATGTTCTCCTCCTGGTTGGCAGAGCTTTCCTTAAAATGCCACTATTGGTTTTAGGAGCATGTTGGAAATGTTGTCATGTCTTTTTGTTGTTTCAGATCTGAAGACCTCTTGTCATGAATCATAACACATTGGTAGTTTGACAATACACAAGAAATTATTATTATTACTTTACTTGACCCTGAATTCTTTTTACAGAAGTCTGAAGTTTAATATCGGAAGAGGGGCATATTAAATCTTAAATTAACTGAAAAGAGTGGAGCAGCATTTCTATTGTTTTTTTCTTTTAGCTTTTGTCTGAACACCTGTTGGAAGAAGCTCATTTTATCTTTCAAACCAGTATTTTCTGTGTTCTCAAGCTCAAAGAAAATTCTCTGTATTTGTCTCACCCACATTAGAGGTCACAGTGTTAGTTTTCCAGTGTGAGCTGTGTCATTTGCTTTCGCACATATTCATGAAGTTTCCCATGGATCTTGGTGCGCTAGAAAAATCCGAAGTATTTCAATAATTCTAGGGGAGGTAACAGAAATCATTCACCACCTGTTTGTTGGATTGCCAGTGATTAACTTCATCAAGGGCTATTCAGCATCTGTGTGCTGTCATAATTAGTTTAACTTTCCCAGGGCCTGTCAATGGTAAATGAGAGTCATTATGCCAGAATGCCCCTCTTCAAGGCTTGGTGCCTGCCTGCCTCAGCCCCTCTCTGTGCCTGTCGTGGTCTCTTTCACTGCCTCCTAGGTGGAGCTCACAGCTTGGCTGAATGCGACTCATTTTCAACTCTTCATGTGCAAATGCCTCTCTCACTCTGAGAGAATGTTCTATGCATCCTAATTTGAGTCATTGCCTCATATATTTTCTTCATCAAAACGGTGGAGCTGTATTTGTCGGTGGAGAGAGAGAGAGAGAGAGAGAGAAAGAGAGAGAGGGAGAGAGAGAATATTTTTGCAAGGATCTTTTTGGATTTCATCGTTGTTTTGATTGGATTGGTTCTCCAACAGCTGGTTTTACCCTATTGAAAATAACCCATGGTGTTCTCACTAAACCAGGCTGTACTTTGACTAAATCTTGAAGAACACTGTACAGTTCATCTTAGTGTGATTGGACACACTTATCTTTTTCTGTATATTCTTATAGTATCTGCATCAGGATCATTAAAAAATGAGGCAATTGGATATGTTTTCTGTATTAAAAGTGACACATACTATTGGGTATGTAGAAGTTTGCACTCTTACATTTAAACATTCATACCCTGACCCTAACCCTAATTTGCTTCAGACCATTAAAATCATGCCAACACTTACAACATACTCACAATCAAACGATATACTACTGCGTTAATTACAGTGCTGGCTACTTGGCCATTAAGCAATTAAGCAATAGAGTCAGAAACAGAATACTCAGCATCAGCTCCTAATAATAACAGTTTTTAATTTCTACACATAGAAAATTACTGTTAGAACACAGATACTGAGAATGCACCATCCAATATACTATAATGATTATAGAGTTAATAGCCTAACATAATTTGCCTTGGTACATTTACTTCTGGAGCTTTTAGCCTACATTCATATCCCAGGTAAATTGGAGTCTGTTCTTGCCCCTGATGTATTAATAGAAAAAAAGTAGTGCATAGCACAGTAAAGCTGTCAAATAAAAAATAACAGAGATGAAACAGTTTTTTTTCCCACAGATACTGTAGTGTTTCCCATCCTGTTTGTTTAATCAGTTTGACAGTCATAGACCTGAGATGGGGTTTTCCGTTTAGATAATTAGGTGAGAAGTCTCTCCTACAACCTGTGTTTTGTCTCAACACAACAATCTCTTCAGAGATGTAAAGTAACAGGTTTACAGTGAAATTGTCAATGTACATCCAGAGCAGAGGAGAGGAAAAAATCTCTGAGCTGCTCCATCTATGAAATCTCCCTCTCAAAGCAGAGGAGCGTGGTACTGTAGGACCTCCAACAGGGAGGCCAATGGAATCCGAAAAAATGTGTCTGGCCAATTGGTGGTGGTGGTGGTTATGGGGAGGCATCCACATTTAATTTATTCCAAGTGAAGAGTACCCCCCACCCCTCCAAGCAAAACCCTAAATGAAGCGATGTCTACCACTTTGTCAAGGCAGTACGCCACTGGGTTACATTCCACCTGCTTTGCCTTTGGCCTTGCGCCTTATCGATCCTACCAGTCGTCCACGGGAAGCAAAAAAAAAAGAAAGAGAGACGGCATGGTTGCCTCCCCCAGGCCAAGCCTCCCTTCCACACCTTTCACGCTCTGCCTGGCCGTGTACACACCTCCCTAATCAGCACTGGCGTGTTTTGCGGCTGCACTGGGGATGGCTCTCTGAAACGATTAGGCCTGGGGACAGCTCCAGCTCTCTTCCCCTCTTCTCCACGCCAGATCCCATCTAGAAAGCATTTCATCTGTGGCAGTGGAAAGGCTTATGTAGGGGCTGGAGAGTGCTGTGTGGAAAGCAGCAGGTAATAGGCTGTGTAATGTGTTTGGGGGAGTAGTTTTAGTATTCACAGTTAGTGCTGACCTCTGGCAGGCTGAGCCACCCCCACAGTAATTTCCTCTGAAAAGATGTAATTGAATTCATCAGGATGAGTAAACATATTCTAAGTAGCAGAGAAAGATAACAATGTTGTGGATAGATCAAGGAAGGGGATAGTAGCTCCGCGAGTAATTGAAAATAGCCAAAGACAAACACAAGCGAAGAAAGCGTGTAAGATGCAGGGGGAAAGTTGCAGCGGGCCTGCTTTTCATTTACACGTATGTCACACACTGATTTCATTTCCATGTGACGCACAACTTTAAATACAAACACAACCTCTCGCAAATTCATTACAAAAGAGAAGAAGCAGAAGATCCTGCAGCAGAAATAACCGCCCTGTCTTTAAGCCGGCAGTGACAAAGAAACACAGCAGTATCACAGCCATACATTCATTCCCAAGCATTTTGTACAGCTGATGTCTTCAGTACAGACAATACAGACACACAGGGCTGAGACGTGACTGTGAGCCTCTTTCTCTGTAGTGAGATGTATTGAAGTGATGTCCCAGAGGACCTTGTGTATAATTTAGAGGTTCTAACATCGACCGCCATCTTCAAAATATCGAACATTTTCAGTCCAGGCAACTGCTGGGTGGCCAGGCAATTGTCTGTCAGTTATGAGGCAGTCCTCTCTCTGCCTGCGCTTCTCTCCTGGTGACGGAGCGCCGGCTCATTGTGGCCATTCTCATCTGTCAGAGCAGCGAGCAGCCTTTTAAAAAAGCGATGCTTGCCTCTAAGAATGGACTACTTAGCAGGGAACAGCTGGAGCTGTTGGACCACGTCATTGATTGCAGGACTACAGCTTTTAGTGGTGAAAGCCGGTCTGTGCATTTCTGACATTTCTTTCAGGTAGTGCGTGTGAAATGAATAGAAGTGATGTTTAGCGGTTTCCCATTGACAGTAGAAAAAGCTTTGTAAACCAGACAATACATTGAACAGGGACATAATGTAACCATGTTCACTTGTTTATGTTATGTTTATGTTCATTCCCCTTTTGTCATCTGAAATACCCAAATATGTTTTGGCTGGTATATGTTTTGGAATTTTGTGGATACATTTATGGTCCGAGCTGAAGAAAAGCTGCTCATTTTTGAGAGATTTTTCCTTGGTTTTGGTAAAATGTTTAGTTTTTGATTAAACTTGGTGAATATATAAATTACAATGAGTCCTGGAGGATTACCTCCAAAGATTATGGCAATCGACTGGCTCTCATACTGGTGCCATCACAAGGTTGAGGTCTTGAGCACTGATTTGCTACAAGTCCAATGCTATTGGATTAAATTTGCCACGGATGTTATAACTTCATTATCAAAACAAGAGTATTTATTCAACTTTGATTTATCAGCAAATACTGACTAAAGCAAAGTCACTCCCATCTCCATTATCAGCATACGGTTGGATGCCAACAGCCTAAATCAGTGGTTCCCAACCTTTTTTGGCTCGTGACCCCATTCTGACATCACAAATTTCTGGCGACCCCGCGATCACGGCCGTCAATCAAGATGCACCAGCTCATATTTTTATATGCTGCATTTTATTTGAACTCGATTTATATTCGAGAAAGTGAAAGTATAGAATACAGTTGTTTAAGATTGTGTGTGTTGTTTTTAATCATAATTTAAAAAAGTTAAAAAATATATTTTATTCAGTAAGTTTTTTTTTCAATTAGATTTCAGGTGACCCCATTTGAATTCCAGGTGACCCCACGTGGGGTCTCGACCCCAAGGTTGTAAAACACTGGCCTAGATCAAGATGCTGGACATTAGGATTATCATTGTGAGACTGCTTGTATGCCAGTGTTAGCATTTAGTTCAAAGCCTCATGTGTTGCTGCAGCCCCAGAGCCACTCACATTACTGGAGACTCCTCTCCATGTCCTCGTGTTTACCCTTTAAGGACACGGCTGAGAGTGAAGAGACCTGCTGCCATTATGATTCAGCCAACCTGCATTAATGATGGGTTTGAAGGATCCTTCATTCTTATCTATTCCCTTTTATAGCTTCTCAGAATTTGTCTTTGAAAAGCAACATATGGTGTTGTCTGGCCCTATATCTGTGTTTTCCGTATTAGGACTAATTCAGATAATGTTGCCTTAGTGGAGAGTTCAACTGAGATGCACCACAAACGTGTTATTGTTAAAATCTAATTGGAATTAGTATTGTGATACCATTTGAAAAGGCCTGGCAGACATAAAAACGTTAATCTCTTCCATTTAAGTGCTTATGATTCTGGCTTTTATCTGTCCGTCTAAATGTGAGGCCGCTATGTTTGCCTGGAAATAGATGTGTATTTGTGTGTGTCTGTGTCTGTGTGTGCATATTGTTATGCTGCTCCTTTTGGTTACCTTCTAGTTGTTTTGGGCTGATTTGCTGAGGCCTGTAGGACCCATGCATTCACCGAGTATGACACATTTAAATGAACTTAATAGTTCATTACTCAAGCATTACACGTCGCTGATATCTGTAATCACCCCGCTTTTTTCATTTAATTGAATAAAAGGTTTTACAACTGACTTGGAGTTCAAAAGATCAATGAAGGAGCTGACGCACAAAAACAGAAAAATACACTTCACACTGACCATTTTTGCTGTTATAGTAGTGATTTGCTTTAGAGTTTAAGCTGGATTTTTTTGAGTGAATGTGTCATTAATGTTGCATAGCCTTCATTTGACTTCTCACCCAGGAATCATTTTTTTAAACGTAGCTTGGCAGCTTTGAGGACATGCATGTGTTCAGTGACAGTCAGTGAAGCCCGGCTGTGTGTATTGTATATGATTATACCTGAATTATAGATGCAAACAGAGAAAAAATAAATTCTGACAGTAGTGGATGGTTTCCCTTTTCTTTCTAAAACCTAGACCGGGCCCTTTACACTTTAGTATGTCCCTGGTAAACTGAGGCACTGGGTGGGAACAACCCAACCACTTTGTAATGCAGTGTAGGCCTTACAACCCCCAGTGATTCCAGCAGAAATGTGAACATCCTTTCAAAAGAACAGTCAATAATCAGTGGTAAACCACACAGTCATTTCGAGGTAATTATGGCCATAATAATAATTAATAAAATCATTTATTCTTACATGATGAAACACATACAGTACAGTTCAAATTACCTGCTTGAAGAGACATGTGTCCCAGCAGGCACACTGTACTGTACTTCAGGGCAGTATCTACAAAGAGAAACAACCCAGGTCCCACTTGCTGTGAGTCAACACCACTAACCACTGTGGCATGCTGTGCTTTTTTAGAAATGCACCAATTTCAAAGGATGTGGGATTTCTACCTCCCCAACATTTCACCTCTATCCTTGCAACAGATAATACTTTAATAGCTAAATTTCCTCGCCTTGAGCAACTCTAAGTACCTATCCGTATTAGTGTGTATATTGCAATCATTACTGGTTTTAAAAAGGCAGTCTGAAGAGAAACAACTCTTCAGATTTATTATTCTATTCTTTTTTTTATTTTGAGTTGCATTGTAAACACATCTCTGGTTTTGATGAAGCCTGTTCTGCAGGAACACACAAACACACACACAAACAAACAAAAACACCCAGATGTTTATCAGCTGGCAGTCTGGGGAAAAGAAGAGAAGTATTGTGTGGAAGATCCACCTGGGGCCATTTCTTGAACAAGTGTCCATGCAGCTATACCAACCACTCACATGCCTCTTGAATTTTTCCTTTTCATTTCTGTAGTGTGTGTGTGTGTGTGTGTGTGTGTGTGTGTGTGTGTGTGTGTGTGTGAGATGTTCTGCTGCATCCAGTTTTTCATCATGGACAAAACAAAATAAATCTGAATTCAAAACATGCAAGGACAGCTGTTGGAGTAATGACTTGGTTTAGGCCTTCCATTATACAGTGTCTGTCTCTTATTGTCCCCACATGCTGGGTGATAGCGACTGGTTGTTTTCAAAGATGTTTTTCTCTTTTTTCCCCCATGCTGAATGCACAGACAGATTGAGGAACATGTATGTAGTATAGCTTGGGATTGGAGGGGGAGGGGGACATCTGCAACAAGACAGCATGAGCTTTATCTTGTGTTTTCATGGCAAAAAAAAAAGAAAAAAAAAGTGCCTCGGCCTAATTAAGGTAGCAACATAGAAACTATTTGACGAGGAGGGAGCAAAAGTGAGAGCACAGTTACAGAGGAAAGTGTTGGAGAATTGTTTCTGCTACAGTCCTTCGATTTATATCAGGAGGAACATTTGTCGATGCTTGTGTCTGAACCCCAGCGCAGCATACAGAATCCAGTGCCGCTCGAAACAATAACTATGAAAACCTTTTCAATCTGAAGCAGCTGAAGTGATCCCAACCAGACAAGTGTCGTGCCATTGGACGCCGAGGTGCGCACAATAAGGAGGACGGATGGTAAATAGCCTGTCAGTGTCGGTGACCGCTTCTGCTTGAAGGTGACATGATTGCATTTAGCTGAACTTATTATATGTCCCTGTCAGAAAAAGCTTCATCCGACCAGTAAACAAATCTAGACAAGGTTTTAGCAAAGCTGTGAAAAATCTCATCACAAAAGTGCAGCACTTGGCTCCAGTGCAATTACCTTCTGTAAATGAAGCTCAGTCTATCCTGCGAGTCGCGCACCCTCTGTGCTGGCGGTTTGCACATGCACTCTGTCAACAAAGCAGCATGGGCCTCTGTTTGGAAGGTGCGAGGCTGTTTACCTTTGTTGCTGTGTGGATTGATGAGGTGGCTGAGGCAGAGGCAGGGGCATGATGAGAATAGTTGGGAGTATTACTGTGGAAAGAGGTGTTTCCCCGTGGAGGTGGCTAACTGAGTTTGACAAAGCTGTTTCTGCTGAGAGGCTGCAGGGACACTCTCTGGCCCAGCTCCAGGAGCCCCGGCTCTGCGTGTGGATGCACATTTGAGCTAGTGATGAAAGGCAGTGCAGAGACAGGAGGGAGGAGACTGCTCCCAGTAACAATGTTTAAGTAGTGTAAGTCAGACTATGGTGTGTTTAATGTTTTAGTAGTGTAGTAGGGGGACAAGAATAATACAAAGCATGGCCTGCCTTCCAGACAGCTCTATCAGATCTACAGTATGTCTATAGCTGAGATAGCTTACAGTACATAGATTTTATTTTGTTTAAGTCAGAATTATAATTTAGACACACAGGTATTTAATCACAAAAACAATACAAATGCGTGAGAAAGAAAAATCACCTCCAATCTCAGCACAGAGAAGATCACGTTTAAGTGAACTGAACTGGCTCATGTTGATCTTGATACATTCCCCTTGAATCTGTCACTCTCTTATTAGATTGTTGATCAATTCTGATTGCCATCCCTATGGCTTTTATAGGGGACAAACCTCTATGTGTTTTTTACACAGCTCCAACTGCCAAGGAAATTGGATTAAACGCCTGCTGTGATTTTGGAGTCATTTTATTCTGCAGCCTTTCCTTTTATTGTCTGTACGCGCACTCTCTGTCTCAGTGTCCCTCGCCATTTGTGAGGCTGCGCTTTGCTGTTTTTAACCTTTTAAACTCAAACAAAGTTAACTATTAAATTTATTTTTTCCCCCACTTATTGCACTCAACTGTAAATGAAAGTGGGGATGAGAGAAAGGTTTCTAGCCAGCTGGATTTGTCACCCTATAAGCCAATGGGATTTGTGAGCTCACATTTCATTTCACAGCACAATCCAGTCTGTCCAAACTGATTATGAAGGCAAATATGAGGACACATCTGAAGGCACAAGTTCAAACAGATCCTAAAAGGTTTGTATGTTTCTTGTTTTTTTTTTTCTTTCCCTCCCATTCATTTGCCTTTGCATGCCACTGCTTGCAAAGGGGATGGATCGACAGGGATTAGACTGTTGCTGCAAAAACAAAAAGTTTGTAACAATGATTATAGAGAATCCAATCCAACAATGTACTGAAGGTAATGAACATTATGGTGTTTAATTAGCATTACAATAAGACATGGAATACAAATGTGTCCCATCATTGTTTTTGGTTGTAACACACCAATTTAGTCTTTTGTTGCCGCTTCAGTCAAATTCAAAGTTAATTCATTAAATTGCAGAATGAGGACATTTTTAAAAGAGCTGTCTTTTTTTAACTGATGTCTTACATGTCTTTGATGTGTAAACAGGAGAGAAACTTTTTTTCATATTCTTTCCTATATATATATATATATTTTAAAACAAACAGATAAGGCATTACTGAGAAGAAACTAAACTCCAACTGCAGCCATAAACTACTCTGCACATAAAGTGTAGTCGAAAAACAATTGAAATGTATCCAAGACAAACTTTACAGTCTGACTTACTCTTTTGCAACGATATATTATGACCAAAGCAATCCATCGCTTCTCGGTTATAGCTTGGTTTGGAGCCTTTAAACTAAAAATTATTGACCAGGACACACACTGGCAGTAGCTCAGAGGTGTCATATTCACCCTTTTCATTGACTCATGAATAGATCCTCAGAATAGAAGTGTTTTAATAGATCCCTGGGGGAAAAAAAATCTTGTTGTTTCCATGGTAATACGAGGGAGGATTGTTTGCTTGCAGAGATTAATTCCAGGAGCAAACTTTACTTAAAATAAGGTGAATTCAGACAATGGCGAAATTGGTATGGAAGCTTCAGTCCTTCAATTTCAACAACTCATCGCGGCAGAAAAATAGAGTGGAATAACAAAAATAATGATGGACCAGCACAAAAGGAAGTCTGTAATAATTGTTGAAATGGAGTGGCACAAGGAAATGCAACAGAGAGGGGTCAATGCACAAAGGCACATACATACACACACACAGTAACAGACACACACACACACATACACACACTAACAGACACATGTGCCATTAGGCAAATGGATCTGGAAAGGCACTTCACCATGTTTGCTCTTTGTCTCGGGCCGTCTGAGGATTTGGTGAGCTTGAAGACAAACCGCCCCTTGATCTGAAAGCTCAGAATCACGGAAAAGATAGATCAAAGCCTGTGCCTTCTCACCAAGAGGCTTCTGTTGGAGTCGGGGAGATTGAGCGAAGGAAGGGGAGATAAAGGAGGAGAAGAGAGGGCAAAGTTTGCGCATGTGTGCCCCTGTACTCAGTGTGTCTAATTAGGGAGCTTTTCTGGTAAATATGTAGGGTAGGAGATGGATTGGCTAAGAGGAGCCGCAGAAGCTACTAATCCTTCTGTCTGGGTTTCACATCCTCTATCTGTCACACAACCATCACGGCCCCCTCAGACACCTTGAGACAAAATAGGACCTGGTAAATGATGTAGGATTTGAAAAAGTGGCAGCTGCCTGCTTGGGATTTGTTCACTTGCGCGTGGTCGTTAAATTGAACGCACACAACATTAAAGTATGTTTTGAACATTTGAAGGCCTTCCTATAGCTGCAACAAATAAACATGTTGCAGTGTGTTCTCAGCACACGGGGCCCCAACTTTTCAGCCCTGTAAATATTATTGGCACAGATTAAGATTATAGTCAATAAAGCATTTAGATCCTTGCAGGTTCTTGGTTGTGTTCTGTGTTGAGTTAATGATTAAGCAGAAAGCTGTCCTTCTGGCCTTTATTTGAAACACTTCCTGTGAGAGGAGCTTCTTAAATTAATTATGTTTGCCTAATGAATAATTAAGCCAAGGGAAAGATAATTTGGTGTTACGCAGTGAGCCAGACCATTGTGCATGTAAAGGAACTGGTGCTCTGTGTGCCTGGATGATTTCACGTTGGGAGTGTGAAATGAGAATTAGCAAACAATTTGCCTCCTGTTCCATCCTTCACCATGACTAAAATATCACTGCTGATTATGTCTTGACAAGTGTCAATACTGTACGCCTATTTGTTAATTGAACCAGAGACATGTTGTTTATGAGGTGCCATTATTTTGGCTTTGAATTGCATGCTGTTATTGATTCATAATTTGAATGAATGCAGATAATTGTGTCAGGTTGTGCCTTGACAGAAGCCGTAGTGCAGCTTTAATGACAGCTGACAAACATTAATAGCTTGTTTTTTGTGGAGGTGAGACACGGAGGGATAGGCATTAAGCCACGAGAGAAGACATTTAATTATCTAAGTCTTGCGAGTTGTTCCAGTGGAATAATACATGGGAGCCACTGATGCAGGAATTTGAAAGGATATCACGCCAACCTAGCGTCGAGGTTTGTCACGTAGCCGTCCCTCAAGGCTCAGGTGTTGTTAGCCATCAAACGACTATTTTCATTTATTTACATGAACATACACAATCTTAATTGAAGGAAATTACTTTTTTTCTGCCTTAATCCACTTGAAGACGCCTCCATGGATGTTCCCTCCTCATCATTTTACTCTGTCATTTGGGAAAATGTCACACAGACGACTTCCAATTCTTGCAAAAGCAAAAAAACTGTCAAGCCTATCTAAAGCTATTCTAATGAAACGATGCATTGCCCTTTTTTAGATGACATATTGAACACATTTTGCTTGTTATTCTATCAACTGGATTCAAATGAGTTCAAGTGCCCTTGTTAATAATACACACTTGAAGATTAGATACATTGTAACAAGGCAAAACAGCTCTTGCGGTTTCAGTTTAGTTTCTAACAGTGATTTATATGAGTCACTCACTCACTCACACAGAAGGAAATGGAGAGACAGACAGACAGACGGACAGATCGACAGACTCACACACACAGACACCCTTTCTATCTTCTTGTCTCTTCCTCTCCCCCTCTTTGTCCCTCCCTGGTTATAAAGACTTGCCAAGAAATCATTGGCTTAACAGAGAAAGGGCAAATCCTCTTCAGCCAATTTAAATTCTCCTGAGCACATGGTGCAGACTATTCCAAACTAATTAATAGACATGTCATGAATAAAAACACTTTGATTATGAAAAGAGGTTGCCCTCTGCCTCCTTTTAGGCCTTACATTAGTATGAGGACACATGTGGTGAATAGCTGGAGTGTTAGTACCAGCAGCCTGAGACAGCCGCAGATGCCCTCTCTTGATTAAATTTTTCGTTCCATGTTTTATTCAGGGCTGACTGCATGGACCCAGTGCCACAGTCTGTGATTAGCCATACCTGCACCAACAGGAGAGCCAGGGCCGACAGGAACAGGAGGGCAAGGCCTACTCTAAGGGCAGGACACAAAGACATGTGACCCCGGAGCCCTCGCTCGCACAAGTGCACTCCATCACTCGCTACCTCCCAGCTCCCTCAGTCAAAGTGACAAACAGCGCAGATCTTCCCGTTCTATAGCAACACTAAACCTGCACTTGCTCGGTTTTATTTATGTGTCTACCTTGCGCTGCAAAGTCGTGGCAGCACATTCAGAGCAGGACTCCTGGTTATAGTACATTAGTTCTTCTTAGGCACCATGAAGGCAACATTGGCCCATCAGCATCAAACTACTTTAGCTGTTTACTTTCTATTTAACTCTCTGCTTTTCTTCCTATGCTGTGGCAATAGCTTTCAGCATCCAAAATATAATCCTGTTTAGAAAAAGTCTTTGGAACACATTGTATGTATGTATGTCTGCTTATTAACTAATACTTTGAATGGTTTATTTATCCAGTAAGTGACTACCAAGTCTGAATAATCTAAAAATTCATATAAGAAGAGAAAAGAAAATAATAAATTAATTATTCTATACGCCTTAAAGCGTATCAAACAGTATGAATCATGTCTATTTTTTTTAATATTATTAAATGAAATGGCATTTAGAGATCTTATATTTTTATAATGAATGCCATTCTCTGATAAAATGTTTTACAATAACTTATAGTAATTGTGTAACGTCAATATAATTATAGCACAGTGGAGGATGTTAGGTTGGGATAATAGTTTCCTTAGGGGACACACATCACACATGACTTTACACAGTAAAGAGTTGATAACATGCACGTTTGAGCTGTTAGCGTTACGCTCGAATGCTTTATTGATTGTGTGGTACCAGTGCAACAACGTGCATGCTCTCCGAGCTGTTAAAGATGGCTCCGCAGTGGCTTATGTTACTCTGCAAAGAGATTCTGACTGTCATTACGTGGTCCTCGGCCCAGCTGACTTGTCCCCAAAGGGGAGCCGGACCCCCTCCAGGAGCCATCTGTATCCTGGACAAGACTATCCATCATCCTCGCTGCAGCGCTCAATTTATGGTTCTTCTGCAGACAGCTTGAGGCAGCAGTGAACAGCTTTACATGTACGCGTCGGTAATGAGAGCCCTTGAAACCTGCCTAGTGGCTCTCAAAGCCAGACTCGAGGGCAGGAGGGAATCAATGAGTCTATCCCTGAGGATGAACCCACGCCCATCCTCCAGGATTGCTCCAATTGTGGGTCTTGTCTGTAAATGTCTCAACAGCACTAAATTTAATGAAGAAAAAGGGATCACTGTTAAAAGGACAACTACAGTGTCCTGTATACACACACACATAAATGAAAAATAAAAAATACAACTTCTAATGATAAAAGTCTTTTTCTTTCATCAAATTGTTATACGTATAAATCTGTCGCATACACCACAGAAAATTGGAAAAAATAAAAGAAGAAAAAAAGTTCTGTGTGGAGTTTCCTGCTTTAAGCAACCCTGAAACTATATGTATGTTTTGCCCTGTAGCCTTGGGTGTACCAAATGAAACAACAACAGTGGTCTAAACATCCATTAGTGCTCTTGAGTGTTTTGATCATAGTGTAGCTCTCCTCAGGGCACCCCAGCTTCATATTTGTGGCACTAATGGTTGATGTTGCTGCTGTTGTAGATTTCACAGGAAGTTTGTGTTTTATTCTACCAGGTATGTTGACTTATAGCTCACATTCATTTACATCCTTGGGGCAAAAGTTGTAGGGGAAGGGGAGGATTATATGCACTTCATGGAATTGTGTTCACTCACGCTTGAGGGCTGCCTGCTGCAACCACAGGAAAGTGTTTCTCATTAATTTCTACAACGCCAGACTTTCCAGGCAACCTCCAGTCACAAGTCTGCTTCTTTAACCTTAGGCAACCACTGCCCCATTGCTAGGAAACAAATAAATCGACGTCAGACATCCAACCATGCCTTTGAAGCGGCGCAGACACAAGAAACCTTTTCTCTGAGCTGCAGAGAACTCCATACCAGGGTTGAGGGTTGTTATCTTTTACAGCCGTCCCAGTTGTATTTGATGTAGCACTGAGAATGTGTTTATCCTAATGGCTGTCTGAGCCACTATATCCTGGTGAAAGCTTGTATCAGACCCACATTCGCATAGCCTGGATTCAAAGTCTGTCAGTGATGCATTCATCTGTCCAGCAGGTTGAGCAAGTAGAATCCATTTTGTGTCAGTTAATTCAATCAGCCTCAGCTGACTACTGTATGCTGACAGGGCTCTCAGGGGCCACGGGGGCTTTGGAGAGAGAAGATAGAAGAAGGATCTTCTTGGCAGGGGGGTGAAATGTCATAGCCCACTGCCCTGGCCAGATGAGGCCGTGTTACACACCAACTTGGCGGCTCAAGACAAGATAGTTGCAGCTTATCATATGTAAGCTCGGGGAACGAGGCCAGTGGGCATTCCCACGTTCCGTGTAGTCGTATTGAGTCCGCATCTCCACATTACAAATCTCATTCTTCATGCTGGTGTGCTCAGCTCTCACACAGTTTCTCAATAATCACATAGGCTGGGTTGGCAACACATCAAAATCCCTCTCCTACAGGTTCTCAATTCCACATGAGACTTGTGATGTTTCCTGAACCACATACAAAAAGTATAAGCAGTAAACAAGCTCAAGTGTAACGTATGCTGAAGGCATAGCCAGACAGGCATAATACCTAATTATCCTCCCATACCCGAGATCAGTCTATCCATATTGCACATCACTGCAGCCACTAGTGAGCTTCCTTCAAGGAAGCTTACACTGTTAGATATAAAATCAAGGAAGAATGACTCACAACAGGTATGAAAAACAAGTTTAAAGCGTGCAGGTGAATAGCATCAACTTATTTTCACATTTTTCATTTATCCTACCTGATAACTTTGGGATTAGGGGAGTGTGAGGCAAAGTAAACATAAAACTATTGTTCCAGCAGCTCCTTACATAAACATGAATTTCTGGTAATAAAATGAAATAGTAATCTAGTTTTAGGGTGAAAATAAAATAGTCAGAATTCATTCGACCTCCACTCACAGTCTATCTGTGTTTTTCCTGCTCTTAACTGAATAGAACATACTGGGTACATCATTCAGTTTTTGCTAAAAAAAAAAAACTTTTTGTGGAATGCAATTTAGTACATTTAAATTCAAACAATTTAGAAGACTTTGAGTGTGCAAAACATTGCCTTTGTGTGTATTAGTGAAAAGTTTCAGTTTTCCTACAGCTACAGCAGCGGTAGATACAGTCAGATGGTTAACTGTGAACGCTTTGAAACAAGCTCTATTGGATTTCCATCACTACGTTTAGTTCACAAGATTTGTGAGATGAAGCTTTTGTTTCTATTCTTAGCCAGACAAGCCTCCAGAGGGGCCCGCGCTTTTATTTTGATCACACAAGAATATATCCTGATTTTTTCCAGTAATGATCCCCGTCCTCCCCATCTGTGAGACTGGCAGCAAGACTCCCTGTAGACAAACAGCTAGTCTGGGAAATTAAAGGGAACAGCTCAACAATGTAGATAGATGGAAAGCTTTGACTTAAAGCATTAATCATACCTTGAGAGTTCTGCTTCAGCCCATCAGCTCGCCTTCAAAGGAAAATACGAGAAGTTATGTGCTCAGCTGTATGTTCTGCCCTCCCACGTAACTGCTAGACACAAATTCACAATACTCCTTTGCCGCTGCTTGTGAGACATTTTTGAAACTAAATGTCAATCCTAAGTCATCAGTGTCTTCATTTTCAAATACTCTTCTTTCAGGCTGTTCATTTTAATATCACTCCCCAGTTTTCTACATCAGCCAAAATGAATGCATTCAGAATGAATATCGTTTGCACCGAATTTCTAGATGATATTTGTTCTCACACTTAAACCTCAAGGGTGTACTGTATGTATGTGTTTGTTTGTCAGGGTATGCTTGTGTCTGAGAATGTGTGTGTGTGTGTGTTGTCGGTGGCATGTGTGCATGAGCACTTGAGCATGTGGCCGAAAGGACTGTCACTAATAACAGAAATTAAATTTCTGTAGATAAACATATGGAGATTGCAGGGTGTGAAATTGACTTCAGGCTGTGAAATTAAAGGCAATATTCACTGAGGTGATAGCTCTGGTTGTTCGGGGGCGGGGCATTGCTGCACTGTACGTGTGTGTATGCTGCAATTCAATTAGTGCCCCTGATCATCTTCTTTAGCAAGTCTGATGTGGTGTGACTTTGCGATCCACACGGCAAGACACCCACTCAATCTTGGAGAGATGTTTGATTTATTTGTTCATTAGGAACTCTCTCTGCAGTCTCAGACCTCTCATCAATCCCTGTTCACCTCAACAAGCACAATCAACTGGCGTTCCATTTCATAGCCAAAGGGAAATAAAAGAAAAAAAATTGCCATGCATCATACCCATTGATAAGGCCGTCCCCTGCCAAAATTTCCAGCTAACCCGTAGCGTGGTAATCTCATCCAAAGTGGATTAAATATTAAATAGTTTGGCGTGTGTGAGGAAGGAGAGCAGGCTAGTGAAATGCCAGGAGGATTAAGTGGGAGCGGATGTAGTGCAGTGGCAATAGCATGCTACCGTAGAGTTGCTGTTTCTCAATAATAGAATGTCAGGAAGGGGAAAGAGTGAAGGAAAGGAGAGGAAAGGAGGGGTGAGGGGACATCTTTTACTCAAAGCCTTTTGAAATCACAGCTAGTGTAGAATCATTATTATTACTTCCCACTCACGCTGGCTTGAAAATGGCATTAGTCTTTGCCGTTGAGGGAACATTCACATTCACACTTGTGATGCTGAAATTCTGCTGAAGGTCACTATTTTGGAGCAAATTCCTAAACACTTTAAGTGAAACGCATGTTGTTTTGAAATTAAATCTTTTTTTTTTTCCATTAAGCCTCTACAAGTGCATGCAAAAACACCCTCTTATTATTTATTTATTTTTTTTACTAACATATTAATCCATAACAATCTGTTAATGAGCAATACCATTTAGTGAAACAAACATTAAAACAACCTTGCCTTTAGGAGGAAGTGTTATTCATATCCATTTTCATGCTTTATTTTATAATGTTTTATCTCTCCCTGAGCGATCACTTTGTCAGCATCAGTAATGCCTATAAATCCTACTGTGGAGGAGATTAGTCTGCGAGAATTGCTGCTGCCTGCAGTAATTAAAATTCTGCTGGATGGCCAGGGCTTCTCCTGCCATCATCTCCTCCAAACATCACTCGCTGTCTGTCTCACTCACTCTCTTTGTCCTTTTGTCCCTCTCGATAGTTTTAATCAATTACAATACATTTCAAGCTGATAACAGTATTCTTCTTGCACTTAGGCGGATGATAAGAACAAAGGAACCTTTTCGAGAAATAAAAAAGCAGAGATTGGCAATGACGGCCATCTTCTCTGGATTTAAATCTTATCCCCGGGATCACGGTCGTGCCAGTGTACAGAATTATCTCAAAGTGAAAAATTATCAGATTTTTGTTGATATTTGCAGCTATTCAAAGCAATAAAAGTGGCAGAGAAATGACTGATTTGTTATAATGGTTGTGTAAGATATATGTAAATTCACAACATGACGGACAGAAATTCCAGTCCCATTCAAACTCTGTTTTTACTGTAATTATTCCACAGGCAAAATATTCTGCTATAATAATTCTGAGATATGATGTTGAGTTAGTTAAAAAAAAAAAAGAAGTAATGATCAGTTCATCTGTTAGCTGGTCAGTAATTTCTTAATCAAATCCTTCTCTGTTGAAAATTGCTCTTTTGACTGAGTCCTGTGGCCCTCTGCTCAACGGATCCTACAAACTGCGTCTGTCTCAGACTGCTGTCTCGCTCAGTAAACATGGATTTCATGACGCTATTGCTCATAGCTTGACAATTGCACTCAATCACAAACAGAATGAAATGCCATTGTGCATCCTGTTGCAGCATCAGCAGTATGCAAAGTCTGTGCAGATTCTGTTGCCAACGTCTGACAAACAGCTTAATAATTTAGACTATTCACAGCCAAACTTGTGACTCAATGCACTGGAGGAGTAGAGACACTTGCATAATCTAGGGAAGGCATCCATCAGTCTTTCATAATTATGATCATCTAATCTGGAAAGAAAAGGTTGCCTCTGATTAAGTCAGTAACTAGACTTTAAACATTCATACAGGACATTTACAGAGGAACTCTTGTCACACTTTGACTTTTATTGCCATACTTTCTACTCTCTCACACACAGAACAACACTATCTTTTGTGAAATGAAAATGATATTAACTGGGACTGTTGAATGAAAGTGCTTTCTCCGCTGCTCCATTAGTTTTCCCTAAACCTCTGGATGGAACATCTGCTCCCTGGTCATACATGTTTGTTTCACTCCTTTAATGTCAAGATATTTGCTCCATGTTTCATCCCTTTGACTGGTTTCCATCTTAAGAATATCAGCAGCCAAAGTAATAAACAGATATAAAAATGCTGTAAAGAAATCAGCTGCTTATCTAAATCTTTCAGAAGGCAATGTCACCCACCCAGTGAAGCCCAGTGGTCCGTACTATGAAAGATCTTTGATGACAGTAATCTGCCCTGTTTTGCAAGCTGTGCAACCGATCATGTTTTGGATGGTGCAAAGAGGTGCCATCGTCCCTGTCTGTTTTATTCATTTCAGCTCTATTTTTGTCACTTGTTGCCTCAAATGTCAGTTGTCCATCACCCTTTTGAACTGCCCTTTGTGTCTGAGTTATAGTGATGGTGCGATTGGTCGATGAGTCCATGTCTCATTTCTAAGTTCTCCACGGAGTTATGAGCAAAATTCCTGAGTTTTAATCAACAACCTTGCCCGCGCTCAGTCGGCATCTGATTTTGTTTATGGCTTCCGTGACCTTTTCTGGGCCATAAAACTCTGTCTACGCCAATCTCTGTGTCGTCGGAGGGTCATCGCTTCATCAGTTATCTGTCTACTATAACAGCAACATGACCTAAGCTCTCTCTGTCCTCAGCCATCAGACTGAGAGAGATAGATGGTTTTATCTGTAAATGTGGCCATTGCACTACACATGCTGACATAAATTCCAAGCTGATAAGAGCACTTTACAGGCCAGTTGGCAGGTCAGGGCTGCTCCTGAATTTCCCTGCACAGCATGGAAAAGAGTAGATCAGACTGCTTGGTCTGCTGCTAGTTTTCACAATAAAATGGTATTTGATAGTGAAGCCGAATGACAAACTTATTCAAAAGTTTTTTTAGAGGGGGGGGGTGTATACTGTATTTCAACAGTGATTTCGTAATTCAAATTGTAAATGTAAGGTAATGTTATTGGTGTTCTTTACTGCCAGTCGTATTTCCTTACAGTGAGCAGAGCTCATGTTAGCCTATTTAGCCAGTGGTGAACCGTGGCTCCAGTCTCTGGGCATTCAATAGGACGCAATAAACAATCAGACAAAGCAATAAAAGATAGCCAGAGCCTTATGTTGCACGGAAGTTCAGAATATAAAAGGTTTTTCATATGAAATGTAGCCTATCTGTCATAACATGTGCTTGAACAACAACTCTCAACAGAAATTCAAACAGGAAATATTTAATCACAAACCTGGACAAAGGTCAACTAAAAACCACAAATCAATCAATCACAAAGCTCACAATAAGACCAAACAACCAGCATCTTGTGCCCATGACGCAGCAAACAAAGACATTCTGCCTCCTCATGGCAGGTCTAGCAAAGACCTTCCACCAAATTAATTTATTACGTCGTAAGGTAATGTTGCCTGTGCTAAGTTATCGCGAGAATTCCCCGTGTGCCACTGACGGCGTTGACAGATGTAAACAAACCCGGGAAGAGTAGGAACATTCAGCTGGTACAGAAAATTCAACTTGCAGTCTGTCGGGATGTCCTGGAGGAGAGGACACTTGTTCGTAAGGGAGCAGATGTTGAATAGTCCGACGATGATGTTGTCGTGGTTGTTTGACGCTGACGTTAGCCGACCTGGCTAACAGGCTAACAGGCTGTGGTCAACTTTCCGCCCGGGGCTGTTTGAGGGATGAGGAGTTACTGAAGACCAGATGGACTGTACTGGTTGATGTGAAAGCTTCATCCAAGTGTCCATACAAAGCTGATAAATCCACGTTGTTGCCGGTGAAAGACAAGAGAATGATTCCAGCAGGCAGCCACAGCCGCCAGGTGAGGAGCAGAGCACAGCTCACAAGGTAGATGAAGTTAGTCCAAACACACAAACACACTGCTGGGCAACCTGAGCCAAAAGTTCGTAGTGAGGCGGAGACTGAGGAAGCAGGTGTCTGGGAGTGGACTGATGTTTCAGAGCTGCTTTATTTAAACAACTCAGATTATTGAAACCCGTGCTGGACTGGCTGGACCACGATCTCATAGCGGAAGTGAAATCCCAGCAGCAGCAGCAGGCTACTACAGATTGTTGGCGCGCGGGCTTGTTGTTTTTTGTTTGTTTGTTTTTTCCACAAGAAGGCATCAATTTTCATAAATAATATCTATAAGGAGTTATAAAGCAGAAAATAAATATGTGTTACATAGCCTATATGGGCCATTCTACAGAATTGGTGCAAACTGCTGTCCCCGAACAAAAAAACAAATTTAAAAAGCATTTAAGTATGCAAATTTTAAATGTTTACTAAGATCTTGCAATTATCTATTGAAACCCAAAATAATATTTATGCTGTATGCTTATAAAATGAACATTTATAGGGTACTTAACATTGGGAGATGGCTGTCCCCAACCCCAACTCCTAAATTTCAATTCATGAAAATGATACTGAAATGATATTTATAAATTTTTCTTTTGGTGTTTTTATAAAGATCTTTTGGATTTTTTTGAAAGTTAAGTGTAAAAAAGGACATTGATTTTATATATTTTTCATAAATCTTGAAAATGTATGTAAAAATTGTTGTCCCTCATTTTTTTGTCACTACCGAAACGTTGTAGGTTTTAGTCCATAGGCTGAGACTGATTTAAGCCACACCTCTAATTTTTTTATCAGGAGGTATTCCTTTGTCCCTCTCATGTTGTGGCTGCATGTTGAGTAGCTAGGTTAATCATTTTTGAAGAGAAGGTGTTTACAAGTCTGAAAATCAGTGTGTAACTTTAAGAGACGTCACTACCGAAACACCTATTTCCTGCACTTAAACAATTTTTTTTGTTTTATTGCAGAAAAAATAGTTTTTATGTGTGTGCAATAGTTCAGAAAAGTGCTAGCTAACCATGTGCTGATTATCATATTTAAGCTAGCTTAAAGTTATCTAAAATTGTCACTACCGAAACAGTCACTACCGACACATTTGTTTCGGTAGTGACGTTTTGGTAGTGACATAATTGTTTCTGTAGTGACAAAATGGAACACTTAATCCCTTAATTAGGCAATATACAGAAAAATGTTAACTTAGTTATGCAACAAATCAGCCTCTTCTCTGGAGAGCTCAATAGGGGGACTTAAAGACTGGCTGTAAACCTGGACCAAGGCTGAATTTGAGGCAAAAGACTTTTGTCCCACTATTGTGGACATCTGAGACCTGTATTAAATTGTTGATAAACAGCATGTCAAAAAATGTTAAAATGTCATTTTCAGATATTTAATGTAAGATGTGTGTCTGTATACAAAACATTTATGAGTTTTAGTTATTTTTATTAACATAAAATGATGCAGTCTTATTCACATGACAAACAAGTTGTGGTCACTACCGAAACAATATTGTCACTACCGAAACGGTGCAGTCACACCGTTTTGTCAAAAATACAATATATTGAATTATCAACTAAGATTGTGATGGTGTTTGTGTTGAGTGTATATTAAAACTAATGAATCCATAAGTTTGTAATCATTATAATCAACTTTATGCCCTTTACAAAGAAAATTTGGATTCAAAATCCAATGATTCTGATAAATCATGCTTAAACAATTTGTTAAAATGATATACTTCTTAATTTACCTGTGAATTTTGAAAAATAACATTTTAGAAAAATATATTTACAAGGTAGATGTAAAAAAAAATTAATAGATCGATAAAACCCTTCATTTTATGTGATATGTGATTGTGTTTCGGTAGTGACAAATTTTGGGAGAGGAAAAATATTCCAAAACTGTCTGAAAATACAAAATGAGAATTAACTGTACAACTACTAGAAATGTGTACCTTGGATATTATACAACTAACATACCTGAAAAGTTTTGCGGAAAAGCACATTTATTTCAAGATGTTTCCAACTCTGACTTTGCACCAATTTTGTAGAATGGCCCATATATATTTTTTTTTAGGTAAATACAAATCCAAGGCACTTTATCTTATTGAGAGCGTGCTGGTCATAGTCACTGATAGGATAGAGCTGTGGTTCTCAAAGTGGGGTGTGGGGACCCCCAGGCTTCCTTGAGAGGGTTCAAGGGGGTCCCCAACTTTTTCTCAAAATGTTACCACATTATTTCCTGAGAAATATTACCTTATTTTTTCTCCAAAAAAATTATTGAATTTTTCTCAAAAATTCATGCCATTGGCAGTAATTTGAACGTACATTGACTAAACAAAGTAACGTTATTCAGTCTCAGAACAGATATTTGTGTATTTCTGATGTTTGTTTAAAAATTGGTTGTCCAATGGGGGATCCCTGGTGACCTCTGGTAGTTCCATAGACTGTATGGGTAGCTCTTGCTAGCTTGCACTAATCCTGGTAAAACCCCTCGACCCCGATAACTTGAAGTAGGCTATTCCCCATGAAAAGTAATCTTGAAAATGGAGTTTCAATTAATCCAGCAACCATACAGTCTTCTTCACTAATTTCAGCTAATTCGACATTTTTTTCCTTCCGGTCTTTTTATTTGTCTCCTTGCTCTCTCACTCACTGACAACTTCCACTAAGTATTCGGGGCACTTGGAAGATGCCGTGAAATTATTCCGCCACAATTTAACAAAATGTAATTGACTCAGATACATGTCAGTATCAAACTCATGTCCACATTCACTTGAATTACAAAATCTTTCCTTATATTAAAGACAGTTAGGAACAAAGACGACGAGTCAGTTTCCTGTATCTAGGTGGGATTTGCGAATACCCCACTCCTTTAGGAGACTAGCAGCAGGTCTTGAGTCTATTGACTCCAATGTCAGATATGAACATGAGCACAGATTATGGTCGATTCTTTCACCCTACAGTTACCACAGTAAATATTGGAGTCATTTTTCACAAGCCACATATCTTCTGAACATTTTGACATGAAAATGGCAAATGACAGATGCATAAATCATGAGAAAATTTAATTTTTTTCATGACCTGTCTGTCTCTGTTTCAACAACATAAATAGCTCACTTTCCCTATAGTATAATACCTCCAACTAAAAGTTGGAGGTATAGGGCCTATACCTCCAACTTTTAGTCATCCACGCATACATTCACAACACAAGGTAGGGGTACAGACGACCACGCCCACTTAGGAGACAGGAAGTGTATACCAATTACCCTTAGCGCAGCTTGTAGTGAGCCATCTTGTCATAGTAGAGTATCTTTGTATCTAGGGTACCTTTGCAAATAGCTACTGAGGGCTCTGCCTCCCAGGAGGTGTTACTGATTCATGCAGGTAGGCCTACCGTCATAAGAAAAATTGTGATTAATCCATTTCCTGTTCCGTTATATTAACCATTGTTTGCCAAGACAAGTTTATAACAAATATCTATTAATTATTACAGTGAGCAAAAACAAACAACTGAATGGCTTGAAGGTCTGGAGCATTCCCCTCTGTAAATATCCTCCTCTAAAAATTCCACATACTGATCCTACTATATTTTACTCTATGGACAACATTCACCATAATCAATATGGTATTTGATGTGCCTTTCTGTGTTAGGTTGACATAGCCTTTTGTAGCAGTAGTCTTCCAGGTGAAAAAGCTTTCAGTTTGGGGGCAGCTCTGTCGTGTTCCTGTTCAGTGTGGTCAATAATCAATGCATTAATGCAGCAGAGGAAGTTTCCTGCAATTTCTACACAATATGTTTTACGTTAAATATCCCACCTGGAGCTTCTGCTCTCTGGATGAACCTTCTCACAAGCAGTTGACTATCACTCTGCCGCTGTGTGACACATCCCTCATCCCCAGACCTCAATGCAGGGAGTCAGCCATCAGCACTATTGATGCTAAGCTTGATGGATACAGGATGGCAGAGGGCATCGACCGAAGAAACTGCAGTTTAGTTGAGTGAGCTGCTGCTCGCCTAGATTAGAAAAGTTCTTCAAATCCTAAATCAAATAGACCAAGACCTACAAGATCCTAGTTAATTCCAATGGGGAAAAACAACTTTTAATAAGACACATTTCCATACGAGAAAATAGCTACATGACGGATGTATGAGTGCAGATATTTTCTTCCTCATTTGAAGAATTCAGAACAAACTTGGAAACCAAGTAGACTTTAAGTTTATTTAACCTTACCCTTGGATAAAAAATAGTTTTGCATTTCATTTACGTCCTCATTCTGCCAGACATTTGCTTGGCATGCTTCTTTTTTAATTTTCTTTTTGTAAACACCTGCCTCAAAACATTGCCTCAGGGGCAGATGGATGTGTGTCTGTGTTTTGAATTCAGAATATTAAAATAAGGGTGAGAAAGGTCCGATGTTCTCAGGCTCCAGGACAGCCATTCAGTTTTATTTATTTATTTTTTCCTCAGAAGCGATGAAACTGGGGTGATGTGTTGCTACAGAATGAAAAAAAGCCCTTTCAGACTCTGTTAAGATCAGAATTAGCATAACCTCCCTGTGAACAGCCGTACATAAAGGTTGGTGTCCCTTTAACCTTGCGGCTGGCACCGCTCGCAGCCCTGACACGCTGACGTGTCGGACCACTTGCTTATTCACCTCCCCACGGGACGGAGCAGACAGGTAGCCGGAGCTGCTGGAGCTGTGTGAGGGTGCTGGCTGACATTGGAGCGATGACAACTGATGCTGTAACAAGCCATAAACAGAGACTCTCCCTCATTTAAGTATTTAAGTCACAGGCTGCTGGTGCCACGATGACCTCGGGCCTTTTTGAAGACTGACTTTACGCTTGGCTGCAGAATTGCTGGTCAAAACTAATAAACACAGAGGACTCAATTTAGCAATCCTGAAATGAATTTTAAAATCCAATTGCATACTCTTTTCCTTATCTCCAGTACAAGTAAATAACTGAGGTCAGTGGGATGATTTAAAAACTGTTTATAATTATCTTTCCATTAAATTTTTTTCCTGTCAAACATAGGACATAATCAGGTGAGCACATGTGAAATCTCTTTCGCAGGAGGCTGAACCAATCAAACATTTAACAAAGAGAAAATGTGTATTACATAGTATCTGTTTCCAGTAATACTGGGTTGAAGGTTTTTTCCCCAGTGCTGGTAGATCTGCCAAGATTTAAAGGATTAGACTGGGGTTTTATTTTCCATGGTGCTACAAACCGCTTAACCTTGCACTACTGTGACGACCGTTTTCCACTCAGATTAACCAGCAAATTTACTTTGGAACAGTACATGTTTACTGTCCTACCACTGATACATTTGTACTTTAATTGTTTTCCCTCATATCTACTGGAAAATATCATATTTTGTTGAGCAAATCTTTTACATGTTTAGTTATCATGGATTTCAAGGCCTGCAAATTTACATATCACAAACACCCTCGCGTCGTGCAGTGCCTGTAATTTACTTTCATGATACAAGGTGTGTAGTGTGAGTGCACCATATGAAAATGAAATTCAGAAACAGGTTTCAGACAAATTGCCTTATACTAAAATGTATTTACAAACTATTGAGTGTTTTGGTCCTGAGCAAAAATCAGCTGTTTATTTGAAGCCGATCTCTGATGGCTAATGTCCTAATTTCAGCTTTAACTTTTGATTTAGACACTTGGCTAATGTTGATAATGTGCACAATACTGGTTCTCCAGCAGGGCTTATACACTGAGATTGTGGAGGACATCTGATTACTCAAATATCCGACTTAAACTATTTTTGCATTACAAACATCTTCTAAGCCCCATATGGAAAGTCGTGATTTCCTTTGCCCTTTAAAATCCTAAGATTTAAAAGGGCAAAATAAATCACAAAATTACAAGAGCGACATATGGCTGCAGTTGTGCAGCAGTCAGTGAACATGCGTGCACCGCAAAAGATCTCGATCCCTGAAGTGGAAGAAAACAATGAACAGATGATTGCAAAAAACAAAAAGCAAGCATATGTACTTTTCATATCCGTTAAATACTGTAAGTAGTAGACAATCACATATGGTACTTTACTACACTGGCACCGGCTTTGTTTACAACTCTTACATTGTCCTTTCTCAGATAAAGAGGTAAAACTGAAATAGAATACAGGAAATAAGTCTATAAGCCAATTAAAATCTGTATTCATGAATTGGAAAAAAATAAAATACTCATATTCACATGTACCTGATTGTCATATTGTAACCATTCCTAAATATACAGGTTATTGATTCTATATCAAATGTAGCACATTGTAGTTGTGCAACCGTAGACGGCCCCTCACTGGCATCTTATTTCATTTCTGGCAGTTAAATAGCTTTTGGAATACATTTTCTACAACAAAATATCATTAAGTACTCTCTCCCCCACTTCACTGACGCCTTTATCGAGACCTTTACCGCGTACTTCATGTATGTGGGCTGTGTGGTGCAGCTCAACAGTGATGAGGAATGACATTTGTGATAAATGCACTGACCATAAACTGTCAAATCATAGCAGAACCTGCCTCCTGGCCTCGCCGCGAGTTACACTCTGCAGCCTTCCGCTCCTGTCTCGTCCGTGTAGCGCCCCTTCAGCCCTGCACATGGCTGTCGTGTTGGACACACTTGGTCAGAGTTCACTTTGATAGGAGCAAAAGTGAGTCACATACTGGCCAACGGCATTAGCAGCCAGTGTTAGTCACCATTAAAACATCTCTTCACCTCCCTAACCTAGAAACCCTTCTGAACCACAAGTCCAAGGCCTCGTCAGATATATAGCACATGGAGAATGAACAGGAAGTGTTTCTTTATAAGACATACAACTGCAAAAGGAGAGGCAGAGTCAGAGAATAGAGAAAAGTAAACACACATAAAAGGACACTGCAGAAAAGTGGATGGCACTGGGTTACCTACATGAGCCAGCACACATTTTTATTTTCCTCATCTCTTATTCATTCGCCCAGTTTATCTCTCGCTGACAAGTTGTCAGTCTCTCCTAGTCTTTTGTCCTTTTAAAAAATACATTGAATTATTCACCCTGCTTCATGCATGATACTGCTACTGACAGTCTGCATCACTTTGAATTCAGATAAGAGAGAAGTTTTTAGGTCATGTTTGTGAAATCTGCCACTGGATAGTGATCAATGCTGATAAGGTTTTTTATTGTTATATATGGACATGAAGTCATATCAAGAATTTTTTAGTTCCTACGTTCTAAACTTTTATGTACAAACATCAAATGCAACACATCTGTGAGAAAAGTGAAGTTTGAAATGCATTTCATAGCCTTATCATATGACTGTCCTCCAGTCTGATCTAATGGAGCTTATAAACTCAGTGATGTTCTGCACATTTTCAGAGAATTACTAGATGCACCCTGAGTGGTATTTAACAGAGAGACACTGCAGTGTAATATTAAACAACAGAAAAACCAGAGGGGAACAGCGAAACAGGTCAAACATCAGGTCAGAGACGTCACCCCACTGACTTGCTGCTCCTGGTGGACACATTTACGATCTTGAGATGGAACCACGGCAAATCTGAACTTTGCCTGCTGGAAGGCATGAAAGGCTGCACATCTGACAAAAAAAAGAGAGAAATTACACAGCAATTTTCTTTGGCATATCAGATCCTTCTCTAATGCACTGCAGCGCATTTTTGTAACTGACAAGTTTGATTTTGCACCACAGTGAAAACACATCACGGGTGATCACGGTTCAGGATTTTGAAAAGAGGACTTGTGGGTGTGTGTGTGTGTGTGTTTATGCCGAAGACAAGTGATGCCCCCCACCCTACCATGCTAAAAAAAAAAAAATCAAGAGCTGTTCATCTCCTATCTTGCTGTGAAGCTATGGCATAAACAAACAGCTGCAGATGCGGGTATCAGCTTTGATGTGCGTCTCCCGCGCGTGCGATGACACAAGGGTTAGTGCTGGTGTGGGTGCTGTGACCACCTGCTGTCTTTAAAAAAGCTTGAGGCGCTGTGCTAGATTCTCAACAGGGTTCAAATAGGAGCACACAAAGAGACTTGAGAGAGGCAAATGAGGGAAGATTTCCCACATTGTTAGAGCACTGTCAGCTTTGAGCTGCCTCTCACTCCGCAGCTGATGCTCCAGGTTATTTTAGTTCAGTTTAAGTCCAGATGGCATCCAATTAATCATGGTGCCAAACATGCAAATAAAATACAGTTGATTTACACCTAAAGATATATACAACTTTCAGTGCAACTGTGATATTTTGTAACAGAGATGAAGTATAGCACTGAGGCTGCAAATTTAAAGTCGAATTGACCCTGTTGAAACTGCAGTAAAAATCCTGTAGGCAAACTTTCTGAAGAGGGTCCAATTTAGATAAACTGCTGAAACTGATTCTGTCGCATTTCTTATTCTAAAGTGGATGTAGACCAGCATTTGCTTGCTGTTGGTTATTTCTGGTGCAATAATGGGAAAATATATTGTTTCACTGATAGTTAAGAACATACAGAACACACCAGGGGAATATTTCATAAAGGCATATGAGTTGTTTGCATTTAGGGCAAATCTAATAACTGACTCCCATGAGAGTTTACTTTTGTATAATGTTTCTTAATATTTCATTTGTTTTCATTGCTTCCTTCATAGTTTCAAATTATGTGCCATGTAGTTTGCCTGCACTGGATTACAAATGTGTATGTTTCTGTAGTGCTCCTGATTTAACAGTAGGCCTACTACTTTGGGGTAATATAGCTGTGTCCCAAATCAGCGGCTGCATCTGTCAGAGACTGTCACATGGATAAATTGTCCCATTTTAAAGGGTCATGCAAATGCATTTGAGAAATGTGTGTTGTTTTTCCACAGTAACAAGGATCCACATCCATCTGTTTAATTATTGAGCTCAAACCCAGGTACCTCTTACCTTACCTCTGCTCCTGCCTTAATACTACGCCTACTACAACATATCTATGGCCGATAATAACCCACTACACAAGCGACTAATGGGCTCGTTTTTTACAGGACAATCTTGAAGTTCATTCCCTGAACCATGTCCAGCCTCACTTTATCTGAGTGTTGTTGCTTTCTCTCTGTTGCATTTCTGTCAGTGAGTGTCAGCCATTCAGTGAGTCTTTCTGTACTCTGTGGTCAGAAAACCTGTTATTTCAAACTGTATGACCTGTATCATTAACGCACTTGCTGCCAGAACCAGTAATAAAGCTCAGCTGAAATACTGCAGATCCCCTCCCTAAAAACAATTTTCTTTATCAGCTTGTTAAAAATAAGTTAAAACCAATTTGGTGATATTTTCTCTCTGGTATGGACCTCTAAACAGCAGTCAGGATTTACAAACACTCATATACATGTTTGTTTCTTATACATTAATATTCCAAGTTGTATTAGTTATAGTTAATCTTCTAAATCAGATTTCCAGGGGCTTGTAGGATTACGATGTATGTAATAAATGCCATGAGCCATGAGTCTAGTAAGATTTCTCAGCAATGTTTTTTTTGGGGGGGTATGTTTGTCCTAGTGATCCCTATAGGAGACAGGTGGAAATGCAGAAAGGTCACTTTGCTTTCTCCTGTTAAGAAGAGCAATTAAAACCTAAGAGCTAATATTTTACAGTAAATAGGTATTTTTCTTTCTTCTAAATGGGGACAGTTAAAGGCAGAAAGGAAAACGTAACAACACGGAGCGAGGATGACAAGATTATGCGTGAAGTATGATATCAAATTTGAAGAACAAGTGCTTGTCATTGTTATTGGATCATTGGTTACCTCCAACCTGGCAACACCGAAATGGTGTCTTGGGGGTTGGGCAAACTAAATGATCGCTCCAGTGTTTGTCTCTGTAATGTTTTTGATTGGTTTTAATTGCCAATTCATCAGTAACACTGTATTGTTGCTTGCTGGGATCTATAATTAATAGAACTGGATTAATGGTGCAAAATTTTTTATGCCACCCACACAACAGTTTGGCTGCTCAAAGGAGAGCGAGAGTGGAACCACCTCCTGGTGAACACTTCAAGATTTCTGGAGAGCTGAAACACACATGCCTTTAAAAATGTGTGAGAAAGATGAATGACTGGCCACTAAAATGTTTTCCCCAGTCCTTAAATTTAGTCTAAAACACTTTAATTGTCACACTTATTTTTTTTATGTAATTTTTTTTCTAACTTGGTGCTCTTCCACACAGATTTGCTCTTGCACCACATGTGTTTGTAGATCCTCTTAGGGTAGCCAGGCTTGAAATCCAATTTTGGTGAAGCTATAAAGCACTGGAGGGAAAAAAAATGAAATAAAAAGTTTATAAAGTGCAATGATTCTTTTCATTACCCAGGCGAAAACAACTTTGCAACTTTAGCGCAATGATAGGTGTTTTTCGAGCATGTACACAAAGTCAACAATGTTAATGTAAAGTCTGTTTCCAAGGAGTAACAGCTGCTCGCCAAGAGACTTGTTCATCATCTGGGTTTTGTTTTTACCATCTGCCAGTGCTTCAACTTTATTGGTTCTACTGATGTTCTCCAATTACGTGGTGGTGTGGTAATTTACAGCACTTCATAATAACCTGCTCCTGCACTGTGAGGCATGGCCCTCCTTGTCTGTAAGAAGTTGAAATAAGATCGGAGCAGTGGATTTGGATTCCTGCTCTATCAGTCACATTTATTAATGCAATAATCTTCAACAGGCTGTGATTTGCAGTTATTTAAAGCGAGACTGTTGAGAGGAAAAACACCTCCTACTGCACGATGGATGACTGCTTTCATGAAAAGGAAATAACCAGAGTATTACAAGTCAATATGATCAATAAAAGGTGTCTTTTTAGACCAAAGTTGACTGAACAAAAATGCTAAAAAATAACATGTTAAAGTATTACTAATCTTCCCTGCACAGAGTCATCTTATCTCTTCTTATGGTGCATCCCTATAACCTTTTTTCCCATGCTCTAAGCACAGAGGTTTAAGGGAACGGCTCTACACTTAAATTACCACAAGTGGCTGAATAGAGCTGTTGTGGTTAGAAGACCAACATCAATTTTAGCTGCAGAGTGGAGCAGGAGAGGATATTGTTTTTTGGAGAGGAGGCCCGTTGATCTTCCACTTTAGCTGCTATTTGTCTTGTGAGAGGCCAGTCAACTGATCTAGACTTCATTTGTGTCTGCTGTTGGAGCTCCGGATGTTTGCTGTGACATTAGTGGTAGCCAAGGAAAGCTAATGAGCAGATTTCAGACACATGCAGACACTCACGTACACACCAGTTGCCGGGGTTAAAAAAAGAAAGAAAAAAAAGAAAAAAAACTTGTGCCGTGATATTAAACTGTTGCTTTGTGACCATTCATCTTCGAGCAAAATAGGCTACAGGTTGTAACGTTGCAGCGATCTGATACTTGGATCAAAAATTCCACAGATTAAAATAAAGAGAAAAAAAAAGAGAGAAGCATGGTGGCTGTTTCAAAGCTTTTAAAGCTTCAGCAACAGCATGTATAGAGCGAGATCAATGGGTAAATATATACCATATTCTGCTGAGGCACAAACCCCAAAAAATGGTGGTTCAACACTCAATGTAAACATGGTCAACATTTTCTTTATAAAAACAGTCCAGGTTGTAGATACTGTATGTGGAAAAAAAATGCACCAAATTAACTAATTTATCTTTAGGCAAAGGCACATTGGTAACGCTCACCTGCTGTTAATGTATGCAATTCATGCATATGGAAATCACGTGCAGTCTTAAACAAGGCGCATCTCTGCTCTAAAGGGCTGTGTATCTATCAGACCTCTACAGGAAGCAGCATCATCCATCACTGTCAGTGTTAATATTGTTTCCTCTCACCTCCCAATAGGCAGCTTGTGTTTTGCTTTACAGCATTTATGTTTTCAGACTTGTGTACTCACAGGCCCTCACCTGGCTTTGCTCTCTGGCATCCCCCTGCCAAAACGCATAAAACTAATTTCAACATTACATGCAGCCAGCATATTAAAACGCCTCAGCTCCAAGACATCTCTCTCTCCCTCCTCTCACCACTCCCTCTAGGATTTAGCTTATTATTGTTCATATTTTTATGTTCTGAGTCGTGTCACAAGATTCCTTTGAAAAATGTTCCCTCTAAATTGCTGAGATGTGATGTAGATAGACAGTGGCAGGAGTTGTGTTGTAATCAATTACATTTTCAAACGCTTGAAAAGGATTTTCATTGTTAATACAGCGACATCAGTTCTTACTACTGTCTGAATGTAATACCTCACCACACTGGTAGGTAGAAAACTAATGAAAGTATAAAGGAAAAAAAATGTTTTCCACAGATATTCAACTGGCAATAACTGAAAAAAAGCTAGAATAGAAAGCTCTACCGTAAGAAATCAAGCTGTAGTTCTGATCAAAGGCAAAACAACAGACTCCAGCATCTTTTCTATGTTTAGGTGAATAAAGTCTCTCCACTTAGATACAATTTTCCAGTGTGTGTCTGTCATGTTTAGAGGGAAGAAAATAACATCTCCTTCAAAGAATGAAAGAATGATAACCTAATGGTGGGTCTTCTATCTGCGCCGCTGACTTCCCTTAGAAAGAGATTCAACCATCATGCATCAAAAACATACAACCATTTTAAAACACATTGTCTCTCTCTTATCCTTTTTGACTTCTATTTTCTTCTATAGCCTCTTTGACCAATTATGTTTTATATTTGCCGGCTCACTTTTTGTGAGGAGTGCAGAGAAAATACTCGTGCAGTTCACGTCAGCCTGACCCCGGCAGATGTTTCTGCCAAAAAAAAAAGTGAATTTTGTTTGAAAATCTGCGCTTTCGCCTCCTTCCAATCTATCCAGAGGGTTACGGTTCACACTTGAATATAATCTCTTCTGCGCTCCTCTACTCTCTTCAGTGCTATTAAACCAAAATTCTTTCCCTTTTACCCATTGAGATTCCTCACCATGTTTTTAAGCATGATTGATTGTAGGAAAACACAGAGGAAAAATATTATTTTGTGGAGGAAAAATCACATCTGATTCCCCTCCATATACACCACACCTCACCTATATGTCTGATTAAATCATTGATGAAGGTATAATATTTATGCCGTTATTACTCCCATGGCAGTATGAGGAAATGAGCATCACTGGCCTGGTAGGACCACAAATTTGAAATATCACCAAATGGTCAACCTAGAACAACACCATAAAGCGTTGACATGACTACTTTTTGTATGAGTCATGAGCCACAATTCAGTTTATTGTCAATTCTGAGAATGTGGGAAATACAGTGTTTGGTGTGTGTGTGTGCGCGCCTTTTTAGCTTTGTGTGTCCTTCATGTGTGTGAGTGCACCAGGCAGCATAGATCACAGGAGCGATGCTGTGTGTCAAAGTATAAAGGGGCTAGACAAATGGAGCAGCGGGTCAGGAGCAAACTAAAGGTAAACTGTACCGGGTCTTAAGTGTGGACTTAAACAGGGAAGAGACGGTGTGCGGTTTAGTGGGAATGCCAGGAGGCTTATTTCAAAGGACGGTGACTTTGTAGGAGAAGATTCCCACGTAGTGTAAGACTGAGGCAACAGATTTCTAGTTTGCATCAGTGTTGTGGGATGAGTGGATTTGAACAATGTGGACAATTGTGAAGAGTGGTGCACGCACTTAGTGAAGTGAGCTGAAAGATTTGAACTATGCAAAATCTGTTTGTGTTAATGATTTTTTCTTCCATTTTGCTGCAATAAAAGAAACTAAAATAGCAGTGAAAGCTGCAGAGTCACCAAACAGACCACCTCAGTGATTTTTAACCTCTTCTTCAAGGCGTCGACAGCAAAATACTGCCGTGCTGCACAAAAGGGCTTTATTTATTACCTGCACCCTTAATGTGATTGTCAGCAAGATTACACAAGAAGTACGGGGCCAATTTTTTTTACACTGAACATATAGGAATGGGACATGGGCCAAGGATGAACTCTATAAATTCTAGAGAAATCCAGATCATCTATTGTCTCAAAAAAAAAGGAGATTTTCTTGAGGCTGAGACGCCTCTGCGTTTGGCCTGTGACTGATTCAGTGGCACACCCATAGGTTCCTATGAGATACACAGTATTGATGAGTGTAAAGGTGTGTAAAGGCATGTCAGTTTATGACAAGTACATACTGTAGATGATGTTGAAAATCAGCCAGTGTTGTCCTTTAATAGTATTTTCCTTGAGTTGATGGAATTGTTACAGGAGCTGGAGAACCATTTTGAAAAGGGACAGAGAGCATGACATCAATCAAGAAGCTTATAAATTCACCTCTAATGTCTGTGCTGTCAGGAAGAGAGCCATGCACCCAGCACCCTTACATATAGTGAAACATCACTGTATTTACTGTAGGTTTATGTTATATAATTTACATTTCATAGAGCAAACAGTATCCCAAGACAAGATTAAATAATGATTAGTAATACAGATAGAGCCAGGAGGTGGTGTGTGAGTGAGAGAATAATTGTGGTTATTAAGTTTTTGTTGTTAATCCTACTATTTTGCAGACTACTGTGAAAACGCACTTTCTCGCAAATCTCTCACTACATGGTAATCTGCAACAGATTTCAAAGTTGTAGGTCTTATTTCACCCACAGCTCTTTAATTGACTCCACCACGGAGTAAATGAGAAGAAAATGAAAAGATAAATTACTCTAATGGAAGGAAATGAAGTGTGAAAAGAGACATTCCTCGCAGTATTTTTTCGAGGATGCAGCACGTCGGTAAATTGAAATACAACAAGGATCCGGCATCTATATAAGACAGATTTTGTCATGATTACAGAAATGATGTAATTTTAATACCAGGCATTTGTACAACAAGACATGTAGTACACTCATTCAACCCTTAGTTTTCTGGTTGGAAGAAAAATACAACATAAAAGATGTATGGAAGAAAAAATGGACCGCAATGACATAGAATACAAATTGATTCGACGAAACAGAAAGATAGGTTAAAAAACATTTTTTTTCAACCCTTCAAAGAGTTCAAATTTGTTTAAGGTTGACCCATTTACCCTCAGCAGCTTCCGTGCTTTGCAGGAGATTTCATGCAAATAGTGATGCTGGATGGCTCTGTTTTGTTATGCCCCAGCTTAAAGGTCAGGGCTTATGAATTTCCCAGCACCATTAAGTGACAGTTTGTTTAGAGCCTTTCTGAAGGACAATGCTCAATGAACTGGAACACAGACAGGCCGTAATAAATGAAAGGGAAAAGTTATGGTTCCGCTCAATGAAGTCAAAGGGCAGGTGGAGGATAAGAGTGTGTCTCATTTCAATAGCTGTGTTATCCTCATGACTCAAAAACCAGACAGACAGTAAGAATGGAAAATCTGATGCTTTGAAATTGGCATCTCTACTCAGTCATGGAAGCACTACTGCGGTTTAAGACCATAAATCACTGTTTGTAGGAAAGAAACTGTGACCTATTGTTTTTTGTTTGTTTTCTTCTTTTCCCCCCTTCCAGCCACTGTTCACTTAATTTAATTTTCTTCATTTCCTTCCTGCTACTTCTTTATTTATTTATTTCGTACACTCAGAGACCTGTCACACCCACAAACCAAATTAAATTATCAATTCATTAAGTTGACTAATGGAATCATTTATCAGCTTCACCCCATTATTTTCTAGTCTTTCCTCATTGCTTTATGCAAACAATTGTGGAATCTACACATACTGCGGGCACCGAATAAATGTCACTAAGAGGAAATGTTCACCTCAGGTGTTGCGGTGAATTCATGAACGCAAACCACCACTGAGGACCCCAGAAGGAGTCATGTAGAGTGATCTGAAAGCCTTGTATCTGAGCCCAGCGGAAGCAGCTTATTGATTTGCTTGTCTAGTGACTCTCAGTAATAATAAGGAAATAAAGCCCCTGGATATAAGGAGATTGATGTCAATCAGCCGCCTGCCTCAAGTGTAGCTTGTCCCATCTTATTAGTGCTCTATCCATGCACTGAGTGTTCACTGATGACTCAATTGATATGCAACTGAAGAGAGGAGGCTGTCTGTTGCCATCTTGAGGAGGATTCCCCTATGACTGCTCACTCTGCCATCTTAGTCAGTGTAGACGAAGACTGTCATGGATCCACGGAATATCAGAGTGAAGTATGAGCTTTAAACTCCACTCAAAATGTCACACATAATCTGGATGGCCGGACACCTTCTTATTATAATTGGGTCTGTAGAGATGAGCTCCTGGACTGCAAACATGCTTTGTAAGTTTAGTCTTATAGAATCTATAGCTGTGTCTCAATTCAGGATCCACATACTGCAAAGGACATGTTCTGCAATGGTTACCAAGGAGCATCCTTCAACGGCTGAATCAAAATTAAACTAGAGTTCTCCATATCCTACATTTTTCCTTTTGTAGTGATTTATCACAATGGTACAGGGAGTTTTAGGTTAGGTTGTGTCACAAAGTATCAAACAAGAGGAACCATGGTAGCCCAGGAAATGAAGGGCGCATTTCTCTGCTGCATTTGAAAGAGCCTGGTCGTACTGCTATAACGCAATCAGTCTTCGAAAAGACAGCTTATATTTGCCTTGCCAAGTGATTTCATTACAGAAAAACAATTGAGAGAGGCCCAGCTGAGACGTGGCAGAATAACTCGCTCATTCTCTTACTTCATCCTTCATGATTTATTAGGACCACACATTTTTCTAAAAATTCTTATGTAGCAGGCTACAACTTTTAGATAACAGTATCCCTTGCCAGAAGAAAGAAGAAAATGTTTCTTTTTACACTATCTTTGTGAACTTGATCTCAGGTCACCCAGATTGGTTTTACTAACACATCCACATTCGTTTTGATCATTTAATACTGCATCAATAAAAAAGAGAATCAGGACGTGAAGGGGCACAATAGTTTCCTTTAGACCCTACTGCACCGTGTCCTCTTAAGCCCCTGTACTTCCTCTGAAAACCTTGTACGCCCTAAATGTGTTCTACTTAGTGAGCTCACAGAAGAAACATTTCACCAATTACATTTCCCCAAGGACTATAAATGGCGTTTTATTGTATTTGTGCCACTGCTGAGAATAGGCTCACAGTAATATCATCGTGTAATGTTAATTACCACCTTTAATTTATGAGTTAACTCTAATTAACCGGCTCCAGTGTTGTCTGATCTAATGCACCTATACATATAACCTCTCAAATGTGCTGCATTGCATCTAACTTCAGCTCTACTGCTGCAAATCTGATGTAAGTCAGCTGCAGAGCAACAAGTTACATTAGATTTCACATTACATTAGCTCCTATGTCTTCTGCACTTGCACACAGCCTATAGCGGAAAAAATGTGTAGTTATATCGGTGCCGTAGATAGCACAGCACAACTGTCACAAATGTTAACATCTGTAGTCTCTGTGTGATTTCATCCATTGCCTGGGAATTGATGCAACATGCCTGTGTGTGAAGGGTTAAATATGATAGTATGACACCTATTATGTGAACCTGACAGGGCACATCAAGATCACTTTGTTGTAGCAGCACACCGGTTATGCCAACATATTACAGTACATCTTTACCTGATTGGAGTCCCTCAAGCACAATGAATATAAATTGGCTGTCAATAGTATGTGATTTTCTAACTATGGATGGAAACAGGTGAGAGCAGGGCCTGTCTGTGTTCCTCTATAGGAAATCCGGGCATGGCAACAGGGCCAGGGAACAAATGGAATATTTTCAGCTTGATGTCAAGGTTGGATAACAAATCAAATCTAAATGAGTAGGGGTTATGCCTATATGCCAAAACCAACCCTGACGTGAAAAGTGTGAAGAACATTCTTGATGAACATTTTTCTTTTTTATTTGCATCATCCATCAATAGACAGACTGTTATTTTGCAGTGTCATTGTCAACCGCAGGTTACATATTCCCAGTACATGAACAATGACAAGGAACAATGACAAGGTAATTGTCTGCCATGTCTGCTGGAGAGGAGGGGAGGGGGCAGGTGGTGGCCAATCAGAATCCACTACGGGTTGTTCATCATCATCCCTGGTGAAGACTCTAGGCAAGAAATTTCTCATGCTCTGTAAATGTACATTTTAAAATAATCTAATTTGCTTGATGCTCTGCAGTTACAATTTGTCTTATGTCTGCTATACACTCTCACAGGCTTGATGGGTTTTCAATACATCATTGAGCTTATGTTAGTAAGCTATAAACATGACATTTCTCAACCAAATGCTGAATTCAGTTGACAGGATTTTCAGCACCTGAGTCATAAAACCATTCACATCATTTACAGAACAGATTAGTGACTGTCGCATAAAGCACATTTTATTGTGTTTGTAACCAGTGACTGAACCTTGATGAGAATCATAAACAGAAACTGTGTAGCTTACTTTGTTATTTCCTGTTTGTTATTCCTCCACAAATGACATTTAGAATTCAGCTTCCTTTCCTCCTCTCACAAACTTCAACTGTAAACATTCAATTAAGGCTCAGCCATGAGAGCGGCATAGTAGCAGTACATGCTCTTCTGTAATCACCACAGTGAGGTCTCCAACCTGTACACATTGATCCTGTATTGATCTGTGTATGAGAAACTCTGGTTTCACCCAGTTCTCCATCCTCACTCTCCACTTTCACTCAATATTCTGACTGAAAGACAGTAGCTGGATGGTCCAGAGCTGACCACCACAGATTAAGACAAAGAGGGTGACACAGTATGAAAATGACAGGCAAAGGTTTGTCACCATTTGATTGCAGCAGCAGCCGCCAAACTCTTAGCAAAAAGCATCATTGTCCAGATTTAGCATATAGTACAGTAAGGGCCGGATTTACTAAGATCCCAAATAGCGGGCGCTATATTGTTTGCGCACGCTATAATATTGCGTGTTTGGTTAGTGCACGCAAAACAGGTGATCTACTAAGAGTAACCCGCTAAATGAAAACACGTGCAAACCGCAATATGTAAATGAGGGTTTTGCGCTTGGTAATCGTTTCCACCATGGAGAGTGTGGACAGAGAGCTGGACGGACGAAGGGACAGAATGACATTTGATCCGATGCATACAAAGACAGCATGTGTGTGTCCATCTCTCTCGCGCTCTGTTTAGATAAATAAACACAAATCGCTACAGGGCCCAACTCGTCATAGTGACGAACAGGCAGCAGCTGCAGCGACAATCACGCACCTATAATATGTGTGTGCCGCCCATGATCCAGTGGATTAATAGAGAGCTCAGGTGGGACACACGGATCTAAACGCTCTGACCACTGACCAGAGGGATCAAACACGGGTGAAGGCAGCGGTGACGTGTCTCAGTCCGGGACCGGGACTGAGAGACGGAGCTGAGCAGCCGGGTGAGAGGAGAGGAGAGGAGAGGAGAGGAGAGGAGCGCACTGCAGGACAGACGTGCCCCGTGCGTAACGGCGCGTAAATGACTTTTAACACGGCTGAAAAACTGTTACAGAATTACCCAGACGTGAGGAAATGCAGAGATGTAAGATCACGGGGCTCTGACAGGTATCAAATCAATAAACGCATACGTTTTCACAAAGTTGTATCAGTTAGTAGCTACATGGTTTTCAGACGTGGTGAATAAAGACGCAAAAACAGCCACCGCAATCTCTTCCTGGTTTGGTAAATCACATTGCACGCGCTAAATAAATCGATTTGCATCTACTCCTCCCAGTATTCTGCACGTTCTGGCTGAAACGCCCATATTTACATATTCATCAAGGCAAACACGCTAAATGGATCGCACGTGCTTTTCTGCCCGTGTGAGGGACGCAATCCTCGGTGCGTCCGGTTAGTAGATCAGGTTCCACGTGTGTTTGCGCATGCAATCACGTTTGCACACGTTTTAATACACGCAAACCTTTAGTAAATCCGGCCCTAAGTATCTGTACTGTAGATGTATTTCCACTTCCCAGTTATGAAGAGTGGGGCAGCTATATATGCTTAAATCATTTATGAAGACCTCCGATTACACTCTTTATTCTCTGATAGTGAAACATGTCAAATATGCTTAGCTTGCCTTGATAGTGCAGCTTTGGCTGCTCTTGTTGTGACAGAATAAGGCTACAAGAAAATATTTCTCCTCCATCTTAGAACATCAAAAAGGCCTTTGAATTGCTTCTGTCGCTAAGAAAGATAAATGTGGTGTTGTCGCGGCTGCTAGTAAAATGTAAAACCATGTGTCAATTATGTCAGCCTGGGAGAGGCTTTGTAACAAAATTGTTTACTCTTCCTCTTGAATAGCCTGATCAAACTTTTATTAGCACGCTCGCTGTTGTTAACACCACTCTGCATCAGCAAAACATTACAATGGTTTGTGATTGCTTTCAAAGTTTTATGAGCAAACTAGAGCTTCTCCTGTGGCACAGTCAATTTTCACATTTGTTCAGATACAATTTCTCACTTAAAACCTAAATATATGCTTCCTGCTATAGTTTTCCAATGTTTGAGTAGTTGCCCCCTGGCAAGCAGATTTAAGCATCTACTTCATATGCAAGAAAAGCAACTGCACTTGTAATCAATAGAGCCAAAATGAGCCAGTCAATTGTAGACTAGGCAAGCTTTATAATTTAATCATGGGGATTAAACTGGAGTAGGCCAAGAACCTCATCATGAACCACCGAACAGAAGATATATGTAGCAATTCAGACTTGGTGAGAAGGGTATGGGCATTTATAGGAAAATGTCAAACAAATTTGCCCTAAAAACAGTGATGACATGTTTCCTCCACAACATGCCACTGCATTTTATTTGACCTTTAACATATGCAGACATCATATTTTTTACCTCTGAGAAGCATTTTAAATGAATCTTACATCCATTTTGACCTACAGCTGAGGCACCGTCTCCCTCTTGGAATGCTGTAGCTAATGGAAACGTTCTCCTTGATGATATCTCACTCATTTCTCCACCTGTGTCAACAACATCCTTTCATGTATAAGCGTGAAAAGTGTGCTGGCAGCTTTTCTGCCTCATTAAGACAAACTGTCGCCCAGAATGCAAGCTAATTATGGTGTCAAAGCACATGCCATTGTTTCATGTAGACATAAACCCGTCAGCCACAACATTAAAACCACTGACAGGTGATGTGAATAACATTGATTACGCTGTTACAATGGCACCCATCAAGGGGGGTGAGCTATATTAGACGGCGTGTGAACAATCAGTTCTTGAATTTGATGTGCTGGAAGAAGGAAAAATAGCGTACATGGATCTTACTGTAGGGTCTGCAATGACTGGGTCAGACAATGCCTTTTTACATTTCTATGCAGATGACAAACAGATATATAGGCTACCTCCCACTAAGGCCCGATGATGACCTTGATTCTGGCTCCAAAATGGTTCAACATATCACATCACCCAAATTCTTGCTTCCCTCTGTTGGCTCTCTGTCTATTTTAGAATTGATTTTAAGATTTTACTAGTCCCTTTAAAAACATTTTTAGCAACAATTTAATTAGTATTTGGGTGTCAGAACTGGACCATGGATGGTGGCTTGTTCTGATGAATTAAATTAGATCAGGACAGCTGGGTGTTTCCTTTTACCTGGGGAGAAGATGGCACCAGAATGGCACACCCCCTTCTTGGGTACGATAGTGACCTCTTTTAACAGGATAGTGGACTGTGCCACACTTAGAAAATGTGTTGACATCATCCAGTTTTCCAGATCTCAAACTAAATGAGCAACTGTGGGTGTGATGGGAACAAAAAGAATGCTAATGTATTGGTACCTGATACCACAGGACACCTGCAGAGGTCTTGTAACGCTGTGGGCCCATAAGAGGATTATATGAACCCCCTCAATGTTTAATAGCTTTTATTTATGCCACACATCAAATCACATGGAGTTAGTTTTGTTTAATTTGAATATTCTTTGTTTGTGTTTAATATTTCTAGCTTTAAGCTGCAAATTACCGATGCAGTATCCAGCTGCACTGGGTAGAGATGAACAGAGGGGGAAACAATTAAATACTGAAAATTAGATGCAAAAAGAGACACATGGAGATTTCACCGATGCTGGCATGAAAGCAAGAGTTCACAGTCAGATGTTGTATTTTAGTCAGCTCATGTCCGCATTTGAAAATGGTGGTGATTGCCATAGATGTTTAATTATTCCGTCCAGCAATTCCCAGGAAAGCACACTGCATTTTCACCTCTATCTTAACAAAATAGATTCTGGCAATCATTGTACAGTTGAAAGAAGAAAAAAAAATAGCCCCTTCGACGCATTTACCACAATGTTTACTGATGTGGACTGTCCCTGTAACACACATACACACCTTAAAACAGTTAGTCAGCTCTAGACTTTCAAAAAATATGACAAAATCCCTTTACACATAAATAAATGAGGCAAAACTCCTTGCCGTCATCTGCGTCTGACTGGTCTTCTGACGAGCAGCCAGCTGGACATTAGATAATATCAGGATAATTGTGCCATAAAAACCACTAAGGACATGCAGAGAAGTTTATCTCTGCCGATGTTTACACTGTCTGGACCATTTAAGGATTTGCACTAATGGGAACCATCAATTCATCAGTTTTCCTCCAAACAACTGATGTGAGGGAAATGTGGCACATAATGGGGTGAATACGGTTGTCTTGGACTCACAGAGCAGTCATTTGGCTACAAAACACACTTTCACTGCATGAGGTGATAGGCCGACCGGCGGCCGTCTGTCCTTCTTGTGCTGTAAAAGATGTGATAATGATTAAAATGACATGACAGAGTTAAATCGAATATTATACGGGATTGTACTGTTTTATTTCTATTTGATGTGCCACATTCTATAGCCGAGGAAGCCTCCACAGCCATTTTTTTTATTGCTTGCCTGAAGCAAATATTCACTGCCTCATTTAAGGAGAAATAGACGACTCTTTGCTACACAGTGCTGGTGGTCGCAAAGACAGGTGTGGCAAACATGTGCAGCTTTAATCCTGTAATTATAATTATTGTGTGTCGCTTACTCAACACCAGTGGAATTATTGTATTATTATTATTATTTTTTTTTTAATTATGCTTTAAATCCAATTTTAAATGTTTGCATCTGCCTGAGGTGGCTGATTATTACATTACTAAACTCTAATTGTGTTTATATGGCTGTTTCATTACAAGTGAGCTCAGTCTGTCTTTTGAATGGATTAGCAGTGTCACTGTCAAAATGCCAAAGTCACAGCAGAGAGCATCTGTTGTTTTTGGCTATTACTGTCAAGTGTCATGTAAAAGTTCCATTTTTGAAACTCGTGTCAGCAAGTGCCTTCTAACTCGTAATAATAGGCTATAAACCATCATAATACATTTATAATAATCTAAAAGAATGAATGCTGCCTGTCCACTGCATCACAATTTTTGGTCTACTGCCATAGAAAAACATTTTTTTCATTTTAAATTGCTTACGTCATTTCACCAATGTATTTTAATCATCTAAATATGGATATGTGGGTGTTTTGCAATTTTTTTGTGTGTGGTGGTTTACTGACTATTCTCTGGCTCTGAGTGCTTATCCTGTGAAACTTTTAACAATGCCTGCACTGTGCTGGGTTTGAATGGTGTGTGTGTCCTGGTGAGTTTAAAAAATACAGGGAATAGGAAAACTAGCCTATAGAGGGAGGCGTTAGAAAAAAATTGCTTTTAAACCTTTTTATCCCGCAAGTAACTAGACTATTTCTCAGGGTTTCTGGGCTCTGAGATTTCACTGCCTGCAGGGGTGTGATTGTGGAATTCATCTGTGATAATAAAAGCGGCTTTTTGCAAGCTGCTCCTCACCACTGTCAGTAGTAATCTGCTGGGCCCTTAAAAGAATGAATGTCCTTTTTGGTAGTTCAGTGAAATGTACAATATAGCATGTCAAATACTGAAAGGAAACTTTTCCACTGAAGAGGCACATGAAAATAAACTACACATATTGTAGTAACCTTCATACTGTGTGTCAAGTCACCACACTGTTTTGCTATAATTAAACCTTATATAGTATAAAGGACTATATATACAGTATATGCCACCTTCCTTACCCTACAACATGCAGAAGCATACACATTATAATGGACTAAAATGGCAACAAATGCAAGTGAAAGAATTATACAGGCATTTCATTAGACATGATTTTACTGAATTCAAGGCTTGCAGAGTTGATGTACACTGCATGTTTTCATTGTAGTAGGTCATTGAGATGTAATCTTTTACTTAACACAACCACTATTCTTATTCCTTTTCCCTCAGGTCCAAAGGAAAGCAATGGCATCAGTAAGAGAACACTTGACCCAGAGAGTGACCACTTCACACATTCACCCACACAGGACACAGAAAGTGAAGTCCACTTGGTCACCACCGTCTCACCAGTGAACGTCCCCAACCACCAGCCTGTCCTCAAGGGCCTGCTGCTTCATGAGCACCTACTTACAAGGGACTTCCAGGGGGACCAGCACTTTTTCAGGAGGGATGGCTCCGTGGCTGCATATCCCACCATGCCGGGCTCTGTGTCTGCCTTGGATGGAGGGGATCCTGCCACTCAGCTGGTCCCCCATGAGGACGCCCCAGCCTTCTCAGACATTGCCACTACTGCCACCTTGGCTGCCACCTCTCCGCTGACCACATTTTCCCCCACAACACCGAGGCCACCCATGTCTCTTTCCCAAAAGAAATCCTCCAAAGAGAAGACCAGTGAGGCAGACAAGGTAGAGCCAACAACAGACTCCCTCACCACACAATTGACTCCAAATAATAGAGGTTCAGGAAGTGAAAACAACCCAGCAGCTCCCTTATCCTCACAGAGAAGTCGGTCTCAAAGTCAGAGTCCTTTTCCTGCAGGTGCTACCCTTGCACCCCTCTTAGTGAGGATGGAGAAAGGAGAAACTAGGGAAACACCAGTGAAATACAAAAACGACCCAGATCACCCACTCCCCAATCTAACTGAAGTGTCCCGAGTGGAAGGTGCCACCACAACGTCCACAACCGTCATAACAACCACCACCTTCACCATCACACAAACATCAGGTAGGTGTGCTTGTGTTTTCTGACTCTCAAAGACGCACACGTTTCAATGTTCAAGTGACTTTGAAATAAACACCAATGGCCATGAAATAACTTTTTCCCCCACTGTAAATTCCCCCCAAACATTTAACACATCCACTCCAGAGGACAAGACAATTAAGCATCGGGTCATCAGCACCACCGCTGTTCATTTCACATGCTGCACACAAGCCATTCATCTCTCCAGCAGGGGATAACAGAGTTGCTCATGTGTCAAAAACAATCAGATTTTGCCCTGATGTGTCCTGCCTGTCCTTTCCACTGCCCACAGAGGGCCCGGGGCCCAGATGAACGGTGTTAGAAAGGGAATCTGCAGAGATAGTTAGAGGGTTACAGGGCCACGGACACAGGTGCGCCGTCAGAAAGATCACTGGTCCGGGAAAAAGAGAATCACTTGTCTTCTTACTGTCTCCCACAGAGTCATGCAGTCTGAATTTCACTGACCCCGAGGGTAACATCGAAATCCTGCAGCAACTTGACTCCGGAGTGGAGTGCAACTACTTGGTTACTGTCTACCTGGGATATGGCATCGAGGTTCAGGTCAGTGTAAAGTCTTACTGTACAGTGATGTTGTTCTTTATTAGCAAATAAATTATAGTATACAACTTTTATATATAACATCGGACATAAGCATTCACATTTTCTCAGATAAATGCTGCATGGCATTTATTAGTTCAGGTGAATACAGAGCAAAATCACAACAATGAAAATAATGGGATTGAACGTTAATAGCAAAAACTGATATTCATAACATTTTTAATATGAGCTCTCAGAAGCTTTCTAAGATAGTTTTTTTTAAGTAAAACAATATCTCAAAAATAGCTTCATTTTGGAGCGTTATTACATATTCTGGCTCTGTCTTTGCCGTTACAGTGTTTGCTATTCTTGTGTGGGCTGATAGAGATAGACAGGCAGCAAATTGCTGGATTGAGAGGGTGGATGGGGGCACGAGTGACAGGGTCTGTCTCAGGTTGAATGTTTGCTTGGTAAGTCCTTTCACAAAAGGTTATAAAAATTAACTGTCAGTGCTTCTGTGTGTGCATCTGTATGTGTCTGTGTGTGTGTGTGTGTGTGTGTGTGTTCTTTGGCATTTGCAATTCCTCAAACGCCTCATTTAACACTGGAGACTTTAAAATGTGTGAGCTTTGTCTTGCTGCCTCTGGAGGGCTAAGATAAGTCTTGACAGAGTATATGTTTGAGAATGTGTTTTTTTTTCTTTGAAAGCTTCCTCTGGGTAACTTAAGTAAATCTTAAACCACTCATAAGCACAGGCACACTCACCTGCACACACACACACACACACACACATACAGTTTAGTATATTTAAGTGTCAGCTCTCAACTTCTGCATACACCAGTACATTCCTTTTGAGGCGTTAGCAACTGCAAGGCTATAAAGGGGGAAAAAAAGACATGGACATTTTATCCTCACACGTCTACCAGGGCTGATAAAGAAACAGGAGGAAGCCATGTGTTTCAGCACCACCATGTGAACAGATGGGGCCACTGTCTCTCACCCTCCTACTGCTAAACTGATAGTGATCTGATGGCAAACTATACTGACAACTGCTTGGCACAGCTGAAGAAAATGAGGAGCCATGGTCTATGTTCCTGGCGAAGACACAAACTGACTGAAGATGGAAAGATAAAACTGAAGTCAAGCATTTGTCATAACTTCTCATCAGCAGTGTGTGAAGCTCCTCTGCCTGGAGGCTACCCAGGTCTCAAGGTTTTAAAAGACTGAAGAACTTGAATGACGTAGACTTGTGCAGGAGCAGATTGCGCAGGAAGTGTTATGCAAGCAACACAATTTTTGTGTTTTTTTTAATACTCAGATGATATTTAATCTGCAACAGTTTTCAAGCACCCTCCCTCACCTGTGTTCAACTGTTGAAACGGGCAGGAAGAGATGGACTCACATAGCTGTTGTGTAATGGGATTTGTTTATTTGATAGGACTTATCCATTGCACAAGGCACACACACACACACACTATCTCTCTCACGCACACACATACACACATCTATGCAGGACAAACCTAGAATTAAAATCCGAGAGTTGCAGCCATGCCTCCTTTCTCAGATTCCCTTTGTTATCCTGTCTTTGGCATTTGTGAGTGACTGGAAACGTAAATGGAAGAAAAGGTGAAAAGCAACTAAACCAGGGCTATTATGGTTACCACCAGGACATGTACAGTCTCCAGTCTTTATAAACATATTAGTTTTGGTGTTATTGTTCATAGTAAATACTATAATACTACTAAATAGATTACAAAGAATTAATCGCTGTTTCATTAAGATGCTATGTTACAATGGGTAACAATGACAATATGCATTTGTTATAATTTGACATTTTTCTGTATGGCATGGAATGTTTTATGTTATCTATTAAGTTATTATTTTACATTTTTAATGGTAATTTTGTTAGAATTTACACTGTGACTCAGCTATAGGAACTGTATAATTCCAAATAATTCAATGAAATAGTTTATATAATGCTCTGCCCATTTATTGGGAGTCGTATACTGCTCATTGTGTTTTTAAATATGCAGTCTCGAAGTACTAATTCTCTAAATCATAATATCCAATAAGAAACGGGAGATGAAACGAGCTACTTGAGCAGCTAAATTGATTGCTTCCACTTTTCTGATGAGCTTATTTGTCGTCATCTCACAAAGATCTCTGGAGGCCTCACAGACAATTCCCTGCTATTTCTCTGGTGAGATTATATAGATAGTTTGTTGATTTTTGGCCATAGATTTTTCCCTGTGGTACTGCATCCGTTAGACACACAACAATATATGTCTTAGTATTCACCTGGGTTTTGATACCGTTTGCTGTGCAGAACATCACCACAAAGAAAATACTGCTCCCTTCAGAGCAAAGGAGCAGTAGGAGGGACAGCATGGTCGAAGTGCATGTTCTTGTTTTGGCAGCCAGCCTCCGTCATGGAAGAAGTCGTCATAGTAGCAGGCAGACCAGCAGTTTGCAAGGGCAAAGGGGGGAAATTAAGAGGAGATCTCTGAAGGGCAGATGCAGTGACACAGTGTATGATAAATATGTATGTTGCTGTGTTCCTATGGTTCAGTAAAAGAAATTAGAGGCAGATGGTGTCAGTCATTTACAGTACTTACAGACCTTTCAGCTTCTCACCAGCTATTCAGGAACGTCACAGGGATCGGTGAAGAATATAAGCAAGATCAGACCTTTTCTCTATTTAGTCGATACTGCATTCAGCAGCCTGGCAGTCTGCAGGAGAGGCAGGATGAAAAATGTATCAAGAGAATTTACTGCCCTCAGCCTGACTGTTCAACCCCTCTGCCACCGCTAACAGTGTATAATGCATTGCCCCATCTGGTGATTCTGGCCACATAATGATTTATTTGTAGAATAATTGCACAAATATTAGAAGGCTGATGTAACAACAACTTTCAGCACAGAGATAAATAGTAGCATCATAAATAGCTAAAGTATTTTTTTTTCTCTTAGAAAAATTGCACTTTAGTGTAATGTTTAATGTTTAAAATACGTGCAGGACGTTTGGACACGTAGAGTGCACACTGTTTGTTATGAGTTAAGATGTAAAGTATTGATTTTCATCTGACATTCTCAGCTATTATATTAAGGTTAGCAGTGATGAATAGCTTTTAAGTCAGAGTGGGTAGAGAAAGCCTTTTTTTTTTTACATGGTTCACTTCTCTCAGTTTTCATGTCCTTGAGATTGTAGCTATATAAAATATGAAAAGACTAGCATTCACTCAAATGGCTTTTGCTGTGATATATATTTTTTATGAATAAAGACAGACATTTTGTTCAAATTCACCCTGGTACAGATATTGTCATTTTATGGCCATGTCAAAAGAAGGGCTTTAACTCAATGTTGGATCATTAATTACATGCGTTAGTTCCATCTGAATTAATTAGCTTTGATATGATGTACCAGTTGTACTTGAATGTAAATTTTGAGGTGGTTTGGACATTTTTTAACGTTGCTCTTGAGTCACTTCTGCAGTAAAGTTTCAGCAGAGGACAGGTGGTGGTTTTCCACAACTGCTCTGTGGCATTGAAGTGCATGAATCTATTTTGGAGCTTTTTTCTTTTTTTTTTTTTAGTTGATCAAATAAATCCGGTGAGTTAGCTACCTATCAGCTCTTTCCAGGCCATCTGTCCCACTTTGATTTCTCCATCTCCTCCGCTCAATGATCTACCCGCCCAGGCCTCAAGGAGTTCTCCTCTGAGGCTCTGCACAGGTTTGTTGCAGCTCAGTTTCATGGAGGCAACATCCTGCACTCTTGCTAAAAGGAGAATGTGATTGTGCAGGGAGGACTGGAAGCTGTTGATACATTTCAGGGGTTAGCAGCCAGATGTGGCCAATTTCTCCCACCGACACAAAGGCTGATTGGGGAAGTGTTTCTATTTTCTGACAGGTTTATAGGAGCATTATTCAAGAAGATGGTGGGGGAGGATTTTGAGGTCAATATTGTATCTCTTTTTTCCCCCTCCATCCCTCTTCCAACTCTTCCACACTCTCATTTTTTGTGTTTTTTTTCCTATTTCCATCATGTTGTCATGTAATTTATTGTTTTTTCTATTTGTCAAACTCTTCTACCCTACTCTTTTAGTTTCTCAAAGCAAACCTATAGGACACAGGAACAAAGGAACATGATTACATCCTTCTTTACTAGATAGCACTTTTAAAATCCTGATTCATAACAGTTAGTTTTGGTCTCAATAACATGCAAATATCAGATTTTAACAAATGTAAATGATTTATTAAAAAAAACTGAAGTAGTTCTTTACAGTTCAAGGATTTTACGGTATGCTTTATGTTGAAGAACACAAAACAAAACTTTTGTTTCCCTAATTAAAGCTTATAAATAAATATCAAACAAAAGCTCTGGGTCTCAGGGGCTAAAATTAAAGCCTCCAAGTTTTTCACCCTCAAGTGAGTCAATATTGTTTCAGACGTTTCCAAACAAACCAAAATAAATCTTAACTGAATCAGCTACAGTAATGAGCAGCATGTACTAATGAGTTACACCTATAGGTGAGGACAGAGCATTAATTGCTGAGGTGGATCATTGGTGAAATGTCCCTTTAAGGATTGAGATGTTACGGAGTATGCCAAGTGTTTAAAGCTAACCCCGACTAGAGGGTTAACGATTGGTATTTGATGCCGTTGCCGCAACCATGCTCCTCTGACTCCAATCAATAGTCATGTTAATAAGCCGCACCAATACTTGACACGCAGCCTCCTCTCAGTGCTGCTTGAATTGCTGTATTGATCTTTGCACTCTCATTTTAATTTCAGTATTTCTTACAAAAGAAGCAAAGTGCTGATGGCATTGACCCCGGCCAAGTGTGCCTGATGAGGAAGGGAATTAAATTTGTTGTGTTGGTCTTCAGTCACTCTGATCACCAAGGGCAAGTCTGGATACTTCGGTCAGAAAACCAAGAGTTCCTCTTTTAGATGTAATTGTGCCTGTAATCCCCTCTCTTCCCTCCTCTTCACATCTGACATACTTAAAGTGGCATTTTGTAAAGGTAATGCACATATTTTGACCATTATATGGCTCGGGTTTCCAGCAGCACAAATGACACCGCACGTAGAAGATATGTCGCAGAGAAACTGAGCCTGACTGAGTAATGGGGGCCAAGACAGGCTTGCTGCCTTTAATCAACTTGAGATGAGGCAGAAGGAAGCCTTCATCATGTTGTGCCTTAGGGGAGTAAGGCAGGACATAAAGAAGGCCAGTTTGATCTTGATGAGCTTTTTAGGGTGTCAGGGCTTTGCTGAGATGAGTTTTCATGGGGGCTAGCCATCCTGAGAGGAATGCTTTCAGGTGACACTAATTGCTCCTCCACCCAGCTAGCTGTCATAAAGGGAGGATGCTGTCTGGCAGAAGGCTATGTTCTCTCCAACTCTTTCAGTGTCATGATGAGGATGAGAGAGTAAAGATGCATGCGGGAAAAAAATGCGAGGAGTAATCAGCAATGCATGAATTTAAATCTATGCAAAAAATGCACACTGCAGCAAATACACAGAGATGTCAAAGCCCAGGAGATGAGCTGAGAAAAAACGAGACTGATTTATCAGAAAGCAAGAGTCTCATCTCATGAAAGCGTTTCAAATGCAGAAGGTCTTGGCATCTGCTTCACTATGAGCTACTGGCAAGTTAAGAATGATAATGTTGAATGAGATGGTCAATGTATAGTGGCAGGATCTCAAGAACATAACATTAAACGTTTGCTATTGTTTTCAGCTATCCACTCCGTAGCACATTCTCATTAACATGCAGCTTTTGCTGATTGGTAACGATCCATTGTTTAAGACAGCAGGGCATGCAGGAAATGGCCTTGGCTGTTTTATATAGAGGTGAATGTTCAATTAAGATAACATTTTTCATATAATGAGCAGTGGAAGACCTCTGGTTTTGTATGAGTCTATCAGGAGATGCACAAAAACAGCGATTGGATGTGGCATACCAAGACTGCTCAGATGTGAGCCTTATGGGGCAATGACATGGGCACGTTACCAGTGTTCTCCACCATACAAACCAGTGTGTTTTTATTTTTTATCATTGTAAGGATGACACTGCAGCTGCTGAGTCCAATGGCTGTTGATTTACTTCTCCCAGCAGCAGGGTCATTTAATTTCCATCTATAGTGGGAGCATTTTGATTACATACTGCTCATTTCTGCATCAGCAATGGCTCCTGCGTCAGTGTAAATGTTCATTGCAGAGCCCCACCAGATGTTTTCAATGGTAAATTATCAGTAGAGGAGCAGCCTCTGTGTATAGTTAACTCGCACTGTGTACTTATGGATAAATTAATGAGTGAATAAAGATTACACGCCAACACAAAATTTAATAGATTGTTTATTTCAAATTACCAGGAGATTTTTTTTTTTTTACATTTTCCAAATAGCATTTTTCTTTGATTTTCTTTTTCTGAGAGCAACTTACTAATTGCTTGATGCAGACTATTTAGTTTATCTCCTATGTGGGACTAATTGTATGATACCAGCAGTGACTCTAGTAACAGATTATACCATGCCAGGCTGCGTTCTGTTTGGATGTGATAAGATGGATCCTCACCTCTGCTCATTGTTTGCTCTCATAGTTTAACACTGCAGCACACTGGAGACTCCCTGTTTTACAAAGGTCAAGGCAAGCGCAGCAAGATCAAGGTATTCAATACTGCAATTATTGTTGTCCTAAGAAACCTTTATTTTAGAGCTTTTCCTCCATCTTTTGTTATACCAAGTGCGGCTCTAGGACTGTCAATTGTACTGTGGGCTTGCAGGATGGTCTGTTCATTATAGTGGTTTGATTGAAAAGACAGTGGCTAGAGGAGAGCGATGACCCTCTCTCATCTCGGTTTGATTGGACTGGAACAGTCCTTTGGGAACAAAGGGAATGCTTGAAGTGACAGAGCACCTACACAGAGCAGATCGTATATCTCTTGCATTGTTTAGAGTTTTGTTCAGGAGTTGAAAAAACCCACTAAATAGACATTCTTCCCTCTCTCAACACAATTCTCCAAATGGAATAACACACACTGTATAGATGGCATCCTCTGATAATGTTGTGGTTGGTGCAGAAGTGTGCTTGGTCAGCCAAATCCCCAGTCCCACAAACGTGTCTGCTGAGGCAGAGATTCCAGCTCGGAGTTACAATAAGCCTGCTCTCATTACATTCCAAAAGAACATGCATGTGTGCATGCACTCATGCACACACACATACACGCACACACACACATGTACGTATGTGTGAGGATGTGTGCATATGTGGGAGAGTGAGAGAAAGAGACAGTGAGAAAGAAGTCCCTCTAGGCATTTTGGCTGCAGCCGTGGTGGAGATAAGGTAGTCTGATGTCTCCTGACATGGCCAATGATTCATAATTGAGGCAGGACAGCTGTTGCTGGCTGCACTGACAGGTCCCAGGGTGGATGACAGATGATAGGGCCCTCTGGGGCCAAGCTATCTATCAGTCCAAATGTTCACTGTCCACTATCTGCTCACCTGTCCTTCATAAGACTCCCTGGTCTATGTAAACCAGGTGGACACAGACCAACAATCTGCTTGACCCCACTGAATTGTTTCCCAAGTTGTTCCAATGTAACAGACAGCAAAGATTGGCACAAAACAATAAACATCTGTAGCTCTGTGTATTTAGGTGATTACTGAATGAAGATTGAGTAATTAAATACAATCATTAAATACTGCTTGTGCAGAAGTCATGTTTTTACATTCGGTATATAAAATCAAGGTGGTGCTTTGCTCTCTGATGTTTTTGAGGGGGATGGTTTGAATCACCAGTTTCCAATAATGATGGAAGCCATAAAATAAAAGCACACCACATCACCTAAAATCATAAGATCACATGAGAAGATAAATTGAAATAGAAAAAAATAAATACAAAAGACTTTTCTGGGCCTAAATAGTGAATTATGGATGCAATTTAAGGTTTAGTTTCCGTCGTATGAATTTGTCAGACAATCAAGTCATCCTATAGTTAGTGAAAATTGCAGTTCTACACTCCTTGAATAGATATTAGATTGAAGGAAAATTACTGTGCTGCACTGTGGGTGAATTGTTAAGTTAGAAGATGAGCAAGTCAGTGAAGTAACCTGATTTGCAAAACATCTAAGCCTCCCATATTAACTCAGAGACAAAAAGGCAGAGGTGGAAAAAAAAAGAACTGCGCCTAAGGCTTTGTCATTGCCATTGCCCTTGAGAGACTGAGGAGCAGCAATTCTAAAATAATGTGACATTCCTTTATTACTCAGTGTGACACTGCTGTTTGAGGTTTCTACCACAACTGAAACACCCAAGCTGCAATGATAATACACAACTTTAGTATATGCACTTTCAGTATATACACACAGCGCTGAAGTATTTGCGGTCTCAACTGTGCCATGTGCTCTGAGCCGGTCTGAAAACCCCTAAAGTGGTGTTGCGTTTAATTCTGGTTGTGATAAAAATCAAATCAATCAAAGTGTCCATTAGCCTCTTTGTGCCCAATCTCAGCATTCCCCTTCAACTGAGTGACAGTCAACGTGACCAAATTTATTTTGCCGCCACCGTTGTGTGCAATGTGCTCATCTGTTGTGCGTCCACTGTTTCAGCTTTTCCAGGCTGCTGCACTTACAATCCTTGTGCACATAATACCTAAGGGACATCAGCCTATGGGGGGGCAACCCCTTTTTCTGCCTCATGGCATACCAGAGACATGAGCCCACTACCTATGACAGCATCAGTTTTCAGAGCACATCATGAATTACAGTGCTGGCTGATAGTGATGAGGTTCAATGGGTTTCAATGGCACACTGCAGACAGGAGCTGTGTCCACTTTAGATCTGATTCATTATAGGCTTGGAGCTGTATTTTATATTTGTTTAACCACCTCCTCCGTATTAGTACAAGCTCATTTCAATGTACAAAACTTTAACACTCATTTAGCAAACATGTAATTTTGATAATCTTGTTTTCGTATGCGATTGCAAATGTCAATTGTTACTAAGTTATTTTTTATGGATTACACAGATTTTACAGAAAGCTTCTTTGTCATCCCACTGAGTAGAGGGGGGGGGGGGCATGAAATAATTAGTTGTCTTTTTTTAAATCAAAGGATTTGGACTCAATAAGAAGATTCAGTCTTGGATGAGATTTAATAAAAGTGAGGAATGCCATTTCAACACTGCCTTACAAAAAAACAAGTGAAGGTGAAAGCTTTATGGTAAAAATAAAAAAGAATAATAATCATGACCCGCTGTTGCATTAACATATCTCTTTTATGGTTCTGTGGGGATTGAATCTGATGTTGCTCCAAAATATGTCAGTACTACATTATCCAGACACTTTAACTACATGCAATCCTCCTGAGGTTCCTCCACCAGATTTAGCTGCAGATGCTGTTCAAACCTGTTGAAGATATATAGTGTTCGCAGTAGCTTACAGGCACAGGGTGAACACAGAAAGATGAATCAATCGTCCACCAAACCTTGAGTTAATAACCTAGAATGCATATGTACAATTACATTATATTAAAAACATGTCTACAATTCAGGAGCAAGTTAATACAGATGCGATTCAGCCAAACCAACTCCAAATCCCTGTGCGAATTACATGGAAAAGCAACTGATTAACACAGTGGCTAACCCATTTTTCCAGGGCAACATTATCAGGCTAAACCTTACGATTCCATCTGGTGTTTAATGAAACATCAAGTCAACAGCTGTGTGTAACTTTTATTTTTATTTTTAGGAGAGTTAAAGTCAATGAATTATTTCTTCTGTTTTAAATTGCACTATAATGCTGTACATTGACTGTTACCTCTTTGTGCAATGTGTTAGTCTTCGATTGAGTTACCCTTTATAAAGGGCAACTCAGCCAGTGAGCTGGTTTGCTAGCATGACATTACACATTACGCACAGGGGTGCAGCAATAAAGGGCCAGGTGTGTAATCATGTGGCGTGGTCTCTTTTCACTTCAGGTGCTAAATGTGAGTGTGCTGGAGGGAGAGCAGGTGACGGTGGAGGATACGGGTGGCCAGGAGCCCTTCATCCTCGCCAACGAGTCAGTCCTGATGAGAGGCCTCGTGCTGCGCAGCTGGAGCAACCAGATCTCCATCCGTTTTCGTAGCGACCAAAAGCACAACTCTGGATTCCTAACGCTGCACTACCAAGGTGAGCCAACTGTGCTGTGTCATGCCAACTGTGCTGTGTTATGCTAACTGTTGCTGCCATCACTGAATTTGAACAATGAGGGACATTCACTGAGAGACAACCTTGTATTGAAACGAATGCAAGATAATATGCTGCTGCTTCACTTCCCATCAAGTTGCAGCAAAAGAAAACATACCATAAAACTGTCTGTACCTAAATGTATCCGTGTGCTCGGTCCCAAAACACTCAGTAGTCAGTTTATTGAAAGTACAATATTGCACAATTGTGATCTTAAGCCTCCATATTGGTATGGGATTATTGTTTCCCACAATGTCCATTAAAACGCATCTATTTCGTTCCAGATGGAAGCGAGATTTATTGTGTACATGTAGGCTATGTCTCTGCTTTCTTTTACTCCACAATCCCAAAAAGACAATTGTGTGAAAGAGCATTTGTTACACTACCTGCACCTTGCACAGTGTGTGGCGTCTGTTGCCCCGCTGTGGTAGCAAGTAGGTTGAAAGATAGCAGGAAACAAAACTGCTCACTTTTGAAATGAATGTTCACAAGCTTGTTTTGTGAGCCCCGGATCCAGCTGACCTTTGCCGAGACTAAGGCTATGCAGGACAAAATATTAAATCTAATCAAATTGCAACTACAATAGTGTGTGGCGACAACAAACCCTGTCAGTAGACATAGTTACTGTTTGTTATTGTTGAATATGATGGCCCATAAATCCCCCCTCTCGCTTGTTTTGTGCGTGACATTGATCTTCCGTGTCCGCAACAATGTCTGTTTATCTTAGCAATCACACAAAGTGGCCACCAATTACATGCCCCATCGATTTGAGTTGATGGTGGAAGCTGGTGGACAAAACATTCATTCCACCGCATTACTATGGCACTTTCATCAGCTCGAAAATGAAAGCGACCGTCAGAACACTGCTGCTGACATGAGATAAATCAGCCTATTGCTGCTGGATGTGTGAACATCGGTGTGTGGTCGGGCTGAACGATGACAGCGGGGGGTCAGCGCAGATCATACAGGGTGATGCATAGATGGGGACAGATGGTGATAAAGAGTTGAAATACATCACCCTGTCAGGTGTTCTTTTATCCTTCACTTCTCCTCTGTCCATTTTAGTAAATATTATTCAGACTAATTTTATGGGACATGGTTTTCCAGATTTATTGATTTGTGTAGATGAACATCCTTGAACAATTACGTTAACTCTTTTGCGCTGCTAAAAGACCTACTCATCCATGACCTATTCACTATAACATAAACCCAGTGGTTGCGCTACACCATGCACATGATGCTGAGCATATAATGATGAACAATAAGACCAGCAAACAAGGTATTATTCATATAACATATTCAGTCAGGAGATCCATAAAGTTAAAGTCAATGATTGGTGATACTTGTAATTTGATGCAATTAGTAACCAGTTTTGATGATAGAACCATTAAAATATACAAATAATCAAGTTTATCTTGTTCCATATCCAATACCAAATATTTGCACCATTATAAAACTTCATGCTGTGCAGGTTTACCAATGAAAAAAACGGAAACTTGTATACAGTACCATAAATTATGTGGCCATGAAAAAAGATCAGTCCTTTCATGCATGCTAGTCTTGTCTGTGACTGTGGGCACCAGAGTGGGCAGAAATGACCCTGGGTTGTGCACTGTGAATGACATAGCTTCAGAATTTTATTTCACACAAAGAGGGTTCCATCAGGAACTCATCTCAATGCCGTCAGATTATTCACCATGTTGAGCACCGTGCTCCAATAGATATTCCTCTGCACTTTGTTATATAAATTGTTATAAACTCCTTTTAAAACGCTTTCACCTTGGTGACTTTCCATATTGTAGCTGTTGCCAGCGAGCATAAAACAGACCATTTGATCGAGGTTGGTTGAACTTATTTGGTTTGTAATTTGATGGGACAAACTAAGTTACACTAATGAGAAAAAGTGCAACGAGCAGGTTTCTCAAAGGCTGGACATATTGAAGACACAGAAGATATTTCAATTTGTGGTCCTCCCCTTGGTAAGCTGCGTATCACCTTGTCCTTCATAATAGGCTGTGAGAAATGTGATTGGACAAGCGTGGAGAAGGGGACAGAGCTGTGGAGAGATGGATCTCAGCTCAGGGTAATTAATATCTGCTGCAGCGTTGGCTCGGCCTGCGATGGCAGACTGATGGATGCCTCTATAATGTCAGCCCTGAGCCTGACACTTGGAACATGATTGTAAGTGTGTTTTAATGTAGAGAGCGGGATGTAGGAGCGTGGAGCTGGAGATGGGGCATCCTAGAGCCCTTGTAGATCCTTATCTTTTCCTTAGTGCACACACATATGCACATATCTTCATCTGGAACAGGGAGTATGTGTCCATTTAACTGTAATGTCCACTGACAGCCACTGCAGCTTCAATATGGCTTTAAAAATAAATCATGCATGCAGCTAACAACATAAAACCTAAATTAGTGCATCCTTGATGTAAACCATGCATGCACACAGTGTAATCCGATTTTATAAACACACACACATACACCATATTTACAAGTCATCATTGACATCAGTTAAAGAGCTGTTGTCATGGTCCATGTTATCATTGTTTTTGTTTTGTTTTGGGGTTTTTTTTTGGGGGGGGGGCAAGAATTGAACTGGATTATTGCATGTTCATCTAATCAATTTAAGTCAGATGAGCTAACAAATTTTAATTTTTGACTTGTTTTTCTGAAGGCATAACAATGGATTAATCACAGCATTGGCATGCAACTCGTTTTTGGAAAAACACAGAAAGGTCAAGGAAAGCTGCCATTTATTACAGAATAAAAATCATCTGTATGCATGAGTATTGTGGGAATTAATAATTTAATTTAGCACCACATGCAAATGTGGACAACCCAGAACTAATTAGAAGTTGCTTTATTTTAAATTGTACATAAATTATAAGGGGTCTAACCGCCTCATCTTCATCATATCTGACCTCTTTACATCCGTAGGTCAGCTTGAATTGTCATTTCAGGGTTTTGTGAATTAAATGAAGCATAATTTTATGACATTGCCAACAGCAATGGTGTCTTATAGAAATTAATGATTGGCTGTAAAACTAATAAGCTGGGCTGATAAGTGAGGTGGCCAGACTATGCCACTGGCAGCGATCCACCATTTGCCACAATTGCTCAGTAGCATTGATGAGATGCCACCTCCAGTCCTAAGTTATTTCTCTTTAATAGAGTTTATTGAGTAAATGACCATTAAAATTGAGTTTTTAACCCAACCACATAAATACCAATAAGACATATCATGACAGAACATTGGTCTGGCTTTCTACAAGTGGATCACTTTTCCTGAGACAACACTATTGATCCTCTTGTAAAAGGTAATGCTTTAGTGCACAGCCAGGACATACAGCACAGTGATAGTCACAATCTCCCACAAGTCACCTGCTGACTGCAGGACTGCCATCATATCAGTGCATGAGACAGCAGACTATATACAGTACAACTACTCTTCAGCAGAGGAATATTTGTCTATGTTCACTCATTTTATCTGCTAAATGCCGATGCAACACATGGTGGATAATGTTCTCCTCATTAAATATAATAGTAATCAGACCTACTTTTCATTATTTGTGTTGTGTTGCCTGCCACACCATTTCATTATCTCCTGCCCTCACCTTGCAGAGTTTGATCCCATTCCAGCTCTCTAGCAGAAGGGATTCAACACTTGAAATTTAACAGTGCAACAGTTTATTAGGTCTAAATTGAAATGCATTTTATTTGTTTGTCCAAACGTGGCAGATAACTTGCTATTGCTGCCTTCCTCACCTCATCTATTGTGCCCTAGTCAATAATATTTGTCCATTACTGGTTGAAGAGTGGCATCCACAATTGAAACTACACAGACAAATGAAAAATGCGCATACAGCAGAATGAGGCTCATTAATGGCAGCGATGTGGGAGTGTGTGTGTGCGTGTAAGTAAATGCAGAAGTTTGACCAAGTGCTCTTTCAGAAAATGTTGGAAAAAAAAAAAAAAAAAAAACGATTTCCAAAAGTTGATCTTTGGTGACTTTTTAGAGGGAGCTGAAAAACTGACTCATTTAATCCAAAATACAAATTTGTGGTTCCATAAACAGGGGCACTTACATTTCAGATATACAGGAAGCAATTTAAACAGAAACAATAACAAGCAGGAGATATCCATTGCTGGAGCACAGATAAGAAAGAGAGAGAGGGAGAGAGGAAAAAAACTAAAGACAGGATGTGTTCCTCTTGAATTCCTGTGAATGAGTTCTACTACATGACAAAAATAAAGAAAAAAAGATGCCTTGTGATTGCTGATTGGCTATGACAAGCTGCTTGTATAGTGTAGAAAGCATCTTTCTGATTTTAAAACCATGCCATTTAAATCTCCCAGGCTATAAACATAATATAACAGTGTAACACAAAGTAACAGTTACTACAGCTTTGATGTCAGCAGCCGTGTCTCATGTTTGGATTTGTGATGCCCCTTTTCACCTAATATGGTAGGGAGGTGATGTTATTTCACAGGTTGACAGTGACATCATGTATATTGTTTTAAGGCAAGGTAAATGGAAATGTGTCTCTATGTCACTTATTTGCCCAAGGTATATGGCCATAACAGTGGTGCTTTATGACCCCTCCAAGGAAATCAAGCTTTTAACCTGTATCCAGTGATGCATTGTTCCCTTTGCTATGTCATAAAACAACAAACATAGGCCTACTACAACATAAATAAAAGATGCTAACTACGCTAACTGTTCATGTCTGCTAGTTGCTCATTTCAGTGACCTCATCTGAGTGTCTGACTGAAGTTCAATTATGTGGCCAAGTGTCTCAAATGTTTCCTCCACCAAGCGTCTTATACACGCTGTTCTTTCTCCTATAAACCTAAGACAAGCAGTTATGGTGGGCGGGACATAAAGCCTGATCCAGAATGAAGAAGAAGCCGTATGTGCTTCTGGTCCCTACTTTTTACACTGTGAAAAAAATAAAAATAAAAACATCTTTAGCAAAAATAACAATTTCTGGAGAGTAAAGCTCTATGTAATTCAAGTGCACATTTTACATTTTAATTTTACAATTTTGCAACATTCTTCTCTCTGCAAAGGCTGAAACTTGATCTGAAAAGCCTTTTCTCTTGTCATCTTGGGAAACTGAGGTTGTACCTGAATGTCACCACAGTGACTATTTCTTCTCCTCTACAACAATAACTAAAGACATAAGCTCCACATCTGTTTCCCATGGCACCACAGTGCCATCAGCTAATCTTCCTGGCTGCCTGCACCGTGGATCTATTATTTGTAATGGCAAAACAATCAGACTTTATGGCCCAGCACCACATCCACTGGAATGGAGGCAGCGCGTAATTTAATACTTCAGGAATTGGCTCCACAATATTTGCCTCTGGCTCTCCCACTGCATGCTCAATAGGGATGTAAATGCTGCTATGATAATGGCAATAACTAGGTTCATTGGAGCTAGTGATAAACTATGAATTGAATGGATGACCCAGAAGCGCACCTCGTCCCTGTGGCTCACTGATTTACTGCAAAAGAAAGGCCTATTTCATTACTGTGGAAACCAGTGACTTGTATAAAAGGAAAACCTAAGTCAGTAGATTAGCACACAGTAGATGGGGGGCAGTTTCACAAGCCTTTATGGCCATTATCCATTTAGGCCTGTTTCCCCTTGAGTTCGAAGTCTAAGATTGATAGAATGACATTTTTGAATATCCAATTTAGCTTCAAGGTACTGCGAGAAACATCGGTTAAGTGTTGTTTTTCATCTACAAATTGCCAGCTGGACTGAAAGCAGTTCAAATCCAACCTGCCACAGAATGTCCCATCTTTTTTGTGCTGGTTAACCTCTACTTGCTCAACATCTGTGCATGCAAAGACCTCAGAACCAAAACATATGAAAGCATTCACATGTGCGGACCAAAGAGCTTGTTGATCAGGTGTCAGCTTTTGCTTTCCACATGTGGCTGCTGCTCCAGCTCTATAAAGATAGTGAGAGGCCAGGCTTTTAGCTCTATTCATTAAGGGACCTGTGTCACAGTCTATTCACTGGTGTTGGCTGGATGTTTACTCTATCAGGACAATTTAGATTGGGTCAGGGATGTTATAAACCTTATTGCATTGTGACTTCAATTTCCTCTGCAAATATTAACTTTAAATGCTGATAAGATGTTGTCATTCCTTTCCTCGTTGATTCATACAAATAGAGGCGCATCTAACAGTGATTTATTGTGCAGTTTAATGGAATAAGAATTAAACAATTATGGCTAAATGGTGTATTTTTGTACAGACTCGAGCCAAGCAGAGAGTAGCCCACATCTTAATTCTTTAAACAGCAACTTCAACAGGCCACATTTACATAAGTAGATTAAGGTGTTTACTCAACGTGGCCCATGCCCGATTGTTATCATAATTGCTTTTAAGACTGCAAATATGATTTTGATACAGACAGGTCTCCCAGCTGCCCTTTGCCATGTTGTTTTTTTTTTTTATCTTCCATTAATTCTTGTTTTGGCTTTACATGCACTCCATTATACGGTAACATGGAAATGCAACTTCCAAACCGGAGGGAAAGTTTCAGCATTTTAAAAAGGTTCCTGTAATATTGTTGCTGCACAATTACACTGACTGCTGTTGTAACGTAAACCACAGCGGTTCCAATTATGTTGCTTGTTATGTTGTTCGCACATTTCCAGAAGTTTAAAAGTTTTAGTCTGCTCATTAAAGTGCTAGCACTAATGAGGTAGAACAGTGTGGCTATTAGACAGGAAGAAAAGGTTGTTTAATAGTTTCCATTACAGACTTGGTTAGTTCACTCCATTATCCATGTGAGCTCTATCCCATCCTGCATCATTTGTTTAAAGCAGAGACAGGACAACAATGCAAAGCAAGTCCAGGAACATTGATCTTAAGCTGCTGGAATCTCAACTCTGTGACAGCCACTACAGAGGTAATTCCTCTTGCAGCTATCACACTACAAACCTGCTATGATGTTCAACTGTTCTGCAACATTTCCATTTATCAAAGTATTTGCAGAGTCTCTTTGCCGGACAGCACAGTGGTGTTAATTACTGTTGCGCTGCAAACATGTCTCTGTACATTTGCATATTGTATATACACTGGTAAACTGCAATTAATTAAGAGCTGCTGTGCTCATAAACAAAGTTGAAAGGTGGTTATGAAGCATTGTGCATGTGCATGTGTGTGTGATTTTGCTCTACTGCAGTCATGGGGTTCAAAAGTCTGGAGCCCACAAGTTTGAATGGTTGTTTGAGGGTTTAAGTGTTAATTTCAAGGTTTGGGTTAATGGTAGAATTATGGTTAAGAGTTTTTCTGACAGATGCAGATAGGTGTACATGGGTGTGTGTGTTTGTCTGTTCACCTGATTTATTTGCATAAATAATGGAAAAGGTCTTTGTATGTGAGTGGCTGTGTGGGATGCTCAGTTTGGACCATAGACAACATGGTCAACAATGCAACAAAACAGCAAGGTTTTATACACAATGCAGGACACAGAGGATTATGTTGTGGAGCCAGTTAACATTGTTGGCAGTTTACTTTGGCGAGAATTTCACTTTTGTCTGCAATGATGCATTTGGGCTTTGGGAAATTAGATATCTACAAACTTAGTTTGTCGTGAAAACCTCCCTGGAGCCATGGGGCAGTGAGAGAATATTTCAAATTGTGATTAAAAAAAATGAAGTTAGACAAAGCAGGTCTCTTGATGAAGTGGTTCATCATCAGGATCATCAGGGTAATTAACTGAGTTTGGATATAATTGCATTGCATTATAACATGAACGTGCTTTTAGTTTTTAAACTCTACCACACTCTCTCTGACTAATTGCCACTGGGTATCGCAGATTACTCAGTGGACAGACCACACTACCAAGCATCACATTTAATACATTTTACTGATGGTAACACAACCATATTAGCATTCAAGCAGATTTCAGATTTTGATTACTTTTTGGCTACGTACAGGATGCCAAAAACGAATATCAAACCATTTCCCCTCTCTCTCCCTCTCCATTTCCCGTCTAGCGTTCGTGCTGAGCTGTGCGTTCCCCAAAGAGCCCGCTGGTGGAGAAGTTTCGGTGACACACCTCCACGCCGGAGGAGAGGCTTTCTTCCGTTGTTTCACCGGCTATAAGTTGCAAGGCCCCAAAATGCTCACCTGTCGCAACGCAACTACACCTTACTGGAGCGGGAAGGAGCCCCAGTGTGTTGGTAAGACAGACTGGTTCCTGTTACCTCAATCACTATACCTTCTTGTCCTTGAGAATCCTCTAGTGTTAACACTGACTTGAGGGCAGAATTTCAAAATCTTATTTTTAATGAAATTTCTGAAACCCGTTTTTAAAAGTTTAAAAATGATGGGCCTTAAAAAACTCCTTTTCCCTTCAGCTTTCCTCTAGAATTCAGGTGATTTTGATTAACGAGAGCTCTGACTAGGTTGTCTCCTGCTGAGTTGATTACTTACACACTGAGGCCAAATGAGTGTGTTTGCATGTGATTAGCAGCGCAGGGAGCTATTCTTTGGAGATGGTGCAAAACAAGGCCATTGGACCTGCTGCCTTAATTAGAACTGGGCTGCATGACAATCCTTCTCCTGCTGGTAAAGGCTCATCTGCCAGTCCCAGCGTTTCCGTGCGCCTGCCTGCAGCTGCTCTGAACTGATAGTGTTACTGCTGCTGTTTTGCTGTTCTCTTTACAAGTCCATCACACACAGTCACACACTCTTACACCCAGGTTGAGCTGCCGAGTGCAGCCCCAGCCACAGTCCACTGGATATCGATGATATCTATTCTCAGACCGGGGCTTTTCTCCAAAACCCCAACTATATAACTATAGCATAGTTGGTGCCATGACTTTTCTCATCTAATTCCAACCCCCCAAACTCTTTGTCTTCTTCCTCTCACTCTTTCCTCTCATATAGCATCCTGTGGGGGAATGATAAAAAATGCTACCTATGGTCGCATTGTCTCTCCTGGTTTCCCTGGCAACTACAGCAACAATCTGACGTGCCACTGGGTCCTGGAGGTCCCTGAAGGCTATCGTCTTCACATTCACTTTGAGAAGGTGGCTCTGGCAGAGGACGATGACAGGTGGTGTATGCATAATGCTAAAATCACATTGCGAGTAAGATTGTGCAGCGAGAGCGTGCGTGTATGTGTGTGTCTTTGTGTGTGCACTTTTGTGAGTGTGTGTCTGTGTGTGTTCAGCTAATAGATGGCACCGGGGCTTTAAACTCATTTTCTGAATAACAGTATGCCTGTGGATAGAGCATTAAAATCCTCAAGGCTATAAATAACCAAAATCTTCAGGGAGTGACAGATGGATTTGAAAGGACCCTTTATCATTATAATCCCTTAACAGTGTTCTATCAAGCGAATGAATTGGAGGGACTACAGAAGGTAGTGAGAGGAAGAAACGAGTGAGAAACTGCAATTGCATTACATTTTTCTTCACTGATCGACATGGCGATCGTCACACATGGCCATTCACCTCATTACCAAGTGGTGAAGAATGTTATCACAAAGTTATTACAGCCAACATTGGAACAGTGAGCATCTCTCAGATGGCTTGTAACTTCGTTTATGCTTATTTTACCTTTCATGGCTCACTTATGTCTCTTTTAATGTGTGTGTCCTTTGTGTGTTAGACTGATGATTAAGAATGGCAACAACATCGACTCGCCCCCTGTGTACGACTCCTACGAGGTGGAGTATTTGCCCAACGAGGGCGTGCTCAGTACCGGACGTTACCTCTTCATAGAGTTCACCACAGATGGGACGGTGACTTCAACCGGCGCAGCCATCAGATACGAAGGCGAGTTGAGTTTGACAACATGCAACATTGATCCGATATTACGCTGCAGCGCATTAACGCAGTTCTTGCATCCCACAGCTTTTGCAAAAGGTATGTGCTATGAGCCTTTTGTGAAGTATGGCAACTTCAGCAGCAGTGACTCCACTTACGGTCTGGGCGCAGTGGTGGAATTCTCATGTGACCCCGGCTACACGCTGGAGCAAGGCTCCGTGGTGATTGAGTGTGTGGACGCACAAAACCCACAATGGAATGAGACCGAGCCGGCCTGTCGGGGTGAGTCAACAGATCTCATCTGCTGGAGTAATAGTGTGACATTAAAAAAAAAAAAAAAAATCTGCCTCATCTGGGGAAGAACTTAGAGCCAGATATGACTGCCCTAAGAACCGAAGGCTTTCATTGTCAGCTTGATGAGCACAGGGGTTAGTGAAGTCTTTTTATTCAAACATTAAACACCACTGGCAGTTAACTATATCTTCCTAAGCTGCTTTTCTCTGATCCACGATAAATTTCCTCTTGAAACTGTAACAATGATTTTACTTTGATATGTATTTGCAGGGCAGATTTTAGAAGTGTGTAAGATTAAAGGCATACAATGGTTGGCCTAAGATGAACACTGCCATGCTGCAAAGACTAGGCACCATACTAAACAGCCATCTACCCCTGAGCCCTTCCCCTCCTTTCATTCTCTCTCTCTCTCAGACGCTTCCCACCCGACACGCTGACCTCACTCCCGCTTTTTGTTGCCAGCGTAGTCATTCTGCCACACAGTGGAATTGAAAAGCTCTCCAGTAAAGTTAGATATGAGGAAATTTAATTTCTGCTCCTGTGGGTCATGGTCACCAAGCAGTTCAGTAGTAGTATGCAGTTTTCATGTCATGGACCTTGCACATTGCTTTTCAGCTGTTGTGTTTTATTAAGCATCAAGACTCTGCTGTTCCATCCCATGTACAGTAGTCACATTGAAGTTCATCTATCAGAGTATATTGCTATCTGCACATTACACATTGCTTGATATTATATTCCCTTTCTAATTTAATTTGTAATCCGTTACAGTGCATCTGTTTATTTCTCAGCATCAACCTGAGGCGTTTGTGTTTTGCAGCTGTGTGCAGCGGGGAGATCACAGACTCTGCTGGTGTGGTGTTGTCTCCTAATTGGCCTGAGGCTTATGACAAGGGGCAGGACTGCATCTGGGGCATCCATGTGGAAGAGGACAAGAGGATCATGCTTGACATCCAAGTGTAAGAGACAGCACTCAGGTGTTAAGACTAGAAACCACACACAGGTCAGAGGAGGTCAGATTGACCTCGGGATGTTAAACACTCCATCCCCAGACACAAACACACACACACACATACAGTTCCTCTCTCATCTTTTCTCTTTCAGTCACATTGACAATCTATGACATGCACAAAGGGAAGGGTTTCTGTGGTTGCAGTCGCTAATTAGATTTTTTTTTTTTTTTTTTGCCGCCCCCCATTCGCTACATTAAGAATTCTGTGTAGCTTCCAACTCACTCTCTGACCAGATTAGCCAGTAAGCCTCCCTGCTCCCACTTCCCTGGTGTGTGTCTCAGAGTTGGCTTTGAAATGAATATGGTCTGGCAGTGAACTACTGAGCCACTTATCCAGCCTTCCCAACTGTAATGCAACACACACGCACAAACACTCAATGCACACGCACAAATATTTAAGACTGACTGACTACTGTGAGCAATAACCCGAGCGATCCACCCACTGACCCAAACTCACACATGATTATGAACCACACACTTTACGGACTCACGAAAAGGACTGTCGTATTGCACATACAGTACCACACACCATACAGTACGCTGCTACTTACCACAACTACAATGTTACCTTCGCCTATCACTCATACTGTTCATGAATGGCATGAACACAACACATCCCTGGTTTGTAATCAAGTTATTGCTTTCAAGTGTAAACAAAACCATTTCCATGTTTCTGTCAAAAGCAAAACTATTTCAGTGTATGCATGAGAATCTCCGACTTTGTTTGCTCATCTGGATGTGGTTTTATTTGTTTGCCTTGTGTGAGTGATTGCCACGATATTTCAATGAGCATGTATCCTTCAGAGAGCACAAAAAATACAGCATAAGTGATTTGTGTTATTGCCTGAAGCACTTGCACACAAGAGGGCACAGAGAGGTTAAAATTAAACCAGCGGGAATACCGCCCGAGGATGTAGAAAAACAGTCACTGACGAAGCTCCAATAGAGGCTATTGTTAGCTGTTGGTCACGGTGGTCATTTATGCATGCAGGCATTTGCTCCCTCAAGTTTGGTTTTCATAATTCATTCGCTCTGCTGTATATATAAATATACACTAACACACACACACACATGGTTGACATATCCATTTACACTTTAACATACACACTTTGTAGTTTTACCATTAAAATCAAAGGTGGGAAATGAGAAAAATTATATAACTTGAATTAGCAATGAAACAATTCATTTGTTTGTTTTACAATGAGGGGATCTTTTTTCTTTTTTTGTGTGTGATGTTCTATTATCATATTGTCAACTTCTATACAAAGAATACTAATTAGTGAATAAATTTTCCTTCATTCTGGGGTTGCTGTATTTTAATTTTACTTTATCCAAAGAAAAAAAAAGTTAGTATTGAAAAAAAAAAGTTGATATTGATATGATTTTTTTAAATAAATTAAATGTAATAACATTTGAATTTTCATACCAAATCAGAACTTTTTTGCATTCTGCTGCAGTAATCAGACACAGGTGTTGCTGAATTTCATCTGAAGTACACGGATTAAGAGCTTAACATTTCCAGGGTTTCCCCTCACATCTCTAGCGTTTACTCAGTGGAGGGTTTGGGGAAAGACTGGGTGTTCCTGTTAAGTGTCCCAGTTTTCTATGGTCAAAAATGCACAAAATGCTAAGCTGTTTCTTTCACCGCAGTGAGCCATCACTCAAATGACCCAAAGATCAAAAAGGAAATAGCATCAGAGGATACCAATAATATCTAATGTCTAAGTACCACACAGGGGTTTATTTGGCCCTGCTTTTTTTCAGTTTGAGGTTAAGTCTCTGTGATTAATGACTGATGCTGAAAGTCAAGTCAACCAGTGCACCTAGGATAAAAAAAATAAAAAAATAGATCAGAGGGGATTTTTCCTTGCAGTGGTAAACAAGTTTGATTTGTGGTAAAGTGATTTACATTCAGAGATTTCTTTTTAAATTGCACCAACCTTAAGTTTGTTTTAATCTGAACCACATGAGGCCACTCACTGTAAATTAATGGCGCTGTGGCGAGCTCTAGTTTATCACAAGGTTGGTCATGCATGGCCTTCAGGGCTGTAGAAACCCACCGCCTGTCTGATCCCCACACACCCCACCATTACCCTCATGTCTGGTGCTCAGCTTGAGAAAAGCGCTCCTAAAGAGTCGGTCAACATGTAATTTGTGTGAAAGGGTGTTTATTTTTGTGTATGTGTTATGCATGTTTAAGTGGCAAAGGCCCTTGTGGATGAGAGCTGTCTCATTATAAGGGTGGGCACACACTTTTCCACATTAATGAGAATGTTTTCTATATTATCATTCATCACTGTGTCTGTGCTGGCAATTACAGAGGAGCGGTGTGCATAATGAGGACTGATTAATTAATTTAGGCCAAACAGGAGGGTTGGCTCTTTGCTAATTAGCATGGAGCAGGGCTCCAGCAAGAGCCCAAGACAAGAGTTACAGCTGATAGCCTCACCTGTGGAGCACAGCAAGGTAAATGGTTCACATGTGGATTTTAGCATTCGGGACAATACCCACAAATGTTTTACAATTCCATACAATTAGGAAGTCTGTTTTACAGTGGTACATGTCAGTTTACTGAGCAGGTTTGAAACCTTGTACTATTATACATATTGGGTTTATAGAGTCCTCTTGTGGCGACTTTGAGCATTGCAGCAGCAAGTTCACTTGTACTGGTACCAGAGCGAAGTAGTTATTTGTATTTTGTAGTAAACAAAAAACAATTTAAATGGTTAGAGAAGGTGAAAGGGCTTGAAATATTCACACAGTGATGTTGCCTCTGTCAGTTACAGGAGATTTTTTTCTAGCTTCTTCAGATTTGACTCGACTTGACAGGTCAGTGAAGGTGACCAAATGCCTGGAGTCTTGCATAAAGCTGCATCTGTCATCCCCTCAGGATTGGGGCCGGTGCCATTAGTATGCAGCGACGTTTTCAAGAAGTCCTCTTTCAAACAGTCACCTGAAACTGTGCAAACACCAAGTCAGCTTTGTCAGTGAAGAAGATATTTAGTCAAATATCACAACTCTTGACAACAGCAAATCAATGTTACTCTGAAGTGTGACGCCAGGAAAGAACATCAGGAGGCACAGTGTGAATATATCTTCAGAATATTAGTTATCAGTGTGCAGCACAGGACAGAGAGCGACTGTTTTTCTTACCAGAGGGGAAACCATTTAAAAAAGCCATGTGGGACGACATTTGGGTGAAGTGTTTGCCAGGTTACTAGACAGACGGCAGCTGAGCGGCCTGTAGTGACTAACCACAGACTGCTGCGCGGGTCTGGTCTAAAGGCGCTGTTCGCTTGGCATTCTTCCGCGTTGTCTGCAGGGTTTTGAATACGTTTCAAACAGTGGAGCAAACGGATGGGGTCAGAAGGAAAATATAAACCAAGGTTGACTACAGCATTCCCGATGAGTTCGAGTGACACAGGGGAGACTGTTTAGGAAGCCAGACAGGAGGAGAGGCTATAATGTGTCAAGTGGGAAAGCAAATTATTTTAACCATTAATCTGAATCAACAGTGTTGGCCGTGCATCCTGTCCACAATCTCACCAAAGTTCTTGACTGGGAGTGACTGATTATGCAAAAACCTTGAGTAGGTTTTTCTGCTGAGGAGAAAAGCATCTGTCTTCTAATATTAATTTGGATATCGGAGGGAAAAAGGCAGAGTTTAGTGTTGCTGATGTTGCAGTAGTTGGGAGGGAAGAAGCATATTTTGCATAACGATTCCTCCATGATGAAAACAGGCGGCACAGATTGTCTTGAGCTCCTTTGGCTTAAAGATAAAGGCCTCAAAGCAAATAGGTGAGAGTGTGTTTGTATATACAGTCGGCAAGAAATGATGAAAATCAGCAACGCCATTGAGTTTTCCATCCCGGCTTGTGTATAGCAATGTGAAGAAAAGAAGAATGGGTTATGGTGGAATGGTGAAAATAGAAACTAGATTCATGTGGAAATGTCAATGTGCTGCAAGAGAGACAAGAAATGCTTCAAAAACCTGTATAGTATAGAAAAGGAGAGATGCAGAGATTGGAGGCAATCATCCAGGAAGATTGGCAACTGACAGTACCATGTGTCCCACCCCCCCACCCCCTCCTTCCAGGATGGTCTGAATGCTGGGAGACCTTTGGCAGGACCTCGGGTGAAATACAGTGCAGTGATAAGAGGAGCTCGAGTAGATAATAGATACTCCTGCTTTATTGTGACAAGGCTGAATTTGATGAGACTGACCGATTCTGCAGAGGGCTGCAGACCAGCTACTGCTACTCCAGACTAATAAGAATCACCATTTTCTGTCACCCCATCGCTGGGTCAGGGTGCATCTTTCCATTATGTATGAAAAAAGCTGGAACTAGTGTGAAAACTTTGTACTGTGTTGCTTTCTGTCCTCTTCGTCTTTCCAAGAGGAACATGGTCTATGAATGGGTTGTTCTTGTGATGGTGTGGAAATGGCAACTGATGTTGTATTGTATTGTCAGGATAAACTGGAATTTAATTCTCATCCAAAACTTTACCACCATCTCATCACTTGCCGGCCTCAACTATTCTTGTGGGTTCAAGCATAAATATTTAGTCGATATAGTCAACTTAAACAGATTTGTATAAAGTGTGGGTAATTAAATGTGAAGTGGGTGCATTTCTTGTTTCTCCTCTTAGGTTATATTGAAATTCTGCTGTGAATAATAGACTGAGGGGAGGTAAACAAACATGGGTCATTTATTTCCTTTCATCATCATAAAACTCTGTCAATCACTGATGAAGCAGCCACATCGCAGACTCCTACTGCGAGAGTTTCAACAAAGCTCTAAAACACACTGCATATTCAGATCTGTTCAGCAGTCTAATCCCCAATGGTCAATATGAAAGAAACAAAAGAAGCCGCCTCTGCATCAGCGTTTCACATTTCTCCTTCTAAAGTCAAACAAAAAAAGAAAGAAAGAAGAAAAGCATGTAAGCCCTCTGTCCCATATTGTGTGTCAGACAGGTGCATCAAATCAGTCAGCGATCTGTGTGAACATAGAGACAGAGTGCTTAGAGAGCTTACTCATTATGCAAGGAAGCCTTCCAACATCTACTTGCTCATATTTTAGGAAGTGGCAAAAACAAAGTAGGAAGATCAGAGAGTGGAAAAAAAGGAAAAATGTCAAGAGAATAGAATTTAAACATGAGAGGATATAATGTTTTCTTTATTTGTGGGATCACAACCTTTCTACTCAGATACTCAGAGGACCATAGTGACTGTTTTCCTCATCTTTAAAACATTATGCAGATGAGATTTCATTTTTTCCTACTTGGAGACACTTTAATGATGATGCATCGTTGTGCTGAATTGTAGACTTAGCATTTATATTTATAGCGCCGGGCAAAAGTTTGGACACACTCTCCCATTCTTTTAAATGTGTTCAAACTTTTGATGTATGATCCAAAATATTCTTAGTTTGTGTTTTTTTTCCTGTTGAGAAATGTGTGTATTGTATTGTAATGTATTTTTTACACCACATCGGTGTAAATGGTATTATTAAAGTTATTTTGTTTGTGTGCGATATGTTTTATGGAGATGCTTTCTTCTCTTGGTTTTATGGATGATTTTCAAATTATCCATTGCAAGTGTATTGCCACTCAGTAGTGTAACTCTGTTTTAGTTTTTTTTTTGTTTTAGTTCTTGGTTAGGATATAGAGGTGTTGAAGGCTTTCTTGACAGTCTGACAGCTCTGAAGTCTCTTTCTAAGTTAGTGTTGATGCGCTATGACCTCATTGATTTGAATCACCTGCCACTCTGTGTGAGTCTCTCGGGAGCTGTGTGAGTCAAACTTTTCATTCACAGAAATGGAAAGAGAAAGATTGCATCAATGTTATAAGTGTGCATCTCTTGCTTCCCTTTGTCCTTGCAGTATGTCTAGGATGTAGGAGTGCAAATCCACACATGATACCATATTCATTTGGTTGCTCTTGAGTTTGACCTAATTAATTATGCAAATCTGCAAACAAATTTTGTCTTAAAAAAAAAGATTGCAAACCAGTAACAGATAACATGACAACATACTTTCACAGATTTTAAAGCAAATTACTGACAAAGAGAAGATGTTTTGTTCACAAATGACAACTTGCAGTTCAGAGAAAGTATTATTTACCATTCAAAAACAGTGTTTTCTTAATCAGTTGTTTAATCCCACAAATGAAAATAGTGGTGGAGAGCTAATGCGAGGGACAGGTGATTCATAGCCATAAAATGTGGCTCCCTGATGTGTGTGATGGCACTGTGCTAATTATCACTGTTAAGTTCTATTTGGCGCAGCTTGTGAATATTAACAATCACCCAGCCAATCTGCAGAGCTATTTTGATGCCTGCCTAAAGGCACATAAAGAGCAACTAGTTTCCCCTGCTTATTATATCAGCAGGGAAATACAACTTCTGCAGCTTATTACTTTTTACACCATTCACTGTCCCCGGTGTGCGAATAAATGTCAAGCTTTACTGACGCTCTATAAAGAGGGCAAGGACATATGAATCACCAAATGGAAAAGGTTAATGCATTCTTAAGTTAATCATTTTCAGCAGAGATTCTATCAGACTGTCTCAGCTGCCTTACATTATATTTTATGTAAATATTACAGTGTACTGTATGATTTTTTATTTTTTTTTGTAGGCCTAGTCACCTAAAGGATGTTATTATATTATGCTCATATTTGTGCATACACACTTAGGTACATATTCATGAGAGCGATGCGCTAGGCAGAGTCATACACCATGAATTATTTAGTGTTTACTTCACGTCAGATCTATCCAATATAAACAGAATTAATATTTTCCAACTGCTGCTGACATTGCCTTATGTCATCAGCTTCTGCTTTCATCAGCTAGAGAGTGTAGCAGTCACTTAACTGTTGACTCTGAGTAAGATACACAGCAAACTCAACACATAACCACAGACATGAGACAAGTGCTAGGGCTGTGCTCTATGTGACAGCCTTCATTCATATCATTAAGAGGAAATGTAACCACTTTTCATTTGTGTATCCCAGGCTCCACGTGGGTAAGAACGACCTGCTGACCTTCTATGATGGCGATGACCTCACAGCCAACATCCTGGGTCAATACAGCGGCACGCGGCCACGTTTCAAGCTCTACACGTCCATGGCTGATGTCACCATTCAGTTTCAGTCAGATCCTGCCACCAACATCTATGGATACAACAACGGCTTTGTGGTCCACTTCTTTGGTAAGATGGTGATTTTATCTATGTTTTTGTTTCCTTTGAAAGTTATATAATAACTGCTAGCACTTCATATTAAAACAAATTCTTTGTAGGCCACACTGCCGCCTCCATTCATGTATAATGGAGAACCGCAAATTACTTAACATTAGCATGTCTACGGCATTTGTCTCAAATTAAAACAGACATGTCAAGTTACATACACATAGAGAAGAAAAACTAGATCTGCTTCAAGCTGCAGCTCTTTAATAGATAGTAGGACTCACCGTCTTAGAAAAGCCAGAACAGTTCTGGCTCTGGTCTAATCTCTTTATCTGTGGTCGTTTTAACCGAAGAATGCGATTTCTGCAGTGGCAGAAAGGGCTGCTTTCACCTAAACACTTTATACTAGACTCTTTCATCCTGCTCTCTAAACATGGAAATTGCCAAAGGTTTCACAGGGAGGAACTCACATGCCAGCCCATAACCCAGCTACCAAAACAAGGAACAGATAAATATATTCACTCACTCCTCTGTACAATCTTTAACTATGATTGCATTAAAAACCTAATGCTGGTGATATGTGTGGAATATAAAACATCACTCATATCTGGAACTCAGCAGTTTACCATTTAGGGGGGGAAAAAAGTCAGTTTCTTTCATTGCGTCCTTGTGTATCTGTTTTGTGACTTGCGCCAGGTACCGACAGAAGGATTAGATAACACCAAACACAGAAACACAATAATAGGGATTACTTCAACATCAGCTGCTTTGCCCATTGCTTTGTGCTCCTGGCCATGTATACTGCATTAAGGGAAGCACAGATTGACTGGTGCCAAACCACATGCTGTGTTGCACCCAGCAAACATCACAAGCTTGTATTTACATTTTGCTTCCCAGCCACTGCTGTTTAGTGCACACAAAACAGACAATATAGCAGTAGTATTCATTCCCTGCAGAGGAAGTTGTTGCATATTAATGCAGGGATTTCCTGGAGCAACAAATCATGTGTCCCTTTACAATCTAGATCCTGTATTAAGAATGAAAATGTAATATTTATCATACAAGAAAATTTGACATTAAATTATTTCTGCACTCCCAGTACAAATGTTTTTTTTTTCACCACTTCTGGAATTAATTTTTTTTTATAATTGTGTTTTTCCTCTCCCACCAACACAAACAACTCCTTGTTGAATACCAACAGAGGTGCCGAGGAATGATACTTGCTCTGAGCTGCCAGAGATTGCCAATGGCTGGAAGAGCACGTCCCACCCAGACCTGATCCACGGCACCGTCGTCACCTACCAGTGCTACCCCGGATATGAGCTGGTAGGCTCCGAGATCCTCATGTGCCAGTGGGATCTCTCTTGGAGCGGCGATGTGCCGAGATGTGAGGAAGGTGAGAGGAAGCACTCAAAGCAATATGGACAGAGTTTAGATTACAAGATTATGTTTTCAAATTTCCAGAATAGCTGTTTAAACATTTTTAGCTCAGTGAATGCAGGCCTCAGCAAGGTCGAAGGTACCTCTGTGGGAGCTCTTGTTTTTTTGTAGATCAAATGAAGAGATGGAAATGAAATGCCTGACCAGTTACTTGAATAGAAAACTCTATTGTATAAACACCATTTAAAAAAGACGCCAGAATATTCAAAGCATAATGTTTTTTTGGAGGGAGATTTTTAATACTGGGAAATAATATAACCGATTTGCCACAGCAAACAGACTAAGATGGGACATATTTCACTCAAATGCCAGTTTGAACTTGTTTCAACCCCTTGTAAAGTGTAGTGTTTGTCGAATTGTGACTTTCTTTTTGCTAAAGCAGATTTCCTTTTACCTGTCCAATACTACTGGCATTCAGCCTGCAACATTTCTGACCTGCAGTGGCTGCACTCGAATATTTGTGAATTTGACATCAAAGTGTGTTTACAGGTCTTGGAAAAGAGCACTGCATAAGCAATATGCCACTTGAGTCGGTGTTGGTTTGGGCCACAAGTTTGAAAATGATGTGTGTGTGGTGTTAGAAAGAAGTGAAGTCCTCTGCTTGAGGTTATTGGCAGGTAGTGGCAAGTGTCCTGTGTGGCATTAAGGCAGGTGTTTGAGGTACCTGTTTGGAACGTATATGTTAAATTTAATCATTTATCTTATAAAAGTAATATAATAGCAATAGTGTAAACAATGACAGTCGTGACAAAAAATCATTTGTTTTTGTGATCCATGCCAGTTATGTCGTGTCGCGACCCTGGAAATGTGGAGCACAGTCGTAAAGTGATAACAGGCAGCCGCTTCGCTGTTGGATCCACGGTGCAGTTCACCTGCAACAAAGGCTACATCATGTCTGGCAGCGGCCTCCTCACCTGCTACAACCGAGACTCAGCCACGCCCAAGTGGAGCGAGAGGCTGCCCAAGTGTGTCCGTAAGTTGCACAGGCCACGCTCATGCACACACTCATGCTGTGTGTAAATAAAACAGATAAACAGTATTATTTATGTTTCTGTAAATATAATAAAAGCAACCCTACAGTGGGGCCAGCCCTAAAATTAAGAATGACACTGACTGACTGACTGACTGACTAACCATTTTTCCATCACTGGTCAGCCAAGGGCCTAGCACACAACTGAGCTGTTGTGGTTTCTCAGTTGCTCTTGATGTACAGAGAAGCAGCGCAGTGCTTCCAGTACACTGAGCCTCATCTCAGCAGGGAGAACAGGAAAAAAAGAGTTTATACTAACTGCTAAGAGCAATTCAGCATGTGAAACAGAGACATTTAACATGAACTCCTGCCTCTAATAAAAATCGGTAATATTCTGGTTTATATCAATGTGAAGCAGATGCGTAAGAATGATTTTGTGAAAATAAAGATGTTGTCTTTCGTACAGCTGAAAAGTACGAGCCATGCAGGAACCCTGGTGCTGCATCTACCAGTGTGCAGAGCTCTGAAAAGGCCTTTTACCAAGCAGGAGAGACTCTGACCTTCTCCTGCCACTCAGGCTATGAGCTGCAGGGCGGAGCCACCATCTACTGTGTCCCCGGACACCCATCTCAGTGGAATAGCACGCCACCTGCCTGCAGAGGTGCACATTTGACCAGACATTTGTGAATACAGAGTGATATAAGCTATTGGCTATTGACTTGGTTTCTGTTTGTGAAAGCATAGCAATTGTACTTTTTAATGTGTGATATAGCTGTGGTCCAAATACTTACTAAACTCCAATTGTGTCTTTGTAGCATCAACCTCGACCCAGTACGTGAATGAGCGCAGGCTAGATGGTGAGTAACGTTTTGAAACTTTGCTTTATCAATGTATTTCTTGATTGAGCATATTTCAACAGAAACAATTCTCATCTTTGTGTTTTTTTTCTCCTAGTTGTTAATAGGGATTACAGCATGGAGGGAACCAATATTGCACTTGCAGTTTTTATTCCAGCTGCAATCATCCTGGTAGTTGTCCTTGGGATTTACGTCTATGTTTCAAAGTAAGTTATAAAATCAGACGTGCTTTTTTTCATTTCCAATCGAATGATGATCATTTACAAGTTTCTCTTGTCTTTACTTAGGCTGCAAGGGAAGTCTATCAGAATGCCGACATCCTCGCCACCATATGACAACATGACAGAAGAGTCAGCTTTCGATAACCCGATATATGAGAGCGGAGTAAGTACAGATGTCATGAACATGCAAGACGTGGATTCACAGAACACCAGTGTGCTGTCCTGATCCTCTCCCATCTGGCCATCACCCTGTCGTCGTCTCATGTTTCACCAGCAGAGGGTGTCCTCCACCTCATTTCTCCTCACCATATCACTCACTGATGTTGCTCATGAGAATATAAAAAGTGAACACTTTTCTCCTCTGAGATCATTGGTTGTTTGCATCCTGGATGTCCATTCTTCATCCACTTGGAGGACTGACCGTGACATGTTAACCTCTCATTATATCATTCACATTGTGGTATGTTGTGTGTGTTATTCATGTCATACTGTATGTGTGTATCCCGTTCCATGCTGCATTCACACCAGGCAGGGAAAATGCACATTTTCTAGTTTAACCTGCTGCTGTTGTTTTCTTATAGAAACTGTATTTTTCATTAATAGATGTTGTTTATTTTCACACATCTATTGTAGTATTGTAAAGCAATTGTGTGATTTGGACAGGCTTCACTTTATCAGAGTGGGCCAATCACCCGTCATTTTAAAATACTACTGTAGCATACCGATTATTGTTTCCAATTGTCTGATAATAACTCACAACAACATGTACTGTAGATAGTGTTCTGTGTGACTTTTGACTCTAAGGATGTGTGTGTATGTATTATTCCTTTCATGTGTGCTGGTCTTACTTGTGACTGCAACGTCCTTAACCCATTCTTCCCCTGCTCCTCCAGCACTGGCAGACTCATTCTAGATACTAGTCAGTCTGTCCACTTTGTCCACGTTCTGCAGAACAACTATGAGGTGAGATCTCCTTCTGATTCTGAGAAAACATCCCACACACTGACCTGACCTTTTGGCCACATGTTTTTGACCACCTCTCCAGGCCTGCCACACATTCTGATCTGGATTATCATATCTATGAGATGTATGACCTACAGCAAGATAACTGACAGTAAAAACTGAAACTATTTATTCTGTTTTGAAGCCCCACCCCCTTTCATTAATAAATTAATAATAATACTAAATAATAATAATGACAATTGGAATAAAGTTACAGTAATTTACACACAGCATTTACAAATGATCACACAAAAGACAAATATAATCCCAGTGCAGAGCAACAGGGGGTTGACAATTATTTCTCAGAATTTTAGATATCACTATTTTTTGTCAATGAATAATTATGGCAATTACCAGCTGTCCACCCTAAACTAATGCAGCAGCATTTCCAACAATGTCTTTTCTCACGTAATTATTTCTGCTTTTGTCATGTTCATGCTGAATAGTTGCAGTTGTATATCTGATGATAAATCATCAGATAACTATGAGTAAATCTGTAATAAAGGTCTTTCCTTTTTGTTTGTACTTGTACAGAATGCTTTGTATTATACCACTTAAACAGAAAGTTTATATTTGCTGTGTAATTCTAAAGATACAGTATTGTACTGTGAAAGATGTAAAAAAAAAAAAAAAAAAATCTGCATTTAAAATGTTTCTTTACAACACTACAATCCTCTTTCACTAATTTGTTTGTCTGGTCTTTACAGGACAAATGAAAAGATTTAAGAGGTGTCCATTCAGAGACCTTAAAGCAAGATTTGCTCAAGCTTTGCCTTTATGGACCCTCTCTGCACTGCTCATCTTTTCCTCCAACTTCTGCTTTTCTTTTTGTCTCCAACATTTTGTTTTTTCTAAGTCTGCCCTTCACTGTTCTGTAAATATGTCCTTTCCACGTTCTTATCTGTGAATCTGTGGGTCACCATGGTGATATTTTTATAAAGTAAAATGCTGATGACCGTTGGTGATTATATGTTTCCTGGTACTTTTTGATGAACTAAGCAAGTAGCAGTTAGAGGTCAAAGGAGGTTGTGCTATGATTGTTGAGATCTGTTGGATTCAATTTTCCCATAACCCAAGATTCTTTGGATAATTTGCCATTATTACTTTATTTTCTGTGTGTGTGAGTGTGTATGCGTATGTGTGTATGAGTCTGCTATTTGTAAATAAACTGCCTGTCCAATATGAGTGCCTCACGACTGACTATAACCTGATAAATCACATGTGGAAATATTTGTAAATCTCTCATTCAACTATTATTTTGTATTTGACGTGCTCAGCACTCCAACTGTGCTCGGTCTTTTCCGTCATGATTTATCTCCAAGAAACAATACCAAATGATGCCAGATATTTTGCTACTAGCTGATGGGTGGTTCCCACTGCATATAGCCTCAGAGGATTCATATTCTTATATGGGAGCCATCAGCTATGCATAACGTTGTTCTTGTCACACTGTCAAGTCCACCTCAAAGAATAAGTACAGTAGCAACTAGTTCATATGTGTATGTTTCAAAATGTGGTTGCACCACAATATTCACAGACCCTGAGATAAAAAAAAAAAATCAAGTGAAATCCAATGATAACAAAAATAAAAAAGGTAACTTATGGATGCAGACTGTTGAGCCAAGCATCAGGTTGATTCCTGTGTTGCAAATCAACATGATGTGGAATTATTTTTTGCAATGTTGCAAAACTAATCCTGATGTTACAGATGGGCTTTTTATTCTGTGTCACATTGTTGTGGTGTATCTGCTTGTGTTCAGTTTGTAGATAGACCTCATATCCTTTGTGCATATCCTTCACACTCTTAACAAATCATTCTTTCAGCATCACAGCCGGTGCAACCACACCCAGGAAACCAAATCACCTTCAAATATCTGTAATCCTCTGATTAATAATAAAGTAAATTGTTGTTTAAAGTATTATTGTGCCTGATTGTTGTATATAAATATTTGATGTACATAATTCACACATGCGGATATTATCCACCTCACGTGATACTTTAATAGAACAGAATTATTAATATCAATCTTAAACTTTTCCTTTTCCAAATACAAATTGGGCTACTGCTAAAAAGACATATAAGAAATTCTTAATAACTCAACTCTTCAACTGCAGAAGCAGCAGTAATTAGATTGTGACTATACAAATTGAATCTGATACGCTATAACTAATTGACACAAAAGCAAACACTTTATTGTTCAGATCAAACTTAAAATGAATTTGTCATATAATTATTTACCTCTAGATGGCAGCATGACAACAAGTAGCCTTTCACTCTGAGGCCTACATCTTTTCAAGAGTATTTTTAGTTACATACTGGCAGGCCAGGCAGCAGGAACCTGCCTATTGCAAAGAACTAACAGTTCTGCAAAGTCTAAATCTCTGAGAATGGTTTAAAAGCACATGAAATGTAACTAACAACATTTCACCTTAAAACAAATAGAATCTTAAATTATTGGTTTTGGGGATCCATCCAGTGATTAAGGCCTTCTGGATTTACTGTGTATATTTTACCATATGATGTTATGCCAGGTATAATCCACTCCTACCTTATTACTGTGTACATAAACAGTATGCAATATGTACAAGTCACATTATGTTACCCTGGAGAGGATTAGCTGCCCTGTCAGATTATTCTGTAGCAGAGTCTCTGGCTTTTCGGTTTATTTTGCATTAAGCTAAATTACATACAATGTCTGTGCATTCGGCCATGCTTTTTTTCTTCTCTGCCTGCGTTTATATGGGAGCTGGTGTGTTTCAGTCGGTCTTTTGGGGGCAGTCACCCACGATTTCAGCTGAGCTTTCACTCTGATGCAGAGGAGAGCAGCTTGAGCCATTAAAATGTAAATTTCTTATGCAGTCTAGGAAGAGGGCAACAACTGAGGATCTCCTTCTATTTGAATGAGAAGAGCATTATAATAGAACAATGTTAGAAAATACAAGAAAGAACAAAAAGAAGAATTTATAGTATATAGAACGTTATTTGACTTAATCTCTTTTATTGTTTATAATTGCCTAGTTTCATTGTTGACCTTTTATTGACTGCTTGTAATCTAAAAGTGTTAAGTAGAAACAAATTTCATATGAAATGTGTGCAACAACTAATCTAAATACAGATATCCTGCTACCCCATAGTCTACCATGCTATTTGGAGCAGTTGATGATTACTGAAATCATCTGGTAACACCAAATAACTTCTTAAAATGTAACACAGGGATTTGATCACTATGATGACATTGGTTTTCTGCATGTTATTGTGGAAAATTACAATTGTGTTTGCAAAAATAAAGCACTAACTTATGTCAAATCACATTTACGGTGTTATTCTGCTTAACTGTTCAGTTCAAGTTATATGTCAGTAGTTTTACTCACCTGAGTGCAGATGGAGCAAAAGAAGGACCAAAATTCAAGGGGTTGGTAAAACTATGGAGTAGTATAGTACTTTTGTACAAACTGATGTAACATCAATGTTTCAGTCACCAGAAGAACTGTCCTTTGTATGAGCTCTATTGTCATCGAAGTGGTGTTAGTTACATGATGGTACCAGCAGGTGGCATTACACTACCAAGTCCTCTTTCTGTGAGGGGCAGCTGTGCATCAAGTGTATCATGACGACCATCTCCAACACTTATTACTCCCAAGCTGCACTGGTGGTGGGCTCACAATTAAGCTAAAACGCCCCAACTCACAATCCAATAGAGACCAGGACATGGCAATTAACCCGCTAATTCAGCAGACCATTAGAGCTCCCTGTCTGTCGGCAGCCCCAGAGCATACAGTACGTTTACCATGGGGCTGTGGGATACATATTATGAAAGGTAGTGTAATGTAATGACCCTTTCATAGAGTGTAGCGTACAGTAGGCTTTAGTTGTAGTCAGGAATATTCAACAGCTTTGTATGCTCAGAAAAAAACATGTGGGTGAACATATTCAGAGAAAGACAACAAAAAAGTTGTAAAATTACCGTTACTAATGTAAGAGTTAAATGTTATCTATTAAATGCACAACCACTAGCACAAATTCTTACTTGCTATTACTGAACACTGGTCCAAATATAACTTTTTTCCTAGGATACACCCAAATTTGTAGTTCAATCAGATTTATCAAGGCTTTGTCATTTTACCCTTAGGCCTCTCTCTCTTTTTACTTCTGTGTTTTTAGCTGAAATTGACAGACAGCTCTCTCTCTCTCTTTTTCCCTGAAGCATGATTCTATTAATCTGATTAACATTAAGCCATTAAGACATTGGGAGAGACGTCAGTTCAGAAATGGAAACTGGAATAGGTAAAGCTGTGTCACAGTCACCCTCAAGAGGAAGCCCCAGGTGCTGGAGAAATGAAGATTTCCGCCAGGGTCGGCTGCTCCATTGAGGCCGTGTCCCTCACATAACTGACCTTTGTTCACCTATAGACCTGCTGTATATGGGCCGCCACACTTCATTTTTATAGAAGGCATGTCTGTGCACCAAGAAATACAGCAGCCTGTTCATGTTATATACTGTATGTTAGGCATCTATTGTCTACATTTTTTTAAACCCTCAAACCATATCTACTCATGAAATTTTTTTGGTCAGAAACGGATACATTTACCGTAATGTTAATTTTGTTTGGGAGGCCAGACAAATAATTTGAATGGGTAATTATACAGCTTTAAGTTTGACTTTATTTGTGAGATTTTGTTTAAAGATGAAAGACGAGGCTGGAAGTGATTTTCTCCTATTTTCTTTTTCTTTGTTGCTTCAATGCCATTTTTTCATGTAATAAAATTCTCTCATTTGCTGTTGCATTGTAATTGTCACAGAACCCGTGGAGCCACGGCTGATGAGGGTGCAGCCAAGTCATAATCGCACGCGCAGACAGGGCTCACTGTCTTTGTTACTACAAACTGCAGCCCCAGGAAACCACTTTGCACAAAACAAAGGGGTGAACCCTCTGCACGCCTCTGGTGTTGCTTGATGTGGCATCATGCCAAATCCCACTCTCCCGCATACATAGAGGGGTCAAGGCTTCCTTAATGCACTCTGATCACCAAGACTCATCTGAACAAAGAACAGTTTGAATCTGCTGTCAGCTCCAACCACCAGACCGACTGCTGACATAGTTGAGCTTGTATCTGTTTGAGCAGCATTGAATTACTTTTTTTTACCTTGATGTCCTTCTGTCTTAGAAGACAGGGAGACACTTGACTATTATTGTCAAAGACGACAATGTGCATAGAAACAGAACATATCAATTCACATGGTTTGTCTAAAGTGCAAATATCACCACTGCCTTTCTTGTATGGACATTTTATATGCCTTTTTTATTACAAAATGCCATCCAGTCCCACTCATGAAGAAGGTTAATTTCTGAGGTTTGAATTTCCTCTGCACATTATTTGGCATATGAAACATCTATACATCTTTGGCTCGATATGGCTCCTACAATGGATTATTTTGCTATTTGCGATGTGCTGTGCTCCTCCACAGCACATCCAGTTAACAATGCGACCTCTGACCCGTGGGATACAGCAAAAGGGAGCACAGATCTTGCCCTTTTTCCATATCACATGGAAATGTGTTTGTTGGCAAGGACATATGCATTTGATGATTGAAATGATGTGACGGAAGCATTTAGGAGAAATAGATGAATGGAGGAAGGATTGTCAGACTTGGGCTGCTTATGTGGAACCTCAGAGGGGAAATGACTCACTGTTGGGAATCTGGCTTTCTCTTTATAAAGCCCCAGTTAATATACCAGGAGCACAGAGTAGAGACAGGTTAAAGGCACTCAGTGGAAGTCAAGCTTTAGACTACCACCTTGCATTGCACTATGCTGCCACTGGCGTGTCCGTCAATGTGCTTGTGAATGGGTGATGTGGCCTCTATTTAGATGCAATGACTGACCAAGGTTTATGGGTATAACTGATGTGTGACCCCTGCTCCTCAGTCAGTGTCAACCTGTGCCACCACATGGTTGGATAACAATAGCTTTCTACAGTATAAGGGGGAATAAAGTTAATCATCAGATATGAACCTTGTTACTTCAGTTTGCTGCCGACATCACATGTTGGTCTGTTTCTGCAGGTGCTACAACAACGTGTAACATGTGTGCAGCTGCATGAGGAAGTGTGTTTCTGTGTGTGTCTGTGCGCAGAGGAAGATACAAGATGTTTTCCATACAGGTTTCAGATTGAGGGGTCTGAACAGAGGGGGGACAAAAGCGAGTGAGCCAGAGGGTGGAGGGGAGTGGATGAGCCGGTGAGATGGTAATGCAGCATGACACCTCTGAAATGAATCTCTGGTTACCATGGTGAAAAAGCAGGGACGGGACAGTCTCACAGGAGCCTCAAATAAAGCCAGCTGTAAACGATGTTTGATTAGTATTTAGATCATGTTCCTGCTCAGAAAAGACATTTTGTCAGCTGTTTGCTCTGCTATTGTTCAGTCCACAACAGGACAATGAATCCATAGAACTCCAATTTTTACTTCAGTTAATAACTGTTACCTTTAAAGAGTAATATTTCAGCTACAGCATGATTTAAATAAGTTTTTTTTATATTGTTTAACATGGAAAGTTGTTGTCTTATGTTGTCTATATGGGTTTGTAATACTCTACTGGCATTTTGTATAAGTAGTAAGTTATGTATTTATCCATTTACTTTAGTCATTATTTTCCTATCATTAGTTCACCTATGGGCTAACATTCCTAGCACAATATGCAGGTACACTGATATCTGCTTAACCATATGTAAATTGGCAGCGGACAATCCTGTTTGCCAGAAGCTTAAGAGCAGGGAGGTATCTGTGTGTCACATAGCAAATACAGAGTTGGGGTGAGTGGTGCGGTCTTATTTACTCATGCATCTCAGCATGTTAAGTAGATTTTATTTCATCTGTTTGACAATCAGCTGGGGCAATTTTGAATGTAAATGCGTGCTTATGGAAAGTTAAAACATGCTTATCTAAATAAGGAAATTGGACTGTTTGCATATTTGAGACAGTGTCATACAGAGGGTCAAACTGTCAAAGTCAATTCCATGCACATAATGGGTGTTTACTTACTGTGGAAGGTGGAAACTAATGTAAATAATGTCAGGCCTGTAATGCTGTGCCCCCTATGGTAATATGTATTAAGTCTGATCACTGAAAGAAAGGATAATGAAGGTGAAGTGCAACAGTGGTGATTAGATTTTTTAAAAACATATGTGTGTAAACACCACATTGAGTTTCAACATCTACAGCCTTTCCTCTGCTGCCTTTGCACTTCTCTGCTGTCCTCTGTCAGCCATGCCACCGATGGACTGCTTACCAAGCTGGAACTAATCACATCTGACTGCTATCTGTCTGCGTCAGTTACACACTAGGCGCCTCATGCCCTCCTGCTACCATGCAGCGAAAAAAGATCCTATACTACGCATCCATAACAGACGACTGTAGAATGTGTGCAGGGCAGTCATTTTGGTGAGGTGTGTTGGCTTTAAGGAGAAAGTTGCTTTCATTCATTCATTCATTTACCTCACCTGGTAATTCCTATTGGTAGGCAGCAAGGGGGTCGGTGTCTAAGCAGTCTGTCTCAGTGGACACTGGGTGGTCGATCACAGGGTTAACACATGTAGACAATCGATCGCTCACACTTCCAGCCAGTTTCACAGTTATTGGCTCACCTGAGATGGTTAGCTTACCTGTGAGAGGAAACACATGGACATGCAGGGCAGGGTGGCCATGATAATCCCTGAGCATTATTATCAATACATAATAATGATAATAATACACTTTAATTATACTGCATCCTTCAAAACACAGTTATAAAATGCTTGATTTGATGAACAAAAGAAATGATTTTTTTTTTAATCAGCTCTCATAAAAGAAAATCATTCCAATCACTGTTGTTAATAGCAGAAAACATCATGTTTATGCTGATGCTTATTCTCATTAATGACCACTTCAGTGTCTCTCTGTTGTGAATGAATCTGTCGTTTGTAGCAGATTTCATTGACGCTGAACTCAATAGCAATTACACTAAAATTGAATCATTACCAACTCAAAAAATGTCAAGGCCACTGATTTAAATAATCAAGTTGTTGCTTTCCACTCACTGCCATGTTTTCAATTGCTACAGCAGTTATGAGTCTGAGATTACCCACAGATAATCACTTAACTAATTATACAAATATAAAATGCATTGTAGCATTATATAGAAATACAACAGAAATTATTTTTTATTTTATTTTTAATGGAATGGCTTTATATTCTAAAGTAACAAGTAGCAGAGTATATTTCAACTGCATATACAGAAGTTTTTTTTTTTTTTAGTCTATGTGAATAAATCAAGATATTGTTATTTGAATCATGTTGAGCCTGATTAATGGCTTGTTCTCCGCAATTCATTTTTCTTTTTTATATCTATCTGGCCTATTTGATCCTATCCCATACACTATCTTGACCATATCTCTTCCTCGTCCCCTCCTCTTCCTCTTGTTCACTGTCTGGCCCATGTTGCATGTATGGGGGCGATGTATGACAGAGACAGATTGCACTGCCACAGCTTAAAGGTGACTGCGTCGCTCCTTGTTCCCTAAAGCGCTGGATCATTGGAATCCATCATGAGCAGCAGCAGTTTTCTCCACATAGACAGATCACATGGAATAGACAACATCAGATGGGCAGAACAAGAGAGGAAGACAGGGGGACTGTATCTGATGAGGGGAGGAAAATACAGGGGTATGATAATAGAGAGGGGAACAATGATGAACAACGGATGAATGTGTGGTGGTGACAACGTTGAGGAGAACTACGTGGTGCAGGGATGGTGAGAAGTGCTGAAGAGCTTCACCTCTGGTCACAGAGGAGTATGCTGGGGAGGGGCTGGGTGGGTATGTGGATGGGAGCATTTATCATTATTGGCTCTTACCTCCATCCCTTGCTCAACCTGACATCCCTCTTGCAGTTGACATAAATCATGATTTCTCCATAATAGATCCTCTTTCTGCCGTGGAGGGAAGAATCCGCAGGTCATATCGATTTCAGTGCCTTCTCACACATTTCAGCTCAGAACAGATGCATAATCATTTTCATATAATACTGATTTGGAAAATTTGTTGTTATGCTGCTTATTAGATGCATGAGGATACTAGGACAGAGTAAACAATATTCAATTTGCAGAGCTAGAGAGGACTTGCATTTTGAAAGTGTTGTACCCATTAACAGTTTTGAATTTACCCCTATCATCAAGGAAATATTTGTCACTTGCAAACCTCAAGGCTGAATAAAGGGAATATATAGCCTATCATTGAAATACAACAGGAAATGCACATTCTCTCATCCAATAACACTTCTTGAATGTGAATAAAACCAACCATTTTGAGTTGAGCTGATAGGCAGTGGAGGAGAAGAGTGCAGGCAAGTTACATCAGGTGATATGGAGCAAAAATGGACAAAGAGGACGGATCACTTTAAGTCTAACTGAGCTGAGCAGGTATTTAAACATTAATAACTCCACTGTTGGTTTGAAGTTCAAGATCATTTGTCAAGTGCTCTACATTTAAACCATTAGCATTCAGAGCTCACTGAATTCACCTGTCCTCAGGCCTATTTGAGGTGCTGATCACCTAATAGTGTGAATGACAAAATACACTTGCATATTTTTTTATTTGATACAATAAGAATTGTTGTTGTTATGACTATAACACTGATATTGTCAGTGATAATTGCAAACAATTATTTTTTTTACAGTCAGTGGTGGAAATAGATTCACTACAAATAAGAATCAAAATCAGCACCTGAATCATTGAAAGTCTTGAATATTTCATTTGAGATCCCCTTATAATTAAACATTAAAATTTAACATGTTCTTTAATATGTTAACCAGGAGGCACTACATCGCAGGACTATATTTTACAAGTGCCTTGATAAATCACTTAGCAGCAAAATGCATTTCAAATTATACCATAATTAATCATTTTACGTTTCGTTTGTGGCTGAAGATATATATGGAAAAGCTGACAGAAATTTCCATTGAAAGGATGTGATTCTTTATTAACAAAAATGTTTCATTAAAATACATGAATATTTCACATCCACAGTGCACCATTAAAGGCGTTCCTGTTTTTAAATAGCCTAGATGACTGCACCCTCTTGTCTCTATATTGCAATGGGGCTAACGCTCCAAGACACTATTGTTATCCTGCCTGTTTCGTTCTTCTTCTTTTTATTATTCATCTTCCAAATTTCCCATAGAAATGAATGTAAGAGGGACAAAAAACTGAACAGTTATTGGATTGTTTTTTTTTTTCAAACGTCTATGGCATACTTTCACCTAGAGACTCAATTTAAACTTTAACATGTACAGAAATCTAGCCTACTGATGTGGTTTTACATGTTTCAATAGGTTTTATATTTTTTAATCAATCATTGTTCAATTATCTTGATCATTTTTGGAGAATAGGTATGGAATCTTCAAGAGTGCGTGACATCATTGGCTAGAGTGGGAGAAGTTGTCAGAAATTGTCTGAAATGCCTCTCTTTCCATGCTGCTCCTGGCCACAAATAACACTACACCTGTGATTTTTTTTCCACACCTGTAGGCAAACTTATTGTCTTCCTCACAATGTGCTCAACAAAGCAGAGAGACTTATAGAATTTGAATTATGAGCCTCTGAGTGAGGCCAGTCCCATCCAGCTGCCCTCTCCAATACAAACTTTTTTTTTGCCAGTTTCAGGAGAAAGGCCAAAGTGCCCCTCTCTTTAGATTGCAAGGATTTCCAAAATATTCACTTTTAAAACACCACATCAACATGTTCAGGAAGGCCTCTGGTCGATCATAGTCTGTTTCTTGTTCTGATGGAAGCTGCTGTTTTGTCACATTAAGGCCAAAAGTGAGACTATTGCAGGGGCAGAAAATCACCCCCTTTCTATGTGTTTTTGCCTGCTTCTGTCTATCGTTGGGGTAACCACTCAAATTCCCATGGCAACCTCTGAGTTTCAGGCCTGAGCCACAGCTGAGAGTTTCCCCTGTTGTACTCTCAAAAGTTCTGTATTTTTTTCTTTTTACCGATATCTCTAACTTGAGAGCTCCATGACCATGCCTAATCTGTAGGCTACAACTGCTGCCTGCCTCACCTCCTTTCCTCTGCTGCTAAACTGGCCTGGCGTTTTTCCTCAGTTGAGGTGAGGGTCTAAGAGCAGAGGATGCTTACTGTTTAAAGTCCTCTGAGAAAAACTGGGCTATATAAACTTGTCTCGTCTTCTGCGAGGAATTTTTCTAATTTGTAGTAACAGTGCTGTGTCAAAACCGCTTTAGTGTGTTTCACCAGACATCCTGTTAATGGAAAATTCATAATGCCTGAAGACGAGCTTAACAGTGGGCTGATTTGTGAACACTCATTTACTCCTTATGCCAGTGTCACACTGTGTACATGCAATTCCAAAGTCATTTGTAAGACAGCAATAAAATGCAAGTGTGTCAGCCTATTAGGAAGGCTTCTTCTAGCAACATTCATTTGGAAAGTTATGGCTAAATATTAATTAACTTATTGATTGTCCTTTTCTTCATTAATGACAGTGTATTATTTTTGTGTAAGCTGGTAAAATAATTCATACTTTCCATGCTCATTTTTTTTCTTCCATGCTGCCTGACCCTTGAAAGTACATTGCATCCACTGTCTTCTTACTGACATTAAAATAATATAAAATCAATTTATGTTGCTCACAATGACATTCAGTGTGACTGGCATGCACTCTTATTATACATATTGACTCCCATTGTTATGAAGGATTTATTTATAATTTATGGCCCATTGATATGAATGAATGTTAAATGAAAGCTGTTTGACCATTTAATTACTGCAACGAAAACAATGGTAAGTAACTTGATGTCAAAGTTTTTAAATTTTCTTTACTTATTTTCTTTTTTCATTATTATTTTTTTTACACTGAGGGGTAAATCTAAATTGATGCTTTGTTAATGATGCCCATGCAGGTTTAACTACATATATGTAGATTAGCTATATACAGATAGAGATACAGATAAATGATTGGATGGGTGTTTGCAGTGTTGTAGGTGTTTGACTGTAGTTCCATAATGATAAAACATGAGCATCTCCCAGCATCCCTCATTCAAACTACCCAGATCTCCACACTCCTGTATCTGTCACTAGCATGTTTCAGTTTAACCTAATTAGAAGGAAAAAGCTCTCTGATAATTAGCAGCACAGTTATTTAATATCATACAGAATATTGTCATAACAGGAGACTGGAGCCTTTGTGCAACCAGATCCCATTTACAGGACTTTACCATCGTTGCATGGATCAGTGTTGCAATTGCAGCAGAAACATGAAAAGGAATGCAATGAGCTTGACCCTGTGTCTGAGGCCTGAGGATATTTGCTTCTCCACTAATAGCGGCTCATCCTCTAATGGCCAAACAGAGCACAGTAATACATAAGAAATTGCCATTTATTAATGAATTATAAAATGCAGTGTTTAGCAAGGCAGTCACTGAAAATCTGCATGATGATTACAGGCTTATAAGGTTGTCTTCTTAAAGTGAAACAACCCCCATAAAGATGATTAGAGCAAGTAATACCATTATCGAGTCACTCTGCAACAACTTTTATGATGCATGTGTGATAATGTACAAGGAACGCATAGTGCATGATTGAAAGTGTGACCTTACTTCTGTTCAAATCAAACTAATAATGTTTCACTATAGCAGGCTGTCACATACTCGAGCTATAAGCTGCTCAACTCTGCAGACGCTCAGTCCTGCTGCATGGGCATGGGCATGAAATTCAGTCAGTCGCCTTTTGTCTCAAATACATATGATGATGAATAGAAGTCAGTAAGTGACTAAAGTGAGGAGGATCACAGGGAAATAAAACAAGTGCTTAATCCCAGTGCCCGAAATGTGTCAGACAGGGTGACAGAGCCATTGCAACATATTATATATATTGAGATTTAATGAGAACTTTGCCATCAAGGGCAAGTCATGCAAGTTGTCTATCAGCACCTGTAGAAATAAAACCACAATATACAATATAATTTACAATTGGATAAATCTCAATGTTACCAAAATTTTCTCCACACATTTACGTTCCTTCTGTGTTGCGATTAAGAGGAGAAGTGTCAGTGACAGACAGGAGTGGATTATTACCATATCGGAGAACATCAACAGTTTAACGAATACCACCGATTCATAAGTCCAGCTACAGTTCATAACCTCAGCAAGGCATGCACTCCACTCTCATTATGGCTGCAGTGTGTGAAGTGGAGTCTGTAATCAGCCAGGGGATCACAATACACACTTTCTCTCTCTCTCTGGGGACAGAGTGCCACTTTGCTTGTGTAATTGTTCTAATTGTAGCACACCTGAGAGGAGTGACCGCAAATATATGAGCCTCTTCAAATGAAGAGCTCTCACTATTAATTAAGGAGAAATTCACCCAGTGATTTTCTACAGTTACTTATGTGGATTAGCTGTTTGTTAAAATTCAGAACAACTTTTTTTTTTTAGCAAATGGTCACAATATACAGGGAGAGTAAAGAAAGTATTACATCTAGATTTGGAGAGATGTGTGAATGAAGATGTGATGACTTTTCCTGACTCATTTGTTATACTGTACAACAAAGTTTAAACACAAATAATGTTTCTGATATAGATAAGAAGATAAGTGGAGCATCTAACTGCTGAAACTACTTCAATCACACAGAAGAATGAGAGATTGGAGTTGTTAGCAAATGGAGGGGTTATTATGGCAGATTGTTGGGGGGGCTACAGCCTGTTGCCTCTCCACCTGCTCTCTGTGCTGTTCCTACAGTGCGCAGAAAGCCTCCTTACTTCTAATGGCAGTTTACAGAACGTTTACCCACAAGTGTCATAATTTGCTCTAACTACTACAATTATGCCATTCTTTTTTAGACATACACTATATTAAATGAGACACAACGGTATGTGTCATTATAACTTGTATTAGTTGCCGGGGGGAAAAGATGTGGCTGAATTGTCGCTCGACTTGGCACTGAATTTTTCACCGTTGAAGAATAATGCGTCTCCAATTTTGTGTGTGTGTGTTTGTGTCCACATAAAGCAGGGCAAGTGTTTCACTCCTGACAAAAGCTGCATACAAGCAGGTGAACAAAAGGCTGCAACAGGAAAATGAATTGTTGCAAGAGTGATGTCAGCACTCCTGAAAGAGGCTGTTTTCTTTTTAAGTGACGCTAAGGTTAAGGCCTCACTCTAGTTTATTTTTTGTGTTTGTTTTTTATGTAACTTCTAACTTAAGGAAATATTGTTGAGAACTTTCAATTAAGTGGAGAAGGGTTTGTAAAAACCTGTGTGTTAACCATATGTCACTATTGGCTGAATGTACAGTGATACAAGGCTTGCTACATGGAAACTACACATCTTATTGATTATTGGTCATAAAATCACAATATAAACCCATCTTCCATGTCCTTATGTGGATCATATATAACCATGCAGTATGGTGGGGGAGGCACTCTGGTTGGACATGGTTTTTATTCACAGGGAGAGAGCTCTCTGCCTCTAATAACGGATAAACAAATAAGCGTAACAAGCCCAGTGTTTATCAGTTCATAATTTAATTACATTTTTGATGGCGAGCTCTGCAGGCATAAGAAGAACCAGGAGATTTCACTGCTGTCAATGTCACGCACTGTTTGCTTTATTAGTACAGCTCAGATACTGAAATGGATTCGATTTTTTTCCTTCTTTTTTTCCAAGTGTGTTTGGTTTCCATAACACCACCCATATTAATTGTATATTATCTTTCAACACCGGTGGAATTCTTATTTTTGTTTTGGTGATCGAGAAATGTCAACAAGAGGATATGGGAGGGGAATTCCTGAATAAACAGAATAAACAGGAGTTGATATGTAAATGATGTCCCCTTGTCATTATCAAAAATTAGAAAGTAGGCCCTCGAAGCATGACAACAACAACAAGGTAGCAACAGCCTGAATTGCTTTTTATGAATGCAGCCGTGTTTGCATCAGCACTGCCGCTGACCTTTGGGCTGTGAATATGACTCGCTCGCCTCTCTGTTTAATGGACAATACTGAGCGGCTCTGGCAGGCATGTTTCTGATAAACCAGTGGTCTCCCAAAGGCATTCACAACTTCATTTACATGAAGGTACAGCCAAGGTGCGTACGTGAGCGAGCCGGGGTCAGTCCGGTGCAATATAGCACGTGATGGGAGTATGCTGGTGTTTGGGAGACTCGGGGCGAGCTGGGGCAAGTGGAAGGTGAACACCCCCAGGAATACTAATAACATATACACTTCTTGTTACTCAGGTCTTATCTGAGAGAAGAACACACTGCTTTTCAAAGACAGGACTCAACTCTTTCTTTTATCACAAATATATGATAGCAGGGAACATCTCTAAATACTGTTGCATGGTCATTAAGTGACTGTTTATTTGGCACATAGAATTGATGCATTTTTCTCTTATGTAATCCCACCGCGCATTAATAAATGTCCTCACTGATTCTATGTGTATGATATTGCCTAAAAGCTATTAACGGACTCTTCAGACAGCTACTGTTGACACTGTTGTATGGCTCTGTAATGCATCAGGTAATATGACTATTTAACGGCCCATGGATCCACTCGCCCAGTGAGAGGGTCACAGAATCAGCACAGTGGAGTGGACACAGGCCTGTCGATGGAGATTCACATTTCCAGCACCTGGAAAGTTCAGGGATGAGTGTGGTTGCTGGAAATTCAAATGAAAGATTCAACTCTGAGCTTGATGGTGAAAATGAATTTCAATTATCTTAGAAAGTCAAAATTTCAAAAATATAATTGCAGTACAGACTTGGTTTGGAGGGGAAAGGGGAAGGGGAATTAATTAATGTGTTTAAAATCTTTTTTGCAAAGGATATTGATATTTTCATATAAATACTGAGTAGATCACTATTGCTAGACGTTCTGGAGGAAAATAATGCATTATTTCCAGCCTTGTGATGACTTCATGTGATGACACTTGACAGAAAAAAATCTGAAACATAGTTACTCTATCAATAAAAGAAATAATGTGCAAAAATAATGTGCGTTTATACCCAACACACACAAAAGCTAGAGCAAACCATTTGATATTCATTATTTTCATGTCATGCATTAGGTCATTTCCTTAAGGACAGTTTCTTCCTGGTGAAATGTCCACTCCCTGTCTGAACTGCAATTGCAGCTGTGATTATGGAAAACACACACACACATACACACACACACACGCAAATACATTTTCAATGACATCCAATACAAATTATATGAAGCATCACCAGAGTGGATCAAGTTCCTTACATTTCCCACTGTGGGTTCATTGTCTTAAAATGGAACAAAACCAACACTGTTATAAAACAAAATTATTAGCTGAGAGTGAAATCAGTGTTTTATTTGGCTTACGACCGGTAGCACCTGCTGTTTTTCCTAAATCGGCCTTGCATGTGATTTGCAGGTTTGTGTGTGTGTGAACACATATGTGGTATTCCTCATATACACATGCTGGGAGCCAGTGCTGCTCTGCACTTCATATTTAACACCATGGAGGAGGATCAGAGCTCAGCCAGACTGGGTAACACCCATAAAGAGCAGGGGGCCTTTATGTATTTTCTTGATCCCTCATTCTCTTCCCATTTGCTTCCCCCTCCTCCTGCCATGACAGCATGATTAACCATCAGACACACAATAGGGGCACATGTCCCTATAGCCACAACCAGCTCCCTCAGACCTGTACATCCTAATAAGGATTAGGCAAGAAGTTAACAATGAATGAAGAAGTCTTTCAGGAGCCGCTAATTCTATTCTGCCGTGTGTCACTTTTCATCCTAGGTTATTCATAACCTTGTGTTTGAACATATAATCCTCTTAAATATCAAAGGTGGACGAATCATATTAATTTAGACATTGCTTCCCCAGGCCCAAGGGCACATTATGCACTCGACACGGAGCCCCAACCTCACCATCTGTTTTATTTTCCTCACCTGCCTCTGACTGCCACCCCACTGCACCTCCTGTCTCTTTTCTCTATTTCTAAACAGCTTCTTTTATTTAGGCTGTTTTCAGTGTCAGGCAAATAGACAATATTGTTGAATGTTCTAATAATAAAAACACTATTAAGGCTATGACTGTTCATGTTAATATTACCATAACAAATTATTCATCCATACATCTTTGCCTGTTAAAAGAGGTTTTAAATAATAAAAATAATAACATATAAAATCTGCTGAAGTATGCAGCAGTCAGATTAGAACAAAGGTAAGATGTGATTTTCAGTAACAAATCAGATCGATATGTTTTGTATTGTTGAACGCTATAATTTCACTTTTGTTTGTATTTGATTTTGAGAGTAAAAATATGAAGAAAATATAATTTTTAAAAAAAGGATTCATTGTTGAACATACAGTAGGTAATTTATCCGCTCTGGATTAAGAGATCTTTTTTCATTTGAAGTGTTTTGTAGAAAAAAATCTTAGGAAATTGACTTTACTTTGACTGTTTTCTACATCCCAATTCTGCTTTGGGCTCATGTGATTTACATCATTCATTTATGAAGACATAATATAACATAGTTTTACTATTTCTGTAAATAGAGCTGATTCATTCTTCAATCATACAGCTGAATATTATGGGCTTGTGAGGAAGGAGGGATGCAGTTTTCTTAATTTTGCAGTGTGTAAACTAATATTTTCTCACAACAATAAAATTATGTCAATTTCTCACATAAACAGGCTCCTCCCAAAGATACTATAAGTAGATAGGATGATCAAAACCTTGTGCAAGATCAGCAAAAAGTCAGAGGATGAGGATGTGTCATGTTCTCTCCACAGTCCACTTGTGCAACAAAACTTCATTTCCACTTGAATTTTATCAACCTTCTGCTGCCCTCTGAAGGAGATAGCACACACACTCTGACATGAATTAGCCCCAGATTGACTGATACTGCTTCACCCAGGGGAATTCATGTACTGAGGAGTCACTGGCTTTTCTCATCCTTCACTCTCTTTTTTTTCTTCCTCTCCTCTTTCCATTGGCACGACAGCCTCCGGTTGGTTTTCTCCCCAGACTCGTTCTTGTCACTCACCTGTCTGTGAGGCATCGGGCTCTCCCTTTGTCTGACAGGCAGGTGCAAGCAATGTCTGACGGAGTAATTTGCCACAAATGTACAAAACATGACTGATCAGAGAAATGTCACACAAGAGAGGTCCATTTCCATTCATCACAAATACTGACAGATGGTCCCACTTCTGATTTTCCAACTGTCTGTGCCACATCCCTGTATGGTGTGGTTGATTTATTCTTCACTTGATCTCAGAGATTAACACCACTCAAGTAAACAACAACGTTGAAAGAGTTGGACCAATCAGAAAGCTATATGCTGTAGGAACCAGGTCTGACATCGGTTTTTGTCCATGTACTTGGATCAATGATGTGATGCGACACAATGTCAAGGGTTGTATTTTTTTCTTAAAAATCTGACCATATACAGGAAAATAAATCTGGACTCAAATGTGGAATAAATATAGTTCACTTTTGCAATGCAACTCTATGTTTCCTGACAAATTTTTACATGATTTGTCACACATTATTTAGAGGAAAAGCAGCATTTTCAGGATACTGTATGTCCTGCTAGTGTTGCTAAAATGTATTAAAATTCAAATATAGAAAGAGCAAAATCTATTTCAATGTATAAGTAAGTATATATTTTATAAGTACACTTCCAGAATCCACTGCAGGTGGATAAAATGTTTAATATTTATCATTCTTTTGTGGTTACACCATTTGGCATTTTAAAGGCATTCAAACTTACTTTTGTTAAAAAAAAATATTCAAATGTCATTTCAAATAACATAAAACCAACATGAATACAAAATGTACATTTTAACAAATCTGATGCATGCCTTTTTATTATTTGTTACCGACCCTAAGCATTCCCTCAAGTCCCTTTGTCCCTTAAGCTAGTTTCCCCACATGTTGGTTTGACCAAAATGTGGTGCAGTATCACCTTCATGGAAAACGTGTTTTTAATTTAGACCACATGAACATGATAATAGGTAAATAACAGTCACCACTTTCCCTGTATAGGGAGATAATATCTGCCACAGGTAGAAAATCTATTTTTCCTTCACATAGCATCTGAGCTGTTGTGCACACATTAGTCACATCTGATTCTGGACCAGCGGGAGTTTACAAATCTCAGAGTGGCTGCTGGTCTCTGAGGTGGTTTCAGGGACCAGACAGCCTCCTGCCTGATGCAAATCCCTGTGTGATATGATGCATTGCCTGTCAGCGTACCTACATCACCCGAGGAAGTTTGTGGATCACATCAATAGAATCACATCAGTAGTATTATTGAATGCCTTGCAACAAAGATGGATTTACATGAAGAGTAAGACTAATAATTGTGAATCCCTGCTCACGCGACGTTAATGCTTTAGAGGATCACACTATGCCAATCATGGATTATCTGGGGTTCAAAAAGAGATATTGAATGAATAACGGTGGTTCCAGTTTTTGCGGTTGCAGGCAGAGGTGTAACAAATCATATGAGGTAAACAACAGATGCAGAGAAGTAAAGCCGCCTAATCTCCTGGGTAAGAATTGAATTAAGAATTATTTTAGGAGATTGATAGAAATTAAAATGGAAATCTCATATCATACAAAACCCACCTAGGTCAGTAGGTGTCGAGGTTTATACTTTGTGTTAATCATGATGTACACTAGCCTATTTATTTCAATATTAAAATAAACCTTTAGAATTTTAACAATTAATTAAAATAAACATTAATAATTTTAACATGCCTCATTCATGTATATTGTTATTTTTTAATTTTATTTTAGTATTATAGTAGTAGCAGTGGAATTACACATAAAATGGTTCTCAAATTTGCGACAATGACACTAATGATGGGGAATTTGTCGAAATTATGGTTTCAACATTTTTCACAACTCTGTGAATTTATGGAGTGTTTCAGGAGCTTTGGGGCGTCCTTCAGAGAGAGAAAGCTGAGCAGCCATGAGAGGGTGATTTGCCTCCTCTCTGTGTGTCTCCAAGAACCTGGAGACACACAGAGAGGATAAAGAAGAAATCAATACAGAACACAACACTTGGGATCCAGCACAAACACCTCAACCAGAGGCCATCTCCCCAAGTCTGCTGTGACCCTGAAATGACCATAGTCTGTTATTGTTCTCTCATCTCCATTGAGAGGATCAGGCCCACACAAAATTGATTGTGCCTCCTCAAACTGGAGATAGCCATTGATTTTCCCTCCTCTTTTCAAAACACAGGAAAGCTTTGTTCAACCGACAGCAACGTCTTCCTTCTCTCCCCATGGTTGGCATGCACAAAGGAATTCTGGGTAAGCAGGATGCTGTAACATGTTTGATTATTTACCTGCCTCTGTACTTGAGCAAGAACAGAAAAAGGCATAGTCCCTAGAACTACTGTTCCTGAGGAAAGCGCTAGAGAGCGAATCAACCCTGCAATATTCACAGATTCACAGGTTTATCTACACAAACCCTTCTCTCTCTCCCCGGGGTTCTGATGCTGATCTCTGACAACTCCTGATGAGGGAGTACAGTGTCATGGCCACTTTGATCCCTCACTCTCTGGAGAGAGGAGCCAATAGGTGTGCTGCAGCCATGCCACTGTGAAGAGCTGATCACTGGTCCTGTGATATTATCTGAGGTCATTTGAGAAGAATCCGTGATTCTCACTCCTTCTCTTTTCAATTCCCACGCATCCCTTGTCAGAACTGAGGGGTTGCAACTGATCAATTGCCTACAAATAGCTTTATTGACATGACAAATGTATAAAGTCTGCATAGAAGAGGCTGTTTGTAGAGAGTCCGTGTTGAGAGTGGGATATGATCAGTAACTGAACGATTGTGATTCAGAATCAGTGTGATACAGTTAAAGATCATGTTTACTCTATTGTCACTATCTCAAGAAAATCTATTTCCATCCAAGCATTCCTTTATGGGTTGAGAAAATTTTGCCAGTTCAACCAAAATAACTATTTGCACCTATGGGTAATTTAATCACTAACCACAGTGCAGTCCTTAGTCATCATTTACTTATTTACTTATTATAAGGAAGTGATGCCTATTGTAGTTGACGTGAATTTAGTAATACTGGTAGCAGAAAGAACATTTAAGTCCTTTGAGTACTAAACGTGTCGTTGAAAATGATTGACAGGCAGCTGATTGCCTGCACATTCAGCTATTTACAACAAGCTCTTTTAAATCTATTCTGTTTGTATTTATTTGTTATTAGATATATTTTTCTCTCACATATCTTTTCTTAATGCTCATATTTATTGGCATTGTTTTGGAGTGGTTTTTCTTTGAATTTTATTTGTACTGTGTACAATGACGATAAATGAATTAATTTGAATTAAATTAAATTCTGTTAATGTGGGCTGTACAGTACCAGCATTACAATCCAGTCCTCCTTTCCTCCAGCTACTGTATAAGTATTGTATTAACATTAAAAGGTGTGTTGTAGGTGTGAGAGTTTGAGCCCGGAGACTGTAGCAATGAGTGTGCCTGAGCTATAATTTGACATGTGTGTTGTTATGAGCATATGTCTTAGTCAAGAGTCAGGGAGCAGTGAGCTTGGTGGACACTGAGCTGTGATCAGCTGCTCTGCTGTGTCACTTCATTAGCACTTTTCTCTGTGTGCCCTCCGCAGCTTCTCACCACCCACTGCCCCACTGTCTCTGGCACTCTGGCAGCTCCATGGGTGACCAAATGTGACATGAATAATATATTATGATGCTCACCATATTTACAAGGTGTATCCGACTGAGTTACACGTTGGCAGCTGTATACCGGCTTCCTTTGACTAATGGCAGTTGATGTTCCCTTGTGGAAAGCTTAAAATATTACAGCGAATATTGGCCCACTTACACATTACTGAGCCTCCTCATCATGTGACTAATTAACTATTTGAGGAAAGGACTATTTTGTGGCCATAATGTTGTGTAAAGCCTCGGGGCGTGCTGGAAGAGAACAGATTAGCACATTAGCAGTGTAGGGGCTGAATGAAGACCTCTGGCTCTGCCTCAGGTCCTGCTGGCTATTAAAGCAACTGCTATTCGCTGATGTCAGCAGACAACCCAGCTCCTTCTGTCTGTATACAAAGGATGGAACAAAAATTCTGCCACCCTTTTTTTTTTTTTTTTTTACATTATACTCACTTAACTTGACCAATTTCTAATAAAACTAACTCCCTTTGGACATTATATAGTTTCATTTTGCTGTCGGCTGTTTTCATCCAAGAGTTGTAAGAATTAACAGAGATGTTGTTCAATGTCCTCCTTTCTGCCCTCCGGGGCCGCAAATGAGAACCTACAAACACACTATGCCTTTAAAGTACTCCTCTTTCTCTCCATGATATTGACCCTGCCAGTTAAGTCTGCAGAGATGTTGGGACTGTCAACGGAAATATACGGTTCCTGTCAGGAACCCAGGTGTGCTGAGGCAAACTGTTAAATTTGGTCATTACTCTTGTAATAGTGCTTTTATGGTTTGTTTCACAGGGGTCATGTGTGTAACTGCCACAACAGCTCTCTGGTGAAAGGTCTGCACTGCAGACAGACACACGGGCATCAGTTGTCAGGAGGATCATATATTAAAACAGTTTCCTGCCTCTATTGACGCGGTTAAAGCCGGATGTCTGAAATATTTGAGCTGTAAAAAAAATGTTAAAGAAAAAAAGAGCATTCCTTTTTTGGAGGAAAAAAAAAGAATAAACATACGCAATCAACACACATCAATGCATGTTTTTTTTCTGTGTGCATGTGTGTGTTTGCTTGCACACAGCAACAAATGCACGTATGTTTTGATTTGTATAAGCTGACGGGGCTGGAGGCAGGGCCAGGGGGAGGAGATGGCAGTTGTAACGGTTTTTTGATGTAGATAAATGGCTTACAGATGGTCCACTCAATATATTCAAATAGGACATAAAATAGGGGAGGGGCTATCAATATAGGGATGGTTCCAGTTGTAGCATCTTGTGACTAGAATACATTGATCAGTCTACCAACCAGACACAAGTCAAGTGCCAACATATTTAAATGTCTTGAAATGAGTCAGAGCTTAATGGCAAAGTTAACTTAAGAGGAATAATAGTGAGTTTCAGCTCTGACATGGAAGAAATGCAAATTATTAATCGGCATGTTCTGATCTACTCATGACACTCAAAAATAAAGTTTATTCAAATATATTGATTTGTGATATGTGTACTGCTGAAGTAGACACAAAACAAACACAAAAAAGCTGCTGTAATTAGGTGCTATGACAATTGAATATTACAGTGTAAAAGATCAATACAAAAACATGAATACAGAAACAAATATAAAACCATCAAGTAACAATGGATAATGCTCAGATATCCACTAGTGAAAATAGCCTTCGGTGGTATTACAACCCTCTAAGATTCAGAAGCCTGGACAGTTTATGACAGAGGAGATAATCCTCTTCATTCAGCCATCGCAGTCTGCAGACAATATCCTGGAGGAATATCCTGGTAACACATTCCATACCATGATGTTTGAAAAGTCTAAATTGTATTTACCCACGTTTCACCTTTAACACTGGGCTAGAAAAGAGGACCAAATGCGATTATGCACATGAGAATTAATCCGGAGATGAGCACGGGGTAATGTATGGTAATTATCCAACAGGATATTCTTACATAGCAATTAGCATATCTGGGAGGCCAGACAGGGAAGGGAGGGTAGTCTGAGAGGAAGGAAAGGACACAGCTGCTGATAAGGAGCACGGTTTGATTTTTTTTTCTTTCTGTTTTTTGTTTTTTAGGTTGATGAAAAATGTGGATAGCCTGGCTACAGGCATGTACTCTTTCTGTTTCTCTCTATCTTATATGCACATGCACTGCCTCAAGACTGTCCTCCTGTAAAACAAAAACCAAAAAAGAGTAGGGTTCACCACATGGTTGACCGACGAGGACTTGTTGCAGCCTCAAAAGTGAATGGACAACATATGGATGTGTTTGTGCATACACCCACACACACCTACACACAGAGAGACAACACTTCTATCAGCGAGACAGAAACAGTGGATTTGAGAAGAAAGCATCTCTGAGCCCCTTGTTGAAGAGTCACTTCTATGTGTTTGTTCCTATGCACCGTGGGCTTTAATGCAATATACTGTATATATCAAACAACATATAACTTAGATCTACAGATATATCTAAAATAAACTGTCTATTTACAATGAATGGATTATTTTTAATCCATAAAATAAATGTGGCAGGCATAGCATTAAGAGTGGTAAAATATTGAATGACTTTAGCACAAAGAAGGGACAATGGTTTACTAATGACTTTGTGATGATTTGACTGAGTGGCTGATGATTTGATTAGTTATTAAGGAGCTGTCATCTGTCACTCTGAAATGTCATTTTACCTGTATTTAGTCAACACATGCTCTGTTTCCTGAACTACTGCAGTCCTGGGTGACTGAAACTCAAGTGTTCCTGACACAAAAGAGATCCACTAAAGTACAAACAGAGATTACACAGTAAATGTACTATTTCGATATAAGCAAAACATGAACATGTTAGATTCTATCATCGAATTCGATCATATTGTACGTTTTCCAGCAGCTATCAAATCCCCACATAACATTATCTTTTATTTTTTGCCATGAATACAAACAGGTTCAAAGCTGCGTTATCTTTTTTTTGTGTGTGTTTGTGTGTGTGTATCTGTCTGCGCTGCAAACCCCATTACACAACGTGACCATGAGCCACTGTATCAATTCTGGGTTCGGTATTTAGGTGTAATCAGCCATGTAGGACACCAGCTTGCCAAGAAGCCGGACCCTTTGTGAGACACCCATCTGTTTAGTGCATTGGGACGAGCACGGTCCCAAAGAGCTGCTGGAATGAAAGGGTGTGAGCATGAGAGGGCCCAGCTGAAAAGACAAGGGTGGGCGGCAGCATCAGGACACAGCCTGTCTGCGGCACTCCTGCAGTCCACTCTTATTCTAATGCAGCATCTCTGTCTTTCCCTGTGTGCATACGACTCAGAGATCAGAGGCTGACAGATGCACCGGGGGAAGCAGACTGCGATGTCTGACACATGCATGCATGCATCCTTTCATTCATGCCGTCTCCGCTCCCCTCTCTCTTTCTCTCTCTCTCTGTTAAGCTGTTTGGCTAATATTTCCGTATTGACTCGCCAGTGTACATATTAACCAGCCATGGTGACCTCTTAGTGGGACGTATCTGTGTAAGCACAGATCGATTCATACAGTGTGGGGCTCCTTGTTGTCAGTATTCAGCGGATGGGGCCGGGCAGAGTGGGAGCAGGTGATAAACTGCTATGGGCCCGTCAAACCATTTCAGTAAGAGTCGTGACCCTACTGCAGTAGGGCTGATTATAGGATACCTCACCCAGAGCTGCGAGGTCTGAGTGCGTCAAGCCTCTACACTCCAGCCTGAGACACGTCACCCCTGACTGAGATCACAGCAGCCACACAGGAGATCATAATAATCAGACAGCAACAAGAAGGAGCAAAACATTCTGTCTCTGTTATTTGTCTTCTGCATCAACAATATGTTTAGAAATGAATTCAAGTTTTCTCCTACTATCGTCAGTGTTATAATATAGCATCTATTGGTTGTATCTCCTGAACAAGAATATCTTTAAATGATCTCTGAGCCAATTAAAATTGCTGCTGTTGTCTCGATGTGCGATATTGTGTTGTATTGCATGTGTTTATTTAGTTGTTTTTTTTGTGCTGGTTGCATCCAGTTGTCGAGGGGCCAAAGGCAAATTTCCACTGTGTTTTTAAATCATTGGACAATAGTGTGTTGTTAGTGTGGCTCGGTCTCTTTCTACTTAAAGCAGAAGTAAGTGATATATTTGTGTTAATATAAGTCTTAAATAGTTATATCTTCCAACAGCAATCACTTACATAGAGTGTTTGGACTGAAACACGGGTCTGTCAGTCGCTCTGCTCTGCTCTGAGCCGAGGAGAAAACATTTATCGTATCCTACAGTTTTTATCCAATGAGGAGAGAGAACGGCATGCAGGGCTGTGTGTGCAGCCAAGGAACGCTGTGAATGTGGTGACGTAGGGACGAGGACTGTTATGGTGCGTTCAAGGAAACTCGTAGACTCGTGTTTTTCCGTCCTGTGAAGTGGAGTGGCCGTTATAGTGACTTTCACAGGTAAAACAGGTCGGAAAAACACGAGTGGGTTGCCTGAAACGCTACAAAGTCGTAAGTTGTGACTTGAAGCTGTAATTTACGATTTCAAAAGCCTGCCTCGAACGCAGCATTAGCGAAAACAACCGGATCACTTACTTCTGCTTTAAATGCACACTAAAACTATGGCGTGCGAGAATGTAGTCGACATGCCACGAAACTCCACAGTTTTCAAACCCTTTTCAAGGGTTTATTGAAACCTTTCTTTGAGTTACAACTAAATAAGAACTGTGCAGCAATCTAAAAAAGGGCAATAATCATGAGCATGGTCAAAAACTAGTGTGCCCTCCTCGTCTCCATAGTCACAACTAATACGCACATATCACATTACAAATGTCTCAGCAAATAAGAAGAGTGCAGTTATTATTAACTAATAGGCATTCTCATAACCTCAATATATGAAATCAGGATAAATACAACAAATCAAAATTATTTATCACCTTATCCGCAATATACAAAATGGCTCTAACAATGTCTTCTTATTTTATCTTATCTTTATCTTATCTTATCTTAATCTTTATCTTTATCTTTATCTTTATCTCAGGTTTTATTCTGAATTGTAGATTTTAAAAGGGTTTCATTATCTGGACTCCATAAATAAGCTGAGCATTGAGATGTGAGGCAGGTGACCTGCTTGTGAGATACTTGGCATGTGTTGCATGGAAAAGAGCCCTTTTGCTCGGGTAAGAGGACCATATGCCCCCAAGCTCCAACAAACCCCCCGTCCCTTGTCCCTCCACTTCCCCCCAAACATACACACAAGCACGCTCCTTTCTATCAACACAGGCCGCCTGCACCCCCACCCCCGGCCCACTCCTGATAACTGACAGCAGCTGCATTGATGAGTAACAATGCAGTGGGCCGAGGCAGCTCAGCTGGGCTCACTCCCCACTTGACACTGGTTTGACCTCTGGCATGTGAGTCGTCCTCCCCGAAGGCTGCTCTGCCTATAGCCCGCCGCAGACTGTCTCTCTATTTTCTGTCCGCACACTCATCGCTCCCAGGCAAGACACACACACACACACCCGACAATAGGAGCATCCTCAGGTCAGCCAGGTCAATTAAATTCAACTTGAGGATAAATGATTTGTAAATCATGTACGGAAAAGGAAGTAATGCACAGAAAAGGAGGGAAACGCTGCTCTCTTTACACATTTCGACTGAGACTTTTTTTTTAAGAATAATCAAAAGAAAAATCAATATCTGCTTGTTGCCTTTCATCTCCTGGCTCATAGATATCTCAACACGCTCTCCCTTTAGCGTGGATCCATATTTACCCACCTTCCACACACTCACACACACAACATCGGTGGTGCATCCAGTACGGGTGAGCATGAAAGGCTTGTAATAGCTCTCTTCCCTAAGGGGCCTGATGACACCGAGGAAACTAAACAGAAGTTGATGGTGTGACAGAGCAGAGGGGCCAAAGGGGGTGGGTGGCTCATCGCTCCCCTCTGCCATTCAACTCCTTTACAACTTTACAAAATAGCCTTTTAATTTGCTGCAGCGTCTGGGGTGTCTGAATTGTGCCTGCATCAATCACCATCATCACCGCGGCCGTGGGCTCTCCGTCCCTTGGGGGCCTCTCGCTGAACGGCCCCTCAGGCAGATCACTCTCTCTCTCTTTCTGTCTCTTTCTGTCTTTCTCTCCTCCCTAGTGTGGGGTGGGTTTCCCTCTCCGTGCATCTCCTCTTCCTCACACACGTACTCACTCATGCAGACAATGTGACACTGCTTGAACTCCGCCACTCGCTGCTATCATTTTACCAGCTCTCCAAAAATCAAGTACGGTGGATGTAATGACCATCTTACCGCCTCAGCACGGCTTTGACTAATAATTCCAGAACAGTTTTTTGATACAGGATTGATTTCGCTCTATTCAGTAGCTGTTTGATTATACACACGGGAGTTTTTACATTAACTTAATATAGACTGCTCTCTCTGGGAGGCTTTAGGATATAATTTCACACTAAGCTGTTCCATCTCCACTCCCCCTGTGTCACCACGGCTGCTGTAAAGATGACAGAGCCAGTGGAAACCATCGGTGATATCAATTCATAGGTGTTAGACTGATGAAGCTGCATGTCTGCATGAGACAAAAATCCCTGATGTGACCTGGCAGGTCGGCGTAGAGGTGGTCACTGTGGATTACTCTGCTCTCTGTGGCTGTCAACCTGCATTGATGGGTTTTACTGATCCAGTAGTGTGTGTGTGTGTGTGTGTGTGTGTGTGTGTGTGTGTGTGTGTGTGTGTGTGTGTGTGTGTGTGTGTGTGTGTGTGTGTGGAGGAGCCACCTGTTCAGCAGAATGCCCATTTTGTTACCTAAACAGAGTCATATCCACATTTTCTTTGCATTTTTCAAATAGGAAGTAATCAAATTAGACGGGAAGAATTGTTTTCCTTAAGCCCATATTATATGACAGCCCCCATTGCAATTTTTTGTGTTGCCTGCATTATGCTAATGAACTCAAGCACAGGCTGTCCAAACACTGTAGCTGCCTGCGTGTTGTATGCCGAGAGCTGAAAGTGTCACACTGAGCCATTTCAGTTCTCAGCTCTGGAGAATATGAAGGCTGTGAGGTCAGTTGGCTGCGAGCGATGAATCTGCAGGTGGTGCGTCCCTTTGCCAGGAAACGATTTTTTAAGTGTGTTTAACAGTGGTGCTGTTTTAGCTCATCAGCTGACCGTTTGACTACAAACTTAAGTTGTCAAACAAAACAGTCAAAATCCTGTCATTATGACATTGTCGCATTATGTTATAGTATTCAACTGGGGTATAAAAAAAAACATAAAACAAAGGAGTTACATTTCAGTGTGGATATGACATTCAGGCAGAATTGACCACCCCTGGTAAACCAGTGAGGTTTGCCAATGTACACAGCTTGTGCTTAGATTTGGCTTTGTTCACTCATTACCATATTACACACTCTTCACAAATAATCAAAGCACTAAATACATTTAAAGAAACAAATATGCAATTATAATCAGAAAATATTTTTCTGAAGTGATTGTTGTAGACCTCTAAACCTAAACAATGTTTGATATGATGATCATATGATATGTATGATGCTTACTGAAAATACCATACACAGGCCACACACGCAAAGGAAAAATGTTTCTGCCACTAACTTCATGGTAAGAAGCCATTTGAAATGTTTTTCTTCAACTGCCCAGTGAAAGGTCAACACAGGTCACATTACACCAAACGGTTAAAGGAAGTAAAACTGAGAGCAAACTGTGTCTTTAATGAGCCTCCTTGATTGAACTTTTGCCAAGACCTCATTCTGGTCTTGAGGCAGTTATTATGTAATCACTGTTCTTAGGTGGGATTTTGATTGGACGGTGGAGACCCAGTGTTTTGCAGCAGGAAGCTCATGAGCAGCCTCATGTATTTATCCTGCCATAATGTGTGTTACAAGGTGTTTTCCTCCTGTCTGTAACTTTCCCATTCCACTGCTACCTAATCAGTTTTAATTTACTTTAATTAGCATCAAGTAATTAATTTTGTTTTCCACAAATTATTTGTATGAATATTCCCCAGTGGGTGGCCTTGCTCATCTCGTTAGGGCCAATTAGCTGCAATTAACAAATACTAATGACACGCTTTTTTCATTCCAAAACAAACAGTGTGCACCCTGCCAGATTCCAGTGCTGCATAGAGACCTCTTGTGTGTTGGAGTGGTGCTGGGGGCCAGCTCACTGGGCCAGGCTCTAATCAACACCTCTCATGGAGAAACACAAACCCAGGAGGAGACACTTAGCCACACAATTCGCACTTAGTGCACCACAGAGATAATTACATTCCCCTCTGGTCTTTTCATCGTCACCCACTGTTACATTTAGCCGTCTGAGACCAAAATTAAGAAATAGAGTGATTGTATGAGGAGTCTTAAGCGTTTACTCCAATTATTATTAGTGGTAGTCTGAGGTCTGAACCTGAGAGCATCACATTCACTGCTCACATACGACAACACTGCCATTACCTCCACTGACTTGATCTTTGTTTTGGGCTCGTTGTCTCCCTGCTGGATATGGACAAAGACTGCAAACGCAGTGGCCTTCAATGCATTCACACTAGCAGTGCGACCAGCTTTTACCCAAGTGTGGCAATTGTAACTGGCAGGTGAATCAAAAATTCAGCTTCAGCTTAAATTGTTCTCTTGAAGATTTCTGCTTACGATTTCATGCCATTTTATTCATTTTTAAAAAGCATGAGTTTATTGTGGAGGTATCCTGTCAAGTTAAACTGGCAGTTTTTCAAGAAAAGAAAAAGAAAAAAATGTGTTCAGTGGGAATTGTGAGCTTTCACAGTAATTTGTTTCCAGTAAAATGATTTGAAGATTTGAGCCAAGGGTTATTAAAACCGTATAGGCTACTTGTCTTCCTTCATTCTGCTGAATTGACAAACTGTTTTTTTTGAATGAAAGCCATGCAATATAAACTGGGATGCTGGGAATCAAGGTTATTATTCATGTTCCTATAATGTGGTTATTTAATTTCTTTGACATACGTGTAGCTATTTTCAATAACAAATTTCTTAGATTCAGGAAACTGTTTAGGTGGGACATATAGCCTATAGCCTATAAATGAATCAATAACCCCTTATCCTTCCTCCATATTTTGCTTGTTTGATCGATTTTCTCGATTGGTTTTAAGGTATTGGTATTGGTAGATCCATGGAAGCAGTTCCTGTTTTTTTTTTGTTTTTTTTAAGAATGAATACAAAACAGATGGATCTGTCTTTTTCCTATGGAGATCAGCTGTGGTCATTGAGCAGTGAGGGTGCATGGTTTGCTGGGTGCTGATGTTAATTTTGCTTCTTTGAGCTTGTACGAAAAAAATCAAACACAAACAAGGACAATCATATCTCCCTCACTGAAGTTGAATTCAATGATATCGGGAGCTTAGTTTTTTTGTATCAGGGACTGACAGAGCTGGGAGCCAGTGTGGGAAACGCGCTATCTCCGTCCCCAGTGCACCAACACGGTGCGATAACATCTCTAAGAAACAGCCAATCGCCAGAGATTATAACCATTAGTGATCCTTGTCCTTTCAGACGAAATGAAGAAAAATGGTGGGCCACAACATTAGTCTGTGTGAAAACTCACTGCTCGGCGCGTTCATCTGTCCTCTCACACATGCTGATAATTTGTCATCTACTACAGATGCAGTCCTCACAGCCCAGCCTGCTCCATATAAGCAACAATGTATTTATTCACATGAGATCATCACTGACCCTCAGTGGGTTATTCTAGAGATAAAGACTGTTTAAAAAGTTATTATAAATTGAAAAAACAAACGTTATACCCACTCAAGTTTTTTTTAAATCAGCTTAGTGGTGGAAGTTTGTCGTTTTGTGCAAGGAAAAACATTTTTTTCATATGAATTAAAAGTTTATAGGCTGCACAATAGCCTGCAGCTTTTGAGTCCATCTTGACTTTGCGTCATCACACAAATTCGGATTTTTTTTATTTTATTTTATTTTATCTTATTTTATCTTATTCCATACAACCTATGCAGTAGAGAGAAATGAACAGACCTCTTATAGGTTTTTCCTGGGTCTGACGTCACAGGTTTCTTCCCAGGCAATAGGCTGAGCTTTAAGAGGTGCGCTCATTTCCAACGCTCCTCTCAGACTGAGAGCTCATCGCAGTGTTGAGGGGACACAAATGATGAGGCTGAGCGCGCTGAGAGCGCATCATCGTTATTTGTCCTCTACTTTAGACACCACTCAGGATATATTGCACAACACTGAGTTGATGTCATCACCGTTTATGGGCAGTCTTGTTGTTCTTCTTTTTTTCTTTCTCTGTGGGCTACTTCCACATAAAATCGGTCACCTCGGATCATACTGATGGGCCTGCTATGATCTCCAGCGTGTCATTTTGTTTCAGAAAATGCAGCCTGATAGTTTTTCTCCACAGCTGACCTTTCGTTTGGAGCCGTTACACACATGTGGATTGTTGCGCTGTGGAACAGAAGAGCTGCGTGCGCCCTCGCGGATGGTGATGTAATTACTGAGATTAGTTTGGATACAGTGGATTTCCTGGATCGTACCCAAAAAGCAGGTCCACACACACCGACACCACGTTGGAGAGAGACGCAGAGTGTTGATCTCACGCAACTGGACAGGGGAGTAGCCTATAAACTCCAGACAATGCTTGAGTGTGAAGGCTGCGAGAAGCCTATTCTGGATAGGTTCTTGCTCAAAGTTTTGGACAGACCGTGGCACATCAAATGTGTCAAGTGCTGCGACTGCAAGTGCAGTTTGACAGAGAAGTGCTTTTCACGAGAGGGGAGGCTGTACTGTAAGAATGACTTCTTTAGGTAAGCACCACATTTTCTTTTTCATTTTTAAAAATAAAACTTTGGCCAAATTGTATTTATACTGACATTTATTAAAAATAAATAAATAAATATAATAAAAATGCTGGACCTCCAAGCAAACATCTTCACTGTCACCTATCAGCTGCCATGTGGCTGTCGTTTTTTCTTTTTATTTGGAAAATGAAAATGTTAACATGCATGATTTGAAGTCATGACGAAACTAATGTACATTCTATTATTTTTTCATGACCTATGCAATTATATTTGACTTAATATGGTTTTAATTGAACACCGAGTGTAAGATGAAGTGCAGTTATTAACAGCCCCATGTCGTTGTGGGCCATTAGCCTGAAGCCTAAAGTCAAGTCAGTGCTGACTATAGACGTGTTGACTGTTAATATTAAACCACCAGGAATGGCCTCACTACATTATGTGATGCATCATATATCTACAGTGAAACTTTCCCTCTGATTCTTTCTGTCCCTCTCCAACAGGAGGTTTGGGACCAAGTGTGGCGGCTGCGCTGAGGGGATTTTACCCAGCGACCTGGTCCGCAGAGCCAAGAGCAAAGTGTTTCACCTGAACTGTTTCACCTGTGTGATGTGTAACAAGCAGCTGTCCACGGGAGAGGAGCTCTACATCCTGGACGAGTTCAAGTTTGTCTGTAAAGAGGACTATCAAAACAACAACGGCAAAGACACCATCCTCCTCTCTGGTGATTACTTACAGGCACCATGCTGTTTTTGTTATTATTATTTTTACATTTTAGGCTATAGATAATGAGTGTTAATAAACAAAAAACAAACAATGTTGTTTAAAATGTATTGTATTTCTGCTGGCAAAATATTTATTTAAATTGTCTAATAGCCTATGTCTTATTTTGATGCTATTTGATTGTTAAACAATATTATTTCTGAAATACTGCAAATTTACCACTGTTTTAATGACCTACTGTAAAAAATAAAAAAAAATAAAAATTAGTGTATTTCTATAGAGTTTAGATGTGATTTAGAATCTCAGATCCTCTAAATGTGCAGTCTACAGTCCTGACAGTCTTTTTATTGTCGTGACAGTCACCACATGCAGCGAGCCGAGTCTGTCTCCGGACTCCCAGGACCCACAGGACGACGGGAAAGATTCAGAAACGGGACATTTATCAGATAAGGACGGGGGCAACAACGAGAACGACGAGCAGGGAGCCGTCGGGAAGCGGCGCGGGCCTCGGACCACGATAAAAGCCAAACAGCTGGAGACCCTGAAGGCTGCGTTCGCCGCCACACCGAAACCCACCAGGCACATCAGGGAGCAGCTTTCGAGGGAGACCGGCCTCAACATGAGAGTCATCCAGGTAATAAGAACCAGGGGGAAAGAGGAGGAAAATGGGAGAAACGAATTGGAATCCAAAGAGTATTTAGGAGCTAGGTTTACCTCATTATCCGTGTGCACCCATTATCGGACAACACCACAGAGCTGGAATTAAACACAAAACCTAAAACAGGCTCTGATGGACAGCAGTAGCCTAAACAACAGACTCCAGGCCTTATAGACACCCTAAGGGAATTCATCCTTAATGCGCTGCTATTTTTTCTTTTTCTTTACAAATTGGGTTTTCCTTTTTCAGCCTATAATCTTTATTCCCATTGCGCTCATCCAGTCGTTAAAAGCAAGACTCACTTAGCACTGAGGAGCACGAGTATCTTATAAAGAAGCTCAAATGACACACTCATCTGGACAGATGAATTGTTTTATGCTTTAAAATTTGAGGTTGTGTTACATGCTGAGGCATCAGTTCATATTCCCAATGTTTTGCTTTTTACGCGTTTACTTATTCTAGTATTTTTTTTAAATGCATCAATATTTTTGAATTAATCCACACATTAAAATGATGAACTTGACCTAAATTTCTATTAGATGTCCAGTAGATGCCATCGAATACAAACTTACTCAGTGTGTGAACACTCTGCTTTTCGTGGTCGTGTCTCTATGGTGCTCATCCTGTGTCTGTTTCTAATACCGGCCCTGTTGTCTCCACCTGTGTCCTTCCTTCAGGTGTGGTTCCAGAACCGGAGGTCTAAGGAGAGACGCATGAAGCAGCTGAGCGCGCTGAGCGCACGGAGACACGTGTTTTTCCGCAGCCCGAGGAGGATGAGGGCGCTGGGAGAGAGGCTGGAGCCAGGAGAGCTCGGACACTTTTCATATTATGGAGGTGAGCTGCGTTTAAGATTAAGGATCAACGACTGGCAGGGTTGCTTGGAATAAGTTTTTTTTTTTTTTTTTGATGAACAGGCTCTTTATGGAAGGAAATGTGCAGCTGTTTTCACTAGAATTAGTCGTCTTGTGTTGAGGGCGTTTCTCTCTAATAATTTATCTAGAAATTAAAGATGTTTGTTGCAGTTCAGTTCATATAGGCTACATATAGTTTGTACTTTTTTTTGTTTGAATTACACTCAGATATAGACCTCACACTAATCCAGACATTCCCATGAATACAGATTATCCTGCTGAATACTACGGCTCAGGAGGGAATTACGAGTACTTCCAAGGCCCACCGTCGTCCCAGGCTCAGACTCCAGCAGACTTGGGCTTTGTGCCCTCCTCCGTCCCTGCTGGCACCCCATTAGGAGGCATAGACCACCACCATCCGGGCCACCACTGCCCGGGAGAGGTGCAGTGCTTCTCTGACACAATGTCTCATCATCCCGTGGACTCGCCCAGCCCTGAGCCCAGTGGGCCGGGCTCAATGCACAGCATCTCCAGCGAGATGTGTGGCCCCAGCACACCCTACACCACCGTGTCCCTCAGTGACAATGGATACACCAACCAGCTGTCACAGCCCTCCTCGGAAATGAGCGAAGGCACTGTGTGGTAATCCAGCTCAAACTGGACCACAAGGCACACCTGGATTTTGAAGGCAAATCAGTGCTATTTATTTATTTAATTTATTCATTTATTTATTTATCTATTTATTCATTTATTTATTTGCATTTCTGTTAAGCTCTATTTAACTATTTATAAATCTCTATATTTGTATGTCTGTATAATTGTTTATTGACTAGCCAATCAATAGATTGTTTTAAAGAAATCCATGTGAATTTGTCTCATTAATATATTCATAATGCTGGGCCACACTGATCAAGCAATAAACAAATACATTTATAGGCTGGAGGTGTTTTTTTTGTTTGTTTTTTTTACTTGCTTTGTTTTGCTTTTTGTAAGAGAATTTCTGCACCATTCAGTATTTGAAATGAAATTTTAATGTGAAGATGCTTAACAGCATTTTTTTAAATCACACAATTTCAGTGTCTTACACACCCCTCTCCACAAGTTCACATATAATTAAAAAAAAAATTTTATCATTTAATAACAAGTTATGATTGTGATGTTTAATACATTTGACCAAAAACCTCTCTCAGGACTGTGGAAGCATCATTTTTGGTCTATTTTTTTCTCTGCCAAGCATGTCCTTTATTTATTTGATTGTCAACACATGTTTGCCTTCAAAAGGATTATCTTTATAAATCTGAAATTTTATATGTAATAGAAAATGATTTGACTCGAATGAGTCTATATATAAATATATAGCCTATATAATAATGGACAATTGTACAGAACAGTCAGTTGTTTACTTAAAGCTCCAGTATTCAGGGGTTTCAAATTTCAGCTCAAACCTCTTGATTCAGATGGACAAACCATTTAATGCAAACAGACCAAACTTTTGTAGCTGTTTTATCTATGTGGTTCACTGTGGCTCACTGTGCTAGTTTGTATTATGTCCTCATTAAAAAAAGAAAAAGGCAAAAAAAATACTAATAAACTGTTGCCAAATGAAAGCACAGCATGGATCCTGCACCTTTAGTTGTGAGAAGCATCTGTTTTTTAAGTGTTCAGTTCTTCTAATTCTCTAAGGATTAAAAAAACAACAACAAACATCCAAGAGCCTGAAATATTATTTTTTTTGTACCAAAATGTTTCATGCAGTGCAGCAGCAGGAGCAGCTTTACAAGATTGTTTTTTTTAGGTTTATGTTTAGAACTGTTGACTGTAAAATAAAACACATAGTCATGATTGTTATTTGTTAATGGTTTTTGGGCAGAATATAGACCCTGTGCATTTAAGTATGAATTCAGTTTCTTTCTTTATTTAAACATAGGGCCTATAGCCTACATATAAAGACAGTGATTTATTAAGACATTAAGGCACTTTTGACGGATCAAAAATGTCACCTCAGGACATAAAGATGCATCTTCAGACCTGCACACTGTTTGACAGTATGGAGTTTCATAAACACCATAGCTGATCGAAAACAGTGGCAGTAGGCTATAATCAAATGGAAACACTCAGTTACATACTTATGAAACATATCTACACGGTGTTTGTGGACAGTTATCACTTCATATATCATTTCATATCTGATCCAGATTGTCAAGACTGAAATCTGCTTCATGTTCACATGCTATGTGCTGGCCCGATTGACAGCAGCTTGTTGTTGAAAAGTATCTTCCTCCTTTTTATTATAAACATCATATTGAACAATACGCCCAGTATTTTTGGATCATAGCACTCAAAGCACTTGAAGTATTGCACAGATTTAAGTGTGCAAAAATCCTTCCTTCAGCACCTTAACAGAGACTGGTCTAGGTTGAGCGGTGGTCTTGCTGCAGTATGTAAATTCAAAAAGTAATTTAAAGACATTACCTCCATCTTAAGGACACTCTGTCAATCAACAGTGACTGTAGCTCTAAACACACACAATGTTGGTGCTGTGACTACATATTATTATGATGACAACATTATTTAATTCAGTGGCAAACCTCTCTGGGCCTTCAATAGGACCATGGGGCAACCCGTGGCAGTAACCAAGGCAATGCAAACTATAGCCAGAGCCCTATGTCACATGGAAATTCAGAATATAAAAGGTTTTTCAGTATGAAAATTGAGTAATGTGCTTGAACACTGCAATACTACCCAACAGAAAGTCAAACAGGAAAAATTAAGTCACAAAATTGAACAAAGGTCAACCAAAAATCAATCACAAAGTTCACATAAAAACCAGTAGGCTAGGCTATAAAACCAGCAACTTGTGCCCATGACGCAGACAGGCCTCCTCATGACAGGTGAAGCAAAGGTGTAGAGTTTCTATTCATCTATTTTCAGAAACACCTTCAACCCATAGACTGTAAAAGCTTCAACCATGTAGGCTACTGCAAAGATCACATTTTGCCCGCGCTGAATTATCGCGAGACTTCCTCATGTGCCACAGACACGGCGTTGACAGATGTAAACAAACCCAAGCAGAATAAATTCATTCAGCTGTGGAAAGTCATTATAGTTCCCACGTTTCAAACACGCACACAAAAACCAACTTACGGTCTGTCAGGATGTTATGGAGAAGAGGGCCCATACTTGAGCGGATGTTGACGTTGTTGGGGTTGTTTGACGGTGACGTTAGCCGACTTGGCTAACAGGCAACAGGCTGCGGTCAACTTTACATCCCGGAGTTGTGCAAGCGAAGTTGCAGGAGCTCGGCAGCTGTGTATTGCACTTATTGCCGTCTAAGAAAATGGAGGACAGGGCAGTTCAGGCGAACAGAGTCCACACAAAGCTGATTAATCCACGTTGTTGCCAGTGAAAGACAAGAGCCGCAGCCGCAGCCACAGCCACAGCCGCCAGGTGAGGAGCGGAGCACAGCTCACAACAGGTAGGATGAAGTTAGTCCAAACCATGGATGTATTATATGGTCCAAACACACACACAGGACAACCTGAGCGTTAGTCAGTCTGGCCAGGGCAGATTGTAACATTAGAAAAGTTCGTAGTGAGACAGAGACTGTGGCAACAGGTGCCTGGGACTGATAATTCAGTGCTGCTTTAGTCAAACATTATTGAATCCCGTTCTAGACCACGGCCTCTTTAGTCCAGTAATTTTAGGCCAAAAAAGGGGTCAACGTTAAACAAATTGCAACAGAAGCAAACTCAACTGATTTTGTATCCTCAACATGTCCTGAGTGAGGGAAAAAAAGCCCCGAAGAATCCCATTAGGGGAAAGTTTAGAAAAACACCCAAACATATCCCATTTATACGAATATAAAAAGTTTTTTTCACGTGAATAGGGTAAAATTTTTAACCTTTAGATATCTCCATGAAAATTACTGAGTTGATTACTTACATTAAGACAAACAAAAAATGTATTACAAGTTTTTTGAAATTATTTGTTAACATGAGCAAATTTGCATAAATCTGCATAAATTTGCATAAATCGCACCGTTTTGACAGCACATGTATATATGAAGTTGCTGTGGTGGTACCGGCATGAAAATTGGAATGAGTTGACTCCATCGGTCAACCGACAAGTTGACCACTTTAAATTTCAAGATGACTGCAATTTTTCAAGACAGCCACATCCTTAGTAGAGCAGGTATGACATGCTCCGTCTCTATTAATGCTCATGGGCCTAAATTGGTTCCATTCCTTAAGTTTTTTAACTGTAATATGTTAACAAGATTGAACAAGACATTTTCACCTGCTCTACTCAATGTTTAGATCAGGTGCTGTATGTATGCAAATTAGCCATATGTAATTGGATTATGCACTGTTGGCTCATGTCATACCTGCTCTACTAAGGATGTGGCTGTCTTGAAAAATCAACCAAAACCCGGCCATAGCAGCGTATTTCAGTTTGTGCGAATAAGGGGATTTTACAGTCATCTTGAAATTTAAAGTGGTCAACTTGTTGGTTGACCGATGGAGTCAACTCACTCCAGTTTTCATGCCGGTACCACCACAGCAACTTCATATATACATGTGCCGTCAAAACGGTGGAATTTATGCAAATTTATGCAAATGTATGCACATTTGCTCATGTTAACAAAGAATTTCAAAAAACTTGTAATACATTTTTTGTTTGTCTTAATGTAAGTAATCAACTCAGTAATTTTCATGGAGATATCTAAAGGTTAAAAATTTTACCCTATTCACGTGAAAATAAATGTTTATATGCGTATAAATGGGATATGTTTGGGTGTTTTTCTGAACTTTCCCCTAATGGGATTCTTCGGGGCTTTTTTTCCCTCACTCAGGACATGTTGAGGATACAAAATCAGTTGAGTTTGCTTCTGTTGCAATTTGTTTAACCTTTTCTCATAAAATGACTGGACTACTTAGCGGAAGTGAAATCCCAGCAGTAGCCACAGTTTGTTGGCGCGTGTCTGGCCGTTTTTTTTTCTCCCCACATCACGTGGCATCAATTTTCATAAATAAAATCTACAAGGTTTTATATAACAGAAAATAAATACATTAAAACAATAACAACAGCAACAAAAAAGAAACAAAAACACAAAGCCAAGGCATTTAAATCTCATTGAGAGCGGACTGGCCTGTAGCTGCCATTTTTAAATGCCTCTGTCTTTTGCTAGCCTGCAGTAGTCTTGGTAAAAAAAAAATTGGGCTCATGGTCAACCCTTCTTGATAATTTCAAGTTTTTCCCATAAAAAGTAATCTTGAAAACAGAGTTTAAATTAATCCAGCAACCACAGTCTTCTTCCCTAATTCCTGTTAATTCTCTCCTTTTTGCTTTCAGTCTTGTCTTCTTGCTGTCTTACTCACTGTGAAATTGCTCTGCCACAATTTAACAAAACATGTCTAAGACACTTGTCATTAGTCCACATTCACTTGAGTTATACAGGCCTTCCTTAGCTACTGAAGACCCTGCCTGCCAGGAGGTGTCACTGATTCACCCAGATACCTTCAAAATTTGTGATTGGTCCATTTCCCTGTTCCATTTTATCAACTAGCCTATTGTTTGCCAAGACAAGTTTAAAACACATATCTAGAAATTATAATTATTATTCCAGGGAGCAAAAAGATTAGGAATACAAAAATTATTTAAATATTTTTTCTTTGTATTTCACTGTATGGCTTGAAGGACTAGAGGGTTCCCCTCTGAGAGAATTTCCAATTTCATAATCTCCATCTTTTGTTACCACAATGTTATTTTTGGATTGACTAACTACACTCAGCTACTTGACACCACCGACAAACAAAATCAGACTTATTTGAATTATGTTAAATTTCTGCAACATTGACTATTTTCTGTTGTTACAGACTGAACCGCCCAACTGTAAACATCTTGACATGGATATGACTGGTATGGAGAGGTTTACACAATCTCTCTCTGCTACAGCTGGCTAATCTCGCTGAGACATCTGGCCAGCAATCAAAAAACTCTGCAAATGTTAGTTAGATGTTGCATGTACAGTAAAGTGGTTGATGTCTGCTCTGCACTGTGGGGGCAGAATACACTACACTACAAAAAGCTAAGACCCAAAAGTTGTTTGCATCCTGTGGCTTAAAATATAATTTCCCTGTTTTCTTCTTTACTTATTGAAATTAATTCACAGTAATATTCTCCAAGAACAAACAACAACACACATTTATTTATTTTCACAAGAGACATTTCAGACAGCTGTTTAAAGCTGTTTAACTTATTAATGCATTACGACATAGTACTGTGTAAGTGTGTGTGTTTATTCATACAAATGTACTTTATAATTTTTGGGAATACGGCCATTTTCTGGGCGTTTCCCAGATACTTTAGGGAGAACTGCTGCAGGGACATGTGGATCTGCAAAGAATACAGATGTCTGAAATGACAGTCATAAGTTGAGGAATATCTGTTTCCTCAACTTGAGTGAATATTTAAAGATGAGGGGAGCATAAACGGAGGTGTTGGATTCAGATTGGATTTGACATTTTTTTCTGTTTGTCACAAAATCTAAGTTTGGTGAAAGGGAGGCAAGGGAGAAGGAAAGGCTGGACAGACTGGGACCGTCATGGCTGAACGGCTGAGATACTTTTCAATGAAGACAACATGCTCCAAAGCTCAGGTCCTGTGAGCTTTAAATGCCCTTGATGAGCCAGACACATTACAAGTGAAATTACAGGGAAAAGACAAATAACAAATGACTTCATCTTTCATTCCTCAGTGTCCAACCTGTTTGTGGCCTATAGCTCATTGATTCCTCCTTAATCTTTACAATAAACAAGTCATATGTGGTGGTTTCATTTTTTAAACCCCACAACACAATGTCATTTTTATATTCTAGTTGTTGGGCAGATTAATCCACATTTGGTGTGTTGATGAGTATTTATGAGCACAGAGCAGTTTTTCTGCCGCCTTGAAATAATGTTGATAGCAATTAAGAAACAGATGTTTCAGTGTAACAATGTGGCTCATTAATGTGTTTGTGATACCTGTACAGAAAAAATAGAGACACAGAGGCGTGTATTACTTGTTCTTATGTTTGATTCATTTTAGGCCTTTTCAATTTTTTTTTTCGAATTGAAGAGTGACCCCCCCCCCCTGTGTAAATAAAGTCACTTTGTCATTCAGAAAAGTTTATAGTTCATGTATATAGTTGGGTCAGGTAAAGACTTCTGTGAGGCTAAAGGTGCACAATGCTATATTACGAGGTAATTTGCACAACAACAGTTCTGTCTATTTGCAAAGCTACACTGGTGGTATCAACTGGGTGTTAATCTATAATTTAAACATCTTGTTAAAACCATAAAACAACATCTGCTATTTAAGAAATAAAGTTTCCCATAGCATTTTAACACACCGGTTGCCTAATACTCATAGGAGGTGTAAGTCTGACTTCTCAGAGAGTAAATGTTAGGAGGCCAAGTTATATTCTCAAAGAGAATAGTAAGGATGTATGTTTCATCAATTATTCTGTCATTATAACTCTGGTCTGTACAGAATGTAAATTGCTCTTAACAATAACATGACAGTAATTTCTTTTGTCTACATTTCAGAGAAAGACCATAGTCACCTTGTTTTTACCATTGCTGCCACAAGCTACCTAATATGTCTGCACACTGCTTTTGTGTTGCCAACTGGAGGTCTGTGTGGTGAATAGTCAGCATATTTTCACTTATTAAAATTCTTAGCATTCATATACATGTGCACATAATTGTGTTAAAGGTGCAGGGGAAAGAAACAACAAAAACAGTCAGGATTCTTAGAGAGGTGATTAAATGTATGACATACAGTAGCTTAGTCAATATGATTTAACATGGAGCATGCCAAAGATAAACAAGTGCAGTTACAGAATAGAATTTTAAATAGGGTATTAATATTAATACTCAGATGTATTTAATGTTAGTGTTTTAGGCTTAGTTACATCCTGTGTATCAAAGCAGTGAAGACTCTTCTGTTACATGTTCTCTTCTCTGTTGGGAGATAATGTTAATGCTGTTGATCAGCTTAATCCCTGTTTATCTGAACAAAATGCCTTGATTAAGACCGAGAGATCTGCAAGTCAAACAGGAAGCCAGCAAATCAATTTAAATTTACCTGACAGTGATTACAGCCACTGTTTGATAAACCATGTACATTAAAGGTTATTTGTGCAGAGGAATGATTTGCATACAACGTTTTACTAAAAAATATTTCAGCTATTTCCGAAAGCAGGAATACTAGGGACCAGTGGAGCAAACTTTTCTGGGATTTGACCCACATTTTTGCCTAGATTAGTGTCCAGGAAATATACAGTTTGGTTTGTTTTTACGTGTTTTGACAACTTTTGTCAAACAAATGAAGTGGAAAGACAAATCTCAGACAGATGGACGAAGTACTTGCAGCCTGACACTTGAGTTGGCTCATGCCTGCAGCAACTTAACTCTTTTTCACAAAAGAGAGACTTTTCTTAGGTAGAATCACCACACACACACAAAAAAAAGATTTTTTTTTTAAATAAAATATTATAGCTGGAAAATTCTTGAATTTCTTTCTGATCTCCAAGAAATCAGAATCTAATAAATCTAAATCTTGTTTAAACTTACAGTAGATTCAGCATTTGACATTTTGTGTTTGCTTTCTTCTTTTATACACACAGTCTCTGGCCCAATTCGCTAATTTGAGTCTTTCTTCACTTTCTGCTCGAGGCTTGGTAGTCCACTTTCTGCATGAAAATCATTCACACATACAATTTTATAATCAATGCCCACAGTAATAGGATTCCTCTGGCCATGGGCAATTAATACAGTTTTTCCCTTTTTTTTTTCTCCTTGCGCTGATCTCAAAGCTACGAGACATTGGCTTCTCCTCATTTACATATTTATTGCATTGGACTCAAATCTGGCGAGTGATTGATGTGGAGCCTGCCTCCTGAATTTTTAGCGGCCTATTATTATGAAAGAGAGAGAGAGAGAGAGAGAAAGAAGGGGGGTGGGGGGTGTTCTGCATGTCTGTGTACTTTTGATTAAAGTTGAAGAGGACAGAATCATAAGAGTTCCCCACCTACTTTCTGCTCCTGCAGTGCTTAATCTGAAGCCAAGTGCTGCGAACATTTCAGCATGTTACAGATATTGACAAGCCACTCTCTCACAAAAGCCGGGGCAGATATGCCTGTTAAGATTTTAATCAGCGTTTCATTTGCTCTTAATGTTAGTGAGTATGATGAGCCTATGTGTGTATTTTGAGTCGTTCTAGGATCTACATGTACACTATGGTATTAAGATCGTTTGGAATCAAGGCACAGTATCAGTCTGTATTGTGAAACTGTTGTTGACAACCAGCTGCCATTTTTCTTGGTGATAACCTGATAAGACATCATGATTTTAAGCAGCTTCACTCCCAGTCCACAGAATCAACTATTTATGATCTGGCTTATGACAAAACATCAGAGAGTTGACTTTACATAGCAAACAAAAAAGACCTCAAACACAACATGCAAATTAGTGCAGAGATATTTATCTCTATATTCTGACCTTGATTGGTTTTACACAAATGATCCTGCGCAGTCTCCATGCTGAATTCCTTTAAATTGCATACAGTAATTGTAGTCTGAACAAGACAAAGAAATATCATGCCAAAGGTTGATGCCTCTTTTTAACATCCTTATCAGTCCTAAATGTTGGACACCAACCGTGTTCGATGAGGCTGTGGTCCATTGTCAAGCACAGTGATTTCTCTGGTTGGTTGCCTTTGTCCTTCAGAACCAGAGGACACTGGTCACAAACCCAGCCGTTCCACGGGCCCTGTGAGAAGCAGTAAACCAACAGTTCCATAGGGAGTTGGCTTTAAACGCTCCACTGCTGCCTGTAATGCATGCATTTTAATGTGGCGCACCTCTCAAAGTGGGCCACTGTTGGACTGATGTTTGCATTCAGCTAAACTCTTTTAGTCAGCAACTCTGTCCAAACCGTAACTCATGATGGATAGACAGTAGAACTGACTGCATGGTTTTCAGTACGGCCTCGAAGCCATCATTCAGTCACCGTATTCCATGAAACTTTGCCGCATTTTAACACGTTTTAACCTACCGCTAACTTAATATTCATCTCGTTTTAGTATTTTAAGTGAGTTGCTATGTCTTAAAGTAAAAAAAGGAGAGTCGTATCCCTGCTTTCAGTAGAAGAGCTGGTAGACTACGTAGTGTCTACCAGCCTTCATAGGTCAGAAAGTCACTATAAAATGTATAGGGGACAAACAAAACAAATAACATTTTCTTCACTCCCCTTTGCATTGCAGCACAGAAGATAAGTTTGCTAAATTCGCCTATTGCCATAATTTCTCTAGTCATAGGAGTAGGTTGATTGCATTTAATTATCAGTGTTGTTTTGAGATCCAGGAGGCAGAGACGCGAGCACATGGAGGTGAATGGTACAGATCCCCTGTCCCTCATCAAACTCATCAAATACACAATCCAACAACTCCAAAATGCTCTTGTGGAGAAGGTGTGACCTGCACATTCACCACACTATGAAATAATTATGTAAAATTACGACACATGAGGCAAATACTCTTTTACGCTTACGCACTTTTGAAATCACTCCGCCCAGCAGCCGTGACTGGAATGTAGTTCCGGCTATGCATTTGCCTTGAAAACAACTCTGTCTCGTAATGTTACATTATTATTTCATTGCGTGATGAATGTGCAGGTCACAATTAGTCCATGAGAGCGTTTTGGAGTTGTTGGATTGTGTATTTGATGAGTTTGATGAGGGACAGGGGACCTGTACCTGTACCGTTCACCTCCATTGTGTTAGCTGAGCAGTTTGCGTCTCTGTCCTGCAGATCTCAAAAAGACATGCATTGATAATTAAATGTAATGAACCTACTGCTATGACTACTGTATATGGATTATTGCAATAGGCGGATTTGCCAAAATGTTGAACTATCCCTTGTGCTCACTATGTGATTTTAGCATTTTCTGATTATTAGTAGTAAACACACATGGTCCTTGCAGGTATTAGGTCATAATAAACCAAGTGAAACTTTGACCTGGTCATGGTGCAAAATAAAAAGTTGGAGGATCATTATAATAGCTCATGAGGGAGACTATGGACATCTTTAACAAATTTCACATCAATCATCCAGCATTAGATAAAAAGACGAGACGTGCTGATCTCATGGTGGAGCCGGTGGATGGTGGAGATTGATCCTCTGGGGACTATGAATGTATCAATCTATCTTGTAGCAGTTGTCACATATTTCAGTCAAGACCAAAGTGGTGGACTGACTTTGCCATCCCTATCATCGTGACTCCACTGGTTTTACACAGTAACAGTTGACGGCGACTTCTCTCTGGCCGCTCCAACCACTCCTCCAACATGCCATGTGGACCTGCTCCTATAATTTCCATACCAGTCAATGACCTATAGTAATAATTGTGATGTATGAGCAGAGATGTGACACCTTGGTTGCTGACCTTTCCCACAATCCCATACTGAGCAACCTTCAGCACCGGGCCCCACCTCTCTCTCTCTCTCCCCCCTTCCTCCACCGGCTCTATTTATGGGGCCTCCATCCTCCCTCGTCCCCCTCATTCCTTGCATCTTGTCGTTGGCTTGATGTACGTGGCTCGACACACTCCAGTGGCTCTATGAATGTTAATGTCGGGAAGGGGGTGGGGGGAGATGGGAGGGGAGGGGTGGCAGCATGGTACAGGGAGCAGATTCACCTGGTCTGCAATGCACAGCTACAAGGAGCTTTGTGTACATTATTATTCAAGCTATGTTTTTCTTACGTTAATATCTGACACAATTTACAGTCAAGTGCATGAGCAGCAGTATTAGAACAAATAGCAAGCTAGTTATTGTGCACTCAGCTACAGCGTAATATTGATTTGCTGTTGAAGATGAACAACAGACTGCAGACGGCACAATGATGAGCGGCGTTGCGGATCTGTTGGTCCACACAATAGCAGGTTGTTACTTTGTGAAAGATTAAAACACTTTGTTGCAGATGAGCTTGTAACTTTACACATCTGTCTTGTCCTGCAGGTTTCTCTTCCTGTGAATTATCCCCCTCCTCTCTGTTATCCCGGTGTTCATTCAGTCCTCAGCCAGTGTTTACCGAGCTCTGGCAGAATTGAAATGTATGCATTATGTGGCGATAATCACAGGGTGCTGTAATCTTTGACCCTTGTGGCACATTTCAAACGTGGATGGGAGATTAAGCCTCTCATGCAGCTGTCTGACAGGCTGCCTTTGTGCCCCTGGAGAGATTCACTGCCCGACTATAACTCTGCCGGCCGGCCTCCTCGCATTAAAGATACAATACATCATTTATTTTCATTTTTGATCTATTGATGGAAATTGCTTTTCAGAAGTTTGGTTTGCCCTTCATAATTTAGACCCATCAGACAATATAAATCATGAAAGCCTGAAATGCATGGGAAAATCTCACTCTCTAGCCCCACCCTCATAAAACTAAAGGCAAACACACCCACAGTGTTGTTCTTCCCATTAGAGGTTCAGCTTGAAATCTCGATCTAGCCAAGTATGGGCTTTTATTAGGACTGGGGCAGTATTAGATCAAACTCTATATCTCAACATTGCTCTATAGGCACTGAATTGAATGTAAATGGGTGGGTGCTGATGTACCCACGTGAACTAAGTTTCTAGTACACTGGTATTGGAAATGTTGAGTGTGCATTTTATTTTGTTTTTTTTTGTGCAACATTTTTCTCTGCTGCATAAAATGCACCACTGTACCAGCATTTATTTGTGATATACAAACTTCTGTGTTCACATCAATCATTTAGTTCATCAGTTTCCGTAATGAGCTGTTTTTGGCAAATTTTGTGACATGTGACTTACAAACAATAAACAAAAATAAACATAATAAATTAGCAATTAATAATGATACAATTTAATTATTTTATTTGAGAAAATCTAAATTTAAATCAGGTGATATGATCAATGACTGCCTAGAATGTACTTCTGCTTGTGTTTACCAAACTATTGCACTTTCAGAATAGTAAGTAATCAATATGCATCTTAAGTTGAATGAAAATGTGATTATATTTATCGTATTATATGTTAAGTTAACATAATATACTAATTCAATTTTGACTTAAATTAAACTTGACCTATATATAAGATTTACTACATGTGTCAAATATGCTTGGTGATAAAAAGGTTGAACATATTTGCAAAACAACAAAAAACAATTTCGGTTTAGGTATATAGTACATAGGCTACTTCTTAAATGGTGAGATAGTGTTTTGAATAGTTTATTAGTTTTCTTCATCTGAAGAGTAAAAATATCTTGGAGCCACAATTATGCTCATGTTAAACAACACTAATTCTAATTCTACATGTGAAGTTGCCTTGTGATAACAAACTCAGGATTATGACCCCAAGGTCAATTTCTCTCCCAGACTGACAAGATAAATGTTCTTACATTTCCTGAACTCACCCAACAACACATCTGAAAAGTGCCGTGTGTGTGTGTCGCTGCGCTGCTGTACACTTTGCAATATGTTTGAAACGTGAAGAGGCAAGCAGACGGGCGGAGATGAGATGAGCTCTTCAGAGTGTAGAGCCTGGAGAGGAGGAGGACAGCTGGGGCCTGGCACTCCCTCTGTGTCGCTCTACTCTTTGTCACGGGCAAAAGACTCTTGTTTTCAGGCAGTAATCAGACAGCCCTGGGGCTCTGTAAAGACCCTGTTCGCTTTTCATCTCAACTGTTGCATACACCCCGCTAATTGGAATCCTGCAACTGGGTCACAGGCATTGTCTCTCAAGTGCTGTCAAGTCATTGAGACACATGAATGTGGAATTATGGTCGCCTCAGATGCATGATTGAGCCAACCCTCAGCTCTAGGACTGATGTTGGCCCTTTCTTTTCCCCTCGCCATTACCTCCTCCATCTTTACCACATTTCTGGTTAAAACTAGCCATCAATGGAGTTCGGCAACTAGCATTTAAAAATCTCAAATCATCATCAGCTGGGTTTTATTGTTGTTTTAAGTATTTCTGTTGAAGTCAACAAAATGTTGGATGAAACGAAATGTTTGTAATATTATCATCATTATAAATCAACATTGTATTCTACGGAAAGGGAAGTTTTCTGCAAGTTTTACCTACAAAACCTCTTCCCTCCACTTGAGTGGAGGAGTTGAGCAGCAACCTGATTCTGCAGTTTGTCAGTGATTAAAAGAAGAATTAGCCAGCCTAGCATGCCACCACAAATGAGCAAAACCCTCTGGGAGACTAGAGACCAAGCAAGGCACATTTCCAATTATACTGCCAAATGACTCATTTTCTTATTGGGCCTCCTATAATTGTGGTGGGTATTGGGTGCATGCAACTCAATTTGTCTTACATATTTGTTGGTAGGATGGTAATAGAGTTGACAGAGCCAAGGGGATGATATGAATGAAGGAGACAAAATAAAAAAAAAGAGGATGAGATAGATCCCTCAATATTTGTTTGATCTGTCTCATCCTCCTTAAGACTGTTGAAGTTTAAAAGCCAGGAAGAAAATGCCACTTTAATCATCTGTGGATTGAGGAATGGGAAGACTATCATTTTCGAGTAATCAGAAAATGTCTCCCCAGAGTAATTGTCTTTGCTCTGACTGCTGAAATTAATGAGGCTTCCATTGATGTGATTATCTGTCCTGACGATCGTCAATATATAAAAAATAATTGACAAATTAAATTACAGCAAATTTCTTGGAAACTTGAGTTTTGTTAAAAGCACTTTCTTAGTGTTTTTTCTACTATAACAAAAAAAACAGAGATTTAAAAGTTTTTGCACAAGCAGATTCAGGCTAAGTTGGGTAAGCTTTATTAAATTTGCAGACACATTTAGAGCTCTTCACTGTAAATTCTTCACCACTGTTGTATAGGACACAACCAGTTACTTATAAAGCAACTGGACTACATGTCAACATAGGCACATAAAAGGCACAGCATTGACCATGAAGCAATTAAGCCATTTCACATTGCTAACATTGCTTTTCTTTTTTTTTTAGCAAAGCATATGACACTGAGTGACCTACAGGATTGCATTCAACATGATGGTGCTGTTTTACTATTATGTTCTCTATTCTTTAAAAAAAGAAATCCTTTTATGTTACAGTCACCACAATTGGCCTGTCCATTAGTAACAAACTCAAGTGGAGAATATGCCATTCAAAACATTGTTTTCAAAAAAATTAATATTAAAAAATAAGTAACATTTCATATACATAAAAGGTACAAACTTTAAATAGAACAGTTAAAGTGGATTACAGTAAAATTAGACCCCATTTCTGACATGTAACATACAGTAAGTCCAGTGAACAGTAGCCTTTGTTTATTCACAGATCATTTAGCCATCCAAGTGTTGTGAGTTCAAAAATATTTCTTTAGTTTAAAAATGAAAAGAAAGAAAGAAAGAAAAAACTCTTATCTTTCAATAATTGGTTTTAGGAGCGACACAATAGGTGTCAAAAAAGTAACCCAAGTGTGAAAAGGCTATTTAAACAAGCATGCCATTATGCACTCTGTGTAGAACAATTATCAATTCCCATTTAAACTATAATCAACTCTGTGTGGTTCGTTTGTGTTGCTCCGCATGTATGTGTGTGTGTGTGCAACAGTGAAAACTGTGCGTGTTTGATTCTGGGTGCAATATGAGGGAACATTTTGCAATAAAGTGCATGTAAAGCAGCATGTGTGGACTGTGTGAGTGAGAACAGAAGGGACAGCTGTGGTTTTTTTGTGAGGCGAGCTGCCCATTGCTCACTGCAGGGTAACTGTGAAAACAGTCGGGGTCTAAAAGGGACCTCGTCCCCGCTCCCTGCTGGGCTCTCCTGTCCAAATCTGTTATAGTGTTCCCCGTCTTTGTTCAGTAACTAAGTGCTCCCTGCGTAGGAGTTTTAAACCCCCCTTTTCTTGCTAATGCCCCCAGCAATATGTTGTCACTGTCGAACTGGTCAACAAAACGCTTGCAGATCTTAACAAGCATATGTCACGGACCAAGGTGCGTTTTTTTTTTAATATGACAACTTTGTACGTTCACTGTTGCGAACACTCCAGTACAAAAGAATGGAGGTCACTGATTATCATGGAAACATTAAGCCACTGTGTAAACTCCAAACATGTTATTAGATATTAGTCACTAGGTATTTCTTTAGTCCTCTTTCAATTGCACTTGAATACAAAATACATGGATTTATCTAAACACTTGCGTACATGTAAGACAAGATCTACAAAATGTTATAAATGATGTCAGTCGTCTGAACTCTTACTTGTTGAGAATCATTGCCAACGTATCATCAGCCGCTGAGGGCCGTCACGTTGACTCCCCCCACCCCCAGTTTCGGAGCACAGTAAGAAGCAGGAATGGCCGAGCCAGGCTCCCTTGGCTGTGGTTCTGACCTGGACCGTAGTTCAGCCAGGGAGGCCGGGAAGGGAGGAAAGGCCCGGCTCTTGTTAGGAGGAGGCCGACGTCTCCATGGTGGACAGAATACGTACCACCTCGGTTCTCTGAGTGGGCGAGATGTGCTGGGTCATGTGCACGATAGAATCCATGGCCACCTCGGGATTGGCTTGAACGAGGCTTGAAAAAGAGAGGGGGTAAAACAAAAAGAAAAACATCAAGGTCACGCAGCAGAAAGCTGGGATTCACAGACAAGGGGAGAAAATGAGTTTCACCGCACTGAACCTGCGTTGTTTGTGATCATTACCTGCGAATCTGCTTGAGGATGTGATCGCGGCGGATGTACTTGATGTTCTCGTCGATGACGGACCTCGCACCCTCTTCTTCAGCTAACTGCCTCTCCAGCCATGCCACAACCTCTTCGTTGTTATCCCACAGATAAGCCTGGATAATGCAGGGAGACAGGGATGAGTCATTCTGAGCTAAACTCTGATTTCTAGGCTTTATTTATCGATAAATATCTAACTATTTCATGTGTGTGTGTGTACGAGTGTAATTGGAAATAAAAATATATATATATACAGTATATATATATATCAGATACAACAGTTAAAACTTGCATTCTATAAATAGATATGTGAATAAAAAAAATGTCAATAAAGATGGACAGGCATTAAGTGGCTGCCTGGTGTTTTGTGAACTGGACCTGACAGGAAAATTAGTATTCATGAGGGTTGGCATCTCTGATCCCAAACAAAGCCAGGCTGGAGGGCTTAGCAAAGATTTGGGGGTGGAGAGGTTTAATGGGCTCTTGCCTTTTTTATGAACAGTCCTGCTTGAGGTCCGCAAGAACGTTTAATGCCCTTATTAATCATTTTTAATCTGTTTGCTTTTAATTAAGAAACAGTGTGTTGCTCTCCTATCTGCACGTGCCAGGGCTGTGATTAATTGTGGCTTAAGACAGCCAGTCCTGATTGGGATAATATATTAGCTAACAAGAAGGCCACATCTTAGGAGATCTCCGGCGCGGGGGCCGGTTCCTGTCACCCCTGCTGCTGGTCCTCTGAGCCCCGGACTGGGCCATGAAGAAACGCAGTTATGCATCTCTGAGTGCTGTTTATTTTCATTAACCACTGGTCATCGGTTCATCTGCACTTAATAACAATGATTAAATAGGGATGATTACTTCCTCTTCAACTGGTACACCAAGAGATGGGAGTTTGAGGATAAATAAATAAAAAAATTAAACACCCTCTGTAATCACCTTAGGGGGTAAAAAGGTGTCCTGAAAACAAGTAACGCGTCTGATTTGAGTTCACAGAGAGAGAAAGAGAAAACAGATATTACGCCTGCCTAACTCAATTACTCACCACAAAAGAGTGGATATAATGATGACTGTAGTGTGGATACAAGTAGTCGTTAAATGAAAACTGAAAATATTCCTGTGTGGTTGTGAGGATGTGTACATAAGAGAGGATGGAAAAAGTTCACAATATAACTGACACTACCTCTGCTGTCTAAACTCAATCTCTTGTCTTAAGAACACATGTATTTTCTCACCTAAATTGGCCTTAAGGCCTTTTTCAAACTCTGGAACTGGCTATTTAAGCTGTGCTAGAGAAAGTTTGTTGTACAGTGGTACAAAACACCTTGACCTTGGCAAAACAGCAAATTGCTTCATCCGCAAGTATATTATGTGTTTAAAATATACACAAGCTAAATAAATTGTAGGACAATCATCAATGAAAACAAAATTTTCTTCCTCCTCCTCCTGTGTGTGTTTCTTTATGGTGTTGACTCCTAAGTCTTCAAAATTAACCTTAAATTCATAAACTGGCCTCTTCCACTCAGTCCAGCTAATAGAGAGACCACAAATGCAGAGTGGGTTTTTACCTTGACAGCCCCCTCAGCCTCCACAAACCAGCGGCGTAGCATTGCCTGGATCTGACCGTCCGTCAGCTCACTGTTGGCCGCTTGGATCTTCCTCTTCACCGTGTCCTCAAGCAGCAGACGCCGCAGACGCCAGTAGAAGAAGAGACGGGACGTCTGCCATTCCAGGATATCCTGAGAGAGACGACAGAAGGAAATGAGAAGCTGTTACCAAGTTTTAAATGTTAAATTATATTTAAATATATATATATATTTTTTTTAAGTTACTTTAAATGTGGACAACTTTTTTAATATGCCATACCATATGGGATGTCACACAGAGGCAGAGCTCATTAAAAAATATCAACTATGAGCTACTAATTAGAAAAAGCTTTTTATACAGTAATTGCAAATACTGTACATGATGTCAGGCTAAAAAGCAACTCACAGAATAAACTTAAGACGGACATAGAGATCAGTGCAGTTGATACTGGTCTGTAAGTATTTCCAGTCCATATTGTGTAAAAAACAAAACAAAAAAAAAACTCCAGGACTTCCATTCATCCGTGAAACGCCCTTCTGGTCATGTGAGGAAAGAGAGTGTGGATATATGTGCGTATGTGTGCGTGCGTATGTGTGCGCGCGCGCGCGTGTGTGTGTGTGTGTGTGAAAGATGGGACTTGGAAGGCACAGAAAGAGATGGGGCCGGCCCGAGGCTGCTCTGTGGTTGCTAAGGTGATTGACCAGGGTCATCAGAAGATAATTATGAGGACGAATCTCACAGCCTGGTGAGACCAAACATTATTCACCAGGCAGGTGCAGCAGCAGCAGCAGCAGCAGCTAGACTCACTCTCCCCTGTGGGCTTTTCAGGCTATTCACATGCTGCACATTCACACTGTAGCAAACACATGCACACAAGATAGCATTAGAAAAAACAGATAAAGCAAAGGGAGGAAAAGAAAGAGTTCTCACCGTGATAACGCCCTTCTCCTGCATGCGGCCTGGGGTGTCATGGAGGTCAGCAAACTGCACAGCCACCTGGTGGTAGATGGGCAGGAGAAACTCCTCGCGCTCCTTCAGCTTGGTCTCCAACTCTTTACGATCAGGGGGACTCAGCTCTGGAGTTCCTGTTGAGAGTTCAAAATAAAACCATTTTACATATCAGCCAGTCAAAACCAGAAACTGACAGCTGGATAGAAAGTATATGAAAATGAAACATCAATTAATGTTTCTAGGATTGGGGCATAGCCTGCAGGGACTGAGCTCAGATGCAACCTGCACATGGCAGACCTACATCCCTTATAGTTCAAAGTTCTGGATGTAGCTGTGAATTAACCTCTGCTAACAGCATTTTGTTGAGCCCCCCCCCCCCCCCCCCCCCCCAACCCTCTATTTGCTGTCGCTGAAGACTGATTTCTGTCAATTCCAATCTGTAAGCTCTCAAACCCCTCCCCAGTAAAAACCTTCCATTCCACCAGTTCGCCCAAAGCGCCAAACCCCACGTGGCATCAGACCACAGCTCCACTGAACCCCCCCACCCCGAGTAAAATCAATAGCCTGCTCAGGAGTGACAGGAGAGCTGATGATTGATCTGAGCAGGCTGTGATTGACACATCTCCCCAGGGACTGCAGAGAAGATGATACAATCAGCACCAAATAAAGAACAACAGTGAAAGCGCACATGCTCCATGCTCCATGCCCCCACCCCTCACCCCCCACCACCCCGATCTATTGCTCTTTACTAAAACAGGACGGCAATGGGAAAAGACCAACAAATGAGTGCAAAGCTGAAGGGGACAAAAAAACAAAAACAAATGACGACTTTTAATTAGAATTGAACTGGATGACTCACCCAATCTTTCGGCCAGGCCCATGTAGACCGGATCTACTCTCCTCATGGTCTTCACCAGGTCTTTCCTCCTAAACTTGATCTCCACTGTTCCCTCTGGTTCCAACACTCCTCCTCTGGAGACAAGAGTCATTCAATTGAACAAAGGCGCTTCGATACTGATGATTCCAAATTTGCCCTTTTGGTCGTCCAACTCACCGGCTGTCCTTGTCGGCGTACATCTCCATGTGCCGGGGGTTGATGGTGGGATCTATAACCACCCAGGAGCCTCCCCTCAGTTCAGCCTGTGGTGGAATATACACCAGCACCGGCTGCTTGTATTCCCTCAGGCCATCCACGATGTAGGCGCCGAACTTCAACACCTGGTCGTACATATCTAGGAGAGTAAAGATTTCAAATGAGATGCTGAAAAGGATTAATAAACCCAGATCGACTCTGCAACTGCCATGGAGGCAGAAGTACCTTTCATTCCTCCAGAAAAGCCCCTCCAGTTGGCGAACACGATGAGAGGCAGGCCTTCTCGGTTCAGGTCCTTAATGGCCTGGGCTGTTTTGAAAGCAGAATCTGGGAACCACACCTGGCCCGCCTGCTGGATGATCTAAATATACAAACCAGAAAATTAGCATCAATAAATCCGCAAATGTGTTGAATGCCAGATCAAATCATCCACGGCATCCTTACCTTTGCCTCCGAGTCCAAGTTGGCTGGATCTGCTGGGATTGACAGCTCCACTGATCTGGTTTCCACAGCAACAACTCCGGTAGGTATCCCACCCAGTCTGTGGGGAGAGAGAGGCCTTTCAGCGCTGACATCTACAAAATACCTCGACTACATTTTATAATGGCAAGGTAATTATCTGTGTCTGTAAACAGATTTATTTTTGGCAGCGTGTCATCTGGGTGCAGTGTGTTGTCTGGGCTCTTACCTGGCTCTGCCCACCACCACACTCTGAGCCCATGGCTGCATGATCTCCATGAAGGAGCCATGGTCAAAGAAACCACTCTGCTGGGAACCCTTGGGAGCTTTACACACACAGACGAGTGAGAGAAGTGAAGAGAGGTGAGACAGAGAAGGAAATGGAGTTAATTACTGCCACTTGGAAATGCAACAGAAAACATTCTTCCCCTTTCTGTACATTTTAAAGTTGCAAGCAGCCTGAGGTTGTGTATTTTTTTTTTTTTTTAACACTTTGAATGTGTAATCTTGGCAGCAACAATGATGGATGACTGTATGAGGAGGCTTGCTCAGCTCTTTTACTGCCTGTGCACCCAGAGAAACATGCCCAGCCTTGGAGGTTACCATTCAATTAAGCCTCGCCACTCATCACTACCAGAAACGTTGACTGGCTTCCCACATGGTCCACCAATCTCTTCGCTGTCCCTAGCTATAATTATACTGATGCTGAACCTGCTCAGTCCTGACCTGCACACTAAGACACGCTGCATCTATTGTGGCAGTGGGATGTTAAGCTTCACTGTTTTTTTCCCTCCTTGTTTCTTAATAGCTTCTCTGGTAATGAGCTAGTTCAACATTTAACCCAGAGCATATTAGGCTGAAAATGACAAATCTTTATGTTCACTTTAAATACCACATGCAAAAACATGAGTTATGACTGTATAAATGCTGATCGAGCATTTTATATGCAAATGATCAAAGGAGCAAATATCATAGTTACATCCTGAATACCATATAAGGCCATAAAATGTATTTTATCACAATTCATGATTTGATGTTTTTTGCTACCCCATTGTTAATTTTTTGGAATAAAGAGAGGCTTGAATGTACGGATTATCATTACTGATTGTCTTTAGTGATTAATATTGAACACTGTTAGAATGTTGAAAAAAATTGGACAGTTTTCTTTTCTAAAGAAAAGTACAAAATTCAAAGATGTTTAGTTCATGTCAACAAAACACAAAGAGAGAGAAAAGGTGAGCTTCATAAATGATAAAAGAGAAGCTCCTCACTCTGGCTGGGACGTCCTGCTAACATCCAGCGTGGGTCATAAGGAGCCTTGGTTGGAACAAACTCCACTGGTCGATCTATGGGATCTTTGGCACTGAGGATGGGCACTGGGCTGAATCTACACTGTGGAGAGAAATTTTATCCAGAAATAAAAAATAGGGTTAGAGGTAATAACTACAAACAGCTCTAAAAATGAGGACAAGTTAACTTAAATTAATTCAGGATGCAACATCTTATTAACCTTTGGCATGTAGGACAGCCACTGCAGGAGAGTGAAGACTCCCTCAAAGTCATCACAAACAGTAGAGTGGGTCACACCATTGTTGTGCATGATCTGAATGCCACCGAGCTGGTTGTTCGATGTGTACACTTCTCTGCCCAGCACCTGGAGTTGGACAAAACGACAAAGGTGTGGATTTCACATTAGAAAAAAGTATATGTTAACAATATTTTGCTCTGTTGTAGGTTTCGTGTTTAAACCTCACATTCGGCGGTAAACTGTTGCAGAGCAGGTCTTAAAATGCTTCAAAAGTGGAGCTACAGTTTTCTGTCCAATTGAATCATGTGAAGATTTTCCCTTTAAAACCCTCCTCCCTCTGGCCTCCAGTGGTGCCAGCAGAGTTAATCTGGTGTTCATGTTGTGCAAACTTGGCTGATAACAGGAGGTGTCGTCACCAGGGTTTCTGCTCTGTGGAGCTGTGGATCAATGAGCTCGTGCACAGACGCAGACGTGTCCGGTGACAGCGCAGACCCTGCATTACATGCCCGCGCTGCGTTGCTGTCAATACAGCCGATCAGCAGCCAGAAATCTCTTTATCACTGTGGTCACAGGTGGGTGCCACTATCTGCCATTCTTCCTGTGGGATTTTCTTAACAGACTGTGAATTAACAAATGCCCCATCTCATTTAAAATACTCAATTCACGTATAAGCGGTATCTGGCTCTGTGCTCCCTCTCGTTCCTTGCTGCTGATTTATTCTGAATACTCTGATAGAGGCTATTGTGCAATAGTGGCATAGAAGGTTGCAGGACAAATCTGCCTTCAAAACTGACTGTGTGCCAACCTGAAGCCATAAAACCTCACTCCCAGCCCACCCTATTTTCATAAGCAGCTTAGAACAGGTGGCAGGGCCCTGACATGGTTCCATAAAAATCAGAGAGGAGCTCAATCCCTACCCTCCGCTCTCACCTTTTCAGCCATCATTTACTTTCTTTATTACCATTACTGGTTATGTATCTGGCTACAAATCTAGGGCACTCTCCTAAAGCTGTCAGGAGAGCCGGCGGCCCCAAGAAACATTGCAATCACCTTGACATACACAAAACCTCGGCGCCCGCGGCCATCGCCGGGCGGCTTCATTAAGATTCCACAGCAGAGAGGAGAGGATGGGATATAGGAGGAGGAACAGAGGGAGATGACTGGGAGGATGAAAACGAAGGGCCAACTGGATGTAACAGCTCACTGGGGTATTTGCACTAGTAGTTACTACCCAGTCCCCATGAAAATATAAGAGCTTTCCAGCAGCTAATGAAATGATGATCTCTGGGTGGCAGCCTCCTGCTCTCCATTAAGTTTCAGTTAATAGCCAGGAAACCACATGATAAACGAGCAGGGGGAAAAAACAGCCCACTTTTTGCCTGTGCTGCTGGTGAAATCAGTATGATTTAAAAAAAGAAAGAAAGAAAAAAAAAACTCCACGGGATTCAGTCTATTGCAATACATCACCCACACATTGTAGACACTTGTCAAAAACCGTTACTACCAGTCTAATCGCACAAATGCAGCTAAACAGTGAGGCCATCTAAAAACAATTGAGCCTCCACTGAATAGCGATGCCATTATTGCACCATTTACATGATTTGTCATGTTGCAATCCGTCATGTAATTTGAAATGGAGTCATCTTAATTCACTGACAAGGACAGAGAATGGAAAGCAAGAAAAACAGGGGGTAGTGGAGTGTGCAGACCAATGCACGCACACACACACACAAATCAGAAAACAATTTACCTCAGCAAAACTTCATTTTGATTAAAAACAAATGATATGGGTGTCCTGCATTGCAGCCTCCGGCATGTCACTCTATTTCTATGCAAATACAACTTCATGGTTCACTTTCAATTATTCCACTATGAGTGGCAGGCGGGCCTGTCGCTGGGATCGGGAAAGCGAGCCAAGCAGAGGAGACAGCGAGGCAGGGGGAGGCCGGGTCGCCCGGTTGGAACAAGAACCAAAATCACAGGACATTATTTCTAATTTCTTTTCTTTGCCAAATAAACACACATAATTCTCCGCTCATTTCCTATATCAGAGTCTTCGGTTTCTGCAAAAAACAATTTACAACACACACATAGCTCCTTTCCAGATCTGTTTGCCCTTCCTCTCATATTAGCTGAAAAAAAATTAATAGCCAACTAATGAATATTTATAGTGAATTCCTCATTAAAATGCAGGCACATCAATTGTGTGAATTTAGGGACGATTCATTTGGTGCTCATTCAGTGTCACGGGAGGAGCGCTGTGCAGAGAAACACAACAGCAATTTAAACACTAGACATTTACTCATTTATAGATAATATATGTAGATAATTTTACCTTGTTGAGAGCTCCAGCTCCAGTCAGAATAATGTGAGAGTTGTCCACTTGGATGGTTCGCTGTCCGAGCCTCACCAGATAGGCCCCGATTCCTATGGCTCGACATGTGACCTATAGGGCAAGATAATTATATTTATCTCTATGTGACAAGATGCAGGTCTTTGTTCTTGGATGATCAGATGTGCGGGGCTGAAAGCTTAGAGAGGCGTCACATGTATGAGTGTGTGTTTTCAGGACACAAATCTGCCCACTTCAGCCTCACCAGGTTCATGGTGATGATTTCCTCATAAGCCAGAGACGATTCTCCAGCGATCATCCCAGACCCCTTCAGATTCTCCACACCAAGCCCCTCATCCTTCCCAATGATGTCAGTGATCTTGTACCTGCATGACAACACATACATTTATTTAAAGCCAGAAATTACCCCTCAGTAGTTTACCTCTGTTGCACTCTAATCTGTGTCATATGGCCGATGCCAGAGCGGCTTCCAATTTCATTTCCTCACGTAAAAAGTAAGGGTGTTAATCTGTAATAATAAAAAAACATGACGTACCTGGATTCTCCCTCATCCTCCACATGTTCGCAATGCACAGAGTTCAGGGCTGAAACCTTTTTGTAATCCTGAGGTGTGAGGTAGAGATACTTGAAACCCTGCGAGGGAATACAGCAATGACTGCGCTTAGTAATGACAGACAATGATGCATACTCAGAAAACAAAAAGTCTCATCTTTTGTAAAGCAAGAAAAGAAAAGATGGAACAAAATAAAACAGAGATGGCAATGGCATAATAAAGAAATTCACAAATACAGTCCTACAAATACAAATAACAAACAGCTTCTAGGTGAATCTCTGACGTAAAAACAAAATACTTTTGTTTTTGAAATAAATAAAATGAGTTACTGAACGTTTGTTTGTACATTTAACCACTATGTTACGTTTGAGACTCTGCTGGCTGACCTTGTATGGGTCTACTGGATCTTGCCAAGCCACATGGAACATGTGTCTGATTTCCTCCGCCAGTCCGATGCGGGCGCCACTGTTGGCTGCGATATAGATCCGAGGAATGCCGCTCTCTCTCGCCATCTCCGAGGCTCGCAGGAACAGTACGTCCTCCTGGGGCCCAAAAGAGCCTATCTTGTGTGTGATGTCGTTGCTTATGACGATGATCTCGCGTCCCGCTGGATACTCTGGAGTTCGCAGGGTCATCCTCCAAGCCACCATGCCAATCTTGACAGACAGAGCAGAGGCGCTTTTGCATGAGGAATGCTAAAAATCTATATGTGTTGGACCATTTTTATGATTTTGAGGGTAAATGTTGTTTTTTTAAACGTTGTAGCTGGTAATAAGATCTTCAACATGTCTCTCAGTATCTTATCACAGATGTTAAAAGAATCACTAGAAATAAGTATTGTTTTTCTGCACATTCAATGATGCATCAATTTTCCCACTCAGCAATAAAGTACCAGACAAGCACTCAAGAACACAGTCAAAGAAACACAGAGACACCTACAGAGTAAAAATGAAATTGCACATTTTGAAAGAGGAGGTGGGTAGATAAAGAAAAAGGTCATGTCAAACTGAGTGTTATTTAAAAACACATTTTTTTTAATCTGTATTCATGTGTCAGACTAACAGGACTGACCTCGTTGCCTCCTGGCAGACGGTTCATCTGCACCAGCTGACCCTGGGCATCCAGAACCAGCTCTGTGAAGGTGAGCAGCTCAGAAGGAAGAGGGCACTTGGGTAAGTTGGCGTATGCCTGGGTTGAGTGCCACAGCTTTTTCAGAGCCTAGGAAAAAATGAAAAAGTCAGAATGAAATGATGAATTGTTCAGTAATTATTTCATTTCATTTCATTTTATTATTCGTTCCAATCCTAGGATCAGAAAGGAGCAGGATGAAGAAAATGTATAATACCTGCCCCTTTCTTAAAACAAAAGAACATTTACATCAGATGAAATGACAGTTTACAACCAACAATATACAAGGAAAAAATACATTATTATAAGCATAAGTCTAACATAATAGTCAAATAGTTTTGTTTGGTTTTTCCTAGCCATACCTGTCTGAACATTTCTGGAAAGTCATAGACATAGGTGGTGCCCAGTGACTGCGCCTGGAAGCGCTTCGACTGCAGCAGGTCCTTGGTGACGTAGGGTGTGTTGATGAGCATGCCATGCAGTGGACCCTGCTTGTCTCCATATGCTTGGAACATGATCTGTACAAAGACGAAGAAGAGAGAGTCACTTTCTAGATATTCTGAGCTCTTTAACAACCTTGGGATTACCGTAAAGAAAGTTCATGATTGTGAGCATGGACATGATTTCCACTGATGTGATGAAACACATGACAATCCCCTGTTGTGTACACAATCACATAGACATGCATAGAGCATCACACTGCACTGTTTTAATGCAGGAGATGCAGCTGGTTCTTTCACAACCATGTAGGTAATACTTCATATTCACTATTATGAACCGTTCAAAGCGACCACCCGGCAAAATGAATGATAAAATGATATATGCAATGTTGAATAACACCTTTTCAACATTCAGTTCATTACTGAATGAATGGCAGTGACTATGAAGGGATGGATGGTTGAGGTATAACTTACCTGATCAGCTGTGAGAAGAAAAGTATTACTGAGGGAATTGTCCAATAGGCAAAGGGTATGACACCATACTGGATCTCTACTTCACATCAGTAAACGTTATAGCTAGGAATTTAATATTCTACTGTATAAAAATGACAAACTCCATCTTTAATTTTACAAGGGATTCAGGCAGACTTCACTGTGTAAACTGAGTTTTCCAGGATGGAGCTGAAGCCCTTTGCCTGCAACTGGACAATATGTAGATGAGATGGAAGATGTATGAGTGCCCCACCTGTCGGTCTTTGGGCCCCACCTGTCCCGTTCGGGAATCGGTGACCTCCTTGTACAAGCTGATATCCAGGTAGTAGCCTGATTCATTGGTAAGAAAGAGGCGGATGGGGATTTGCTTCCCTGTCGGAGTCAGGCGGATGTTAATTTTCAGTTCGGCCTGCAGGACACGCAGCTTCCACAGGCGGCTGCCGTAGCGCATCACCATGGAGCGCACAGACTCCTCAATCTGAAGTAGGCAGAAGAATCAATTTGTGAATAAAATGTAAGCTGTGGTCAGTTTTTGAGATGTGCATGTGTAGGGGTAATTTCAGAAACCTTCGATGGGTCCATGATGACTGTTGGGACAAAGTTGAGGAAGATGTGGTTGCAGTCGGTCCGCACGGTTGTGTTGTTGAAAGCCACCTCCAGTTCATCCATGGCTTCAAGCAGCAAACGCTCTGCCTCATTGTGAAGGTACTCAAACGAGGCCTCCTAGTGAAGGAACAGCGTAAACAAAAGATCTATCAACAAGGGCAATCCGAAAGCTTTACAATGTCAACAAAGTGCAATTTTACTGTCAATCAATATTAAATCAAAATGTTGACTGCTTGTTAAAAATTCCTTGGTCTCACCTTTGTAACCAGATCAGAGTGGCGGATAATGGCTCGCACAAAGAAACGGTAGTCCGTAACCTCAGTGCCCACCTCTACGCGGGCTGCACCCAGGTACAGGTGCATCTTGTGGTTGGCACATGGGATGGCGGTCAGAGCGAAGTTGCGCATGCGGTTGAGCTCCAGCTGAAAAGCTAGTGCCGGCTCCAGATGACGATAGATCCTGTCCTCCTCAAACTATTAAAACAAAAGGACACAATCACAAACAGCTACGCTACCCTGCGATGTTCTTCAAAATGGGTTTTCTCACAGACTTTCTTGAAGATTTTTTTTTCTAAGACAGGCTTCCATGCCATCATCTTTTCCATTAACAGAAGTAGTTCAAATTGGCAATTTCAGGAGCATTCAGTTGATACAAGAGCAGAGAGATGCCTGTGAGCCACACACTGTATTAAAGTAAATGAAATCATGGGCAATCTTGATCTGTGAGAGCTGCTAATGGGTGTCATTTCTCTTAAATGGGAGAAATAATTAGAGTTCATTACTTTAATGAGTTTTGGTGGTGTCATTGTAGTGAAACTATTGGGGGTAACGGAGAGGAAGAGACATCACTGATTGTGACGGAGGCAAATTCAACATTGCCAAGGGGATGGAAAGTTGTTTCTTAGACAACAACATGGTTAATCTGGTCCCACAGCTTAAGGAAAATCCATCAATCTCTGGCATCTTGAAATGTGTGTGTTTATTTATGTAAAAGCATGCACATCCCTCCATCTTTCTATAACAGAGCTAACTTGTGTATGGCTCAACACCAATTTGGCCAATAGAAAAATGTTTTTTGAGTTGAGAGTGAAGTGATTTGACACGTCGTGGTTTGATACGCACCTTGTCTCTGGCACGGAATGTGAAAAATTTGGGGAATTCTCTCTGTGTGGACGACAGTGAGACAGAAAACAGAAAGAAATCAAAAATATTTCCACAACACAAACCTTAGTTGCCAACAATACAGTTTACAGATAAGAATAATAAATCAGTTAGAACACACAGCAGGTGGAAATAAGCTATTCTGAGCTTTGCTTAAATTGCTACAGGAATAAGTATGGAGTATTAGCAGTGATGATCAGGACCTTACTCAACATGCAGTGGGCCCTAATCGCCTTTACTGCTGGAATCACTGTGTATTCACTCACATAATAATGCCGATACGCTACACACATAAAGAACCACTCACTATGCTAATGAATAAAACATTTCCTTCTTTTCCAGAGGCATCTGATCCTCTGAATAATGCCCGGTAGCCCTGCTTGACGTTATCAGATGAAGTGTCCCACTTGCCCAAACAATGCCAGACCGATTGGAGATGCTCTCATCAACTCACAGCCTACATGATAACAAGAACTACAATGGCGCACACATACACTAGGCAACTCCACAGCCATGGTTTGACACTGATTACACATACCCAATATAGTGAACAGTGAAAAGAAAGAAAAAAAAAACATTTTGGTGAACGGTGCAAACTACTAAAAAAAACAGCCCTTTATGTAACAAGGGCCACATAATGATGGTGACACCGGTTAGCGTGATTTACTCTCATCAGAGACTGTGTTACCATCAAAAGACAAATCAAAGCCTATTGTCTAAATGACAGCGAAAGAACAGAGAATTTATCAGAATCTAATCCTGGCCTAAGTCCCTATCATTATCGCTTTCACCCAGATGTCAGTATGTGTTCTGTTTATACTGGGTCAAACCTATACAGATAAATGGTTTTTTGGTTTAGTGCAACACAATCAGCAGGGGATATCACAAAAGTGCCATGATTGGGGATTCACTTCTTGTATGGCTGTCTATGCTAAGAATGTGCGCCCACATTACAGAAAAATTATAAAAAAATCAATGCAGTGATTACATTTGTAAGGCTTTGGTGACATTAAACCGTTTATAATATGGGACAATATGGGTTTCCTTTATTGACGCTAGAACAAAGAGTTGAGTAAGCATCAATGATCTGACTGGCAGTAAATTTAAATGGCACTTTCCTCAGTTGGGCCTATTTGAACTATGTCTATGATAGGAAATGTAGTGATACTAGTGATACTTGTCCAGGAAACTAAATCAAAGAGCCACCTGTCCTTATTTCCTTTGTTTTCCTCTACTTACATGAAACCTTTGGTCCACCTCACAGTTGACTTGCTTCCTGAAATCCTGTCATCATAAATGCAGCAAAAGCAAAGCATGCAGGAAGAGATACAGAGACAAACAGGAGAATGAGCTAAATTTCAAACGCAAATTATTACAATTACCACAGTGACGTCATTCCATACAAAACATGCTCATATAGTATTAGTAATTACAAAAGGTTCATTTACAACATTTTGATACATGCTATTCAGAATTACTTGAGTAGGTGTCATGCACGGCAGTAAACTGTGAAGACAGGAAGCTGAGCTGGTAAATGGTAAATGATGCTTCACCTTCTGAGCCACGAGGAAAGTCAGTCTTCGGATGCCGTGTTCAAACAGCAGCGATTTCTGGGATTGATAACAAAGTGAAACGTCAACAACTTTCCTAATATCTTAAACATTTAAATCTCTCTTATGGTAGACATTTCCCACCTTTGACTGAGTAAACTCCCGGAACATGGCTGCCAGGCCATCGTCATCAATGTCGCTGTCTGTTTTTATAGCCACATTCAGGATATGGATAGGCTCCTCCTGGGCATTCTGGACGACAAAGCAAATAAGACATTTCATTCCAAGATACACGGCCACACAGGTCAACGACCAGACTGTGACTATCACAGGTCTGCTCTCATCACCTTGTTGTCCTCTTCACCGTACAGGACAGGATTACCTCCCTCTGGGAAGGTTGGACTTGGGGGAGGAGAGTCAGAGAAGCAGCTCAACACGTCCGGTATGTTCCTATAAAAAGAATGGAAAAATCACACGTGCCATTAATCACACTTGTGACATTATCTTCAGCTGAAAACAAGACCTGTTCAAGTTAAGATCTATTATTATTATTATTATACAAAGGACTGACCTGGTGAACTCTTGGAAGGAGCGGAAAGATACCATGGCTCCCATACGCTGACAAGGGGGTGTAAAAGATGTGTCAAGCAGAACATCACTCACGCTGGCTACATGCACCATGCCGTAGTGGTTCAGGTTGGATGAGAATGACATCCTAAGGTGTTGACAGGGAGAGTGTTATTATAGGATTGTACCACATCACTACATTGAGTTTATAAAGTAGTCCCCATCCACCTTTAAGAGCCTCACAACAGTTTTAATCCCTTTGATTTTCCAGTTTGATCATAAAAACAGTTCAATGTCTCATGTGTTACAGGCAGGGAAGAAAAACTGAATGAGGCAGTAACGAAGTTCCACCATGACAAGTGAAAGCAGCTCTCCAGCTGCTGTCATTTTGTTTTTATTGATAGGTCATATGGGTTAGTTGAATTAAAACCAAGAAATTATTCCTTTCACAGGAACAAGGAAACTTAACCAGGAAGACCCATTGAAGGATTCACACAAAGATTTCATTTTTGTTGGTTGTTAGTCCTCAGGATTGTAAGAGGCCATCCCAAAGAGATGCACCGATTTTGAAAACACTTTAAGAGGTTTCAAGTCAAACCTGTCCACAGTTTCCGACTCTGAGACATTTTTCTTCTCGGCATTATCATCCTTAGGTTTACTATCTTGTGTTTTAAGGTCCTGGGCTTTAGTTTTAGTGTCCATGGCTCTTACAGTGTCCAGGATCGGAGCAGACATTCTCCTGGCAGGACAGTCACAGGTTTCATTTCAGGACAGGTGCACTTGTGCGCAACATTTTTTTTTTCCAAATAACTCACATTACATCACAAATTATCCCAAAACTACTAAACAGTAGTTAAGAATGTCACACTCTTTCTCTCACACACACATACAGACACACAGACTGAAATGTTTGACACATAGGCTAAGTGCCAAAGGCCATGCTGTTGTCAGTTACATTAGGAAACGTTGTACTTATCGACGACCAGACGACTGTCGAGTGGCAAAACCAGTTTCATTTTGGGAAATTTAACAAGCACCAACAGTTACAACATAACCAAAAGAAGAACTTGTTGACTTAAATCACCAGCAGAATTAATGTGTAGATGAATTACTGCTTTGTCCATGCAGCTAGCTAGTCTACAGTCACTAACTAGAATTCTACGCAATCAAAAGAATGTTTACAATACCTGTTTAGAGTGGGGATGTTCCCTCTGCAATCAAACAACATTGATTACTAAGTGGTTAGTGGCAGGCATCAGGAGAGGAAGACAGTCAAGGTGCAACAATGTGTGTGTGCCTATGTGAGTATGTGTATGTGTGTGTGTGTGTGTGTGTGTGTGTGTGTGTGTGTGGGTATAAAGTAAATGAAAATGTCTTTCTAGCAACAAACACATATTTCACTTCCTGACTGCTCCCTTTACAACATGCACCCTGAGATCCTAAAAACCTCCTTGTCCTGAGTTAAACTCTGAACAAAGGCCAAGGATCATCACTCTGAATGTGAAGGTTAATTCAGGCACATTAAATCACAAGCATGCAATGAGATGAGTGTGTAATGGCATTCACAGCGTTTCTACCACTAACTGCAAAAGGAAGCCAAATCCATCAGAGCCCCCCACACACACACACACAAAATAAATAAATAAAAATAAACACAAGCACTGCAAAGCAAAACAAGCAAATTCCACAGACACGGACAAACATTCACTCACAGACAAACCGAAAAACAGTCACACAGGTTGGATGCAGGATATGAGTGCAACAGAAATGCCACTGTACTGTGTTGGCTATAGGCTTTTTTTTTTTCTTCAAAATGCTAAGCATGGACATCAAAAATCCAAAGTTTGTCTCTGGCTTCTCTCTTGATCGTAAAGTTCAATACGACAGAAGATTTTCTTTCTCTTCCACAGCTTAAGAGAGGCGAGCGACTGATACGAGACTCTCAAGGCTCGGAGCTTTGCTGCTCATGGCACTCACACTTTTGACAAACCTACAAGAAGTATTTTCAGGAAAAGTCTTGCAAAATATCTTCTTTTGCACATGAGGAGCTTTTTACATGGACAGCAACGATGAACAATGACAGAGCCAGGAAGGTGGGAGAGGAACCGTGGCACCATGGAGGACTTCATGACTGCAGACTTTACACTGTGCTTTGAGTAGCCACCTATATTACAAAGACCTAGACATTGGAATAATGCAGTTGTCTATGAAAAATTGGCAGATACTAGAATGGATAAAGCAGAGGTCATTTAAGATAGCTGCAGGTGCTAACACTGAAGATATACAAGTGTATCATAATAAAATTAGAATATCATGGAAAAGTCCATATCCAGTAATTCAAGTCAAATAGCCCCAACCAAGTATTGGATGTACAGATAGACATACTTTTCAGAAGGTCTTGTTTCATTGTTTCATCCTGTGTGTAATCGATCTATATAATGTATTGGTTTCACTTTTTGAATTGAATTACAGACTAAATAAACTTTTCCGTGATATTCTAATTTATTGAAATGCACCTGCATACTGATACCAAATTCATTGTGGTGCCAGCATCAAATTCTCCATATTTAAAGTCCAATTCTCCACTGAATCCGGTCCACAGTGCCATTTTGGGGGTGGGGGTAGATGCAGTATGGAAGGTGATGCACAGCACATGAGCCGAACGGGCATTTTGTGTGTGTGTGTGTATGTGTGATACCTGTTGGGATGTGAGGTAGGGAGCATGAACTGGAACTCTACTATGCAGGTGTTGTCCTTAAGCTGTCGATGCTGAACGCTGTTGAGCTCGTAGGCAATGTATGCCCTGCGCACATAGACCTGCAATTATTAGAGAGGAAGCCGCAGAAAATAAAAGTCAGAGATGTGAAATGACTGTTAATCACCACTAGTGATGTAAAACTAACTTTATTTGTAGACCGTCATTATTAGTCTCACCTCTAGGGCTGCCATCCTGACGACCTGATTGCTGTGGTAGAAGAAGTTGGGCAGAACATCGAAGATAGACGTCTCCGAAAGGATCAGTTTCTAGAAAAAAAAAAGAAAGATAATTGGCCATTGCTTTTCAAAATGTTTGACTATGCTGACAACCTCTTGTCACGTCCTTTATTACTGACCTGCAGATTCTCGATGCAGAATTGGTGTCCATACATGTCAATGGCAGAGAGGAAGATGGACTCCACCTGGTTGTGTCGTAGCTCATAGGAGGGAAGGTGGGAAGCTATCAATACCTAGGTACGGGGAATGAATGCAGAAGGACCTTGAGGTGCAATATTCCAAACTGTATTTCATTATACTATATCCATTACATTTTGTGACAGTCTCTTCCTGTACAGTTTTTTAGGTGCCTGACTGATCTATAAATTTAATTTTGGTGAATGTTTGTTTCCTCCTCTTAAAAAACATCAATGTCTCCTCACTGCCATAGTGGAGACTAGTGGACAGCGACATCTGGTGGAGAAATTCTCACCATGGCTGATGGAGAAAAGCAGACATTCAATAATATGTGCTCCCTATCAAATCCACCTCTTCATACTCAATTGAAGAAGAGCTTTAAACACATCGGAAGCGTTTATATTCTTCTGCTTTCAAGTTCATATTCTCTCTGCATTTCTATCATGTGATATACTTTTCAGTCATTACTACTAAAGCAAACCAAATGAAAGTTTAATTACTACTATTTAACCGTTTCAATGGAATTTTGAATCAATTTATCAGTAAAAAATGATGACTAAATATCTGACCTGTCGAGCACGCAGGGCCACCTTGGCATTGGTTGTCTTGCTGAGTTGGGTCAGCTCAGTCAAAATGGCCATCAGCTCATCTGTCAGTGTGGGATCACGGCCACAAAGTTGGTCCTAAACACAGGAGATTGCAACATTACTAATTTGACATCCCAAACACTTAACTTGAGTTCAACAGAATGATCTAAACACTTAGAAATAATGTTCTATCTACAGCATGAATCACCTCTTTCCCATAAACACAAGAAACTACATTCATTACATTGGAATGGATTTACAAGAGCATAATAAGCAACTAATAACTGACTGCATCTTTTATTCAACATGTTATACACACGCACAAACACACATTGTTCAAGCGGGTCAGTTTACTTTAACAAGCGGAACTTTAATTCCCTGTAACAAAGGAGACTTACAATCAGCATTGTAACCAGCAGGTTCTTCTTGGTGACTTGGGCATGGGAGAAGATGTAGTTGAGCACATTGGCCATGTCGCCTTTGTTTTCCTCACGCAGGGCAAACACACATTTGTCATAGTGTCCTGTTGAGAAGCCAGCACATGTCAGCTGTAAGCTGCGGTCACAGATTAGTTTACTGTGAAAGAGCTCCACCAAAAGGAGAGAATGAGTAAACGCAACTCTTCTGATAAACACAGGAGCACAAGCAGAGGTTAAAAACCAACGCTTACCCCTGCGTGTTCAAACATGTCACCACAATGAAACTTTGAAACCAGTACAGCAGTGTGTTGCTCCTGTTCCTCACCATTCTGAAACTGGATCTCTACTTTCAGGTACTGTCTGAGCAGGTCCATTACCACTGCCTTCATGTGACCTCGGATGCCACTACGATACCTGTAGCAGAGAAAAACAGTCTGGTCTGACACAGGGAAGACAGCAGAACTGACAATACAAGTCTGAGGAACAGGAAAACTGTGACTAAACAACTAATATATAACGTGTGCTTGTGCAATCTGTCACTTTTACTAACAAGACACAATCCATGACCACTATGTCAAACATTTCTTCATGTCGAGAGATCAAGTATGACACTCACTTCTGCACCAGCTGAACAATGCTTTGTGTGTTCATAAAGAAGACTTCTCTCTCTGACTTCTTGTTAAGAGTAGCAGCATGGCTGTCCAGGATGTTTGCAATCTGGAAACAAAGGAGATAAACCACATAAGCATTTAATCCCCACAACAGTGGAGACTCATAAATACATTATAATCCCTGTAGCACTGGTTATTAGTTCGCTTGGTCACAATATATCCACACTGTGCACAGGATCAACAACAGACAGCGTGAGCTCTAATTTGGGTGTGAAATTGGTTATAAAAACTACTTGTATATCATTAGGTGTGTGACAGCCACGTTTCACTATGACACTAATTATTGCACTGAGCTGTTTGCTTGTGATAACCTATGCAGGAATATCCCATTCATAAGTATCGGATGTCTCACAACACAAGTAATACCAAATCTAAAGCAGTGTAAATACATTGTTTCTCATTACAGATGTTTAAACATTACACAATCACCCCACATTCACAGACAAGCAGACAGACAGACAGTGTTGTTAAAGCATTTGCACGTTACCCTTTTACTGACACATGCAGTTCCTCAGATGACTATTTTGAAATCCTTTGTTTGCACAAGAAACTGTCCAAAAGTCATGTAGGGTGACACAGTGTTTCTCTACAGACTAGAAAACCCCAATCCATCTGGGTACTATTGAGAAACACTGACAAAGTAACAGCTATTTTACTTCAAAAGGAAGTTAGCAGTGGTAAACATTTACACTTTTTCTCCACATGTTTTCACAGGTTGAATGTTGCAGCATCAGAAATGCACTACATGATCAATCACTCTGTCCTGGGTTACTATTATGATTCCTGGCACATACATAACAACATTAAGCTACGTGACAGGTGCTTTACTGATAAGGTACTTTTGTGTGGGAATAGTTAGCATAGCGTGTGCACTGTTGTATGGTCACCTGCTGGCTGGGGAACTGGCAGAGCACAGACGTGATGTTGCTGGCATACTGAGCCATCTCCTTCTTGATGGCCTTCTCCACAGCGGGGGGGATGCGGCCTGACACGCTAGTCATGATGTCTTGTAGCTCCAGCAGCGGCAAAGAGGGGTCGCGCATGGTTTTCATCAGCCGCTCCACCCACTCTTTCAACTGGAGAAGACACAGAGAGGACTGTTTATTTATTTATTCGTTACATGGATACCCATGAGCTGATGTCGAGACAACCAGCAACCAGTCTTCCTGGGGTCCATAATCATATAAATTGTCACATAATACGGTGAAGATTAAAATAGAAAGAATACAAAATAACAACAGGCAAGAAGATAACAACAATAAAAATAATAGAAAGGACAATTATTCAAATAAAGTAATTTGATAATTTTTAAAACAGCTCTTTCCTTGTGTGAATGTGTAGTGTGAATGTCTTCTGGAAGTTGATTCCATGAACTTATGGCCCTATACAAAACTGTTGTTTCTTTTGAGAAGCTGGAATTTGGATGAATTAAAGTCATGTACCGATAGCTTGCTCTCCTAGTAGGATTCTACTGTATATGTAAGACATTACTTAAAGTTTGGGGAGTGTTGATGTCATTGAGTACTTGGGTGTGTATGAATTCCCACCTTGCCACTGAAGAAAGGCTCAGGAAGACAGAAACCGTTCATGATGTGAACGAGGTGGTCGAGCGTGTTGTGGAAGACGCGGTGTAGCTTCTCCCCTCTCAGCGCTACCGCCTGGATAGTAGGCAAGGCCCCCGTGTGCAGCTCTGCCTACAAGACAAATGTAAATTCTTGTAATACATTTTTTTTTACAACAGTGCTACACTTGTACTGTTGTTTTATACACAGGCACTGTAAATGCTCTGAATACTGACAAGCTACTACCTCTGCATTCAAGTGGAGAAAAAAAAAACGCAGCTATTGAATTGTATTTGTACATGAAAGAAATCCAAAATGTTTGATCTTCTGTGAGTAGTTACCTAAGCAGTTCTGACACGTTCACCACAAGTGGGCTCCTTCTACACCTTAAAGCTGCCTCCTGACATTAGCTTGTTTCAGATACTTATACAGACACCTTTTCCCTTCAGATTACTGAGACTTCCTCTTTGTTGGCAGCCTCAATTTCCTGGCTCATTGATGTTTTGACTTCATGAAGTTACTTGCACACAGGCAAACAATAGATACACAAGGCTCAGAGTAAATAGAGAGCAGCTGTTGTGAATGAAAATATAGACCTCTGTCATTTTGACAGTTGGCTCCTTTTGTAATAGAGGGTGTCCTCACTTGCTGAACTGATTTTATGATCAAACAAAGAAACAGTACGCGTCAGCTATGACTTTGTAGCAGAGATACTGAGGATCTCAAACTGATGCAATCCACACTGTACCATACCATCATATCACCACATAAAGTGACGTTACCTGTTGCACTCTGCTTGGGTCATCCAGTTGCAGCTTGGCAATGACACAGCCTGGCTCCAGTGCAGCTCCAGTCCTCTTCACATAGTGGATACAACCAGATTCTGCAGCTGTCAGGGTCATTACCATCTTCATCACCTGGAAATCAAAAACCATCAAGAGTTTACATCTTGAATCATTGAAAGAAAACAAAAACTTGCTCGAGTGGACAGCAAGCGTATAAGCAGTGGACACTGTACCTCTATCTCAGCGTAGCACTGGCCAGAGAACACATGCCCTCCATCCTCCACGGTGTACTGAATGATTTTTCCCGCTGATGGAGAACGCAGTAACGACGGATCATTCTCCTTTTCAAAAACACACGTCTTGTTTCCAATTGTGATGCGATACCTGATGTGAAAAACAAGAGACTTTAGACGTTTTTTACAAACTCGCAAAGGTTGTGCCATTTCTTTGTTTTTATTAAGTCATTCTCATTCTGTAAGCTAAATTAAATGATCCTTTCATTATTGGCTTCATTTTCTCTTACCTGTCCACCTCCTCCTTCATGTAGGTAGTGTAGCTGCTGCCATCGTAGGACAGCAGAAGACCTCCGTCACTGAGCCGATGGACGTCGACCTCAGCTGAGGAGTTGTTCATGATGACCACGTAGGAGTTAGGAGACTGACGCGTCACGGTCAGGACGTACTTGGTACCTTCGTAGATCAACTCCACATCCACTGTATTGAGTAGTGTGTGCGCTGGCAGCACCTGGCCCCTAGTTACAGAGAGGACAATGTCTCATATTTTCTATTCAAACAATTCATATGTTTTTCTCCCATTCTTGACGTTGATCACTATGACGTGCCGTATCTATTACCTTTCCAGAGAGTGCAGGAAATTGGACACACTGTTTCTTAGATTTACATCTGCCACATGAAGAGCCCCGCTCACAATTCCCAGCATGGTGTCGGGACGCTCCGCCTGTAAACAACATACACTTGTGAATTCAAACTACGTAGGATGTACCTCAAGGTTTTTATTATTGCCTGACTCTGAACTCTTGAGTGCAGTGTGATTTTAGAACTTGTGATATAATATTGCACTTACTCATTAAAGAGCATCTCTACGTACCTGCATCTTCTCTGAGATGAGCCTGTCCAGCCAGCCTGTGTCGATGCTGTTGTGCTGAAAGCTTTCAGTCTCCAGCAGCTTAATGAGGTATTCCACTGTGGTCCTGAAGTCTCCTCTGATCGACAGCTCTTTCAGAGCCACCACCATGTTGCTAGAAAAAGACATAAAGCTGCATGTAGAACTGAACTGAAATGGACTCATGCTCATGTTAATGTGGATGTACTGGCGGTGATGCTTTTGGATGTACTCACGAGATGGCTTCTTCACGATTCTCTCCCCAAGAGAAGCAGTGTCCAAACTGGGAGTCAGCGAACTCGTGCAGACCTCCAGCTGCTGCGACACTGAAGTAGCCCCACACATTTTTATTGCTGCGGAAATTCAGCTCTTGCACTGTTCCAGAGCTCGGCTTGAAACCCTGCAATCAGACACGAACACCACATTTCTTCTTCAATAAGGCTGACCAAAAACCGTTAATTTAACTCGAAGGAAAACTTGAAAAAAGAAAGGAAAAATGTATTTGAAAGCCACCTATATTTAAGGTTAGTCCAATAGACTACATGTAAAAATTGACAAAATAAAAGGTAACAAAACCACAACAGAAGTGAGTCTTTGAGTGACCTTTAGCTGTGAATGTTTTGTATACCAGGAGGGACTGAAGCATACCTCATCGGGATTTTCACTGGTGATACGTGCTGCAATGACATGGCCCCGTGGGGAGGGGGCAGTTGACAGACCCTCAAAGTCAATGAGTGAGTCACCCCATGGCTGGACCCCATAAAGCATCCTGATGTCTTTGATCCGGTGTAGAGGAATACCCATAGCAATCTGACAGAGGGCAGGAGTATTAGGACGACATAAGTGCTTGATCTTACATTGATCAAAAACTCACTGATCCGGCTTAAAAAACTAATTACAGAAACACACTGTACATCGATTGTGAATGTATATGCTTGGAATGGACCACCACATAGATTTTCTCTGGCATCCTTATCTAAATGTTGTCAATATTGTGTCAGCTCAGTTCTCCAGACAACTAATAAACAACGTCTTGCTGACAGATTGCCCTATTATCGCCTGGAAAAAGACACCACGGCGTCCCGTGCCAGAATGTGGCACTCCCACAGCAGCGCCCAATCAGCTCCACAACACAGCTTTCCCAGCAGCGCTGCCCTTCAGCTTGACTGCCGCTGACCTATTTACACACAATCCTAAACACTGCAGAGCACACCACGTGACCTACTGTCGCTACAACCACTGGATCCTACTACACTGTATCTGCACGCTGCCTCCTTCTTTTACGGTCGTTCCCATGGAGACAGGGGGCCCCGGCTAGTGCTAGAGCGCTGAAGGCGGTGAAGCATACTAACTTTGTCTGCTCCTGGCTGGTCGCAAACCGCCTGTATTGAAAGTGATGGAAGGAGTGCACTATTGTTAGCAGTACTAGCAGCAGGATGAGTGGGACTGACCTGCAGCTGGGCGGCAGGCAGGTTGACATCAGCCACCATCTCAGTGCAGGGGTGTTCCACCTGCAGACGAGGGTTGAGCTCCAGGAAGTAGAAGCTGCCGTCCTGGCTGTAGAGGTACTCTACTGTACCAGCGCTGACGTACCCCACCATCTTAGCCAGCTTCACTGCACACTGAGAGGGGGAGAAAAGAGGGTCTTCTAATATCATGGCTGAATTTGTTGACTTTAGATCTCTGTTATGAAGTACTACAGGTGCATCTCAATAAATTAGAATATCATGGAAATGTCCATTTCCAGGAGGGTCAAGTCAAATAGCCCCGACCAAGTATTGAGTGAATATAGGTGGACATACATTTCAGGATGGCAACATTTCCATAATAAAAATGCTTTTTAAAATTAACTTTATTATTTTCTGATTTTTTGAGATCCTGAATTTTTGGTCTCTAAATAAATAAAGACATGAAATGTTTTATTCTGTGTAATGAATCTATATAATGTATTTGTTTTACTTTTTGAATTGAATTACTGACATAAATAAACTCTTTCATGATATTTCAATTTATAGAGATGCACCTGTACTACTTATTTCTGTAATTGCTCTGCTAGATGGGTTTTACCTTTTCCATGTCCTCAAACACATCAGAGGTGGCGATGGTAGCAGGAGCCTCCTCTATGATCTTCTGGTGTCGTCGTTGCACAGAACAATCTCTACCAAAGAGGGAAATGGCATTGCCATACTGATCAGCTAAGATCTGGACCTCCAAGTGGCGAGCATGCTTGGCAAGCTGCATGACAAAAATGGGCGATCCTGGAACTTCTGCCTGGACCTGGAGAGCCAAAGATGAAGTAAATCCATACAGTCAGGAAATGCACAAAAACCTATTGGAAATCTTCTCTCTAAATGTTCTTTTTGTTTCCTTTCTTATAGATTCCATTGATTCAATGTATTGTTTTTTTTTATCAATCTGTTATTGGGGCCTCCACTTGCCTGTCTGAAAAGGTTAGGCAAATCATCAGCTGAGTTGACTTTACGAATGCCTTTTCCTCCACCGCCCTCTGAGGCCTTCACCATGAGTGGGTAGCCGACCTTCTCAGCAGCCTGCAATGGAGAAACAAAACTTTTCAATATATATATATGTAAACACAGGATATACAAAGGCATAGAGAAACATTCATTTGACACTGCAAACTATGAGTTGGGTGACATGGATAATTGTTATGTATATAAAGTGCAAGTGCATTGTTATAATTTAATATGTTTATGTCAGAAATTCATGTAACACGAAGTATTTAAAAATCATAATTTAGCATATGTAGCATAGCAGTTAGCTACTTCGTTGGTTGAACAGCTCTGTAAATTTAAATTGTTAATGTACTTTATTTTGGTGTTTTTCTACAGTTTCACTCTGTGTGAGTGCAGCTAAGGCATCTTATTAAAGAGTATTACGAAGATGACTCCTGACTAGAGTTTGGCTTGCTGTTGAATCATGTCCCGCATGATGAGAACAGTATAGTGAAAAGACGATAATCCTACAAGCAAAGAGAGCTACGTGGCAGTAAACTGCATACAGATCCTGCATCATGTACAAAGAAGGTGAATCAGAGACCCCGGCAGCAGATAGCGGGGCCATCGCCGCTACAGCAGAAACTTTAAAGGATCTCAAGTCAGAGACTGGCTCAAGACATTCCAGTACATCGCAACAGTCGCGTCGATCTGGGTCATCAACCGTTGCAGCAGCCGCCAAAGCACGCGCGCATGCTGAAGCTGCGAGAACACGAGCACAATTTAAACAGAGGGAATTAGCAATCAAACTCGACAAAACCTTGATCTTAGAGCTAGGGTCCGTCCATGTGTCCAACCCCCTTGCAGCTCTGAGAATGGCTTGGACTAGGAGCTAGCACCTCCTTTAGCGGAGGCGCTGGTATCTGCCATCATTTGGGGTTTACCACCCGAGAAAGCCTGACCAAATTAGAGTCGTTTTAGATTCTAGTGCACAGTATCAGGTCCTAACCGGTCCCGACTTGAACAACAGTCTCCTGGGTGTTTTGGTCCGGTTCAGAAAGGAGCCAATTGCGATAACGGCGGATATCCAACAAATGTTCCATTGTTTCACAGTGAGGGAGGACCACAGGGACTATCTGAGGTTCCTATGGTTCCGTGACAATGACCTGGACAAGGACATCTTGGAATATAGTATTCGGAAATAGTCCATCCCCGGCGGTGGCTATCTACGGACTAAGGCGTGCGGCAAGAGAAGGTGAACCCGAATACGGAACCGACACCCGCAGGTTCGTAGAACGCGACTTCTACATGGACGACGGTCTTAAGTCGCTACCTACTGCAGAAGACGCGATTGATCTGCTACGGAGAACCCAGGCTTCACTAGCAGAGTCAAACTTGAGGTTGCATAAAATTGCATCCAACAGTGCAGCGGTGCTCTCGGCATTCCCTCCGGAAGATTGTGCCAAAGGCATCAAGGATCTTGATCTTGAAGAAGACGCTACGCCCATTCAGCGTAGTCTTGGTCTGTGCTGGGAGATCACAACGGACACGTTTACCTTCCAGACATCAAGCAGTGACAAACCATTCACGAGACGTGGAGTACTTTCAACAGTCAATGGTCTATACGACCCTATCGGCTTTGCAGCCCCAGTCACAATACAAGGGAGACTGCTGTTGAGAGAACTCTCCAGAGAGGTAGATGACTGGGACACTCCACTCCCGGCAGAGAAGTGCAGGGAGTGGGAAGCATGGAGAGACTCCCTTAACGATCTGCAACAGCTTCACGTTCGCCGAACATACAGTTCAGAATCTCTCTCGAAGGCAAAACGCACTGAACTGTGTCTTTTCTCTGATGCCTCTACCAAGGCTATTGGTGCGGTAGCATACCTGAGAACCATCAGTGAGGATGGGAAGTGTGACGTCGGTTTCGTTCTGGGAAAGGCGAAGCTAACACCTCAAAATGAGCCTACCATCCCTAGGCTCGAATTGTGTGCAGCCGTGTTAGCTGTTGAGATGTCAGATTTCATACTGCACGAGATGGATTTCAAGCCGGATGAGGTGCGCTTTTACTGATACAATGAGAGCAAACGCTTTTATGTATATGTGCACAATACACAAGCTCCTTTTGAGTTGGTAAGTCCAGAGATAGACCCTGAGGTTCGCGCTCAGACCCAAGTCACCGTATCTTCCACTGGTGTGAAAGACAGACAACTTGGTCCAGAACGCTTCAAGCGTTTTTCCTCATGGGTCAGTTTGCTGAATGGAATCGCTTCACTTATCCATGTGGCTCGCTCTTTTAAGTCCTCTCCTGACAATCAGTCACACAAATGCGCCGGCTGGCACCAGTGTGAACAACCACATCCTCAAGAGGAACTAGTTCAAGCCAAGAATGTGGTTATCCTCTCCGTTCAAAAGTCGGTTTTCTCTGAGGAATACATCGCTCTTACGGAGGAAGTGACATTCCCAAGAAGAGTTCTTTGTCTGCGTTGAACGCACAACTGAACAGTGAGGAACAAGCCGTCACCACATTTCCACCCTGGTGATACGCCACTACCACAACCGAGTCCACCATCAAGGGCTTGTTCAAGGGAGCCGTGCGCACTGCAGGCTGGTCGGTGGTAAATCATATGTAAGCAGTGTTATATGTCGGCCTGGACGTGTTTGGTCCTTTTACGGTCTCAGCACGAAGAACTAGAGGAGGGCATGCCCATAGCAAGCGCTGGGCCATGCTTTTCTCTTGCATGTCCATTGCGTTCCGACTGTGGAACAAACTACAGAAATACCTCAGAGACGAGTCCTGTACGTGGGAATTCAATCCGCCCCATGCTTCCCACATGGGAGGGGCATGGGAGCGTATGATTGGGCTTGTTCGAAGGATATTGGACTTCCTGTTGATGCAGGTCCACAGAAGTCGTCCTTCTGTTGTCAAGGAAAGATCAAGATAGTTAAGTAGTTATGACATCTTATAGATGCCAGGCGGGGAGTGTCCTGCCTCAGGCTCTAAGTTTGATTTATAGTTGTATTTGGCGCCCCCTAGCAGTGGGTTTGTTCTAAGCAGGAAATAGCCTGTCCCTTTAATTTATGTCATGTGACTTATGATGGGCAGCCATTTTGTTTCTCTTGCAAGCTAAGGATCGGGCGTGCTTCATCTGCTGCCATCTTCTTCTTTGCGCTCGTGAACGCATCGTCTGTAAGTTGATAATTGTTATGTATATAAAGTGCAAGTGCATTGTTATAATTTAATATGTTTATGTCAGAAATTCATGTAACACGAAGTATTTAAAAATCATAATTTAGCATATGTAGCATAGCAGTTAGCTACTTCGTTGGTTGAACAGCTCTGTAAATTTAAATTGTTAATGTACTTTATTTTGGTGTTTTTCTACAGTTTCACTCTGTGTGAGTGCAGCTAAGGCATCTTATTAAAGAGTATTACGAAGATGACTCCTGACTCCGGCACTTACTAGAGTTTGGCTTGCTGTTGAATCATGTCCCGCATGATGAGAACAGTATAACATGCTTACTTTAAGGCCATCCTCTACATCCTGGATGCAGCCCAGCTCGTACACGTCATGAGGAACACTGATTATCCTCTTGTTCTCTGCCCAATCTACCGTGAGGCCTGAGAATGGAAAACAGTGCACATATTCAGCATACAGACATTCCCAAGACACTGTGTGATGGTCAGAATTTTCTTTTCTGAAATTCTTCTCTCACATGAATCTTGCCTGAAATACCACAGTGTGCAATAATGCTAAAACTGCATAACAATAAAACAAAGTCGGAATTATCTGGGATCCAGAAGAGATTGACATTTTTTGTATAATAAAGAAAAATTATTTGGGTTATCAAATTTCAAAATAAATAGACAGAACAGAAAACTGTGCCCTACCTGCTCCACTCCATGGCAGGGTTGGGATGCCAGCTGTCTGAGCAACAATAGAGGATGCGATCTTGTCTCCTAAAGCCCACATAGCCTGACTTGGGGGCCCTGAGGGAGGAGGAGGCAATAAAACAAGAATAGGATTAGTAAACCAGTTCTAGGTGTGTAAACTAACTGATCAACAAAGTGGCAAAAAAAGAAGAGTCTCTTACCCATGAAGGCAATGCCGTTCTTGTGAAGCAGCTCCGGGAGTTTGGGATTCTCTGAGGCGTGACCCCACCCGGCCCACACTGCCTGTAACAACAACAGAATGGCAACGTTAATTAGTGAAGCTATTGATTATTGCTCCAAAATCATAGATATGTTAGTCATGTAGCAGTACCTGAACAGGTATTCGTTTGGCAATGTCCAGAATGAGCTCAACATTGGCGTAGTTGTTGTTGTTAGTCCCTCCTGGCACCGGTACGTAATGATCGGCCATCTTGATGTACTCTGTGAAGGACAGACACATCATTTGTTAATGTTGTTAAAATATCTGAAGAATGAATCTACTTTCCCAACAGGTAGTTTACAGCTTTCACAAAGTATAAACCACCATAAAAGAGTGTGAATGTGAAAAAGTTAACATGGTTCCTTTCAAACATTTATATGATGAAGTTGAGGAGCTTGGACAAAGGGCTGAGAGCTCAGTCAAGTCTAGCACTGCAGCAAACTTTCTCAGGTGTTTGTGCTAAGGCTCACCTGCATTGGCCTTCAGGTCTTCTGGGGTCACCATGACAACAAAACGGATTGCCCTTTCATTGCGAAACATCTCGTAGGCCCAGCGGCGGATAGAGCGCATGCACTTGACGGCTGCAATGCCATTGTTGGCAATGAGCACCTAGAGAAGCAAGATAAGATAAGATAAGCAAGTTATCCATGTTTATCAAAAACTATAAACACATAAACAGAATATGCTTCTTGTTTCATCAAACGTATCATAGCATTGTGTCTTTTGATTGTGGTGGCAGCACAAGAAGTGGCTTTATTTCTAATTAACTTTCACTAGTTGTAGACATGGCACGTCATTGAACTGGACGATTTGTTTTTATGTGCTCAAGACTATCACATCATATGTGTCTATATGTACAGTGCCTTTAAACGGGCAGCCCAGTTCATAGCAAACACAATTTGATACAGAATGATTCACTGGTGGTTGTAGATACATATCTGAATGTGGCATGTTTGGTTTCATGATTAGCATTTCCAGCATGTATTCAAGATAGAGCTACATAAAAAATATTCACCTTCTCGATGACTTTGTTACCACCAAAACGGGTGACAAATTCAGCAGGAGAGGCCACGGTGAAGTCCCTCTGCAGATCAATACGCCGCCGATCTCTGCCTTGCTTCACCAGGTGCAGCCCCGACATGCTTGGCCTGTTTAAATAAATACAAAGACGCCGTACAATGGCCTTGAATAACTGCATGTAAGGAAAATGGAGGATTGGTGGCTGTGCTAATAAAGAGAAAATAACTGAACATCACTTTATATTGAGCATCTTACAAAGGTTAAGGGCATATACATGTAATCATTTGGTAACAGCTTCTTTAAGACAGTTTATAAACCACAGATAAAAACACTGATATCTCCTCTTCAGTGATATGAGACTCACGAGCAGGTAGTCTGACTACTGTGTCTTATCTTAGAGGGCCCATATTATACAAAACCCACTTTATACTGGTTTTGTAGGGGTTATATGTGCTCCTGTGGCTCTGACGCCTGGAGGTGAAAAAAGTCTGTCCACTCCCTTAATTGATTGCTTCACTTTTTTGAGATCTTGTACCCATACGGGCGAGTTGGAAATGCTGCTGATCCTGACATCAAGAGCAGCTAACTCCACCTCGCGGTACCTTATACATCTTTTCAGACATGACGATAGTCTCATAAACTATTGCTGAGATTTAGAGCCGCAGATTTATTTGGGGGCAATACTATATGAATACAATGTGGTTGGACAACTTAGACCTATGTGAAATGGTTGAAAAACAGCATAATATGGGACCTTTAACTTCCTCGCTTGTCGGCTAGATACAATCTGCAACTAATTCAAAAAAGAACAGATCACATTGTGCACAACAAGTCCTCAAACACGTTTACATGCTTGGGCAAGTGCTTCCAACAGAACTTGCACAGCTCTATGCAACGAGCTCCACCCAAAAGCATAGGAGGGGAGTGGGTAGTACCAGGGGGAGGAATATAACTATTGGCTAGCGGGTGTGGCAGCGCCTGGGCTCGTTTGGCTGGCTGGCCTCTGTGGCCTGATACTGCATTATTGCATCACTGTAGTGTAGGGGTAACCGGCACGAGGCACAAATGAAGCTCCGACTGAATGGAGACTCTGATTTCAGTCCAGCTGTGAAACTGTCAATTTCTCCCCTGTGAGAGAGGAAATTATGGGGGTGGAGGAAACTGACATCTCCAACCAGTATTACCAGTTTCTAGATTGCCATACCAGCTTCTTTTCGTTAAACCCCACTCTCTCACCATTTCTGTCCTTGTGAAACTCATCAAATAAAACCTGACTGAACAAAGAAATTTCTGAGAAGGAACTGCTCCAGGAGATCCCTAATGCATTTTATATATTATGTGATTCTGATATTGCAAATTGCAAATAAATTGAAAATTTCCTGACAACCACAAGAGTGAGTCAGCAGGCATCTGCCTGTCCTATGTACACATGGTTGCCTGAATATTAAACCGTAGAGAAGAAAACCTATTAGCAACAGAAATGGAAAAATGATACTTTCCAGTAGGCAGTTATTTACATCAGCATGACTTCCTCATTTGAATCTCAAATCTTGAGACCAAAACCTTGCATAAGGCTTTTGAGGAAAATGTAATTCACAGACACAGAGCTGTGAAAGTGACAGTATTGTGAGAGGTCTAGTAGAAATCCCAGTGAAAGACGTGTGGCTGGCACAGGAGACTCTGCTGCTCTGTCACTACTGAAGGGCTCCTTTTCGACTGGGGGCGGAATGGGAATTTCTGTGTGTGAACATTTTCCAACTTTTCCAAAAACCAAACACTCTAAAGTCTCTGCCTACTCTCCAGGCCAACCCTCACAGTCTGAGGACACAAAGAATCCCTTAAGCAGTGCGCTGCTGGTGAAACCACATTTTCACATGCATGGTATTCTATACACGTTCTTCACAGGACAGCCCCTTCACAAAGTGTACTCCAGGTATAAGATAGCATTTCAGCTACCATGTACCCTATTTGTATCTTACATACTTCCATATTTCATAGCAACAGAATGTGAATATAAGTTGCTAAAAGGCAATGTGTTAATTACATGTTATTTCAAAAGAGTCTAATGAAATATAAAACCATTAAGATAATATTTCCCAAGTTGTCAACATGTTTTAAGCATCTTCTTTAGAATGCCAAGACTAATTATTACAGGAAAATGTGCATCCACATATAGGAACCCTAATATCACAATCAGGCAAGATAATAAAAATATTTTTTGCAGTAACACGAGGAAACATTGTAAATAAAATATGAAAGACTCAAGGTGATGGATTCTAACCTTAGATTGTGAATAGGGCCGTCAATATGGTCGAATCCCATTTCATAGGTGCTGTCTGAGCTACCAGAGGATGGTGAAAGAGAGCGTGTCTCCTTCTCTTCCAGCTGTATGTCCATCTTCCCCTGGATTTCATCCTCCGAGTTCTCCTCCGACACTGATCCCACCAGGAAGTGGGAATGCAACGCCGCTACAGCAGGGTTCTTCTTGGCAGCACCGTCCTGTTGTGCCATGGCTGGACGACACGAACAGGCTGCAAATACTGATGAGGAACAGAACAAGGAAAGGCAACGGTTATAAAGGAGACACAGGGTCCAAACAGCAGAGGACAGTGTGACACTACATCCCCCCCCTTTGTTGGCGTGTGATGCTGTTTGTCATATTGCAAAAGTAGTTTACATAAACTGAAGCATCTTGATAATGCAACTGATATTGCAACACTAGCACCCAGACTGTCTGGGAGCATTAGCACACTGTGTGCAGGTTTTTAAAATGAGGTGCAATCCGGACTGAACATGCCAAACAGTTTTATATCACAAAGAAGACCAGTGATATCATGCAATCCATCCCAACCACTCTGGCACTTTGTAAACCCTGTATACTCTGGTCTGTCCTTACCTCAACTTACCCACACTGCACTGACACTTTATCACTGGGCACGTTCTATTGGTTCAATGTTTAGCCTATATCATGAATTAATTGTCTTATCCTTCTCTGCTGTCTTATTGTTTGTCTTATGTTTTTACTTTCTGAATATCTCCTCTTCTTCATAACAACAACCTGCTAAGGGACAACAGATGGAAATGAGCCTAGGGCTACAATCTGGCATATTTATATTCAGATGTCCATAAATATGCACGTCTTCTTTTCTAAATAAATAAAATTAAAAATTAAATTGAAATTGCAATGTGCATAATGCTTTGTCATACTGTTAGCATAAACCACACAGCCACAACTGAAGCATATTGTTTCAACCCTAAATAACTGCAACCCCATGAAACAACATAGCATTAGGAAAACATATATCTAAAGACTTGTAATCTACAAAGCATAAATGCATGCAATTCTAAATGCAAACAAAACACTTTAAATCAATGCAACGTAAAGCTGATCACGTGCCTATATAAAACATTAATAGTTGAAAAAATAACATCGTCTGCACTTGTACTGTACCTCCCTTACCTTTTCGTTACCGTTAACAATGTTAATTTACATCAGCCATGTGATAATATCTATACTATCTAGCTAACTGCCGCGGTGCCTAACTCAACCTGCGTCTCTGTTCCTTTACATTACATTAACATTACGTCGCTGCAACGACGTTTGTCCCCACCTGTCCGTGCAAATGCAAATGTGAAAGAAAAGTCGACTCTCAGGTGCAGACACGCCTTACCTATCGATAGCTGCTTGCGGGACCAGAAAAACAAGCCGAGCACCGCTGCCAGACACGCCGCAAACGTGAGCCAAGGGAACATCACAAACTGACATCGACACCTCGCATTTAACCTGTTAATGAACCGAAACCTCTGACGTAAACCATACTGGTCACTGACGTAATTCACGTAACCGATGCTAACCAACGTCCAGTTCCAGCAGCTAACTAACTACCGTAACTACCGTAACTAACGTTACCGCCGGTCATTTCAAAGTTAGCTCTCCAAACAGCAGCCGCAGATAAGCTGAGACGCGGTAGGTGTTAGCTAGCTTACCAGCAGTGGCTAAAAGAATTATGAAGCCAGGCAGTGTGAGCTCTAATGCAGCCCTGCTGACTGTTTGTAGCCTACTGTACTGCCGGGTCGAGTTTTACTGTACCGGAGCTTGTGAACGCATCTTATGATAAACAGCTCTGGTAACCTAATCTGAGACGGACATCATCATCATCTAGACGAGCAACCAGCAACTCACCGGTGGAGATGAACCGACAAGTAATCCTGACAAAGTTGAGTCCAAGAGATCGATAAGTTTGCTAATTGCGTCTCTCGGGCATCTCAGTGATGATGGTGATGAAAAAAAATCACATCATGATGAGGTCACACTGCTCCATCGGACGCTTCAACAGCAGAGAGTGGGGTGATGTGACGATGCGCAGCCAGGTTACTCACGGGCGTTCAACTCTGACCTCAGCTTCCGCTATAGAAACAGAAGAGATAGAAAAGACTCCACACACGAGCTAGCACATGCACCATAGATGCTACACCACAGGCTAGCTGCATATTAAATTATGTTATGTTATGGTATTGGTTCTTTTTAAACTATTATTTCTTGTCTGTCAGTTTTTGTTAAGTCATTCAAAATAAACATACACACATTATGTTAAACAAAATTGCTCCTTAAGTGTCATCATCTAATCAACTACTCTAAAAGTTTTATATCTCTAGTGCTATATTATGTTATGGTTGTGATTCTGAATTTAAAAAAAAATACTATTAACACTGTTTGCCCTTTGTTATAGTGTTTGGTTGCTGTGATTAGTTTGAGTGGTACACAAAACCATCAGAATTAGGCTAGTCAGTTATAGTTATAGTCAATTATAACAAAGCTTGACTGGCAACATCATCCATTGTAATAGCCACATGAAGGTTTCATCTTTCATCTACTGCCTATGATCATTCGCTGTACAGTGAATGTGCTCGATCTATTATATCTAGATCTAGAACGGGCTCATCCTCAGATGACCAATCAGATACATGTAAGGTGTTTGTGGGTGGGCTTAGCTGACTTATTGGAGGGGCGGGTCCCGGAAGAGGTGGTGCTGCTTCAGGCATGTAGTGCATGTGCAGTTTACAGTGGGACAAAGCTGATGTCGGAAGCGGCTTTAGACGGGCACTGCACGTGTGTTGTGGAAGAGGAGACGTTGGGCATCAGAGGTTTTGGGAGGGTATCATGTGTGGTCGAGGGTAGTTGTGAAAATGCTGAAGCTCACACGATACAAGACCGCCGTTCGTTTACAAACACACATCACGCGTGCAGTTATGACTAAAGTAGCTACATCAGCGCATGCACAGCTCTTGTGTGTATATCGCATTAAGTGTGTGTGGATTGGAAGAGAAAATCTGCCCCAGCTCGGTTTATGAAAAATCATTCAAATGTGTTGCCAAAGATCATTATGAAAGATGCATAAACATTAACCTCATCATGACACGTTCAAAGCAGCATTCATCTTGCTGGATAAACCTAAAATGGGTCTTTGGTTATTACGATTTTTATTGAGCTATAATAATAATAATAATAATAATAATAATGGAGACCAAATGTTCGTGCTGTATACTCGTTTTTTTGAGAAAACTTCCACAAAATGATCAAAGTTTGAATTTCTATATCCGAGGACTTCTCAGAGTAATGGCTGTAACTCACCACGAAAACTTACCTAAGTGTTGCCAAATATGGGAGACCAGGGATGGTAACACTTTTTGTCTCAGCTATTGCAGGATGTTCATGGTAGTAGGGCTCTCAAATTTTGACACAGTCCAAAAGATTAGTTTCTTACCAAAAAATAAATGTTTTTTGGGCTGTAAACCTACACACTTCTTCATACAGCCACGCAAATTCACATGCAATGTCAGGCAGTGAGTGGGTACACATGATCATATTGATCACATAACTCTATTATGTATCCATTATGTTATCTAGGCCTATTGGTGAAATTCATGCTGTTACAACCATCCTCGATCTCCCCTATTTAGGGTTGATGCAATTTTGATCCACTAGATGGCCTCAGAGGCCATAGTCTGTCATTAAGTTCTGTGTAATGGTAGAAATCTTTTTATATCCTTTTATAAACTTTCTTAACTTTTGTAACTTAAAGGATCCAATAGTTTGAGATTCTGGTAATACAATTATACAAGCTTCATCAATAATTAACATGGATAGGAAAAGCAATTAATAAAAACAAAGATCCATCTTGATTTTATTGTGAGATAGCCTAATTGTTTGGCATGTTTGTTCACTGCATTAAACATTTTAATTCAGCTTAGTATCATATCTCAGCCTTTAGTGATCCATTACAGTGGCTGCTAACAAACACTGCTGTTAACTATTAAAAATTAAACACATTGATATCTTCGGACATGGTCTTCCATTTTTCATTTCCATGGCCTGTGAGCTAATAGGAAGAGAACTGAGATATAAAAGACATACCCACATACCCTATATTAATGTAGGAGTGGGTGGAATAAGGCTTTGTTAGATAATGTAACAAAAGCACAAAGGCAAAACAAAACAAAATAAGTTGTGTTATTAGTATTTATTTTTGGATACACCAAGACTTTATTTGACTGTGTGAGAAAATCCATTCATCTGCAATAATCTAAAAGGAAGCTCTCAGTGTTCACCATCTAACTTTTTATTGCTGTGGAGCAGAAAGTACTTTCAGACTTTAACTTGTAATTTGTCTGGTTAATTTTATTTGAAAGGCCTTAATGGTAAAAGCAAAGAAAGCAGTACAGCTACACCAAGCTTACTGCAAAAATCCAGTCACAGACAGATGATGTAGTGCTTTCAGAAAGTATTTAGACTCTGTAGGCTACCTTAGATTTCTCTTGATCATCTTTGAGATGTTTCTTATTTGGAGTCCACCTGTGGTAAATTCAACTGACTGTACATGGTTGGGCAAGGCACAAACCAGTCTCATATGACAATGCAGAGCAAAAACCAAGAGACAGGCGTTGTAACACAGATTATGTGTAAGGAAGTTACAAAAGGACAGTCATCAGTGTTGTAATCAACCAATCTGGGACTCATGGTAGACTGGCTGGGCGGGACCCAGACTGTGAGAAATAAGATTCTCTGGTCGGAGAAAATCAGGATTTAACTGTTCAGCTTCAAAAGGAAACAAGGCCCTTTTCATCACCAGCCCAATACAGTTCCACTGGCGAAGCATGCCAAAGTTGATTGATACCTTAAAAATCTACACATCCTTGTAACAACACCCTGTCAGATATATAGTAGTGCTTTATTCATGATAACACAGGCTTTTAGATAATATCCTTGTTAAGTGAATTATTGATGGTAAACTTCAGATGACATCCATATTCTCTTGGCCATGTTGACATTTTTATCTCTGCACTTTCAGAATAATTTACACCATCTATGTCGAGCATTCGTCCAGCATGCAGGAATATGTTATCCTTGATGCACTGTGTTGACATTGGGTCATGCAAGGATAATGAAACAGGCCTCCCTCACTTTAACCCTGATAGAACTCCCTACAACTGCAGGGAGGGACGCTGTCAGACTGGGAAACTCTGCAGTTGACCTTCTCGCTAGTAAAGAAGCTACGCTCAACCAAGGAGAAAATGCACTCAACAGAGGCATGATAGGAGCCTAGCGCAGGGGGAGGACTTTTCAGATCAATTTTCCTCCTAAGAAACCACTTGAGGTTTCTCTTTTTTCTTTAGTACCAACTACCAGCAGCTACAGTTGAAAAAGAAACATTTTTGCATGCCATGTTGTCTTGACTAACTCACTAATTGAAATGATCTTTTAGTGAATGTAAACCTTTTACAAGGTTTTAGTAATATAGTTCAAAACTGTAATCTCTCTTTTCGTAAAATATAAATTTAAAGTTCACAGTTTTCTTGTGAAGAATATAAATGTTGTCCATTTAAAATTCAGTTTTTCAACATTTGTGGTCACAATCTCAAGTTGCATTGTCACAAAATCCTAAAAGCTAAGTGCCTTTAAATGTGTGAATACCCTCGATCCCAGGGTAATTTCTTTCTTTTTTTTTTCTTTTTTTTACATACCACTAAGCCTTCAAATCTTGATTGGTTCCTGGTAGCTATACAGCTTATCTGTATAGGATCGCAGGGGAGCAGGAGTCAATCCCAGCTGACACATTGCTCCACACATCCATGCTAGTATCAGGCAAACAGACAACACATCATTAGGGTAACTATCCACCTTTTATTACTTTCATAATGTGATAACCTGCTTGTCGACCACAAAGAATTTACCCGGTTGCATCCAGTGTGATAAATGACCAACTTTACTCTTTCAAAAATGTAGAGTGAGCGAGGCATCTATTTTGCATACATAATACAACTATCTGCATTTGTTTGCATGAATAGACAATAACTTTTGCAAAAAGCCAGAAGTGGCGTATCTTTTTGTCACAAGGTGCCATGACCCTCTAACTGCCTCCAGTTAACTGCATAGTTTCTCCATAAAGCTGTTTCTCCCTGTCCTCAATTTATATCCTGTGTTACATTAACATGCATATAAGCTGTTTGTTTATATTTTAAAAAATCTGTGTGAAAACCTAAGTTTGTGGAAATATTTCAGAACAATTTTTATATTGACTAAATTAGTCAATATGTCATTTATGATGCATTTATTTTTCAGTGCATCTTGAGGAGATTTACTTGGCAGGGGGGTTAACAACTCAAGTGTAGCTTTGCTGTCACCAGCAGAGATGTTTTTGGAATTGCCCTTGCAAGCAGTGAGTTGTACTCATGCATAAGGAATGAAATGCACAGGACTGCAGACTAACTCATTCACCTTTATTGCTCAGCCACCGTTGCCAAGGCCGGGAGCATGACCGTAGCAGATGTTGCACAACACTTCTGTTAGTCTGTGGAGTAAGACAAACAAACACATGAAATGTATTGTAGAATGGATATGACAGTGTTGCATTCATTAATTTGCCTTTTCGTTTTAAAAAAATGGCCATCCTATGTGACTGGAGAGAAGTGGCACCAGTGCAAAGATGTGGTCTAAGATTACTGTCCAAAATGATTAGTGCAGTATAAAGATCATTAGGTTCATATTTCTCTGTCTTATAATGCATTTGACTGGCAAAAAGATGCCAAGAATGAGTAATGAGGTCAGAGGGACGGCCAAGGCCTAGACTGAGAACATTCGTAAGCCAAACCAACATGGAGAATCAAGAACAGGCCACAAAGGGTGTAGCCAGAAGAGCTGATGTTACCAAAACGGAATTCAGAAGAACACAAACAGTCCCGACCCGGTACCACATCACAGAAATGAGTCTAGATCTCAAATTGTATCAATTTCTTCAATGAAAATGAAAAATTTGTATATAAATATAAAATATTAGTAAGACAACTGCATTCAATGTGAACAGTATCTTTATTTAATTGTGAAAACACACACACACCCCACACATAAACACACATAAAAAAAGACTTGGACCCTAAATAACTTGGCAGACTACCTGCTAAATTATCTTTACTGAAGAGGTTTTTCTTAAGTGCTGGTAAAAAAAAAAAAAGAAAAGACAAAGAAACCTGAGTTTGCAACATCATGAATGTGCAACATTACCCTCCAAGTCCACGGTGCAGCTTTGGTACATCAATATATTGTGAAACAAGTGGGGCAGATAGAATTTCCTCATATCTGGTTGGCAGGTTTAACAGTGATCAGTTACAGTATTCAGTCTCAAAAAGGCTTTGATCAGTCGTGTTTTATACAGTATGTGAAAATGAAAAGGACAAGGGCAAAATATTTATACAACTGTACATAATGAAGCATTAGAAATGGGTTTAATACATATTTAAAGCTGATTACATATTTCAGTGTTATTCCATTTGGGGGAACTTGGGGTAAACGTTTTGTAAAGTTCACTTTCCCAAAAATAAAATAAAATTTCATGTTTAGTTCAATATATAATACTTCCAGGAAGCAATAATTTGAGTTTTTGTGAATGAAAAGACACCCTGATGTCAAGGTTATATTATAGGGCAAAATGTAAATTGAGAGACTAGGAGCCTAGGTTACATGTAACATTTCAAATGTTTGCTAGCATTTTTTTTTCACATGGGAGTATGTTTAGGTGTCTTTTGACCAGCAAATCGCCAGATTAGTAAATTTTAATGATGAAATAGAAATAAGTTATATAGCAGCAACATAAGTTTTCTCATGAGAATTTAATTTTAGGTCATTGTAATGTTAAACATTTCAGAAACTTGTGTCTCATCCATCACCAATTTACTGTGGAGTATGTGGTTTATCAAGTCCTCTAACACTGTTATTTATGTTTTGCAGTTCATCCGTGGACTCCTTCACGGTGCTTTTCTGTGGCGCAGTCTTGTGGTTGGCCTTGGCCTTGTTGCTGTGGTTGTCATACAGTGGGCCTGACTCTTTGCTGCTTGACTTGCACAACTCAGACAGTGAGTTTGGACTGCCAGCTGATTTGGTTGTAAGCAGGCTTGAGGTGAAAGAGGTGGGGATCTGATAAGGGCTGAACCGCAGCCAAGGCCGAGAGCTGTGGAAACAGTGGTTTCTGGTGAGCGATGAGGTGGCAGAAGAAGTGGGGAGAGCCGGGGTGAGCGCGGCTGGAGCTGCCATGTAGCGGTATGGATATGACAACAATCCTCCAAAGGGTGATAGTGAGATTCCCTGTAATGAAAAAAATGAGACTTAATTGAACACCATGGAGCTCCTTATGTCTTCATTGTGAGAAAATGAAAATATTACTTTAGCTTCAGTGATTTGATTCATTTGAAATTGGTTCTAATCCTTTCAAGTAATTGTGTAATATTCATCACTCTGTTCTACACTGGCTCTGACATGCTTGTAGCAAACACAAGTTTAGATACGTTAAATACTTTTTCATGTGTTTGGGAAAACTCCAAAATGGCATGTCCTCTTGCTTCTTGCTAATTAGAATAATTGGATTAGAATAATGCTGTGGGAAAAAAATGTTTGTCACAGGTTCAGTAATGTCCTCATGAAATTTGGCACAAACATTCATTTGTTTGCATGAACTAATTACTGTAGCTTCTTGTGGTCAGAGGTCAAAGGTCACTATGATAGGGGCGGTGTTTAGCTCAGTTGGTAGAACAGCTGGCACATGTGTTGAGGCTACAATCCCGCATTGAGTGTCCCTTTCCTGCATGTCATTCCCCCCTCTCTGCCTCCCCATTTCTCTCTTGACTGTGCTTTCAAGGTCACTATGATCTCATAAAACACTTTTGACCCTTTCTCAGTCATCCATACATTGCAATTATCACACAATTTAACTCAAAAGTCTATTAGTTAAATCAATTTATGATATTTTATATGCAAATGTTCAGTTTCCCTGTTGTATGATAATATTCTGCAAAAACACTCACAACACATTACTCAGCAGCACTGTAACTGGAGGGATTATGACCACATGTCCAGCAGCTTGGCTGATGGAGGAGGCAAAAATGGTCGTTCTTGTTGCTAATGTTTGCTAATTGCTCGGTCAGTATGGTGATAAAGGACTTGAAGAATAACTGCAATTTAATATCAGGTCAGGAAGTAACTATAGCTATTTTAAAAAAATGATTTAAAGGATCATTTTACCTGAATTACAAATTGAAAGTCTTCTTGTTTTAATTTCAGACCTTTCTGTTCATTTTTTATGGGACTAAAATAATTAAAGCAGGATCAATTACTCTGGACAATCTGCAGATTCCACTCTGCATAGTTTTCACTTATTAATTTAGTCATTTTACACAGGAATCTCAATGAAAATCAACAGTTACAGTTAAGCACTCTTGGGTAAATGGAAAAACACTTTGCTGTTGAGTAAGGAGTAAGGAAGTGTTTTTTTATGATTTGAGGACTCATCTCAAGGAGCCAACAGATATGAACTGCAGTTTATGACAAATTTTATGAGAGCACAGTGCTCCTGCAGAGGCGTACCTGAGATGCCAGCATTTGCTGTGACAGGTGAAGCATGAGGGGAGATGAAGAGGTGAGACTCTGAGGAGACAGACCTCCAGCGTCTAGTTCATTTGTTCCAGACAAAGAGGAAAACAGAGGCCCCATACCCATAGCAGGGAAAGCCTCTGGCTTCATCGACAACTGTCCAGGCTGAAACAACAAAGGTGCCCCAAATTTAAGAAACTGTTGGCTGTGTGCACCTGAGAAATCCAAAGTCTGAAGGTGAGCAGAGCTGAGGGATGACAAGCCCTGTGTTTGCCGCATCACAGGCACAACACCATCTTTGATTTGCTTTTTTGAAGAGTCCATCTCCTTGGAGAACGTATCTTCTGACGCTCTAAACACCGGTCTTTCTTTTGCAGTGTCTTTACTGTTACTGGCGGCAGCTCTTTTCCACAATGTCTCCTCGCTTTTCAGACTCAGAGTATGTTCAGCCTTGGAACAGCTGGCTTCAGCAGTGTCCTCGTGTTGTGGGTCAAAATCTGAATCACTTCCAGTATTGTTCTCATCTGTGAGAAAAAAACAACAATGAATTATGCATAATTGTTTTTCAAAGAAGATTTTTTCTGCCCTGCTAGTATCTCATTTGAACTTAGTGGCGACAGAGGTGATGGACACTTGAAAGAGAGATGAATTAGTGCAAACATGTATAGCCATGAAAGAGACAGTGTTCATCTGTGACTAACCCCAAGGCGCCAGGAACAGTTGATTCACTGAAGCAGCAAACTATTTTCATTGCGTCAGAGTGAGTAAGACAGTAAACAGTGGTTGGAATCAACTTCCCTCTATATCTGCATACTTCAAACTGCAGCACCCTACTCCTGTGGTGGTTAAGATGCATATGAGGTACAGTAAATGTATTTCACTGACTGTTATATGTTGATTGGGCGCTGGTAAGTTGACTAGATTCTGTTTTTCTTTTTTTTGTTGGTTGGTTTTGCTTTTTGTTTGTAACCCATTACATATTGTGTCAGGCATCTTCAATTATGTTTTGCATCTTGAAGCCATAATAGGCCTTTTTCTTTTCTTTTTTACAGGAGGCTGCTTTAATTTCAGTGTCCTGCAGGGAACTTTCACACTGACCAGGTTTAATTGGACACTTAACTTGAACAGAGATGTTTATGTGTTAACACCTGTCCCTTTTTAAAGGGTTAAAAATGTCTGCTGTAAAAAAGGCTAAGAGATTAACTGATGGATAGATGTGGGGCATCCTCTACATTGTAAGTATTATTTAAAAAAAAAAATTGTTTCTTTCTACATTATTTATGTTGTTAAAAAGACCATTTCACAGCAGACCTTATGGTAATTTGGTGAACACCTGACCTGTCCTATTCTTGTTATGTTGAATTATCAGACTTTATAGACTGTTCTCGTGTCTGCTGTCTGGTCCACTTCCACCTCTTTGATTTCCTCAGCCCTAGAAAGTGACGACTCCTCCTCCAGAGTGACGTCCTCTTTGGTGCCCAGGATCTCCATGTATACCTTAGTCTGTGTTCAGGGTCAGAATCAGAGAGAGAGGGGCTGTTCCTGCTGCTCTTGTTCAATTGGCTGAACTCCTCTTGCTGGGTGGGTTGCTCCTCAGGTTCCTCTTCAGGCCTCTCATGTTGTGGAGGCAGTTTTTTCTTCATCCTTCCCCCGAGCTCTGTGCTGAGCTCACAGTTTATCTAGAGCTGACTGCTGAGCTGTGTTTTCCAGCTCTCCCAGTTCCCTCTTCAGGAGCAGCATGTTCTTTGTTTGAGCGAGGCTGATCTCTTCATCAGTCGTCATGTGTCTGTCTCAGGTTAATCTTCTGCAGCAGTTCCTCTGACACCCTGGCAGTTCTCAGCCTGCTGCTTGGCGGTGAGAATCATGGCACGAAGCTTCTTGGAGAACCATGTTCTTCTCTTTCTCTCCATCGAGCTGTGTGGTGAGCTTACAGCTGAATAAGGGCTGTTTGTTGAGCAGAGTTTTCAGCTTCTTCAGCTCTTTCTCCAGAGCCAGTGGCAGCAAAACAAGTTCAGTGTTGTACCTCAGCTTTTGAAACATGTATATTCAAAATTGATCTAAAGCTAAATCAAGACAACTTTTCTTAATTTTAATTTTGAATATCTTCATAAAATAAGCCATCAACTGACTAAAACGTGTACATGTAACAAACTCATTTTTTATGCTGAAAATGCTCTCGATGATTTTAAGCTTTATTTACTGAATCATTTCTTAGAGTGTGTGTTTCAGGGATTTTTTCCCCCTCTCATTCTAAATGTTATCATGGAAAAACAAACCATTTTAAAACCTGAAATATAATAAATTTAACCCATTTAGCCACCACAGAATAGCTCCACAATATCATAAAACATTAATGGGTTCAAAGTTAAAAGCTGGAAAAGGGATTCATAAGGATAAGGATAATGAACATTGCCTCTCTATAGAGAGAGAAGACTGTAAAATGTAACATGTTAGATAATGGGTTCATAAACACTTAATTGCATTAATAACTGTAAGTAAACCCACCTTGACAGGTAGGGGTGGATGTCAGGGGGCTGCTCACTAACTCCCCAGGAGAATGAAAAGGATCACTGGTGCTGGGCTGTTCACAGGAGTCATCAGAATCAACACTGTCCCGGTCCACTTTACTTTGGTTCTCATGCAGCAAAGACACGTTTAACTGTCTATTCCTGTGGATCACACACATTTATATTAAAGACAGACTCACACAGGCGTGCCTTTATTCTGCTGTGGTGTTTCTTGCTGACAAAGCAATTACCTCTTTTCTCGTCTTCCATTCCCAGAGTCTCTGAAGCCTTTGGCAAAGGGATTATTGTCGATTTTTAGCTGTGTAATCTATATAGCGGGGAAAAAAGTTAATCTGAGAGTCAGTCAGTCAATGCAAAAGTACACCGACAGATTAAATATAACATCAGAAGCCACAAAACACATAATGTGGACCTGATGAAGGCCCCATTTTCCACTCCAACAAACGCCAGACTCATGTTTTTCTAATCTCTCCACACAAATAAAATCCACATCACTGCACGCAACTAGAGGAGGTCTGCGTGTGGCTGTGGGTAGGGGGGAGAGGGGAGGGGAGGGGGGTTACCTTTTCATTCTGATAGGCAGTGACAGCGATGAACTCCGTCTCAGGGAAAACGTAAGTCCGGAAGGTGCTGTATGGAAGCTTCATTATGTCGTTGGCTCTCACGATATGAAATCTGGGTTGGTATTTATGCATGGAGTTCAAAATCGTCTGGGAGAAATTGAAGTCACATGGCACATTATTAAGTTATAAGATAGCTAGAAAAATGGTGGTTGGGAATAAGCAACAAGTTCTATCCACTTACAAATCCGTGCTTGTCCGAAATGTTGTTGGTGAGTTTGAGTTTGTGGAAAGCCACGGGCTTGCTCATCCACTGCTCCCCTTTGGACGGGCTGTCAGGGTGGATGTACATGCGCTTTGGCATCTCCGGGTCAGCTTTTCCAGCCACCATCCAGCGGGAGTTGTGAAACTTGTAGCGGCAGTCATCGACGGCCACAATGTCCATCAGCAGAATGTACTTGGCTGTTTCATCCAGCCCCTCCACCCTCACCTTGAAAGCCGGAAACATCCTCCTGACAGCAAAGCATAAACCATCAATTGAGATTGTGTCAGAAATAAAAGCGATGCTGTAGAAAGAGGGCATGCAAAGAGTTTATTTTTAATTTCTAGATCAATAATGGCTCTTTCACAGATAAAACTGCTGCACTAAGTGCGCGCTCTTGTTTACTTACCTTCCAGATTTTGTAATAACCATCTCTGTTCCCATTTTGTGAAATTCATTCCATAAATTCTTTGAATCCAGTGTGACTTTTGGATCATCATCCACACCTTCTTCTTGCTGCAGGCTCTTCAAGGAACTCGGATGGGTTGTCGCCGGATGCTGCTGGCGGCGGAGAGCTGCGTGCAGCCCCGTGTCAGAGGCAGAGGCAGCGGTCCGCTCCGACAGAGGCGCGGGGACGGAGGCGAGGTCCGGGAAACTCAGCGGTGGGAAAAACGAGGGCTGAGCGACGGATAGAAAGGCTGACAGGGGCAAGGCACCGGGTCTGTGGAAAGGGTGGTAAGTCATGGCAGCGGCTGTGTCAACTGGATCTCTCATCAGGGCGTCCCATCACACACTGAAAAGTCTCACTTGCTGCTGCTGCTGATGATGATGATGATGCTGCAGGCGCTCGCGTCTACATCCATCCTGCTGCTCCAACCTTTGCAAGAGTTTTTAAGTTTTGCAGCATGAGCCAAGAAGGTTATAAATGGGTAAATGCAAATGTCCAAAGACCTCCAGTTACTGTGGCAAAGGCAAGCCAAGCAGTCTTTAATGTAGTCGCTGGTAGATCCACCAAGGAGAGGAGAGGAGAGGGCAGCGCACTTAGGAACCATATGCCAAAGCTGCTCACTCAGAAAGAGCTTGTTAAAACTCAAGTGCCACCAGGGAGTGAGCACACAGAGAGGGAGTGAGGGAGAGAGAAAGAGAGGCAGGCAGAGATGGTGTTTACACTGTCACACATCTGTCCAGCCCGGCACACTGTACACTAATGAAGCACATTTCTTAGAGAGCGCCTCTCACTGACACTGTTTCCACTGGGCGTGGTTTGAACCGCTCAGACCGAGGGACGGTGAAGGGATTTTAGGGTTAGATGGGGACAACGAGCATAAATAGTATAAATAAGTAGCATCGCATGAATGAAGCATGTCTAATAATTCCCTTTAAACAAAGTTGATTATGGTGATAATGATATAAGTGTCTATAAAGTCATTAGACATTCTTCTTCAGCCTTTTTTGATTCTCCTAATTTCCCCAAATGACAGCCAGGATTTTTTTTCCTTTTTTTTAAAGAAATGTGGCCCTGTCCTGATTGCACCTGAGATAAATGGACAGATGGTAAAATTAAAACGTAAAAAGAAAAAGAAAAAGAAAAAAGACTTGTGTTTGATGAAGTGGGTCTGCATGGGTGTGTTAATTCATGCGGACTTGGCGCCGGTTTGCTGGCGTCCCACAAAGAGCCAAGAGGTCTCTCCTGTCACTTCACATTTAGGCAACTCTCCAAATCCTCACGTTGCCTGTTCCATTTTTCTCCGCGGTGCAGCTGCACAGGGCTACACTCCTCTAGCCTTTGTGAACCGGGAGAAAGCCTAAATAAATGATGAACAGTAGTCAAATCCGAGAATCTAAAGGAAAGCAGCACTTCTCTTGACAGATATGAAAACTTAGAACAATTAGGCTCTTCAGTGACAATACGACTTGCCTCTGGTTTTTGCCTTGTTGCTTACATTTCTTATCTCCCTTGTTTCTGGATTACTCTAAAATAAAACACAGGGTTGGACTTTTCAGTTAGTTTAGTGGCGTCTAATTTTTGGAAACAATAACCCAAAACCCAAATTAAATTCACATAAGAGTAATTTATTTTTATTTTTATTTAAAGCCACTACCAAATAGCTATAGGGGGAAGTTTTTAGTTTCTCTCTTCTAGATAGATGTGAAAAGGCTGTCTCATTTTTCAATATGTTTTATATTGTATTATATTTATTTTTATTTAACACACTCACATTCCTGTACTCCTGTAACACATAATGATTTTATGGCCTCTGACTTTACAGTTACCATTTACACATCTGTAAGCATTTTATCTTGATAAAGTGAGATATAATGTATTTTAAATAAAACAGCCAATCTCCTCATTTGAAGTAGGCCTATAGTGGATCTCAAGTTTGACCACTGAAGTGGTTTTAGTAAATCTCTCCTCCAGTCACTCAGAGCACGTGACATACAGTTTACATGACTGCGTTCTTATTTAGAAATTCAAGATGTAGAACATGATACTTTAATGGCTTTCCTTTTGGACAACTTATCAGGACAGAAATATCACACTCACTCTCATAGTTATACACCACCCTGTCCCAAATATCTTCTTTTCTTTTCTGTTTGTTCTTCTTTCTTTTCTTTTTTGTTGGTGGAATGTGATTAGTTTACCTCAGTGACAGTATTTACTGAAATATGGGGACTATTGCATATTAGTTTATAAAGCTCTACACATGCTTTGTCTCATAAAGAAGTGCAAAAAGACAAAGCGGCCTCTGAGGTAACATTTTGGCATGTGACTTGCAATAATTTCAACATTTTGTTAATTTTTTCTAAGTCCTAAAGCTGATACAGTCTTGCATCAGAAAGTATACGCAGTGTATCTTTGCCATATTGTGGATGGCATATGCAGTTAAATCTCCAAGACATCTTGCAAGTTCATTTTCTCTTTGGATTGATTTACAAATTTAAAAAAAAAAAAAGTCAGTGTTGTTTTTTTTTTTCTGTGGGTTCAACTACAGTGAATGCACAGTGAGGAGGAGTGTTGCTTGACAACTGCAAGGCAGGAAAAGCTCAGGTCAGGATAGGAAGTGATCTCAGAGGTCCTACAAATGATGAATGGCTCCCGAGACAGTGAAAGGTAATAACTTGTAATCAAAGCCATAAGACGAGCACAGAGAAGCGTGATAGAGAGAAGGAGGGCAGGAAGACATCATTCTCCATGTGAATATTCACAGAGGTATGTGGTGTGCATTATAGGTTGCCGGCAGTCTTCCACAACATCATGCCATAAGTTTGGGGCTGAGGAGGGGAGTGGTGGTGGCGGTTGGGTCTGCTTTTCTTCATTCAGTGCTACTGTGAGGGATGGTCTGTGACACGCCACCATTTTTCTCTAGTGCAGCTCCAGCCGACAGCACGAGAGAAGCGCCAGAACAGGAAGGAGACAATCAATCTGAGTGATGTTGCGTGAATTTCACCTCTGTGGTCACAGTCCACACCTGGGACAGATTCAGAAGAATGTTAGGCCACTGAGGGATCCTGACAAGTCATCCAAAGGGCAAGTAAGTAAGTGTATGGCACATCTGAAGATAGGAGATCACTGTATAACATTCAGGAGGAAGAGGACAGGAAAAGAACTTCAGTGAGGACTTAAGGCCACACCGCAAGTGTTGTCTGGGCTCTGTACTGTCTGTGTTTTTTTAATTATGACTTCTTTTGGTAACATGATGGACACCACATATGGATCTGTTTATCTTGAATGTAAGATCTAGACGCTGAAATCACTGTAGCTCCGTAGGAGGAAACTAAATTACCACAGAAGGGCCAAATAGCAAGTATTAAGTTTAGGAACATTTTTTTTCCTGCAGACCCACTTGACTGACTTTTATTAAAACCAACATGTGTTCATCGAACTACATACATTATACTTTATGTTTAATGTGGAAATATCAACGCTTGTCGGAGTGATTCATCGCAATGTCATTTTCTCTGCCAAACCTCAGACTTGATTGGGCGTCTGTGCTCCAACTGATGAATTTAAGTGTTATTCATTAAAAAGAAAAAAGAAAAGAAAAAAGGTTAATGATTGTAACTTTAGTTTCAAATGTGTTTTGTTTTATTTTCAGTTTCCAGACAAGTCATGAAACTAATAGTTGAGTTATTTTATTCAGGAATCTTTAACAAAGTTAACTTTGTAATTATTATAGCGACCAAGTCAAATGTTGGAGCCAGGGCTGAAAACCCCCAGTAATCTTTCATTGACTTAATTAAATATTATTATATTATTTAAAATGGTCTAGCCCATGCTGGAGCAACAGTAGCCCCATAAGCACCGAAAGGTTACAAGTGCTAGCTGAAAGAACTGAGAAATCAAAAAAATAAATCTGGTTACCATCTGGCTACCACCACAAAACTAGAGTAAAAGATTTTTTTTTAAGCAAACGAACCTAGAGCTAATCAAAATGTGGGACATTGTCTCAATATGCCTGATGTGGGACAAGGGATGAAAATTTGAATCCGACACAAAGCAGAACATCTGGTCACATTAGCCATGAGTGGCATTTGAACCTCCAGCCTCAAAGTTCAAAGTCAATGACTTCACCCACTGACCTATCCAGCCACATGGTTTGTGATCTTTGCTCCACCATACTATTATCTTACAGTACCTGCGTCACTTTGCTTCAAAGCTGTGATACAGAACAAGGTCAGTCACTTCTGCATTTCGTATAATACATGATCAACCTGTATTGAAAAATAAAATGTATTGTCCCTTACTGAATTGATACAGGACGCCAACCCTAATGGTAAACTATGTTTTCATTTCCCTGGTATGCCATTGGAAACAAGAAATCCAAAAGTTTCATAAGACATAGTAGAGGAGTAGGGCTATTTAATCAGAATGACAGGCAAGTCATCTGTTACTGTCACTTGCCACATCATTTCCCTGAAATAAATAAATAAAGCTTGAATTAGACAAACCAAGCAAGGATTAAAAAAGCAAATTGTGTCCAGTTCACAGGTGCTGAAAACATCATCATGTTTGCTTTATATCTGTTCATTTTCAATCTGTGTAACTTTATTTGAGCGACCACTAAACTGAAAGTCGCATTAAGATCAACCTGAGGTTCTCCAGCGTATTAGAGATCAGCGTTTAGATAACTAGTAGTACACCAGACACATCCAATCATATACGCACACTTCTCCGGTGTTATCCTGCATGGAAAGCCTTGAAGCATAGTAAGCGTAGTATTATCAGGCCTTTCTAAAGCCATTAGCTCTGAAGTAGACCGGTCAGAGGTTATTACTCTGGCTTGACCTCATCCTTACACGCATCACTTCAGCTCTACCTATTTAGCTCGAAGAGGAAATGAATGCAGGATGGATGATTACAAAATTGGTGAGTGATCCCTTGTTGCTTTAGTTTTGTGTTCTCAGGATAATTTAGTTAATGTCTTAAACTCACTCCATTTTCAAAGCAACATATATTTCAAAAGCAAAATCTCAAACAATATGACAAACGCTCAGTGCCGGTGCTCTCTGACATTTGTGCATCCTCTGTTACCACACCTATAAGTCCAGTAAGAAAAAATAATACTTTTGATTTGAAATTTTTTTAAATTAATTTTTTCTACAATGGAACAATTGTACATGTTATGGAAATATGAGCTAGGTAAGCTGTTTATTTGGTGCAGGTGGGATGATTAACATAATTTTGGTGATATCTTTAAAAGTCAACCAGCAAATATATGAATTATGATAAAACACTCTTAATTCCTTGATTTTAATTTAATTGCTTCAAATATGACTTTGGACTGAGATTGAGGCTCACAAATGCAATGGTGTGGCCATTACATGTAATTTACTTTTTCAAAAGTTTTTATGAAGAAATAAGAAGAGAGCAATATGTTTCTTACAGCATTTTAATTTACATTAAATCCATTCAGTGGCTTATGTGCGTATATGGACTGACCTGTGAGATGGACGGACGCGTCATCTACCAGATAAACCTAATGCTGCAGTTATGGATTTTGGGTTGCATTAACCCATTTGTTGTGGTGTTTCATGTACAGACTCTGAGCGTCTGGGATTCCAACCTAATCTAATGACAAAGAGGCAGAGACACAACTAATTATAAAGAGAGGGTCAAGTCACTGTTCTTGCTGCAGGGACTATAAATATATAGACACAAATTTAATCAGGGCCTAATAGACACGCTGTAGGAGACACCAGTCAATTCTAACCATCTTAAAGCCTCGTGAAGTCCCAGTGCAAAGTGGCATTGCCTACAAAATGTCCAGTGGCTCTTGAACAAAAGCATGTTGTGTTCACTTAATCAAATTAAGAAATATTTTTGCTTCCTAAACAAGTTAAACATTTGACTCATTGGTATGGCAGACAGGCTTCTTCTGTTGGCAATGAGTCTAATGCTTAATAGAGTTGACTCCCTGTTGAGCCACTGTCGCACCACTATGACTTTGTTTGTTTAGAGTTATTGGATTTACAGGAAGACGTGTTTTCCTACAAATCCATTTAACAGGCTTTCAGAGGGACTGACAGTCTAAACAGTGACCGCTGGATATGTGTGTGGCTCTCAACTTCGAAGCTTCAAGCATAAATTCTGAAACTATCAAATTGCTTCCATACTGTCATTATTATAATGCACAGCCTTGTCATGTAAAACCACTTTAGAGTATTTATGAATACACTGCACAGCTAAGAGAGTTGGAAATATAAAATATAAACATATTAGTTTGTGCTTTAGATCTACATTTCATGTGAACAAGCTGTGGTGAAGCCATTATGACACTTAGTTGGACACAAACATGTTAATACATCTTTTGAGAATAAAACAGGTCATGATATGACAGAAGACATTAAAAGTTGCAAAGGTTTAAACCTTTATCTTGTGGGGAGCAGGAGATCTCTGGTTGTTTTGCTGCATTAGATTCGCTATTAAATCATTTACCCCTTGTCTCGCTAAAGCTACCACTCCTGTGGTTGTTTTTGGGATCCAGAAGTGTCAGAAATCCCCTAAGAGGAAGCCAAACGGAGGCTTTTGTAGAGCTGCCTTTTAACCCATCTCTACTGCACCTCGCCTAAAAGTCTTTTTGGAGCATCATCTCTCTGTTCCTTTTCAGCTCTCTCATAGTAGCAGTTTGTGACTCTACTGTGCATAAGACTTTCAACACTTTCTGTCTTTTTTTCTTTCTAAAAGCAAAAAGGACCTTTCATAGCCAAAAAAGCCTGCCTCCATGCTTGAGGGCATTTGACAGTGGTGGTTGGGACCTGAGAGGACAAGAGGGCTCCACAACACTCAATATTACATGAAACTCAGCGTAGCTGCTCGGCACTCCGGCTCACTTTACAGAAGAAAAGCTATATACCCTGTGATGATTCTGTACATTTTTTTTCAACATCGATGCACCTAACTTCAAACCCTCCCAGTAGTTCAGTTTTTTGTGTTTTATGTTATTGTTGCCAAGTGCTTGGTGGGAAATGTTGGGTCTCTGTATACAATGTTATAACAAGAAGGTCTGGACCTACTCGATTTGAAAAGTGCTGCCCTTAAGATAACTACTGTTGTGAACTGCTGCCATACAAACAACACTGACTTGACACTGACACACACATTTACTTGTTATAGTTGCTGAGTGCCCAGGCAGCGCAGCAGCATGTATTACTTTAAGAAAATACATCTAACCGTCAGTTGCTGCATTTAAAGTTGAGTGACTGAGTGATAGATATGACACACACACACATATATATGTATATATATATATATATATATATATATATATATATATGGCATGCCATAATATATATATATATATATATATATATATATATATATATATATATATATATATATATATATGTATATATATATATATGAATGGAACAACTGAACCCCAGTGCACAAGCCCTGATATCAGAGAAATTCAGTGTTTCTTTCTGGTTTACCCACTGCAGGTTGTTGTTACTGTAGCCCTTTGCTGAGTAGCCTTTACATCTAGGTATATCCCACAGCTTTACCGTGTTCCATAAGAGGCTAAAAAAGGCTGATCACAGTTAGGGTTCCAGTGATCCCCCCATTATATCAGGTTATTGGGGCATAGAGAGAACTAAGCCAAGGAAAAATCCTGTATACCAAGTCAATTTATTTTGGATTGCGATATAATAAGATCACAGACACTGGTGGCTAGAATTAGGTGTCTTTGTAAAGTGCCTGAGCTCCTAGACTATTAAAGGATGAAGAGCTCAGTAAACTGAGAAGACCTCAGAGTTGAGTTTTTGTCATTTCAGGATGTTTTGATAATGAATGGCTCATTGCCATGGAGGAATTGAACTGCTATGCGTTTCGTATATAGCAACTTGAAAGTGCTACACCAGATTATTTGTCTTGTCACACCTAATTTATGTCCTTTCATGACCCCTCTTAGCTTTGTTCCACATTTCAGGTTACATCTGTGCTCTGGGGATTGACCAGTGGCGACCTCATACCCCCAACAAGATTATCTCAAGATTCACACGAAAAAAGAAAATATTCAGTCAACTCAGAGAGACAGAGTTAGATTTATTTTCAGTGTCTTGCTCTTCCTTATCCAGTTGACCCAATCTGACTTCACTATCTGTAAATTATCGTGTTTCTGTCAAAGTTTAAAAAGGTTTCTCTCCAGGCCTCTGTCAGCTGTCATGTCAACGCTTGCTACAACCCACCACCACATCTTTATCTCTGAAGGTGCCGGTATGCAATCCGGCTCAGGTTCAGTGCAATGAGCTTCTCAGGAATCCTGTTCTTGTACACCTGTACATCCAGGTTAGGGTTCAAGTCAGATTCTCCATCTGTCTCTAGACGTATCACACTCATGCTATGTGAGCAGTCATAATAATTTCAAGATGGGGTGGATGGAGTGGACAGCAAAGGATACGGTGGCAGGACAGGAAAAATGCTTCTGATTGATCAACATAGAACCACAAAAATGTACAAAATTTCCCAACAAGCCAAGTACTATAGAAAATTGTAGATTTTCTGCCCCAGTACCTATTATGAACTGTTGGTATTTGGGGATTTTTGTATCCATGTTTAAAAATAGAAAAAGCACGCACATCCAAGTCTAAACGCTGGGTGCTGGACAACACATGTAAATGATAAGAGAAAGGAAAGTCCGCACACCAACAACAGCTCCAGAGCAATAATTTATTATCACCAAAAAGGGAGGGTAGCGTTTCTAACCCTAACCCTAACCCTTCCTCAGACTAGAACCCCTGTATCCATGTTTCCCAAATGATGCGTCATAAATTTGTTTTCCTCAAACAACCACCACAAGATGAAAACATAGCTGAGTGAAAGACTTCCACAACCATTTAACTCATTTTATAACATTGATCGAGCAAGTATCCCTTTATGTCATGTGCATTGCTGTTCATTTATCACACATAATGATCATAATCAAATCTCTTAATTACCTACCACCTCATTCTGTTGTGTTTTATTTGTTTTTTTTTTCTTGTGTGTATATATTAGGAACATTTATGTCATGCACATGCACAATTTATTGTCCTTGTCATCTTGCATTATCCACCACTGCATCAACGTCTTCTGTGAGGGCATGTTGGCAGTCCACATGTAGTCACGGCCCTCTGTCACCAACACTTGAGCCCCTCTGCAAAAGGCTGTGTAGGTTGCTTCGTAGTCTTTGCAGGTTAGCTGGAGACTTGTTGGTGTGTTGTTTGTCGGAGTACAGCTGGGGTCTGCTTTCCTTTACAGGGGGGGTTGTGTTGAGTACGTGAAAGTGTTGGCGTCAAAAGCAGCCGACAACACTGGCAGTGACACAGGAGGCATCGGACAGCTCCCAGGCTTCCAGCGCATCCTCCTGCCTTCACTCTCACCTTAATCCAAACTGAAAAGACAACACATTCTAGTGATACAAATTCAGTGACTTGAGAGCTGTCTCCATCGCCAGCAGGGAATTAGGAATGAGATGAGTCAACTGTTTCTTTTCAATACTCCCCTCTGTGTTTTTGCATCTGTGAGTGTCTGTGTGTGTGTGTTTGTGCACATAGCCAGATTTGGCACAATGACAAAAACAGTAAAGGACAAACAGCAATAACAAGGAAGATCAGACACTCGTGTCTAAAATGAGTTCTTTTGTGCATTTGTTAAAGAAGGATTCTTAGACTTGGAATCAAAAGAGCAATTGCCTTTCTTGCCAGTTTTGCAGCTTTGATTTTGCTTTCATCCCAGATACAGTACAGTTTATATTTTTTTTTATATCAGAATTGGTCAACATTTTACTGGACGGTATACCCTTTTCTATTCATTTTGCATTTGGCTCCTTCTATCTGCAAAAATCATGACACCTCTACAGACAGTCCTTGGCTGACATGATCTAAAATGGCACGTCAATGCCAGCTGTCACTTTTTAAATAACACCATGACTCACTAAGTCTAAACAGTAACACTTAGGTTAAAACACACATTTTTCACTTGTCGGTCAGCCAAGTTGACCTCACAACTGTCCATATAACAGCTGTAATGTGACCAAACCTGCACTGACAAGACCACCAATGACCAAACCTCAATAACAGACATATTGTATAGGCTTTAAAAAAAAAAGAAAAAAAGAAAAGAAAACATTCTTTCAAACATCTCCCACAATAGCATCAGTGACTTACTTTCTGAAGTGTCTCTACCTGGCATTCTTGAGGCAAAAAAACAGATCAACTCTGAGGCACCCACAGTGTCATCTTTGGCTTCATTTCACATGTGCAGCAGCAGAAGCTGTCGGTCAGTTTCCTGAAGAGTCAGTCAGTGTCTCATCCGGTATTTGGTTTTCCACACAGGTTACCACTATCTTGGCTAATGTGTCTGTCCTGACAGTCTCTGGCAGATACATTAGTCACTTTAAAAAAAGAAGAAGAAAAGCCCAGTTAATTTAGATGTTTGCTTGCTTCTCTTCCTCTTTTCCTTTTGAGCACTGTCTCCTAAATTTCACCCTACAATATTTGTGCCGGTCACCAGTAGATAAAAATGTCACAACATAAATCAATTAATTAGTACTCCCTAAACCTCCCTAAAATTTCTCACCTATCCCTTTATCTATGCAGGGTCGTAGGGGAGCTGGAACCAATTCCAGCTGACATAATGAGTGCAGGGTATAACACGACACCAGTCTAATCACAGAGGACATGTAAACTCTAACAGGAGGCCCCAGGCATGGGAATCAAACCCAGAACCCTCTTGCTGACCGTGCTAGCCAAAGTACCTCTGTGCCGCCCATTCCTGAAATTAACTTTATAACACTCATAGACCTTTTTTAATCCCATGCCCTTGGTTTTCAGTCCTAGAAAGCCTCCGCATTAAACCACCAGAGATCATAAGTGTTGGAGTCAAACAATGGGGTCTGCTGTAAAATGTAGGGCAAGGGAGATGTTTTTAATTCAGAGGATCTGTGATTAAAAACTCATTCATAATTTACTAAAGATTGTTGCCTCTTCCTTACACACAGAATACGTTTCCACTGATTCATGAGATTAAGGTCTGGACACAGTTTAATCAGGTCACTGAGATTACTAATAGACCTTTTCACAAAAAACAGTCTCCATCTGGGTGTCAGACAGGATAACACTCCCCACCTTTCATTCACAGTGATGACCCTCTATGGCGTTATAATCCAGGCTTTAGAGGTTTGAATCAGAGTAAGAGCCTTATACGGCAGATAGATCAGATGGACATGTGAGAGCAAGTATGTCCTGAGAGGGCACATTAGCCAAGGATTAAACACAGTTTTCTGTCATGCTCACACATGAACAGAAAAACTGCCCTCACAAAAAGAAGACTAGCTACCCTCTTCACACACCATAAACTTCTCAGCAGGTCACCTCTGATTGGCTAATCGTGGCCTACAATTCTCCATGCAATCTCATTAGGTTTGACTGCTGAAACGATTTCGTGCATTTTTTGCTTTGTTTTTTTTTTTTTAACACTCTTACACACAAAGCCTTTTTAGAATTGTAATATCTAATGTTTGTAAATACAAAATAAAACACATTACTTCAGTTTTTACACATATTGCCTCATTAACAAAAGGTGCCATATTTGTGCAATTAAATGTTCTTCCAGACACAGGGAGGGATTATTAACACCATCCTTACACCTGGACAACTCAATCTGCTTAAACCTCTTCCTTGTGTGTGTGAGGTGAAATAGATTTTTCGGGGGAAACAACCAAGGGATTTAAACACGGTAAGAATCTTAACCTCGTCAAACCTTTAAATCCAGCTCCAACAATCTTGGGTCACATCGCTTGCTCTAAAAAACAAACAGTGTCACAACATTTGTTGTGAGCAAATGGCTCTTCTCACAGAAGCTATTTCCAGTTTCCATGGTGGGGGAATCGGACAGCAGCCATTGTTGAATATTACACCTACTGAGTCCAAGGTCATTGTCTTGACATAATTTGAATAGATCAAATCATAAAAACTTGTTAATTGTAGTGAATTAAGATGATTCAACATTTCCCTTTTACAATTAAACATTTTGCAGATGATGACCTGTCATAGACCTCAAATAAAGTCTCTATGGCCATAAGAGATTAAGAGCTAATAACTTGCCCATAACAGCTGACCATTTTGTCCTTACCAAAAACATTTGTCCATTCATAGATGCACAGTCTGAACAAAATTATTTCAGATATACAATATGCACATTCACCTGGTTTTTACTAGTTTTATCAGCTGCTCAAAGAGAAGCAGTAGAACTGTATTTGCAAAAAAATAATTTGGAAGTATAGTACATTCCACACCGCAGTAAACATTTTTTAACAAGATTAAATCACAGCCTGTAAAGTGGGTAATGGGAATAATCAACTTAATTAGTAAATCAATTACCTTACTATATTAATCCTAAATCCAATTTATCTTTATTTATTTATTTATTTTTATTAAGGAGTTACGTAATATATTGTCTTTGCCCATTGTTACATCAATAATCATCCACATTACATATCAATTTTACTTCCTGTTGCTTCATTAGACCCCTTTTCAAGACACTGTGGCACACTCTTACATTGTTTTCTTTGTTTTTAGTTAATTTGGTGTCGTCATCTTATTTCCTGCATAACTCCACCCAATTTAAAAATGACTGGAGGCCTCCTTCGCTAGAGTAAAATCTGTGCAAGGGGCCTTTAACTATTGTAGTCACTGATATACATAGAATCCATTACAAGAAATTAAAAAGATTAAAAATAATACATAACATACAGAATACTAAGAAAGAAAGAAGGTCACTCCATAGTGCTTTCTCAGATTACATTCACTCTATGCACATGCTCTGCAAAGTGCAGAAAAGGGTGACTTTGAGCTGCAGGCAATTCTGTTTTTGTCCATGAGCAAGAGAGTGACTAAGTTAGTGGATGGAAAGACACAAGAGAGAGAAGAAGACTGTGGAGGAAGACGCCGGACTTTGAGAAAGAGCCGTGAAGCGTAAAACAAGGGTGATGACTGTGTACGGAGCGAAGGTGCCATCTGTCTAATTGACTGACCCCTCTTGTCTGATCAAAAATGTACATCGTGGAAGTGCTCCATCCAACGGGAAGGTCCATGTGATCCTGGCTGACAACACAGACCATACTGTCTTGAGGCGTCAGTGTGGAGCCAGACCTCATGACCTACCACCAAGGGAAGCCATTGTGTTGCAACAAGTCCCCCTATTCATCAGTTATCGTCAAGATCGGCAAATGAACATAACTAGAAGCATTCTGATTCACCACGAGATGCCCATAAACCAGACCAGTGCCACAAAACAGGACCAGAAAGGCAACAGGTAATTACATTAGGGCATTTATCACATAAATAAAGTAATAATAAAAGAGGAATCATAAGTATCTGTGGGTCTAATCTTTCATAAGAGTGAAATATTTGGAAAAAAATGATGATGAAAATTGTTTTTGATCACAATCCTGCCTTATTTAGCATTCTCATTTGAGTCAGAGCAAGGGAGAAAAGGAGGGCACGTCACCTCCCATCATCTGGAGAAGTTTTTCTCTTCGTAGCACTTACTCTGGAGCCTCCCAAGAGTGGCAGAGGGCAAGGCTGTTGAAACACCACTGATACTGTCAGAAGACAGAAGATGTCTCCAAAGGCTGTGACACTCTCATCCACCCTGCCCCCCCACTCCCACCCCCGCATTTAGAGTGTGAAGGTGCCAGATGAACATCAGTGTAATTTAATTATTGATATTTCATGGGACAGTCTAAGGGGAGAAGGGAATGTAAATGTTTGTTATGTAGGTTGCAGTGACGGAAGAAAGAGTGAGAGGAGCGGTCAAAGAAATTAAGGAAAAGGCCACATAAGGTATCTACGTTTAACATATTTAATTCCATATGGAAGCCTCTGTTTCTCCACTCATTTATTCAGGTTTTTCCTTAAATTTGTCACCGGTCTGTGTCTGCTTGACTATCCCAGTAAATGCTCTTTGAGTCATTAGAGGCTGAAAGTGAAGGGATTTACAGATAAATTGTAAACCCACTAACATTAAAGGTCGTCATTTTAATGTCATATCCATGGGTCCCCTAAAAAAAAAAAAAAAAAAGGAAAGTGTAACTGTCCAAATGCTTACAGCCTGGATTGTAACAACAGTGTATGTATTGGGTATTCTTAGTAGAAGGCTGCAGTGGACCTGCAAAATACTTTGCTGGAGTTAGTTGCTTCTTCTTGCCTCTTCTGATTCTGTTGACTGCATCATAATGTCATGAATATGAGGGAAACAGCACTGGCGTGTAAGAAATGGGGTGTTGGAAGTATATGCATATTTGTCACATTCACTTTGCTTTCCAAGTCCCTACTAGTTTGCTGTGATGATTATTTGTAGGATAGATAAGGAGGGGGGGAGCAGAGGGAGAGGTGCCGGACACTGTGACGCTCCACTGGCTGATGTACAGTGACAGACTGTCTGCAGTAAGAGGGGAATATTGCATGTTAGGCAGGTCAGCTTGAAATATTCAAGTCGAGACATCGCTATCACAGATCTGATGTCTGTATGATGCAGAAACAGCAAAGAAATGTGTTCCAGTACAAGTAAATGTCCATGTACAGTAAACGTTACAGGAACATCACGTCACGAGAAAAAAAAAGAAAGAAAAGAAAACAGTGATATTTTTCATTTATATCCATTTCAGTCACGTTTCACGACGAAGCAAGGTTGTGGTGCATACTTGTCAGCAGAGGTCCCACTTGTCAGTATCCAATGACCTTTCTCAGATGCGCAGTTTTTAGATATTTTATTATAAGAAGTGTTTGATGCCCATTGCCAATATACTTTCTAACATTGTGTGAATTATGGATTGAATTATAGTGAAAATATTTTATTCTCCTTTAAGGTAGGGACCATCTCCAGGGCCCTTGGGGGTCACTATAAATCCATCTGCTGTAAAGTATAGTATAGACTGCATAAGTATAGACTGTATGATAAAGACATGGTTGTTAATCCCTTCACAGTACCGCCATCTCCTGGACCAGGAGGGAACTGAATTGCTCCCAGTACAACATTACACAACAGTAAAGATGAGAGATGACTCAAGTCTCCACTTATAATCATGATACCAGTTTAAATCTCTGGATACAGGACACAGATATCAGAACAGACATGACAGCACCAAATGGAAAATGAGAACTTTTATTACAACACATAGACACTATATATCCAGTCACTTTCAAAGCATGTAACGTATATAGTTAAACCTGAAAACTGGCTGCAGTGGATATGAAGCCAGACACGAGTATTGTAATTGTCAAAACACACATGCTCATTAACATCCATTACCTCTGGACACTTCACAACATACAGAGTAGATCTGAGCATGCCAGACTCCTGAAAAACAATTACTTTGCATAATAATGTACTGTACAAACTCCTATTGCATATTGACTTACTGTACAAAAAACAAAACAAAACTGCTCTTGAAAAACATTAACCACTTGGAGCAGGAATAGTATGCTGCAGAGTGAATGGTAAAATAACACCGGTGTAGAACTGAAGGTGTATGATGAATGGTTGAGGCTGGGCCACTGCCACGCTTACATTGACACATCATAGAGATACTCTCATGTTTGGGTCCCATACATTAAAAAAAAACACACATGTGAAAAGCACCTCTGACTCATTTGTGCTAAGGCAACCATGACACTTTTATGTAAAAATAAGGCAAACAAATCAGCAAGAACAGTAAGTGAGCTGCCATATTAGCATAAGTTAGAACTCATGTCATCATCGCTTTGATCATCATTTGACCATGTACCAAGAATCGGGCACTTACTGCATTCAACGTACATATACCATGATGTGTTTCACATGAGGATTAAAACACAAGTTACAGGGTCAAACCATAAGAGGACAAAGTGGAAGACGTGTGTGTGTGCATCGTGGATCATGAAGTGGATACTTTAAAATGAACTTCAAGGGCAACACAGACTCTATACCCACCTCCCACCAAGGTACAGGTATTAATCCTGGCTTCTATATATGGAGACATCAAATACAGCCAGAAACCCATGTTTGTGCTTCCACTTCCTAATCAGATTTAACTCTTGAGAGGCCCAAGGACTCTGGTGATAAATGGAGGCGCTTGGAATAGGACAGTATGAAAAAGGACCATTAAAAGGGACGGTTCACTCAGATCAAACACACATATGCATAAGGGTAGATACTACTGTGGTAGTTGAGAGAATGCAGTGTGTTTTTTGGGGGTGAACTGACCCTCTAACATCTTCTCACAAGCTATGCATAAGATTCACCAAATAGTTTAAACAGTTGTGATCATGACAGTACATAATTAGCCATAAAACAAATTAAAAACAAACTTAAAATCAATACCCGCACAATAACATCAGACCACTGCTTTTCAAGCTCTTTCCATTGTTTTGCACCCTACACTCTAAAGGAACAACTGAACAACACAGGATGAAAAGTAACCATCAACAATAGTAGCATATTTCAACTGAGGAAAGACCCCAAACAACTGGTCTGAGGTATTTACCCCAATCAAGGGAAAGACTGATGTATTACAGCATCCAACAGGTCAAAACAATCTAAAATAGGTAATTTGTCTCATAGAAATCTTAACTGGAAGATCGAGTGCATCACAACTCAGGTGAATTAATGTTATGTCAGATTGTAGTGATTTATCTTCTTCAAAATACATTTTGGATATACTGTACATACTTATAAGTATGAAAATAGATTGTGTAGATTAAACAAATCTAAAATTCAATTTTTTTTAAATTTCCAAACAGTAAAATTTAAAGTGAGGGGGAGCAGGAAGAAAAGCAAGGGGTATTAGGTTAAAACATCAACACATTTAAAATCTCAAATGTCTTACATATTTACAAAAAACAAAGACTTTGTAAAAAAGTATACATCTAGGAACAGGCCTGTGGCACACCTAGTACGGGAGCAAAGTTGACGTGATGCAAATTATTCTGGTCTCAGGGCAACAAAAACAAAACACTTGCTGTAAGACAAGGTTCAGCACACACACAGAGTGGTCTTGTGGTGCTGGGACAGGATAATGCGTTCCTCGGAGGAGCTTCTTTCTCTTTTCTGAGCGCGGGTCTGATGGGATTGCTCACTTGGTGCTTTGCTAAGAGGCGTCTTCTGGGACAGACTTTTACTGGGGGGCCGGCCGAGCCGACGGTGAGGGCCGTCGAGTTCGGGCGGTGTGTACGGAGAGTGGCGAGACCTTTTCAGTGGAGGAGCAGAAGTACCACAGTCCATTTGGGCTGTCGAGTCTTGCTTTTCGAAAACTTTTTCTGAACCATCTGAGGGGGGCAGCGTAGCCCTCACCGAGATAACGTCAGGTAAGAGCTGTGCCGTGGCACAGAAAGCTGCTTCATACAGCCCTAATGTCTGCTCCAGGGTTGTGGAAGTTTCTCTGAATGGGGAGGGGGCATTCACTGCATCACTCCTCTGAAATAAAAAAAACAACAACAAAAAAACTAATAAACACAACTATTCAACATCACTTTCAAATTATTTCATGTTATTACCAATAAAATATTAATTTATACATGTTCATATTTTGTTTTTTTTGGCAGGAGTAAAGAAAAACTTTGCAGCACAACTTGCCTTTCATCACTCTAACATTAAAAATGAGACACACACACAAATGACTCATGGATTAACTTATGAAAATAAATAATAGTTTAAAACAACACTGGATTAAGATATGTTCAAATGGCTCTACAGCTGAGACTCAAGTTTGCTGCATGCACAAGTGATAATGTGGATTATATAGATGATGTAAAGGCTCTAATTGTAGAATGCTAATGGTAGTTTATTGGGAAAGTAGGCAAGTCCTCTTCACTTCAATAATCAATTAGAAAAATGTGTTTTTGCAATACCAGGCCCCGACCTACAACAAGTTGATACTGCACTGGAAACTTCTGCTTTTGTAAAACCTGAATTTCCCTCTGGGGATTAATAAAGTATCATTATCGTGAATCTTTGGTAGACACCTGCAAAAATATCTTTTAGACTGATGTCAGCTATTAGCTACTCCACCTGGGAATAATGTGGCTTTCTGCTGTGCATCAGTAAATAAGGTCTGACTGTCTCCCTTTATCTTAACCGTCTATTTCAGGTCTGTAGCCTTTGAATTATGAAGTGAGAGGAAAGTTCAGATCGCTCATGGCGATGACTTTCTGCGACTCAAAACAGATGTTCTGTGTTTGTGAATTGGTTAATTCACTTTCATTAATGATTTATTCTAAAGGATTAAGAAAGATGAAGCTGTACTATGGGATTAAAAAGCCACTACTAGTTGATCTAATTCATGTCCAGGCAACTTATTTGTTGCCATCAGGTTGAACAGGTTGAGCCTGGCTGTTGGGCCGATGAGTAATCTAGGTCATTGGTTGGTGTTGCTGACACTTTTGGTACTTTTTTTTTGTTGTTGTTACTGAGCAGTCACCTCACTACCACTCCAGGCATGTCCATCCCTCATGTTCTTCTCCATATATCTCATCTTCTTCAAAAAACATGCCATCCTCATGCGCCGCCTGTTGGCCCCGAAAACAAAGAGTGATTTGGTGAACCGGTTGGCCAACTGTTGGAAACCGTTGGTGTGACCGTTGGTGACTATAAACCATCATATTTTAACTGTGAAAGTATTAAAATGACAATAACAAATGGACTGGGGTATATAAAAAGGGACAATACAGTGAATAGCAAACAACAAACAAAGACAGAAAAACATCCAGTATATTTTTCCATTGTCGGAGCGGTCCTGAGGTGCTTTGCCCGTCAGCGACCGACTCCACATTAGGAAAATATCTGTCATTTTGCTGCATGATTCATATGGTTCAGTCTAATGAAACATCATGAAGGGAGGATGCAACAACGCTTATCACACTGACCTTTGGGACCTCACATGTGTTAAAAGGAGTTCCTGGGTAGGGAACATGGTCAATCCCGGTTGCCATGTCAACAACGATCTCATCTCGATGCATAGGGATGGGTGGTCCTCCGCGCTCCTGTAGTGCCAGGACAATAACTGTCGTGTTGTCTGCACGGAGCATGCGTTCCTTCCAAAACAGGAGCGCTGTGCATCCCAGCCTGCGGGCGCATGACATTCCCTTCGGCCCCTTAAGAAATCAGCAGAAGAAGAAATGACACTCATTGCATTCGAATCGATGAGTAAAAGAGCAAAAGAATGCATTAGTTCATTAGTATAGGGTGTATTTGCTGTTACATACCACCATTTTGTCATGGCTGTAACACATATTAACAGCATTCTTTGGTGGCATCATATTCCATAAGCCATCGCTGCCCAGGATGATGTAGCGATGTCGTTTGGGGTCAAGGGTCATCACAGTGGTATCAGGCTCTGGGGAAACCACAAACTCCCCACTGTAGAAATCGTAACTCCAGAGATCACCTGTCGGCAAATGACAAAATGCATCACTTATGAAGCAATAATTACACAAAATATTTTAATTCACAACATAAAGTGTAATTTCTTGGACACTTATCCCAAGAAAAAAAAAGTGTAATTTGTATTTTTTACCAAGGGAGCGGGCCACAGCCAGGAAGGGGATCTGATCGATGACCGTACTCCTCCTCACTGGGCCGTTATGGGTCAGTCTGGGCCTCTTCCACACAACACGGTTCACCCCAGATTTCTTCATTACACTACAATTACAAGAACAAAGCAAAAGGATTCAGCTTCAACCACTACTTACAATCCAAAGCTTTTAAGCCTGAAAGATAATACAAGGATGTTTAAGTAACAACATTTACCCTTGGTGTGATGTTATTTACCTAATTGATTATCTGAGCTCATTACTTGGATTAGGCTTATTTATCTATTTGCTTGTTTGTTTGTGTGGAAACCTAACCTTGTCTATGTGTCTGCAGCATACACACCTGAGTAACTGAATAATTAATCACCCGTTTTTGAACTAACTGGAAAATTGGAAGTTATGTTTCCCAACCTTATCCCTGACCTTACAATACATTATAATTGAAAAACGAAAAATGAGGAAGTGGTCCTTTCTAACTCACCTGCCACCCAGCCGTTCAATCCTTTCTTTCTCTTTGGGGAGTTCAGGTTTATGGTCTTGTGTTATTTCAAGCGCCTGTAGTGTGATATCAGAGTCATTTTCCTTCACTCCGACCACCACTGCAGAGTCCCCAACATGGGCAACGTACATGTGAACTCCACGGATGACAATCACGCTGGCTGTGGTGCCTGATGTGCTGGGCAGACCTGTAATAGTCTTTGGCCACTCCGCTGTGAGGGGAAAAATAATAGATAAAAAAGGATTCAATGAGAAATGTTACTCATAGACCTGATGTACTCACAGTTTAGTAGTATCACTGGTGAATGGGGTACATTGAGGGGCAGATTGATGAAAACTTCTCTGAACTTACACACATTACATAGTCATTTGTTTTTAAGTCTTTTTTATCCCATTCTGTTGTTTTAGTGCTCATACCTTGTTTTTATTCTCTTCATCTCCTTTTATCACTCACACCATTTTACATCTCATCATGGTCCTCCAGGTCTCTGTTTATATTGTTGGGTTCTTGTGTTGCTTGCTTTGGTTCTTATGGGTTCTGTTTGCCTGTTCTCTTGTGTGTTATTTTGCTCTTATGTCTAAAACTCCTGTTTTTAAAGGTACTCTATAAATAAAGGAATTATCATTTCCATTACACTAATCAAGGGCATAACAGGAACAGGATTATCAGGAAGTAGTCAGGACAGGAGCCTTCCTATCTGTCATCGAGGTGTGAATGCTGGATGACTCTCCTCTTGTTTGTGCATGTTAACACACTCACAAACACCCAACCATAACTGGAGCAGAGCTTCTACGTAAAACAGAGGCAAATGTGCACTTTTGAACCTGCTTAACTACATTTTTGCAGCAGCGTCGCTGTTTGCTGCCTCAAGTGGAAACACAGGCAATTGTTTGGGCTTTATATCCTCTATAACTGTACTGCACATTGCAGTCATTGCAGTCACTTGCACTGAAATTGCAAAATATGCTGTGGTTTAGACTGAAATGCAGAGGTAAAGCAAGACAAACATGTTTCACTTGATGAAGACAAAACTGAATTGAAATTCTGCTGGTTTCTGATTAGAGTGCTGTTTCATAATGCTTACGATCACTTAACCAGGATTACTTCTAAAAATTGACTTTCATTAAGCAGGAGTGAACAGGTTCGACCCACAATACCAGCACAGAAGCATATATCCCTGCAGAGTACCGTCATGCTATCCAGGCCAGTTTTTAGACCTAGCTTCACTTCACACTTAACAAGTGTTGCGGTCTACCAAACACACTCAAACTGCTTTTTCAAGTACCTGAATGTTGCGGACAGTTCTTTTATACTTGGTACTTATCATTGGTGATCTACAGCATGTTGTCAAAGGCTCTTTTTGAGTTTCTGGGTTTTGTCCATATTTTTTATTATATCAGGCTCAGACTCTCTGTTTCTTATCACAGTGCACCAATCTGACTGAATACTAAAAGAGTGCTGCTGTGCAAACACATAAGACACTTTATGTTTAGTCTACATTCTTATCTATCATGGTTGGTTCCCCATCAAGGAGGCATCTCTTTGGCCTCAAATTCATTCTCCAGCAGAACAATGAGTCAAACTAACAGCCAAAGTGTCCTGGTTTCATTGGTGTGGTGTGTCATCAGTCTGTTGAGAAAGTGAGGAAATTAGGGGTGTAACTACAGATTTCTTTCATTGTTGAATTATTGGCCAATTGCTGAATTTCAGGATATTGAATTTACTCTTATGAAATCCTTTGAGCATCAAATGTTGGTATTTTTTTGCTGAGTAATAAACAATTTTGAACTTATCCAAATAGTTGCTGATAAATTTTCTGTCAACTGACTTGTTACTGCAACTGAAATTTCCCAAAGATGCTTCAAACAACCTGCAAGCCAGGTGTTGTTTTAAGGGCAAATGCTGGATCACAGTCTAGGTCCGATTTAGTTTCTTTCATGTTGTTTGTACTCTGTATGACATAAGTGGTGATACAAGCTTGGAGACATTATTCTAATTGCATCCTAACTTGTCCTTTTTAGTTCCTAGGACAATCCATTATGTGTCTGTTAGGCTTAAATGAAAGGCCACCAGCGCATTACTGCAGTCAGAGGTATAACCTGTGATGCAGGGGAGGGTGAACCCAGCACCAACATTTCTGTCACAACCCCCCACTTTGATTAACAACAGTGGGATCACAGCCTAAGCCTCCTCAACAAGAACTTTATTGTATGTGTGTTTACTGGTGGTAGTTTGGGAGCTGTAAGTGGTTTAACCTTGGCTGCACTCATATCTAACTGCTATGATGAAGACATTCATCACTTACATTACAGGGCTCATGTCAGTTTGCTGTTTGCTGTGGCGTGGTCACATGCACACGCAGGACTGGGCATCGTCATACCAGCTGAGTGGGATACTGACTCATGTGACAGATTGTTTTTGAACACAATAAGCAGCGATATGAACACATTCAGGGCTGCAGATGCTACAAGTTGAGTTCAACTCTCTGATGATGATGGTGATGATGATGATGTTGACTTACGTAGCTCTTTCCACATTGCATGATGACAGGCGATGAACCCTTTCCGAAGAGCAGCGCACACTTCACTGTGATCCGTCGACCAGAACCCCCGCTGCCTCTTGAGCAGATCCCACAGATGCTCCTGTGCGAAATGCGCAGCCTCCCGGCCCCCGTGACCGTCAAACACGGCGAAAAACGCCACTGATTTGCGAGTGTCGACTACATGCTCCGAGACCGTGTCGTCTGATACCGGTGCGCTGCTGTGTTTGCCACTGTCCTCATTTGATAGACTCTCCACCCACATTGCAGAAGCTGGACCGGACTCGTCGGCAGCAGCAGCAGCAGCAGCAGCAGCAGCGTCGTGCTCCTGTGGGTCGTTTTCAGTGTCTTTGGTGGGCTCATTCTCCGCTTTCTCCTGTCCTCCATGCCTCTGCGACTTTGGATAATCTTCGACTGGCGACGCCGTCGGCTCGTACTCGATTCTTATCTCGACAACATCCTCCATGTATTTCCTCCCTCCTTGCTCGGAAAATGCACTCATACGAAATACTAATGCCTCGTCCATGATTGTGAACGCCTAATAATTATTATCTATGCAATTAAAGGACACATGTAGCCGCTAACTGTGGCTCGCGACCTAAATTTTGAACCGATTTTGCCGCGACTGTGTGGCCGAAGGCTTCCTTCCTTTTTGTTTATCTTCTCCGAGGCGTCCCGCTGTACGTGATGACGTCATGTTTTTCCACCTATCAATGTAGCAACCACGTATGGCACGCCGGAATCTTGTGCTGCGTTTACTGGTACTCGGAAACATTGAAATAACATTATCTCATTACAGATCACAAAGTACTGCAATGTGCCCCCCACCCCACCCTCTTCACAACTCACATGATAGTTAACATGCTCAATTTGTCATAGATGTGCTTACGGATAATTATAACTCAAGATAACTTTCTAAAATGTTCATGTAGCATTTATTGCACAGCATTCAGTCCAGAACGGCAGAGCAACAGGGCAAAGTAAGCAAAATGGCCTATATTTAAGAGGTTTTGTTTGTTTTTGTGACCATTTGTGTACTGTAAATGTATAGGCTATTAGCTTTCAGTCTATAGTAGCCTAGTTATTGCATATTTTTACAGCCAGGTATTCTACATACTATTCAGCTTTCATGGAGCTTTTAAAGTCAAAGCTAAGGTGAACTCACCTAAGACCCAATGTCATGGCGCACTAACGCTCAACACTTTTGCTTTGTTGCTTTGCTGTGTTGGAAGAAGGTATGGTTTAGTGAACAATCTAAAATTGATTGCATGGTTTTAATAATTCAAATCACTTTTAATTGTTCAAAAGCTTCATCATTTGTGGCCCAGGTGGATTCATACTATCTCAGACTCGCTTAGAGCTGCTGAATTGTATTGCATGTGCTGCAGACTTGGACTTGCACACCTAACACTAAGTGAGTTGAAGGTGAGGCTAAAGGCCTTTTTCCTGGATGACATTTTGACATGTCATTATAGGAGGAAATGCACCAGACGGTGAAGACTGAATTCCATTTAGATACTTCAGTTTCAGGGTTCTGATTATATTGATGCCAGCTTATTGTCAGACTGCCACGACTGGTTACATGGGTTACAACAGGTTGCTTTTTGCCATTAAGTGATATTTGCTGAATTTGTTGGCAGCATGAATTTTCCTATAGAATTGCAATGTTAAAAGAATAGATGGATAATGTTACAAACACTGCAAGAAATGTATTTATTTGCCATAAATGACGTGTTTGTGAGAGCCTATTATCAAGTGTTGCTACTTAACACCAGGTGGTGGCAGTGTTCATCCAGTCAAATTGTCCAGTTGTCCAGTTATCCAGTTGTTAGGATTTTAAACTTTTTTTCTCCCAGTTTACAAAGAATATAGCACAGGTTGTTGTTTATGTTTATTTGTATGCGTAGTGCTAATGAATGTGTTAGTATGTATGAATGCCGGAGGTTTAACAATGCCCCGTGTATGGAGCTGTAATACATTGCCTATAGGCCTTTTTTGGACCCTGAGATTTGTGGTTATTGCGATTGCACTGATAACATACTGTTTTTTATTCCACAAACACACTGGGGAAGTTCACAGACACTGTCAGATTGTTAGTTTGCTTTGTAATAAGCATGAGAGAGAATTGATTAATTTCAACCAGTATCCATCTTACTGAATAGCATGCATTCTCCCAATGTTCTTGTATGCAAATCACTCTGTCTATAACCTAACAAAATTCTGAAACCTATATGGATTCCTCTCAGCACCTACTCACTTATGTACTTTTCTGGATTCTCTCTTTAGGATTTTGCTTCCTCTCTTGGGGAATTTCTTTGCATCTCTCTCTCTCTCTCTCGTGTGTGTGTGTGTGCGTGTGTGTGTATGAGACGGAGAGAGAGAGAGAACTAGAGTGAAAATATACATGTTTAAGTGGAGAAACAGAAATTTCCCACATTATGCTTTCCCTCACTGTCTCCATCTCTTCATCCTTTAATACCCGAGGCTCTGACCTTGACTTTCACTCTTTAACTCTGAGAAACCCATGTTTAAGTACAGTATTTAAGGCTTTCTTTTTCTTTCTTTCTTTCTTTCTTTCTTTCTTTCTTTCTTTCTTTCTTTCTTTCTTTCTTTCTTTCAATTTTTCATTAATAGTCCAGTCCTCAGAGAGACGTCCTGTCTGCACACAGGCCACCATTACAGATGAAGAGGCAAAGTGATTTCCATGTAAATGGTGTCAGAATGTCATTTTCAAGTGAAGCTGCTGAGAAAATGAATTCCTGAAGACGAAAGAGATTACCAAGGGGCAATGACACCTGGATTGCATTCTCACAGATTCCCCATGCAGTTCTTGTATAATGGTCCATCCATAAAAATAGATTTGTTTGGCTTCTAGACTGTGTAGATGCTGAAGTGTCAGTCAGCCCAACCAAAGACAGGAAAGGGAAAGGGGGGGCGGTAATATTATCATCCTTTGATATGTGCAAATCGCAAATAAATGAGGGAGCATCTTACTGAAGGAATTTGTTTCCTCTCGATTGTGTAAGTCAAGGTGATGGTGGAGATGTAATGAATCTGTGATGGTACGAGGTGTCCAGGATAAATACATTGTAGACCTCTTGACTGGCCATTAGTCCATGTGACACATTTATCACCATAGAGGTAAAGAAACAAACATTATGACCACAAGCAATAATGGAACATAGGACTAAAGGCCAACAGGTTGACCTCAACCCAAAACCACTTTGCTTTTTCTTTCTCACCAGAGATAAAGCACATGAGGACAATGCCAATGCCACAACAACATCACAGATGTTAGTACATACATCCCACTGCTGCTATTCAAAAATGAAACACATTTGAGGTTCTATAGGTGGATTACCCGAAACTAAAACACTTCGGGCACTATTATTATGATTACATATTAATGAGCTGAGCTGTAGTAGTATTGTCAGTGGGACTGAAATTATTTTTGCATCCCTGGGTAATGAACATATTAGGACATAATAATCAAAAATAACAAAGGCCCATTCACAAGGCCAAACACAACATATAACATATACCGCCCCCTACTGACACACCACAATGTACAAATGTGCACAGAGACTGATCTCCATGACACAACTTTATACACTGGTTAACAAGTACAAATCACACATTCTCTTTCATACAACCTCATACATTACAAATTGTGCAGACTCATGACCCTGGAATCATATTGCACTTAATTTTAGTTTAGATTAGATAATAGGAAAAAGTGAGCTCTGGGGGTATCTCAATCACTACCGTTTATTATGATATTCAGGCTCTTAAAAAGTAATGGGTGATAGAATAGATTGATTTAGATCTGTAATAGCCATTTCCTTCATGGAATACATACATTTGATCCTGCAAATGTAAAAAGAATGCTACTGAATACTACTTTTTGCAATGTTTGGCCTCATCCAGAGTTTACTGATCAAATCTATCACTCATGGGGCATAGTATTGTGGAATATTATTGCTGTGACTATGGAAGTGGGTTTCTGAGCATAAAGTTGAGATGGTTAGAGCAGGAATGACATAAAAATATAATGTTGAAGCTAGAATTCTACGTCAAACTACTGTGTTTCAGTAAATTAATAGGAACACACATACTAGATAGTGAGGATGACTGTTGTTTCCTTCACAACCAAGAACCAATACAAATTACATTTTCTCTTATTATTGGCTGCAGCCTACTGTTTTGTGTCTCACCTTAGATTCAAACCACAATTGACTTCTTGGTCATTCTGTCCAGTTAAGCGACATTCTTGCCAGAGAAGGCCATACTTTCCTATTGAGATGATTATCTGTCCAATGTCACAGTCACAAGTCTGCTCCCGTCAGCATGATAGATGACCACGATATTGACTTGAGGTTAATTCAAAACCGCGCTCCTGAGTTAGATGAAGGATCTCGATAAGAGTCCCGCTGATAAGCCTGCAGTTGAAAAGAAAATTGTTTTGGGTCACATGCCCTGATGCCCCTCCATTGCAGCAACAGACTCCTCATATTTACCCATCATTTTTTTCACAGCACAGACAAATGATAGGTAATCATGCCCAAAAGACAAACAGCTAAGAGTTAAGCTTCACAAATTCATAAATGCTCTTAACCTTTCTGATACGTATTTGGCTCTATTATATATTGCACAGATCTGTTAACCCAACATAGATGGATCATCTAACAAACTGAATACAGGACGAGTTATAAAAGAGGCTTCTTGTACTCTTTTATCTTTGTGCTAACAGTGTTGAAATTATAATGTGTGCTGTTTGGATCCACTGAATGTTACATGAATATGTCGACAAAGCACCTGTGTATTGGCCTAATTTGTGTAATCCATTGAGCCCCTCACACTGCTGTATATGGTAGATTGAATTGAATAAATAGCTGCTGAGCAATGTCGCGGATCAATTCTCCTTTTGTAACACGCATCATTACACAGAGGAAGACACAGTCATCAGTCATTGTGGACATTGTTTTCAATTAAAAAAAATCTATTTATCGTTAAACAAAAACTGTTCCATGTGAGCAGAGGTGAACTACCTATGAATATTTCAGAGAGGAGTGTAGAGTGGGAGACAGTAGAAATAGACACAGCTCCACAGACATGCAAATTAGCTGGACTCAAACCTGTGGACTGCTGTAAATGTATTTGTCTTTGCTATCTCTATGATGTATGGGTGTTTTCTCGCTCCACTGTATATAACTGAATAGGAATGAGCAGGAGGCAAAAATAAATGGGCAAAAAGCCATTTCAGTTTCACTCAGTGACAGAGAAGCAGGCTGATTTTGCTGCAGGTAAACGTAGACCCTGTGGGATACCTTTCTGCAGATTGTGAACCACTACACAGGGATATTTCCCTATATTGCAACAAATGCACAGTGTTGCATAGCTACAGCTATAATGCATATGGAAAACCGTCAAAAAAAATACTGTATATAAAATATGTATACATGTTGTGTATAGCTCTGCAATGCAATGTTGATCAATGTTGTAGATTACATTAAACCCTGGTTGATGAAAGCATTTGTTATAATCTTCAACATATAGACCACGTTGTCCCCAGTGACTAAAAAAGGACAAACTGAATTTCTAATGTCCTTCAGTGTGTGAGTTGTCAGGCTTAATCTGTAAGAGTAAATTGTCTGAGTACAGCCTTAGGACCCTGAGGATATTGGACCTAGGTTGCTGCAGAGGTAGGTTTGTGATTTGTATGCACCCCATCTGATAGCGTCTCCTGGATCACAGATGGATTATTTAGGCTTTTCCTTCGGCATAGGCTCCTTCTTTTGATTTTTTTTCTTTACTTAGATTTTTTTTTTTTTTACAGGTCTACAACGCATCCTCTTTTTTTTTTCTTTTTGTTTCTGATCTCATTGTTGGGTGCTTGGATGCCTAAAACACACACCAGCAGAGATTTGTCTTTACCAGAGAAAATGGGACAATAATACTGGATGAATAACCTAGAGAGGTAAGTTGTAAAGTTATGCTCATTCATATTAGTGAGGTATGCATAGCAATTTTACTGTAGTGAATTGCACATGTTTTTGCTGTGGCTGAGGAAGAACTGAATCTCTTCCCTGCTTATTGATTCACACAGGAGCCGATGCTGTCCACGTGCTGTGGTGCTGAAAGTTATTTGTGGCTAATACAAATGTATTTTAATGACTGCATGCTGCCAGACAGGCAATGGTTTCAGAGTATACCTCCAATTATTTAACATAACCCACATATTTTCTGACTTTGTGACTTTTAAAGTCACATCTACATTCATAGCCTATATATTCATAAAATAATGTTTTGCAGTGTAAATAGTGAAATAGCTAAATTATGACTCAGTTTTACCGTAAAGATATCTGTTATTAATTTGAATTTAGAGGAACAAAGTATGGTGACAGGCATACCAAATTTATGTACTGGCCATATAAACAATTTGCATTTCTACAAATTCAATATCTTCGGGTTTTTCTCCCTCAGTGGTCTCTTTTTGTCTGGTCTCTGGTTTTGAAAATCCCTCAGTGGTTTTGAAAACCCTGAAGGGATTAAGCTATGGATGTACTTTAATAACAGTCAGTCTAAAATTACATTCAAATAGATACAAACTCATATTTTACAGGATTAGTTAATCTTGTCAATTTAGTTTGTTTGGCATTCCTCTAAAATTCAAAAACATTTATTCTAAATATGACATTGCCCTTGACTTATGTGTCTGGGCAAATGAAGGTAAGGTGTGATGTTTGCTTCTCAGTAAGCAGTGAGAAAGTGTGATGAATATCCTGTAGTACTGTACTGTGGATGAATGCACTTGTCAATTTGAGTTTGGATTTATTTGCTATGAAATCCTTTAATCTGTAAATGCCTTGAAGTGAGCCTGAGTTGTTTATCAAGGACAAAATTATGGTCTGCTGCAGACGGTCATTAATATCTTCCTTTCCTCTTAACATACAAAATTTCATCTTTATCTAAAATGTATTTTGCCAAGCATGTTCATTAACTGCAGATAGAAAACCAAGTCTGGCTAAGAGCATGTTTGGTTGTCGAACTTTTGATGCTGATTTATGGGGGTCATTCATCCTCTTGGGCCAAAGGTCACTAGTCTTTGTGGCTGGTCCATCATTTACTATCAAGCTACTTTTTCCTCCTCCACAGTGCCTACACAACAGACGATGACTTGTCACCCGTGAGCCCTGACAGAGCTCCAGACATTGCCTCTCATACTTTTAATATCCTTTGTCTTGCTCTGATAGCTCCCTTAATACATTATGGTGGCAGTGATGAAAGCCGGTATTTGTCTCCCCTTCCATTTCCCCAAAAGACATAGCCATATGTCAGCGATAACTGCCAGGTGGTGATAAGAACTCTTCAGTCTTACGTGAGGGGATGGCGAGCTTGTATAATATTCAAGTATGTCTCTTTACTTGATTGGCAGTAAGTTATGCAGGCTGTATCAGTGTCTGTCTGTCTGAGCAGCAAAAGCCTCTTTCTCCTCATACCTCCCACTGAGGGCCTTGATTTAGACTTGAGTCCTTGTGCAGAAAATAGTCAGTGAATCATACTTCCTGGATCTACCCCCTGCTTTCATTCAGCATCCAGTGGGGTTGCACTACAGAGCCACTGATTAATCATCAGACTCTAACATGCATATAGATGTAGGATATACAGATTTTAATATGTTTGACATTATCACATAGCCAGTACAATATTAAATTTACAGTGCTTGGACATGAAATAGATGTGGTACATTAAGCATATAAAAATCCATAAGGAATATTATTCCTGCGAATGCTACAGGTGCATTGAAATATGCCTTTTACGTGTTATTTGTGGACAAAGTAAATATATGCATTAACTTTAATCATCCATTCTGTACCTTTTGACATGGTTCACTTAGTATAAAGTATTGCATTGCGTGTGTTTGTCTCTATGAGTACAGAGGATTGCACTTAGGAGGGAGAAAAATGAGGTGGAGAGATGGTGAAAGCCATTTCTGTTCATGCTCCGGTGCTTTCTACAGTATGTGATCTGTCTGCTGTGGTATAGGGAGAGTTCCTGTTCTGGCTTATTGACAGTATGTTAGATGGTATGCTGTGATTATTCCCCAGTAGACACAAGTAGGAAGGGGAAATCAGCAGTCCTGTCTCCTTTGATCTGCAGACTTCCCCATTAGCCCAGAGCCTGTGCAACTGAGTCTAACAGATATTTTACTGTCATTCTTTCTGTAAAGGCAATTCTGAGTGGCTGTGGAAATGCACTCATCTGTACATGTGTGTACAGTTAGACAGCATCTACATCAGACAGTATGATGAAACGCAGTGGGTGGTTGCAGGTTATTTTCATTCAGACAGAGTTTAATGGAAATGTTCTATTCAGTGAACTTACCTCACACAACAAACCATACTGTACTGCACTATGACTACGTGTTCTTCCATCCTTCTTATCTATCATATGATTTTCTTTGTCTTTACTACCTTTCTTACTGCTCTTTTCATTTCAGGTTATAGTTTTCCTAGTGTGAAAGTAACACTCAGTTTTTCTCCCACTGGCATATTTTCAAATTACATGTTAGATTTATTATGTTTTTTTTTCCTTTTTGCCTCTGTACCACAGTCTATGCTCTGTACCAATTTTCTGCCACTCTCCTACCTACCTGTATTCCACACAAGACATGCTAGATAAAAACTAGGCAATGCAATGTTATTATTACCACCCACATTTAATATTCAGCACTCGACAGAATGCAATTTTCCTCACTCATTACGTTAGTAATATATCCATATGAGAGTTTTGTAACAGCAGATTTCAATATGAATGTTATTGAACATTATATCACTGTATGATATTATTGCTTGAGGTTTTCATAGCTTTTGAAGCATCAGCATCTTAACTAGATAAAACACTGTAAAGGCTGATGTGGAAGTTATTTCCATCACCAATCACAACAAGATAGAATTGTTTTCACTATTATTGTTGTTGTATCATTAACAAATGCCAAATACCAAAGCCTGCTCTGGGTTACAAGGTCCACACGAAATTGATATAATGCAGATCCACAAATACAAACGTCAAGTACAAGAATCTAACGTTAATAGCTTTGTTTGGCTGTTACTGGTAGAGTGGTGCTATGAGCTAAATGCTAATCAGGTTGCCACGTTTACCATTACAATTTAGTTAGTTTAGCATAGCATGCTAACATTTATGAAAAAAAAGTCAACGTTTCTCTCCAGACAGGTTTTCAACGATGTAAAATACTCTGGTAATTACTATTTGTGTGTTTTGTTTTGCATAGTTTCCGACCCCCGAAAAGGGAAATAAATCTATTACCGCTGCAGGGAGCACTAAAGTCCTGCTGGTCATGCTAACTTCCGGATTGAGAGTTCACACTTACGTCCACCACCGCTGTTTACGTCAGCTTGACAGGTGAAACAGCGGCAGGTATGGTAGGACATGTGGTAGGAGACATCGCACCAACATGTTGAGATTTGGTCAAACCGAGACTCTGGACTTTTTAAGGAGTTTGTTCTGCAGCTGCAAGATGTAGCACAATACATCCATGATCAGAACAGTAAGTGTAGTTAGTTACCGGTATGTGTTTGTTAGCTTGTAGCATTAGCTGTTGCAGTGTTTTTTATTTGTTTTTATTAGCTGTGGCAGTGTATTGCTTACACAGACTCTGCAATGACGAGGTTTCATTCAGTGACGAAAAACTCGGGTATGTTTGAGCCTCGCTCAGTCAGACACAGACCTTATGACCAAAACAGACGATTGATTGGCAGACTTATCAGAGTGGTTACCACTGTTAGCAACTTTTCTTTTCTGTCGTTTTTTTCTTTCTTTCTTTCTTTTCTTTTTTTAAAAAAGTGTTTTAGCTAGTGACTGTGAGTGGTAGTAGTTGTGCTAATGCAAACTCTCACTCCTTCTTTGAGGGTGATATGAATAGTACCAATTCATAGTAATCAATCCAGTTGTAAGACTTGTCACACTGAGAGCCATCCAATATTGACAAGTTTGTTTAAAAAGTAAAGTTGACCTTCTATTAGTGATGCTTGTTTATAATAATGTCTGCTTTAAATTACGTTACTTACAGTAGGCTATCTGCATCCAAAAAGACAGTTTAAGATTTTCATATTATGTCACGACTTCTTCCATTGTAGAATTATGGAGGTCACTGTGCTCTTGGTAAACTTCAATAATGCTGAACTTGTTATAGCCTCCCCCAGATTTCATCATCACAGTTATCAACACAGTTCTGCAGGTATAGTTGCTTGGACCTTGTGGCTTGGGTTTTGCTTTGATATTGTCAGCTGTGCGAGACAGGTGTGTGCCTTTCCAAATCATGTCCACTCTGCTGAGTTAACCACAGACAGATGGGCTCAGAAGGTTTAGAATCGTATCACAAGTGATCGAGAGAAATTAGTGGAACCTCAGCTGAATTTCAAGTTTCATGGCAAATACTTGTATACTTCTCTATTTTTTTCCTTTTTAATACAAAAGCTCTGAAATTCAAAGTTTTCACTTTTTTTTCTGCAACAACCTGACAGGACCTGAACATGTTGCAAATTAAACAGGCAATGTCATCTGTGAACCTGGATATTTCCTGCTTTTTTTTTTTTTTCAAAGCTCTGTTATGAAATTTAACCCACTCGACTGGTGCGAAAATGACAAAACTTTAAATCTGTGCTAAGTCATCCCATTTTGCATACAGAAAAGGCCCCAAAGTGTCCACTGTCTTTGTTCTTACTGCGTTCAACTGCATTTTCTTTTTGCACAAGTTTTGGCCTATTTACAATATTGGCTGTTGGTGTGCATTTCTCAGAACAATTAAAGTGGCGCTTCGAGTCAGTGGCCACAGGGTGCCAAGCGTCCCAGGAATCTGGCTGTCCATCAGACAGCTAGGATGAGTTGCAAAGCTGTTTGTACCACAGATGGCTGATCAGTAGAACTCCTATTTCTCTCGTTTGGCACTGTCACCGTATCTCATCACCATTCCCACTTGAGAGTAAGAGGGTTTTTTTTGTGTGTGTGAGGGTGTGTGTGTGTGTGTGTGTGTGTGCGCGTGCGTGTTTATTTATTTAGGGGCTTAGGTTGGGATGTGCAGCAGGTAAATGTGATCATGTTTGCATGGTGTTTGACTTGGATTATGTATGAGCACATGAAATTTTGATGGCACACTTGAACACAGCCTACATACACAGTTTTGCATTGAGCACATAGAGAACATGTTTCAGATGTACTGTAGAAACTCACCCGTGTACTGGAATACGGCAGGAGAGGCAACACTGAGGCAATAGTAATCAGCATTCGCTCCCTATGTGTGGATTGGATCAGACTGAAACAAACAGACTCAGAGTTTGGCAGCATGCTGGATGGGTTTCAGAGGAAAGTCCATCTGTCTGCCTCTCCTCTTTCTAGTGGAATTTCACACAGGAGCATGGGTGTGCATAATCGCCAACAGGGTAGAGAGAGTTTGTTTTGTGGTCATAACACTGTGGAATGTCTGTGTAATGAAACAATAATTATAAGATACATGGACTGGAAAACAGAATAACATTTACAACAAGGGCTTGAGTGGGATTTTGACAATAATAATGTCAATCAAAATTGTTTCTTCTTCTTTTTTCCTCAGAAGTCTCATCAAAACAATAGCATGATGTCAAAAAAAAGAAATCTGATCTCTTTATTCATGCAGCATGTCTCAAGTTCCACTCACATGTGTATTCTAATATTTTATCTCATCTGTCTCCCTCTCCCAGGTTTATTAAGGCCTTTGTAAGGCTCTGTGAGCCATCAGGAACCATGAGGGCTGTGCAATCATCCACCACATTCCTTCTCATCAGCCTGCTTTATGTCAGGCAGCTGCAGCAGGGCCATGCCCTGGACATTTCATCAGGTGAGAACCTCTTGTGTGGATGAGAGAGGGGTGAGGAAAAGAAGAAACCTGAGCATGCAACTTCAGCTCTTTGTGGATGCAACAATGCTGTCCTCTTGTGGTTAAGAAGTGTAGAGCACAGAATCTAAATTAATCCTAAATCCTTTAATCATCTTTCAGTTTCACAGGGGAGTGATGGTGTAGTTGTACATTATGTAATATGCATTACTGCAGACTTCACAAGATGTTTTTTGAGTGTGCAAACATTTTTCACTGTAACCAACTCAATGGACTTTGACTATGATTTTCATTATCAAAATCTCAAGCTGCCTTTTGCTTTCAGCAGCACAGAGTTTTCACACCTGCCAACATGTATTTCGAATAACAAAAGACTGTAGTGCTACAATAATGTCACAATACAATGACACAGAGCAAATGGGCAACATAGAAGGTTCTCAGAGACAGAAAATTAGTAGTTTTACTTTTACTCAATTTCTGCTTTAATAAGCTCTTTAAATTTGTAGTATACAATAATATTGATCTTATTCGTGTATTTATCTCATTTTAATCATTAGTTCATTCACACCTTAGCCATCTGTACTTTAAGTCCAGGTTGACGCTAAAAGTTGGATTATTTATTGCTGCCTCTTTAATTTACGGTATGTTCAAGGGATATGATGAGGTGGTGGCACCCTCTGGTGGTAGACTTGAGCTATGTCCATGGATGGAAGTCTCATCACAGCCAAACATCCTGTCAGTGTTTAACAGTGAAATACTGGACAGCAGTGATTCTTTCTGTATGCTCTGTTATTCAGTTTATGAATAATAATAGGACATAATATTTCAGATTGTGGGAGTTATATAAATATACATACATGAGAATTAAAAGTCTGGTTGCACAACTGAATTTCAATTAGTACTCTGCAGCTTCCAAAGTCTGTGGCATTACGTTTAGTTTCTGCCTACACAAAAGAGATCACATTCCTCCAGTGGCTCATGCGTTCACACCTCACCCTTCTGTGACTTCATGATTAAATTTAATTGCATCTCACAGCACTGATGCTCTTATAATGTGCTTCCAGAGCAATATTTATTCATCTGCTAGCAAGGGAAATATCTCATAAATCTATTTAAAAACAACAATAATCTTAAACAAACGTCAACTTGATGAGTCATCATCGGAATTGAATTGAATTAAGTTTTTATTTTTCTTTACAATGCCAAAAGAAGTTCATAAAATGCTTTGTTGACATAAAGGGTAATTATACACTGGGGCAGGATAAAATGTATTCAGGTAATTTGCATAACCACTTATGTCATTGTCACTGCAGCTGCTCTGCAGCATCTTTAGGAATGCTGTATTTCATCCATGTAACCGATCACTGTGGATCCTCAACACACTTAGTGGTTTTGAAAGTATGCTGTAAATTAATGATGATGATGTTATAAATCTGGCAATCCACTTTGCTGCGTATGAAAGTATAGGATGATCACTCCACATGTTGTTTGCTTTTTAACCGTTGGCCCTTGTGCTCATTCATCACTAGTGAGATTTGTTCCCTTCGTTTCCCGTTAACACCAGAACAAAACAAAGGGTGAGGCTGACCAAAAAATAAATAAAATCATAAAATCATAACCCACTTTTGTTTTGTCCATACAAACAGATCCTGATAAACACAGAGATAAACACGAGGTCATCGCCCAGACAACTGCATCTGAGGAAGGGCCTGAGCAAGACAATAGCCTGGGATACAAAGGTACGGTGCATATGCCAATATGTTATTTGTACAAATCTGTTTGATATGGAGCAGCAATGTGCAGCACGGCACACTATGCCTGTGTTACTGTCGTATTTCCTACTAGGAAAGTGTAGCCTATTCTACACTCACACCTTCAAATCAAAAATGCACTTGCATTTACTTAGATTAAAAAATACTGTCATAGTCAAATGAAAGATCTATTTCATCATATCAATTTGTTCTGTTTTTGTCAGGGGTTTTTATCTCATAAAAAGGTCTTCAGAGAAATTTCTTAAGTGAGCCTCAGACGAAGCCTGCAGTCAGTAATGTCCCGCTCCTGGTTGTTCTGTTTCCGTATTTGTCCTTTGAAAGATACAACGTTGAATCCAGTTCCCAGGAGGAAGACTGTGTTTTCCTTTTGCTGACAAAGACTCTAATACCACTTAATGCTAGTTCAGCAGCTGTAGACCTCAAGTGCTGTGTCCAAAGCCAACACACTTCAGTGCCCTCTCCCCCTTTGCTTTGATATTTTATGGTAAGGGCTCTGACACGGGATGTAGTGAGACAGAACAAAGCTAAATGTTTAAGGGCTCTCCTCTCCCTGTTGCCTCTGTGGTTGAAAGATCACAAAATCCAGGTTATAGGATGAACAGTCTCTCTGCCACCTGGAGCAAATTTTAGTTAGTTACTGTAGAGCACAAAAGAGAATTAGAAAATAAAATAATAATAATTTTTGGCCTTTTATGTTTAATGGGCAACATAAAAATGTTTTTCTTTCTGTACTTTTATGGAATCTAAATTGGAGCCTTTTGGCTTATATCCATTGTTGTTCGTGTGGTTGAAAATTTGACTCATGATCTTCCTGTTTCACCTCTCAAGATAAAAAGCCTTCATCTTTATTCATATGTAAAGTCTTTGTGGCCCAGAGGGGGAAAGAAGGCTGACAGTGAGATTGTGAGAAGTTGAAAGGATGTCCGAGTCTTTACGGCTAATAAGACCATCCGGGTGGCTGCCAGTTTGCCAATTTTGGAAGGAGACAGAGAGGAGAAGCGGAGGCATGAGCTGTTGCATCAGCTTTTTCCATTGTGCTGTGCACTGTGAATGTGAAGGCTGACTCTCATTTTGCTTCAACACTTTGTATGACCCTGAGCGACTGCGGTGATGTGCAGTGAGAGGCGCTGACAAATGGGCAACGATATCAACAAGTTGGGAGAAATGACAGACCTGAAGAGCTGTCACGAATAATAGGGAACGACTGAGAGTGGAGAGTCAGCATAGAAAATAAAAAGCCGGGATGGAGGAAATAATGTAGGTAGAGAAGTCGCTAATGGCAGCGATGTGTTCCACACATATCTGTCCATTAATACAGCCACACAGTTCATACAGTGCATTTGCCAGATATTCTGATATTAGGTATAGACAGAATGATTTAAAAGCTGTCAGTACTTTCATGGACAGAACTGTGACTAATGGAGGAGCAGCTGAGGCCAGGTTTGTTGCTCTGTGGAGATTCCAAATTATTTATTCCTTCATAAATATTTTTTGGGGGATTTGGCTTTGTGCTTTTTGGAGATATTCTCTCTCCTGGCTTCGAACCAACTGGAGAACTACCTTGGAGTGAAAGAAATAAAAATAGGCCTGAGTGTTTGGCACCATCTCCTTAAAATCCTTTGCCATTTAATGTGTTGTGTTGCCATGAAGGCGCGTGTGTCTTTGTGTCCGTTTTTCCACCATCTGTTCCTGGAAATTTTGACGCTTTGGATTGTGACCAATTGTGAGATGCACAACAGAAATCACAAACCCTGTATTTAGCTGTGTGCACTGCACTTGTTGTGATACAGAGGCCATGTATGTATATAAAGCAAGAACTTAATGATGAACCCTCTAGCTATCTGCACTTTAGCCCTTCTCTGCTGGTAGCCAGCTTATTCCTATTAATTATGTGAGATTAAACTCAACTGATTTAGCTGTTTTTATTGCATGACCAGGACCATATTGTCCTCGACAATATGTTGCACCACTGCAGCCATTCAGCCTCAGCCAACAGGGCTGCCAGACTCAAACAGTGGGCACAATATTCACTTGGAAGACATAACAAAATGTGAACAAACAGAGACTCCCTAGGGAAAAATACACACAATAGCGAAATGCAGCAAAGACCTAAGGGTAAATAATGAGGGAAATGGCAATACACATGGAACAACTGTACATATATGTCAGTGCCGTTGTCTTGTGGGAATAACAAGAGAGTAGAGGGGATGTGTGCTGTGATGGCTCTCTTTATAGAGCTGACTGCATTCAGCAGGGCCACCAGTTGTCTACAATGGCCAATTACAGGATTTGAGGCAAGAGGGCACAGAGGGACAGTAAGTAAACTATGTTCAGTTCAAATGTAACTTAAAAGACCAGAGGCATCACATGTTTTTGCTGTGGTGTGTGAGCAAGGCAGAGAGTTTGAATTTCTTTGAATATACTAAATTTACTTACTTTGTAATAAAAAAATTAAAAAAAGAAGGATGTGGGAAGGGATTTTCAAGTCCATGCTTTTTATTGAAGAAATTACACATGGATAATATACTTTTTCATTTCGTAGTATATCATTTAGCCCTGGAGCTTATTCTTATATGGCTGTGGGGAGGAGGTGTTTGGAGTTATGTGGAGTAATAGCATACAAATAGAAATGTGAAAGTATCAGTCATGTTAAAAACAAAAATCCTCGAAAACTCTGACCATTTTTAACAGAATTGATTATACTGCTGAAAATGCAGGGGATATAGAGAAAACCAGTTGGATTGAATGAACCTTCATTATATTACAGTAACAATGAGGTTCTGCTGTTACAGCCTTCACCACCAGATTGTACTTCAGCCTTACGGCCAGCAGAGGGAGTGCTGACCTACTCAGACAAAAACAGACATGTCTGAGCTTTGTTCAGTGATAAAGTGGTTTCATCTTTCTCATTTCAGATAGTTCTTATTTTGACTATATTATCGTCGAGGGTATGCAGTTATTACTTCTACATGTTTTATATTAAGACATAATATCTTCGGTTGTTAATTCAATTCTAATATACTTACAATGTTATCTAATTTCCCAGTGGTGTGTTGAGAGGTCACAGGGAGGAAAGCTGATTGATTTTTGTCAAGGAAAGAAGAAGCACAGTGCTGCTGTTGCTGCCCTGTGTGGATAAAGACACATGTTACTGGCTCATTAAGAATACAGCACTTTTTCTGCCTGAGCTGCTCCCTTTAGGTCCCTTAATAAGGACACACTGAAAGTACACCTCCCTCTGTCTTGACTGTCTTGACAGGAGGATAAAAATAGTATAAACCATTTATCAAGGTCATATGATATTCCCTTTCAACCATGCATGGATATACTTTAAAATATTAAATACATTTTTGGTTAGGGAATCTGAATTTCATATAAGCCTCTCCTTACTGTACTGGGTATTGATGGACACCTAAAATAACGTGTTTAATTGGTGCAGCCACCAGGTTTCATGGTGTAGTGCAGGCTGCTGTCATTCATTTAACTGGAGATGGCTTGACTTAGACCTGTGGGGATGGGTTCTGTGACACATGGTCTGCAATATTTAATCTTCTAACTAGACAATAAATCTCTACTGTGCAGAAATGTTGAATGTTTTCTAACATTTATTAGGCTGCTGCAGCCTGGTTGTTCCTTTTACTTTTTCTTTATATGGGACAAGCTCAGTGCAAAAAGCTAGTGGAGCCTCGCGTTGTGAATGTATCCTTATGCGGTTAAATGGTGCCTGACTCGCAGGAATCTCCGCTGCACAGCAGAAAAAGCCTCTGACTGGGTAGGAAAACCAAAGCAGCGCTGAGCGCAGAGACGCACGGCGCCTCATCCAACCAGCGCCAGTCCCACTAAACCGGCGTAAACTACACATTTAAAACCTTTAAAGTGAGTGCAACTGGACGCCGGTGCTCTTTTGGATCCCCGCTCTCACCGTTCTTTCCCTTCAAGTGGAACTAGTCGCGCAGCAGATAACCCATGAATTCCGCGAAGTTATCAGCTTTATTCGGAAGAAGTGAGGAGTTCGACAGGAGTGGGAGAAATCCAAGTGGCGTTGAGTGGATTACTTTGCGAGTAAACGATGCCTCCGACTGATGTGAACTTTGCTTCAAACAGAAATTGTCTCTCCGAGGAGCAGTTCTGAACATTACTGTCTTTTATTGCCGCGGAGTTCAGAAACTCTCCTCCACCCCTGATCCCCATCATCGGCTCTGCAGCAGAAGTTGCGATTTAGATGATTCTAACTGGATTTACACCGTTTCCAGCTGCCCTTGAATGATGCCTGCCTTCTTAACGGCAATTTATTGTCTACTGGCATTTCTACAGATTTCTTCAGGTATGAGTTAATTATTTTCCCCAAACATGTTTTCATGTATTTTGAGGAATGGGAGTTCCTAACGTGCTCTGTACACAGAAAGAGTGGGTTAATGGAAGTAGAAGCAGAGAGAGAGAGAGGGGGAGAGGAGGTGATGAATGTGCTAAGTTTGATCTGTCATGGCACCCTGCAGGTACTCAGGTCACCTTTTCTTGGCGTAGCCAGCAGTATCAGTATGTGGCACCCTGACCCATGCTGCTTACTGGCTGCTTTGCTCAAAGTGACCCATCTATCTGTAATTGCCTCAGCCCAGTGAAACAGCCATTCAGAAGCAGGGCTTATCACAGCAGTGGAAATTAATTGCCACAGTAAGAGTCTGAAAGGAAAAAAGGGAGTGAGGTTTATGTTAGAGCATGTTGTTTTATGCATATGATAAAATCAGCTGCTGTACAGTACATCACTTGAGCTGCAGGTTAATGAGGGACAGTGACTTAGCCTGTTTCTTTTACACAAGATAGATCAGTTAGGGTATGTTATAAGACTCCATTTACAATGGAGTTATTCTGCAAAGTGGAGTCATAACTAGAAAATAAAATTCACACTGAAACCTATCAAGTAACTTCACTTGAGAATGTGTCATCTCCAAAATGCGATCTAGTGTTTTCATAATTATTCACAAGGACAAGGCACATGAATCCACATTTCTGTAAATGTGAAGGTGTTAGCGAATATGCTAGTTTCCAACCGTTCTTGGGTCTATGAATGAATACAAAATAAAAAAAAACAAAATTCATAAAAGGAAAAAAACAAAACAAAAAACACAAGGCCATAAAGAGAGCAATAGGGACAAAAGAATTCCCACGACAGGCAAGATGCATTGTGTGCAGTATGGCGAAAGTGCTGGGACATTTATGTTGAAAAACTAACATTTGATTAATTGTCAGACATGATGCTTATCATGTGAAATCTGAAACAGAGCCACAGAGGTGGCTTTGTGTTATAGCCTACATGTTGTGTAGTAGGTGCTGTATTCCTGTTGGAGGGTCAAAGTTCACGCCAGGGAAATTACCTCAAGCAAAATGTTGACAATTGCAGATGAGGCTGAGTCACATTGTCAGGGAAAAGTTTTTTGTTGTGTTGCTGTCAACAGACTTATGAGATTTCTGGATACTGTTCCTCAGTCTTTTTTTTTTTTTTTTTTTTTACAGTTGATGTTAGCCACATTGTCCTACCCAGTTCATCATCATACTTTGCAGGTGTAACCTTTGAAGGAGCCCCATAATGCATCCTCCTCCGACCATGACTTACAAGACATACTATGTAATGTTATGTAAAGTATAGTGACACTACACCATGTAGGATTTGGTAGCTTCAGCCAAGATAACATAGAATACAGCTATTTGAGAATAAGGTAGTTAAGCCTGGATGATTTTTGAAGGTCTCCACCTCGAGGGAGGAGTTTATTCACTGCCCACAAAAATACATGTGGTTAAACAAAAGGTACAACAGCACACCACATATAGAATAATAATAATAATAATAAATCCCTCAATTATTAAAAACGACATTAAAAAAAAAACACTGTATGGCTTTTGGGTTAAATCTTAAACATATTAGTGTTAAACTAAAACATACAAAATGATATTCTTCCCATAACATTTAACAGTAATCTAAGAAGCTGTCAATCAACACCTGGCTTAGATAGACAAGGAAACCCAAATGTTTTTTTAAGTCCCTCAAATTCCCTTGGTGCCAGTCCTGTTCACTGTGTAAGACAAAGACAGCTGTCAGTAACATTACCAGTGGCCACTGACTGAAAAAAGAACAATATATTTTCAGCCCTCGAGCTTCCATTAGTGTCTGACACTGACTGATGGCTTTATTTAGTGCTGGACTTCTATAGAGAAACATTCTTTTCTACAGAGGGCTGAAATAATTTATCCAATTTGAGAAGATGTGGGTCTAACACGCCCCCTTATTCTTGGATGTGCTACCATTCTTTAAACTTAAGATGTCAGGATAAGGTTTATGTATAACATTTTAGAAACCAAATATAATGTACCATATGCTCCTCCTAGCTTCTCTGAGGAGAAGCGGTACAGTGTTAACATGTGGATGTAATACAGGCTTTTACCGACTCTTTTCTTAAACTTCAGTGGTAACTCAAAAAAGGAAACATAGCGAGTCTTGCCTATCCACATCAAATGCACAAAAATACGAATGACACCAATTTTCCAGTTTGTTGTCTCTACGTTTCCACACTGACAAACTCTGTAACCTCGCGATCCAGGCATTCAGGGAGTTTAAAGGAGGTTTGTGCTTTTGTCATGAATATTGTCCTGTTATGTTGCTTCTTCGGTAAAGCCTCTGATCCTGGACCAATATGAAACAGCATGGATTTGAAATTGAAGATGTACCATAGGCACCTGTGGGGAAACTTCAAAGTTAAAGAAGAAGTTAATTACCCCCAACAACTGTGTGATTCACATGAAAATCCCTGACATAAAACTAAATGCTCACTGGAAGCCCACATACAAATTCACTGTTTATTTAGACAATGGCACATCAGGCACTTCTTTCTTTATGACCAATGCAGTGGATTAGACACTGAATGATGCCCACCGACCAAGCCAAGTACTGCATATTTAAGACAAAACATGTGCTGGGGGAGGTGATAAGGTGTATAGTCGATGTACATAGCAATGCCCCTGTTTGAACCTATGAGTGTATGTTTGTACCACATCCTGATCCCATGATAGATTACAGGGACTTTTAGACATCATAGCTGGGGTGACTGCCAGGTTTTCATGCCCATCCTTGAAAATGATCCCTACTTAACCAATTGCAGCCAGAATGATTACATGTTTTTTCCACCCGATTTATGTTTGATGTAGCCTATACCAAGTAATTCCCTTGGTACAGTGGTCCATCATTAAAGCATGGAGCTCTTAAAGCTGTGCTGTTAAGTGACTTCATGGTACTCAGAAACTAAAGGGGAAGCTGGAACTCCCCGTAGTTGAGAGTTTAATCTCTGCATAATAAATCTGCCAACAGTAATTGGATGATACATAATAATCTAAATGATGGCCATTAAAAGCATATGCTCATGTCGAGACAGCTTTGTCCTTTTCATTCCACAGATCTTAATTATGCATCCCCAGAGTGACGCTGCGTCTTGGCTCGCCATTCTACCTGTTTAGTTTGATGGTCTGCAAACACTTTGTAAAACAATTGGGAGACAAAGGATTGGCCCTTCCTGTTATTCCTTTTTTAAGTGGCTGTCACTGCTGCGCTTTCAGAGCACAGTAAAGTATTAATATCTCCATGACTGTATCGGCTAAGCTAATAACTAGGCTAATTACTTTAGCAATAAGCGAGTGAGGTCCTCTGAGGCACATTTTACCTTTAAATACCCTCCCCTCCATGTGTTATTAGTAGAGAAGCAAGTACAAGAGGGGCTCACAGACCAGCAGGACACAGCCTAATTCCATCACTGGTGTGTGCAGCAACCCCATGGGGAAGAGTTTAACTGAGACATCTGGCTGGCCGGCTGGAGTTGGTTGTACACAGGTCAGAGTTCACATGTACTTACTGATGCTGCTTTGGCGACTGACACTCAAGGCTGCAAGAGGTTGACTGTCGTGGGCCAAAATGCAGCCCGGCACTTGTTACAGAACGCTGGACCTTAAGCAATGATGACTTGATTGGGGGGATGCTGGCTCGCTGCGTTGCCCCCTAAGCTAACAAGACTCCCTATAGGCTTTGTGATGGTGACAGTGATGAGCTGAGTCGCACTACTAATGAGGAGCTCTTCGCTATGGATGATGGGACTGATAAGACATCTTTGTATGCTGATGAGGATTCCTTTGTTTGTCGAATGAAATTGTCAGTTTCCCCTGTTTTCTTCCTTTGAAAAGGCAACTAATAAGCTTCACTGGAGACCAGTTTGGTAGGAGAGCCTTACCACTAAGTGCTGCTCATTTGGTTGGAACCAACATGTCATGTAGGAACAGAATAGAGAGTATAAGAAATGTATTCATAATGTACCCCCTAGAATCTGCTGAAACTGCAGTTTTCCTTTTTTTTAAAGAAAGGTGCAAGGTTGCATGCTGATTTACCATGTGCTCTCTCAGTTCTTATGTATATTTTTTAAATGCTGGAACACTTTGGTTTTTAGCTTTAAATGGCATTCAGGCTTTTAAGCAATTCATCTCAGCCATCCTTGGGATCCATCAACTGTGGATTCATTCCAGGGGCGCAGATAGAGGGTGGGACAGGTGGGACTCGACACCCCCAGATTCTGATTCACTTGGATCCGTCCCCCTCACTTTTATGGAGAGAAAAATCTCATAAAATGCAAAAAAATGCGAAAAAAATGCGAAATAGCGCCTCTCTGGACGCGTATGGGCTATGTGGCGAGAAACGGTATTACACTCCTGTATTCGGTTGTTGAGCTGGGTAGGCTGCGTCGTCTCAAGCCTGGTTACCATAGTTACCCAGAACGCATATGACAGGCATCAGTGGGACAGCTCCTAGTTTAGGACCCCATAACCTAGAACTACCAACAACAAAACGGCATGCAAGATGAGGCCAGCCAAACCCAAAAAGCAGAAAACGATTGCATCGTTTTTTCAAAAAGCATCAACTGTAAGTAAACTGTGTGTTATTATAAACGTTATCATATCACCTTGCAATTTTTGTTGGTAGTCTGTCTGTTCAAAGAAATCTCGCCGTGGAAGTAAAATCGTAGTAGAGACACAGAGTGAGAATAGAGGAAGAGAGACCAATTTCACAAGGGGGAGGGGAGGGGGAAACCTTTATGCATTTATTTATTATCAATTAAATCGTCCATTGCAGCTTTCTGGGGTCTTCTGGAAATGTGTAGGCCTGCTTGAATCCGTGATATTGCCAAGCCTAATGGTCTAGACTCTAAGTTGTTAGGTTACAGTTTCAACAGCGATTGCTAACGTCATCATTTTAAACCGTGAACTGTTATTTTAGTTACTAACACTCGGCGCAATGTGTTCCATTTAAGGTGAATCAGTATTTAACACAATTATTGTGTTGTTGTCATACATCACCTCCATTGAATTTGAATGACTGAGCCTGTTAGCTTGTTATTATCTCGCCTTACAGACACAGTTAATTATTTTTTAGAGTCCAGAATTGAACTTTGTAGGCATTACTAACCATTATAGACAAAAATGCACTACACAAAATAACATATATTTTATTATTTTAAGCTTATTAAAATAAAATGCTTGTACTGTGATGTTGGTTGACAGGCAGGCTCATTTATGCAGACAGGAAGTTTGGCCACCATAGCAACACATTATATTGGCATATTATCCATATGGAATCTTATAATCTCTAGTAGAGATATGGCTCCTGGGACTGGTAGCCTCTGTGGTAGCCTGTAGGTATGCCCATGTTAAATTACTGCCAATGGCGCTAATGCCTTAAAGCAGTTATAATGTTTGTTTATGCTATGTTAAAATGTTGTCATGGTCCTGGCCTGCAGGTAGTTCCTGAAGATGGCAGTGAGGGAGGTGAAACTGAAAGCGATCCACTGGAGGGTAGCAGCAGTAGGCCTAGTTGTGCATTAGATCTACAGCTTGAAGAGGCAGAAGGGAGAGAGGGAGAAGAGGGAGGGACAGAAGAAAGAGAGAGAGAAGGAGACGGGACGGCAAGGCCAGTGGCAGATGGAGGAAAGGGAGAGGAGATTGACATAATGACATACACAAAACCAAATCAACCTGACCCTAAATTTGTCCCCCCCAGTTTCAAAAACCTATCTGCGCCCCTGATTCATTCATTGAGGTTCATTGTTGTATCATATCCGTATTTTGACAGTCAGATGATTATCTTGTGCTCACCCACAATGCATCCACAGAGTCAGCCCATATTAATGTTTTTGAGATGATTGTTACCTAAAAATATGCTCATAAGAACTTTGTCCACCAGCAAACGCTGAGGCAGAATATGCCTCTCTCTTGTCTCTCAAACCCCTGCAGACATTGCTTGAATTATTTGCCTCTGACTGAATGTGCATAAATGCATATGTAATGGTGTTAGTGAAAGCTGGTTTTTTAATGTGTGTTTTCAAATCATGTGCTGAAAGCTGTGATTCAGGATTGCTTCCCTTGTTTACTCATTGTTTTCCTGAGGTGCCGTGAGGCCGAACACAGTTGCCAACCGCAGGGGAAGGGAGGCTACTGAGAGCTTTAATAAGTGCCTGTGGGTCCACAGTTCACAGGTCATCACACCTTTGCACAGGCTCGCAGATACGCCGTTCACACTCCCGCACACACATTCACACAACTTTTCATTTTGAGAGGGATCGATAACCATCTCACTCCCCTGCCAAGGTAGCAGGTTCCTTGCCCGAAGGATCCTCCTACTATACTATTTTGCTGTCCTTTTCTGCTCATCTTAAAAAAAAAAAGAAAAATCAAGCATTTTTAATTTATTCAGTTATCATTTTCAGTTGTTTTATGGCCTTCTTGGATTTAATAGCAACATACTATAAGCATAATACGAAAACAGATAATGTAATTAATCCAATATGACAACTTGATTTCATTAAGTAAAAGCATAAAGCTAAACATAAACTCAGAAAGGATCTTCCCCAGCAGTGTGTTTAATCAACCAGATAAAATATGTTCTAACCAAATTATTGTCATTAAATGATGCGTTAATTAGACTTAGAAAAATTGTTTCAAATGGTTGCATCCTTGAGGTCACAGATCACATCACATAGGAAAACAAAATGAAGTTTTCAGAGTAACCACAGATGGCTAGATAAAGCTGATTTGTTTAATCTTGTCACCTTCAACGTGCTACCCCCAGTTTTTTCACAAAAGAAACGGTCAAGAGATCCTTAACAGTGAACCACTGACCATGCTCATCCGGATACATGAGCTTCTAAGATGAGAAATTCCCGTGGGTTTGTGGTTTTCTCTGGGGCTGTTTGTACTTCTTTTGCCTTAGTTTCCTGTTCTGAGGTCAGTGTCCTGCCACGGCTGTGTGCTGAGGCACTTTGGATAATTACTTCTGTAAATAAATCTGCTCTCCATAGTATTGAGATTTCATAAGTAGTAAGAAAGACATTACACAGATGATTTTTGTGGTTCATATGCAAATCCATATTTTTTCATCCTCCCATAATGAAGATGGGCTGAGGAAATTGCTGTGTCTGAAAAACAAACAAACAAGAAAAACAAACTGTTGCACCCACGTGACCCAGCTTGTCTGTCTGTGCCAACACTGATTGAAGTACTGCAGTGGTATGTACTGGTGCTATATTCCTCTAGGACTTGCGTTTGAGAGTAATTGGGAGGATTAATATTTTGAAAGGACAGCTTTAAAGGTCACTTTGATGGTATGACCTCAGAGTTGCTTCTTAAGGATAGCTCTGTGTGAGTCATCTCCTCTCCAGTCAGGCGGCTAATAATCAATAGTATCAATATGCTTTTCGGGGTAGGTCACACTTGCACGCTAAGATGCACACAGAGGATAGATGTTTTTCTTTCACACATTTTCTCACACATCACCAATTAGGGCCATAGTTGTGACTATTAAACTGAATATTGTGCTAATAAAATAATGCTGCAGACAGTGCATTGTGAGAGAACACATCACTAGTACACATTATCCTTCTGCTATTTCCTCAGTCCTTCTCATCTTTCTTCTCCTTCATTCGTCTCTCGTCTCTCCCCGTCATTACTGACAGGGTTCAAAGCCCCCTATGTGAAGACTGCAGCATAAAGAACTGTTTTCCCACCAGAGCATCTCTCACTGAAGAGCCCAAAACATGCATAAATTGCTTTAATTAGCTGATTTATTATTAGCTAGCATTTGTAATACTGTAGAATGGGATTCACAGATGAGCAGGAGTAATGACTGGAGCTGAATGTTTTGATTGTTTTGAATTTAGAACCATAAAACCATGATGCCTTTATCTAAACCTGCAATAAGACAGGAGTGTGAGTGGAGTATCCGAGTAGAAGATAATTGCCTGATAAGACAATGATTAACTTTACCACTGCATAATTAGTGCAATGGATAAGACAGATAAGATAACACAACATTGCATTGCTGTTTTCCAATGTGGAATTTAGTTGCCAAGCCTGTCATACCTCAAAAGTTTGTAATAAAATGTAAGTTTGAACCAAGGTAAAAACTGAAATGAAAGAAAAAAAAGTAATTCTGAATATGATGAGACCAGAGGTGGGGTCGGCTATATTTTCACTGAGATTTTCCATAAAGGTCTGAAAGATTTAGTTGGTGACCTTTAAGGAGGTGAATTTGATTTTCTGTCAAACGTTTTGGAAGAAGAGTTAAGAGGAGCTCCTCATTCTAATATTATAATTAATTCTGACAGCTCTGATCAGACCACATCTAAACCAGCCCTTCACTTGCCTTATGTGTAAGCCTTCATTGAAAGATGAAGAGAGCAGGTGGATCAGTGGGCCAATACACCCGCAGGACTGGCCTTAATGTATTACAGGGAGTGGACCGATCTAACGCTGCCTTCATTAACCAGAGGTTGAGGTTGGAAAGCAAACTCTGAAGGCATCTCAAGCATTTCAATATACAGACTCATTAGCTGCAAAAGATGTTAATCAAGTCAGTTACTTGGAATACTTGAAATATGTCCATTCAGTTTGTTCTCAGGATTAAAAATTATTTATCTTCTGGAAAGAAAATCTTCTTAAATCTAGTTTTTGTGTTTAGTTTGTTTGATGCAAGGACTAACAACATTTAGAGTGTAGCAGAAGACCTTTCTTTGGAAGTAGAACTTTTTTGCACTTAGCATTGAGTCAAGGTGTAAAGGAGGAGGTAGCACTGTGACATCTGCAGTCTTTGGGAGCTGTGTTTTGAACTACTATAATTAACTCCTGTTCAGAATCTGTATGTATGAACACTGAGATAAAAGGAAACTTCAGATAGTCATTTATCACACATTTTGTTCCTTTTGCCTGTGATTTTCCACTGCAATAAGAAACCAAGGGAGCTTTACTTCCAATCATCCAAAGTACCTGCACTGTTTCCTCACTTCAAACAGCAGTTTTATTGTGACACGCGAGATTGGTATCAAGCGTTGACTGCAGCTAGAATTTTAAAGCTGGTTTATTTCACGTCACTGTTGGTTGCTTGCAGGCAAATCATTGCAATTACATTTAATCTTCAAATGGAATCTCTCTTAACCAGCAGGTAATCACGGATTTTACCAAGATTTTCAAATTGAAGCTAAAGTATTGTGCTCTCATCGCAATTTGTTAGAACATGCAAAATAACAGTTTACCTTGGAAACACCACTCCAAGTAGCTATTTGTAAGTCTTGAAGAAGTGTGGAGTCCAGCAGCGAACTTCTTTTATTTGAAAAATAACCCCCTTGTTAAGCTTCTCATGATCCTATCACAGCTTTTTTTCTGCTGAAGATCGACTGCCTGTCGTCTAGTCACTGTAGTGTCCAGTCTGAACAGAGGGGTGTGTTCTTTATTGTAACCTCTTGTCTTGTAAATACAATGATGGCTGAAGCTCCAAGTAAGAGCAGTATGTAAACAGTTACTAACACTTAAATGTTAATATTAAGTACTTATACTAACAAATAGTTCCTTTAAAACATTTTTTGTCTCATTTAAAAAAAACAGAACAAAAACATAGTGAGCCATTTGTCCTCAAATCAAACCAAACAAACATGGCAAACCAAGCTAGAAAGCTGGGGCTTTAACAATATACTTTATGTCAACAACCAACAGAATCCTGAGCCAACGTGTGATCAGCAGCAACACCACAAATGGAGCCAAATAAAAAGGTGTTCATACAGATAAATTTCTCAAATTCCTGCCAGATGAGCAGTTTTAATCAGCTTCCAAAAAGCTTTAAAAAAAGGTCAACTTTTCACGGAAGAAAGGATTGGGGTGTTTTCATGAAGACTTGAGTCCTTCATAGGAAAAGAGAAGCGAAAAGCAATTTGTCAGGAACATAGCTAGAGTGATATTTGCCCAGTGGAAGTGACTGACACAAGCAGGTTTGCTGTGAAGAAAGAGGTCAGGATATTATGGAGCTCCACAAGCCTGTTCTCATCCGTGCTGAACTCTGACATCTTGGACTACTGTGTTAGCCTACTTTTATTGCAACTTGAAGAATTGCTGTTTCCTGCAGATAGACCAAGCACATATAGTATCAGAATGGGTTTTATTACAGCTATAGAATGAGCTCCTGTATTTATGCTTGATTGAAATATTTTGACAATTTGAGGACAAGGTAATCATTAGGATAACTCATTTGTTTTGTTTTTTGTCTGTGGTTTATTGGACAATGTATGCTGTAACTCAATGAGCAGACTACAAAAGAATTTATTTAAAAAGGGGTTTACTGTATACTTGGTTTTTGTTAGCTCTGATAAGGGCCTTTCAAATGTACATTTTTCACAGCAAGTGCAATACATAACAATGTGGCATCAGCAGCGGCAGCAGCAGCAGCAGCAGCAGCTGTGTTTTGATAAGATTTGCATTTGGTTCCTTGGCTTCACTGCTGCCAATGTGTCAAACACCCGCTGTTGTATTTGAAACAGTCAGACTGCTGCCTCGAGATCTGAAACAACAAAACACATTTGAATGTTATTTCTTCATAACCAATGTCAGATTCGAGTTTTCATTTGTCACGATTCAAGTAACAGGCTACAGTGTTAGAAATGAACTTCTCATTAATACAATTTCTTATAAGTCACATAAGCTTATAGTTGCAAGGACACCAAAAGAAGGAAAAGTGATGTCAACTGAGAGGCATTTGTAGATGTTCCTTATCCTGAATGGTCTTGTATGAAGTCTTTGTGCATAGATGTTACCAAGAAGCACTTAAGTCAAACAGGTGGCAGGCAGCTCGGATAGCCAGACAGCAGTATCACAAGAGGGTGTGTGTAGTTTGCTTCAACTCTTTATGAAATATGCTTCAGGACTCTCCTAACAGTTAAATGAGAAGATTGATACCGCTTACAACATATCTGCTTTGGAAGCGATGGATTTCAGCTCGTTGAGCTGTTTCCCTGTGGTTCCAGTCTTTATTCTAAGATTAGCCAAGAGTCTCAAGGCTCTAGCTTTACACTTAGCAGACACTCACGAGAATGATATTCATCCTCTTATCTAACTCTCGACATGAACGCTAACGCGCCCAATTCCCAAAATGGTGCACTGCTCCTTTAAAGTCAGATGTGAACATAATCTAACTAGATGTGAATTAATACCATAGAGTGGCTATTTGCTTTCTCTGCCAGAGTGGAGTTTATTGCAGAGCAAAGTGAAACTCGTTCCTCTTAACACGCAGCAAAATCTAAGTGAATCTACCCAGCGCTGACCTATAATCCCCTGTGGCTGAATGCACCCTCTTATTAATGTCCTTTTGGACTATTAAGCTAATGCCATGATTGCTTTTAGTGTCAATGCAGTCCAAAAACATCCAGGACTGTGGCCACTTATTCTGCCTCATTTCAGAGACAGTAATCGAGAGTTAGAGGGGCTGAGAGGCAAGTCTGGCTTATGTCTGTGCCTGAGTTTGTGTGTGTTTCTTTATATTGGGGATATTGTCCAATGGGCATGTCCAGTACATGTGTCTGTGTTTGCATGTGCGTGTGTTTATTCCTGTGAGAGGGCTTCAGTTTTGTAAATGGGTTCAGTGCTCAGGGCAGAGTCTCTCTCCCTTTACAGTGTGACAGTCAGTTCACATCTGGACTGTCTCTACCAGGGGCACAATTAATATAGAAAATAAATGTAGGTCATGCTGATTTGCACTTGTGACATGCAATGAAACAGGATGGGGCTAATATAATATTTATATATAAGTTCAATTAGTTAGTCAGCAAAACAGTTTAATAACTTACAAGCCTCAGAGGATAAACTACAGATGGTCAAACATACATTATGCGGTCTGCTTAACTGATTATATAATGACTGTAGACTACACTGTAACTCCTAAGTGATGAGAAGATAAGGCATTCTGCACACAAAATCAGTAAATCACTCATCCAACTAGTATACAAGTTAAACCCAGGGTGGATTTTTTTGTCTTTAATAACAAACAACCTCTTTACCACTTCACCATCTGCTCCATTCATGGGAAGTTTGACTTTCAAGCTTTGCCTGAGTGATAATCAATGGCCTATACAACCACTTTACTTTCCACTGAACATTTAATGGAGTGAGGATAAGCCTCTCAGACGGCTGCTGGCCTTTGCCTGCAGTTGTGCACCAAAGGTGTTTTTCATCGCAAATGCTGGAGGTAAGCTCCTGACTATCTGCCACCAACATTTGCTTCTTCAATATGTCACAGGAATACAGATACAGGATTTAGTTGGTGTATAAAATGCGACATGTGGAGTCGGACAATGTTTTGACATGATCAGGCATTAACAGTGAGCAGCATAGTCTGGAATATGACATGTATGCTTATCTACTATTCTTAAGGATGTAATAATGGTAGGCTATGTAAGGGGTGCAATATGTTTGGCCCCAAAATTATTCAATGTGTGTTTTTTGGTTTTAAAAACAAACCAGAAACATTGGTTGTGTGTCATGAACCTGATGGATTTATTCTCCAGTCAAAGTGTCCTGGTGACCTACTTGGCTCAGATGTTTATCGTGTACCAGCACCATGTTCTGGTTTGAGTATGCCCTGGGGACTTCATTGCTTGTTACCTTCCCAGTGAGCATTTAACAGATGGCAATGGTGTTTTTTTTTTTTTTTTTTTTTCATAGCATTGTGTTGTTGTGACATTACTAAAAACATTAGAACAATTTAGGCTGTGACTTCTACATTATATCTATCTAAATCTAAAATCTATTTGCACACATGTCTTATTAGGAGCACATTTAATAATGTGATGACGGATAAATATTATCAACAGTTTTTGATAGGTTACCCAGGCATACAAGTTATTTAAAGATGTGAGATTTGAGTGGGGAATCTTAATGAGCACTTTTCAGTATTTTATGACATTTAAAAATGATTAATTGATTAATCATAATCAGAGTTGGCACTTGAATCAATAATGGAAACAGTTGTAATATCGTTAAGCGTGTTCCTCATGCTTCCATTTGCACTCAGCTCATATCTTGCCCCACACATCTGTCTGCTGCAGTCAGGAGGTGTTATCATCGTCCATGACCTTGACTCTTCTCTCTGGAGGCTGCTACATTGTGCATTGTGTTGTTGGCCCGGTGACAGAGGGAAGGAAACACACATCTCATAACGTCTGTGTGATTAAAATCACCTGTACAAATGCAATTTAATCAGATCATATGCGTAGCACAGTGTAAGCGAGAGTGTGGTTGCGGACACCTTGTCCTGGCCACACACAGGCATAGAAACACATTCCTACCCCCACATACTTGAGTGAATGACAGTGTTCAACTGTTCCACTTAATTGTAGTTTATACTGCCTGAGAAAGAATGTCTGGCATTTATTGGTTCCCTGTGTTTTACTTTCCAAATGAATAAGTGTGTGTGTGTGTGTTTGGAGTATGTGTCTCCAAGGGATGAGCAACACAAATGGTTTATTTTCCAATGACTTTTTTTTTCTTTCTTATAATTTGTTAAAGGAACAGTTTGACATTTTAAGAAATGGGCTTATTTGCTTCTCCCTGGCAGCTATGGGAAGATTAATATCACTTATTTACAATAAGTCTGAAGCTACAGTATAGCCAGGAGACAGTTAGCTTAGCATAAAGAATTGGACAAGGGGGGAACAGCTAGTCTGGCTCTCTCTGTAGATTTTAAAACAAATGAACATAAAAAAATAAAATAGAAAACAAACAAAAAGATCTTTGAAGTCCTCTAATTAACAACTAATAATCATTATTGTTCTTGTTTCTTATTTCTCTACAAAAACTATGGTCATCAGTTCTAGCTCATTATGATTCAATATGAAGAGAATTAGCTGCAGGTGAATTTGTGGGTGGTTTTTAAAATAACCACTACTTTGAGCACGAGTTCATCTTTTGTGTTTGTATAACCTTTTGTTGTAGAGTCTGCACAGTTGTATAAAACAGCTCGCTGGTCTGTCTTATAGCCCCTTTGATCTAGCTCTGCATCCACATTAGTCATAACTTGGCCTTATGTTTCGCTGACACATGTGTATAATCAGATGTTGCTTAAAATACCAAAGGTTGTGCGCTGATGCACAGCAAACACTTGCATAATATCACCCACTTGTCACACTAATACTAATGCTGCTCATAGTGAAGTGGCACAGAGTCAGGCGGCTGTCTAGTCTGGGTCTGTGAAGTGTATTTTAGGACGGAAATGCTGACAGCACTCACTTGTTATTCAGCAAGCTTCATTCATCATTATGTTTTTTTACTCATTCCACTATTTTTGTGAAACTGAGACTTTCACTATATGTCAGGCCAAAGGTGGAGAGGCTCCAACATCCTCTCTGACAGTTGTTTTTCTTGCAGTACTTTTGGTGATATGGTGATTGCTCCAGCAGCTTGTCATCGATGACTGCAAAGCCTCTTTGTGTTTTATTTTGTTCTCTTCATATCTGTCTAGTTGATCCAGCCTTGGACAAATATCTCCAACATTTGACTTATACAAGAGCAATGCTGTGAACTATGAAGCTTCTGTAAATCTCTGTCTCACTATTAAAAGTGTGGACTTTGATCCTTGGTCTGGGCCATGTGGGTCACAAAAAAAGAAAACCAAATGACTTTTACAGACTGAAACAAAGGGATTGCCTTAACAAGACATAGCTGTTCCATTTACTGCACACTCTTAAGCCGTCCACAAAATCGCCCTGCCTTTATTAGCCGTGCCTGACTGCTGCGCTTCCAGAGCGGCGTTGGCACTTGAGCACAGGTAATCCCACAGTACTACAGGTGGAGATTTACCATTTCCACCACTGCGACTCAGACAGGCTCCGTGTCAGAGTCAGTGAGCAGGCTGAATGTGTCACACAGCTGTCAGCAGCACCAAAGGGGTAGTACTAAGTCTTCATTAATAAATGTCACCCACTCCTTTTCTAGTATGTGCTTGTTTGGGGGAAGCCACAGAGACAATTATGCACATTTTTAAGAAGTGAATTTGAAGGTTAAAATCTGGGTTGAAAACTGTAACCAAAGTACCTAAGGCTCTCTAGAGTGACGCCTCAGGAATGTGTGTGTCCATGTATGTGTCGGCTGGTCTGAAGCGTTGTACCTTTTATATCGGGTTATTTTTCATACTGAACTGACGGGTTGTGTGACTTCAGCGTAGCAAGCTAATTTGATTGTGACATTTGATATTTTCTCTGTATATTTCCTTGGTTTGTATCCAAACAGACATAGTAGCCTCCTTTCATTCACTGAAAATACATACAGTATTGTACTGTGAATCACGCTGGTGTAGGTCGATCTAAGACCACCAATGTTGCAGTAAATTACACTCATATTTGTCACATTGTGTTATTACAATCTCACTGCTCATGATTTGTTGCTTTTAAACCCCTGCCTCCCCCTCCATTGCCTCTTCTTTTCCTCCTGCCGTTCTCCTATAATTTATTTCCTCTTGCTTTCTTTTCTGCCTCACATATTCTCTAAGCTTCTTGAATAAAATACAAAATGTCTTGGTTGTTGTTCCAGCAATCTATGGCTTTCTACTATGTTTTTTTCCCCCCGCACATTTCATTTAATTCTCCTGAGAGATTCACAGTTCTGGAGAAGAGAGACTTTCTATCTACCTCCTGTCTCACTGAGACAGAACTACAGACACCCTTGTTTCTCTTTTGTGTTCGCTGCTGTTCATTCCCCCTTTTCCGTAGATCTTCACAAGACAGCATAACTGCCTCAGGGATGACTGACAGAAAAATATTTGTTGGGGTACAGGTGCTACAAATGACCTTTAGTGTGTATGTATGTTCTCCATTGTGCATCTGTGTTCATGTTTTTGCATACTGAGTGTATACTGGCTGCTGGCCCTTTGCAGATAAAGCCTGGTCTTCTGGGGGCCCACTTGTGGCGGACTGATATTGCCTTTCTGTAATGCCAGGAAGCTTAGGGAGCTGCATGGACCCTTAGGCATCAGCCCAACACAATTAAGAACATGGAAAGCAGCATGTGTGCTGTAAACAGGGTCCTTAGGCCACACTGGCTGCTTTGTTTATATTGTTCTGTTGTAGGTTTGAATGTCTAGACAAGAGTGTAAAATTGTGCTTAAATGGAATATTTACGATTACAATTACACCCACAGTGACTTGAATCTGCCTTTCTTTCTTGTTCTATTTCAATTCAACAAATTAAAAGTAAAAAGTAAAAAAAAAAGAGAGAGATCTGCTCTCTGTATTAGAACATGTCTGCCAGCTGTCAAAGTGTAGATGGTGCCCAGTGGATGAACCCTCATCGACTTGTCAGTGCATCATCACATTGGATATTTCAGTTAATGACTGAATGTAGTTAGATCAGCTGATGCTCCCATCAGCCTCAGCTGTACTTTGTGTCTTTAATTTTTTTCATTATTATTATTATTTTTTTTTTACAATGCTAACAAGCTAGATTTTAATTATTTATTGCCTATAACTGTTGTGTGTTTTTTGAGCAGCCAGATACTGTACCTGAAATTCCCCTGTGGGATGAATAGTATCTTCTTTTCTTTTCTTTCTTCTTTTTTTCTTTCTAACTAAACTAAGATGATGAGTATGATACATTTTACCTGTATTTATTAGCATGTAGCTTAAAACACAGCTGCAGCATCACTGAGCCATGAGTGTGGACTCTTGATTAAATTCAGTTCTGTTCACCTTGTATTGCACTGCAGTGAGACATGAGCAAAATAAATCCTAGCCTGCATGGTTTGTAGGTTTTTTTTTTTTTTTTAAATACATGTGGTAGGTACCAGTGGGTAATTACCTTGATTCAGCTTTTTGTGAGTTTTTCTTTTCATTAGCATGCGGCCTTTTAGCTAGGTTGCCCACTTAACGACATTAAAGGAAAAGGAGACAAAGGAGACAAATGGAAGAAAAGAGAAGAAAAAACTGAATGTAACAGTCAGGCAGTGGGAGGGCTTATCTCAGCAGTCCACATCCATTTAGACTGACTGCTGCTGCGCAGGTAATATAGCTAGAGCTTTCGAGTGCAAAACATGCACGTCAGCATACTTTTTAGTTTTTAATGATAAGCTTGTGCCCATCATACGCCTATTGTTCCAGACTTTTTTTGTGTAAGCCTTTTGGAAAATACAGTTATTGCAGATTTGTGCTAACACACACACACACAACTGTACCACATTACACAGTGGATCAAATTCTCACCCACTTCACAGTGTGTGAGGTGTTCTATCTGAGTAAACACTTGTCTGTGTGAGATTTATTGGTTGCAGCAGGAGTGTAGGAGCTCATCACTGTCGAGCACGATAGTGATTATCTGCTTTAGCGGACCATTGGCACATTAAAGCGTGGCCTGCTCAAGGTTGTGTAAGCTAGTGTTTGCAACAGCATGAAAGAACAGTGAAAGTGTTCCCACGGCTATAAAACAGGTACACAGTGGTTCCTTGGCTGACATTAATGTTGCTTTTCCTCCATCCTCTCTGTCTCTTCACTCTAGATTGTTTTGTTAGAAGTTTTCTTTTAAGAGCAGTACTTTTGTGTTGTAGTTTGGGATTTAATCTGATACAAAAACCGTGACAGTGACACCCATTATTGTTTTGTCCAATCTCCAGCATTCACACAGCAATGGAAGGAAAAAGAAGAGAGAATGAGTGGGGAGTCTCTGTGTGTGGACGTGGCTGGCGGTGGTGGGCTAGTGTGCATGCTTGTCTGTGTTAGGGGGTTGGAAAGAGATGCAGGGAATGTAAGATGTACAGAGACATTGGAGTTGTGTACCTGGATCTCATTAGGGAGGCTTTCTTTGTCCTCTGCCTCACAGGAACTCGCTGTTATACAGTTTTCTTTGAGAAGACCCTGAGAAGAGAGCATGATTGGCATCTCAACAGTGTATCAGGGATTAGAGGTGATTTTGTGGTTGTTAGTTTGGGTATGATTGGAGGTATTGATTCGGATTTCTATGGCTGGTATAACGATTTCAGAGGCTGCGGTGAGCACGTAACATAAATAAGTTTACACACATACATACAGAAGTGAGCATACACACACATACAATACCCAGTAGAGTGGAGGAGAGGTGTATGGTTTATGCTGATGAGCATCTTTTCTCTCTTGCTCAGAACATGTGTATTTCTCTGTCCATTCATGAACTGTACTGTAAAAATATGCATGATATATTTGGAAGTGTATGGCTTCCCTTTAATATTAGCTGTATGTGTGAAAGAATATGTAAATTAGTAAAATGACCACGTTGGTAGAATCAATGATAAATCTATAATCCCATAATAATTAAGCCTTGAAGCTTTTTTTTTTTACTGTGTATATGCATTTCTTTTCAAATACGTGTTTTGAGGCTAAACCTGTTTTTAAAGATATTAACTTAGTGGGGATTTCACGTGTCAGCATTGTTTTTTAATTTTCAATGCCTCATGAGGTTCCATCTGCTGAAACAAAAGCAAAACGTTTTATGAGTGGCACATGATTGGATGGTAATTATGTTGTCAAACTGGATTATTTTTAATACAAGGCACTTGCACACCAATAATAATGCACCATATCCAATTCCTTTAAAGCTGCTGCTGTTTCGATTAGTACTTCTCTTTATTTCAAGGGGGGATTATATGATAAATTTCACTACGGCTCTTTGTGGTGTGTTTTTTGTGTTAGTGTGTGTTACATTGACATGTACAGTAAGTATTATACAGCTATAGTCCTTGTGTAATCACCTTTGCTCTCTTCTAAACCTCCAGGGTCTCGTCTTCGCCAGGAAGACTTCCCTCCCCGCATCGTGGAGCACCCCTCTGACCTCATCGTATCCAAAGGGGAACCAGCCACTCTCAACTGTAAGGCAGAGGGCCGTCCAACCCCCACTGTGGAATGGTACAAAGATGGGGAGCGTGTTGAGACGGACCGTGACAACCCCCGCTCCCACCGCATGCTGCTGCCCAGCGGCTCCCTCTTCTTCCTGCGTATCATCCATGGACGACGGAGCAAGCCGGACGATGGCAGCTACGTGTGCGTGGCCCGAAACTATCTCGGCCAGGCGATCAGTCACAATGCGTCCCTGGAAGTAGCCAGTAAGTTCTGCCGTTGCATAGATGTGCACAGTACTGACAGCAATGCAGCACACATGCGCACACACGAGTCTCCACAGCGCGAGTGACTGCAATTAAACGTAGCACAGAAGTCGACCAGCTTGCTAAGAAAAAACGAGATCCAGATCATTTTCTGAGCTCTTTGAAACATCAGTAATTGATTTTCCAGGCAGCCTCCAAATGTGCATGGTGATAACAGGGATTTTGATATCTAGCATCTTTTTTGAAAAAGGAAAAGTGCAAAACATATTTGCTCAGTATAACCTTTAGATAATCTCTTGTAAAATGTCTTGAGAAAATAGGCCTAATGTTTAAATTTGATAGTTACCGTATTAGTTATAAATACATTTATATGCTTACTATAATCACAGTTTACCTTGCATTGGGTGTCTTAACAACTCAACCATTACACTGAAACACAAAACACAAACATATGTAAATGTCTAAGCCTGTTTCAGTTTGTTACTTTTGTTCCAATATGGGTCGTTTTTATGGTGGAGGGACAGGTGGAAATTCACAGCCCCACCTGTCAGCCATGGCAACAGCTGTGTTTCTGCTTTGGTCCCCAGGTTTAAACAAGAGTATGTTCCTAACAGGTGACAGTGTCTACTCGCTGAATCGTAGAGTTGCAAGTGTCAAGTGTGTGCTGTTGCCAGTTAAACACCCTTTCAGTGCAGTATATCTCAGGCAGGAATCTGTCAGGTTGCACGCAGCAGCCAAACCTATGTGTGCATGTGACTGTAGGTGATGGAATAAAGCTTGTGGAGAGGGCAGAGAGCAAAAGGTCAGGGCTTACGGCCATCAGAACAGGGTAGGTGCAGATGGTCTGTGCTCCCTATAGAGCACTGTTTTTGCAAGTCACAAAAACACCGGAATCAGAGTGGAAGGTAACAAGAGGAAGGGCTGGGCTGAAAGAAGGAAGTGTAGATAATAGGGGTTAACAACTGTAGCCATGCACTCACAAACTAGTGTGGAGCGCCCAAGCTTTCGCTGTCGATCCCCTGGTCTGCTCAGCTGCATCAGCTTGCAGCGCTCTACCCAGGCCCGGTCTCCCGGGCAGACATTTCGCAAAGGTTTTAGAATAATAATACCCCTCTTGTCTCCATTTCACCTTTTGAATTATAATGAAAGAGATGGTCAAACGGTATGATGGTAATGCTGGGTCAGCACTCCTACCCTGAGAAGCTAAGCCCTCTAGGGGGAGAGTTTATTACTGGGAGTTCACTAAATTTACTGCCAGGTTTTAAGGTCGAGGGGGAACACAGAGTGTACTTGTTGAAGCTGCCTGGATGAGTTATGTCTCCCTGCTTCATCTCTCAGAGGTCACACAGATTCATGGGTCACCCTGGGGCTGCAAGGTAAAACAGAACCCCCTTTGGCAAAGGCTGCTGAGTTAGGGAGTTTAGGAGAGAACGGAGAAGCTGTGGAGGGGGAGGAGGATGTTAAAACCAGGACTGACCTTAATCTGTCAATAGACGTGTCAAATAATTTGTCTTGTCTCATTAACGTTTAAGTTGTTAATTTACTGCAGTGTCTTAATTGCTTAAAGTTTCCTTTGACTAGAGGGAGCTGTACTCTTGAAGGGTGACTGGGTTCAGTCCTCTGTGTGATACTCATCAAGTTACTGGTCTTGAATGATGTGCTTTGACATACAGCCCTTGCACACAGACAGTATCACCAAATTATCATCATGTTTCACTTATGTTTGTCACTCAAAAATCAAGCAGACAATAACATTATGTGACAAGTCTCCAACAATGGAGCACAGTTGAGGGTGGTAATGATTTTCCAGACGTTGAAGTAAGAATCCATCAACAGTTGTAAAATGATGGTCACACCATGTGCCACATGTGGAAATGGCAGAAGCACATTGGTATTTATCTATTAATCTATTATACTGTAACTATATGTGCCAAAAAAGCTATCTGAGATGCAGTGCTTCACAATCTTTTTCTTTTTCTTGTAAGGGAAGATGATTCATTGCATGGATATGATCTATTACATTTTTCTGTTCAGAGATTAATAACTCACCTGCACCACATCCAAATCAGTGTCAACATCTGCATTAACATTTTCCAACCACATCACAGCTGGTGTTCCTGTGTGCTGAGGTCGAAGATGGGTATAGTCCACCCTATGAGTACTGAACGATCATCTGAGAATTATATCGTGAGATGTTTTCTGATGTACATGTGCAGTTTGTTTTTCTTTAGTCATACTGAATTTAACATGGGCAATAAGGGATTGCCAGGAAATATTTGTGCAGATATTGAGGGTTCCCCGATGATGCTTCACAATGACTGATGATCGCTCATCTGTAGTTTGAGGGAAATGTTTTGACAGCTATTAGATTTATAGTGATTTTACCCCCATGAAATTGTGTGTTCCTTGACTTTCTTCAGTGTGCCATTATCAGATTAAAATTAATAATTTTATGATTTGGTTTATATCAGCAAAACAGACCTCTGCATCAGCCTGTGTTGTACTTTGTGGATAGATTAGTGCTAATTAATAATGCGAGAATAACATGGGGACCATCATGGTTAACATAGTCACAGCAGCATGTTAGCATTGTCACTGTGAGCATGTCAGCGTGATGATTAGTTCATACAGTATCTTGCTCACTGCTGAGAATTGCAGACATGGCAACATCAAAACTCTTATTATCACAGTCAGCATAAAGTTCAGGTTTGACTATTTTTACATTAACCTATGCATTATGTAAAAATGCTTTGCCACCAAGCTAAAAAAAAAAAGGCTCGTACTGTAGTTTCTGAACAGCTGACTGAACACACAGTTTCCCTCAAGTGTTTTATATAAATGTACTCTACACTACAACAATTGGAAAACTACTTAATATGGGATGCACTTTGCTTTTCGATCAGTAACAACCACATATGCTTAGAGGGAAAGCTGAGCAGGGAATATATTTCATTTATTAAAAAATCCATGTTGCATTAATTAAATCTTTGCATAGTAGACAATACTGTAGTGATGCCCTTTGTGTATTCAATGAATCCTCAACTGTATGCTCTGCACCTGTGTCAAAGAATAAATGAAATAGTCATAGTTGATTCAAATCATCATGGATATTGCCACTTTATATAATACAATGATTACATAGACTTGGACTGCTCATGAAGTGAAATACAACGAAGCGCAAGACTCGGTTGGCGCTTTAGTCATTTGATCCTTATTGACAAACTAAATGTGAAAGCTACAGTGGGAAATTAATAACCTTCAAAAGCCTTAACAATTTTGAATTCACTATATCATAATGATTCCTACTGCTGCCTGCCATAATCTAATTTAGTATGGGAATAAGTAAGTAAGAGAGAGAAGATGAAAAGTAGGGAGACGGCTGACAAAAGACAGTTTTGGGAGCTGACAGATGTAAAGTGATGGGAGCAGGAAAGGAGTGACAGAGACAGATGGGAACAGAAGAGCGAGAGGAAGAAGTGTCTGTCCTTCAAGGCACAGAAGTGAAACTTGTTTGCAGAAAATTGAGGTGACGTGGTAGAGACAGTGACAGATGTAGTATGTGCTGGTGCCTGAAGCGTGACCACAGGGTTGAAATACTGTGTATAAGCGCATACAACATGTTGGCGCACACACATACATACATGTACACACACACACGCAGAGTAGTGGAAACCTTTCTGAAAGTGAAAGAGATGAAATGAGGAAAAAAAAAAAGACATATAACTTAGTTCCTGTCCAATAAATGTCACAGAAGACACTCAGCATATTTTTTTTCTCCCTGCAGGGACCCTAGAGGACCCTGGGAAATGAACATATGTCCTATTGACCTCAGCCACTTGATTCAATCATGGCGCGCTTTATTGAGGTGAAGGCAAAGTCACAGCCTGTGTACTCTAAAGGTTATTGGATAGTGGACCTGTTTTTAGGTTCAGTAAGGGAGAGGAATAAATGTTATTCTTAAACTAATGAGACACTGCCATTTGCTGGAGGAAAGTGAGGCTCGTGGCGGGGCTGAGGGTTTGGCCACAGCAGTGATGAAGTAAAGAGCCACAGGGAGAGACGACTACACAGCCACACCACTTGTCACGTATATGAATGCATAAGAGAAAGGCAGAAACACACCACTGATTCCTCCTGGTTCTATATTTAAGTTCATTTAGAGTTAATTTTGATTCCATCGCAATATATTTGGTCCATCCCACACAGCTGCATGCAAGATTTGAGGGAGAAATACATACATACATTATCTAGTATGCAGAGCCACATCAACAGCCAGCATTACTAAAGCACTGGACAGAAAGTGAATCGGCAACAAATTCAGTTGTAGCTTCTCCAGTGTGGTTTCTGTTCATCAGTAAATATCTTCAGGTTTTGATTTGGATGGTTGGACTAAATCTTCTGGAAAGCATGAAACTAAGTTATTTACTGTCAAGAATTTATTTTATTTTTTCGGGGTCTGTTTACAGGTCCCTGTGTGAGCTCAGACGTTAGGCAGCTCCTGAGTGAGCTGCACCAATAAATGATAAAAGTCTTCTATAGCGATGTGACTTGAGGCAGCATTAGTTGGAGCTGAAGACAGCAAGTCTGAAAATGGGAAAACATTTTAGCAGTGTTGTGTGGAAAGAAGTGAGTTCACCAGACCTCCGTAGCCTGGACCTCATCTCTGCTTGAGGCCAGTAGCAGCTTGAGGCTACATCAGCTGCCATGAGGATAACATAGCCGAATCTTTTGACCACATTGTCGGTGGGCGAGTTGCATGATGGAGAATGGAGGTGCCAGGTTTGACAGGAAAGAGGATGATGTCTCTGTTTCTGCTGCATCCATTTTCATCTCTTTTTTTTTTCTTTTTTCGAACAATCCATTGAGACTCTGTCAACTTTATACGAGAGTGATGCCGAATCACTTCTGGAATTTTCAGGATGAATATTGACAAAGTGAGTACATGAATGTAATTCATTAAAGTCCTTTTTAGTTCTGCTTTTTATACAGAGCCAAAAGCACAACATTACATATTACATTATATGCTATGTATGCTATATTATAGCATACATAATTTTAGGTTACATAAATGTGTACATTACATTCAGTATTTCTATTTTGTCATCCGACATGTATCAAATTTTCTTTTCTCTTTCTATCTGGAAAAGGGAAAGCCAGTGAAAGACATGTGATGGCACGTGATTATTACATGAATGCATTAACATGACGGACATGTTCACTGTAACACCACACGCTCTGAAGTGGATCATGGGATATGCGCAGCTCAGTCAGACTGTGAGATTGACAGCTAGAGGTGGGACCCCTGGTCTCTCTCCCTGTCTGCTCCTCTTTGATTGTAATCTTATGCTGGAAAACGAGCGGGTGCAGGAGACGCACAGAGCAGTTAAGAGAGAGGCGGATTCAGAGGTCAGGTTCTCCCTCTGCCTGCCCCTATCCATTAACTAATGGCTCCTCACTTCAAATGGCTGTCACTGTCGCTGACAGCATCCTGTCTGTAGTCACTCTGGATAAACGCAATGAAAGATCCTAAGTGGCAGTAGAGTGGTATGTCTCAGCAAAAGTTGTCATTTTCTCTGCATATGGATGCGGAGCGATATGTTTGATTGACAAGCGCTGACATATTGTAAATACTCTTCATCCACAGCTGCAGTCAGATATCAGTGTTTATTTCCAATTGCCCGTGACAGTCTGAGAACGCCATGCTAGCCTCTTGTTTCTCATCCTGTTTTCCGCTTGCTTGTTCTGTCCCAGTTGTCCCATGGTTAGATCAGTCAATGAATAAGTATCACACTCTGGGGACAGCTGGACTGTGTATACAGTCTGGAGACTGGGGGCGAGTGCGCTGCAAGTATTGTCTAAACAATTTTAGTCACTTTATTCCCCTAGGCTCAGCATTTCCAAGAGCGAGATTTGTGCCAGAGTGTCAAGACGAAGGGAAAGAGTTTGTTTGGCTTGCAGCGGCACGGTGAAGAGAGAAGAGAGGGGAAGTGCTCAAGAGTTTCTGACAAATACCATATGGCTTCTGGGTGTGTGGCAATATTATCTGGATGTTTTGTGCCTGTGTGTGCATTGTGTCAGGCCTGGTGGTGTACACATGTATGAACAACTGCTGCTTTTGTAGGGAAGAAAAAGAGAAGACTGACCTTCTTGTCTCTACATTCTCTGGCAGATTAGTGAATTTTACCGTTAATTATAACCACCGTGATATTTTATATCATTTCTCTGACAAAAGCAGTGTGCAGCAGAGGTGTGTCCTGACCTTGTCAAGGATAAGAATTAATAATAAGCTGAATGTATTTTAATGGGTGGTAATAAACTTGCAGGCATTGTGAATTGTCAGCACTGTGTTGCAAAGCTGCCTTTATCATGTGTGTGCACATTTGTGTCTGTTAAAGATGCTGACAATGATGCAGGGGCGGGAAACCGAAGAGACTGGGGCAGTAAAATCAACAAAAGTGTCAGTTAAAGATATTTTGTATTGTGCTTTTGTGCCTGTATCTGAGTGACATTATGCATACGCTTGGCTGTCTCCATTTCTTCTGCATCCTTCCCCCATGCCTCCAACTCTCCAAATCATGTTGGGGTATCATTTTGTTGTGGTCTTTGTATTCGGCTCTTGATCGTTGCCAGGCAGATACCGTTTGGCTCGGCCCATTTCCCCCCCGACACTAAATCTTTTGGTTGCATTTCCCCGCAGCCTTGGAGCAGCAATGCAGCTAGATTTTATCCACTTCCCATAAAACTCCATGCTTGCTGTGTCAGGTTACTCTGATGTCATATGCATTTTATTCCCCCATTTGCTGATTTGTAACATGGCAAGAGAAACTTCCCGGAGGGCCAAGTAACCGGCACTCATGTGCTTAGCCGCAGAAGTGTTTTTAACAACTGAAATTAATTAACAGTGAAAACCCATCATCAAGTCACAACTTGCAAAAAGCCTGTACTGACATAAACTATGATATGCTTAGTGCGCCCTATATTTTGCTTGTGAATTTGTCAGTGTGGAAGAATTAAGGGCTTTACAGCATGGTTGAATAATCCTGCTGTCACCGAGAGAAGAGGGATGCGTTTGCATTTGCTGAGATATTAGCCTTATCCATCCTCTGTCTGTCATTCCGTAACACCACAGTCAACGGCGTCCACCAGCCATATCAGGGCTCATGGTTAATGCCTTCCTTACCGGGGGTTAAAGGTTATGTTGGTTTTTCATTTCAACCTATGTCAGTTTTCGTCTCCCCAAAGCTTTCTGCCTGAGTGTCTGCCTCGCGTGGTATTCTATCAGTCGGTAAAAGTTAAGCGCAAAAAAAAATCTCAGTGCAGCTATCACTGTCCTCCAGGCCGTGAAAATGAAAAATGATCACTCACCCACAAATGCACTGTGTAATTGTGGTTTGATGATTGTTAGGGTTTATGATAAAAATGCCAACTTTACTATCTAACTATCATTAAACTAATCAAACTTTTTATGTGATCTAGTGCAGACGAACACTTTTGTGACTGCCAAACATGATGAAATATTCTGAATGAATACCAGACAGCCAAATTGCTGTGCACAGTGATGCATTGCAATGTTTGTTGTTTGTCTTTAAACAGTTTTGGAGCAAATAGATCTTTTCATCATCATTAATTTTTTGTTTAGCAAAATAAAAATAAAAACAGATACGGCAGATGTCTTTCTGTTGTGTGTTATACACAGGTACAGAGTCTCTTTTGTCTTAAAAATTATACTAATTATAAAGGCCATTCAAACTAAGACACTGAACACAGATAGGAATTGAAGGTGTAAAAGATAAAGTTACCTTTACCACAACAAGGTCGTCTGTCGTTGCAAGGCCATCATAGTGGGCCTTTTTGTTATGGTAACCTTGACGGACCTTGTTTACATAGTAACGGTTGCTATGATGTCTGATTGGACAATGACCGTTCGGGGGCGGGGTTTTGCGAAAGGTCAATTAAGAGGAAACTATACAAGTCCGATCCTTTTTTTGCTGTTGTAAAAACTCACTGCTAACCCTCCTCAACCAACCCCCCCCCCCCCCGGCCATGTGCATTTGTTTTCAATAAAGCCAGCGAAGAGGAAATCCGTGGAGCGATGTCTACTGTAGTAGGTAACGTTAACAAGAGATTACGGATTACCGGGCGTGTTTGTGTCGTAGTGCCGTAAATCAGTCCATGTTTCTCACCAGACAAGATCTTGGACACCAGGTTGGAGGCGCTGAAGATCAGCAAGGTTGGTTTTCAGCCAAGAGACCCTAGATTGAAGGCCGAGAGCATCCATTCTCCCCGTAACAAGTCATTTAAAGGTGTACAGAAATGGCCGTTTGTCCTGTTTGTCGCGCCGAGTTGTCACGAGCTGCAACACGAGTTTACCCGAGTAAGGAAAACGAATTTGATTGGTCGTTATCGAGCAGGCGGGATATTCAAAGCTTGGGGCGAGCCCAAGCTCCGTGTGTGTGTGCGTGTCTCAGACGTTTGAATGACGGATGACGGATCCAATATCAGTGGCTGATGAATCGTGTACAGGCTGACGTATAATCCGTGCGCCTGCATTATCCAATGCGAAAAAAAAAATACACACTTTCATCCCGGATTTACTCAAAAATAGAATTTTACACAAAGTTTGGCCTACATCGTCTGAAAGATGAGTTATCACATTAATTTTATGATCCAGAGTGGGCTCAAATTCAGTTTTCTTTTCTGTACACCTTTAACCATCACAATTACTCCAAAGCTGTTTAATTAAGGTGCAAATTTTGCATAGGTCCCCTTTAACACACAGCTAAGCTTATGGAATCAGGTTTAGACATAATGCTACTCGGTTTGGAAAAGACGGTGGTTGGTTCAGGTTAGTTGCCCCTCATTGTCATATTTAAAGACATGTAGCCACCAAGCGGAAATTGCCCAGTTTACCTGAGAGATAAACCTAAGAATCATCTGCATAGTAATGAACTGAGATGCTGTTAAGAAAACAAGCATGATCTGGATTCAGTATGACATTGTAAACATGAACATAAAAACAAACCATGAATAAATGATGCCGCTGGTGAAAACAAAACAAAAAAGAATCAAATCTGATCATTTTGAGGAACATTGCAGGGCAATCTGAGATATACCACACTTCACTGAATACTGTATTACAATACAGCACTCCACAGAAATTACACTGCAGAGAGGCAGTGACAGACACTTGGATTCTGAGATGTGAGAAGTTGCTGGTGCAGCAGCACAGGGGTTGTTTATGCGGTATTGTTCCTACTGCTTACCCACCACAACCAAAGATACTGGTATCATCTCTAATAGGGTGTAGATGTGGTGATTTATAACATGCTGCAAAATAGGGGACAAAGAGTGAGAGAGAGAGAGGGAGAAAGAGGAGTGGTTCCTCAATGGAAAGCTGAATAATGAGATGAACAGTTCCAAGGCACTGCTACCATTCCTGTGCCTGCCTGCCTGTCAGTTCTGCCTCCCCTATTTTCTGCCATTTTCCTCCTCCTCCTCCTCCTGGAGCATCGCTTCATCTCTCTCCAGTGGGAATACTTTGGAATGAGCAGACAGGTTTGTGATGGAGCTGCTGTTGTTGACGCTGCTTACTGAAAGCTTTGGTGACCAGTGATGTGTTCCCCATTATAACACTGTCATGCACACTATATACAAATTGTGTGTGTGTGTATAAGGCACATAGTGTGTAAAGGCAGACTCCTGTAAAAGAAGGGCGTGTGTTTTCATGGAGATGCTGCCGTATTCTCAAAAGAAAATTGGTATTTTATCATTTATTATCATTATATTATTTGAATATTTATTTTTCTAGCTGAAAAATTAGTTCTGAACACTTGACGTGTGGCACCACACTGACACTTTAGGGATCTGTTCTTTTTCTACCTTTTATGTTTTGATCAACAGCCTTTTGTGATGTTGACATAACATAATTCAAACAGGCAATTTCAATATTTTTCCAATTAACCGTGTTGCTATGTGGGGATGTAGTAATAATTCATATTCACAATCTCTTTGTTTGCATAGCTGGCAGCTTCCTTCCACACCCACAAACTAAACTCCTTTTTTTCCCTCTGTTATCAAGGCCAATTTTCAAGGTCTTAGTTTTATTATGTGATACAGAGAGTGAGACAGTAAACCTTCCTCTTAGTCGACTACTGCCCAACATTTGAATATTGTGTATGTACAGGCTCCATTACGCTAGATGGTTACAGGTAGGCTCTCCATTCCAGTCATTCTCTCAAATATATAAAGGGTATTATCTTCAAATGCCACAGAATATGAAAAGATGGAATATTTCATTATGCAAAAACTCCCTCTGCCAATAAAACCCTCCTCCCTGTTTGCCTAACCTCTCTCAATTTGTGTTTTTCTCTGTGGAAAACTCCCTTTACTGTTTCTCCCAGACTTCCCAAGGCTATTGCAGAGATATAACAAAGGAACGCAAATACAGACAGCATGAAATGAGGAACTGGGAGCTGACGGTGAAGATAAAGCTGAGGGGTAAAGGAACCAAGAGACACTGAAAAGAGGTACTGGAGATAATTAAAAGGATCTTCAGAGTGATATAGAACCTAGCACTTGGACTTCATATCCATTTACACACATATAAATGCCTCTCCTCTCTACCAAATGTGTTCAGGACATAAATCTGTGTCTCCTCTCCACCCATATCTTTAATGTGAGTTATGCACAGCATGCCAGGATTCAACTCATTTTCAGAACAGCAATCTTCTGGCAATTTATCACAATCAAGCATGAAAAATATCCTATTATTCAGCCGAAATTCATTTATTTCGGTTTAATTTGATATCATGTGTTTCTAGGAGAATAATGTAATAGCACATTCTTAGGTTTTAATGTCACATTGAAATATGTGCACAATATAAATTAAGTAGTTTAGTCTCAGACTCGAGTGGTGTTGCAATGTTTAACTTTCACTATCTGTTACTGTAGAGTCACTTGTGCATGCAGACACACACACACACACACACACACGCACGATAGATGAAAGTTTACAGCTCATCTGTCAGGCTAATGTCATTTTAATATTTATTCATAGTTAAGACTGGCAGGGGACCTAGCTAATGTTATCTGTATTACGCATAGTAATTGATCAGCTTCTTTCTGGCGCCCTCATTTACTTTTGTTAGAACAATGAATGCCATCCACCACTTTTAGCACAACCACCCTGCAATGATGCAATGGTGATAATGGCACACTGCTTGTTTCTGGGGGCTTGTGATCATGGCAGCTCTGTAACAGGTCTGAGGTCAAAGAATGGATGAACAGCTGATTTGGACTGTTTGACAACCTGTCAGCAACCAGACTACCGCAAGAATAATAAGTGTGTGTATGTGAGTCTGTGTGAAAGAGAGAGAGAGAAAGAGAGAGAGTGTCGAAAATCGGAAGATGAGAAAATACCACCTGTTATTATGTGAATTGAAATGTCTGTTTGACCACTCAAACGCTGACATTTAGATTTCATTTTGTATTATTTTATTTACCACATCCAAATATATATTTTTTTTAAATCATAGTTTGTTGAACTCAAAATATGATTTTCACAACTTTTCTAATCACATCCCTAAGCTCTGTGCATGCTAAGCTCCCTCCCATGGACACTATACATGGAATATAAACATATACATTCGAACATGTCACCTATTGATTTCTATGTTACTAATATTAAAAAGGTCTTTTTTTAAGTAGAGATAAAATCCATGGTCACTAATGTTAGACAAGGACAGTGAAGAGAAACCAACCAGAGTAATGTGTAAGTCAACGTGAAATTATGACATGAAACATTTGTGTCGGTGCAAAACATGAGACATGAGTAAAAATCAGCCTCATAAACGCTGTGCTTGATGGCAGCTCCATTTTCAAGAGTCACATAATGTACAGCAGCAGGTGAATGACAGGTGTGATCTCGCACTTTGATGCACAAATTGCCTCGGATGCAGAGTGCTCACAGGGTGTGCTTTTAAACATAATCACACAGGTGGATTTAGATATTTCAGTGAGACAATTCATACCAAGCAAAAACATCATTTTCACCTTCAAACAAAACAGTGTTTCATTTATTAAACGATTGTAGCAGGGCTGATTGCAGCAGGTTTTTACAGTCGTATTGATGATAATTATTATTACATGAGGGAAGAGAGATAGAACAGCATGGAGATCAAGTGTTTTTCTTATCTTTAAGTGTAGATAGAGAAATGATGGAATGGTGTTGGAGATGTTTGATGGTTTTAGTATTTCGCTGGGATGTACATATTGTAAATTCTTTCAGATCTCACCGTGCATCGGTACATTTTGGGTCTGAGTGTGCAACTGAGTCTGATTTTCATCTGACAGATTTATTGACTGGAGTGGGCTGCTGTAACACCAGATTTTCAGTACATGATTACCATGGCCAAAAGAATTGGGAATGCAATCACATCACAGCCCTTCAGTTTGTTTATTGTGTGTTTTGTCTCTATTTTTGCCAACAAAACTGACTCAAATACAAGTATTAGGAGCTTGAGAGAGAATATGTAACTGTATACAGAAGTTTACAAAAATAACAATCACTCACAATCAATTGTGAAAAGGAAACAAAATGAGGTGGTGAACAGACAATGGACCAGGCCCAACTTCCACCACCAAGATATTTTTAACACGATATCAATAATAATTTTTTTTTACACAATCACAATCAATACAGGTATCTTGTGGCACCCCTAACGGGAAGCAAAGTCAGCGACTCCCCTCTGCCCCCGCTCCCCACCTACAGTATACTGTATAGCCCCACCTCTGCACACCCCTGTTCCCATTTACCTAATCATCCAGCTATACCTCCCTGTTTCCACTCAGCACTTGATAGATTGTCTTTGCACTCCTTGCCAAGCTCTCCAGACCTTGAACACTTGAACATTCCAGTAAAGACTCTTTTTTCTTTTTTTTTTTCTTGCCATCATTGACTCTGTCTCACTTTTGGACCTTGAGTTTCTCGAAACGCGATACTGGCAGGTTTTTGCATCTTCTCATGAAAGATTCACTGACTGATAATAAGGGCCTTTTTTTCCCAGATTCCACTGCTATATGTTATCCCTGGTGGTGTCCATGCTGAACTGGCTAATTATAGGCTCCCTGAATTCATTTGGAGTGAGAGACTTGAGCCAGGATTCATAGCTGGACTGATAATTGGATTGATCGGGCAGTGGGATTGCAGCAGACCTCCCTCGTCTAATTTGCTACCGTGAACATTCAAAGGCGTGCCACAGCTTCAACACATTTAAAGTTTGCACGTTTTCCTCAGTGTGTATTTAGTGTTTGTGTCCATTATTTGCAAGGTTTAAATAAATTGCCTCTGCTGGTTAAGTCATGGTGCATGGAGCACCCCAAATCCCCAATGAGACACTCATTAAAATCAAGTGAAACTTCTCTCATTCATCTGCTGCCTGTCTTACCGCCTGATACTTAAGTGTTGGTATAAGCCCTTTTTCTCATGGCCATATCAAATTTGTGTGCGTCACATCTCCCAGGAGAAATGTCTTGCTAAAGGTCTTGCACTAAAATGTCGACAGGCAATAAAACATCCACGCCCACCTACCTCAGAGAGACACACACATGTAATTTTTTCTTGCTACTTCAAGTGTGTGAAGCTTCTCAAGATGAGTAGTTGATTAACTGACAGCCGGTTCACTAACTGGATCCCTATCACTGACAGATGAGTAAGTTTTTTACACTAATAGCCAGTGGACACCTGCGCGTCTGACAGTTTTTCCTTGAGGTTGCTTGACAGCAAGCACAGAGACGGCGAATGTGATGTAGGAGCACTGTCAGTCTGATGTCTTATACTCTCGCTGTCGCCTGTTCTTTCACTCATGCAAAGTGCCATTTATAAATAGACAAAGCCAAAGCCATGTGGTGTTTTTGTTGGCATGCATTTCTTTCAGCATGTGTACCTCTGAAAAAAACAAGCAGGAAACAAGCAGGGACAGACTGAGACATTATATGGGATTTAATTAGAGGTTTTCATACATTTATTCACTTTTTTTCTTTCCTTTTTGGTTATTTATCTCAGATGCACAGTTCCCCCTTTCTCTGCATGTGTTATCATTTTAATAAGCCGATGTGCAATAAATAAACTACAATGTCTGAGGATATGAGGATCTGATATGAAATATACTGCACACAGACAAAAGAATTGTAAATAATTTGGGTTCATGCACTCTCTGTATATTTTCTCTTTGGGTTTTGCATGTTTGTGTAGACTTTGGCCCTGGGTCTGCCTCTCTATACCCTCTCTATCTGCTGCTGCTGTGTTGGCATTGATTATCTCAGACCTGAGGTATCCAATGTGTGTGAGTGTGTGTGTGTGTGCCTGTATGCGGGTGTATGTGTTTTACCATCTCAAGCTTGGCCGCATACTGAGAAGGCATCTATCTCTAGAGGTTTCTTAATAGAGCGGATACTGTTGCCTGCCTCACATTGCCACGGGGGATGGAGGGAGTGTTGGGTATTGGGAAGAGATGAAGAGGGAGAAATAGGGTAGAGGGCAAAGGAAGAGAGTATCCACTGCTTAGCTGCTGATATGAATGAAATTCTATCTGTTTGATTAGCCCTTTGACTCCACTGGCCATCAATTTCTAGTTTGAGTTAATTATATTGTGTTTCTTCAGGAGATATCAACACTGTATTTGTGTTGGATGAGGTCCATTGGAACCAATGGTTTATCTATTTGAACCATAGTTTATCATTGAAAATGAAAAGGTCATTTGACCCAAGGGAAAGAAAAAAGATATTTCCTTACTCGCTGTGTTAAAGCCATGCAGACAGTTTAGGCGTTATATGCTCATTTGAGATGCATGTCCTAATGGAAAAGAGTGTGTTTGTCATTTACGTAAACTGACACTTTAACAACACAGTATTAGAAGGCGACTGGATAATTGTAGCATTATTCCCTCAGTTTTCTTACCCTGAACGATCCTCAAAATTAGGGGCTATTATTTCACTAGTGAGTTGGTGCAATAAAAAAGGTACAAAGTGGTAATGGTGGGTTATGTAGCGTAATGAGACGTCTTGTTCAGAGAAGACATGTGAAATTCCAATCACCTCCATTGTTTTGGGTTAGCAGAAGAAACTTTAGAGTCAGTCATCTCAGTAGCTGGGTGAGTAAAACCAAAACTTCCCGCCTGATAACACTTGTGGTTACGTTAGGAACGTTTTTGTAATTTGAGTGAATTTCCCTTCTAATAACATAAGTCAAAGCTCAAAAACATGCAAGGGTGGTCATTGAAGTCAGGGGAATGTTCTTTTTGCACCACTGTTTCTTCAGTTTAATCCTCCTGTATGTCCTGGGAGCAGACACATAGCCATAATAGATATTAATGCTTCCTCCCAGACAATGTGTGTGTGTAGTGTTGAGCAACAGCACAGCTAGATGAGTGGTACCAAATTGCTCCTGGGAGGGGGGACTGCAGGAAGCTTCACACTCCTATGAACACACAGCAGGGAATGTGCTGTACATTGTTTACAGTATACACATTCTGCCATGTTTAATAGCCCACCCACTCATTCCCATTCGGTTTGTGAACAGAACGACAAGCTCACAAACACTGGGGCTTCTGCAGCCCATGTTAGCCTGTATGCTTCAATGGATGCTATTAAACACAGCCTACCTTCAGCAGAGACACCTACTGGGTCTAATCAAGGGTTTCAGTCCTAGTAAATATCTCTGTTCCTTGCCTTGTAAATTACCCAAAGACTACCGCAAAGGTATGTTGACCTCCCGCTTTTCACTGAAACCCCCAAGCAGCTGCATATTTATGTCAAGCAGAGCGGAAAAAACAGTGCATCCGACAACAAACCAATTAATTTGGACACATGCTGCCGTATGAAACAGTGAGCTAAAATTAAGAAAATGGAAGTCAACCATGGCCAGACAGAAAACCTTGGTTTAATGAAGAAATCAGGAGTTTGTTGTATGGAATGTGGAGATGGTAACACCACAGACAGAGGCAGAGATGATAATTAACACCGACCTCAACTCGACCCGAATTCCTTCCTCTGAATGAAGTCTTTCTCTATGGAGCCTATAGAGTCTCTCACTTCCGACTGTGAAGGACACTTTTCTTTTGAGTCCATAATGCCAAAAAATGTCTTCCCAGAAAAGGTTATCCCTATCCCTAACTGCCCTCTCTCTCATTTCTTCCTATTTGGATCCAGACACTGCTGAGTCTACTAAGACAGAGACAGCTGGCCGGATTACAGTGAGCTAATTATAAGCTATCTGTCCATAATTGCAGCGGATTACGCTATTATTCATACCAAGCTTAGCTGGACAAAATGCCTTAACCACCATCACATTACGTGGCATATATCGCTACGTATTATTCACTATTTATACAGCTGAAACGAAATACCACATTTGAGTTTAAGTAGCCTTGGTGAGGGTAAAGAGTAACCAAACCCTATTACCCTATTAAAGCTCCTTTTTTTCAGGCTGCAACGCATCAACGATGACTCCATTAGGTTTGTGCATTAGGTGTATTGTTGGACAGAAATGAGAAAATGACATGGTCTATTCAGGTAACAGATAAATCAGTGAAATTAATTTGAGGCAGAGTGCATGATTTGACTTCTGGGCCGGCCTTGGGATGACAGACAAGACACTTAAGATGAGGCAGTCATTTGAGCAAATACCAGAGCTTCAGTGGTGTGATCAGGCAATCCTATCTACCCCCCCTCCACCTACTTGCTTCCTTTATACATGTGGTAATAATGGAAATGAAAATGTGACTATAAGGAAATTAGTGTTAAATGTCATCTTGGAAATCTGCTCTCTTCTTTTCATTAATTACCACTAGTGAGGCACTGTGTTTCAGTGGTCAACAACCCAGCAGAAGTTGCGAGAGCCAGCTGTTAGGTGTTAAAGTGCAGTCGCATTTGAATTAAATCCAACTTATTTTATTTCACTTTGCTTTGAAACCAGATGTGATCCCTTGAGCCCATGAGCCCCAGTGCTGTAGCTGCCACATGAGAGTATGTCAGCTAATGGCATGCTGAGAATTGAGTTATATGTACTCTACTGTGTTTTCCTTTACTGAGTTGATAGGGAAGTCATCATAGTTTAACAAATAAGACAACAACAAAAAAAAACATCTGCCAGGTGGCACTTCCATGTATCACACAACCAAATGTCACCAAATGTCACATTCGATTCTTCTCAATTATATGATTATGTGTCGCGTGTTGATATGATTGGACAGAATAATTTCAGATTACACACTGAGAAGCTTCTGAATTTGTGGCCCAAAGTGAATACTGACAGAGCATGGTGCATGCATGGTGTCTGCCTGTCCTCCAATCCATCTACATCTCTCTGTTGCCAGATTGACAGTATGTTGTTTATCAAGCTCGCTGGTTTTTAAAAATAATCTATTTAACAATATGTTCTCTTTGCCTCCTCCTACCTCCCGCCGATCAGAGCAGCTGTCTCTGTGCACATGGTGCAGCAAACCAACCTTAACGGTTTCTTTGCACTGCTGCTAAAACCAATTAAATTTACGGCAAAGAAATCACCTGATTACAAAGCTGTGCGGTCCCCCTCCTCAACCCAACCACCCAACCCCTCCTCTCCCTCTGGTGTGTATATTCATGTGTGCATCTGTGTATGCATGCCACCAAGGGCAATGTTAAAAGATGATCAGGTGGGAATGTGACATACTTTCAGCTTGCATGTGTGCCTGTCTGGTTCCTAATCCATATGGGCACAGCACTAATTAAATCCAGCGGCTCAACCATTCACACCACTGGCTGCTTGGCAGTGAGCAAAAAAAAAAAATCTGTCAGGTAATATGACAAAACCAGCATGGGAGAATTTGTGTGTGGGTGTGTGTTAATGTCAGGGAGAGACAAGGGGGTGTGATTCAGGTTGTAAAGTGAGTTTGTTTGTCTGCAAGAGGGAGAGGGAGGGGCCTGGCGTGCAGAAAAAGGGTAGGAATGTATTTGGGACAGATTGGCTGTTGATAATGTAGATGTTTTTGTAACAGATAAGCTTTTGTCATCTGGGTTAATAGCAGAGGAGACATGTCATGTGAGGGCCCCTCACTGAGGAGTCACTGAGACACACTGTCGGGCTGCTTGTCTCTCCAGAAGTGGGTGCCTCTCTCAGCAATTTCCAGGCCTTATCAAATCTAAACGGTACAAATGTGTACTTCACTTTGCCCCCGACCCCGTCGCTCCCCATCGCTTTCCTCCAACCTCGTTCCATCTCTGTGGCAGAAATGTATTATTGTTTTATAAATGAGGTGGTTTTAGCTTCATATTTATTCTCTGAGCGCATCCTTTGGCAAATGTTTTACATTATATATGTGTGTGTGTGTGTGTGTGTTTGTGTGTGTGTGTGTGTGTGAACGAGATCACTTGTCTGCAGTGGTTTTCTAATTGTCCCCTTGATGTGTGTTTCCCCAGTAATTTCACAGCGAACGTGTTGGGGCTTTTTGCGCATTGTGTGACGGTATGCTTGATTAGTCTGTGCTGCTTGGGAGGGCTAATGCGTTTGGTTTATTGGTGTTGTGTTAACAGGATAAAGATTTATAGGGGGCAGGCCAGCATGTGTTCTGTGGTCCACACAACAGATAGATAAATAAATGGAAATTGGGTCCATTTGTCACTGCCCAGACTTGCCTGTGATACTGTGTACCTGTGGAGTGCCGAGCCCTGCAGAGATGTGACAGTTTGTCCCCATCAGTCTCCTTCTCCGTTCGTCTTTCACACTTGTCCCTGTGAGCCTGTTCCAGCCCACTGCCCACAGCACTGCTGGCTCAATACTACACGAAAGGAAAGAACAAGGCAAAGAGCTTCACCACTGTTAGATTTCCTGTTGTTTGTGCTTACACCTTTAGAGGGAAAAAAAAAACTCCTCGCTGGTTGAGTGTGTTGCTGTAATGAGGAGCTCCATCAAAGCTTGTGAGGATAACTGAATCTTGAAAGAGTAAAATCAGAACGTGGACTTGCATTACTTCTTTCAACACGTAATCAAGGCTCATGTTTTGCATTGATTAGGAATGTATAATTTGCTGTCTTATTAAGAGTATGATTTTTGTTTTTGCTTTTAACAGACTACATCTTGGTTTACTTAAAAACACACACAGTTGATGAAATAAATTTGATTGAATGCAGTGGTTTCCATTCACAACAAATGTGTTGTTTTAAAACCAACGGTATTTATTATTCCTAAAAATGAACTAGCCCTTTGTGTCTCCGAATGTCTAGGACACAGATACTCAGAAAGTGACATTGATGTCGTTGAATAATAAATTTAAAAAAAAGAAGGTGTGACCAGGGTGGTTTGCTATTGCTACACAGCTAGCATTAGCATTAACAGTTGTTTAGGCCCTACTCGTCTTCTATTGCAGTTAGCATGCTAACAGCTAGCCCCGTTACAGTTACAGTGACAGAAGTGACAGATGTTATCAGTGAATGTTTTGTGGACACAGTCAGTAACAACAGTTTGCGACTTGTCCAGATGATGCCAAACAGCATCTAATCATATTATGTTGATGATAAATATAATCCATGCAGCATTATGTTTCTAACACAACACATTTGTTGTTGCAAATTAGTAGCATAATTTCTAGGAGACAGGATTGTTTATTAAGCACTTTTCCCCTATAATTTCCTCAGGGATACATGTTGTGGCACAAAATGGGGAAAAATCTTCTCATGCACAGTTAAGTGCTGAGTTCACCAGAAGCAACAGCAGTTTCTTGGAACATATAAGAAGTGGGTAATTATCATGTTTAGTGATAGCTTCCATGACTACACGGACAAAGGAAACTCAAACTTCAGCAATATAAAACCAAGAAGGGTGTAAAAACACTGCTCTGACCTCTCCATCATATATGGCAGAAAATGCACCTGTAGTATCATGCTTTTTTTTTCATTGTGAGGTGCAAAGTAAGTAGAATCTCACTGGGTTCAGTTTTACAGTAATGTTCAGCCAGCAGTTTTTCTATTCATTTTTTTTCTTTCTCTTTTTTACATAAATAGAAGAGAGAGACGTCGAGGCAGAGACAGACATGAAGCCACAGTGCAGTTGTGTGGTTTACTCTGGTATTCTGCTGACATGGGATCCATTAGCAGGGTTCGAGGGGCGGTGGTGGGGGGGGGGTAGGAGGTGGAGAATGCACAACAGGACCAGGGGAGAGAGAAGAGAGGAAATCGTGGGCCTAAAAATCAGTGAGGCAAACCTAGAGCTGCTGCTGAAAGACTTTACAGCAGGTTTGAGGCAGGAGATACGGGGGAAAAAAAGGAAGACAGATAGGGAGGAGCAAAGGCCTTGAGAGATGGTGCGATAGCTTCCAGGAGACAAAGGAGATAAGAGTAAGCAGAGATTGAAGTTAGAAGACAGGAAAACACAGGGGAGAATGAAAAGTGATGAGGGTGTGTACAGTACTGTAGATGCAGGGAAAGACGGAGAAATGTGAGGAGTGGTGGCGGGGAGCTGATTCAGCTTTGCACTGGCAGAGAATCAAAGGTACGTGGTGAAACTTAACACCAGAATAGCAAACGTACTGTTGAGTTGTGTTTAGAGACACTGAAACGTATTTCAGGTGTGCACTTGCCTAAACCAAAAATTGTCAGTGACGCACACTATACTGACCTCATCTTGGTCTGGTAATGTGCTCCCATGCTGACAGATTAGTCACACAATGCTGCAGAGGACTGACTCAGGATAGGTGTATGTATTACAGTGGAGCTTATTCACGGAATAACTCACACTAATGATAAGGCAGGGTGTCTGCACACATACTCAGTGATCTTTCCTGTGGTGCCCAAATGATACCCTCTGTCCCTGTCATCACTGCGGTCTTATTGCACGCCAACCGATGGGTGTGTCATTGTCAAAGAGATTGAAAACACCTGGAGGCTGCCAGCGTCCAGCCGCACATCAGTCAGTCAGATCTGTGTGGAATCAAACAGTGACAGATGCAGGGCTGTAGCCACGGGGCTGCATCAGTGTTTGTGATAGGGATTTACAGAACAACACAGAGAGGGATGCAGACAGGAGGATGATAGAGCTCTGGATTAGCTTTATTTTTTCAATGTGCTTCATGCAATTACAGATGCATCTCAGGGACACGATCCTCTCACTTTGCCCACTTTTCTGGGGAGATCTTCACATGCAAATGCCCACTCTTCCCAATTGTGCCCCTGACCACAACATCAAACAGAATGAGGTATCAGAGACAAGACGGGTGATGCATCCAATATAGCTTCTTTTTTTTTCATGTAATCATGTTTTTCTCTCTTCTTTTGCATATCATTTTTAGCCATGTTCTTCCCTCCCCCTATCCATGGACCCTCCTCGTCAGAAAGACAAATTACCCAGTGGCCTGCTCTTTTAGCTGTGCATTCTGTACAATAATCAATTTGTGGACGAGAGAAAGAGAAGGCTAGAGAAACGTGAAATTATTCATCAGGGTCTCTCAGTAGCGAGGCTGGAGAGGTGTGGGGGATGGTAGGGGCTACCTCGTCCTCCGTGAGATAATTAGGTAGAAGACCAAAAAGCAGACATGAGGGGAAGACTGCAGGCCAGCAGTGAGAGAGGGAGGAAAAATATAAGAGACAGAGACAGAGAGTGGTAGGTGCAGAGTTAGGGGATCAGAGCTGCTCCTAGAGCAGTTTGTTGTTATATTTGGAAATCTTGAGATGGTGTTTAGTTTGTCGTCCCAGCAACAGACAGATACAAAAAGGAGAGGATGGAGGACAGACAGCTGGGGCTGGTGACGAGTGAAGGGGAAGTGCACAGAAGATGAGGAGAAAAAGGGAGGAGGAGAAAGAGATTTGACTGGAGCATGACTGGAAGTTTGCCTCAGTGAAACTACTCAGGAGAAATGGAGGATAGTGCAACTAGAGGAAAAATGAGCCAGGCTCTCTCTTGTGGCGGGTGTTTATTCAGAGACCTCTTGTTTCCTACCAATTAAAGGGGCTGGGGACTGTTTCAGCACAATCCCTCCAGGTCTCCCTCCCTCCTCCCTCCTTCCCTCTGCTCAATCTGTCTTCACTCTCTTCTTCCCTTCTTCTGCAATGTTTGCTCCACATGCAATTTTTGATCATTTAAACATCTCATGATGGATATTTGCACATGTGTTGTTTTCCCCATTTAAGTTCTCCCATCTGACATCATCAGTCATTTGACATTTTAACATATACATCTGATATTTACATTCGTTCAACGCCGTATTTAGCTATCCTTAATATGTTTATCTTTCGTTAATTAATCGTATTATCGACAACAGCTTGCATTTGTTCTGTTCTTATCTGTACCCTTCCCTGTGCTGCTGCAATGACCCAATTTCCCCAGAGGGATCATTAAAGTTTCATCTTTCACCCCTCATTCATTTCTCTCCTCATTCATTCCTCCCTGGTGCAGCTCAGTCCAAACCAAACAAGCTTGTCGCTATACTTGATTTCTCCTCCCGTTCCATACTTTAAATCACCAGTACTTAGCCTCACCATGACTTGAAGGGATTGTATGAGCCAAAAACTACTGCTTTTAGGCTGTTTTTACAATGTAAAATACTTCATATGTTGCATTTGTGGATTAACTTTGCACATTCATTTGTCTTTTTTTATGTCCTTTCATAAAAGCCCCATGAAGTTAATGGTGATAAGGTGTATGGACAGAAAGCTGAGGATATTTTATTTCTAAAGGCCTGATTGTAGAATAATAAATGAATGAGAAATACAGCAAAATGAATCAAACATGGCTGAATCACACTATCTGCTCTGAGTAGCTGTAATGCGGTGCTGTTATTGCTTGTCCGCTCACCATTATCAGCATCAAACACCTGACATGACGCACTAAGTGGCTCAAGTCATTCAATATCCTTTTCACCTTTATGCTGCATCTTTGCATGTATACCCATCAGGTATGAGGAAATAATATATAGTATGGTGTCAGGTGCCGCCTCTATATACGCCTTGAAGTCATGTGATTCATGAGTATCTGCACCATCAGCATCTTTCCCCATCACAATAATGTAATTTTCTCCCAGTTGAATGAAAGCATTGTTGTGTTTATGGTGTGTATCTCAAAGCTGAATGTATGGCTGTCAATCAGTATAATATACCTTGAAATAAGATGCCATAGTTTCATACGTATATTTGTGTGGAAACAGACTACGATTCTGTCTGTTATCTTTGATTTAGTGTTTTTTTTTTTTTTCTTTCCCCGTCATACCGGAGAGTCTTAACATACCTGCCCACAGCCTCTTTCTCTCCTGGGCCCTGAGTTGTCTCTCAGATTGATGACACAGGAAGGACTAGGGCACCTCAGGGTACATTAGTATGTGGAACATTGCTGTAACTGTGAGTGTGTGTGTTGGGTGTGATTTTCGTGCATGGATATACTATGTGTGTTTATTAAGGTGTAACTTTGCCTATTTTGGCAGCCGCCTCACCGTTAAGCAAAAAAACACCACATTGCAGTGAGAGCTGAATCGTCTCGTTCACTCTTGCATCCACCGTGGCTCTTTGTTTCTCTTTGTGTCTGCTTCACTACTCCTACCCCGGCATGTATTTCTTTGTCTTGCTCACTTTTCTCTTTGTTACAATACATCGCCCTCCCCACCACCACCACCACCACCAACTCTTCTTCATCCTCCTCCTCCACTCCATCGCCTCTCTTTGTGACCCGGGTGCACTCCTCCCATGGAGCTCTTCTCCTGGGTTTTGCTCTTTATTATTTCTACCCACTTCTTCCAGCACAAACAAAGGCCAGGTAGGAATTAAGGTAGATACTCATTTAAACAAAGAGAAGCCCACTAAGAGTCAGATTTATGCCCTGTCTGCCATGTGTAATTGCACATCCCCTGAATTTTGACCCTCTTTGCTTTTTTGTCTACAGTTTACAGAGGGTGCTTATTTAGAACTCAGCCTTGCCCAAGGAGATTTTCGCTATGGTCATACTACTCAAACAAAGGTTTCCACGGGCTAGTATCCTGGCATACTGGAATAAATTTTGTCTCAAGGTCTGTCTGTCTGTCTGCTTTCTCCTTCTTTTGTTTTCACAAACAAAGCCCTTAAAATCTTTCTCACCAATCTCTCTCCTTCACCCAAATTCATTTACATTATTCCTTGAGAAATCTAGACATGTGTTTTTTGTCTCTGCAAAAAATAAAAAAAATTAATTGACACTCTCACATGCACGTACTTACATACAGGCTTCCCTCCGCTAACCATATTTTATCTACTCGTTAATGTTCCCAATTACTCTGTCAAACACTGCCAACGTTTTGCAGCGTGGCATGCTTATTGAAATGGTAATGCAACCATCTCAAAGTGAAACTCTTTCATTCACTGGCTTCTAAGTGGATTTATTCATGACAATTTACTCTTCTCATGCAGGATTACACTAATGAGAGGGTTAAAGGGTGGTGTGTGTGTGCGTACGTGAGTGCATGTGTGTGGCTTTACTTTGCTTTCATGCGAGGGACTCTTGCCCCGAGAGAAAGGGCCACATTGCTGCTGCCTCCAGCTCTCTCCATTATTCAGAAGAAGAGGGTTTGATTTGGTTTTGTACCGATTCTCAATCCCACTTGCGAAAACTTCCTGCCATCTAAAGGATTCAGGTGTCGACTATGGATGTCACAATTAACAGTGCAAAGAGCTTGTTTTTTTTAGGGGGGTGGAGTCCTCTGATTTGAATCACAAACCAGTTTATGTCTTGATTGTCTGAATTGACTCATTGAATTGCTTCACACCTGGAACAGGCCTTAAATGTAATAAAGCAGGGCTTGTGTCCCACAGGACCAGATTGTAAGCCATCTCCTTGCAGGAGGTCAGGTCCCAGTGGGGATGTGTTGTTAGTACAGATCTCAGTATGTAGGTCATTGTGCTTTGAGTTCAACAATCCCCTGGAATTGCCAGAGCTTCACCACTATTTCGACCTGCTACTGTCAACACCCTGTCATACACCTCTCTTTGTCCCCTTGCCTGTCGCTCATTAGTGCCATCCAGCCTGCATTCTCCCTTGTTTGCTCTTGCGCCTCCCATTATGACTAACACCAGCAGGAATTCCAGTTTCGTTTGGAATAATTAAAGGGTAGATTCTGTGCAGCTGGAGACTGTTGTTATTCTACAGTCACACTTTTTAATGTAGCTTATGACAGGTGCTTAAAGTAAAGGACAGGCCTAATGAGTCAACACTGTTTACCTGAAGAGGTTTGTAGGACTTTATGGCGATGGGTTAAAGAGTCCATGGCCTAGAAAACAGTGGCTACTTGCAAAATAATTGGTGGCAAGAGCAGACACCACCCACGCACATAAACACTTTATTTAGACTTCAGAAAGATTCAGTCACACATGGCTTGCATCATCAGAACAAATACGAGAGCATGCCCAGTCTGGCCAGTGTAGAAAACACAAAGAATACCTTCGAAACCTTTAAACTTTATTTTGCCAAACACGTTCCAGAGAACTATGGCTTTCCACATGCATGCTGTGCCCTGAGGGAGGAGACACTTCCTCGAATGCATTTGCAATGATTAAATTCACGAAGCTTGAGACTGATTTATTTGCTATTCATTTATTTTGGTTAATAGAAGCTCGACTTAATGAAATAGTGAAGCCAGGGTAAAATGAATTAAAAATGTACTTGAAAGTGATTAGCATGTTGGCTGTTTTTAATGACTATGTGTATTCACTCGATGCTAGAAGAAAAAAATATATAACAAACAATATTTAATATTAATTTTGTTCTGTTATACTGGGGCAATCCCATTTAAGGGCACCAAATTTAACAAGTAAAACCCGTTGGATTTGCTCCCACACTCCAATGGCATACAGGCTGGTTAAAAGAAAACTAATCATAAGCCATGTAGTCTGTCATTTCTGCATCATTGTGAAGCAACAGATATATTTGAGATACTGTGACCCAATTCATTACCTATAATTAATACTAGTACACATGTAGAGAACACCACAGATATAGAGGACTTTTGCAGCATTGCCAAAATACAGAAATGTTAGGTTACGATTAGATAAAACTATCTTGATGATTATAATCTTAAGTTGCACATACTGTACTGATAAGGTAAATTAAAACTGACTGGTAATAGACAATGCCAAGTGGTTCGTTTATGTGTAGGCTATTAGAAATAATGGGAGGTCAATGTTAAGCTATGGTCAAGTAATTTTAATTTGGACCATTGGGTATGTTAAGACTATTTGATACCCAGCAGGTGAACTCAATGCAATGCATTATTTGGTGGTGTGAATGCCAGCGCTTCAAGGCCAGCCTAAATGAGCATGAGTCATGGAATCTTTTCAATAAAAACACAATGTAACCCATAAACAAAAGAGCAATTGCATGTGCGTGTAACATACACATGTAACAACTTACACAACCTGTGTTTCCTCAACCTCAAGTATTAAGTCGGTCAAATTCTCATAAAAATGTCTACACTGCTTCTTAAATCTTAAAACCAAACAGAACATAATGTCTGTGCAGTGTTTCTCATTTGATTCTCAAATTGTTCAATATTTGACAGTGGGTTTGTTTCATACTATACCAGCATGTGCTCCAGTGCATACCACTGACAGGATGAAATCATCGCTGGTAAGGACTCATAGAGCAGGTATCAAAGATGAAAATGTCGGCTTTTCTCCTGTTTGATCTCTGTTTCCTATCTTTTCTCTCACTGCTTGCTCTCTGAACCTGCACCATCAGTGTTAAATCCAGATAGTGCCATGATCGTCATGCTGAATGCTGATGCAGTGAATTTTTTCCCCCTGCATTTCCTACGTGAGGACCCAAATAAATGTAGCCGTTGAAAATACAACAGGAACTAAGAGTCAACCTTTTGCACTTTTGTGTGACTGACTATTTTTCTAAACCTATCAGAGCTGTTCAACCTCTGTTTCACCCAGCTCTTCTGCCACTTCACTAATTCTCCTAATCTGCTTCATGTCCGTCTGTCTTTTCATATCTGCCCTCTCCTTTTTCTCAGCTATACTTTTCCTCTTTCTGCCTCTCCTGTCTTCCCTGTTGCAGAGGGATAGGATGAGTGGAGGAGATTAAAATGGAGGTTACACAATCCTTTTAGCTGGTTTTAATGTCTGCCCCTCACGAGTGATATGTTCTGCACGTACATCAACAGGATTAGAGTGTCAGAACATCCGAGAACCGATGAACCGGTGCATCCATCCTTGCACACGCACTCACACACCATCTTGGTTCACATTAAGCCTCTGTCAGAATGTAGTACCTATGCATGTTTAGTGTATAGGTACCATAATTTTGGATGTCATTGTATTTTCCTAATAGTATAAACCAGAATACCTTAGACTTAGAAAAGAGGCAAAAACTATGGAAAAACAGGGAAAAAAAGTAAATGGAAATTTTTTGATGACATATACAAAATAATAGTAAATAAAATGTCCAATATAAATCCAGATAGCACAGGTCAAAGTAAGGCTAACATTCCTAACATGTCAAGATGTGTATGAAGCTGCATGGCCTAACAGAGATATATACACAGAGGAGGGTCTTCTCAGTCTGAGGGTGAAAAAGCACAAGAGAAAAGAACAAGTTAAGAGTAGAATTTGGCCCAGCAGGGAGCTTTATCCTCCTAAGTGAACTCCTGTGTTGAGTTAATTGGCTTGCCAGACATAAGATGGGTTTATGGTCCTGCAAAAAAAGAAAAATTCTTTTTGCCCTGGGACTTTTTTGAGTAATGATTTCTTTGCAGAAAATGAAATTCAAATAAGGGAGCTTGGGGAGGACGAGCCAGGAATTTTTGTTTCCTTTATAAGCACTGTGTGGTGTCTTTTGGATGCTAGTGTATTCTGCAAATCTCATGTGGCATAGTTATGATACTGAGCTAATGCATGTATCCTAATTTGTATGTGTGGGACCTCCATTTTTTATTGGATTTGCTTGGTTGCAGTTCATATCATGTTATTGGCTCTGGTATGCGCTTGCAAAGAGGCACAGGGCCCACTGGACCTCCTGCGCGTGCGTGTGTGTATGTGCGCGTGTGTGAGTCTTTTTTCGATCTATCTGACCAGCTAGTATACGTGAGCTGCACATATTGGTTTTTCTGCGGAGCAGCTGTTTCTCCTGCAGCTTTCAGTCTCTACAGACAACAGTCCAAGGAGGAGAAGAAGACGAGGAGGAGGTGCTGGTGGAGGAGGATGGGGGTGGGGGTTAGATAGAAGCAGAGAGGTAGGGTGTAAGAAGAGGTCAGGAAAGAGATGGTGAGAGAAATCAAGGATTTCTTATCTGCTGGGATTGGATTATAGCTGTATTTTTAACTTAGCTTTGGGTATTTATGGCATTTACACAGTGCTGTATATTGTGTGTATACATGTAGAATGCCTATTTTTAATCAGGTTTGTGCTAGGATATTTAAGTTAAAGAAAGCTGGTTTGTATTTGAGCTACAATTAATGTTTTTAAGCACTGGGAAACATTAAGACTTCTGGACAGTGTAATAGATGCCAGTACTTATTTTTACTACTTACTCTTGGAATAATTTATTTTAGTGCGGTCTCAGTCCAAAGTACCACGGAACCATAATTCCAGCTTCTGCCTCTCTTTTTCCATTTCAGTATTTACATATCACTGACACGGTTTGATGAAATGTCTACAATATGTAAGGAATAAGAGTATGGGCAGACACTTAATGTTGGTGCTCTGCCTTGCTTTTCTCCTTTTAACATTTTAGCTTTTCACTTTTTTTCCATTCACTATTGAACCATCTACCAAAGCCAGTGTATGAGATGCATGAATAAGTTACTGATCTTTTTTTTTTTTTATGTTGTATAGAACTCCAATATCAGACCATTGTGGTGTTATGAGAATAGTTTTGCATAATGCTCAATAGTCCTATTAAATACTATTCCTGTTAAAGTCTTGGTTACTGAACAGTTTATTTTCCAGACACATAAATTCTGTTGTTTTTTTTCCCAATGAAAATTGGCTTGTTTTTTTCTTCTTCTTCTTTTGGTTGTTTTGGCTTAAAGCTGTAACACCTCATCACTTGTAGGTTTTGCTACTGCTACATCACCAAAGTTAGCATTTACAGCTGTTTACTTAACCAGACTTGGTGAAAGCTTCAATCATCATTGCATTTACAAGGCAAGAGGTTATAATACACCCTCTAAGCAGTGCAGTGCTACTTCTTCGGTTCTTCTACTGACTTTCAGAGCGTGTCAGTGCTACAGAGTGATGAGAAGAAACAAAAAGCCACAGCAAGCTGGTCAGCATGTTCATTCCAACAGAAAAAAGAATAAATGTTTAGCTTGCCACCACTGGAAACAGCTGTTGTTGAATAAAGTGAAATACATTGTAGAACTTGCATCATTCTTCCCTGGACTGGTAAATAAACAGCTGGTGATGGAGGCTGTGTAGCAAAGCAATAGCAAAATTTACACATACTGTAGCTCATTAACCCCATTTGGTAACATGTGAGGCATTCTTATCTGTATTATTATACAGTTTCGTACGGGTTAGGTAACCTGACGTTAGGTTCAGTTTGAGCTAAATGCTAATAAGTACATTCTCTCTGGACAAAGATAGTTTAGCAGTTTCCTCGTGTTTCCAGTCTGTATGCTTCTGCAAGCTAATGTAAGCTCCTGCTGGTTGTAGCTTTATGTCTCACACTGTTCCACTGACTCTCAGTCGACTATAGACAATGTGATGTTTCCCTCTATTTAATTTACTCACAAAGAAAACTGTATTTATTAAACTGTCGACAGCTAATTATGCTCATCAAGCTCAAACCCTGCTGACTGCATGAATGTGATCCCATTGCTAATATTTAATTCTTAGAGCCAACAGTGGCTTACATGTCATGGCTTGTTTCCCTGCTTTCATTTGTGTTCTCCTTTTATGTCATTTGAAGGTTTTGATAAATTATAAAGCGTTTGAAAACATAAAAGACGTCAAACTAATGATGTGGGAATTCCAAAGGATTTTACTCCATTCTTCATAAAAACCTAGAATAAATCTGTCGGTGCTCTTTAAACAGACACTGGGATAAGCTGATTGCTAATTGTATTCCTCCACTATATTTGTGAGTTGGAAGCAGAGGCATGCACAGCTGTTGTCTGCTTTTGGCAAAGCTGAGCTATAACTGATATTAAACCATCAGTGTGGTTCCTTACAGTGGTGTTGATGTGGACTTTGGGACATTAAAATGATTGCTGCACTAAAATAGCTGTACAGTTGGATCTGTAAAAGCACTTTGGATCCAAAATGAAGTAACAAAGGTGCTTAGTTTTGACCGTTGTGATGAAAGGTATCTCTGGCTGTCGCGTGCAATGATGCACTGTGATAAGGTTACGGTTACTGTGCGTGCCCCATCCCAACCCTATCTGTGGTGTTAGATTGTCTTCATTTCTGGTCCAGTTGGACTCTGCAGAGAGGATTATTGGAGCTCGGCTGCAGTAGGCCTTTCAAGCTCTGGCTCAGGCTCCAGAGGACTAACAAAAAGTCAGACACTGTCAGATCCAGGGTAGGGAGGCCAAGGGCTGATGCTTTGAAGTAAGCTATGAGATTCTCATCTAGAGGGATCAGATGGAGGGAGAAAAGAAGACAGTGCAAGGTGCAAAGCTCCAGCTGAACAGGCGAGCTAGGTTGGCTTCAGGAGCAGTGGAGGTGGGTTTCACTGTTATGAATGGCTTCTATTCAATGAAATCATGCAAGTTTCACATGTGTACAACTTCTAAAACAAAGTTATTTTTAGTTTTACACACGTTGTTATTATAAATAACATTACATTCCCCCCTTGTGCTGCTACTCTTTTGTGCTGTTGTGTCAAATTGAATCGTCTCTAAGGGAGTTCAATAAAGGTACATCTTATCTTATCTTTTCTTGTATGTATGGTTTGAGAATAAGGCAGCATACAGCACGCAAAGCCTTAAAAAATGATGCAAGAGGGAAATAATTGAAGGTAGAATGAGATTAAAGTAAAGTAGAAGGTTTAGCTGAGGTCTTTTAAGTTGACAAAGAGATACAGGAGAAATACTAATGATTCTGTGGTGATTTTCTGCAACTCCTCAAACGTCCTTAGATTCAGGATGCAGTCATATCAGGATGTCCACATTTAATTATTCACCCCACATTTTGAAAATGTTAGTATCCAGCAAATGTCCTAATGTTCCCCATTCTCCCCAATTTTGAAGCCTGATGGTTTTTGCGAACAATGCTAACTGCAGGGATTTCAGGCGAGACACAGATGTCAGCAACATCATGATTTGTTTACAGATAGGAAGGAATTACATTGTTTCTGTAGGTGACAAGAAAAGACAGGAATGCAAGACAGCAGGAGGAATTGAAGATTGTGGAGAAAAAAAAGTTTCGGTTTTTAGCATAGTTGAAATCTACATTCGTTTTTGCTTGTATGGTTTTTACTTGGGCATGCATAATTTCCTATTATAACGCAATAAGCAGATATATTTTCCCTTCTGAGAATATAAACAGTCAGTTTTACAAACATATGTTCTGGATTATTTGTGTGCTTACCCAGCACAACAGTGTAACACGCAAACACCAGCGTTTGCCCTGTTTGAAAACATAAACATGCACGCTTATGAGAAAATTCTTCACTAACCTTCATGAGCTTTCTCTGCCTTTTACCCTTATCTCTTCTTGCCTTATTTCTTACACTAACTAAGGCTATCACCAAAAGTAAATCTTTAACAAAGAGGCTCGAGGAAATACTCCAGGCTTTCAGATCCTGTGGAGACATTTGGATCTTACAAGATTGTAAAAACAGATGTGTAATGTGATTGCTATTGGAATTATAAGATAGCATCAGTCAATCAATCAACATGCACTCACAAACACATACACACACGCATGAACACACACAAACACACACACACACACTGTACAGGCAATCGTGATGGTCTCACTTTCTTCCTGTCTGAAGTAACCTCAGCCATATTTTCGTGTCCCATGAGGAATGCCTTTTATCATGTGACATGGTAGTGTTGGCGGCGGCGGCGGGGATGGGGGGAGGAGGGTGTGTGTGTGTGTGTGTGTGTGTGGTGGGGGGGTCAGACAGCTGTTTCCCATCAGCACTCAGTCAACTGCAGTCAGCCAGTCGCAACCCTGCTCTGAGGATCACAGGGGCAGAGCAGCAGAGTGGAGCTCAAAGAGATAGAGGGGCCAAAACATGTTCAATTAGAAGGTCATCCCAATTTGTTCTCACACATCCACACCGCTCATCAGGCATCACGGACCCGCTTGCCCAGCGTTATGTACAAATCTGTAGCCAGAGGTGAACGGGTTGCCGCCATCTGGGAGTGATTATGCCTTTTCCTCATTGTTTCCTGTCTTTTTACCCCAACCCAGCTCCACTGAGTTCTGCTATTCGGCTAGCTCTGTGTTGGCTCAGCTCCCTTGGCTTGTTCAGGTTCTAAGCCCCCCCATGTAATTTAAGACTGGGAATGCTTAACAGCAGTCACTCATGCACAGGCGTCTACATTAGCACATGTTGTTCACCTCATCAGGAGCAGGAATCTGCTCAGTTTTATGTGACAAAAAGGTTGTTTTCATTCATGATGTGCACCTCGCTCTGTTACACACCAACATTCCTTGGTAATCATGTTTATCCTCTGCTCTGATCTTGAAAAATATGTATTTTTTATTTTTATATTTATATTATGAGAATCCCTCATCAAGTTTTCCTCCTTGAGGCTGTGCAGTTAAGACTTTTATATGAGGTCCATGGTGGAGACAGGAAGGAACCGCGTGTGACCACTAGAAATCACACTTTTCTGTGGAGCTGCTTGGAGTACTGTAGATGCGAGCTCTTCTTCCGTGCTCCTCATTGTGGAAAGATGATAAATTGCTGTGGTAGCGTTCTGCTGCCTGCTAGGGGAGCCGTCTGGATCTCACCTTTCTGCGGTTCTCTGTAGCAGTTATCTTCTCGCCTTACTGTCAGCCATCGGGACAACCAGCCTCCTCAGCAGCCAGTCTAAATAGCCCTTACTCACTGTCTGAGCACAGGAGTCAAAGAGAGATCGTGAGGGATTCTGTCACTTATATTATTACAGTACTGAATGGATGAGTTAATGTTAGGTAGATGCTGAGTTTAATACAATATTAACGGCTTGCTACACTGAAGTTGTTTTGGTTAAGCGTCTATGAGCGAGAAAACTACTGGAGGAGCAAGAAAACAACCCTTCATTATGCTGCCTTCAGTTGGAAGTTGTAAGGTTGTGTGTTTGACATCATTTGCACAATACCCAGCTGTTCAAGTGGTTGACGCCTCGTAACATTGAAGAACATTGTTACAAGGTGACTAATAATAAGACTGATTGTGGCTTTGCTTCTCACACAAAAGTGCTGACAGTTATGTTTTGTGTAATTCATTGCCATGCAAGGAACAAGAAAATAATAGATGATTGGGCATAAAATAAAATGAATAAAAGCAATTTCCCTGGTTTCTGACATTTAAAACACAGCATCAAGTGAGCTATGTCACAACTTCTGAACTCAGAGTTATAAAGTTCCCACTTGTGAAAGCTGTAAATACCACATCAGGCAGTCATGGAAATGGACTCTTCTCATTGACACAATAACTACAACTCCACATGAAGGCACCAAAATGAGCAAATATTTAGCTTTGCTATTGTCTAATCATCCCCAAACATCATTAAATTCTATTCTCTTCTTTTTTTTCTCTCTCTCTGTTTTCCAGTTTTACGCGATGACTTCAGGCAGAACCCTGTGGATGTCATGGTTGCAGTGGGTGAACCCGCAGTACTGGAGTGCCAACCACCCCGCGGGCACCCAGAACCCACAATCTCATGGAGGAAAGATGGAACCAATTTAGACGACAGAGATGAACGCATCACAGTAAGTGATGCCATTTTAAGCTCCAACAAAATGCAGACTTTGGCTTTAAGTAATTATTATTTTTTATTTTCTTTATCAAATGATCTTTTCTGTAGAGATGGTAATGTCAGACGAGTATCAAATGCCTCTCTCCAGTTCCCAGAGCCAACCCAGAGAATAAACTAAAATATATTCAGTTCATTTTAGTAGAAATCAGTCTGTTGCTAACTTATGCATCAACCAATTGTTTCAGCTCTTTTTCTGACTTTGAATGACTAATTCACCCAAAATGTTTTATTACTCACATGGAAGACAGAATTACTGATCACTGGTTGATACAAAACAAAGATACTAATTTGTTCGCTGTAAATCTTTGGTATTTAGTTGCCCTTTTAGGAACGCCAAAAAACCAATTACCTCTCACCTCTGTCATCTTGAGGTGTAGTAGAAGAGTAAGCGTGTTAAGTCAAAATCTATTTGTGGTCACAGGAACACTAGATAATAACATCATCTTTATCTGTGCCCACACAGACGTGAAAATGCCAGGAGAAAAACAGAAAATGCCAACCATAAAAATAATGCATGAAAAAGAAACAGCATGTAATTCTGTTTTATATCACTCCTGGCAAAAAAACTAGACAGTACCAGATAACACCAACTAGCTGACACTGGTAAAGTGTCATCATATGAGCATTAGCATGGCATTAGTCTGATATATTAAGCTGTCATGTGGCAGCGATTTTCTTTTTATATTTTTGTATAAACTGAATTGATTTTGTGCCTGATGTGTAAGGGAAACAAGAACAGGTCTTTCATGCCTTTAACTCAAGCATGTAACCAGGTTTGAGCGGCTCACATGATTTTGTCCATGTGTGTACTGTATGTGTGTGTGTGTTGATTTGTTTATTTGAATGTCTGTGCATGCTCCCAGAGACACACCGGAGAAGATTCAAAGCTCATGTTAGTGCGGAGTGACAGGTAGAGCCTCTCTGGGGAACTGTGATGGACAGAGCAGCTATCTCTGATTTAAGGAGAGGCATGGATCAGAGCTGAGGGAAGGCTCCTCTGAGGGAAATACAAAGGCTGCTTTTTGCTTTGTACTTTGTGCGTGCCTGTCTTTGTCCTCCCTAATCATCTTTTCTATATGGAAATATGTCTTTGCCAGGAGAGTTCACTCAAAGACATCACTTACTGTACAAAGACCAAAGGAGTCCACCACAAGTGATTCATAGTTACTTTCAGTCTTTTTGAGGATTCCCCCTGTGGGCTGGACCATCATTTATTAATACCGATATGTAGATAAAGTTGTGACTTAATTCTTAAAGACAATTTTTAGAGGGTTCTTAAAGGCAAAAGTGTGATTTATGGATTTTAATTCAAACACTGAAGTGCCTTTACACAGAAAAATGCATGTATATCACAGAATAAGCAACTAGAGACTGTGTGTGCCTTTAGGGCATGTTAGGCGATGTGAAGAAGAAAAAGGAATATACTGAAGAGAGCAAGGATGAAAGTTAAGGTTTCAGTGTCCAAGATGGAGGATAGACAAACCACATTTGGATTTCTTAGTAATGGAGTTGCTGCTAAAAATGAGGATTGGTCAGTGAAGGAAATAAAAAAGCTCATGGTCTGCTCTTTAATCAGCTGCTAAAGTTACAAGTACAGCTGTGTTTACAGCAAACAGCTAAAAGTTCACAAGAGAAGTATATATTTGCAGTTCATGAGGAATACTGATTTACAAAGACTGAACCGTCCAAGTGCCTATGGATGCTCAGTGAAACTGAGACACAAATATCATTACATACAGTAGGGTTCAGTTGGAAAACTTAATTCACCTGGATTTAATATGCATTTTATGAAAATATAGCTTATTAATAATCTAGAGCAAATAATGTATCTATCCAGACATTCATGTAATTAGAAAAATGTTTTATTCAATACAATTAGCTTATCTTTCAAGTGCAGTTAAGATGCCAAAAGTATGACATATATTTCAAACTTTGGAAGTAGCTAAATTCATCCTTTATATTAATTGAGCTGTCAATGTCTGTATGTTCTAGGATTCCATTGGCATTGACTCTAATGTGAATCTATAAACATCCCAACCTAATCCTTTCAACACTTGAAGAGCTGAATCTGCAATATCAGTTCCCAACACCCCTCTCCTCTTACTCCCTGTGATTACCAGTGGTTGGCATTGTGTGTGAAAAGAACATTAAACCACCAAGTCGCACCACAGTTTGTTAAATCTTCCTCTCAAAACCACATCGTTTGCAGCAGATCTGGAACGCCAGCCGTAGTTAGGTCTCTTTTAGTTGTTATTTATCTGGTGGATAGTGTGAGATTCTTGTGGTGGAAGGTTAGCCTGAAGGAGGATGACTAATAAATGAAAGGCTGTCGGTTTCATCCTTGCAGCAGCAATTTAATGATGTATTCCATCTGTGAGCTGGTGAGCAGTGACTGCCCACCAAGCAAGGTGCTGTCTTGCATGACGCTGAATCCCCTGCCTGCTTTATGGACGCCGCACTGTGGGCAGCCTTGACCTCTGACCTCTTTTAAGAAATGACAGAGCTGTGCAATTACAGGCAAGCCACACCATTGCTGTGTGTGTGTGTTTCGAGTAGGCCAGAGACACACAAGACTATCTTTAATCACAATAGTGGGGCTGAAAGTTTAATTGAAGTTGATGCCTGGAAGAAGGTTTTAGATATTTGGATGCAGTGAATGGCCTTGTGTTTGCTTTGTGATCTGCTCCCCCACTACAGTTTCATGTCTGCTCACTGCTGCTGCGGTATCACCTTTAACATTGGATATCTGCAGACTATCAATAGAGTAGCTCACATTCAAAGCACCATAAAGACAGCTACCATGGTCTGTGGGGGCGTGTGGTGGATAGGATATGAAAAGACTAAAAACAGCATGGAGAGCATATATCCACCACCTCTTGTTGTGTGTGTGTGTGTGTGTGTGTGTGTGTGTGTGTGTGTGTGTGTGTGTGTGTGTGTGTGTGTGTGTGTGTGTGTGCGTGTGTGTGTGTGCGTGTGCGTGTGTGTGTGTATGTGTGTGTGTACTGGTGTGTGTGCGCAGATATCAGTGAAGAGAAGCTAACAAGTTTTGGAAAGGCAAAGTATTCTGACTGAACATCTGAGGACTGAATCTACAAAGACACAATGTCTTTGTTCGCCGGGTTCTGTGTTCATGTAGCACTAGATATGAATTATGTAATTTTATAATGGGTGACCTTCTGTGTAGCTTGAAAGGCAGCACAAATTCTGTTCCTTAGATAAATAGGTGCATACAGATGCACCCAGACATACATGACATTACTTGCTCTTTCTCCATCAAATGCACTCTACGAAAATGTGACTGTATGTGGGTGGAATTACACATTAAAAGTAGACATATTCATACAGGAGACTTTAGCTGCCACACAATTTAACACAAAATTCATATTCATGTTTACACCCATCACGAATGCGGTACACTCGCTCGGGGACTCGTGCACACAAACAGCTCACACAAGGCTAAGTAAGGTCTTGTGCAAATACAGGTGTGCAAACATTGTGTTGTCTTTCAGATCCGCAGCGGCAAGCTGATGATCACCAACACCAGGAAGAGTGACGCGGGCAAATATATCTGCGTCGGGACCAACATGGTGGGGGAGAGGGAGAGCGAGATCGCCGAACTCACCGTGCTGGGTAAAAATTTGCAGCGTTGTGATTGCGTTGTGCGTCGTGACTCAGTTAGTACCCTCTCAGTTCTCTGTGGTTTTCGTTTGCCAGTCTGCTGTGTGCGGTCTTTGTCACTGGGGTATAATAACCCATTAATTACGTTGATTATGCAGGACTACCATCCAATCTGTCAGCTGTGCTTCCAACCAAACATGTGCTGAGCATCTACCGCCGATGCATCCGGCGCTACAGCCTCTCAAACCTTTCAATACAAGTGCTCCCCATGCTGCCTCCGACGGCTCCCAGCCCAAATGCCTGCTTCAAGCCTCTGTTCTCCAGCCCCTCTCTTTTATGTTGCTAACATTTCCCATCAGAATAGAGCTCTTATCAGTATCACACAGTTCGATGACCTTGGTTAAGGTTGGGAGTATACCGTATAGTGCCTCATGGAGCTGTTCAAGGCTATGAGAATAATCCTGCTGAATACAGAAACAGGTCAGGATGCATTGTTCTACAGGTTGTGCATAATGAATGACTTTGGAGACTGTCTGAGGATTATCACCAGAATACAGTATTACATCTCCAACATGCGCTTGATTTTATAGCCAGATTTATTTATTCATCGTGGAGCAGACCGAAGTGGGAGTCTACAGATGAAATGTTCCAGAGAAAAGTGATTTCTGTCAAAAGTTGATAGTTAAATACATTTTCAGTAAGTTCAGAAGTAATATTGTAAAACTGTAGAACACTTTACTAGATGTTGTACCTTAGGCAATATATAAGCTTATATAGGCTATTATATAAGAATTACACAAAGATGTGTTTTACAACAATTTCAATGTTTTTCACTCTGGAATAGACCTGTACATGCTATAATCTATACAAAGAAAAGATGTTAATTACTAGATGATTATATTAATATTTATACAAGCTATTGTGCTGTCCTCCAGAGCGACCGACCTTTGTGAAGCGGCCCAGCAGTGTAGTGGTGTTGGCAGATGAGAGCGTGGAGTTCCACTGTGTGGTTCAAGGAGACCCTGTTCCCACTATCCGCTGGAGAAAAGACGATTCTGACCTGCCTAAGGGCAGGTAATACACAAAGGACCTCTACATGCAGTCATTTACCATGCAAACATGGTGTTCCAACTTCTCCTTTCATCTCTTGACTGTGTGTGTCCGTCCTGCCTCCAGATTTGAAATCCTCGAGGACCATACCTTGATTGTTCGCCAAGTGACCTCTTCAGATGAGGGCTCCTATACATGCGTGGTGGAGAACATGGTTGGGAAGTCTGAAGCATCCGCCACGCTCACTGTACACGGTCAGTACATCCCAACCCTCACAGTTAATGTCCTCCAACCGTAGTGCCATCCTCTTTTCTATGCAGTAAAGAGTTTACACACTTTTCTCCAGGACTTCTGATTGTTTCTTCATGGATGAAGTATCTTCAAAACAGCTGCTTCCAGCCTAACAGGAGAACTAATCCTGTCTCATAGTGTCACAAATTAGCAGGCTGTGACTTTTACCTTGCTTTTTATCCAGACCTAGTTTTCATTATTGTGCTCTAGGCTGTTTCTCTCAGCGCAGTGCTGGACGAAATTATCTCACGGGTATTTGTGATTTATGATTTTTTTTTTCTTTCCCTCACTTCCTGGCTGCCTGGCTGGAGGTCTGGAGGTCATATGGTGTCTGCAGCAGTCACCACTTCTAAATAATAAGCACTATAAGACACTGCTGCAGTTTGTTTACAGTGGGTTTCATAGTAATGTTGTGTATAAACTGAGGAGACCATGCAAAGTAAATGTTTACGTGAAAATGGATTCATTCGGTCCAAGTTGTCCTGCCACAATGACACCCTTAGTTTTTAAATCAGTCACAGGAAATGAGCGGCAGGACACCTCTCATAGTTGCACTAACAGGCCGAAATCCATACACATAAACACACTCACCCTCACTGTGAGGACAGTGGGACTTAATTAAAGATAAGGCAGGGTTGGTTGCATGCTGAGAAATGACATGGTTCCAATTATATTGTCTTCCTGTCCCTCCAAAAACCTGAGAAAACAGGCGTCATGGGGGACCAAAGCTAATTTTGAATGGCGAAGGACAGGAATAACTGCTAGTAGTTGTACTATGGGAGGAACAGAGAGCGATCTGAGTGTATGTGTGTTTCATAATTGAATAAAAAAACTCTCTTACTTAACCTTTGGCTAGCTCAGTCATGGCTGCAGTCTTAACCACAGAATCATTTTTACTGACTTAGAACATTTGGTTGATATTAAACAGTTGCCATTTGAAACAACTGCAGCAGGCCAAGGAGGTTACTCATTTTAAGATTTGCACAGGTTCCAGGCATGAAATGAAAAGACTGCTCAGCTCTGCACTCATTAAAATGATCTATAATCTATCAGGCATTCGCTTGGAAGAAACTTTTAGATAAATTGAATTGCCTAAACTTGACACATGTCCTTGCAGATGGGGAGCTTAAACCCAGCTTCCTTGCGCCATGCGAAATCATATGCGTTTCTAAAAACATTCTTTGAACACAAAAATGTTGAGCAATAACCGCAGTCATCCTCTCACAGTAGTTCCAAAACCAGCTGCTTAGCTAGCCATTCATTTCACTATAAATCTAGTTTACAGATGTCAAGATGCACAGTTGTTCCCATCTCAAAATATGTCTTTGTATAGCACATTTAACAGAGCAGAACCCTGCACCGTACCCTGCAGTTCCCCACTCTCCCCTCTTTCCAGACGCAATGATCCCACCTCGGCCCTCACAGGTTTATGTCCTCATTAGAGGATTGTATCTTTGTCTAAATGTGTCTCAAGGCTGCCTGGCTATGTAGCTCAAACCAGCAATTAGATATTCTTTTCACACCTCACAATCAACAAGCCTGCTGAGTGTAATTGGGGCTAAATGGTGTGCCTTGTCCTTTGACATCCTTGACACATATTTATATATAAAATATATGCAGTCTGAGTCTAATTTATTCCCAGACTAGAGAAAAAACGAATTTTGAATTTTTTTGGGAAATAAATGCAAATTATCTCATGTTGTGTACTCTGAGTATTTAATAAGCTGTGCTGTATGTTATTGAACAACAACTAACTGTTTTATAATGGTGAAACACAGTACAAAAATACAGACAAAAAATATGCTGGACACATTTATTCGCAAATAACCTGAATTCAATTAATCGCTACTGCTGATAATTTCATAGTGGAGATAAGACCACAAGGCAATTGCCAAAGATGTCTGTTTTCACAGTTCGTAATGTAATGTCAGAACTTTCCCAACCATAAAACTGTTAAGATGTCTCTGGGAGGAAACTCAGTGAGAGGAGTCTGTGAGTGTTAGTGTGATAAAACACCATACAAGGCATCTAAAGAACAGCCTACCTACGGTGAAACATGCTGGTGGTTCTGTTATGCTGCGGGGCTGCTTTGCTTTGTTCCGGTACCAGAGGCTTTGAATGTATCAAAGGAATTCTGACATCAGAAAATGACCAAGGCATTTCAGAACAAATTTGTGTTACCCGGCATTAGAAAACTTAGACTGAGGCAAAGGTTTTGAGTCTTTGAGTAGGACAACCCACGGCTCACATCCAGCAGCACTAAAGAATGGCTGAAAAGGAAAAGACGGACTGTTTTAAAGTGCGTACAATAGAGTCCATTGGCACCTGAATCCCATTGAAAGCCTTTAGAGAAAGCTGAAATCGACTTGTGCAAACTTGAAAGAGTGTCAATACATAACATTGGATGAGTGGCAGAAACCACATCAGACACTTTTATCAGAAACATTTCGAGATTGTCGTTGACAAAAGGGTCTGAAACTGAAATTTAATGAAGAGTGTCAATAAATGTTTCCATGGTGTTTATGCCTCTTTTTTATACAACTATTGAAGTTTTTTTTGTTCAGTAACCTTGGACATTTTATGAAAATATTCCAGTTATACAAAATTGCCTTATTTGCATTTATATCTGAGGACGTTCTGAATTATGTAATTGAAATTCAGGGGTTCCAATAATTTTAACCAGGAATGTAAAATGTGTATTATCACAGTGTGAACTCATATTTTTTTTCTTTCTCTCAATTTATCCCTCCGTCTCTTCACATTTGTGTGTAGAAGCATAATAGTGAGATACAATGAATTATAATCACCAATATTACACAAGTGTAAGGATATTAATCACATCAAAAAGTTCAAAAGAAAGACTATTGTTGATTATGTACATATATTACTGACTGTTTTCTGCTCTTTTGTATCATTTCCATTGTGCCCACTCATTCAAACATGTGTCAATACTTTTGAGTGCAGTTGCATATCCCTGTATGCACCCTGATTACTCATTTCACTGCTCTTTTTTGTGTTTTTCCCTTTGTAGTCAACACTGGTAAGTTGTCCATCCATCCGTCATCCACCATCAGACAGCAACAGGAAATCATGAGCCCCTGTCATTGTCCTATCTGCTCTTTAAATCCATCCACCAATACAGTATGTAATTCATGACATGTGGGTAAATGAATACAAACATTTCTATATTTTTCATTAAGAAAGGTAATAGTAACTGCTTTTGCTATATACACACTAAGCCTGCTTTATTCCTTCAGCTTCCTATGCATACTAATGTGTTCTAAAATAGGGAATTTTGAAAATGTGTGGTAATTGGGGCCTCTCTTCTTCCTCAGTGCCCCCAGCCTTCGCCATACGCCCCAGGAACCAGGTGGTGACAGCGGGCAGGACAGTCACTTTCCAGTGCGAGGCCACGGGCAACCCACAGCCAGCTATCTTCTGGCAGAGGGAGGGCAGCGAGGTGAGACTGACCCTCAGTCTGTCATCGCACTAAATCACTTCTCATGAATGAACTCCTAAGTCTGTGATCTCTGTCGTCCTCCCCCTCCAGAGTCTCCTGTTCTCTTACCAGCCACCACAGCCCTATAGCCGCCTGTCTGTCTCCCAGATGGGCAGTTTGACCATTACTGATGTTCAGCACTCTGATGGCGGCTTCTACAGCTGCCAGGCTCTCAACATCGCAGGCAGTGTTATTACCAAAGCATTGCTGGAGGTCACAGACTGTGAGTAAAGGGAGGGAGTGATGGAGGGCAGATGTGGGGGGTGGGCTTTTATTCAGCACATTTGGAGCTCCTCTGTTTTTTGTCTTTTGGCTACACAGACTACCTTTGTGCTGCAGTTTTCCTTGGCTGAGCTGGTATATTAAGCTACAAATTGGCACAGGTTGCAGACTGGTGAGAGCTGCCTCCCTCAGGTGTGGTAGTTGGCCTTGGTTACTAACTGTCAGGAGAGGGATTTCAGAGGATGTTGTTCACATGTTGGGATCAAAACCCTCTGTTCCCATGGCGTGTAAGGAGTGTCCCATTTCTTAATGTGTATAGTCTGAATAAAGAAGACAAGGGAAAATAGAATAATTACTATCCATTTTAAATTTTGTTTCCATTAATACAAACCATCTGTGAGCTATTGTATTCGAGATTTGTGTGAACTAGGACTGTAGCATAGACATACAATATGGCTTACAGGTACTTTTATATGTAAAGCGGCCTGATGGACTGTCATCCCAATTCTAGGTGATGAAATAACTGTGTTAATTGTTTGGAAAAAAAAAAAAGCAATTTAAATGTGCTCGGAGGCCCACACCAGTAATTACAAACCACCAGGAAAGTCTACAGGCTCCCAATTAAACGACCTGTGTGATCATGAATACATGTGTCTGGGTAACTTTGTACTATGTACATATATTAAATTAATGAAGATAATTGCCTCAGGGTTAAACAGACATTTACTGAATCTACACATTGAGTTGTTTGGTGCAGCCCTTTTAGTCATAATGGATAATCTGCTGCTCTTATTGGCAATATGCTCTGCGGCCACCTAGTAGGGAAATGAGGGGCGTCCACTCAGTGAAAAATTTGTCGCAGGTAATGGAAGTAGGGAAAAAAATGGGGTCATGTTTTATGCAGTTTTTTTCATTGGTTTATAGCACTGCACTCTCATCTGTACCTGTGTCTGCCCTCCCCCCAAATTCTCCCCATCCCACCACTCTCCTCTTATCCCTGTTTGGAGTGGTGCATTTGTATGGAAATAACTGGTGCTGCCGGCGGTTTTCAAGGTGTGTTTCCATCACCATTTTTCTTTTTTTTAGGGTATTTATTTATTTATTTACGTAGAACCCTGCCCCCATCCAAAGGGTTTTAAAATGTAAGAGAGAGAGAGAGAGAGAGAGCTGTGTTATCTAAGTGGGATTGTTATTAGTTGGGCTTTGTCGTTGTGATTGGAGTTGGCTTCAGCAGCACCTACTGCCGAATGAACGATTAGTTGCTCTCCGCTGGAGGGGAAAAGTTGATTTCTTTTTCCTTCACTGCCTGCACAGCCAGCTAAACCTATTGTTCTCTCTCTTTACCAATTTTCCTCCCAATATCTTTCACATCTTATCTGTCTTTCTTTTTTTGGCAGCATTTCATTTTCTCTACTTTTCATCTTTTGTGCTCTTATTTCTGTCTCTCTCTTCAGCTTTGATCTTTAGTGATCATCAATTCCCAATTTCCTCTTCTGTAATGTACTGTTGACACTACTTACTGTTTTTTTTAAATGTTACTTAATAATAATAGTACAGATGTCATCTGTACTATAAGGTCACTGACCAGAATAAAACAGAGTTGCAGTGAGATGCAGATGCATCCTAATCACATGGCTGTGAGATGCTGCTCCTTTTTACAATTTTCACAAGTACTAATTCCATGACAAGACAGTAACGCACACTTTGTACAAACAGGGCTTAATTCATGAACTTGGGAATAACACTGGAGATCCCTCCCAAAACGTATCCAAATGCTTTTATTGCATAGAATACACCTCATTTTATCCAGGCTGAACATATAATGACAATGATATTTCACCAGCCCCAAAAATAATTCACTTCCCTAACGATGACCACAGAAAACTTGAATATAGTTTGGAGAGAAGAGAGAGAAATTCAAATCTTACATTGAGTTTCCATCAGTTGTGTTGTCTCTGAGATATTTTGACATTTAATTTAAAAAAAACAAAGACTAATATGGGTTTTGACTTCTCTGCAAAAAGTTGAACAATGATCAGTGTTTTAGGTACAGTATGTACGTATATGTATATGTATATGCAGTGTGTCTACAGGAACTAACCATATGTCTTAAACTTCCTTGCTTGTGTTTTTTAATAGCTGGGTCAGACCACCCTCCTCCTGTGATTAGACAGGGCCCACTCAACCAGACTGTTCCTGTGGACAGCACAGTAGTCCTGGGGTGTCAGACTTCAGGCCCCCCACCTCCTGCAGTCCAATGGAAGAAGGATGGTGTCCTGGTTTCTCCAGTGGACTCCCGCATGTCCCTCACAGACACAGGGTCACTGGAGATTCGCTACGCTAAGGTAGGGGTTGAAGTCACTACAGCAGGTGTAGTTAACAGATACAGTGACTGTGCTGAGGTAAGCAAACCCACAAATGTCTACTCCTGTACCTTCTCTGCACAGCTGGGAGACACAGGCTTCTACACTTGTGTTGCCTCTAGTCCAAATGGAGAGGCCTCCTGGACAGCATACTTGCAAGTGGAAGGTAGGTTATGAGTCAGAGTTAGAAGAATTGCTAATACGGTTCCTGCTGAAAAGTTGTTGTCAATTTTTAATGAATTTGTTTCTATCTCTGTGGCAGAATTTGGAGTTATTGTCCAGTCCAGTCATCCCACAGATCCTAACCTGATTCCCAGTGCACCGTTAAAACCTGATGTGACCGACATCACCCGCTCCTCCGTCACCCTGTCATGGAAATCCAACCCCAGTGCTGGTGCAACACCCACATCTTACCTGATCGAGGGATTTAGGTTAGACTGATGAAGTATCCATCATGTTTTAACTGCATGTAACACATTTGTCTAGCAAGTTTATTAATGAATCACCTTTTTCCCCACTTTGTTTTCATACCCTCACCTGCTCTTGTAGTTACACACTCGGCAGCAGGTGGGTGACTCTTGCTGAGCATGTGAAGACCCAGACCTTTGTTCTGAGGAACCTGAAGCCTGGAGCCGTCTACCTCTTTATGGTGAGAGCAGTGAATGCTTATGGTCTCAGTGACCCCAGTCCAATCTCGGACTCCATCAGAACACAGGGTGAGTGTGGGTTTCTCAATCTCAATTTCAACTTCTGTCTATATTGAACAGATGCCACTTAAAGTATAAAAACTGCATGTTTGTTGCAGCCCGGTGACATTGCAAGCTCTTTTTCAGTTCACTGTTGCTATTCAATGTCCTCTTTCCTTGTGGCACCAATAGACAGCACCTCCACCATGCAGGGAGTGGATCACCGTCACATCCAGAGGGAGCTGGGAGATGTAGTCATCCACCTCCACACACCAACTGTCCTGTCATCTACTACTGTCAGGCTGCAGTGGATGGTAAGGGGGGGGGGGGGGCATACCATGTGAACTATATGCTCAAGGTTGTCAGAGTTAAATATAGTGAATGTAAAATGTAAATATGGGAAAAGGTCAACTGTGCAGTTTCACCAGTAAATGTAAACACATACTGTACATTAACAAATAAGTTAAAAGCCAAGGTCAGACCTTAAAAATCATTGCTGTTTATGAGTTTTTACGAGAAGCCATTTCAGAGCAGACCAACATTCTCTCTGACATGTTTTCACTTAGTCTTTCAGCTCTATGATGACTGAGCAAATATTCTTTGAACAGAGATTCAGTGAAACATGGAGCTTTAAATAGTTCAGGAGGACTATTGAGTCTAAAACTACCTTGAAATGTGTTTGAATTATTTATTTCATTTTGAAATTACCTTGGATTTCTATCTGAGCATGTATAAGCAGAGAATAAATCCACTGCAAAGTTTTGAATTTATCTTTGTGTGTGTATCTTTGTAGGACACTTTATCATTAGTTCCCTAAGGCATAATGATATATTTGTAGAATTTGTGTGTTCACATGTTTTTTTAACCTCTTTCTGACCTTTTCCATTACAAACTGACCTTTACAGGACCAAGAGGCAAAACAGTATTTCTAACATTTGAAGGTTAGGTAGGGGGGAAAATGTGTATTGTTAATGGGCAAAGCGAGGGTTAACAATAGGGTTCGACTGGTCACAATGAATGGAAGTCAATGCATCACCTAACAGCTACACAAGCTGTAGTTATGATGGTTTAGTCAGGATAATTTAGGTGAGGGACTAGCAGATTACAGTACTGTATGTCAATGACAGGTCTCTAAAAAGATAGCTGTGGATGTGTTTTTTTATGTCTGGATGCCCCCGCAGAGATCTTTTAAGGCATCTTTTATCATAATTGTGTGGTTTAAATGGAAAGCGATTTGTCCTCTCCTGACTTGATTTTAAACAGAGTTTCCTGAGAGGAAACTATTAATGACCTCATATTGCGGTTTACTGTGAGAATTCACAGATATGGGGAAATGTTAATCTGTATCGCCCTAAAGCCAAAAGGGAATTAACTGAGTTTCAACAGATCCTTCCTGCAAAATGTGTTCACAAGATGAAGCTCTAACCTCCTAGACATGTGTTCTTTTAACTCACGTGCAAATATTATTATGAACCTCCAATATAAATGTATATATAAACTGAACTAAACTGCTGTTTTGCTGCTCATAATAAAAAGTTCTCAGGGTTGCATGTAATGACATTTATGCAGCGTGTTTTATCTATCCATCTCCATCAGGTGGAGACGCAGTCCCCATACATCCAGGGTTACAAGGTGCTTTATAGAGCATCTGCTGAGCATGGCCAGCCTGAGGGGCAGTGGAGTGTCCTGGATGTTCGCAGCCCACGGGAGGACGGGGTGGTGATCGGTCAGCTGAAGAGAGGATCCATCTACGAGTTCAAAGTGCGCCCCTTCTTTGATGAGTTCCAGGGGACTGACAGTGAGGTTAAGGTGGTTAAGACATTAGAAGAAGGTGAGTGATTAAAGTTCAGTGTTTCTATAAAAAGCTGACAGGAACTTGAAAAACACTGGTGCAATTCTTCTATATTTTTCAATCTGTATATGTAGATAACAAGCAGCCAGACGTTGTTTTGTTATCACTATTCTATTCACTGTGCTGCTGCCAGAGACATTGATTGTATTGTTAACTGTGTGTCTCTTTGCCTCAGCCCCTAGCAGAGCACCACAGAGTGTCACAGTGACAAAGAGTAATGCCAATGGAACTGCCATCCTCATTGCTTGGAAACCGCCTCCAGACCTGGAAGAGGTTGGAGTCATTCAGGAGTACAAGGTAAGAAAGGAAGGCTCCCCCCCTCTCCTGTACTAATGCTGTGTGTACCGCAGTTAAAATGTAAATTGCATCTTTGTGAGACTGTTGATGCCTCTTGTGATGTTGGATGTGTCCCTCAGGCAGTCGCTGTCATACTGTCTCCTCCTCACCTTCTCTTGACAGATCTGGTGCCTGGGTAATGAAAGTCGCTATCATGTAAACCAGTCAGTCGACGGCTCCACCTTCTCCGTGCTCATCTCAAGTCTGGCACCAGGAATTCGCTACAGCGTAGAGGTTGCAGCTAGCAACGGTGCTGGACCTGGGGTCAAGAGCGATGTCACTTTCTTTCAGTTAGGTAGGAGTTCAAGTTCAATGAGGAAGCTGTGACAAACTGAGCCTAAAACAGAGACAGCAGCTCACAATGAAAACTTCTGAACTTCTGAAATGTTTGTGAATGTAGAAATTTGAATAAAGCGCCATGTTGTGCTTCCTAACTGTTTCTTAGCCATTCAGATTTTTTTTTTAGTTTACTTTAGTTTTCCAGCTTCATCAACATTTTTGAACACACTGAAACATTAAGCTTTCCATTTCCTTCACTGCTTTTGTTTTCATGCACAAAAATATATCAAATTTCTCTGTTTTTCCTTTGCTGATCAGACTCTGCAGGCCAGATGATGGACATCAGTGAGGAGAGAGACACATTGTCTCAGATCTCAGATGTGGTGAGGCAGCCCGCCTTTATTGCTGGCATTGGTGCCACCTGCTGGCTGGTCCTCATGATTTTCAGCGTGTGGCTCTACCGTCACCGGAAGAAGAGAAGTGGCCTAAGCAGCACATACACTGGCATCCGAAAGGGTGTGTGTTCCTCTGACATGCATATACTTTTTTTCAAAAAAGGAGGTTTGATGTGTGTTTGCTGCAAAATTACACTCTGTGTGCAACTGCAAAACATTTTTTACTTTTACAGATATGTTTGAAGGTTGTTTCCATGCTGCTACTTCAGTGAGCAGCAGTTGTCATCCCAGTGATATTCAGGGATATTTTCAGAGTCTAATAAGCAGAGCACATGAAGAGTTGAAAAATACTCTGGTCTAATCTTCCTTTGACACAAAGACTTCAGAAACAAATTTGCATTTGCGATTATGCAGACGTTCAAAGGCTGACCTTTACTTGCTCATTTGTAGAGTGTCATTTCCTCAACACGGCACAGATTTTTGAGGCGAGGCCTGTCAAGCTGCCATTACTATGTCTGCTATAATACGTATCACCGTTATTTTCTCCTCTCCCTCTCTGGTTGCCTGTCACTCCCATTAACCTTCACCTGGGCACACATGTCAAATGTCTTAGGCAGCTGTAAGATGCAGGAGGCAAATGACATGTGGCTATTTAAATGTTTGCACAAAACTGAGTTTTATATAAGGAGATGCCCATCAAACAGCAGATACACGAAACAAAACCTCATAGTCTCAAGTACATAGTTATAGTGATGCTAAAGTATGATAAAACTGATCTCTGATCTCTCTCTTATCTGTCCCCACAGTCCCATCATTTACCTTTACACCAACAGGTATGTACAGAATGTTTGATCTGCTACTGTTATGTACCATGTCAATTTTTGTCTAATTCATATAAACAGCCCAAGATAGTGAGTGAAAATGGGAAAGTATGGAAGCACAACTGATTGCGCCAAGTTTGTACAATGATAAACAACCTTTTGAATACATTTTTTGAACATATGAACATAGAATACATTGAATACAGCCAACAAATTGAGTAAAGTAGAATTAGTTTTGAGAGACACTGGTTTTTTAGGATTTACAAACATAGTATTGAAGTGTTGCATGTAAAGCATGGGCCACAATGGAAAGTGATCCAATTGTTTCTTCTCTAAAGTAGGAACTTAAGTAGGAAATGTTGCAAGTCAACCTATACAGTACAAGCAACTTGTGAATATGGATGTGTTGAATTGCGTAGCAGAAATTTGCCTATAATAAAAAGGCAACAATGTGCATTTGCACAAACATCGACATGCTGATAGTTTGACAAGCTCACCTGCTCACTAGCTCGTTCGTTTCACTTGATTAAAAAAGGAAAATGCATAATGCATCATATATCCTACAGGGGAATCTTTATTCATTTTAGATGTACCGGTGGTGTATCAATCTGTGTTTCTAAATCAGTAGTGTAGTCACACAGAGAGGCTGCTAAAGACGCAGGCAGTTGTTTGTGTTGTTTTCATATAGATTAAACCAGACTGAGCCCTATGGATAGAAGTGTGTGTTGAAGTATATGCAGACTTTTGACTTTAGGTTTGTGCTTAGACTTTCTACCTTTGGCACTTCCACTTTTTGACAGCTCATCAAGGTTTAATGTTTCCCTGTGTCTCTTTGCAGTTGCGTATCAAAGAGGAGAATCTGTGTGCAGTGCTGGCAGGTGAGTGATATTTTTATCCCTTTGAGTTACATGAAGGCAGGCGGAAGAAATGCACTGGCACTGTAGAGCCACTAGGGGGAGGTGTCCCCCTGCTCTAGATGATGAGCTGTCTGCATCCACCCCACTGTTTCCTCTTTGGTGATTTATGAAGACAGCAGGTTTTGACTGACAGCCCTGTGGTCCTCCTTGTTGCAGACCTGGCCTCCTCAGCATGGGGGAACCGCTAAACCAGCTGTGGCTGCCAGACAATTGGCCTAATGCATGTGCCAATCACAAGGACTGTAGCATCAACTGCTGCAATAATGGCAATGGCACCAGTGACAGCAACATGACAACATACAGCCGACCAGGTTGGTGCAAGAATGAGTTCATGTCGTAGGTTACAGTGTTATTAGACACACATGCTGTCTCTTTGTCTGTGTGTGTGCATCTGTGTGTGTCTGATAAAAATCAAACGGCTTCCAGCAGTGCCAAAGGGTTGTGTCTTCATGTGTCCATGTGCTGCTTTGTTTCACATCCTCCTCAGCTGACTGCATAGCCAACTATGGAAACCATCCAGAAAACAAACAGGGGGGGCAGCTCTCTTCAGAGACGGCCATTTACAGCGATGTGAATCTCTCCAACAAACTCAATGAGATTAAAACATTCAACAACTCCAACTTGTGCTATGCAAGTCCAGGAGGAGATTCAGCCACATATGAGCCCATCCCATATGCCACCACCCAGCTCATTCAGGCCAGCATCAAGAGTAAGGCAGCCTCTGGTGGTGCTATAGCAGAGCCTCTGGACATGCCCCCCTGGAAACAGCCCCCCAACCCTCCTCCAATACCAAAGGAGATGGCAGCACAGATGCAGTACAACATAATTGAGCAAAACATGCTAAATAAAGGTAGGCAGTGCTACGCTTCATACTATTTTTTTTATGTGAAACAAAAAGATGTTACAAATTTGCTTTTCTCTCCATTCTTCAGATCATTTGCAAGGAAATGAAGGAATGATCCATCCCAAAACCATCGCCTACAACCAGACCCGCGATCACGGCACAGGAGGCTCACATCACAGCTCAGACAGAGGCAGCAACAGCACCTCAGGTAAGGCCAGCAGCTGCTCTGTCCAATGATGAATTTTGATGAGGCAAACCGTAAGTCTGTGTTTACCGCTGCGTTTTTTTTTTTTGCATTTCTTCTCAGGGAGTCAAAATCAAAAGAAAGGAACACGGGCCCCGAAGATGCCAAAACATAATGCAGTAAGCTGGGGAGAAGCCCCGTCTCCTCCTCATGCTAATGCCTGGGATTGTGATGAGTATAGCCTTCCCATGGAAAGGAGGTAGGGGGGGAAAAAGACACACACAGATGGTTGTTTATTGCACGCACACAATTATACATATTCACTTCTAGCACTTGAATTCATTAGAGCTGAAGTGGGGTCTCTGAATCAAAAGAAATGCAGACAAAATACTCTAAAATATGCCAAATATATGAATCGATTCGCTCTTGACTGGCAAAACAGTGAATAAGATAAAATTAGAAACACTGCAGAGTGTGTCATGTGAAGCTGCAGCTACTGCACCTTATGTCGCTCATTAGCGGGGTGTAGCCCACCAGGTTCAAATTACTGAAAAATATGAAATAATGATAAAGTTAGCAGACCCACACATGTTTAATTGGAGGTATGCTGGGAACACCTGCAAACCTTCTGTCAGAACACAGCCTTATTGTCACACCCAACTCCTTAAACAGGCTAATTAGACAATTTAGATATTCGTGCTTGTCAGACAGTAAGATTTCTATCATTGAAATTACTTACAGTGAACAGAAGAGAGACAAGCATTCGGTATATTCCAGTAATAAAAACAGAAAGCTTATTGTTCACCTTTGTACGTTTTTTGGGTAATGGCAGAGTCCGACGAGCAAGCGATTTACATTTATGTCTAATGGGCTCTGACTAATGTGTTGGGGCTGCTAATACCCATCATGCCTTTAGCCATTACCTCAATCAGTTGCTTTTTTCATATAAGTTTTGACACAGAGGGGCGACTAGAAAGCTGTCCAACTCCACCAGTCAGAGGGGCAGCCTCATCCCCCCCTGAAGTGTCCTATAGTCACCCACCTACGACGTCACCAGAGGGAGAGCTGAGCAACGGTTTTCACAGCGGAGCCGAGCACCCCAGGTAACCAGATCAACTGATGCAACATCCTGCAAAGACGTTTGACAACATTGATAAGACTGCACCATTTCTTTTTTAGCCAACACATCACCGGCCAGCCTCATCCGCTCTCCTCCCCAACACACACCTACAGCTCCATACCCCTCTGCGTGGACACTGATGAACAGGAAGAGGACGAGGAGGAGGAGGAGGAGGCCGAAGAGGAGAGGGACGCAGAGCTCCCTGACAGTCACTACAGCCAACACCACAACCAGCAGAAGCACAAACACCAGCTGCACCACCCCTCTCCACACAAGCTGCTCTTCCACGGGCTGGACCAAACCCCAGCCTCCAGCACCGGGGATCTGGACCGATCAGTCACAGGGTCCATGGTCAACAGCTGGGGCTCAGCATCTGAGGACAACATCTCATCAGGCAGGTCCAGTGTTGTCAGCACCTCAGAAGGATCCTTCTTTACAGACGGCGATTTCAACCAGGCGGTAGCCTCATCGAGGGATATTGTGGGTCTGCGTATGTGCAGATACCCAGAGGACTCAGGTGAGGACTTTTTTACAGAAGACGTTAAAACTTAGATGAGTTAGTGTTTGCTAATCTGGAGGTGGAGGTCTGTGTGTGGGAGTGGTGTCATCACATTTTGATTTTTCCAAATCCTGATTGGTGCACATCAGCTAAACTGTTTCAACTTTGGCAGAAAATATGTGTGGAAGAAAAGAATAACACGAGAATATAAATCAACTCGTTAATATTTGACTAAAATAATTATTGAGTTTGAATATAAATAACTCTGGGCATTTAAAATAATTAAAGTCTTTAGCTGTAAGTTTGCTGTTAAATGTGACATTTATGCACACTCTAAACGTTTTTTATTTGTGATAAATCTGTGATGATTTTAGACCGGCGGCACCAGCGTCCCAGCAGCCCCATGTCCACAGACAGCAACATGAGTCCTGCAATAACACATAAAAGACCAAGGAGGCATAAACAGAACCAGTCTGGTCAACAGGGCTACCAACCCAAAGATGTCTTCAATGATGGTAAAGATTAAACTAAGGATGATTAGAGATTTACTTCTCTGTATCTCATAATGAGGCTTACATTTGGATCTCTTTGCTCTGCTCCATGTCCCCAGACACTTGCATGCCTCTGAATTTCTCCAGCCAAATGTCCCATGGTGACTATAAAGTGAGGGGAGCCACGCTGCCTCGGATGGGCTCTGGGGACGCCCGGGGTCGACGAGGCAGCACTGGGACTCATAGGGTGAGGGAGGGCACATTTGAGCATCGAGAGAGCCAGGACAAGCACAAGACTCCACTGGGAGGAAAAGGAAGTAGCAAAAGCCGACAGCACTCAGGTACCCAGTGGATTATTTAAAGTAAGACATTTTTTAAATAAGCAATGAAGTGTCTAGCCGATTAAAATGTTTGCTTTTTTTGTTTCTCCCTCAGAATTTGGGGACGTCCTTCTGTACAGTCGTCCCTCTTTCCCATCAGGTCCCGCTCAGAGGGAACCTGATGATCCTAATCCATCCAGCTTTATGTCATGTGGAGATTCAAGGACCAAACAGGGAGGACAGGTGGCATCTACGGGACAGGTGGAAGAGGTAAATTAAAACCCAAGATATTTTAATTTTACTTGAGTGTCTAAATATATTTTCCCTGAATACATGCAAGGAAAAAATCATAACACTCGTCTTTCCTCACAGTTCCTGAAAAGCTAAGAAGCAATGCGAGCACAAAAGGAAAATCCCGCAGCTGCTTCAGACGAAGGACTCTGACCTTTACTATATGGAAAAAGACTTTTAAAAAAAAAACTGCACAACACATGCTATCGTTTTCTACTTCACATTTCTCATTTGATGTTGGAAAAAAAAGAAAAAAAGAAGTGCTCTCATGTTTAAGTCTGTGGACTTCAATTTGATGCACTGTTTATTATTTGCTTTTTGGGTGACCAGTCTCCAGGAGCCTGAACCTCTGGTCGCTCAGCAAAGTAAGATGAATGCACATTTGATGGCGGTTGTGAGTGTCTACAAAAATATTGTCCATGGTGACTGCTTGATGCGGTCCCTATGATCTTTGCTTGTCAGTCGTCTTGTTATTTTTACTGTAATTGATATTCAGTCATTACCAGCCATCTTGTAAACTGTTGAAATTGTTTACTGCCACAGAAGTGCTTCAAATTCAACTTTTATAGAACAGTGTTAATGTTTTATAAGTGATGTACATCTTGTCTTTGTATTATTTGTTCTACTTTGGTTATAAAAGCACAATCACTTAATTTTATTGTAAGTCATTCTTATATGAACTTCAGTCTGCAGGAAATCAGTCTTGGTAGTCATTTCATCAGGCTGAGGAAATGAGTTGTTGATTGTGGTTGTGCATTCAGCTGTGTTCATTTGAGCTGCTTTCATTCAGATTTGAACTATCTGTTGTGTGTACTGAGAGAATTGCATGCAGATTCACCTGTAGGAGGTTTTTACTTAACACCTTAACTGCTTTATTCCCACTCTGGGATGATGGACATTCTGGTCATGGACTGGCTCCATTTATTGTTTCTCTCCACTGAGTCCACTTCATCTAAATCTATGTTCCCATGACTCTGGCAATAACTTGTGGAGTAGGGCTGGACAATGGGCCGTATTTATTATATTATTGAGTAGGAATTCCCTACTAGCCTAATTTCACGTGTATAGCAATTTCGAACACATAAAATTGCCTGAATCCCCCGGAAACTTAAACTGGGAGTAGCTTCAGCAGGGTTTAAAACCTTAAAGTTTAAAACCTTTAACTGGAGACATTGAAGAGTAAGCTAATAAAGTGAATGTTATCAGGCATTTTGTATTATGAAAAACGCTATTGTTTATTTATCTCTGAAAAGTAAAATGTACATTGTGATATAGATCTTTGGTCATATTGTCCAGCCCTAGTCTGTAAGTTACATATGGAACAAATATGTCACTTTAACTTCTCTGTTATAATAAATATTGCTGTTCCTTAATCAACTACAACAACTAATCTTTCATCTCACTTCTATAACCCAATCTATATTGCCTTTCCTCTTTTCACTTTCACATGAAATATTGAATTTTCCACCACAAAATATCAGATAGAACAAAAAGCACTGCTAGCCACAACAGACCATGAAAACTACACAGCTCTTGAGCCGTTTTTCCATGCCAACAGTGTTTCAACTTTCAAGAGTTTAAAGCGTATAAAAAAGTATAAAAAATACAGTGAGTGTGATGTTTTCTGGCCGTGTTATGTGATACAAAACTCTGATGGTCATGGTTTTTCTTTAAACTTTAAAGCAACTGATATACAGCCAAGAAATCATTCCATAAAGCTTTTTTTCACACAAACCTGTGTATACCCTTAATAATGAATAATAATAATAATCAGCTGTGATTAATGTTATAAATATTGATATATTTTAAGAACAGAACTTAATCGATCAAGATACTTTGTAGTAACATACAGTGGTTTATAGCATTATCTGTCTACACTGTAAAATGTGGTATATTTAAAAGGCAAATTAAATGAAAATTGCTGTTTTCCAAAATGTCAGCTATTCTCGAGAATTTTGCAGAGTTAATTGGCAGCGTTTGTTGTTTTCACTCCATTATTTATAATTAAAACACCCACCAAGGTGTTTGTTCATTCTTGTTTTTTTAGGTCAGCTCCTGATTTCCAACTGTCACCAGGTTTTTCAGATTGTCCCAGGGGTAAACCCATCCAATTCTGTGACTGTGAGGTGGATGAGGACGACTGAAGACAGGGAAGCTGTGAGGATGTGATGAGACATGCTGTTTAATTAACCTCACTTATGAGCCTTCATCAACAGAGCACCTGTGTGCTGTTGAAAGTGAGGAAGTCTTTCACAGATGTCTTCCGATGTCTGTACGCGTATCCCGAGACCCACCCACTCATAAACGACAACGTATGTAATTACACTAAACTCATTGTGATTTATTAACAAGGCAGTCTGTGAATCAGCTCCACTCAGCAGTGATAAGTGAGGGGCGTAGCTCCTGTGACCTTTGTGGTCCTTAATTTCTTCCACAAGATCACTTGTTGTTCTAAATGCAAGAAAGAGTTCTTCCAACTGCAGGAATGACTCAGGATTCCCTGATAAATTGGTTGGGGACATACTCAACTTGTCCCTTGAGATGAGACCTTTAAATTAAACTTTGGGTGTTTGTCTTGTCATTGTCCTCTTATTGCTTACAGGTATAAATTATTAAATGATCAGAATTTTAATGGTCCTCTTTATTACACGGGTAGCCTACATATTAATGCATCATTAGGACATAATATAAATATTCATCGACTAATACAGTGTTTGGTCTGAATGTTTGGTGTTTGTTGCTTTACAAGGGATTCAGCCATTGTTGCACTGTATTTCGAGGTCATAATGCAGCCTCTGAGTGGTGAGTCGCTATCAGAAAGTGCAGAGCTGGGCCGGGGCTAGCTGGCTAGCGTCTTAATGTCAGTAATGGAGAAAAGAGGTGATGGAGGTAAGAGTTAACACTGTTGATGGTATACTTCTGCAGATGTTGTGCCCAAGCAAAAGAAGAAACAGAAAGGACAACATGGACATGAGCACTGTTGAAGGCTGAACAAGACGTTAGCAATCAGTGACAGATTGCTAGAAAAAAAAAAGAAACAAGTTAACACTTAGAAATATAACATTAAGTGCCTTTTCCAATACATTATAGGAGATAAATAAAATATTTGAACACATATCACCTCATTATCCAGTTGATCTTTTCAACCTTACACCTGAAAGCCAAGGGCAATGTTTCTCATTCCTCGCCGTAGGGCAAGGTGCTTGCCACCACAGGATACTTGATCCAGGTCATTAGCCATTTTTATCTCAAGACAAAACAATAAATGTGCACCCCAGTCTTTGCGATAAATTGCAACATCTTACCATTTTTACTTTTTCTTCATACAGTTTTAAGCACTATGTGTCTTTACTTGCTGTTAATGCTATACTGTAGCAATAGCAAAACGTACAAATATCTTATTAAAAGTGATTAGAGTTAATACCTTATTTTAACAAATGTGTAGGCTATGTGGCAAGGCAATTTTATTTGTATAACCCATTTTTACAAACGGTTTGTCTCAAAGGGCTTTACATAGCATCATAACAACATCCTCTGCCCTTAGACCCTCACATTGATTGAGGAAAAACTCCCAAGAAAACCCTTTTAACAGGGAAAAATCTCAGGGTGAGCAACATAGGAGGGATCCCTCACCCAAGATAGACATGCAATAGATGTTGTACACAGACAAGGGGTGATGCCATCCAGAGTCGCGATCTGATTGGAAAGAGTGCACTGCACACGTGTGGGAAAGTCATTAGATTTATGACATAATTCATGCAGTTCCCTACAGCTCCATAAAGCCCTTTAGCTTGCTGTTCTGCATCAATACCTTGCTGGTTCTATATATTATACTTGCTCAAAAAAAAAAATTAAAGTCGTTAACTTTCACTGCCCTCATCAGTGTTGTTCTGTAACAGGCTGTATTGTTTTTCCCACTGTAGCATCTCACTGGCGAACACAGTAGGCTAGTTATAAATCCTTTAGCAGCTTAAGAGCCAGACATTCTCCCCTGGTGTTACTGAAAACCATAAACTGAAAGGAGAGTGAATATTGGATTTACAATCATCAAATAACCAGAAACAACATGACTCCAAATGAATGCTAATGTTGCTTCATATGTGTTGATAAGAAGCTAAAAAAAAAACAAACAGTTATTGCAGGGTTACCTTCTGAATCTGTCAGCATATAAAAATGAGTCCGGTATAAACCCTAATTGAATCTGCAGATTAATGACTCCTCTCTGAAGGTTTACTGACCAGTCCAGGACCAGGAGCCACAGCCATAATCATAATAATTAAATTCTTTTAAAGCTCCACTCAACCTAGAAAACAACTCAACTCTTCGCCTGGCGTGTTTTCTAACTGTTGCAGTTGGCTTTCAGAACACATCTTGCTAAGCGGAAGAGGATCAAATGTAGAAGGATGCTCTTCACCTTGCCAGGATGATACTTCTCAGTGAAGTGCCAGTTTTGCCCTTGTATACAGGCGGCTATATTGTATACTTTACGATAAAGAAAATCATAAAGGACTCGGACAAGGGCCTTTAAACACTTTTCAATCCAGAATCACCAACAACAGATAGTTTAACTCACAGATCCATCCATCAAATGTACTCATTTTCTTGCTTTGTGAGTTGCTCTTGTGTAAAACATTTGAATTATTCAGATGATTTAAGAGCAAATGAAAGCTGTGGCTACATATGTAACTAAAACAAAACATTATATCACTTTATGTCATTTAGTTCATTCATTTCCATTCTTTATAACAAAAGGATATTCACCAGTCTGTTCTGACATGGATTACAAACAATATAAACACTTAACACTCACAAACAGCATAATAATGTACCACGTGATATTTTCTGTGTGGTGAAAAAAAAGCGTAGTTTTCACGTGCAATTGAAGGTGGTATCTTGTTACTGCATTTATGGGGTTTGCCCATTAATGGTATGGTGTATAAGGGGCGTAAAGACTACTTTCAATAAAAAACCTATTAGACCTTTTGTGTGTGTCCCACTTGTGCAAAGAGGCTGACCTCTTTACAGTTACACAGCTGTCAACAGCTATGACACTGTGATCTACCTTCTTTTGTCCAATTATCACTTCAAGCTTGAGTGATGTGACTGGTGCGACTAAATGGTAGGTGAGTAATTTCAGCCCAAGCTGTGGAAGGTAATGTCCACTGCAATCAACGTCACTGACAGAAAAAAAAAAAAAAAAAAAATCAATACTCTAGTTATAATTCTAGTTATAAAGGCCCATCGTCTCATTTGTTCATTTTGCTTCTCAGGTGATGGTTATAAAAAAAAAAACAATAATTGAAAGACTGGAATATGCATAGGCTTTAATCAAACACATATTTGGACATGCTATATTTAATGATTTTTGCATCATGTTTACACAGTCATTCATGCGATCAGCCTATTCATGAATTATTCCAATGTCTTGATTGCAACAAAATAGAATTCTGAAGAAGATTCAGTTCTGTTATTTTCTCCTCGTCTCAACACCATGAATGTCTCCCTTCATCCCCCTTGTACTTCTCTTTTTTTCCCATTTCAAGGACAACTGTCTACAGTAGGTTATTCACAAGTGTTTGCCTTGGTTTCTAAGATACTGTGTGTATGTGTGTGTGTGTGTGTGTGTGTCTGCATGCGTGTGTGTGAGCTGCCAGGTTTCATTTTCAATTTTGCTGTGTTTATCCAGCAGATTCTCTGCAATCTGTTGACAAAAAGCCGGCCATGACAGCTAGGGCAAATGTGGCAGAATTGGGGAGAGACTGACAGAAAAGGCGAAACTGATGGCTGTCAACCCAGAATAACTCTTTATAAGGGGACAGATCTATATAGACAGTGTGGCTGAGTGCTGTGCGGCCAATGACAATGCCTCCTCTGACCTACTAGCTGAACTGCATCGCGTGCATTCTTGGTGTTCAATTTTCCCCCATTATCACACACCAAATGTTGAATCTTCACATAATCCAAAATATTACTCTGCACTTGCTGTGGAAGAAGAACTGGCACACTACGGTCTTTTGAGCATGTACATGCAATCATTCAGGCAACAGGATTTTCAACATAATGAGGTTTATTGAGGATGAGCAGAAGCCAATGTTGCAGGAAAGAAGTCTGGAGGTGATGAAGACATTGATTAGCTTCGCAGCGGTGAATTAAACAGGTGCTGTCAGAGATAGGCAGCATTTCTCAGCTCCGAGATGCAATGTTTTCCTGTGTCATTGACGTCCCTGCAGGCAAGGAGGGCAGCAAGTTTGAGGACAAGGGGAAGAGGTGAGAGTGGTGTTGAGGAAGAAGTTTTGAGCTGAGGAAAGAGAAGTGGGGGGAGGGAGTAATTGGGGCACAAATTTATGATTTCAAATTTATTGGAGTTGTGTTTGAGGAAGATTACATTCTCTTAATGCAGGCAGTTGGCGAGGAATTAGGAGGTGTCAGAGATAATGAATGTGGTGATGAGGTGGAGCTCACTGCAGCGATGCTAAATTCAACTGTGTTTATGGAGATATCTCACTGTCTGTCACTGTAAAAGTTGACTGCAAATCAGGGTATGTGTCCTTCCTGTGATGATGAGAAGAGAACTCACGATGGCCGACATCAAAAGGTGCACTCAAGGCAAAGAGGATGATGTCAGGACTTTGGTTAGCATCAGGACAAAGGAAACAACCTTATCTTACCTAGTGAGATTTTCAACACAATGATAGAAATGAATGATACAAGGCCTATCAAAGATGATTTTCTGAAATTAAGGGGTATTTTGAGGTTGAATAATAAAGGTATTAAACTGGATGAGACACTGTTGTTTAAATGCAGTCAATAAACTCCACCATCATCACCCTCAGATAGTGGTTTGTCATGTGGAGTTTTCATCGCCAAAAAATATGCCCATCATGTTTTAAGTCACTTAAAGAGAATCTGCTTTGCACTTAAATTGAGGTATTTCAAAATCCTGAATATTTTTCATCTTGCACCGAGGGTTTCAGATTTTCAGATTACACGTGTGTAGCAGTTGTATATTTTGGACTATGATTGGTTTCCACACTTAACAAGGTTATGCAACAAAGTAACAATGAGCAAAACAGGCTTTTGACTTGGCCGGATGGTGTTGTTTCAGCTAAATTTGAATTTAAATTAAATTTGAGTCATTTCTTTTTAATTTAATAACTGGGTAGTAAATGCAGTGGCTGCCACTTTAGTTGGGATTGTTCTCTGATTGGTTTAAATTGGTTCAGTGAGAAGAAACTGTCGAAAACTACTTGGTGCAATAGTGCAAAGAGAGGCAGTTTTAAGCACAGAGAGAGGCTAAACTAAACTCTCTAACTAAGGGGATTTCCAGTAACTACAGCTGGTTTTGGCTCTGGGATAAAGCAGCAGCTCAGGTCTGGAGTCAGATACAGCAGGTATGGATAAAGAAAAACATTAACATATAAATGCCCTGTATAAGAGACCTACATGAGAGGCCTGGCAGCTTCTATGTCAGTGGCACATTGTCAAGTGGTAACATAACAGAGGAACATGAGCCATTAGAGTGAAAAAGATGAAAATAAATTGGTCACACAGGGAGTTAAAGGCCAGGAGACCACTGGCCTTTAGCTTACCCTCAGGGTAGCTGAGCCAAAGAGTGGGACCTGCAGTCTCAGGTGGGGTGCACATACACCACCACACCATTTGAATGTTGCAATTAGTCATTTCCCAAATGTCATCAGTCACAAATCAGCCCTTCAAGGCAAGGTTACACATAATCATATTGAAAAGGTTGTCCACCACATGTTGGGAAAAAGAGAGTGAATAGCTCTCCTCCTTCCTCCATTACAGTAGCAATAATGAATATCTGCAGAGAAACAGTCCATGTAGCCTTGTGTGTAATAAATATAAAATCATCTTGTTATGTACAGTGTCAAAAGGCTAAACAGAATCCAGTATAATGAACGCAGTTCAGTTTCCTGCCTGAGAATTATAAAGTGAAATATCCCATAAATGGTCAACATTTCCTTTGAAAATCTATTATTCCAGCACGTTGTGTACCTAGGCACTGCATATATAAATATCCTGCATGCTAATATTAAGATTTTCAACTCTACAATGGCAAACTATCAAGCTATTTCTTGGTATGAACTATGCGGTTCTGTTGCTTGTGTTATCTGCGTCCAAAAGTTTCCTGGACATAATTCAACACTTATTCTATTCTTTGTTATGATTGTGGTTTATAATAAAACATTCTGGCAAATCTGAAAAATACCCTGAAAGGTGAAACTGTCTTTTCCATTTCCACAGGAGTAAAAGGTTAGGGTCAGCTACAGAGCAGCGCTGCTCTTCCTGAGCTGGCTCACCTCAGGTCTTTTTCTGCATGAATATTACATTTAGACTGAAATGCTAACAAAAACACACACACACAGACAAATAAACTAGGATATTGCACCTCATAATACAGCAGGCTCCAATCCTCCAACCCCACCGCAAGCCCTCGTTTAAATATTAACACCTTCAATTTTCAACTCAAATTATAATGATGAAAATCAATGTGTTCTGGTTTTGTGGCATTATAATTGCACCACCATAAAATGAATGCTTGTTGGTGCCTTTTTCAAAAACAACTGAATGAATGAGCCTTTTTGACTCTGGGTGCTTTTTGTTAAAAAAAAGTTCCTGCGTTCCAAATATTTTCCAGTTGCTTTTAGCCGAGTCCAAAGTAGTGAAGCAGTCTGAGGCCAAATTGCTCTCTTGAGGGCTCAAAAACGTATTTCTGCAACAGATTTGTTACAGTAAACTGATTTCTCATCTAACCAAAACCCCAAGACCCTGTGAAGTTACCACACCACTCCAAGACAAGTACATTAAGCTATGTCTTTATAAGACAGAACTGCAGCTCTGATTGCAGGCGGAGCCTTGTAATTGGACTCTGTGGGCTCAGATATGTATTTCTGTTCCTTCATTAAATTCACTTGTACTACTAGATGAGTAAATTGGGAGGAGCCTGTGTAAAACTTGGTCCTGGGATTGTGTCGGTGGGCCGGTCGCTGTACTGTACTGTAATAGTGCTGTCAAATGGAGTTGAAGTGAGTACAGACGTGACTACATACCACCATTTATTCTCTGCTTCCAGAAACCCGACCAGTTGGATTTACAGCTTACATGGTGGATTGCACACTGTGCTCCTCATCTGAACAACAGCTGCAGACAATCCTAATCCCTGTCTACCTGTCTTCAGATACAAATATTGACAGGCTGTCCCACACAGAGCACAGCACCAATTGCATCATCACCCAAAGCTATCCTCCCCAGAACTGTCCTGATCTGTGCTAGCATTAGTGAGTTTATCTCCACGGAGCTGTCATGTTTCCCAGAGATAACGCTGATGCAATGAAGTTGAATCTGAGACTCTGGATCCATGAAGGAATCCATCCCTGACAAAGTTCAAGCAACGATTGAGACAAAATTTTTCTTTTTTGTTTTTATCTCCCACAATTCTCACATTCACAGGAAATGTAATATGAAAGTCAACACGCCCTTTACAGTGCGCTGGTGCATCTGTCAAATATAACTAAAGAAGTATATCGGTAACACGTGGTCTATTGAAGTGCATGCGCTGTCTTCTGGGTATAGTATCACACTGGATCAATATAGACCAACCCAGCCCAAATAAACTTTCATTAAGTCCTTAGCTCCTGTGTGACCAGATTTTTAAATTAATGTTCAGGCCTGATGGCGATGATTTATGAACTCCCTGGATGATTTCAGTGGAGAAAAAGTCACAGGAAATAGTACACATTACACATTCAGTGTAATGAGAAGTAAGACATACTTAAAGGCATTCAAATCACTTGTAAATTACTGTAAGAAAGAATAAACACACTGTCTAATCTAAAAAAAAAAAATCTGTAACATGAGAAATTTCAAAACTCCCCATTGAACCTTCAAAGATAAATGGAGACATGAAAGTAAAATGTGTGAGACTCACAGGCACTGGGAGGAGAAATCCAGTTCATTTTCACATACACGTTTTTATTTTGCATCAAAGTATTGAAAAACGGCCCTACTGTATGTGGCTGTGTATTCCTGAGGGCAAACCAATCTGGCAGGTAAAGATTCATCAAAGGGAGAACCATTCCCAGAACAATGATCACAACAGAACGATCCAAACAAGTGTAAAGACATTGCATCGTGAATCTCATTGGCAGGAAAAATGAATTGGCTAATTGGCCACTTTTTCAAACTTTTCCTCTTTAAAATTTAGCAGTCTTTCAAGTCTATAGATCTTTGTAAGATGATAGTGTAAATCCAGTGTAGTACATAGCAACAGATCTAGTATAATTTATTTGATGTTTAACATCAGATATAGTTGTCATTAAATCTCGCATCTTATTTGTCTTCAGGTGACATCAGGACATTTCAATGCATCCGTCTCTGCTCCACTAAGACTCAAAAACGTCCTGTGGCTCCCAACAACTCACTTACATCTTCTTATTTCCCTTTACTATCATATTGTCCTTTAATATTGCACTATCACCATCTCACTGTGTGTGTTGGAAAAGAAACAGATATATATATTATTAACATACTCTTTCAGGGAATGGCAAAGAAGTGACACACACCTATTTTCCTATGTCTTTGCTTTGGATATCACAACTGATGTGTTGCTTTGTTACCATAAAAAATGTTCTGGTAATCATTTGCTAAGAATCATTGTTAGTATAACGCATAATATGACTCCCAGAAACAAGTATGAAACACAGTTAGTTATTTTGGCATATTATTTCAAAGTATTTACCTGTGTTTTTTTTTCCTTGTGACTCTCCATATATGAGTATTTCTCAAAACAATTACAGCACAGCCAAGTTATATATCTTTTGTTTAGGTTCTGTTCAACATAGACGTCCCTCTTTGCCATTATGATTCCTCTCCTCAGCTCGGCTGACAATGGGTTTGTGCTTATTTTCACCAAAAACGCTCTGTGCAAAGTACAACAATACAGTAGCTTCATCAAAATAAGCTAACAGTTTGAGCATTAATGAAAAATGATTCACAGTAATAAAACACAAAAGAGACGACATTAGGTTTGGCTTGCATAGCAAAGCAAAAGAAAGAGTAAAACATTAAAAAATATATTTACAAATTATGCAAGTCTCTTTTTCATTTTAGTCATTTTGTGATTTTCTTCTTCATCTCCACTGTGTGAACTGTTGTACATCATGTGACAGAAAATAGAAGCGGTCAGTTAACATACTGTTTACTCTTTTAGAGATAAGGGAGGGGGATGAAAAAAAAAACAATGTGAGAGTGGTGTCTGTGTCTGTACATGACATTTACAGCTCTGCATTTTATCTCGCACTCCGTGTCTGTGTCTTCATTCTGTCTCGTCTCCGTCTTCCCGACATCATTCTGTGTCACTCGCAGAGAGAAAATCTCATAGCGCTTATAAACAAGGTGTCCTGGGACAGGCAGCAACTGCAGGGAACGATGCTTCACAAAGACTCTGAAAGACACACAGGCACACGGCACAATGTAAAGTCTGGATGACAGTGAATATTTCACTCTCTACATCTTCATTTTTACACTGCCAGGGTGTGTCTCAGCTTAGATTCAAGTTAGAAATTGGTGGGATACAAGCAGATAATACGGATAAAGTTTGGAAGACTTTGTGCAATCCATATATCAAAACTGAGACGATAGTGACATTTTCTGTAGCTACTAATCATCCACTGTGTCTGCAGGTCTTCACTTGGGATGGCCATGCTGGCTTAAAGCAAGGGGTCACTTAACCACTTTGAATTTTAACACCAGAAAAAAACAACCCAGAGTAATATGATAGTGATATGTACCTGCTACACAGTGCATAGACATTTCATCAATAGCAATACGAAAAAAATCAAATAGTTTAATGGTTATGAACAAACCCAAAGCTTCCTCCCTGCCAAGCTCATAAACAGCCCATTCGCTATTGCCACAACTGACAGACAGCCAATCATGTAACAGTTGTTCTCACACTGACAACAACAGCAGTGCATGAGGTGAGACAATGGGTGCAGCCAGTGAAGATGGTGAGGAAATAAAAAAGATACTTTTTTACATCACTTTTGAATTATACAGTGTCGTCAGTTATGATCAACAACCACTATGTTTGAAGAGACGACCCACAGGGAGAGGTTCTCAGCAACACCCCATGGTAACCTGACTCATGCAGTGGTGTACTACTTTTCTCTTCCTGATATTAAAAAGGGGTAATTGAGGATTATCAAAAATAACTGATATCTAATGAGATGAAAATGTATATTGTGATTAATTCACAAATATCACACAGCTCAACTCCTGCTGTCAAATAAAAATTGATCTGAAACAGCAGCACAGTTTGGAATAACAGAGCTTTGTATTTTGATTCTTCTTTTATTTTCATGCCCTGTCATTACGTGTCTTTTATCTGTGTTCAGAAATACACAAATAACTGTACTTAAGTGCAGTCTCAACTGACAAAAAGGGAGACAAAACTGATTTGTCTGATTTTTGTTATTACGGTGACAGCGGCAAATTGGAGACAAGTGAAGTTCCACTCTTTTAATGCTGTTATTGAACATTTCGACATAAGTATAACAGCATGGCTTCTGATCTACACTTTGTCAGTCAGTTTATATCAGAGCAGAACTACAGAATGGGTTAATGGAAATGTAAATAAGGTGTGAGTAAAATCAGCATGTTGTTGCTCTCCACAGATGCCTGCTTGCATCAGGTTGTATCCATTATGAGTAATGTGCACATGGATTCCTCCTCATGAGGATAGACACTCACAGTGTTCCCTTTTCTCTGTGCTGTTTGTGGGAGGATGCCCGTTGTGGGAGGGATCTGTGCCAGGTCTCTTGTGGGAACCCCTACTCAGGGTGGCCCTGTTGGATGTTGTTGTGCCGCTCCAGGAAGCCATATGCTGCCGCTCCAGCGTCGACACGGTCACCATGCACTCCTCAGAGGGGTCTGAGCCTGCAGCTGCCCACGAGCTGTGCATGCGGGAGCCCACGCTGTGCAGGGACTTGATGGCCGGTGTGTGGGCTGTCGAGTGGAGGGGAGATAAGGGTATTTGGCAAAGGACGCGATTGAGGCATCATGATATGGGCCCTTCTGGTTGGATTTACTCTAATTGAAGATTCTCTGACAAAGAATGGCTGAGAGTGTGAAAGACTTAACTTACTGTCTGTGTTGGTGTCTCTTCGTCTGGGCAGAGTCCCAACCTTTTCTGTTTGAGGTTTGAGGCCAGTTAGTGGTGCCCTCTTGTGGCCGAGGCTATGTGTGCCCTGGTCTGCCGTGCCCGAGCTTTCTGAGCGACCCTGCTGGGAGGTTTTACCTACAATGAGGAGCCGCAACAGAGAGATAATGAAGCCAAGGTTGGCCTGGCTAAGCATTTGGCTCACTGACAGTGGACTGAGCCATACAGTACACTGAAGTGTGATGTGGATCAGGTCAAATCATAATAACTATGGATACACTGTGATCGCTCTTAGATGTTACTGAATTATTCAATCAGTCTCCTTTAAGAACCATTTTCTTTGCTGCAGGGATATGAGGACTTAGATCCATAAAGGTTCGAAAGCTAGAGAAGTATATAAATGTTTTATTTGAATCAGGAGATTAAAGATGTATGAATAAACATGCCGTTTAAATCAATAAACCACAACTGTAACATGGCATCCCCTGTGGAAATGCTGCCACCATGCCGGCTTTCTTCATGCTTTGATTCACTGGACTGAAGATATTTCCTCAATCTCCCCGACTGCATTTCACACACAGCGACTTACAGTGTGTGACAGCTAAAAGCAAGCTGATAAAATGTTTGCATTGCTAATGTTTGTAAATATTTTTAGTCACACTGACCTGCATTTTGCCCTGTGGCGGGTTTTTAAGAGCGTTCAAGACACATATTCTCAACGCACCCTTAACCTATCAAACAATGGAGTCTAAAAATGGTACAGTTGTGTCCCTGTGGGAGAAACTTTGAAGTTATTTCTTGAAATGTGAAACTGCTTTCAGACAGAACCCTATTTATAAATGCATCAAATTTTAAACGTTGGACATGTGACTTTTAAGTAGCGCCTTACTAAAGTTGGTGAGAGATTATATGTTGTGGTTTTGATGATACTTTGAATAGACTGACAGAACATCCCTTTGAAACAGAGTGAAAAAGGGCATCCTTCATTTACATTAGGATATCTGAATAAAATGAATTTGTGAGCTGATGAAGCTGTTTTATTTGACACAGGCTATTATTTCCACATCAGCTTTGAGTGTCAATCACTGTCCCTGTTGGTTCCATAAATGTGTTCCTGCTCTACGATGTAATTTCCCAAACTACAACCAGTACACTTGTGTGTGTGTGTGTGTGACTATTGTATTCCTTGGTGCTATGCAGTGTGTCCATAGGTGATAGTTCAGTCAGCCAACAGACTGCACAGTGTTTTCTGCCTCAGTGGTCCAAACCACACTGACAGGACAAATGTTGATGTTGGGTAATTCAGCAAAACCCTTGATTTTGTTAAAATATTACATCATTGATCAATTATTGCCAATGTTTTCAAAGACTGTGGTTAAAAATCAACATCTCAGCACATTAATATTTCCTTGCTACATTAAAAAATATTTTCACATGTTTTAATCCGGCATGAGAAGATGTTCTCCAAGCACAACTAACGATGTTTGTAAAACAGATAGCCATGAACATAAATCTAGCATCATTTTAACATGAATAAATACAATTCAAATCAAAATACATTCTATGAAGGCTTATATCTTTGTGTAATTGAAGGTGTTTCACTTTGAGTGACAGGTTGGGCGGGCATTTGCATGAACCAAAGTCTTGGCAAACATACCTGAGCCCTCAAGGTTATCCACACTGTGACCAGGAGTGTATTCAAAGCCACACAAATTCTTTGACACCACGGCGTATCTTTCTTCCTCCTCCTCATCCTCATCGTCTTCGGAAAGGAGAGTGGCTCCCAGATCAGAGCCCAGTGTGCTGGACATGAAGTCCATGGGAGGGATGGGGGTCTTGGACACATTTGGACTGCCCTTCATGTGCCTAATTAATTGTTGGGAAATACTGTATATTAATGATCAAAACATATTTATTTTTTAGAAAAAAAAACAGAGGTAAGATAATAAGCCCAAATACGGCAAAACAAGTTCCAGTATGCATAATCACTGCATATTCAGAAAGGCAGAGATGCAATGTGCAGATACGATGAATGCCTGCAGTGGTTTCACTGATTACTTTCTCCGCACTGGTGTGTGTTGTGCTAACACAATGGAGTTGTAATTGGACTGGATAAGGGATATCTGGATGGGCAGGGCTGTCACCAACATGCCTGTTATCTCCTCCACAGCTGTCCCCCATGATGGCTCACATCCCGCCATAGAGGAGATGCATGCATAATTACCAACTCTATTTACTGATGTCAGAACAGCATGTTAGACTAAACCCAGTCATTACCCTCCAACACATGTCGCCACTGACTTGTCAAGTTTTCCAATGCTCCATCAAAGGTGTAATCAATGGAGAGCTGTTTTTATCAGTCACAAGAAACATGGACCACAGGTTCCAGATGACACAAGTAAATACCAGCGTTACAGGACGTGCGCACGTAGGCTATTGATATGCAAAACGCAAACTATCAACTGAATAAAATGAATAAAATTACAGGTATTTCCCCTTTTGTGTCAAACACACATATTTGAAGAAAGTTCCGATGCGAACAAGCACGACACATGACAGAGTTTGTTTTTTTTCGTAGGTCAGAAAGGACATTTAACGATATAGAATGAGGATGGTCTCAAGAAACAGTTAACTGAAGCTTTTATAGATCCTTACCACGCCTGCTTGGCCACCTCGTACTGGTAAGCTCTGGTCAGCTCGTCCAAGTGGGCCTGCAGAATCGACTGCATTTCCTCATGGTGGGCAGAGCTGAGAGAGGAGGACGAAGGCTGGCTGAAGGGAGCTGCTGCCGGAGAGGAGGATCTTCCTCTCAGAGGAGGAGTGGGACCTCTCTCGTCCTCTACCTCATTGTCCAAATTCTGGTGGTGGTAGGTCTGGACGGACATGGGTGGCGCCCAACTGTTGCTGTCATATCTGGCAACACGCACAGGAAATATGCAAGGATTTTTTTTCCCCAGGAAAAAATATTGGAACCACAAACTGTTTGTCACTATCTTAATATAAATCTGTGCAAACTGATTTCCATTTCTTCAATTTGCAATTTAAATGTGTAAATCAGCTTAACGCTGGAGCTGGGTTTGATAGGAAAAATACACAGCTTGAGGTCCATATGGGCTCTGATGAAAACAACACACACTCTGGCCACAGGTGCAGGATATTGTGACCTCTGTGTTTGCATGTGTTTCCTCTGTTGAGATGTAGTTTTTTGTTTGTGTGTTTCAGGGCAGAGATTGATGAGATATGAATGTATCTTACCCTCCTCCGTGGTTTTCCTGGGGGTAACGGTCAAGGTCAACCTCTGTACCAGGGAGTGGGTGCATGGGTGGTGGAGGCAGGGGCATGTTAGCCCAACACGTCCCATTTGATTTAGAGGTCTTCGTTCCACCCTTCACCTTCTTTTTCTTCCCAACCTTTGCACCTGAGGGTAGGCAGAGAGGAACAGAGGTTTAGCCTCTGATACACAACAGTAAGAAATCCCTGTGCACTCACCACCGAATATTATTCCACACGGAATTCACACACACACACACACACACACACACACACACACACACACACACACACACACACACACACTGCACTGATGTGAAAGCAATCTTTCTTTGGTATCTGAAATATTTCAAACCTGTCTCCCTCCCGAAGTTCATTATATCTCTTTTTCGTACGCTGACAGCACATTACGACATTTTCTAAATGTTCCACTCTAAGTTGCTTCCATGCACATTCTCCACTTGCTCTACTTTATCTCTGGAAAGCCTGACATTTAGCCAAGCACACAGCCTATTGTGCAAGACTACAAAAGTACAGGCAGAAATGCCTCCACGACTTTACCAAGTGTATATACGTTGCATAAATGACTCGAACAGTGAGGGATTTTCCGCCACCACTAATCAAGTTAACCCAAAGAAAAGCGTCACGATTGTGTGACATTTCTGGGCTAGATAAGCTCCCAGGGTAGAACTGTGATGAAGACAGAAGAGTAATTAAGAACATTATCCTAAGGGTCCATTTTCAGTGATTATGTAAATATAATATGTAAATAAAATCCTTTCCATTTTGCTCTTTCTCTAGTTTAGTTTGCCAGCACCCTTAAAGTACTTTTACTGAACAAAAACAACAAACAAAAACCTGGACATATTACCTGTCGTTTTACTGCATAAACATTTCTTTTACTGGGCATTCTGGCACTACTGCAGTCCTAGGAGACCCAGCATACATACACAGGAGTGCAAACATTGCACAAAAAAAGAGTAAAAACACAAAGCAATGGGCTCTGTCTTGCACATTCTCATTACTTATTCTCTTACCACTGCCAGGGCGTCTGTCAGTTAGCGAGTAGCCCAGGTTTGCTATTTCCTGCTGGGCTTGGAGAGAAGCCTTCCAGCGGGGATCTGGCCTGTCCACCGCCAGCTCATGGAAACTGTTGGACTGGAGTATCTGAGTGGTGGCGTAGGGGGTGGGCTGAGTGCCTCGTGCTGGGCTGCTGTAGCCTGCCTTCCCCATGAAGTCAATACTGCTATAGATGGCACCATCAGACAGCATGGTGCCCGTCTTCTCCACCGCTGCAGACGGTAAAACATCTGAAACAATGGAGGAGGGTGACAAAGCGAGGAGGGAAAGGGATCATGGAGAGATAAGTTGACATGAAGTTAACGATCTTTAAGGTCATTAACACTCCCTGCTGCTCTGGCACTCCGTATTAGTTAAATACAGGTCTCAAATGGACTTGATATGAATGAAAGTGATTATCTACAACCATAATTAGCATGCAACAAGCTGTGGGAGCCCAGTGGAGTGCTCACAAGAGGAACACTCAAACGGCGCTAACCTTCAGGCTCTACTGTCTTGCACACATGAAGCCTGCAGCTCAATAAGGTTCCATTAAGCTTAGAGAACATGCAAACATACAAATACGCAGTGCAAGAAAAAAAAAAAACATATCCTTTGACTATCCACCTTAGACAACCTTGAAAAATGCTCAATGTCAGAGCATGAGATAGAATGACAGGCGACAAACACACATGCAAACACCACAATTTTAAGCCAAATATCAAGCCTGTCAAATCAAATTAGTAGAGTATGGCCCTCAAAGGCGCTTTTAATTTGTGTGTGTGTGTTTGTTTGTGTGTGTGTGATTAAGTCTGATGTCGTGTCACTGTGCTTCTCAAAGGATGAACATCAAAACCGTCCGACCAGGCATTGCTAAAGCTCTATCCTCCAACACCAGAGCCTGCTCATGTTTCTTACCTCCTCGGCCAAAGTTGTTGCCCCCCTTGGGACTTCCTAAGCCCCTGTTAGCCGGGAGGCTTGTGGAGGGCCAGGAGTCAGCCAGCCAGGGGAGGCCTGGGTCACCCGTCTTTAACAGCCCAGGGCGGCTGTTGAGAGGATGTTTGAAGAGAGACGAGGAGTGTGGGGAAAGACAGAGAAGTGGTGACATAGTTAAATACCCAGCCTGCACCTTAACAGTACTGCTCATTTTCTTCCTGCTGCATCAACAACAAATTGATGTGAAAACTCATTCAGCATATTCTCGCCCCTGGAGCAGCCCAATGCACAGGCAACAATAAACAACAGAGAGACATAAAATGGCAAGTCTATAAATCAGACTTCTGCCTCCCCTCAACTCCACCACCCCTAACTCTCCCTGGAGAGACAAGGCAGGCCTAAATACACACTAAATCCACTTTAGAGCCTTAGCACAACAGAAATTTACATTTTAAATTGAGAATCATGGACAGCCTCTGGCAGATCAGCTACACTGGTGCACTGTCTCCATGGCAACAGAGACAGCAAAAGCCCATTAGGTGGTTTAGGAAAGCTACCGTGTCATTTTGTCTTAGTGAAATACAACAGTCATGAATACAGGATTTGACTTCAAGGTAGGAAAGTTGTGGGCATCAATTCAGGGAGAAAAAAGAAGCACAGTTTAACAACCGCATTGTATCAGCTGCTATAAAAATGGCAAAACATTCACATGCCTCCTGCATCCGGTTTGCATATGTTTGCTTAATGTGCAGCCACACAGTGAATTTTCCACTGAGCCTGATTTGCCAAGTACCAGGGGAATTGTTCACAGCTGACTTGGTGATGGCTCAAAGGTGTTCAAACAATTATGTCAATAATTTCCCTTTAAAATACACAAGCACACACATACATTTGCATAGATTTACTGAGAAACACATGCGAGGGCCGACACATTGACACGTGTGCATATTCAGTGTGAGGAAACACACTCATGCACGCAAGAAACTGTTTATTTTTAGTCCGCAATTTGCAACATTTGTTCTTGCTCTGGGCTTATCTGCTTGCTAAGGTGTGACAACAAAAAAGGAAAGAGGGAACATGGAGGAATAAAAAGAAAAAATAAGAGGAGCTCCATTCTTCCACTTTCTGCAAATCAAATTCACCGGCTTCTTCTTGTGGTCTCGCTACACTTTGATATTCAGTGGATGCAGAGGTAGGCTTCACCATGGGCATTTTGAGCAGGAAGGAGACTCTCATGGGCACCCGACTGAGTCTCAAGGTCCAATGCTTTGTTTCTGCATGCGCACATACGACCCCTCATGGCGTAATGTATGCCAAGCTTTTTAAACAGCACATTCATCACCCCTCCCCTCCTCCCACGACCTCTCACTCTGCCAGCAACCTCAAATGAACTGAGATAGAGCCAGTGAATAAAACCGCAGCCACCTGCATTAATTGGTAGCACTCACTTCAAAGGCGTGATTAATGATTTCATCAAGTGTACATCATTGCAGATCATAGACTGATATGAGTAAGCAGGGGGGGAAACACTGGAACATCTATGCAAATTATATTCATCATGGAAGAACTCTTCATTTCAGGTATTACAAAGGGCTGCTGTCATTGAAAAAGGCAGGGTTAACACTGCACCGCGGCCACCAAGATGTCAGTGGAAAAGCTTTAGTTGTATGGTTCCTTGGATTTTATAAGTTAATTTAAATTCTCACCTTCCATTTCTGATCAGGCCTCTGTCTCTTTGGAAAGTAACTGGTGGAGAAAAGAGAGTGGACGGAGAAAGAGAATGAGACAAATCATTTTGCCTTAAAATTGTGCTGCACCACCATCAGCTTGAGTGACTGATACATTATTGCTGTCAGAGTGTGGGCAGATAATTACTGTGATATTTTAAAGCATAATGCACAATGTAAAGGCATACCTGCACGGGTGAAGGTGAAGGACTGAACTGCAATTCAAAAAGACAGGGAAAGTGTTCATATGAAAGGGTAGATAACGTGTTCTGAATCACAAGTGAAAAGGTGCAGACATATTCTCATGCTAAGAAAAAAGCATGAAATCAGGTGTGAAAATAGGAATTAAGTCCTTTCGTTTTTTGCTTTGTTTGCTCATCTATCACTGCTGAATGTCAGCACTGGTCAGGTTTTGATGGAGCTCCGTGTGGAAATGCATCACACCACTGCACTTCCAGCATTTTTTTTGGAAATTGCACTGCATGACCTGAGGGGTAAAGTTCAAATGAAGGTGTCACTGTTGACCTTTTACTCCCTTGAGCATTTTCATCATTATTTTATAGCCTCTACTTATTGAGTGGAAGTTTCTTAAAAAAAACAGGGAGGATATTTTATATGTAAAGAAAGAAATTTTTGGAGTTGTGATGTTTTGGAATTGAACCCCTCAGTTTGTTTTGAGAGAACGGATCAGAGAAGCAGCATTCAATCATGTAAATCCCTGTTGAATTAGAAAATCACAGATCCGTCTCCCCAAGTCACCGCAATGCAAGCTGCCATACACATTATAATGATGGCACACAGCTATATGCTTGACTCATAGGGGGATAAAAGAATATTTCATACCTAAACCTAGACACACCTCATGTTAATGTGCAAACAACACCAGCTATGGTCTGATAATGGAAGGGGATGTTAAATTACTTATCTCACATGAATGTATTAGGGTGTTGAGGTGCGGCGCTGATGGAACTCAGCACAGTTGATGCACATCAGTGCACAGTGAATTAAAGTAAATAGGGCCTATTTCCATCTGTGCCGAATATTTCCTTTGTTCTGCATTTTAGCCAGCTCAAATGGAGTGACATCTGTGATGACATCAGCTTTCACTGAAGGGACAGACCTTGCTGTGCTCTGAGATTCTGTGTTGATGCAGAACCATGTTAAATTGATTTTTTACCTGCATAGTTGCTGAGTCCCTTCCTCTTTTTTCTCCTCCAGTACAGCCAGGCACTGAAGCCCATGAGGACAATCCAGCAAGCCCCCCCTAAACCAGCAATGAAGGCCGGCTGCTTCACTACGTCTGAAATGCTATTGTTGCCCTCTGATCCCGTCATTACGTCCCTCAGTTCTGCACCTGGGGGCACAGCACACAAATACACACACGCATGCACACAGCATACCCAGGAAAGAAACAAGCGAATGGTTAAATGTCAATTTAGATACACGTGAATGAACAAATTATAAATGAAAAATAATTTGAGCTAAAAATGAAGTAAGGACAAAACGTCACTTTAACATTGCTGTCCTCCGCAGCTTACAATATGGCATGTCTGTATGCCATCAAAGTAAATAAAAATTATGCCGAGGATAACGTGAATGAACACACAAACAAAAACAATACATTCAAACAGTGTTTGTCTAATTGTATGCATCTGGCTCAGATAAGGATATAAAGATAAGATCATTTAGGTGAAAATATTAAAAAAAGCATGGAATACTTTCATCAGACATCAGGCCACATGGACCACAGGAGCCAAAATGTGAGACCATGAATAAATGAAAAAACAACACACAAAGCAACTGTGAAAAAAACAAAAAAGAAAAAAAAGAAAAGAAAACAGCATCAGTGCATCCAATATGTCGGCAGAGTTAATCAATTCAGCAGTGCACTTATCAACTTGAGCTGCAAGACACGAGATTGACAGAGCAGCTCTGACAGAGTTTGATTTTCTGTTGCGGCTACTGTGCTGTGAAATTAGATTCACAGTCTCCAGCAGGAAACTCCCCCCATCATTAAGCTTCAGTCCACATGCCTGTGTTTCCCTTTCTCTGTGCGTTAAGGGTGTTATTATCAGTCAAAAGTCATAGATGAAGAGCATCTGGCCAGGGCTCCCATATTGATTCTGGGCTTATATAAACCAGGCATCCTTTAGCTATTTGATAAGATGTGATAGGCTGATAAGCTCCAACAAAAACACTGTCTACACTGTCTTTGTTAGCACCAGCTGCCCACAGATTGAAGAGGATTATTGATATGGCTAACAGTACTTGGCACTGTGTTACCAGACTCTGCACTTAATGAACTGGTATTGATTTCTCAGTCGACGTCTGCGTTGTAAAGTGCAATCTTCTTTCTTCAAGTGCGATAAATTGATAAATCATTTTTCCAGACCCCCAATCTGTGATGGAGACCTGGGTCCCCATTATGAGGTCATTTCATTTGACTCCCAGTACGGTGCGTGTGAGAGTGGCTGAGTGGATTACCCAAGATGATGAGCTGGGGTTTGCTCTTGACCCCCACTCCTGCGCTGGTGCCCGCAGCCACCTCCACGCGGTACTGCACTCCAGTCTGCAGACCCCCGACAACCACTGAACGGATGGTTGCATCCACAGACTTATTGACATGAAACCGCGTTTCGTTGGCCAAACACCAGATCTGACAACGACAGAAGACATGCCAGACGGAATTCATTGGAAGGTGATACAGTACATTACTAAAACATTCAGGCTGGTATCGTGTATCAGGTGCAGGGTTTGATTCTACCTTGTACTCCTGGATGATGCCGTTCTGTTGGTCGGAGGGAGGAGGGTCCCATGACACGCTGATGGATGTGCTGTTATGGCTCCCTACTGTCAACACTGTCACTTGCTGTGGAGGTGCACCGGGTGCTGATGGGTCAAAAAGGTGAGAATATTAAAGGAACATAGGGACTATATAAGAAATCAAAAATAAACTGATATAAAAGATAAGGGTGTGCCTCCTGTTTTTTTTATGTCAAAGAAGGATTTGTCTCATCCAGTGCCTCGATTCATATTCATACAGCCAGTCATACAACAAGGTATTTTCTAAGCCAGCGTGACAGATGGCTACCAGAGCACTCCATATCCATTTCATTTTTTAATGGTAATTTTTTTTTCACAACTGGGATGCACTGGGACTGGAAAAAGTTCTTCCATTTTGTTGAATTTAACATAGCATTATATTACTGGCATTATGAGACACACCAAGCATTTGAGATCCAAACTGTGCTTTACTAATTGCACAAATGATAACCATTCCAAGCAGAGCAGAAAGTTTAGAAATGAGTGGAATTTCCTTCCTCTGCCAAGACAAAAATGGCTGTGCACACTGACTCACCTCACTTCCATAACAGATTACTACCATTTTAAATGCTTCTGAGGTAGCTGTATTAAATTTTGCATGTCTTGATGATATGAAAATGGACAGTCTCCTGTAATGTTCTGTAATAAGTGTTTTGAGATGGTTTGTCTGTAGAGCTACGGCCTAACAGTGCCAATTTCAAAAACACCCACTGGAAGGGATGGTGTTTAAAAAATGTAGGAAATGGTCCTGATAACCTGCATACACAGATCAGAGATTTTAAGAGACTGCAGACAGCAGGAGGCAAACACCATATCTATGCAGCTGAGCAAAGCATGATCTCTCACTGAATGGACTGCACAGCCACTCTGGGTACATAGTTTCTCATGATTCCCATTAAAACTATCATTATGCTGTGACTGAGTGGATGAAATAACCACTCTGAATCCAATTAAGGAGCTGCAAAATAATAATGTTATCTGCGGTGGATCCATGTTAGCAAGGAAATGGATGCCACAGGAATGCAGTAAAAAGCCAAAGCAGGTGGGCCATGATGGTAGTCTTGTTTGCCACCTGGCTGGAGAGGAACAAAAATACTATGACTTAAATTCTCCAGATGGACTCGTTCCTGCCAATGGCTGGTCAGAAAAGCAATAAACATGTGCACAGTGTGTTCAGCCATGTTCATAGTGCATGTATATTGGTGGGTATGATCTGATGAAGCCAGGCCATAATACTGGCACAGGTCCTTTATTGTACTGCTAATATTATTAGAGGTACAATAAAGGACCAGTGCCAGTTTTATAACATCTAAATAACTCCCAACATCTGGATCAGGTATCTCACATAATGATGATTTTTCTCTTTTAATCGGAAGATGAAACAAATCTCCCAGAATGATTTAACTTGTGCTTCAAAGAGAGAATCTAAACAGATAGAGCACATCGGCAAAAATATTTGACAGCCTGGCACTACAAAGGAATTAAATCAGCCATATGAGACACAGTTTATTTTTATTACATTTAACAAATTGACTCAACCTAGTTTGAGGGTATCTATATTCAGCCATTAAGACTGTATCGACTTTCCAAAACAATTACTGTAGAACCAAGTCTCACAGATGTGTCGTTACAGTATGATGATGACTTTTGAAAGTAAACTAAGGAGAAGCCAACTAAGACTAAAAACTAAAGAAAAGATCCTATACCTACATTTTTGTGCCATAAATACAAATAACCTTAACTCCATACTTCAAACTCCACTTTTCAAAATGTCATTTCAATGTTGCTGCTTCAGCAAACTGATGGAGCTTGTCCAGTCAGTCGTAGGTTTACATTAGGAGAAGACAGAAGGCATCGAGTGTAGCACTGCAATTTCCGTATGTATGAAGGACAGGACATTCCCTGAGGATGAATAATGGCTACAATACCAGTAATAACTAAGGATAACATTACAACAAATGGTCACAACAGATGAATGGGTCAAGGAGTAGGTTCTTAATAAAGTGACTAACACTGACAAATTCAGCTGAGAGAGAAAAATTTAAAGAAATTAATGCTTCTAATGCTGTTAATGTCCGGGAGAAGAGGTTCAGTTTTTACTCATACTTGTGCATAAGCTGTCAGGATATAAAATGGTAAAAAAACAAACAAACAAACAAACAAACAAAAACCGTTAAGCCCAAACTGCTGTCCAAATGGGATTGGGACCTTTAGAGAGTCCACAGGGCAAAAATGTGGTATTTTAACAATTTATTGACCACTGAACTGGAAATGTCCATGGTTTCGTTTCAGATATCTGGTCACCTTAGCAATGGTGGTTTCATAATTGGTCTCAAAGAAAACTCATCGAAGGGTTGTGGATATCATCAATCTTGGTACACAATTTTCAGCTGTTTTGACCTCAGAGACCCTTAAGATGCCCTCTCTGCTATTTGTCTTTGATTGATAATGAATGTTTTTTCTTGCAATTCTGCAGAGCAGCATATTTTCAGACTCTAAAGAATTAGTACATCAAGCCAGTTTTTCCTTTCCCATGATGCCTTGTCCCCAGGACCCCAAGTAACTAGAGCATGTGCCCCAGTCTGCAAAAACCTGCAGTGATCCTGTGTGGCGATTTTAATTGGACTCCAGTGTGGCGAGTTTCTCCTCTTCCACCAATTGCACCCCCTGTTCATAACCCCTTCCTCATGGTCTAAGTGGGAGGAAGATGCAGCACTGTGATGCTCTCATCATTAGACACTGAAGCTGTGGGCAAAAGTTTTCTCCTACATTAATGGCCGCATCATGACTCTCAGTGCAAGCCATCTTCCATACAGTGATGATGCAACACCTGAATGTCGTTGCATGAGGAGTTCAATGTCCTCAGGGCAGATCGGAGGCTACAGTGGGTGGGATGGTACAGTGATGACACAGGCTGGGGCTACTGTAGCTGGTTAGCGCTCTAACTTGAGTGCAAGAAAAAACACGATAGAAACGAGAGTTGGCGTTGCTCTCCACCACTTGAGACGGCTCTATGTGAGTAATGGAATTAAGTTTGACACTGAATAGCCCCTTTAGGTAGAGGTTGTCTAATACTATTGATTCCTGTAGCCATTACAGATGACATTATACCAGCAGTTTATTCAACTACGGTCACAACAATGTTGTCTTTAGTTCACGGCTGTTAGTTAGTAGCTTTAACCAAATTAACTTTAAGTAGTTCCTGTAAAGAGCCCATGTATGCAACTATTACTTTGAGATGGAAGCAAACTTAAAGACATGATGATATTTAAGTTCAAGTGTATGAATGTATATCATATACTGTATTTGTCTTGGTTTTGCTTTTTGAGCTAAGAAGAGGGGAGTACATTTTTAAACATGGTGACTGTGAAGTTAACATATGAAATTACACTGCAAATTTCTCCACTTTGCAAATAAAGCTTGTCAAAAATAAATATAGACAGTATTAGATTAATATATTCCATAAAATTTGCTAAACCTTAGCAGTAACTGATCAATTGACTGGCACAATAGGGGGACAAGGAGGACACTACAGTAGGTGTTATCATTAATAAAGCTCATTGGAGATTGACTGTGTGTGTGTGTGTGTGTGTGTGAAGGCAGCAGGGGTCCACAGAGGAGCAGGGAAAGAGCAAAGAGCTGAGCGTAAGGAGACTGTTTCTGCCCCACCCCCCCTCTGCCCACCAACCCACAGAGACCTGGGCTTGTCACAGACCCCCACTGTGCTGTCTGGGAGACCTGTTTTCACACACAGGGGACGTGGCACTGCAGTAGTATGCGTGTGTGGGTGGGTGTACTTGAAATGCCATTATCCATTACTATCTAGCCATGAAGCCATTACCAGAGGCAGCTAAATATAAAAGTAGGTAGAATCATTTACACAAGAGCGTCTGCTCATGCATAAGTAACTAAATCTTACATTTCTTGCGACACAAACCCAGCAGACAAATTGATTTTTGTCAGAACTGTGAATTTGTCACTTACCCTCTTCCATGGTGCGCGCTGTCATGGATTCACTGTCTGCACCCTGGAACTCGTTGAAGTATGGCCGCACTTTAATCTCATAGACGATGCCTTTCTTCAGACCAGAGAGAGTTATGTCCCTCTCCGAGGCAACCTTCAAGTCCTGTATCTGCCAAGGCCCTGGGGAGGGCAGCCCTGATGTTTGTCGGTAAAGTACACGGTAGCCTTGAATAAACTGGGATGGATTCTCCACCTAAGGAGAGAGAGAGAGAGAGAGAAAGAGAGAGAGAGAGAGAGAGAGAGAGAGAGAGGAGAGAGAGAGGAGAGAGAGAGAGAGAGGGATGAAGACATTGTACATCTGTGTGAAAACTGCTTTGGAGCAGTGGATCAGCGTTTAGTTTATGCCCTCGGTCTGTGTCAATGCACGCTTAGTTAATCATACAGTTTCATTAGCAGCAGCAGACAGGCAAGGTACCATATGAAGACAGTTAGAGGATATTTGCCAAAGCTGAACACCACCCCCGAGTCAGACACCTCCAGCACAGTCTAGACTCAAAATATTGGATCAAAAGAGTCAGATTTTTCTTCTTCTTTTTTTTCTTACAATTTTTTTTATCTATTTCGTTTTCATTGTTGCTAGTGGATTTCATGGGAAGAGTAAAATACATAACAGATATACAACTCCTACTATTGGCTTGTTCACAGGGACAGAAGCAAGAACAAAGCTTTTACAAGTGATATAAAGCAGCTGTTTATCATCAGGCCAGTCAAAATATATCAGGATACATCTCCCATCTTCTCTCTCTCTCTCCCCTTCTCTTTCATTAACAAAATGATTTGTGCATCTAAAAGCCTTATAAACAGAGGAAGTCGATCCATCCACATATTTGTTCCCGTATGTTACTTGAAACAGAATTTATGGTTGCGACTGTGAATCAAAATAAATTAGCCTCCACCGTGCTCACTTTCCTATTGTCTTAAAGGGTTGCTGCATCATTAATCAACACCTGCAGTAGATCTACTGCACACTTCCCCTGCCATTCAGAGTGGCAAGATCTTGCAAAATCATACCAATCTTTTCATTATCAAACATGACATTAATAATGCTGGGCACATGATTGATTGATTGAATGATTGATTGATGCAATGATTAAGTTGCTGAACCAGATTAACATTGTCGATTTACACCAATACCTAAAATATACAGATAAGTGTCTTATACAAATCAGTTTTGTTTTTTATATTCAGACAAAAATATTGCAATATCTCTTATTTCTTAAAACAGGAGGAATGACAAAGTCCCAGAAGTCTTATAGGAATCTCCCAGAAAAGCATACTTAGCTGTAATTAGTGAACACAGTCTGACAGGTAGCCTGTAGATTCTGAGTATATAGGCAAGGATTAGGGTTTTTGAATTTGATATGACGTCTGGAATGAGGAGAAAAAGTACTTGTCATCTCTGTTTTATCCCCTGACACTGAGTGAGCATCACGTTTAGTGAAATATAAAGTCCGACGCAGAAACTTTGTGCTGTCTATCAGAAAATGAATGCGTGTTTCTTCCACAAATGGAGCCAGGTCATCTCTGGACCCACTGGGATGGACCAAAAATACAGGTTTAACTTGTCACTGTGTCACTCTAATAGCAGCATCATAGTCAATAGTTGTACTGACAAGCATGTAATAGCAGACTGGTGCAAACCCAACCTTGGTGTGCCATTAACCTACAGCAGCTGGCAGCAGGGACACCTTGCCAACAGACAGGGATAACATTCCCCTGATAAAGGGCTGACTCCAAACAGACCACAGAAGTGACACATGTAGCACCTAATGGTGATGTATTTGTCCTCAACAGGAACATTACTCTTGATTCCTGCATCACCTCAACCCGTTCTAAACTAATGGAGCACCAGCTGTTCAGTCTATGAATGTTTAGCCGCTCCATAATGTTTAATGTGTGTGCGCCAGCTAATCCAAAACTAAATTAAAATTTAAAAATTCTCAAATAAGCTTAGACAAGATTGGTTTGGCTGCTGTGAATGTAACAGTAGCACAATTAATATAAACCATAAAAAATGTTTGAAATAGAACGACTACTCACGGTCCATGTGACCTGCACTGAAGTGGAGCTGAGGACCACGGGGTTGTGCATACTGACCACCACATCCCCCAGCTCCTTCTGCACACGACGGTGGTCCACCCCCTGCGCAGTGGGACTGATGTCTGGGAGAGAGGAAGAGGGGCACTTAAGAGTAAAGTAGCGATGCTCATCGTTTAGGTTCCGTTACAAAACATTTTTATTCCTGTACCTTGTGTCCGCACAGGCTCGGACATGGGGCTGGGATCCCCAAGCCCTTGAGCATTAACTGCCCTGATGATGAAAAGATAGACAGTATTGGGTCGTAGATCCTTCACTGTGTACTCAGTGGTCTTCACATGGTCTGCCACTGTCTGCCAGCTGTTACTCACTGACTGACTGTAAAAAAAAAAAGAAGAAATTTAATCAGCTAGGAAGAATCTTTTCATGACTGGAGAAGAAACTGTTTATTGGGGGCAACACTGGTGGCCTGTGCTCCTAGGGAGAATTATTTTCTCCTTAAGGTGAGTTTTCATTTTTACAAATAACTAGCTTTTAAATTTGACTATCAGAACATTTCTCATCCTAATTCATTGTAAGTGCAACTCGAATAGATAACATATCCAGAACATTCTGCTTGACATTGTCCTGACTTGCTTGAATGCTCACAGAAATACCCACATCTGTTACCGCAATGAAAGTTTGGGGTCACTAAATGTAGCTGGAGGCCATAGGTCACAGACATACCCAAAGGCCTCAATGACATAGGAGGACACCGGGGAGCCTGCCTCTGGCCCGGGTTCCCATGACAACGAGATACTGCTCTTGGTAACATCAGTGACCTCTGGCTTGGAGGGCGGCCCTGGGAGGGCCGTCGCATTGTGAGACATGAAGTCTACGAGGTCAGTGGAGTCTGAGAAAGGAAGAAATGTAGAGAGACAAAATAAATACCCTCAAAAGCAAATGTTGTGATTAAAAAAAAAGCATTGTGTTAATTTTTTTTTTGATTATTTGTATTGAAGCAGACCTCTGACATCCAAGAAGGCACTCCATGAGGTCTCTCCACTGGAGCTGGTGGCCACACACGTGTACAACCCAGAGTCAGACATCTATGTGAGACAGATTAAGTCACCATCATTAACATTCAAACACACTATGCCAACTTCAAAACTCAAGTGTGATCTTCACTATAACAGTTAACATGAACAGCTTACACTATTATCTGTATTCTTCGGGGCTTATTGCTTCAGCACATTCAACATGAGATAAAATAATGGATACTAAATTAAAATGTCACGCTTCAGCTTTAATTTGAGAAGGTTTAGGTTGACACTTAAAAGAACTGTGTGTGCAGTATTGCCCTTTAGCCCACACAGTGGTGGAACTGCAAGTGTCGAAAAGCAATTGGTTGCTAAATGTTTCTTGGTCAGCTGTGTATTGTTGATGAGGAGTAAGGACTTGCCAATTAGATAGAGGTGGAGTTATCTGTCAATATGAGGAATAATGAAGTGACCATGCAAGAGAGGAAGATAATAACGAGGCAAAAAAAACAAAAAAAACAACAATCTATCACAGACATATCAGAGGTAGTTGGGCATATTGTAAAAAGCTACAGTAGAAAACTAAAGCGGCAGTGACCTGCTAGACTGGAGAACACAGGTTTTTTGGGGGGGATGAGCAGAAAATCCTTTGCACAGTGGAGAAAAAGCCCTTTTGCACAACAAGCCAGTAATGCTCTGCAGGATGTAGCTGCACATGTTTCCTTGTTAATGATTAAGAGAAGACTTTATGGCCATAACCTCAGAGGATTCACCACAAGATGCAACACCCCTGTTAAGCCCTTCGAAAACAGAAAGGCCACACTCCGGTTCACAAGAAACAGCCTAAAAAACAAACAAACTGTAAGAAAGTTCCATGGAGTGATGCAACAAAAATCAACCTCTGTCAAAATGATGGAAAGTGCCAAGTGTTTGGAGAAAAGGCAGAGCTCATGACCTAAAGCCACCACCTCATCTGTCAAGCATGTCAAGCATGGTGCTGGCTCTGTTTTGGCTTGGACTAGTGTGGCTGTAACCGGCGCTGGCACGGTGGAAATTTATTGACGATTTGACAAGTTGACGGAAGCCGCAGAATTAATGCAGAGGTGTATGGGAGCAGTCTGTGCTCAGATTCAGCCAAAAACATCAAAACTCATTGCATCGCATTTCATCATTCAGCAGGACAACGATCCTAAACATGCGGTCGTGGCAGCCAGAGAGGTTTTCATGGAGAAGTAGGTGGAATATGTTTGACTAAAGACTTGAATAGCCTCGAGCGTCCTTGAGCTGAATTCCACTTGCTGAAGATCAAACTCAAAGCAGAGAGACCCCACAACAAGCATGAGCTGAAAGTGGGCGCAGTGACGGCCTGGAGGAGCATCATGAGGATAGATAGTCTGCTGATGTGCATGGGTCAAAGACCTCAGGCAGTCAATGGCTACAAAAGATTTTCCACAAAATACTAAATATGATTTTGTTTATTTTGATTTATCTTTAAAAAAGTTTTGAACCAATAAACTTGAGTTGCTATTTGTACTACACTAGTATAGCATTTCTGACTATCTGCAGAATCTGAAGAACTAAAGTATAACTGTTAAAACAAAGAGGTGATTCTGCTTCAGCGAATCTGGCCTATAAAGATTGTCTCTACTGAACCAAATAATACTACTAATACTCCTTTCAAGAGGCGGTCTATTACTGTGTTTGACTGAATCCAATAGCCTTTGTAACTCTGATCCCAGGTGGTTTCTACAAGCTCTTACGTCAGTCCGGGCTTTTGAAGAGGTTCACAGCTAGTAGTACAGTAAAAATGCATTAACCTCCACTGGCCTGCATTTGGCTTGAGAACAGCCCGAGAGTGGATGAGAGGAAATTCTAACACCAGCCAATGAAAAACAAAGAGCCCAGTAAGAGCTTACATTAATTTTCTTAATTGATTTCTTCCAATAATAGTCAGCCCACCCCACCCCATAACCGGAGCCATCAACATTATCATCATCAGTGCTGACGCAGGAAATAAGAGATATGACCATCTATTTCATATTGGCAGTGCCTCAGGAGTCACTCACAACTGTGCTATGTCTCTAGAGAGCGGGTGACAGAGAAAGAGAGAGCACTTTGACACTGTGACAGGACACTGTATATTGCAGTTCCTCCATTATATTACCCCCTTTAAACTCTGCTTACTGGTCCCTGTCCTTGAGTCCTTGACTCTAACTGCTGCCGCAGAGATTCAGACTAAATTGCAGCATTTAACGACTTATAAAAGTCAATACTCACTATTCATCTTTTAAAAGGCAACCTGACTGCACTTGTCCATTTGAATTACATTCAGCAGACATCAGTCACCAGACGAAAGGATTTTGCTTTCCTCGTCTGCATGCAATGGAAGGGCAAGATGTACAACAAAAAACTTGACCCCTGGACATGTGTGTTTGAATGTTTGTGTTTGTACATGTGCACTGAGTGTACAATAACAATAAATGTGGTTCCATCTTTACAGACAAGGCATCCACCTGTCTATTGACAGTGCGTTGAAAGGAGAGTAATCAAACACAGACATACAGTAGAATGAGGAGCCTTAAGTAGAAGTAAATGTACATGGCACTACATGTATAACTTGCATAATGTGAAATGGGTGAACAGTATGATTATTTACTGGTGTACATCTACAGGAGATTCAACTGATCTGATTTCCAGTTTGGTTTAAAAAGTTCTTTCAAATGTCATTTCATAATTCATATTTTGTTGCATTGGCTATAGCTTAACTCGAGATCAGTTAGTCAAATAATCATTCTGGTTTATTTCAGTATTGGATGGTGTAAATTTTCTACTAATATTACCAATGGGCACAATTGCTATTGGTAATAATGAGAGTGCACTCACCATCCACCGCTCCAGTTAAATGCCTAGATCTGAGAACACAGATGCTTGTTTAAAAATAAGATCTAATGAGAGTGTGAACATACATGTTTAAAACATGCGGGCTTGTTTGACACCTGGTTGTTTGTCTGACTGCAATGGTGTCATGTTCCCAGGTCCCAGCAAGAGTATGCTAACTATGATGATGTCATATTTGCTACAAAATAAGGCTAAAAACTGTGAAAATAAATCATAACAAGGCAGAATTATCTTTGAATGGTGGTTCACTGTGCCACCTAATGTTACGTGCATGATCCCTGCATGCTTCGTATATGCATCTCTCTGTGAACCCACCCTTGTATTCTGGATCTGAAGGCTTCCATGGTCAAGCAGAGAAAACCGCGGGTCCTTCCCGAGCAGACTGGCTCCATTCTTTCTCCAGGAGACCGTGGGCTCTGGCTCCCCAGATGCCTGACACCTGAGTAGGGTCACACCTCCTAATGCCTGTGTTTGGTTGGATGGACCCTGCCGGATGATGGGTGGTGGGCGGTCCTTCAGCGCTAAGGATAATAATCAAGGAACCGGTGTTATCATTTGAATACATTCTTAATAGTGTAATTTTGATGTCATGATCTTGGCAAAAAAAAAAAGATAACAAAAAGAAACAGAAAAAAACATGACCTTATCACAAGGTGTTAATTTGTGATTGCAGTAATTGCATTAGTGATTGCAGGCCCAATATGTTAGAGTTCAATCTGATGGATTTGTTGTGAGAGGAAGTGACTGTTTAGTGAGCCTTTTCCACAGCAGGGCAGTGCGCTCATGGCACTGCATCACACCTTTGAGCTTTAATTACTAGGTGAGGATTAACGACGCTTCACCCATGGTGCTAATTACCATACCTTCTTTATAACACCTCTCAACACATTCATGCCTGTCCTCTCTCACTACTCTGACTCAGGGCTGCACCTCCTCCCTCTTGGCATCTCTCACCCACCCAGACCCCCCCCCCCTCCACCTCCCATACACTAAACTAAACTCTGAATTAGCATGCCAACCAGGACAACAATACATCTCTTTTAAAGCTTTTTAAAGCATGTTATATCGCCCAGAAAACAGCCTCTGCACTCTGCAATAGTAATTTCTCGAGTGCTGAATCTCTCTCTAGGCCTTGTAACCAGCCCCCCGCTTTCAATTTCCTCACTGCTGCTCTCCACTGTTATCAGGTCTGTCTCCATTCGCACAAGTGTTTACAGCAGGTTCCTCCTGCCTTATCTTCCATCACACCTCCTTCAGCACAATGAGGAACACAGCAACACCGGCACAATGGGAGCAAAATCAGGTACAACTTGGTGAAGCAAAGAGTACAGTGAGGGGAGCCAAATGTGATCCTCTATTTTTATAGGAAGAGAATTGTTTGCATACATGTGGCGAAATAAACATTATTTGCTGCACATTATGTCGTTGAGAAGCATCTAATAATGGAACCTGACATATGACTGTTAGAAATGGCTTGCCATTTTTTTAATATAATGTACTGTAGGTCTCCACACTTATTATAGACAGTGTGGTATAGCATTTTCAGGAAAACATCTACTGCACAGCAAGCAATCATTCTCCCAACTGACAGGAGAGCAAACACCAACACTATATTGCTGTTCCTGATTTAGTGGAAGTCTGGTAAAAAATGCAATCATGCTCTCCAGCTTTAGTGACAAAGGCAATAATAAAATGTTGTTTTGGAGATTGTTTGTCACTTCTCATGACCTATAGCTACCCAGGCGGCCAAATAAACTGAACTGTTTTACAGATTTTCAGGTAAAAGGATCCAGCTACTAACTGCATGCATGCTACCGAGTGAATGGTTATTTTGTATTATTAGATTATTATTAGATTGTATTATTAATTAGATGAGTTAACATAGAAAGATCACCAATTCCTGCAAATACCACCGCACCATGGCTCTAAGCTAGAGTTGAGAGGTAACTGTCAGGGTTCTGGTTGGTACTCTTTGATCAAGCATCACAGCAGTAGCCACCATTAGCCTCCAGGTATCCTCAGTGTCTACAGGAATAGGTCAGACAGGTTCAAGCTCACCCAAAATCTATCTAGTATCAAAAACTCACCCCCTGTGGGCTTGAAATATGGCTTTGAAATATGTGCAGCTTGGAAAGCAGCGGCAGTGGTCATCTTGGATTCACTGCAGTTACAATGGGTTCTAACAGTGACCCAGTTTCACATCCACAGAAAATTGTCAGACCACTTCTGCGGTATCTCATCCGTCTGCGAGTATGCCCAGAAATCTCCAGCGACTTTCAGCAACACATGGCTGAATACAACGACTTTGTTTCAGTCCTCACACACAAGTTTTCTCAGCTCATGTGCTTGCTAGAGCATTTGGAGTGCACAACTCCTGGTTAGAACTGCATAAAGATTAATCTTTCATCTTCAAGTTCCTGTCAAGACATGTTTTAAACTGTGTAAAGAAAAATATTCTGCTGTGATTAACATTTTGTTTAACATGATTTCCTCCCCACATAAAAAGGGAAATAAATCAAAAGCTGGCACTGGAAGCACATCTTTGCTCACTTCATCAGTGAGAAATTCTGGATCAGGTCTTAAGCCCCGCTCAAGGAGCAGCTCGCATCAAGATGAGGAAACATCACAGAGAGTCAGCATCTTTCACTTGTTTATCTTATTTTTGTTTTTTTTTAGCTTGCAAGTAGCAGTAGTTGATACGGTGTGAGTGGTTCTCCTTATGCAAACTCCTTCTCTTTACTGCCAAGGGTTTGGAGTTATTTTAACACATCCCCCACCACCACAAGATGACAGGAGTGGTTTCTTAGGTTATATGGTTATATGAAATCCTGTCGGACTCAATCAGTTTTTATTGGACTCTCTGCAGGTGGAAATATATAGTCATGGTGTTGACTGCTATTTTTTCCTCTTGAAATATATTTAAAAACACATAATGTTGACGCTATCTGGGTTGAAACCTGACTTTTATCAGAGCCAGTCTTTCAGCTGATAAAGTGCCATTGCTTTAAGTCTAATTGGATGATTAATAAACTTGTTTGTCACACGCCCAATGGCAAGAGTGGAGCACATCAATATCTGCACCCTCCAAGGTTTTCTTCATGTCACCCCAATGTGAAGCGATGTTCAAGCATCCAAAACTCCACTACACAAATCCCTATTCATCTTTGTTTATAGCCATCAATCACAGGCATTCCCCCATCCCCTGTGCTCTACACCAAACATTTGGATATTGATCCGTCTCCTCTGAGTGACAGAACAGAAGTCATTTCCTCTCCAAAAAAACACTTCAACAGATGTTAATTTAATAATGTGTGGGAGAAAAAGCCAAGAAACAAATGGAAAGAAGTGCATAAACAGCTCCCAGCTGGCAGTGGCTCAGCACTTAATGCTGACATTAAAGCTTTGTCAAAAAAAAAGAAAAAGTGCAAAGTGTCTCTCCATCAAGGAGACAGCTTTATTCTATACAGTTTCAGTCTTTTCAGACCATTCACATTTGCCACAGTGAGGTGATAATAAAAAGGATGACTGTGGGTGACTGGCTTTTAGAACATACAGATGCATCTTCAGCTTTAAACGTGTGGGTAGATAAATAACCTGTGATATACTGGTATTGAATGTTTTATTAGGTCTGGATAATGCAACAAGCTTATGCCTGTGTGTTTTTTAGATGATTCTAAAACACAATATAAATAAACACAATATAAAAAAATGCACCAACATCAAATACAGAATTCCATTGACAGGGCTTTTAAAATATAATGCATGTTTTCGCTGACCCAGTTTGAACATTGCCCAAACAATGTGACTTCAAGCAGCTAAGTGAAAAATATGTTTTATGCTTCAAACATGTCTGAATGTTAAGTGAAAAACAGAAAGAGTGCTGCTCTAAAGAATCTCACAATATAACTTTTTAGTATCATCTACAAATCAAGTCTGCTGCAGACCAAAGTTTATACAAAAAGCTGTAGTGTTTGCCGTTTTTAGCTGTTTAGAGAAATCTGCCCAAATTATGAAAAAATGGCGTCATTCTGGCAAGATATGTACTGAGCCGTGCAATCATGCAATATTGTTTTGACTGTACACTATGTGTATTCACCACTGTGATGTACAATGTACCTAACAGGGTGTTACAATAGAATCTGAGTATAAAAAATGTTGGCACATAACTGATACCAAGTAATATTGATGATGTTATGACATCATCTAAAAAAGGTAGTTTTTTTATATTTTAATATCTCACATTATTGATTTTATATTTTTAAGTGTATTTGTCCAGCCTTACCGTCTGCTACTTCAAGCTGTGCCTTGGCCATGATGCTGCCTGCTACAGTGAGAGCCTGGCAGATATAATATCCTGCATCAGAGCGCTGCACAGATGAAATCGTCAACTCTCCGTTCAGGGACACAGACACTCGGCTTTCACCCTGTATCGGCTGGTTGGGAAACAGAAGATCCTACAGAGGGTAAAAGTGGAAAGTACTGTTGAGTGATTGAGTGGGATTGAATTTGGAATCTTGACTTCAGAGACCGGTTATTTTTATTTCATTTTTCATTTTTATTAACATGCATATTTCCCATATGAATGTGAGAATTTCATAGCTGCCCTCTCCAATGTGTTGTCAGGAATTATTTTACCGAATGAACTGTTGATTGCTATAACGATTATCTTGATGGGGGCAAACTGAGGTAATTGTATTTTATGTTACATCTTTGACCAATATAAATGACTTTGGAAAAAAAAAACACACCATTGTGTTCAAGACATGCCTTCAACACGCTTACATATTCTGACAATTATGTGCAATTCGGTTAGAAAAGTGGGTCAATGTCTCTTTCCTACTAAGCCTGAATGGCAGTTTACCCCCAGAGTGATAATCTGTGCTGTGATAACCTGCAGTCATGGTCATGAAATTGAGGCATCAGCGTTCTCTCTCATTTCTGCACCCCAAGCAGACAAGCTGATGGGCAGCAAAGGACATTAGCCTGCTTTCATTATGTCTAATGACTCTAATGCAGCACATGACATTGTTTCTTGCTAAGTGATTTGGCTGGTCAGACTGGCGTCGATTGATGATGAATGACCACTTCATCTATATGTGGGACAGAACTATATCCTGCGGTCCCCTGCTTTGATCCTTTTAGTCAGCTCCTTGGCCATTATTCTATTTTACATATTTTACGTTTGATGTGCCTGCTGAATTCACATCTGAGAAATGCTTTATATTTTTTGATTAATAACTCCTCGGCATGAACAAATCCTCATAGACATACACACATACACAAGTATATTTGCCTGAATCAGTATCCTCACCTGGCTGCCCTCCCGTTGCCAGAAGACAGTGGGCTGAGGTTTCCCCCTGGTCTCGCAGGGAAAGGTAGCTGTTCGTCCTTGAGCCACAATCTGGTCCCGGGGTCGCACCACAAACTGGGGCGCCTCTGAGGTTAAAGGTAAAATAAACAATAACACAATAACAACACATTGGCACAGAGCTCTAAGTGTGTATTATACTGTAGCAGGACTGCTTTTAAAAACACTCTGGACATGAAGGTCCAGCTGCAAGCTAAAAGATTCATGCATTAGGTTTTAGTCATTTGTTATAGAGCTATTTCTTGATTATGCCAGTCACACAAGCCATTCATTCAGCTGCCACAACATCAGAATGAATGATACTAGCTAATTAGCAGGGTGCCTTGATGTCCTCAATTCAAGTTTTTCCTCTAAGGCGTATCATCCATATTTGGACCCCCATTTGGAAACGAAAAAAAAAAAAAGTGAGGTGGTAAATCCACTGCTGCTACTAAAGACTGCCAGGGGAAGTCAGGGGTTGATCGATCGTAACAATGTAGATATGCATGTCCAATATTAGTTTGATGAATGTGTTCGTGGAATGCCACAACAGTACATGCATACTGTATGTGTGATCTTAAACAGAAAGAGAGTCAACGCATGCACAATGGGATCAGCTCTTACTTACCAACGGGGCGAGCTGGTGACACAACAATGGTGTGGGTGAGATTAACACACGACACAGAGAGAAGGAGAGCAGAGGAGTAGAATAGAGGGACAGAAAAAGAAAAGAATGAAAATCAGAAATGAATGAGATGGAGTTGGGTTTCCATCCATGAAGTTTCAAGGGGGAGGAGGGTAAATGCTCAAGTCACCAAAGGAGGTGAGTTCATGGGCCACAAGGAAATAGCACCTTGGCAATAGGGAGGAGGGAAACGATGCCAAAAGCCACGGAGCAGCTTGACTCATGTCATAAAAACAACACATTCACACAGATCTGTTTGTGTATCAAGTGCCTTACACCTGGCTGCCCATTATATGTCATGACTCATGTCACATGTCCTGTCTCAACACATCACAACAACACTAATATGTAACGTGATATATTTTGGTTAAGGCCAATTGCTTTCCTTTGGCTAAGTTCACACTGCTAAGCTGTCTTTATAAGACTCTGAAAACAATCTGCATCCAGACTGAGTGTCCTTACTAACGCACCTGAAACCACACATAGTATACTGTAAATCACCATTCATGTACACCGGGCATGTACTGTAAGCAGGAAGCAGATTCTGCAGTTAATTAGTTACTGCGAACAGCACAACAGATGCTAGCAAAGACAACAAGGTCAGTAACGCTTGCACTTTGTTGTCTGTATTTCATTCACTACTGGTAGTTGAGGCTGTTGTGACAAGAATCGGAGAGCGAACAGGGGTGTTTACATCATCGTTCCCATAGCTCTCCACTTTTGCCAATCCAGACTCCAACACGAGTCTGGAGTTTTCAAACTAAAATGGGGCCAGCAGCATTTCCAAAAGTCTAGGCATTTGAAAACTCTGGAGTAGTGGTGGTGTAAATGTAGAAAAAGTGATGTGTTTTAAAAATAAAAGGTAGTAGTGTGGACATAGCCTTTATCATTTATATATATATATATATTTTTTTTTTTAAATACTGTGTTAGCACTATACAATTCTTAGAATATTTTACACACATACAATAACAGCCCTGGCTATAACTCAAAATGTGCTTTGACTCCAACACAAATCTTCTGGGTTTTTTCCAACATATGAGATAGCTCATGCATGAACAATAGGAACAAGTATAAAAATTTCATTATAATAAAGACAGAATGAACAGTTAATGTCGTGAGATCTATGATGTACAGTATGCATGGTGATGTATGAAACATTTATTCATACTGTATGTTAAGAATGCGTTACTGGTTGGTTCCAAGTGTTACTTAAGTTACATGAAAATGTTTTATATGACGGTTATGATGAGAACATACAGAGCAGAAGGCAGAGCGGAACATTTATTTGATTTTTATAATATGAACCTTTGATATGAAATAGCTTCCTCCCATTGATATGGTGTAAATATGAAGTGAGTGGGCTGCAGGGAGAATAAGACCCCCAGGAGAGGTCATAACAGTTCACTTAAAGCTGGTTAGATTGTTCATATCTGGGGCCTAGCTGGAGATCTAGGGCAATCAACTACATCAGCCCGATATATATGAAAGAAAAGCTGAGGCCAGGCCCAGCCTTTCAGCAGGGGGGCAATAACACTCGTAAAGTGGGCAATAAAGGACTGATTGTCCTGCGGCCTGCTTTGGGAGATACAAAAAAATATCAGGGATGGGTTATGAGCTTTACCACAAGTGAATCCACGAGCAGTTACCCACCTCTGATAGTCAGGTAGGCAGAGGCCTCCACTTTACCCACACGGTTCTCCGCCAGACAGGTGAAGGTTCCCTGATCACTGACGGATGCTTTTTTAATCTTCAGGAGGAAGTCTTCTTTTTCATATCTGATGTCATACCTGGCAACAAAGAGGAAGTGGAGTGACATTAAGTCAGGCAAAATGATCAAAAACAATTATGTGTGGATTAAAATTCACATTTGATAAACGTTTTTCTTTTCAAATATATATTTATATATTTTGATCAAGGAAATGCCTATAATAAACACTGGAATTAAATCAAGGGTGTGTAAACTTGTGTGATGTGTTTTTTTTTCTGTGCTTTTATAAAGGTTGTGTCATTTTTGATAGAACGAAGACAGACTTTCTAAGGCAATTAAGACTCTCTGCTGCACACACTGTGCTACGGAGGCAGAAAAAGGGGAGCAATTATGCTGAGATGAAGGCATGGCAAAATGAAAGGTGCTTTCAGCTGGAACCCTGACTGTTCCACTATTTCAATATTTATAAAGACGAGCCACCCACTGTGGTGCGGGCTGTGCACTATGCAATGCTATATGTGCATGTGTGAATGTGTTTGAATGTGTGTTTGTGTGTGTGTGTATATAAGAGCAAGCAAAAGGAAGGGTAGACGGAGACAGGAGGGGAGGAGGGGAGGACAAACACTCTGAGAGTAAGGGAGTGGCACAGTCTGACAAACTGAATTTGATGAATGAGCCAAGCAGTAAGGAATGACTTATTCATAGAGATGTTCCATGCATCAGTGTGTATCCACCAGTGCAGCGTACTGTAATGCAGCAGTGGTGCAGTTATATTGAGAGGAACATCTCAGCTACCAGAGTTTAGATAAGTGCCTCAGAGGGGCTACAAACAGTATGAGCATAGGAGGAGCAAGGAGTCGGGCTCTCCCTCTCTGGGGTCCCTTTTGGTTTGAGAGATCCTGTGAAATTGTCTAGCCAGCCATACTGATCCAGAGATGGAAGACAAGTCAGGCAGAGAAATGGCACAAGGGGTGAGAAAAAGTCACATTTGAAATAGATGTTCCAAAGGGTGTGGGCAGAATATCGACGGGGGTTTGTGGGGTCTGTCCGGAGTCTGGTGCGGACTCCATTCACAGCACATCTCTGACCCAGATACAGTCTTCCCCAGGAGACTGACGGGTTTAGGAAAAGAATGAAAGAAGTGGAAAGAGGGAAGTGAGGCGAGGCAGGTCTGAAAAGTAGGACATGTTTCTGGAGTCAAGGGGCACTAAGGTAGGGGGCACCAGACAGACAGACAGACAGACAGACACAGACAGTTACTATAATCTACATCGCAATTTATCCTACAATGTTGACACATCTGAGAAGGAGCCGTACTCCATCCTTAGAGCAGTAATGGCTTGTCACAGGTGTTTGTTAAACTCGTGGTAGCATAAATAAATGTGTCTCTTTTTGAGGTGACATTTTTCAGCTTCGCTTTTCACAGCTGAAGACTAATGTGAGAGAGATGACTCACCAGCATCACAGCTTCTCTGTTCAGTTGACACACTTGATATATTTGGTTTACCTGATAGCAATTCAAGTTCCAAAGTAATTAAAACAATCTCCAAGAACTTCAATATATAATATGGTATATAATAAGTCTGGTTTATCATTCCATCGAGTTATGCATCTTGACTAGGTTTTTCACAGTTAGGTACCCAGGTTTATTTTTATTTTAACACATTAACCCACAGGAATATGTCATCTCCCTTGATGTGTGCCAAACAAAGAGGCCACTTAGGTTTTATAATAACGCTTTATTTCATTTTATTTTCATTTTTACATCATCTAAATCAAGTGTAAGAACATTTAATAATGATGGGGGAGTTAACATACTGTAAGTTATGCACTGACAATGAACATAGTTTGTCATTTTAATCTTTAGATTTCAAACATCACAAAGAAATTGCTATTCAAAACCTAAACAAAAGCATTGAATTAAAAGGTTTGAATTGATGGCCATTCATGCATAATGAGACATGCGGCATTTAAAAGTCTCACCTGCTGAGCCTTAACTATTAAGACTGTAAAAACCCACATGGTGGACTGATAATGATTTAAAACTAAGTGTTCTAATGGGGTTAGAAAGCAATTATCACATGTCTACGGTATGGGTACACGCAGCACTATAAACTGGCCTTAGAAATGACCACAGAACTGAATCATCACCCTGCCAACCAACTGGACCCTTCATCATCAAACATCACGCAGTTCCTGATCCCTGCAGGGCTGATGTATTGGAGTGCTTTATATTAAACATATCTCTGGATCCTTTAGTACCTTAGTGCCTCGCTGGCTCTCCCTGACCATTTATCCACTTTCGCTTTCACTGTATTAATATGCACAGATGGAGACAAACACATACACACAGATATAGGCACAGCACACATTCACACACATTCCTCACCTGCCACGGGGAATCTCCACATCCTCCTTCTTCCAGCGCACCGTAGGCGGGGGGTCACCATGGACCTGACACCTGAACTCCACGCTCTCATCAACTAAGACCACCTGGTTCACAGGCCGCTGCACAAAAACTGGTCTTTCTGGATGTGGGCAGTATACATAAGATGGGTGCTAAATATACTTTCAAATGTTGCACAGAGTGTGTTAGTGGGCAGTACTGTATGTAACTATGAAAAAGTCATGCTCTATTAGTTTCTGACACAGGCAAAGAGTTCATGTCTTCTTACCAAACACTGAGAACTGAGCTTTTTCACTCTCTCTCTCCCCGACCATGTTGACCGCCACACACACATAAATCCCTGCATCGCTCTTCTTGGTATTCGAGATGGTCAGCTTTCCTCCACGTACCTGACGGCATATGCATGTAATTAGAGCCAACCAGCTCAATTAGAAGGTCTTTACATTGTCGAAATGAATCACTTAGCATGTGATTGAGAGTAAGGGTCATGTCAAAGGCGCAGGAGTGGCCCCTAGGAGAGTAACCCACCGTGATCCTGTCATCCTTGAGGTTAAGAGACCCCAAGTCTTTCCTCCAGAATGTGGTGGGTTCTGGGTGCCCACGCGGAGGCTGACACTCGAGAGTGGCGGTCTCCCCGACTGCCACCACCACGTCCTGTGGGTTCTGTCTGAAGTCATCACGTAACACTATAAGAAAAAAAAGAGAGGGGAGAAGGGGCCGTTAGTCCTGTGTGCTACTTTTCTCATTCAGTTGATCAGATTTTTCTTTTAGTTTCAGCTCTATTATTTCAACCAGAAGGTTCCATGGCTGCACTGACGTGGGCTAACCATGACCGCTGCCACCTTTGTCTAATATAAGAGTCTGAAAGATAATTCTTGAAGTAGACTGCCTCACAGGACCCTCAGCAATCTATCCGTCTTCAATAATACAGTTTTCCCCCTGAGGGTATAGGTACAGGCTTTCCTTTGATCTCAGTAGATAAACGTTAGAGGGTGTAAAGCCAGGTAGGATTAACAGTACAAGGTGCAGGAGAAAGACACCGAGAAGACAAGCAAGAACATAAAAGCCGAGTAAAACTGCAGAAGCAACACAAATAGGGAGGTTGAGAACAATAAGTGAAAGATCTTCCATTAAAAATTCAAGCAACAATAAATCTGTAAAGCCCGACTACAGACTTCCTTCAGGCTATATCCAACAGTGTGAACATGCTGGATAAAACAAATATCCTGCTGATACTATACATCACTCCAAGACACACTGGTGGTATCGCACACAGTGCATGACTGGAGGGGATCATCCTCCGGGGAGCATGAATGAGATCATTGCAGCAAAGGGAATTCACCAAAACATTCAAATTCATCCATGCATCCATCCATTAGCTATACCACTCATCCTCTCAGGGTCACGGCAGGGGGTTGGGCTGTGAGCGGGGCTGGAGCCAAGTCTATCACAGAGCTGACATAAAGTGACAAAGAGCCGCCATTTGAATTCGTCCTCTGAGAAACTTGAACAGTCATAGAGATTTCTGCAGCAGCACTTAATAAATTCAATGCAATGTAAGACAGAAAGTACAGACACTGTATCAGTATGAGTTTCACGGTTAGAATACAAATTCTTGCTAATAGTAAAAAACGTATTTTATGGTGGTTATTTTCATGAGGGCCAGGGAAGATAAGTTGGTTTTGATGGCTGAAAACATCTCCATGCAAAGGAACGATCAGGACCAAAGACTATTTAATAAGCCTGAGCCATCATTGTCTTTCCTTCAAAACTCATAAAACGCTGTGGTCGACTCTACAGCATCAAAGGCTGCACTGCAGTCTCTGTGACTTCTGCAAATGCAAGGGCGATACAGGTCAATGTGTTGTGAAGTTTCCGGAGCTGTTTCTTCGACTAATAAAACATCAGCTTGGCTGAAAGCTTTGATGAAAAAAAATGCCAGTTCAATGGCGGGCCTGAACTTTGTAGAAGACACAGGATCAGACCTTGGTTTTGGTATGAGAAAACAGCAATGGCTAGTGTGGTATTGACTGAATCAGACAATCCTTTATGAAATGTTTATTAAATGACAAAGGAAGATGTGCAAGGCTTCATTCAGCATCAAGTGTAAATTTGTTTTCAAATATCTCATGAACAGTTGCAACACTCCTCGTTGGGCGTTATTGTGTCACTTTTGAAACTAAAAAACATACTGTATACTGAGAGTCCTCCATACTTGAAATGAGTCAATACTATAGAGATACAGGGGACGACAACCACTAATAAAAATAGCCCAGAATAAAGAAGCTGCTTGAAATGTACTGGGTGAAATATGCCACAATTACTTATTTTCATACCAAACATACACATTCTCAGGTCATTAGAATTTTATTTATAAGCGACTTTATATTCTGTTTTCTTCCACTGTTGGACAGATGCTTTAATTTCCCCATGGCAGGGCAGTCTGTACTGGTGTGTTCAAAGGAGTGAGAACATCAAGAATTTTCAAGCAATCCATGTAAAAGCCATACTCATGCATTTTGAACAGACATATGAGCTAGCTGCGGCTAAGTTAAAAGGTTATATCTTCAAAACTCCCTAATTCTGTCACAACTGTTATCCCAAATATCAATTCTAAAGCTGCTCTGCGCTGCGCTTCAAGTAGCTACAGGAGTGATTGTACTCTCAAGCCATCACTGGAATTATGTTTAAAAATAGAGACCGTGATTTGGATCCTGCGATGAGTTGTGTCCTCTTTGCATTAATAGCTTATGACGTGCTGTTTTTGTGGAAAAGCTTTACTCTAGGCAAGTTTTAAATAATAAAGTGGATTGTGTGACAACAGCCATGACTGTGAAAATAAAAGAAAAAGATGAAAAGAATCAATTAAGACTTTTTTTCTCCACGTGTGAATAAAAATTAGCTGCCGAGTGTCACTTTTGATCTCACGTTTCTCAAGAATGACTAATTAATGAAAATCTAGAGAGCTAATTTTATGATAATAATTCAGTCTTTCTGTAAATGTGTACATTAGTTAAAACAATATCTGTGTTCTTTTTTCATTCAACCTATTAATGTGTAACAGCTAATAAAAATAAGTACGTGGTACAATACTGAGGCTATGACAATAGTTTGTAAAACTGAATAGACAAAGAAAACTGAAAAACACCAGCTTGGTGCTCAGTTTGCTTTTCATTCTCATTACAGCCATAAGCTGTTCTGCTGATGTACTGTAGCAGGAATTCCAAGTCCCAGAGGACACCTAGTGAAAAAGAAAATCAGGAAGGAGCCAAAGGCCCTTTGGCCCAGCTGTCAATCACATCCAGTCTGTGCCGGAGTAAATGAGTCTCAGTTGCAGACACTACTTTGGCACAGACATATGCCTGGCTGGCTGTCACATGGTACTATACGCTTAGTGACCCGTCCCAGCGAAGCCAACACTCAACTCATCCAGTAACACAACTACCTTCCTGTTTCTGTGTTGTCACATTAAAGATACTCCCCTAACATCAAAGCCCGTCTCAGGAGACTGTGAAACCCAGCCACACAGGAAAATCAGGAGTAAGTGGATAATTCAAGCCATGAAGTGAAAAACCCAATTATAGGAAAAGTAAAGAAGAGAAAAACACTGTCTCGTTTAACGCTGCTGATGGTGAAAACAGAACGGGAAAGTTTACGTACCATCGCTGTGCGGGTAACTGCTTTCTAAAAACACAAAAATAACTACATGGCATTTACAACAGAGTGATCGAGATGTCAACCATTATTAAAACTACATCAGTTAAATGTCAGAAAATTCTTGTCACATGTTTTGTGATTTTCAATTTTTGACAAATTTCCAATTTGCTCACTATCCCAAAATTAAATGCATGGGGATGTTTCTTTATGATTTATGGTGTACATAATAAATTGTGTCTGATTGAATGGGAAGTGAAGAACTCAACATCGTATATACAATCAGTTGGTAATAGGATTCTGAAAATTTAAAAGGCTAAAGGGGGTGAGCTCTTTGCACAAATACATGAATACTGTTGGTAGTGTGGCTGTGATTTATTCAGCCTTGACAGTATATGACAGTTATCCCACACCCCCAACTCCCTTCTCACCGTGAGGGCTTTGCAGGTTTCTGTAGGTGGTGTTTATGAGGGAATGCAGGACACTGGGTGGGGGTGGTGTTGTTCTAATCTATTGGTCTCAAATGTGGAGCCCCCGTGGTGGCAGCACCCATGTGTAGTCTGCTGTCATATGTGTAATTATTTCAGATGGCGGTGCCGCTACCACTGCCTAATGTTGTCTGATTGAGTACTGCTCAATTATTCAAACAAGCCATTCAGAGGACTCACTTGTTCACCAGTTTCATTTAACAAATCAGAGGCAGAATGATTTGTAAATGGGCTTCATTTCATGACACAATGGGTGGTAAAATATGTGACAAGGTGGAAGTATCTGAATACAAATAACTATTCAGGGACTCATTATAAGATTAACAGGAGAAGGGGGAGTTGTGTGGTTGTTGTAAATTTTGATATATTCTATCTTAGCATCCTGATTTCTTGAGACCCTCTTCAGCCGCAGCAGCAATGTACAACCAAGTTTCATTTCACAATTGCACATCTTGAAGATCCCACTCAAGGTCCTGATGCATGTTGCTCATCTAACAAACTAAATATCATCTCCATTTTGTTTTGGAGTAGCTTGTTTATCCCTATTCAGTCTGTGATTTTTATTGGTCACTGTATCTAGGATCTTACAATTAATGTGTTGTGAATTCCATTTGCATTCACTCACTACAGTGTCTGTCTGTAGCATGTAAGTCAGTGTGGTTGAGTGTCAGTAGTATAAAGTAACTGTGATTCGTGATGCGTTTGTGTTGTAGTCGTCACAGCTCAGCTGAGGGATGGTGATGTTGGGTAGTATGCTAATGTGCTTAATGTATCAGCTTAATGCTAGGATGTTAAAATCAGTTGTTAACCTACTGGACGTTAACAGATAATGGCTTGCTAGCATGACATTGCTGTAAATGGCTTGAATTATTTGCTCAAAGTCTCTCTATTATTCATTAATCTAATTATTTAATTCTCTGGTGACCTCAGGTGGAAAATTTAGGCTGCATTTGTATAATGAAAGATTCTATTGCACTAAATATCATTGAAGGAGCTACATATCAACTTCACGGTCTACGGTATTTCTCTAATGTTAGTGGCTAGTCCAGACTGTAATTCTCTCTCCAATGGATCAATGGATGTGATTATCATTTATTCTATGGAATATCTCAACATGCATGATGGAATGGCACAACATATGGTCATTCATGGTTTTGGACCTGTATGCATGTTTATTCATGCATCTGTAAAAGAACCAGAAGAGACAGCGAGATACTAAATCAGAAGCAAATTAGGAGTTGCACTTTCTAATCATTGTTGACCTATTAATTTAGCACTAATTGAGTTGGTTCAGGGCATTAATCAATTGAAAACGACATTAATTCACTTCATAATGCAAAATGGTAAATAAATAAGGTGTGACAGACAGATGGTGATGGGGTGACCAAATTACAACCTCATTAACTCATGCAGCATTTTGTTTATTTTGTGGAGATCCGCTTGTTTGCATGTGTGTATGACCGTGCAAGCTGGCTGGTGGTCCTGCAGGGAAATACGCTGCATAACCTCACACCTTTCAGCCCCACCCAGAAGAAAGGGGAAGCACTGCAGAGGCGAAAAAGAAACAGAATTGTTTATGAGTAGAGCTGAAAGATGAAGACACTAGCACCTCGCCAGTCGTTGGGTGTAACAGATGGCTGTATCTCCATTCGAGAATCACAGATGCAGCGATGAAGTGATGTGCTGCATGCAGACAAAGCTGCCAAACTAAGGTTTACATTGCAATCGGATAGGTTTTTTTCATAGGAGTAGCAAGTCTTGTTCTATGTATACTTTAGGTCTACTGTCAGAAACTGTGATCCTAGTACAACCGTAACAGTATTGTGAAGTTCTCATGATCCAGCGTCAAAAAATGCATTACAGCAGCTACAGTAAGTGATTTCTTATGACAGTGGTCTGCTAAATTGCGGTTTGGAGTTTGCTGAAGATTCTTTTTGAACACGCAGGCCTGTAGGGGTGTGTCACATTCACGACGGCAGTCACAGATGTCCCATATCTGTCACATGTATAAAATGCACACTGACACGTTCGCGCAAACACAAACCCACACACATGCATAAATAAGCAAAAACAAACAAACAAACAAAAAAAAACAGCTGTCCACTTCGTATATCACTAACTTTGCTGATGACCACAACGTGATCGTCCCTATCCAACAGACAGAAACAGACACAGAGACAGAAATGCCGACACACAATCAGGGGGAGGGGAAATCTGGCGGAGAGGGCTATTTGCATTGGGGATTTTTTTTGAATAAATAAACAACTTAACATGTCTCTGCCCTAAAAAAGTCATCAGCAATCAGTCAAGACTACAATCTGCGGGGAGATGAAGAGCGTTTACACAATGTCCCCTGAGGCCACAAGCTCTGCACAGATGTACTGTATATTACCTATTATAATTCTGCCTTCTTGACAGCAGGACACAAAAAAAGAGTTCATTTAAGGCACTTTCACAGAAGAAATGTACCAAATGGGAAATATATTTCAAGTATTTATTTAGGGTATCATCTCCAGACAATTAATGAATGAAAAAAGGACACAAAGTGAAAACCAGTGTTGGTTTGGAATGAGGAATAAATTGAATCTTTACAGTGATCTCTAAGTCTTATAATGCTATACTGTATAACTTATTGGTTGCATGTGTTTCTGTCCAATGTAAGAGCAAAAATGTGGTTAAAAAAAGGCTAACTTTTCGCTATGGTTTCATCAGGGATGGGTACAGCACAGGGACCAAATATGACCCAAGTTCATTTCCATTTTTGAAACTCGACAAAATCTAATCTCAAAGGCAGTGTGAGATCTGAAGGGCCACGGTAACTGAACTCAGCAGTCTCCAAATTTGTAAAAGCAGGCAGCTAGAAAAACCTAGCACGGCTTTGCTTTGCTTTTTTGGCATCATTAGTGTCGAGTCCAATTAGCGTCAATATGAAGGTTGGAAATAGATGCACGGTGAAATGTGAAGACGCCTGTGGCAACACAAAATTTAGCTGACTTTTAGACGCAATTTAGTTTCTATAAGCTGGGAGGACAAGTATAGCTGCAGTAACAGACAGCATTTCAGGGTGAACGCGATCTCTGCTGCTATCCCAACATAGACATGTGTGCTACTTCTTATTTATTTATTTATTTTTTGTGCAAATTTTGTAGCACGCAAACCCGCAAGGCCCATGCTACCCATATCTTTACCCATAACCTCTGTTTCCACCACATATTTGAATGTGAATTCACACTTTGGGGTAGACTCATATTTGTTATGCATTCTTTGGCCTTTTGCGTCAGGAGACAAGTCAACCACCATGAAGGGTTAACAATAAAAATGCCCCACCATTGTCATGTTTAATTAACCTCCATTCCCTTGTCATGTAATGTAAATTGAAGTTGTGGATGGTATAGGAGGAGGGTTTCACCCCTCCCCCTGCTCTCCACGTCTCCCTCTCTCACTTGCCATGCCTCTAGTTACTGTAACAGCATTCCCTCGGACCATTTCCACATCTATAATTAATTACTCCTGTCTCCATGCATTTCTTCACAGGAACACATTCCTCTATCTCTCTGACTAGCCTACGTAAATCTTCTTCTGCTGCCTGCTCCTCAGCCTATCTCATCTACGTACACCTGTAAATCCCAAATGCATGTGTGTGTGTCATTATGCAAACATTTGTACATGACCTTAACTCATGATTGTGCTCCAGCTCTTCCTGGAGGAAAATGAGGAGTAATGCAAAAAAAAAAAAATGGAAGAAAGCAAGATATAGAAAAGCACATTTTTTTCTCAATACCATAGATATCATAGACCCTTACAGCAATATTGTGGAGATGTACAACATGAGCTGGAAAATGAGTCAGGGATCAGAATCTAGCCTTTTATACGCCTTGTTTCACTAAAGCAGTGGTCACCCAGGGAGAGAGAGCTTTCTAACATGCACTCGTCTTCTCTAACTGAAATTATGCATGCTGCTGTGTTTCAGTCATCATCATCATCATCGTCGTCGTCATCACAGCATTGAACATTTAGCTATAAAAAAAACAAAACCTCCTACATGTGGCCTCTTAGGATACACAGTGCAATACGTATTGTTTTTTCCACCCTTCCTTATAATTATATCAACCACTTTTGCTTCAGTGCTGATGTATGGGAATTGTTGCTGCATATAGACTTGAGCATGCTATATTATATTTCTCCATTACTTGTGGATTCTAATGGAAGAAAGTGATGCTAGAGGAAGCAGTGATTGCCTGGTCTGTCTGTGCATCTGCACCATCCAGCATGATCAAACACATCTCATGATGGCCACCAGAGATAGTGGTGCTAAGCAGTGTTTACCACAACATCCTGGTTATATCTTTCTTTGCATGGGTACATACAGATGGGCCACAATATGCGCATGTTTGGATAGTATATAGATATGTATGAATGCATCTGAATAAACGCTTGGAGCTATACAGCAGAGCACTGCTCTCTACCACGACTGCTGGCATTCGGCACAAAAGAAAACTAATTAATATGGTAATGTCACGCCATCACATTAACTGATAATATATGGCATGCTTTGTTGCTTTGATTACACTGATTTGACCTTTGCTCTTTAAATAAATGAATGAACTGACATGATCAAATATGAGTGTAGTACACAAGGTTCATCTGACCTGCAGGTGATGCCACATATAACCACACACACCTATCGACTATTAGGACTGACACTGGGATCAAGGAAGGTGGCATGACACACAAACAATGGAGGGGTTAAAGTTGTGTGAGGGTTTAAATTATTTTAATGAAAAATATGGAAAATCTAAAGAATAAACATGTATATGATTTTCTATGTCTGCACACCCCCCTAAAAGTTCAGAGTAACAGCAATTGATCATAGCAAATTAATTGCACAGAGAATAACATTACCATTATTCATACATAGCATCTATTTACTGTAAATATTTCAAAACCAACTGAGTCAATAGGCTGCATAAGAAACACATCTCCAGGTGCAGTTATGCTAACAAATGACTGAGGAGAGAAAGGATGGACATCTGCTGCATCTGAAACAAAATGCATCATTTGAATAAAACTCCACAAAATAAGGTGTAATTAGCCTACACTCGTTATGCCACTGTGTTCATTTTCATTTTTTTTTTATTCTTAGTTTTGCAGTTTCGAGGGAGCCGGCACCAGCTGAGTATGGATAATGGTGTTTTTTGTGCTCTAATATTAATACCTCAGGTTACAGATTTCAATATATGAAATGCACAACATCTGTCACCTCAGTCTTAACATTAATATGCACACGCACGTATCCAGGGCAACCCCCCTCCTCTTACTGAAACGCCCACCCACATGCTTGCATTTGTTTATTAGCTGCCAATAATTTTGACCGACATACGGGCTGAATCCAAAGCGAGCCCATGTTGACACAGACACTGATTTGAAAAATCTTTGAGTTACACACTTGCATAACTAGTATGCATGTGTGGACAGGCCCAACTCAGGCATTTAAAAGCCATTAAATCACCCTCCACCAGAGTGGAGATGCAGGTATATCTCTCAGTACCCCCGAGCCCCTCCCATCTCCACCCCAGCCCCCAACACCGCTGCTCCACTGAGCAGCTTAGATGCTTATTCACCCCCAAATCTCTGTTAATCACATCCATGCACCTCCCCTGGTGAGCCCAAGGCCACCCAGCACAGATCCTGTATGTACTGTACAGAAACTGGGATGGAGCAGCTGTTGGTGGCTGTTGCTGACCTGGTGCTCTGATCGCACCTTCCCACAGTCTCTTTCTTCTGCTTCCATCACATAAAGCGTCTACGCAGATTAAAATGCGCCATCCATCAGAAGAAAGACTGTGGTGCCACTTCAGAAAATGGCATCAATTTTTTATATTAGACATTTCCATAGAGAGATGGGTATGGAAACCCAGTCTAATCTTCCAGTGATCGCCCATCATGGGGTGATCAGTCTCCGCCGAGAGAGCACGTAGTTCCCTGTGTGAACACACACATGCATATTCATGCACCTGCTGGAGAAGGTACACACTGACACACACAGAGGGAGGTACTGTACGTGTGCAAACACAATCACACATAACATCTCTTTCTCTCCCACACACACAGATAAGATAAAACTGCTCAATCCATCAACATGTTTATGCTGCAGCAATTCATATCTTAAGTTACTCATCTCTCTCTTTGTCCACTGTCAGTCTCACTCTTTATTTTTTTTTACCCGCATTTATCATATATTTGAAACAAAGAGCTGCCTTCTTCCAGCCTTTCAAACTGCTTGGTTCATCCACCTACATCTGTAAAATCCCAACTGTAATTCTCCACCGTAAAAATCTCTCCTGTCTAACCGTACCTCTCCTTGAAGATAAAAATAAATGCAGAGCTTTTTAGGATGAACCTAAAGCCATGGTCCAGTAACAAATCGAATTTCAACAGTTTCAAGGAATAATTCAAATGTAGCTGTTCGTTATTTGAGCAGCGTGTGTGGTGCACTGGTTGACAAAATAACTGTAAATACTGACATGGCTAATCTCAGCACAGCTGTTAGTATTAGGTCCTTTAATCCTGGTCCAGATCGGTGATGTGCTCACACTGGCTTGGGGACAGATGAGCAACAGCCACCAGGCTGCCAAGTGGGCTAAAGGCATCAGACTGGCCTGACGCTTCCTTTCAGACATGATAAGCTGTGAATCTGTGGGTCCTGGAGAGCAGCCTCCAACAGCACGGTCTTTGTGTTGCATCACACGGCCCTTTGACTGAATATGACTGACACCGCTGCAATCCCACAGCACAACAAATCTCTGAAATGTATTTTGTACTTTTTCCCCTTTTATCACAAAAAAATTGCAATGGCTGAGAAAAACACCAATGCAGAGGCTATGCACAGGATAGATACTGTATTTTTTATTTTCAAGCACTGCGATATACGTAAAGTTTGCAATCCTGCTACACCGTAAACTCTAACAGTTTCTTTTCCTCGTTTTTGCAATATTGTGGTGAAATCTATCAAGTTGTTTGAACGAGACAGTGCACCTGTGTCTAAATATGACTAAAGAAAACAACAAACAAAACTGAGCTTTTGCTATTGTATGAGCAAACATTTGTTCTGATTCATTAGCTGCTGTTCTCGCTCTCTTTAAAATCCGTTTAAGACTGACAGCTACGAGTGACATGCACCAGTACAGTTGGCTCAGATGTTCTCCACATACAGACGGATAAGACCCATTTGATTTTCTAGTCCCATGTCTTATCTGATTTTATCAAAATCAAATTGTATTTGTTGACGCTTTCATAACCTGTCAATCAGACCTGTAACTGACAAGCTATCACTCAACACAGAGAGTTCCCCTCTGATGAAATACAGTCCACAACACAGATGTTTTGTTTTTTTTCCCCTCCTCTTCTGTGGGCAGTGTAATAAGGCCTTAAATCATGGTAAAAATGACTGCTGAGAGAGGCTGACTCTGCAGTATGAAGTGCTGCACTTCTCTGCTGCTGACATACTGGAGCCAGTCTGCATTGACTTTACTGTCTGATCTGCATACAACGCCATGAGCCAAACCAAATTGTCTGAGGTCAGATGAACAAGAAGAGAGGGAGAGACAAGACAACATCTGTGTCACGTATCAGGAAGGAGTAAGGAGAAAGGTCAGGAGTGTAAGACAGCCAATAAATGACTGACAGATGCAAGCATGGGCATGGATGCCAAACCATATTCTCTAGGTACGAGGCATAAGGAAACTGACAATCCTGTCTTAATCTTCCGGATAAGGAAAATCAACCAACACCCCCACAGCATACAAAGAGACAGTGCAAGAAAAATATACCCAGTTGGCTTCCACAGCTTGTTTTCTTTCAATTCACTTTCGAAACCCATAGATTATTCATCACACTCAAAATCGTGGCTTTCAAAAACTGGGAGGAGGTGGTTCTACTGAAATTTAAATGCATTTTAGATTTCTGAAAAAGGATGACACTGGATAACCCAAAGCTGAGCTCAGACAAATCGGTTTGTGTGTACGAGTGCCAAAATGCCTACACGATTTCAAACATTTATTTCACTGACTTTTACAAAGCATGAAGTTCTAAACAGACCAAAACAAATAGACAAGTTTTCCTTTCAGAGCTAATTATCAAATCTTCTAATCTTTTTCGAAGCTCCCATGCTTTGAAGGCAGACTGACAGGGACCAGACTGTGACTTCATGTGATTTATTTTTTTTTTGTCTTTTCATAACAATGAGTTGGTTGGCGGTGTTTTTCAAAGAGAAGTACAAAGACTGGGAGGGCAAAAGAGTTGAGAGACAGGAAAAAAAGAGGAGGAAAGAGAGAAGGAAGGGGTCAATTAATAAAAGATAACTTTTTTACAGTTAATAAAGCTGCATTAAGCCAGTGCTCCCTACACTACAAAGACTACACTTATGATTGTTAAGTTGCTCCAATTACTGGCTGGTGGAAGCATTTGAGGAAAGCACCATTAACCCCGGCATCCGAAGAAACAGAAAACAGCCGGGTGTTTTCTCTCAGGGAATGTAATTGATGAGACACTGTGGAACAACACACCCACTGGAGCATCCAGTCCCACAGCAAATTATTACTTGGCTTACAGTATGTGTGGAGTCTACCTGGATGTTGCTTTCATAATATTTGGTTCCTGAATATAGCCTAATATTCTGTTAGAGGGTACTCTGAATGAGAGATGTTGAATAAATAGAATGGTGTTAATGGCAAAAAAAAAAAACCTCATTATTCAAAATAAAACTTTTTTTTTCTTCAAATATATGAATTGTGGAACGGTGCTTATGAGAGTAATAATTACCATTTTTGGAGTGAAGATTAACATGTGTCAATGTATGTGCATTTCAGAATTTCACTTCTTCCTGGCAGCAGTGATGTGAGTAAACACAGCTGCATTCAAAGCATGTTCAGTAGATAGTCTAATCCACACAGCAGCAGAGGAATCATCCTTCAGACGGAGTCTCAGTCTTGAGCCCACACACACACATCACTGCTGCTCCCTTCCAACTGCTCTGAATCCAAGGCTGCACATAAATAAGCTATTTCCTCTTCCTCCTTTTCTTCTCCAACGTGCGTGTGTATATTGAAATTTACGTCAAAGCCATGTGTGAAAAGTTTCCCTTGCTGAAAAGAAGAGGAGTAACAGGGCAGAGCGAACACTAAGTGGCAAACACGGAGCAGGTCACCGAGAAGCTCCTGGACTCGAATTGAGTTTGCATGTTCTCTGTGTTGGTCTCCTCTGGGTCCTCTGGTTTCCCACTGCAGACCAATGACACGGAGGTTAGGTGAATTGGAAACTCTAAATTGCCTGTAGGTGTGAATGTGTTTGTCAGTCCATATGTGTGTGTTACCCCAGAGAAAGACTTGCACCTCGTTCAGAGTAAATCCTGCTGGTGCTGATAGAGACTCCATCCTCTCACTCTGACCAGTATGAAATTTAGGTAGTAACAGAAAAATAACTCATTACATTACTGGACTACACATGCCTTTAGAGATGGGATTGTCAGTCCAACACTTAGGACCTGAAATATATTAACATACATTAGATGGATTTTGAACACACTCCACATCCCCCACAGGACGACGCCTTCTGATTTTGCTGCTAATCCTGTCACTGTCAATCTATGGCACCTTGGATTCCCATGGAGTGTTTGATAAAATTTTTATGATCCTTGAAGGATGAATCATTGAGAGTTTCATGAACCTTTGACTTTCCCACCATTTCAATTATTGTAACCATGGAAACACAAAGTCCCCTGACCTTATAGTTTTTAACCAAAACCACAGTCTTCTCTACAGCCTAACCAGGTAGTATCCTGTGCCAAAGCCTAACTGCATGTTTACTCGCCTGTTGATATGGTCAAGGTGAAAAATGTTAGAACACAAACAGGCTAAACACCCGCTCAACATCAACAATATTATCACTGCTAGCATATTAGCATTCAGCTCAAACCACCGTTGTTTCCAAAAACAGCTTCATAGTTTTTTTTTTTTTTTTTTTTTTTTTTTTTAAAGGCAAATTTTATTGACAATTCAGGTATTATATTTAGTAAAACATACAAAACAAATAACAATACAATGCCAGAGGGTCGCAGTATTCAAAATAGTATACAAAACATTGCAATTAATCCAATAAAATATTATATAAAATGCATAGCTCAGTGGTTTTAATAGCTTTTTTGTTTGATGAATATTGAATAGTTGTTAAATATTGTTTGAGTTCCTTCTCAAAAATTAAAAACAATGGATTGTGATTAGCGAATTTGGATTTGTGTATGTGGTATTTTGCAAGTAGAACAAGCAGGTTGATGATGTAATAATGATCTTTGTTATTCGCAGGATAAGAGTGGAACCCAAACAGCACATTCACATATGTAAGAGACACACCAGACAAGATATTCTGAGAAATAAAAGTACAGATATCTTGCCAGAAAGCAGATGAAAAGGGGCAGGACCAGAACAGATGATAAAGATCTTCTTCACATTGTTTGCAGAATGAACAGTCCACATCAATGTCTTTTTTGTATCTACGTAAAAATAGTTTGCAGGGATAAAATCTATGGATCATTTTAAAAGAAACTTCTTTAATCTTATTTATAATCAGAAATTTAGAGGGAAGGCACCATATTTTTTTCCAGTTCAAGTCTGGAGTAAAGTTATTCCAGTGAGAAATTACATTTGGAACAGAGATTAAGTCCTTTTGAAATAAGGCACGTATATTACAGTTGTTATTACTTTTCTTAGAAGAGAAACAGATCTGACCAACAGTAGTGACAGCAGGGTCCAACTCCAAAAAGGACAGTTCAGATGTAATGGAGCTTCTAAGTAGCATAATAACACCAGCCGGAATAGCGTCAAAAACAACAGCATATTCCTTTGGAGAAAATGGAATACTGTACTTGTTGAGAAAATCAGAGTAAGACAATAAGAAACCATTAGAGTTGAGAAGCTGCTTGACTAAATAGATACCATGGTCAAACCAGTTTTCAAAAAATAAAGTTTTACGTTTGTATAATATATCTCTATTGTTCCAGATGTAGTATCTGTGAGGTGAGAAATTGTGCTTGTAAATTAAGGCCCAAGAAAGAAGCATCTGTTTATGGAAATTAGATAGCTTCATAGTGCTGCTAGCAGGGCTGTCCTGTTGTTGTCACACCGCTCCTTGTTAAATATGCTCTTTTGATGACTCAGATAACAGCCACAGACCACAACACACAAATTCTAACACTAAAGACAAAAAGTAGTTTAAACTAAATTAATATTACTGTCTGAAAGAGCCAGTTTACACAGATTGTCTATGAGTGAAAAATGCCTGTGAAGTATAGTCGATATACGGTAGTCTACTGTATATAATGTTTATCATGTACTGAATGTGTGCAGCCACTTTAAATTGTATCACATCTGTCATAATGTAACTAGGATTAAAAAAGGTTACTGGCAGCTGCCGATAAATTACATTACATCACATGATTTAATTGATAAGGAGTCAATATGATAAGTGAGTCCTTTTAAAAAAAGAACAGCGCACGTGGACATATAGGAATTTTTTATCAGCAAAAGTCAGGTGAAAACTATTCATGGATATGCTGCGGTGCAGGCAGATAGATTACCGTGGAGCTTAAAGGTCTCCAATATCTGGAATCACATCTCTGCCCCCATTGGCTTAATGGACTGAGTCCTATGGGAGCCTTCACTCCTGTGTCACTCTGCAGCACCACTGCTGGCACAACAAATTTTAAAAATATTACAGTCTAAAGGTGAGTGGACTCCACGTTCCCTTTCAAAAAGGCTATGATTTATCCTGTAAGTGCAAGAATCCTCTTTCAGAGCATACTTAAGAGCTTGAGGAATCTCATCCACCTCGTCAGCCATTTGGTGTAGGTATTAAACTACACCCCCCTCTACTTATGATCTCTGTGCATGGGAGATAGGGGCAAAACATAATCAGCTCAGATAACCAGGCTGTCACAGAAGTGTAGGCTTCCGTATCTATCATTTTTGAGTTACTTTTTTTTTTTTTAAAGGCACACTTTTCAGTAGGAATTTTTCACTTAGCTCATTTGTCTTCAGCCTATGGAGGCTGTCACAATTATTACCGAGCAAACAGGATTTCTTTGTTTCCTTATCATTTAATTGATCAGCAGAACGATCTGTAATAATGAATTGTTTCTAAGCAAATTCATAAATTACAGAGCGCAGCATGAAGTAACAACTTCATTAGCTGGGGCTTGAGGTTTTATCAGGATAAACGTTCATTATAGTGTAGGCTTACATTCGCATTCTATCTGCAGACCAATCAAAATGAGAGCAATATTTCACAAAAATTAACATATTTCATTGCAAGCAAATACAGCTGGATATATATTCTGTCCTAGACCGTGTGTACTCTTACTTCTTCGTTTGAGGGGTATGTATGAATTAATAATAAGCCCAGTGATCCCCCTGCTACTAAATAGGTTAGAGGAAAGAATATATTATTATGTATGAGCAAAGATGGGGGTTGTGAAATAGTTATAGAGAATAAAAAAATAAAAAAACTAAATGAAAAAAAAAACAATGGAGAATAGCAATATTACAGGGGATATGATGTAGGGAGTGTTTATTCTGGATGAGTAGCTGTATAGTTCCAGCCTTGGTGGGTGTGCTGTTGAGCACTGCATGGCTGAGTTGAGCTGCAGTGCAACTTGCTGTGGCTCACTATTGAAACCCTCACCCACAGAGAGTTCCCCAACTGTCACATGCCACTGAACCACAGTAAACAACACACACACGCGCGCACGCACACACTGCAGAGCCATTTTCATTAACAGAACCACTGGCACACTCAGCCCAGCTGGTCTCTGAGTCGACACTGGAACTGCACATCTGGTGTCAATGCTCTGTTAGAGGGAGGCCATCTGGTTGGATGGAAGAAGGGGGGAGACAGGGATGGAGACGGGGAGTCAAAAGAGTAGAGATTGGGGAGTCAACGCAAACGGGACTCTCATCGATATCGAACCGTTGTGTATGCACATAAAAAACTAGATCTGTTTTGTGGGACGTGCTGTATCCTCTGCGTGCATTAGTCCTCTTCTGAGTAAGAGGATTAGATGTCAATGTCAGGTTTGCTCTCTGAGCATTTGGAGCTAATGGCAATGAACAGATAGCATGTTTAATGGCTCCAACTCTAACAGCAAAACACGCATCTTCTCAACATGAATAACATTCCCTCTGCATTGTCCTCTGGCTTCCACCGTGAAGTTAATATTACATAACATTAATAATTCTAACATGTCTCCATGTGACTTTGCAGTACATTTTAACATCCCTGTTCTTCTTGCTGTAACGTTTTATGTTATTCAGTGTTGCAGTGCCTACCAGTCTGTTTGCATTAGAACACTGGCTGTTGAAGGCATGCCCGTATAGAAGCCATGCAACGCTCCAATTAACTCCGTTGAGCTGCATCACTGGAAACTATATATATGCAGAGCTGCGCAGCGCTTGATTGTACATGGCGTTCGACTGTGTTGCAGATATGCTCAATCTAAAGTGGCAAACATGAAGCCAATGTGTGGAAGCAAGAAAAAGCCATGACAGAATAATTCCAGTCACCTACTGATGCAGCGGCACAGGCTCAGAACAAGGCCCTGCAGTAAGCAGAGAGAGGACAGGTGCATAAACTGCCTCTACCCCATTCCGTTATTAATACATCACGATGTCCTCTTTCTAATTTGTGCTGACCACTGTTTCACCCCGACACTAATAGAGTCACGTGAAGCACACTTAGGTCCCACATTTGTGTCAATATGAGGCAAAAGTTCGGAAAATGACCACAGGAATGCTTGGACACACCCGCAGTAATGCACTCATACTGGAAGTTAAGGTGCATGTACGCTTACAAATGTCTGCAAACATACCCGCACACACACACACACACACACACACACAGAGAAGTGCCTCCTGCTGCCAGTGGCCGACTGAATCATGCTCTTATTAAACCTTGATCGGAATTCAAGCTAGGGCATTATCCACTTAGAGTTATTAATGCTGCAGCTCTCTAGGGAGGACAGAGCAGGCAGCGAGGGAGGGATACATACCACACATGTGGATGCTGGCATTAAATCTCTACGACTGTAGGAAGGACTGTTTACATTACATGCATGGATGATCAATGACATGAAAATTGGTGCTCCTGTTGGGTGAGGAATTGGACAAATTCACATCCACTGTACAAACAGATACAAAAAGGCACCAGGCATAGAGTAATCCTTTAACAGACACATTATTATCAAACCAATCACGAAAGCGGCGAACACTCAGATATGATAACCCCGCACTAGATGCTTGATGAGACATAACAAAATTGCTCCCAAAATCCTAGCCTCGAGGGAGACAAAGAAATAAGAGATTCTCATTTTACTTTCCCAATAAAACCTCTGCGTCTGTTAATTAGAAATCCAAAGACATTCCATCTTTTGGCAAAGTTAATTAAAATGTGCACCCTTAACCACTAGTATGAAGAGGAATGTGGAAAGAAACATGAGAGTACAAGAAGACGGAATGAGAAGGAAAGGAAAGGGAATTAATGGACAGTTCACGTTGCGTGTGCATTAATGGCAGACAGGAAGGCAATTAGAGGAAGTTAAGTGGTTGGCTGATTGAAGGTCTGTAAGTTCTGAGAAAGAAAGAGGAGTGGCATTTAAAAAGAGATTTATTCAATATTCCTATATTATGCTATGGTACCAAACTGTGATGAATTTGCATTGCGTCCAGACACATGAGCTAAGAGCTGTGTCTAATACAGACATCAAAATATGACAAAACATAGGGAAAATACTGGAGCCTATCTTATTGATTATATTGTGACAAATCTTATTCTCAGTTTTTGTGTTTAACATCAGATCTGAAAGTGTAAGTTGATTGATGAACCTGAATCTGGTTGTTGACGATTCACCTTCCTAGTTTTTATGTGTTATAGCTAACTGGGATACAACAGATTGTAATGAAGATGTCAACTTGGATGTGTTTTTCATTATTAGCGGACATTTTATACGACAAATAATTAATCTCTTGGCTGAAAAATAATTAACAGTCATGGAAAATAATAATTAATTGCAACCCCATCCGACGCAAATGAGCATAGCAATGTCACCTTGTAAACTAAATTCAACAACACCAGTATTGGCCATTGAAGGAGATTTAAAGCACACATAAAGACTTTATTAGAGCTCTTGCTATGTTTAGTTTTTTTCACTATAAATGCTATATTTTCATTCACACAATCAGATAATCAGCTGCTCTTTTTAGTTTTGCTTTAGATTTGTGGTTTTAATTAAACGGTCCATTGCCTTTAACTTGTGCTGTTGTCTGTGAGGGGTTTCGTTTGCAACAAAGGGCAAACGGGAAGGACTGCAAACCAAATTACATTGTTGCCACCTACACAGATGGCTTTTAATTAGAAAGGTCTAAAGTGTGTTTTTGTTGTTTTTAGGGGGAAAATCATTTTCAATGTAATGTTGTCCTTGTCATACCAGTCACAAGAGGACTGTGTTCAAGCCGTCAGCCAATGGATAGGGACAGAACCATCTTCTACTCTTAGCAGCTACATGTTTCAGTCAGTGTCTTCCTCTCATTTACACACACATGTTGTGTTTTTGTTTATTCATAGGAGGCATTGCACATTAATCACTGCTGACTTTCTAAGATATGATCTGATGTGTTCCCATCCGGTGCCACTAACTTTAAGCTCTTAGCAGTTTGTCATCCTTCCTAATCCTTAATAGTCCTTCCAAGAGTTACAGCACCTGTATGTACATCCGCCAAGCCGCATGAATTTTCCTCCCAGGGATGGTAATGATACCAGCAAGGTCTGACTGCCTGGACAACACAGTGATACAGCACAAGGGGAGTGGTGGCTGTTGAACGGGAGCCAGACCAGCTAGACAGGGGGAGGGGAGCGCATACAGGGAAGGGGAAGCGACAACTGTGGCTGAATCTGGCTTTGATGAGGAGGCATGAGAGGAGGGAAGGCTCAGTCTTCGACGGAAGCAGGTGTGTGAGGAGGTGATAAGAACGCCGTGGCAGGCACTATACACAAGTAACACACACACACACACACGCAAACAAATAAACATGCACATACACACACATACCACTTACTGAAACTGTTCATTCAAGTTTAACACTAAATTTAAATGGCATCCCTTCAAATAACTGAGCTTGCACCGGTGCAATCCCTGACTTTCTGTTTCCGTGCATCACAGAAGACAGGCCGAGAATTACAGTATAAGAAAAGAAAAAAATGTAGGAGCTGAATAAAGATGATGAGAAAGGGAAAAATGAGGAAAAAGGTTGATTCAAGAAGCTAATATTGTGGCGAATACTTATTTTCTGGGAAGGGAGAGGTTGTGTAATACAGTGTGTGTGTGTTAACTGTAAGTGTTTCGCCTTGCACAAATATATCACACGCATATACATTAATGTGCAGGAGTTAAAGCGTCCCTCGGGAGTGCTTTGTGGCAATGTGTGGTGCGCAACAGTGAAAAGTAATTTATGGATAAGATATTTGTTTGGCTGGCTTATTTCAGAATCCATTAAGATTAATTAAGTGTTGCTAAATGTGGTGCTATAGAGTTCAGATTTTGCAGATGCATTCTAATCATTAGCACCGTTTTTTTTTTTCAGCCTGCTTAACAGCTGCTATTAGCCTGAGTGAAGCCAGACCAGAGTGTTCTAATGGCTGGAGAACAGCAAGTATGACGACTGGGCTGGCGAATGGTGAATTAGTAATTGAGAAACGTCTAGCGTTAATGTATAAACCATGGTGTGTGAATGTAAATCTGAACCCCCACATACATCAGCATGGTTCACACCTGTCCATGCTTGTTAATCAAAGGCAAGGAGAGTAAGTGAGACAGAAAGGAGGCAATTAGACACTCCGTCATCAAATGTTTGGTTTGTCTGGCAGGAAGACTGCATTAAAGAGCGAAGGAGGCACAGCCAGGCACACTCAGCCTACTTCATATCCACTGTTGTTTCAGATAGACTTTGCACAAGCAATTAGCTCCAATCAGGGATTAATTGAGCTAACACAGAAGGAGAGGGATGGTTTTGGAATTGTTCTGCTTTAGCATTTGTTCTAACTCAAATTAAAACATCATTTCATTGATTGCCTGACTGTTCACTATTTGTGCATTTGTCACCACAGGCGTGGATGTATGTGAGAGTATGTTTGCTTATGCGGTCGCAAGTGCATATACGATTTCAATCCAATTCATCATGCGAACATCTGCAGTTCGATGGAGACTGGCGAAGCTCGCTCGACTGATCAGGGCTCAGCGTAACATCACAGAAAGCTTCACGACAAGCGAACAGAGGAAGAGACCTTGAGTCGAGATTGTTCTGGCAACTGCTGTTTGCAAGGTCAAGAATTGGACAGTCACGTTTGCAGCTCTACACACAGCAGTTTGTCTCGTTTTTTTTTTTTGCTGCACTGCATCAGAAAAAAAAATGTTCCGTTTTGGTTACTGTTGGCAACTTGAGTGTCATTAAATCAGATTTCATAATGAGCAAACGAGCTGTGGCTGATGACGTGAGGCTGTTTTGATGTGCCAATCGAATCTGAGAAACACAGAAGCTGCTAGACTGAAATAACCAAGCCTGAAAAATTATTAGTAAAATCAGGTCACACCAAATGACATAAATGATCTTAATAACCCACTTCTCTGCATATAATAGAAGATAACGACTTCAAGCGCAATCCACGCCAAAGTTAAACTAAATATGTCAAGTGAAAAGTGCTATTTTAGTTCCTTGTCCTATTGAGCCTGAGCAAAATTATAAATGAACCCAATTGAACAGGAGAGCTGAATATTTATTTTCTTTTCTTTTTGTGGCGGCGTGACACAGGGAACTCAACTTAGCACAGTCATAAAAAATCAAATATTGTAAATACTTGATGAAAACATGAATTAATTCTATAAAATATGCAAAACAGACTAGAAAATTGTCCATATTTGATGCTGAAGAAGATTCTTTGTAGATGACTGCACAAGGATGGACTGCAACTCAGCCATGGTAAGAGCTGGTGATCGGAGGCAGTGCAAGCTAAGCTGTCTGGGAAAGAAAACTGACTTTTTACCTCTGCACCCACACAAACATGAACCCAGAATTTCAGATTTTGAAAAATGAGTACAGGCTTCGGTCTGCAACACTGAGTCTATTTTTTTCCTTCTTACACTATAGTCACATCAATTCCCCTGTGAACCACAATCAACTCTAGATTTAGTTTTCTTTTCAGCAACACAAACATAAATTCAAAAGCAGAGAAATGTTGCTATCTTCATCTTCACCCCCCATTTTTTTTATTGTTCTCCCATTTCTTTGCTTTACCTATTGTTGTATTGACAGGTTACTGGAAACACCACATGAATCGGCACAAACAATGCTTTTTGGCTCAGCAAATCACATGAATGGACTCATTTTGTTAATCTTCTCTTCCATTTTCCACTCAACAAGTGGCACACCTCAAAATAAAAATTAATTATGCTAAAAGCCCCAAAACACTATCTGTGTTCCTTCCACATAATAGACCAGCGCGGAAAAAAAAAAAAAATTGCTTCCACACATGGATGGATTATTCTTTATTTCAATCTGTTTTAAAAAGCCTTAGTACTTAAACATATGACTCTGAAGTCAGTTAATCAAGTTTGAGCGGACACTCTCAAAGTTTAATAAGTATGATTGCTAATGCTTCAACTGCTTTTTTTCATTACACTAGATCAAGCAAGGAGATGCTTCATTTCAAATCAACAGAACAGGCGGGTCAAGTGTTAATACTGTAATTGTCTCGCAGTTGAATGAGAACCGGTTTCATATTCAAAACACTACCATATTTTTCTCCTATGTAATTGTCCTTGAGTAAGCCCTTGCTCGTAAGAATTAGCTCTCAGAATGTCTAAAAAGAACTTCATAATTTCATTTATTCATTCATCCTTGTTTCATTACAATTCATCAAGCTTTGAGTCCCACAATACAAACCACAGAACATCATAAAAGTGGTGTATCGAGTAAGAGACATTGTTACGATTATTGTCAAAAACATTGCAGAAACGAGGCAGGAAGTAGCTCTGCAGATCCAAACACATTTAAATAAGAAACACAATTCTTGGCCCATTATCTAGAATGGCAAGGTAGAACTCCTCGTGAAATACTGCACCAATCATGTTCCCTAGGAATGGTGTTGGGATTGTTTTCCCAATTGCATTGTATGTGCTGACAACATAATTGCTGGCGAGATTGCATTCAGAAAAGGGGCGTCAAGACATACCAGTATTAATGACTGTGTTATTTTATGACGGATGTATTCATGTTGTTGTTTTTTGACGAGAAGTAGGATATTACCATGATGGCAGATATTAGAACATGTGGATCTTTTGTTGTCGACTCATCTGGCTGCCTTTTTATTGGCCCTTAACTGTAATTGTTCTTTTTTTTGCACTTTTGTGCAATTACAGTTACAGACTCACTTTCTCTGCCTCCTTACACTCATGTCGCCAAATTCATTCATTGCAATATCATTATCATGAATTTGTTGTAATGAACAACAAAAAAACACACACACACACACACACACACACACACACACACACACACACACACACACACAGCAAGTGCTATCAGAATCTAAACACACTGTAACTGCAAAAATGTGAAGCAATCATCAGATATTTTGGTTCTAAACCAACGCGCTGTCTGTGAACATCTTACTCATTTTCTCAGTATCAACATATTTGCAGATTTACCAAGTATGCTAATTACCAACATGTCCACAACAAACATAATCTGGCCTAAATCAAATTTCCAATAAAATGTATTTTCTGTTGCAAACATAATTTCTAGGAGACAGGGTTGGCTGCAAAGAGTAGAATTGATGTTACAACACACTATCTTGAATGATTGGAAACAAAATTACATCATCCAAGAAGAGGTCAATTTGAAAATCACACAAGGAAATTGTTGTTCTCAAGCTTTCAATATTTTCTGTTTATTTTACATAATATTACAAGTAACTTTAGTTTGCCAAATCACGGGAATACATGAACTCTGCAATACACTGGCTCATGTGCTGTAGATACTGTGAAGTGAACTGTCAGGCTGCTATTGGACATTTAATTTTTGCTTCAGTGATGAGTCCTTTATTCACCAGTTGTTACGCTGTAATCTGCTTAAGTGCAACCAAAACCCTGAAACCTTATCTCCAGCTGTGATTTGATACTCGGAATGCGAATGTGCAGTCTATTGTGGTGGCCAGGAGCTGTAGAAATGCTGCTATGCGAAAACTCTGCTTTCAGAGCATATTTCTAAGCACACTTGAATGAGGTTAGGAGAATAATTTGGATTTATAAGTTAAGTTTGGACAGAGCTGGGCAACCGCTTTCATAAACAGTTGAATACCCCGCGGTACATATTCCGGGAGAATTATTTACAACAGCTTTGGCAGTTACAGTGAGTGACAGAGACAAAAAAAACTGACTGTCACCCCTTTGTCATTGGTATTTGTATAAGATCCAGATCACAGTCATAGCCTGCAGCAAGGCTGAGAGAGCACTGCTGACCATAAATTACTTCACTGGGGCGTCTGTGGCTCAGGAGGTAGAGCGGGTTGTCCACTAATTAGACAGTCGGTGGTTTGATCCCTGACTCCTCCAGGCCGCATTTCGAAGTGTCCACGGGCAAGATACTGAACCTCACGTTGGCCCTGGTGAGTGTGTGTGTGGATGTGATGTATGGATGTGTGAGTATTGTAAAGCACTTTGGCTTTGAGTAAGACTAGAAAAGCACCGTCGGCTATTGAAGTGACTGTTCGCCAATAGTGAGCGGATGTAGGAAGGCAACATAACCCAACAAACTGATTGTTTCAGGGGCCTCACAAACCCCCTGTGACAGCTGCTTCCCCTCCAACATCCATCATGGGAAATGATGATGGTGTATGTTTGTCTCTAATTCATATGCATTTTTTTTGCACACTCTGACAGAAAGCTGTCAGCTGTGGGGCTGGACTGATTTTCCACTGGCATCCATGGAGAAAATCCTGGTTGGATTCGGAGCCGCCTGGCTTTTCTGATGTGTAAGAGTGCTGGAGACAGGCCTAGCAGGTTTAAGCAGATTAATTAGGGTGTAGCAAAGACTGTGAAGAAATCTCTCTTCCAAAGATGCTATATCCACTGACACAGTTTTGCATACCGGCAAGTCCCTGAAATGTGCACACTACCACCCGCATCCCACTCTTAACTCTGTCATAGACACGCACAAACATACTGCACGCACACACACAGTGGAGACATTGCTGGAGGGCCAAAAGTCTGCCATGGCCCTCACTCATCCTCTCTCTCCAGGGTTAGTCCAATAATCGCACCCCCCCTCCTCTCTCTCCCTGAATGTGTTTATCCTCCCTGCCTCCCTCTCACTCTGTTTTTGCTTGGAAACACATTTCCCCTTGTTAGCGAACTTGCAAGGAAAATGCTATGCTATTAGGGATGATTTTCACTTCCTGCCTCCTCGTCGGAACATGGTGTTCATGTAAGCAGGGCTGCCCAGAAGGAGCACAAAAAAAAGACATAAGAACAAACAACCCTGGGATTAGTAGATGAGAAAGTGTTGCTGGTGGTTCACAGGGTGCTGCTTTAAAGAGATGGAAAGTGAAAATGAACCCATCCAAACTCAAACTTGAACTTGTTTATTCCCTCTATACTTTTGCGAACACCCATTATGTCCCATCTTATTTCATTGCACTGATTGATATTGAAGAAAAGACAAGGGCAGAAAATAGAAGCACCCCCCCCCCCTCCTCCTCCCTCACATTCCTCCTGCCCCTCCCTGAATCCTCATCACCATCATCATTTTCATCATTACATGAAATATGACCGAGAGCAGAATCCCACAATGCCGTGCAAATGTCGACGTGAGTTAGCATCAAGAAGACACAAGAGATATGCATGCATCATCTGGCCAGGAGAACATCACTTGTGGTGAGACAGCCAGAGGCCCTAAGGAGGAGAAGTGGAGAGGAGGGTGGTGGGGGTAGAGGGGGGTGAAGAAGAGAGAATGAAAGAGAGAAGTGGAGGGTGCAGAACAACAGAGGGGAATTGAGAGGAAAGTAAAAAAGAATGCGGTACAATAGGAAGAGGGGGGGGGGGCTGAAATGAGTGGGATATTCACTATAGCACAGGCGGGAAATAAAACAGAGAGGCAATCAGAGAAAATGGAGGCATAATAACCCAGTGCTGCTTAATCTCCACAGATTCAAGCATAATGCATAATCTCTACAGGTTCAACAATACACCATGTGCCCTAATTCTGAGCCAATTACAAAGTGTGTGCCGTTTGGATGGTTTGCATGTGTCCGTGGATATGGATTTGACTGGGAGGAACTTCAATGTGGGAGAGAATTTGGGAGAGGATTTGTAAGAGGGGGGTTGGGGATGAGAGAGGAGAACGGGGATGGGCATCGGTTTGGTTGTGGGTGGGGGTGTCTTCAGAGGTGACAGCTGGGGACCCAATGCATGCAGCATCCCTTCCCCTTTGCCTTCTATATACTCTAATGCCCTTCACTGACCAGATTAAGGCCCAAATGACAAATGCACAAAGGCTGGAAACATCTGTTCTGGAACACACTGTCCATCCCTCCCCATGCTGAGCTCTGTTGGTCACTCCTCAGTTCCAGTCCCCATGCGGACAACATCTGCAGCAATGGACTAGTGCACATTAACTACTGGAGCATGAGACTAAGCTAAGCCACTAACCATGAGAGCATCGTCCTTTACACAGCAATATGAACGCTGTATAAAAACGGCTTGCCGGTGTTGCCATGCACATTATCAAATACTGTATATGTTCTTTGTGTACTTTAAACCAAAATGTGTGTTTTGTCTTTGTTTAAAATCTAATGTGTGATAACCACTGAATCATAGTTGCCATGACTTTCCTCATTTTTAATGGCCAAATGAGATGATGCATATGAATTTGGTGTCAGTATTTCTGTTGTCGTGTGCCATCTTCCCCTCCCTGGCACTCAGCCTGGAGAATAAAGGCTTGGAAAAGGTAGAGAGAAGAAATAGCAGAGCATTGCGGCTCTTTTGATCTAGCAAAATGCTGCTATTGTCCAACACCCACTTAGGTTGGTTGTGTCTGCTTCACATTTACACCCAATTCAGCCTACAATAATTCTTTCCCCTACAATGTAGAGTGGCAGGACTGTCTCTTGTGTGACTAAAACACATTGGTGTGAATGGAAAAGATCCTCTTAGAAAGAGTCTTTGAAAAAAAAGGAAAGAAAAACTTGGGGGACAAATGCAATTACACGGCATGCCATCTTTCATTGTGAACTAGTGTAAAGTGTCTTAAAGTATGAAGCTAAGCCATCACACACCCTGTGGCTCATGACATGTGTTTCCTATCACTTTTAATTCAGATAAAGGATTTTTACAGCTGCAGTGAAGGACTTATGAGTCCCCACACCACACAGTAAATGGATCATAGGAGCAGTGTGCAAAAATGAGATGAGGTGGGAGAGGCTCAGGAGGATTCATAAAAACAACCTAGAGACTCAGCGCGCTTGTAGATTCTGCAAAATGTGAAAAGCTACGGCATCATAGATCCGGTCTGTGGGTTGAGAAAATGAAGGACATCAAGTGCTGTGATGTTTTGATGGTTGGAGATGACGGGGGCATTCAAAATAACTTAATGAGCAGAATGTAAAGTGAGAAAAACAAGTGTTGAAAGATAATAGGAGCTCAAGGCCGGAAAAACTAAAGCACATTGAGATTCTGATTACAAAGGCATGCAGTGCAGGGCTGGTTAGCAGCTGTCTGATTATCAGATAACCCCCTGGTGCACTGTCTCTGACTCTGCCATTCAGTCCACCCTTCTGCCCCCCGCCACAACACCAACAGTATCTGTTGCTTGCTTTACACAAACAGACACTTGTCAGATGGGACAGAGTCATATTTGCTGCCTTGTTCCAATTACAGCCCGTACAGCAGTGGAAAAATGAATTGACACACATTTGGAGTGCAGGCATAAAAGCCACTGACAGTGCTCACTCTTTCTTGTGTAGAGCTTTTATTTATGATTTGACCTCACCCAGGTAAAAAGTGCATGAGGAAATAGGTAGAGTGTGTGTTGGGGGTCGGATAAAAGACAAGATACCACATTCTGTGGATTTCATGAATTAATCAAACTTCCGGATATTCCCTTTTCCTTTTTACTCGCCAAGATGCCTGCTGGGGAAGTCTGATGTCATTTTATTGTTGCCTTATTGCCCCGGCACTCTCCGCTTCTTGTGAATCAGAGGATGCAGTGGATGGGCTTGTTGACGATTCGCGGGTAAAATGATGTGATGGAGGTGAATGAATGGGCAAGGGGACGTCTGGAATGTAACATTTAGCAGTTATAACAGGGCTTTGGCCTAGATTGGGTGGAATGCTGGGTAGGCCACATGAATAATAAACCAACTACAGAGGCCCTCTGGCTGGCTGGTGATGTTCTTCACTCTCATCACCCCAGCCTGACTGGAGACCACTGAAGGGAGCGGATAAGCTTACTCAAATTAGTGGTATTACACCAGGAAAAGACAGATAGTTTTACACAATGACTTGCTTCCAGTCCTGTTTAATATACCAGAAGAGAATGAAGATAATAAATTCTAATACTACTGCTTGTGCTTGGGTGTTTCTGTGTGAAGCATTATCATTTTGCTCAAGACTTGGTTCTGTCACACACGAGTAAAGGCATTCATGCCCCACACACAGACGCACGGGCGGAGGTATGAGCACATGGGCATGCTCGGAGTCTGTCTAAACATTACTAATGTGATTTTACTTTGTTTCATCATAATCCCTTCTGGACATCCCAGTGTTGACAGCTGACTTTATGGAACGGCTCTAAAACATGGCTCTGTGTGTGGCGTCCTGAAATCACAAGGCAACACCCAGCTGCAGCTTCCATAGATGACAGCAGCAATAAGTTACAGCTATATCAGTAATAGTGTGAAGGCCTCATTCAAGGTCTACTAATGCAGTAGCTTAAGCCAGTGCCAACTCATCCAAAAGGAGATGTATGGCCATATTTCAAATTCAAATGTAGAAACATGACTGCATTAAATTATAGCCAATAATGTACTGTGTACGGCATTGTGATATATAACCTTGAAAGGTAGACAGCGGCGCGTAATGAATCATTTTGTGATCCGTCATATTGAAAATGGATTGTGCTGCATGGTCTAAATCCCAGTCCAAACATACGAAACAAAATGATCAAATAGTCAAATGTATGTTTAGTACAGGTGAATGTGACAGAGAGTAATATATATTATTTCTCTTTCTGTATATAAACTATACACATCGGCTCTATATTACCAAAAAGTCTTATCTCGGACTAGAGCAACTTGTGCATTAAAACTTGAGGCTACTTTTACAGATTGGAAAAAAAAATCAGTCAGATAGGGACAGAGTAGATGGGAGCTGCATCCTTCCACAGTGCTTTTTTTTTTTTTTTTTGCTGGAGGATTTTCAATCTGTGGGCAGGAAACCTCAGGCAGACAGACATATTTGGTTTATTCATAACAGATATCCTCAGTCACAGGCTATGACAGGAGCAGCTTGACCCAATATGACCTTTACCTGAGTTTTGCCTAAAACTTCCAAACACAACCACTGTTATACTGAGAGATGGCACTGACTGACAATGGGCGACTGTAGATAGAGCGCATGCTCCCCCAAAACTGCTATACTCTAATAAACACTTCTTGGTTTATTTTATACATTTTACTGTTTATTGTCATTACAGGAAAAAATAAATCATACAGTAAATATCTTGTTTTTTCTTTGACAAAATTTGCATTTCCTCATTATGGAGCAGGATATGCGCTCTGCTGAGTTGGTATGTTGGTATTCAAATTAAAACTCAATATGCATATCAAATGAAAAAGAGGTATGCAATAATTCATACAAATATTAGTGCTAAGTACTGACTTAAATTAAATATAAATTTCAAGTTGAAGTTGCTGATTGTCAGCATCACCACCCACTTTTAATTGATGTTAGATACCATTTGGGGAAATGGCAAAACCAGCTGAAAACATTTATCAGGGTATAATATGTTTCATTCGGCTGACTGAAACAGCTCAAAACCTTTGTGGAAAATGCAGATCAATCTTGGACTAAATCTATTAAAATGGCACAAATTGATTGTAAAATGTAACATGTTGAACCATATCTTGAATTTACACACGTGTACAGTACAGCTGCTCCTTAAAAGAATTAGAAAGCTAAAACAAGCTTCAACACAGCAAATCCAGTTTGCATGCTTCTTCACACCAGGCATATGTTTCTTCCAACCAACTGTAAGAAAGTGCACCAGAGCTCTTAAAGGTGTTTGCATGGTCCAATTAACAACAGATGCTAGCCCTTAGCTAACTTACCGAACATCATAATGCACAGACCTCCAAGGAGTGAGCATGGTCCAGTTAGCACCAGATGCTAGCCCCTTATCACACTGTCTTCAGCCAAAAATTATGCATAAATTAGTTCCACTTCTCTGCCCTGGCCACCTCTACATTTGCACTGTTGAGTATGAGGCCACATGAGGCCACCTTAAACGTAGAAAAATAAATCTCCAATATGGTATAAAACTAAGACTAAGACCAGATTGCAAATAATAGAGAAATGTGGAGCCATTGGAAAGGATGGCCATTTCATCGGCCATATTACAGTCAAATATGCCATTATAATAAACTACTGCACTGGATAGTAATTGCTGTCATTGAGATTCAACCACTGAGGTAAGAACACAATCAAGTGCGCATTAAAGCAGGATTAAGGCTATTGTGAAAACAACATTCAAGCCTGTAAAAATTAAAACCACAGTCTGATAAATGTAAGTTCTCTCTCAAATCGTGAATTCTCCATCAACAAACCCAATTAAGTCTAATAAAATGAAATAGGATTAAAAACATTCTAGGCATTCATGTGACTCTAAACAAGAGCTCAGGGGTTTGCCTTTTCAAGTGGACTGTAGTAAAGACCGGTGCTTGTTACTGACCACCTGGAGAAACTGAAATCTGCTTTTAGAAAAAGGCACAATATACTGAAAAGTCAATTTAACAGTTTTGGTCAATTTTTATGTTTGTGTTGTGTTTTGATTGCCTTCATTTAGCTGCTGCAAATAGTTGTGAAGCTCACATGCACACAAGTAATTGATAGCTGATTATGTGCTACCTAGCAACAGCAAGATGCCCCCCTCTCCCCACTACAAAGACTGCCTCGGTGTGGCTGGGATAACAGATATGAATGGGGGGGGCATAGCTTTTTCAAGTGTAATCTTTGCCTTAGGCTTTTAAAGAAGTACAGTCTTGTTACACAGATACAGTTTTTTGACAGATTTAAACACCTTGGTTGTGGCTTCAAGAATAAAAATAATTTCAATACACTTCTCCATTTTTATACATAATATTTTTCAATTACTGGTGGTGCTTCTCTGTACATTTGTCCCCTCATGTGTCCCACTGTCAGTATTATTATTGCAACATCTCTAAAATTTCACTGATTTGGTTCAAGGGGCCTTCACAGTGTTAGCTCTTTCATGCGTCATGCACTGTAACACCATTATTCTGATTCTGGTGAAACAGCAGAATAATGTAGGCTACTGCATCTTCTCAGTATATTTGGCTTATTAGAACAAACTGATCAGAGGAGACCGCCACCCAAGACAACATGTGGCTGTATTCCTGTTGCATCATAATGCCCAAATTATGAACTAATTAATACAACTTAATTTGATCAGTATGATTTAATGTGAAAGACGACAGCTATTGGTGAAGGCATATGCTAATTGCACTGATATCAAAAACAAAAACTTATTTTCACCTCAACAGCTGAGGAAGATCAGTTTTGATAAGCTGGGTTCACAAAACTCAGCGCCGAGTACCAGCTTAATGCGAGCAAGGCAGAGGAAGGCAAACAGGGGATAAGTACACATGAGGGCTGTTAGACTGGCAACAGATGGTGCAATGCGCCCAACCTATCTACTCACAGAAAACATTGACAGTCTGCCTGGGAACACACACACTAACTTTGGATGTTGTCAATGGGTGAGAATGAAAAGCAATGATTAATGGTGACTTCCCGCTTTTCCAAAACACAAGCCATCGCCTCCCACTGGAACGCCTACTGAACCTTAAGTGATGCACCGCATTCACAGAATCCAACCACCACCAGAAACTAGGCCCTATATCAACAACTGAACACAACCTCATTTCATGTATGACAACAAAAATCTCACCCATATCCCATTGCCTGTATCTACTGGACGCTTGAACAAATACAAGTACTTTCTAATCCACGTACCAGTGTGGTGTACATCAGTCGTTAAGCTCGAATATGGAAGTGGGGATATATGATTTCTTCCATGTGATTCGCTTTGCGAGAGAACACTATTTCATGCCTGGAGAAATCATGCCTTTTACCATCAAATTATGCCAATTAGGCTAATGTTGTTGACTAGAGGCTGTACAGTGGCGAATGGTTCAGAGGAATTCCCATCACTGAAGACAACACAGTGACAAGGACACAGAGAGTGAGGCCAGGGAAGAGACACAACACACACAGAGGTCAAATTAACACAATTATTTAACCACCTTTCCAGTCTAAAAAACGAACCACATTGAGTAGAGATCCCTGAGTAGATGTTTTCCTTCTTCACTGAGGGATTTTAGGTGTAGTGATTAACAATGATGACCAGTGTTTACTGCAGTACCTACACAAAACACTTCCATCTTCAATGCTGTTCCTTAGGCATTTGGGGAAAGCAAAGCCTGGGACAGATGGAACAATGACATTCCCATCACTTTTAGGATACAGTTTGTAAGCAACTGCTATTCTGCTTTTGGTGAATTGTTTTCCCTGCCATCTGCCTTGGGTTGGACTGAAATAGCTGGCTCCATTTAGGATCCCAGGTTTCCACTCTTACATGGTCCATGAATGGGTCATAATTACGTGTTTATTTTGATTGCAGAGATGTGTGAAAAATGAACAAGAGGAAACAAAGAGGAAACAAATCACTGGTATGACGGGGAAAACTCTTCTGCTTGCTGTAATAACAAGTTGAAGTAATCAAACTATGTTCTAAAAATCTAATCCCCCTGCTTTTTTTTTTATTGGCAAACAAGAATGCACAAAATACTCAGATAGACCCTAATTTCTAGGTGGAGAGGACATTTGTCAGTTGAAGTGACTGATATTTGTTTGTACCAGAATACATCAGTTCTAGCTAAAAATTCATTTTGCCGTTAACTTTCCATTAGATTGTGTATTTTTGTAGTTCAACAGATACAGTAAGTAATTTCTAGATAAATTACTGTATAGACTGTGCTTACAATGCTCATGAACTCACAATCTAACCTATCTATGGGCAATTTAGAGTCAACCTGAAGCTGGAGAACTGAAGAGAACCCACACAGGCACAAGGACAACAGGCAAACTCCTCCCAGGAACGCCCCAGGCCCGGCAACTGACAGCACCACACCACCATGCCGCCACCCACATGCTAAACAAAGATTCTGAAATTATATCTGTCAAGCATCATAATGTTAGTGTTGTAATTATGAGCATGCCACCAGTTTCAATAAGTCTGTAGCCTGTACTGGTTCAGCTCCAACTAAAAATTGCATTACTCTCTGTTTGCATGGAAAACATTTTGTGACAGTTCTCAAGTTATTTGTTACACATCACAGGCTCCTTTTTGAGAATCCACAAACTTCAGTGTTGAAGAATTGCAATCTTTGTGCTAAGATTTAAAAAAAACTAATAATACAGTCTATTCTGTCATTGTGGCTGCTTATTTTGTTGGCTGTGACAGGACAGATTTAATTGATGACTGTCTGAGTGAGTGAGTGACAAAACTTGTAATTCACTTGGCACAGTCAAACAGAGGGGGGGCTCGTCTTGTTCTGGAGTTTTGTACTAATGAACAGTCTTGCATCTGCCGCCCCTCCACCCACACCTCCCTTCAACACATCGCTGTTTATGTTTTTCTGTCCTTTCTTAATCGTTTGAGGGAGCTGCTCTAATTCCATCAACAGCCACTCACTCTGATGATTAGTGCCAGTCCACTGGTGGCCTGGAGGTCGCACAGTTGTTTGTTGAAGTCGCTCTTGAAGTAGTGCTCAGCTGCAGCATCTGACTAAACAAACTGAACATGTGAAAAGCCGACTCAGTGGCTGGCCAGGCTCGATTGTACACACTGACAGCAGGTGATTCTTGATTATTAAAATTACATACTTGGATGTGTGAAACAAGTGACATGCTGCAACTGTACCAGAAACACAATGAGTCTTGTTTATCAAGAAAAAAAAAACACAAGACCTTCTAATAATAAACAGACATGGCCTCATTTCTCGGTGAAATGGCTGATGTTATCATTTGTGTCAAATATGCACCCAACAAGACTGTTCAGGAAATAGAATTTCAACAAGGTTGCAACTGCTCCAGATTTGTGCCCAGTGATGGTGTAACAGTTGATATAATACAGTGCATGTTCCCTCGACAGCCTTGGATCACACTTCTATTCTGTGTCTTCCATTTGGTTTCCTTGGTCCCACTCTGCACTGGGTTTATTCACTCATTTCCAGCTAAAGCAAGCTACGTGTTGAATGTTAACCATCTCCTCTGTCAGTTCATTGTCTACAATAAGCTGCAAGATTTAGAAAGATGAAATAAATGCATGATGGAAAGAGAAACGTGTTAATACAATCTCAATGTAAGAAAGAAGGAGGAAAGAACTTGTGTTAGTGGATAATGAAGTAAGCAAGACAATCAATATGTGGTGAATAAATCTAATCATTCACTAGATTTAAGAAAAAGAGACATTTTGCTTGTTTTCCAGTCTATTCTGCTTTCTTCCCATCATATCTGCTGTCAGGTAAGAAGACCAACACCAGCACACGACAGAAAATATGATTGTGCCATGTTACTGTGTATTGATTCTTTGTCACATGCTCTATCATACAACATGTACTGAAATACAACTGCATTGGAATGAGTCTGTGCTTTTTTAGTAAGGCCTCGCCAATTTATAACACAAACAATTATTATGAGGTATTTTACTTATTTTTGCCAGGCTGCCAACTCTATATTTATCTGGCATATCTGCATAATTTACATATTTAAAGCCTTGCTGCCATCTGAAACAGCTGAAGTGTTTGCATCACATGGAATGAATAATGCCCCTTTAAATTTCAGTCAGACTGAAGCTCATAAAATGCACGACGAACCACCAAAATTGAGCTTGTACAGCACAAATGCACCCGAGGGAGCAGCACCCCTCTACTTAGCTACATTTTCTAAACCACTGGTTGAGATACAAAGCTACAGCCCATTAGAAAATTTGAGGATGTGTGTGGACTCCTAAGGAAACAAACCATTTTGAGCTGGGCTCATTGTCAGAGCATCCCCACAGCACTTTCATCTACCCGCTTGCTCCCACCCGCAGCACTGCATGACAACTTTGGCTGCAGCAATACTGGCAGGATCCTCCAGCCCCCTGAAGGAGTCATGCGATTATTCATTCCTGCAGCCACGATATTCTGAATTACACAAAAACAACCAGAGGCGGCCTTGGTCATTGTGTCAGAAAAACAACGTATTGATGCTGTCAATGTAAAAAGGAGACATTATCGAACCAGCATTGAAATATACAGTGGGCCTGAGAGCTCAATACACTGCAACTTCAGAAAACACATACAAATACAATACAAATAGAAAATGATGCATTTCAGAAAACATTTTCATCAACTCGACATCACATGAGCTGCAAATTCTCACAACACAATGGAAGTGTTTCCAAGGGACATTGAAACGTGATGAACCTGACTCGCACTTTGTTGTTCAATGCCCATTTGTGACTTTTGCAGTTAAAAGTATACAACGCCAACAACAACAACAACAACAACAACTGTATTCCATCTAGGTTCTCCATTGTTTTCTTTAAAAAAATATTTTTGAAGACCCCCTCCCAACCCCATGCCTGTGCTCCTGTCCACATGAAACTCTTCTGCTGTCTTGTGGGACTGAATTTTTCCATCCAGGTTTAAAAGACACCTGCTAAACACACAACTGAAAACCTCACAGGGTTCCACAACAACTCCACAGTCAAACAGAAGGTACTTGAGATGTAATGTGCACTGGAAATTTGGGGGTGGTGGGGGGGTTTACAGCAGGTCCTGTGTTTGGGCTGCACAGCTATATAGCAGGAATACAGAGACATATTGAAGTATGAGGTGCACTCCACTGTACAAACACTGCTCCCTCAGGGTTTCCCCATTGTCTACAACAAGATGGTACCATTCCCCATCCACATGGCAAATTATAAACAGATTCATGAAGAAACTTAAACAAGGCTTCAAGAATGATAAAGTGTGCTACAATACATTGTTAGATACTAATGTGACAGCATCTCAAGGACCATCAAAGCTACCTCCGGATGAAAACATACGAATATTCCCTATTTACTTTCTGATATTTAGATTTAACTCCTGTATGTACAGTATTTGATCTTTGCTGCCGTTGTGTATTGTGTCTTATTTCAGCCCACATAATGTATGTGTTGCTGATCCATAAGTAGCCTACCTCTTCTCTAACAATAGAGAAGAAAAAATGATTTCTTATAGTAATTGCAGCTCCTGCATTAACAATGAATGTGACAATTAACTCAGAAAATGAATTCAGAATGGCTGTTTGAGCTGCAAAATACAAATGAGCTTTATTGTATTTTAAGGAGAACCACAAAATCCCCACAAAATCACTCTGACACAGTCATTGTGTTCATAAAGTCGGCCTCTATTCAGTCAAGAGAGTCAGTGGAGCAGCTATAACATTTGTCTCTTGACACTGTAGAGACAGTTTTGGGTCTCTGGTTTTGTTATGAGAGAGAATTATTCTCTATCTTCAAACACAAACGTGCTGCTCAAGATAATGTACAGTAAATGTCATGTATAGCACAGAATAAATTCTGATTAGAGTGGCACAGGGATGATGTTTTAGTATGGCTCTCAGCTATAGATAGTAATCAGCTGAAAATCAAACACTGGGATGTCTCATTTTAGACATTTAAACTAATGCTATATCCTGCTACACAATATACTTTACACACACACATGCACACACACATTTCTGTTTAAAAGCAGATTTCCAGGTCCTCTCAAATACACAGCATCTTCTGAAGCATTAGTATTTCCAGGACAATTCCCCACTATTGATTTGTGAGAGAGGAGAGGAACCAGCACCAGTAAAAGGAGACAATAGAAATACAAGTGTCTAATATGGAAAAGGTAATAAGACAAAGGGAAGATGTTGTGCACAGAAAGAAACAAAGATCTCAGATAATGTCTCGACAGAGCTGCTATTAGGTTCAGGACTCTTATCTCAGTTTTTTTTTCTTTCTACCTACTCCATGATTTCCCAAAGCAAACCTACACAAGTTCAAACAGCACCATAAAGAGTATAATTAGATTGGGGCAGAGTCCCTTTTATTAATTTTTCTTACAACAAATTACAATATGCAATACATTACATTAGGTTTAAAATTTCCCAAATACTTTGTAAATTTAATCTTTTCCTGGAGTTCTCTAATTTCTGTTTGTCTGCTACATCTGTGTGAGAGTGAGAAACACAGAGCAACGGGAGACAGTTTGGGTGTTTGTGTGTGCATGCATGTAGATCTGTGTGTGCGTCCGAGCGTGTGTGCATCTTGTTCATGGCAAGAAATCCGCTCAGTTTAGCACATAATGGAAATGTGAATAGCCTAGAGCGCCTATCTCCCACACAGGGAGAGAACTGGCTGGGAGCAGGCTGCATCTTTCCAAATCCAAACAGTGAAAGGGAGTTAGCTAGGTTAAAATCCTGCCCTCGTTCTCTCTCCCTCCCTGGAGCAATTCACAGCTCTGCCCATACATTACTCAAACAGGTCATCCAAACAGGTCTCACTAGCAGTCTGAAAACATATTCACACACATATGCGCACACAAGCTGGGCACACACACACACACTCATGCACACTTGTAGGTTCAGTGGATAGGTGACGTTGCTCATATTATGACAGATGACATCTTATATATGGATGCCTTAGCACAACAGCCCCCAAAATGTTATGCTTAATTTAACATAAACTCTACCTTTTTCAAATGTGACATAAACACATATTCATACACCCTACAAAAGGTTACCAAGCTTAATGCATGCTGCATAGCAATTTTTCCATCTTTCAGTCATGCAGAAGTGAGACTCCTTTAAGCAGGGCATTACCTTTGCGCCCACAGGGACATGATGAAAAGTCAGACTTACGTGCTACTTCTAGAGATGCGTTCCGGCTTACGGCCTCTCCCAGATAGTTTCGGGCCACGCACACGTAGCTGCCATCATCGGGCTTGCTCCGTCGCCCATGGACGATACGCAGGAAGAAGAGGGAGCCGCTGGGCAGCAGCATACGGTGGGAGCGGGGGTTGTCACGGTCCGTCTCAACACGCTCCCCATCTTTGTACCATTCCACAGTGGGGGTTGGACGGCCCTCTGCCTTACAGTTGAGAGTGGCTGGTTCCCCTTTGGACACAATGAGGTCAGAGGGGTGCTCCACGATGCGGGGAGGGAAGTCTTCCTGGCGAAGACGAGACCCTGGAGGTTTAGAAGAGAGTAGAGAAATCCTCTTAAAGTAATAGCTAAAGCAATATTTACACACACATTAATAATGGAGGACAGGATTTTCATGTTTCTGCAGAAGCAACAGAAGTATGTTTGGGAATCAACTGTGTTAACTATTTAGAATGAGCAGCAGGAGCAACAGAGAAGCTTTTCACAGCATCATCGAAACAAAAACAATAAATGAGAAGGGAGCTGCTAATTACTATGCAACTGTTGAAGATTGACAATGGATGACAGAAGGTTATGTTGAGCCATTCTGAAAACAATAAATAAATGGCCTGTGGTATTCATCTCTCACTAACTTTTCAACAGATTTGGTTGAGTAAAACATATCAAATTTGTAGTAATTAAATTTATGTTGCTGACTAGAAATGTCTGGTTCTTACAGTACAAGCAGTACTACAGTATATGCTACGAAACTACACCCATGCTGCCATGTTTACTCTCACAGACAGAAGCTGAGGAGTCATTACATCTCATTAGTTTTTCATTAACACATTCCATCAAACACTGACATCATCAAACATGTTGTCTCAGTGGGTGTATTAACAGTGACTGCTACATTGTTTCTTTTTCACTTTGTATTGTAATTGCATGGATTTGCAAAGTTAATAATTCTCCGTCCTCCTTAAAGGCCAGCTTACTATATTAACAAGCATAATATTTAGATTGCAACCTCAGCGTTTGATAGTCAGTCCTCAGCAAATGTCATGACAATGCCTGAGCCTCACTACCCTGATAAGAATAATGTCATAATTTGTGTAGCAACCTTCACTTTGCTCATTCTTTCCATTTCTTTGGCCATGTGAACAACTCAGCTCCATTCAGCGCTGTTCCATAAATTCCTCCTTTAAAGGTCACAGAGGAGTGACCCCAATGTAGTGTCACTGTGTTTGTTTACAGACATGACAGCATCAGAACTCTCATCTCTTTCATGGTGTATGAGCACATTATAATATACATTTTAAAAGGTCTTCTGCTGCTGTAGTGTGCACGCAAACAAACCAAAGGGTTTGATGTTTCAGTCAGTACAACCGACTTTTCGGACGTGTCCACTGAAAGGTAAAGAAATAAATAAGCTATAAATGAATACAAATGATGTTATAGTCTCTAGTGACTTGTTATTTTTTTTGCCTTTGATGGTGACAAATTGCAAAAGCAGCCATGATGATTGGCTGCTGCACAGGGACTGGGATAAAGCTGCAAATGTGAGTACAATTGATGCAACAGTCTATAATGTTAAGAGGTTTGTTGACAAAAAAGAATTCCATTAGCTGGCTCTACCACACCAATCCCCGTTGATGGATTAGGTTTTTAACATGCTTTTAAAACCCTATACATATGTTTCTAATGTATATAAGATTTGTGTGGATCCACAGTAATGCACAAATAAAAAACTGAGTTTGTACAGTATGGAATATTAATTGGTTGTCCAATTATCCATTCTCCACTGTGCTAATGTTGAGTTTCATGGTGTCAAAAAAACAGAATTTAAATTAGATCATTTAAGTTGTGGGTGGCACATTGGCTCAGTTGTTGGTGCTGTCATAACAACAAGAAGGTCCTGCGGGGTCCTGTCAGTCTGTTAGCCCTATGATGGACTGGCAACCCGTCCAGGGGGTTTGTCCGGTTTTTGCTCAGAGCAAGCTCCAGCAACCCATGTCCTTGAATACCAATAAGTTTGGCAGAATATGAATGATTTAAAAGACTTGTTTGACATTTTAACATCTGAATAATCCTGCACTGATAACTGTACAGGTTATCAATTCAGTGATTAATTTGACTGAAATTAAAGCTTCTTGGTAACAATGCATTTTGAACACTGTTTTTGTCTAGAACTGCTTCAGACTGCAATGCATCAAATCCTTTCTGTTTATGAAGCTCTATCCATGGTGCTGAAACAGAAACTCAATGTGTACTGGTCAGGGACTTGTTAGGGTTTGTTAAAGGGCACTTATGAAAGTCACTTGGTGTTACATCTTTCTACCAGTAGAGTCTAGAGGAACGCAGTTCAAATTTGTAACCTTCAAATTAATTGAATGTGTCAAATATAAGAAGGCAAGTCGTCTGTCATTTAGATGTTATTGAATCAAGACAGGGCATACAAAACATTAGAAGTACTGGTCAGTGGCAGCTCATCACAATCCAAAAATCTCCAAAATTACCTGAGAATTTAATTAACACCACCCTGAGATAATGTCAACAAAAACAGAGACGTTGCACTGCTTCACAACAAGAATGTGGTGTACCAAATTACACCAAGTAGCTCCAATGTCCTGAAACCACCCATATCCACACCTACTTTAAGTTTACTCCACTGACACAGATTTGTGGTCTGTGGGCTGAAGAGGGGAGAAAGCAGTGCAAAACTCCTCCTGATTAGGACAGCACTTCCTGTCAAGCATAGATCTGATACTGTACGTCTCTTAGCAGGTCCCTGTAATGTATGAGTAACCTCTAGACACCAACGGTCAAGGGTGGATTTCCAGACAATATGAGTAAGCATATTCTCTATGGCACATTAGACAATTCAGCTGTACCTACAGTAGCTCCATCATCTGTTACAGCAACCTGAGCATGAGGCCACAGAGATTATGACAAATAGATATAATGGAAGCAAACAGAAGAATCGGATAAAACATAGTTTTGTAACACTTTTGATGCACTTGAAGTACAAGACAAGCAGCCTTTGAGATTTTAAGAATCCAACTTGGGGAAAAAAAACATTAAAAGCTTATTTCTTTTGAGGAAATGCAGAAAAGTTGAGTGCAGCTATCAGGACTCAAATTACAAACTCATATTTCAAACATATTTCATTATCCCTGGCAAAAGAAACTGGCAATTTCAAATGCTGTCAGAGATTATATTCATGTAACAAATGTGTTCAATTAAGGCAGCCCTTATGAATAAAAGAACAACTTCCGTCTACCATGCCATTACATATTTGGCCTGGCTCAATGTCTAGACTTGAATTAACCAACTATGATATGGCGCACTTGAATGGTGCATTTTGTGATCAGGCATACGAATTCAAGGGGAACAGTAAATTCACTGTAAATCATGTGGGATACCATACTCCGTGTCTTCTTGGTGCGCTTCAGCTGATGAGAGCATGGGGTCGAACACGCTTCAGGTCACAGCCCAGCGTGCTTTTCTAATGCTTAATGTGGGACAAGAACACTTTCAACCACAACATTTAGTTAGAGATGCATTCATCAACTTACCGTCGGTTTGGGTGTACAGAAGTCCACAGAGAAATAAATACTGTAGAGGACCCATTCTGGCATATTGGCCCCGTGAGCTATCGGCGCATGAATTCCTCCTCAAGCGAAAAAAACAACAATCAATTAATCAATCAATCAGTTCCGTTTTCACTTGCGCCACTTAGTGACAATTTGCCGTTCGAAGTTAGTGAACTAAAACAGCCAAAGCAGTTTATATCAGCCGCTCGGAGCAGATCATTCTCATTCACATGTCCGTTCTTCCTCTCCAAGAGCGCACCAGTGAGCAGTGGTCTGTCGACTCGCCGACACGTTGGAAATTTCTGCAGTCACCAATTGAAAACATCACCGACGCCCAAAGACGCTCCAGTTACTGACGGTTCCCCCGTCCGACTGCATTCTTCTGACACTTTACCGGCTCCGACCGCAGGGGAAACGCATCCCTCCTCACGCGGGACAAGTTGCGAGATGAAAGGTGGAGATGGGATTCAGTCAAGAGGTGAGGAGCTCCAACGGTGCAGCCCAGCTCAGCCCCTCCTCTCCCCTCCGCTGCCCTGGGAGAAACTAACCCGGCGGATATAACATAGCCTGCACAATAGATCTGAATACTAAAACTCACTGTAGTCTCTAAACAACTGGATGGGGATACATACAGATGTTCATTAGTGTTTCTTTTCCTTGTTTGCGGGCGGCAATTGTACACATTCTGTTAATGTATTCATCAGCAGACAGTCTGGGTTGCATGAGCAGCACTATGTGTTTATGTGAAAGTATTCTGCTCTATCCGTTGTATTGTTTAAATTTTAATATATTCATTTTACTATATCTTTTGTGTGCAGATTAGGTATATTGAAATCTTCCATGGTGGATTTTATCAATCTTGTTTAAGTGGATGGAAGTTCCTGATCAATTTACAAATAACAAGAGAACTCTTTAAATGTCCCTTTCTCCTGAAAAACTGTTTTTGTGTTTTGTCTCCTCTTAGCTTCTATTAGCATGGAGCACAAGGACACATGTACCCTGCACAAATTATTGCCAGTGAGGTTTACTTTTGTCCAATAAACAAACCATCCACCTCTCTCTGCTCTCACATAATTGATGGATCATATCTGTATTAATAGGCTATGTATTTTCAGTCCTATAAATCCTCACCCCTTATGCTCCATGGGTAGGTTTACACCATCCTGCCAAAACCCACAATGGATGTTGAATAAAATAATTTAAACAAAAGCCTCCAGTTTTACTGGCTGCGATTTTATTTATTTATTTTATATTTATGGTTGAAAAGGCTATTACAAAGGTGTACAGCTGTGAAGAAATGGCACTTCATTCCTGCTCACCGCCTGAGGTGCTTACCCTGCTTTTCGTCAATACTGCTCAATATTGTCAATAGTATTATAAATGCAGCCCCTCACTGTGAGATGGGAATGAGATGGGCTGTATCAGGTGCTATTGATCCAGAGGGTGAAATTAAACCATTTTTGGCACTGTGTTTGCAGCAGTAGATCAAATAATAATTGTGGACGATGGCTAAATCGAGTCCATATGAAGGGGGTGTAAAGTGAACGCAATCATATAAATTGGATAGATCTCATCCATCAGATAATGATGTTTTTAGTCGAATTTTCCTGTCAAGTTGTTCTTATGGCAGCAACTCAGTTCATAACGACACACTGCTTTTCTCTCCATAACATGTTGGTTGTGCCTCAATAGTGCAAGCTTTTAACAAACTGAAGTGCAGCAACAGTGAAGTGGCATTTTTCGTTAAAAAAAAAAAAGTCTGTCCATCCCAGAAACACAACAGTATGAGGCTTTTGAATATCTTATGACCCGATAACTGTTTTTCTCAGATCTTTCGCTGATGTGACCTTAACCCACTGCACGTCCTCTCTTTCAGAATTGCAGGGAGGAGATAATAAATAGGCTTTTCGAGGAAATTAATAACCTCACTACATCTATCAAGGTGAACTTTAATGATGTGAGAAGGAAACTTGAAGAACATGGTTACTGCTAATTGTACCAAATGACTTGATGTACAGTAATGCTCCAATTCATTATTAGAACTTACTATTAAAGTCATTACTTAGTTACTTCGTCTCATATCTCTTCTCATAGAGAATCCAGAGGAAAACTATGATGGAGCTAATGCATAAATAGTCATATCAACACTTAAATATAAACATTGGGTCGTATGTTGTCCAGTCATAACAATGGCACATTTGATGATTATTGAACATCACCAAATGAAGTTGTGATCATATTTAAGTTATAGACGCAAAGTGTGATAGAGTAAGTCTGTGAGAAAAAACATGCAATTATGAAAACACTGAAATTGTACATTGTTTTAAGACTTTAAGGCTTGTTATTTAGGTCCAGTGAATTTATTGCATACAGTTACAACCTGATTATGATACAAAAGTTCTATAAGGTTCTCATCTATCATTATCTTCACAACTGACCACAACACAGTATGTAAGTGTATTGGCCTATGATATTAATCTGATGTTGTCATGCAAAGAAAATACTTGAAAAGCTCCTTTACAGGTCCACTGAAAAGCCCCGATTTGAAGTAAAATGTTATGTGTCGGACTGTATGTATGCAAACTGTAATATTCTGATGAATCTCTGAATTACAGAAATGAATTATATTAAAAAATGCAGATCAGTTTTGACACAGCCAGTCTGATCATATATTGTATTATATTTGTGAAATGGGTTTAATACATCTGGAAAAGGTACTTTCACATATTTGGTTGTGTGACTGAGGCGAGACACAGGAGAAAATGGCACATGGATTAAGTAATAACATAATGGCATTTGATGTCGCACATAAGGTCAGAAAAAGACAATGTACAGTGCGTTTATTGAGTGAGATGATTTGATGTTAATCTTTGAAGTAGAATAAGATAAGGGAGGCAGAGAAAGACTCCATCGCACATCACACACAGAGACAGACATGTTTCCAGGCAACGTGGGATTCCGCTGCCTTTTCTCACACAAACCAAAATCAAAAGGGCCACTGAATCTCATCAATCTACCTCTCCCTCTCTCTGCTGATCACACATAGGAGACAGTGTCAAGGTCACAAGTTTTGTCCGCACCATTACCTACTCATAACCATGTTTGTCCAAGCCAGGAGTGTTGGAGGTAACAGATGGTGTGTGTGACAGTGTGTTCAACACAAGGCATGCTCAGCCTTAGCGAGAGTAGACAGAGTAGACATGTGTCCTGACCACAAAGCCCAAACCTGCACTCAAGTGACAAACCTCTGTCTAACAGCTCCGGCTGCTCAGTGCGGTGAAACAGCGCCTTGAAATTTAAACCAGCAATCTTGGTATTTTCATGGTATTGTACTGTATGTGCAAACAGTTAAGACACAGTAATGACTTTATCACACAACATTTTAAATTGCAGCATCAAAATATTTGAGCACTTTTGCCATGATTGGGTTTATTTCTAAAGCTAATGGAATGCATAAAACAAGAAGAAAGAAGGTTTTAAAGTGTTTCTTTTACCTTGCTACCCAATTACCTATGTTATAAGGAAAAGCATGGCATATTCAAATTTATATTTATCTATTTTTGATGACCCCTGGCCTTTATGTATCTCTTCTTCTCCATTCTCTTGTTTCAACACAGAAAGCAATCAATTGAAGAAAAAATTGAAATGAAAGAAATCTAAATCGTGGTCAATCACTGCCTGAAGCTGCACCCAGCAAAACTTTTCACATGAACATTAAAACCATTTAACTGAATGATTGAGAGGGTCACTGGTCCTACTGAGAACCAACACCTGAGGCTGCTGGTTTCAGCTCATCATTTTGACTCACAGATCACTGAGTCATCCTGGCTCTCAAACGGCCCTACATAATACATTAAGTAGTATAGTACAGTAAGAGCTAAATTCATATCAATTATGATGTGATGTTTTAATGTATTTTACGATCTACCAGAAGCAATAAGCTTGGACTTTGCTGGCTGTGGTTGGTGTCTACCTTGCTCATCGCCCCTATTGTTCACATTGGCAGAGTTCCACGAGTAATTAGGATAATGTGTGGGTGTGATTTCATGGCTGTCAGGGAAACATGTGATCTGTGATTCCTTACGAATACAGCATGAGGTTGTCAGTAGCTGCAAGGTGACTGCAGAAGTTGGGAAGGTCCAGCTGACTATTCAAGGGGCAAATCCCTTTGGGCGATTTTCTGCTTGAACAGTTGCAGCACAACAGTGCACTGCAGACTTTGAACCAAGCCATGAAAATTGATGGTCAAATGGTAGGTGACTGTACTTGGACTATGATACTGTAAAGCTTAAAAGTATGCTCATTATATTTCCACGTGGTACTTTACAGGCTGTATGGTTGCAATCAAACTGAGTAGTATTTTCCATCATGCACTAATGGCCTGTTTGATGGACTTGGAGATAATGAAATTATGTTTTTCTTGTTTAAAGAGGATTAGAAAGACAGGCAAAGGGCATTAACATTGCATTAAGTAATGTTCCTTTTGATTATAGCTACGTCCTATTTTCTATTATTCACTGAATACATTTGAGTTTTCACAACAATGAATGACGGAGATCATAAAGTAGGCTGTGTATTTGTTTGTGAGTACCTACAGGAGAAAAAGGTTGTGCCAACTACCACAGGTGTAGCGAGATCACTGTAAGCCACACCACCTGTTATAGGACAGAGGGCATTGCCCCTCGCCCTGAAATGTTGCCCTTTGTCTCTTTGAGTTTGTGAAGGCAGGAAGTATCCTCTACACCCAACAGGAGGTAGACACGACAACTGAATATCTGCGCTAACCAAAGCAACAACCATGCTATAAATTCTACCCCTAAAAAAGCCATCTGAAAAGGTTATTTTAAAAGATATAGTTAAGAATTGTCCGTATGATATGGGTTATTTCAAGCTCTTGTGTTTCTGTGGTTTTCTGGATCAAAGCGGTTCTTTAAATCTCAAACTGTACCGCTCCTTGTGGGACACTTTTGAAGTAATGCGCAAAGGACTCTTAAAATCAAATCCAGGCATCACAAGATGTGTCTTCACAAGAGATGGAGTTTTCTCTCTTGGAGATGAGTGGTGTTGTCAATGCATTACTATCACTTTATTCTCTTGCGGTGGACACAGTGCTTCATCTGTATACCTTCACGCTCCACAAAACACTGTTGAACTCCTGATACACCTTGCTAGAGTGGGGAGAGAAGGGCCCAATCCTTCCAACTCCATTTAAATGCTTTCAAGGTGAAAAAGGCCCCATTCAGCTTCTGGAAGAGGTACTTTGGGGAGGGCGGGTGGGGGACTAGCAAGATATTGCTCTAGTGATATAGATGTGGAGGAAAAAGAAAGGGTTTGTGTTTAATCAGGCAGAAGGACATTTACACCATTTGTTTTTTCTCTGGATGAGCACGGGGAGAAAAATAGAAAAACAAGGAAGGAAATGCTGAGAGCAATATGAGGGAGAAACCCCAGGAAGAACTGTGCTCTTAACATTTTCAAAATGGCAGATAATAGACTTCTACCAAGCGTGTAAACATTGCATTTCCATAGAAATGGCCTCTTTCCGGGTCTCAAACGGGTAGTCATGGGTGAGAGAATTATGTGGCACTCACCTCTTAATCTTGTTAGATGTTTTTTTTTTTTTTTTTAATGGCAGCCGCTCTGTGGTCTAAGGAGGACATACTGTAGGAAAAAATGCAGGAGGAATCTAGAGGAGAGCAAATGGTAGTGTTGAATTCTGCTTCAACCATTATGGTACTTCCAATCAATCCATCAGATATGCTCTATTTTAATGTGATTTCTCTGTTGATAGATGTGGCATCAGGCCACAGGCTGGTGTCATGTTATTTCCTTTTATTATAGCATACTTTTCCATTGTTCAATTTTATGGTGTGCATTTTCATTTTAAGTGCATCTAGAATGTAATTCCAAAATATAAATCCCAAAATATCCAGCTTCTTCAACAAATTTGCTGTAATTTTATTTCCTAAACCACTTCCTTTGTGCTATATGCACTCAAGAAATAGTAATATGTAAGCTGTCATGACCCCAGTGGCTTGATTATACAGTACATGTTAATGTATCAAAGATAAAGTATTTGGTCAATGAAATTGTATTTTCAAATCTGATTTGTTTTAGTGTTACTAAGCACATCAGAAACATCCTGAGGCTAAATCTCAAACAGGATCACAATGTCATGCTTGTATTACACATCAAATATTTTTATATTTTGAAAATTGTTTAAAACTGATAGAGAGAAATATTTTGAATATGATATTGACTGTGACTGAGTGGTGTTGAGATAATTTATGAAAGTGATAATAGTGACAAGAAAGTTTCCCAGCCATTTCACCTCCTAAGAGGTGTTGAAGAAAACTCGATGATATTGTAGTTGTGTGGTACAAAGTGAGAAATTACTGATACATATTTGTGTTTAATTTCAGCACACTTGGTGTGAGACTCCGTGCATCTGTCTGCGTGGGCACAGTCTTGAAAGCATAACTCAAGAACAATACATGGCAGAAATGTAATACACCACAGGTTTACCCTTGAAACCTGCCATTCACCCCTCTATAGTAGGTGATCTGATTAGATTTTGGAGGGCTTTTGCCAGACACATTTGCATTTCTGTGAGGAAAACCACATTCATTTTCAACAACTGTCAGACAGAGACAGCACCTCAATTTCTGAAGACGTGGTTCTGTCACAGAGAAATGGTGGTCAGCCCCACTAATGAGTTTATCTGATCCAAGTCGAAGAGTTCAGGGAATGGGAAAAAAGGGACAGTGAGGTTGACTGCAGATTTTGTGCATCAGTTGAAGCTCCTGGTTGGTCTGGTCAGGTCTTCTCTTTGGCCCTGACCCACGGTCACAAGGTTTCTGGGCAGTGACCGGGAGAATGAGATTGTGGACACAAGTGACAGAGGGTTTATGGCCTGTCTCTGTGTGACATTGTGAGGAGTTTAGTGATCCAGAAGGACCTTTGTATCATTGCTGCTCCTTCAGGAAAAGCTAAGGTAGTTGCGGCTGGCCCCCAGGGACGTCATGAAATCCACTGGGGAATGTAGTGAAAATGCTTTTTCCTTCAATAAAATATATTCCTTTGTTGAAGGCTTTTGTTCTTACTTTAACAGTTTGCTTCATGTTGGACATTATGGGCAGAACAACCTTCTGTTCTTTCAAGCGTTTGATGAGAAGATTGATACCACTGACATGTCTGTAAAATAAATAGCCACAGCCAGAAGCTGGCTGGTATAGCTTAGCACAAAGACAAGAACTAGCCTGGCTCAGTCCAAGGACAAATAAATCAACCTAGTAGAACCTCTGAGACTCACTAATTAGAAAATTACACATGATTATTTAATCCAAAGGGTTATGTGCCAGACTGCTTCTCCGCCAGGTGAAGTAACATGGACAACAGTTCCTTTACTTTTTTAAACATGTTACTTTGTGTTTTTTTACTTTGTGTAATTTATGTTTATGAAGACAACACACAAAACATATGCTTATATACAAGTTTCCTGATTTACCATTATCTTTCCATTCTAAGAAAGCAGTCTCAGACTGTATAACCCTACTGTATGTAGTATCAAGATATACTGGCTTTGGCACACACAAATAAATGTGCTTTTATTTTATGTGCATATATTTCATATAGGAAAATGTAATGTATGTACACATTTGTATATGGGAAGTTAGTTGGTTTTCATTGATTGCTTATACACCATGATTTTCCTGTCAGTGTAAAAGCAATTACTGTTATAGAGCATTGGGCATTTTACTATTGATGGCCAACAATCATTGTTAAACTAATTCCGATGCACTGAACAGATGTAAAGTACAGTATAAGTGGTGGCTTTTATCAACTGGATGTCATCTAATTTGCAAGGTGTCAAAATTAAGATAGAGATATTAGAGCTACTTCAATTGAGTGTATTTAAACCAGGTTGAAGGGTTATACTATTGCAGTACATGAAATTGGTAGATATGGGCTATGTGGATCCATTGGCATATCATCATATGTTTTGTTTGGCACAGTGTTAAGTTCACACTAGTCTTTTTTAAGATAGCATCCTGGTGCAACAGATTTACAAGTTAGTCTTCTTGTCCCTAGTGATGACACAGACACAGAAATGAGATGGAGCTGATTTTGCAAATGACACTGTCTGTGGAAAATTCAATACTTCAGATTTTCAACCTTAAAAAAGAGAGAAAAAAAAACACACAGTTGTACAATGTTGTGTTCTGTGACACAAATGGCAACCTGCAAAAACTACTCCACACATCTACACTACCTTGACATTACTCAGACACTTACATGGAACCCTGTCATTTCTGATCTCTCCATCAATCTCAACAAAACAGAGTGATTGTGTTCCAACAGCAGTGGGGAAGATGTATGACACACCATGCTAAAGTAGCTTTGTGGTGGTTTCATGTACAACATAATGATACACATACCTTTCAAACCAGCCCAACAACATCTAATGATCTGGAAGGTTATCGGCAGTGCTACTTCAAAAATGTTCATTGTTGATTTGAAAGAGGATAGAGTGGGAATAAGGGCAAGTGACAGGAAATAAGATGTCACCTTCACATTAATTCTGTAAAGCTGAGAAAAACTCTTTTTCAAACTTTTTCAATATGCAGTAAGTCTCATGTAACCGTGAGCACTATCACACAAAGTCACTAGTGTACTGTATTACTGCAAATTATAATGATTCACTTTTTGCTGTTGGTGATTGGGATAAGCAACACAATTAAGAATGGTTTTAGAATTAAATGTTTTTTCGCACAATCACTGGTGATTTTATGGTTCATTTTCAGAACAATTCAAGTTAAGCAAAACACTCGATGTGAGGTAAGATTTCTTTAAAATAACTCAAACCCTTACACTGCAGCAGTCAAACATGATATATCAAACTTCACAGCAGTGTAGTTGGAAGCTACTCGTGAAACCAGACCTTGACAAACCACCACTCCCACCAAGCAGCCTAAAATGTAAAACACAGTCAAGCACTATATTTTATTTAAAAGCTCCTGTTTTTAATTTAAGATCTACCTTGTATTTAAAAGTGAACCTGGCTGCTGGTGCCTGCTGTCTGACATCAAAATGATCCTTGCAGACTTTACAATATACATGGTGGTTGGGAGGCCAGGGACGGCAATTTCAACTAAAAGTAAAGAAACAGCATGAAGCTCTCTCTTCTGCCTGTCATCCTCCTATGATTCTCTGTCAGTTTTATCATCAGACATATTTTTTACTCTAGAATATATGAAAGAAAGATACATGATACATGTATTTTCAAGATCACACTGACACCCTTATACATATATGTATATATGTATGTTTGTTTGTTTCTATTGTGCTCTGTTTTAGTTTTGTTCTGTTTTGTTTTGTTTTGTTTTGTAATTCTCTTTTTCTCTCCTCTAATGCTATAAGCATTTAAATACATACATTCAAGAATAACTACTGTCTTGTAAGCCCATGTGGGCTGGGCACAAAAAATGTGCATGACACGTAAATAAAAATAATCAATCATATGCATTTACATTTGCTGGATGAATGTTCGTTCAATAAAATTAAAGTTTTCAAGTTTGTTTACATGTTCATCCTTACCCTAAATGCCAATCTCTTGACTATATTGCCACCTAGGAACTACTGTACATTGAACTAATACCAGAACCAGATATGTCTAATAACCTATGGAACTAATCCCACCAACTTTGCTACAGTAGGACAGAGGCCTGGAAAAATAAACCCAAAACCATGTCAGTAGGCCTACAGAAAGCAGTACTACCACTGTCATCATGTTAGCCATGGCTAGTTGCAAGCTAACAAACAGATGCTAACTAGGCTAACCATCCCAATAAGTTTGCACATCGTCGATTCGTCATCTGAGTCTGGGTCTGACTGAGGCTCAAACATATGCCTGCGTTTCTCTCATGTTTCCTCCAACAGTTCCCATCCTGATATCCTGCTCTTTTAACAGTCGTGGAAACCTTGTCAATACAGGGAGAAAAGCTTTCACTTATCATGTGGGAAAACGATGTTAACCAGAATATTATTCATATCAGAGTATTTATAGATTTTATTTAGAGTATACTCCACAGTATGAAGAAGACTGACTATATTTCACAATAAGACTTCACATTGTGCATTGTCTCTGTCAGTCCTCCTCAGTAAATCCATGTCCTATCTGACATGGATCTGATTCCTGCAAGGAAATGTAGAGTGGAGCTCAATAGAGCTGGGCCGTGAAACAGCTCAAGGGTGGTGGACAGTCAAAAGCGATTAGACAGGACCTGGTAGGTCTTCATTAGAGAGATCAATGTTCAAGTACAAGCTCATTATTTGTTCCTAAATCAGGAAATAAACTTGGATTGATGAGTGAAGTTTAGGGAAAAGGGCAGTTGGTAGAATGAAAACACACACATGAACCCAAGACAATTACAGTAACAGGGCAGAAAGAGGCCCGCCATGCCTCCACTGATATGGAAAGCCAAATCCGTCATTTAATCTTTGCCCGTAACTGAGTTAATATTATAACTTGATTCGTGTACAATAATAGTAGACTTAGCTGTGTGTATAGTGATGCCCCAGCAGTGACTGGGGGAAACAGCCTTCTACGGCTGGCCTCGGTGATAGAGAACACTGTCAAGTATTGTTAATGTTACATGCCATCCCTAATACTGATTAAATACTGGCTGAGTGAGTTCTTGTAATAAATGAGAGCTTCCATACAATTTTAAGACTGTTGAGTTGTATGATGAGTGATGAGTGGTGTAGGTTATGTTTGTGAGAGATGATGATAATACAAACAGGCAGATGGATTATCTCTGCTGCTGTCATTAGGACTAATGTTGCATTGCTGTTTTAAATTCAAATGACACAGAAGCAGCTACCTGGAAAACAGAGCAAGCTCGGCGCTCTGTGTATACACGCTTATTTTAAATCACGGTAAAAATTAATTAGAATAGTGAGAGATAACAGAGTGTGTGTGATGTTTCAAAGGTTAGATGTTCAGGTCCAACAGCTTAACTGTTTTGCTAACCCTAACTTTCACATTAGCAATTGAAAAATAACTGTTTTCTGAATAGATATTGTTGTAGATTAGTTTAAGTTATTGTTGTAATATGTGCACATATATATTGTACATATTATATGGCACAAGTAAAATGCTCAGAATTTTTGATGCAGACAAATAAAGTAGGCCTACTAAATTCCTATTTTGATTAATAATGAATTAGTTATTAAGTAGTCTTTTAAGTGATACAACCATAAAGATATTTCTTAATTCATTTATCAATCAATAGATTTTCATAACTCTGCTTATACGGAGGCAGCTACCCCTTTAACATCTCTCAGGCCAGAGATGCTGTGGGCAATGACCATTGGTAATATTGAATTAGCCAAAGACAGACAGGCCTACTATAAATCTTTCAATAACATCTTCCACACACAGTGAACGATACATTCGGCAATATCTTCCTACTGTTTAATACAATTATGATGCAATATGCTTTTTTTTCCTAGCCCTCAGCAATACTACTGTGATGCTCTTGAGCACAGATTTCAAGTCCAACTGCTTCAACATCCCTGGTATGATCAGTGCAGCTTCCAGGTGTAAATGTGTATCACTGTAAAAGAGAAACTAACCTTGATATGTAGAGGTTAACACAGTATAACACAAGCTCTTAATTTGAAACATGGCCAAAAAGGAAGCAATCAGAGAAACTACTATGTAGAGGTAATTTGTACAATACGGTTTATCACCAAGTGAAACTGCTGCTGTGGCCGTTTCACCCTGAGAAACTGTGGCCCTTCCTGTCACCCTGAATGCCCGCAACCCTCTGTGAGGCTCCGATGATTACTCCTATCACCAGGGTGAATGGTAGGGGAGGAGATGTGCAACCTCCAATGATACCAATTCCCTGTTGTTGGCATGCTGTGCTAAATTCCACCATTTTGAAGCATATTTGTGCATGCTGGAAATAGGCCTTATGCAGATTTATTATGACAGCTGGTACTCTTAAGATTGAAATGCTACACACACAGATCTGTGGGCCAATTTTTTTAAGCCTTGAAAAACATACCCAGCTGAAAATACTGAACTGAAAATACTTCTCCTCTATTGTTTTGAAAATTGATTTGTGACCTATAAAAATGTTTGAGTGTAATATATGTGCCGGTTTTTCTTTACTTAAATGTATTTGAGTGACTAATCACCTCATACTGCAATGTACATGAGAAATTACATCATAAATCATGTTTTTCAAATGCTGCATGACTGAATCCACCCTCTTATGCACCAGATGGTAATCTTGCTGTTGTCTCCATTTTGGACAGTGTACCTGTTTTTGCTTGAATTGTGTCGTAGTAGCTAATCATTGTCTACCCTGGAGGCACCAATTGCAGGACTGCACTCTGTGTCTGTATTGGTGTGCTTGTTGTCGTGAACAGGTCACCAATCTCTGGAGGCTGACTTCATGGATGAAAGGTTTATTTTCCACTCAGACTGGATTTTAAGTCTTGGCAGTACTGATACTGGTCACCCTAAAACACTGTTTGATGACTAAAAGGTAGAGTGGGTGTAGGTTCTTTTTTCTCCTTGTAGTTACTATTATTGATTTATACTTTTGTTTGAGTTTTGATGATGAGAGTTTGGTTAAAACTGTGATTAAAACTTGAGTTTTGATAAACTAATACTGAAGTAGCTGTTGGGCCTTATTACAACGCCTGGCTTGTCAACTAATGCTAAATCCATAGAACTCTTTTTTCTGATTCAAATGGACATCGTAAAGTTTAAAAAGATATCACTCATGTCAGCCTTCATTTTGCAGAAAGGTTTCACTCAGTGTCAATGAGGAGCTGAAACAAACTGTCATGTGTGACATTGTCAGTGTGGATACACATGTCCATTGTGTGGATACACTGACAATGTGGATGATTTTTATCCGAGGTAAACAAAGACTGGTGACTATATCATGGCAAGTTTGATGAAATGGTGTCACTAATTACACCATTTCATCATAATTACAGCAACACACTGTATTGTTTCTGTTTTAGATAATTGTATCATTTGGCCAGACTAGACCAGATTTCCATTTTATTTCCCCCAGATTAAACTGACTGGCACTGACTCATGTTTGTTGACCTGATGGAAAAGGGTTTGGTTTTCTTGGCTCTCTAAACCCTGTTCACTGCAGCTGAAACAAACAGTTACCCCTCTGCTTGCCCACCACTTGCCTTTCCACAGTCTATCTGACATCAGATCTACCAATCAATCCACCATCAACAACTTGCCTCTCCTGCTGTAATGGCATCTGCTCTGGAAAATCTGTGGAACACTTTTGGTGTCACAAATTTTATGGATGTGCTTTCACAAAACCATTATATCACAAATCATCAGTATAGGAAACACTCTTTGTGGGAAATGGATTATGTGTGACAAAATGATCACCACCAGACATGTCACAGCAGCCGCCACTTGTGACTCTGACAAGATGGAGGAAATTAGCAAATTCCCAAATGAAAAAGGTGAAAACCTAATAAGGACTCCTGAGCGTCAGCCTGCATTTAACAGCTCTGTTAACAGATTTTAACAGATTTATCTGTTACATCAGTTTCACACAAGTTCTGAAAAGTGAGGACCTCTGGCCCCCAGTGTATATGGAAGACCCCTTATGACACCTGTGAAACTAGTTTTGACTTAACCTTTGACCTCATCTTTGATCCTCACCATCACTATCGTTGCCAGATGAGCCAGATGTTACTGTCCGTTAAGGACACAGCAGAATCAAATTACCTCATCAACTTTTGCCTACAGAGCCATTTATAGACTTTACATATAGTCTTAGAACTAAACTTCTGGTTTACATTAAATCCCCTTGTGCAAGACATGCAATTCACCAGAGAGATTTGATGATATGCAGCATCTGTTTGACTGTCAGGTGTATCACTTATCCAGAACTGAGACATGTCAACATAATCTGAACAGTGTCTAGGAGATGCCACGGGGGATTTGATCTACATATTTCTTTAGAGGTCCAGCCTGAATTAGTTATCTCTTGTTGTTGTTTTTTCATTTTATTTTGTGTATTTAGTTAGTTAGTTTTTGGAAAGGATTAAAAAAGTATCCCACATCCTGACACGAATACAGGATGGTATTCACGCTGCATTCTTTCCCCAACTTTTTTCAGCAATTATTTGCTGAATCCCAACATAACAAATTAAAAACTGCATGACCAACCTTACTGAGAAAAAGAACCAAGCTTGAGGACCACAGAACTGTTTTACATCCATCTCAAGTGTTTGTGTACATGCAATCATGCTGCTGTAGCAGTCCAAGTTGGTACATGGTGGTGCTGAGGGGGCCAGATCAGCTCTGGATGCTGCACTTGGGTATTAAACAGCAGGGAGGGAGATTCTTTTTTCCCTAAAGACTTGATTTATTGCCCAGAGAAATAATCTTTTTGGTCAGTGCCAGTGCTCCCAGAAGTCTAAGGGACTGGCAGGCCTACGGCACAGTGAGCACCCTTTACATTTCTGTTAATCTGACCATGAATTTTAATACTTTATTTTGATCTCCTTGGTTTACGTTTTTGGCCGGAAATGTGGTAAATTGATAAAACTGAGTTGTTTGGTACTGAGGGGGCTTGAAGGAAGTTACTTCAATCTGTGGATAACTACTAACTTGCTAACTACTACATCTTACATTGTGATGTTGCATGTTGTTTTTTAACACATCACTGTACAAAATACCCCAGAATCCAGAGATCTAGTTGCCCATCATACTATAGCCCCATATATGAAGAGATCTGGACTGGATATGGGTGAGATAATGACATATGTCATATCAAAAATTGTCAAAATGAGTAACAAATACAATCCTGATTCTTGCACAGACCTACAGTAGCTACAACAGGATTTTTCTGGAATCTTGAGGTTTTGACACAGTGGATTATACACAAAAAACATTAATGGAAACTGTAATTGAGAGATGAATTGATAATGTTAATAATTGTTGCAGCTCTGCTTCTTTGCCATATTTGGGAAATTGTCTTACCTTGTTGGTGGTATTTGTGTGTTAAGGTAGATGGTAATTTGCAGCACCAACTGGGCAAGCACAACATGGCAAAACCTTCAGCATGACAATACAAAGGATGTGGAATCACAGTTCCGGGTTGGACATTTTATGTTTGTGTGCATTTATTGGAAGAAAATCAGTTACAATCTAGATCTTGGTCAGCATGCTGTTCTGTCTCACTAATACAGTAACACTGAATTTACTATGTACAGTTAGAATTGGTTGGGAATGGCCTTCTGCCACCAGCATGTTGAAAAACACGAGAGCTGTAGGAGGTAATCAGTGGATGTGGCACAGCTGCAGATGCTGAGCAGCTGTTAATAGATGGACTTTAAATATTTGTGATCAGTATTTCTTTTTCTTTCTTTTTCTTCAGCGATCAGAGCAAATCTCATCACAAATCTTTTGCTTTGCTTTAGCAAAGCATTTCAACTGTTCGGTTGCATAGACTGTAGGCTCTGCACTCTGTTTATGCAGCCTCTGCCACAGGCATCTGCCTCGTCCTCCTCTGCTGTTTTGATGATCATCTTTCCAGCACCACAATTAACACATGTCTGTACTGCACTGCTGCCCCCTGCTTATGGACTGTGGTAAACAAAACCATATTGGCAGCCTTATTGTCAATGCAGGAGGTGAGAAAGACATCTGCTTCTCCAAAAGCTACACATCTCGCTTCACAATCACTAAGTTGTACAAAATATTTTGTAGACTTAGTTTGCAGTTTTACATATTCAAGACTTCAAACACATCTTATCATTTCCATAAAAATCATCTATTCTATTCCAAACAATGTACAAAAGTAAAAATGACAGAAGCTGTCAGTGTCTCCTGCAGCCTCTAGACACTTGTTCATTCAGTGCTGTTGTTTTGAGTGTCAAACAGACAGGAGAAAAGTCGACACATAATATACAATAGATGGCACTCTCAAGACTGCAAAGATACAAAGGAATATATCCAACACATTTGCATTCATTCCCAGGGGAGGTGCTCCTCACAGCACATCTAGGCAGAAAAACAGCCTATTCTTAGATTATTCAGAAGAAGATGTGCTTTTTCACATACATAAAATATGTCGTTCAAAATAAAAAATATTCACCTGCTTTAATCTTACCTCCAATGGTGAAACATTTTTATGGAAAAGAATCTACAATTGAATGGACAGCTTGTGGTATTGATAAAATAAACCACATTTTGCTTTGGTCAACTGTTTGGATTTGACTGAACGCTGTATTTGAAGAACACACATGCTGGGCAAACAATCAGCATGATCTTCTCACATATAACCATCACGCTCTGGTTTTAAGTATGTAGCTCCATGACGGGGGGAGGGAGCTTAAGGGGTCTGCTTGAAGTGATCAGTGCACATGGTTGTATCAAAGGTAAATAGTTGGGTGGCAAAGCCAGGGAAGTAGGGGAGTAGTCTGCTGGATCTACACAGCAGCCAATACTAATAAGGAATAGCTAAGCCTTCAGTGAGACTTAAAGCAGCTTACAGATGAAGAGAGTCTCAATTTGGCTGCAATACCCCCACCCCCCCACCAAAAAAAAAAAAAAAAAAAAACTAAAATCTTATGAGGTTTAGTAATTTCTTCACATATACTGTACGCCAGACAGAATGAAAATAAATCCAGCTCTGTTGAAATGCATCCTCTACTGCCTACAGCTTAGGTTGAGCACTTAATATGTAATAAAGGGAGCTTAATTGGAAAGGAGATGTAGACACTTTCATTCCTGGCTGATGAAATTTTATACAATGTTAACATTAATGCAAGAGTACCATCCATATCCAGCCCTGTCTTCATGAGATTTAATTTCCTCTAGGTGATATATATTTGAATTCAGATGGAAGTTGGCACTTAAGCTTGGTTCAAAGCTTCAGATGAGCAGTACACCTGCAGAAACATCCCATCATAGTGACAGGAAATGTTGTTAAACTGTGCGTGCGGAGTATTTAACTTTCTGATAAAGTTATGTTACTTTTTTTAGTTTTCTTTTCAAGTGTAATCCATAACACGCTCTGTCTGGAACAAGACCTGAATACCTCAGTGGTGCAGATCTGATCTGCTCACTGTGTAGAAAGCAGCACTGTTACAGTAGCATGTAGTCCTCATGTTTACAGTAGTCAACTTCACTATCTAATATCATTCTGACTCCCAATTAAAAAGTGGGCCAGTCACATCCAAATGAATCCATAAATGGAATGAAGCTTTCAAAACGAATTGTTTTTTTGGGGAAAAAAATACTTAATCTTAATCTTTTCATCCCAAACCCAAGCAAAATAAAAGTGGTAGAATTTGTTATGTTATCAAAAATTCATGGTAACCCAAATTTGATATTTACAGTTACATCCAGACATTTGGATGGGTCTAAATTGTCTCTCCTTTTGCTAATACCAGCTGTTTACTATCTTATAATCATTCAACTTTGCTGTATTTTGCCGCATCTCCACAACCACAAATTTGAATATCTAAACAGAACAGGCAGATTAAAGATCTGTCAGCTTAACCGAGCTGCTCATCATTTCCTCTAAGTGTCTCTGACTAAACCAGGTAAATTCCATCTCTCTCCTTTCCTCTTTGTTTCTGTGATGCTCGCATACAATCATCCCAGAACTTTCATTTCCTGTAGATATATTCTCCACTTTTTATTTTGATTACATTTGTCCCCATGGGCATGAAGCAAACTGCACCTGAGAATTGCAGAACAGTTTGTATCAAATAATGCCTGGAGTTACAGCCATAAGGATGTACTTTCCATTCCTTTTTGTTTACATTTTAGCATAGTCGAGAAAACTATTTTGGGTTAATATTGAATCTTTCTGGGTCACTGAGTCAGGGCTAGAATATGAAAAATGTATTCAGTCAGTCAGTTGCAAGCTGCAGAGGGAAGAGGTAGAATTTCACTGAGTCTCTCCTCTCTGTTTTACTGTCCTTGCATGGCTCTAGGGATGGCAGTGGCAGTCAGCCAGTCCGTTCAATACTTAGGACACCGAGTGAAATGTATTGGCAGCCACTGAATAGACTGCCATGAAATTTGGAAAAAGTATTCATGCTCCCCATGGGATGCACCAGTGATCCTCTGACTTTTTACCTGCACATTTGACATGTCTATATTGCAATTTGGTCAAACATTTGATTTTTTCCCCTGCCTTTACAAAACATCTATAATGACATTATCCCCATAGTTTGTATGTTGTGGTAACACTAGCTTGCTGCATGGAAAACATGAAAAATACAAGCTGCACATCAGTACATTACATTGCCACTGTCAATATAATTGTGTGATCTGTCTGACAGAGTTATGGCTTCAGACACATTTTACCTTGGACATCTTCGAGCCTGCAAAAAGAAAAAAAAAATCATAGATTTTGGTCAAGTCTTTGTAATCTGTTAAGGCCAACAGTATTTTTTGAATGGGCTATTTTGTGGTAGCTCAGTTTGGGTTTACGCACACAGCGCTCTTAAAGGTGGAAATACTGTGTAATGGGAAATGGGGTTTCCAAAAGGCCCAGGGACAAACAAAAGAGAGCATTGGAAGGACCTTGCTTGAAAAATTGATTTTTTTTTGAAGAGTATGATGAGCAGAAATCACACACAGGAAGAAAAGGCAAGTAGATGCTGTAATGTACATGCAGATGTAGTATCAAGCAGCAGCATAGGGACGTATAAATGATGAAAACAGGGGAAATGACTCTAGCTTACCTGAGACAGATCACCATATAGAAAAAATATATCTGAACAGAAATAGAAAATTACAAAGGAGGATTTGCCATTAATAAAATCCAGCATTTACCAACCTCCACCAGAGTGTTTCCCTAGTTTCAGACACTGCCAATTTGACTCTCCCATCAAGCGTGACAAGCTGCTGGATATATACTATCAAAAAGTTGAACTCATGTGACCTGGTCTCCCTAAGCATGAAGTACTGTAGCACCCTTCCAAGATCACTTAGAAGCACGAGATAAAGCACTCAACGCACCCTTCATGGCAGGACACACCACAGTGCTCTCGTTCCCCACAGCAACAGCCCCACTGCTTAATCTAATCAGTTCAAATTAACCTTAATACACACTGTGCCCCAGGCTTTTGACTCTGCTGTATCTCGCTGACACACCTTGTACAACTTCACCATGTTCCCCGCTGAATGACAGCCACGGAGCCTAACTTGAGTTGACACCGAGAGCTGGAGAAAAGTTAATTTGCAGATAATTTCGACAAAAGTGAAATGAGAGCAATAAAGAATCACTTAGATAGAAAATAGTGACATACTCTTACCAGCAAGATATCAAATAAACGTTTTTGGAAGGATCACTTGTTACACTTTGTCCTCCTACTGCTTTTTCTCATTTAAAAATTGCTAACAGAACAAATTCTCACTGTGAAATAACATGTCTTCCGCAACCACATGGGAACAAGGCTAAGGAGCAAGATTAAGTCATGAAGAGACAAATTGGTGGCCTTAAAATGCCTACAGGCTGCCCACTTGGAGATGTCAACAGCTAAAAACATTCACTGAGGAGGACACTAGGTACATAATTACATTATATTACACCCATGTTGCACCAGACTGGACACCCCCATGACCCGAGAACAGCCTGACATCTTTAGGGCATGGATTCATCTAATTATCCCTGCCAAAGCACTGCTTAGATAGTAGCAGGATGCTGCTCATTTTATACAGTGGCAGGGTCACCTCACCACATGCTACAACATTCATAATGAAATGGTCATTGTCGCTCAGTACGCAGTGTTCTGCTTAAAAGTTGGCCAGCGGGCTGCCTCTAGTCCTCATAACACTGATGGTGACTGTCTCCACAACATGCTGTTTACCATTTCAAACAGTGCTGTCTGCTGGATTTCTCACTGCTCCGCTGAATAAGAAAGACACCCACACTCAACATACTACAAGTACAACGTACAGCGGGTACTCAAAAGCAGAGGAACAAACATCAGTTAGGGTCTGACGGTTTTTTAAAGCAATTTGTTTTTGTTTGACACTTTGATTTTCCATGAAATAAGCTAGCGTACACCATCACTGACACAGTGGTAAACATACACATGCTGATTTGCTATTCTGCTCTCAAAGTGGTGTGTACTTCACATTTTCACTGACTTTTCTTCTATCACAACTATTGTCTGTTAATGAATAGCAGTTACAGGAGTCTTAAATAGTGTCTTCTTTGATGCACTGTGACATGATTGTGACATTATTTCATCTGTATAGATAAAGTAAAGAGTCTATGTGTGACCTACTTTTTAAATATTTTAAAAGAATAACTCTTTCTGATTGTGAACATGGGTAATGAGCAATTTTTCACGGCACAGGCAATTGCAATTTTTATCACAGAGGCTTATGCAGATGTCCACAGTTACACTGCCATCAAGTGGTGAAAAATAGAAACCAGTGTTTAGGATGAATGTCAATCCTTTTGACAAACCCATTGTTCTCTCTGCCTGCATTCGATAAATGTCATGTTCCTCCCATCACGTTATTTTTCCATCAGCTGACAGCAACCTTCAGGTCTTTGGCTTAAACATGATTGTAGGGTTTTATAAAAACGGAGAAGAATTCCACCAGGGCAGAGCAGAAAATATATTATGACAATTTACTTGGATTCATGTGTATGATTTCTATTTTCATTGTGTGTGTATGTGTATGGTAGTAACAGATGATTCATTGGGATTCAGAGATAAACTGGAATAGAATGGAGGAGGGTAAATAATCGGGTAAAGGCTGATGTGGTCTGAGTTGTCACACTGATAAAATGTGAAAATTGAAAATTGGTCCATGTAAATGTGTGTGTCTACATGGAGAGAATCAGACCAACGTGCAGTGTGCACCATGTACGACTCTGAGTTGAGGCATTTGGTTAAATGCATAATAAGTGAATAAACAATGGGGAAACCAACCTGCCATCACACACCCACACCAGTCACAGAAACAAAAAAAAAACAATTACTTTGTCACTGAAACTAAGTTTTGCTGCCATCTTCTGGTAACACGGTCTCATTGCATTATTTACATCAAACCTTCCTTATTTAACACAACTGTTTCTGTTTTACAAAAGCAAAACAACAGGAAATTAAAGACACAAATCCACTTTCATGTTTTGGTTGAGGAATTAAGATTTTTTTTCCCTCAGATTTCTCTAAGATAGTCCAAAATTCAAATGGCTTCAGTGAGCTACTAAAGAAACACCAGTTTAGCTCTGATTTAAACTGTGGTTTTGGGGGTTAAAGGTGACTTCATTAACACATAATCAACCGTTACAAGCTCTACACTTTGTCACCTGTTCATTAGCAGTATATGCCACTCAAAATCCAGTATTAATACTGAAAGTACACCACAGCTTAACATAGGTCCTCTCACATTAAGGCTCCCAGGCAGTATACTGTACACACAAACAGGGGTTTTTTGTCCATCAGCTTGAGCCATTGTTTAATTCTGGGCTAAGCTAACCTTGCAGCAGAGACTCGTTGATTTCTGCACAGATGTTAGATTTTTACTGCCCACATAGTTTAAATTATTTCAACTCAAAACTAAAAAACAGCTTAAACCTGAAAATATTTGCCAAACTGTGTACTAAAACAAGCTTGAAGGACTTTCCAAATGCTGTTATGTCAAACTTCACTGTCACCACTCTCATTCATGCCACCAACATGGCCCACCCAGAGCCACTGTTAGGCTTTTTTAGGCTGTTTTAATTTCATTTAGAGATTAACGCCAAGTGCTTATTCTGTCACTGAGCGAGCAAACTACAAGGCGAGTAAATGCACCACAACCATCGTATGTCAGGAAGCCAATATATCATTGCACAGCCTTCCCAAGGACACACAAACATTAAAAACCAGTGGCTAAAGTTCATTTTGTCTGAAAAACCAGTGCATTTTTCCTTAGCAGCACAGCCATGGACCACTCCACCAATTTCTTCTTATATGAATATAAAAACCCTGCAGAAATGTAAAATAATGGGACCTTTAATCTTGTGTCTCTGTAATCGACATGTTTGGTAAAGGTTGTTGAAAACATGGAGGGATTTTAGAAATAAATAAATAAATGCCGGACAGTTTGCCGGAGGGCCACGTTCATAACTAGGAGGTTGTAAATCTTGACCTGCCTAATATTTCTGTTGAATGTCACGATGACTGAAATATTGTTAACTTGTTTTGCAGACAGAGAGGAATCCATCAAAATCAATGCAATGCCTTGTACAGCTTTCATTGATGTTGATACCCAAGGACTAGACACCCTGAGCCACCTCAGCCCAGTTTCTGTCACTTAAATGTTAAATATATTATCCGACATGAAGATGTTCTCTTGCTCATTCGATACAATGCCAACAGAGATTTTAATTGGTGTAATTGAAACAGTTGGGTCCAGGTTGCACTCAGCTTTGAACAGCTCCCTGTCTCTGGGATGCATCCAAGACTCAAATCTGCTACTGTTCACTGCCACTCCTCAAAAATAGCCAAGTGGTTCTTGAAAATTACAGACCTGTGTCAAAAAAACTACCCTTTATCTCCAAACTACTTGTTACTACTAATCAAAGCTAAGCAGCTTGGTGCTGCTGTGGAAGAAAACAGACATTTCAAAGTGGCCCAATCAGGTTTCTGTCAGTTTTACAGCACAACCCCCCCCCTCTTTAAGTATCTAATGACCTTTTAATCATGCATGATTCTGGTATGAGTTGTATTGTATTATTGTTTTTTGCTTCATCTAATTGCTGCCTTTGATACCATCAAGCAGGGCATGCAGGTTCTGCTCTGAGTTGGATTTTTCAGAAAGAAAATCCTGTGTCCATTAACAACCATTTGTCTTCATTTGCTACAATCAAGTATGGGGCATCTCAAGGGCTGATCTTCTCAACCAAATTTATTCTATCTTTATCCTCTCACAGTATTGCCTTCACTGTTTTACTGACAACACACTTGTATGCTAAGCCCGCTCATCTCAGTATGCTGAGTTCTCTGCAGGAGATGTACACTGAGAATCATCTGCAGCTGAACTAAACCACAACACATACTTGCTATTACGTAGCTGGAGCAACACAAACATACAAATACGGCCATCTACTGGATCCCTCTCTGAATACATACAGTACAGCCTCCTGATAGAAATCTGAGCATGCTGTTTGACTATAGCCTAAGCTTTGATTAGTTGTATAACTAATACCAACATTTTTGATCAATAACTTAACTTTGCCAGCTCTGACCTATGTTAAGCTTTACAATAACTAAGAATATTTTACATGCTTTCATCTCATCGCATCTGGATTACTGGGGCTTTTTTATATAAAAAGTTCAACTTTAGACCAACAGAAACTTAACCATAGTAAACAGGTTTGAACACATCCCCCAGTTTTGACCTACTTACAGTGACTTCCTTACCATTTGTTTTAACATAATTTTAAATATTTGCAAGCCATATACCACATCTATAGTATATCCTCAGATACTTTGAAATAACAGCCTTGAGGCTCAAATATACACAAGTGGAGGAGATGCAGCAAGCTTAGTGAGTGGATTTGTTTAAATCTAGGTACAGAGTATGTTTTTTTTTATCATATGAGCTTAACTGATTTCATCTGACTGTTTTTATGTTTTTTCCTTCTCTTTTTTGTGGTTTCTTTAATATGCATTCTCTTATGGTTTTGCTTTTATGCATTTCCAGTTTTTATGTGGTTCTTTCTTGCTAAGTTAAGCACTTTCCAAAAAAGCCTTGGTGCTATATTATTATCATCATTATTTTGTGTGTATGTTTTTGCCGTTGTTGTGTACATGTCTTGTTGTTTAATTGCCTTACTACTCATGTTGGACACAGAAGGTAATTGTTTAGATGCAAAGATGACCAGATGGGAGGAGGTAGCAACTGGAACTGACAACTTATAAACTGCCCTGTTTAAAATATTAGACTAGTATACAGAGTACAACGGAATAACATAAATACTTCATGAAAGCACCACAGATAAACCACCACTTCTGCTGTTGGCAATAGATGATTTGGCCTTTTTTTGGAGCTCTATCTATTGGCTCATGTTGCTTTGCAAACACTGTTTGGCAGTCCTTTTTTTATACTTATATAACATTTGCCAATTGTCATTCAACCTAATAAGATTCATGTTTGCTGCAAATGTTTTACAATTGAGGTCTTTGTCCTTGAGGCTTTTCCTATGGCATGCAACCCCTAGATTGCATTTAGCGTCCAACGCGAACCAATTAAATCATATTTCTTTAATTAAATTAACATCAATTAAGGACATAGTTAAATTGAAAATCTACATCATGCAATGATAATAATAATAATGTGCTTCAAAGTAAGCAAAGCATCATCTGAACAATCAGCTATTAAAACTGAAGATTTGCACAGCTGACTCCCATTAAGTCCCACAGCCCACTCGGCAAGATTCATTAACCGTATTGAATCACAACAAGCAAATTAAGAAATGTGCCAGAGCATTGATGACACCAATGTGAGGCTATCAGTTAAATGAAAGTTTTCTTGATAATGGTTTCTACCAACATTTATGTTGAAATTAAGATAGTTAGCAATCATGATACATTAATATTTGTAATTATACTCTCTCTCTCTCTCGTGGGCAATGTTAAGGAAAAGATGGGTCACACACGCTGCTTCCTAATGCAAAAATTACTCTTTTCCAACATCTCTATGCAACAATAATATCCTACTTTGAGAATAGTTTCAGTAAGAAGTGAGCTCTGCTTCCACATATAGACCCCTGCACCTATATGCACAGTATACGGTTACATAATGTTTTATTGAACATGCAGGTGACTGTTGGAGAATAGCTGTCAATGTGCTATTATGTTATTTATATCTGTCAATGTGCAATGTTACTGACACAACAAGTGTTTGCCACTGGAGTGCATGCAGTAGAAACAGGTATAGGTAAACAGGTATACACAGTACTTGTCTGGGAAGAGATGTTTACACTGGTCACAATGAGAGATTGACAAAGCCGTCACTTCACTTAACAGAAATGACTTGTGGACAAAGGCCTTCCATATACTGTAGGTTCAAAAACTAAATCACAACATACAAATAAACAAGAAGAAAAGTCTTTACATTCCCTGTTCTTCAAATCTGTACTGTACACCAAATACATAGTAAACTGAGCTATTTAATCTTATTTTTAAATATCTATGTATCTATTTTCATCCAGTCATTTTTGTATTGATATTGGACAGGTAAAGGAAAGAATAAAAACCCAATCAACGTCATTATGCATGCAGGAAACCATTGTGTTTTACCTGTATGAGTGGCCTGCAGCTGATTTTTTAATCATTAATGCTCATTCAGTCACAATATGTATGTGATAGGCACAAACACTGACTTTTGCATATGAGCATTCAAGGGTAATCATTATTGGTGGTTATGCATGTGATACTGTATACACTGTACTGGCTCACCGGGCTTTCTGAACAGTACTCTTTTTTTTCCAGGTCACAAGCCATTTGACAAACTGTGACATTTTCATGTCTTTGTGGTCGCCCATATCACAACTGCCTATAAATCCCAAACTCTGTTACTCAGCCTACTGTAAACAACCAGCATTGGAGGCAAAGAGATGCTATTGTGCTGTCTCAGCATTTACCAAAGGACAGTGCTACCCTTAGGTCTTATACTTAAATGTCATACTGTAAAGAAGGATGCTCCCACTGTTATGTCTACGTATGACAAACTGATATCAACCTTTAGCTTTTGTGGCATGACTGATCACTGCTGTTTGGAAATTTGAATTCCACACTTTGCTTGATTGTATTTTATTGATTAAACAGGAAAAAGAGGATTAGTTTCAAAACTCCACTCTCATAGCTATTTTTAATGTCCAACTATATGATAATTAGACAACAAGATAAGATATTAAAGCACAGTCTCCGATATGTATAAGAAAGATAACTGAATCTATTGAGGATCGTTTCTTTAAAATGCCCAACATGTCCTGTAACTGCTGATAAACATGTCTCATTAATTTATAGTAGGGCTGTCTAATGGCTTTTAAGGGTTGTAAACATCAGGCTGTTATCCTTTTGGAGACAGTGTCATAGAGCAGGTTTAGAAGAGGGTCAAGAGGACAGCGAGGCACACTTTATTGACAAGATGATTTCCAAGGTAGTCTGCAGGTTCCTGGGTTGCTCTTGTAATTAAGCACATACTCTCAACTCAAAAGCCTAGACTGAAAAAATATTCTATTAATAAGCTGAAGCTTTGAAGCTTTGGTGTCGTCCTTCACCTATAAGCTGCTCTGGATGAAAGCGTCTGCTGAAGGAGTAAATATAACTAATGTATAAGGAATTGTTCTGAAGACAAAAGGGAGAAAACATGCCCAACAACACAACATTGTTTAGCTGTGACCACAACCACTGTGATTTGATGCAGGACATTCTGCCTTCCAAAAAAATTAAGATATTTCCAGAAAAAGTGTAAATGCATGATTAAATAAATTACCCATAAGCACACAACAAATACAAACAACAAAAATGTGTTTACTTAATAGGTGTTGCTGAATCCCTGTGATGATCGGCTGTTATAGGGAAAAGGTGCTTTTTTATCTCCAGCTTGTTTCTCCAGCTGCAAGACAGTGTGGACATAACTAGGGGCAATTTGATATGATAAACAACAATTTAATGACAGGTTTTATTTTTTTGTTTGAGGAGGAACCTCGGCGACAGACTGACGTCTAATAAAAGCCAAATATTGGTCATACTGTGATAAAAACATAGCCAGAGAAATGGAGTAGCCCTTAATGAGGGGAAATGAAGCATACATTCCTTTCACGGTCAGACAAGTGCTGAAATCAGTTTGTTAAAAACTTAAGACAAGCATGACTACAAATGACAGGGGGAGTTTAACCAAAGCACCTTTTATGGTCCACTGATACAGAGGATACAGTGCTGCCCTGCTGGGGTCTCATTCCAAGCAGCATAAGCCACACAAAGGCTTCTTCAGCCATGCTCAAATATCTCTGCTCTCCTAGGGTCCGGCTTCCTTCTCTTCCAATTGTCTTGCGTACAATTGTCTTGTATAAGCTCGTGTGCTGAGAGAGGCAGCCCACTATCAGCTCTGAATTAATTTTCATGGAAAGTCTGCAGGGGGGTTTGACAACTAGAAAGGAAGTATTTTAATGATGAATGGTAAATATTGTCATAAAAAGATGGGGAAAAGAGTGACTCCTAGTATTTGTTAGTATGTGAAATTGCAGAATACAAGATAAAAGTTACAAATATGAGCCCAATGCAGTTGTTCTCGCCAAATGTGATACAGTAAGTGTGGATATGAGTCTATTTGTATTGTATTTCAGTGACTGTAAGATCATAATGGAAGAAGTCCTCCGATCCTTTCAATCATTTACCAATCATAATTAAAAATACAATATTAAAAGCATCAATAGATAAACTCAAAGGTTTAGTTGAGTTAGATATTATCAGTGACTGATATTATGTTACATAATGAAGTTGAGCCTGTCAATATTAGCACATCAATACAGCAGCATCCTACTGGTGTGGGTCATCAGGGTCGAGCTCATTTCATGTAAAGTTATGTACTTTGTCAAGTTATTCCAAACCACAGGCACCAAAAGGTCACAAACTCCATCTGAAGGGATGTGGGAGGTTTAGGGGAGGGTTATTACTTATTTTTATTGCATTTTGTTTTTGGTTTGGGTTATAACTGAATGATATGTTATAATATCAATATCTGTGACTGTATGAAGTGACATTGTACATCTGATAAATCTCAGTTAAAAATCAGGTGGGAATGGATATCTATGACAGTGTATTTAAAAAGCAACCGTCAAAAGATGTGTACAAAGTAATAAACATCATTACTACCACACACTGAAATTAGTCATTTAAGATTTTCAGCTTACTTCAAAACATAATGAATATTAATTCAAATAAATTAATTACTTGTTTAAATCAATTAATTATAATAAAACATTTGGCATTTGCAGCAGTCATAAGAAATCATAAATACTGCACCAGGACACAGATTGCCACCCTGTCTCTTAAATAGTACATTCATATAACTCATTTGCAACAGCAAATACAAATTGTCGGAAATTCAATTGCAATTAGTGGATTATGTTTTTCTATTAACTTAATGAGGAACTGTTGTTAATGTAGCCTTCTTATTTGTTGTCACTTGTCCTACAATTAAAAATTAGAAAACATACAGAAAACTTCGTACAACATTTTGTACGACATTAACCACTTCTTGTGATTATAGCGCTGCTAAACCTTCTTTTTATAGCTATGCTGAGGCACTCACAGCACTCGGTTAAGACTGGGGATAAATTGTAGTGTGGTTTAATGTAGAAAGTGCTCACAGTGAAAAAGTACTGCCACTTCTGTTTGGCCTCAGTGTTTTGCACTGTTGGAGGAGATCAGTCCACGGCACATCCAGACCAAAACTTAATTCTTCATAATAACGTGGCCATTTGGTGTCTTTTATTATCAGCGCATATGCCTGAATTAAACAATTTGTTCAAGATATTTGTTTACACTGTCATGCCACTTCCTTTCCTTGGTTTAGGCATCTCTCACATTCTTGATGAACACTGAGCAAACAGAACATCAAAAAATTACAGAGCGGCATTAACACTGACTAACACAGCATGGCGAAAAATGGGAGAAAGAATTGCCTCTCAGCACTTTCACAGCCCTAGGAGATTTAAATAATAAAAAGCACTGGGCCTCTGAACAAATAGGATAATTATGGCCTACAGTCTTCCTGTCGCTCGTCTGGCACGGCCAAGCGGAAAGAAACATGTTATTACCACTCAAAGGTTCTGCAAGGAGAATTAGGAGAAATAAATGTTTCATGTAGAAGGATGGCTTGACGGTGAATCCCTCTGACCAAATCAACAGCCATGCTTTATTGCGTTCATTTATTCTATAGTGGTCCTATGGCAGTGACAGAAAGGTCCAGTGTGACACACCCACACACACATATACACATTAAAAAAACATTGTTAGCTTGGAGTGGCTTAGGTACGCTTCACTGTATTTGTAATATATTTAAATGATACCATATGTTTTATTTGGTTAATCACATCCTCATGGTGCAAAAAAAATATTAATGCTTCCATATAATTGTTTACTGCCTTTGATTCTGCATTTCAGTCAATGAAATCCAATATTAAAGCATCTAAAAACACTGCTCATTTCCAATCAGGCCGAGGATTCAAAGGACTTCCACTGATCAGTTCAGCTAATTGGACCTTTGTGCTGAAATAACTGGTTCTGTCAGGTCTTCAGAGCACAGGGACTCGGACCTTTCTGTCTGGTTTCTAGGTCTCACTCCAACATGTGTGCAGCTGCCAGCAGTACTGTTCAGTGGAACAGATGGTGTTGTAATGGAAAGAGCTTGTCTCCATTAGCTGCCCTGCCTTTCTGTAACACAGTCATTCAAGGCAGCCATCGCTTTCAGATTGGCACACTTTTCAAAACATAACAACGGCAGCACAGCACTATATGACCTTTATGTCTGATGCTACACAATGTGCCGCAAATGCAACTCTTCACATTTGATCCATTCCTCTTTTTTTCCCCTTCTCCACTTTTTACAACATCAAGGACAGTGAATACACTGAAATAAAACACTTACTGATTTGTTTACGAATTCAGAGCTTGCTATGTGAATGAGGAGCACTGCCTTTTGAAAGAAGAAAGAATTTCTGCAAGTCTTGGCTAACTTTTAACGGCTTTGGGGTTTTTAGACCAATATGTGGTGTGAGATACATGATCAAAAAATGCTTCAGACTAAAAAATCCTGATGTTTGTAATGAGGTTTTATGATCATCTAAATTACTTTCTGTCCTTTACATTTAGTGGCAAGGCTGTGCACAGAAAAATCACTTCTGGCCCCTCTACTTCAAATTTAATGAAAGCAGCGTGCTCTAATTCAGATGTCATATTCCTGCATGCCAAATTTACATCTTCCTTTTTTTTATAAATTTAGCTGGGGTAATGCAGACAGACCTTTCAATCAAAAAGCCACCTTCCACCAGACTTTGTGTATTAATTATGAATATGCTTTCAGGGCAAGGCCATCCAGATGTCTTGTGGCATCTGGAAAACCTTTTTGCGTCTTATTTCTGAATTCAGATTGTAGAATTCCCCAATGAAACGCAGGAGGATGTTTCCACAGTCCAATTAGCATCTTAAGCAATTAGAGAAGAGAAGAAGCCCATGGTAATTTTCAGTGCAGGCAATTTGAACCTAGGGTTAAAGCACACTGTGCAGTGGAATGCTTGCAGCGAGAGGGCGAACATGCTACCAAAAAACAAAACATTTTCATTTGTGCTGAGGAAGAGAACCACTGAAAAATAATATCATTGCAAGTCTTTCATAGTCTTGCACTCTGTTTCCTGTTAAAGCAAAAAAAAAAAAAAAAAGGAGACGTACAGTGGTGTAGCAATAATCCTGTCTCCTCTATCACATTTTCCTCCATACTTTTGATTTTATTGCTTGTTGTGTATTAACAGCTTTGTCATTTTCTCTGACGTTTGCTTTGCAAGCATAATCGTGTTTAAACTGTACACTCGCTCATATCCAACATCCTGCACATAATGTTCTCAAAGGCAACCCACACTTACACATGTCACAGCAACTCTCAAAGGCCAATAATGCTGCATATTTCAACTATGGTGTTTTAGCAGCACACTGCTGAAAAACAGCTCCATGCGGCTGGATAACAATGCAGATGTATTGAATAAAGGGAAAGGGGGTTTTAGTCATATATATAATGGTTTCTCAAATCTGCAATCAATGTCTGCATTGTGCAATGATGGTGAATGCAAGTTGTGCAAGTGCTTAATGAGAGATATACAATCAAGCACCCACACAGTTTATGGTGTCTTCATAGAAACAACAAATTCATAAGAGGGGTAGATTTCAGTAATGATAATCACTAAATAATTATAACTTAGTTCATAGTCTCACGCTCGCAATCTGAAAACAACTATATTTCACTTTGTTTGACGATAATTACTTTTCTGATGGCCCTCCAGCAGTGCACAAATAGTCCGTAGTAAAGCAAAGCAAAGACGAGTTGTTGTAGCTAAATAGGTTTTTCTTTTTGATTCAACAAGCAAAGACATGACAGAAACACAGATTTCCATACACGCAGATAAGGACATGTGAATTCCAGCTCCTTCTTTTAACGGAGGTGATAACGCTTGATAAATGACCCAGCTGTTACCACAACACCACTGTGTTTCCTTTAACCAGCTTCAGAAACCTTCGTTAAAATCCTTGCACAGCACCTGAGGTGTTTCTTAAGCCTTAAGTCATCTGCTGCCTTAAATCAACAGTCCTCCATGCTACAAATTTCACTTCTACAACACTGCCTCGGTGTTTAAATCAAAAGATTGAGGGCACGAGAGGAAAATATTTAATTCTTTTTAACATCTGCTGCACACAGAGCATAGCCTATAAGACATCCGCTCTGATCTATATATCTGAGGCATAACTTGCCCAAAGACACCTGTGCTGGCTAGGATGCGCTGTCTTTATGTGCCCTATTTTATGCCAATTAAAAGATTCCTCCTGGATCTTGTCGTATCTTGCATAAAGGACCAGAATCACCCAAAACTCTCCAGAAGAGATTACTTCACTTGAAGCATTTCGCTACCAAATGCTATCTAGGGGGGTGTTCCATATACCGCAAAAGATATTTCACATCTCCACACATGATTACAAAAACACATACGATGCCAGGCAAGGAATGTACTGCTTGGTCCCTTGCCACTAAATAAGCCTTTTCTTTTTGCCAAATAATGCTCATCTTGCATCTTCTTGCAGAGGTCTGCAAAAACGCTTGGAAGCACTTGTGAAAATAATAATGCTTACAGAAGCTACCGGTTGACGGCCATATGAGGTATTTTTGATTGGCCAGGTTCTCAAAATCACGTTTAAGGAGGATGTCCTGTAAGCGTATGCTTAACTATATCCAAAAGCTCATGGGAAAAAGTTAGGTAGTGTTTGAAATCCATAACTACAGTACGGGTTGAAATGCACATGGAATTCTTGGGAGACGGACTAATCCTTTACAGAAACATTTGTGCAATTAAATATTTGGCTCACTTGCTTTGCTTTCCCTTGTGAGTCTCCACTCACTGCAGGTTCTCAAAGGTAGGACTTGCTCATGGAAAATAATCCCTCCACCTTTTAGATTACTCAATTAACTGATTAATATGTGAGGAAGGATTATTAAAAGCAAAGTGCAATATATCTCATACCATGTATTGTTAGGCTGTCATGCGCTGTACTGGTTTGGTTATTGTATGAAGAGAGAGACCTTCTGCGCCTTGTAATCGAAAAGTCATATTACATCTTCCGTTGGTGGGTGTAGTAGAGTATCGGTTGTGTTTAGTCCTGCTATAAATAGATAGTGTGTGTGTGTGTGTGTGGATGTTAGTGTGTTTCATCAGATAAAAAAATGCTAAATTAAGAGTGAGTGCTGAAATGATGGATGTAAGTGGCTTAGATGGGGAATGCAGATGGCATTCTCTCCACCCCACCTCCGTCCCTTATTCTCTGTCCATCCCGCACCATGTTGCTCTCACACTACATTTCCTGCCACTGTCCTCTAAAACAGCCTGTACTATTCAGAGAAAGAAGCTTTTAATTGCATTTTCATGTAGGTGTTTTCTGAGGGTGTCGTTCCCCAGGCAGGGGGAAGAGTGCTCTGAGACGAGCTTTACATGCTCACTAGTGCAGTCAAGCCCCACCAGGGGAAGTGCGTCAGAGTGGAGAGGTGCTGGAAGTGCAGACAGCCCTGTAGGGACACTTGAAAAAGCCATAACAGCCAGTGTATAAATAAATGCATGGGAAAAAGCATTTTTCCTCGTGGATGAAAAGCCTTTAACCTTTTGGTCCACATAAGAGCAGAAATTGTTCTGTGACATTTAACTTGCATATTCCTCTTTTCTTTCTGGACAGATAATTTTGAGCTTTTATAGGTGAATCAGCAGAGACTTATTGGATTCCAGCAGCCTATTAAACATCCTCAATCTAGCCTCATGCGAGTGAATTTGAATAAATTTGGATGTTCCAGGGGAACACCTGTGAATTTTCACACGCGGTCCTTTTGCCCTTGGACAGTTTGTTCAGCTTTTACTGAAGCCTCACCGCTGTCTCCTCCTGTGCAGACAAAAATTGTCAAAAGACAGTTTGTTTCAGGCCCTAAATCTGAGATACCACACTGATGCATAATTGATTTGGAAAAGGACAGAAAAGGAAACTGTGACATAACCAGAACAGTGTTTGATGTTTAAGGGTAGGTTTACTGGTTTGAACAGATTTCTCAAATAATACTGAAAAGATGTTATTGCTCATAAGAACAGTGTAAAAATGGTCTGCAGTGAGAAATGTGGACAAGTGACTGTGAAATTGTTCATTTGGATCTCAAAACCTGCTGCAAATGCTGAAAGAAACGGATGAAAAACTCTTTTTTTTCACAGATGTAGTGCCTTCATCAACACTCTAAAATGGTACGGAGTGAAATTAGATGTTTGAGATACCTTCGTCTGACAGCTGTGTTTAGTGGTGCATAACTAACGAGACAGCATAACCCGACACAAAAAGGCCCAATGAGTTATTTATGACCACATGATGCACAGGTATTTTCACACACTGGTGGTGTGTTTATAGTGTTATTGATGCAAATAATCCTTTGATACAAGCAAGCAGGCATGAAAAGGTTCAGTTGTTGTCTAGTTTTGGTTTTAAAAGATTCGTCAATCACTCTGACAGTGCTAACAGTTTCTGAGATTTTGACATTTGATGGTGGGTCAATCATTTTGCTCAGACTCGAATAACAAATTGTGCCTCCAAAATGCTACAGCGGTTAAGTGCAGAGGCTGACTGATCAATAGTATCATGCCACTGTACTCTATGTTTCTACCAAACAGCCGAGGGAATCGAGTACAGTCGCGCTGAACACAGGCATGTGTGCTTATCCAGGTTTCGTTGGATAAATAATGGTTAAAAAATCCACCTAGTCAGTTTCCCATCCACTGAAGTAGAAGAACAGCTCGGGGCTGTACATCACTGTGACATGACAGATCATAGACGTGGATCTCTGAGGGCTCATTTATAAAGCTGCTATACACTGAAGATACACCCTAAAAACTGTGCACAGCAGCTTCCAATTTCAGGCGAAGAAGAAGATTGAGAGAACAGGAATGTAGCCAATGTGTCTGGAGAGGGAATAACACTTCTATACTAAATACAAAGAAAGAGCATTCACACCTAGGGCTACTTGCCAAGTTGCCAATTAACCTAATGAGCATGTCTTTGGACTGGGAGAGGAAGCTGGACATGGAAACTTCACACAGAAACATCCCGAGTCCAGAGTGGCCTGTGAAGCCACAGTGCTACCCACTGAACAGACGCAGCAGTGTGGTGATATATATATATCACCACACTGCTGCCTCTGTACTCGGGATGTTTCTGTGTGAAGTTTCCATGTCCAGCTTCCTCTCCCAGTGGCAGCAGTGTGGTGATATATATATCACCACACTGCTGCCTCTGTTCAGTGTTACAAAAAAGATATAAAGCTATACTGTAAGGAAATTAGGCTAACATGTAATTGCATCATTTACAGTAAGCTTGAGCATACTGGAGTGCATTATAATCGACCCTATTGGCCGGCATAGAAGGCACATCTATGAAGAAGGCTCTCCTTAGTCCAGCAGAGTACAGGAGAACACAATTGATGCAGTGTCTCAAATGCTCAGGTCTATAGCATAATATATGATACACATAATAATTTAGTGCACACATTTTTCATTTATGATATGCAAGGCAATATATAAAAGGCTGCAGTTATCACCCTTAACATTTATTTTATATTATACCCTGAACTAGTAAGTCTTCTTACTTTCTGCCTTTATTGGACAGTTTTATAGTGTAGACCAACAGGAAATGAAACCACACATGGTATGTGCTCTAACCTCGCCTCCACCAGGATGCCCACAATCAAATTTTAATACAAAGAGTAATTTTTAAAGTAATTTAAATGAAACTAGTAGCATGCTGAGCAGTGAGAGAATACTGACGTATAAGGAGTAGTAATAATGTCTTCACACTGCATGTTAAGGTTGCTTAGACAAAGAAAAATGTGGTTATTATGGCTGAGCTACTACAGCATTAGAGAATATTTGTCTGGATGGTAAATTATAAATGTGTTCAACTACTGCAGCACTGTTAGAAAAAACACCAAACAAGTGTTTATTGTCGTTGAGTCTTTGTTACAACTTAAAGTTGTTTTGTATCTTAATGGTGCACGCTTGTGCTGAACTGCAGTTTATTTATGCTTCCTTTGATTATACTATTAAATAAACCGCATTAATAGTTAATGCCTGATTTATCTGCGCACTAAAGGCTTTTTCAACCCCCCATCTTCAGTTCTTTATTTGTTTAGAGGTGTTAAGAAATAATATTTATTTTATATTTTTATTTTACCTTTATTTTACCAGGTTGTCTCTGGTAAATATATATATATATATATCTTCTTGCGTCTTCAAGACATTCTAAATTTTTTTTAGTAATAACAAGATTTCATATGGGAGACAAATTTATATTGAAATATTTTATTTATAAATTGTTCTTGAAAACTAAAGGCTCCAATGGGATTCTGTGACAAATAAAGACATATTCAACATTTAGCAGATACATAAGTGCTTTATGACTAATTGAGCGACACCTTAAGTCATTGGGCCAAGCAGCTAGGTGTCTGACAAGGACGCTGCTGTATGCTGCACATGGATAGTGGTTTGATTTGGGACACTGTGCAATATGCAGATACCTTGTAAAGAAAACACACTGTAACTTCTCACTATCAAAGTGAAATGGCACTTCTATATCAAAAGAAGATTAACTTAAAGGTGGAGTATAGGAGATCCTGGAAAAACGTTTCGAGCACGCTGCATTTAAATAATACACAATCCAAAAGCCCAAGCCCATTTCTTCAGACTTTTCTCTGAAGCCACGCCTCCAGGACACAAGAACGCTCAATCTTTTTTTTTTTTCTTTTTTTTGCCATAACGGTACAACTGTCTTGTTGAATTTAGCAAGCTCGCATAAGCTCTGGCATTGTCTTTTCTGTATCGTAAACTGTTGATGACTCTGAGCATGTGTGATTAGTGTACGGAGAGGGGTAGGCGCAGAGGGGTGAGAAATAATGATAGATGTATTACAACTGAATTCATTTGTGGCGTTCAAAATGATTGGATGGTGTTTTTACAGGATTGTCCGTTCCACAGGTGACTGACATTTTTCATTTTGGGGAAAAAGCACTTAATCAGTTGCAATCTGGATTTCATGCAATTAAGTAAAAAATGCTCCAGAAAAAGATCTCCTCCCCAACCTCTAACTAAAGTGCAACAACATACAGGACATACAGAAGAAGTTGTAGGAGAATGAGAGTAATGAGAGTAAAACAAGATAACATCTAAGTAATTTCCCTCCCCTTCTGGTTAAGTTTCAGTTATGGAATTTGCAATGTTTGAAATTGTAACCTTGAAATAAGTGTACACTATTGCCAGAACACAGTGCCAAAAAAAAAAAATCATCATCCCTTCTGCTTTAATCAAAATCACAACGTTACTGTTGGAGTGATTAAGTTAAACTTTTGAATAAATTTAGCCTGTGTGTTTTCTGTTGTTTTGGGTTTTTTTTTTAAAATATATTTATAGTAACAATACACTGCATTGCCCATACTTCATCTTAGCACTGGCTTTCTTTATGTCTTCCCTTCCCATGTATAGATTGCTGTAACGACAGCATGAGGTATCTATGGCACTTACAACTTTTTGCCCCAACTCTAGGCATTAATATCACTGAGCCACTGAATAATATATTAAATTGGATGGCTCAGCTCAACTGAGCTTAAACTGCAAATATATCAATGTCCAGAGATTGTGCTACAGCCGAGTCTATACAGATCTAAGTGTACTGGCAACTTCGCTAACACAAAGGGAGTGCTCAGGACAAACACAATTACTTCCTGCCTACCTCTGGGAATGACTTCCCTTCTGGCTGGTCGCTCGCCAAAAAAAGTGGTTGATCAGCCACATTCACAGGAATTAATCATGAATCAAATGAACCAGTCCAGAGTATATTCACTGCAGCTGAACAGCTCGCATGAATTAAAAGAGTCATCTTCTCCCTCTCATTGCAGTTACTGGGGTTTCAAAGAAAAGGCAACTTTTATCATCACAGCCACCTCCATCAGACAATACACAAGTAAAGTTGCATTCACTAGACTTGTGTTCTATTTCCTCAGACCTTTACTGCAAAATTCAAGAGAAAGTACAATGAATCTCTCTGAATATTAAATTATTAACTAGTCATCATTAACATCATATCTTATTTACAAAGCAATAATAAAACTAAAGGTTTCTCTTTTCTTATTTTTGGCGATAAAAGTAGGCCAAACATCTAGTGCCTCTGCACCCTTCCACAAGCTATTCATACTAAATGAGTTGTCCCTGATAAAGAAAATAAAGACAAGCTATTAAATTCACTGATGATGTTTTTCCATCCATATAATGATCAGCATAAGAAACAAAAACACCCTGCACTCTGCACTGGATGCTAGACAGTTTGAAGTATTGAGTGCCTCAGACTCTATTGAAGTGACAGCTAGTGATAAAATAATATCTTCAAGTCACATGGCCAGGGCTCTGTATGTCTCTGTGGCTTTGATGCAGAGTGAAATGTGGCCATTTGGTGATACACAACTGCAGGTAATCCAGAATCTATGTCCTCTGTAGTCTATGAAGTTAACTTAAGTTAACAAAATGGCAGTGGGTGACATTTTGGTATTGTTGATTATGATGCAGTGGTTAACGATGTCTAACAACAACAACAACAACAACAACAACAACAACAACAACAACAAGGTACTGGGTTTATATTCGGGGCCTTTCTGTGTGGAGTTTGCATGTTCTCCCTGTACCTGTGTGGGTACCATCTGCCTTCCTACCACAAAAGACATGCACATTACAGTAAGTTAACTGACGATTCTTAAGTGTCCATAGCGTGAATGTAAGCATGACTGGTTGTTTGTCACTATATGTCAGCCCTGTTATAGACTGTCTACCATCAGTGTCAGCTGGGATCGACTCCAGCTCCCCCACATCCACATAAGGATAAGAGGTATTGCTAATGGATGGTTATGATGACAATATAATTGAGAGTCTTCAGAAAAACCGAGGGTGTCAGTCTTGCATCAAATAGTGAATTGGACCGTATACATAATGTTACATGCAGGTCTGCACAGTGTTTTCAGTCTCTATGGGCCCCCAAATCCCTGGCAGTGCTCTTGATCATACTTGGTGTTAGATGCCGGCAAGTTTTCATCAGTAACTCACTTCACAGTTCCTTACATTCATAGAATTCTTCAAATCAGTCGCCCGTGAGAAAAGCTGTTTTTTTTGTTTGTTTGTTTTTTGTTATAAGCACAATACGGGAGTCTACTATCCAATTTTATTCAGGACATTTAAGGAAGAAGTGCAATGTGTACACTCTTGGACTCTGAGGAACACTGCAAGGTATGCCTCATTAAATGTACTTTTAGTTTCAGCTTACTTGGACATAAACAGATGTACATTGATATAAGTAACATTTCCATTTTGTCATCAGTCTGCATCACTAAACACTTCCTGTCAGTCAGAATGGATTGCCTTGGGGAGGAAATTGCGGAGAATAATGTGTAAACATCAGCGACATGCTCTATTTGATAATATGAGCCTCCTGGTCACTTACTTTCTCTGTAATGCTCTCTTTCTTTCCTCTCTTTCTAACATCCCCTGCCTCCCCTGGGATGCCTGTATTGACAGGCTCAATACGATTCCCCTACAATTTATTTTACTGTTTTGATCTTGCACTTGCTATGAATTACCCATGTATGTTGCAGAAAATGTCACAGGAGTGGGCTGTGTGAAATAACAATGCAGTTCACAGTGTACAGTGTTTGCTGTTCTTCCCCTCTTGTTGCCTGGCTCTCATTGTGTCTGTTTCTCTCTTTGATGCCTCTGCACTGAAAAACACTAAGACATAAATTTGTTGTGTTTCTGTGCTTAGAAAGAATGCAGATTTTTCAAAGAATGCATATTTCCCCCTCTATGTTAGAAGGGAACAACACTTACTCTGTGTCAAACAAATAGTAATAAATGTGCTTCTTTATCACCAGATATTGTAAACAAGTCACAGTACAATCATAACATTGGGATCTTTCCAATATTTCTCCAGCTCCACCACTGTAGTGGTTATAAGAGGCCATGTTGGAAGAGACAACTGCACAAGTAATCTTCCGGAAAACCTAAATAGCCAGCAGGCATATTTGCGTGAAATAGTCCTCAAGTTCTCAAGCCACGCTCTCTGTGATAATACTTTATTATACCCCAAATTAATCATCACCTGCTCCTCTCTCCTATCTCATTGCCTGTGGGCTTGATCATCTTTTTCTAAGCGTCTGATCCTGCTTTAACAACAGCCAAGAGAAAAAACAAACATGTGTTTGTTTGTTCTGAATTTAACATTAAAGTGAATAGAAATATTACTTCTTAAAGAATGCTAATGGCTTTCTACACGACTGCAAGGACATAATGTGTTTATATATAGTGCAAAAATAAGCTATTTGGCTGACAAATAACTTGCCTGTAAAAGTGGGTGGCTGGTGGGCTCCATTAGCAACCACTACCATGGGTGAAAGACTGGCAGTGAGTCCATAAACTTTCATATTATCTGCTCTCAACATAATGACTCGGCTTTACCTTTGAATGTGACATTTATATTCAAGGATATTCAGGATGTATACAGATAAAGAAATTATAAAACACACTCTGTAAAAACAGACAGACATGCAACAGACACTTTCATGTTTAGACAGCACCTAGAAAAGTTGCCTCATGACTTGAATAATTTATAATCAGATGACAAAAACTACCTTCAAATGTGAGGATACAGCCTTTACCATATATGATGTTTTTTTCCACCCGACAACTGTACTGCCTTTGTAAACAGTCCTACTTTAAAAGTGCACACTTGCATCCAGCTACCAATAATACCAGACAGTTAACACACTATATGACAGACATTTTCCCATTGATCAATCCTTCACTTACTATGAGTAATATACTGTACTAGTCCGTATAAACATACAACAGAATATGTACACCTATTGACCTGATCTGAACCCTACCACCACATGCAGCACATTGCTCTATTGTACCATTTCTCTTTTTGTACTTTTTCCTTGCATACAGTCATGCACTGTATGCAATTTAAGGACACAAAGCTGTAGCACACTTTTTCAATCGTCATAAAAAATGACATGGAAAAGGTTAACCAATGTATCATGCACTCATTTGACTGTCCACAAGCAATGTTATGTTCCATTTTTACCCTGACACGTGCAATGTGAAGGCATATGCATTGATTGCCATTCTTTTTTTTTTTAACAAAAGGAACCACTTACCACTGCCTGCAATGTCAGATATTTTCACTCACTCACATACGAAGCGAACGACCCTAGCAGCTTGAGTTTGCAGCTTTTCCATCACCCCAGTCAGAAAAATACATTATTGAAAATTTCAGCTATCTTCCTCTCTGAATTAAAACATATCCTCAGTCACAGGAAAACTTCATACCTGGAACACATTGAACATGATCCATTATATCCATCTTTATCAGAAACTGCCTTATATTATGAAATATGCTGCACAATTTGTTTAAAGCCGTAATCATAATAATTACACTTTCCAGTGTCTGTGGCTTCCCCCTGTATTGTGACTTTGTAAGTGACAAGTTGACTGTGAAGCACAAACAAACCCTGCACCCTCCTCTGGGTTCAAGAGACAGTCAAGCAGCTTCGAGTGCAGTGTTTCTCTACAGCAATATTCATATATGGTTATTATACACCGGCTCAATAACAATGGGAAAGAGAAAAAAGCATATTTTGAAACTTTCCCTCTTGGCACTGATATCATTGTTCCTGAGGATTAAAATGGCATGTACTGTATCCTGAATATAAGGAATATACAGTAACATTGTACATCTATTCAATTACATTAATATACATCGTCAGAATTGTTGTTCACTGAAAGGCAAAGTAGCATAGCTTTTTCATCACTGTGCCGATTTCTTACAGTATATTCTTACCTTATGCAGTTTTAATTTTCAGTAATTACTGCTTGTTCATTACTCCATTGTTACTCTCATACCACTTTTAAAATACTAATCTTCACAATTAGTTTTTGCTATCATTACCCTAATGTTTTTGCCACATTATAACACTTTCATATATAATCATCTGGTTATTACAAGTAATCTCTGTATCACCCCTCTATTGCATGATTACTGAGCCATGTAATATGCTATCAATTATTTGTCTCTATATTTAGATCATATTTTTTAAACTGGTATATGTCTGCACCTCACTGTATTTATTGAAGGGTAAGGACAGCTGAGAAAAAAAAATGTGTTGAGAGTGTCATGGGAAGGGGTATTTATGTAAACTAAAGTGTACCAAATATTTCTGGGTTCACTGTGGTTCACTTAACTCCCTCAGTAAAAGGAAAAACGAATTAAATATTTGTACCTTTTTATTTTTTTCAGAAGATTCAAATGTGGTTTTCCAGCTAGATGAATATTTCAAGCAGAAAGGCTTTGATAGAGTGCATTTGAGAGTTGGTGCATGTTGTGTCTCTGTACAATGGGTTTGGTGGGCTCCATGCTTGGAGCACTTTGGATGCAGAGTGGCAGAGAGAGAATGGCCTCCGTCCAGCTGAGATAATGGAATTGGTGTGTTCTCCCTGAGCTGTGCTCCTGGCTGGAGTTAATTCTGTTAATAGCAGGAGCTTCCACAGTCAAACCTTTTCTGCGGCTTGGGCCGTGCTCAGAGAGCACAAGAGGTGGCTTCTGTAAGATAGGTGATGGATGTATAATGGATTAACTGGAAAGTGGCACATAGAGTTTACAATTGTTCTTGAATCTGCTAATGTGTAATCATAAAAGGACTTGACTTTCCATATTTAAATCGAAGCTCTACTCATGCAAAGCCAGCAGCACTGTGGCATGCCTGCATCTCTCAATGCCTTGCACCATTAATGTCAGAAGCTTTTTCACAAGTTATGATTATTTGTGTGGTGGTATTATGGTATTTGTGTGGATCAAATACCAGGTCTCCCCTGTGTTAATGGGACCACACCAGCCACAGTTACTTAACTGACTCAAACCCTTAATATACAATGGAAAAATGAAAAATGAAGACAGTTACCTTGAAAATGTATTGTATGTGAAATACTATATGTATTCTTCAATCCAAGTTAATTTATTCACTCTTAGATTTGGATCTTTAGTCAAATAAAAAAAGAATGTGTCATGCTCTAACATTTAAAATGTGACTGATCCTAAGATTTTTAACTATTCCATTACATTAAGTAATAGACTGCCACAGGAATGAGCCTTAAATTAGTTAGCATTTTACCACTTCCAGTTCCCTTATTCTTAAGTCTATGTTTGTTTGTTTTTTTAATGGATGATGACTGAAATAAGGTCTGTGGTTAAAAGAAGTTTAAGACATTTGCATATTCTATTCTAAAACAAAAAAGCATGTCAATAGATACTCAAGTTGTAAATTAAGACTTTTAGCTATATTGATAAAAAGACTATTTGATAACAAGTGGCTAATGAGACCATGAGGTTGTCACGGACGATAAACAACATTATGCTGAATTTCAAAGCTGATCTAAACAATTCCACCTCACTGTGTCTAGAGTTTTTGCAAACTCCTACTGACTGAAGCTGTGGACACACCAAAAGTGACTTTTGTTTGTGGTGCAACGAAATTACATACTAAGTCAATGGCATGATTCAACAGACCTGACAGAGCGGGTGCCGGGAGGCGACTAGTGTGTTGCACAAAATCTGGCCAGAAACAGCCAATCACCACTGAACAAAATGCACTGTCAAACTGGGCACTGGACAGCCTCAGGTAGCGCTGGAAACGGCCATCATCACGGCGCAGTTCCCGGATAAGGCGATGAAACTCTCCAAGCTGCGTGCGCCTCCGCAGGATGTTGTGCACCAAGACACGATGGCGCTTGCGCTTGGCCCCTATTCCATACTGTCACTCCTGGGACAAGGGCGACAAATTAATTTGACCAAGACGCGCAACCACGCGATGCTGTCACTTTGGTGTGTACACAGCTTAAGAGGTAAGGCTCCAAAAATCATGGTTTTGTTGGCTGCGTTTGATGTGATTTGTGAGGATAATAAATCATGCTGTGCAAAACATAGCCATCTTCTGCAATAATATATGTAATCTAAATGTCAGAGTGATGCTAACTTGCAGGTTGACCTACAAAAAAAAAAAAAGTAATCTCTAGCCGACATGTTATGGTGTTAAAATTTTCAGGGGGCGGTGTTTAGCTCAGTTGGTAGACCACCCGCCCCATGTGTTGAGGCTAGAGTCCTCACTGCAGGCGACCCCAGTTCGAATCCCACGCCTGTGTGTCATTCCCCCCTCTCTGCCTCCCATTTCCTGTCTCTCTCTCGACTCTCCTGTACATTAAAGGCAAAAAAGCCCCCCCCAAAAATACTTAAAAAAAAAAAAAGATACATTTTCAGAACCACACTATAATACCATAGAAAATGACACAAATGCCTTTTTTTAAGACACAATTTATTTTCTATTCTTCACTTTTATATAAGGTCTATCACCAGAAAAAGACAAACCTGAGCCGAGACTTACTTCTATGCAAAGAAATGGCAGCCATGATACCTTGATATTGCATGATTACCTGAACATTGACACTTCAGTCTTACAAAACTTCTTTTGTCGGCCTTGTTCTTGCAGCAACACTGCAAACATTTCCTTTTGTTCTGTTGCTTATAATATAAAAGTGCATTAAAATGCATGGTGCGGGTGCCATAAATACATATCAATGACAAATGCCAGCTGGGTAGATTACAGTGAGGTTTTGATCGCTGTCAAAGCCATTCTCCATCAGCTGGAGCACAAGCTATAAATGAGGCTCATTGTTTTGGGCTTAGGTCAGAATATGAATTCTGCATGATGTGTACACACTAGAGAAGAAATCTCCCATAATCTTCACCTCGAGTTAATTGCTGCAGACAAACATTATGGATCGCCAGAGACTCTTATCACTAACTGCTTGAATACAGAGGAGATTTTCCCCACATCTGATATGATTTTAAACTCCGAGTAAGCTTTGCAACAAAACAATCTGTTTGCCCTATTGTCAAATTTATCCCTTTTCCATGAGCCGATCTGAAGGAGATGGATGTACATTCTCACTAATTACTGCAATTATTACTCCGTGATGATATAACAAGCTCTCAAACAATTACCCCTTCTCCCCTTCCTCTCTCCTTCTCTTCCTCCCACACAGTCTCTGTAGAAGTATTTTCAGTGTACAAATATATGCTTGCCATTTGTGCTAGCTCATAAGGAACAACTACAAGCATATCATTCATTATATCGCACACTAACATAGAAACTAAACAAGACCAACACCAGGGAGCCAAGTTACTTCATGCTGAGCACAAGATGTTGGAATGGCGACACTCTATTTTACCGAATTTACAAGAATGCTGATGAAAACTTGTGCTTATGCCTCACATACACAGGAAAATATACTGCCTGGGGTGGAGAGAAGCATCCACCTTTAAGATACTATCGGACTTTACGGACTCTACTGTCACTCGACAGGCAGCATTGACTCAACTAGAATTCTTACTACTGATTTAACAAGGCATGTTTGCTAAAAATACTATCCCTATTTACAGCAATAGCTGTGGGGGGAAGTTATAGGCTATGTGTACCCACACTTATAGCTCCAAGCTACCGAGTACAAACACTACAACCTTGTCTTGTTGGCCTGAGAGCAAAGCAGTTTCTCCATGCCTTGTTTAATGCCCTGCTCAAGGGTATTCAGCTGTGGTGGATGACAGAGGTGGGGTCACTCCTCTCTCAGCCTCCTGACCAAATTTGCGGCTGGTAAAGAGACACCACTTCTCAGCACAAGCTTGTTCTTTTAACCTCTGCCATGCCATGCATAGCTGAGAGACAGCTTCTTTCTTCTACTAACAGACACTGACATTGCATGTTTAAACACGGTTGGTGCAGTATCTCTCGTTGCATTTCAATGTCGAAAGAGATGTTTGGAAAACAATATTCAAGAAGTGATTCCTCTCTAGGAATAGTTGGATTCTCATCAAAGTGGTTTACTCCAGTTAGGCGCTATCTCCAGCCAGCATTTTGTGTGCCACATGGCAGGAACTGTTGAGGGCCTGTGGGGGAGTGAAAAGTGAGTACAATGGACAAAGGCATGTGTGGCACCTCATATCCATTTCTTCTCATCCTCACAGCAATTATTGTATGAAAGTGCTGTTGACAGCTTTTGCACTGCACTGTGCATTCTCAAACAACTGGGAACACACCTGCCTTTTGCACACTGACATAGTGATGCCTGAAAAATAAATGATCCATATTAGCAAGTGGAAAGAATGGAGAACATGCCTGCACGCCTTTGCAACTGAAACTGGCTTTTATCACTCAGCAACTGAGTACACATCACTGTAGGCATATAATAGCTGATAGCTACTATATGTTCCCAGACACCTGAGCACAATATTTTTCACATGGGAAGAGGTCAGTCTTGACCTTGTCTGATGAAGGTCTAGCACCGAATCACTCCAGATAAATTGATTAGATGAAACAAATTGACTAAGGTTAGACTGTGTGCAAGAGTGTCTTGGTGATTTGACCTTAGAAACCATTAGAATTGCCAGGTTGGTCGGTTAACTTCCTCTTCACAATCATAAATATATTGTTATTGTATGATATTGAGTCCAATACAATTACTTTGCATCAAATTTGATAAAATACGAAAATGAAATTACTGCATTGCACTGTTTCAGATCTGGTAATGTTTGAGGCATGATATGTATGTTTTGGGCCAGCAGCTATTGATTATTTTCGTGTGATTATGATGTAAACTTATAAATCAATTTATTAAATGTACAAAATGGACAAAAACCGCATTGCAAGTTTGATTCCATTTGCCATTCAAAACATCTGGTATCAGATTGGGGGTAGATATGATTTTAATCTGATTACATTTACATCTGGTAGTATAATATATCCAGTGTTCACACACAGATCAGATCCGATTAAGATCACATTGCTTCATCCAGCTCCCAGAACATCCTCCTCTCATTTGAGCAGATCTTTAAAAAAAAAAAAAAAAAAGGGATGTACTGTAGCTATCCATGATGCTGGGCCAGCGGCAGGGGCAGGGCTCATCTTCCACTGAACTGCTGAAGATGAAACCAGGGGAAGACTTTTATCTAACCCATTGTTTATATTTAAGCTGTGGTCAGTGCGGACTGCTTCACATTGTTACTAATGGATGCTAGCTGCCACCCTGGCTGCCCCATTCCTTTGCATGTATTTGTTGGTTCGATTGATCGGATCACAATCTGCCCTCAATATACCTTGGATGTATTTCCACCTGTAATTTAATTTGGTCAAGCACTATCAGATCAGAATCAGATCATGCTTTACATTATAATGCCAGATGTAAATGGCCTCTTACCCCCCCCCCCCCAAAAAAAATGGGAATGAAGAGTAAAATAACAGCTTCAAGCTTCAGTGACCAAACAATCTTTTCAGCACTAGCAGGCTTGGTAAACATCATACTGTATTTGTTGTTTCAGTAATTCTATCCCAGGAACATTTGAAATGTGTTATGACATTATCTGAGAGTGAACATGAACAAAATTGAGTGAAATTGACGAAATGCAATGAGCTTCAATAAGAAGCATTACAGGTTGAGGTCATTACAGTTTGTAATGAGGATGTACGCATATTATATTCCCCATTAAAGCTGACCTGAAGTGTAACTGACAAAGCTAAGTGGTGCTGAAAAGCCTCTAATAATACTGTAAGACAAGATCAGTTTCCAGAACTACGATCCTTTTTCCCGAAGTAGATTTTACAACTATTATTTATCACTCATCTCGCTTTCATGGAATAAAGCACACGTTGTGGATTTACTGTGTACAGCTGCACTGGATCTTTGAACCCAGATGGATGGGAATAGCTTCATCTATCCTCTTGTCCCTGGTTTACATTGCAGCCCAGATTGTGAAGGATTAAAAGATTTGCCATGTGGGCTTCTTTCAACTTTTAAGGTTCATGTCTTATGTTGTAAATATCCCTGAGCTTCTAATGTTGGTATGAGGCTGATGCCATTCCAGACGTTTGTTTTTCATTAAGCACAGACTTGGTATGTTGACTATAAAAAGCCAAAGCAGGATAGTGCAATAGTAAGCTGAACCCTATAATACATTTTCTGTGGTCACTGGATGCCAAGACGTAAACTGCTGTCTGAGGCCTTGAGATTCACCTCCAGCCTAATCACACCATTAGTGTTTCCCCCCCTGTGCAAATGTGCCTGTTGATGGGTTGTCTAATGTGAGAGCTGTGGCCAGGCCTGGAAGAAGTCATCCACTTGCCTCATTTGGTCGCTTCATTGCACTCCCGGAAATATTTCATGAGGTCTAAGTGACTAAAACACACAGTGAGCATTTTTTATCAGATCTTTACATTTTAATATGGTTGAGATATTTTAAAGTTTGAAGCTGTGGACAGAAACTTGCTTTCTGCTCACTGGAAGCTTCACATTGTCAAGGTTTTGATCTAAGTGACTAAGTAGTGATATATACTAACGACATCAGTAGTAATATTTGATCATAATGTTCTGCTCATCAATTGTAATTCTAAGTATTATTAAGAAGGCATCACAGACGTAATGACACAATATGTAGAAATTACATTGTTGTCATATGAGTCCAAGAGTGCAACATTAGTTTTGGTTTTGTGGGCTAACACCAGTAAATACAATTTGCCTATCATTTTGATCAATTCTGCTGTCTATAATAATAACATTGTACTCATCACAGTAATCACTAGATTTGCTGGAAATATACAGTAGCTAGCTATTTTGCACAGCAGAAGCAGATAACTTAAACTAGACGAATAGTAAAAAAAAAAAAAAAAAAAAAAACGTCAATACCATTGCTAGATTTCAGTAAAACTAAAAACAAGTGCAAATGTCATGAGTGTCAACAAACCCCTGTTTCACATGGAAACATGTGCGTAAAAAACTAGCAGAATCATCCTTTAAGTCTATTTTCATGCACTCTTGATCTGAACGCATGGGGAGATAATCCGGCTGTAGACTCTGTCATGAAAACACATTAACCCAGTTACCTTAATGTGTGCAATGTCATAATACGAACAGCATAATGCAACTCAGGAACATGGAAATAATCAGGGTTTAAGCTGCATGTGTTGGTTACTATAGAAACTAATCTATTCAAAAATAATTCCTCATCAGAAATGTCTGTGTGCAGACTTCAGCCACATTTTTTATTTAACTACATGTCTTTAATCCTAAATGTTTGTTTCAAGTCACGTTAATTCAATTTATTAAGCACTTTAAAGGTCCATATGGCTCTTCCTTTACTTTTTGACTCCTTCAATTTGATAATCTGAATTCCACCCTACAATATCTCCAGGAGACGACTTTGTATAATAAAAACTCGTTACTGTATTGTAGTGTGTTTTTTCTTGTCTTTTTTACCCAGGTGTGAAGTGCAACGTCTGTGTGCAGCACACGCAGCGTAGGAAGGAGGTCAGAGATAGTAGGTGTACAAAATGCATGACTTTGGTAGCAGTGACAGGAATTTGCATCAAGCATGTGTTTAGAATAAAATAACACAACACTTTGGTTCAGGTTAGAAAACACCATGTTACAGAAGATAGATGTTAATAAAGTAAAAACATCCCAAATTGTGTTTCAAGTCCCTTTTGACTCATTCAGTATTACCAGGGAGCACAGTTTTTCCTTAACTAAGTACTTCAAATTCCACAACAAAACCATGTTTACTTGCTACAAACAACTATTGTACTGCAATCTTTTTTGTCAGTGAGCATTTTTGCAAATATATTCTGTTCGGATATTGTGCACCCAGCATATAGATTCATTAAAAACATCCCCTCACTCTGTAGATGATGAAAACATAATTCATGTGGTATTATTTTTCTGTCTTTAACATTTGCTGCTGCATATTAGAAGTATATGAACATCATTTCTGTGAGTTATGGTTGGTGTATGTATTCTCTTGGGGAGTAAGACTTCAGGACAGATTGTTGATAAGCGTGAGATTTGACATTTAGTAACTCCAAACCTGCGCACTCTCAACTTTTCATCACATTAATTCCACCCTTAGGGGACAGGGGTTACTCACCGAATCCTTGGCTTGATGACCCTGTTTGCCAACCTCATCACCTTGGGAGCTCCCCTTTATTGAAAAAAAAAGAAGAAGAATACATTGACACACTCCATCATAGACTATAGAAAATGTAGTAATGGTTGAAGGCAAGAGGACAGTGTCTGGACGATGCATCAGGCAAGAAATTCTGCAAAATGTAATAACTGCTTGCATTGTATTGCACAATATGGGAAAAGCACAGACTCCCCTAATGCCATCTGCAGAGGCACCCACATGCCAATTCACCCAGCAAATATGGAATGAATCAATGTGCATCCACAGCTCATCATGCAGTTCTAAATACGGTGGCTTTATATTAGATAGAAAAGTCAGTAAAGCTTTTTTATTGTACTGGCACCGGAACCATGAGGGAACCCACAGGCCCTCCACATTTAAGTGGCAATCAGACTGTTTGGGTGAAGCCTAAGTGTTAAAGCAAACCACTGATGGCCGGTTGATTTCACCCTTGATCTTACCAAATGACACTTAGACCTATTATAAATCTGCTGCCAGGGACACAGACTGTGACTGAATTGAAATGACAGGGACATAAAACGAGGCTATAATGTGTTCATTGCTGAAGGAGCAGCTGTAAGAACACTTGCACATGTTTCAACAGAAGACTAGATGCAAACAGGTTTGTTTAACAGACGCATGCTAGAGAAGTGAACAAAAGTTTGCTTTGCTCATGGAAATAGGAGACAAATAAAAAGATGTTTTGCAAGCACAGGTAAGCCAAGCAATGGTGGTGGCTGTGTTGCAGAGACAGCTGAGGTCTATTCAGGCTTCAAACAGACTTTTGTAGTCTGTGAGATTTACACTTGCTTGTTTTTTCCTTTTTATCTTTTTCAATTAACTCTCAAGCTAAAAAGGTCAATGCGGTCAAAGAATCTGTGCTTCTCTACAGTTATCATTACTTTTTTTTTTTTTACTTTTTAACTTCAGACTTCTTTGCAGTTGAATTTAGAGACTTGACTCATGCCCTCTGTTTAAATCTGAGGGACCTCTTTCCCACACCAAGGTACCCAAAGTATGCCATTAATGACCCAGTATTTTGACCATGTTGGCAGCTTAATTATCCTGAGGCCACATTTATGTTTCAGAGCATGTACTGGTTAACATTCATTCCGCTTTCTTTCAGTATTTGTCTGTGACCTTTTACGTATCAGTGTTGTGTTTCCTTTTTTGAAACTCCTTATTCTTTGCAATGACTTTATGTTTTCACCCATAACCAACCTTGTGACTGCAGTACCTTCTCTGTCTGCATCCTACTCAACACAGTTCTTAAGTGGTTACATCATTCATGTTCATGATGGTATGGCTTACTGTTCTCTAGGGCTGCAACAAGTGGCATATTTTAGTATACGAATGTTCGGGGTCACTACTCGAGTAGTACTCGAGTACTCGAGCTTCCAGCCTCAGAGAATATCATTACCGAGCTCTTATTAACTAGAACTTCATTATAATTGCCACTCTAAAAATGTTTTGACAAATTGTTACTTTAACTAGGTCTGCACGATATCAGGAAAATGTCAAATATGGAATGACACTGTTCAACCAATCAAATAAAAATGAAAATTTGGTCAAATTTAGGTCAACTAATGACTTCTTCTAAAACTCGGTCAACTATTTGGGAACAGCCCTTCAACATTCCCTCCAGAATAGTGTGACTTTTCTACCTGACATCACATCCTGATTGGTTTCCAAATTAGTTGTGTTGTTACAAAATCACCGTGTATGTGAAAGTGCCAAAACTCAGATTTATGGTGAGCACAGAGAGACTTTCCCCCTTTAGTGCATGAATGCGAGGACAGCCTTCCCGTGTCCAACTCCTCACATACATCATTCTGCACACTGAAGGTCACACATGCAAGTGTAACAAAAAGCAGCCGTTTTGGACTAGAAATACTGTACACTTTCAATGATAAGGCTGACATTCTTCTGTATGTCTACAGTATGTTTACAGACCAAAAGCAACATTGAGTATTTTTTATCTGTGGCTTGGAGTGAAAGCCTATTGGTTTGGGAAAATAAAGGCAGAGGTCACTAAAATAGAATGCTCTCTCTTCTTACAAAATCAGCAATTTCCCACAACAGCAAATAATATTTGGAAAATGTTACTGAACAAGGAGGAAATACATTTTAGCCACACATTGATACACACTTGGAGCCCTTGAGAGTGATTGTTGCCTCAGGACAGTTAATGTATGTCTGGTTCAAAATATAGTAGCTAATGTATGTTCATTCTAATGTAATGCAATCTCACTGAATTTGTATCATTTAGTTTTAGATAAAACTGAGGTCTACTTTCGCTCATACAGTATCTGGGCTACCTACATAATTTTTTATTTCTACTGGTAAATAATTGTTACTCTCTTGAAACCCTCAACTGATTCACAAAACCCTGTCTGAAGAACCACCCAACTTTAGCCGCAAAAAATAAAATAATAATTGCAATATAACTTTAAAGCTGGAATTACGGCGATATAATAAATTTATGTTGTCAGAAACCTGATGAAATTAGAACATGAAGAAAAAACTTGCTGAAGAAGAAAAGGACTTCAATGGGACATCATCAAATTTAAGCAGCAGAAATGTAGGGCATTCATTACTGCAGTGCACTGCTGGAATATGACTTTGATGTGTATATGATGTGCGAGTAGAAAGGGAAAGAAGAAGTGACACTGGGACGGTAACTACTCCGATAACAGAGCTGAAATCCTGTTGAGAGAGCCATCACTTCTCATATACTCCAATTACACGACTCTCCTGCATGGCCATCATGAATCATGAAACAGATCATGATCTTTTAATGAATTACTTGAATTACTGACAAGTTGGGCTTGGTTGTTTCCTGATCCTGTTATTCTGTGCTCACTGGTGTAAGGAATAGACTGAAATGATTTTTTACTTTACATAAATGTGGTATGCAATGAGAAGTGAAGCACACCAAATGATGCTTTGATTGAGGACATAATTGCAGGATGAAGAACGATGATGACGGAAATATTCTGTCGCTAATGACATGGAACGAAACTGGAGGGCATATCAGTATTGTAGGAGGGTCAACAGTGAAGTGTGACTGGTTTGCAAATTTCTTTATGTACAGAGACAATACTGTACAATTACAACTGAATGCATGGGAAAATATTCATTAGGGATTTGCCTATGTTACACCCCTGAGAGACAGGGAGAATTAATCACAAGAGTGATAAGGTGACGTTTCCCCAGAAGCATGTGCTCAAATGAATAATCAAATATGTACGCAATCAATAAACAAACACAACCACACACCTGCAAAACAGGTTGGTTAAAGTTGGGTGGGTCCATATCTTCTTTTAGGTAACAGCATCAAGTATTTCCCTGAGACATATTTTTCATTTTTTAACCATTATTTATTTGTAGCTCCAGCTCGGGAACTCTCACAAAATCCTCCAAAACAAAAGAAACAATGGTGTAAAATACACAGAAAAATTCACAAAATGGCAGAAGCACTCTGAGCAGCCATAATTGCACAACAATTATGGACTACACACACACACACACACACACACACACACACACACACACACACACACACACACACACACACACACACACACACACACACACACACACACACACACACACACACACACACACACACACACAAACTCACTTTAACAACACACCCTATTCTGCAAAATGTTACTTTAATTTTCTCAACACATTACAGTACAAACTAATTCTGTGGACGCTTGAATTCATAAAACTAAATGATGACCATCTTAGTTGTATAAAACACTGACTGCACACCTGGGAGAAACCTTGAGAGGGATGCTCTGACGGTTCAGGTGAGGTAAATCCTGAGATTTTCAGCATTTCAACCGTAATTTATGCAAAGTATGTGGGTGGAGACCAAAGCAACTGGCAGATTAAAACCACTTTGCAGATCACTGACGAGTATTTTTAATGACAAGGAATTCATTGCTTACAATGAATCAATTACAAACTTTTTAGCATAATTGTGACTGAATGAACAGGGCTCCCTACCTGTTCCTTTTAACAATATCACAGACTAATGTTCATCATCAAACTTTCTAACCCAACCCTAACCATTAGTTTACTATTCTTTTAACTTGTCATACCTACATGTACTCATTGTACTACATATACTACTGTATATGTTGACATATCTGTGTATGTTAGCAGCAGACTTTTTAATGTATTTTTATTCAGCCCAATACATTTTCCAAACTTGAATATATTCGTCTACATCTACGTGCAGCCTTCCAGTGTGTTCGATCCCACTGTCTCCTTTTGACTATGAAATGTCAATACAGGTATTATTTAAGAAATATATATATATTTGAACATTTTGTGAAGTTCAACATGAAAGAAATGTGTTGCCAATTTCAGTGCAGTAGGAAAGCTTTATCTTTCAAACTAGCTAGTTCTCCTGTTCACAGACACAGACACACAGTGGGAGCCGATACTCCGAGAGACAAGATCGGCAATGGCCTTCAGTACAATTGATCATTGTTATTAAAACAATATATACACTACAGCTTCTGTTATCTTCTGATTATTGGCATTTTGATGGTCATCTAATCAGTTTTCAAAAACAAATCATGGTTTCCATCACCATTCGCCCTTTGCATAAAGATCAAGCCCAACACTCATACTAGCAGAAATGAGGCTCATTGAATCGAACTCTTTGACTGTCTTTATAATCTTTGTGCTGTGTACCACTACATATTGACTGTCCACAGTCAATTGAATGCCCTTTATTTTCTTCAGAGGGCCTTTCCAATTCAGGTAGACACTTTGGTACATGCGAAAACAGCACAGCCTGAAAAGCTTTTTGTATTTTTGATAAAGAAGAACTCAGAGATTATGTTTAGCCTTTATATGATAAAAGTTATCTTTTATTGATCATCCCCACCTGCTATTGCCAGTGGCTATTTACCTCTTACATATTTAGTACTTATTCACAATAATAGTCAAAAACCAAGTTCACTGAGTTTTCTAAGTTTTCTCAACATTTATATAAAAAGCCTTTTAGATTTAAATCTCCAAACCTTTTTGTAAAGGTCACATATTCCTTATCAGAGCTGCATAGAATCCCTCTTATGTTATGCTTATCTTTAGCTAAAAGAACACCCTTGTATCATTGCAGCTGTGTTTTTGTGTTAAATTCATAGCCTGCAGGTTATCCTACCCTAAAATGTAGCTTGTACCCTCTGTTGTTTGACTGAGTGATGTACTTTCATGAATCATGTGGTCAGATTTTTAAACTGATGAACAACATTTTGTCATCCTGACATCTCCATCCAAGCATACAAATGTCACAGTATCTTTTCCACAGAACGCTGGAATTCACAAAAGAAAGAAAAAAAATGAGCTCGACCACTGCTAGAGAGTTTTCTATTGTATGAGAACAAAGCAGTGATCCAAAAAATGGATAGAACTGTCCAATTTTCTCACTCTACAGATTGACTTGTGTACAGTTTGGATGTGGAACAGATGTCTTCAGCTTATTCCACTAGATTTTGTGTGTGCTGTCATTCAGGCTCTTTCACATTTCGAGGGCTGTGCTGCTTGGCTGACCTGTTCGAAGAGTCACCCAAGTCAAAACCAGACTGAATTAAGTTCTTTCAAACTAATTAGCTCACACATTTCAAACATTCTTTCTGCTAAGCACCCATTGTTGGCCTTTAAATACGTTTGATCTCGTGAAGTAATCACTGGGGATTGGAATGCGTTCATGAATAGTTCTTGTTTAGCTCTCTTATCAGTTACAATTTAACTTAAATCACTTTTGGGCTACATTGAAGTGAATGGCAGAATATCGTTTGAAGCAGATACGTTTCTCTATGGCGATGGACACACGCTGCAGCTAAATATACTTGTTACTCTTTGGAGTGCTTCACTCATGTAAAGTTCATGCACAGTTCGCATTTTGAAGAGATGAGAGACTCCTTTGACGGGAAGTCACTTCATTTTACAACTGCACTCAGCACTTTAAAAACATCAGGTTGACAAGAAAATTTAACAGTGGGATAAGCCTGCATAGTAGCTATGAATCAAGTCATACAGATGCTAAGAGCATAGATTAAATGATAAAAGCAGAGTGAATGGAGATGCAACTGAAATGTAAAACAAGTGCTTAATGTAATAAACATCAATGGTTTGAATTTAAACGTGCGTAACCCAGTATATGATATTACAGTTTTACACTTACAACTTTGTGAGCACTTTAACTTAAATCTTAAAATCAGCATCTATTCATGTTTTTGTTCTGGGTGACACTAGGGCTGAAACGATTCCTCGAGTAATTCGAGTACCTCGATTACAAAAAATGGTCCGAGGATTTTTTTTCTGCCTCGAGGAATCGTTAATTTAATTGTAGTTCAAGCGGCCGCACGGACTTTCAATGTGGCACAACGTGCGCCGTAACGTAACCTATTAACGTAACCGTGCACGCCCCGCCCCGCCCCCCCCCGCGCGGCCGTTCGCCGCGGATGACGGCGGAGATGGGGAGGGGGGCGGCGGCGGCGGCGAGGCGATGGCCGCGATGACGGGGGGACGGTGGCGAGTGGCGACAACACAGCAGAACAATCCTGCCTAGGAGCTATCCATGGTTAGGCTACTTAACCAAAGTCTCTTGAAATATCAAACAAAGGAAAGGACTATGGACTGTGGAAGTTTGAATGGCCAAAATACTTAAAGCAGATATCAGTGGAATGTTTTTGTTAATATAAATCCTAAATAGTCCTATTTTCCGTCAGCAATCACTTACATGAAGTATTTCAGCCTAAACACGAGTCTCTCCGTCACTCTGCTCTGCTGTAACCCGAGGAGAAAATTTTCCTTGTGGGATACAAGTGTTATCCAATGAGGGGAGAGAACGGCATGAAGGGCTGTGTGTGCAGCCAAGGGATGCGCGTGAATGTGGTGACGTAGCACGAGGACCAATTGATGCCTGACAAGGGCGGGGGCTGCTAACTCATGGTGCGTTCAAGGAAACTCGTACTTTGTGCTTTTCCTTCCTGTGAAGTCATACCAGTTCGATCTGGTACGAGTTCACGGGTCGGAAGTTACGAGTGGCCGTTATAGGGAACTTTCACAGACAACAGGACGGTAAAAACACGAGCTACGGGTTACCTGGAACGCTACCAAGTCGTAGTTGTGACTTGAAGCTGTAACTTACGGTTTCAAAAGCCTGCCTTGAACACAGCATTAGCCGAAACGGCCGTGCCGATGATATCTGCTTTAAGTTATCATGACGTGAACCATCTGTTGCGGTGAGACCGTTGATTAGGTAGAAACCTTAACGGGGGGGCGGACGTGGGTGTTTGACTGAGGGAGAAAAAGGCGACAAAAAGACAGAAAATGTCTCTCTATAGGCACTCTAGTTGTAACACGGCCCTTGCATACCACAGCAGCACGTCTTCCATGTTGCAGCATCTCCACAGAAAACATTTTTGATATCTTGAAAGTAATTTAATTTTATTTATTTTTGATATCTTGAAAGTCATTTAATTTAATTTATTTTTATTTGTGTTTTATTTATTCTTATTTATGTTAGCAGCAGTCGCCTCTTTAGTAATGTTTCAAGACCAGAAAATACTTGCTTGTGAATTTAAGAAATAAAAACAGTTGATTCTACAAAAGGAAACCAATTGGTCATTCATTATTGAGTGAAATATGTTATTTTCTCTTGTGTATTCATAATTGCTCTTTAACCAAGCAAAAATACGTTTTATCCGATTACTCGATTAATCGATGTAATTTTCAGTAGAGTACTCGATTACTAAAATATTCGATAGCTGCAGCCCTAGGTGACACTGATAATTACATCCTTCCTCTTCAGTACCAACATTTATGTAATACTGAAACTTTACTATGCAGTTGCACAACTGATAAAACCACCCATAACCATACAAAACAATTCCAAAAAGAGCAAACTTTTTTCTTTTTTTTCACACATCAGCTCAAACTGTGGCTGCTACAGTCATTATTAGTTTGGCACAAGCATCAAGCCAAGAGACAACCAATTATCAATCTAATGCTAAAAGCAACAAAGAATGTACAGCACTGACACCTCTCACTAACATGCTGCACAGTCTCAGCAAAGAGCACAGCTCCGAAAAGAGTTGTCGTTTGTTTGACAACACTGAATTATTTAGTCACCTGAATAGCAACAGCATAACACCAGAGTGAAAAAGGACACACTCAGAGCCATGTCAGGAGACATAAATCAATCAGAAAGTATGTTTTTTTTTTCTTCTGGGATGCTGCCTAATCTGATTCAACACCAGCATGTTTTACCTGCTGTGTCATCTCAGCAACAAAACACTTGTTTCCGGAATTTGTTTTCCTTACAGTGTGCTGGAGGAGTGTGTGTAGAGACAGAATATATTAGCAGTTTTGAATGGGGAAATCCGTTATGCACCACTGACACTGTAAGACATGCAGTCAGCAAAACTGGCAAATATTTTTGTGAGTGTCATAAAATCTCCCAGACATATACTCAGGGTCACACAGCCACAGAAATACTGTGTATGTACTTTTGGGCCGACTCATACAAAAGGGGAGAAATCAGTGCCACTGTGGATTTGATGGATGGGAGATATGTATTCGCTCCGTGATCTAAATGTTTTTTTCAGAAATGTATGACTGCCATAAACCACACTCGACTCGTCCTGAAAGTAATCCTAACCTTTAAAATAGCACTGAGTGATGCATCGGTAGAGGCATCGCAGGGAGGAAACAAAGTGCTCTTAGGTTACAACACTGTGGTCTAGCAGAAGAATGTGGTTCCATTCACATCATATGATACAAGACTCTAAAATCAATAGAAATTGCGATTTTATTCAGAATCGTTTCCTGGTCATGTGGTAAAATACAGTTGGCCACTGGCATTTTGTGCAGGGTTGAGTCTCCCTTACACAACATTGGCAGTCAGTGTGTTGTGTGCAATTCCTCACCAACCCATAATGGTCCTTAATATGAAAAGCAAATATGGTGTATGCTGTCCCTCCCTCTGCTGCCTGTCTTAAAGACCTTTTGTGTTTACTGAGGAAAGCACTCGAGTTCACCGGCGGTGGAGAGAGGAGGTGGATATAAGCTGTTTGACAGAACCGCGTAATATTTCACAATTTACCTGTCAGCTGTCAGAGCTTCAGGAGACATCAGGGGCTGCCTGTATATATGCGTCACTTTCCACGCAGACACCTGCTGACATTTTATTAGCAGGCTTAATGTTTTAGCACTATAACCTGTTGAGTAATAAAATATACATGCACTGACATCTCTCTGTACAAGCGTGCTTTATGTTTCCTTCTTGTTGGCATTCTGACACGTGTATCGGTTTACGTATCACTTAGGCTGCACAATTGATGTGCAGTTAATGTGAGAGTAATGCATTTGAAAATTTAGATTGTGTGTCTCTGATCAATAGGCTGTCATGGGTCAAATTACAGTGTGTAATGGCTGTGAATAACAACACAAAAGCTGTAATATGGCAGCGTTACAGGACGTATCCAGTGTCATCCCAAGGTCCAAGGCTGGAACTCTACTCTGACAGTGTGCGCTCACTTCTATTTATGGCAAATTGTGTGAATATGCAATAGGCCTTTGCATGTGTGCATAATTTTACAGTGACTGATATGTATAACCTGAGATGATGCAGAGACTGCATCATCTGCATATCCTGCTTTTGTGCACGAACACACAGACACACTGTTGTTTAGCCTTGAATCGACAGAATTATGCATCTTTCTCCTGAAGTCTATTGAGACTGGTAAGGAAGCTGTATTATATGTTGAAGAAATGAAGATGAGAAACACCCTGTTAGTCATAAGAACTGCATGTGTTTACAGGATGTTAAAAATGTAGTCACAGCAGCTGAAACAATATTAACCAGCTACGTTGTGTAGGGAAAACAAGCCTTTTGTTATAATTAGATATTGTGCACCACAGTCCAATGAAAATAATGGAGATTACCATGCACAGAAATGGCTACAAACATTATTTACAAATTCTTATTCCATGTGCAAAGTACTTAGATTTTAAGACTTATACATAGTGTCTACCGGCACAGGAAACAATAGGAAGTAATACACAGGGCCACTTATTGTGCAGCCTCCACAGATCATGAACTTATCTGCCTCATTTCCACGGGTGACATGTCATCCATCTGCATTCTTTATCTAGCAACACTGTATGTCTGTCCAAGTATGTGTAAGTTAAACAGCTGATTGCTTCAGCTACTGCAGTCAACTGGGAGGACATGCAGGCCAGCGTGTGTGCTGCCTCTGTTGCCAGCTAGCCTCAGGTTGATTGCTCATGCAGGTAACATTTACATCAGTGCACAGTTAGTAGTGTAGCATGATGCCTTACACCCCCTACAGTTACATGTACTAGGAAATATTCAATAGAAGTTATACATGAACACTGGCAAAAGGTTGAAGCTGTAATTATCATAATTTGAAACGCTGCTTGTTATTCATTCAGCCCTATAGAATAGTTTTGGGCATCACTTGGGAAAGCTGTTGATTGGAATTTTTTTTTTTTTTTTCCAGCCTTTCTGCATTTAAATGTGGAAGGCAAAAATAGGGGCACAAAAATAGTGCCGAAAGTCACTCAAAGGGACGTATTAAAGCACAATGTTTCGAGAATTGTTTGAGAACATGCACAAATTGAGTACTTTGAAACACCTGTCAGCAAGTCTGAACTTCTGCCTCGGGGAATCAAACTCTCGGTCTTGAGCTGAATTCCTGACATTAGAGGCACAGTGTTGAACATTGTATGCTGGCAGCTGAGGCAGAGGAGTGAAGGCAAGGAACAGTGTGAGCAACAAACAGCGTGAATTTGAGAGAAAAAAAGAAAAAAAACAACATTGCTTGTTGACATATGTACAGCCTAAACCTAAGGCACGTCTTTCAGCAGAAAAAAAAGAGAGCTGTCACAACACAATAAATTACCCCTTTTTTGTGTAAAATGTTGTGTTTTTAAACTGTAGCGTATATAAGCTCAGCCGACACCTCAACCTACCATAAACTGTAAACTGATCCTTGCAAGTGAAGCATATACTGTTAAAGAAGATTATTTTCAGGTGTTATGAATGAGTTATTAACCATGTTTCAAGTGACGCCTTTCTATATGATTGAGTTTCTCCAGCCCTGTGCATTCTGTGGGGAGCAGAGCATCATGGGGCTGCCTTGACAAGCTCATCCATCAGCGCAGCATGTTCAAGTCCCCATCAAATGCCTGCACCGCTCCATAAAGTGGAGGAGGAGGAGGTGTCACTCCCTAAACAGGATATATGGTCTCTCACTGAGACACAAATTAGACAGTAAATACATTACAGTGGAAGTAGCCTCTTCCGCAGCAACATGTTTGTAGTGCTGCTGTGCCAAAATCAACACTGCAGGACTATTAGAGAGGGCTACTCGCCTGCCAACAAGACATACGCATTTGCATTAGATTACCCCAGCATCTCACTTACATTAGACCACAGCACTAACATAGTGACAGCCTCATCTTTTTAAGGGGAGTCTATTTTAAAGAGTATTTCGAATCATAGGATTTCAAACTTAAAAAATCTGAAGACACAATTAGATTTTTAAATTCACATTCATGAAATAGAGCTTCTTCTTTTTTTTCCCCAGTTAGTAGTCATCGTCACTGTCAACCTTGACTGACTGTTATCGTAGCGGTGGCACAGGTGGAATTCAGCCCATCTCAAATTTTGATTTGGCATAAATCTGTGTTGTCAGTTCATTCTCACCCATCTACCTCCAATACTTGTCCCACTTGCCACACACAGTACATAACTGCACGGAGCAAACAAAGCAGACAGAGCTGTCATCCCGTCCAACACACTTTATTAATTCCCCCCTCTTCAACCCCCCACCCACCCTCTTTCCCTTGTTTTTGCTTCACAGTTTGGTACAGTATAGCCACTTCCCAGCAGTGCTCGTCTCTGCTCTCCTCTACTGCCGGCCTCAAGAGGGTGTACACAACCTTGCGTACATCGATATACGCAGTGTCACACTTTGCACTTTCTAGCGAACAGTTGTGACATGCATTACAGCTAATATGACCCCCCTTAAGATCGCACCCATTGACCAATGACAAGGTGTGGCTCTCAAAAACAACAAAGACACTTTCCCTTATTGGCTTCCCACTGTTGAACACGCGCAACTGTGTTTGTTTGTTTGTTTGATTCACACACTAACCACAGGTAGCAAGAGTGCGGATTGAAGCTGGGCCTCTGCAACATGTTCATTCAACACTCTTTCAAAGTCCTGATGTGCAATGGTAGGAGACCATTAAGTAGAGCTGTATATCTCATGGAAACAAAGTAAGAAAAAATTGAGTTAGTGCCGAGGATTTACAAATGGAAAGGTGCATGCGACGCGTATAAAGGAGAGCATGGAGAAGTCTTATTTGCTGTGAGAAGCAGCGCCCAGATTCTGTGAGATGTGTGAGGAAATAAGCAGTTTCATGGCCGGCAAGAGAAATGTTGTTGTGAAGCTTGAGGATGAAAACCGAGGCGACTTGTCTTTTCTCTGAAATGTAGCAGTGCTCCACACGCCTGAATGTGAAACTGGAAGGACACAAACCAGGCGCTCATGAATATGCATGTGCCGCGAAAGGCAATTCAAACAAAACTGCATTCACCGGGAGAGCTGGGGAAGTACAAATTTAGGAAGGAGGTTTACGAACCTTGATGCACATAAATAAAGTTTTGAAAGTTTTACAAATCCATTTGCAGTTGATGCGGAGAATTTTCCAAAATACTGACACATAGAGCTGAATTAATTACAGTGGAACAGCCCACCGAGGGCCAAGTTTGAATCTCTTGCGGCAAAAGAGTTTGCCCCTTTCATCTCAGACACAATACCACAACTCCGCCTTGAGGCTGCCTGTGCGCTGAGTGTGTTTGGAAGCATTTATTTGTGTAAACAAATGTTCTCCGTGATGAGGTTCAACAATCATCTCACAGGTTTGCCTGACAGACAAGAAGAGGTGTGTGTTTTTTTTCCTTTCAAAAGGTGTCTGCTGTCTGACTACAATGTATTATTTCAGTAACGGCTCTCACATTTTCACAGCTTTTGTTTTCAAATGATTGATCACAGTCAGGTCTATGCAATCAAGACTAGGGCAGTGGATGCACAATGAGTAGTATCAAACACAAAAATAGTTGGCAAATCAAACAACAAAAAGCAGACAGTTTTATTGAATTAATACAGATGATAATACGTTGCTGGGAGATAGGCTTTGTGTGGGCTAATTTACAAAGACAGACATAAAACCATGCAAATTAAACTAAATATTGACAGCGTGAGGCTCCAACTGTCAAAATGTGTGAAATGAGGAAAAGGTCAAAACCATGATTTGGGTCTACAAACAAAATGTTGAACAAAAGGTTAGCAACTGTGTCACAGTAGCTCCTTATTGTCAGCATATAACAAGATAACTGGGCTGTTTGAAAACATCACAAAGAGACATGAGACATACTACAGCACAGTATTTTCTATGGTGATGCAGAATGGGTTTCTTTTTAATTTCTTAATTAAAGATTTTTTTTCTTTTCACATTTAGCGCACAGTATGTACATAATCAATACTATACTGTATGTACCAATTTGGTGGCATTGTGTGGTCTAGGCAGCTGGCAATATTCTAAAGACTCTAAATAACAGTGTCAAAGAAACACAATGTTGCTTTTTAAACAAACAGCAGGCAAACAAAGTCAAAGAAAAATAAAAGAAATCTGTGAAAAAATGTCAGATGACTTGACAAGTTGACTTCAGTGCTTTCAGCGTCACACACTATTATCTTTGAGTTCAAATGTAAAGAAAGAGGAACAGAATATAAATATTCTTAAGATCCCTTGGGTCATAAGTTACAATTGTATTTCAATTTAAGAGCACAAAACAGCCTACAGCAGAGAACCTGCATGCATATTTAGAAAGTCACCTTTTCATTCATTCGAAAAGGTTACTGGTGGAAAAAAAATTATGTTTACTTCATGCATTAAGTGAGTGGTTTCATCTTGATCTTAAGAGGCATATATCCTTCTGAGCCAAACCAGAGTTAAAATGTTCTTTTCAAAAGTGAGCACTTTATATCAAGTGATCATCTTTAATATGGTTTATCAGGACTTTGCTACATCATCATTACTTTAACAGGGCAGTGGGGAGAAACAAAAGGTGACAAGTTGTGTGACAGTCTGATCAAAAATCTTATTAGTGCCACCCATCAATCAATTCGAGCAAAGTTTTACTGATGGGTTTATGAGAGATCTGGCATCATTGTGTTAGTTTGTCGATTTATTGCACTTGTAGATCTGTGCGCAGCTGGTCTTTCTCATATGCAGTAAGTGAGTCGTCAGAGTACTTCATCTGCGACTGATGAAGGGAACTGTTGGCTAAAATGGGCAAATTCAGAATCGATGACAGGTATTCAAACCTGAACACATGACATGTGTCACGGCCTCTAGTGCTCTCCATAGACTTGTTGTTCCTCCTTATTGAGTGTGGGAAAGTTATTACAGCCTCTAGACGAGTCACGGTCAGAATTATGGTATGAATTAAATGAAATAACACCTTTGGGTGCTATGACATTTCCACTGTTAACATTTACACATAATGAAACTGTTCATTTGGACTTTCTCTTTTGCCATTTTTACTGTACCTCTTGATATACTCTGGTTAATATAGAATAAGTGGATAAGTGTCCTATTGTCATTTTGTCTACATAACGACCTACTGACTAAGGCAGTTTGCAAATTTTCATATTAGCAAAATGTTTTTTTTCCAGCAACACATTTGCTTAGCAGAAGCATGTTATGAATGTTTCTGCCCTACAGTGGTGAATATTAATGGTGTGTAAACACTGTGTGAGCGAGTCTCTTTCTCTCTATATATATATATATAAAGGAGTTAAATCTATCTCATGCATCTCATGAAGCGCTGCACCTGTGCCCTGTTGTATAATGGCTCAGTTTTGCATATGGTTTCAAAACCTGAAGACACATCAACAGTGTTGTTTTTCCACCAACACACTGCATCAAGCCTACAAATGTGTGGCTAGTTTATGTCTCTGCTTAAGTATTGTGCTTCACACCCTATGGGTTTTCTGTCATTTGCATGTCTCTTTGCACATTCATTTGTTAGTAGCCACGAATAGCTTTCTGGCCAATGTTCTGCTCATGTGTTTTGGTTATGCAATGAGCCCTAAAACAGAAACTGAAGGAGAGAGCAAGAATGACTCTTAACTATAAAATGCTGTATATAGAAATATAATGATAGACATTATCATTGCTGGATACTGTTGGTCTAAGTGACATCTTATGTGTAGTTGGCCATCAAGAATTAATCGAATGTGATTGTTCTGGACAAAAACATGAACAAAGGCTGTGTTTTATAGACCATTATTGTTCGTCTGATGCATGTCAGTTGGCTTGTCTGAAGACATAAAGAGCACATATGTTACTTGAAATGACAGTTTATGGCTTGGAAACACTTGTTTAGTGCAGAAAATGGAAGATAAAAGAGAAATCAGAATTACCCCCCATTGTCTGCCTCCTCCACCCAGGCAAGTTTCATGCTACATCCCTGTTTAACTAGAATCATATTAAAATATAAAACATTTTGATGCATGATGCCTTGTTCTCCAGGAGATATAACATCCACAAGGTCAAAATTGAATTTTGTGAGGTCGCCACACCCTTGACCTTTGACGCTCAACCTCCGAACTGTCATAAACGCATCTCTCCCTGGTCTTACTGAATGATGGTGCCAAATTTGAAGAGGTTCTAACCAAGGTGTTACTGAGATACTACTCCTCCAGCTCTGACTGACCCTGGCGCAGACACACACAAATAAGAAATTTAATGAATCTAATAAATGTTGCAAATGTTGCAGTACACTTGACATGTAGTTTAGGTTGTGATTATGTTCTGCTTATTTTTTGTTGTGTGTGCTATTGATTTTTCTTCTGTTGGAGCATCTGTGCCGTTTTCTTTTCAGCTTTTGTTCAGTGAGGTCAGGCGCACTGAGACATGTTACTGTACCTCCTCCTTCGTAAATATATCTAGATCTTTTCTACTGTATATCTATCTGTACTACACTATATGTACTGTATACTGTGCATTATATGAAACATGCAGTTTGCCTGTGCTTTGTGACAATATACAGCCGTATTTTTGACAGATTGTGAAACAAGATACTAGGTTTCACATAAACTGAATGTACTGAGTTTATAGACGTTAGAATGTCGGGTGCAATATTTTAAGAATGCTTATCAGAAAATGTACATTTTAAAATAGCCATCATTAAACCCTAATATCCCTGTTTGTTTTCCAGGGCGATCGACCAAGAAAATGCTCTTTGTTTCTGTTCTTATGAACATCATGTACTTTCTGTCGATCAGAATACTATTTCTGAACGCACTTTTATCTTGGGAGCATTTTGACATAAGTCATTTGTTTGAGGCACAACTATAATTTTCTTAACTACTCTCACAGAACCATGAGAGACTGTTTGTTACAATGCTGGAAGACACAGACAGATGATATGCAACCTGCTCTGCCTCCTTCATTCTTTCACTGCATCCCCTCTGGCTAATCAACAACATGGCAACACACAAGAATGGGAAACGGGCCATTTTAACTTTAGCCCTCTGACAGAGTCACAGATCTTACGGCGGAAGATTTCATTTTTGAAGCTACAAACAGCATGTTTCTACCTCAAACTACAAGTAAAGATTTTAAAAAGATAAATTAAACTCTTCGCACAACTCACACAACACCACAATCATGTTGTTCTGCAGTGCAGTGTATTACATCAGCTTTCCTGAAATATATTAGTAAAATGTATTATCTATGCTGCAAGTTACTCAATACACCTCCAAATTTATACTGTGTCCAACACTTATTCCTTTATTTAACCGTGTTAAGTGAAGCAGTGGGTGCTGAAAGAGTAGGAGTCATTTTCCCAGACAAATGAAACACTTCTTTCTTGTTTCCATTCTGAGTTTTACATTGACCAGTTATTTGGCATGACGATGTGTTCTTTAACATTTTACTGGATATTTTTGTACTATTCAGGGCTGCTTTTTTCAGAGAGCAGCTATTCATTCCCGATGTGAATCTCATTTTGGCAGAGAGGCAGCACAGCTTTGCATGATTGGCTGTATTGCTGTCCTCTCACACTCCCACAGACATGCATTTGATTTGTCACTAGCATCTAAAGTCTTATTTAAACACCGCAAAGAATCTCTGAGTAAATTTTCCCCATAGGCATACTTCAACGACGCAGAAACTTGCTATCCTGCAAAAAGCACCTTAAAAAATTCCATTCTTTTTAAAGAGATTAGAATGCAGCACAAAATAGAGAGAATAAGTGATGTGAAGATGACTTGGCACATAAAAACATGCCATACCATATGATAAGAGGACCGTAGGAAGCTTTCATTCAATTCTTCCTCGTGAGAGGAGAATGAAGGAAAACAGGCAAAACTTAAGTAATTGGCTTCAGAAGTTGCAGCTTTCTTGTCCTTCATTTCTAAGCTGAGAAGGAGAAACCTGCCATGCTTGTCAAATCTTCTTGACTGGTACTGTGATGGCCTGCGAGGGCAAAAAAATGGCCTCTATCTCGTAAGAGCAAGTGGGGAAAATACAAGTTTGGTCAAGTGTGAAAGAACATCTCATTATGAAAGTGAAATGTGTTATATTGGCAGCAACCAAAGTGACATTTTTAAAATTCAGTTTTCGATTCAATACTTTATTAATCAGTTGTGAACTTTGCCGGTCACTCATTAGGGGATCAAAGAAGAAATGGAGATCACAATGTGCTCCTTGCTCATTCTCTGACTCTGCCTCACACATAATGTAATGCGACAGTCATTCGGCTGATGAAATGATTTAAGATTTGTTATATTCATTGTCACCGTTTTGACATTGTCATTCAGCGTTGTTGCTCTTCATAAGTGTCTCCTGTCATATAAAGAGTGATGTTTTGGTAACACTTTATAGGAATGCTACATTACATGAATAATCACCTAATACAGTGACAAAATTTGCATTTGATTTAAAGAAAAAAACTTTCCTGTGACAGTTAATCATGTGGTGTACGTCTGGTTAACACTTCGGCAGCCATACAATCAGTGCAAGCACTAGTGTGAGATAAGATCATACACGTGAATGATCTCTGTAGAAAAAGTACCAGCATTCAATTCTTTCTACCCTTAAAATTGTTTCTATAAATAATGAGAAGAAATGGGAAAGATAAGCTACACCGAAATAGAAAATGCATTGTCTCAGTTGGAAAGCAGCAGTAAAAGACAAAACACAAGTTAAATGTTTGATTTTTAAGTGATCCCTAAAAACTCTACTCCTTATAATCAAAAGTTTCTCTGCAATTATTCAATAAAAAAGAGAGAGAAGAAGAAATAACAGGCAAAAGCAAATTGCCATCATGTATTGTACATACCGGAATGTTGGTGTGTGAAACACCAAGGTTCTTTCTAAAGAGCTCTAATGAGTTCTGGCATATTTGATACAATACATATCAGCTGAAATACATCCAAATAAAAGTGGAGTCACTGCCAAAAGAGTCGTGTGAGAAACATATATACAAATGAAATGCAACCTCAGCAGAAGTCACTTATTATTAAATTAATCATTTTGTGATAATAGTAATAATTCCCAGTGCACATACATAGATCAAGCCTGACAATTATTGAACCTCAACTGCCTGATGCAAAAATAGTGTATCATCTTTACAACAAGTTTGAGTGGGAAAACATCTTTGTCTGACTTTCCGAGCACAGCATGTGTTTGCATTTAAAGGCATTTTGCTCATCTCAAAAACGTTCAGTCTGGATAAGGAGACAAGTGATTCCAAACAACTAGCTGTAATCTCAGTAAACAACGCCAGGTATTGTGCCGAAATCTCTTTAACTAAACTCACATTTCATCACTGTTTTGAGATTTCCATAAATACTCTGTAATGAGTTATCATCAGTGGCTGCACTGTTGCCAAGCGCACACAACTTCAAAATTCTGGTCTGCATTTCCAAAGATATTTGTAATCAACTGAGTCCTGATTTCCACAAAAATGATTCACTGCTGCCATTCAGTATTTGGCAAGCAGTGTCCCCAACTGTTCAACTTTGAGAGCCGTATTTCAAAATCACTTCCTTGTGAATTTGTCTTCAGACATACCACCAAGACTCCAACTGTTTGTTTTTTTTTAAGTTCCATGACGAAGAGCTATCCTTTGTGAAACAAGCAGCATGCATACAAAGAAAGTAGGAACCTAAGTCAGGCTCATTAGGCAGCACAAAATAAAGCCATCTTAAATGTTTAATAAATCCTATTGGACGAAAAGTAAAGTAAAATGTTTTACTTGGCGGCAAGATAGACAACATCACTTTCCAAAGATGCTTGTTGCACAGCAGGAGATAAACAGCACGGCTAAAGGATGTGAGCCGGCCTTGCAGACCAAACATTACATCCTAACTCCCCTACCCCCTACCATGCCCTCCACACCTGCACAACATGAGGTACAAAACCTCAGGGGACTGCTGCCACGCCGTAAACAAAAAACCATAAGTAAAAACATTGGTGACAGTTTTTTATTTGAGGCTTGCTCAGAGGTGTTCATGCATTTACAGTATCACTTAAAAGCAAAAATGGTATTTGTTACTTTAAAATAACACAATATTAACCTCTCTGAATCATGCATATGTTTTCAGAAGATTTACAATGAGCATTACGAAATCTTTAACTGCAGTTTTTCAGCAGCGATGCAGCAGCCACAGTGGCAGCAACTCCTGGATGTTATATTTTCTGACCTCAAAGAGACTATTTAGCAGAAGAGAGGTTTTCTCTTCCTCTAAATGTGGTTTATAGACAATAGCTTTAGCCTTCATTATGTTTACAAGACATTAGATACATAGAAATAATGCTCTGAGCAGTGCTAGTTCTAGTGCATAGAGGAATAAAGTTTGTTGTGGAACCGACAACATTTCCTCTTGAATGTAAACAGTGGTGCATGAAAGTACAATTATTAGCTTTTGGCATGTAGTGTAAAATGTTTTTTTAATAAATGAAAAATTACAATGATTGTGGTTCTGCTTCTTCAATAGGGCCCTATGATGTCCGCGATCACAGAATCATTGCAGAATTGGCCTATTAAAGGGAATTGGTTTTTAATGTGGAATATCGCAAAATTTGACATAATTTGACTGAAATGCTGTTTTCGGATGGAAGAGGAACTTATGGGGATAAGCACCTACAGTATACGGCAATATTGCCGAATGCCGTATCACTCACATTGGGTCATGCCGTCAGTTATCCCAGCTTAGCGCAGCAATCAGCGTTGCGGTGCAGCGGAAAAAAGAGTTCTCAAAAATTAAAAAGGAAAAAATAAAACTGAATTTAGGAAAAAATAAAACAGATTTTATAGGGCCCCATTTCATTTATGAGACACTGTATGAAAATAACTCCAGTGCCACTTCCGCTGAAGACAGAGTTACAGTTTCGATGTCTGGTTATGCAATTGTGAAAGAAAAATACATTTATTTTATCTGCTGTTGTGTGGGCTATACAATGGAGAAAAAAAGACTATGAAGAAGATAAGGTGTTATGTTTGAGCTTCCCTCACTGAACAGATTTGTGTCCCATATGTGTAGGGCAACAAAAAAGAGGCCTCCTGAGAGGCAACTAGAGCCGTAAAGCAGGAAACAGACGAGATGTTGCATCTGAAGGAATAGGCAAAATTCCAAAAAGAGCTTCAGAGTCGCAGGAAGGAAGTAAACAAGCAAGGGAGCACTATTAGCTGGGAAGGTGAGGTGAGATGTATGTTACAGAAGCAGATCGAGTACTGAAAGCCTATGAAGGGAGACAGTGATATTCACTTAGCAATTTTCTAATTCACTATAGAGATGCATGCAGAGGAAAAGAAGAGGAAGTGAGTTTATTTGGTTGGGAGCAGAAAGAAAAGGGAGAGAGTGAGACCTTTATTTGATGAGTACTAGACACACGAGGTGAGGGGAAGAATGAGAGACCTTTAATTAGACAAGATCGACAGTGAGAGGTTGTGAAGTCTAATTAGGTACGTTTGAGGAAAAAAAATGGTTTGAAAGTGAGATCACTCAACTGAACGAGAGACTTCATTATAGCTGAAAAGCGGCAGAGAAACTGAGAGATGGACGGTGTGTTTTGAAACACTGTGGGCGACATATTTAGATGTGATTAGTTCTTTTGTCTGTTTCATTAGCAAATGAATTTCCTGTGAATTTAATTTGCAGGATACAGGGGGGCACTATTTTGTACCTCAGCAGATCAGGCTCAACGACCTTGTAAAGTGGCAGTCTCACTGGGCACAAACAGGTATTTTCCAGCTTGCACCCTTTTGGTAATGTTCATGGCTCCCCCCTGTGACATTAGCGGTAACATAATATGAGGGGGAGCACACAAAAGGGAAATGTCAGGACAAATCAGGCAATTTAGCTGTGAATATTACGCCGTCCACTGCTGTCAGATGTCTCAGCACAATAGCTTCCATTCTGCGCCGTTTCATTAGCTTCAGCTGGGAGAGGTACAACACAGACATCTGAGCACCAACACAAACTCCTCCCCTGCTTCTGTGCAAATTCTCCCAATAGTTGATATAGTACTCAGTCCTCAATCATCAATCTGTTTTTGCACTGTCTTTACAGTCGAAAGCCACATGTAAACTGTGGAAAATACACTATAAAAATCAAGTCTTAAAAATATGTTTCCATAATTATGATTATTGTTTCTTCAGCCATTGGTTAATTCTACAGTAAATTATGTCACTTTGACACCAGAAACAGATCTGTGAAATCAAAACTGACATGTATATTTTTAGGTTGATTTGGTGATTTCACTGTTCATATAGTATATCAGTAAATGAAGTAACATCATTATCATTTATTCGTCTAACCACCTCATGATTAAAAATCTGCCATTCACCCCGCTTTTCAGCTGTTTTTTTAATGCCTCCATCTCCTGAGGGAACTATCAGGCTCTTTAGCTGTTTAATGCCCGACTTGCTTCTAGCCTTGTCTTTCTGTCGTTTGGTGTTGTGCACAGTGTGTACAGCGGGTGTTGAGAGCTTTCTCACTGAAACAAAAACAAAAACAACACCATGGGAGAGGTGAGAGTGAAATTAAACAATAAAAGATGTTAAAAAGCTTCACAGAGCTGAGGGTGACTGCAGCCTGGTGATGTTTCCCTGCATGGGTGTTCATCACCTCGAGCTACCCTTTTGACATTACACCGTCATTTGATCTATTGTTATGATAGAAATATCGACTATAGCCACATTTAAGTACCATCCAGTTGGGCATGAGTGGTGTCTGACCTGGACTGTCTCATGTGAAGGTAAAATATTGACAGGCTGGGTTATGTAGCACATAGTTATCTGCGTGAGTATGGACATTTTTCACCTACACTCTTCTGAAATACTGACGTAAAACCCTTACCAACAAACTTCGATAATAAGCCAGTGATCCTTCTTATCTTTTGATTCACTCTCAAATTGAATCTAAATAGAGTTGAAGGCATTTAACAGAACCGGTTAGTGAGTTTAAAGTGAATGACGTCCTTATCTCTCTTGACACCATTTTGGAGTAAGTTCAGTCCATAATTATATGCAAGTGAAATATTGAAATATTTCTAAGAGTGATTTTAAACGCAGGTTATTTAATCAAATTGCTCACTAAAAGAGAGTCATATGTAGGTATTAACTGATCAATATTTTTTCAGGAGCAACATTTACCCCATATGTATTCAAATTTGGAAATGTAGAGATCCCGCCATCACTGATTAAGCAGTAGCTTGTGTTCTTGACAGAGTTTCTCAAAGGCCCTTAAGGTACTGCTGCCATATACATTTCATATCTCCTCCACCAGAGACATCAACCCCATCTCCAATCAATATGTAAGCAACTATTTACTTCTCTCTGCACTTACAGAGCTGACTCATCCCGCCATGATCCCACTCCGCTCCCATGGCTCCATTCAATAATTGCACGAGGGTGTCGGACTCAATCTCATTTTACAACCACAGCTCACTCACTGCAGCAAAACTTCTCCATATACTCCACTTTTCTATTTACATTTCAGAGTCACAGCTGCTCATCTACATGAAGGGCCCTACTCTTTCAAGGGACCACCACACACATCCCCATTTTCTGGCATGAAGAGACACACAGTTGTTCATTTACACACTAGTAAATATAGCAAAAACACTCTTTTCACACTGTGTTAAGTATTTATGACCAAAACTTGATGTTTCTGTATAGCATTAAATGACTATAAAGCCAATTAATAAAAAAAGGCAGAGAATGGCTGCAGCACAGCAAATCTACTGCAATGTCCTTGAAACCAGTCGTAAAAACCTCTGACTGCAGCACCAGAAATAAATTTCTGATCATAAGACCAGAAGTAAACAGCTGACTACACAACTGGAAACAAACAGGCAGCAATGAGACCAGAAATAAATGACCGACCCAGAGAGCTGGAACTAAACTGGTGATCACAGGAGAGTAGATGGATGACCAATTATCAAGCGGTGAACAGGCAAAGCTCCAAGGGTTTGACATCCGTGAGCTGTGTGCGTACCCACCCCCCTCGACCACCACCAAACCCCCAACTCTCCACCTCCCTCAACAAGCCCATGCCCTTTCAGCTGCCTCTTAAAAGACTTGGTCACCATGAATTTGCTGTCTACACTGACTGTCCCAGAGGAGATGGGTCAGTTCCTCCAAAAGGTTACATTCTGTCACTTCAGGGAAGAGGGTCAGCTGCTCGTGAGGATTACAATCAGCTGGTAATTACAGTACAGTGTGTGTGTGGTGTGTGTGGAGAGAGTGATGGACCAATGAAGGGTCTGTATATGGAGCTGCACAACTGTGCAACAACAATGCAAAAGATGATTTTTCATTTTACACAGTACAGAAATAACATCAATACTTTTCTTTAGGGAAAAACTGAACTGCAGTAAGTATGCAAATGGCATCTGAAAGGTTCTGAATAAACTGATAATATACACTTTGCTTGTATCTAATATTGATCCCGCCTGAAAGAGCATCTCAGCACAGATAGTGCCAGTCAATAAATGTTGGATTGGTGAAATGTTCAGAAACAGTGAAATCCAAAGCCTCCTGGACAATTTATACAACCCAAAATAATCATTGTGTAATGTTCAATATTGCACTCATGTTCTAACAGACACTTTCAAACTCATTGGATTATAAAGAAATGCAGCAGTGTTTAAACACTGCAGTACGTTAGTTATGAGATTGGTAAGCACTAACAAACTGATTTGGCAATAAAGCCCCCGGTAAAATAATAGGTTGCTGCAAACCAAGCAACATAAAGCCCGACACTGAGAAAATATGTCGTTAGGATAATGAGCCAATCAATTATTTGCATGTGCTAAGGTGACAGTTGGCTCTGACTGTTCAGTAAAGTTAACTCGCTGCCTGCAAAATGCCGCCTCCGTTTAGATTCTACCGTCACTTAAACCTAAACACCCTCGGAGAATAGAAGACACATAAAACAAAAAAAAAAAACGGAACTACAACATCTCCCTCCTACAAGAAACTGAACCACAACCAATTATTCCATCACCTGAAGGCCTCTGTAAAAGGTTGACGAATTGTATGAGGCAGGTGATTAGTTTTAAGTGTCAGATGATTGGGCTGTGAACTCTGCACTTAAAGAACTGTTACAAGGACTAATGGAGGGAAAGCTAATATTCCTTAAAAACCTCTCTAACAAGATTTCTCAGACTTTTTAAGCTAAACATAATGAAACGCTTCAACTGTTTAAACAGCTTTCTCTGTCAAATACTAAAAACCCTTTCAGTGTAGTCAATGCACCAGACATGATGAATATGGGGAGCAGAATATCTTACAACTGAGAATTACACCTCTGCATTTTAAATGTAAGGTTCCTACGCTAGGTCTGCATTGCATTTGAAGTTAGCGAGAGTGACTCTGATGCTAGAAAATTCACACCAAGAAAGAATCCGCTAATTAGACTTAATATTTAATTACAAAATATAATAAGCCAAGACTATCCTCCAACAACAGACTGTAATGTCCTCAGGCATTACACTGTTCTACACATAGCTCTTGTTTAACATTTCATTTGCTGTGGGATTTCCTCTGTTCTTACAGATGGTTCTGGATGTGTCATGCTATTTAACTCGCCAGTAAATCTTGAATCTTAATGAATGAACACACTGATACTGCGACCTATGTGTTCTTTTTGTATCTTCTTTTCAACGGTGAGAATCTTGCTTTTGACTTTTTAGCATATTATATGAATAACATTTGTTTGGTGACCTATTTTTAGACTATTCTTGTTTGTACCTTGTTCATCGCTCTTCTACTTCAGGACAAACATGCATATTTGGCTCCTGCCTGCCCCTGTCTTCATTCACCCTGCACTTTTGTAAGGAGCCTTCTCTGGCTCTTTTTCTTTACAGCAGCTCGTATTACTCAGGGTATTAAGTGCCACATACACTGTACCTCTTCCAATCCATTCTCCGATCATTTGAGTTTACTTTCCATTCCAATCGCTACCTGAATTGAACTGGGTAGCATCAGTCTCTGAGATGTCTCTCCCTGTAATTGCATGACTTGTCTTTCCACAGAGTGGTGCAGCACCTTGTGGCTTAGTGCCACTGTAGTTGTTTGAAAGGCATAAGGTGCTGGCTTGCACCAACCCCCACCCAGGTGCCACAGTGTGTAAATGCAAAGATTAATTTCAAGTTTCTTGAGAGCTGTAAGGAGTGTCACTACTTACACAAACTGTCCCATAACCACAGAATCTAAACTGCTCTCCTGCAGCATTGCACTGGGCAAGATGCTATTTGCTCTGTCTTTGCTCACACAGTCTTTGTCCCACTGGTCACAGCAGCCAAAAAAGCCAAATAAAAAGATAGGAAAACAATGGATATTTGTGTTTGCAAGCATGTGCAGTATATGCTGTTGTGTGCCTACCTAATACAGATGTGTTCAGTCATGATTTCTTATTTAAGTTGCAGGGCAGTTTTTACTCAGTAGCATTAGATCTTATAACCATATACTGTACGCATGTTTGTGATGGATTTGACAGGAGCTCTAACAGTGTATCTAAGTGTACAAAGGGAAGATGCCATCTTGACCTCTGAGGTTGGAACCCTTTCTTAGCTACTGCAAGGAGCAGGAGATATTGTAAATGCAATGCATTCTAATGGAAATGAGAGCAGGGGGACTGTTAATGCAGTTCAGACATCTGAAGACATCTATATATATGCTGAATACATCTTAGAGAAATGCAAACTGTGCTAATCCATTTGGACCTGTAGTGGCTGCTTATTAGATTACTGCTTAAATGTCATGTTTATCAGGTTCAGTGATGTAAATGGAGAGCATTAAATGTATCCTTTAAGGACAGCAAGAGGTAGGAAGCGAGCTCTCCCTGGCTAACACAGAGCTCGTGTTGAGTTTGGAACAGAATTTGTGGCAAATTTAATCCAATACACTTCTTTCCTGGCCCACAAGCCTGAGAATGTGGGTGGTTTACATTAAACTAAATGAATATTTGGTGCTACAGTCAGCCGAGAAAGTATTTGGACAATGAAATAATGTTTGATTTTATGGCACCATTCTCTGTCTACTTCGGCTGTTCAACAAGATGATGCTAATAAGGTTAGTTGGTTTTAATTTTAGAGTATCTTCAGATTCAAATTAATATTCAATGAAGCGCGTGTTCTTTTCTTTTTATTTTACTGTTAGAGCCATTATGTGAATGTGGTGCCTGGAGACACAAGTGCCTCTCCATGAACAAGGGGCTTGTTGTGAACAGAGGCCAGCAGCGCTGAAGCACCGCTCACCTGTTCAGCCCGACAGCCAACTCAGCTCTGCTTTGCCCTGCCAAGCTACACCACAACCAGCTGGTGGCAATCTTCAATTACAACACCTGAGCCGCATTAACTCGTCTGCCTCGACCCTGAAAGCCAGCAGGTGCGCGAGGGAGAGGTGCAGGGGCTCACCGGTATCTGTGGACAACGTTTGGCTCATGTCAGAGGAATGAACAGCTGTTTTATTAAGCTACTGTAGTCATGTTGTCTTCATGTGGAAGCTGGAGATTTGTACCGAACAATGGAGCCACTTACTCCGCTGAAGTTCCAGCTTGTCAGTGCAGCCAATATCGTAACAGATGTTCCTGCCCAAATAATTTCACTTCAGTAATTTCTTTTAAGCTTTTTGATGTTGCAGCAACAACTAATGGCACAGCTCCATATGCACAAACGAGCTACGTAAGAAGATGGTGGTTCTATATCATCAGGCAGCTTTGGTATCATGCAAAGTGATCATGTTGGGCCCGTTTGCATAGGCAGAAACTCACCGAGATGAGCAGTCTCCTCTTCTATATCACACAGCGCTTTCAACTAGCATGAAGTCAAAGATGAATTCCCTCCGGGGTTCTCTAAGAGGCAGCACACCTGAGAGAGAAAAAAAATAAGATGTTCGGTTTCACAGCTAAGTAATTACACAAGAAGCCTTCTGACCTCTTATCTGACTAGTTATTTTTGACATGATGAAATGTTGCCACTGTGTACTGGGAAGATGTGCCTTTTTTTTTATATCGATGTCCTTGATTAAAGTAAACCCACGCTGCTTTAACCTCACAGTCATTTTGACTTGCCCTTTAAAACAAATCATTCTAGCAAACTAAAATTCAGTCTGAGCGTTGTGGCACCATCAAGTCCTCGATCTTGGTGGCAGCATGCCTCATTGTTTGAATTAATTCTCAAACACTCTCAGCAAGTGGCTCTATTTAGACAAAGATTTAGTACAGTGATGATATTAGGCGGCAAATTTATGTTGCAGTGTTTTTCATTGAGTGACAGCCAGTGACAATGCTGCGGACTGCCAAAAGGTTTACATTTATATATATATCTGCCTCCTGTTTTGTGATTGATAGAGTTAGTTTATCTTTAGCTACAGTTGCTCAAAATCCCCACATGACAGAAACAACCCAAAGATGGGTTGAATGAACTGTCTTTAAGATAGATATTGAGTCTGTTTGAGGGCTTGTCGCTCGATTACAAAAGGTCTGTCAATGCAAATGGATAGCTTGTAGGTAATTCAGTAATGACTGCGAGTGTGCTCAGGTGGGAGGTAATAGAGTGTTAAATGAGTGATGCAAAGCTTCACGGGCTCAGCTGAGTAGGGGAGAGGTAGCACTGGCTGCTTGAAGCGGTGGCTGATACGAATACAGTATGTGTGAGTTTTCTCTCTGGTTTTAGTCCATCTCAGATGAACTGAGGGGGCGAGATTCAATTAGTGATGACGCTATACATGAAACATGCTAAAGTGCACCTCTCAAGAGCAGTCGTTCATTTAAAGTAAATGTAGTGTGATGATGACTCACTTAAATTTACTTCATCAGTTTTATTCAGCAATAACATCCTCAGTTAATCAAAGTGAAAACGCTGGGCAGTAACAGAAAGTGCTGAGTGTGATCAGACTTAAGGACTTGTGACTGTCATTTGTTCCACCTATATTTCTGTTATCAATCATCTATATAGAAACGGCCTTGAACGGATGAGCACAAAGGATGCTCTGTGTGTGTCTCCCTCTCAAGCACTTGAAATAGTGGTGCTCACACAGGGATGCAGATTTAAATTGATCACTCAGGCATTTTTTTTCCCTTTTTCCCCTCCTGTGAACTAACCGTGACAATGTCTGGAACATTGTTTTGCTTATTTGAGCGTAGAGGCTTGAAAAAGAATCACTAGTAACAAGGTAGCATCTGATCCGTGTTACATTCGTATTCAAGGTACTAAAAGACATTTTTGAAGTCACTCATCAATATAGCAACCATAGTGCAAGCTTTTAGAGCCATAGCTCCCAGGTGCATGGTTTATTATATAGTGAGCAGATGTAGCTTGAAGAAGCATTGCTATTTGAAAGTATTTAATTGGAGACTGCATTTCAAGACAGCCAGCCCTGCCGCTGGTTTTATTCTAATTGCCAGCAGCAACGCACTTAATGAAGCGAGTGGTGAAGAGTGTGGGTAAAAGAGTGAGAGTGACCAGGTTTCCAAGGCAACAGCAGCGGTAGCCGAGTAGTGTTTTCATCTTGAGGAAAAAGGCTACAAGAGAGTAGTGTTTCCCTGCAGTGCCTCTTGCAGCTCTAAAATGAATATCTATACAGTCATAGATATATTTGTGACAATGTTGCAGAGCTGAAAAATGCATGCAAAACTGTAAAGTAAGGTCTCTACAATCCACCAGAGGAACAATTTTCCTCCAAACCTCAGGATTAGTGTTTAGGCCACTATTGAAGTACATAGTGCAGCAGTTCACCAGGGAGAGAGCTATAAAAGCTTTCTGTCTTCAGGTTTGAACAAAGAAATGAGCTAGTCATTTTTTTACACTGCTCTCTTAGAGATATATATCAGTGCAGTTTTTTGGATGGCTGAAGTGTCCATTTGCACCATTTCAACCACCAATGCTCACAGTGGATCATCATTACCCCTGTAGTACAGTACTGCAAAATGACTCAAGCCCCGTGGCCCCAGAAAAGTATTGGATATCAGTTCTAGGGGGGTTTTGGTGCATTTCAGCCTCAGGTTGTGTTCAGGTATGGGTATTTTCAAATATCATTAATGAAGAAGTTGTTTTTTTTTTCTTTTTTGCCAATGGTCTGCATCCATGTGTGTGTTGTGTTTCAAGTAGGATACATTATGCCCAGCAGGGAAAGAGAACGACGGGTAGAGCATAACCGATGTGTTGCATTAGCCTAACTGTCAGTAATGGATGCAGTGAGGCAAAAGAAACTTGCCAAAAGGGAGAGTCTTGAAATTCCCAGTGATTCAGAGAAGGATTCATCACCATAAAAACATTATGATCTTATATTTATCCAAGATTATGCGTACATAGATGCATGCATCCAGAACTGTCAAGAGTTAAGACATGCCGGGATCTGGTAAGTATTGGGAAAAGGCAATTAGCAAGAGCTTGACTAACAATATCTCAGACATAAGCCGTAACTGCTGGTATGTCAGTGTGCTCCTAAATTAAGTGTGAAACTGAGATCAGTATATTTATATTCTGTCTATACAAAATATTATAATAAATTTACACCTTTTTAATTATGTTAGGTCTCATTACTGTAATTTGAACGTGCAATAGTGTATGTATGTATGTATGTAATGTTGTATTAGTCAACAAAAGTTTTGTTTGAGTTATTTATAGGCAGTGGGGGATTCTCATCACTGATCAGACCAGAATGTGATATTTTTGATGCATGCAAGACTTTTCATTAAATCTGAAATTAGTTTGTCCTTTTTTCAATTTCATTTTAATTCACTGATGAAAGAGTTTATTAATTTTATCGTAGTTCTTTTCATCATAAAAAAGGTCAACAAATGTTCGAAAAGTAATATTAGTGTTTGGACATTTTAAACTACTTGGATGAGATTATCACTGTTAAGGTTGGGTAACTGTAACATTTAAGGTTAGGCAATGACTACAGACTTATTCTTCGACCAAATATGCTAGAAATGTAGTTAATACAACTAATCTGCAATAGCAAATAAGTTCTCTTTGAGAACTTTCTGGCTGGATTACATTCAGAGTTAATGTTTTTTTTGTTTTGTTTTTAATGAATGAAGCATCACATTTATTAAAGCCTCCAGATTCCCCACAAGGCTGTTTTTTTGTTTTTGTTTGGTAAGTCCAAGTGATAAAATCAAAAACTTATTATGTCAATAACTTGTCATGTGGCCAAAGGACATCCACTTCTATGCCTTCTGTGACTCTTCCAGTCTGTGTCTCTGTTGCAACCTGCTGATGACACTCTGTGACACTCAGGGGCAACTTCCCTCTGAGGACATCCCGTTTGAAGCCTCGCAATGGCCAGGTGCTGCTGATCGATTGTTAGGTGTCGTCTTGGTCTTGTCATGTCAAAATGTGAACAGCATGTTGAACAGGCCTTTTTAAATACAAATTGTCATTGAATCAGAACATTTGGTGGTCGATTCATGGATCAGACACTTGTTATTTTTGCAGGAAATCACCTTGTTAGAGAACAGCATGTCATGTGATAAGTACTGGAACATTGAACAGTTGGACATGTGCATTCAAAAGTTTAGAGAAGGTCAAATTAAGTAAACCTGTAAAGCTTACAGTGGATTTAGCAGGGCTCTATGTTGCAACATATACGTTGCATATGCTATGTGAAATCATGTCTGTGCTAAGAATTAATTTGCCCTGTAGCATGGGTGCTATGGGCAGATTTTCGAGTCAACCCTGTAACATTAGCCTAAATAACGCTTACATAACGTTGCCTACTGTTTAGCCAAAAAGCTTGTTTGGAAAAAAAAAGTCCTTCTGTGTAGAACAATGGTACTACGGCTATCCTTTCTGGTAGTTGCAGTCAACTGTGTTAATTAATGATTAATGTTATACTATGCAGGGCTATACAGTGCAACATATATGTCGCATGTGCTATGAAAAAAATGTCCGTGCCATGAATTAATTATAAGTAGCACGTGCGACAGCTTTGCGAGTCACTTGTGTGTGTTTTTTACTCTAAATGGAGTCCGTGATTGAAGTAAAGGCACATGGGCACGCTCTCCCCCTGGTAGTTGTAGCCTGCCGTGGTAGTGTCCTATGACAGTCAGGGTTCGCCCCATAGCGTATTTGAGGATTAAATAGTGCGTCCCGTTTTAAACCAGTACAGGACGGGTTTGACCCGTGATTCCCAGTTGTATTGAATGCAGCATCATCCCCATAGCATTCTGTCCATGATCGGATAAAACACGCTGTTTGTGCGAGTGAGTTTTTTTCTTTTCTTTCATAGATGAGAGTGGGACAATCTGACAGTGTCAGTGACAGTGACTATCAAACTAGTTGTAAACTACTGGTGTTTCCGCAACCGTGAGTGTTTCATGTGGCCAAAGATGCTCTACTGTATATACTGTCTTTGATGTGGCGGATGGTGACCTGTCGGATGGATGGCAGCCTCAGGAGGACAAAGTTCTCCATTCACTAAAAGCCTGTGATGAAGTGTAGCCTATAGGTAAATTGCATCCTACAACAGTAGTTTATAATTAAAAAATGCTTTAATAGACGTAACTTACCAATAATAATTATAGTTTTTTTTATTAACAATTTCTCTTTCTGCTCCTATAAGTATATCAGAGTGGACTATACATTTCACTGTGCATATTGCTGCCCTCATACTAATGGTTTGTACAGATTTTATTCAAATCTCCCATGTTCCTCCTGAAGCCTTGTTGGTCTCTGACACATTTTAGCTCTGACAATATGACGACTACAGAAGCCTGCAGAGTTGTGGTAGAAAGGGAATGAACACAGCTGTTAACATGGATTTCCATTGCTATAGGATTGTATTATTTAAAAGTTGGACATTGGCTTATTTCTAATGTCCATCAGCAACAAAGCACTAAGTGTCAGTCTTTTGTGTGCATAGCATATATTTCCTTTTCCAGTGTGTTTTTGTTCACTAAATCCACTACTTATTGTTTTTAGAGGTGGTAACGCCACCCTGTAGCACCAGTGCTATATGTGCTCAAAAAGTTAACATACAGCTCTGTTTAGGTGCATTCTGTAATTTCATCAGAAAGCCTAATATCCCTAACTTTTAATGAGAAGTGTATGTTCTTCAGTCACCTGCAGAGTGTTATACAGTGTAGTTATGAACAGAGGCTGTGGGAGACAAGGTTTTGCCCTTGTTTGCTGCTTTGCCACTGCACATAAACTTTGGCTTCTAAATGCTGTTGGAACAAACAATAAATGCTTCTCTTTATTTGGAAAGGAGCTAAGTGCGAAGGCAGATGGTCTATTATTATGAGATATTATAGTTTCATGTGCTGTCATGTGTCACAGCCAGCTGCAATTTGCTTTATTTTCATTATAGATGTGACATACTGGAAGAGGAATTGGTAATTATCTAGCTTAGTTTATATAAGCTACTTGCTCCTATGGTGTGAGGTTTATTCTGGTACATCACACATTAGAGATGTTTCTTTAAATTCTGCCTGAGATCAAACTCATGGGTATATGGACTCTGATTTATTTTGATTCAGACCTCTATGCTTAGTTTCTTTTTTGGATTTATTGAAATGTCTCAGTTTTGATATTCACGCTTTTTTAACTTTAAAACAAGCTTACATGATATGGCAGTTGATGCCAGCCTGCAACAGTGTAAAAAAGGATATGATTCTGTAACTGCTCATGAGATATGTATGGAGTTATTGACTCAATTTAACATCTTCAATTTATCATTTTCCCAGCTTCATCTTTATTGCACTGTCAATTACCACATGGTCTTGGGTCTCTCTCTCTCTCCCAATTCTAGGTGACTCCCCTGAATAGCAAAACATTTCCATGAGTCAAAAAGCAGATAATAACCATAATACTGAGACAGCACATCCCTCAAGTAAGAGGGTATCCAGCAGAACATAGACACATTAATAATTGATAGATAGAAAGCCAGCAGTACACGGCAATTCTGAGAAGGCCAGTGCCTGCCACAGGAGAAATTTCCAGCAGCAAATAGGTCTTGAAGGTGCCAGTTATGTCATCTTTCACTACAACAGTGAATTGAAATGCCGAGCAAATCTAATAGACTAATATATTACAAAATGGAGCCCCTTACCCCGAGTTAAAATTCAGTGGAGACCAGAAATACTGTAATACCTTAGTAACAATTTGAGCTGTGTGACTAAGATCACAAAATATCTATGAAAAAAAAACCCTTCCTTCGGTCAAAAGCTAAAAAAGGCAAAGATATTGTGATTGCAACAGTTCGGCTTTTGAGCAAGTGGTTCAACACTTAGCTACAGCTCTGGGTTTGTACAGTACAAGATAGAGAACATCATCCCCAGTCTATTGTCTATCTACTTGTATGTCTGCTTCAATCGTTGCAGTAGCTGAGGTTCAGTGCATAGCAAGCTAGTTGCCCCATGTCCACCTTTAAGGTTACATGTTATTGATCATATTGGCTTCCTCTCACTCGCTAGGAAGTAGAGTAGGCTAAAATTAGCAACAGGATAAGTGTGGCATCACAGTGGATGAAGTCAGTTAAGTTACTCATGCAAGTTCCCCTTGCAGGGAGCATTGGAGAGATAGAGTGGCATCTACTCGACCTTGGAGAACTCTTCCACCCTGCTGTTTGGTGTTATAAAGTGAATTGCCTTTTCAAATTAGAAGTGCATTTGTGTGAGTTACACACACACACGCACACACACACAAAAGGAATTTGTTTATGGTACACCTGTGTAGTCTAATGCAAAGCAAAAGTCCTGGCATTTTTAGTGACTCTGTAAGGAGTAAAAAGTCCTCCAGTGCAAATCCTCCATGTTGAAATATTTTGTGTGGGGTGGAAATTGTCTTCCACAGATATATTGTTGCTGCCTCCCTGTGCAATGGTCCTCAAGACACTCACAATAAGGAGTGTCTAGAAGCTATCAACTGAATCCCTCTCAAGCTGTTAGCTATTAAGACACAGCTATTGCTTGCCTTAACATGAGTTAAGAAGGTCAGAGACCTTCGATCTATTGGACCATCCAAGTCAAAAACTCATCAGACAGGACTGAAGCTGCGCTGTGCTGAGAAACAACCATCCATAAAAAAGCATGAAGAGTTATCTCTGGTCCTGGCTGGTCCACTCGGAAGCTTTTCTCATCCTCCATCTCACAGGGAGAAAAAGTACATTGCAATAAGGCCCAGTGGCCACCATAGCATGTTATGAGCAACAGGTGCACCACAGAGCACAGAAGCTCTTTGTATGCTGTGCTGTCATAGGGGCTGCTAAAGGGGATGGGTGTTTGCATTTCACAGGCCTGTATGGAGGAGGTTGTGGTCGACTCCTTCAATTTATACATCCACAGAATCAGGGTCTCTCTAAAGGCCTGTTTTTTTCTTTATTTCAAGTGACTGATGAGTAGTGAGCCGTTCTCCATTTAGCTATTCTCCTCTGTGCAATGTTCTTATCAACACTTGTTCCTTTGCCTCATCCTGTTCTGAGAACTGGCAGGAGCAAGAGGCCAGAAAAAAAAAAACACATAACCAAGCACATGCATTGGATTCTCCTGAGACCTGGGGTATGTAATGGTCTGCACTGTATGTGTAGATGAGTATTCACGTCTTTCAGGCCCTGGCAGTGGGTGTATGTAGGCTGTGTTGGTAAATATCCTGCATCTCACAGTGAACAGTTATGAACCACGATTACATCCTGATGGGCAAACATTGAATACAGGGGGTCGCTAACCTCATATACAGTCAACAGAGGTCAGATGTGATGATAGCAAACAAGTGATATGAGCAGTTGTCTGCCTCTGAACTGTACATTATTGAATCTATTGTCAAACAGAGTGTGATACTGTACTTTGTCTTTTGTAAAGAAAATAAGACATACTTAACACCTGCGAGATCCAATTAAATGTGATGAGATATTTTTGTGAAGCCGTTTTATGCCCAGAGTCTGACAGTGCTCCCTGAGATAATGTAAGAAAAGCAAGCATAATGATTATTTACTACACAGAAATCTTCATACAACAATGCCATACATTGAGTGAAGCCTAAGCCATAATGCACACTGCCAGCTATGACAGAGGATGATGCGCCTAATAAGTGTAGATTAACAGGCTTATTCAGGGGAGATTGTTGCTTTTTATCTATTTCCAGAAGAGTTAATACCTCCAGTTCTGTTGGCCAGTGCAGTTGCTCAGCAATCTCTAAGTGCCCATAGCACATGTTTGATCTTTGAAGTAAATATAATATAAGTACAGTAGGCTGGTCCACTGTGGTGAAAGGCACTTACAAATGTCAAAGTGCCTCCTCTCCTGCACTGCTGAATTATCTGCTTTGGGCCTTGGTGTTATGGATGTGGAGGTGGTAGGGGTGGCAACGTCAGTCAGTCGGTCCACACTTAAATAACTCAACAGCTTTTAGTTGACCACGATATTTATGTTGTGTTCACCTTGGTGACCCATGACATCTCCTCCTGCTCCACCAGCAGGTTGACTTTGATGCTTTCAGAATAAAATGTCCTGACAAGGGGTTACTGAATGAATTATCATTCAGCTTCGTTAAGATATTAACAATGTGGCTTCTGATCAAGCACCATCAGGAAATTACAATTGAAGATATTTAGTAATAAACAATTGTAAGTTATTTACTGACATTATATTAAAGTTTATGACTTTAACCCATCAGCCTCAGTTTTATAACTCATTTTATGTGCTAATTAGAAAATATAATATTAGTATGTTAACAGGATAACAATTATCATGCAGTGGTAGGCCTACACATTGGTGATGGGCTTTGCACAGCTCCACTACTTCCTGAACTTAATGCTGCTCCTTTGTTTCCTGTCTTACATTATTGGACAAACTGATTAATCCAGGTGTGTCTGACCATTGTGACTACTCAGACACACCTGGATTAATCAGTTTGTCCAATAATGTAAAACAGGAAACGAAGGAGCAGCATTAAGTTCAGGATGTAGTGGAGCTGTGCATAGAGCCCATTGAACCAAACAGGAATGACAACCAGTGCCACTGCCATATAACAAATACTTATAGCCTAAATAGGCATCATCAATACAAAAACAATAATGTATTTCATTAGTGTTGCCCAAGCTTTGCATCTTTGATACACTATTTAAGATGATGAATGTGACATTTGAAGTTTACAGGCAGGTGGCTTAATATTTCTCTGGGTTAGACTCACCATCCATTACTGAAAACGTTTCCATATCTGGATTCTCTGAAATCTTCTCAAACCACTGAATCATCCTTGGTTGGTGACAAAATCTCCCTTCAACGACTCTCCAACTGACCTAGAAAGAATGTCAAAATAAAATTACTCTCTTGCTAATTTATGAACATTCTTAATCACACTTTTAAGATCATTAATTAAACTCAATGTTCCAGTTCAAAATACTGTTTCAAAATTGAACTTTCATCCAAAATCAGTGACTGAACAATTGTGTTGTTGTTTTAGTGCGCAACGTACAGCTGCCGATACGAGCAGTTTTTTTAACTCGGCTGCAGGGGGTGCACCTACAGTGTATGTGTTCCCACACGCACGACTCCCCCCCCCCCATCAACCAATCTGCGGACCACTTGCGTGCCAATCGGTCAAGAGCAATCAGATCACGGATCAGCATCAATCCATTGCACCACTAATTGGAACACCTTTCTTACTTTGTCAAATTCTCATTAATAGCCTAACAGGATTTCCCACAGAGTACTACGTGCCTGGTGAGCCGCCAAGCCTTACTTGACCTCCCACCAGGTTAAGCATTGTGTATTTTTTTTTAAATAGTTTTTTTTTTTTTACTTCTGCAGACAACTTTTGGTCAACACAAAGGGTCTGAGGTTAGGTGTCGTTTCTATCAGCTGAAGCAACCCCCAAAACCCCTGCCAACTGTCATGAGACGCCAACTTCAAAAAGGCTAAAAAACTTTGGAGACTTTCTTTTTTCAAAGTCTGACAAACACTGGAGAAATTGAACCCGCTGGTTCACCAATTAAACGAGAGGAATGCACCGAGTCGACCTTGTTACCGTTAGCCGAGCCACAGCTCGATGAGGCACAGCCAGCTAGCATAGCTATTAGCACTTCCTCCCCTGCAGTGTCAGAGCAGCCAACTTCTACTTCTGCGAGCCGAGATGGTACCTCACATGTTTGCTTTCACTCTGGTCCAAAGCCGCACAACTGGCAGTGTCATGTTTCCATGACAACTGAATGGAAAAAGACACATAGATCATGTTTACCATGACTCCCTATTTTAAAAATTAAACTCTGGTCGCATACTCACAAACGAACCACACCGAAGTTCAACTGTAATGTTCACACTGACCCATACGCACTTGGGCCCAAAGTTCAACTGGGGCGACCAAAACAACATTGCCTGTGTGAAAACGCCAAGTTCCATACAGGCAAGGTGTCCTAAATGCGCATTGGGTCATCGCACCAGCATTGATATGGCAGCACACAGAAGCAAAAGTAAATGTCACATTGTTTTAAATGTAAATATGTTCGAATTAATTTATTTTGAAATATCCAAATAGTTAGCATGCAATGTGTTTTCATGTTTCAGTGATTAAGCATGAGGCAGTAATTATTGGTTTGAAATGCCTTTATTGGCTTCTGAAACCACCATTATGTAGCCTTGTTGGATCTTGCCAAGCTACCGGCTGTGATTACTTCTCCAAATGTCAAGAAGAAAATGATTAAAACATATTTTGTGGTGTTGACAAAGTTTTAAAAATACTATCAAAAATGTTGTGTTATACTAGCTACTACTTTTTTTTAGATTCACTACTTTTTTTTTTAGATTCACAAGAGGCCAATAAGAGGTCCCATAAAATCATTGATTAGATATTGTAGTTCCTGGCAAGGCATTAGGGAATCACACCTTCTAAATTCTACTAGGCCTAAATCTGTCAGGTCCTGTCACATAAAACATGCTTGGTCGCAGTGGGCCGGTCGGTGGGACACCCTGCCACCTGGCTAAACAAGTTTTCTGAGGGAAACCCTGTTCAAAGTATTCAACTCTAATGAACTGCAGAAATACTAGCATTAGCACTGGATTACTGGACTAAATAGGCTTTATGCACAGCTCCACTACTTCCTGAACTTTAGCCAGCTCCTTTATTTCCTGTCTTACATTATTGGACAAACTGATTAATCCAGGTGTGTCTGACCTTACATCAACGGTCAAACACACCTGGATTAGGATCAGTTTGTCCAATTGAGCCAGCAGAGAGCTACAGAAGTCAACACAAATAGCAAAATAATGCTTCAAACAACACACCATACAAGTCAGAAGATGTCTTGTTTCTCTAGTGTTTCTTAAACCCACTATCATACAAGATTTCAAAGTCATTAACACATTTTAAATTTGAGCAATTAGCGCTCCAGCAGCTAGCGCAACATTATTAGCATAGGCCCATTAGGTCTACACGAAAATTAGCATTTGGCCAACAGACATTGCTTGTGAGCGTTTTTTCTAGCATAGATAATGGCGTTCGATGGCGAAAATGTACGACACAGCTTACTACAACATCCAAGAGTTGGTAAAATGCAACTCACCGAGGAATGAATAGAGCCAGCCTAGAGGCCACGAAGAAGGCGGGTCAGACCTCCATCCCTCCCATGGAAACGCATGGTGGTCTGGTCTCTCTGCTTCTGCTGGTGCGCAGGTGCGTCAGCTTTTTTTTTTTTTTTGCAGGTGCGTCAGCTCACCTGTTCCTGTTGACCAGCATGACGTAGGCTACCAGTAGTCATTTGATTGGCTACCCTGCTTGTCAACAAGCTCTAATCTTTTGAAACAATTTTGAGACATATGAATTTATCAAATTTATCTTTTTTTTAAAAAAAGAACAAGGATATTTATTTAGAGCTTATTTTAAAATGTGAGTGTATTTATTTCAAGTGTATTTGCACATTTACACATTCTTTATGACTGATTAAATTGCTCTGGGCTACACTGTACTTTGCTTAAGACTTTTATTCTGACACCATATTCAGGCCACTTACTATTTTCTCAGCGATTGATTAATATTAAAAATCTATTTTTGGGTCTTTTTAAGTCTAAGAGATCAGGTCTGTTCCTCGGAGCTGCTAGCAAGGCTGCAGACGCTTTGCTGATCGTTCAATTAAAACACTGTCTTGAGATTTCTTTACTTGGATTTTGGAAGTGACCAGACCTTGACTGATACCTTATCTTATCTTGTAGTATTACAAATATGCGTTGGCTGGCATTATAATGATTATAGAGGACATATTTATACTCCAAATGAATTTAAATTAGACCTGTCTTCAAATGTCCCCTGAGGAGTAATAGGTGTAGTGGTGTGTGGTCTCTCATCATGTGAGAGAGAATATACAGCAGAGGCATATTAATAATGAGTTACTTGGATAATGTTTGTGAAACAGGCTGGAAACTCATCATCCTCATGTAACTGTAGTTCACAGATGATTAAATAATATGGTATCTGTGCAACGATGATTAAGTCAGTTAACATCACAGTTTATGTGCTAATGATCAAACAGAGAAGAGATGCACAATGTGAACATTCAGTCATAGAAAGAGTTCCCCTTTCACTGAATGCTTTCAATGATGGCTCATTGTCCATTAAAAAAATCTTTCCTCTCTGTCTTTAAGAAAAGGCACTTAGACATCTCAGAATTAACATCACAAGACAGACTCCCTGTCGGCGGCAGCGTGCACTAAATGTGCAGCAACGGGCAGCTCATCAGCGCTTTAAAGAAATGTTCCGTATCAGCTTAAGTGCATGGTGGGGACCATGTACTTCTGGCTCATTGTTTTCTAGTTGAAGTGGTGAGCACAGGTCCTGGGACTCTCGCACTTGAAGCCCTGGAACTCTTCCCTCTCAACATTCTGGAGCCTCCTGACTTAGAAATGAAGCTCTGTTCCCCACATGACAAGAATACTAGTTCTTCTTAATGAGCCTTGGTCCTAGAGTGAAACACATTTTACACAATGTAGCTCCAAGGCTGCAAAGCCTCTTATAAAAATGTAACAACCAAAACCTTGTTTAACACTCAAAAGCGATGAATAATAATAGAAAACAAAGAAAACACTGACAGCATTCATTTTTTCCCTGCAGTGATTTTATTACAAAGTTCATGAGGACTTACAGTATTACAAGAGAATTTGTCAACATGCGAAAACAGAACAAAGCAGAACACAGGAGTTTAACAAACTGGTAAGATAAGACAATCCACTGTTCACGATAAACATAAAAACTGATTAAGTCCTCAGGAGGTGGGAGCCGGTGAATGACTACAGTGCAGGCATAGAACGGCCACATTCACACTGACTCAGCAAAGGTCAATCCAACCAAGGCAAGATGTGCACATCTCAAGAAAACATGTTACAATTTTTATATGCCATCGGCTTTTCTCAGAACTTTTAGAAAGCTTCACTTGTATGTACATAAAACTGTACAAAAACATGGCATCACAAGCATTTTATCCTATATAAATATACCAACAATTAGGATAACAACTAGATTCTCTCTTGCAAAGACATATTTTCAAGGCAATTGTCTTTGTTCTAGATGAACTGTGAAAAAGATGAAATGTTCAGTTAATTTCAGTTCGTTAGGGAGAGGGCTTTTTGAATATGAACCAGCACTGACATTTCATAAAGTAAAATAAAAGAAAAAAGAGTAAACAGTTTCTACCAATTATCTTTGGAATTCATGCTAAAATCATAGCCTGCCTGACAGCAGACATGGTTGTGGAGATCTATGTACACTACACCACCAACGGATTTCTTTATTTTTTCACACAACCAGTTTGCTAAGAGTCTTTGATCAGTAAGAAAAGAATCCCTTGCCAATTTCAGTACAGTAATTTGTCCATCTGTCCACATAAATGATCACCATACAATACACACTACAGAGAGGCAAAAGATACTAGTGAATCCAACATTAAATCAATGTTAAGTACAAATTAAACATTATTTAACATACTTTTGAGTGTATTTAGGTGCTTCATGATGTCCTCTTACTTAGATCAAGAAGAACCCTTCTGTGTTTGAGAGAGAAGTTCATTCAGCATGAGTTCAAAAGAAAGGTCAAACCTGGTGATATATTGTTCCAGGGCTGAGTAGCAGGAGGTCATTATTGGCTGGAGTGAGAGTCCGACTCATCACGAAAAGAGAGGGGAGGAGGGGGCAAGCTCAGCCTTGATTTTGTTTTTGCAGAGGGACTTCAATCAAACTCCTGTCATACAGTACCATTTGGTGCAACAACCAACCATCACGACTTATCTGCTAAGAGTTACCCCCATTAATTAATGCAGTGGTGATCAAAGAGACATATCTGAAGATACGTTCCAGATTCACTGACGCGATAAAGAGTACTCAGGCTGGAATCAGGTTAACCCCAGAGATAAATCTGGATGTGAAGCAGTTGTGAATCAGAATTAAGTCAAAGCATTTAAATAGATAAAGTTATGATTGAGGCTATGTGACATTGGTTTTATCACTCAGTGCTATCTTTCTCACTTGTCATTAATTCCAGGTCAGTGATCTTACCCGCTGCTTTCAGTTCATGAAGCGGCTATCCACAGCTCTGAGAGGGGTGCTCGGGGGAGCCGTGGGGGTTTAATCACAGTGTATCATGGCTGTTGTTTGAATTTTATTTCAGTCACTAAATGGCTTTGAAAACGGCATAATGTGCTTTCTCCCCCTCAAGGCAGGATAATCGCCCACCTTATTTAATCATGGCCATGTCCAGTAATTTCCATATGTTTTCAGTTTAATTATTCTAAATGCAGTTTTCAATGGCAGCATGATGAGGTAAGTGCTGATAAAAATACCCCCTTTAACTGATTGTGGCTCTGCGGGTGGATTTGCATTATCTGGTGGGTGCCTTGTCCTGGGGGTGTGCTCACACATGCCCTAGCTCAGGACTCATTACTCACCCTAATTAGGAAATGTCCATTTTCGGCTCTTGCACCCTTACTCAGAGACACAATCTCACTATGGAAATACTCTGCAGAGGTGAAAGGTATCTACAAATCGAATCAAATCAATGTATAAGTCAACAACACTGGCCAGCTCTATGATGTTGTAAGGCAGGCTAGTGTAGTCATCATTAACATCCAATTACCGACTAATATATAGTGTCCTTCACACATATCCTTCAGATTTGCTTGGAAAATCTTTGTAAAGATAAAGGAAGCCCACAGGCATGCCCTATTTTTTATTCTCTGTTCAATAGCCAGAGGAGGAAAAATGCCTAATAACTTATTAAGCATGTTGTCCTCAATACAAAGGAAATCATCATCAAATGGAGTTGCAGTAAATCATGCCCAACTCCTACTCTAAACCGATGTTTAGACTTTTTCCTGCATTTGCAGATATTATATTTATCAATGTTGTGAAGTTTTTATGTAAAACACATCATCTTATTGACAACAACTCTTGAGATTTCTTGAAACGCATCTTTTTGTTAGGTAGTTTCTATAAGTGCTTTGAGCATTGAATTCACCTCTGAAGAAGTACATATCTAGTGAGAGCTGACATTTTGAAAAACAAAGAAAGTACCCTGAATGTAGAGCACTCGTATAGTTTACATCAGCGTGATATCAACCTCCAAAAGTACTCCACCTCTCCAGTGGCTCTCAACACCGAAGTGCCTTTTCATGTAAATAATTTGTGCATTCATCAGATCTGCTGAAGTTCCTATAGATCAGGAGGGAAAAGGGCCGAGAGCTTCAGAGGAAAGCATCGTGTTACACGCAGAGCCTGTCTGATTGTCATAATAGAGAGAAGTGTTTTAAACTGGTACACTGGTATGATTTCATCAACACAGTGAGTCACAAGGTTTTATAAGAAAAGCCAATCATAATGTGTCTGGTGAGTACTCTGCGTTTGGTCATTGTGACTCCGGGGTTACTGTGGCCAAGTCAACCGTTTTCATGATGAACGATAGGTCACAGTGCTGAGAGTCAGTGGAACATAATGTCAGTTTAAATGTTGCCACACAGCTTTCTCCACCAGTGGCAGCGCTCTACAGGGAGCAGAGGTAAAGGCCATTCTACCATGATTAGGGGTCGAAGGTGTGTGTGATTGCGTGGAGCTGACAAATGCCTTCCACAATATCAAGCTCCACTTCTAGAGATGGTTTCAATCAAGTTTGAACAGCAGCAGCAAAGAAAAGCTTAAATATGCTAAAATTCTGAGGCAATTTTTTTTTCAGCTTATGCCAGACAAAAATATATGTAGAACACACCATTCAAATGTATTTACAGCACTGTACATTAAGATAAGACTGTTTCATTTGATTGTTAGTCAAAAGTCTAAAATCACCTTTTCATAGGGCCTGACTGGCTGTCTAGTAAATTATATCTAAAAATGGCACAAGAGCACTGATCACAACTTTCAAATTCAAGAGATCACTTCACAGAATGGGACTTGGCTAACTACAACAATAATTACTTACTACTAAAGTAGCAATTACCAATCTGCACTTCCTTTTGATCTGTTTGAATTTTATCCTTCAAGATTTCGTATAAATAAATCAGTGAGTGCTTCAATTAACTTTGTGGAATTCTCAATAAATATGCTAATAAATTAATAATTTAAGGAGGAAATGACAAAAACAAGTGTTCATGCCAGTGATTGAATGAGTCACAGCCTACTGTTAACGGGTATTGGCTTTAGTGTGTGGACGGCCTGTTTCTCTTTCCCAAGTGGGTGTAACTTTCCTCATTTGTGCACCAATCAGATGATGATAATTCTCACAGGTAAATTTCTCTTTTTGGAGTGTGGGCAGATGGGGAGGTGGGTGGGAACTCAGAGGCTACGCTCAGGGGCATCTCCTCCAAGGGGCAGTCCTGACTGGCGTCATGACCGCTGCTGGAATAGGCACTGCGGGAGGGCGGAAGGCGCGACCGGTGCTCCTCGCCACCCAGCCTGACGTTACCGTTTGCCAGGCGTCCCAGGCTCCCTCTCTCCTGGTAAGGCACGAAGGTGGAGAGTTTCGGGGGGTTCCTGGTCTTGCGTACGGGGGAGGGATGCCCGGGCATCCAGCAGGCGTCTGAGTGGCCCAATTCGCTGCACTCTGTTGTACAGTTTCCGGTCATTGCCACATCAGGGAGGGAGCGGATATCTGTGGGCAGGAGAGAGAAAACCACACCATCAGAGAGAGCTGCATAGTGAAATAAAGATCGGTGCAACATTCATAAAAGAAGAAGAAAAAGTCATAAAAAGGCATTTGTGAATAGAAATGGTGTCATCTGAAACACCCCATGAATCCACCCCCCTCCTTGAGGTCTTTGCAGCTGTTGCTAAGCAGTCAGCAGCAGTTGCTATGTAGCTGTTGCTATGCACTGTGTAATGAGCGCTTCTGTGTGTGTAGTCCACAAGCTGATGTGATACATTCAGGAGATAGCATGCTGTGTCTATGTCATTAAGAAGTATACAACAGCAGGTTGTCTGGTATTCTGTAATACAGTATATCACCGTATTGTTAACATGATCAAAAACAACATATTGATTTCTATTTGCGAGCTCTGAATGGTGCTCCAGATACACGTCACCATGGAATAAGGACTACAGGGACGGACAGAATACTACAGACACGCATGCTGTAGGCAAGCAGAATTCGGGTACAAAGGGACGGGCTCGGTCCCTTTGGGCAAAACCACTGCTGAATGAGTTATTGATTGACAGAGCTGAAATGAGTTCCCCGCGCCTGATTATCATCCATTTTTTATTCAACTGTTCCTAATTAAATAAATGGGTCCATGACCCAGTGACCTCGTTTTAATGTACAATCTGTGAAAGCTCCAAAATAAGTTTGCCTCAACTATCTCTCAAACAGATGATAGGGCTTGTGAAAGTAAGGCTGCACCCAGAAACCCATGTATTTGTTTACCGGAATTGTGCAGCTGGCAAACAATAGACTTGTTAAGCAGTCCACCTGTTGACAAGCTAAACATACAGCCAAGATTAAATGGAAATACCACTCAATTTATCTTTGTTATCCCCCTCAGTCTAGGTCTAGGACAGCCAAATCAATGTCTGTGAAGAGAGGAACAGACAACTAAGATCCGTGAGTGTGTGATGTCCCCTGCATGTAAAGTTTTGATTACTGTGATTAATGCATTACTGTAGTGCCACAACGTTGTCCACACCGTGAAGGAACACGTCCATCACAGATGCGCTGTCTCGTTTTGTGGCGGTTGGACAGTGTGTGAAGAAAAAAAAAAAAAGAAGAAGAGAGAGAAAATGTATTCACGGGGTAAGCGGTGGAGGCTCGGCGCTGCACACACAACAAGCAGAAAGATGTTGCTGCATGTGAATGATGCAACCACAAGAGATGACGTATTAGAGGTGGTGGTGAGAGTTCACAGCTAATAGAGAAAATGCCAGCTTGACAGTAAGCCTATGAGACATACCATCAGTATTGTACTCATGACCACTGGCAACATAATTATCCCACAAAATGTCAGACCTCTGAGGCTGGAAAAACTGCATCTGGCCCACCAAGGCCTCAGTCATTCACATGGCAAAGTGAGACAAGCTTGTCTGTTAGGCATAACTTAAAATGAAATGAAACTACCTATAATGAAAAATAATGAAAGTTATTTGCTCCGAATTCATTTACCTTATTAATGTCTAAAATATTCATTACTCATGGATAATCCACACACAATTGTCCCAATGTTTATTAAAATAATAATAATTGGAGAGGAAGAATGCATGGCTTGATCTATTGTGGTAGCTAATCTCATTGTTCCTGGAATCCTAAATAGCTGGATGTTTAGGCTTTTTAATACATTTACTTCACCATTGAACAATGTTCTGCCCCCCTTGTGCTTAATTATATCATTATGCTTAAGTGGCAAACTCTGTTTACGAGGCCAGTGCCAGTGAACTAAGATTCTTTTCAAATGAATGAACTACATTTTAATGCTTGATTAGGAAAGAAGAAACTGAATTTGGAGCTTTGAGAAAAGACAAGCAACCCAGGCATGAGTATGTGTGTGTGCGTGTATGTGTGTGTGTGCACTGCCTGATGCATGATGATGGGAGTTTCATTTTCTCAGCTCCGCTAAGAGCGTTGTCTGTATGCATCACTGCAGTGAAATGGACTCTTGCTACAAAAGATGTTCATGGGAAGAGACTTGGGGAGAGGGTTGAGGAGTACGCTTCTAAGCACAAGCACAGTCGTGTAGGCATCTACTCCAAAAGGATTTCACACTTGATTAAAACCTCTCCACAGCTTCCAGGAGGTTTATGCCACACCAAGCGGCCTCGTGTAAAATTAGATCCACAACCACAAATCAGTCTATGGAGGGAAAAAAAGGTACATTTACACAGGTCTTTTTTTTTTTACAACACTATTTCTTTCTTTGTGAATGATAAATTGCTTTTATACGTGTGCATGCCATAGGGGTTGGCATGCACACATGAATGGTGAACTCACAGTTAGCCACAGTTTGCCTATTTATTCCAATTCAGTCCCCTAAAAAAAAAAAAGATAAAAGGCACAAAGATTAACACTGATTGCCACATCTTCACTGACGGTGGGGTTGGCAATTGACTTTAGGTCGACTGTGTTTTGAGAAAATATAATTTGGACTTGCTTAATGGAATGCCAGATAAAAGAAAACATGTAAAATGATACCATGCACCGGTGACAGGAATTAAGGCACATACTGAACCGTGCTCATCATCATCAAGGGCCAGAAAATCAGCAATGACAGCTAAATACACCGTCTAGCTTGCCAAAGTCTGCCATTTTCTTCCAATGGTGCCAAAGCACATATCGTACGTCATCAAGGAGAAAAAGAAGAAAAAAAACTCTCTAATGCCAGCTATTTTAGTAGGCCATTACCTTGTCTGGTAGTGTTTAATCTAAATTTTATATGGTTTTATTTATAAGGTAGGTTTGACACATTGTGTGTTCTTACCAGACAATTTAACAAATAAGAGGTCTGCATTCCACTACAACCTGTCATGTTGGAGTAATTGTTTTTACATGCTGTTGTTTGTGTTCTATAGTGCATATAATTCCCCCTCACACAGGTCAGCTCGCAACAGTCTTTCAACATGAAATAATAATAAATTGTTTATTGTTGTTACGGCAGCATGTTATGATAGGGTGTATCATTTGTGAAAGCGCAAGTTTGAACATTTGCTTGCGCTGACCTTTCTGTCACACTCAAATCCATCTCCACAAAAAAATCAATACTGATAATTATACTTTTGTGTCTGGCTTTTGCTGTGGCCATTAGCCATCTGTAGCTGTAGTACCCACTTACAGTGTGGCAGAATACTGTACTGTCTGCTCGCACATCAAAAGCACACTCCCACTCAAAGCTACAACGATCATTGTTTGAATATTTGCAGGACATGATAAAGCAAATGAGTCAACCATGAGGTGAAGGAGCAGCCAAAGGCACGGTGGGAAAATTGGTATTTTCTCACCCACTCAAACCTGTTTTCTACCTATACCTGAAATAAATCTGCTCACAGTCTGGAACAAACCCTTTAGAGTTTATAGTCTTGTATGTCATGGATGGCGAGCCAAGGTGGACAATGGAGAACAGATGGGCAAACCACAGCACTATTATGCCAGTGGCTGGAACAGGCTGACTGGATTTAGAGAGCTTGTGATTTGGTTTTGAAGAGCAGTGACTCAATGACATTTCTTCCTCTGTGCACACCAGCATTCTTCTCTTCTAGTCTTGGGGATAGATTGCACCTACACCTTTCTCCTTTTTTTTATATTGGGTCAGTCCCTAATGCTTGCTTAAAGCAATATCGTGACAAAAAAAAAAACACAAGACTGTAATTTCCACCTTCTTTCTCCTAAAGTAGCACATCAGCGAGTCACACTGAAGCCTAGCAAAGCTTCTAAAAGCACCTCCAATGCAGTAGCATAACATGCACAGTGCAGTTACAGAGTGGGGGTACACACAGAGCTTAACCCCCCGGCTGACAGATACATGTGAGGGGTGGGTTTGCATGCAGCTTGCATCAGTGTGCCAGTGGGAGGTGTTGAGTGTCTGAGGCAGGCTTCCTCATCGTCTGATCCCCTGCCCACGGGCATGGGGGAAGCTGCCTCTTCCTGAGATTTCACACTGCTCCTCTCTGTTTGATTGCAGCCTCTCCCCACCGGCTGCTTTCCAGCGTGTGTGCCACACTGCTATGATCGATGGCGAACAAATATGAGAGACCCACACCTCATGGAGGGATAACGGGGAAAAACAGCCACTATCGTTTGGGAGTGTGTGAGTGATATTAATGGTATATTCTCGGCCCCTGCAAACAGTTTACGTGGTAAATGACTAACAAGTTCAAGGAAACAAAAGGAAAAAGAAGAAATATCCCACATCTGAGCAGACATTAGTGTCTAGTGCTGGCTATCAGTATAATAACTGTGTGAATGTAGTCTGTGGTTGTCATCCTCCGTGAAGAAAAACAAGACGAAAAAAAAAGAGGGTTTTGTATTTCTTTAGCTATGACATGTCAAGTCTTGTTATTCAAGTGCTCAGAACACTTTCTCACAGTAAGCAGAAGCTACCAAAACAATCCTTTTTTTCCTCCAGAGGAGCATTTTTAAGGGAGGAAAACTTGCTACAAGCACACAAACATAGTGTTGACATGCACATTTTCCTTGCTCAGTGCAATGGAATACAAACCTTAGATGCACACTCTCACATCTCAGGAGCAAAATTACAATGTGTAGGCTTGAAGGCGTTGTCACCTTGCCTTTACAGAAAGTAAGATGTGAGAAATAGCTGCAGTTAACCATCTAGGTGCAACCCTGCGGTGTTATTCTGCAGGTAATTGGTATGGCAATTAATTTTAAAGCATGCTATGTGCACAGCATCACTTGCCTTCGCAGATAATCTTGTCAGACAAGTTTTCTTTTTAAAGTCTATGATAAATGCATGTTAATTAATGTTTTTGTGTCTTTAGTTTGAAAACAAATATGGTAATAATGCATTCACTTTCTATAGAGATGAATAAGTGTCTTTTTGGTCTCCGGGTGTAGAGTAAATGGTTAAACGTTGAGCTAAACTGTCTACAGAAGATGATGCCAGGGTAAGAATTTGGTACCAAAGTTTAAGGAACATGAGTCAGAGTCTCCTTCACAGATTCAGTAAGGTCTGAATGTTCGGCTTCTTGAGCAGGCGAGCCTCTTGCTGACAAAGGCTGATGAGTGGACATGTCGGCCAGAGGCCTGTCAGGGAAAGCCGCTGTAGATGGTTCAGTGGGTGATGCTACACCTCCTGTCAGTTCTCTCACCATCCACCATTTTGTCTCAGAGTTCCTTTATTTGAAGACTGCCTTTTGTATCACTGCATTTGACAAAGCCTTAGCACCTGCTGACAGATCACGCTATGCACCAGCTCCTCCAATTGAGAAGTTGATATGCGGTGTGATATGTCAACCAATACTAAGGCTTTGTCAAACTGTGACACGCACAAGGCATTGTCGGATAAAATAGATTCAAAACCTTGGTGAGGAAATGTGAGGAAACAGGACTAAAACATAATATAGTTGCTTTTGTAAGTAATATAATCGTTTGTTGGCACACGGAGGTGTTTGTGGAATGCTTGTGTGGAGAACAGCTTCATGCCTCTGCCCACAACAATATGTCAGGCTCGCTGGCCAATTACTGACTGGAAATTGCATTGTGAACTTTAACAACAGGGTATTGATCAGCTTGCAGCTGCCAATGCAAAACCAAAGGAATAAATAAATATATAAAAATAAATTATTTCTCTTGAACATAAAGGATTCAGGCTTTTGATTATTATCCACGTCCAGTTTCAAGACTGTTCCTTGATTGATTGGATTTTAAAAAAAGAACACTTGGTCAACACCCACCATATAGCTGGATTGTACGTATATGATCAATGTGCAAAATAGAGGCTGTAGTTAAAAATGGTTTCGGAATATCTGTAAACAACGGACACTGTCACGTCCTATCTGCATTCTGCCTTATATCTGCTGGTTACAGCCCTTTACTTCTCCCCTATTCTATTCTCTATTCTCACATACACAGTATTTTAATACAGCTGAATTCTCAATAAAACTCTTCTCATTTATATGTTTTTGGTTCTGTTGTCAGAAAACTGAACAAGTTTGAAATAGTGACTCTAATGCAGTCCATTAAGACACATGTTAACTTCCAAGACATTTCCAAACTGCTGCTGTGCCGCTGCTCAGATCCTGACTTTATAACCGCAATGTCGTCTGACAACATCACCAAACTAATAAATTAAAGACACAGACTGTGCTGTGTTTTCAGCTGTATTTACTTATGAAATGGTTTCTCAGGGAGAGAGTTAAAAGCACCAGAATATCTGCCTTGTTTTGTCTCTCACATGATGTGCAGCCTCCCTCTGGGTAACAAACTGCTGCTCCACCTCTTTGCCACTAGACATATAGGGAGATACTGTAGAGAGATCGTCACTGGTGACTCCCCCCAATAACAAGAGTTTTCCAGAAAAGGTTAGGTAGATTTAGCAACTTAAAAAACAAAAAAGTTCTCTAAATCTAGAGACAAATATAAAAAGTTGACAACACTGCATGCTGTGAACGCAAATACCCAAGTACAAACTGTCTGCAACAATTCATTGTGAAAGAGAGATGGCCACTGGGGAAATTCTAACTCAAACAAGTAAAGTGGCATTAAGCTGACCAATGGTGGAACTATGATCAATCAACTCAATGTCACTCAGTGACTCAGTCAGTCACAAACATTTGTGATTATAGTGCTGGCTCCACTTTGTGTCTACAGTTAATAAATGGCACTGCAGTGAAACACAAAATACATTTGATATGTTAATAAAAATCAATATTTATTTAATGAATAAATACAGATGGAGAAAATCACCTATCCATCCAGCCTGCGGTATATTATGTCTTGACCATAGACCGACTGTTGAAGATAACTTTACCTTGACAAGAAAAGATGCCCACATCATTTTACCTAAATCTTTCATTGGAGCAGTCAGCTTGGATAATAAACAGCATTACTCTATATGCTGTGTTCAATCTCATATTCATGCAGAGAGGGCTTCAGGGACTCAGAGTGGAATGTGCATGTTGAGGTTGAAACGCATTAGTTAGACATCAGCGCCTAAATTTAGAAATTTGCATTTGTTCCTTGGGCCAATGCAGGTATTTTATTAATGCTGTTCATTTAAATCTTTACTGTGGGCCAAAACTCTGTTGATGCAGAGTGTAATACTTCACACGAGATGCTGGCTTGGAAAAACATAGTATTAGTACTTTTAGTGGTTGGTTTATGTAGTTTGTATATTGTGTACATATAGTATGCGTACAATATCAATCTTTTGTCATGGGCCATTGAGATACAATCGTAATTTGTGATATGACAACATGTAATTAAACAATTGAATAATCAGGACAATTACTGCATATACAACATGTTTTTACTGTTTTTGTAATCTTATATCACTGGTAGTCAAGTGATAACTTGGCTGCATAATTACATTTAGGCCCACTCTGCTCCTTCTCCTCCTCCCCTCTTTCTCTTACTCCTGAAATAAGAAACCACACATTTCCTAATTATGAAGCGCTGAACATCTGACAGGCCGCGTTACACAATGTTTCACCTATGTTCATAGTACACAGAAAGTTTTGTGGGGATTTTGGTCAGTGGAGCATCAACTCTCTACGGAGCGTAGAGGAGACACAGGCAGGGAAAGTACGCCGGTGAAGTTAAGACAGCAGGGACTTAAAACGCTGCTCCTGTCCATTTACCTGCTGAATCTTTGCTCTCTCGCCAACAAAAAGAATGAACTACTGCTCATCAACAGGACAAACTCGGACTTTTCACGCTCGGCTGCCTTATGCTTCTCTGAAAGCTGGCTCTGTGAATCCATCCCGGACAGCTCATTACAGCTGCCTGGTTCTCATCTCCACATAGCGGAGTGCATAACTGTGCGATGGGGAAAAACAAGGGGAGGTGGAATCTGCTTTTACATTAATGAAGGTTGGTGTATATATGCCACAGCATCGAGCAAAATGTGCAGTCTAAACATAGAAACTCTCATCCGTGAACTGTGAACCTTGTTCTTCCTAGTCTGGGCTCTCCCCTTTCATTCTGATCATCTTTTCCCCACCTCAGGCCTGTGTTAGTGAGGTGTTACAATATCTGACTGAGCAGATAATCAGTGTGGAACACAGACAGCCAGACTTCCTCCTGATTATTTTAGGTGACTTCAACAGAGCAAACCACATCACCAAACAGGCAAAAATACAGAAAACACACTAAGAGTCCCACTACGGATTAAAATACCTCTGCTATTCCATATTAAAGGAGTCTGTTGATCTCTGCTCCATCTCTGGAAGGCATCCGGCCCAGACTGTGTGTTACCCTCCTGTCTGAAAGTCTCCACTGCCCAGCTGACCCCCATCTTCACTCATATCTTCAACAGATCTCTGGAGCTTTTAAGTTCCCTCCTGTTTCAAAGGCTCCACAATCGTCCAAGTCTCCAAGAAATCCTCCATCACAGGACTCAGAGACTACAGGTCTGCTGCCCCGATGTCTGTGGTCATGAAGTCCTTTGAGAGACTGGTGCAGATCCACCTAAAGGATAGCACATGCCCCCTTGCCGGACTCCCTGCAGTTTACCAACAAATAGGTCAGTGGATGTTGCAGTCAACATTGGACTGCACTACATCCTGCAACACCTCAATTCTCAAGGGACAAATACAAGATTCCTCCTGTCTGTGGACTTCAGCTTGCTGCTCTTCTTCCCCTGTAAACTCAGCCAGCTCACTGCGCCTGCCTCCACAAGCTTCCTGACAGACCAGAAGCAGCAGGTGAGGCTGCACCCAGATAGTCAACACTGGCACCCCCCAGGGATATGTTTGCTCCCCACTGCTGTTCTCACTCGACACACAAACAAGTGCACCTCGGGAGACCCATCTGTTAAACCACTGAAAAAGGCAGATGACACAACAGTCATCGGCCTCATCCGAGATAGTGATGAATCCGCATACGGACAAGATGTGGAACAGCTGATCCTCCGGTGTGGTCGCAACAACTTGAACCTGAACATGTACAGACAGACTGTAGAGATGACTGTGGGCTTCTGGGTGACCCCTCCCCTGACCCCTGCCACCACATCACTATAGCACTTAAATATATATGTCATCTGCGGAAACCTTTAGATTTCCAGGATCATTAATCTGCCAAGATCAGAAACAATCTACTCTGTGATGAAAACGAAGATGTAGCTACTTCCTGTACCAGTTCAAACTGCCTCAGGAGCTGATCCTGTTTCACAACGCAAAACATCAACTCAGTTCTCCACACATTCAGGTCACAAGACAAGACAAGACAAGCAAAAGCATTAACGTGCAATGATAACTTTAGAGAAGATCACAACCTGCCCTCCTTTCTGGACCTGTGCACTTCTGTAGAAATGTTTCATCACATCCTGGACACAACCATGCTCTAAGTCCTGTCTCTGTTACAGGACACAACATGCCAAATCAACCAGACACAACACTTTCTTTCTACAAACCATCACTCTGTTGAACATTTACACCAGTCATGTAATACTGGCAAATGATCACTGTGCAATAATAACACCTCTTGTTAGGCATAAATACATGTATATTCTGTACATAGATATGTAAACATATGCATTATGTTAATGACCACCTACTGTATGCATAAGCAACCATCCACTCAGTATTCATTTCAGGCCTCCTTGCACTTTCCAACCTCGTGACACTGTTTCCCACTGGTTGACTTGTATATAGAATATGTAAAATAATATATACTAAACATACATAATTCTATGCCTGCATATTGTGCCCATTATTGTTGTTTTGTTCCCGACTGTAATTGATTTATCTTCGCTCAGCTGGACATTGTTACTGGCGCTGTGTGCAGTCTGGAGATACATTGAGAGCCACTGAAAACTGGACACAAATTCCTCAAATATCCTTGGTCAACAAAACTGATTTCCTTTTCCCCTTCAGTTTTGGGTGTGATTTAATTAGAAAAGTCGACTAAACCCCTGTAGTGTGGGGCTGTGACTGGACGCTCAATAGTCTGATTATTATTTTATTTATTTACTTTTAGCCATTAAATGTAACTCCATTAAAGACTCCACACAGATAAAAGACGATGACGACAGGGTATTCATACCAAACTTGTTAAGAAAATGTTACAAATACATATGTAGCCTAACAACCTGACTGACCATGTTTTGCTAAGTCTCGTTGCAAGTAGAGTTGTACGTCAACAAGCAGTAGAAGACTGTTTCTGACTGTTTAGCCAATAAAACACATACTTTGTTTTTCGCTTAAAAACTGGTGACAGCTTTGAGATTGGAAGTGAAGATGGATGGAGCTGAGAAAATTAACACCAAAAATACACACCCAAACCTTCTTTCTCCTGCTTGTCTGAATGTCTCTTTCTTGGCCCCTGCCTTTGATGCTTTCTTCCTGCTTTAGGCTTTAACATCTGAGGGGTATGGCCCTTTCTAACTCTATGGCCTCATACCAGTAGGTAGAACATATTTTATTTTTAAGAGCACAGGAGGAAAACAGTCAGCCCTTTCGTGAATGTCGGTTGTATTTAAGCTGTTAATTTTCTCAAACTGAATTATCCTAGAAACAATTACAGTAATGGGCTTTTCTCTTCAGGTCGACATATGTTACTGCTTTAAACTGCATTTGTTGGACACTATGCTGATTCCGTTTAGTTCTGCACTGAATTAACTTTCTTGATTTAAATCTAAAATGATTTTTTTGTATGCCTTTACACCAGTGGGGGGGTGAATGAAATTAAGTACAGAATATACTGGATAATACCAGCCAACTAATCTGGGTATAACTCATCACTAATTTTATTTCACTGACAACAAAATGAAAGTCTCCTTTACATGTGATCTACAGCTTTAACTATCAAAGAAGGAATTATTTATCTCTTCGGATTTCCCCCGTGGAGTTAATTCCAGTGTAGCACTTTCATGCTCACTATCTTTCACTCATTGATCTTATTGACATGGAGAACGGATGTCTTCCATGATCTATTTGTTGTTCTTCCCCTTTCGATCAAGATCTTATCTCTTTGCTAATTCTGCCTTTGATCTCCACGGTCTGCAATGTAAGACACGGTTAACTTGTGAGGGACAACATTAGCTGCTAATTAGCCTACACCTGCATACACATCTGAATGTTAAACACATCTGCTCTGCCCTGACATATTCTCAATGTGCCTCAATGTTTTGTAGGACACATAGCCTTGCCTGTGGCTATAGCTGTTTCAAGACATCTTTTATCATTTGATCATACATCATATCCTCAAACCAAAAGCTTAGCTGTCAGGCTCAGATTGATATCAAAGTGTTACAGTATGTGGTCTGGATGCATTCCAGACAAAATGCATACATCAGGCCAAGTCATATAAAGAGATATGATACTTGTGGTAAAAGTTAATACACAGAGATTTAAATAATATAGTCACAGGGGGTGCATCACTGCCAAGTATAGAGAAACACCGAGATAATCTCACAAAATCTGATCTTTAGAATCATGTAAGCGGCCCATACAGCAGCTAAATAATGACCCTGGAGAGGCAAAGCTTTATTTAAATGTTGTATGTAGATAGAGCGTTGCTGCATGACTGACAATTCACTGGGAAAGTCAGCATACTAACGCAGTCAGATGGAAAGCCCACAATGCTCTGAACAATAGAGCTATGCATTTGGAGCAGGACAATTCAAATTTACAACATGATGAATTATGAAAATTGCCTTTTGTGTAGCAGAGAGAGGCAACAGGAAAAGAACCGAGCAATCTCCCAGTGCTGCTCTAGCCTTCTATACCCTCTGCCAGATGATAGCTTTTCTGACAAGGCTTTGATTAAAGGAAGGGGGGGAAATATCACATGGAATCAAGAACATAATATATAATTATTAAGGGAAGGGAAACTGCAAATTTCAGTCTTTAAATATCGACTTAAGGGGAAACGCAAAACACAGAAGGCAGCAGGGGGTCATCATCTTAGCTTCTGAGGCCAGCGTGACTCCAGCTTCCCCTGTTGTTCCTTACTAATTCATTGCTTTCTGCTGCTTGTGTCTAATTGACTTTTATAAGCTTTGGCATGGTAACGGAGGGTCAACATTCATGTACTCTGAGGCTGTTGAAACCCTCCAACTGAAATAACCATTGAACACAAAAACACCCTTGACCTAATATTTGCTAAGATATGGTAATAAATCGGGGGTGGGGGCTATGGTGTGGGTCAGGGGCACTTTGGCATATCTGGGATGCCACGTGTTTTAGTTAATTGAATGAGGGCTACACCTGCACTTTAGTGCTGTCTTGTGTATTAAAGGGGCATAAAAGAGCAATATAAATGTTTTATCACTTTAAAATAACATCAATGGACAGGACATACACTGCATTATGGGATAATAAAATGAAAATTTAATGAAAGGATGGGTAAATGAGGTCATGGACACAGTGCAGTAGTCTGGGTCTGTCTGTGACCCTGAATGTTGTAGTGGTTCTATTTCACTGTTCGGCATAAATGAGGACTCTTTTCACAGAGATTGTTTTTTTTTTTTTTCTTTTTTTTTTAAAACAAATTCTCTGTGCTTTGTGTCATGTAAATGTGGCTAATGGTGAGCAACATTGGGGCAATCAAGAGCCAAAAACAAAGCAGAAAAACACTAAGAGGTGGTAAAAAATACAGCAAATGCACAACAAGAGTAAACATTGCTGTCACTTTTTTTCTTTTATGACAGTGGCTGCTCTCGCCATCTGTTTTTTCAGCGCCTGTGGCTGCTGCATGTTTGATGGGTACCTCATCTCCAGGCTAGATACGGCCTCAAAGTAGACACTTCATCAAGATGAGTGACAAGTGGTGGGGCCTTGCAACATGACCATCTGAGATAGAAAGGTAAAGTGAAAAAAAAATCCATACAATAGCTTTAAGTAAGCCTGACCTCTAATGGTGACCAAGGAATTGAATGATGATAGGGTATGTCGCAGCACTGTAATTTGGAACTAACAAAAATTGGTCACAATTTCACAATGAAGTCAAGTATGCTCTCTAATTAGAGCAGAAATTCATGGTGGAAACAAGCTACATGGTCATGCAATATTCTCTCAGAATTATTCTACTTTTGGCTTGAGAACAAGGGGAACTTTAGGGATGCCTCACATCAAAAACTGAGTTTTAAAGTCAGTTTTGAAATGCATAAATTTCCAGAACTGGTGAAGTAATCACTTAGATGTGGTATTGATCAAAACCACTGTAAAAATATGTAGATGATTTTATGTAACTGGGGTAGAATTTTTAGTCGTGTCACCTTAAATGAATAACACTCAAACATGCTTGGCCATGAGCGATACAAAATCATTTTTTACATAGCTTGGGGTATAATGACTGCATGATGTACCATGTCAACACAACACAAAACTGCAAATTAAGAATTGATCCAGTCACCAGGATGACATTTCCATTTGTAAACAAACAAGCATACACACACGAAAAAAGTATTGCTTCTCTAAACTTGTGGGGAGGACATTTTCAGTTTCACAGGATGTAGTGCTCTCTCAATTTGTAAGGTCCTTTAACTGCAGTGAATCCAAAGATATCCTCAACTGACTGTGAGAAAGCCTTAAAGCTAGAACGGCTTCATTCCTCTGTGACTCACTGGAAATAAGGAAATGCATGTCAGACCCATACAGTACAATTCCAGTCCCTCAAGTGCCATCCATCATTGAAGGGCAGAACACTAGTTAGAGGGAGGTTCAGCGGCTCTCGGTCCCCATCACACTATGATGGAGAGATGACCCCCGGGGCCTTTCTCTGATGCCGGCTTGAGCTGCCCGACCGACTGAGGTTGAAGTGGATCTGGCCCCTAGCCAGCCACCCCCTCCCCGATGCACATCGCTGTACCTGCTCTACGAATCACATCTGGGGTGAGACTGGGTAAGACCCACTGAGAGCAGCAGAGCAGTACCACTACTTTCTATTTCTGCCTCCATAATTATCCTTAAAGTTTCAAGTCAAGATCCCATGGAAGTGCCAATGGACACTGCTAAAAGGAGTGTCTTTTATAGCTATGAGTGACACCAGGGTAATTAAGAATTTTTTTCTCCATGTGTCTTTATAAACTTCTACTCTCATGCCTGTGTTTCACACATTACCACCTCCAAACCTGCTGCTTCAGCATGCTGTTGCCCAGACTTGATGGCATGGCAAGAGTAGGCAGTGTACTATCCAATTTTTGCCTAAGTACAGAGAGCCATCCACTTTTGTTAGCGTAATACATGAGCACATCTAAAGCTTAGGGATACTGGCTTAGGCATACTGGCTCACTCATTCATTTTACAAGCTTAGTGCTAAAACCGGACATTGTGGCAGCAATGGCGTTAAAAGCACTATTTATGGAACCTAATGTGTGCTTATATGTGTGTACTTTTCTTTCAGTGCATAATTCAGAACACTCATCTGGGTTTTCATCCATGTCATACACATGCAGATAGACCTGAGTAGTTTGTGTAGACCTCAATTAAAATGAAGTGGACTTAGAAAATGCCCCTGAAAACTGTTCAAGAAATCTTCTACTAAATGTCTTATGATTTTTGCCTCACTCTTTTTTATTATTTAGACTTTTAAATGTGTGTTTTATTATTTAAATATATTTTTTTCAGTTTCTCTGTGTTTTTTCCACTATGAATTTTTTTTATATTCAATAACACAACATAAAAATGTATTTAGACTGTAAAAAGTCAAGTCCAAATCAATTTCAGGTTCTGACAAAAACATGCTTTCATCAGTGCAGTCCTCCAGTCAGCTGGACATAATGATGAAACTACTGAGAAATCACTTTTAAGTGTCAGGAAGGTAGTATGAAATTGAATGCAAGGAGTAGATTTATTGAGATAATGGGACTTCTATTCTGATTCCATTCAGATTTCACATGTAGCTGCAATATCTGCCACACAGCAAGAAGCCAGCTCACCCTAAAAGACAATAACCCAAATTCATATTTTGCTGCAGTTAATGGTCTGAGCTCTGACACCATGTCTTTTCTCTCACATAGCCCTGTTCAAAGGTCTTGCCTATCTGAAGTCATTTGACAAACACTGTAATGTGTGCAGCCAGAGTTTGGAATGAGTGTGTAGGTCGTATTGTTAGTGATCACAGAAGCGAAAGCACATTTTCAGATTCAAATTGGGCGAAGGGAAATCAAGACACATTCAAAATTGTGACGAGTTGACACATCGCCGGCTCCATTTTGGATTCAGCTGCATTGTCCCATAAAGTCATTGCTATAGGAAACCATTGTCCACCGTGTCAGAGCCTGATCCAGGTTAGAGAGTTTAATTCTGCTCCAGTTAGGCTCTTCCAGTGACCTATTTGCTCTGAAATAAAATTACAAACAATTTGTGGGGGCAAAGAGGGTGGGGGTGGTGGGAGTGGGGGGACAAACAGCAGCAGCCGATGTGAGCAGAGCATAATGCATGTGCAAGAATGAGCTCGGGATTATAGGCGTATTACTCATGACAACTTGCCTCAGGGGACCACTTGTAAGGACCTTACTCCACAGAAGCCTCCACAAAACTGCCAGTCCCATGACCTGTCCCTTCTCGGGTGGCAGCAGTTCCTGCAGTGGCTGGCATAGGCCTCGCTGCTGCTACAGGCTGGCATGGTATACTCCGCTTAAAAGTAGGGGCTCTGACAAAGTACACTGACATCTGCTTTAGGAAATCCACACCCTTGCATCAGTAGACTATATTGATGCCTGGGCAGGGGACCAATCTGGCATTCAGAGGACAAACAAGCCCCATTAGGCTGACGTTCTGACGCTCAGTGTGCACAGTGGCTCTCTCCATATCTTCCTTTGTTTAAAACGTTTCTCGTGTTTTGTATGCACAGCCCAGATATACACAGGGAACTCATGATGTCAAAAGCAGTAATGGCTAAAATGGTTGTACCCTGTCTGATATGGCAAGCACTGAAAGCAGAGGAAAATCCCTGACAGGAGTTCAAAAAGAACAAATATACGGCGGTACATGCATCATCTGAGAGATCTAAGGCCAGAAAATCAGACAGCATTACTAAAGAAGTTCATTATCATGCAAACAGCATTTATACCATTTTATCTCACCCTTCTCAATAGCCCATATGGCAGAGAGTCCATACAGAGGAAGACACAGGGAGACCTCACACTGGGCAACTGGCCACATCAAAATTCCTCCATCTGTGGTCAGCTGAGTGTGTGTGTATGTGTTTGTTTGTTTGTGTGTGTGTGTGTGTTTGTGTATGTGTGTGTGTATGTATTTGGTGTACGTAGTTGTATGTGTGTGTTCACATGCTGGTACCTGTCTTCAATCCACCTGTGTCCTATTGGTGCTGGCCTTCGTATCACAGCCAAGATACCTAACCACTGATCCCCAGAAGAGTGATTATTGTCTGGGTTGGACTGGACATGACGGGATTGCCGGTCAAACTTGTGTCCCAAGAAGAGAAAAGAGGCCCATCATAGATCCCAGATGACTCATGCCGCGTGCTACGGGGCAGCAGGAGGTTAAACAATTTGTGTGTGTGCTGGGGCTCAAACTACACTTACCAGCTCCGGGCAGGTAAAAAAAAAAAGAAGAACAGTTTTCATCAGCTGTCTTTGTTATCGAATATAATTGATGGAATTAATTAAAATACTTTAACAAAATCAAACCAAGTCAACTAAAGGATTAGAGATAATTAAATTTGACTGATCATCTTGTCTAACTGATTTCTTATACACATAATGGTTCATTACACCTAAAACCTCTCAGGCAACATCCCTTATCCCTGATTGGTAGAATTATACCTGCAGCCCGAGAGGAAAACTTGCAGACAGTACTGCAGAACTGTAAAAACACTGCAAACTCCTCTGTGTGGTTTTTCCTTTTCTTTTCTTTTTTTGATGGCCTAACATCTGTTATCCTATATAGTCAGTGTTCTCCTGAACCTATACTTTTCTATAACAGTCACAGACAACGCAGCATAGATAAGTGTGCTTTTTAGTAAAGAAGCAAATATAATATTTATCTTTCGTAAGTATCGGGTGTCTACTGATAAAAACTTCTGAAAAGTTAGCGTTACAAGGATACCTCATTTTACATGAATTTATATTTGTTTTATTAGACTGCACTTGTTTTGGAAAGCCTGATAACCAGATCCACCATGTGTTAATCACATGATTTATACTGAAGTATATCAATACAGGAAATAATATTCACATATAACTTTCTTGTTTGTTTTCCTTTCTTTTAGTTTGTGAGCCCGCCCCGCCCCGTTACACTTCTGAAATCAGAACTACACCAATAAACCAGTAACACACACCGTAAATGTCTTTGATGCAACCAAACTCAAAATCTGATCAGCAGTGTCTGAGATACAGAGAGATGGACAGATGGGGCAAACCAGCCTTCATCTGATTTCACTGTGGAGGACAAATCATGCATCTTGACAGCAACCAGACATACAAGATAAGCAGTTTTCATGCTGTCTACAGCAATCAATTTAAAGAGAATTACAGAGCTCAGTGATTATGATGAGAGTCTATTAAAGTAAAATAGCACCGTAATCAAAATGATTTAGCGATTTTGGGTGTGATGCAACACACTCTGATACCGACGAATGCATGCATGCAAGCAGGTGCATACGCAGACACGCACATGTGCATCTGATGGATAAACATTTCCGATAAGATTAACCAACAGTGCAGCAATGTGCACGCAACACATATGAACATAAGAGTGAAAAATACTCATGGGAAAATGGAGTGCACTCTAATACAGCCTGAAGATAAGAATTAGAAAAAAGTGGGAGGAGGAAACAGCTGCTTGGGCATATGAAAAAAAAGAAGGCAGGCGGCATACATGTCAGATATTAGAAATGTTATCACTGTAGTTTGAAACTACTCTTAATTCCAAAGCCAAGCACCACAGGGGAATATGTTGATGTCTACTTCAGGGAACCAGAGAGACTATTCAAGACCACACAGACTCTCTCTCCTCTCTGCCACCAAGTCTAATGAACCGACGTCATTATTCTTCCGTCTGTAACACTCTTCAAAAGAGAACAACAAAAATCACAGCTACAAAGAATTAATTAATAGATAAGTATATTACCTTCATAACAACCCCTGGCATCAGTATACTTAATATTAGCATGCCTTGAATAAAGAAATAGCACAGATAGAGACGTATCCACACTGGGACGGCCATCGAGCCCAGACTCCAGCAGCTGACCTAATTCCAGTCTAATACAGTTGATACCATTATTTCAACAAACAGCGAAACTAAAATGGCTCGTGAACCATACATCACTCTCCGCTGTAGGCCACTGACACTCTCTCAAAATGTAGATTCAGCGCTGCCAAAGTTCAACTTGTATAACAAAACACATCCATGTCGATATTTCCGGGGCCCAGTGATGCAAAGGCTGACAGTCTGGGGTTCATATACTGCGTTTTATACAACTTAAATGGAATGACACATCATGCTCACCTCCCCATTTTTTGCCTGTCACTCATCTCCACCGCAATGAATAAAGCTCCGTACCAGTACAACCTGTCACTCTGTCACTCAAATGTTTTATTTTTAAAAAAAAAAGACTTCACGTCATTATTCAGGTGGAGCTGTGGAGGAATTCCTCTGTCTGGTTTGATTTTCCTGTCTAATCCTTCATTTTATGTGGGCTCTCAGTTACCTCCCTGAAGTGGGAATCACATTTTAATTAGGTCTATCCTCAGTTAGCGGTTCATCTTTGCATCTCCCTGTCCTCTGGGCTCATCCTATGGGCTTTGCTTACTTGTCAGAGACTCTTAGTCCCCACTCCCTGTCACAATCTAACATCTCCCCCATCTTGTGCCATCTTTTCATTCTTTAACTGCTCCATCTCCTCTCCCCGTCTTGCTCTCCTGCTGCTGACTACAAAGAGCACCCTGTCTGACAAAAACCTGTGTTCTGCAGATGTGAAGAACACAATAAACAGGTACAACAATAGAAGAAAAAAAAAGAAAATGCATATTTCACATACAGTGTCGTGAGCAAAGTGAAATATTCAACTGTTGACTCCTGGGCTATAAAAAGCAAACATGTATATGGGCGACTAAAACTATTTATTAAATGCAGTGCTAAATAATTTCTGACCTCTGTAAGGCCGGAGGGAACAGCTACGCTGGTAGAACTTATCCTCTCCTACACAACCACCACTCCCCTCTAGCTCTTGAAATATGGTGTCGCTAATTGACATAAACATATAAACAATAAACATTTGCAACAGAGATGAATAAGCACGCTAATGAGATCCAACACAATTGTCTAGTAAAAAGGCGATGCATCACAATGCAAGACACTATACTAATAATAGAACTTTGTCATCTGCTGTTTTGGCGTGACGATGACACATTTTAGCCTTTGATACTGTGAGGTTTTGCTACTGGGAACACTTGAGACTGAAACAGGCTCCTTTTTTTCCTCTTCACTTTGAAAAAAGAATGTCTCTGCGCTTGGAATGTACAGTCCCATTGACAAAAGATACATCTGTGTGTTTGTTCGCACAGACGGTGACAAAGTAACTGTTCTCACAATACCTTGCCGATACATGCCCCATTTTGTACAGGGCGGCAAAAGCCTTATTACTCAGCTCTTAAACTCACAGCCCATGCACAAAAAGCGGAGATAAAACCGCACTTTAACACTACAAACTAATGATCTGAAAACATAAAAAGAAAAGCAAGATGTTCAAGGTGAGCAGCAAAATATCATCCTGTAAAATTGTCTAATTCAGTGAGGTGTGCCGTGCAGAAAATACACACAGTATAATACTGAAAATGCACCATGTGAATCACTTATCATAGCGTGTTGCAAGACATGTAATGAATTATGTTTGGCAGTTTAAGGCAGCGAAACGCTTGGCAGTTGTATGGCAGGTACTGTGTTGGCTGGGACTGTTTTCTAATATGGACCTGCGCTGAGACCAACAGTGGTCACTCTGTGGATTGATTACCGTGCCTCGAAATCACGGCTTATGCACACCTAAGCCGCAGTGCAACTCGGGTCCAACTGGAGGCAAGGAAATGCTTAGAGTAAACATAGTGTTGTCTGCGCAGATGTCATGGTTCAGATTTATTTAGAGGGCAAATGCCCCATTAGTTGGGCTTTTTAATTAGCACACTTGTGAGAGAGAGTCATTAAGGATGTCTGACAGAGGACCTGCTGATGAGGAGGATGGAAGCACAGCTCACTCCGGCCCTGATGCCACACACACACACACACGCGCGGGCGCACACATACGCACACACACATGCCCACGCAAACACCTACACAAGCACAAATCTGCTTAAAAACCAATAACATTTCACACAGTCATCGACAAACAGTCAGCGTCACGGGTGCCACAACATTTCCACTGTAAAATGGCCACAGAGCACAAACACATCCCCCAGAAATGTCTCCATTGGCAACAACGCCGCACACACCGCGACAGCCTATTAAAGCCATTTACATTTAAATACATATTCATGGAGAGCACGACAGAAAAGAGAGGATTGTCATTGTACCGTTTTCAGGGTGTTCGGTCTCTCCGATGCTGCCATCTGGAGTGGTTCTCTCGTAGTGGTCCTCAGGCAGGGTCAGGGGTCCGATGCGAGGACCAGACGACGACTTGCTGCTGGGAGTCTCTGATTCCTCCAAACCGCTGTCGTAGTAGCTGTGTTGAGAGGCATCCTGCAGGTCCTGCACAGGGTTAGCGGTGGAGAAGGTCACTCGCCGATGGGGATGCTAAAAAAACAGAGAAACAACAAATGAATTTCTTCAAAGCAAGGAAAGTATTTTTCCAACAACTCTTCCTTTTTCCTTTTTTTTCAGTGGGATGGTGTGACTATGGTTGTAACAGCCACAGCTCAACAGTCCGCAATTTAGGACTGTCTGAATTTTGCTGGCCTCCTAATGTTCACTCTTCAAAAGTCAGAAAATAGTATTAAATATTAAACACTCTTAAATATTAAATAGTCTTTTGCACTATTATTATTCTGCAGATTATATAAGGTAGAAATATATGAACAGGATGAGGTTATGGACTCCAATAATAAGTGTGCAAATTAGCAGCAGCTGAAATTGAATAAATTGAGACAAAAAACCAACAAAAACGACTATAACAAAAGAAACACGTACACTATGAGAAATATCTCTTTAAATAATTTAAATATAAATATCTCAATATAGGTTATGTGCTTAAATATTCTCTATGATATTGTCCTACATGTGTAAAAGTGATTCAAATCTATTTGTATGCAATGTATAATAAACAAGATGATGCAGAGAATGTTCAAGAAGTCATATTTGTATTATGTCTACAAAAAACACAACATATATTTTTACAGATGGAAACTTGCCATATGGATACTCCATGTGACTTAAGCAGGTGCAGTTACAGAGTACAGGAAGTGAAGATGTGTATTTATGTTCGTTATTTTCCATCTTATCAGAAGCTCCAGATGGAAGCGACGTACAGTACGGATTGAAAAATAAAAGTGGACGAGTGCCATGAGTAACTATTGTCTGCAATTTCAATAATTACACTCAGAACATTTACTTGGATAGAGGCAGGCTCTGTAAGGTACAGCAAAGAGATTCACATGTATGGAGAGAACGTGTATGCATTTGCATGGACATGAGAGGGTGTCACAGAGACTGAGACTGTAAAAAGCACTATTATTGCTGTTATTATCATTATTAGTTAGACAAAAGTTTCATTTTCTAAATCTGCCACTGCCAAATGAATTCTGATGACAATGATTGGTACACTAATCAGTAGCCCCAGTGAGCTACTTCCTATCTCCATATTTTAATATTTCCCTTTTCCTCAGCTTTTGATGTTTAACCGAGCAGAAAGCTAGACAATATTTCTGCAATTTAACTAAAAACGAGTCCCAAGGAGATCTAAATAAGGCTAACGAAAAGGGATAAAACCCCACCTAAAAAAACAAACAAAAAAACACAGCACTGGAAAAATAGTTTGTGACAGTCACTATTTTGCCAGCATTAGAATAAATCATTAGATTTGTTTTTGCCGTTATACGCTGATGAGATTTGATGAAAGAATGAAGGAGTAAATGAATGAATAATGAAATACAGATGAAATCCTGAATCTGATAGCTTGAAGAGGAGCACAGCAGCATTATACTAAATCATTCAAGATCACACCCTTTATCAAATTGAATGGCTTGTAAATACAGTTAGGAGACCATTAAATTTCCTCTCCCAAAGATCAGTTTACTAATGGCTACTTACCACCGATCCACAACAGAAAGATGACTCCTTACAGCGCACATGCAATTGCACTCTTCCCCCAACCCCCACACATGAGCACCTCTTGTAAAAGTCAGGAAAGCACTGATACAGCAGAACAAGCCAGCATCTGCTGCACGAGTCAGCTCAGATCGATACCACAGGGCTGTGCTTTCTACCATTCACCCACTTTTCTGGCAAACAAATCCATGCTAGTAATCATTCAAACCATCAGCCTTTTTAGTACAGACACACCAGATATTGAGAAATGCTTTTAGAGCTTAGGTAAGAGCCATCAGCCAGTCAGTTAATACCATTAGCAGGCTTCAAAATGTTTCCAGAAACCTGTCTATCTCCTCGTCATTGCTGTCATATTTTTTCTCACAAATGCAAAGGGTTATTTCTTGGTCTTTCATCTAAATTACGATAACTTGAGGTCTGGATTCTGTCGTGTTTTTTTTTTTTTTTACTCATCAGTGCATCATCAAATCATTTACAGTACAAAGTACCCAAATACCTGTAACATTTAATAGAACGTTAGCTGAATTTTCAAGTTCAAGTAAAAGATTCTTGAGAAATAGTGAAACTATTCCGTTTTATGTCTGTCTTTTTGATAGCGATTTGTATGTTTATCAGCGAGATGAGAACACAAGGACATCGTGAGGTTTCAGGATATAAAAATATGATGTTTGTTTTGATGTTTTTTCTCTATCAAAGATGCTCTTTGACAGGTGCATGTACACTCACACTACATTTTTTACTGCAGAAATGTGTTTATCACTTGTGTGGTGTGGTGTAGTGAAAACGCTAAGTGAGAACACACCATTTATCCTTCATTTACTAGGAACTGAAATTGCACTGATTGATCTAATTGAAGTTTTGAAATGTGTGATAACTGGAAGTCTCCAATACAAAACTCCTCTACCACACAAGACAATTCTATTATTGCTTTTGTTTTATTCCATTGAACTTGCTGTTGACTCATGCAGCTGGATATTTCAATGGTGCATTCTTAAATATGATTGGAGGCCTCTGAGACTCCATGACTATTTAAATGTGAGGGGGCATTTAGTTGTTTAAATATGGATTCTTGCTTAAACTTCTCCTCAAGGCATCACTCCAGAGAGTCAGCATGTTTCCTGGGTATGATAACTAGCTAGGGCTGCAGAGATGGGAAATAGATTCTCCTTTTAGTCAGAGCACAAATCCTTTGCCAGGCCTTGGGGGCTGCAGGGATGCGGCAAGACGGAAGGATGGAAGGGGAGGCTGAGCAGGAGTGGGGAGTTGGTCAGGCAGACACGGACGACGCTTTGGCTGGAGGGGACAAGCAGAAGGATTAGATTCTAGGAGACTGGAGGCGGGAGAGCAGGATTGTTTGGGCATTGTGGTAGGAGTAAGAAGTGATGGGGCTGAGAATGAAAGAGGGGACAATTATGATGACATCTGAATTCATAAGACCATTTAGTTTGGGTTAAAATGGCCTTGTTTATACGCATGATATTACAACCCCAAAGCAGATGGAAAGATACGGCACGATTCTGTCTTTACAAGGGGACCAAGACACATTTTAGTGTAGTCGTAAACAGCAATCATCCTCTGCCTACCTAGAGCTCCCGCAGCCCTTTGGAGTCCTGTCTTTTTTTTTTTCTTTTCTTTTTTTCTTGGACTCCCAGAAATATGAAAAATAACTCACCGCCTCAGAATAATAAGCTCCATATGGTTAAAGCTGAATATTTCCATTGATTGTGCCAAATAACCATAAAGAGAGAGAACCGGTTACATAATAATGCAGTTATTTCTCAGATTCATTACGCAGGTCATGACGAGGTACCTCATGGTCAAGCCCAAAATAAAAACTAGCTACTACTCTCTTTTACAAAATGGGTCAACTGAGACCCCTGTATGGAGTGGCAAAGCAACTGGCCTTGACTGTATACAGTTGATAAAAAAACACAATAATGACATCCACTTATATACCCCAACTACTCCATTCTTTTGGAGCTGATACCTTGAGCATAATAGACTTCAGAAAATAGTGCACTGTACACCCACGCTGAATGGCAACCTGTGCCTTTGTCTCCTGTCTGCTGATTCATAGGTTGACAATAGAAAGATAGGAGATTAATTTCTTCAAAGACAAAATTAAAATGTCTCTATCTCACCACCATTAAATCTTTTTATAAAGATTTAAAGCTTCGGGAACTTTTGGAAATTAGTTACCAAAGCTATTGATCATGATTTATATTTCCTTCTTTATATGGATACTGTGACTTGTAATAGCTTACATATTACCCTCCAACTTTTCTGCGTTTTATGTGACAAAGGAGGCACATTAAAAGTCTTTTGAAGTGCTTGTATTTGAGGTTGTTATGTAAGGGAGCAGCCTTTGTTAATTTGCCGAACTATTGACGTAATAGAAAAACATTTATAAGAGACGAGATTTGACTTCATATGAGCTACTTTCTCTCTCCCTGTCATCGTTAAACGCAGCCAGCACAAAGTACAGCCTATATATACACCGGATGCATCTAGCAGGATGGATTATAGAGATCACACTTCAGTTAAGATATAACATTAGATACTGAGAGACGATAATTTGACATGACATAGCTTCAAACAACAAACGCTTATGGTGAAATTGATAAGCAGATAATTATAAGTGACGATCTATGTGAATGAAATTATGAGTGTGGGGCTTCAGTAAAAACAGAAGACTCCTGGTCTGAGCTTAAGGATGCATATTAGGTTATGTGGAGACTGACGGCCCATATCAGATTTATGGCACATTGAGGCATGATAATGAATATTTCATTCGTCAAATCAGATTTACACAACATACATGGGTGGTTTGATATCTGATTTAAAAACCTCGCTTTCAAACTTTCATTTTCATCATTGGCACATCTGACACATCACGGTGACGTCATGTCCAGAGAGCTGTTAGCCCTGTTAGCTGGCCGCGACTGCCACAGAGAAACATGTATCAAGCGCCTGTCACTAATGTTGTCTGGTGTGATGGAGGACTTCTGCGCTGAGACTAGATATTGCTATGGTGTGAAGAGGAAGAGGATACATCTCCATTATTCACCCAGCCCGCGGCTTGCCATTTTGTGTCTGCATTGAAAAAAAATCTGTATGTGTCGTTTCCACAGCAACTGACACAGATGGGTTATCGTTAACACTTATATCTAATCACCTCCAAATAACAGTGTGGACAGTCTGCCCTTAAGATTGGATTCGGAATAAAACATAATGCATTTGCCTGTAGCTTGAATGAAGGAATAAAAAGGGAATCCTAGGGTGAACTGCTGTGCCTAAGCAACAAGGACAGCATTTTGGTGACTGTGGAGCATCTCTATTGCCACTGCTGATTTGCACCACTGATTTCTGATGGGACAGCAGACCCCACTGCTGTTGTGCTCCTCCCATAGCGCAGAGTCCTAGGTCCATTGTGAATGCCCTGGAGCTACCTGACACCACTCTGCCGTCAGGTGCCCTGTCATCCAGCCAAGCCTCGCTGATTGCCAGTGCACAGGGGCTGCTGGTACTTATGCAGATGGTAAAGCTTTTCCATCTTCTCTCCCTCTTTTTCAGCAGACATCCAGCAGAGTTGTAGGTGAGATAGATTCAGTGCTTGGATCTCTGCCTCATGCCTCCACAAGTTTGTATTTCTATTTTGACTAAGCTTTGGGTGAACATTCGGACATGAATCTAGTCAGCATTGTCTGTGCTTGAGCTAACTTATAAGAATAATTCCTTGGTGTAATGCATTTACCAGCTATATGACTTATTACGGTGTACAGTAAATACAGTGGATGTTGACAGATTGTTGACATAATAAAATAGATGATTGAATTCTTTTTATAACAATAATAATATCACTCATAATAACAGTTATTACGATTACAGCAGAACAGTACTCTTGGTTCTTCTTCTTCAAAGTAGTTCCATTTGATATGAATCTTAATGCATCCTTTAATATCTCTCTCCCAATTTTAAGCTAAAATGGATGGCACCCCATTTATGCCACTCTGATTGCATCTCCATTATTCTAGTCTGACTGCTTGCTAAAATATGTCTGGATCAAAGTCAAACTGCATCCTTTTTTATGAATTTAAATAATCCTTTTTTATATTTCCTATTCCCTTTTTATTTTATAATCCATTTTAATCAAACCAGTTATCCACTTTCTTCCATTGACAAAGAACGACATGTGCTAGATTGGTGTAGAGTCGTAAAAATAGATGATATGCTACTTATTTTGTTGTGTTTACAGTTTTATGGAGCTGGGTTTTTTGTAGTTTTCTTTAGATCTGTGTTTTCAACACAGCCCTCTCTCTGAGCTCTGCAGGCAGTTCCTTCCTCCTCAAGGCTTCGTTTTTGCTCTGATGTGCATTGTCAGACCTTTTATAGACAAGTGTGCCTTTCCAAATTATGACCACTCACATTTACCAAAGGTAAACCCAGTACCAGGTGCAGAAACAAAGATGATCCAGGAAAACAGGAGACACTTGCACTACATTTCAAGTTCAAAGGGTCTGAATAGTGTGATTTCTGCTTTTCTTAAATAAGTTAGAAAAGAAAACTCTTTTGACTTTTGACACAATTCTCTATTGAGTGAAAACTGATGGCAGAAAAAACATTTTTTAGCAAAAGGCAGTGAAATAAAAAATAGTGGGAAACTGAATACTTTCATTGATATGTGAAAAAAAATGTTATTCTTCCTAAATTTGAAAAGATCAGCAATAAAACACATTTAAAAACATTGTAACGAAGTAAAATTTATTGTCATCTCCCATGTCTAGTGCGAAACAAGCAATTTGTCACAGTTAGTTTGTTGCCAGATGTTTTCCTTTAAATTTTTTATTACACAGCGGTATTGTTTATGGTGAGTCACTGTGGCCAGAGAAACATGCTGAATATTCAAAATCTCTGTTGGAGGAGCAAAGCACAACAAGAGCCTGACTGTCATAACTTTAAAGACACATGAACAGAGATAACAACCGGCTGAACTATGGTAGGCTGTGTTGTAAAGCGACGGGTGCAATTTACAAGTGGAAAATGAGGGTTCAGTGAGATTGCTCTCTTTTCTTCTAATAAAGGTAAACGGGTAAAATGGGAGGCTTTAGAAGGTAAAGGATGCAGTCTGTGTGTTTGACGCAGACAAGTGGAAATAAACAGGAGCTGCATTTCATTTTGTTTACAATGGGGTAAATCTGAGAAGTTGGGAAGCCAAACAGCTCCAGTCTACTCTCTGGAATGCCCTCAACTTTTGAAGCAGCAGGAAACCTATGTGGCCCTGTTTATCAATCCTGAGCTCAGGTATATCGTATGTGTACTGGAGCTGGAAGCCAGACTTTTCCTATTGAATCACAGTTATGTGTCTCTCAGATATTATGAAATGGGTTTTCTGCCCATGTTAAAGGAAACGGCTGATGTCTCAGTGCCCCTGTGATATGAAAAATTCAATTTAAAAGGATGAGAGAAAGAATGGTGCACGGCCTATTTTCATTCCCCCACACTGAGAGATATGAGAATGATGTTCTATTGTGTGGAGGAAATGATGCCAATCGTACTGCAGAGAAATTCCTTCATAATTCAATTCAATTTCTCCTAAATCCCGATGGCAAGCTCCTCTGCCAAAGAGCAGCAGAATGACGGAGACAAAAAAGGGAGGGCTGAAGACTAAGATGGAAGAAGAGGGACTAAAGATTGAGACAGAAACAATGGAGAGGTAGAGACAGAGTCACAGGTAGAGACAGAGTCACAGAGAGCAGCCAGATGCTCAAAGGTAAGAGGAGGAGACAGTGATACAAAGTGGAGGGGGAGTGGATAGAAGAAAAACATTTTAGTAATGATTAATTTTGATCACAGTGGCATTTTAAGTATAGCCAACTAATTCTCTCTAATTACTTGGCTGCAGCATCTGACAGAGGCACAGAGAATCATTTTTTGTTGAGATCCCACAGGACAAGCTGCCAGGTTCAGTGAAGTACTGCTCAACCTGACACACCGGTGTGAGCGTAAAGTGAATTGATCGTATGTGCATCTTTTTGTTAGATAAAGTGTAGCATTAGTTACAAAATGTGCATCTTTGACAGTCGGCGAGAGTTCCCCCAGTGTGGGACCAAGAATTTCCATCTAGTTACAGTGTTTGTGAGTACATCCTGGCTCTGGCATTTTGGGCGTGTATGTAGGAATCAATGAGCTGCTGCCTCTGAAGGCACAGAAAAAATGAGCTGCACCAACAAATATGACAATGAAGAAGTGCACCTCTCAGTGTATGCAGCACGCATAAAACCATAAAGACTAAAGCAGCTGAGAAGGAAATGCACATGGAACTGTTTTTATTTTCCATTCCACCATTATGTCCTCCATTCTCATCCCATCTACTGCTCTCTCTCTTCTCTCTCTTTTTCTGTCGCTACACACGCACACACACACACACATACACACGCAGTTGTTTTTGTAGGTGCAATAGCTCCAAGGCAAGCAGCGTGGAATTGGAGTCTTCAAAGAGTCTTGGATTATCAAAGAGACACAGCTACCAGAAAACTAGGGGACACGCTGGAGAGGGGGAGGGAAGAACATAAGCGAGAGGCGGGGAGGGGGAAAGAGTGCAGAGGAGTCAGCATGGGTTTGGGTGGAGGATGAAGTGATCAGACAGGGGAGGGGTGGGGGTGAGGGGTGGATAAAGACTAGGAGTCCCTTTGTTCACGTACTGTAAATGGAGAGAAAAAAAAAGGCTGGAGTGAATGCATTAAAAAACAATCACATAGACCTTAATGGTCTTGATAGGCAAGACTGGATTCACATTCTTCACTGTCTGTGCTGCTGTATTATTGTGGAGTTTTTCTGCACAGAGAATATCATTTCAATGGGAGCACTGGCCTTGAAATACCATAATGTTGTCACAGTAAAACCAAGTATTGCTGCAGCAGGACCCACCATGTGTGAATATAGCTGCCACATCTAATGACAAATCTGACTGTTCACGCCATTCCATATGACAGGATGTGGGAGTGCTGGTGTGAATGCATCACCCCTCGACAAAAAGCTCTCCGTCAGCCCCTCTGTCCCACAATGAGCTATGGATGTCGTTTTTTTTTCCATTACAAGAAGTGAGTATATGGAACTGATTCTGGTCGGTTCCCTGCTGTCAGCTGCGGGGCATCATCCAGCAAAGATCCCGTCCCACTGCCACAGCTACCACACACAAACCTCCCACCTTCACTGAATGGGTTTGAACTAAATTAGCCTCACTTAGTGCCGGATGAGAGCATAATATACAGTACTTCCAATAGCCTACTTAACGTCAACAATAAAACAAAGTCAGAAAAAGCCTCACTCTCTCACTCGAGAGAGAGAGATACAAAAGAGTTCCCCCTGCCTGGACTTGTTTGGTAACACTGGGGTATGTCATGGCTACATTTGTTCTGACACAGGCAGTGGAGAGTTGTGTCTATGCAGCACAAATTGTTGAACTCTTATAAAAAAGTATAGCTACTGTTGTCTCTGTGCCTCACAGGGCCACATGTGCAGATGTTCTGTGGTATTTTAATGGAATCAGTTAGCGAGGGCACACATGGACAGAAAAATAGACAAACCCACAAAACCCCCCAAAAAATCAAATCATTGACTGCCGCAGCTGCTACCGCTGAAAGTGTAGCGACCACAAAAGACGTCTGTTATTCCAAGACAGTGGCTGCTCATTATCTAATAATCAAATCGTCATTTTGTGTGTTCCTCAGTTTAATTACAATTGATTCATCTGTTAAAAAAAACAAACATTGATTTGTGTGGGTGTGAAGTGGGTGTGAAGTTAAAGCCAGTTGGTAAGTTGAAAGTAAACTCTGCAACTTGGTCGGACATTTCAAGACAATACACCTTTATAAACCTCTGCCAATAATAGATAATAGACAACATGTTTTGACTGATTGTAAGGGTGTAAGGGTAGACAGCGTGGCACGAGTTTGGTTCAATGGGGAAAAAGCAACACAAAACACCAAATGCATAAGGCATAAGTTCCTTTTCATATATTTTTAACAGTAGCAGTAGCAAGTTACAGTTTGTTCCACCTAGTGTCATATGTTCCTCATATAGTAGCTGCTACAGCATGATGTGTATTATGCAGTGATTTTCTTTCTTCTTCTTTTTTGCTACCCTATTTGGCACATATCGGTGAATACGTGTTAGCATTTTCAATGTGTTTCCACACACCTTAAAATGCCAAACAACACCGCCCTTGTCTGAACCGTCACTCGCTCGTCACTGCTCATGCAGTTCACGGGGAGCCCAGTATTTTCCCACACAACTGATTTAAAGGAAACAAGCAGGTATTCTAGTTCCTGTGTTTGTACTACTCACAGTAGTGAGACGAAATCAGGTGCCAATCGGCTTGAGCTAAGATTAGCATGGTATGTTGTTAACTTGCAAGCAGGTTACAGCTGAAGATTTGTGGGTGTGACATTTTGCTCCATGTAATGTTCGTCTATCTTTGCACATTATCTACCGTGTGCATCCGTACAACTGCGTGCACTGAACGGTAACGTCTGTACCGTGACGGCCCCGGACAAATACACGTACCGTTACACCCCCTGGTTAATTGCTATTTTTCTGAGATAATGAAATAAGATGATGGAACGAGGAAACACAAATGTAATATTCTTTGGTGTCAAGAGAGATTTGGAGAGGAGGGATGAGCTTTGGAGAAGCCAGAGAAAGGATCAGTGGTGAAATTTAATTGGGAAGGGCACAGGATTAAAATTTTGATTGGTTTAGGGTTTAGATAGTGATGTCTTCCTACCGACACTCACATTGTCTTAAAACTGTGGGGACTAAATATGCTAATATGAATTAGCTAAGAGGGCAAAAAGAAATCTTGAACACAATTTTTAGAGTAGGGTGGGTTGCAAGCAAAGTGGTCTTACAAACTCTAGAAAGGAACCAGTCCCCCTAACAGAGAAAATAAGAAGTAAGTTGACAGGAGAAATGCTGTTTGCTAGAAAAGATGGTGACATTAAGAGAACAAAGATTTTTTTTTTACCAGAAAAGTGATGTTGTGAAAATACTGACATAAATAACTGAAAACTGTAGGCGAGGAGAGTTGGGTTTTAAATACAACATCGCTATTTAATGCTTTCCATTCATATTAATCAGCACCAGTCTTTAGACAGCTTTAAATATCTAATTGGCATTTTTGTTTTGTGTTTTAATCATTTTTCAATTATTTTCCATGTGTTTTATTTCACATTTAGTCTTTTAGCGCTGGGTGGCCACTTCAAATTTAAAATTTAATCCATTTCTGATTCTGTTTTGAGTGTGTAAAAAAATATGTAACTCAAGTTTGCTTTAACTGATCTTCTGACCCAACATTTGACACAGCCTTGGAGGCCAAAGCACATTTGCAGCCCAAATGAGTTCCAACAACCACAACAAGAGTTACAATTTAAAGAGAAGTGTTGTGAATTAGAGTGATACTGTACCTTGGATACAGGCCCAGAGGGTGCCGGGAAAGTGAGGGAAGTAGATAGATGATTATAACCCTGTAGTATTTACTGTAGAAAGGCTAATCTCTGTTTACGTTAGTGAGGGATTGACTACGGTTCTGTACTGTATAGGAGATTAAAGGCAAGCCTTTCTGCATGGTATACTTGCTTGTTTCACTTTTATATGCACTTCATGTACAGTATAGTGCATAGGATATGGCCTTCATGAGCACTTACAATATAAAACAATCTGTAAACTGCCTGAACAACAGAACCACTACAGACACTTATCTTGATATTATGTGTTATTGAGAGTCATTGTCTCCTGCTGTAGCTGTGGTTTCACTTCGCCACGCATGAAAAACTGGTGACAGTGATTCTAATACTCCCAGAAATTTGGCTTCAACTTTAAAGCTGACATGTCTGACCTCAGCAGGATATTTTAGGTGGCACATATTTGCACTGTGTGACTGCGCACCTCTGAAACAAGAACATCACTCCCCCTTTTTTTTGGTGTGGTTCCTCTGGTGAGAGACAGTCTGTGCTGCACTGGAGGAAAGTACACTGCTTTCACCAACAGGAGATAATTTTATTGGCTTTGATGGAGGGTGGCCCTTACGACAACTGTGATAAGTAATATATCTTAATCAGGCCTCTGTTATTGTGCTGCAGGTAAAAATATATATATATATTTCTGCTCACAACCAAATGATCTAATGCTGTTAACTTGAGCCAGAATCTGAGCCTGAAGAGTCTGTAATTTTCTATGCCAAAAGCTGGAGAAATCAAATTTTACATAAATGTCTGGAATTGGCCCCAAACTTTGTCGGATCACATCTGGTCATGCACCATAATGTTGCTGAACAGATGCTTTGGCAGCTTAGCAAAATGTGATATCTGTGTATGTCTGGCATATGGATTCAAAGCCCTCTCATAGTCAACTGCAGCTATATATTTTTATCTAAATAATGTCCCATGGGCAAGTTTCCAATTCAATCTCCAAGAGCTGTGGTGCTAAACAAAACTGAATTAAAGGCTAGCAGAATTTCAAATTTAAAGGAAATACATGAAAAGGAGTTAAGTCAATGGACCGATCCCCCACTATGCTGACTGTAAGAAGAGAGAGGTCACAGAAACACACTCGTCTAGAGTGCTGCAATGCATCCAACTGAAATAAATATCGTTTTTTACCCCAAGGAAGAACTTTTTTGGTATCAATTCAGAGCCATGTCTGACATGGATTATAGCTGATATTTGCAGTTTACAATGCATTTTCTAGTTGTTTTGGCTTGCAAGCAGCTGCTTCAGGTTCTGTGAAACTAATCAATATTTACTGTTTTTAAGCCCAGAGCTGAAGTTGCACAGTCACCACACTGTAATAGCTGTCTGTGGGCCAGTATACACTTTGCCAGTGCACTCATGTCAGCAAAGAACAGTGAGCTCAATGGACAAGGTTTACATCAAGTACCCACTTAGATGGTCTGATACTTCCTTAGGTGTGTACTGATTGCAGATTGTTAGTTAGTTTCCTTCTTATATCTCCCCCCTCCATTTCCTATGATATACTGTATAATAAGCACCTTCCAAACTGTCCCTTTGAAAGACATATCAGGAGTTAATAACACTAGAAAGGAAAGATAGACAGGGAAGAAGATGGGATGATGGGGGAAGTAAAGAATCAGACATGAGAGAAATTAATCCTCAATATCTGCTCCCTGCTGTGTACCTTATTGCCTCTCAAACTTCCCATCTTCCGAGTTAATATCTTTATTGCTGCAGCATCTAGCTGAGAAGCATGCATATACTTCCATTTGTTTGAACTGGAACATAATTGGATTGGGAAGAGGGATGAAAAAGCCTTCAACCCTGCTTAAACTTTTTTTTCCCCTCCCTGCCCATCCTCTATGTGCATAAAAGTGTGCGAGTCTGCATTTTAGTGTTCGTGTGTATGCACATGCATGCGTTGCTATTAATAGCATAACTCATGGTCTTGCTTGTCTTGATTTGTTACCCATGCATGCTAGATGTCCCGATTGGCAATACATTCCAAGAGCTGGACGATTTCGGAAGTGTGTCTGCATCTCATTCTTGTACCCAAAGTAATCCTTTCAATGCAACTGGAAGAGGAGATCTCATGCTCCTCCATCTTATCAAGGAACTGAAAAATCATGCTTAATTAGATTCATAGTGACCTTTTTCATCTCTGGCTACAAGCGCCCAGTCGCTGCTGAAGCAGGATGTGTTCTCAACATTGATCTTTCTGCAGACGTGGGGATTGAGAAGAGTGCGCAGTGAAACGAGGCTGAAAAACAACATATCAAAAATCATCAGATGAGGAGATTACTCTGTTTGAGTGAGCTGCTCTGTGTGTTGAGGCCTTTAGGAGTTGGCATGTTTTTTTGTGAGAAGAGCCCTGTAATCCACCTACTGTATCTCAATCAGAGTGCAAACATACACGCGAGTACCAAGTCTTGCCCTCAGTCTCATCATCCATTTGCCAGACATACACATGTAATCTCGCTGCATTTCTAATTCCAGGCCCTACCTTCACTTGCATCTCCTTGTGCATCCTAGTATACTGCTCTCTCCCTCCTGTAACAGCAGTCTGCAACTGAGCAGTGATCTTCCTGCAGGCCTCAAACAAAAGATGACTTACAACTCGCTTCCAGAAAAAAAAAACAGATACCCTGCTGATAAAACCAGAACTGATCTGCCATTTCCAGGCAATGGGGAATGTATGGCTGTTCACAAACTTTCAAGGTACACTTATTTGCAGGAACACATTATGAATATCGTATGTGCCACTAAAAAGAGATCTATTAAGATATCTAATCAGATTGCCTTGAGTATAATAACATAGGGAATTCTCATTTTGAAATCTCAAAGAGTATGAGCAGTTGTGTTTGTCACGGTCTCTCTGCAGCTTTGGTAATACTGTAGGGGAATACACTAGACACAGTTGATACAGATATGGTATGATATTGATGACAGATTTGATTAGTCCACTGATGAAATTTTGGTGGAGTGCTCCACAATGGGCTTTAGACAGAGCCCCAAAGCAGAAAATCTAGTATGAATACTCTATTGCCATCTCCTTTCAGAGCTCATTTGAGTCATATCTGACATATTTATGGCTCATCATGTCATATCGTAGCCATCAGAGTACAAGCACCATGAACCATTTAAATACTGTGGGCCATGCTGTCATCTCCTGTTAGTAACATATGTCTGATAGATGCATAAGAAGAGGCACTCAACTTGATTCTTTCATAGTGCTGCAGAAAAGCTTGAGCCCAGAGTTGGCGAATTTACTGGCAGGAAAGATTTTGCAAGACGGCCTATTTATTTGAATAAAAAAAAGTGAGTTCTTTATATTGAATGGAGTGCATGAGGTACAGAGATACTAGAAGCATATGAAAATACAACAAACAGGAGCCTTATCTGTATAGCGAGTCGTACAATATCTTTTTAAAGAAGTTAAAAGTTGCACCGAAGAAATCTATAATGATCCTTTGTGTGCACCTTAACAGAGTTGCCTGGCAACTCGAGCTCTGCAGTGAATTAAAGTGTCAAACGAAATACATTTGTAATCCAAAGGCAACATGGATTAAATTTTAGACAGTAGGAGTGCCTCTTGGACAAGATTTCAATAGCTAGGGTGGGCGATGTGAATTGGAAAAAGGCAAATAATTTTCTGCACCTTAATAACTTGCAGAACACTGACTCACACCTGAATATGGACGGTTGAAAGAGCACAAAATAAGCACAACTAATTAACAGTGTAGTTTTAAAATGGCCTGTCTGCGTGGATGCAGTTATTCACCGGCCACCGGCTGGAATCTATGAAATATCAGGAGGGTGGACGAGAGGCTGATAAATCATGATAGCATATAGATCAGTGTCATACCTCTTTCCTCTGAATTATTGATTAATTCGTACGCAGAGCTGCTGTTTGAAAACACATTTCCTGATTGTGTTTGGACTCCAGGCAGCTAAAAAGCTTATCAAAAAATGGGATCACGCAAAACAATGCTTCTAATATGCGTTATGTATGAACAAGATGAAAAATTGTATTAGTCCCTCGCCCCCGCCCCAGTTCGTCTCCTCTCAGTCTCAAATGCCACACACACACACAAACAAACAGTCTTATAAGCAGTCTGCTTACTTTCTACTAAACAATGTTAAGCATTTACACAAAGGGACCCAAATGAGCCTCTGATTGAAGATAGAATCAGTGCCCAAGCAACCCATCACAGCTCCTCTCAGTCCCACATATGCATGATTAATACATCAAACAACATCAATTCTCCTTCCTTTTCTACTTGTCAATGAGAACACACACGCACACACACCCACACATGCATCCCACAGTAAACAGACAAACTCATGCACGAAAACACACACACACACACAGCCATGCACAGACACAAGCGCATACACCCCCACGCACACACAGACACAATGTACCCAAATCCTTACAGGACTGCTCATGAGCACACAGAGACTGCCCCCTCCATCATGGTTAATACATCAAACAGCATTAGCTTCCTGGATTCCTGAAGCTTAGACAGACACGGTTCTGACAGCCCATGATTCCTCACTGGCTGCCTCCCCCTCTAGCTTCCCCACTTTCTTTATTCCCTATGAAGTCTGTTTGGGTGGTTACAGAACATGCTGCCAAAATAGATTCACTTACGTATTACCTTTGCTTTTTGTAAGCTTGTATAATGTCATGTTGGAAAGCCATCTCTACAATAAGATGACACTGCTGGAGCTTTACAGGCTTGGGAGATGCAACAATAATAACCGCAAGCCCTGATCAACAAAAACTCTCTATTTTATAAAATGTCCTTTTTCCTCTGACATCAGCAGGTATTTATAACTATGAATATCCAGGAGTCACTTTTGTACCACCAGTGAATCCTGAGTGAATGAAGAGAGCAGGTGGCTTATTGGATCATGGGCTACTAAAATGAACATTCATTAGTATATCTTTAGCATAAAGTGCTTTGTAATTACCACGAGAGACCTGTTACCTTACAATACAACCCTACAAGTAATCTCCATTTGATTTTATGGTGCTTTCAGCGGGATATTGATTTGGACTTGATTTTAGAGATCAGAGCTGTAGTCATTCAATAAATTAGTAAACAGGAAACTCTGTCCTTCCTGTAATGAAACTTAAGGACAAAATAAGTTTTAGTTTTAGTTTTTCTCCCCTAAGGCTATTGACAAACTGTCAATTTTTTGAGACGCTTTCAACGTCAAATGAATGAACCTGCTGTTCCCGTCAGTCTCCATCTGTTTTCATTTCACTGTGTATTATCGCAAACACTACAGCAGCTCTAAAATATCTGGAAAAGATATGCTGTTTAAATCCCAATATTTGCCTTATTCCAATACAAACTATACCATGCTGTTATCTGCTAACTGCTGTGGTATCTCTCTGGGTATCTGATCTTGTTTTAAAGTGAACAAGTGATTTATGAATGAGCTTCTTAGGCAGCAAAGACATATGCAGTACTGTCATAAAGTAGTAACATTAGGGCACTTAGCAGATTGTTTCACGGTTTCAGTGTTGTCCAGTGATTATAGATCCTGAGTAAATACAAAAAAAAGAGAAAAACACAAATGAAAAAAGGATGTGTGTGTGTTCTGGGTAGCCTACTGAGCTGCTGATAGTGTAGCTTAAGTGCAGGGGGACTCACATGTGATCTGCTATACTGCAAATCCTCAAAAAGAGGATAAAGAAGCTTTAAAATCACATTTACAGCACAAGAGCAGCATCCCACTGATAAATACAGATCATGGTATTTGACCCTGTCCATCAGCGCATTGAAAGCCTCATGGCTTCCACACTGCAGAGCCACGAACCAACCTTTGTCACTAACAGATAGAGGGCTACACTTCGATAACTTTAAATAACAGCTCCGGTTTGTGAAACCTAGGGAACGACCAGGGGGCTAGTCAACTATGACTTCTGAATTGTCCAGAATTTTGCTCAGTTATTTGACCTTTTGTTTGGTGTATTAAAACGTGTTCTTGATTTTAACTCTTGGACTGGAAAGCCATAATACAGGGTCTACTGTGAAATATGTTGTGTGTCACACGGATCGATTGGCTTCCTAAAAGCCAGCATGCCATATTTGTTCCCTCATAACATTCAACAACAACCTTAAATGTCAATACTGATCACCATCTGCTAGACATTTTCAGCACTACCTGAAAGGAATTAAGTTCACAAGATTACAGGAATCCAATGGCAGCAGGAGCATGGATCCTGCACCTCTAGCCATGGGCATATTGTTGTTGCAGAAACCAATAATCCACAGTATGTCTCTAAGACATTCCTAAGGTAATATGAAACCTGAGATCTTTATTCAATCAATGTATCATGATGGGTTTCTTAGTTAAAAATACAAAAAAAAGAGAACGACCGTGTAGATAAGCTGTGTCTTTACAGAGAGAGAAAATCCCTGTTATTCAATAATATCCAGCAAAATATAGTGGTTTATGGGTATTGATATTTATCCCTACAGAGATTTTTCTGTATAACTGTTTATTAATTTTTAGCTCTTTTTTTCTAGCAGAGAAAATACTCTCCAGTCTGTAATGAACTGAATTAATGGATAGGGAAGTGATTTTAAAGGGCGGGTTTGTGTTTTATCAGCCTTGAAGTACTATTAATTGGACATACTTTATTGTCCAAGCCATCTAATGAAAAGAAAGACAGTGGATTGGTTCCTAAGTGTCTGTCTACCCGTTCATCATGCACATTAATTGATCTGATTTTGACAAATAGCCGGAAATTATGCAAGCGATCATGTTCAAAATAAAACTAATTGACCTGAATACAGGACATACTTTCTTTGTATACCAATAAAAAGTCAGTTACAGTTCTTATCATAGAGACTGACATTAGCTTGTCAGGTAATTAAGCTGGTAAGGAAAACAACATACTGTACAGTACATGAGCTGACATCTCATGTTTATTTATTTTCTTTTTTCAGATACACAGCATAGAAAATTCCCCGGACATGTCACAAACTGTAGAACTTACTGGCTACAGTTTGCAACGCTCATCTTGACCCCTGTTGGATTTTATAAAGAAAAGAAAATCTACAGTGCAATGAAACATATACTGTATATCTAAGTGTCTTAAATGTGCTATAAACAGACAGTACATCAAAGTACCAGAGATACACATTTCATTCTAAGGAGAGCTGCATCATTATACTTGACTAACAGTTCTGTATTACCTTTAAAATGGTCCCTGGTATGAGCCTTTCTGAGCTCAGTAGTGAAGTTCCACATATTGATCCCCTGAATAGAGAAAATTCCCAGAGTAACTGAGCCAGAAACCCTGAGAGGTTTCACCATGTCACCGAGCGCAGGGAGCAGTTAATAAAAACATTTATAGATACAGTGAGTTTAGCATGGCAGAGTCAATGAAAGTTGTCGTGCTTAATGTCTTGAGAACGTATGAATAATGAGGCCTTACTGACTTGCCATCCAAAATCTTTATACTGTAGCACAAGACCTGCTGACTGCTGGGTACCGTATATATGAATCTTAACAATTTGGATTATTGTAGAAGGTACAGTACTAGAACAGACTTTTGCTGCAACTTGAACAACCAACTGATTTATAAAATGACTGTCCATTAACACCTCATGTCCGATAGATTGTGGTGAGTTCATTAACACCAGGTGGGTGTTAATGTCTGTACTGTAACTTTGTTTTGAAATCATGTGTACCATTTTTTCCCCACTTTGTTAATTAACAGTACAGGTTGAGATATCTTATCTTAGAAACCTGAAAATTAAGTGTGTATTTGTCTGGTGTAGATCAACCCAAGTGTGTAATCTGCATCAATTCTTGATGTTAAGTGTTAATCATGGGTTTTTTAATTATGCTGCCGTAGATTTCAAAAACTGCCACAATGGAGTACAACGTCATACAGTACTTCTGATTATTATATAAATCTTCAGTTAGTCTGACAGGAAAGCTGCAGTTTACAGTGGAAAACTGAGCTGATTTGCTGCCACTGAAATTCAAAGACTGGATCATCAGATAGGCCTGGGTTGATAACCGTGTTATTTGATGGAGATAATGAACAACCACTCTAGGAATTCAGCTGTTTTCTTCCACCAGACATTAGAGGCATGTGAGAAAAAAAATAGCTCTATTTTCCTGTTGGCATTTTAGTGACATTATGATGTGAAACGTCTCTGAAAAGTTGGGCAGAAATCTGGTATGTGTGTTCAAATAAAAAACCCTCTGTACCTTATAACCACTGCAGCTGCGCATTATCTATCTTAGATCGATCGTTAAAGCCAAGGTCCAGATGACCATCCTGAATCAATAAAACAAAATTAAATGTGAGGTCTTTATCTAATGTTCATAACGTTTCTCTTGTCTGAAGCTTAAGTGTGTATTCACATTGTGATGGTGGCTAACACCGGTGGAGGCAGTGGCAGGGAGGTTAACTTTTAGAGTAAATACAATAATGGCAGGTTTTCGAAATAGTTTGTCATGCTTTTCCCCTTTCCAAAACTGAATGAGAACAGACCTGAATGACTCATTGGCACTACAGTAGTAGGTTCCTGCTTTATTTATGAGAGCTGGTGGTTTTCTCCAGCGTCTCTCCTAGGCCCGGTGATTCATGAATGGACTAGACAGACGGAGCCTGCAATTGTGGAGGTGCATTGGGAGCAGTGGATATTGAGGATTAATTTCTTTCGTGTCAGACTGTTATTCCCAACCCCCATCAAATCCATCTCTCCCTTGCTCTCTATCTACAATGACTTTCCCATTTCTTAGTTTAATAGTGTGAAGCAAAATTATTTGTCCACTGCCTGATAAATGGTCTGAATATTACGATAGAGCAACCCTCTGATATACTGTAGTATATATTATGTTGTTGTTGTTGGTAATGCTTTAGATACCACCAGTCAAATTCTAGCTTGTTTTTAAGTACATGCAGGATTATATTACTTGCATAGTGAACCCAGGCAGAAAGAACAGTGGGCCTATTATCCTGCAAGGTGATAAAATCGAAGATTCAAGGGGTTCATGAAACAGTATCTGGCAGTGCTACTGTAGCTAAGCTCAATTATGTCCTGGCTATGGCAGGATCCGGGCATTTTCTTCTTGTCCTTGTGATCAAATAGGGAATTCCCACTCATTTGATTGGCTTAAATGATGAAAATCATGCCACATCCTGTCACAGTTGGAACTGCGAGACAGTTAACTTGAAATGTAGCTTGTGTCTCCAGTTTTAGTGACACAGTAGGTGTCCAGAGGAATCTTTGAAATAGATGAATATGTCCTGGTTTCTACAGTATGTGTCCCCAGATATTCAGTTTTTGGCAGATTGTTTAATATTCCTTTCAAAGTAATGTTCCTTCTGCATCCTGACCCACAAAAATCAAACCATAAAACAAACAGCGATAACCCCATGTGGGGTTATTTCTGCAGCTGTTGATGGTTGCTTAACTGCTGACATGCCAGTCAATCACAACAGAAATAGTTTGAACCATCCTCCTGACATTGATTCTGAAGCAACTCCTGCTGTCTGACAGGAGCGATTGCTGACATTTTGCATTTCACCTCACCAAAGACAAATTGTTCAACAAAGACCTCTAACTAGAGTCTCTTTATCACTGGTTCATGCTAAGGCAGCTCCTGAGATTCACAAACAAAAATGGTGAGTGTTTTGTTTGTGTAACTCTGAAGCAAATAAAGGGATTTTTAACAATGGAACAATGGAAAATACAAGGCCAATATAAATACAATGCCTACCATACACAGGAGTACAACATTGTGGTTGGTATAGCTACTTTGTCCTGCATTTTGCTACAGTTTTGCAAACAGGTATCTTCTGCAGAGTGTGCTATTCTGGTCCAAGCCAATGAGATCAGCCAATACAAAAGATTTTTAAATGGTCAAAAATGCATTTGCATTAACCATTGCAAAAAAGAAGCAAGTTGCTGCAGACCGTGAAAGACTGAAGGGACTGTTTTCTACTGGACCCCCTCTGCGTTGTTATTAGATAGCTTCCTGGCTGATCAATGTGGTAATTTGATTTATAAAGAACAAGATGTATTGAACTTAGCAATTACTAGGGGTTGTACAGAAGAAACTGCAGAAGAGCTCTATCCGCACCCACAAAAAGCCATTTTGTGCCACAGTGCAGCTTGTATCTGTGAAAAAACAGATGCAGATCGGTACACGTCGTTTACATTCTAATCCTATTTTGTAGTATAATCTGTTCTCTCATAGTTCTGCCATAGTTCAGCAGTCTTTGTCAAATCTTGTTATTTTGACTCAGGAGCATGACATATCAGGAGTCTATCTCAAATATCTGCAAATCAAGGTTTTTCCGCCTCTGCTTCACAATATAATTTCAAACAATGTCAGAAATTTCCTTGTAAAATAAAAATTAACAAATTATTTCACAATGAAACTCTGTTGTGGAAAGGAGTATTCAAGCTTTCTGATGCACCTCTTTGGCACTGTTAATATTACAAGATAAGCTTCTGGCTTAGAGGAAGCTGCAGCTAACAACCTCCAAAACAACACATTAGCATGTGCCTCTTTTCTTATGTTATCAGGGTGAAAATGGAATATAAAAAGGCCTATTGCCCGACGCTATTTTCACACCATTTTGCCCGGGTGCTAGTCGCTCACATGACATAAATACATTTTTCAGCAACAACAGCACTGTGACTTGACCACTTGACCTTGTGATTATTTCTTCATCACACAGAAAGATTTGATGGGACAGGTTTAATTTTCACTGTGAAAACACAGGAAAAAAGAGGCTGTGCCTGGACTGCCTGCCTTCAGTAAATAAATAGACTGGCAACATGGCTGATAGACCAGGAGACTATAAGAAAGAACTGTCACTGTTCTTTAAAGTTTTATGCCTTTTGTCATTATTCTGACGGGTTGTTAATATACAGCAGAGCACTGCCACTTGAATACCGCATATATTGTCATTTATTTTTGCCAGTTTGCAAGTCTCAAGCCCTGAACATGTATTTTTAGTCATAAATGTAATCATCAGTCTAACTTGGGTCAACTCAAAGGTTGTGACTTTGTAATATGGGCTGATATGTAACTACTGAGATGAATGTCAGACTAGGCAAGTATCCTTTAAGAAATAATTTAAAAAAAATATTTTATTTTTGAAAGACAACTCTCACTGGAAAGAGTAGAACGGCTTTCCTCAGTCTGCAGTCAGACCTAACTAAATAGCCAGGAGGGTTATGATGGGAACAAAACCAACAGGACTCAGAGAGCCCTGGAGGTAACAGTAGGTTTATCATAAGATAAATATTAGAAGAAAGAGATAGAATATTTCCAAGAGGCTCGATGGCAGCAGCACAACATGACCCAGCCACTCGTTCTCATCATGACATCTTCTTCTCTACAGCCAAGCAAATAATAAGACAGAATTTCCTTTCTTCTTCTTTCCATGTCTCACTCTCCTGCCCTGGTGCTCTGTCACTCACTGTCTGCGGTCTGCTGGGTGTAAGAGCACGTCTGACACATTTCCATTAGTGGGGAGACTATTCAATTACCATAGCTCAAGATATTTAAACCTTGCCAATTACTGAACATCTCCCCTTTAAATTATGCATACACGGAGCTGATAAGGTTGTGTGTAGTGATTTCTCCTTTTGACACGTTGCAGAGTGTTCTGCTGTGTCAGACTTGCTTCTTCAGAGAGGGTGAAGACTACATATTTGTTTCATTTACATCCAGTCGGGGGCCCTGGATATCACAGGCACATTTGATGACTCTTGCTTCTATCTGCAAGTGTTGTGGCCTGGAAGTTCAACACACAGGAAAAAAAAAAAAAAAAAAAATCTGTGTAAAAAGTGCGAGGCTGGCCAAATCTTCAAGCCTTTGTAATGCACTGCATGTTTTGAGGTGGTTAACCTTTTCATCTAGGAGTGGGTCTTGTGATCACAAAATCGCTAACGCCTGGTAGTTTTCTTAAACAAGTAATAATCATTGGGTCTAATTTTCTTGATGCCAAATTCAGTGGACATTTTTGTGTGCGCTCTCCAAGAGCATCTGATCTCTTCCCCCGTATCCTAGCAACCCCCCTCCATTTCAAACGATACAGTAGCATTCACACATCCTCCCACACGCCAAGCCCACATACTTCTGCCTGCCCTTTGTCTCTGCTCTCTGCACCTGACCCAATCCCCGGGTGAGCAGCTACCTCCCATCTCCTACCAGACTTTTTCTTCACCTTCACCCCAGCCCACTCATTGTTGTGCCTTTTTTCTTCCTGTAGAGACATACATAAAATACTAAACACAAACCTCAGTGCTCCTCCACTTCTCTTCTCTGTGTTCTGTATATAAACTGTAGGGGTATGGGTTTCATGTTGTGTCCACTTTGACACATACAATGCAGTGTGGTGGGCGGCTCTTGAGCTGACACGCAGTGAGTGCACTTAAGTGAACTTCCATTTTGTGACATCCTTGTGTTAAAAATGCATTCCTTCCTTTCATATTTCAGATGCAACCTCCATCTTCTCCTTAAATCAGATGATAAAAGAGGTGTAAAAAATACTGGTTTACGGGGGAATGTCCCCATTGATTGGACAAGAGCTGAGAAGGGAATCTATTTTATGTGCTGTGGAAATGACAGACAAACTGAAAGTATTCATAAAAAAGGGTGAAGGTATAGGGCAAAGTTATAAATGATCTGTCTGAACATCAAGATGATTAAATAACTTTATGAAGAAGTTTCAGAGGTAGCTGAGTCACTGCGGTGCCATGGTAAATGGATTATGCCATGCAGTAAAACTGGGTATATAGATGATGCTTGTGGGTTTAAATCGCTTGAGTATTTGTCCTAAATTATAAGTGATAACTAATACTGTCACTGCTCTTAATTCTTGATTGAATTAGATAATAGCAAAACATTTTTTTGCCCTTTGTTATTCATTTGACCTTTTAATCAAGTGGCTTATTACTGACAAGGCCAATACTAAAATATTGAATAAACATAATTCAATCATGTTCTTTTTGGCTGAACTGACAGTCAGCCTTCTTTCCAAAAAGTTGTTTCTACAGCTTTAAATTACAATTACATGCTTGTTGTCACATTGGAAGCTATTGATGTAGCCTGTATGCCCCTATTAATTACTCATGAATAAAAGCATGATAAGAAAATTTCTTATTTCATCTAGCCTAATTGCACACGTAGATTTAATCAAATCATGTTTAACAAACAAGCTTTTAAGGAGATGTGGTACTTGAAGAAAAGACGGTTTGATTGCAGACAGATACAGAAGTCTCTCAGTATCCAGCAGCAATTGGGAAGCAGTGAAACCAAATCCAGGGCGGAGATACTACCTCCACACTCCCAAACTGAGTCAGAGTCGGGGCAGACAGAAAACAAATGAGCTGTGTCATTTACTCATTAGCCTTAATGACACAAAAACACACTGTGTCAGTGCCTTCAGCCGATGTTTATACATGGTTTGGTGTGCTTTTTTACGACTTGAATGAAAGGGTCAGCTAACGTACAAAGGAAGCCTCAGTAGGTGCTTGCTGAGCTCGATGGTGAATATGTCATAAGATAACAAGCAGGCAGCTAACATGTTTTTTCCTTCAACACCAGTGCCCTCTACATATTGTATCAGATATATGAATATATTATAGTATTTCTAATTACATCCATGTTTACATATTTATTATTTAAACAGTCCTACAGTGTTTTTAAGTGGATTCGGTACATGCGTGTTTCCAAATGTCAAACACGTTTAATGTGTTGCTGCCACATACTGTTCTACAGCCAACAGAAAAGAAAGATCACGTTTCAGGTTAATTCCTTCTTGATCCATTAGTTTCTGTGAGATCCTTCTATCTCCTGAAGCTCTGGGTATAAGCTTTGACCCGACAGCTGATAACATTACAGGAACCCTTAATTATCAGAGAAGAAGCCCAACGAAGGACTGGAATCAGCCCTGAAATGCTCAAGGCAGGGGAACAATTAAGACTTTGCAGGATTCTTTGCAATAAGGAAACACTTATTATCAAAACTGTAAAAACTGGGGGGCATCACACTGACATAATCAAACCTCTCATCTTATCCTGGAGAAAATAACACACCAAAGGACCATTTGAAAAGAGGAGACAGATTTCAGGCAGACTGTACCAATGCACATTTTGCATTTCATCAAAGCCCAGCTCTTTGAAAATATTCTGTTGGTATGGGATTCTTGACATAATAGCAAATGTCATCAAGATGTAGATTAGAGGCGTCAAGATGTCTGCAGTGGGGTTGTGGCATTTATTAAATACATGTCAAATTTTAGGTAAAGCTGTGAGGCAGGTTTTCTTTCAGAACCTATTCAATCATTACTATTATGACTGGCAGGAGAAAAACACACTAAAGCAGGAGAAGAGCGGAAAAAGATGTATACACACAAAGATCTAGTGTGCTTATTTTGTCATCCTGCTGTCCACTGGACAATTTGATAAACAAAGTAAGGTCTCACTACAAACTCATAAATCATCCTAAATGAGAGGAGAAGATTAAAGACTTTTGTGGAGCCGAGTCTCCAAGAAAGCAGAAAAATAGGAGCCAACGGCAATGGTATTCTTCTGTTAGAAAAAACAAAACAAAAAAAGAAATGTGCGTCTTCCATAGGAATGAGGAAAATGAAACTGTTATGCATTATTACTTGTGAAATGATGGATATTAATTGAATTATATTCAAGTCATAAGGGTAATTGTTTCTGATTCAATGACCGTTTCCGACAGTGAGGCAGACAGGCTGAAAGACACAAACAAGCTTCCAGCTGGAGAGATACATGCACAAATTCACAGAATCAGGCAAATTGCAAAAGGCTATCATCAAATACATACACTACCCCGAGACTATTAAAAACACGCTGAGCTCCAGCTATCTCTCTGTGCCTCTATCAGATAGATTCTTATCAAAACCATAAACCAAATGAAATAATCCAGACAACACTATCACAACCAGACATCTTGCACACCTGTAAATCAAGTTGACATTTTGGCTTAACCACATATAAATACATGGAAAATGAAAAACACTTAATGTTACAATATTAATGCAGAGCTTTTCTCTTAAGGGAATACAACAAACAGTTTGTAATATTGTGCCATGACTCAAATGAGAAGACTTAGCAGGAGTCACTTATATTTCCCTGCTTCAATGTTTATAACTGCACATTTATAATCTTTGGTCAGACAGTGTTATGGCACAGAGAAAGCAGACATGACCGTACCGTCCGAATGCAGCCGAGTCTCTGCTCAGCAACAAAAAGTCATAAAACGAGAGACACTCCAGCTCTCTGCTGCAAACAATCTATAAGCCTTAAAAAATTTACAGAGTTAGGATCAAAAAATAATGTTAAATACACAGAGACCACAAGATCAAAGGCGCAGGCGTTTTAGAGGGCTATAGTCAAATGTAAGGCTTATCACACACTTGCAGCATATTCACGTTAGACATATGCTTATCAAATATATACAGAAATACTATTAAATGCATTGACTCTTTCTAACATATTCTTGGGTTGTGGGTTTCTCAAAAAGGCTCTGAAATGTTCAGGTTTGTGATATGTTGTACTTGGGCTTATCCATCTCTGCAGCCTGTTTGTTACTCAGTTAACAAGGTGGAAATAGTCAAAGGAAGAACACAACTGAGAGAGCATATAAGACGCTTCTGTCAGAAAAGCAATATACTACGGCGGGTGGGTGTTTTTTTGTTGTTGTTTTTTTTGCAACGGGTATCGCCTGTGTAAATCAAGTAATGATGGATTCGATTTGTTTTTCTGATTTTTGTTTAACCACTAGCTCGAAAGCAGATTATTTTATATCCTTAGCAAGGAGTTCTGGTTTCATCAAGCAACATGGGGAGATGGGAAATAGCTTGTGTTTTCTTACTCTGGTGCCTTGGACCTTTCAATAACTTTCTGTAATCATAAATATGCTGAAATAGCCTTGCAGTGTAACTGAACACCTGGAGATACCTTTGTTCCGTGTTAGTGCAGCCAGTGTGAACGGTCACACAGTTGTAAATTGTGGCATGAGGAACCAGTTTCTGTCTCAGATATCCGTTTGTGTTTCCTAAATTGTGCATGTGATGCCGCATTGTTCAGTCCAAGTACAGGGCTGCATCATTGTGTAGGCACAATGGTTAAGTGACATTTTTTTCTCAAGTGCACAGAGGCTTTTCTCTCTCCCATTTCTGGTGTGAAGTTTCAGTGGATATTACATCACACGTGGGGAAGTTGACCTGCAGCCGTGAGTAACACAAATCACTGTTGTTCATTTAACTGTGTTGGTTAATTTTGAATACGGCATAATTGGACACAATAGCATAAAAAAAGAGGAAAATATCATTTTTTGCAGACATGCCAAAGCTAGTTTGACCTCTCTACTGAAAGGTTTGAGGGGTACTGGGCTGTTGAAAATTATTACCATGGAACACTGCACGCACGCACACGCACACACGCACACACACACACACACATACACATACACACAGACATTGCTGCAATGGTGCTGGAGCTGCCATTCAAGGTAATGACCTGCTCTAGCATCAGAGCCCACATACAAGTGAATCATTACGCATGAACACCATGTGAACACAAGCATTCAATACAGAAATGTGAATCTATCTTGAAAAGACACATCATCATCATCTGTCCTTGGCAGCGTGTTCTGACAGAATTATGTGTGCACTTTGAACTCTGCACATTTTGTATGAGAAGAAAAGACAATGATGTGTCTGACTCTTCTCTCTTTTTCCAAACTGTCACTGCTTTTTAAAGGGCATAAAGGAGTCGGTATGATTGGCCACAGTTGTGGACACAGCCCCTAAACAACCCTTACTCTCATACCTATTATGTATGAAAATCGATTCGCCCTAATCCAACCCGACTTCTATGTTGCACCCAGGAGCGCTCCATGCTCCAAACCACGAAAATACCAAAATCGTGTCACCACTCCCACTGCACATACTGCATTCTTGACTACACCATGTCTCCTTTGACGTGACTTACAAAAAAACAAGACATCAAAATAGGTAATTGTAAAGATGTGCATATTACTTTTTATTCTGAAAAGATGTAGCTTCTTGTCTCAAATTGTTTACAGGTTTTTTTTTGCACATTGCACATTTGCATTGACAAATTCCAAACAACCCTATTTTCAGCTCCTTTATGCTAATATAACACTTAAAAACAGGGGAAATGCAATTCAAGGCTTTTCCTTTTGATTGATTTATTAGTAATTAATTGGTAACTTGTTCTTCATACAGTACAATGCCTATGTAATGCCACTGAAAATGAGTATGATATGTTTGTCAAGGTATAACTAGGGCATCAGTTATGCTTCTATCTTCCTATTACAACAATATCCAAGTTGGCCACATTTATAGAAAAAAAAGGAACACTTGGCACTACTGGATATAACACGCCAGATGCGCTGCTACAATTACAAATTAACAAATTCATCCTAATTTGCAGTAGATGCTTTTCACACTAAGTCTCTTTATTAGATTTTAAACATTTATGAAAATGTGGTGGTGAGCCCTTCAGTTCACTTCACTTCATGAATGAAGTCGGCTGAGAGCGACTTTTTTGCATCATGGTAAGAAAGAAGCAGAAAACTGCTGCTGTAGCAACCTGTTTTGTGGTGAAATTTCTCTTTCCGAGTGAATCTCCATTTAACTTGAATTTCTGGAATCTAGGATGCCTTGTGATCCTGAATACGTTTTGCTTGGGTTGTGAAGTTAAAAACAGTAACGGTGTGCTTATCGTGTTAAACACTTGACATGCACGCGCGTGCGTGGACACACAGTCACAATAAACACATGGGCTTGAAATGTTAGGGGAATCTCAATTTGACAATATGAGATGCATATTTCTCTGATTATACTGGAACTATTCACAAGCGCATCTTTCAGTACGCAACAGTGAATGCAGCTGCAGTGGATGCATATTGTTTGAACTGAAGTGGAAGCTGGACAATTGTCCTACTGTAGGATGCCCTGGAGCTCAAACTGTGCAGCCATGGAAATATCAATGTGCTGAGCAAAAGAGAGCCTTCAATGTAAAACCACTCCAGCTGTGCCACCGAACCTCTCAACAGCTGGAACCCAAATCTCCAGCCTTGGCAGGGATGTTTCACGGCCAATACCCTGCTGCACAGGCTTTTCTTAAGCAGAGCCAGGATAGTTTTTGTGATCTCATAAATTTTATATTTATATGAAACAAACAAAAAAAGAAGAGAGAAAAACGAGGTTTTGAACACCAACGTCTATTGATCTTCCGTCTATGAACTAAGAGAATGCTACAGGTGCATCTGAAACAGTACATAATGTTATTATCCGATCAGTGCACTGTGATCATGGAAATTTTTCTCTACTGAAATGTAAAGTGCAACTGTGTGCAAGACTTCAAAGGAAAAAAGGGGTGTTTCACCTTTCTGGTTGGTTGAGAACTTTAATTAGGTTGAACTATAGCTAACCGGTGGTAAGAAAGGGGAAAATAGACTTGAAATAGAAATGGACAAGTAAAAGCTACTGATCTTTTCTCTTTTGAAAAGAGCTGGACAACCTGACTCCATAATACTGCAGCAAAGGTAAGTTTAGGTAATACAACCAGAAAGCTGTAAAGTGTATTTAATTATGCTGTTTTACTTTTTCCTTACATTAGATAACATTTCAAAGTGAGTTTATTCAGTTGCTTTTTTTTCAATAATTTGATGATAAAATCATGAATTTGTTGGCAGTGTACATAAAAAAAGCAGAAAACTAAAAATCCCACATATTAAAGTATTTGTTGTTATCTTAAATGTAGAGCTAATATAAAAACAAGCATGGCATCTGCTTAGCTAAGTGATATCAACTCTGTTACAACAGTGTGCATATTCTTGGCCAGTGACACAGTATAATCAGTTTAATAGTATAAGAAGGCTGCCAGTTATTCTGACCTCGAGACAGCAGAGCCCACAATAATTCTTGTGGCAAATAATTAGTTTTATCGCACAATGACATGGGTCACCCATAAGGGCTTGATTATAACAAGAGAACAATATACGAAAATGTGCGGTTCAGTGGAGCTCTCAAAGGGGATTTCTTCTTCATATCTTGTCAAATTCCAGATGACATTTCATATGACTGCAAACCAGAAACAATCCTTCCCAATATGAGCTGCTGCAGCCTCTGAGAGTCATTATATTGAGAGCTGAAATTCCACACTGCAATGCTTTAGTCTTCACTTTAAGTGCTTTGTTTGTACTGACACTTACCAGAAAGCAGGAAGAGACCGATATTAGATTTTAAATCAATGTTGTTTGCAGGATTTTCTTGAGTAAAATATGCAAATATTAAATAAATATGTAAACAAAATATTGAAATTGTATGAAGGCATTAAGGGCTGCCGTTTGCTATTAATCTTTACCTCTAACTGATTGACAGTATTTATTTGAGTTTGTATTATTCATCACACTTTCCATTACCCGTGGCGAGCTGTTCTCTTAATGGCACTGCATATTGTGCCTGCTCAAAGGAAATGGTGTGGCAAACATGCACATTTTGCTTTTTTTTATTCTGACTCCAATCTGTATGGTATTGACCATATGTTGAATAATATAGCCTGCTATTTGTTATTCCAATTACATTCGGCACACAGTATTTTTTAGCTCTGCCTGATGGATTTGCACTCATCTAATGTGTGCAGTGTGCTGCTGCTTAACAGACTCAGAATTTGCATTATAATGATTTAGAAGACCAATGCATTTTTAATGCTCATAAACTAGAGTGTGTACTGTGGCTTTTTTTTCCACAGAATATGTTTACTCCACCATTTAACAGTGTATATGCTCGTGACATATGTAGCAACTCCTTGGTATGAAATTACTCTTGTTTTTGCATGGAACTATGACAACGATGTGAAAAACAGAGACGGACATTTAACTAGAATCTGAGCATCTGCGGTCAGCGACAGGATTGGAATTACACCGACTTTGGTCATGGCCATCCGAGCAACTCTGATATGGGTGTACTGTAAGCTTGCCTTTGAGAGTAATTTTTAATTAATAGTGTGCCTCTTATCATGGTGTAGGAGACCTGATTTTTTGATACTGATCAGCTTTTGACAAAACTTTAGGGAATTATGCAAGTCACTGCCGGCTTGTGGCATTTTTGAAATTACACTGATTAGCTCAAGGGGGGCACTGCAATATCCATTCATTCCTCCAAGCATCACACACAATATCTCACATATCACTGACTGAAGTTTTACTGAACTTGGGGAAATGATGCACACCAGTAACAGCAGTTGAGTATTTTTAGATGTAGACAGATTGGCCCAAAGGGGGTGTTATGTTTGCCATTTGATTATCCACATATTAATAACCTGTCAGTGAAGTACATTTCTAAAGACTGCTCAGACAGAGAACGGAACATGCACAATGCATTTATCCTGCCATCATTGTGTGCACTGCTTCCTTCGTCAATATATATCAAATTGAGTTTATGCTGGCCAATGAAGGGAAAAGCAGCAAAAACACACAAACAAACCAGTCATATTGTATTTGTATTGTTAAGGTGCTGTGCAAACACACAACATGCTGCCATTTCCATTCACTGTCCAGCTTTCTCCAAGTCATTCTAAGTAGCAATGTGGCTAAATAAAAAAACATTTCTTAAGATTTGAATTGCGTAAATGGCATTTCCATGTGAAAGTATTCATTCACTTTCCAGGGTCATTTTTGTTCATTTCTGCATTTCTCTGCTTGCTATCAATAAAAGGTAAACCTGCAAAACATTAGAAGTTTCCTCCTGTGTGTCAGATACCAACACAAGGTACCTTAACTCAAACAATGCACCCACAACAAATGCAAGATAGTCAGACGAGTTTCTTAAGGTATTAGGGTGGCCCTAAGCCTTTATCTTATCAGGTTTCAGTCCAATGCACAGGGGGATAGGGGCGGGGACAAAAGGAAGCCAAGCAATTAATTGTCTTCTCTGCTTGGCATCTCATTTCAGCACCCCAGAAGGTCTATTACAGGAGCAAGACAGTCATTAAACCTCAACAATAATCACTGCTGAGCTATGCCTTCATCCTCTGTGCTACTTCAGTGTCTCCTGCTTAATGGCACCCAGCTATGACAATTCCAGTCAAACTCAATAAAATTTTGATACATGCAAGGAAATTTATAGCTTTTAAATGCCATGTTAGTCACATCGTTGACATGAAACAGAAGTGGAGAAGTAATTATTGTGCACTGGAATCATTCTATCTTTGAAATGGACAAAATAATCCACTGAAATTACTGCATAATAAAATGCAGCAGGACCTCTGCAGATGCAAAACTCACCAATACTCATAAAGAGCAAAAAAGAGAATATGAGAAGGTAACAGTAGGAGGCAGAGAAGTGAAAGAGCATCACAGGGAGAACAAAAGAAAAGTAAAAAAAAAAAAAAAAGTAGGACAATGAAAACTGACGCTGAAAAAAAGAGCTTGGTAGGTGAGAATGGAGACGATGGGGTTGAGGGCGCTCAAGAAGAAAATGATGGGGGGATAGGGAAGAGACAGAGGGTGAGAAAGGAGTTTGAGAGGCATAAAACTGGCAGTTGGGGAAGAGGAGACGGTTCATTTGTCACTGTCAGATCAGTTTGCTTCTCCTTCATAACTGCGAGGACGAGATCTGGCCCACAACCCAGCGCCGCTCCTCCCCGCTCCTAAGCCAACCTCCCATCACCATCTATCCTCCAACCTCTGCCAGCACCTGCCCTCTCTCCTATCGCTGGAGATGAGGATGCAACCCATGCTACAGTGCACTCTGTACACACACAATTTTGTCTGCTTGCGTGGACATGCTCACTGAGCTTAATCGAATGTATGTGCCAGTAACACTAGTAGCCTATAGCCTGGAGTAGAATCATCTTTCCAGAGGCATGTCTGAACAATATTAACATTTCTTTCAGGAGATAAATTAATAAGTAATGAGGCATATCTGTGCAGTTGTAGGTTTTTACAATACACATTTAAGTAAGACGATGAATGTGATTTAAACTAATTATTATACAAGCACAAACCAGCTGCTTATAGTTCACTTTGACTATGGCCTCTCTCTCTTCTCTATATATGTGCCTCCTGCAAAGAAGCAGAGGCAGCGTGCTGATATTGCACTCCTGGATGCATCACAGGCAGAATTGCACAAACTTTTATTGGCTGAGTGTCTACCCCAACCTGGGCTCTGTAATGAGTACTGTGGCGGGGCTTCTTCACTAAAAATCTATCAGTTGGAGGTTAAAAAACACTTTCTTTGGCTCAGGAAGCATGCTGTAGTTGGCAGTCATATTGCATGTTCAGTCCCCGGTGGGTAATGTGTCTACGCATCCATCACCAGGTGTAATTAACCTAAATTGTCTGTGGTGTGTAGGTAAGTCTGCAATTACTGCACCTAACTACGAGATGTTTCTGCTGCTTGTGCAGTTACCTAACAAGCAATACGGTTTCTGAATGATAACAACAGTTATGACTGTTTCCATAAAGACAGTATTTCTGATTTTAGAGTATTTTTCTTCTTTCACCAGAACCCTTTCCCTGCTGGGCGTCTCTGCCTTATGACAGCTGGATTGTTCATTTCTTTTTTTTCTGCCTCATATTATTTTCCCATTTCCTTTATTTGTTACATCGATTCCCTTTTTTTTTTTATCATTCGCATAGTTACATTAATATGATTGATGGTTCAGTCTTTTATTTCATACCAAACCACATTTTCATGTTTATTTTAACATTCCTAGACAGATGGAATGACTGTTAAGATTACTGTAATAATATATTTGATACAATTTCTCAAAGTTCATGTTTGCGACAACATATTTGCTGTAGAGGAGCTCCATGGTCATTTCTGCTGTATAAATCACACTCCGCTATTATTAGCACTAAAGAGTTTCTTTTGTGCCATTATTGGAATGGGAGGAAACTTAAATATATAAAAATGTATGCTCAAATCATGAACTCAAATAAAATGGTGGAGGAAGTTATTGGACTATACAGTAAAAGCAGGCAGGGTAGGTTCAATAGTCTTTTGGTTTAGTGGATGAGATGGGTGTGTGTAGGTATAGAAGACTGGAGGAGCTCAAGTGACTTCAAAAATGGGGAGCAGGTCTGAGTGTGGAGTTGTAGTGCCAAGAAAATCCCAAAAGGGCAAACAGTTCTGTGTAAGGGACTGTACTGCCAACATCAAGAGCAGAACCAGGAGGCTTGGCAGAAAAGTCCTATAGGCCAGTAAGAATACAATCACCCCCACCCAAATGGATGACGTGTTGTATGGATGACAAAGAGTCCTGCAGCTAAAGGGGAGCCAAACCCATTGCCCCCAGGCAATGGAAACAAGACGCACCCAGAGGGGACATACATGAATGTCCTCATATCTGTAATTGCAGTGCACAGGACCAAGCTCTGAGAGTGCCATCAAGTTAGGTGCAAGACAGGTTGTGCTGAAATTTCTCTAACAGGCTACTGTTTTACTGAGTAAGAGGTGTCTTTGTGACATGCTAAGCCTAGCTTAGCACAGAGACTGTAGCAGGGGGCGAACAGTTCGCCCTGTCAAAAGTAAAAGACGTATTTCTTAGACTACAAATCTTATTTATATGTTGTAAGTTGTAAGCTGGCAAGCAAACCAGTCACCATTACATTGAACTTTCCTCTGTCACTGTGATGAGCCACTAATTCTCAGGAAAACAGCTGAAAAGCCTTTAATATACTATAACATCTACATATTCCTTAAAAGTTTTTGCAGGTGAGAAGTTATCGTGTGAACAGGGGCTGCTCTGGCAGTTCTTATGAAAGTTAATAATTTACTCAAGGAGATTGCTGTTATATCTAAATGTAAAATGAACTGACTATAATTTCTTAATAGCTTTCATAAGAGTTGGATGTGTCACAACATTCTGCAGTTAGATGAAAATTTGTCATAATCTGAAAAGTCTTACAATGTCACAAATCTTAATGAAAATCTTGGCAGTTCAACTAATAAAGTAAAACCATTTTTGAGATATTTTAATGTAACTATACTGATTGTCAAGCACATGAAAATTAATGAGATTGTTTCTTTTTGACAGTTTTCTTTTATCGTTTTCTGTCTTTTATCCTTTAGTTAAGAAGCATATGAGCAGAGAGGTCTCTAATCAGAAAATGACGGTCACATTACAATTGTCTAAGCCCGTTCATTTGGCTTTCAGTCTTACAATGCATTTCAAGAATTTATTAAAAGCATTTAAATATTCATCTTTCTGGTTTAGATGCTGGTTTAAAGTCAAACCTGTCACCAGCCTTTTAACAGAACGAATCCTTATTCTAACTTCTTACTCGATTGTCACTGCTAAACCCACATGTGCCATCACCACATCATTATTGAGTTTTCTCACTAATTGATTAACTTTTTTTTTTTTTTTTTTGCTTAAAGTTGACAACATAATGTCAATTACAAGATACACAGAAAAAAGTGCCAGATATGCAATGTTGCAGATCCATAATAGTTCAAAACATCTGTCTGAAAATGACATTATGAATGTGAAGAGAACTGTGATAAAAGAACACAAAAACTCCAAAGGAATCAGGGGCACATAACCACTTGTAATGTGAAAGAGAAAATTGCACTGTGGAACCCTTAAGGCAATGTGTTGCAAGTGGCTTCCCTTCTTCAAAAGTCCATCTTGGTTTTTATGTCTCTGCACTAGTGACAGCCAGAGCTGCAGGCATATTGTTTTCAGGTTGTCCACCGGCTCATCCCATTCTTCTATCTCTGATATATCAGATCCCTCAGTAACACCTTCTGAACTTCTGAAAATTTGGCACCAACAGTGACTTGTCTACGTTTGTGATGAACTGATTGGATTTTGTTAATCAAAGTCCAAAGGTCAAGATCAGTAAAATGTCTCAAAACACTCAGGAATCTACAATGGAATTATCACGCTAATTGTTCATATTTCACATGACTCTGGATTAACAGGGATGTACTGTACTCTGAAACGAGTCTGAGTAGCAGAGGAAGACACTGTAAGGCAGTGATTCGAAATCTAACACTGATTTGAAAGTAATTATTGTATGTTGATATAAATACCAGAATGAATTTAGAGATTCAATCCATTCAGTTGAATACTAAGACTAAATTTCCTGTCTATTATTGGATTATGAATGGATCTTTGTGCCATGTAACCCTTCAGGGACAAACTTTGCAAAATATAAAATATCTTGGTCCCCCACAGCACACGGAGCGTAATCCTACAGGACTAATTCATGACTAGTTTCAGAGCAGCAGTCATGCAATGGAAAATTAAAGCAATGGAGGCACATTACATTCACCACTCACAAGACGTAGTTACCCAGTCTTGTATAATGTGTGTTAAGTACACAAATACAATTCAAATGATGTATTTCATTTTCATGTGTTCATTCATCATCCGTTCTTTTAAAATTATTCAATTACAGCAATAGGACTAAAAAAAAAAGTACATTTGTGGGTGAGGGAGTGAGTGTTGAAAAAAGAGAATTCATGAGTTCCTCACTTGCTGCTGCTAAATAAAAAAAAAAGACAGGCATGGAAGGAATGAAATTAATCATAGCCCCACATCAGCTTGTCACAAAGAGAAATGTTTCCTCAAAGCTAATTAAACACTATTCATTATGCAGCTCCAAATGTATGTCGCTGCGACACATCATGCTGCTTTAAAACTTCGTATACACATTTAGAGATGTTTTCAAAATGTTTATTAAATGTCATGAAAATCTCCCTGAAGACCAAATGGTAGATTTTCCCACAAAATTGCAACGGAAATAGCACTTTATGGCCAAGTGAGGGATTCACCTTTGACTTGATCTAGGATTTAGAATTTCAGACTCACTATGAAAAATGTGTCTGCCACTGGAAGATTTGGGTCAGGCTCATCAAACGTAATAAGCACTGCTCTAATCACATGAGAGGCAGTACGCTGAAACCTCACAGCTGTATGCAATTGTCCCGATCGAAGGAGGTTGAAAGAGCTGTCACTGGCTGAAGAGCGTGTTACAAAATCTCAGCTGGGGTCTGTTTCGGTTCAATAATGTTTACGCTAAATTATATTCATTGTGATAATGCGTATTATGTATTGGTCTGCTGAAAAAAAAGAGATAGCTATAACTGCACAGTTTTCACAAAACATCACTGAATTCAGGGATGATTAAGACTCACTGACATCTGACTACCCTACATTTCTGAAGCTATGTTGCAACCACATAGCAACAACGCTCAACATCTAAACCACTGCTTACTGAGCAACAACGACTGAATCGTTGCTCAGAATGAATATCCAAAGGAAAACATGGCAATTCAGTGACGAATCAAATAAGTTTCACCCCATCTGTAACTGCGCACCTTTGTGGCTGACTGGTCTTAAAGGTGTCTGTGGGCCAGAGCACTTCCCTAATGGACTTTTATGGGTTTTATGGTGCACTGCAGGCTTCTAATGGGGTAGTATGTCTGATGGGGATGCTGCTCTCTGGCACTCCTGGGTCCTGTCTAGGTTCCTAATGTGACCGGAAGAGAAGAATGCATAATGTATCACTGTTTCTCTAAGTCAGAGGTTAATATAGCTAAAGAAAGTGGAGAATTTTAGGGGTTGAAGAGAGGGAAATGTGAGGTTATGAGAATGTGTAAGAGCAGAAGACACGGAAAGAGCCCAGGAGTTAAAGCAGCGGGAGAAAAAAAAAATACCATGGCATATTATTGAGGGACACTTTGGTGCTAAGCTGCTTATTGATAAAAGCACTAATCTGCCTGGCAGAAGGTAAGAAGGCTGGGATGTGTGGTGATATAATATCTCAGCTAAAGGCAATGCCATCAGGGAGCTGAGCCTCCACACAGCTTTACCTTAAGGAGTTACTCATTTTATTTTATTTTTTACATAAAAGACGGAATCTGACCATGTGCCAAAAGCATACATATGAGCCTGAGGAAAAGTGAGAGCAGATCACTGTGAACCACTGGCTTTTCATCAGACATTTCATCAGACTTGATCGATAGGGAGAGACCATCACTTTTTAATACGTATATAGATCACTAGCAACACTTTAATTATTTTCCCACTACATCAAAGAGCAAGTCAGCAATGCTGGGCATTTTGATGACATCAAGAGGGCTCAGGGCTGGCAGTCAATGCAAGCTGCCCTGGAAGTTCTTGCCATTCATCAGGAAGACTTTTGTCACAGGTCCTTTTGCCATTAGATCAATACATTGCCACATTATTAAAATATGTTAAGGGCATAATTATTCCATCAGAAATGACAAAATGCATGAAGCAAAATTCAAGATGGAGACAGACTCTATAGCCAGCTGCTAAAATGTTACTCACATTACCATGTCACACCAGACCTGGTATACCACCCCCAATAAACGCTGTTTAAAAGAATGAGGTGTAAAGGAAGTAAGATTGACAGTAATAATCACTAAGTACCTGGTGGTATCACACCTCATTGGTACCTTCTCCAAACTTTGAAATGTCTAGATCAAAAAAGTCAATCATTACTTAGGGAGAACAATGTGTTGAAAGTAACACATCTTAGCTTTTTACCAGCAAAAAAAGGCACTCCCTGATAGAAATACAAGAATGTTAATAATTATACTTTACAAACTGAAAAATGTACTACTCTTTCCTGCACATTGTCTAAGTCTGTTATCAACACTTTTCAGTCCTGTCACACCAGACTATATAGGCCCAGCAATCTCAGAGGGCCAACACTGATCATTCAGCCTAAGAGTGGGGTGCAAATGAAATCAATGCCTATGTCCTAGTTCAAAGGATGGTTCTCTCATTAGGGCAAGCCTGCTAATTGAAGTCATTTGCCTCCCTGCTGTCTCTGTTGCCCTCACCATGTTGATCATCCCTCTAGTTAAAGACTTTTTTATTGGAGCATTTTAAATCTATAGCTTCTCTATTACCTAGAGTGGTGGAAGACATCTAAATAGTATCTGCTCACAAATGTGCCAACAAATTATTTTTCATCCACAATATTTTATTTCTATTGGAAATACAAATTTTACAATTTGTTTTATTACAGTTATGATGATATACTTCCTTTATAGAACAAAAAAGACTTGGCAATACATCAGAGACTTACTCTTTTTTGTAGAGAGTAAAGCACTGCTTGCCAATACTACAAGTACTAGTGCTGGTATAGTAGTACTGTGTTATTAGTGTTATTTTCTGTCTTGGGATCCAATCCCACAAAATAAAATATAAACACCTCTTTTTCCTTTCATAAGAATTAAACAGACTGGGTGAGATGTTGGATATTTCTTGGTCAGTATACAGAATGCCCAATTACAATTTTTACTTAAAGCTTCATGTCAAGCAGCCTCTCTTGCCAGATGTGCACTTGAGAAGCTAAAAAAAAACAAGCCATGCCCATCTTCACATTGCAATCTATGGATTCTGACCTTAGGTTAAGTCAATTTTTAATATTTTATCCACAGTCCTTCACTACCTGGAACCCACCAATATTGTAAGTCAGGCACTTCCACTGGTCTGCTGCTGCAAAGCCAGAAATCTTCATACTTATCAGCATCACATCAAATAGGATTTGTCTTGTTAAGTCACAAGAACTTAAAGAAACCGAATCTCTCCAAGTTTTAACAGTCGATTGGCCGCTGGATAATTAGGATGTATCCTGAGATTTGGGTGCTCCAATCTCCAGTCCAGTGAACATGAAACAAGACAGCATCAGAGGGCTTCATGGAGGGTGCCAGGACATTGTAAATGTGCTGAGTACAGCAGCCCATCTGAGCATCCAGCGTTTCCGTATAAGCCTTGATTATTGAGCTGTGCCATCTTTTATATTGTGCACTGCCAGATCGTACAGCTGACATCCGTCTCCGTCTACTGTAACTCAAGGTAACACACATCCTCTCTACCCTGGCAAGACACTTCAAAGGATGTCTAGGGATGTTATGTGAATATTTTTGGCCTCTTTATCTCCACCTGCCTAGTGCAGTTTTTAATAGCAATGAGCAGACACACCAAAGAAGATAAGAAGGGGTGGGGTGTAAGGATTTTTAGCCCTAGCCCACTGACTTCTACAGTGAAATTATGGTAGTCGATTGATTGATTGATTGATTGATTGATTGATTGATTGATTGATTGATTGATTGATTGATTGATTGATTGATTGATTGATTGATTGATTGATTGATTGATTGATTAGACAGAATTTTTAACATTGGTTTAGACATTTGTCTCATCTTATGGTTGTCTTGTACATGTGTTGTGTGGAGAACAAAATAAATTTACAACTTTACTATTTTCTCTGTACTTTTTTTTAGGATATATTTTTGGGCTTTTTATGCCTCTATTGGATAGTATAGTTGAGAGAAACAGGAAATGGGGAGGCAGATAGACGGGTAATGACAGGCACTAAAGGGTCGCCCGACGGGGGATTCGAAGTGAGGCCGACTGCAGTGAGGACTGTAGCCTCTACATATGGAGCACCTGCTCAACCTACTGCGCCACTCGACACCCCTTCTCCGCACATTTTAGTGGACAGTTTATTTTCCAAAAGTGGTGGTCAATAGATTTGGGGTTTGGATGAAATTTGCTCTCACATTTGTCCTGGTCTTGTGATGTTAGCTAGTTATTTTAATGAGCTAAATGTCTATAATACCCGCCTCTCTACAATGTCACTGCACACATTTGGCTTCTGTAACTATGGCAGCAATTAAAACATTCAGATCGGAGGCAACCCCTTTGATTTTACAGTCAAACAATTTAAAGGGAAAAAAACATAAATGTCATTGTCCATACATGTTGTGGATTAGTTGCAGATGTTGCCAAGTGTGTGTTAGCTATTGGGTTAATGAGCAAAAAAATTTGTTGATTGATTATCTATGATTATATATCATTATACTGTATATGATCTATGATTTTTCAGGGATATGGATACATCCAACACCCTCAGGTCACTAATATCTAGAAACAACTTGTTCAGGTTTTGTAACCAACTTGATATTAATTTTGTGATTAAAAAAAGAAAGAAAAAACTTGTCAGATGTCAGCTCAGGTGATATGTTCAGGCACACAATGAGGAAAATTAGACTTGACATTATTCCATTACTTTTCTCACTTTCAGTGTTTTGATGTCTTTCTATTTATTCTTCTGGTAGCGAACACTCTAGTGAATTAGATGATGTTGACAGATTGACATCCAATCAAAGCGTATTTGCTTGTCAACAGATTTCTTCTTCCTCCTCAATATCCAGCATGACTTCAGATATCTGAATAAAGGACAGATCCATCATTCTGAAAGCCTTGCAAATAACATGGGTGCCAACAACTACCTTCGTGTGGCCATTTGTTTTATTAAAAATTCACTTTGTGTTTGATTAGGAATGTTTGTGGTCTGTCAATTATGTCCAAATTTAGTAGCAGTTAGTTGTCATAATGACCAACACAAAGAAGGAGTAACTTGTCAGGGGAAAGTAGTAGCACTTAAGATTTGTTTTATTTGTATCATGTGTAAAGCTTTCTGATATTATTTCTAAAGGTAGAATAACCTCCATTATTTGAGGATGGGATTACTTCATTGTTCTTTAATTTAATTATTGTCCAGAGGAAGGGAAGGGCAGTTGCCAGTTTGGTCTTCCTGTTAAGCCATCCTCAACCAAATGAAATTAGAAGCACACCACATTTAAAGGCCCTCCATAAAAGCTCTCTCTCTTTCCTCTACATAAAACAGACACATTTTGCAGTGTTTCCCTTAGGAGTTTTCTTCCCAGCAGCATGGTCGGGGGTCAGGTGCACCCTGAATGACAGGCACGCCAGGAGAGCCATTAGAGACTGACTGGGCCGGTAAAAAGTGATTTTGATTTTGTGATGGTTCATTGGCCCACCAATGTAGTGGCCCACTGGAATTTATGCCAGTATGCCCGTTAGTCAGTCCAACAGTGAAGGATTTTGTTGTACCTGGGAGCTGCACATGTATAACACTGGTGGTCAGAGTGAATATCAATAGGTAAAAAAAAATCTATTTTACATAATCTACCTCTCTATTTCTTCTGTTTCTTTTGATCTTCTTTCTCCCCTTGCCTTGGTCAGGTGTTGCCCTATATCTCCTGTTTCAAAAGCCCTTTGCAGAGTTGTGTAATTGCAACTTCATGATATTGCTGTAGTGGCAATAATTTTTCAGCAGTAGGCCGCTTGCAAAAATGTATACAGTATAATGGAAACACTGACCTGGTACTATCCCCCATCTACCAAGCTACTGCTCATCTACAATTAGTAGCAGATATCTTGGGTGGTTCCTCACTCCCAGGTTACGTTACCCTTCTGCTTCAGCATTCAAGCCCTTTTTACACATTCAGTACTTGCCTCAAATCTCCATGATTTGCCCATTACCTTGGCTGACTACCAGTTGTTCATATCCTGCCTGTCTGTCAGTTCTACTGTGTTTGACTGAACCAGTCTCTCTGTTGCGAGCTGTAACCCTAAAATAACTTCCAATTGTTGTCTGCAACCTTCAATTACTACCATGGCAGTGTGATCTGGCCAGGCTACAGTCATAGCAGACCCAGTATATACGTTGGAAGCGGGGAAAAAGGGAGATGAAGTACAAAGGGTTATGACAAACAAGACCAGTGTGTGCATTATTTTGTACCCATGTGGTATGTGCTCTCCCTGATAGCGCAAGATTTCCAATTAAAATATGAAACTCTTCAGAATCTGCTCTTGTCATCTTTATGACTTTGTTTGATCCTGCCATGCTTTGGCTCCATCATTGCTGGATCAAAGTACCATACAATCATTACGAGCTTCTGTTCTTAAAAAGCCTTTTGGTGTTTGTTTGCGTGTCAGAAATGTCACACTATCGGAAACCGAAAATGATCATTTTCTTCCAACGTATTTTCAGGTTGATGCTTAAAACTCAAGTAGACTGTTATAACTTACTAAAAGAAGAAAAAAAGAAAAACAGCAAATGCTTTTTCATTATAATATCACAAAGGCAGCATAAGACTCGAAAGAAGACCACTCTCTACCCCTCCTTCCCTCTCCCTTATTCTAGCTCTTTGCCTACATCCTTGTTGTGTTTACTGCCTCAGATAATGCAGTAATTGGGAGCTTACTAGCCTGCAAGTCAGCAATACTAACCTTACTGTGCAGATAATACTAGCTCGTTACTAGAGTCTTAGACCAAAGAACATTCACACATTGACGGTCATGAGCCTGTGCACATTACGATGTTATTACAACTTCAAAATATTTGCTACGCACTGTTGCTTTGCGAAAAAAGTATATAATGACGATAAAAGCAATGACTGCATATTGCGATGGACAGTGCATCTCAACTTCCAGCTACTGTACAAAGAGCGAGCTAAAATAACCCAGACATCTTGCACTGATGACATCATTTACAGCCAGGCTGTATGCAGTCGTGATCTGCAGCATCAAGGTCAATCACAGCTGTCAATCATGTTACCCTCCTGTTTTATAGCATCAAATAATTAATTCAAACCATACTTGGCCCATGTCCCATCTGCTAACATGGAAGGGGCACGGTTTATGACCTGTACTGCTGGCAGCCAGTAGGGGGCGAGCGTATGGTTTTGCATCTCATGGGCAAAAACCACTGTGTGTGTAGAGTATATGTGTGTGTATATACAATACACAATGCAGCCATTTCAGTAGAATGTGGTGTACAACGCAACAAAATGTATTGAATCATTCTTCCATGCCATAAAACTGTAAGCAAAACATGCAGTACAGGCAAAGTGAATTATTCCAGCATCTACAATGCTTTTCACCTCACTTTCCTTCCAGCCTTCTTTTTCTGGGTAAAGGCCAGGGTAAATATGTGGTGCACAAAAAGCTATGTGTGCGTGGGTGTCTGTGTGTGTCGTGCCTGTTTGAAAAACACTGGAAGGCAGATTGGAAACTGAGATAGGAAAAGATAGGGAGAATAAATCTGCTTTCTCAACTATTCACTGGGATGCAGATGACACATTTTCTATGATTTTTAGGTTTCACTGGTCCTGAGTACACGTCCAAGAGAATATTGTGTCACAGTCTTGTAGAACAAGTAGAAATTTTGCCTCTGGCCTCGTCTGTAATACACCTCTGCTGGGTTCAAACAGCAGAATTGGGCTAAATTGGGCTAATCCCAGCTCAAAGGGATGCCTAAAGTTCACAAAGTGTGGGCCCTGCTCAACAAAGAAGCAGGTTAATTAAGACTCACACTGACTCACTCTACCCACTTTCCTGTTCTGGGAAGCCACTGGATGGGTTTTAGGTAACTGTGGACAGGAAATGAGATAAATGAGTTGCCCACAGGGGGACAACCATTTTCTAAAAATGAAGCATTTTACTGGGGTGTATGTACATAAGAATGAATTTGCAGTGTTTAAATCATGAATGCTGTGTAAAAGGGATTCTTAGTGTTCCATACCACTTGCACTGTGTTTTGTTCAAATGTAGTTTCTCATAAAACGAGGTGTGAAAAAAGGCGCCAGCTCCTGGACCCAACAGGGCTAATTATCAGCTCTTATGACTAATGTGAGTCACTGGTTTCTGCAGTAACCATCACGCAATATCACACATTCAAAGGTGACAATAGGGAACTGAAACCTACAAAGATGGTTGTTGTAATGAGGCACAGACCTCCAATGTAAAGTTTATCATGTTATTTTGGACATGACTGGACAGCGTCAACTGGGTGAGATATTCATCTTCAATTATGACCAAGAGTCTAAATATGATTTAATCTTACAAATATTAAATTAATTGAACAAATGAGTCATACGTTCAAACATGTAATCCTAGGACTCAATAACACACAACTGAATGAGTAAAAGAGTGAGCCTATTTTTGGTTTATAAAAAAATATACATTATAGTTAACTTAAAAACAAATTCATATTCAGGAACAACATCTGCAAAGTTTAGTCAGAGACTCTCCTTTGCACGTGACATGCTGTACATCATGCAGTTTAACAATACAGAATATTGTCACGTTGATAATTATTCCTTTGAAATATGCACATTTTCCTGTATGTAAATGGGTACCCAGGCTCAATGACAAATTTGTGACATACACCTGAGAATAGTGTAACGTGCCAAGACCCTGAGGAAAATTCCCAATGTCCCCACTTTAATTACAATATTACCCAAACAGGTGTGAGTCGATGAAAAAAAGAAGAAAAAAAGAAGTAAGGATTCTATCCAGCACAAGGAAGCTAGAGGACCATATCATGCAAAAAGCTCATATGGTTTGTTTTAAGTTATTATAAAGACATTTTGTGTTTGTTTGATGGTAAATTTAAACTTTCTCAAGTTTTTTCTGGCCAGAGAAAAGGTAGTCTTATCTGTAATAGTGGGGGAAAAAATGTTAATTTCATTTCAATTTTCAAGCCATTGGTGGGCTTTCACTACCTTCCACTAAAACATGGCTCTTTTTTAATTTAGCATTTCACACATTCAAATTAGTGTGTGTTAAAATTCTAAAGGCTGTTAACTAAGGACCAGGGAGAACAGCAGTCCATGTTAACCAGGCACACACGGGCATATCATCTTTCTCTCTACTCGTGTTGCGTCGGTACTCCATCTGCACAGCGGCTGTGGAACAGTTGGCAGCAAAAAGCACTGTCCATGGTTCTGAATTTCATTGAGTCAAGAGACATACATTACATGACAACCGTTGGTTACAACTGTGGTTAAGGGTTTCAGATGTCTAAGTCTATTTCTGGCATTTACTGGTTTGTTTCCTTTTTTGTTTTTTTTGTTTTTTTGGAAAAAACATTATAGAGAAAGGATTTATTTTGCATTTGCTGTGAGGTAATGGATATTTTTGCCCAACTGCCTTTGACTGTATTTAGAAGCAGTATGTCTGCTGTAATAACTATATCCCAGAAACTGCATTTCAGGAATTCTATGCCAAAGTGGGTTAATCTAAAGCAATTAGAGGGCTGCAAAATTCTCTACTGAGTCTTGGGAGATGAAAATGTTTCTGGATTGATAACAGTACCATCTCCTAGTGTAAAAAAAAAACAAACAAACCAAATATGTCTTCACACATATAGCTGGCACATGCTTAGTTAATACTGTGATCTAATTAGGACATCTTAAACATCTGTTTGGGTTTTGGCAGCTCCAAGCCATTCTTGAGTATAAAGTGCCTAAAGATTATCTTATTCAGCCTCAGGCTGTTTTTTAAGGCTAGCATTTTTAGGTACAGTATATACATTTCTATAAAATGAAGGTAAGAAACTGAACAAATCAATTGATGTCCGCAAAATAAATCTAGAGTTACTGTAAGTGGGTGCAGCAAACAAGGGTACACAGTAGGTCTAAATAAATGTTAGAGCAGTAAGACACATAAATAATTCCATATACAGTATATAATACTTGTCTGTGTTATATATTTACATTTATACATCACTAATCTACCAACACCTACCAAATGTACCACTTTTGTACATATATTTGAAAACATTTGACAAACTGGTCCTCTATGGAGACCCCATTGACCTAAATTGTTGTGATGCATCCACCAGTCTCCAATATTAACCAGAGTCCTCAAGACAGCATGTCCAGCCATATTCTGCACCTAATCCCCTGGAAGCCCTTTAAAGAGGTGTGACTGCCTAAAATATAATCACGTTTTCAGCATGTCCTCACTATCAGCTCAAACTGGTGCTCCGAACGTTAAAGAGCACAGACATTAAGTAAATGTGAGGTTTCTCCCAGTAATAGATTGGTGTTCAATCTGTGAACTTGCTTCAATTCTGTTAACACAATGAATCTTCATAATTGTATTTTTTCAATAAAATGCTCTTGTGTGCTCAATCCATTTACACAGAAGGTGTAATATCAAGAAACTCAGTACATACCTTGTTTCCTGACTAATGGTGTCAGGATATCAACATTATGACTTTGATACACTTCTGGTCTAAATATATTAATACTGACACTGAAATAGCACCACAACCCTGTCCTTATTAAATTACTCTAAAATCTAATTTGACTGAAGATAAAACTAGAAAATGAACTTGTTTGAGCGTAGGAGTATGTACTGAGGCTTTTGTGTTGACTCGCACCGGGTTTGTGCTTCATCACCAGGCAGTGCCAGACTTCTGGTTAATGCCATTTATCTGTGCCATATAAAAAATGTGCTTCATGTACTTTACAATTAAATAAATGGATTATTGTAAAGAAATTGATCAAAATCATAGTGATGTTGGAGCTTGTCCATTGTATATGGTAATATGATGAGTCTATGTGATTTCTTTGATAGGTAAAAATAATATCTGCACTGAAATACTGTAATCATTGACAAACATTTACTTGCAATGAATACCATTACCAGGAGTGATGTAAAAAGAGATGTTTGCCAAATTTAACTGTCATTATTGCCCTTAATTAACTCTTTCCACAGTAAAAAATGTTAACTTGTCACAGAATAAATCACCCTCCTTTGATATTTTAGGGCAAGGGCATTATGTAATTATGTTATCCATCACATTTGTTAACCTGTCACTCTTTGAATTCTTTGAACAGGTTGGCATGTCTGTTGAGGAGATGATTTGCCAAGTTGGCCTCCTTTATTCTGCGTAGGTTTAAAACATATTTTATGGACAGGCTTTGCAGTGTCCATGGACTTGGATTGGCTGTTAGCTATATAAGCAAAACAATGCCGTATTTTGCCTTGTGTGTCTGCATTGTTGACAAGCAGTGAATGGTCAGCAAGAACACTTGTATTTGCAGCCATGCCTCTTGTTTTGTCACCATGAAAGCTGCAGCGCTCGTATGATGGAGAAAAAAAAAAGGTTGGCACGCCCACAATGCCTGCAGGGAGTGAAAGCAGAACACTGCACACACACACACACACACTGACCCACTGTCACACACTGAAGCATCTCACTGGAAATACTTGTTAAAACACTGTCATTCTTAACGCACACAAAAACTCATCAAATTAGGTATAGTACTGTTTTTAACAGCAGGGTCTTGTGATACCTCTCCAGTATCTGCATGCCATGCAACACCACAACTGACCACAGTCCTATTGAAAAGCCATTGTTGAGTGTAGCACAGTTAATTAAAGCAAGGGCACCACTCTACATCTGTCACATCACTTGGCAGTTACTTTAATTATATATTTTGGTCAATCTGTTCTTCCTGATGTGAGAGGGGATGCCATACATGAGACAACATCTGCTGAGGTATGTCACATGAGCTTCAACATCTGTCTGTGTTTTTACAAAGCTTGTCAATCACTGGAGTCACGTCTCATATGAATCTAAGTTATCATATTGAGAAACCACAAACACTGTCAAGAGCTGAGAGCCTACATCTGTGCCTGAGTTACAATTAACACTCTTATAATAAGCAGCAAATCTACACACACACACACACACAGATTGGCACTATACACAAATACCCAGACACACCCTGTGGCTTGCAGTCATTTTGGTCCCTTATGTTGTCCATCAAGGAGACAGTGGTGACTGTTCTCTAAACTGACTCCACCCACAAAGGCTTGTGATCACCTAAGCTGTCAGCTAGCATCTGCTGAAACTACCGACCAGCCAACTGTGAGACTGGCTCTGAAGATATCACCACAGAAAATGTGTCACCTACACATGTTCAGAACTCAGCGGCGTATTTTCCACTTCTATTTTTGCTAATTCTTATGTGGCAAACATTATCTGCAAAGCCTTGGAGAATGTCAAACTTGTTTAAATGCTCACGTCCACTTTTCTTTAGGGACAAATATATTTTTGACATCAATGTCAATGGATACAATTTGTTGTCATTCAACAATATAGTAACTATTTTTTTTATATCACTGGCTGTACTGTGCTTATTTAAGAGGGAATGCCCGTTTGGTTTTAGAGATACTTGGAAGTTGTGTAATTGTGTTTTTACCTCCTACTGACATCAGGTATTTTTTTCATGCTGAATGAGAGATTAACACAGTAATTACTGTATTTGTAAAAGAGAGAAGAAATGCATTACAATAGCTTGTGTATATCTGTCTTAATAAACTGATGGAATCATGACATCTGGAAATGTCTCAGTACTATACAGAATGTTACACTATTCAAGGATTATGGTAGTCTCCCTTATCCCTCTGCACACAGACACAAATACACATCTACACTTATTTAGTCCAAGACGCACATTCACACACTTGCAGATGACACAGAAACCTAGAGACACACTAGCTTCCTGTCCCTAGACTTTACAATTTTTCTGTTCGTAATCCCCACTGAGTCTATTAATATTTCTGTTTCCATGGCGATTCAAACCTTGCCAAATGTTGTACAGATAAGAGGAGATAAGAGCATAAGGAGCAAGGAGATAAGAGCAAGTGACCTGCAGAGATCAGAACACTAGAGGTCAGGCAGAAGAGCAGAAATAAGTCGCTGAGAAATGGACTTTCCCTGTTCAACAAACAGGTCCGCTGCCAAACAGGTGAGAAAACAAAATATGAAGAGCCATCTAAGTTTTTTAGTCGTGCAAAACATGAACGCATACTCTAAGTTAATAATTTTTTGCAGCATCTTTTGTTGTGTATCCAATTTCACCCTCCAGAGAAGTTACATGGGAGCAAAACAAATAGTGAGACGGCATAGTACTGCAGTTAATATTAAGAGAAATAACAAACATTATACTCTCTCTATTACTGGAGTCCAAATAAACTCTAGTTATCATAATTACGTTCCAAAAGTATATTAATGCTGTACATGTCATTACAGAGGCATTTTAGTGACAACTAGAATTGCGGGGAACACAATTTGAATTCTGTTTAAACTTGTTGGAGGCTTTCAAATGGCAGTAGACATTTTGTCTCCTCTTAATCTGTCATCCCACACGTTCAGCGGAGAATGAAATTGTGAATAGGAGAGAAGTGACACTAACATATCTGCAATAAATGTTTAAGTATGATTTTGCATTTTTACAATCTGGACTGACAGCACAACGATAACAAAAGTCATACAAATTATTCAAATTTGGTATCATGGTACTCTTTTAAGTAGATGATGACATTATTGTAGCTGACAACTTAGCCTACACCAGAATTCTTCACTGTATAATATGTGTTATAAGTGTTGAACACTTATAAGAGTATATAAGAGACTTGTAAGAGTATGAGTTCAGAGTGAGCTCCAAAACTGATCTGTCCCTCACCCAATGTGACACACAAGCCATCCACTCCTCTAACAGACCATAAAGGACATATGACAATTTGTGAGGCGTGACTTTACCTGTTTGTTGTTGTACTTCGGTTGGTTGGTCTTGTAACTGTAATCTGAGTACTGGTCTGAGCCGGTAGAGTTGTCATCTCCTCCCGTTCCTACAAAGGTGTTGGCAGCGGGCAGGTCCTGGACGGCTTGATGCTTCTGTGAGGCTGAGGGAGATTGAGCCTGCAGCTGGATGGAGGGTAAAGGGGAGTTGGAGCGGTAGTGCCTGCCTATATCAGGGCTTCCAGGTGAATATGTTAAAGGCAGGTGGATCCTGGGGCTATCATTGACTCCATCGAGGTTGAACTTGAGACTCTTTTGAAGGCTGACTTCCTCTTCTTCCCCAAGAGGTTTGGGGGATTTCTGGGGCTTGCCTTTCTTTCCGCGTTTGCCTTTGGCATTCTTTGGTGCCTGTTTGGGTGCGTATAAGTCCTTTGTTTCCTTTTTGCCAGCCTGATAGCCACTCTTGGTTTCTCTCTGGATGCGGTGTCGAATAAATACCACCACTAAGATCAACATGACAACACCTGCCACACCGGCAAGGCTTCCAAACAAAATGTTACTACGCTGTGCAGCAAAACCATTGTCTGGGTCACCAGCAATGTCTCTGTCCAGTGGTGTATAAAGACTGTGGCCAACTAGGGCTTCCACTAAGCTGACATTTGAAATGGTTTCATTGACATAAATGTGGACCAGGGCAGTGGCATGACGTGCAGGCTTCCCCCTGTCACTCACTCGCACCACAAGGCGATGTAGCCCACCATGTTTTCGGGTCATCTCCTTAGCTAGAGTGATCTCCCCACTGGAGGGGGAGATGCGAAATAACTGGTAAGGATTTCCACCAGCAATACTGAAGACCAGCTCTGCATTAGGGCCACTGTCCAAATCTTCAGCTTCCACTACCTCCACATGGCTATCTGGAGATGCTAATGGTGACAGGAGCCTAAACGAGGAATTGGAGGGCTTGGTGACCACAGGATCATTGTCATTTTCATCCAGTACATTGATAGTGACACCCACATATGAAGACCTTGGTGGCTCTCCTCCATCCACTGCCTTTAGACGGAAAGTGTAGCTGCTTTCTTTCTCCCTGTCAAATGAGATGCTTGACAGAATGGTGCCTGTTCCATTCTGAACAACAAACTTCCCTCCATCAGGCTCTACAGAGAGGTGAACATGGGCATTTTCACCTTTGTCCACATCGAGGACTGTCACCATACCAACTGGACTTAGGGGAGGCATGTTTTCTAAAACTGAAAAGCTGTAGCCACTGAGCATGAACTTGGGATCATTGTCATTGCGGTCAAGGACTTTTATCACAACAGTAGCTGTTCCTTTATGAACAGGTGACCCTTTATCTGCTGCTGTGACCCGGAACTCATATCGTTCTTTATGCTCACGATCAAGTGGGCTTCGGGCTTTTACTTCACCTGTATTTGGGTTAATCTCAAACAGACCTTTGATTGATGAGTCTGCCACGATGTTATAAAGGAGTTCTGCGTTAGTGCCACTGTCTGCATCCGAAGCTGTAACATCCAAAACCTTTTCACCTGGTTGGTTTTCTTCAGCAAAATCTACCTCAAACAAGGTTGGGGAGAATATTGGAGAATTGTCATTTACATCTGTTACCTGCACCTTCAATGAATTTGTACTAGAGAGTGCTGGATTTCCAGAATCCACAGCCACAATCTCTACGCGGTACTCCTTAACCCTTTCATAGTCAAGAGGAGTGGTGGTCTGTAGGAAATATTTCCTCTTGTTGTCACTGGATGAGTCGCTGGCAGGACGGAGTTGGAATGGAACATCTCCTGCAACCACACAAGTCACCACAGCATTTTCTCCCTCATCCTTGTCAGACACTTGCACCAAAGCTACAGCTGTTCCCACTGGCATGTCCTCTGAAATGTTAGCCACTCCTTCACTGTGTGTCACAAGACCGATCCCACGAATCTCAACAGCTGGAGCGTTGTCATTCTGGTCAGTGACTTCAATGGTTACAAACGTCTTGGAGCTTTTAGGTTGCGGACCTTTATCCTTTGCCATCACATAGAAGGACAGGCTGCTGATTTCCTCCCGATCCAAGGATCCTTTGACATAGATAATACCAGTAGACCGATCAATTCGTAAGAGTTTGGGCACTGGCTCCACTGCTTGATGAAGGGTGTACTCAATCTCTCCATTAGGGCCCATGTCTGAGTCATTTGCTCTGACCTAAAATTAAAGGAATTATATGGTTAAAAGCATGAATTATTTGCAAATATTTACACAGTAAAAAATCCTGGGTTATTTCTTTAACCCAATTTCTGGGTTACTCATGTTGAGTTAAAATTATGGGTTATTTCTCAGAGAGTAACATATTTCAGTAATATACCATTTCTGGGTTATTTTTCCAATTTTTCCAATTTTCCGATTTCCAATTTTCCAATTTCTGGGCTACACATTAAAAACTCTTGGGTTATTTCTTCATCCCAATTTCTGGGTTGCTTGTTTTCGGTTAAAATATATATTTTTTTTTAAATTTGCCTGAAATCTTGGACATTGGTTTTTGTGTGGATTTGGCTGCCTAGTAACAGCTTTATTTGATGATAAATGTAATTACATTGGCGTGGCAGTGGCTTGGAGTGTAGAGTGTGTTGATCAGTAACCAGAAGAATAAAGGATCGAATCCCGCTGTGGGTATAATACATTTTAACCCAACATTTTAGTCTTACTTAACCCAAAAATTGGGTTAAAAAAATAACCCATTATGGGTTTTACTGTAGTATTAGAATTAAATAATTAGAAATAAATAATTAAAAGAAGCTACTAGAATATTTTCTCTACTAACCATTAGTCGCTGAATGAATGAATGAATTAAATCAGTATATGTACAATCACTATAAAGCATAGCATCTGAATAGCTTTATGTAGGCATATTTCATTATTGCCCTTTCTCTTTTTGCTTTTGATAGTTATGTCACTGTTTTATTTTCTTTTTCCCCTTTCTTTTATTCCATAAAATAGGCTACAGAAAATATTCATATGAAAACATATGGTAAATTATTAGAGCTGCTATTCCTTTCACGGCAGTCAGTGCAATTTCACAGCAGAATGCAGAAAAAATCCTACACAGAGCATCTTACTCCTACACTTGAGCATTGTGTATCTCTAACTCTATTTCTGCAAGTGTAATAGCACAACAAAAGCAATAAGCAGCTTAATTACCTGTACAAGCCTAATGTGCTAATGCTCTAATACTTATAGTATTACTTAAAAACGCACATTAGAGCAACAGGGGTGATTAAAACTTAGAAGTAAGCAGATATGTGATTCAATATACAAACTGTGGTCTTGGCTTCCCAAGAATTAGAGGCATTTGAGGTTAGATTTTTATATTTTTCAAATTCAAAATTAAATTCAAATATATATTTAAAGCACATCAACAAAGTAAAAATATTTGAGATTGATTTGGTTTAACAAATCAACTGCAACTGTGTCTATGGAATACATATGTATTGTAATAATTAATATTTTAAAAGAAGAATGGAATTGCAGTCTTACCTGCAATACAGAGTGCCCCACTGGACTATTCTCTGAAACTTCTGCTTCATAGGTGGACCTTTCAAACTTGGGAGAGTTGTCATTGGCATCAGTGACCACGACTCGGAGCAAAGCACTGCTGTAGCGCTGCGGGTTTCCTCCATCCACTGCCTTGATGGTGAGGTCATAGGAATCCTTTAACTCGCGGTCTAGGTTGCCCAGGACAATCAGCTGTGGGAGTTTTCCTCCTCTGTCATCAGCCACTTGTAAACCAAAGAGGGTTGCTGCTTCTGGACCTGCAGTCAGCGCATAGTCAGCAACCCCGTTCCTGTCTGAGTCCCTATCTGTGGCTAAAGGAATGGAGAATAGCGCCCCCATGATTGTGTTCTCAGGGACAGAGATGGTGAGCACAGAAGAGGGAAATTGTGGGGTGTTGTCATTGATGTCCTGTACCTCAATGCGTCCTTCGATGAGACGTGGGCTCTGATTTTGTATCAGATCTGTTACTGACACTTCAAACTCAAGGTAGCAGGGCTTACCCTTGGCCAGAGACCGACAGTCCCTCAGGGTCTCTCTGTCTATGGGAATCTCTGTCGTGAAAATGTCTCCCGTCTTTCCATCGACACGGAGGTAAGGGGCACCCACCTCTAGCTTGTAGAGGTGACCCGAGTCTGGCAGTCCCTGGTCTGCTGCCAGGCTACCAATGAGGGTGTTGGGGGGTTGCTCCTCCTGGACCCGGTACAGGATACTGCCTTCAGCAGAGCCACAGTGCAGCACCAGGACCCAAAACAGCATCACACGTAAAATCAGTTCCATTAGGTCATCAGAAGATCTGCCTGTAAATGTCAGAGAGAGTCTGTGTTAAGTTATTGGCTTCTTTTGGAAAACACATATGAAGTTTTAACTATAAAACAGTTGGGAGCTGTAACAAATTCCATATGCAGTGACTTTAATGTGAAACGAATACCACAGTACCCACAACAGCAATCATAAAGACCAGAGTGATGAATTTAGTCAGTAGGAGAAAAAAAACATTGTTGTCATTGTAGTGTTATTATTGTATTATATTGTACCATATGGTATTCTTTGTTCTGCTATTTTTTCAATAAGTTGAACCAACACCTAAAACAGGCCTCCAAGCACAAGTAATAATGAGACAACAGCAACAACAAAGGAATTACTTTCCCCCTGCATTTCTTTAAATGCAACCATAGCCATATCCCAGCATGGTTTCTTTTTTGTCCCAGAGCTTTAATAGCTTCAATAAATGTCTCAACTTTACAAATGTCATGTAGAAATTAATGTAGGAACAGGAAATTATATCTTGTGAGCTTACACACAAAACAAACTTGAGGGCCAGTGTGGATTGTTTCAGCTGTGTAATCAAATAAAAATGAAATACAAAATCGCAGAGATTCAACACAGCCTAAGAGACTCATTATTTCAGTATTACAGTACTAGACATTGAGTGGTGAAGCAATGTAGCTCAAAAATAACCTACGGTATAAAAATAACCTCAAAAAATGATTCTTTATGAACCTGCAAAGATGTTGTGTATTGACACAGCTAAATTGTTTGATCTATTTCATTACCACAGAAGCCTCTACAGACAAGGGCTTGCATTCTAAGGGTCATAGAGGCAGTGGGGCCATTTCTTCACATGCAGATTATGCAACTTGGCCATTATCATCACAAGCATCTTACAACAATGCACAATGCAGAAATTTCCACTCTCACTCTATTGCTACTGGCTAGCTCAAACACTGCAATCATTGTTTGATTTTGAACCTTTCAACTCTGTAATTACGACCCATTATTTTAGTGTCTTCTTTGATCTGTATTCCCTCCAGCTAAAGAATTCTGGCTTTTTTCATGCTGCAATGATTTTAGACTATAATTATTTCCTGTGTGTGGGTGTATGTGGGTGATTTTGTGTGTGTGTGTGTGTGTGTGTGTGTGTGTGTGTGTGTGTGTGTGTGTGTGTGTGTGTGTGTGTGTGTGTGTGTGTGTGTGTGTGTGTGTGTGTGTGTGTGTGTTTGTGCGTGTGTGCGTGTATGTGTGTGTGTGGTGTTCTATTGGTAATTGAAATGGAAGCAGACACTGGGGTTAAGTATCAGGGTCCAGTGCTCTGGAAAACTTAGTGATGGCAACATTTTACCAGTTTTCTGTGTGTGCGGCATCTGTGATTGTCTCCTCACTAATCATGGAGTGTTCTTTTTCCGATGTGTGTTTTCAGTGGACTGTTATTGCTACCCAGACTAGAGTAGTACATAATAAATACTGTGCCTTACTCACCGTCTTGACAAAATAGCGACAATATAATTTTCTAACCTTCCCTAAATCATAGAGAATTTACACAGTCTGTTAAATAAATTGGGTGTAGATTTAAATTGAAGATTAAATTGATGTTATCGGTCAATAACCTTAGTTTAGGGGATCGGAAAAAACATGAGTGGGATCAGTGTTTCCACAGTTTGTGAGAAAGATAGAAATATACATGAGTATGAACAGGGTTATTTTAAGCTCAAATCAGAACTCTGAATATCTTCACATGAAAAAAATGTTCCAGACAGAAGCTAAACAAATGTGTATTAAGCTAGGCAGAAAAAGGACAAATATACAGAAATTCAATGAGAAATCCAATTCCTTTTGAATACATTAAAATTGGAAGTGTAGGTTATTGATGTACTAATTGCTCAGTTATTGATGTGTCCCTCTCTACATTTGCAGGGAAGCCACTAGTCAATGTAGCATGAACGGTGAGGGTGTTCATGTGTGAAGGAAGGGGGGAAAAAAGCATGCAGGAGTAAAAAGCGTGATCAAAGGATACATACAAGGATACATTTCTCATTCAAAATTCACTGTTTAAGTTTGCAATATTTGGCCTTATTTTAGCGATAAATGTCCCCCTGCCATTGCATCCACTTCTAGAATGAATAGGAATGCTTTGATAGTGACATGATTGTTATGGTTGATGACACTCATGACTTAATGTCTTCCAGTTGGCCTAATGCCTGTCTTCCAGATGGCTCTGTGCCTGGCAGCCACAGCGAATTGGTGTTCTTTTTTCTTTGTTTACGTTTACATTAAAATTCATGTTGTTCGTGAAATATGGGTTTTGCCATCACTCACTGAGAATCTCTTATCAGTTGAATATTATTGACACCAGGCCTTTGGATTTTTATCTCACATTTCTCAGCTATCTCACAAATATTTTATCAAAAGCTTGACAGCGTACATTTTTTTCACTCATCTCAAAGCACTCTGAGGTGGTCACGAAGGGGAACTTGTGCTGAGATTTTTCTCTCCTGGAGGATGTGAGACTTCTTGGACTGCTACACGTCTCAGTAAAGTTCACTACCTGAGCAGCAAAATGGATAAATTAGAACTGCTGAACACAACTAGGAGTGACATTTCCTGCATCTCAGCGCTTTTCCTCTGAAAAACTTGGTTATCATCTGCTATCCCAGATGGTGTGGTAGACCCACAAGACTACATGCAAATTCAGGGAGATTGCGATACATAACTCAGCATAAAATCAAAGGCAAGAACAAGAGGTAAGTTTTCCACTGTGTTAAACTGTGTCACATTAAGAGTCCTGGTCAGCCAGTTTTAAAATCAAATGGTTTATTTTGTCCTTTGCAGGATTAAGGTTTGGCTCCTGTAATTCTACAATCAGAAAAACAACGAATAGGGCACACAGTACAACTGGATCAAGCGCTGTAACACAAATCTCACTAAGTGTTAGGCTGAGAGAGTGAAATCATTGTGGCAATTAAAATTCACCCTGATAACACCCAAGTGATGTGATGCACAATAAAGAGACTCACTGCAAAAACATTTAAAACATTTTTCATATCTGCACTGACTGGCCATTATAAGCAGGGCTAATATATAACTAATGCAAGCTACTGTAGCTACGCCTGGGGACAGTTTAGCCCTGGTACATTTTTCGGTGACCCCTTCTGTACCACAAGTTGTAGTAGTGTAGTACACACTGTACTTCCTTCACACAGAGCTGCCTTACACAGCCAAAAGAGCTCAGACTTTTAGTCCCACGTGCACTGTATGCAGCATAAAACATTCTGCTCAAATAGACGTACCAACAAGCACAATAAGCCGGACATTTATGGAGATGATCTGTGGCGAAAATATTCAGAAGAAATGTCTTTCCAAATAGAATCAAAGCATCTACTGTCTGACTGAGAAGAGAACTTAAACTCTACCAGTGAAGCAGCATTCAGCACATAGGCTCATGCTGTGATCATGCAATGGTCCAGATGGTTCCAACACAGAGAAAAACTGAAGGCAGCCTGTACCGCAGTATGGACGTGGACCTTCAAAGATAGTCTCAAACTGTCTGATGGGTCGACTGTTTGTTTCACCTTCTGTGAAAATGTTTAACTTCGCAACTAGGAATGCAGTCAAGGCAAAACTGTTCACAAGTGGAGTCAAAGACTCTGAGTACATCACAGAGGAGGCTTGCCATGTGGCAAGTCCACTGCAGGTCTAAGAACAAGACTGGACCAGAGGGTCTGTGTTTCATGACTTGAGCTCAGCATGTCCGTCAGTCCACAGACTTCGCAAGCTGCAGGAGAAGCTCACCCAGGCATACCCTTTCACCTGCCTATGACCCCTATAGATAAGAGTAGCTCAAAGAGAGAGTGGTTCGCACTCCTGCTCCAGGGTCATCTACGAGTGTGTTGTCACCTCGTGTTGAACTTTCAAGTGTTGCTTTCAAGTGTTAAGTGTTGAGATTGATATGTGAATATACAATTGCTCCACGCTCTACTATTGTCATGTAAAAATGAGATAGATAGATAGATAGATAGATAGATAGATAGATAGATAGATAGATAGATAGATAGATAGATAGATAGATAGATAGAGCTCACTTTCAATTCCCTCTGGTCTTAAATCGTGAACCAGCCCATTTACTCCAAGACCATTTTGAGTGACTCAACTCCCATATTCCACCTAGCGACTGGAGAAAACTTCACTGGCAGCTAAACATCAGTCAAACTGCAAGGTCTGATTGAGTCTCGCCTGGAGCCCTCACACTTTGCACCAGCCAGCTGACCCCACTGTTCAAGAGAACATTTTAACTTCTGCATGTCTACAATCAACGTGCTATCTTGCATCATACTGTGCACAATTGACCTCGTTCACAACAGAGATATGATTCTCTGCTTTTATGATACCAGAGGTGTTGAACCCAGCCACACAACACAGAAATATCTGTGACACACTGGCTTCTGTGGTAAGACCCTGTTCATTCAGTCTCCTAAAACTGCTCCCCAGGTGTTTTGGAGTGCATTTCTTTTATACCACGGGTAGCTGTCCAACTGTTTTTACGGCTTGTGGAGTTTTGAACGACTGAAAGGTATAAGGTTACTGGGTGCATTTTAAGATAACTTTGTGATTTTTGTAAATGTTGGGTACAGAGCTTCCATATTAATTGATTTTTTTATTTGCAAGCTGAGGGATTATAAAAGAAAAATAGGCACACTGGCAGCCTAAAGATGAACGTTTTTCATCGGTTATGTATCACCAAAGTGAAAATATCATCATCTATTTCCTATTCTTAAAGGAACAGAAACAAAGCTTTCTCTTAAAAGCAATTGAGGGAGATTAAGAAATGTTTCTTTCTTTATAATATAAGGTGTAACTGCTTTTGGCTTGATGAAGGTGTGTGCGGCAGCACACATGCGAACGCTGTCACAATGTTTAAAATAACGGGTATTTGATGTATGAATAATATGATTGTGTTGCTCAGCATGTGCCCCTGCCCTGGTTACCATAGAGACAGACTATCTACTGACTGAGTAAACTCTGTGACTGACTGGGTGACATTTGCTCTTTAGGTTGGTCGCTTCACAGGTCCAGCAGAGATGACTCAAGCACTGAATAAACAGGAATAATCGTAAAATGACTGATATGTCAAAGAAGTAAGGGTGGGTCTAGAAAAAAAAGAGAATATTCAAATAAAGTAATAAAATCACATTTTCTTTATAGTACATGTGTTTTGTTGTAATAGCAGAGAAGATTATGATTCAGCTGCTCTATCAGTCCAGCTCTTGCTCTACAGAACCAGGATTTTCACCTGTCACCTGTAAAAATGAAGCTCATGAGTCTCCAGTGTGGGGTGTACTCTTCTCTGTTTTGCTACGTCGTGGAGAGATAACAAATGATTTAATGATTTTCTCAACTGATGTGATTTGATGTATTGGCTGACTCTGCGCCTTTAGCTAGTATAACAGGTAAAATCCATTACCCTCCCACCAGCATGATTTATGATGGGTAGTATCACAGCTATGGGTCTCCTTACAGCTGATAAACCATTAGAATTTACTGCAAAATGTTACCCCACAGTCTTCGACTGGCTTTAAACCCTGGGCATTGGTAGTGAGGAAGCATGGGTCTTAAGTTGGAAACACTTGTTACGGGTATGGGTATTTAATTTAGCTATTCATGTACACTGCTTGTAATGTTGATGGAGGGTGACTCCTTCCACAAAAATCCCATTAAATACACCAAGATCAAAGAGGCTGCATTCAGACATTTCCACAGTGTGTAAAGGGAGATATGACCATAATGACAGGTCATGCACTTTGTATTCTTTGTTGGTCTCTGTTTGTGTAACTAAAAGCAGAGTTTCCTTGCAGGGGGATTGCACTGCTTTGTGTATGATTTTGTAAAGGTTCACTCTGTCAAGTAGCTGTTTGAGCTTTCCAGTCAGCAATCTCATTTGAGCCCTTTCTGTGATTTGATATTTACCAAATGGCACACATTTAGCCTTTCTCCAGCAACTCCATTAAGCTACATGACACATTGCATGTTATTGTGCAGTATTCTGCGGAGACCAGAGGAAATGTGTCAAACTCCTATCACGCAACCGCTGCAGAAAATCGACTGACTTGGGTCATCACTTTCATCAGGTTTACGTCTTAAAGACAGTTTGTCAGATATGGGGTACAGCTGGGTTATAGGCCTGTTTTGATCTGCTCTGTTTTGACGGCCTTGTAGCCTACAGTATGTGTGGGAACTTCCGACATCACTATGTAGAGCAGACTATTCAAATGTGTCTGCTGGTCGGTGGAGTGGCGAGAAACAACACCCCAGACTGTTACTGGAGAGCAGAGGAGATTACCCGTGTGGATGCGCTGATCAAAGATTTCTTTTCTTTCTCCAATTATAGGCCCATGCGTGAAGCTCTCCGTAGGAAAATTGCCGATTAATAATTAACATGAGGCTATACGTCAAAATTATTTGCGCAGAAATCGTTTCTCGTGAGTAAACAGCTCCAAATAAAGATTCCCCCGATTGTGGCAATTAGTATGATGTTTGCATGCGGTGTAAAAGAAATGGCAGGAGAGGGATGATACAAATGGATCACATTTTCTGCTTCACAGAATCATAATGGTAAAATAAAATGCAATTAGACGATCGCCAGTTCAGATCAGACAGAAGTGCACACACTCATATTGTAGCTGAAGTGCCATGATATGCAGACTTAATGACTTAATGCCATTACTCACGGAGGCTAGACCTCAAGTCTGTTCGCATGTGTTTTAATTCCAGCGGATCGTCTTATCAGTCATGCAGCGCATCATTACTGTGGGTGACATATCTAGACTGTTGCCTTTCTATCACCGCATCCTTCATCAACCTGTAGCCTAACACCGTGCAGCAGCTGCCGTATAGGCTTCACCATTATAAAGTGCACAGCGGACAACTTGTTGTATTAACATTCTATTTAGACGGCGGCCTTTGATGTCACTTCAGACAAGTCGGGAATTTAAAAATAATAACACATAAAACTTCCCTCGCGTCTCAGCACACATCTTCCAAGCACAGCGTTCATTAAAAGCAACTTTCTCGGTTTAAATTCTGCAGTAATGTCAGTAGCTACCTGTGCCGGAGACTTCTCTATGAGCGCTTGTGGCGTTGCCAATTCCGTCCGCAGCTGATATGTCACCGGTGCTCCCAGAGGCAGGTGTCTAACCCTCAAACCTCCGTCACTGCGCTGACATCAAAATAACTTCAAGCAGACGCAAAAATACATTCACAGCATTCACAACTTTCCGCATCAAAATTCAGGATCTAAGCGTCCGTCGTCCAGTGGTCCTGGAAGAAGCGGGATTCAGCCGAGGTTTTCTGTCCGTGAGGTTGATATTATAAGTTATGAGCGGTTTGTCTTTTTGCGGTTTTATGACAGAGCTGGAAAACGAAGAGTCTTATTCCAGAAGAACAGCCCACTGTGTCCCATTTTCAATCCTCAATAACTGATCCCTGCCAAGATATGCACTCGTTGGCGCATCCCTTTGGTCCCAAGTTTCCCCAGCTCTTCCCCCTGATGTGAGTAGCCTAGAGCGCACTCCGAGGATGAACTGGACGCTTGAACGACAGCAACACAAATGTCATCTTTCTTTCTTTCTTTCTTTTGCAACGCGAGCAACGTGAATAGCTAAGGGCTCCTAGACGAGAAGCCCAATCTGAAGCATTTCCAGAGAGCAAGTGGCGAGATACTGTGGGTAGGTTTAGTTGCTCCCCTCTCTCGCTCGCTCTTTCTCTCTCTACTCATCAGAGCGTGGGAGGAGGTGGGGCTCCCATCCACCGCAGCACACAGCAACTTCACACTCAACATCACATTATGCCCGGGCTGCCTACCAGGAAATTGTGTGATTCCTACAGTTTAAGGAGATCAAATCAAACTGGGTCACCCCCCAAACAGGGGAATTCACCTTTTTTTTTTTTTTTTTTTCTAAATAAGCGTGCGTTTTGCGATCACTGTGCCCTCCCTGCCCTCCTTCGTCTCCTGCAAACCATCTGTGCTTCCTTTAAGAGCTATAAAATGCACTGTTTGTACCACTTGAATAAATTTGATGTAACAGGTAGGCTGCGCTGACAATTTACTTGTTGATATGCATTCCATGTAGCAAAATGAGTGGCCTAAAATGGAAGCTGGTTGGCCACTATTTATTCATTTGGCGCCACCCTCAGGCGGTTATAATAAAGAAGGGAAGTCACACAGTCCTCTACATTAGCTGGGGAAATTAGGGGAATTGAATGTTAACATTGCTTGATGCTGGGGTAATGCACATTATAGTGTTAGTTTCTTGCCAGGGAAGACAGTGCCTATCAGTTACACAGAAAAAGGGATAAGCTGTTAGTGTACAGTGGAATAAACTAATTGTGTCTGACAACTTCTATTAAAATTGCATCAGTGTAATTAAAAAAAAAACAAAAAAACAATGCTTTTGCTCAGGGCTATAAATCAGCATGGCTCAGCAGGGAGCGAAATTCATCCCACACCGCAGCAACTATCTCCCTTTCTTCCCAAACACTGATGTCAGTGATCATAACTGCTTAAGCATAAGCAATGGACCAGGGACAATGAGTCAAATGCGGGTTTTGTCACAAAGGAAAGCCTTAAGCAATGTCCTCTGGAGAAAACTTGATTTTCTATCTTCCCCAGCCTTTCTGAAGCAAGAGTTTATCAGAGTGTTTCCAGTCTGTGATCCTTTTACTCCTCCCCCATCTCTCATTAGCTGCAAACACACAGCTGTTGGGTTACCTCTCCAGGGCTCCCATTAAGGGCTGCCACTCAGGCTCACAGTGTCCCTGAGCCAATCATATTAGAGCTCCCGCCCACGCACCGCTATGCTATGCTGCTCTTCACCAGCCATACTAATAACATTTAAGTATTTTCACAGGTGGCCCATAAGGTGACTGAGAGGAGGTAGAAAGAGAGGAGAAAAATATTCCACAACACAAGAGTTATATGGGCACCGATAAAAGAGAAAATCATACAATAAGAAACTAACTGAGTGGGTTAGGGTCCCAGTGGTGAGTGACCAGCCATCTGAGTCAAATAATTACTTTTCATTTTAAATGTTTCAGCGGCTCATTTAGAATAGGAGCGGTAGGTAATTGCAAACAATTTGAATTCATAAACCGGCCAATTAACAGAAATGAAGTTAGATGATCTTTGGCTGTTTTAAGTGAATATTTTTTGTCATTTTTATAACCAACCAAATGATGAAAAAAAAGTATTTCAGTGTTTCAGAAATATTAACGCTTAACTGGCTACGTCTGATGTCAAAATGTCTGCCTGTAGCCTTCATAGTCATAGACAGAGACACAGACAGTGTTGTTCATTTCAGGTACGACTGAGTGTGGGCTGACATACTCCTTAATTCAGAGTTTTATTTGTCAGTTGAAAGAGTGCAGATCTGTTTGATTCACACTCACCTTCTCCTGATGGCCAAATTTGAATATGAGAGAGGTAAAACAAGGACAAGGCAAGGGTAATCAGTGCAGCAGAACAAAGGCACCTCAAACTCTCCCAAATTCCCCAAAAGATACTGCCCATCATGTCAAACCTGGCCAGGAAACAATCTGTGGCCAGTCTATGAATATTATAACCAAACACTAAGCCTCTGTTTTTTTTTTTCATCCTCGATTCAGTCCTAAAAACACATTCAGTAATCATCAATTAAGTATTGCAGGAGTTTTTCTCCTGAATTTATTTTCATTACAAATTTCCATTTATGTCAAGTGATGCTGAAAACTTTGAAGCTGAGTGTGCTTGAATACTCTGCAGTCAGACAGCTCATGGTTTGTTTACTATTGCAGCACACGGTAATACAGCGTGTGAATGTGATCTGTATACATTTACATCTATTCTCTTATCACATCCCACACCTGGAAGAACTTCCCCCAGTATGCACATACACACTCTTTCACAGGAAGTATATATAGAAAAAAGACAACACAGACACTACAACAGACAGATGAAAAGATACATACATGCAATCATGTATGTTATGCAAATGTCATCCATGAGAGACACATGAGGTAAAAGAAAAAAACATATTCAACAAAAACTGCAGCAGAGAATGAATGAGAGTGGGTCTGAATGAGGAAAGTCTGCTTCTGCACTGCTCTATGGGTATAAATGTTTGAGGATGCTGTGTCTCTCGTCACATTGCAGGCATTGATGCCACAGCAGATACTTTTACTTTTGACAGGTGATTGAAAACACCTACTGTGACATCATGGGGTGTGGCCACACTTGCAACAGCATTGAAGCCCACAGGCATCAGTGCAGCAGCAGTTGTCTGCCATATGTGATTTGGTGTGCATTTACTCTTTAAATGTCAACCCAATAAAAATAGAGCCTGAGATATTTCATCCCAAGGAGAAACATCCTCACATTTCCTTTTCTCTCCTTCAGCAGACATGGACTTAAAGAATATGTTGCATTCAGATTTGTAGCACATCCACTTGTGGAGCAGGAGCAGTTACAGACGGGTCAACCGAGGGATTGAAGGAGCAGTGATGCGAAAAGGCAACTTCATGATACTTGAACTGTTCAGCACCAAGTCAGAGCCCAGTAGTACTGAGTCATCAGTTTAGGGAATAAAAAAAGTTCAATACACTGATGTAAATCTGATTTATAAAATGTTTTCATCACTACTTAAGTGAGGATTTCAGCTGGCATTGATTCAGTAAGGGGAGGTGCACACCCATTCATCTTCCTCAGTTTTAATTCCGAGATTTAATTAGTACCTCTTGCGATTCTATCAGCTGTAACAGTTCAATCATAAAGGCAACTCTATTTTGTTCCCTGCCCAATTTCAGAAACATTTCCTACATGACTAATTTCTGCTTTAGTTTCATAATCTGGTGCTCGATTTATGTAACTTCCTAGTAATATAATTGTGTATATGGTCCAATTTTTTCATCAACTGAACAAATAGTTTCATGATATCAAAATAAGATAGATTTTATTTTGGTATCATCCATTTATAATAAAACTTTAAACTTTGCTTGGTGAGTAGAGTGTAATTGGAGTAAAACTGGTTTATCTTTGTAAAACTCCTTAATTAAATCTCAATGCCAATATAATACAAGCCCCATGGACTCAAATACCTGAACTAATACCAGGTTTTGCAGCCATGTGCCTGCATTTCATGTAATTTATTATCAGCTCAATGAATTTAATTTTGCATATAATATCAGCAATCTGTCCTAAAAATCCCACCAGGTTATTCAGATGTTATGTACATCAAAAAGAAATGAATAATGAAAGAGAGGGGAAGCCATTGTTGTCTGAAGGCTGGCGCAGTCTAATGACTGAAATGTGTTAATACACAACTGATTTCCTAATGGCACGCTGGCATTTAAAGAGATTTAAGAGGTGTGTTTATAGAGCTGTCAGCACCACATGCAGCTCACCATCATTCCCGTCATGATTTAGCCCCGTGTGTGATGTGTGTTCGTGGGTGTATGTGTGTTTCTGATTGGCAGTTACAAAGGTTGGACAATTTCGCTGCTAATATTTCCCCCAGCAGCTGTCAGTTCAGCTATAACTACACTTCACACACACTTGTTCATCTTTTCCAAACAATATCATATGTGAAACAGGTGAGGAGATCAGCAGGAGGAGAGGGACAGATGCATGAAAGAGAAAAGTAATATCAGTAAGATGAGAAAGCAAGTAGGAAGACAAGGGTGGGAAATGGTTATAGGTCACAGTATGGTATATACTTAGACTGGCACATTAATTCCATCAGTGTTAGGTCTGCCCCTCAGCTCCTCTTACAGCATCACACATACAGGTATGCTTATACACATTTCATGAACGCCCTCCGCTTCTAGCTCTTATTCACTGGGAGAATATACCGTGAACTTAAATCAAAACAAGAGAGAGCATTTGGACTTATGTTTGGCCCCATGTGGTTTGCTTAATTAACAGAATGCACTCTCTATCAAGCAGAGAGTATTAAGGAGGTGGGAGGATCCACATCACTCCTCCCTCCTGGAGAAAACGCAATATCTGAATTTTGGGAAAACAAGGTGCGTTGGAAGCTGGTCTGCCATGTTCACAAATCAGGACTTAAAACAAGCAGCCTATGAATGTTATTCTAACATAAATAATGTAACACAGTGTGTGCGATGAGTAATCCTGTTACTGTCATGTAAACATTATACTGTCCTTATCTTATTCACTGCATTTATTTCAGGTTCTCTGTAGCAATAGCTGGATGTTAGTTTTTTCTTCTACGGGGGATGAGGGTGGGGTGGGATGGGGTAGTTGTGGGGGTTTGCAGTGTGTTTTTAAACCATGCCAGGAGCTACAGTAGTTTGCATTCACTTTCTTTGCCCATTGTTTATGTTTGCCACTGGGTTGGGATTATATTCACATGATCCTGACAGTGAGGCACGCAACAGCAGCAACAATAACGGTTCTGATAGAGAAACATAGGGCTTTGAACACTCCTGCAGTAATTTGCTGCACAGCTCAACTCCTAACCCTACCCCATCTAAAGAAACCATGCAGAGGAGAATGAGAGAGAGAGAGAGAGAGAGAGAGAGAGAGAGAGAGAGAGAGAGAGAGAGAGAGAGAGAGAGAGAGAGAGCAAATTAAGCTACTTAGCATTTTGGTTGTGCTTTTTAAAAAGATTAAATTATGTACAAAGTCTTAAATAAATACTATAGATTTGAATGGTTTAGGAAATGGTAGCATTCATCTAGGTTTGCAGCCTGAATCAGGGGCTCCACTAATTGAATTGTGGATCAAATTATTTTGTCTCATTTTCCAAACCAGTATTTTTTTTATTTACTGCATATTGTGCCAAACCATTCAGCTGATTACAAACTCACTCTAATGGCAGTGGGAAGTTTTCAAGATTTTTATGCTCTAGTTGATATAATTGCAGGCAAATAACAGAGTTCTCTAAGCTCTTAGCTATGAGCTTTAATATGGGTACAGTATCATCCACTTGGCTAATTTCTCACTGGGAACATCTGCAAAGCCTTAAAAAGGAAGACTGGATGAAAAACAAAGATTAAAGTGTGTATCATGGGGTAAAGAGATCTGAGAATCTATTTGCCCATACACCAAACTGAGAAAAATAGACAGCTAGGTAGCACTCATAACAGTACAATAGCAGATTAGGACTCAAGCTATTTTCTTGGTTTAGTGTAGCATTTTGCACTAATTATTCTGTGTCTCACATGAAGTGAGACAGAAATTAATTGTGTTTAGTAGAAGCTGAGCCACAGAGTTAATCATAAGGGTGCTTGCTATTTTCTATGATGCCCGTAAGTTCCCTTGTCATTTGGTTTTTCCAAACAGCTCATATGTTTCAAGTGACTGAGCAAAGTTCCATTATACTTACTGAACCTGTGGTTCAAATTTTTACCCTCCTCACATTTTCAGTTGCAAAACACCTTTCATCTTTGATTTATTATTATGAATGAGTATGTTTTTAATATAAAATGCTTGGCATGCTTTGGCAACAGATCCAATATAACACTGGAAATTTGATGGGTAAAAGTTCCATATACTGTATGTGTTGTTTTTCCATAGAAAACCTAAACAATCTAGGGAATATGTGGGCTTCACAGAGAGAGACTTCAGAGGACAGATGAAAATGCCTCCATATTAGCTGCATTGTTATTTTCATTATTAGATTTTGGTAAAATGGGACCTCATTTCCATGACTTTAATAATGTTCAAAATCAGATTCAGCCCTCTGAAGAAATTTTGGCAAGGGCTAAAACAGGAAATCAATTTTTGTTTATCATTTTCAAATTATTAAAGGCAACTTAATGAACACAATATTTATATATTTATACTGCACATGAAATATAAAAGAAATATGTTTTTACATTTGGCTGCATAACAACAACACAGTATGTGTGTGTGTGTCACTGTCCTTATCCTGTTGCATGCAGTAACAGATGAAGTGTTTCCTTAGGAACAGCAGCCATAGACCTCATTGCCATATGACAGAAGTTGACCCATTCATTGGTTCAATGGTTTTATGATCGCTGTATGCGCTAATTGCCTAAGTTAACTGTAGATATTGAAGTGAGAATAAATTATCTGTTGCTTGCTATTATTAGTTTCTTTCTGAGTTTTCAATAGCTTTGCTAATAACACTGTGGTTCATGAAAGCACAACTAATATTCTTTGGCAGCACTAATGAACTACGACAACAGGGCTCCAGTACCTGCAACCAAAAATCTGTCAAGTTATGTATTGATTGCTGCGGTGCATCTGACATTGAGCATGTCTGTCATTGTATGTATGTTGCCTAATTTCTTTCCCCCACCCTAATTTTGGCAAAGACTCGCCCCTACTAGGAAAAAAGGCATTTGTTACAGCACCACCTTAGGAAAAAAAAAAAATGTTTGTTTTTCTTTTGCTCAAATACACCATATTTATGTTAAAGCAGAAGTAAGCGGAATATTTGTGTTAATATAAGTCTTAAATAGTTATATCTTCCGACAGCAATCACTTATAGAGTGTTTGGTCTGAAACACGGGTCTGTCAGTCACTCTGCTCTGCTGTAAGCCGAGGAGAAAACTTTCCTTGTATCCTACAACCTTTATCCAATGAGGAGAGAGAATTGGCATAAAGGGGCGGTCCTCTCTGTGTGTGCAGCCAAGGGATGCGCGTGAATGTGGTGACGTAGGGACGAGGGCGGGGACTGCTAACTCCATCGGCTGACAAGAAGTTAGCCAAAACGACCGGATCGCTTACTTCTGCTTTAATGTTACTATTCATTGACCTTGACAATGTTAATATTTCTAAAAGAGTAAATACATTAAAACTATTTAACAAATGAAGCAAAGGATGGAGGACTGGAGTGGGAGCACTGGGAGGTTAGGTGTGAGTGTGTGGCAATGGCAATGGCAATGGCAATGGCAATGGCAATGGCAACGGTTTACACGGCTCATGGGTCAGGCAGCAAAGCCCCTCAGTAGAATTCTGCTTAGGATACCAGGGAGGTCAGGACTGGTTCAGGGAAACCACTCCACCACCTGTCGCTTCACTGTTCCCACTAAGATGCTTAATCCTTCCTGACCCATCATCGCTGGAAAGGTTTCATTTTACTCTGAGCAAGAGCATACAACATACAAAAAGCTCAAAACATCTGCTTTTTCACCAATAATGTTTTGTCCGATTTCCCCAGCTCAGATAAGATCAAACGAACACAAAGTGTAATGTTTATTCAAATGTTGCTGTGAGGAATGATACTGTATGCTGGTGCAGTTAAGTGAAAAAGATAGACACACCAGCTTTACTAATATGAATCATTCTGAAGCTGTGCACATAACTAAAACATATTGTAGTAAGCTTAAACTATATCATTTAGTTTAGGTAATATCCATATCCCTTTTATACTTACTTAAATTTAAAACAAAATCATTTGCATAGCTGACAAAATATCAAGACTTCTTTGTGCAATGTAGGCGAGAACACTGAACCTGTTCAGTCAACCTGTAGCTAATTAATCATTCAAAGTACAGTATAGTCGGAGTATATCACACCCACAGACCGCAGGGGCAAAGCAAGGTTATATATAGAGCACCTCTCAGAAATAAGGTAATTCAAAGTACTTTCAGACACAGATACACACTGAGAAATAAGAGATTAAGATCACACTGAAATTCTATTTGAAATACGCCGAAAATAAGGTAACAAGCACTTGACACAGGCATAGATTCAATAATTGAGTAGATATTCAAGATGCATTTAAAACAAAGATGTACAAGCAAGCAAATAAATAAATAGTTAAAGAATGTAATTTACTGGAAGTGTGTGTGTGTTTGGCCAGAAGTCAGGTATGCAGGAAAATATTTCACAGGTGGAGAGCACAGAAACTAAAGGTTGCTTCACTTTGCTCGGTTTTGATTTTAAGAAGAGTGAGCAAATATGTCGAGATCTGGCTTTGTTGCATACAAATATATCAGGCATGTATTTAGGCTCTGTACCACTGAGTGTTTTACAGACGAGAGGCAAAAACCAATACAGTGATTTAAGAACTTGTGTGAAGTGCTCCACTTTTCTCGGTGTTAGTGAGGACTCTGGCAGCAGCATTCTAGGTGAGTTGAAGCTGATAGTTAGTAAGAACTATGAAGACAGCATTGCAATAGTGTAGCCTGTTGAAAATAGATGCATGAACAAGTTGTTCTGTTCCGTGTGTATGCTGTTCAGATAAAAATGCATTGATTCTTGCTACGTTTTAAGGTGGCCCGTGGCTGATTTTCTAATTGCATCAAATATGTCTGATTTCATTTGTTGAATTTAAGGATTCAAAGCTGACTTTTAGTCCTTTTTTTCAATGGGACCAAAAATAGTTATTTCTTTTGTTTCTCTTTCTGAGCTTAGTTTGGTAAATCTCTGACACACCCACTTATTATAAATATAATTACTGAGTGAATGTAAGGGTCCACATGTGGTGACATTCAGGTAAATGAATAACCAGCAGACATACTAAAGTATTACATAGTGTCAGCAAGAGGGATCGTACGAATGTTAAATAGGGGAGGCTACAGATTGGACTGTTACTATGTTCATGGAGATCATTTGAGTCATGTAAGCCATGTAATAGATAATATTAATTGAACCATCCTTACTTCAGTATGATTGACTCATAGCAGAAGTGTAAAATAGGCACACATTCTAGTGTGTTTGGTGTTTTACAAATATTTGTTTTCCATAAGAACCTTTTTTTTTTTTTTTTTTAGCAAAGTGCCAGTGCCACAAGTTTCCAGTCTTGAGAAGTATCTTAAGGTCAATAATGGTAAATGGAGCTCTGAGATCTATTAATATTAAAATAGAAATTGTTGACACATGGCTGTTCAGATAACTTTAATTTGAAGCTAAAGGTGCAGTCTCTGTACCATATGGTTAAAATCCAGTCTGAAAAGCATTTGAGACTTAGTTTTGCTCCTTTGCTGCTTTTTCTAACCAAAAACATTGATTCTTCCCAAAAATCATAGGCTTGATATGGAGCAATAGTTATTTAATACTGAGGCACAAATTAGACTTTTTTAAAAGAGGTTTAATAACTGCAGTCTGCGGGGCCCTAGGAAAAAAATCCAACTGAAGTACTATTGACTATCTGTCGTACATGTGCAGCTAAAAACATCTTTAAAGAAGCTTGTAGGCACAGTGTCAAGGTAGCTGTAGCAAGCCTAAGGTGTTGAACAATTCCTGTCAAGGCTGCATAATCTAGGGGGTGAAAATGTGCCAAATTGAGTAAAGTAGTCTTATGCGGAGGCACAGGCGACATTGCCATTTTCCTCAAATGGAAGTACAAAATGTTTGTCTTATCCTCTGGATTTTATCTGTGAGAAAAGGATGCAAATGCATGACTTGGTGTTAAACAGTTCAGGGGGGAGCGATGCTTAGGGGTTAGTCAGTCTGTCAATGACAGTGAATAAGATGTGTGCATTGTTATGATTTGTATCAAGAAAAAAAAGACTATTGCCCTTTTAAGTTCCAAGTTATAAATGCAAAGTCTCTCTATACAGACATCATAATGAGCCTGGAGTTTGGGTTTTCAGCAGCTGCGTTCTCCCGTCAACACTTTCTTTTTTTGAGCTTTACCAGTGTTGCGATCCTCCATGGGGCTTTTTTCTTACCAGACAGCTATGATCTTTATGGGGGCAACAACATCAATAACATTGATAACTTTAGAACTGAAACTGTCTACAGGATCACTGAGAGGAACTGAAGGCAGAGCGGGTGTGGGTGTAAAAGCCTAGTTGAATAGTGTGTGCAGGTGTTTTCATTGATATAGCACTCTCTGATTACCACTCTTTTTTCATTCTGCTGGTGTCAGCAGCAATGGTCATTTGAAAGAAAACAGTGATAATCAGAAGGGCAACAACAACAGTCCAGCAGCCTAAAAAATGTGTAGACCTGAGAGAGGGGATTTTAGCTCTATATGTCCCTTATTATGTGTTAAATCTGCTACATGCAGACAAAATCCAGGGTTATCCAGGATGTACAAAATTTCTGCCATAAGCATTGCAATAAGCAATAAGCATGTACTCATTGCAACACAGTTAATATCAATATTAATTCAGCGACAGTAGTCACCAAAATAATTTGGACTTAGCCCCCCTAATGGTTACGAATATCTCAACTGAAGTGCAACATGTTCTAAAAGAGCCAATGTTTCAGTATGACAAGCGTTTGCACTAGTAGACATCATGGATTAAAGTAGATACGATGTCCTCTTATCTTGTGTCCTTGATAAAGTACACGTTTGGGTAAATTGATTCAATAATGGCTAGTCCCTTATTGTTTTCATTTAACCAAGTTTTGGATAAAAAGACAATGAAATCATTAATTAATAGTGACTGCCCAATTAGAGAGCTGATATTACAGTACACAACGTCAATTCCAGTCTCCTAAAAGCATTGTCTGACACAGTCAGTGGCTGGCACACAGCTGGAGTGAGATTAGATTAAAAGAAGCTGTGCGCTTTGATTCCACTTTGTTCATCCTGCTACAATGTGTTTGACCATGCCACTAGCTGTTTAAGATCACTGGTATGTTTAAGAAAGCAGCATGGGGTGATTTATTTATCTATTCTTTTAAATCTCTGGTAGACACCTGAGTGACCTGGCAATAACCACACCTGTGTTAAATAGTTCATCATCAATTTGACTGAGCTTTAGAGTGGCAGCTCTAACTAACTCCTTGATTGGTGAGTGTGGTGAAGTGTGAGGAAGGGGAATTGGGAGAAATTGAGAGAGAGAGAGAAAGACATCCTCTGAATGCCTTGGGTGATGTGGAACAGAGGGTCAAGTGAGTGGGGAGAGATACAGGCTGTCTGCCTGTGTATACTGTCCTTCACGCTTATCCACACACTCTTGTTTGTGTACGGAATCCCAAGGTTGGACACAGGCTGGCCCTGAGTCGTCTGGGTCCAGGGATGCCTGAATGAACCCACTCAGGTTGGAAGTGGTCTTTACAGTTCCCAAAGATATTCAAATTGTCAATAAACTTTATGTGCACATGAGATCTGCTAAAAGGTTTGATTCTTTTACCCAGAGTTAGAATGGTGCCTGAGATGAATATCACTTAGTTTTTCCAGTAGCCCTTAACCCAAAGTCTGTAATTCTTATCCTGATCCTATTATCTGCAATCTTAAGAGTTATACTTAAAGACGGGTTGCCATGGTTACACCTATACATATATATAGAACAGTGTCTCACATTTAACCAGATACTTGAGTCCTTCTGTCATTTTACATATTTTCAACTTTCAAGAGCATCTTTTATGCAGAGAAATCAGCTACAGCTGCCAAGATCTTCAGGAAATTGGCAGAGGGTGTTAGATGGTCAATGATTGCTTTCATGGAAACGTGGCCTCAAGTTCTGGGACAAGGCCGCTAAGCTGGACGGACTAACTCATTATTGAAATGTAAGGGAATCTTTGCTGTCTGATAGGACTCATGACATTGCACTAGACTTTCACACTGAAACCTACATAAATGCTGATGATTGTCCCAACACTGTTCCCTGCTGGTGTTGTTATGACACAATCATGAAGTGAAGGCCATAGTATCGACTAAAGGACGAAGAGCTGTCATTACTGTGCTGTATTTTTAACTCTTTCCCCTATGACTGTGTGGTGTTTGTTTGTCGACTCTATAGCAGTGAGGACCAACAAAGGTGACATTGTGTTTCTTTATCTACAGTTAGTGTATGTAAGTGGATGTGTGGAAATGTCAATAAATCTGAACTGGTGCACCATGAATGCAGCATAAGATGGCCGGAATGAAACAGTAATTCAGGCAACTAATTTGACTCCTTCCCCATTCACCCTGTTCAAGCAAAACCACCAGATTATTATTGTAGGTTCACTCTATCATTTAATCACTATGTTCATCTGGGATGAAAGTTATCCTCCAACAAATGACCCACATATATGAAGAAATCTGTTCAAATATAAATATTATATACTCAGACTAGAAACCCAACTATATGAACAGAACATTAGTTTTCTGGGTCTCTCTTCCTCTCTCTTGCTCTAAACAAGGGCAAACAAAAATCACAGTTTTCTGGTAGAAAACTTTTCATTTTTTAGATAATGAAATGATATCAAACATTCTGTTTGATTGCAACTATCTAAGGCAAACTCAGTGTTTAAAGACAGGGCTGGCAGGAGTAGTGTGACAGCAGCTACATGGGGATACACATGAGGTATCTCCTCTTATCAGTCTACATAGTCCTCAGAGCTCTTCATAAATAGTTCATTCTTTAGTATTGGAACATTAACTCAAATTATGTTACTTTATTCATTTATAATGACTTTTCATGAAAATGATTAACTGTCCTGAGCCATAGTCATTATTTATAACAGATTTTGTCTTACCTCCCTGAAGAGGTGGGTGTCCAATTTTGGAAAAACACCATAAGTCAAAAAACATGTTCCTGTTTTCCAATATTCTTACTGATCAAGTTCACTGTTCACATGAGGCTAAAATGATGCAGGCCAATGGGAAATACCCCAGTGACCTCACCAGCTGTCAGATGCTACAGTATCACATTTTTCTGTCCTTGATAATTCAAATTCAGATGCACTCCTTGTCCGATTCAGTGCCTGTGCTGCTTCAGTTGGTGTCTACACACATAAGTAATCATTATCTGCACTTTATTCTGAACATACAGACAAGAGTTCAACAAGTTTATACCCTGCAGATTTTCATCTGTCAGACCTGGTGAGACTATTAAACAATGTCCTCTGAAGCCATGTGTGTGAATTTTTTTTTTTAATCTCTCTTTACAAAAAATACATCTTGATAAAAAAATCCCTGCAGAAACAAAGGTCGCCATGGACAAAAATGTGCATTTACTAAATCTATGTTGCACCTTATCTGTAATTTTACTCTTACAAGTTACAATTTGATCCAAACAGTGAAGGGTGGATTCAAAGCATACAGTACAGTACACCTCAATCAAAACCAGAGATGATTTACAAAGAGGTGGATAAAATCACAGTAACAATCGAATACAATCGAATTACCTTGCAACACACACCGTCTGAGTAAAACCTACACTATGGGAGTTTTTGAGGCTTTTGTTTGTAGTGATGCCGTATAGGATTTCATATTTTATAAGACATTTATATTATTCTGTCTACAACCTGAACATAAAGTGGATTTTTTGGCTTAGAGATTTTTTTTTCTTCAGGGAGGTAAGACAGACCTGTAGTAGAAAAAAACGATGGCTACACATTTGAGTTGCTGGTTTAAAATTTTCAATGAAAACAACTATAAATGAATGAAATATGGAGTTAAATTGAGTTAATATTAAGAGAAGAAACAGTTTTGTTAGCATCACTGAGGGATATGGAGACTGACATTCATGTGCTTTCCAAAATGAAAACGGATCTCTACGCTCTTAGTGTTCATGTGATTAACATGATCAAATCGTTAAGACTGCAAAAAAGTGATTCATAATAGATCCAGCTATTGCTACAGATAAAAGTGCAACAGCCTTGGTGAGCTATACGTGTCAGTAATAGTTGTGACATTGACAGAAATGACTGTTTTCCTCATCTCAGTGGGAGCCAATGTGGCAGATATCCAAAAGAAGAGACACAAATCAAGTGCTTTCACTGGTGCTGACCATGTTGGTAATAAAGTGAAAAAGAAAATAACATGAGAACAGGGCTTTAAAAGTCTATACCCTTGTGGTCTTATAGGGCATTATGGATGAAAAACATTCAGCAAATGACATCTATATAAGAATATCCACTGGCTGAAAATGAAAGAACTTTTTCTTGCTTTATTGTGCATCCAAATAGCTTTTTGAAAAATACAGAGGCTGGAGGCTGCCAATAGAATACTTTGGGGAAAACAGAGAAGGCAACATCTGGCCTCCAAATTTTAATTAGACTTACCATTAGGGTTTCTTTCATTTTACATACTTGGGTATTTCTTTTCCTTGAGGAGTGCTTGACAACATGATGAGAAATAAAATAATAATATATAAGCTAGTCATTTAAAGTGGAGGAGCATTTATTAGTGAATTCATGTTCATTTATAATTTGACTGTCAACAGTCTAAAATAGCAATTCTACAGATCTCAGCTTGCTGTAATAAGGGAGCTGTAAGCATTTCAGTTTTGCTTTGTGCCAAAAACCACAGACTAGGCCATGATCAAGCAAAGTTATTTTGTCAGTTTGTTTGTTTGATTTGAGATGTTATATGCACAAATTAGAGAAGTTCAGCTGATGTGTAACTGGCATTGAAGCAGAAAATACACTCTTATCTATAGAAAGTACCCTAGAGTGAATTTGCATCACAGGGAGGAAAACTGCTGCTTCACTGCTCTAAGTGGGTTCAAAGTTTGAAGCATTAATCTTTCCTCAAGCCTTCTTTGAGCAGTCTCTCAGTCAGTTTTACATTGTCTTTCAGGACTGGTCAGCGCTGCCCTTGCATAAGCTCAAATAGGGCATACCTTTATTTTTTTAAAGGGAGTACTTGATAAGCCTTACTATTATTTAGGTTATAATGTGCAGCTCAGTAGTGCAAAATCCTGTGAGCTTTTTTCTGCTGACTTAAGCTTGGACATATAGTAAAAAAAAAAATCCTTCATTTTCTCTGTCCCCTGTGCCATAACTTGCTAAAAGTATTGAAACTTTACAAACCACTGGTGTACAGTAAGTTTGTTAAAAGCAGGCATTAGGGCTGTGATTCATAGATGTAGAAAATATACTTTAAGGGGTTGAACTTTAAAAATTGACATGAAATCAAAAATCATTGGTGTTTGTTAACCAGAAAAAAAGGTAAAGAAAGAAAGAAAGAAAGAAAGATTCATCAATCTTCCTGCAAGGAAGGAGCCTCTGCAATGTTGTTCTGCAGGGAGTGTGTGTTTATGGTTCCAAGGGACTATGGCAGTATTGGTAATTTGATTGGGGCAATATGTAGGGCAGGCACTAAAATAGTCTGTAATATAGTTATATAATATATAGTTTGTCATTATAATCCCAAAGGCCACATGGGCAGTTATAATGAGCTAGGGCAGCGATGTTTTAACCCTTGCCAGTTTCCATTTCTGTTTTGAGAACTCTCTACATCACTCAGTGTCACGATTTGAATCAGAGTAATGATGTGCTGAAGTTGCAGGATTATTTATTTCTGTGAGTTTTTACTGTCTGGTTATTTGCCTTCACCACATCTGAATATATCAAAGAGAGAGAGAACTAACACTCACTGGACTCTCCGATTTATATAATGTGGGCCAACACTGCATTTAGTGTGCAGGGACTGCCAATTACTCAGCAGGTGTTGCAGAAACATAGATGAAAAAGAAATTTAGGGTAGAAAAATCATTTCAAACATTAGCAAACTGGACTAACAAGGTTCCACTTTACAAATGGAGGGTAGTGGAGTAAAAACTGAATGGCACCATGGTTCCTTACTTACAAATTGTACATGTGCTTTCTTAGCTAAAGGAGAAAGAGGCTGTAGGTAAAGCAGGGCTATGATGTGTGCCGGTCAGTAGTGGGCCACTGAAGTTGACCATGTGTTGCCTCTTAAATGTCAGTTAACAGCTGAGGCATCGACATTATTTCCTTGAATATGACCAAAAATGCATATTTATTTATATAGCAATACAAAACAAGTTGTCCAAAGTTCTGTACAATAAAAGCACACAAGTAAAACTAATAACAATAAAACTAGATGGGATACAGGTAATGTACAGTAAAAACATGCAATAAAACAATAAAACAGAAGTGAAGATATATCAAACCTAACTAAAATGCCAAGGAAAATAGATATGTTTTTTAATAGAGACTTAAAATGCTCAAGTGTTTGTGCAGTGCAGTCCTAATCTGAAGAGGTACAGTAGGCTGTTCTACCATGTCAGAGCCACCACAGAGAGCTCTGTCTCTGGTTTTTAGTTTTGATCTGGGCACAGTTACTGTAGGCGCAGCTGATTAGCAGACCTCAGTGTTCTGGGGGCATGGTAAGGAACAAGAAGATCAGAGAGATAGGGGGCGCCAAGCCATTCAGCATTTAAAAACAATAAGTAAAATTTTAAAATGAATTCTAAAATTGACAGGAAGCCAGTGTAAAGTGTGGAGAATAGGGGTTATGTGATGCTGATGATGTATTCTCTGTCAGTAGGTGTGCAGCAGCATTTTGCACAACCTGCAATATGCGCATTAAAAACATAGCTCCCAGTGGCTATGCGAGATACACGAGATTTGCCGCGAGATGTTCTTCCGTATGAACGAATACCTTGCAGCAAATCTTGCGCATGTGCACAAACATCGACAGAGCCTCTGGGAGCTACTACTACAACAAGGCTAAAAACAGAGATCAAATTAATTTTTTACAAACAACTTTTTCATGTCGCGTCTTCAGGACACTTGGGTCAGTACGGACGAGCAGTATGGAGGTATTTGGATGTTTCATAGTGTGTGTTTTGGACGATTCAAAAGTGAGCGCTTTCCACCGCCATTATATGAAAATCTGTTGCCCCCCTGGAACTCCAAAAGCGTTTTAATGACTCCGAAAGTTCTCCAAACCCTTCCTTGGCATGACAGTGAGTAGAAAATTGGTGAATTATAGATTTTGGGTGAAGTATCCATTTAAAAGATGAGGTGGAGGCTGTCATGTGGGCAAGAAGAGGGTTTCAGATGTCGGACTATATTAAACAGGGCTTCCAAAGAGATTTGTTCGAAGTTCTCAAAAGAAACGGTGCAGACAGGGGAGTAGGCAGAGTCCAAAGTTGCTGGTGAAATGATGATCTGACATCAGAGTTCTTATCAGTAAAAAACCTCAGGAATTCTTCACACAGCTCTGCAGAAGGCACAACACCTGTTTGGTCACGGGGATTTACGTAAAATGGAGTGAAGAGTCCTAACAAGAAGCTGCGGTTTTTGACTGTTGGCTGACACAAGGTGAGAAAGGCATTTTTTTAAGAAGTCCAAAAAAACCTGGAGGTGATCTTTTTTCCATTTATGTTCAGTGCATCTACAGAGTGCGAGTGGACTCGTTCAGCCATGGTTCCGTCTTTGCTTTAGGACGCTTAGTCTTAAAAGGAGCCACCCGATCCAGTATACATGCACAAGTTGAGTTAAACGTGTTCAACAGCTCTTCAGTCCTGGAACTGCTATAAAAGTCACATGAGTGCAGTTTGGATTGATAAAAACCCTCAGAAAAGCGGGACGCTGTTAAAGAATTCATTACGCGCGTTCGTTACACTGGAACGCATGGTTTGACAAGAAGTGGGGGGGCAACAGCATTAAACAACACAGTAAATTGGTCGGATATATGGATATCGCATATCTCACTAATATTTACATCTAAGCCAAATGATAGGACATGGACCAGCATGTGTCCTTTGATGTGAGTTGGGCCCAGCACTGATTAAAAGAGTCTACAAGGAATAAAAAGTCTTTGACCAGCTTGTCCCAACTCACAGCATAATGCTGCAGTCTCAGACAATCACAGACAGATCATAGTCCACTGCCAATCCAGCCACAAAGGCTGTAAATTCCTGGATAAATTCCTTGTTAAATTGCGGGGGGCAATAGATCAATACGCACAGGATGGGCGTACTAAAGTTAACTATGAAACTCTGCAATTCAAAGCTGGAATAGGCTGACGGGAGACACAAACAGCATTGGTAGCTGGGCTTAAAAACAGATGCTATTCCACCACCACAGCCCCTGGGAGAGCTAAAATACATACAATCAGGAGGGAGTAGCTCAGAGAACTGGAACGACTCACCAGCTTTGACCCACGTCTCTGTCAGAAATAAAAAATCCAATTCCCGTAACCTGAAGAAGTCATTTAGTATAAAAGTCTTGTTCGCTAAGGATCTACAGTTAAAAAGAGCCAAGTGAAGGGTCATCTTCTCAGGAGTCTGTATGGAGTGGGGAGTGGGGACGGAGCAGCCGGAGATTCCCAAGCTCTACCCCACGGAAGGAGGAGGATAAAGGGTTAAGTGGGTCCACCTGTTGTACAGCAGGGGAAAGGGCAGCAGACAAAAATGGATCAACAACTACTGTCTGGTAAAAGCTTATCTTTCTTTAAGAAGAGGTCAAATTTTAAGACCACCAGCGTCTTACAATCTTATAATCCTCAGTGCAATTCTTCTAATTTGAAACATTTTTTGAAAAATATTTAGTTTGTAAGTTCTGCCATTGACCTGGTTGTGATCTTTTTTTTTTTTTTTTAAAGACTGACAGTGAATAATGGTTAAATGAAAAGAATAAAAATGATATCCACACTCAAGTTGTATTCACCTTTAAAATCCTTCATAGAAAAAAAAAACATTGTCATATTATGCTATGTTTTGTGAGGTTGTTTAAAACAGGCAATGCAATTTGTTATGACCACAGTAAATCATACTTTTTGATTCAAAGACAGCTATATGTTTGTTAAATGAACTTAATCTTAAATAAACTAGCACAACCTATAATGGCATGCCAGACAACAACACTGGGTAACAGAATGATTAAAGGAATATAAAAGTTTTCTTGCCTCACTGACATCCAATAACAAAACTTGGAGCAATCGCATTGACTACACCAATTTAAGCTCCCGTGGTAGGTTGTTCTCAATGCCTGAGGGCCTGAAAAGCAGAGACTGAACTGCCTTTGGTCTTTAGGCTACAGAATGGCCAGGGGGGTCTTGAGGTTGTCAGGTTACATACTTGCTCAGGTTAACAGATCAGAGGCAGGTGCATTCAGACATACCAGAGTGATATCAATAATCAGTGCAACATAAAATCACAAACTCCGACCGGGATACAACAGACACGTAAGAGTAACTGACAACCTGGCCTGAGAAGCCTGAGAAAAATACGTGGAGCTGTGGAGTTGTCTTTAGCAGTAGGTTATACTGTACCACAATGTGGACGTCCGCCACATTCAACCTTAACAAAAGGGGATAGCATTACAATTATCAGTAAACCCCAGATATTGAAAATGGCCTCTAATGCTGAGATGCAAATTAGATTTTGAGGCAGCACTTCTAAACAGTTCTGGTTTAAAAATAATATTTGCTTTTTGGGACTTTCTCTGTCTTCACAACACTTTATTTTGCAGTCTTATATTAAAACAAAGAATAAAGAAATGTTAATTTAGACATATTTAGTCCCTTTGTAAGGTCACTTCTTTGAGGTGTTTGTACTTCTTGATTGGAGTCGACCTGTGGTTAATTCAATTGACTGGATGTGATTAGGGAAAGGCACACACCTGTCTGAATAAGGTCTCACAGCGAGCAGTGTCTATTAGAACAAAATCCAAGCCATTTGGAGGAAGGAACTTCCTGCAGAGCTCAGAGACAAAGACTGTGTCGAGGCACGGATCTGGGGAAAATTCTGCTGCACTGAAGGTTCAAAAGAGCACAGTGGCCTTCATAGTTCTTCAGTATAAGAAGTATGGAACTACAGGGGCTCTTCCTAATAGCTGGCCACCTAAACAGTCTGAGAAGAGGAGACTTGGTAGAAAGATGATCAAGAACCTGGTGGTCACTCTGGCTGATCTGGCCCTAAACCAAAGAGCTTGAGTCACAAATGCTCTTTATTCAAGCTGTATCTTTATTTCATGCTATTATTAATTTCTGATATACTGAATGGTGAATTTGTTATAACAAATCTTTAATTGTCCCTGTCTTTAATTGTCCCAGATGCTTATTAAAGAAAAGGCCGACATACTTCACAGAGCAGAGCATAAAAAAAACATATTGCCACTTCATGGTTTCTTTGCTCACTTTACCTTTTTCTGTTGTTTATTTCCTTGTTTATTCACTTTGCCTCCACAAAATCAATTCAGGTCCAATCACATCTTTGTTTTGTGGTCGATTTTGTACTTTGCCTTGATTTCTTGCCAACTGTCTCAAGTACAAATTCTGTGCAAAGGCTTTTTGGACAATGTGGATTCATCTTGTTTTGAACAAAACACAATATATGTCTTCTTTTTATTCCTTATATGTATCATGAATCACTTTTGGTGTGAAAAGAAACCAGAAGTTGTGTGATGATACATATGCTGGCAATTCCAATACAATACCAAAAGGTTTGTTTTTCCAACACAAAGCTGGTGCTGTATGATTGCAAAATGTTAAACGGGATTACTCATAGTGCCAAAACTGACATGTATTTTCACCCACCTCTGCTATCCCCTTCACACCTGAAAGACATTCATAGACAGAATAGAGAGCATTATTTTTAATTCCCTGGCTAGAAATTCTGTTAATTCAGTCTCACAGGTCTCATCAACATTGTTTCCATCTGAAGCAGGTAGTTTTCTTGAGCTGATAAACTGACAGTGCACTACATGTACATGTATGGTTTTTTAACTAACCAGTAATTTCTAACACCTTAAACACATGACTTTGCAAGGTCACCACATTGCTCTTTTTCACCTTGAACCAAAGGCTCTTTAAAAAGATGCAGCAGTTGAGGATGAAAATTGGCTTCTATTTTAGCAAGAGAGGGGTATTAAAGGGACTTTTGGAAATTTGGGTGCAGGTACACTGAGGACTCACTGTGTGCATAGTGACATGTTTGATGATGATCAGGCAAAGCAATGTAGAGTGATGTTTTACTTTCTCTTTCAGAAATACTGCTGCCAAATTTATTTGCATGTCAAAGACCAACTTCTGTGGATAGGGGCATCCAAAATGTGACTCCTTTTGCATATGAATCAGGAAAAGAAAAATGTGCCTTTAATAAGTTAACCTCAAAATGAAAACTTTCCAGAACATAGATACAACTAGGAAATAGTTTGTGATAGATGCCATGTGACATAAAAATTACAGTCTTTGATGACACCAGAATAATTCTTTTTGATGTCAAAAGACTTTGTGTTTATCATATTTCCAATGATACTCTATAATTTGTTATAGCTGGGGAGATTACTTCAGGGAAACGTCTCACATTTTAATATGTTTTCCAGTCAATTTTCATATCACACATCAGTTCTATTGATAAAATATAATACAGGTTTATCAAAGATGTTTCATTTTGTTTAGACTGATGTTGATTAATGCTTTCTAAGGTGATTTTGAAGACAAGGTTGCAAAATTGAAAAGGCTAGTTTGCATTGTATATTACAGAGATAGTGATGTGAAAATGAATCATATTATATATTTTTTTGTTTAAAAAAACTCTCACTGGAGCCAAGGCCAGCTTTTGCCAGAATGCCAGATGGACTCTACAACTGTAACTCTACATGATTCACGGGCGACAGAGACACAGAATTAAGATGGTTTCAAGAGGCTTCTCTTTGAACGGATGATGGTACTTCAGCTTTTAGCTGAGAATGAATAATTGTGTCTTTCAGAGCTATCCTGTGTGAACCTAGGGGATACAGATCAGCAGTTTTGTGAGCAGTGGTCTTTTGTAATCCATTGTTGGACTCCTCAACCACCTATTGTGTCACTTTGTAACAGGATGTTTTAAAGGGTCAAATTGGACACCGGGTTCACACAGGTGGTTATTTTGAATAACATGAGAAAAGATTCATCTTTAACTTGCTTATACAATGAACCAGGACATTTTGTTTTCTTCTCAATTTTTCTAGAATGGAACAACATCATGTTGTGAGGCATTAGATATCTTGATGGAGATTTCCATTACCATGAGAACTGTCACTATGTGCTGTTTTGAAGTAGACGCCATGATACAGAGGAAATGAGAAGCTTTTCATGTTTAATTAATAATGCTAATGAAGCTTAATTAGAGCAGCTTATGAAAAATGCATTCAAATGAGAGATGAGCTTTATCCTTAAATAACAAGCCTCCTGTGCTGGATTTGGTGTCCTATTACATGCTAATTAGACTGCACTGGGGACTGTTAATGAGCATAGATCATTTCAATCTTTAGCACAGCAGGGCCCATATATTTGGAAATCATCTCATATGTATGTACGTAGCATACACTACGACTAGTTCATTGTGAGCAATATCGGTTTGACATCTATCTGGGTGACTGTTGTCATCCAATGGAACAGATTGTTGATAATTAATTGATTACTTAATATTCATTGAAAAACCTGAAATCATTGAATAATTAAAATGTGTATAATGTACAAAATGTGCATGAAGCCTAATTTTGCCATGTTTAACCAATATTATCTTGTGTAGGGAGTTTATTTAGTATTTCAAATTTGAATTGTTTCAGTGTACAGTGAAGATATCAGATTAGATCAGAGAAAAATACCTCATAACTTTGCATTATATATTAATTTGTCAGATTCAATATTTTTCCATTTCATTACATTTGCTTTCATTTTTAGTTATTAAATGTGATTTTTTAACACTGTTAGTATAAAAAACATTAACATCATTTACTCCGTCTTGTATCTATGATATAAAATCTTTAGTCATCTAAAATATCTTAATTGGAAGTATTTACTTTTGCTACCCCAAAAACAAGTCGAGACTGACATGTGCATAACAGATAGCCTCAGAGCATCTCTGCATTCTACAGTCCTTTGGGAGTATCTGCTAAAGAAAAAAAAAAAAAAAAAAAAACCTTGCAGACTGCAGGCGTTCACTACGCAGTTAACAGATTTGAAATTGGAAATCTTCAAACAAACTTGCACAGTTCATTTGCTGTTCACTGAACACTATCCAAAAGTACATTTCCAGATGTATGTTTTGTATTTCTGTATGCAATTGTGTATGTTAGTCATGTCAATTATCCACATTTGGTTTTCTGTTCTTTCATCTAAACACAAAAGTCAAAAATAATTGATTTGCAATGCTAAACAGCGTATCCAGTGATGCATGCTGTGTTCTGAAAGTACATGGATGGTCTTTATGTAGAGAGACAGTGGTGAACTGTCACAGTGTGTGTCATCTCCAGCTTCCTAACAGCTTACTAACATCACAGCTCAATTGCTGAAAATGCCTGTATACCCTGCAGGTAAGGGTCTATTAAATCCTCCTACACTGTGATCCTGCTCCTACGCCTGATTCTATCTCAACCTGTAAGGGTTTTGGTCAGCAGCACCTTTTGCAATTTACTTCTCCTGAATTTCAACAAATTAACCCTTAAAAAGGGAACAATCATTGATTTTATTGCCAACATGAGGCAATTCATACCAGCTGATAAATGAGAGTGATGCGTATACATAAACTAATTAACTATATAACTGGCGTCTTTGTGCGAGCGAAAGAGAGGGGGTTGGATGAATGGGTGGATGTGTGCGCTCTGTTTTACACTGTCAATTTGGCAGACGCCTGCAGGGGCTGGTGTGTTGCCATGGTGATATGAGCACGGCATGAAAGAGCAGCAAGGTTTGCCTAAAAGGACCAGTCTCATAAGGACTGATAAAATGAGAACCTTTCTTTAAGAGTCTCACATACACTATATGCCTATTCAACACAGCCCTGGGTATCCCTCTTAAGCACAACACGATTTAAAATACGATTGAATCACACCTGCCAACTGAATGCTTGAATCACTTCAAATCATTTGTTTTTTTTATGATGATATAATTCTTCTTTCACCACAGTATTCACCATTCATTCAACATATGCTAATATTTTCCTACCACATCATTACATGTGCTCTGAGTTCTTTAAACTGAAAGTATTATGTTCACTAACATCTTCCACAGCCTTTATGGTTGATCTGATATACAATTAGGAAGGTATTGCAAAATGTTTTTTGCACAAAGCATTTATATATTTGGTGCATATTCATAGTCAGTACAAGTCTGTGTAAGATTTGACCTCAGTGTAATATTCAATAGTCAATGCTTATTGCTGGTAATATCCTGGGGGTGTGAAATCAAGCCAATGAAAATATTTACTAAGGATTTGTGGTCCATTTTAAGAGCTATGCAGCTAATTCAAGGGCCACTGGGGTTTAGCACTGGTGAAACTGAGAAAAGGCAGCACCACAGAAAATTGCATGTTTGGTCTCATGCAATATGTACATTTAGGTATTTCCATAAACAGTCTCAAAATACAGGAGGAGGGAAAGGAAATTCTTACAAATAGACCCTGTGTGTTATTTATTAATGCAGACCAACCACTGGGAGAGAGGAAACTGTGTCTGACATCATACATCAGGGAAATGCAGGTGTAACATCTGTGACACTGCTGTATTGGGCACACATGCAGGGAAAGACTATAGTCAGGAGGAACTCTCTGTTCAGCACAGCAACACAAAACAAAAGAGCAGCAGTGCAACAAGCTGATATATTTTAGATGACTTTACCTTTGTGTTTTCCGCAGGTCCCTCCTACTTATTTTTCCTGTCTTTTCTTCCTCTTTCACAGCAACTCTATTCCGGTAGTACTTATGAAATAGTTCCCTATATTATGATTTATCTAACGGGAAACACAAAACAAGTTTTACCAAAAGTCTCACACATTTGCTTTACTTTTTTTTTTAACTTACTGATTTTTTTGTTGTTGAATTGACAACATAAGACAGTTCCTCACATACACCTTTTATCTTGCTAGATGAATACAAGCTTTCAGTTCCACGAGTGTCTTCTCTTCAATAAATATTCCAAGTTCCACTGAAGAAAACACTGTTTTCGACACTCAATTATTTTTCCAGACATGCACGAGGCGTATCTAAAACTGCACGTCGTCATCGTCGTAACAGGAAAATCTGATGTAGCCTATGCAGTTGTGCTTATCTGTAGCCTTAACAAATACTATGTTTTTTGCTTTGCAGTGACGCAAAGAAGCAGCACCTGGTAGACTTAGTACCACATACAGTACAGTAGGTTTAGTCTTAATTGCTGCAGCTGCGGGTTTGAATCTGACCTGCAGTACTTTATTGCGTGTTATCCCCGAAACTAAACCTGCTACACGTCTACTGCTATGCTAATGACTACACATGGCTACACGAAGGTACAATGGTGCTTTGTGGTAAATGAAATATCCAGATGCTAACGTAGTCACGACAACAATGATTTCATATACTGATGTTTAGCAGGTGTGATGTTTACCCTGTTTGCCATGTTATTTTAGTATGCTAACATGTTAACATGTTGTATGAATGGAAATCCAATAGTTGATGGGACATTTTTCTCAAAAGCCATGTATATAGTATATGACCCTGAAGGAAAAGGATGTGTAGTGTGATGTGAAATAATGGTTCCAAATTGTACATACAGTAGGTAGTTTGTTTAAGATATTACATAGATATCATTCTTATTATATATTACCACAAGCACTTGCAACAAACAAGTTAACAAAAATAATCTAACTCACCAACTATTGCAGATTCCTTAGTCGAGTCTCCAGCAGAATCACCTCCGACTTGAACACACAGCACCGAACATAATTGGCAGAGTGCACAGGTGGAAGGACGAGCTGGGGATCACATTCTCTTCACTGCACTTGTGACTCTTACTGGCTGAACAGACTGGGATCTTAAGGTTTGAACACTGTGCCATGAGGTTCCATGTGGATTGGGCTCTCCCAGTCAAGCTTGTCACTGTCAGATGAAAAGAAGGAGCCAATGTGACTCCATGCCTACATGGCTGTGCAAACCCTCAACAGCCCATCGGGGAGTGTGCACAGGGACAACGTGCACATGGCACAGTAAATAAGCCACTTAACACTGGAAGGAAAAGAGAGAACATGGGGGGAAAAAAGTGTCAGTAAACAATTATATTAGCCATACACAGGGATATAACAAATTAAGGCACACACGCAAACTATTTCTATGCAGTGGTTTGGTCTAACACTGATGCTGAGTGTTGCAGTATAATCAGAAAAGCATTTACATTTCCTGGAATTGAGATAACATGAGTCCTATATTAAAGGATCACACAGCCAGGATGTTACCAGCTATTTTGAAGTTAATGATGGTGTAAAGTGCAAGGCATATACCATATATGAGTCATGCCCAAGAAATAAATTGGTAGAGTGGTTGCATGTGGTGATCCCAAAAAAGATAAATAGGCTTTTGCGGTTGGAACAAATCAAGTAAATACCCATGTGCAAATTGTGTCCCTGTTTGTCTCCCTCTCTCCCTCTCGTTAGAGGTGAAAGTACTCGACCATGTAAACACTTGCATGGGCTCTTTCATTTGACTGGTTGACTGGATAAAGTTCTTTTATTTTTTATTTTGTTTGTTTGTTTCTAATTATATGAATTGTCAAAGAGTAACCTTCATAATTTGATTAATACCTCATTAATCTTAATTTCAATATTCTCCTTTGTCTGTGTTTGTTTTCATTGTGCAGCGTTTCTCCTACATCCACTCAGCAGCCATGCAGCACCACTGCTAGATTGATCGCTGCCACAAAAAATTCACTCACATTACAGTAATCTATGGGCTACTTGAGATCCTCACTTGTGGAGCACAGCAACACTCAACATTATCTTGGGACTGTTTTGACTGACTATAGTGCATTATAGTTTGACATCACACATGAACACTCATGCTGCCAAGGAAAGGTAACCATTTTTTTCACACACAGAAAATAACTTCCATACATCAGAGTAAAGAAAATGTATACAGCGTAATATACTGTAACACATAAACAAAAGGAGGAAAATTGTAGCCTACAGTGCTGTAAATAAATATATGGTATTCATATTATGTTCTTGACAAATTTTGACAATTAAACAGACTATTGTGCATGTGATGACTTATACAATGAAATGATGCTGACATATTCTGGAGAGAGCAACCATTACTGTAGATGGAGAAATCAACATCAGTTTAGATCAACAAGATCTATTCACTTGGAAATTGTGCTAACTGCAGGCTACCTGTACTTAATCATTTGCAAAGATGTACTGAGACATTTGCAATTTGATGAAATGAATGAGAAATTCAATTCTGTTGTGAACAACTGCCAAGTGGTTTGGAGGTCTGTCCATTTTGTTTTAAGAATGTAATTTCGGGGCCGCCCCATGTGTAGAGGTTATAGTCCTCGCTGCAGGCGGCCCCGGTTCGAGTCCCGCGTGGGACGGCCCTGTCCTGCGTGTCATTCCCCCCCTCTCTGCCTCCCATTTCCTGTCACACTCTGAACTGTCCTATCTAATAAAGGCATGAAAAGCCAAAAAAATATACTTTAAAAAAAAGAAAAAAAAGAATATAATTTCGGTTTCAAGAAATGAGCCGAACCAATGGAGAAAAACTGTAAATCCTTCCGGACCTAGTCGTCATTCTTCAAAGGACATCTATGTAAAAGGTAACATCAGAGCAGTGTAGCTCCTTTGGGGAATAGAGCAGTGCGCAACAAGCGAGCGGACGAAAAATGACAGTGAAGCGGTGAATGCAAGAGGTACAGAGGAAAAGCTTTGCAGTGAGCTGTCAATGTGGCAGTAAGTGTAAAGTACTGTATGGGCTGCAGTGTGTCAGTTGCTATACGCTGCAGCTTCTCAAGAACAATAAAAGTCATATGTTGTTTCCTCAACAGCTGGAAAAGGTCAAGAAAGCCTCAATTTTGTTTATATCCATGGTATTTATGTCAAATAGCATCTTGTCATTAATACCTGTGCATCAATTATTAAAATCCTCTGGTAAGTAATTATAGCAGAGCTAGTGACTTGTGATTAGTTAAATTATATCTCCTTTTCAGATGAGTCTCTTAAACTGGTTGGTAAGAGAGATAAAGGAGGAAGTTTATAATGGAGGGGTAAAGGTTGGTAAAACTAATTATGGATGCAAACTAGTTAATCTTTTAAACTAATGATAAGTTTTAGGATTAAGGGTACAAATGCCTAAAAAGAATGAAGTAATTAGAGTTGCTGGTGCATTGTTGCCTATTGCTAAAGTAAAGAAAAAAGAAAAAAGTGCAGGTGAGGGAGGAGAGAGAAGCAAGAGAACAGCAAGGAGGACAGGAGAGAGAGAGAGAGGGTGATATGGTCACAAGCGAGGAGAGGAGCGAGGTATCTGGAGGACGACACAGACCGTCTGGGTCACATATCAAACGCTCTAAATTAGGACACAAAAGACGAACATGAATAATCCTATCTATAATGATTCTAAGGTTATTTAATTTGAAGCTGTTCTGCATGAATACAGGCCGGGGTTGCATCGTCATGGACACCAGCACACGGGCACCGCAGCTGAAAAGAAAAATCAGACACTGTTGTGTCAGCCTTTGTTATGTTGTTCTGTGCATGTACAATGTTTCAAATACCAGCTTGTCGGGAGTGTGAATGGTTTTCAACCGGTCATTAACCATTTCTAATTGTTTTGCTGCAGTGTTCTTGTGTTTCATTTTTCTTCTTTTTCTACATGACACACTGGATTGTTAGCTCCATGCTTTTTCACAATGTAAACAGTTTTTCTGTAATAGTCTTAACCTGATGTTCCTCACCATGTTAATTCTGTATTAGAGTCTAATCAGGCTGTAGCATAACTTCTTTTATCTTCTGGCCATACTATTGAACAATCGACTGTTTACTGTTCTCATTAGTGATCTGCTACGCTCCAGTCATTATTCCAGCTGACAGGTCAGTGTACCCTTTGGGTGAGCCTGATTTGTTTGCATGCGTGAGCCCAATCATTAATTCAACCAGCAGACATAGCCCACAGCTTTAGAGAAGACAGAGTAGTGGGTACTTTATGCTTCCTTTCTGCACCTCACAAACCCATAATTAAGAATTTCCAACCAGGAGAGACACAGGAGCTGGTGTGTTGAGACACAGGAGAGTGGCCAATTCAGGGCTGATGAAATCTGATAACAGAGTCCAACCAAGGTTTTATAGGTTTGTAGGGCATTTTGCTGCATATAACACATCAAACATGATGCACAAGTACTTTAAAAGTGATGCCTTAATTATCAACGTATACAGAAATGATAAACATAATTTTTAATCATAATTTTTATTTTCAGTCCTTACTAGAACTGAGAAGCTTTTAGCGGTGAAATGATGAGAGGAGACAAAGTAAGCTCCTCCATCCTGCAGAAGGACCTGCATCGTGTTCAACCGCCTCTCCGTGTCAGCTATTTTCAGCTGCAAGCTTCTAACCAAACCTACTGTCACAAAAGTGGAAGAAATTGTCTCATTAAATGGACTCACCGAAGTGGTCCAAATGCTCCAAATGCTTTTGACATGTTTTCATTATAAAAGAGGGAATAAAGACAGTACAAATGTTTCGGCTACAAGTCTTCTTCACTGGTACTTCCAGGACCTACAGTAAATATACTCAGACAGATTATATGATTCACTGATCCACACAGTGGGAGACCATGGTCTGGCGTTTTAGCAACAGAGATTGTTGATATATGATCATCTTTTATGTCTGGCCAAATGGACAATCTCATAGAAATCTTATACTCCAGAGGATAAGGGCTTCTACAGTAAGAAAAATAACAAGCAGAATAACAATGGCTCAGTGTCTGTTTATTAACATGCAGATTCATAAGTTATTTCCTAAGAAATTGGCGTAAGGCCAAAAAAATGCCCAATCTCACAACGTTAAGGATCGGCACCAAAATTTAATTGTTTTTTTGCTGGCACTGCACCAAGCGTAGTGCAAATCAGTCCTGCTGCCAAATAAACCCAACAAACAGACAAGAGTGAAACATGACTTCCTTAGTGGAGGTAATAAAGACAACAGTGGCATTCCAACTGAGCGTTATTGTTTATAACATCATGGAGACATAAATTACATCTGGAAATTTTTGCACAGCATGTGAGCTGACAGTTGTATCACCTGTGTCCTGACAATGTTTCAATGGAAAGAAAATGCAATTTTCTGCAATGCTTGGCTAAAGAACATCAGACAATAATCTTCCTCAGAGACACTTGTTTCCAATAATTACATATGATTATGTTATCTTACTGACTTACTGTTTCTTGCTATGTAGGGTTTTAACTTTTGTTCCTCCATTGTTAGTATTTTTCTCATCCTCTTCTTAGTCCCCTTGACATTCTCCCACAAATCTATTCACTTCTGGTTTATTCCCATTCTCTACTTTTTCCTTTTTGTAAATGACACTTGCTTGTTTGTCTCCACTTCTCTCCAATCCTCCTCTGCTGTAATATTCTGCTCCTTAACCTTTTTTTTCAATTCCTCCTCTTTTCTGTCTTTTGTTTCCTATTTTTCACCTCATATCTTTCCTCTTTGCTTTTCTCTCTTGTAATTCTCTCCTCCATCCTCTCCTTTCCTTTTGTGTTCTCTGTTCCTCTCATTTATTCCTGTCCTCCAGCTCTCTTTGTGTTCACAACTATGCTCCTAATCCTGCACTTCCTTTGCCCATTCTCTCAACTCTTTACATCTCGTCTTTATTTCCAACTTTATAATCTTACCCTTAAATTAACAGAGTCAAAGTAAGCAATAATAGTGTAACAGTTGCACTCGCTCTCTGCCGGAAGTTTACAGGCAGCACTAGTGCAGGTGAAGCTTCCCTTGCACAACAGGATCATGTCTTATTGACAGTCTCCAGTGATCTGACAGAAACAAATGAGGGAGCGCTGAGTCTGCCACTACATACTGTAAATCGTGGGATGTAACAGGGTGATACTTCAAGGTCAAATCCAATGGATTTGCCACTGCTTTCAACTACAGTTTGCGTGGTAGGGGGTGGGACGGCCTGCAAAATTGCACTGCGCAGCTGGCAAAGAAATACTATGACTTGCTCCATCTATAGTTATAAATTCTACAGCAACTCAAACCTGCAAATTAAATAGCACAAAGATTACACTCACAGTCCATCCTCACTCTGTCAAAACTCACTGTTGGTTGCAGAATTTTGATGTCCATTAAATTTTGTTATGAACATACTTGATTGTTCTGTCAGTAATCAGCTTTCACAGTTGACAGTTACTGGATGTGTTGCTTAAGATGAATCATGCATTTGCAGCCAATGTTTGTTTTTTTTCAGTGACACATTCTGTCATTTGAAGAAACTCAGCAAGGAACTAGAGAATAAAACAATCCTGTCTTTCAGAGACACATTTCAGAACTGGCCAATCCTGCTTGCACTGAGCAGTTTATTAGCAACACCACACTGCATAGGGCCTGTTGTTAGAAGACGCTGTAGTCATTTCTTTCAGATTCTGCACCATTTCAATATAATTTCTTCACATCTTTTCTGCAGATATGTGAGCTGTACAATTAATACGCTATGAAAGTTTGCTCAACTCAATTTAATGTTCCAGTGTAAGATAACTTTTGCTTTGTGACATGGTGCATTATTATGTTTGAAGAAGCCGTAAGAAGATGGTACAATGTGGCCATGAAGGAGTGGACATGCTCAGCAACAAAACTGAGGAAGACTGATTGATAAGTGACTGTTTTTGAAACTGTGGAATTGAAATATAACATGCTCACATTCATGCAAGTGCATGATCTTCATTAATCTGTTTTGGTGCTCCTTTGTACTTTAGTTCCTTTGTGGTTGAAAGTAGTAGTTTTCCTTCTTCACTGGTTCAGTGTCTTTCTCCCTGCCTGCCCTCCTTCACTGCTTGATTATAGGGAAAAAAGAAATCATAATCACTGTTATCTTTAGATGGCAATTATAGAAGCCCTCTCTTTTGGGATTTTGACAGAGAATCAATCTTCAACTCCCTTTGTTTTATTAGTTTTGAGGTACCTGAATGTGTGCCTATTTTACACTTCTGCTATGAGTCAATCATACTGAAGTAAGGATGGTTCAATTAATATTATCTATTACATGGCTTACATGACTCAAATGATCTCCATGAACATAGTAACAGTTGGTGGTTTCTATTTGTTTGTTTTTTCCGATTTTGCAATATGCACCTCATTAAATCCGAGAGCTGACAAGTAAATTACCAGTGTTTTCTAATTTCAGGTATTTAACTATAATTAAAAGTGTTAAGTTTGTTGACTCTGAATGAACCCTGCTGCTTTGAAGGGCATGTGCCATCTTTTGGTTAGCTGTCATCGCTGATGAGATCACTCCAGCACAAGCATTTAATTCACACACCAGATGGTTATGTGGTAATTTAATCTAATGATTCCTAGTTGAAAGACAACTGGGCAGGGCCGCCTTGTAGCAAACGCAACATAGGCGGATGCATGGAGTGCAGAATGTCAGGGGGGCTGCAAGAATGCCACTAACATAATTTTATTAATCATCGTTACAGGAACGTTATCAACAAAAACAGTATTTTAATTAGAATAATATGCATATTGCACCCTGTCAGTGACAAGTTGACAACATGATAGAATAAACTCTGCACTTATTCTATGCACAATGTGAACTGAAGGACGAGAATGGAGAGGTATCATCAGTCCATGTGCAACATGTACTATCAACTGAGTGATGGCAAATGCTCAATGGGATCAGCTGAAGGGATGGAATATTTCATAATGAATACTGTAATTATGAACATTTAAGTGACCAAGGACAGAAATGGAGAAAAGAGGTGATCAAGAAAGCATCGTTATACATCATAAGTTGAATGCAGTTTTGTGCACTGAAATGCCATTCATAATAGCTAGCTAACTATAGCCTATAACAGATAATTATGTTATAATAGCTTTTGAATACAGACAGAGATATGTGTTTGAATAGTAAGACAGTGGTGGTGGTGGTGGTGGCAGAGTTATTTTATTTTATAATAAATACCTAAACAACAGTGTTAAAATACAAGTAAGGTCATGCATAAAAAGGCTTCAGTAAACTAATAAAGTATAAGTACTTGTTCCGTCCCTCAGAGTCATTATTATATACACTGTGTTTAGAAAGTATTCAGACCCCTTTACAGTTTATGTCACTTCTGAAATCGACATATTACACTGGCATCATTATTCAAGCCTTATTGCTAAGGCCTTGAAATTTAGGCTCCTCCTTCTGTCTATTTAAGGTCTCAAAGATGACAATGTACAGTACATCAAAGCAAAAAAACAAAACAGACATGGGGTAAACTACCAGCAGAGATCCGGGAAAAGGCTAAAATTTCTGCTCTATAATAATTCTTCAATGAAAGAAGTTTGGAACAACTCTCAAGTTGGCCATTGGCCAAACTGAGCAATCAGGAGGATGAGTCTTGCACCTGATGGTCACTTTAACAGAACACAGATTCATGAAAGGAAGAAATGAAATTGAACAATTTTGTATATCAAAGAAATTGCTAAAGTGAAAAAGGTTTGAATACTTGAATACACATCAGTAGACCATCATTACTCCAGTGTGTGTCATGTTCCTGTCGAGCTGCTGAAGTTGGAGCATTTTGAACATTTTTATACACAGGAAAACGACCCTCAGATTTATCCGAGTGGGATGATAAATAGAAGAGGAAAGAAGAAAAAGCTATGTTATTATATGCAAATTTGTTTTCAGTTTTTGGAATTTGGACCTGTTGGCAGTTACCTCCACCTCATGCCTTGGCTATCTCAACTCAACTCTTTTGGTTTTCCATCACAGTGGCCCTCATTTATGAAACTTGCGTACACCAAAAAAATGGGTGTACACCAAATTCACCGCAAGGATCGGCATTTATTAATCTGAGCGTGAGTGTACGGTACGCACAAATCTCACGCCAGCTCTGACCAGGTGTACGCACATTTGGAACCAGCGTAGAACATGCAGGAAGGAGTGCTGCTGTGTCAGAATGATTATTAAACCATAGTCTAATAACGCAGCGATGTGGATCACATGTTGTTGTTGTTTATATTGATAAAAAGTTAAAAAGTAGCCAAAAAAGAGAAACGCTACAACCAAGTCCGTGTTGAAAATTTAACTCGACTTTTATTTTGAGCAACTGAGATGAATTAAAAACCACGACGTGACAGATGCTCGTTAATCAGCTGTGTAAACAGAAACAGTCAATGACAGACAGACCTGTTATTGTAGATCACACACACAAACTTCCAACATCTCCTGCACCAGAGCATGACCGGACGGCTCCTCAGTCTCTCTCTCTGCCGGACACCGGAGGGGGGAGGGGGGGTGAGGGGGGGCTCCGCTACCTGTCCAGGTGCAGCTGATCTCCGCGGCGGAGTGTTTTTTTTTTTTTCCCCAGTCAGCGGGACCTGTCAGCGGGACATCGGGCCGGTGTTTCACATCCCTCCATCAGCCGAACCATGCGGTGCTGATGGTCATAAAGTCGCGTTCGCAGCAGTAATATGCCTGTGATTTCTCCTCAGTCACTTGTGTTTAGTAAACTGCAGGAGCATTTCATTAGATCGCTGGGTTTCCTGACGTGGTCGGTGACACGTGCGTCTGCAGCCTCCATCCACGGCGATGACGCTTATCAATCACAAAACTATCAATCTATCAATGTCCAGATATTTAATGTTGCCGCCCTCTCCCTGTTCAACGCGGTAACGCCAGTAAAGTCCCTCTTCTTGGCCGTCTTCCGTGTCTCCATGTCGTAAAAGGGGCAGGGCGACGCCTCTAAAGCAGGAATATATCGGGGCGTGACATTTAAATGACGCTCGTTTTCAGCCGCCGGATTTATCACCACCACGCCGGTTCTACGCCGAAATCAGCAGCGTACACACTTTTAGTAAATCACACGTGACACTTGGCGTACACTGATATTTACACCAGAATCTACACCAGATCCTGCGCAAGTTTGATAAATGAGGGCCACTATGAGTAAATTTGAGAATGTCTAGTAACACATTTCAATATTGTTATCACAATACGACTTGTGATAAATAAACAAATATTGAAGTGTACACATTTGCTGAGTGCAGCTGAATGAAGAGTACAGACAAAGGTCACTACTGGTCATCTCCTCCAACCTCCTCCCTCTGCTGTAGGTGCTGAGAGGAGGCAGCCGCTGTCTCAGGCTGTGGTTACATGTTTACAGAAGTTTCTGGCAAGTGAAGCTGCAGTCAACAGAAAGTCAACTTGCTCATAAATTGTTGATAACACTTCATTATTATCTAACATTAGCTCACTGTGCTCCACTGCGGTGGATGGAGAAGTTGAAAATGTAGCTTGTATACATACATGTGTAAAGTTTGTAGGACAAACGTGTGATGTTGCACATTATAGTTGCTGTTTTTCCTCACAAAGGTTGTGATGACATTCACAAAGCTATAACTGTATAGTTCTCAGCTCCTGTTAGTACAGTACGTTTTTTCCCCTCGTCTCCCAAAAAAGAGAGTGTGAGAAAGAGGCTGTAGAGTTAGTGTTTTTTTTCAGTTGCTCCAGCATTCGTCTTTTGCTATGTATTTATTGCACAAGTTAATGTCACAATGATGATGAAAGAACATATTTATGTATAACATATATCTATTGGTCAGCACTATCATGCACTTCTTCAGTATCACCTCTGCCAAAAGAGATTACAAAAGAGAATCCTTCCTACTGTGTTGTTGTTGTGGTTGTTATTGTGTTAGATGAGACGTTCTGAAGAAAACCATAATTTTTTAAGCAGCAGCAATACACCACTGGCGTAGTCTACATTTTTTGTTAGTTGTAGTGTTATAGTTTTAGTATGGTAACCTGGGAAACCATGCCATTGTCAGTTCTCTGTTTGATACCCTTTCATCATAATATTCTCCACTGTCCATATGTGTCACAATGAAGACAACACAATAGCCTCTCACAAAGTCACTTAAGTGCTGTAAGTGCAAATGTTATTGCTGCAATTGAAATGAAATCATTTATACAGAAAGAATATCATGTGGTGGAGTTACAGTATATACACATATGAAATGTTACAAAGACTACACATTTAATATAAGATACAGTATCAGAGGCCACAAAGGCTAAAACCACTGGTTTAATCTTGAATAATGTTTTGAGTTATAAAAGCTTGTGTAAAATCTTCATATTCAAAGTAACCATTAACTAAAGCTGTCAAATAAATGTAGTAGTGCAGGGAGTACAATACGTCCCTCTGAAAGATATTAGAGTTTAAGTATAAAGTAGCATTAAATGGCCAAGTCTTTGTGTAACTGAACAATGACAACAGTGCATGTGCAGCAAAGGCTTAAATCTATTCTGTTCCACTAAGGAAATTTTGTGTTAGCCATCAATACATGCAATAGAAATGTTTCACTCTTTTTTATAAATACTATATATAAATGAAACCACAAAACATACGCTACACATCATTCATAAATCCCATCATTCATGTCAGCAAAGATTTCACTTACTGGCAATATTACACTTATAATGATCATAGAATATAATAAACGCTGTTTCCTCTCACATGTTAAACAGTTCAATGTCATCAGTATCGGATGTTATGAGGAGATGGAGGAATTATCTGTAATGAAGTCTGTGTAAGACAAAAAATGTGTCACAATTGTAAGATTATGGCGAACTGACTAATACAGATGGATATTTTAGTCTCTTAAACAGTTGTGTTGTTTGCTCGAACACTGGGGCCATGATTGAGCTGTCGGCTGGAATACAGTCAGCCAACTAACTAAATAAAATCTTTACAAAAACACAACAAAAAAAACAGTACAACTGCCAGCACCGCCACGACCAATCCAATAGAAGGATACACACAGACACAACTAACACAAATAACATTAATACAACTATACACACTAACACAAATAACATTAATACAACTATACGTAAAACAATTTCCTTATCACTTTCAGTTAAACTAACTGTTCAGCTAACAGCAGAAACATCCTTCAGGGTCTTAGCCTACAAGCATACCAGTGAATGTCTGATAACATAACAGCAGATAATAGCCTGCATTTCTGTTGAAGCTACGAGCATCCCACTATGTCTGGAGGGGAGGTGAGCATAACAGCTGTGGTGCCAGCTAACAAGCCTGTAAGTAATTGGTGGCAGTGCTGTGGAACAATCCATATACACACACAGCAAACAATCAGATCAGATAAGCAGGATTTGTTTGTCCTCTCTGTGGTTTCCGGCCATAAAGCAAACTTTCATACAGAGCCACTAAGAGATGTCTTGTATGATCCATTCAACCTCTAGCCACTTTCCATTTTCATGTGAACTCATCTCTACTGCATTTTCCCCCTGTAGCGTGATGAATGGAAGGTGGTTCAGTAACTTGCTTTACTTGCCCATGTAGTCTAAGCTACCTTAAAGCAGAAGTAAGTGGTCCGGTCGTTTTCGCTAATGCTGCGTTCCAGGCAGGCTTTTGAAATCGTAAATTACAGCTTCAAGTCACAACTTACGACTTTGTAGCGTTTCAGGCAACCCACTCGTGTTTTTCCGACCTGTTTTACCGGTGAAAGTCACTATAACGGCCACTCATAACTTCCGACCGGTGAACTCGTACCAGATCGAACTGGTACCACTTCACGGTCGGAAAAATACGAGTTTCCTTGAACGCACCATAACAGTCCTCGTCGCTACGTCACCACATTCACGGCGTTCCTTGGCTGCACACACAGCCCTGCATGCCGTTCTCTCTCCTCATTGGATAAAAACTGTAGGATACGATAAATGTTTTCTCTTCGGCTCAGAGCAGAGCAGAGTGACTGAGAGACCCGTGTTTCGGTCCAAACACTCTATGTAAGTGATTGCTGTCGGAAGATATAACTATTTAAGACTTATATTAACACAAATATATCACTTACTTCTGCTTTAAACAAAAATGTACAGTTGTCAGTTCCTAAACCTGTATAACTGATTCTCCAAATGCACGTCTTTTTTAACAAACTTTTTTACATGCAGTTTGGCATACCCTGTAGAACTCATTTGTCATAGATTATCTCTCCTTAATGAAATATTTGCAAGTGCTGGAACCAGATAAAATGTTAAAATCTAATTAATATGCAAATAGTGACTCATTTACAGATACTGATTTAAAGGGGAATTTTAACCACAAAGACTTTAACTGCTTAATACTGATGTAACAAGTAAAAGCTGAGGCATGCCAAACCTAAATTGCCTGCTAGAGGCCTGATCATCTGAAGACTGAATATTTGACTGGTGATTGTCATAATTCATATTGTCACTTGGGATCCAACAGTAACAGAGGAAGTAGGCCAAGCTTACGTAACGCGTTTGAGGCTTTGGGAAGCAGGTGAGCAGCACAAAGAGGCACACTTGAGCAGGGCCAGGTAGAGTACACAAAGATCATCATCTAACACCTGCTGAATGTCTTGCTGTCACTTTTCTTGAGGCAAGGCTGACTGAATATGCAGATACGTTTCTAAATATTCCTGCTTCACTCTAATGTGTCATATAGTCACACTTGGCAGTTGCCAAATTCAGCTGGAATAAGCATGCACCATTCAAACCTTCACTTGAATCCTCACTTCACACACAGAACACTTGATTCAAATAAGATCACACATTGTTTGGTTTTCCACACATAGATAGAGAATCAAACTCTAACGACAATTAGCTAGTCAAGATGATTACACATACATCCCACTTCCCTTAATTATTTCCTCACTTATTTATTTTCCTTGCATCTTGATCACTTCCACTGACGTGCGAGGAAAGATCCAAGGTAAAGATGCAAAAAGAGAGGAATGGAGGAAATATTTTTTTAGAGACATGAGTCGTGCTTTCATCTACATCATTATCTGTGTTAGTGTCAGTTTTTAATGACAGCTCCACAGCAATTGAGTTTTTACTTATTATGCACTGTCCAAACAATAATAAGGACTTACAGCTACCTCTTGTGTCGGGTAAATGGACATTATGCTGGTATAGCATTGATCAAACTATAGTGTATACATGTACATGACTCATGGAGAAATTCTGTGTCATATTACTAAATGGAAATTGGCACAGACAATTAAAAATGTGTCTATTGCTGAAAGGCGTCACACTCACCTCATCTCCCTGGCTATTATATAACCAGTGATACAGCCTGAAAGAGAAAAAAAATCTTCCTATCCTTAAATAAATATATACACACACACACACGCACACCAACCTCGCACTAATCCTCTCCTTTTGTTTTCCTCCTGATTACATGGCTTCCTACAAACACAGAACCAAGCAGCATTACAACAAAAAGTCAATCAAGCCTAACGCTGGTATGAGCATGTTTTTACATATCCTCCCCATGGGAGTATCATATCAGGGCAGGCATTATGTGAATTTGCACAGTGTAAGGCCGCGTGCTCTAACTGTTGGGGATATGTCTGTCACTGCCTCTCTAGAGGTTATATCCGTTAGGAGACCATCTGTTTATTTTGTCCTGGTATCACCTCTGCTTATACTACCTTAGAGCAATATATTATCTGAAAAGGCGTAAAATGACTTTTGGATACAGTATTTGCCAATTTATTTGGAGGAGAGTTATCCTCCTTTTCATTCTGTTCCTATTGCATACGAATATTCTGTACCATTATGTCAGATAAAGTGTTTTACGCTCTGTGCATTTATGATATATATATACGTATGTGTGTGTGTGTGTGTGTGTGTGGGGGGGGGGGGGTTGACACAGAATTGACAGCTGCAGCTTTAATGGAACAAACTGCTCATGATCTCTTACATGATTTTTTAAGGCCCACATCATGATTTGATTTTGCACATTGTCATCACCATCCCACCCATGCTACTGCTGTCACATCAACAGACTTGTGCATTCCAGCATAATTATAAGAAAATCACAAAGTGACATAAACTTTATCACACTTTTCACAACAGAAAATCTAATTATGCTTCATCAAAAGGCAGGCTTTATGCACATCCTGTCTGCGTTGACTGATGGATTGGATTGTCAAGTACAATGAAGTATGTGCACTTGTCTACATCAGACACTCAGTTTTTACCGTCAGATGGAGATAAATCCAGACTAATACTTATATTTTATGCTTGAATTAACCCCTTAAATGCTAATTACTTTGAAGGCAACGGCACCGTGTCAAACACAATATTGGGGTTATTAGTATAATTTTATTACAAATGTAAATCATCATTTTCTGCAGATACCCATCTTAGACTGGCTTGTAAACACTAAAAGTGGGGTTCTCCAAAGAGGAAACATCCCTGCAGTCACGTAGATTGTCATTATGTAACACAAGTGGTTATCTTGAATTTGAAATGGATGATGTCCCTGCACTTAAAAGACCTCTATTAGCCTGCCAAAAAGTGCAAAGATTGCCAAAGATGATGGAAAATGAATATCAAGTGCAATACATCATTCTTGTCTGCCTAGTGATATGGCAATCCCGGGTGGAAAATTAATTTGATTTCCACTACAGCCTGACACAGTGAGATGAGCAGGAGGAGCACTTTCCATATTTTTCCACCAGTGCTGATCATCACAGTGTCAAGAGTCCTAGATTTTGAATATATTTTCACATATTTGTATTTTCTCCGTTTGTTTTATTCAATTGTGTGTGATCTCATTTTTAGTGTGGACGTTCAATAGCACAGCAGGTTAACATGAACGTATTATTTTCTTCATAACCGCTATAATATTCAATCATTTCTCAAAGCTGTCTAGATACCAGGATAATAGGGGTATTTATTAGGTGTAAATACAATCATGCAGGCTATAAGGATTGAAAAACACTCCACATAAAATGAAAATGGCCATGGTTGTTAAATAAAGATATAAAATGAAGCATTCAGTGCAAAGGACTGCCTCATATACTGTACCTATAGCTATAAAATCCACTTGAAAAACAGATGAACTAAAGAGCAGCCTTGATATGACAACTTAAAATGGAACCAGATGGAAAGATTGTTTGTGGTTAACACGGATAAATAAACCCCCAAAACCTACAAGCCTATGCATCAGGTGCACCAAATACATTCAGCAAAACAACCCCATGAATGTCAAAATAAGATCACCATGTGTCTGAGGCTGGGAATACAAGGGTGACTGGTTAATTTGATGATGCCAACAAGCTGTTATATGTTATGCAATCTGCCTAAAGCTACAGTTATATCAGCAAAATGTGTGTCTGCAACAAATACAGTATTACTGCCAATTCTCAGTTAATTTGTAAAAACTCACCTGTAATACAGCCACTAATACCGTCCGCATTCTTTTTTTAACCAGCCCAGCTTGTTGTGTACTGCAGCTGCAATGCGCACTTATATCTATACTTCTTCCTTATTTCTATTGTGGAAAAAAAAAATCAGTGAAATGGACCAGCTTCTTTTGTAATGCTCCCTGTATTGCTCAGCACTGGACACAGTTCAACAAAGCGCCACTCTCTAAACTCACTAATTAATTACCTGTCAATCACGCAGTGAAGTCAACACCGAGAAAAGGGTAGCAGTCAATATTTAGAGCAGTAACAAAACAGATGGAAACTGTTGAAAACTGAAAGTTTGAAGCAGGAAAAAAATAATGATGAAGGTCTCGCATAATTAAATTAAAAAAAAAATGTCTCCCTTGGAAAAAGTTAAATTCATACTCGCTCTGTGACTATGAAGAATTCTATCACTGGTATTAGTCAAACAGCTTAGCCAATCTGACATCTGTTCCACTTCCCTTCACTCAACAGACTATAATGATGATGCTAGTAATGCTTTCTGTTTCAATGACTTACTTCCTCAGCCACTTCTTTCAGTTAACCTGGTTATACGAGACCAGTTGCACTATAGCAGTGGTGGGAGGAATACATTGTAGAATTTAAATTTTATCTCAGCTTTAAGAGTGTAGTTCATGCTTGAGTGACAGGAGGCGGTCACGCTACTAATTAAGGCAAATCATGAGTCTGCAGTTGATGTTAATGTTACATCATATCTGTACATGATTTTTACATCAGTCCCAAGTATTTTACAGATGTAACACAGTGGATCAAAAATATCTATATCTCAAGTATGATTTAAGTCACATTTTCACATCAGCTGCAAGACTCGACAATATTCCAACAGAAACATAGAAAGCAGTGTCTATGAGTGTAACACCGGAGCAGTGTGACAGAAAGAAGGATGACTAAAATAATTAAATTTCATCTCCAGCTAGCCTTAATAACTGTGCATGTTACTGGTGAACAAGTGCGCTGCTCTGAGGCATGCTGAAATGCATGATGAAAGAGACAATTAGTAGTTACACAATCAAAGGGAAACATATCAGCAAACCCAAAAGAGCAGAGACTGATTGGAGAATTTATTTTTGTCATTAGAGCTTGGCAAATTAAATCAGTCCTTTAGACCCATCTTTCTGAGCACCTCAGAACCCAGTTATCATTCAGCAGACAACATCTAAAGGTCTAATCACGCCAGTCCCACAGCCTGCAGTCAGTAAGAGCCTCTCCATTCACATGGTTCTTAAACTGCATCTGTGACACTAGAATCCCGAGGGCGTGCTCTCCACAGATGCTGCTGCCAGACTAACTCTCCCGTCTACAGTCCCTATTTGGAAGGAGGAGATATGCAAAGAAAAAAGAACAGCCTTCTTTATATCCTTGACAGCTCATTACCACGGAAACAACCCTGGCCTGGCATCACTAGCCAGTCCCCTCACTGGAGGAAACAGACAATAAAAAAAGAGCATTGAGGAGAAATGAAAGTGCAATATTACATACACTAACTGGACCTTTAATTAAAAGAAGCTTAGCAGAGTGTAGAGGTCTGCTATATTTTGGGCACCATTAGTTTCCACTACTGTGGTATTAACACTCAAATATGGTAAAGGGCAACACAAAGTGCCAGAAAGAGTGTCTGACACAACAGATAAACATGACAAATCTGGCATGAGCAGACAAGTTTGTACAGTAGGTCCTGTCATGGTTTGGTGCACTCACCATTTTTAATGTTATTGTTCTTTGTTCAGGCATGGAAATAAAATGACAAGGGGATAGTGTAGACAGGTGGGAAAGCCTTAGCTGGATACAGTCCATGCATAGAGAGAGAGAACATTTTTTTCCCCATGCAGGGAACTTTAACCTTGACTGTGGCTGGGCAAACAATGAAAAATCTGTTTAATTATCCACATTCAAGTCAAGCCCATAAGTATAGTAAGCAGCGGCAAAAACAACTGTAATCCCCTCTGTTTGCTGTAAACAACCAACAATGGTTTTCACATGGAACAGGGTAAACATTTTAATAAGTAAAGGAATTTGTTTTTCTTTCTTTTTCACAATCTGAATGTGTTCTCACAACATAGTCATTTCAAAATGGGACAGTCTACAAAGGGTACAAAAACCAGAAAAACCACTGTACTGTATATGTCTACGCTCGTAGATTGTCTGTACTTCCCCTCACTTTAAATCATGGCGAGTATTTTCTAAGGTTTTAAGGTCTATTCAATCACGGTGAAGCAGAGCTCTGATTTAACCTATGACACTAGCCTGTCTCCGAGTGCTACTCCAGAGATGTTTTTTGAGATTTAGATATGTATATTTTTTCAACCTGCAGTTTCATAGGGACCTAGAATTAGGCTTTTGGGGTGTACGTGATACTGCGGAGACACAATACTTGGGAAAAATCATTCTCCTTGAAAACTAAATTGACTCCTCTGACACTCAGCTTGGAGATGTTACTGTCTGAGGGTAATGTGGACTTGATACAACATGCTTGAAGTTATTTTGAAGCAAACATTGGAAGACTTGCAAAGATTTTTTGTTTGTCAGTGGACTCTGCCAGAATCCGGTTTTAGCATCTCAACTTCAGAAAACTGTCCTGCCTGCTAGTTGTGGAAGTAGGTCAGTCTTTTAAGATCAACACATGCAAAGATTTTCCTTCATAGCTTTGAGCAAGGAACCATGGTGTGTCGTTTGGCTTGTTCAGTAACATTTTAAATGGCACTCATTAAGTGCAATCTCTGATTCTGCGGACTGGGATGTGTTGTTGCTGAACTTACAGCACGGGCAAAGTATCCTCACACTGAGTCAATAAATCAGTTCTGCATTCATTGAAACTGGACATACAGAAAAGCAGATCAAAATGCATGCCAGAATACCTTCAAATTAAATAACATTTCATTGTAGATAGATTTATTCAGCTTGTCTGTTGTATCTTAATTATAGCTTTTGACATTTATCAGTATGGCTATTAGCAAAAAATGAAATCCTGCAACACTGAACATTACTTCAACCATTAAATTTAAATTTGGAGTTAATAGTGGCTTTTACATTTAGTTAAAAAGTGTCTTAACATAAAATAACAATAGAATAAAAAGAGAAGCTGTAGCATTCATTCATTCAACTGACAAGAGTGCATATTTTACATATTGTACATTTACTGCCCTATAGAATCCTAAAAATCCCAAAAATCATTTGTAGCCCATGTGAAATTTTAGTTGTGGTACTCATAATCTGAGTGAATATAGCGGAAAAACTGGAATATCAGTCAAAAGGGAAGAGAAGCAAGAAAATATCTGAGTCACTGAATGTCCTCTCAAAGCCTTTATCATATGGATCTGAAACTAATAATAACTTCTGACTTCTAAATATCCCTTGAAGCTAATCTTGACTCGCTGAGAATAGTGTGACTTTTTCTTAAGCTTTAAATGTCTACATATGGTTTATGCAATATGGAGTACAAGAGGTTAACGTAAAGGTTTACAAAGCGGTCCCAGCTGGGGTGACCACTCTTTTGCACAAAAGAAGAGTGGGCAGTTGAGAGATACTGGGGAAAAAAACCCACATTTTTATCTCCCTAAATCCTGACAGATGACACACCCCTCCCAGTACATCAGTTAGCCTGAGGAGGTTGTCTGAAACCTGGGACTGGAGATTTCCTGCACCCCCCAGTTGGTGAAGAGAAAGGAAGACAGAAGAACAAGACCATATAGCAGGCTATCACACACTGCTGAAGAGTGAAGTGGCACAGGCCATGGCATGCACCACAAGTAAAGGAAGGAGCATCATCTCTGCCTGCAGCAAGGGCTGAGGGACAGAGAGGTTTAATCTCATTCAAGCCCCTACATGACTTCACCATACCTGCTTCCCCTCTTTCTGGTCACTAATGTGGAGCAGCATAAATCACAATGTGATATTGGTTAAATATACTTGATTTGTCTGATATAGATTTTTTTTTTTTGTAGAGTAGGCATCCATTTGTCATCTTTTTGGAGCACAGGTTGATTGTTTTGAGGACATTATGCAATCACAGTAAAATATGTATGTAAATGAGAGCGGTAGCCATGGTGAATGAGGCTTATTGGGTATGGTGGTGAGTGTCAAGTGCATGCACACTGCAGTTCTTAGTGGCAATTCATAGAGTTACTTACCACAGTTAAGTGCTAGTGAATGAGGGTTGTTTTGGGAATGGTCCAATGTCTGCAATTATAGACTATGTAAAATAGGCACAGGCTAAAATAATAAAAACCACTTGGAAATCACCTCAGTCACCCTGGATGGATGTGAAGTGTTGAGGGCATGGACAAATCTGGATCTCATAAATAAGCTTAAGGGTGTTTGTGAGCCTTTTCAGTCAGCCAGGCCATATGGTGATGGAGCAAAGCTAATGTTTGGATCACTGCAACACCAGGCCATGGAGTTGCCAGTCTGGAAGATCTGATTCTGTCCTGGAACAAGATCTAACAGAATCAAACACTGTTTCGATTTTAATTTGGTCTGTGCCTTCAAGATTCCTATGTTAATCAATGCCATTCACTTTCTAGCATGTAGATGTCATAAAATAACTGAAGAACATTGAAGCAATTTACATGGGTGTGTGTTGCTGATTATTAATCTACATTTTGAGGCGTAACATTTAGACCTTAATTCTGAAGGTTTGATTTTCGCTCATTTCCGAGTCAACGCGGGCACCGAGTTGCCTCAGATTAGATGCTGATTTTCTACATTTACAGGCAACATTCCCAGTATGTTTGAGTAAGGAGGAGTGTGAAGAGCTGAATTTAAACAGCATTTCATCACTTTTTGTGTATTTGTTGTCACCAACTTTACCCAAAGTGCTGCTGTTGGATAGCACTGTCAGAAACATGATGCACGCCTTTACCCTTCACATTCTTTAACTCCCACCCATATTTTTGTGCCAAATGTCATGAACTGATGTCTGAATTTCACTTCATGGGGAGTCAAAATCCCTCATGTTGGCAGGAAGCTTTAACCGCCAACGGGATATGTTTAGTAAATAGCAGCAGCAAACATCTGGTCCTCTAATTTTAATTACCCTCTGCTTACAGCTGGGCTTTGCTCTATCTTCTGTAATGAAATGTTCTTTATGAAATTTCATGACCTTTTTTTGGAAAAGGCAGAGATAGATGCTTAGATAATTTTGTTATATTATGTTACATTTATCATATTATGTACTGTTCCAAGAATGAACTTCAATGCTCAAATATTGTAATTATCCTCCTGTTTTCCACCATCCTGCAAGCATTTTGTTTGCCTTTTTCATGTTATGTTGTCTTTCACTTCACTTTTTTGTTCCTTGAAATATTTTTGCTCTCTGCAGTAGATGATTGACAGTGTCTTTGGTTACAAAAAACAACACACATACATGCACACACACACACACACACACACACACACACACACACACACACACACACACACACAAACACACACACACACACACACACAAACACACACACACACACACACACACACACACACACACACACACACACACACAAGCAAACAAACATTTTTGACTTTGCATTCCACAGAATTTTTATTTTTCTCACATCTTCAGGAGCATCTGCAGATACCTCACAATCCTTACAAACATCAGGTAATATGAAGTGTATTTTGTACTTTTGTTGTCATTTTTTGGGTTTGTACATGTTAAATATTGCAGATTTGGTATGCTGTGGGGAAAACAACACTCACATTTTTGATTTGTGCCACTCAGTTGTTCCACATGTTCTAGTTTTGGAGTGGCAAAAAGGGCTCCATGCAGTGGCTAGAGTAGCAGACCTTTAAAGTCAGCACAGCAATTGTTTTGTACTTTCAGCTGACACTACCAATTTTACCCGGCCTTGTTATGAAAGTGTGAGAACAGGGAGGGGAGTCAGGGGAGAGCAGGGGAGAAACATGGGCTGCGAGCAATGAGACGAGGTTGGAGACGTGGGCCAAGAGCAACAGAGGGGCAGATGTCGTAGATCATGACAGTTTCGGTCTCTGTCTATTTGGAAGGAATCACTACTGTGCTAATTGCTGATTGCTGCCCTCTTTCCAAATCAGTTTCCTCTCTGCTTGAGTTGGAGAGGCTCTCTTACCTGGGATAAATCTGAATTAAAGCTCACAATATCTCTTTCTTCAATTTGCTTCCACTGGATAATATCATTCACTCAAACTCAGCATCTAAAATTATGATTGAAACGTTATTTTAGAACAATCACCATGAGATTGGTAAACAGGGCACACCACAGGCCGTGAAACATATCAACAATCATCAGAGTAAAACAGCTCATAACGGCTACACATAATTACTCTCTTTATTATGTCATGAATGGACAGTCTTCTGACATCTGCAAATACATATTAGATTCCCCTAGGCTACACTAGTGGATTATTATTGAATGTGAAGTATTCCACCTCATTACTTTGAAGATACCTTGCGAATGTCAGCTCCAATACCAGGCCAATTATAGTGGCTTGCTATTGCCCTGTGGGTTCTCTCTAAGATGTCCACCCAAAACGGCTGTAATGAAACTTTTTTGTCTGCAGAGGACTTGGGCAATACGCTTGCTCTCATTTCAATAGTGTCTGAAGATGTAGTACGAATCTCTTTTTGGTATTTTATTAAATACATTTGATAATTAAGGGTACAACCATGCCTGGAAAATTCTACACTTTCAGACTATTGTCAGTTTGATAGGTCTCTGTCCTTAATCCTGCAGGTGTTCGCCCTTCTTTTTATTTCAAATATTTCCTTGCTGGCTGACACTTTAGAATACTGCTTATGGAGAAATACATCCAGCACTTTTCACACTTTTCTGGGGCCCATTTTTCAGGTGTGAACAGCCTGACTGCTGCTACACCTGCCTACTTTTACCTCTATTCTGCTTCAACCCTTTCCTTCTCACTGTGTCTGTATAAGTCTGACTTTGTCACTGCCTGTGATATAATTGTACACCTCACTAATATCTAATTTAAAGCCACTCACCCTCCATCAGGCAGATCATTACAACTGGTCTGAAACCTTGATAGACCTTCATTACAAATTTTCAGTGTATATTGTGCAGATTAAAGGGATAGTCTGGGGTTTTATGATATGGGGGTTGGGTGAGGTAGTCATGCATGGTCCGTACATCACCTGCATTAGATCCTGCAGTGTGCTACTACTTTGAGGATCTAACCAGGAACACCAGCAGACTAGCAGAGCTATGTGTTGCTGTGTGTGAGGCCACAAGGAAAAATGTGATATGATCACTTTTAAAATCGTCCACTGAAACAACCCCTTCAAAGGGCATATAACTTGATCATTATTATTGTCCCACTGGCCTGGACTGAATAACTGAACTGTGTGGCATTTAAGCTGGCAAAGCCTGTCTTAAGGAGTCGCTGCTCTACCTGTAGACTGCCCATCCAAATAACTTTGCCAAAAAAGTAACTGGAAGAAACAGCTGAAATAGTGAGGCACATTGTTTGCTTTGGAGCATCCATCACATACCGTGTGCACTTGGTTGGGATTCAGTCAGTCATTCTGACAATTTTTGTTACCAGCTGCATATTGCGTGTCATGTTACCTTGCATTATGCTGCCTTAACGCGCTTGTTGAAAAACTCAGAATAATATTGTGAACTCTGAGGGACCATAGCATCACAAAAGAAGAACATGAAAAAAATATTCTACTAAAAAACATGATGTTGTGGAAACACTTGAGTTATGGACACACAATTTACATTTTCTTACTCTTCCCTCCATCACTACCCACGATCAAACTATCAAATTGATAGAAAACAGGGACAAAGGATCCACCTCCCATAAACAGACCAGCTTTTATCATATAAAAGAGATCTACAACCACACTGGGGGTCAAACAGTCAACTCCATGCAGGATAAACAAATGGCACTAGGAAAAATAGAAAAAGCAGCCATAGCAACTTCAGACAATCCAGTGTCTTTCTTGTTCTTATTATAGTCAAAGTACTGCTGTCTCGCTGGCTTTAGTAAATGCTCATTTTATTGCTCAGTAGGCAACTTATATGGCTGAATTGCGGCATTGGAGGATATAATACAAAATCCACATTTCTTCTTAATATCATGTTTAGGATCTTCAGCTTTATTCGTTGTTTTTATAGAGAGTTCCTTCATCTCCAGTTGAGACAAAAGGAGAAGATGGAACAAATTACCTGCACAACTTCAGCTGGTTAAGTTCAAGCAAACGGTCTCCAGATACAGCACAACTCTTTATAGGTCAAGTCTTAGCATTCTGCTCATGACTGGGTTGATGTTGAAGTCAAAATGTAAGAAAGAATATCTAATTATTGAGTCTCAATGACTATTTGTCTCAGGCAGAATTTATAAATAAGGTTTCTTTGTTTTGTTTTTGTTTGTTCTTCTGTCTTTGACAAATCTGCCCAAAAATACAACTGAAAGTTCAGTTGTATTGAATGTGCTGGAAGGGGGCATCCATTTTACTTATGTGCAAAACTAACTGACCATTAATGCTCAGTCTTGTTTGCAGCACGGCCAACCTGTCGCTCAATGACTCTTCTGCAGAGAAAGTATAATCCTACAGCACTGTGTTTACACTGTGGGAACAGGTTCACTAAATCTCAATCTTTTGGACATACAACATTTTTCTTGCTGTCCTCAGCTGACCAGTCTTGGGACAAGTCTTTCTTCACCTTTTCATATTGTCAGAGCAAGTCAGCCATTTTCATAAACATACACCAATTACAAAAACCATTAATATCCATCATGTTTTGTCATAAATCATATAGCTGGACAGCTACTCTGACTGTAATTATTGCTGAGCAAGACGCAGAAGTCTCTGATTAGGTTTAGTCATTATTTCCCTCCATGTGATTAATCTCAGCTTTGAAATAATAAATGGGGAAAATGAACCAGTTCTATGTCAGTGCGTTTGTAATTGTGAATTTGAGCGTGACATATTATGAAGCCAAGTTTTGACAGAAATCTGTTTCTGTCAGTCTCTTCTTTCCACCTTCTTTCTGTCTGTGACAAATACAATGATCAATGCTTTGACATGTTGTTGTTTGTATCAGAGTATCTAAAAATATCATGAAGCCCACAAATGTCAAATTGAAATCCAATCATTTCACTGGCTCCCTGTTTCCACTAAAGTATTTAAAATACTTTTGCTGAATGTCACAGTAGGACAGAAAAACATTCACCAGTGAAAAGGAACAGGTAATATCAAACTTTAGTTGGATAATTTCCATTCATTTTATTAAAAATAAATTTTCACATCATTAACCAGTGCTGATTAGTAGCATTGCTTATACATTAACCTCACTATACTCACACAATTATTCCCTCTACCAGAGGACAGTTTATTTTCCAGTGAGACCACAAGTTTGGATGCATGCACATCATATTAATGCCCTGCTTTGTTTGAACACTCATTAAAGCAATTCTTTCAACCCTTACTGAAATTACACACGCTTTAGTGAATTATATGTGCATCACACTTCGCCTTCAAGCTTCAGTGAGCAGGGGATATCTTAAATACTAATTGTTAAAGGTTCATGTTCTTGCCACTTAGTACCAGGAAATCTCATTTGGATGTTATAAACCCCATTCAAGAGAGCTCCTAATTCAAATTCAAAATGTAGACTTCTCATCATTGCGAATGGTTGTATACTTTAAATTGTATTGATCTCCTAGTTCAGCAATTTCTCTTCATTATGGGAGTAATCAGATTTACCAAGGCTGCATATATGAGATTAAAAAATATCCCGCACCTTCCAGTGGCAACACGTGGGGCCCTTCCTTATGTACAGCACTGGCACCCAGACAACGCTGACTAATGTCTTCTGGCACACAGGATTTTAGGGAAATCAATTTTTGCACAATAACTAGCCCAGGCAAGAATCTGCCCTGTGAAATGAAGGAAAGCATATTACTTCTAATGCAAACCCTATTATCAAAGACACACAGTCATACATTATTTAGTGAATGCCAGTTTCACAAGGCTGGTTCAAAAACAAACATGAATTATTCATCTGTACCCTGATTTTCTTGGTATTCTGAATGTAATTAATATTAAGAACAATCAGCTCATCACAAATCAAACACTGTAGCTGTTTTTTTTCCCCCTAATGCGCCAGGTTTCCGAAGACGATGACAGTGATAGAATTTCATGATTTTTATGCCTAATGGGTGTTCAATGGTGGTGTTCATTCACAATGAAGGGGGGATCCTGCAGGTTTATCGATTCAAGTCCAGGTTAAAGGTTTAGCCATTATTCTGCCGCTGAAAGGGGATCACCCTTTTTGCCCAGAGATCAATGAAGAGCCTGCAGCTATAATTACCATGCACTTGATGGTGGTATTATTACCATGGCATGCATTGGTCAAATTGATTATATTGCTCTGTCAAATTCACACATATGGAAATACAATCACTGTTAAAACATATGTCCATAAATGCACAGTGACATATTACAGTTTTCTGAACATGTAGTACAGCAGCACAACGTCTTCACAGCTGTCGACTACAACTGCTCATCAAATCATTACACCATCAAGCAGCTGTTTGCCAAAATGTCAGAGCTCCAGACTGCAAACAAAAATGCGACACAGTTAAAATTGTACATGGTAATGATGGTCATTTAGCTCTTTTGGTGCCCCCTCTGCACAGCTACTGTGTTAGTGATTGTGACTGGAAAGAGCCCTTTTTCTTCTTGACTGGCTCATTGGGTGCCTCACTGCATGCACTTTCAACTAGTCTTGTGAGCTGGATTTCTCGCAAGCTAGAATCCATTTTGCCAGGCTCCAAGCTATTTGCTTTTGGCTGAACCACAGTAGTTCAAATCAATCAGCATCCTATGAGGGAAGAACCACTCACAGGAAGGAGTGACTGTTAACAACAATGGCAGCTACATTCAGCTGCTCCTAAAGTATCAGAACTTCTCCATTGAAAGCACAGCAAAGAAAAGCACTGAAGGCTTTTCTTTATGGGAAAGATGTTTTGGTTCTCAGATGTCAAGAGCAGCGTTAGAGTTTGCAACTGACTCTGGTAGTGGGGAAAAAAATGGAATGGATGCAATATGTGATTGGTTGAAGTTACCCCATGAAAGATGGTAACAGACAACTCATCCAATAGCATGCCAAGTATTTGTGAAAGATGATTCTGTGCAATAAACAAAGGCAGAGCACTACTGAGTCAACGGTCAATACGAGTATGAGGGGGTTGCTGTAACTGTAAACTTGTTATCGGACAGTTTTATTGGCCAACAGTTCAAGCTTGAAACTTTGACGTTGCACAAAAACAGTAAGAAACACATAACCGGCAGGGACCAATACCTCCAATGAAACACTCAACCTCTTCCCACTTCTTTTCAGCAGCCACGTGTGGAATTGCTCAGTGGTGGAGAATGAAATATTTGCCAGTCAGTCCAATAATGCCTATTTCTGAAAATGTCTCTGCATGTTGCCTTGATAAGCAGCAATCTTGATCACCTGGTCAGCTTTTTAAAAAGCAATGGGATTCACTATACAAGGTTTTAATAGTGAAAATTTGTGATTTAGCTTGCATCTAATTAGTAGATTTATTATATGAATTATTCACCGATTTTTTTTTGAGTCAATCTGAATTAGTTGCTTTAAAATTCCACACACTCACATTATTCTTGGAAATCTGTCCAAATAAAAAATGGATTTATAGCAACTACCAGTGCTTTAATGGCTACTGAAATTGCTCTAACTGTTGTCTAAATGTCACAGGCCACAATCCAGATGCCGACTCATTCACATGAGGCCTGGAGGGAGCGTGATAAAGGTTGCAAATGTCAGTTATGTCTGATAAAGTTTGGAATGGCAGATTTCTGTTATCTTTGCACTTTAAGTTCCTCCACTGAACTACATGCACAGAAAAAAACTTGATGGAGCCATCTAGTCAGAGACCAAAAAATACAAACAAATGAGAGGCAAAACAAGAGAGTCATTACTCAGCTCCTTAAAAATCCATTTACCTTTTGTTTATCTACCTTTCCCTTCATTGTTTGGTTAGCTAACAGATTTCATTTGCAAGCACAATAGTTGTGTGGGTTTCCACCACAGGTTTCAGTCCATAACTATGCTCTTTCTCCAATACATAAACACTGGAATGAGTCAAACCTCATATAGTTGAAGTCTAAACTGTCTTTTCAACTGAAATACATGTCATTAAGAAATGTGGAAAGGCTGATTTCAGTGCACCTTTATTTTCATCCAGAGACTTCATTATTACTTTATTGTAATTTGTTTAAAATGCATGGGACATAATGGACCCAACGTTATTGCTTAACTGTTTTATTGGCTTATTATATTAAGTCAAAGTATTAAATATTTGAAGATTTAGATTATAGCTACCCTCAGTGGAAGTGAGACTGCTTTAAATTCCCCTTAGCTTCAGCTCATGAACTCAAAATTTACAAAAGACTATTTCACCAGATGTTATTCACAAAAAGCGGTGAACATGAAAGATTTTCGTTAGTGGAATGCTTGGTTTGTGGTTTTACACAAGGACACAGTGTGGACAGATGGGCCCAGCTTAAAGATCAGTTGTTGCTTTGTAGACAGTTGAGATCCTCATACTTACTGGCTGCTTTAGGGAAGTGTGATAAGCAGTCTGTATTATCTCACTGAACCCTGCCTGCCCATTACTTGAATAACCATTGATGAATAACTGCAAGTTTATAGGCTGTCACACTGCAGCGAGAGTGAGCGTTTACAGCCATGCTTCAGGCTCTGTGAAGCTAGGTGAAGGACTACTGTGTTGAATCACAGTGAGGTAAAAAAAAAAAAAAAAAAAATACTGTATATATTATAAAATTACAATGTGCTATACTAACTTGCAGATTTCAAACTGGCACCATGTCTACTAGAGACCTTACCTACCTCCTAACCCTAACCCTTTTGGTCATTTGATCCAGACCAAAACAAACAGTTGTCTTTATTGGCTATTTAAGAAAAAAGCAAGAGCCGTACGCATAAACGTATACATGCCACAGAGGTGACTTTTCCAGCTGTCAACCTGCATCATCACCTCATAATGGATTTACACCTGTAAATCAAATTCCTGTGATCGACAACACACCATGCTGCACTTCACTATTTTCTCATTTACAGTTAATTTTAATGTGCAATGTCACCTCTCCAGTGCCACCAATACTAAGGCTTAAGAAAGCAGTCACTATATTTTACCTTTGCCATACTGGTTGCATATCAGAACAAAAACCAAGCTATTAAGTCATTGACCTCTTAACAGAGCTCCCCAATAGACTTTTGTAGTGAGACATAGATCAGTGTAACACCTTACAACCATTTCTGAAGCTTCAAGTGTCCTCAGGAGCACAGTTGCCTCATTTATTGTGCGACTGAAAGAAATGTGGAAACAGGAGGACTCAGCAAAACTGAGTAACTAGTCAAGAGGGGCTCTGGTCAGGATGGTCACCAAGATCTCAAGAACAGTGACTCAAACAGAGCTTCAGAAGTCGATAGAGATGTGAGACTGTCTCAGCAGCACAGTGCACAGTGTCAGTCAAGCCTTTAGGTAGAGTGGCTAGAGAGTTTGAGCCACTTTGAGTAAAATGCATGATAGCTGCTTTGAGGTTACCAAATGGTATTTAAAGGACTGTGGGAGCACTAGAGGAAAATATTCTCTGGTCATTTAACCATCCATGCATGCAAATTGAACCCTTTTGGCAGAACTCCAAACACTATCTCTGGAGAACACCAGGCACTGCTCATCACCTAGCTAATACTATACAGTGAGGCATGGTGGAGGCAGCCTCATGTTATGAAGGTGCTTCTGAGAGGCATGGACAAAGAGACTGGTCAGATTTAAGGAAAGGATGAATGTAGGCAAATAAAGGATGGTCATTGAAGGAAACCATTGTCAGTCAGCGATGACCTGAAGCATGCAGCCAAGACAACGCTGGAGTGGCATCAGAACAAGTCTCGGACTGTCCTTGAGTGGCTCAACCAAAGCCCAGACTTCAATCCCATCGAACATCTGTGGATAGACCTGGAGATGACGGTTCACAGACGACTGAAAAAGGCAGAGCTTGAGAGGATCTACCATGAAGAATGGGATAAACTGTCCAAATCCAGGAGAGCAAAGCTTGGAGACTTACCCAAGAAGACTTGAAGCTGTGACTGCTGCATAAAGCGTTTTTACAAAGTACTAAATTAAAGGTTTGAATACCTGAGTAAATGAGAACGTTTTTTTTATATATATATAAAAAAGCAGCAAAAATGCAGTTTCAATTTGCTTTACCACAGTTAAGTGAAGAGGACTGAAGCCAGTGCTATTTCTGCTATTACAAAAATCTGTTGTTGAGATGTTACTGTATGTTCCATCCATAAATACACCTGAGTTCACTTGAAAACTGAAAGCGACCAGGTCATCCAATCCAGTTGTCTGGACCGTACCATAGTTCAGTTGAAAGGTTTCACATCAACAGTTCAGGATCAAACTAATAGGAACAGAGTTCAATAGACCTTTACCAAACAGGGAATACTGTATGTGTAATCACCATATAGGGGCTGAACGCTGTGATATGCTCATGAAAAAATCAAAAAATGCTACAGGACCACAGTCACACCACAGTAGTGCCTTGTGGTACAACCCATTTTTATTTCATATATTCCTAATTGATTAAATCAACATTTGAAAATGTTATTGTAACATAACTTTAAGGAGAAGGGCATGTTGTTTTGTACCTTTTCAATGAAAAATTTGAAATCAATTTTCTTTTTAATTACTCTCAGATAATAAGGCAATCATCCCAAAGTCTGGTGACAACTAAAAGCCTATGTGCAGTGAGATGACGGAAGCCCAAGGTCACATCTTAAATTGCCAATTGACTGATTGAGGAATTGTAGAGGAGCAACTAAAGCCATACGTTAATGCCTCTGACCAAAGGCTAAATTGAGAGAGCTGATTGTTAGAGGTGGCACAGGAGGCAACACCAGAACATTATTAACTGCATGCTTGATAGTTTTGTTGTGTCACAAATTTCTGTGCCAACCTGTTTGCGTTGCAACCTTATTTTCTCAGTTAAAAGTAAGACAGACTACACACTGAAGTGACATCTTGTATATGCAAGAGTAGGGTGTGGCACACTTGTTATACTGACAGTTGAACAACGTTGCTCACAAATCTGCCTTTTCAGCCATAATTCACAAACACTTTTTTTTAAATGCCGTGCAAATCCAATCCAATAAAATGAAATCACTGTAAAAGTGCAAAGAAGAAAGTTGTTTGTTGAGGCAGCAGTAAATGTTGTTTATAATTATTATAGAGTACCTGAAAATCCTGGATAGCTTTCTTGTGTTATTAGGTCAGAAAGTGTTTGAATTATTCCTTGGATTCTGCCCTTTTGTTTTTACATAGAACATGGCTCTGGATATTAGGCTGCTTATATATTCTCTTTCATGATTTTGTGCAAGAGAATGCCTTGATCACATGCTAGTTAATGGGGAGACCCTCCTTATTTATGGCATAAGATGCTGGTGCAGGAACAACACTGTGCTATTTAATTTTTTCCCCCTCTTTGTGTTTGTGGGTAAGCAATTAAAATAACTGGGTCACTGATTATTGAACTTGTGCTTGCACACAGCAGCACATTGGTATGATACAATATTGGATCTTTCTTTTGATGGCTCACTGTGGAGCAGGCTTCATGTTTCTCGATGAAAGGAGGGCAAAAGAATAAGGTGAGAAAAACAAGTGATCTTCTGTTTATTGCTTTCCTGATCCTCCTATGAAATGAATGGCAGAATGTACTGTATAGTGGAGTGGTAAGTGGCCTGTTGCCCCATGAAAAGTATCAGAAAGCAGGCTGTACAGCAGAAAATGACTTGAGTTTAGCGGTTGTGTCAAGGGTTTCTGGTTGGCATGCAGAGCTGACATAAAAGCCATCATCTAAAAAAGACTCAGCTGAAGAGCATGGCCAAAAAATACATTATTTTAAGTACCCCTATCATGCAAAACCGGTGGAAGTGCTTACTCATATAATCTCACCCACAAGCACCAACGCCACACCAGCATGAAATTCATAACACATGGGCCCCAACAGTGACTGGAGTTTGAGATGACTGACAGCCAGTGGGACCTGTACAACATCCCAAGGCAAACCGATTACCGCCCCCATCAGTATATGGGCTGTCACTGTTATAGAGAGACTGTCAGACTCATTCTCTGTGCCATCAGAATCAAATGCGAGCATCAGTCTCCCAGCATCAGGGCTGCTGGGAGCGGCAAACACCTCATCTTATTAACCCATTAAGCTTGCTGTTTGATGTTAAATTAATTATTATTTAGTGATCTTTGATCTCAAGGGAAACATCACTGTACAGTAGTTCCTGCTCACTGCCTTGATCCTAGTCTTTTTGTTTGTTCTCTCTTGATTAATAGACATGGAAACTAACAGACTAAAAGACCGATCGATAGTCTAAATCGATGGACTGACAGGCCAATAGACAGACTGACAGACAGATAAATGGATAAACAGACAGGTATTTCATTGTATGCTTAAAGTTTTCAAGCTAATAGCACATCCCCTAGATGCCTGGAGTCCAGGCAGGTTCTGTCTGTTATCCAAACAAACTTACATCTCTTCTCAGCTTCCTGTCTCACAGCCTTGTTTCCTAGGTAACCATGTCAGATGAATTGAGAGGGGGACTGACGCCCTCCAGAGAGCCAATCCTCTCTCATCCAAAGTTTGTCTCACTTTAGGTCATGTGACACCTGTTCCCATGACAACCAGGTTGGAGGGCAGTCTGGATATCTCTTTGATCAAGGAAAAATACCACACATGCCAGCAAGCAACCCTGAAATCAAGGAGTGGATGCAGATATGCAATGGCTGGTAATGGAGATGTAATAAACTCATGCCAGATGAGTCATGAACGCATTTGCCCCACTCTGGCATAGGAATAGTGTGGTCTAGCCATGTAGTATACCCTATGTGATGATTGCAGAAAAATATACAAATTTTATATATCAAAAGTAAATTTGACATATTTGAGCAAGCCTATATTTTAGCTACAATGGCTTTGGTGGAAGAAAAATAAATACTGAATTACAATGCTACCAAGCCACTGTTTTTGATGTCTATCATATATGAGCCCTATACAGTATAAACCTTAAAATCATAGCTTAAAACGTACAAAGGGCAGGTAACATGATGCTGCTAGAAAAAGATTGAGTGGATGCCTTTCTTGTCAGCTCACAGCAGCATTAATCACCAGCAGCAGAGTCACAAAACAGATTTTATTTTGTGAGCAGGTGGCCTTAAAGCCTTAAAGGTCTTTGGTCTATGATAAGCATTTGGCCTTTCTAAGCCTTTGAGCTCTCACAAACAAAGAACCATCCCAAACCTCTGGGCAGAGGTAAATGGTTGACTTTTCCAAGCCTTTTAGTCTGCACAAAGCTGTTGGAACGCATCCATCTGATAAGAGGTTCCCATGAGCATCCTTTCAATAAAATATGTGACGGGAAACAAATTAGCTTAAGATACAGTACATTTCGTTATATGGTAAGCCTAGTTATTTCTCTGCTCTATAGTTGTCTCAGAAATACGCTAACATTTAAAATTACATTCAAAATTTATATAATATAAATAAATATCTGTTTAGAACAGTTCCTCCCATCTGATGAATAGAAGTCTTGCTTGACATGATGGAAAATGTTCATTTGTGGTTGGTGAAAAGAAAATAATAGATCACTCAAAGTAAGGGTTTGCAAGTAATGTCATGGGAAAACAAATGCAATAGATTTATTTAGCAGCCACAGTGTTTTCAAGAACCTCTGAAAGGATAAGGCAAGTAAAAACACACACTTTGATCTGTGGCCCAGCCCTGCCCTGGCGAAGGACAAAATAAAGTCTTGAGCTTGGGCAAAGTGCAAATTCTAATTTAATCAAGGCCACAATAAACTCCTACAGAGGTCTTAAAGAAATTGAACTTGCCTTTAAAACCATCCATATTTAAAATCCCAATAAATAGAGATGTTAAATTAATTTTAAGTGGCCTGAGGCAAGGGTATGCAAGATTAGGTTGGCCGTTTGGCCTATGCCTCTGGCCAGTTTATCAAATGGTGTGCCTGAACTTTGAGATAAAATGATCCCTAATTTGATGCAGTATAACATGTTCACTCTGAGAGGAGTATTTCATTAAAGATTCAACACTAATTTAATGACATGACATTTCAATTACCTAAAAATGCCGAAAAGTTAATGATGTGACGCCATTAGCAAAATAATATTTGATGTGTATTTTTTCTTTTCTTTTCTTTTCCTTTTTTTTTTTTTTTGTTGTTGTCACAGACAATTTCTAAGTGGTAAAGGAAATTCACAAGCCAACAACTGCATACACCAGAGGATGACTAACAGTTACAAAGACACTGAAGTGGCTTTTACCTGAGCGCTCCAAAGGCAGAGTTCCTGTGTTCCTGTATTATATAACTCAGTAAAAGACACAATACACATTTTATGGTAGATTGCTTGTAGGTTATAGTGACATTAAGAGAGAGTTTGGCAAGGACCCTTGAATGGTACAGTATAGGTGGAAATCTTTTCCTCCCCCATCTGTTCAACATTAATCAGCAAATGAATCTGGTGCTTTCTAATCTTCATTTAAAGATTGAAGATAAGATTCATAAAATGATTCATAAAATAGTCCAATATTCATCAACGTTCAACATTCACACACATACACATACTGCAGAGGCAACTATTCCTTACAGTTACGTTGAAGCCAAAGTAGGGCTAAACGGGACTGGCTCTTTCAAGTCATTCAGCTGCTGCATCACTTGAGAAGACCCTGTACTTTTTGGTTTCATTCCTCAGTGCAATGCTTTACACTTCAATGGAGGAGCAACAGTGTGGCAGGAGTTAAACCAACATAAAACTGCCCATTATAAGTCAATGCCACAAAATCTGCCATTTCCGTCAGCTATCGCGATACTCTCAAGGAGACACTCCATAGTGCAGTAGGATTTTATAGCTGAGCTGAGTTTGGGGTAAGACATGAGATGATATGGAGTGATGATATACATGTAAATAAGCAAGGCCCAACATCTGACCAATTAATACAGAGAAGATGACATTACCCCACCCCTGGTGTTGATTTGCTGACAGAATCAACTGAGGGCGCTGCCTGAGGACAGCCCAGAGTCAAAGTCAATAAAGAAGTATTGTGGCTTGTGTGTGTGAATACTAACATTAACATTATGTTGCCTCAAATATACAATACAACATATAACATACACACTTTATGAGTCAAGAGCTTAGCTTCCCATTAAGCTGGAAGCACAGACACTGACTAGCCAGTGTCTCAGTATGTGGACTTATAAAGACAGCTCCCCTGAGCAGCACAGTCTGGTACCCTGCTGTACCAAAACAGTACTGGTGGCTGAATGTCACACAGTTCATCTGCTGAAAAAGCTGACCAGAAGGCTAAGGCGAACAGGATGGAGCTCTTATACTGCATTCCTTTTGAACTCAGCAGTCCATAGCTGAGTCAAGGTCAGAGCACATTCATATATCTGCTGGTCAGAAAGATGCTCGGAAAAACATGTCACTTTAAAGCTTTTAAATGACAGTGATGTGAAATCAGTATCTTCCAACTAATTTCAAAGGGGTCTATGTAGTCACCGTATCAAATAGAGCCACTCATTACAAATTGCCTTGAGGAATATTATGCTTAAGATAACTTAGACAAGGTGACAAGTATAATAGATACAACAACACTAGTTACCAATTATGCTTAAATATAACTCTGTGAATCTTCGTATTTCAGCGTTTGAACGTCTTACTTAAATCTGGGTTGGAAACACCACGCTACACTTCACAAGCTTAGTTTTCACTACAGGATGTACTTCTGACAACTTCAACCTCCCGAGTTCAAATGAAATACCTCAACCTTGTAAACAGCAAACATACAAACAGAAGCATGAGTCAGTAATCAAAAGCACAGTCTGTATCTTCTTTCAACCTCATCTGAGACTGACTTTTTCGTAGATAGCTTAGGAGAAATCTGACATTATTTGCATACCAGGTGCAATGACTTTCCCGTGTGGAAATCAAGAGTAAAAGTGAGCTTTAAAAAGGTTTCATGTTAACATCTGAGGAGAGCAAGCTATTGTCCATGTATTTTCTAGTCAAAGCCTGCTGGGGCCAGAATGCAGTTATGAACCCTAATCATAAGGACCTTAAAGACCCCCTCTGATGAAAATCGTGTTTTTTGTGCTTTTCACATATTCCTGTGGCATTTTTCTGATGTTAGAGGACATATCAGCAGAGAAGTAAGTGCAAAATTGCATTTCTGAGTTTTTCTACAGCAGAGCAGTGCAGTCTCCGCCCCCCACTCAGAGGTGCATTACTAATGAGCTACTGGTGCTCTACAGAAGAAGAGCCCTGGGAAATGGTTTTGTGATTTTGGTTAAAAACGTCATAAACACATTTTAAAAACCACAGAGAATGCTTTACAATAACGAGAAAGGATGGTTGGAGGGGGACTTTAAGCATATCCAGTTGGCTTCGTGAAGCTCTAAGCGACACCATGGTCAGAATGGCTACAAATCTTCAGACAACACAAGCTCAAGTTGAGCTTGCAAGATGTAAGACTGAAAAATGTAGAGGAAATGGTGCACATTTGTTAGATGTCAGAAAGCCAATATATCACTGCACAACCTCTAGACCGGTGGCTAATATTTTCTTTCTTTCTTTTTTTTTACTGAAATACCAGAGCATTTTAGTCTGAACTTCACCTCCTGTTTTATTTTTTATTTTATATTTATTTAGTTGTTTATTCAGCTCATTTGAGACAGTGCGCTCAGTTTGTTGGTGGAAGAAAATTGTAAATGGTGTGTTATGCCACTAACAATCTGTTACTATCCATCACATGGAAATTGCTTGTAAGAGAAAAAAGAAACGATTGAAAGTAACATTTTGGCAGAAGCCACTGTAAGTACAGTGACAGCATGCCAAATGCTATTCATTAAAACAATGTTACAATGTCATAATTGATCATAGTCATCCTTGGCTTTTCAATTTGAGGCTGCTGGAACTCTAAATGACCCTCTATATACTAACAGAAGATTGAGTAAAAAATATATATTTTAAATTCATGATAAATAGACAGTATGCCCTCTGCAATTCCCTCCCACAAGACAGTTCAGTTATTCAGTTAAAATGGGTTACATTAGGCAATAAACAGATTATATTTTCATACTGATACTGCCCTTGACAGAGGAAGGAGAGTTATTATGCGATTTGTTTCAAGCATGGCAGAGAGATCCAAGAAAAATGTTCAAGTAGTTTTGTGTTACTTCACTAAAGAGTTTCTTCAAACTAACCCTACCCCTGACACATTGAGAGTTTCCACAGTTGACTGTGTTGTTTGTCACTTAAAGTAAACAAGAAAAGGCTAGTCCTCTGGAAGAAAACACCCCAATTAGATATATGAATATGCAGGTCATTTCTACTGTATGGACAAAACAGTCATGGAAAAAGTCATTTAGAATACTAAAACAGATCAAAGATTTGCAGCATTTCCTTGCTATTAAATAATTGATATGACTGGAAACTATTCCCTTACATATGCTCCAGTCATGTAAGGTGCAGACAAGTCTTGGGAGCAGAAACACGGACATCGGAAAACTGAGCACTGTTCAAGTAAATGCCTCTCAAGTCAGGGCTTGTGGAAGTGATTCACACTTATCTTATTACAAATGCCTCAAGCACAACCATCAACCAGGCAAACAGGCAGGGTTAAGCCATTAGACAGACAAACCAGCAGCAAGAGTCTCTGGATTGAAGACCCACTGTTGACAAATATCCACTCTGCAGAAAGGTCAATGAGCAAGGTGCTGACTCCTTACCATATACTGAGCTGCTCTTCGGTCTGCATGTGTCTTCTAGCAAGTTTTTCAGCAGTAAGGGCAGGCCGAGTAACTAACCTTAGGGGCACAAAGAAACTTTATCAAATATAATGTTTTTTTTTTCCAATGAAAAGATACAGGGATACACTAACAAGCCAAAATGATTTAATTTATATGTAAACTTTTCTGACTGATATAACAGTGATTAGTGACAGCTGATACAACAGACCATTTACTAAGTGATGCTCAATAATGTCTGAGAAATTGCTGCTGAATGTTTCATTTTTTTGTCCGCTTGTGTCTAATGATTCTAAGTATCTCAGCTTAATGAACATATGGCGTTGTCCCAATCTCATTTCACCTCTCTGTCATTTCTCTTATTTATTCTCTCTCCCTGTTGTCAGAGCAAAGAGTGGCTCGTGGAGAAAGGGACTGAAGTGTGACCTTTCCATGATTCCTTCAGTGTCTGCAGCTGTTCTTTTGCTCTCTCTCTATTTATTATGTGTTATGCAGCATGGACCCTGTTGCCACTGTTTCAGTGTTAAGTTGCAAAGTTACCAGTGTTTCCCTGTCCGGAAGCCAAGCCACAATCAACAGGCATCTCTCGTTGGCTCCCTGTCTATAATCCTACAGGGCTAGGGTATTGTTAGAAATTATTCAAACTTGAAATCACCAAAAACAGGCCTTAAAAAAGGAACTTTCGTGCAATTCACAGCACCACCAGCTGGTACCATTTCTAGCCGCCTTTCTTCCATGTTTTATCACTCCCAAAACACATCAAAACATGTTAAAGCTGTCAAGTCTTCACTAGACAAGACAGCAACAGTGGGATATGGTCAAATCTCATAAATTCAGCAGGAGCTTTTGGCATTTACCTTTTGGTATTATAACCATATTATTGAGGAGAAGCAGACTGTTCCCTCACCAGCCCTGATTAAAATATTGACACAATCCCCCATATTCCATGTAAAGACAAAAACAACAACAGAAAGCAAGAAAAAGAAGAAACGCAGTTTTAAGCAGACCTTTGATGGTATTAAGTTCTGTTGATGAAGGAGAGGAGGTTTTTTGGTGAGTACTGATGGTAATTTCTAGGGCTGCCAATGACAACTATTTTTCAAACAATTAATCTTTTTTTCTCCAGAAAATCCAAGTGACACTCATGTATGGTCAGAAAAGCCCAGATTCTGGCCTAAACATTTCCTCAAACACTTTTTTCAGCGTAATTCTATGGCTGGAGCAGATGAGTTCTTACTGTTCCAAGGACAAAACATAAAAAAAAAAAATTAAAAAAAAGTTGTACTACAGCAATACTTACAAATAAAGAAATCCTTCACATGATTGTGACTGATCTCAGTGTGCATCAAAGGCAATATAATTACAAAATAACACTGGATAAACAGCCTTATAGTGAAGGGATTTGAACTGTGATGTGTTTATCCCCCCAAAGTCAGACAATAACCAGCTGCAGCGGTGGGTATCAATAGGACTTTATCAATGTCTTCTTCTTATTTTTAATGATGCAGCTCTAAATATTTCAAGTAGTTTTTTATTGAGCAGGCAGGTTTGTCTCACCCGGTTTCTCGGTTTACAACAATCTTGACACATTTCTAAATCTGTAGTGAACTGACAAAATGTGTTCAACTCATATAGCTACAATACAGACAGCTTCATGTTGTTTTGTAGAACACACTGGAAGACAGCGGACAGAACCAATGGAAATATTACTGTTTTGTTTGTTGCTTGTAGAACAAGTGTTTTGATAAAGTTCTTTTTCCATTCCGTTATTTAACCAGGTTCTGTATCCAGTGCAGGCTGTTTGCTCAGTGTGTGCATGTGCATATGTCTCTATACATTTGTGTCTCCCAGAGAACAAAGGGCAGAGAAGCTTTACAAAAATAAATGATATATAGAAAATACATGTATGTACAGATATATGGAATATATATATATGGAAGTTCATAGTAACTGACTGCCAAAAATAAATTAATATGTGAAACAATTTGTCAACGTAAGATAATGATGTTGACTAATTTTTATAAAATACATCATAAAGTAATGATTCCCTGCAGTTGTCTTGTGACTGATGTACAGTGCATTTCTAACATTTCCCTCTAATTACCTCATTATTAAACAATGATTACTTAGTTCTTATGTCTTAAAAACAGCACTTAAACTATGACCACCATTTCAAATTATTATGACTATAGTCATATTATGAATATTGTCTTCAAATACTAGATTATTTGTACTGAGAGAATGTTATTATTATTATTGTTGCTGTTGTAAGCACATATTAAACATGTCATCCAGTCTCCCTATAAAGTGTTACACAAAGAAATTTAATTGTAGCTTAATTGTTTTTCCTCTCTAATGAAATATATTGTAGCAGAAGACACTCGGGGCACTTGTGTGTACAACAACTGTGAAACATTAAGTCAGTGCAGCAAATCACTGGGTCACCAATTTAACACTTTGGGAGTAGAGTACTGTGTTGCAACACGGCGTGAAATAAATATGACCCTAGTGAATCTGTTTTGTTTTTTGTATGTGTGTGTCTCCAATTAGTTGTCTTTTTTTCTTAAATTTCCCTTTAAAACATTTTCAATAGTTTTACACAAAACTACACTAAACACAGAGAATTTCTGGCTAGGATAAAGGTGAAGACCTAAAGGTTAAGAAATCATTAACCGTTCCTGAAGGCTGGAAAGCCAGAATTGTAGAATGCATTTGCTCTAAAATCTAAATCATTTTCTATGAAAAATAATTTGGAATGCGTCTTTAAAATATTAAATTTTAATGTGATTTATAGGATGGATTTTTTTTTCAAATTTGTTTTAGAAATGTGGTCACAGACCCGCAGTGCAAGAAAGTTACTGCACAGATGACTTTCTTCCTGTACAAGAAGTTTTACCATCTCTACTGAAAGGTTGGCTTGGTTGTGTGTGAATCACACCTCAAAGTCTTTTGAGTGTATAAGACAAGTGAGACTTGGCAAAGTGTAAGTGTGAAACTAAAAAGTGGTGCAGAGTTAGTATAGAACTCTTGGCCATTGCTTGGAAAATATTGCAGAACAGTTACAGATCTCAGCTGTTCCCTATCAGAGGAGAGAGTGCAGGATGTCTGTGTTTTATGCTGCAAGATACCTGTTCATTTTTGAACTTCAAGCACACAACAGGCCCCTGTTCTTTCAATGTGTGTTAACTAATCCAACATGCTGTTATCAGGCTAAAATAATCCTGTTAATTCTCATCCAGCCAATTTGGTTCTTTGAACAGGGTTTTAAGATTGATTTGCTAATCCTGGATTAAGTTATCCTGCATAGCAAAATGAGTAGAGGGTTGAAACCATGCTAAGCATTCGTTTGATTGCCTGAGAGCTGATTGTGTGATTGCAACTGCACAAGGTTGGTGTGTTGGGAGCCCTCCCAGCATGCACCAGGGCAATAGATTCATAAACGTAAGTCTCATTTTATAAGTGTTTGTGCACTGTTATTTGTGTCAGTTGTCCTACATTGTGCTTCACAACATTTCTTCTGTCTCTACATTAGTTATTTTGTTTACTTTTTTAAAAAATCATTTAGATCAGATATCCAGTGAATATTGGTTAGACTTTCAATAATGTCGCAGGAAGGATGAGGTTCTCCCTAAAGATTGTGTGGAGGAAGTTTTTGAATACTCAATCAAAAGTTTGTTATGAAAATAAAACTTTTATAAACCGTATTAAAGCAGAAGTAAGCGATCCGGTCGTTTTGGCTAATGCTGCGTTCCAGGCAGGCTTTTGAAACCGTAAGTTACAGCCTCAAGTCACGACTTACGACTTTGTAGCGTTCCAGGCAACCCACAACCTGCGTTTCTCCGACCTGTTGCCTGTGAAAGTGCACTATAACGGCCACTCGTAACTTCCGACCCGTGAACTTGCACCAGATCGAACTGGTACGACTTCACCAGGTTGGAAAACACACGAGTTACAGGCTGCCCTGAACGCACCATAACTTCTTGTCAGCCGACGGAGTAAGCAGCCCCCGCCCTCGTCATGGATCTATTGGTCCTCGTCCCTACGTCACCACATTCACGCGCATCCCTTGGCTGCACACACAGCCCTTCATGCCGTTCTCTCTCCTCATTGGATAAAAATTGTAGGATACAAGAAAAGTTTTCTCCTCGGCTCAGAGCAGAGCAGAGTGACTGACAGACCTGTGTTTCGGTCCAAACACTCTATGTAAGTGATTGCTGTTGGAAGTCGGAACTATTTAAGACTTATATTAACACAAAAATATCGCTTACTTCTGCTTTAAACAAAAACGGCATAAAGGGGCGGTCCTCTCTGTGTGTGCAGCCAAGGGATGCGCGTGAATGTGGTGACATAGGGACGAGGGCGGGGACTGCTAACTCCATCGGCTGACAAGAAGTTAGCCAAACAACCGGATCGCTTACTTCTGCTTTAATTATAGTTATATTAATTAATTATTATTTCATTATGAATATTAGAAAGCAATCCATATCCTCTTTTGGCTTTTCCTGCCTTTATTTGGTAGTACAGTTGAGAGACACAGGAAATGGGGAGGCAGAGAGAAGGGAAATGACATGCATCAACACATGGGGCACCTGCTTAACCTCCTGCGCCACAGAAAGCAATCCAATTCTACCTGAAAATTATAGTTCACTCCTGTGATTCAGCCTAAACCAGCTACTGTTATTAAGATGTGGTTTTCCAGAGTTGATCTTAAGGACTTGTGTCGACCAGAACACCAGTAAAATATTAAACCAGCTTTGAGGAACCAATAAATCCTGACTCATATCAAATCATCAGCATTAATTTGGATTACTCAGTCATTCACTTACAGAGAACAGGACTCTCATTTTTCATGTGACCCCTTCTGACCTGAAACTGAAAAAGTAGCATTAAACCAGTGGATGAACTACGATTTTGTGAGCACTGAATTTCTGGGCCTGTACTTGTCATACGACCATCTTCATGAAATGTGCTTGAAAAGCAAAACACAATGTCCCGGAAGATTATTAATTGATAATGTTTTCCGCAATAATCATGCAATAATGATATTGTGGGTTGCCTTTGATTGAGAGGTGATGAATTGTTTCCTCATTAATAATTTATTTCTTAATGTTTTTCTTGATCTGGGGGAGGCATGAGTTTAGGTAGCACTGAGGGAAATGCAAGCGCTGCAACATTAATGACTGCACAAATTACATTTGCCTGAGATCTAAGATCACATGGAAAAGCCAAGTTATACATCAACAGTGAACGTCTGCGAAAATGATAAGAATAAACACTGCGCTATCAATTTGCCCAAGTGAAAATAACATTTATGGGAAAGTTTTATTGTTCCTTATTTAGGGCTTAACATCATGCTGAGAAATGAAACAACACGTCTCTGTTCTTCATTTTAGTCATTAAATGATGTCTTTCCTACTGCTTACCCTCGTCAATTGTACATGATGGCACAGAGTGGTTGACTCATGGTCAATGATTAAAAAGCTTAGGTAAGGAAGTGAGTGAGTAAACATGTCAACTGAGCTTATTAGCATACAGATATACTATACGGCAGTGTATTTTATGGGGATATCTATTATCTATTCAGTAACATATGCAATCCTGTTTTCTGTACAAAAAATTGAAATGAATATTCATAAGATGGTACAGTAGTTAGTATGCAAAAGTTAAGCTCAGTGTACCACGCTCTATACAACCCCGAGCAACTGGAATCCCCCATGGCAGGCACTAACAGAGGTGTCAACAAGCAGCTCCTGATTGCCAGTTTGGTGCAGATACTGATACAGTCAGCCCATAGCAAGGCTTTGCTCAAGAGGGGAAAGGTGGATGGAGGCAGGCATGAGGAAGGAGTCTCGCTGTAGGGAGGTGTGTGTGTGTGTGTGTGTGGGGGGCCGGGGGGGGGGGCGTTTGAAAGGTAATCACATAGACTGGAAATATCTTCAATAATAAAATAATAAAATGTAGAAGTGTATAATCCTACATTTATACTGAAAGCACTCTATCTACTAACCGTGTAAACGAATGTTAATTTTGCAAATTTGCAAAATCTTACTTTAGTCAAGTCAATTTTATTTCTAGAGCACATTTAAAAACAACAGGTGTTGACCAAAATGCTTTACATACAAGATTAATTCAAACAAAGACAGGACAGGCACAATGAGACATTAAAAACAACAAGTGAGTGGGAATGATGAGATGGGAAGTTCTCATGAGACTGAATTAAAAGCCGAAGATAATTTACATACTGGTCTGACTGATGTTCGCAGGTCAATACATAATATGTACTTAAAAGCACAGATACAGGACATAAAGGCACTGAGCCTGAACTCCACTGGGTCAGTTGAGTTGGGAATTGAGAAGGAGACTTGCCAAACCTTTTCCTTAAGCTGAATTGCTGGAAATTGCCACAAACACATGAATTACTAGTAAATAACCAGAGCCAAATATTAATTGATAGGAACAGGTAATGTGTGTTGTTGATGGTGCTGTGCTTGAAACAACTGTGAAGTGGGCTGGGTTTCCATACATTACATCATTGGTAGGGGTGGGGGTACAAGACATGGCTAAAATGCTCAAATGGGATTTAATGACCCAAAATTTGTCCAGCTGCCAATGGGGAGGGATGGTTGGCACTGATTAGAATGAAGTGTGAGATTTAGGAGCCACAGAAGTCATTTGCTCTCGGAGGGACTGATGAGAGGGGAGAGCAATGGATTGTGAAGAAAGATTGCATGGGGCTCAGGTAAATGGCACAACTTGCTAAAATAAGGACAAAAACAAAACCGTATCAGATTTAGGGAGATTAGGAACAGAGGAGAGGCAAAATGGGATTTCGATTCAACATGGCTTTCTGATCTGAGAGTAAGAGGTTGAGCAGCTGAATTAATAGCTCATGGAAATGCAGCATCAACAGGGGAGAGGAAAGACTTAGCAATTTTATGAGGGTTGGGAATAAACCAGTGTTCATATGACAATAAATGTTACCCATGGAGTAAATTTAAGTAGTAGGATCAGACAAATCTGTGTCTGGTGTCTAGAATATTATTACTTATTCACAAAAGTCAACAGAGGATGTTCTTCCTGTGACAACTGACAAAGCAAAGCATTTGAAAAGAAGCCCCGGTTCATTTTTTGTAGCACAGTAATTACAGGCTTATAGCTCAGGCTTCTCCTACACCGAGCACTGTAGCTCCAATGTGTCTCTTCAACTGCCAAGCAGAACACTTCCTTTCTGCTCACCTCGATCAACGAACAGGAAGGAATGATGCCAGAGTGAGAAAAGGGTCAGGAAGAGCTGTCACCATTTCTGTCCACCCTAGATACTATCTGTACCAAAGATTTTCCTCTGGGACTGAGGTCACACATCACCTCAACAGTTTGTTCCCATGAGATGTCACACTTCCTAAAACTCACTCGTAAAACCCCCGCAATCTCTTCCTCCCCTGAGCACCACCTAACTCTGTCTTACACATAAATACCAGTTTTTAGTTTTTGAGTTGTTGCAGAATTTTGCAAAACTTATGAATTTTTAATTTCTTACTTGTATAAATTGTGAAAATCAGAGCCTTTGCTATATGATGTGACATTATGTCACAAAGCCTTGTAATGATCATTGATTGGTCATGCTACACCTACAGTATGTCACAGCAACACCTGCACAACACAACCCAACAACATCACAACAACACCCTTAGCTATAGCTGTAACCCTTAAGTACTGGGCTGCAAAGAAGTTAGCACTGTTAGCGCATTCAGCTATACCAGGCTATACAATGTGCAGCATACCACACAATATTTTCCATTGTGTGAATAAGAGAGTCTCCACAGTGTTTGTGTACACACTTAAATACATTAATGTATATTAGTACACAACCCCCTATGCATATGAGGCATAAATGCACGGGATAGGATTATAGGGATGTCAGAGTTCATATAGTGCCATGTTCTACTAGTAAAAAGAAAAATTACTAAGTCTCAGTCTCCCTTGCATCTATATCAAAACGGGGATAGCGTCGATTTATTTTAGGGTCACACTTGTTTTTTTTCCAATTCATCACATATGGGATTTGCAAATGAGCACATCATTGTAAGATGTTTAGCTGTATATTTATGCCCACTGGATGCTTAGTAGGTGTTTAGGGAATTTCAAGTAGGAATCTGATAGCTCCACATATTTGTCCCTAAAGGGGTGCGTGAATGCTTCTGCTTTTCCCTTTGCTTGGCAGAATGAGAGCAGTTTTAGTCTGTTCTTAACGAATACTTTGTTCAACAAACTAAGGTGAAAGTGTCTCTTCTTTATTTTCACTCTGAGGCAGAGCAATACAATCATCTATTCCTGAGGTACGCATGCATATGGTCAATAAATTCTCTATAAGTTTTCTTGAAAACTAAAATTTGTGTCCGAGCAGCACTTTCACTGTTTTCCCTGTATAAAATGCTTCCCAAAAGACAAAAAGATACAAAGACTGAGAAAATAGAGCCCCATGAACCTCCCATTCTTATTCTTTCTTCAAATACTCCAGACCTACCAGTACACAAATAAAGCACATCCATATCTACTTACTATAAAAAGAAATAAGGGGAAATAAGGGGATCACAATCATGGGTGGTGTATTTTCACAGCATCTTGTCTTTGCTCTTACACTTTGTAAGAAAATTACTACGGACTGCACTACAAGGATGCCTTTGGAAGACAGAAAATGGAAGCAAACAAGCGTGATTGTAATCAACTTCACAAATGGTCGTCGGGGCACTGCAGCACACAGACTGACGGAGTACAGCAGAGGCAATCAGTAAGCCAATCAAGCAGACAACTGAAATAAACCACTTCAAAAACAGATTTCTTTGAGAAAAACACAGATTCTTTTGACAAACTACTGTGCATAATGTGGTTAGTAAGTTTAAGTTAGTCAGATATCCAGACATTTACTGTAGAAAGCCTGTTCATTACAACAATCTTATTCTCTGCTCTGTATTCATTCTTTTCTAACCATGCGTGCTGCTGGTGTCATTTTCACTCACACTGTATTATCCTCTACTTTGCCTTTTTTATATCTTCTCTAGAAAAAACATGGTTTGCTGTGAAATTATAAAAATAAATGATAATAAATGTAAAATTCATGTGCTGTCAAAATTTCATAAATGCAAGTTGATCCTAACCTGGGTAATGCCCTCTGATTTCCTACTCTAATTGGGTATTGCAGTCCTGAAGGAGATAATTCCCTTCTTAGACACTAAAACAGACACACACAAACACACACACACAGATCTATGTAGGGAGCTGGGAGATGGTATCATCAGTGCTTTTTCACAAAATGAAAAAAAAAAGAATACACAGAGAGATATGTCTTGTTTTCTCCCCTGCAGGTGTATGGGAGGAGGTAGGAGGTGAGACATATTGTTACTACAAATGAGTCCTTTTTATACCCTTGTTAATCTGACAAATGAAGACATCCACCTTACACTTCTCCATGACAAGCCTTATGTCAAAATAATGATGTGTTAAACAAGTAATAATAATAATAATAATGGTTTACCTTTATAGCGCTATTCTATCGATACCCGATACCCAAAGCGCGTACAGAAACTGTTATTCATTCATACCACAATCACACAGAGTAAATGCTTAAATTACTGTATGACCGTGAATGTTTTGTAACCCTTAAAACACAAGTACAGGTTTTGGGTATGCATGCAGATACACTAACCCTTTTTTTCTCTCCACACAGCAGAGAATATCTCTGATTTCCAAAAATTAAAGTGTAACATCTCGCATTCCTTGTTCTCCTGGGCTGCAGTCATCAGACATACAATTTAGGCTAAACAGTTGTTCCACTAGCTGTCTCCAACTCTTCCTCATTGTCAGCATAGTCACAATTTAGCACACACGTGGACAGAAATGTGATCCTCACTGTTAAAAATTGCTTGTGTAATGAGGAAGTTATGAATAATACAGTAACTAAGTAATAACGTAGTCATTATTAAGCTCTAATGACCATTAGAAACTGTTCTTAGTTCCAGCAGTGCATACTGATGGAACTACCATACAAAGGCTTACTAACAGTGAGGAGACATAGTCTTGACCTGTTTTCTTTTCTCATAACAATACACCTTATTATATACAATTCCTTTATTATTCCTCCATTATATCCTTTTTTGATTCATGGAGATTTATCGCACTTGAACTCATATCCAGTTATTCAAAGCTTTGTTGTTGCCAGATAAAGTGTGATAAATGATGCACGTTAATTGACTGTTTTTGTAATCACTGTCTTTTTAAATTCTAACCAAATACATCTGGTGCATAACGTGTGTGCTGATGAACCTCAAACACACAAACAAAGAGAATTGTTCATAAATTCGCAGTCGCTGTTCTCTCTAAACAAAAAGGTATTGTTTGACAGGCAGGCACTTTGATATTTGACACTCAGCAGAAAGAAAGAAAGCCGCTAACATCAATAAATGTCTTTTTTAAACATGTGGGAAAGAGAAGTGAGTCTTGATATTTTTCAAGAACTGTGTGGGATTGAGTAGTGACAACTGATAACAAATGTAGTTTCTGACCTCTCAGATTGATATGCAACTTCACAGCATTCAGATCTGCTGCCATGGATACGGGGTACCGCATCTAACCAGAGATCAATATAATTCAGTTTCCAGTACCCAGTCAGTCGTTAATCTTAACATCAAACGTGTCACTCGCTATGCAGCTTCAGTGTGACATTATCCAATGAGGCATGGCCTAATGAACAGAGATATAATGATAGAGAGAAAGCAAGCAGACATATTCCTCCCACAATCTTATGCAAGATTCATTTACATTACAGAGACTTTGGTATAAATCACTTCAGTAGAACATTTTTAGTTTTGAACTTCTATGGCACAAGCATACTTTTTTTTGTCCTGTTTCCAATGTCAGCCACTATGCACAGGAAACTTCCTTCCTAAAGAGTATGACTCTCATTAGAACATGACTGTAGTTTCTCCTCCTGGCAGATGCAATAAAGTTTTTCAGACCACAATTCATAAATCTGAATAGTTTCAAGCAAATAGTGGTGGACCATTAACAGACTGCTGTGCTGTATCATTTGCAAATCACGACAAGAAAGAAAAATATAATTTACAAGATAGTCAGTTATGAAAGCTAGTCCACTTTTACCCAGAATAACTTGTTTTGCTCTACCAACTGCTTTGGTAGAAAGGTAACTGGAGGGAAAAAAAAAAAAAAACTTAGACTCTCATAACTTGTCTTTTTCTAAGGAATAAAGCACTTATGTGAAGTTGTTTCTGAAAAAACTGTCAGAGGTGACAAATAAAGAACATAGTTGGAGTGCCACAGCAGAGAGTGAGTAGCAGAAAGGTGGAGCAGCAGTGTGTTCCTGCTATGTAAACACTACAAATGCATTCCCACCAATCTGAAGTGAACCAAGCAAAACCATAACTAGACAGAACCAACAACCCTAACCCTGAGTAGATATTTGCAAGCAAAATTATCAAAATTATTATACAAAATGCACAATATGGGGGCGGTGCGTGGCGCAGTGGTTAAAGCGACCGCCCCATGTAGAGGCTACAGTCCTCAACGCAGGCGTCCCCGGTTCGAATCCCGCATCGGGTGGACCTTTCCTGCATGTCATTCCCCCTCTCTCTGCCTCCCCCTTTCCTGTCTATCTCACTATGAGCTATCAAATAAAGGCAAAAAAGCCAAACATATACATTAAAAAAAAAAAAAAGCACAATATGCTATATTTGATTAATTTATCTTAAAACATTATTTATGTAATAATTACATTATTATAACAGCCATTTTGATAATTAAATAATCAAAGATAAATTACCGCTCTGATTAGGACGAATTCAGATGGGATAGTGCCATCCATGACATCTCACTAACTTACTGTGTATGTGTTGGAACTAAAGAAACATTTATTTGTGGTTTCATAACAGTGTTGCAGAGTGGACCTTCTTTCCTCATTAAGGATCATAGGACAAGTATTGACAGCATCGTGCAGAGAGCACATAAACAGAACAGCCAAGTCAAATTAAGACCTGTCATCAAGTTACTGACAGAATTAGCATTAATTAGTGGCAGCTGATGTGACGTACCACCAGCTTCATTTGTCATTTAACCACAGAGGGCAACGTTCAGCACTGGCTAAGACGAGAAGCTGCAGTTGAATATTCTCCATGCTGCTTTGCAGATGAATATTAGTGTTGGATTTAAGTGGATCTATGCATCTTTCCAACCTCAGTGTCTGAACTCAGAGTCACTGACTGCTGAGCCAAATGAATATTTCACTTACACATGCTAATTTTTACAGACTTATGCAGTGGGATACTGCTTTTGTAAGCAGGTTGCCTGTCCCACTGTGAGCTCAGCCAGCTGTCCACACTATGGGTCCACAGTAAAACTGTGCTGTGACTGGATCATGTGACTTTTTTCAATGGACAACATTGGTTCAGCGTAGTGAATGCATGATTGTCACTGTTTAACAAGCTGCCTGGGCTGATGTTTGTAATGCTTTTTGCACACATGCAAGCGGAGTGTGCTGTGGGGCTGAGTTTTAAAATCAAACTAAAAAGATATCATCTTAATCTGTTGTGTTGTGCTATACACATTACACATCTACAACTTGCTCTATGCCTTTGTAGTGGAGGTTTGCTTTACAGCTCAGCACAGCTTATACAGAGCACACATGCTCACATTTACATTGTACTGCAGCTCACAGTACAAGTAAGAATGAATGAGTGAATCTAAATTCAATCATCATAGTTTATGGAAATGTTGAAGCTAAAAGTCTATGTTTAGCTGTGAAAACGAAACAAGCCCACAGTCCACCTGGCACTAAAATCTGTGAAGAGAGAGACTACTAAACAACCATTATGAGAATCAATAATTCATACTAACAAGTAATTCTTATTATTTGGTTACGTGTGAATCTTTCTCCTGGTAGAATATAATGAATGTGAATTGTAGATAAATTTGGACTTGTAGGACAGGAAATTAAAACAATGAATAAAGCAGGCTGATACGGATATCTCCCTGTAAGATACAGACCACGACACCTTCATGCGTAAGAGCAAAAGTGATTCTGCTGAGCATTTACACTCACTGACAAAATGAATTGTCTTTGTTGTCACAAAATATTTCACTCAGTACAGTGTAGTCTGTGTTTTTCTATACTTAGGCTGCTTAGCTAGAGCCCTCTGAGGTCGTGAGAGCATCTTATCCATGCTGTTCTATCTCTGAGAAAGCTGTGTGAGCCCCTGTGCTCTTGGCATAGTTTTCTTCACAAAATGTAAACACCTGCATCACTGCTGTGCTCCCACTAATTAAAACTCTGTCTGTCTAATGAGAGCCGTGCCTGTCAGGCCCCTCCACACGCTCAATAAATCACTGTTCTCCAGTCCTGCTTTATCCCACCATATACAGAGCAGGATATGCATCTTTCAGATATATTCAACTTAGATCCTCTCTCCTGCTGTCCTGTGTGTTGTCAGCATTCTCCATGAGAATTCATTGTCTTCTCCTCTACACCTGCTGAGTCATAACATGGGTAAGGTAGAGTGGCAGCTCAAACTAAATCTTCTCTCTTGGTGTCCATCAGTGGAGGCTGGTCCATAGAGGCAGAGGAGGTTGATCCTCCTCTATTTTTGAGAGGCCACAGGAAGATCAACATATTTTTAATAAAGAGTAACTGGTTGAAATAAACCTTTACCAAATCATTTATAATATATTTTAAAATCTCTTTTATGGAAGAAAATCCATTAAATCCACTTAAAACAGCTCAACAGCGCCGCCTGCAGACGGAGGAGACAGAGTAGTCTGTGTGAGGAGCAGGGAGCAGGAAGGTGGGGGCTTAGAGGAGGACGGAGGGCTTCTGTCCTCCTCTAGACGCCTCGGGGCGGGATCTCCTTCCATTCTCTCAATGCATTTAGGATTTTTTCATGCTGATTTGTGATTGGCTAAGACGCGTAAAATGACGCACTAAGGGAGGACGTCCTCCCTTACCAATCAGCAACCAGAACACAAGATTGACACCAGGTTGGTCCAATGACAGTTCTCCAACCCCCCTTGGTTACTGTTGCTATGTGCACCAAACTTTCACTCCCAGCTGTGCTGCTCCTGCTGCTCCTAGCACAAGAAATACGGAGTTTTCAGCGACATTGGCATCAATTTGAAAGGAAATATCAGCAGATTTCTGGATAAACTGTTAGGAGATATCAGAGAGAAGCAGTCAGAGAGATTGTTCATAGTTTTCAGATACGTGACCTGGGCCGTCAGCTCAGGTGAAAGAATAGCTAGCCAAATATGTATGTAATTTGAGTGGAACACTTTGCTTACAGATCTCCATGGTTTTTGTTTTTACTTTTTCCCCACTGTGACATTTACAGGTGTTAAACACTGGCCTGCTTTTTTTTTTTTTTTTACATCCCACATGAGAAAGGCTCTGTCTTTTTCATTAGGCCTGTGTTAATCTGAAAACAGTATAATTGAATAAAATGATCTTGTTTTTAAAAAATCTTGTAAGACATTGTTTTACTGTTTAATTTTCATTGAACATCAGAAAGTAGGGATAAGTAGTCAACTAGTAGAAAATAACATGACGCCGTGGACTGGTTTTCCTCCTGTCCTCCCCAATTTTTTCAGTCACCAGCCGCCACTGGTGTCCATGGTTAATAAGCATGATTTCTTTCGACCACAGACACAGTGAGACACCCCAAGTAACCAAACTATAACTATCTGCTTACAAGGTTTACCATGTGAGATTTATGGAAAGTGCAGATGCATTGATCAGTGATGAATCTAAATCACAACAAATGATGACCTCCAACTCCATTCATAACAGAACTATATAATTTTTCCCATTGTGCCAATGCCAAACAAGAGCTATCAATTCTCAGACAGTTCAGTGCTAGATAGGAATGAGTCATTTATAAGGCATTGTGTGACTACATCAATAGAAATGCTTTTACATCATACTTCTATCTGATACCACAGTCCAGAAATACATTTGTAATATTTTAAATTGCAGCTGTGTCAGTGACTGTGTCCTCCTGTTTCGTGTGCCAGTGGCTTGTTAAATTCCATTACAAAGCAAATTGGTAAGCCTCTGCTTGGGTAAAGTATTGCTGTTAACCCCATCACCATGGCAAATAAACAACTGCTGTGTGCATCTGTCAGACCAAAAGGGACTTTTGCAGGCTATGAAGGACACTGCAAGGGCTTTCTTTGCTTCACACCAATGGGTGCCACTAATCTGCTCGAGGCATGTCACAAATTGAAACTACATGGTGACCGGATGTCTTAAGGACCCTGAAGAATAACAGCAAAAATTAGATTAATTATCTTTTCAGTTGGATTATTTATCGTATATGAACTCCAGGTGGTTCTGAAAAACATATACATTTATCCTGTGTGCTAAAACCTAACTTCATATTTGAGGATTACAACACTCTTATGAAGGCTAAGGAGTGTCTTTACAAGACTGTGCTAATGCTAAGATGATAAAAGAACCATATTGTAGTGTATAAATTCAATGATGGCAAAGGGGTCATGGATAAGTTTCCAATTTTCTTATACTGGGCTTGTCGGTAAATATTACTCATTCTAATAGCACAGGTGCAACTAAAAACAACATCTGGCAGTGCATGTGAGGACAATTTTTTAAATTTTTTTTTAGAAAGCAGAAGTATACTGGCTGGTCTACACTGAAGTTGATCCAGTATAATAATGATCTATTCCAGCCACCACCTATAGGGCATTCGTATACCTTTACATAGGGATTGTTGTTGTTATAGTGATTGTGTTTTGGCGTCTGAGCATAACCAAAGTGTATGTCTGACCTAAACAGTGGTACTGTGCATGAACATATGCTGTGCAGATATCGACACAATACTGAAGCTGCCATTGTGCAACTGACGATTCTTTCACTGTGTAGACATGGTAATAAATAGAAGCACAAACAGCCATTACTGACAGTGGAGGAAAATGTCCACCCAAGGACAAAAATATCGTAAACAAATTATTTTTACACTTCCAGAGGTTTGCTATTATGTATAAAATAAAAGGTCTGAGTGAAAACACTCAGAAGAAGATACAGAATATTTCATCAGCTACATTCTTTGACTCCCAATATCTGAGTTTTGTACTTATTCATTAATAATATCAGTATTTAATGCACGTAGAGCAAAAGTTGTGGATGAATTAGTAGATCTTTTAATTTAACTAGCTTTCCCTGGTGCACATTATCTTGAACCATAGCTGGCTCATTGCAGTTATTCTTTTTGCCAACTTAAATAAATTAAAAGGAAGCTATTGTTAAATCTAGCATGCATCTGTCTTTAACAATGACATATTAACATAGTACAAAGTTTCTTTTTATACTGTGCAAAAACATTAAGTTCCAGACAGAGAATTCAAACTGTCTAGAAAAGAGCTCTGCACTCAATATTGTTGGCATGATATTAGAGCTGGGACATCACCACGCAGCTGACTCTTGGATATACACATGTAGAAGACATGCAATCACCTTAAGTTAGATAAACCATCATGGTTATTAATGCTGAAATAAAAAATAAAAACTATTGAGTGAAGCAGACTGAAGAGTCATATTGCAGCACTGACTAACTTTCCATCATCATTTTAAACTACATGTACATTATGCTTTTTAAACACTGTGACATCATGAAGCCAAAACTGTTGAAAGTGCAATCAGCCTTGTTACTGTATATGCATTTGAATCCCGCTTTATCTAGAAGTGGTAATGAAAGGGCAGTCTACTGTTAAAGACTGAGGAGTTACACTGTATATAATTATACTTAAAGCAGATATCAGTGGCACGGCCGTTTCGGCTAATGCTGTGTTCAAGGCAGGCTTTTGAAACCGTAAGTTACAGCTTCAAGTCACAACTATGACTTGGTAGCGTTCCAGGTAACCCGTAGCTCGTGTTTTTACCGTCCTGTTGTCTGTGAAAGTTCCCTATAACGGCCACTCGTAACTTCCGACCCGTGAACTCGTACCAGATCGAACTGGTATGACTTCACAGGAAGGAAAAACACAAAGTACGAGTTTCCTTGAACGCACCATGAGTTAGCAGCCCCCGCCCTTGTCAGGCATCAATTGGTCCTCGTGCTACGTCACCACATTCACGCGCATCCCTTGGCTGCACACACAGCCCTTCATGCCGTTCTCTCCCCTCATTGGATAACACTTGTATCCCACAAGGAAAATTTTCTCCTCGGGTTACAGCAGAGCAGAGTGACGGAGAGACTCGTGTTTAGGCTGAAATACTTCATGTAAGTGATTGCTGACGGAAAATAGGACTATTTAGGACTTATATTAACAAAAACATTCCACTGATATCTGCTTTAAAATAAAAAATAAAATAAAATATTAAATATCTGATAAAATCTTGTGTAAAAAAAACTGAGGTATACAATCATACATATTTTTAACTGATGTTCTACTGTTCCACTGATACATTGTTCTAATGGTGTGTGGTTCCTTTTCACCAGATGAGTCTTGGCACAATTTGTAACTTATACAATAAATCATTGGTTTAGAAAATGATTTCATAGCTAAAGTTACATGGATTTATAAAATGGCTTAGAAACCCTCCACCAACATTCAGACACATACACACACACCTGCTTAGCTTTTCATATAATGTTTTCTGCAGCAAAGCTATAGATATATTATTAAAATAGCAATAGGCTACTGTTTATTTGATTTACATTATCATTATATTATATTTTATACCATGGTCTGGGTGAATCTTGTATATATATATATATATATATATATATATATGTATATGTATATATATTATATTATATACTGAGCCTAATCAATTAGCTGATAAATCAAAGTGCATCAACAGTTGTTTAGAAAATCTGAAAACTTAAATTCATAACCTATTGGCTGGTTTCAGTGATATGTATTTGGTATATATGTCAGCATGCTTGTAGAGATTTAGGATGAGAGGAAATGCCCTCTAGTGATACCTCCTTGATTATTGGGAAAAACAAATCCATGACCAAAGAGGTTGAACCCAAATCTAGACAGCACCTAGCACCAGCCCCCTACAATTACAGTCAACACAAACTCCAGCATAAATAAAGGCTCTTCCTGTGCCTCTGGACAACAACAAAGGCCATGGGGTCACAGCAATATGCCTGTCAATCACACAGCATGGTGTTCAGCCCAGATTGAGTTTAATAAAGCCCAATGACTCATGTACTGAATGGGATACGACTCAACTGGAGCATCTGTTATGGATTATCAGGCTTTGTTCCAAGAGTATTCAGCGTGGGACTTTACTGGATAAATCATTTTGGTGTAAGCATACTTTAAAATCACTGCTACAGCTCTGGACGTCAGATAAGAACAGTATCCATAGAGACTCAGGGTTTGCTTTTAATTTATTACATTTTATTGTTAATTTATTAAGTAACTCTATTTATTCTCTAAGAAACTGATTATCTAGCTTTCTATAATCATTATTACTGGTGTATCCGAGCATCTTAGGTTCACCTGTGTATTCAATATCAAGATAAAAAACAAGATGTAGCACAATGAACAGTAGCCACTCCATTTCAGCACTAATCATGTGACCTTGAAAGAGTTTCCAACAACAACCAACACTTAATGGAGGCCCTTGAGTCATTCCTAAGGGACAGACCATAAAAAGCTTTGAAGTTATTATATATGTTGTCTGATGGTGCCTAAGAAGTAATCTAAGGCTCCACATAAAGTTTTTTTGTTTTGTTTTTTGCATAAAACATAGCAGAAATGATCAGTTCTAAATACAGCAATCGTGTACAGGGATTTTGGCACAAATGGAAAGTCGTTGATCCTTGAATCAATCTGAAGTGGTGTTTTCAAATTTTCATTCTGAGCCAGAACTCCAAATGTTAGGTCAGATTCCTTTTGAATATTTTTACATCTATCTGCATATCACTCTGTAAGTTTCTGCTGTAGCCTGTGTATTGTAAAATATACTGCTGTATCTGAATTCAAGTCCCTGCATAAGTATGTGACCTTGTCATTGTCATCAGCAGACGAAACAGTGCTACAAAAGTGTCTTCATAAAAGCCTTATCAAGTCAAAGTGTTACTGCTCCTTTTTATGAGGACTTAAGAATAATGGTCCCAGGAGAGTTTAGTGTTAGGGCGAGTGTTAGGTGCTCTTTAGGTGCTCTTTAGGTGTTTTTTCATTGCTCCTTATCCAGTCAGTGCAACAACACCATGCAGCGTTCTCCCATTTGAGAACATGTTTAACAACAAACAAACACCTTGTATAAGCCAGTGGACACAGTGGTCTGTGGTGGCTGAACAGAAAGTATTTAAATTGGTCTCTTTATGGGTGATATGAGGAAGAAAAGAGATAAAAGGGAAAATGCTCCAACCACTTTTGAAAACAATCTTATCCCTATGTGTGCAGTGAAGCTGCACGGTGGCAATTCACTGTGCCACTGTACCAAGGAATTTTCTCTGTAGTTTTGCAATGTTTTATTTAAGGGAGTCTTCCAATTTGCTGTTTTCTTGATTGGTTGTTCATATCACTGATGACTGTGGTTACAAGACAGAAAGTTGACAGCTTTAGGTGCATGATACTTGGGTGTGATTGGAAGTTGAAAAAATTGACAGGCAAAGTTGTAGGCGTGAACAGGGGAAACATAGCTATCTGTAAGCCACTGTAAGCTATCATATATTCAGTGAACAATAAATGGTGTCTAAAATGTACAGTATATTTTATGACAGTCATTCTGTCACATTATTGCAACCCAGTCTTCTGTATTTTATTCATCCGCAGCTATGCTGCATTAGCAGTTTACATTTAATGGCACATTTCAGTGCTAAAGGACATAATGGAAGCTTCACACAGTGTAGTAAAAAGTAAGGGTGTTGGGGTGAGGGAGGTTATAGACACAAAAGGCCTTTTTCCTGAAAACTGACACCTGAGGTTTGTTTCCCACTTAGACAAGTTGTCAGTGTTTTAAACGTTTCCAACACAAAGCATGCTGTCTCATTTACCATTCTCTCGAGAACCACAGCTTGTAAATGTGAGGATATACTTCCATCTGCCTCCAGAGCAGCCTCAGACAATGCAACCAAACACATTACAAAAGACAAGGGGGACTGAGTTTAAAGAGACTAAACAGGTAGACAGTTACACAGTCAACACAGGAAAAAATCAACTGGGGCAAGTTTGTATCAAATTTTAGTAATAACTCAATTTTTGGTGTTTTCATTCAATACTGGACATGACTCAAAGAGTCTCTCTTGTAAATGAGACCCTGGGACTCAATGAGATTTTACCTGTATAAATAAAGGTTAATAATAAAAAGAAAGTTCACATGAATTAATTAGTAAATGAAAATGGCATAACTGCAGTTTACTAACAAAGCTGTGGAGGTTGTTTGTTTTTTTTGCACTCTTGCCTTGTGTGGTGGAATTTCTCATCACATATTCTGATAAAAAAAACTTTGCAGTATGCTAAGGATCTTAGTGTGCAGTTGTATCGTCTGTGTAAAAGTGCTTCTGAGCCGGGTTTTTTTTTTTTTTTTTGGGGGGGGGGGGGTAAGTGTGAAAATTGAAAACAAAAACAAAATGTGGGCCAGGTCAACCTGTCTCTGTGAAGCATCAGAATCATTTGGAGTAAGGCATGTAAGGCATTGTCCTGGGGTACCTTTAGCTCAGTGGGTAGAGCAGGCACCCCATGTGTGGAGGCTAATAGTCCTCTCTGCAACCGGCCCCCGTTCGAATCCTGCATCAGGTGGCCCTTTTCTGTGTGTCATTCCCCTGCTCTCTGCCTCCCCATTTCCTGTCTCTCTTAACTAACCTGCCAATTAAAGGTAAAACCCCCCCAAATTGTACTTAAAATTGTATTCTGATTGGACATATGAGTTCAGGCTTAGGTTTTTTCCGTTCTCATTCTTTGTTTTTTTCAGTTTGTAAAATCTGCTTGTGCCTCTCAATAAACTGCTGCTGAATGTTGTCTTGCTCCAGTCATCTCTGAGTCTAGAAAACTCTAACACTTCCTCAGGATAATGAGCTTGCGCACTCAAATTTTAGTATCATAAGACCATAAGAGACTTGTAAAGGCATACAGTACATGGTAAGTTGCTGTGAAATACACAGTGTGACCAAGTAGCTGTTGATCAGATGAGTACATGATTACTTGGTTACAGAACAACTGTCATACTCAAAGACTAAACCTCTCTTTCAGTGGCTTCTTTGATTTTGCGCCACTCTTTATTTTGCTACAGCCCTGAACTGAAAGTGCATCCACATCACGATACTGCATCTACCATACTACAGTCTCTGGCATAATGTTCTTGAGAAAGCACTGTTTGCAACATACGCTGCTTTGAATTTTGACGTGTTGCTTTAAAACCTTGTCCAACAACTTAGATGTCACTCAGTTTCTCACTGGGAAACAGCAAGCGAGTTTGAACACGGTGCTTCTTAGGTAATAGTGTCTCTGTAGCCACATTCAAAGTTTTATAGAAACCTCTTGAAGTGGCTGACTGATGCAGCTTCACTCTCAGCTGCTGACGTCTGGAGCTCTTTTGTGTCTCTTCAAGTCGTGTGTTTTGTCTCTTTTTCCTTCACTGCTTTCCCAGTGATTATAATAGTGCTTTCTGGGATATCCAAGTGCTTTGATTTCACTTTTTTTTAGCATTTTCTTTAAGAATGCAGCTGTATAAATTCTTTACATGTCTCATTTCTACTGAATGCTTTTAAGTTTTTATTTTACCTTTCTTCTTAAAATGGAAATTTGTGAATGAGGAATGTTCCAAAATGGGTCTTTTAACTACCTACACATGAAGCATATTTTTGTTAACTTTGTCTTGCCTGCAATCTCTTTGGCAATTTAACTTTAAATTTGCATCATGTTCTGTTTTCATGGACCCTCTGTAGTGTTTTACCTGACAGAACATAGACACCGAGGCCAACAGTTCATGGAGCAACATGTCACATGGAGGGATGCTGCAGAGACTGTGTCTGACCCAGGGGACACTGATGTCCTATCTGGAAAAAAAATGCAGGTCTTGTACCCTTATTTTGACTGACATTTAACTCAAACCTCAAATGTGCATATGAAGCCTTACAGAGGATTTTCCTCCAGGCAGACAGAGGTTAGCGTTACAGGAACACTTCATATTGAAAAATAACGCCACTGGTGTGAGTGAGTTTGAAAAAAGACGGATTGAAATCATGCAAACGTCCTCAAATATTTTTTGGCATCACGGGCAGATTTTTGTGTTTCACTGCTTTTCAAAGTTTATAGCTGTGAAAACAGCAAGATGTAAAGACATTTCTATGTACTATGTAAATTTAATTTAAAATCAGAGCTGCACGAGCTACAATTTTTTAGTCTGACCTGCCAACTCCAATTATGGTTGATTCCAATTAAGAACTATAACTGAAAGCAACACAATTTTTTTTGTAGCTTTATTCTAATGAATAATTCATTTGTATGTTCATAATAAAACATTATCAATTAACTATTAAGTCAATCATTCTCTCTCTCTTTCTCTCTCTCTCTCTCTGTGAAGGTGACAAAAACAGTGACTGGTTTCTTAATACAACTCTTGCACCAGTATCAATTATGGATGATCATTATTATTGATGGCCTCTCTCAAGGTACAGCAGCAACTCGCACAGTCGCACATGTATGTGAGGTGGCTTTCATGCACAGGTGAGGTGTGCGGTGTGTCACTATTTTTAGCTACTTTGCCTTTTCTCGCATCTTGAAATTGGACATGTTCAGTGGAGTGACGATGTCAGAATAAGCCTGTTGTTGCTTCATGGCTTACTTGGGCCTTACAGGTGTTACAAATTGCAACATGTGCAGCTTGGGCAGTCACAGCTACTTTTAGCTCTTGAAGGTTTTCACTAAGTGTTTGAGTGGAGCAGTCACATTTGAACCTTTTATGAAAGTTACCCTTTGTTAAAACTAGTTTACAGAGGCGTTTCAAATATTTTGTTCAACCAATTTCGCAAACGACAGCTGACCAAATATTAAGACCTCTCAGTGTAACATTGGAACTAATGTTGACTATATACACACTTGAAAATGTCACAAAAAAAAGGTCTCAACACAGTGGTTGGAACCTGAGGAGAAAGAGACATGTCCAGAATGGAAGGGAAAAAGCTGCCTCCCATGTATACCCAGGGGATGAGCAAGCCAAGTGGTGGTTACAAAATAATGACGACTTTACCATGAAGACATCTGACAATGGTGGTGCTACAGTTATCTGGGGGGTAGAAACAATATATTGATGAAACTCACAGACAACTCAATAAGAGGCAAGTCTATGCCCTTATCTCCTGTAATACAAGTTATCAAACCTGAACTCAACATATTTGCTCTGCTCAATACACAGTTCAAAGGGAAAGAATATGATTTCATGTTGTCACACAGTTCTACCATATCTACTCTTTATCTGAGGCAGATCCATATATGAGTCCCGATTAGTAACATAAGGATGATCCCTGAAACAACAGTTATATACATAGATTTTCATATCAAGTCAAATTGGTTTATACCTGATAGCCGTTTTTAAAATATCTTTGTGTTTTTTTTTTTTCATTCATTTACCATGGATATTGACAGCCTACATTAAATGTACACCTGAGAGATGATCAGGGGAAAAAAATATATGCAGCCCCAACTAAATCCCACACCCTGGGACAAGTGTAAGAGAGATACAGCTTCAATAAACTCAGGTTGTGCAAGCTAAAGCAGCATGGAGTATATATCAGCTTTATCAATGTATGCATCATTCTTTCATGTTCAGAACACCAATTGTTTGATTTCTACCACTACCTCAACACAGTCGATCCAAATATGGCTGTTTCACCTAGGGGTTTAATTCAAAATATATATATATTTTTTTGCCCTGGCTTTGAAGGATTCAAGATAAAGTAAAGACTGTTTGATTCTAAGTGCAGAGTGTATGTATATCACTTTGAACTACAGGACAGTGTTAATTTTGACAACAAATTCTAATTTAGTTTTAGTCTTAGTCTTTTGACTAAAATACAATTTAGTTGTAGTCATATTTTAGTCATCTGAAATATTTTAGTTTTAGTCTAGTTTTAGTCGACGAAATATCTTTAGAATTTTAGTCAGCTAAAATTACAGTGGATTTAGTCGACGAAATGTTTCTCCAGAATATCCAGTCATTGGAATTATCCATCAATCTGTTATGGAATGGTATTAAGGTTTGAGTCTACAATACAGGCACAGAAACAGTTGTAATATGGTACATTTTGTTTTATTCATGTTCTTTTAACTTTCATGTTAATACTGAGTTTCAATCAAATTGCTTTGGTTTTCTTTGGAACAGTTTAGTCAGTCTCCCATCTACTATCTAGCACAAAGTCCTCAGCTGCAGTTGTGAGTGGTAAATGTGTGTGTCCAGTCCATCTGGCCTGCTCCTTGGTCTGTTGTTCTAGAAGAACTGAGGGAAGCTGTAGAGATGAACTGCTGCTGGGTTGCTTAGCAGCACTAGCTTTATCTCCACTTGGTCCATGGTCATCTGTGTCATCATCAGAGTCTTCTGTATCTGTGAGGGTGAATAACGGGGGAATCAAGTTGTGATCTTTGTCGCTCAGTCCTCCCAGATCTCTCTGTCACACCATACACACACACGCAGGCACACATGCACGCGCTTGCACACGCACACACACGCGCAACGAATCAATCTTCTAATCAATACAATTCAGAGGTGGTTTCCTTTAGCTTCTATTGCATTTCATGTTTAGTCCTATAAACACGGTGGTTTGTCTGATAATATAACTTTAGCGTGTGTGCTTACCGTCGCGTGTTCTGTGTAGATGATGCTTCACGTTGCTGGTGTGGATCGATGTGGGTCCCCGCGATTTCTGCTCCGGTTTACAGAGGGTCCTGGGCATTGTCCTTGTTGTCATATAAGTGTGTGACCAGATGTCATTTCTTCGTTTCCGTCCTAAACTCAGCGCTGATATTTCCGTGGTGTTCATGACTCATGCTGTCGCGCTCGGAGCGCGTGCACCGCAGGACGCTTACAAGCGAGGCCAGTTTTATTTTGAAACTTTTCATGTGCCGCGGCTGTGGCTCTGCTTTCGGAGAAATCAACATGATTGGACCTCTTCTCCATTCGTCCCTCCCTAACATTTTCGTCTCGTTTTTATTCGTTGACAAAATTGTTAATTAATTTCATCATCGTCTTCGTCATCACAGCTGACTTTTTATTTAGTTTTTATTTAGTTTTCGTCCGTGAAAAAGGTTCGTTGACGAATATTTTTCGTCATAGTCTTCGTCAACGAAATTAACACTACAGGATTATAAAAGAGTAGTGTTAGATCAAACTTACTGAACTTACTAAAATCACTAAGGGTGCACTCACACTAGGGCCAGTTGTTCTGTACTGTGCTGAAGCATGAATGCTGCCCCGTCTGTACTCAAGCACAGTTGCCTCCAACACATACGTCATCATGTTTTGTTTTTTAAGTATTTTGGGGGGCTTTTTCGCCTTTAATGGACAGTAGAGTTGAGAGAGAGAGACAGGAAACGGGAGGCAGAGAGGGGGAGAACAACACTAAGGACAGCTAGGGCCACTCGACACAGGATGCGAACCTGCAGCGAGGACCACAGCCTCAACACATTATTTGTTTACCAACAGGGCGGATGTGCAACCTGACTGCAGAAAGAACGGCGTCTTTTAACTGCTTGACCGGTTGTCATGGTTATCTTGAAGTTTATTTAAAGTGAGGTTAGCTAGCGATGTTGGCATATGCATGGTGTGACGTAATCGTTAAAGGAACTTGGGGCAAGAAAAAAAAATGGTGTGGCTAATGGGTGATGAAGCGTTCAAAACCAAAAAGAATGAGCCCACCCACGTATCTCTTCGTTACGGCTACAGTTACCCTAGTGGCCGCAACGGCCGCCTATCGCTAATGACTCTTATTTCTTGTGTGTTGCGCGCTTGTGCATGCGTGACCAAGTGCGCCGTGCTCAAGCACACCTCTTCCAACCGTACCAGGCCAAAGTGTACCGACCTCAAACGCAGTACACTTGCACTCACACTAGCCAAATAATCCGAACTTTAGGGGGCAAACGTGCTTCGGCATGGTACAATTGCCTAGTGCAAGTGCGCCCTATACAAGTAAAAAAAAAAAAATTAAAATCCCAATAAAAAAGAGACCCTCAAGAAGGAAAACTTTGGAAATCATTCTCAGTAACCTCACCTTCATCTCCCTATGAGTCCTTCCGACTGTTTACAAGGGCTCCCGCAGTCAAAAGAGTAACATCTACATTTTCCAAACAGCTACTTCCTTGTTCCCCCAAAACCCACATGCAGCTAATTCAGTAATTCTGACAGCATGACTAGTGACAGCACAGTAAATGGCTTTGCTAATTGCAACCCACCATAGTTGCTTTTGGAGTATGATGCACAAAACACAGACATATTTTCTGCATCAGTCTTTGACTATGTAGAGATTTCACAGCTCCAAACTCTCCCTTTGCACTAACCTTCAAAGATGCAGGTCAAAAGGAGGCAAAAGTTCAGGTTACTGAAGTAATTCAAACGAAGTCAAGAGTGGCAGACTCAAACATCTCCTCCAGCTAGAGACCTTTTTATTGGAACCCTCAGGGCAACTTCTCTTCTGAGCTAGAATATGGCAGCTTAGATTTGCCTTTTCTGATTTTTTTTTTCTCTGTTCATACAGATATGTGAATGTGACCATTTGTGTTTGGGGTTTTTTGGGCAACTCTTTAGAAAAATTCTTAAGTATTTAGACATACTAAAACAACAAAAACAATAGCAATGAATAATAAATACTGTACTTTCCAGACTATAAGCCACTACTTTTTTCGCCTGTCCCGGTGACCCAGCTCTCGTCTCTGCACACCGCAACCAAACGCGCTCCGTAACCCGTAATCTTTTGTTTATGATGGTTAAGACTACACAAACCCACACACCGTAACATCGTATATGGTATGTAACCGCTCCATTTATTGATTTTTCGCCGGCTTTGTTGTAAACAAATGCACATGGGCGAGAGGAGCATAACCAAAACGGAAAAGCGAGCAGACTTGCACAGTTCCCTACTGTCTTTCTGTGTAAATATCTCATGTTACAACATGAAAACCTCATTCAGGTGCGCTCTATAGTCCAGATGACATATTCAAAGCAGCAGTGCTCCATATTACAGTGCCCACCCATTTAAATCAGTACAGGTGCGCCTGAAATCCAACCAGTGCAAAAACTAAAAAATACAAACCAAATATAAAACAATGTATGTTGATATTTCATACAACATGGGATCATATTATATACAATCACTGATTCACACAAATTAACACATATTTATGTATATTTCACATACCAGTAACATCAGCATCTGAGCTGTTCTGAAACATGAAGCTGCAGGCCATCACACAGAAGCTCTATACAGTAAAAGCCTATCCCTCAAATGGTATGCCCCTCTGCATGTAAAAACTTTGTGGCATGAGCAAATACTGTTGTTCAACTGTTTATCAGATTGCAGAGTAAATCAATATATAGAGGCAATAGACTTCCAAACAGAAGGGAAGGCGTTATGTAATAAGGCAGCTTTTGAAATGAGATCTACAGTATGTGTTCATGAAGTTTTCCAAAGAGAGTCTCTCTTCTCAGTGTTTCTGTGGTTTTATTGCATGCCTCCATTAACCATTGCTCAGGGTATTGAGACTGGATGGAATCATGTTCATCACTGCAGATTCTCTTAAGCCCACTGAGTTGACTAAATGGCTAACATTTTTGCAGGAGGTGGAATTATGACTGGGAGGCAATAACAGGTTGTTTATCTCAATTGGTTTTCTGTACATGGTTGATGCAAGGTTTATAGAAGCCTTACACAATACCACATGCAAAATGGATGGCAACTTGTTTTTTCATAATATTGGAAAAAAAAATACAGACTTGCTCAGCAGCTAGTGTGCAGACTGATCTAATAATGTTTCTCTGTACATTTCCAAGTAAGAAGAAAATCATCCAACCAATCATACAGAGAACTGAACATAAATGGATTGTCAATACAACAAATGAAGTCATTTTCAAACTTCCTGGAAACAATAGGCATAACAGTATTAAAATGGTGAAACCACGGCTGCTTCTGACTTTGAAGCTATCTAGTGTTGCTAAACAAGAACTGATTTCTTAGCCGCACAAACTTTGTTAGCACCAATATTCAGTTGGTGGAGAATTAGATTTCCCTTTTAGATGGGCAGAATGAAAGAACATTGATTCCTGCATCGTTAGGTATGTTTGTACATCAAGTGTTCACATCTCAGGAAACCAGCTGCTGCTGGCATTGCACTTCCCCACAGACCATATTATAATAATATATGTGCAGCATATTATAGGGGATATGGTAGATACTGTGGTGGCTGTAACACTATGAACCATGTTTCCCATGTCAAAATGTTTCTCAGTCTTGCTCTGACACATCATTTATAGACTGGGACTTTATCAAAGATATCTATTCATAATAACGTCTCAGCCCAACCAACCTCACCTTGTCATAAGTGTGTAATGGAGACACTGTGATGTGACCCACAGTTCAGCCTGTTTTGCAGTCCCACAGCTTCTGTAACATGTGACAAAATAAATCCCCCAGCACTTCTTTCAAGAAAACCATATAAACAGATTTAGAGAGCTGAGAGAAGATTGCCTGATGATTGCCTGATGGGATGTTAACATCAGGTGGACAAGCGATTTATTGTGCCATGGAGAATTCGTTGTGGACCTCACACGAAAGGAGATATACTCTCTGTTATTGCTTTGAGCTACAAAGCAAAGCTGCCAGTGTCGTTTTCTCCAACTGTACTTTGGGAGACACAATGAATCAGTCATCACTGTCCCTTAGCTCAATCCGAGCTGTCACAGTCTATGAAAGAGTAAATGAGTTATAGGTATATAAGCAAGAGGAGGTATTGTGAAAGCAATAATCACCAGCCAAAGAACCATCTCTTGGAGGGGGCTTTAAAAAGCAGTGGTGTGTTACTTCACAGTCTCAGACATATAGAGATTAAAAATAAATATTATTCAAGCTCCATACACCTATTGGTTCAATTCAGCAAATCTGAGGTGATGGAATGGTTATCAGAAGGAAAAGAGTTGTTTCAGCATGGATGAAGCGAAATGGCAAGAGAAAGTTATCTAAATGGATAGAAGATCAATATTCCTCTGTATAAACGTTGCAGCATCAACGAGAAAACAAATTAAACAAGATGATTCTTTGTCAGTTATGCTCCGTTAAAAAACAACTATTTTCGTTGAGGCAGGTTTCCAAGTCACAACGAAATAACTACGACTTCAGTGTGGAAACTTTCACTTAATGAAATGATAACCTGAGCTGCTTATGACGACCATGTGCTATATTGAAATATATGGAAATGCCCAGATTTGCTATGCACACTGGGTGATACTGTAGGTAATTCATGCCTGCCAGGTGCTGATCCTAAACCTCAACTGCATGTATCCAAGCCTGCTGATCACAGGAATTATGGTTAAAGGGAAGACTGGGCAATGGGCCCTAGTGAAAAATCCTCACCCCCTGGCATTGCCCCATGGAAACGCCCCAAACGTCGTACAGATTCAAACATATCAGGGATTATTAAGAGACCTGAGAACAAGGTCAAAGACTTGCAGAAGAACACAGAGCAAGTTAAACTTAACTTCCACTTCATCCCCGAGGCTCTGAAAATACTTAGGAGATAGTTGAGGCAGGCTCTGTTGAAAGCTCCCCCGCCGGCACGCAAAGCTTTACTTTTGATGTTAATTCCTTGAAAGCTGTTTCTTTAGCTGGGGATTAGTGCATGAAGAGCTAGGCTTACCATGCTCTGGCTAATAAAGATGAAACATCTAACACAGGTACTCGTACATACACTCGCCTGGGAACAGTGCCTATAAAGTTGCCTTAATTATAGGGAACTCACTTCGCTTCAGTAACTATAAGAATGGGACGACATTTGTACTTTGAAAATGCTGTGGTATTAAAATGTTGAAAATCCTCTGTATTCTTTAGACATAAGTCTTGAGGTAAAATAATGAGTATATAGGCACATCACTTCCCTCGCTCTTGCAATCAAAGCTGCCTGTACTTCATAGTATGCTTTCAGTCTGCCCAGCTTAGGTCTCCTCACCATACCACGAAAGAGTGACAATTATGAAGTGTGTCCATTACAGCTGCTGATTAGCCCCCATGTCTGTTCTGGCTTGAGCGACTGTTGTAGCTAATGATTCTGTGGCGGCGTGCATGGAAAACTGACACCACAATTCATCTGCTTGGCCAAAATGTCCATGATTAATAGGTATTTCACAAGAACATTTGCCTCTTTGAATATTTGAAATGGTTCTCCCCATCCTTGAGTCCTCTGCTCTGACAGTTTAAGAAGTAAATTAATCAGTCCAATCACTGCATCCATCCTGCTTTCAAGTACAATGAATGGCTCTCCTTTCATCACTTACTTGGCCATTTTCCAATAATTAATACCAGGATGATTAATTCTAGTGACCTTTATTTACTAAATGTATAGGTATTATTCAGCATCACATTATACATATTGACAGGGAGACAATATCAGCTAATTACCCCAATAAGCTTTATAACCTGCACCGTGCATTAAATCTGTGAGGCTAAAGTATACCTGCAGTAACTTCCAATCAAATCCTTTTATCACAATTCAGCTTAGTGGAATTTCATTAGTTATTAAACCACACTGTTCTCCTACGTGCCTCTGTTTGTTCATTCTCTGTTCATCCTTGCCATTTGTGTCCCGTAAAAACCTTTTACAAGGTATATTTTGATTATGGATAAATCTATGACCCAGTTTGCTCTTATGGGAAATGCATTAATATAATGTGGTCACGGTTGTCAACTTGCATACAGTTATATCATAAGGCAGGAAGGCACAATTATGTTAAAGCCAATGAGGTCTCTAAGAGGGTGGTAAATCTTATCTATCTCATCTAGAACGATACGGCTGGAAAACACATTTGCCCCATTTGTCATCATACATATTTTGTCAAGCCAAAAAAAACACATTAAACATCTGCATAAACGACTCTGGGGGAAAATGGTCTATGAAATTCCTGTCATGTTGTAAATTTAAAACATTGTTAATTAAACCATTCATTTCCTTGTTTCATGAGGCCAAATTGTCTCACTGGCAAACATCCCTTGGAGTTTGTTGTAATTACTAATTGTCAACAATATTGTCCTTGCATAATTGTCTCAACTTTTGCTCTCTGGGTAACAAATCTGACAGCAGGTATCCTTCCTTCATGTAGCTCTGCTATTTTACCTTGCATGTTAGACTGTTTCTGAATATTTATCACAGTAACGAAAAGGTGATTCATCCGTATATAAATGACATTAGAGACGATTTCCTGAGGACTCTGATGAAAAACATGCATCATTACCGTTCTGTCACTATATATAGATTCTTAGTCCAGCTTCATCATGGAAGTCAGGTACATTTAGCTGGTTAATTTAGTGCTCAAATCAAATTTAACACTGAAAAGCCCCCTTCACTCCATGACATCTAGTCTTCATCAGTCATTACAGGCTCAAATCAACCCCCAATTGAACATATACAATGTGTGACACACATATAGCCATATAAAGGACCATGTTCTTGTAGCAAGCTAAATGTAAATTCTGGAAAAAGTGCATTTATATGCAGTGTACAGAGGGTGATGTTTTATATTTTCTTTGATGCCTCAGGACTCTGCCTCAAATTCAGCCCATTAGTGTAGCAAGGCATACATCACTACACATAAACACAGACGCTAACAAAACACGCTGAAATGGAAAAATGCAAAGAGCCGTAGATTTAATACCTAGAGAAGTTAAGGAGTGGGTGAATAGTCCAAAATACAGCAAAGCAAGTTATGTGGTGCATTATGGGACAAATAAAAATCCCAATCTATTTTGATTTAGCCTAGGGTCTGTCAAGTGCCAGCAATCCTCTCTGCTTGTTAAACAGCATCAGTAAGATACTTTGGTTTTTCATCAAAACTCAAAGTAGAAAAGTTGGTGTAAACACTTGGGTGGTAAGTGCATATGAAAAGATGTGACTGTTGAACATTTTCATTGTAGAAGTGAGGAATTTAACAGAACATCAGAGATGTAAGTAAGTGCGATATTACACTTAAACAAAAATAAGCTGTGAACTTCACCACTGAAAGGAAAAAAATGATTTAAAAAGAAATCCAAATGGATTTGACTTGCTTTCAGGGGGTAAATAAATCTAGTTTTATTCAACAAAGTAGTGTACACCTGACATAATTTTTGGCTTCTTGTAATTACTTTATTTTCAATAGTATAAAACTCATTGCTATGAATTGCATCACATCAGGATTCAATTCTTAACACCAAGGCAAAACAAGGCAGAGAATTGCATTACTCAGTGATGTCATCAGATAGGTTGGCATAGAGAGGCACTATTAAAACAGTGGGGATGAATATAGCTTGTATTACTGAGACATGTCATCAGCGCATAGGTAGCAGGGATTCTAAATACACTTTTCTATCGTGTGCCTGAGTAAATGTGGAACTACAAAAATGATAACAGGTCAAAATACTCAAACTAAAGTGCACATATACTGACAAAGTAAAGAATGTAGTATGTCCCCCCCCCCTTTTTTTTTTTTTAAGTGTTTTGAAATGAATGACTGTAGTCGCCTGAATGCTGAATGCTGAATGGGCTTTTGACTTAATGGTGCCAGAGCCCAGTCCCACATGGAAAGTCTTTATGTGCACCGTTATTAACTGGTCACTTTAATTTCTTCCTTCCTACTGGTAAGATGCTCTTTAACAGAGCATCTAACATTAAATTCACTTGAAAATGAAATGAAGTAACACACCCATCTGCCATCTCCAAAACAAGTGTGATGAACTGGATCCAAAGTAGGCAATTTCTTCCAACCATTAAATAAACCAATGAGCGATCCATTGTTGTGCAGGGAGCTTGAATCTTTGTGCTAAATGGTTATGTCAGCACAAATACTGAGTATGTAGAATGTGCCTTCCCTTTTTTTTTTGCACCACTCCTGATTTATAAGTGATGCTTGCTTCTGTAAGAGGGTGTCTTTTATATCAGGTTCAATGTGCCTGGAGTAGGGGAGTGAGTTAAATTACCTATCTTAATTAGCCTTGAATTACTATAAGAGACTTAAATAACATTACTGAATAAATTGACCTGCATTCATTAAAAATGCCCATTGATTTTATTAGACAGCACACGGTGTCACATCATTCATACATCAGATGTGAGAAGGGCAGCTTCCGCTTGCCAGACTTCTCTGAGTGAGTGTAGCTTGTTGTTTGAGCACATTAAGTTAAGAGCTCTGTGATGCATTAAACTGTTGGTCTTGTGGAGTGACAAGGCCTGGACCTGCCATGTGCCTGGCTAGCAGCTACAGAAGTTCATTAGAGCGACAAACAATATGTACTTGGTAACCCTGACCAAGAAATTGAGAAAAATTGCCACAACTGCCGCACCAGTTGACAGAGCACCGGCCCATGTGTTAATACTGGAACAAGAACAGCAAGTAACTAATAATTCTTTCACTCATTTCTGAAGGAAAAAAACACTATTTAATTTACTTAACAAATATCACATAATTTATAATGTAATGACAATCTTTATTTGGGCATTATCTCATTAAGTTCATGTTGTTTCACATGGAATGGCTACTGAAATGGCAGTTGATTAAGTACCTTGTCTGTTAATTGCGATTGTGTTTTTTTATGCTGTTCGACAGTCTGACTTGTTGAGGAGATTAATGCTTTCTTATCTATCCTAGTCCCCTGGCTCTTGCGTTGTAACTAAGTTATTAATAGCATCACTATTGATGAACTGTCAAATGCTCAGTGTTTGGCAGATGGACCCTTGTACTTGATAACATGTTCGAGGCTAGGGGCCATGTTCCATTTAGAGAGCTGAGGGATAGTAGTGTGTATACTGTATCATACCTGACAGCTGCATCAACACTAATTTAGAGTTTGCACAAGCTGTTCATTACTGTATAGTGTGTGTTGTGTAATAAGATTAATACCCCCGAACCCCATAACAATGTGTTATCTCCACTTTAAATGGTTTTACTTGAGTGTGCATAAATGTATTTTTCTAACAGGGATCACTCCTCATCTGAGAGGAGACAACAGAGGAGGTGGGGAATAACAGCGAGCTAACCACCTTACCAGCTTCAACACTGTTGTCCCTGTAGTAGGGCCCAATCAGGATAAGTGCTTTATATCGATTCAGCAATCTGTTTCAGGTCCAGCTTTTGATTTCCCCCATTAGGTCAACAGAGAAGGTGAACCTATTATCAGCATGCTTCATCTTGATAACTACCATTTGTTTTTCGCTTGTTGATACAGGTTGCTTCTTGACTGAATTGGGTGTGTGTTTGTGTGTGTGTGTGTGTGTGTGTGTGTGTGTGTGTGTGTGTGTGTATGTATATGTGTGAGCATGTTGGCAAGCAGTGAGCCAGAGATTGCCTCAGTCTCTCCAAGTGTGACATTTAGATGTGTGCTTGATGTATGAGATTTATGAGTTGCACTCATCCGTCTTTGATATTTAGCATTAAGTCTCTAAATACTAAAAACGAAGCAAAATACGAGTGAGTAATTTTGAATGAGGACTGTTACGAAGAAGTTGAATTATAATCTCATCAGGAGCCTGTAGATAATCCTCTATACGTCAGTTCATGAAAAATCGAAGACCCTGGATTTTGAGCTTCTGTCAAATCACAGCAGCTCACTTTTTGCCATATCCTGAAAAAGTTTGGTATGGATCTTTTTTTTTTTTTACTGCAAAATTACTACATACAGTATTAACATTTATATAATTTTATATAATGTCTCTCTAGAGTGATAGTATCTTCGGTATGTGCTTTAACATTAAAATGCATACTTAAAAATATACAGTAAACTGCTAAAATTCAAATGTTGGGCTAAGGTAGTTTATATCATCAACATCTGTTAGTATGGAGCTACACTGATAAGCATTATTGTGTGCCGGAAAAAATATTTACATTGAGGAAAAGAAACAACACCTCACTCTTACACCTGCCTGCTATATTATTCTGCCAGTCTTGAGAGAAAAACATCAAATTTATCTCCGTCTGCAGGTTTCTCAAATAACACAATCTGTAGTTTTCTTACAAAAAATAGTAGCATAATTTCTTTTCTCTGTGACAAATAAGGAGGATAAACATATCAGAGTATATCCTATACGGGGATAAATATTGACAATCATGACGGTCCTGATCTCCTCTGCAGTCTGCCATGGCACCATTTCTTCGTGCTCCAGAGAAAAACCTGCAGTGTGTCATCCAGCTGAGAGGGTCATTGCTTGCCAGTTGCTCTCCACTGAGCAGTCGCCTAATGCCAGAGCAAAGAGGAGGGCAGGGAGGATTGCCTCCGACACTGCCCACCCAGGCAATCAAGTGTTGGAGGATTTGTGGGAGGTGGAATTAGTCCATCTCCACTGGCTCTGCCTGCCGCTTCTGCAGCCTCTTCCCAATACCTGTCCGCCTACTCAGCTAGCCCTCCAACCTGAACTACATCTCTCCACTGACTGCCTCTATACAAATCCAACGTGCTGAATGGTCTTTTCTGTTTATCTACCCAGAGTAGTTGCACTACCAGGTTTTTCTTTACAGTATATCACCTTTGCAGAAAGAAAAGCTTCTACATTTCCACTGAGATTATGGATCCAATTTATCTTACTCAATTTATTTGTTTATTTATTTTTATCTAAACTCTGAAATCTCAGGTCTGTCTCTCATATATATTTCTGTGGTCGTATAGGTTTTTGTATCTATCATCTTCTCCAGTGGTTCCCTGCCTTTCTGTGGAACATACTCCCACAGCACTGTCAGATGGACTAAGTACTCTAACTCTTCACTTCAACAGTGGAAGTGGATGCTGTTAATGGTTAATTAAAGCAGAAGTAAGCAGAATTTTTGTGTTAATATAAGTCTTAAATAGTTATATCTTCCGACGGCAATCACTTACATAGAGTGTTTGGTCTGAAACACGGGTCTGTCAGTCACTCTGCTTTGCTGTAAGCCGAGGAGAAAACTTTCCTTGTATCCTACAACCTTTATCCAATGAGGAGAGAGAACGGCATAAAGGGGCGGTCCTCTCTGTGTGTGCAGCCAAGGGATGCGCGTGAATGTGGTGACGTAGGGACGAGAGCAGGGACTGCTAACTCCATCTGCTATGAAGTTAGCCAAAACGACGGATCGCTTACTTCTGCTTTAACCACGGTTACAACTATAACAGAAGTTTTCATACAAGATAGTGATCCTAGAATTGTCTAATGCTGGTGGGCTGGAGACACGTGGCCATTTGTATCTGGGACACTTACTAAACCAAAAAACATAAGACTTTTGGAAATGCTGCTGCACCAGTTTTCATTTGAAAACTCTGAGGGGGTTTGGTCTGTAACAATCAATCACTTAATTACAATCACATTGCCGAAAATGAAAAGCACATGGCTTAAAAAAAGAAAAGAAAAGGCTACTGATTAGTTGTTCAATGATCATAATTCAGGTAAATGTTTGAAACGGTTAACATAGTTGACATTACAAACATACATACAGACTACCTACCTACACAAATTCACACAAGCTCTGTTTTATCTAATTGTTTGTAAGAATTAACAATGTCACTCTTGAAGACTCTTAAACATCTTAATTTGATTTAATTCCTGGACATTAAATTTGCATGGAAAAGGAAAAAGAGTGTCAATTTTCTTTTCTTCATGATCTGCTGAGTTGCTCGAGTGTGGTCACCTGCTCCAATTTACCGCTATGGGACACTGTTGTAAACAAGGTGCCTCCTCAGTATAAATACTGATGTTCTAGCTCAGCACAGTTTTCTTGAGCATGCGATTGTACTGGGCCTTATGATCCACTTAAAGAATAAAATCCTTGTGTCAGCTTTCACGGAAAGTTCATGCAATATGCACTTTATAACACAGTGGAAGAGGAGTTTATCGTTTTATTCACCAACACTCCAAAATCAAAGTCCTGCTGACAACTGGCAATGAAAACTCTCCTGGGGCAGCAGGCAGGCCCAGAGGTAGGGATGCTGACTGATGAATGAAAGGTTGCAGTTTTGATTTCTGGTAGCAGAAACCTGTAGGTGCACCACATTTGGAACTAGAGGGTGAGTGATATTACATCTACATTACACAGTAACACTATGAAGCCTCTTTGAACGTGACACTGAAACCAAAACTGCTCCAGCAGTGCTGCAGAGGCAGCTCTGACCTTTCCAATTAAACACACGTGTCAAATGGGCTATTTGTGTACATATCTACGAGGGATGTTCCTATTACTCAGACTAGATTAGATGATGTAATGTTCATCTAGGCCTACATCTGAAAAAGTATGCTGGACTGGCATTCAGCCATGAAAATGTGCCACTTTTTTGGTGCAAATTAATTTGCAAATTAAATAGCAAAGAGTGGTAATTAATTTATATGTTACAGGCTTTACCTGAGGCATTGAACATTTACAAATTTAGATATTAATCCATTTTGGCATGTTTTGACATTGAGGGATTTCAGCTAATTATAACCGGTTAGATGAAGCAGAGAAGAGAGGGAAAAGCTTTGAGAGATGTAAGGCGTATACAGTAGCATGGCACACCTTGTACATATGCACTTATACACAAGTGTTTCAAAAATCTAAATGACACAATTTTTAATGACTAATCAGGAATGTTACTCTGACAAATGCCAAGTACCAGAGGGCATTTTAGTTTTGATGAGTTCTGGCTAATGACTGTGAAGCCTTTGAATCACTAAGTTGAAAATGGCACTGGCGTGACATGGACACTAACAAGGGCTGACACACAAATATTAATTACTTCAGCATAGAGCTTAAAAAAATCTGTTTCCCAACTTGTTCTCAAGATTTTCTCCGAGCTGTTTATCTGTCCATGTGCTATCTTGACAAAGTCATCGTATGTTTAATGATCTATCTATATCTACTGTAAGTCCACTAAGGTTGAATAATTAGAGTTACACATCAAAATCACTATACTGTGCCAAAGAACAATTTAATTTACAATAACCCAGAACAAGATTGCTGAATCATAAGCACATCTGTCCACATAATATCCATATTCCACATATTCCATTATAAAAAGATTAGACAGATGCTGACCTCTACAGGTATGATTTTGCCTTGCATTCTTGACAGATATCACTTCAAATAATGGAGCATCCTAAGAGTGCTTTTTTTAATCTACGTAAAATGCTGAAATGAGCTGTCATTTAACTGCATACAAATACAATTTACCAAGCAATGCCTGTAGGCACACACACCTGCAGGTACCGTAATGATGTTTCAAGATAGGATGACACTTGTTCATTAAACTGAGCAAAAACAATGAGCATTAGGTACTGTAAGAGGTGCAGTCTTGCTGAGGCTCTGATGGATAATGAAATGTCTCACTGGAGCCAAAATGTAGTGGCAGAGCAACAGGGAGGCAGACAGCTAAACCAAATAACTGGGCTATCAGCCTCTACTGACAAACAGCCACAAGCCTGACTGAACTGGGGAAAATAGAGCAGTGGAGAAGACATGGTGGCAATGGAGCACAAAGTGGAGATGACAGCCTTTAGGACACAAGTGACAGCAATTGAGGGTAGACTGAGTACAAGTGAGTGTCAGGCAGAGGGAAAAGCCATGCTAGTGCAACAAGCATTAATGGTGACTGGCACATGAGCTAAAGACAGACACGAGGGTCTCATTCACAAGGTCCTCTCAGGATGCAACTTGAGGCTTACTGGTCAACTGAGGAGTATACAGTAATGATGTTTCACTGCACAGATATTTTAACCTTCTTTTGAAGGCCTGTACACTAACGTGCATGAGAGCAGTTTAGATTGCATATCTGAGGTGAGGACATCTTGCGCAGCAAAAAAAAAAAAAAAGCTGTCATTTAATTCTAGAAGTGTAAAATTCACACAAAGAGAGCTTATATTAATCAAATCAAAGTTCATTGACGCTGAAACCTTTGATAAAACTCTGATTGCTGAGGGGCTGTTGGATATAAGGCATTTATTTTGTGCACTACCATTCACCAAGTTTAATTTTAGAAGAGAACAACCACACAACAGAGTGTGACTGACCTCATATTGGAAGACATATGGGTCCCTGACCAGTTGACAGAAATGACCAACCTGTCAAACTGACATGACTTTATAAATAAAAATGGCTACACATTTCCCAGCACAATATGGAATATAAGACAATAAATCAAGAGGACATCCAAAGGCAGTAACAGAGGGAGTGAAAACAGCAATCAACTATTAGAAAACTATTCCCATAGATGCCTTTGTCACACACATACATAGGCCTACATCATAACTCTAGTTTATGACTGTAAATGAATCACCTACATGACTGATAGCTAAGTCAGTAGAAATGTATCCAGGGCAGTGATGAAGCTACAGTGAGACTACATTTGGCAGTAAAGACTACTAAAGCACATCGACAATCAATTTTAGGATGTTATATTTTGAAAAGATTACATAATCCCACATCAAAAGAGACAGTGCATAATGTAATGTTCATAATAAACCATTTCGTCAAGCTGACAGCACAGCGAGTGAAAATTCAACACACCTCACTAATTGCAGTGACATTTCAGATAACAGCTGAATGTATGGTTGGTATATAATCCTTTAAAGTGCTAAAATCCTCGTGTACACAAAGGAAAGAGGGAAAATGAGTAAAAGTGCACTTGTTTGCGTGACTGAATCTGTATAGGGGCTAATACTGACCTTATGACGCCTATCGATTATAAAGCAGATGTGACTAATCCGCAATAAAGTCTGGGTTCTTCTTCAAAACTAATAACATTCTGTGTTTAACAGTTAGTTTCAATCAATCAAGACAGATTTCCGACACGGTTTTAATGTCACTGCCACCAGCACATATATTGGATTCTGAATCTTTATGATAAAAGCCTAATATTGGAGTCAGTTACACTATAAATCTTTCAATATTAACAGATATTGGTCTGTATATGAAGGTAATTTTTATGTTTTATTAATCTCCTGTGTTGTATGTTTTAATTTTTTTCTTATTTTTTCATTAACTTACTGAATGTTTGTTTATATTATGTTGTACATGTACAGCACATCAATTTTACAGTTTAGCTTGTCTGCTGGAACTTGAATTGTTCTTGTAATGTTTTAGAATAAGGTTTATCAGCTTTGTTGTTCTGTTACATGGGAATATAGCTTCTTGTTTTTATCACAGCCAGGGCATCTTGCACAATGCAGTTTTCTTCAGAACCCACATATGTTTTCCCTTTTATCACCAGTGTTAACTGAATCATTGATAACAGCTAGGGTCAAAAATGCATTGTTTTGCTTATTATCTTAGATTGACTGTCCACGAGCTATCTTAACATAAAAAAAGACCAACACAGAACAAAAGGTTGTTTTGTTTATGTGTTTCACGCAGTTCACAGATGGTGGGTGCTAATCAATATGTGCTAATAAATACTAGCTTCAGGTCTCAGTGTAATTATGTAAAAATAAAATAATCACAAACACAAGTGTGTGTGTGTGTGTGTGTGTGTGTGTGTGTGTGTGTGTGTGTGTGTGTGTGTGTGTGTGTGTGTGTGTGTGTGTGTGTGTGTTTACAGTCCAACTTACAGTACCAAAACCTGTGTTGACGAGCAAAGCTTTTTGTTTACTTTAAAGCACTGATATGGAAAACTCGCACTTCAGAGACACAAAACTGTTTCAGAAGGGATGATAATGCTCAGCAGAACCAGAATTAAGCCAAGGAGAAAAAGACTTTACTTAGGTATGCTTGGTTAATAATTGTCACATATTGATTGTCCGACATAAGAGGAATGCACTCTGCAGAGGGCAGACATAATAATAGGTTTGGGTTGATAGGCGATGAGAGAAGAGATTGAGGGAGCACGCAATGGAAAATGGCAGGCTGCTGTATTAAAATGTGAATAAAATATTGAGACACGAGTAAAATCTAAATGCCAAGAAACAAACAGCATCATGTAAAAAGCAAAGAGGTTGGTAGAAAAGAAAAGCACAGTGTAGCCTAGTTGTTTATATCACCTACAGTAAGATAAATACATTTAATTTATAGTACACGCATAAATTAAATGTGACAAATATGGGTTAGAAATATATTTTCAATGCATTGGAAAATGCAACTAAAAATTCAACAGCCAAGCATCTCTGTGTTTAAAATTTCCTCTCCCATCAGTAAGGGGCGCTGTTTGCATTGCCACAATGAGAACACATATAATGGGCAGGCCTCACATTTCAACTCAGTTGCCAGTTCATCAGGTACATCATCTTATTATATGGTGATATTAGGTGATATACACAACTAACACTAATGCAGCCTAATACACCAGCCTTGCAATAAATCCTACCTTCATTAGGTTTATAATCTTGAATTTTTCATCTGAATGCGGTTGATTGAATTGATGAATTTTGTGGCCATTTTGAACACTGTTGTTCTTGCTGCTGAATCCAATTGCCTTGTACTGAGGATTGTTTTTACTATTTTGTCAGGTGATTTCAATGGCAAGTAGACCAACTATAATTAGTACAGCATCCCATTGTGTAAGTATGGTATAGTATATTGTTTTCCTGACTATTGTGTTGCCCTGCAGTGGTTTTAGCTTTAATTGGCAACTGAATGTAATTCCACTGGGGGTCACTTATAAAAGTTTCAAAATGATTTATAGGCAATCTTAGAGCCTGTTGAACACAGGGTAATTACCAGACTGCTCCTTCATCAAAGGCATTGTAACCAAACCAGAATAAACAACCAAATCTAGCACAAATTCTCATGTGCATACCCAACACACCACTGGGTCGAAAAAGAGAACTTTACTCACCATTAAAATAACTGAAGGCCGTGCTGCCGCTGCGGACAGTCTCTGGATAATATCTTTAATATCCTTCTCCTCATTAGTGCAGCTGGGAGTAGGGTTTCTCTCGAGGATCAGCAGCACAAAACGGGCCTTCCCTGTGTGAATCATGGCTCGCCTGCGTTAAGTGAAAGTGTGGAGCAAGTGAGGAAAAACAAACGGTCATAGGTGCTGTTGTAGGCAAAGCAATGGCAGAGCATGTTTGAATAAGTTACAGTGAAGTCTAGGTCCATTACTGCTGCTCTATCAGCACAGAAATCATGACAATGAGAACAGTATCTGCAGGCAGTATCTCGTTTCTGTCCTCATACATTTTTCACCAAATGTGATGCTCATTTTAGCCTTGTTTAAACTTACTGGGTGATACTGAAAACAGACTTAGTTTGACTTGTCGTGTCCAAAATAACCCAGGTCTGACAGCGGCGGTGCGGTGGAAACGTAGAAGGGATTATTTACCGGGTACAGCCTGACGTGGCGCATGTTCGCCTTCGTGTCGTTGGCCTCGCCCTCGCAGCGCCGTGACCTGTCCCTGAACTCCGCGGCTTCTCCTCATTTCCTTCTGTGTCTCCGGGTCCTCGCGTGTTGCTGTGTCTAGTTTCAATAATGCTGATGTAAACACAAAGAAAACATTTGCTTATTGTGATAAAAGCAACGTACACGAAACTCACGCAGTCGCATTCCTGTTACAATGAGCATGTCCTGCCTGCACACCTGGTCCTTAATTGAGCGCGTGGTGATTTAAACGTTTATACTGTATGTAGGCTACCAGCTGAGTTTCTCTATAGGCCACTATGCGACTAAAATCTAAAATGTAAAATTCAAATGTACTTCCGACATTTGTAGCTAATCAGAGTCAGAGTCATTTTATTGTCCCTCAGTGGGGAAATTCATTTTGCAGTGTATGGCGACAAACAACAATCAAAAAATATATATATATGTATAGTGCAGTGCAGGACGATTTTTCTCGTTATCAGTTAAAAACATAGTGCAGTTTGGTCGTTTTAATTGCAGTAGGGATAAAAGAAAATGTGTTACTTTTGGCCCTTGGAAGCCTGTATCAGCGTCCAGAGGGGAGAAGAACAAACTCCTCTGACAGAGGGTGGTCAGGGCTAGCCAAGATTTCCTGTGTAATGGCACTTGCAACAATGACCTATAGATTTTACATTTGGTGTTATACCTTTTATATAAATATATATATTCACATTTTAAGTAATAGTGAATCAGGGCCTCTCCTTCAATGAAGCATTACTCTCGTTTTAATAAAGCAATAATAGTCTGACAGTGAGCCCACGTGTGCCACACACTGCAAGTGAAGCAGCTGAATGAAATTCATTGCTAATTTGATTATTTGCACCTGTGCCATTTCTGCTATGACACATCAGAACACCTTGTAAAGCCTGTTGGTACTTTTACTTAAAGGCCTGGCACACTGCTCACCAGCAGTTTTTTTTTTCAGCACCTCTTCCTGATTAGACCTTTAGGCAGAGGGGTGAATTGGTTGAGATCACGGAACTTCCTGCTCTAATAATGATAAATGTGGAAACCTGTTGTCTCGCACAAACCAGTGCAATAGCAGTAGCAGGGGAGTGGATGTGGATTAAGGTCTATCTGTGCCCGCATTAGCCTGATGAATGTTCCTCTCAGCCAAAATAATTAAAATCACCTGTGAGGGTTTGCCATGGATACTTGTTATACTATTGAACCCAGAGCCAGACTGATCAGTGGTCGATTAATTAATTAGCTGATCAACAGAAAATTAATGATCAAGAAGTTGAAAACAGTGTCCACTGGTCTATATATAATTGCGATGTGGATTTGGACCACAGTATAACCACAGCTGGCCAGGACATCCTTGAAAAAGAGATTCTTAATCTCACTGGATCTCTTCCTGGATAAATTAAGGTTTAATCAAATTTTAAAAATAACGCTGATTTCATTTGTGTAACTTGCAAATGTACAGTAGCATAAATTCTATTTTTTACCACAGGCTTTGTCTATGTGATTTTTTTTTTGCCCATAAATGAGTTTCTGGAAACTTTCCATGTCACATTTTTGTACTGATAAAATAAAGAATGTCATAAACAACATATTGGAAAAGTTTGGGATTTTTAGAAATAGTATCCAAAAGTGAGAATGATTAAGCAACAACTGTGATCTTGTTGATTAAACTGCAAGAATCATAGCTAGTAGTCTTAAAATATAAATGCCAAGTCCTTTATGGTAGGCCAGCGCAGCAGTTCAAAGTCAGTCAAGAGCAGTCTCCACTCATGTCTGAAGTCTGCCTCTCCTTTACTGCAGAAGTAATGATCATGGCAAGAGAGGAGAGGCTTCTCAAATTGGCTGTCTACCAGTCTGTCCTCTTGGGAAAGATCATGCTCCACACACTGAGCAGCCTCTTTTGATGAGTGATGTTGTTGCACAGATACATCTGATCTGCGTGGTGGTGTGTCACTGTTTTGTCTCTCTATATATAGTTTGCGTTTTGAGAGTCACTCTCTTTCTTAAATGCAAAAATGCCCTCATTGTCTTGTGCTGATGTGTGTATGTCTGTAGCCATTCCTGTGATGCTTTCTTAGCAGAGACTATCAGTATTTGGAACAGACACTGTAAAGTCATGGTGGATTGTTAGAGTAAAAAAGTGTGTGACTCCATCAGCAGAGACAGCTGTTTGCAGCTTGTCTCCTGCCAACAGTGAACAATGCCTTTCAACCATTATGGTATTATGATGAGGCTGCTTCCACTCCCTTTCCTTCAGTTTTTGCTGTTTCCCTGCATCTTCTTTGTTCCTTGTTTCCCCATCTCCCTGTCTGTGTGTTTTTTCCTTGCTGAGCTTGGTTACCTGGTTGCAGCTCCTGCCATTTCTGCTAACCCTGTTTTTATCTGTGCCATCCCTGTTATCCCAACTACACCCAGGTTTCTTCTTCTCATCTTGTAAGGTTGCACTGCTGTCTGACCTGGTCAGCCACCTCCAGCCTGCCTTACCTGCCCCTCCTCGCCATGCCCAAGCCTCCTACTGCACTGAGTACCCGACCCTTGGATTCATTTTGAGTAGAACCAAAAACAACTTAAAGCAGAAGTAAGTGATATATTTGTGTTAATATAAGTCTTAAATAGTTATATCTTCCAACAGCAATCACTTACGTAGAGTGTTTGGACCGAAACACGGGTCTCTCAGTCACTCTGCTCTGCTCTGAGCCGAAGAGAAAACATTTATCGTATCCTACAGTTTTTATCCAATGAGGAGAGAGAACGGCATGCAGGGCTGTGTGTGCAGCCAAGGGACGCCGTGAATGTGGCGACGTAGGGACGAGGACTGTTATGGTCCGTTCAAGGAAACTCGTATTTTTCCGACCGTGAAGTGGTACCAGTTCGATCTGGTACGAGTTCACCGGTCGGAAGTTACGAGTGGCCGTTATAGTGACTTTCACCGGTAAAACAGGTCGGAAAAACACGAGTGGGTTGCCTGAAACGCTACAAAGTCGTAAGTTGTGACTTGAAGCTGTAATTTACGATTTCAAAAGCCTGCCTGGAACGCAGCATTAGCGAAAACGACCGGACCACTTACTTCTGCTTTAAACTGCTTATTGTCTCTTTGTCTGTGGTTGGCTTGTTTTGGGTCCGTATCTGAACTGAGATGGTTTTGCGAAGGTTTTTTCGTTTCCCAAACTGATGCTGACCACTGTGGGAGCCTATAAGAAACACCCTTTTTTGTACTGTATAACCAATAATTTGTTTCTGATTCCTGACACAATGATTTTAGTGCCCTGTTCAGTGTTACACCTGGAATTGAGTTAAGTTGATTTGCTGACTGATTGCATGGAAGTTTGAGTTTAACTGATAAATCTCTTTTCTATAAGCTTATAAATACAAAAGATACATAATGGAACACTTGAATAAGAAAGTAAAGTTTGGAAAATACACACTAGTCCAAGATGGGGACAGTTTTATAAATATTTAAAAGAGCAGGACTAATGCTTTAGTTTTGTAAAGATCAGTGACAATTCATTAATACGATCAATTTCTGGATCATCAGGTTATAGAAGATCTTTCAACATCTGCTATGTATCTTTAGCTAGCTCTTTAATCCATCAGTAAGAGCCATGAAATGCACTCGTTGACCGCTCACCATCTGGAAAGATGTCTTCAGGACATCTGGTCCAGAGTCTATTTATCGAGAGCTTAATTAACATACCGTACACAACTGCAGACCTGATAGATTAGTAAGAAAACTCTTAATTCATTATTTATTATAAGTTATATTTGCATATGACTGGGAGTAAGAAACCGATGATCTTTTATGACATTTTAGACATTTCCTCTGAAATGATGGATTATTATCATTAAGCTAAAGCCATTAGCCTTTATTAGTGACCTACACTAATAAAAACATAACAGCTGATGTTGTGGCTACTTAGACATGTAAATCCATGAGTCATCAGTTAGAAATGGTAGTAGGTCATTAATAAAGGATCACGAGTGTCTCACTTTATGATAAACCGCCAGGTCAGCAGTTTCAAATGTTGGTGAATCATTGATAAAGGGTAATGGCTCTAACTTTTTAATAAACCATCAATTCTGCAGTTACAGATGATGAAGATGTCAGTCTAGGGTCATAGGTTTGTCACTTCAAGTCACCTGCAAAATATAATGACAACAAATTATTCATAAAGGCCTCGTACAGGATTCCATAAAATCAGCTCTTTGAAGTTGTAAATGTCAAGAGTTGTTGATAGATGGATTTTTGTTATGGATGTATTAAAAACAAATCCAGGAGGTCATTTTTAACAGTAGACCTACATTTGGGTTCATACATATAAAGCCATTTCTAGAAAATGCTGCTGTAATTTTTTATGCTTTAGCAGATAAAGAAAAAAAGGCATTAACTGTGTTGTCAATTTAGAATAAGAAAATCCTAAATGTTAAAATAAAACATGACATTTTCATAACCTGCAGCATAAAAACACTGCAAACTTGATATTGTGTGTGTCATAAATTAAATGGGAAAAATATGTTTTTCAGTTTTCCCAGGGTGACATGGAAATGAGGAAATAGCTTCTTTCCACAGCTTTTCACTTCTCAGTTACTGAATTTAGTGTTGATGATTCCAGAGTCTCCCTGTGCCAACTGTCCATGTCAGGAGGTTTCCATGTGGAGCCTCTGCACTCATCTCCTTCCAGTTACATTCATGTCAAGTTCTGACAAACATGTTGGGTCTAGTTTAATAATGCAGGTGGTGACCTCATGAAAACCCATATGCTGCTCTATTTACAGGAGACAGGGTGAAGGGTACTGTGAAGCTGTTTTATTGTCAATATGTTGACACAATGAGTTTATTATTTATATGGTGATCAACATCAAAATGCTGACTCTGTGACCATTTCTGTGAAAATGAAATGAGGTGAGGTACCTCCCATCTCTTATTTCTCTGTGCTCTGAAAGGAAAGAGAACATTTTCTTGGTGCAACAGAGACTTTAATAATAAACACAATCAACCATGCGCATAAGTTAAATGGATTTTTGCAGACTATTGAATTGCTAAATTTATTAATGAAAATCTATGTTTACAGATGGAATATCCAAATTGGAGTCAGAATCCTTATTTCTGGTAATGGTGTTTGTTCTATTGAGTGTATTTGATAAACTCAAACCATCACTTTCATCCCCCTCGCCCCCGACCCCCTTCATGTGAGAGCGGAGCACGCTCATACTCTCACACCAGACCAGAATCTCATTCACAACCTTTCCCTTTTATTGTCAGACAAGAGAATTCACACTGTAACACTTCCCATGCTGTTTCATGTCTCCCAACCTGTTATTAATATAACAGCAACTTACAAGATGTATGTGTGTGGCACTGCATGAGGCCAGACAAATAGGAGGATAGGTAGTGTTTCCCTCATAACAATAGCAGTCAATCAAGTGAGAAGTCATCCCAGTTTGCTTTTGGCTCTTCATACCAGGTGGTGCAGAACATCTGCAATGTTTTGCAGGGGGGTTATACAAAATCTGAATAATTAGGTGCACTCAGACCATGTTACATGACAGACATTTTACCACTGGAAGGCACAACACTGTTTCCAACTAAAACCGCTTAAGTGTTAAAAGCTGCAGAATATAGGCTAACCTATTCTAATCCTACAGTTTTAAAGCTAGAAAGTAGTTAAAGACAAAGGGATTGATATTCTACTTTTGCCCTTGAGTGAAAGTGTGTGTGGGGGGGGGGGGCTGGCTCTGTGTGTGTGTGCATGCATGCGTGTGTATGTATGTGACAGAGAGTGAGAGAGAGAGTGACAGAGAGCGGGAGAGTGACAGAGAGATAATCTCTTTTGTATTTTTGATCCCTAAATGTGGTGGTTGTGTCCCCTTATCCCAGCTACTTAGTTTCTGCAGTGCGTTAGTGATGCCGTGCACTTAGGCTGTGAAAAGCAGGTCAATATGACCACTGAGAGAAAACCACATGTGCATCACATGGATAGCCCTGGGATTATTCCTCACAAAATGTCTTAATTCCTCTGTTCGCTAATGATCCAGGGAAAATGCCTCTAATCTCCATTCCATTAATTAAAAAGAGCATGAGCCCATGGAAAACCTCACCATCTGCTGCAGTTTCATTCCTGCAGACAGATTGTGTTTTCAGTCTTTAACCAGGGAACTGGGTTTTTCAGAGCAAACGGGTGGAGCATGCATTGAGGTGGATGGAAAACAAAGACAACTGCTCTATTTGAGTATTAATGCACTGTAATGTCCTCAAAGAGGTGTTTTAAACAGGAGCAGTGATGTTTGATGATGAGTGAGATACTGGGGACAATTTCACAACTTTCAGACTCATTCACAAACCCATCCTGTTTTTAGAGCAAGTTTATAGTGACTGTCTTTTATAATAACTAAGTGGGTTTTCAATCTATTAAATGCTGTAATGTAGTCTCTGTATTTTATTACTCATTTTCTACTAGTAAAGGTGTTTAAAGCAGGTTTGAGCTGAAGTTCTGTTGTCTGATTTGTCAAGGTTGGACAGAAATTCTCATTTTCTCAAATGAAATAAATCTATAGATTTATATTGATTTTCTGACACAGTTTCAGTTTGTTATGACAGAGAATTTATTGAAAAGTTTGTGACTGAGTATTGTCACTTAAAATCAGTGAGCCTTTCAAAATAAAACGACCTTGGTTAAGAATTAAAAGTCACAACTCAACCACTGTCTGTTAGAGATACTGTAGGGTGAATACGCTGCAAGAAGGTTAGTTTAAACCTGATTATGCTGAGGGGATATCAGCTCAAAGTGATGAAACCCTCTTATAAGAAATTGAATCAAGGATGTTTGACCGAAGCCTGGAGACTGTGACATGAATTTGATCGGGCTAGTAGGCAGGATAGATTATCCGAGCAGATGTCGTTTCCTCTCTATTGGAGTAGTAGGGCCAATAATAAACACACGCACACACTGACACACAGGACGCACACTAATCTGAGAGAGGCTAGTTGCCCATGCACATCTCTTTCTCTCTCCTCTCTTTTCTCCCGGGCAGACAGTCGCTGTTCCAGTCCCCCCAAAGTCAAGTTTTTTTTCTTTCTTTTTTTTTTTTCCTCCACCGACTGCATTTTGCACAGTTGTGCTTTAATCATTTGATGCGAGTTCTTGGTGCGAGTTGCGGCACTGCCTCAGCCTACAGATGGACACACGAGGAGAGAAGAGAACACTGTTGGGGAGATGGCATGCAGTGTGCTGTTTTGCGTTGTTCACTTGTTTCTTGGACGCGGTCTGGGGACAGATTCGCTACTCCATCCCAGAGGAGCTGGAGCATGGGGCTTTTGTTGGCAACATTGCAGAAGACTTGGGGTTGGATTCGGACAAGCTCTCTGCGCGCAGATTCAGAATAGTCTCAGGTGCCAAGAAGCAATACGTGGAAGTGAATTTAGAAAATGGAGTTTTATTTGTGAATGAAAGAATTGATCGTGAAGAACTGTGCGAGCAGAGTTTGTCCTGTTCCTTCCACTTGCAGGTAGTGATAGAAAACCCTCTGGAGCTGTACAGGGTAGAGATAGAGATTCTGGACGTGAATGATAACTCTCCTAGTTTCCCGTGGACTGAATTTAATCTGGACATATCAGAGTCTGCTGCACCAGGATCTCGTTTCCCACTTGAGAGCGCACAGGACTTAGACGTCGGATCCAACTCGCTACGCACCTACTTGCTGAGTGTAAATGAGCATTTCCTTCTAGACATACAGACGCGCAGTGATGGCAGTAAATTTGCAGAACTGGTCTTACAGAACCCTCTGGACAGGGAGCAGCAGAGTGCGCATCAAATGGTCCTAACAGCGGTGGATGGAGGCGCGCCGGAGAGATCCGGCACTGCGCAAATTGACATCACCGTATTGGACGCAAATGATAACGCGCCTGTGTTTGATCAGTCCTTTTACAGAGTGAGGCTGGCCGAAAACGCACCCAAAGGCACAGTTGTAATAAAACTCAACGCGTCCGACTTAGACGAGGGTCCCAATGCTGACATCACCTACTCTTTCAGTGGCCACGCTCCCATTAAAGTGCGCCAGCTTTTCAGCGTGGACCCGCGCACAGGGGAAATCAAAGTCAAAGGAGTAATAGATTATGAAAAGGCCAGGATGCATGAAATTTATGTTCAGGCTAAAGATAAAGGGCCGTCGGCTGTGGCAGTTCACTGTAAAGTGCTCGTGAACGTTTTGGATAAAAATGACAACCTCCCAGAGGTGATCCTGACGTCGGTGTCCACACCTGTGCAGGAGGACGCGCCCCCGGGGACTGTGATCGCCGTCATCAGTGTGATGGACAGAGACTCGGGTGAAAACGGGAACGTGGACTGTGAGATTCCCCACCAGATCCCATTTCAGCTCCACTCGTCCTTTAAGAACTACTACACATTAGTGACTTCTGATTTTCTGGATAGAGAGTCAGTGGCAGAGTATAACATCACCCTCACTGCCCGAGACATGGGCTCTCCACCTTTATTCACTCGGAAAACTATCTTAGTCCAGGTGTCTGATGTGAATGATAACACGCCTCACTTCAAGCAGCCCTCATACACTGTGTATCTGACCGAGAATAACGCGCCGGGAGCGTCCATCTGCTCTGTGTGCGCACTGGATCCAGATTCTGGACAGAACGCGTACCTCTCCTACTCTATACTAGACGGGGACATACTGGGGATGCCTGTCTCCACATATGTGTCCATAAACTCAGACAACGGGAACATTTACGCGCTGCGATCCTTCGACCACGAACAACTTAAAAACTTTCAGGTGATGGTTCAGGCTCAGGACGCCGGGTTCCCGCCCCTGAGGAACAACGTCTCAGTGAACATCTTTATCTTGGATCAAAACGACAACGCGCCTGTCATCGTGTCACCGCTCCCGTACAACGACACGGCACCCACCGAGGCTGTGCCCAGATCAGTTGACCCGGGTTACCTCGTCACCAAAATCAGCGCGGTGGACGCGGACGCAGGTCAGAACTCGCGTCTTTTCTATCAGATGCTCCAAGCAACGGACCCGAGCTTGTTCAGCATTGCTCTGTACACGGGCGAAATCAGGACGATACGCCAGCTGATGGAGAAAGATCCCACGAGGCACAGACTGGTCATTCTGGTGAAGGACAATGGGCAGCCACCCCTCTCGGCCACAGTTTCCATCATTCTGTCAGTGGTTGACAGCCTGCCAGATTCACAGCCCGATTTGGGTGACCTGTCACTAAGCCCACATCACAGCTCCAACCTCACCCTGTACTTAATCGTGTCTCTGGGCGCAATCTCCTTCACATTTCTGGTGGCTATTATCGTCCTGGTTGCAGTGCGGAGACTGAAGGTCAGGCCGTCCAACAGAGAGTCCAGCTTCCCCTCCATCAGCGGGAGCTGCTGCTGCTGCTCTCGCTCCGGAACTTCCACCACCACAGAAGTGTTCAAAAAGTCCAACTTAAATGTTCGGATGTCCACGGGCGCGTCCGGATGCGCGGAGGCGAACAGCAACGGCGCGCTCCCGCAGGTTTACTGCTACAAAATGTGTCTCACGCCTGAGTCGTCCAAAAGTGACTTCATGTTCCTCAAGCCGTGCAGCCCGGTGCTGTCTGTCCAACAGAACAACGCAAAGAGCACAGACTACCTGACCTCAGGCTGGAGCGCGCTGGACCGCAATGAGCTGTCCATCAACAGAGCAGCAACTCCCAACGAGGTAGCACACTGAAATATTACCCACAAATCAGCACATTAAAGAGTTCTGACTTCACTTTGGCCCTGCTCTCTCATTCAAATAGATTTGACATAAAGGTTCACCACAAGGCCAAATGTCACAATACACTTTACACACTAGGGGTCGCACTATTTGTACTGATTCTATTTCTACTATATAAATATATTATTTATCTATATCTTTAATAACTTGTGTTTTCCAAGTGGTTTTGCATTAGAGGATGTTAAACTGCATAATGTATTATCTGATAAATACTGCCACAACTTCAACACTCCGTTGTCTGTTAGTTAAACATGAGGAAAAAGTCCTGGCTTTGTAGTTTTTATGGGAGATCAAATGGAAAATCCACTCCCTATAACTTGGAATTTGTGACAGCATACACTTCAGTGTGTAGGGCAGATTATCACAATGTGTCAAGCTGTGAGACCCTAGTAAAAAAAAAAAAAAAAGGTGGTTCAGGGATAAATGACACATTCTTATCACAGACTTGAAACTGTCTCCTGAGCTCTGCCTTTGTGCTGAATAGTCAACAGCATCACTGTATCCATCGGTATTAAAACTCACATTAGTCACATAAGCAGATTAGTTGGCAACTCATTTTTTTGTTTTTTTAGGGGCAATATGACGTCTTCTCAGCCATTATAATGTTGCATCAGAGAGTCATTATGTAATTTGTCATTGTAAGAAAGGTGTGGACAGGAATGTGCCCCCCCTCCTCTGGTTTTACTGCTGTTTCACTGTGATATGACTGTTTCAATGGAACTTTCTCAGTGTTGACTTTCAATAGAGACTAAAAGACAAAAAGGCAAAGTCATAAGGATTTATATCTAAATTAACTGTAGCTGTTGAGCTGATCAGTATTATTCTTTTTGTTATGTTTCAATAATGCAGCTGAAGTATTCAAACAAGGACTGGACATGGACCAAGAACCAACGCAACTCAGCTTACAAGAGGTGAGTACACAGTTCAGCCACATCACTATGCACACATACATGTACAAACTGAAGCATACTTATATGTCTCTTTATCTTTCTAGGTATAGTTCAGGAAATATGGAGGGCACTCTTTCAAGTCAACAAACCTATGCTGATGCTGATGGGTTTTCCTGTTCCATGGCACCACAATACTGGACCTGGGGGAACCATATGAAAGGTAGGTGGTGGCAGCTGTGCAATTCTGGCTCATTATTGTTCTCATGAAAGAGGAGGTGGGGGTTGGGGATCCTCAGTGTGTCTGTGCTTAAGGATTTAGTAAGAAATATAAAATGGTAAACCGGAAAGCAGATAACACCAGGCCTCAAAATTTGGGCTGGGGTGGTGGTGGGGTGAGGGGGGTGTTAATGCATCAACATGGGGATTACTTAAGCCCCTACAAGAGGTGTTTTCCGTCTTTGTGCGAGAAGCTGAAATTAAGACGATGCTTTTAAAAACCACCCCATTCAGATCAAGTAGACTGTATGCAAATATGAGGTCTTTGCTGAAATAATCTTCTGATGCAAACTGTAATTTATGCACATTTTACAGGCTGTAAGATGTCTCTTCATGAGGGAACCGCTCCTAACTACTCATGGACTCCAAAGTACACTCAGCCTCATTCAGAACCACCAGACTATCAGCACAACGTATACATTCCTGGCACCACGTCTGGCTACAGCACCCTGAAGTTGGCGCCCAGAGGAGAGCTGGATGTATACAACACCTTCTCCACATTTGGGAAGAAAAAGAGATTCATCTCAAACTATGAACAACCTTTTGACAGAGATGATGATCTCATAAGCAATTCTATCTTTAAATGATAACTATTCTGTATATTCTATGTATGATACATTGACATGTTCAGAGAATAATAACTATAAATTACTTAATCAGTGGATTATTGGCTGTTGGAGGCTGAGATACCATATTTCTCCTTTTCCAAGGGAATCATATCATTCATTGCAACAATTATATTTTTATTTTTGTAAATACTGAGAAAAAATAGGTATATTTTGAATTACGGTGGGTTCTCTCAAGTAGCACAGGTGGACAGCATGAAGTAAAACATTGTAAGACTACTGCAATGTGGTCTATAGTTTGAAGGCAGTGAAGTGGAACACAAGGGAAAAAGGTTTTTTCATTCCCCGCAGCAGTGAACTCAGGTAAATGTGATTTGATCAGTCGGGAGGCTGCTGGCTCTCAGTAAGGCAATAGTGGATGTTAAGCTCTAAAGAGGTTCATGATTCCAGCAGTTTAGAGTCTATTACACCAACGTTGACCATATACCAGTCAATTTTAGGTAGGCACACCTTTTTTTGTTGAGTAGAGTCAGTGGTATTGAGTGCACTGCTGTATGTCTGAACTGTGAATCAACTAACTATGCTAGCAGTGAATTCTACATCCTAATAGCCTTCAAATATGTTTCCGTCTAGAGTTGAGATATTTAAGATATGTACTTTTAGGTCTTGGTTAGATGATCAAATTGTACTACAAGTATGGTTGTCTCTTCAGTTAATTTTCTGTCCTCAAGTCATGCCTGCACATTTCATGATGGTCGGTTGTGCATGTTAGTAAAAATGTGAATGCAATCCAGGTACAATGCATAAACAATACAGAGGAATGAAGCAGTAGAACAGTGATGGGGAAGTAAGAAGAGGCATGAATAAAACAATTCTGACATTAAACTAAAGAGTGTGACCATGCAACCTGTTCTTCTTGGTTCCTTAAGGCCATGTGATAGGGAGCAGAATCACAGCTGCTTCAGCAGGTGCAGTAATATTGCACCGACACATCAGATCGAATCGTTGATGACATTTAGGAGGGCAATTACACAGCTGACATGATGCCGCTGCATAATGTCATCCCAAACAGCACACAACTCTTGGTCTATCAGATTGTTTGATCACCATCAACTGCTGTGCAAAGTGACAAACCTCAATCACTGGTTTTACACACTTCAGATCCGTATTCATTATTGGGTATAATTTATACAGTGCAGTACATCTACAGATGGCTACCCAGTAAATCTACATGTCACTCTGTAAGTAATAATGCCAATAAATATCCCTTCTACTCTGTAACTGTACCTGTTTATTTCTGTTGCTCTGACAAAAATGCAAAGACCTACGAGAAAATTCATATTCACAGAAAATGATCCAGATCTGCACCAGCCGACCCTGGCCCATGTGCCCCATGCCTCCATCAAGTTCAGTGCAAATTGGTACAATGCTTTTTTTTTGTTGTAATCCACCTTACAAATAAACAGGCACAGGTGAAAATATAACCTCCTCGGTGGAAGTAATTACAGCTACAAGTGAGCTTTGCAGAGATTTACTGGATCAAATGTGATCTCATGGCTTTGACAAAACTGAACAAAATGCTACAGGAACGCAATTAGCTAACCAGATTTCAGAAAGCATAGGACTAACACAATAGCTCCTTGAAAATGTATCTTGTGCATTGTGATCCAACTCCATAAAAGGTCAGAGGTGTGAGTTACAGTATATTGTCAAATATCAGCCTCACTGCACAATGTGAGTCATTTGTCTCCATTATCCTGCCAAGATAGAATCAGGCATAGTGACTAGACCTAATCCCCTCCTAAATATAGAAAGGAAGTCAAAGAGCCCAGTCATATCCCCACTCGATGACATGTGAAGCTTGTGGCAGAGAGGAAGCTGTTATTATTGTCGTGTTATGACAGTGTGACCTTTTCTCTTGAAATTCTGGTCAGTAAACCAAAGGTTTTAAACTGCAACTGTGGAGATTATCCCCATGATGTGAGCTCCTGCAGTGACCAGTGGGTTAATCTTGGACTTGAGCCTGACTGCCTCAGTGAACTGCTTCATGTAAAAAAAAAAGAAAAAAAAAGATCGCCATGAGCCAGATTTAGATTCATTTGAACTCTCTGAGGATCGACCTTCTTTTTTCTTTTTTTTTTAGCAGGAAATAAAGATACATCTCTGTTACTTAGACACTACCAGGATTTAATAAGCAAATCCAGATAGACCCACAACTACATCCTGCCAATAATTACAGATAATCAAGCCAAGATTTATCTTTGACAGTATCACAACCAACCCAAAAATAGCTAGGCTTAGCAGTCATAATATCTCCCTTGTGCTATAAGCAGAGACACACAGCATATGCCCTGCTTCAGTGCCATGTCAAAATCTGTTCAGAGCCCAATCTGCGTCGCTTTATTTCTCTTTATCTCCCATATTCTCACCCAACAATCCATCGCCTCCGCACCTCCAGTTGAACTGAAGTATTTCCCTTCTTTTTCCACTAGGGGGTGCCTTTCCCTCACAGATAGGCCACAGCGTGTGGTTGGCCATTCATATCTGAGTGCATGGTGCCGGTTCACACTCTCCAACAGCTTTTGGCAAGATTATTCTATTATATGACTTTTCATTACTTTTTTTTTTAAATGTGCAAAATGTAACTTGTATATTAGGGTGAAACTGCTATACTTTAATTTATATTGTACATCATATTTAATTTCAGTTGATATATGTATGAGTGTTAGCACAGATCCCTGATCAGATATACTGCTCTACACAGTATTTTATAGGCAGGTGGACAGGTGGCATTTCTTTTATAAAGAGTGTGCAGGCCTATAGTTGTCTTGTTTGTTGTTCTAGGGTAAGAGTAGCCCTAGGGAGGATCAGACCTCTAAAACACAAACCACCAAAACTTGTTATACATTTCACAATTAAAATTTGAGGTTAGCTCTATGCACACTATTGATTGAAATTAAAATATAGACATTTAGAGAGAACTTAAAAAATAAATAAATAGGATAAAATAAAAGAAACAAAAAAGGAAAAACAACTAAATTATATCATAAAACAACAAACGACACTTGACTATATTGTTCAAAATAAAAATGCTGATATAATTTATGTTCATTGCTAATTCCTTCTGTTATTTTATTTATGGCCATAAATATGCCGTTCAGGTGTTTTTGGTTGCATTCAGGTTATTAATGAGAGTCTGATGAGGTGTCTTTTGTTGTGAGGTTAGTTTGTACTGAATATGTTCTTATCTTCACTTTAATAGAAGAAAACTACAGGAATCAAGAAATATCTAATTATCTCCTTCAGCAAGAATCTTACCTTTTTTTGCAAATATGGGATAATAAACTGTAACTATGTCCAGTGGACATTATTGTCCTTCAACTTCAAGACTCTCCAAACACAAGATTTACCTTTGACAAAGTGGCTACTTATTATGACTTGCCTGTGACAGTATGTATAAAATATTTGTATTGTAGTGAAAACACTTATCTGGATTAAGAGTTCACTGTAATTCTCAGAGTCCTCACTGGATGGCGCTAAAGGACAGCAATTGTCCTGACCTCAGGTCAGTTTATAATCTCTTTAGTTTGGGAAACACTAAAATGTAGTCCAGCAAACACAGTCAATAACAGTGAGTAAAAGCTGTATGGGCAATGATAGAGGCCACACCAGACGGCATGGCTTTTCAATTTAGGTCACCCCAGAACAAAGGAAGAATGACAGTTTCTCTGTATTACTGAGGATAAATTGTGGTGCATGTTTAAACAGTAAAAATGTCAAAACTGTTGTTTTCTGCTGTTTTCTTTCCTAGGTTAAGATTAGTGAGGATTATCTAACATAAAGTAGATTGTGAGGAATGCAAATGCAATTTTGACATATACATTTAGATATGAATTGTTTCTTAAATACCAAATAATCTATATAGCCTACAAAGTGGTGCAAGTAACATTATATCATCAGCCATATCACAATTGCCTCAGAGGTAAATCATATTGTCAGTGACCAAAAAGACAAAATAAATCTAAATATATCTTTCACATTTCAGATCTTATTTTTATTTGGCAATATTTTAATTGTTATGTTAAAGGTCTGGATGCAGGGTATATCCTAGTGTAGTGTTTTTTTTATGTATATACTGTAAAAGTTGAACATTTTAATAATATAACAATTATCACACTGTCAATACTTTTATATATTCACTAATGTTCAAATCTTTGTTTGCAACATTGTTTACAAACTGTAAAGAGATTGTCTATTGGAGGTTTTCTAATTATGAACAAACAATTAATGACTAAAATGAATCAAATAATTTAGTGGTAATCTTACCCATGCAAGCTGGTGCATAAAATGGTGTAATAAAAACATCAAACATTTGTTCTGGAACCAGACTTTCCTTTTGTGCACCCCTTACTTCCAACGGGCCCCCCCACCCCCATCAGGCTATACAGATGCTGCCTACGCCCCTGCAGAGCATTTCTGTGAGAGCCCAGCTCCTCCAGCGGTACTGTACTGTATATGGCCTACTGCAGCTACAGCTACAACTCGTGGACGCAAGAATGACACCGGCACCCGCCTTCATAAAGACAACCTGATCGTAAGGGCGGATCTGATTCATTTCTATCTTTAAAAATACCAGAATGATGGCGCTTATCATTGCACCTTTACGGACACGTTTGATCGCGGCTGCTTTTACATTCATTGCACTATGGGGATGTGCGCTTTCCATCACTCGTTACTCTATTCCGGAGGAGATGGAAGAGGGCTCCTTTGTTGCCAATCTGGCCACAGATTTGGGTCTGGATGTTCGCAGTTTGGTGCAGCGCAGAGCAAAGCTCGATGTCATCCACAGCAAAAATTACCTTGACATCAACAAAGAGACAGGGGAGCTGGTAATCCGTGAAAAGATAGACAGAGAGAGCATATGCATGACTAAAACAACCTCGTGTTTTCTGAAAATGGATGTCATCCTTGAGAGCCCCATTCGCATTTTTAACATCGAGCTAGAAATCATGGACATCAATGACAACGCGCCTGTGTTTCGGAGAAAGACAATGCCCTTGGACATTTCGGAAGCAACCCCTCCCCGTGAGAGATTTTCATTGACAAACGCCGTGGATGCTGATGTGGGGGCGAATTCTATCAAGACCTACTATCTCAGTGAGAGCAAGTACTTCAACATCGATATACAAACTGGCAGCGATGGCTCTAAATATGTCGATTTAGTCCTCAATGGTAATCTGGACCGAGAGGAGCAGGCAGTTCATAATTTGATTTTAACCGCTGTGGATGGAGGGGTGCCTCCCCGCTCCGGCACAGCCAGCATCATTATTAACGTCCTGGATATCAATGACAACGCCCCCCTGTTCAGTCAGCCGGTGTTTGCAGTCAACGTTTCAGAGAACTCGGCTGCAGGGACAGTGATCATGACCTTAAACGCATCAGACTTGGATGAAGGCACAAACTCGCAGTTAATATACTCATATACTCTGTACACCTCAGAGAAGACACAAGAGCTCTTCTCACTTGATCCAAACTCAGGTGAAATTAAAGTGAAGGGGGTGATTGATTATGAAGAGAGTCAAAGTTTTGAGATGCACATACAGGCTCAGGACAGAGGGGCGAACCCGCTGTCAGGACATTGTAAAGTGATGGTGTCCGTCACAGACCTGAATGATAACTATCCGGAGGTGACCATCAAGTCTCTGAAACGCTCAGTGACCGAGGATGTCTCTGTGGGAACACTGATCGCGGTGGTCAGTGTCAGCGACAGGGACTCTGGAGTCAACGGCAAGGTACAGCTCTCCTTAAATCAGCAAAAAATCTTACCGTTCATCCTAAACAAATCCTCAGAGGGTTACTTTGAGCTGCTGGTTTCAAAGCCACTGGACAGAGAGATAATAAGCAAATATGACATCACACTGAGGGTGACAGACAAGGGCTCGCCGCCTTTGACTGAAAACGAGACCATCACTTTAGAGATTCTGGATGTCAATGACAATGCCCCCAGATTCTCCCAGTCTTTCTACACAATCCATGTTGTGGAGAATAACGTCCCAGGGGCACTATTGACATCTCTAAGTGCATTTGACCCAGATCTCAATGAGAACCAGTACTTGGTTTATTTCATAATGGAGAAGGAGATTGTGAACACGTCTATGTCAATGTTGTTCTCCATCAACCCTGAGAACGGTGATCTTTATGCCCTGAAGACTTTTGACTATGAGAGAGAGAGGGATTTCCTCTTCCACATTGAAGCGAGAGACTCTGGTGTCCCCCCGCTGAGCAGCAATGTGACAGTTCACATCATCGTTCTTGACCAAAATGACAACACTCCTCTCATAGTGTCACCTTGGCGGGCTCAGGGCTCTGTGGTAGAAGAGGTTATACCGAGGTCCACAGACAAGGGGCACTTGGTCGCCAAAGTGATTGCCATCGATGCGGATTCTGAGCAGAACGCCAGGGTCACGTATCAGCTCCTGCAGATCACTGACGCGAGCCTCTTCAGCCTGGATCAGTACAATGGTGAAATCAGGACAACAAGGATGTTCAGTTACAGAGACCCGAGACAACAGCGGCTCGTGATTGTTGCCAAAGACAACGGAGAACCTTCTCTCTCCGCAACTGTCACCATCAAGATATCAACGGTGGAACATGTCATGTCCTTTTCAGAGACTACAGAGTTGCCGCTAGAATATGACGTCTTCACAGACCTAAACTTGTACTTAGTTATCGGTTTAGGAGCCGTGTCATTTCTGCTACTGATAACCATCTTGGTTATCATTGTGCTGAAGTGTCAGAAACCTAAGCCGAAGGCCATCAAGATCCCCCCGGCCAATAGGAACAGCGTGATCAGCAGGAACAGCGTGATCAGCCAGAGGAGCTCCACCATCGCAGATTCCACCCTGATATCCAGCGACGCCTACTGGTACAGTTTGTTCCTCGCAGAGACCCGGAAAGGAAAAGTGGTGGTGAGACAGCCCATAATCCCAAAAGGAGCTGGGTATTTTGTGTCCAGTATACCCAGGAGCATAGGGCCAAGTGAGACCACAGACTCCAGAGCATCCACACTGGAGGTATGTATCAATGAAATGGCAGCCAGCTCTGGTTGCATTTAAGTGTAGTAAATCATGATTGATGAACAGGTCTAAGACAATATTTTAATGGGCAGATTTCTGTGGATGCAAGATGCTAATACTGTTATAGTTTTTACAGGTTTAAAGAAGTGGCTTTACTACTAGATGTATCACAATAGCAATTAGAAATGCACGTAACATACATCTAAACATCACAAGACTAGTAGGAAAGATTTTGTCAATGTCAAGAATAGAAAGTACATTTAACCTAACATGTTATGTTTATGTTGTTTATGTAACACATGTCTTTAAGTGTTTTTAATATAGAGTTGATGTAGTAAAAAGTCAGTGACTTCAGTCGAAATCTCTGCACAGTTGTAACAAGTATTTTTCATTTATGACACTTCCTACTTCCTTCCTACTTAGACTACACAACATTTCCAAGGGAACTGTTGTACTTTTCACTCCATAACATTTATCTACAACAACTATAATAACTAGTCTATACTACCATTTGATGGCCAACTTAAGCCAAATGATTTCCTTGATGTACAAGATTCATTAACTGAAAATGTGATTGATTGTTATGGAGATACATAAAAGCAAAAGAAAGAAAAATTGGGAAAAAATGTTGACGCTAAAATGAGAACATAGTCATGCTAATTTTCAATATCTGTGTATTTCTACAGAAAAGTATCAGCACTTTCAATGCATAATTAGGCCAAACAAATATCCCCCATCCTGTACTGAAAATGTGCCACTGTTCGATGCCTTATGTAGTATGTAGGTCATTTATTACAGATGCATAACACACAAGCAGAGCCAAACTATTGGGTGAAAGCGGGGGAGGACTTCAAAGAAGCCCAGACATGGAGGGGTTCTCTACAAGGACAAGACGTGTTGCTCCTCTGAATGCGCTGCATAGTGCTGGGGTTCTGTACGTTCTTCACAGCAGACTGTAATCACTGCAGAAGTGCTGATACTGATCCAGCAGATGTTGTTTGTCTTTGTACAGCTGGACCTGCAGACTAAACTGAAACAAGTGATGCCCTGAAAGATTAAACATTATGAATATGCATAAATGCACAGGTGCATATGGAGAGAGAGAGAGAGAGAGAGAGAGAGAGCGCGCGAGAGAGACTGAGGCATGTGTATGTGTTTGCATTGTAAGTGAGTGTGAGTTTCACATGTACCACTGAACTTGTCTCTTTTTTCTATTCTTAAGTACTCAAAATGAAAGGAAGTCCATTCTACAACTGGAGGTATGCTGGTTGCTAACTACATTCTGTAGAGCCACTATATATAATTGTATAGACATTTTCTATTCGTTTCTATTTGGTATATACTGTATGTTTGGTTTGGCCCCAAAAAAAAAAAAATTGGTTTGAGAAAGTGTCACAGTTCCTTATGCAAATCTTTAGTGTAATCCTTTGCTCAACATATTTTCCTGATAAAATAGAGCAGAATCAATTTATTTCTATTTGTCCCCGGTCAGCCTCTGCCTCTCACAAATCCAACACCCTGTTCTAATGCAATGCTATTGTGAGCACTAAAATTTAAATTGGCCAGTCTCTCAAGTGAGAAAACCTATCAGCTTATTCTGAGAGCTGAGATTAGAATGAAATTGGCTGCTGGTCAGATTTGTGTTTTGCACATCTGGCTATCTTGGCAGAGATTTGGGGGCAAAGGGATGGCACAGATAGGAAAAAAGGGATTAAAGAATGAATTGTCCTGAATAGGTTCTCAGTGTGTAATGTCCCTGAGAGCAGCAACTGTATCACCTAAGTCAATATTACTGATCACAAGCTTCCTGTTTGAAATCTGTGGGCAATGTCCTACGATAATATGGAACCTGTCCTTTTTTCCCCTCTGTAGCTGTAATACTGGCCCACCAAATAGTAAATAGCACATTGTGATGCCTGCTTGTGCATGCTTTATTTTTACACTTCCTGCTACACAATTGTAGTTAATGTCATATTCTATTTACACTCCGAGTGTAAGTCCGACTGATTTTCTATGTATGATACTGAAAATTGTGAATAGCCAAAACAAAAAAGTGATTCAAAACATCAGGACAAAATATAACAAAATTAACACCCAAATACAGAAACAAGGTGTTGATTTACCCTTGTATTTAAAATGTCCCAGAAATCCGATGACATGTCAACGACAGTGGCAGTAACCAGTCACGATCCACTGTTGCATGAGTGGGGACTTTCTATAAAAGTTTATATTTAGGTCAAATTTCTCTTGTTGCTAATTTTATCTTCTGTCTTTCAGCAGGAACCCAGAAGAGAACTGCCATGATATAACCGTCGCATCGTGGGAGTCCCCGGCTGATTCTTCCCTGTGACTCACAAAGATGTAAAACAACTGTCCTCCCCCAGCCACTCTGCTCCAGCTCCTCTTTCTCTCCAGCTCCCTCGATCCCCATGACAAACATCGACCACTAATCACCTCAGCTTTCGACCTTCTTTTCTCTCTTTTAGGCATGAATCTGCATGATTCTACAACATGTTCATCATATTTGGACGTAGAACTGAAATCATCTATAGCAGAATATCTGGACATTACTAGAGTGGCCTCATGTAGTGAATCATTCCTTCCTCCTAAAATGCTTAGAAGCTCCTCAATGGACAAGTCTGCCTTCTCTCTCTGTGCTGTAGTAATGAAAACCATCAGTAGCTCTCCATATACATACAACGCCATCATCAGTATTTCCAAAGCAAAGGCTCAAAACACGTCTAATTATCAATACGCACATGAATCAGGGTAAATATGATTCTTCCATAAGTCTGTTAAATACTGAACTGTAGCTGGTTGTGTCACTGATTCAGGCTTTGCACTAGGTGTTTTTAGTTTTTAAATAGAACATTTCTACTGTATTTCGAGTCTTGCCGTTTGGCAAAACTCATACCATCAACTAGTAAGTTTCTAGTGGAAAATAATCAATAATCAACGATTCAATTTTAGATTTTTCTTTTTTTTTTACAATGTTTGTTGTACTCAACGGTGATGAATGTGTGAAAATAACAAAAACAGAATGAAAGAAAAGAAAACTGTTAAAAAAAAGAGAAAAAAAACAGTAAACATAGCAGATACACTGCTTCTCTGTTTATTTGATTGTAGATACTGGAGTTCTATAGATTTTCAACACTAATATTAGATGTGCAGTTTGTACTTTATAGACTGTGCTGTTATAAAGTATCTGACTGAGCATACAGTTATCTGGCTGTAGAAGAGACACACAATAACACAACACTGCAATATTGATTTTTCAAACAATAACAAAAAAAGGTATCTGAAACATGTTCAGTATCCAAAGTGTTTCAGCCTGTCTCCTCATGTTGGGCTGAGTGAGTGAAGGTGCTTGGGAGGGGGCGTGTCCTCAGGTCAAATTTTTATTCAGTGGTACTCTGACATCACAGACTAGGGCGGGGCAACTGGGTAAAACATTCAAACAAGGTAAACCACATTTTTCAACAGGGTCAAACGCTAAGGTCACTTTTCTTTGTGACAGGGTTTTACTGATCAAACATATAAGCTATAATCTCCTCATTTTACTTCTAACCGATTTATCCCCGGCTGAAATGAAAACTGGTACTTTAAATATTTTTATTTGTATTCATTTATTGCACACGGTGCAAATTATATTAATCAATCTAAAAAAATATATTAAAATTACAGTGGAAATTAAAAGAAAAAAAATTTGTAATGATAATTTCTGTTTACCGAAAAGAGCAAGAATATTAAAATGTATTTATCTTTGCCATGTTACAAGGGAATATGAGGCAAGGTATTTTATGAATTTTCATGTTTTTATAGATATTTTATGTGTTAACTTTTAATGCTGCTTTAGTGAGCTTCTTCAAAAGCGTTCTTGTGTTGCATATTTGTAGTTTAGTGCTTCTGATGTTGTTTTGATAGTGTACAAAGGTTAAAATAAAAACAAGAGTACTTTTCTTAACCTCAAAGGTAGCGCTGTTGCACTACTGTAAAGCCCAGGACTTTCATTTCTCAGAAACAGGGAGCTTATTAGGACTCACTCATTAGGGTGCTAAATTATTAAATCTAATTGGTTAAGGTCAGGAGAGTGGATTGTGAAAGGGAGAACATGATGTTATTTTTAGTTGCAGTATTTTAGCGCTGACTCTGCCAGTAAAGAAAACACTGCAGATCACATAGAGTGCATAAAAAGTATTGAGCAGATGACAGCACTTTGAAATATGCACTGAATCTAAATGTGATCGCAGCACTCGAATGTGTCGAGATGCATATTCTGAGTCAGTGAAATCCGACCTCTCTCTTCCTCTTGCACTGTTACACCAGGCTGCTCAGACATAAACACAGCTGGCTGTCTGTCTGTCAGACTAAAAGATGTCACTTAATGAGGGATTTCTTGCTGTGGAGTATGTGTTGTGTGTGCAATTGTTGCCTGAACCAGTTGATTCCAACAGTGTTTAAAGAATTAATTAATTGCACATATGATGAGCTCCTTGCGTGCCTTCTGCATTGTAAAAGATATACGTGACTGTTGATGAATGAAATAATGGCATTTCCTACAGTATTACAAATTACAGTTATTCCCACTGAGAAATACCACCATGATTTGTTTAGGAGTTGCTGGTTAGGGATTCAGCCTTTTGGTTTCCACATCAGATGTTCTATTCAGAACGAGTAGATTACTGTAAATTGAACTGCTTTATACTTTGTGTTTTTTATACAGTAGACTTTTTTGATATCTTCTGTATTCACTGTGATCGAATGGCACAGGAGGTGCTTGTGCTTGGTATAGTAAAAAAGTGTGTTATTTCTCATGTGTGTACACAGCTCAGTTTTTTTTCCCTCTGATTTGCCAGTCAGACTGTAAACGTATGCTTCGAGAGTTGCATCAAATGTAATCCGGCTCCATCCCACTTAGTGGATCAAAGACAGTATGGGAGAGAATGGCCTTGCTTTATTTTCAAGTCTAGTTAATTGTCAGATTTTGATGTTGCTTATTTGGCTTAAATGTTCTGCCTGATCATGCTAGTTTGAATAAAGCTTTTTAATCTGTCCCTCTGTTGTGTCTGTGATGAGAAAGACGGAAAACTGAAGTTATCAAAAACGACTTCTTCACTGTGACACAAATGCATCTCTCTCTGTCTCTCTCTCTCTCTCTGAAATTCCCTCACATACACACATTTTGACCCAGTTTCTCTGTATAATGCTCTGTACTAATTCTTGGAAATTGAAAACTAAATAAAGGCGATGTGCCTGCAGTTCAAATTGCAGAAGCAGACAAATAATAGCTTTGTCAGGATTAGCAAAGGCCTAGAGCCAAATTGCATAGTCTGCTCTTCACTGTGACCACACAGGGCTTTTAGTCTGTCGTCCTGCAGGAGACTGATGTGTGAGGGCCCCATGAATTTGATGGCAAGCAATTCCCTTACTCCACTTCAGTAAATTTTCTGTTTCTGTCCACATTTTCAATGGTTTTACCCATTACTTATAAGAAACTCATTTTCATCTGTTAATATCAGATATATTAGATAGGTAGATATAGTTTCATAGTACTGTGTCAATAAATGTTCCAGCAGTATACGACTTTGTGCTCAAACAAAATGGTCATATAAAATAACAGCAGCAGTTACTTGGGTTTTATGTTGGATAGTTGGTTACTAGTGGTTATTACAGTACTTTACAGCACTTTACAAAACTAGTAATACTCTGTGAAAGGCCTTAAGGTCCTTGTGCTCCAAAAGAAGTAGGTCAGTGGAAATAAGCAGTGCACCTGTGGCTACACTGATGTGTGCTGCTGAGTACTTGCCATCAACCTCCCTCCCTTCAAAGTGAGCCACATGTTAGGAGCAGGTGCTGTCCATGGTTCTGAAAGCGTTGAGCAACCCAGCTGTGATAAACAAGAGCACTTGTGTGTGAAAGCATAGTTTGTCTGCTTTTTATTTACACTGTTCACTAGAAAGTAAAATTGGCAATTCTGTTAGGATTCCCAGATCAGATTTCAACCCATTTCTTTATCATAATACGTACATTGTTGGGGGTAAATGTATGTGAGGCTGCTGTGAATAGTATAGAACCGCAAATAGCATAAAGACGGGGACATTCAATTTACTCTTACAACCCAAAAACATGCAGATTAGGTGAAGAAACATGAATGCACTGGTCCTGTGATGGACTGGTGACTAATCAGAAGGCTACTCAGTGCATCTGGTCCTGACATGACCCTGTCTGTCTGTCTGTGAGTTTATCAAGAGGCTGTGGAAGTTTTTTTGATCACCAAGCCCTTTTTCTTAAGAATTCTTGTAGCTTTGTAGTGTTTTCCCGGTGCTCTCCTACACACATCAGCCACAAAACAACAGCAGCTTTGAAAAAGTTTCTCCTCTCTACAGTTAAGCAGCAGCACAACAGGTACAGAATTAAGCAGCACCATTCATCCTGCAGGAGTTCTTCTTTGTGCAGTTCTTTTAACTTCTACAGTCTGGTCTCCTTCACAATGAGAGAGCTGTTGATTTGATTTGTTTATTGCATGTTTTTTTTTGGACTGAGCTAGACTAGCAGACAGCAATATATTGATCCAGTTACTGTGATTTTCAATTGCGTGCAGGATTAGAACATTAAAAACGGATATTTTCAGAGATAAGCACAAGCTGCTAAAGCATATTTTAACCTGATTATATGGATTTGCTCAATGTTGTCTACATTTGGTCACTATAAGAAAGTCATTTTAAAACCAGTTTCAACATATGGATGTGTGGAGATTTCCTATGATAAAAACTCATTGCACAACACATTTTCATATAAGTGCGTGTGAGGCTGATTTTCTTGTCTTAAATTGTTGTCTGCAGCATTTGGACACCGTTTCCCTGCTTAAGACTGCAGATGGCAACAGTCAATTCAAGCTTTGGCATGCATTTGCTTTTTGGCAGAAGGTGCTCTCTGGTGCCCTCTGTCTGCGTTTTTTTGGCCTGGAGTATCATTGTGGGGGTTAGTGATGTGTCATCCTGTGTAAGAATAGTAAGTGACTACTATAATAATATGTGCATGCCACAGTTATCATACTCTCTTTTTAGGAATAAATTCTAACTAAATTCTAACTCTGCCTGTTTGACAAGTTCACTCGTGCAACAGTCTACAAATGTTCGAGTCATGTAAACACACTCAACGCAAAGGCATTCAGTCAGTAAATCATCATTACTATGTATTAATATGATTTTACTATTAGAATTGCAGCAGTATCAGTCAAAGTGTGAGACAGGCTGCGATTGCTTGACCCATTTGTACAGTATGCGTGAGTCAGATCAGTGAGAGGATACCCTGGCTGCTGCCCATGCACAATGGGGTCATGAGTCTTATCACCTAGAGCTTTGATTTGCACTACAGTTGGAAGGATAAAGAGATGAAGAAGTGTCCTGTGATGTGCCGCTCTGACAGAGGTTAGAGGGAGGAGTGAAGTGTCATTTGTTTTATTTTGTGACAGTGGCTGTGAGGAAAGATAAAACACTTTCTGCGGTGTAGCAGAAATGGATATGAACAGGTTGTCACTCTGATTTAGAGACACGCGTCAGATGAGACAGGAATACAGCGCTATTACCGCATCTGCAGAGTCTATGATTTTATCTACTAGATCTCCATGGACAACGTGTGTCTTGTTGCTTGTATGTTACATCAGTAGGATTTTGTTTTGATGAGGCAAATGTTGCTGTGGATTAGAGAGAATTTATAGCTTGATTATTGCAGTATTTATATAAAGAGGTGTCTTTATTAATAAGGGAGAGGCTTCACATTCACAGGGGAACCAGTGACTGAAGTAGTAGTGATCTGGAGGCCAGGCTGATGGAGTACTACGCTGCAGCTAAGTGCAGTGTCATTTAGGGTCCATCTTAAGTGACGCCTGTGGCAGGTTATTTATGCGTGTGGCTGTCCTTGCCATGGGATCACAGCCGCACTAGACACTGTCTGCCTCTGTGCTGCTTGTTTGTCATGACTGCATGCGAGCTGCAGTCCAGCACATTGAACTGGACTGTATATTCTGGCAAAAAATAGCCATGTCAGTTCTTAAATACAGCAAGGATCATATTTGTAAACTTAAATATTTCAGACAATTTGTGTCGCAGAGATGAACATACAGATACAGATTTGCTCAGGGACACTGGTGCTGTCTTTGCAACAACCGCTCTGTTCTACCGCCCTGTGATTTTACTCTCAATTCTTCAATGAAGAATGTAACAATTTTTTTTTTTTTTTTAGATGTTTAACATGGCTTCCTTAACCTTTTCATTTGCATGCATTTTGCAGTTTAGTGTGGGGATAATACAGTACATCAGACTGACAATGTTGATCACTGCAGGGACTAAAACATTCAAATGGCTGTTGCTATGGAAACAATATTTATATGCAGCCTTATGGATTTCCAAAAATGGTTTTGATAAGCGGCAGGTGAACAATAAGCAGCGCATATTTGAATGTGTGAATTCATATTCTATCAATTGACATCATTTAAATGCAACACATAATTTCACAGTCAGTGTGCGGATGATCAAAAACCAAGAGGTCTGTGACACACACATAAGTGCCAGGACTGCTTAAGAACAAACAGTGTAATTCTTTCAATGACTTTTCTTTGAGATTTTTTTTTTTTTTTTTTTTAAAGGAATCTTCATCATTTTTTTGCCAACTCTCTTCTTCCTGCCCTGGCTTTGACTTTTGCTATTATTGATATCAATTTAATTTATAATTTACTTTCTTTTCTTTTCTGACAACATCTTGCTGTGGTCCAGCTGACGCTGCATAGATTATTCAAAGGAGCCATTGTGGCTCTCCTCCATTTGATGCACTCAGCCAGTGATCTATTCTGCTTAAGGCTATCAGGACAGCCTTGCCCTGCCAGCTGTTGTGGCCGACTTTGCCTGTCTGTTTTGGACGGATTTCCCAGACCTTAGCTTCACCCCAAAATACTGTAGCTTTGCTTTCACTGTGGAATGTTGCTACTCGCTCCCTTTTTCCAGTGAATGTGTTGCTTGTTCCCAGACAGACAGTGTTTACAGCTCCTGCTCAGTGCTTCTCAGCTAAAAGCCATGTGCTCCATATTCACTGACATCCCTCCAGTTTCCTTTTTGCTACATGAACTCATTGCTGCAAATTCATTCACTGTGTGATCGTCATTATCTCTAGGCTCTACCCCAAATTTTACACAAGAGAGCTGTGGTTACTGACCTAGCAAGCCCTGATTGCTCTCATTTTCTTTATTGACTTGGTCCTTCAATATGTCTCCATAACAAAGTGGTATGCATAATACACAGAGGTTTATTTTTCAAATATCTATATGCAGAAATATGGTAATATCTGTAATGTTCAAATTCAGGCAGTTTCAACAAAACAAAACGCAATTTTGTATTTGGGTACATTAACCTTAGAGGGCTATTAAACAAAAATGGCTAATGTGTCCACAGTACTGACATTTTATCAAATTTTTATTAACACTTCTTTACACCCCATAGTGGGTGATTAAATCATAATGTTTACAGTTTGCATGCATCAATTGCGTTAATAAATTAATCATCTCATTAACTAATATTAGAGATTGTCATCAATGTCTTTGACATAGATTTGATATAGATTTAAAAATATATACGTATATAATTAACATGAACTAAGTCATACATCTTCTTATGAGCTTAGCTGGTAGCTTGTAATTTCACATCCCAAGATCCCAAACCAGGTCAAATGCATAATCAAACTTCCCTTTACATGTAAATGTGGCCAGTAATTATACAGCCATGCATGGGTTTCTCTGGATGTAAAGTGTTTTGTTTTGTAAGGGCTTTATACTGTTTTCATTCTGCCACCCCACCTCCCCCCAGCCTGAACCTGAGGAGCTGTCCGTGGTGCTGAAGTAATTATTTGCTTGTGCTGTGACACACATTTCTTGCTTCTAGTTTAAAAAGAAACACAACAGGTGAAAATCTTTAACAACCCTCATGAGACCTTATCCACAACCACAAAACACTCATATAACAGATACTGTATTATGGTAACATCTGATGAGCAGATACTGTGCATTGCAATTGTTATTTTTTTGTTGTTTATCATGTTGTTTTCCAGATTGAGACAGAGGTTTGTGTAGGATCATGGGGGGAAAAAAGGCTGTCAATTTTCTGACTGAAAATTGTTATAATTGTCACAATCCACCTAAACGGTGAGTTTTCAAAATTCATTTCTTTACAATTAAGTTAGACTGTAAAGAAAGCTGTGTAAAATGCTGTCTTGAGGTAATACAGGTTCAAAGGATGGACAGCAGAGATTTAGATCTGTTTCATGTCTGTCAAACCACTGAGGGAACACTTACTGCCTGTCACTGACAACACTTTTAAGCAAACTGTCATTAACACTTTAATGTCTATGGACCTGCTTTGTATTGACGGGGTCTTACTGTCTCTCTGTGGGGTTAAAACGGCGTTAACCATGTTATGAAACAACAGCGAGACCAGAGTGTTTCTGTCCACATTCCACCTATCAGTGTTGAAATCCTCAGACATCAACAATAGTAACAATATTTCATCAAATCATTTTAAATGGCTCTTTACCATGGGTGGGGTCTCGGAGGAGTGGGGCTTATGTGAACATGGTCTTTGATACAGGGAGCACAGATAATCACATTCACACCTTTGGGTAGACCAAGAGCCTGAAAGTGCAAATTTTGGGGGGGGAAAAAACATGAATGGGAGCATTTACTACCAGCTTTGGGAGGGGTGCAGCTATTTCCTAGAAGTGCAGTTTACACAATCGGGGAAAATCAGTGGGATGTTTGCATTTCTTGAAGAATGGAAATGGAAAGAATGAACCTACTGTAGTAAACAACAGTTAATTACAGTCAGTAGACTCTCCTACTACATGACAAAGACAAATAGCCCGCACCTCCACACGCTATGTTGACTAATAGCTCTCAGTCACAGCATTTTTATTTTATTTTATTTCTTATATTAGGCTGTATTCATCACACGTCTTGTTTCCGTGCGCATATAGACCCCTATATCATGTTTGTCTTCAGGATATAGCCTACTCGACAGAGGATATGAGACTCGTGCTTTATGGGGTCCACCACAGGCATCTTAAATACGATTATGTGACCTGACAGTCGGAGGTCTGCCACTGACAGTGATCCATGTGGAGGGAAGGTTGTGATTGTCAGTGCGATGCTTTCGTTCTGCTGCGCCTCGGCCAAATGCTCGCCATGCGGTGGGCTGCGCCGCAGAATCGCTACCGGCATATCAACCGTCCTCCCGACTCCAATTCAGACAAAGGAAGACAAACATAAGCGAGTCGCTAAACATGTGTCTGTTTTTTTTTTTTTCCCCTCATGTCTGTCATTTTGGAGCCGGTGTAGATGTTGAATATTCTGCACATTAGTCATGACCTTGCCTCTATAAGCAGCAGTCCAGGTCCAGGCAGGGGGAGGATCCAGTAATTTGACCGTATGAGCCAAATCTTCGGGTCATATTCTCCATTTCACTATTTCCACCATTATACTGTATTTTCCCAGTCATGTGTTGCACAGCTGATTTAGGAACTGAATGACTGGTGTTGGTGGTTGAATGCATGAATATTCATATGCCCGTTTAGTGTGGTCGCCTTTTTTATTATTATTATTATTGTGGAGGTGCTTTAATGTGTTGCTCCCTTATTAGCTCCCAGACCATATAGCCTACCGACGTCGCAATGGAGGGATGAGAGGAAATAAATGGGTGGGGAGGGAGGAGGGGAGCTGCGCCACCGTGGAGAGGAGAGAGCTGGAGTCTGAGTGCGCGCTAGGGTGGGATACTGTCCTTAAGTCAAGTCAGCCACATTACATTACATGATTTCCGGTTGCGCTTTTCGAAATAAAATCATTTAAAAAAAATGTCCGTGCAGAAGGCTCTGAAATTGTTCAAATTAATGGATACAGAGTATGGAGCACAAGAGATTCATGGCCACAGTACATACAAGATTTATGCAGGTGAGGTTCATTATTTAGTCTCATGATGAACCTGTCAAAAAATATAAATTTATTTATGAAACTCACAACTTCAGTGCAAGACACATAAACATTTTGACATTGCATTTAACTGTTGCCTATTAACATGTCTAGATTAATGAGTGAGTCTGATTCTTACAAAAAGATATCTGTTCATCAGTTTCTGTGGAAGAAACCCTGTCCTTATCACTTCATGTTATAAGATTATTATTTCTAGAAGTCCTGAATCACTCCCTTTGACCTGATCAGATTTGTTGGGTTATTTCCATGAACTCTTTCCTTCCCTTTTACAGCTAGATATGGTGTAGGAGACAGAACACTCTTTGGACGTTTTATTTTGAAAAACGCAACCTTACTTTCCGGTGTCATTTGCCCCAAAGTCTTTCAAACTTGACGGATCTCACAGCTCCAGCGGCAGGGAAACACACCCGTCAGCAGCGCGCACTGGAGACAAAAAAGCGCATCACGGACAAAGGAAATATGGGTGCGCTGGAGAGGATTCACCTCAGCCGGAAAACACAATGGATGAGCCGCTTCTGTTTCATTTACCGGGAGACCAATTAGCCCACCTTAATGAGGTGCTGGGATGCAAGATACTGCAAGCTAAAAAGGCGGAAGGCTGCGTTTAATCCGTCTGCGGATCCTATGAGCTTGCAATGGCTGTGACGGGGATATGCAACTGGATAGGGAATAATGTGCCTTTTTATTTTGTGATATTTTCCTTATTTTGTGGCCTTTCGTGTGGACAATTGCGATATTCTATTACGGAAGAACTAGAAAATGGGGCAGTGGTCTGTGAGCTGGCGCATGACTTGGGGATGGATACTCGAAAGCTCGCCACCCGAAAAATTAAGGTAACCTCTAACAGCGGTAAACGCTATGTGATTGTCAACCCCAAAAATGGGAAATTACTCGTCAATGAAAGGATCGACAGGGAAGCACTGTGTGATATGTCCAGCACCTGCCTCATTAATCTGGAGGTGATGGTCGAAAACCCCACAGAGGTGCACCATGTCGTGGTGGAGATTGTGGATGCCAATGATAATGCGCCGCAGTTCCCTAGAGATGAGTATCAACTGGAAATCACTGAATCGGCTTTACCAGGGTCTCGATACCCCATTGAAAACGCTCAGGACCCAGACATCGGGTCCAATTCAGTTCGCATGTATCAGCTTAGCACAAACGACCATTTCGCGCTAGTATCCAACAAACCCTCCCTAAATACAAAGCACATCGAGCTTGTGCTCAAAAAGCCCCTTGATCGTGAACAGACGCCTTACCACCAGTTAATTCTAAGTGCTGTGGATGGTGGGACGCCAGAGAGAACAGGCACTGCTAAAATCAATGTCCGAGTCCTGGACTCAAATGACAATGTTCCCCTGTTCGACAGCTCAGTGTACAAGGTGAAACTGTTGGAAAATTCGCCCAAAGACACCCTGGTTATTAAACTGAATGCAACTGATCTGGATGAGGGCACAAATGGAGAGGTTTATTACTCTTTCAGCAGCTACACTCCAGAGAGAGTGAGGCAAATGTTCAGTATGGACACCAATACAGGAGAGATAAGAGTGAGGAGCAATGTTGACTACGAAGAGACCAACTCCTATGAGATGTACATCCAGGCTATGGACAAGGGGCCTGGGGCTGTGGCAGCACACTGTAAGGTGGTGGTGGAGGTGGTTGATGTGAATGACAATGTCCCTCAGATCGTGCTGTCCTCCCTGTCCAGCCCTGTGAGGGAGGATGCCCGTGCGGACACAGTCGTGGCCCTCATTAGCGTTACTGACCGAGACTCTGGCACTAACAAGCAGGTGAGCCTGGAGATCCCAGCAGGACTTCCTTTCAAGATCAAGTCATTCAGAAATTACTACACCCTGGTTACCTCAGCATTCCTGGACCGCGAGACCACTGATGCCTACAATGTCACTCTGAGTGCCACAGATGGAGGAAACCCTCCCCTCTCCTCCCAGAAGACCATACAGGTGGATGTGGCGGATGTTAACGACAACCCTCCCCGATTTGAGCAGACCTCATACACAGTCTATGTGGCTGAGAACAATGCCCCCGGGGCCTCTTTGTGTACTGTGAAAGCTCAAGACGCAGACATCAAGGAGAACGCACGCATCACCTACACAGTGCTCAATGACAACAACCATGGCATCCCTGTCACCTCCTATGTGTCTGTAAAGGCCGATACAGGGGAGGCTTATGCCCTCCGAGCCTTTGACTATGAGTCACTGAGAGAGTTTCACTTCCAGGTCAAAGCCCAAGATGGGGGCATTCCTCCGCTCAGCCGCGTCGCCACCGTCTACATCTACATAATGGATCAGAATGACCACGCACCACTGATAGTCAACCCTCCCGGCAATGGAACTCGCTCTTTGGAGACGGTGCAGAAGAACGCAGAGCCTGGTGCCTTGGTGACCAAAGTGGTGGCCTATGATGCTGATGCTGGTCCAAATGCCTGGTTGGTGTATGTGATGGAGACCGCCACTGACCTAGACTTGTTCAAGGTGCATGAACACACTGGTGAGATCAGAACCACTCGGAGGATCCTGGAGGACAACTCCACCTCCTTCGCTCTAACTGTCGTAGTGAAGGACCACGGGCAGCCTGCTCTCACCTCCACCGCCACCATCAACGTGGCTGTCATGGAGGTGCCGCCCAAAGTGGTTCCAGACCCCAGGAGGATCATCCGGCCTCACAGCACGCTGCTGTTCTCCAACGTTACCCTCTACTTGATCGTGGCTTTGAGCGCCACCACCTTTGTTTTCCTGGTCACTGTGGTAGTGCTGGCCATTGTCCGTTGTCATGCCTACTGCACCCAGCCTGGGTCCTGCTCTCCTTGCTGTGTGTCACAGAAGCCCCCTCCAGACGGTGGGAGCAGCAGTGTCAGTGCTGGCGGGGGAGGCCCTGGCGGAGCCGGGGCACAACCTAATAACAATGTGGTGCTCCGTAGAGACCTTAAAGTGGAGCCTCACTACATAGAAGTGCGTGGGAACGGCTCCCTAACAAAGACTTACTGCTACAAGACCTGCCTGACAGCCACCTCTGGCAGTGACACTTTCATGTTCTACAACACGGGACGTCCCATCAGTGGCACCTGGGGCAGCGGTGCCGACCGCTTCTTCACCAGTGGAAGTGGATTTGTTCGCAGACTGAGCATGCCTGATGCCTCGCTCCAAATCTGCCCAGAGGTGTGTCATTAATTCTTTATGTTTATCTTTGTCCACATACCTGGAAGGTCATGAGTCATCATATTTACACATGAGTCACTTTTTAATGAAATTTCATTTAGTTGCAAACAATAGAAGAATTTTAAGTGCATGCCCTACATGACTTTTCCTTAAGGTTATTGCCACAGTTTGCAATGTTGTCATTATTTTTCTCAGTGTTTTTTTGGTTTCTGCAGGGTGATAATATTCCTGAATGTCTAGTTCCACGATCTCCTGCAATGAACTAAATACTCACAGTCCTCAGTCCCTTTGTTCACTTCCCACTTGCACTGTGCAGTCACTCAGCTCAGCTCACCACTCACACTGCATTAGTGTCAGTCTTGATGCTTTTCAAGGCTCCTGAGTTATTTCTGATGATTCAGAGATTTGTATTTCAGTTTGCGGTTGTCATCACATCTGCACCAAGAACAGGTCATGTCGTCTGAACGACTGTCTCATTCTCAGTGCAAGTGGGCTAAACTCATGTGTGTGCGTGTGGGTGGGAGTGAGTGAGTGAGTAAAGCCGAAGAGTTACACTGGAGCAGTTGGGGTTAATTGACTTGATCTAAACCACTACAAGACTAGCTGTTGAGGGGGGCTTGAATAAGACATCCCTGATTTGCCTGTGTGCCTCTGACTATAGGATATACTGTATATGCAAATACCAAGTGCTGACTGTGATGAGACTTGACTTTTTTCAGAGAAAACCTAAATGTTTTCTCTTAAAGCTGGATTACTCTTAAATGATACAGTTCTACTATCCCTTCATCACTTCCAGATGAGAAGACAGTTAACAGTTAATGCATTTCCCTCCTGGGCAGTTTCTCAGACATATCGATAACATTACATGAAATACTAAAAAAGTAACACCTGGACCTTGTTAATGTTGACAATATTGCACATGTGTGCAGTCTTTGTTAGATAGAGATTGATGGTTCAACTATTGTAGGAATATATTTTTTATTGCCAGATTTTTTAAGTTAGAAATGTACCTCTAGATATGTCACCCTAAGTACCAGTCGTTGGTACATTAGCAATACAATGAGGACATGTCTCAGAGAGACAAGTGTAGCAGTGTAAATTAAATTAACCTCCAGCCTGTGTTCCCCAGCCCCGCAAATTAGATTTACTCAAAGAGCCTGTGTCTACCAGCAGAAAATACTCCCCTCTGAATTGAACTGAGGAACATAATGTGCCATCTTTATCTGGGACATTTGCCACTGCTTCAGCAGGTTTGTGTCTGTAGTGCAGCTTTTCTTATTCAGAGATGTTGAAGCGATCGGAGGCTGCAACCCACATGATGCTGTCAGATTTCAGCATTAGCTGTGATACAAATGTTCACAGTCATTTAATGTGGTGCATGTGCACAGTACCTACTCATGAGGAAAATAATTATGAAAGGGTCAGGCATGAGGAATTAGCTCATTAAAACTATGACTTTTTCCCCCTGTGAGTTTCATATGGTTCTTTGAACTTAAAGCCATAATCATTAGCAACATTTTTTGCTATCATCAAAGGTACATGAATCCAAAAACTGTACAAATTACTTAACATAGAGTTAACTTCAAGTAATTTAAAATAAATTACATAATTAGCCCAAAAAATGTTGTCAAAGCAGTGTATTTTCATTTAACCAACATTTTTTTTTATTGTTCTTAGAAAGAAATAGATATCATAGTGGTTCTAAGGGTTTTACTGCAGGCATATTTGTGTCCTACCAAAACTCTGCCTGTAGAGGAGTCTCAGCTAAATGATAGCAAGGTCCTGATGAGGAAATGTATGTATGACTGCTCTTCACACTGAGCTAATACAGACCAGAGGATGTGGTTGCCCTAGCGTTGATGGATCTTGCTTATTTTTTATTTATTCATTTATTTTATGGCAATAAATCACTGAAAGGGCTTTTAGGAGTTTCAGGCACTCAGGCCAGGTTCATCAAGAGCAAACCGATTTACTCCAGATGCACACAAACACTATCCACATCAGCCTGTGCAAACACCCCAGCACTCAGGGAAAGGGCATCGCTCTCCCAGCTCTCACATTTATAGAGCCACACACTGAGAGACTGTCCAAAAACTCATCAATATGGCTTTCAGTCTCTGCCCTTTTTAAGGGCTTGTGTGGATGCCAATATGCGTGAGTGTGAGTGTGTGTGAGTGAATGTGCTTGCAATGGGGGACACGACTGCAGTGTTCCTACCACGTCCAGAGCTGGGATGTGTATCATGATTAATTGATGAGACCATGGCCCAGCCTGGCTCTGCACTGCATGAGATCAAACTCACCCTCTTCCCTTTCTCTCTATCTCCCCCATCTCTCCATCTCTCTCTCTTTTTTCTCCTCTTCTCTCTCTCTTTCTCTCTCTACCTCTTGCTCGCTCAGCCAAAAGCCCCGAATGCTGACTGGCGATATTCTGCATCTTTGAGGGCAGGGGTGCAGAGGTAAGCACTTTCCATCTTTAACTCTTTTGCTACTTTTTATGATGTAGAAAAAGTTACACCTGTTCGTTCCTCTCGTTCTGTCCGGTCTTTGTTACCATGACGCTGACCGCTTTCATGTTGCTCTTAACACAACTTCCAGTTACTGTGACACAACAGGCTTCCTAGTTCCTACAGATACCTGCTGCTCCAAATGACCTCTATTGAAGAAGAAAGACATTGCAGCATCAGACTGCAGCCAAGAATCTGTCTTTATCAGAATGACATCTAGTGGCCCCTCGGCATCCGTTTGAACCTCAACGCCATCCTCTTTCTTATGGAAAATCCATGTACAGCTTCCATCGGTAGCTACACAGCACTCCTGCTCTGCAGTGTAACACTATATAGGCCATCTACGTTCTGAGCACTGCCTCTCCAAGTTAGAGTCTTAAAGCAGGAAGCATGAAGGACAAATAATGAGCTGACTATGACCTTTCTCAGATTATCAGATGCACACATCAGTGTGTCCATGTACAACTGCCCAGCCTGCACACATGTGCCTTTCTGTGTGTATTTATTTGTTTTTGTGTGGAGATGAAGGGAGAAGTTGTAAAGTTAGACAGCAGAGGACTTCACTGGGCATACTTATGCGCTTATTGCTTGACCAAATCCCAATTACAGATAGGTCTAAAAACAGATAGTATACCAAATATTACACTGAAACAGGGCTTAATTAAGCTTTTAGAGCCACATGTACAGTAGATTGTGGCTATGTTTGGTTTATAAGCTTATGTGGGATATTATTTCAAATACAGATTGCTGTGCTTTCAGTTCACTTGCTTTTAGAGGAATATTCAAGATGTTCCATTTGCCTATCTGCAAAAAACAGACAATATCGAAATTAAAAAAAGAGACAACAGTAGTTACTTTTTTGCATCTGTAATGAGGTGCTTTACTCATTTGGAGTGAGGACAGCTGGATCGTCACAGACTAATGAGTTGTCTGTCCTTTGCACCAAATTTTCATAATTTCATGCTAACAATGCTCACCACTCAGTCACACCGTCTTCTGCCCCGTCTATGTTTGATTTAATTGGATATTAGTGTTAATTTCTATGGTGCGGAGGGTATCATAATGTGCATCATGTCATCAAGTCACTGTAACATGACATGGTTTAACATAAATCATCACTGCAATTTGCCGCTGCCGTCTCTAAGATGGCAGTGCCTGTAACACACACAGACACAGAGATGGCTCACATTAACACTTAGCCCTAACACACACGTGCTGTAATGTCTCACACTACACGCAACTTGTAGCACCAACATCACTGACCCACATTCCTGGTGTAGTCAGCCACTGTAGGAAACACCAGTCCTATCTATGTCATATTCTCACACATTAAAGTGCATGCACCTCTGCGTATGTGAAAGCCAGAAACTCACACTGTTGAGAAAATACATTTCATATTCATGACAAGTCCCTATCCATCATAACAAGTTTGTTGAGATAGATGCTGGATATTACTGCATTGCAGAGGCCCCAGCCAGAGCAGGTCCTGCTATAGGCTATAAGCTCTGTATTCATTCTGAAATCTCAGTATGCGTGCACTGCAGTGAGGTAACACATTATTAAACCCACATCAACCAGTCATGTAGCTGCTGGCAGGTGGATTTTTGTTATACCTCTGAACAGAGCCAAGCTGTGTCCTTCTGTATCCACTCTTTATGCGAAGCTAAGCTAACCAGCTGCATGCTTTAGCTTCATATTGAGCAGGTAGACAGCCATGACAACGGGATCAAACTTTTCTTGGCAGAAAAGCAACTAACGTAGTTGCTGAAATGCCAAACTATTCGCCCTTTGCAACAACAAAATTTGTCTGTACACAAACTTTTACAACACATATAAAAAAAAGTGTGAGGTTGTGGTTTTAGGTGTGAGTCATTTATCTCTGCTGGTTGCTTGGCAGCCTCGCAGGATGGCAAGGCACCAGGAAGTTGTAGATTTTGTTATCTTTAGACGGAGCTAGGCTGGCTGTTTCCAGTTTTGCATGCTAAGCTAAGGTAACCGGCTGCTCACCGTGGCTTTTATCGAACAGACCACCATTAGAGTGGCATGAAGAAAAAAGCGAATTTAATGAATGAGGTTTCAAACTTTCATCATTTCATGCAATTGTGTAATGCCAGGCTTATATAAAATACAATTTTCAAACATCAACTTCTTTTTTTTCCAGACAGTTAATGCTTTTATAATTTACCATTTTCAAGTAAGAGTCATGAGAAAATGTAAGTGAACCCAACAGTGAAAAGAAGAGGAAGTGTTTCTGCAGAGCCATCTCTGTGAGTGCTGTCTGTCTGCCCACCAGCTCAGCTGAATGAAAGCAGTAGAGCTCAGAAAAGTACAGCCTCTAGGTTTTCACATAAAGTGGGGAAAAAAACAAATAAATAAATAGGCAGAAAATAAAACATCTGTAACCTCAAGAACTCAACTCGGTGAACTCAGCAGTTACATTATGTCCTTGTTTATCAGGCTAGAGTCACACTATCTGGCTTCATGTTCACACACATCAGGTTATGTGCATTCAAGTACTAAAATAGAATACATGATATCTCAAAACATAGCCTACATCACGTCACTGAAGTATAAAAACAGAGTACATACATATCCCAGAACATATCCAATTGTAACCATCACAAGTGTTTACGCTGGGACTATAACTATGTCCTAGTTTATGTAGTTACTATAGACTATCAGCTGAAAACAGAGTTAATATTTCATCATTAAATGTATCCCAGTTCACACAAAGAATGAGTGTTGAAAAAACAAAAAATAGACAAAAAAAAATATGCCTTGTAAGTTTTGCTCAATTGAGATGAATGACAGATTTTGCCATTCAAAACAACAGATGTAGCATTGTCTGAATAAATACGATTTTGTCCAGAAGGTGGAACATCATATATGTTTTACATCAGACCATGTTGTGAGTGACAGCATGTGGTGCCTTGGCTGGATTGGTAAAAATAAATTGAGATACAACTCACAGTCTTTCTGGAGGAACAGAAGGATTAAATTGCAGTCAGAATGGCAGCAATAAGGCCACCAGTATACTATATGCAGTTGAGTTTTTGGATAAACTAACTTGACAGAAGCCTGAATATGTCAAAGTGAATAATGACAACATCTACCACCATTATTTATACATCAGAGACCTAAATCCTGGGCCACAGCAAACAGAAAACAACAGATTTTTTAATAAGGCTATAGAATCAGGTGTTAGGGAAACCAGGCGCAGACTATTCATTAAAATGAAATCAATCAACCACTTGGTAACAAGCAGCCCTCTGAGCTTTAAGCAGAAAAATCTCAGTCCTGTGTGACTTTCTGTCTTATTGCTGTTCTTCGTCACCGGAGACGACTATTCTTTTACTATCAAGAATAGGTCTGAACAGAAGAGAGGTATTAGAACTGACTGCCAAGAAACCAGACATCACCAGACTTAACAAAACACTTCCCTTATCTTCTTCTGCAAGGATAGGCAACATGCACGAAAGACATTTTGACATATCACAGCAGGGACAGCAGGGGTGTAAATTTTAAAATGGATGAAGGCTGAGTTCCATTTAGTTGCTTCAGTTTTAGCGTAAAAAAGCCTTTGTCACATTGTTTTAAGGCAGAGGATTCTGCATGTAGGGTGGCATGTGCTTTTTTTTTTAAAGGAAAAAGAAAGGAAAGTGGGAAACGGTTGCCAGGGGCGACAAGATCATAAGAAGGAAGTGTGGTGGTTGTCCAAAACTGGTTGCTATTGGAAACAAAGCTGAAAATAACTACTAATAATGCTAACAAACACTGCTTGATACTTTGACACCGTGAGAGGTTGTTTGTGTTACATTTAGCACAGCATTCTTGAAAGAGGAAATTAGGTCAGAACTCTGCATAATAAGAAAAACATTTCCTTTGATACATGTCCTGACCTTGCTCCTTGTGTCCCTTCTGTCAGTTCGGTCCACATGGAGGAGTCCTCTGTGATGCAGGGAGCCCAGGGGATGCTCGTCCAGAACTGGCCCACTGTTTCCAGCGCTGCAGGTGAGTGGTGACTGATTTTCTCATATTACCTGCAAATGTAATGCAGATTTAAAATTGATAAAACTGAGATTAGATTTTCAAACATCTGAAATCAAAGAACTGAAATTGTTTTATGTAATAGACCCTACAGCCATCTGTCGAAAGGTTTGTTGAAGTGTGTGTCTTTTTTATTAGTGTATTGGTATGTGAGTCAATTGATATAAAAAAAAGGGAAGAGAACAGTGTAGAGGCCTAACAAAAATCAATGGCATTGGATGCATTTACTAAGCAACATTGTAACACTGTTACAATAAGCAACCTTGGCTGTTTGTGCTAAAAACACAATTGATGGATAAGTAGAGGCAGCAGCAAGGACGGAAAACAAGCACAGCTACCATGGCTCTGACAATAAAGTAAAACAAATACATAGATCTGTCTACCAGCAACCCAAAGTTCAGTTGTTAAAATGTCATTTGTTCAATCTTTACAGCAACTTCCTAGTTCCAAGTTGAATTCATGAAGGAGAATTAATCTTTGTTTTTATTTTGGTTGAGATAATGTGGTAAAACTGAGGATGTAACAGAACTGAAAATCCTCATGATCTTGAATCCCAGTGTGATTTTCATACAGAGCTTAGCTGAGATGCCAAAAGCCTGAGGCCCTTCTGCAGAGTCACAGATAAACAACTGTATCGTCCTATAAGAGCAGCTAGCTGCATGGAGAAATACTGACAGATGGAAAAAAGGAAACAGTTTTTTAATAAGAGATGAGTTGTCCTGTGTGGGTGGCGACGCTAAAAATGTGTAGCAGCAGAACAGAAGTGTAAACAGAGCTGGCCTTGAAAATGACCCACGGTTCATGCATTTACAGAAACACTGGCTCAGAGATAATGACTAATAAAATCTAATAGTACTACTGTATGTGAAGAACCACAGAAACCTATTGTGTGTGGCTTGCTTTGGTTGGCTGCAAGACCAAGATTGTGTTTGGAACATTGTGAGTCCCTCCTTTCCTCAGCACAGCAACCAGTCATTGATTTTCTGTCTCGCTGCAGGAATTAGAGCATACTGTAGGTATAGACTTGGGGGTGAAGTTGCACCATCACAGTCAATCACTTGACGAGTCAGTGACAGATTATGTCGTACTGTCTGTCAGCAAACATGTGAAGTCTTTCCTCTTTGTGGAGAGAAAAAGTGGGGGAATTGTTCAAACACGTGCTGCACCAGCTCCCAGTTTCCCTGAGCCAGTTTACAGGAAAATCTTTTATTGTGCAGAAACCTGCCTCCCTGGTCATGTTAAAACTCAAATTACTGTCTTTGAGAAGGGTGCACAGCGTATTGCAGATCCATCAGGGGTGCACTGTTGCATTAGGAAATAATTTGTTAGGAGTGGCTCAGTGCTGAGGCACAGACGTGCACTGGATCGCTGGTTGATCCTCTTTTCTGTGCGTCAAGAGGTGGAGCCTTTTTTGGTGACACATTTTCATGTCTGCGGTGACATGCTATCATGATGAACTTGTTTCGATATGCTGAGATGCATCTGAATGCGGCACCCACGAAACTGTGTTTATGTAAGTGACTCATGGTGCAGACAAGGGGACATTTGTCTAATGCCAAAGGGCGAGAGACACTATTATCAGTGGTAAGAGCTATGGTAAAAAAAAAAAAAGAAAAAAAGAGAGAGAGATCCACTAACATTAAGAGCAATTTTGGCGAGGAAGAGCAGAGGAAACGAACAGGGGGATAGAGAAAAAAAAAAAAAGAAGCAAGGTATGGGGGGATGGAGAGAAAGGTTAAGAGGATTGGCAGGTTCCTGCAGTAGTGTTGTTGCTAGGGAACGCCATGTGACCTGTTGCCTGGCAACACTGTCTAACTGAGAGATTGCTGCAGCAGCCGCACCCTCCATCAGCAGGGAGTGGGCGAAGGCAGTTTCCATGGCAACCGGTCATATCTCTGAATGGAAGATTTAAGAGACAGAGAAAAAAGGAAGGAGCAAGCGAGCAAGGGGAGGGAAAGGGACTCGGCAAAGGGCAGGTATTAGGAGGGAAAAAGAGGGCATGCAGCAGTTTAGGGGCAATAATGTAGGGAGGACTGGTTTAGGTTGACGTGTCTCATGCAGAATACATGTGATGCGCTGCATACGCCAGCTCTACACGGCTGTCAGATTTATGCATGTGCTCCAAACCACAAGAGGGATTCATTTTAGATGGAAGCGTATCTTGGACTAGACTGAAAATTACATAGCCTATTTTAAATGTAGGACATCAGGTTACATGAAATGAGGCTCCAAACACCCACACAACTACATCAGGTGTCATGGCAACCTGCTCGCAAGGAGCTAGACTGTCCTGCTTAACAGCGCTTACACCATAATCCATTTCAGACATGTATCTGCTGTGAAATACTGGCTAATGTGAAGCAAAGGGCCGAGTTACAAATAATCCTCCATGTTAAAGAAACAGTAGCACAGAGGAAGTGAAGGGCTTCATAATTGTACCAACTCCTCCGAGCTGTGGCAAGACCTGCTCGTTATGAATTAATTCTCCACACACACACACACACACACACACACACACACACACAGGAATATCTCACGTTAATACCTGGGCGAGGATTTTAATTAACAATGTCAGGGGTTTGGATTTGTCACAGCTAGTGCAGAAAAACCCTGGGATGTCCCAAGACGACGAGACAATATTCACTCGATTAGACACTTAATAACCGCACAACATTTTAGCTCAGGTGGTCCCACATCGGTATGTGGGCTGCTCTCTGGACATCAGGTAGAGGAAGTACTGCTGCCTGTGATAACGTCTTCACTGCAGGAACACAGTCATTACAGTGCAGCTGGCAGCATTACAACCAGGAGAAGTGTTGTGCACACTTCTTACTCTTTTAGCTTTTGACCAAATTTATCACAATACAAGGAACATGTTTTACCAGCATCATCATCTATCACTGTATCTTAGCTTTGGTTCTTTTCATCATGATAATTAGTCCATTACTTTACTTACAGGGTTCCTACACATTTGACATTTCTAAATTTCATACTTTTTCCATAGTTCTCGGTAAAAGAAATTCAGATAATTTGTGACATTTGAGTAATTAGATGTATCATGTAAATAAATTATGCATATTTTATTTTTTTCATTGATTTTCATTGTTTTGAATTTTTATGCCATTATGACACCAAATAATTTCCAGGAGACTGTAGCTAGGTACAATAGGACATACAAAATACTGTAGTTAACCCAAATAACTTCAGATACAACAAACCCAGAAGTATTAAGATAAATATATGTTCATACAATAGTTTCCATTTTCCAGACCTGGGAATGTATAAAATCAAATTCCATACTTTCCATTCTTGTGTAGGAACCTTGTACTTAAGTCTGTCTGAAAAGGTCTTGCCAAAGCTATTCATTAATCAATAATTAAAGTTTGATATACGTCCACATACTTCGACCAAAATAAGGAATGTCTGACTGATCTTTCATCTCCAACACCGCATGCTAAATATTCCATAAACCTGCAGCCACAGTGACTGTGCATCACCTTGACTCTCTTTAAAAAGCAGCATCAGGTAACAGGAGACGGTGTGTCAGTTATATAAAATGGAGGTGCATTGTTTACAGCAGCACAATGCACTGCATTACTGGCTCAATAAGCTCATCCACATTCTGCCTCACAGTGTTTTGCACATCTCCTTCAACTCACTGGCTCTCTGCTCAGTTTATTCTAAGCATTTGTCCTCCTCCACATGACAGGCAATCTTCCGTGCCTAAGCATTGATAGCAAATGAATGGGACTTATTTCAAATACCGGAACCTCTCCCTGGGTTTAATACCCAGATTAAATACAGACAGACCATACCATCAGATGTTATAATCCTCAGAAGCAGAGTAGCATTACAGCATTACAGCATTACAGCGCTAACTCCAACCAATGTTAATATATGATTGTAATATCTGACACTGGGTAACTGTTAAACAAGCTCAATTACTTAAGTCAATTAGCTGTCTTTTTTCCTTTCTTTCTTTTTTTTTGTTATTTTGGTGTTTAATTTGTGTAAAAATGTAAAATTTCATTTTATGCAGGAGTGATGACTTGAATTTTAATAATGTGTCTTATTCTAGACATTTCATGTGCTATTTTTTTAATGCGAGTTAAAATTGAATCGTTCTATTTTGGCAAGTACAAGACAAATTATTTATGTGCGTCCGTGTTCTTGAGTTCCTGTCAAAATGTTGTAGCGATGATGGTACAAGAATGCCACAACACTGTGTCTGACCTCTCATTTATTGAAAACATTAGTCCTTTGCAGCAGCACATTTGCACGAGTTAAATTATGATCACTTTGTAGCGAGTAATAGCTCAATAACATATAAAAGCACTTTGTTAAAGAAGGTGCTCTGTGCTCTATGTGGTCAATATTCTATTATTATATAGCTGCAATAATACTATATATTGACAAGGGTTATAGTCTCAATTACAACTCAACTCTTATTACAGCCTGTACATGTAATCTTTTTAAATAACTCATTGAACTCATAGTGGAGACTCAGTGGGACACTATGCGTATGGACAGTGTGGATATTCAAAATAGTGTAGGTCCCTATGGGATGGTGGTTGAAAACATTTCAGCACTCCAGCAATGTCATAAATAGCCTATAAAGAAAAATCAAACAGAATCTTTTTGCAAGGGCTTGTGTTTGATCTAAATAAAATCCAGACTGAAAGTAGGTCAGCGCAGCGGGAACTGGTGTGGGCCTGAGAGCACCGTGTCTGCAAAACCCGCCCACCCCCATCTTTCTTAGTATCGCTCTCTCCCGCTCTCTCTCTCTCTCTCTGTCTCTCTTTTCCTCTCCCTCCTCATCTCATCTCATATCCTCTTTAACCTTTTGACCTTAATAGCTGTCTTATTTTCACTTTACATAATAATTTTTCTATATATAAATTCATCTTCTGGGTTTTTTTTTTTCCAAGTGTTTCTTTTCGATGTGCTATCTGGATCTCTTTCCCTGTCACATCCTCACATCCTCACATCATGCTTGAGCACTAAAGGTTGAATCCATGTCTCTAGCCTCCTGTGCAGTAGTGGGATTATGCAGCCTCCAACAACCAAATACAAATACAAATCACTCTGCCAAGTTAAGCATTCCTGTGGTTTAAAGGTTAGTCCCTGCCAGTGTTCCCCCCTGTGGTCTCAGCTGAATTGCTGTCCTGAAAATATTCACTGCCTGTAGCTATTGCTCCTTTATCAGGCTGTTTCTCTGCTCGTTGCTGCTAGACTTCGGTTATTCTGCATGTGTATGTCAGATTTCTGAGCATCTCAAAGACAGAAGGATCAATGCATGACAAGCTGGGTCGCTATTGGAAAATAATTCACACTGCCAAAGCTAATAAGGGTGAAGGAAGAAAAAAAAAAGATTATCCAATTAATTGTGATTTTCTTTTTTAAATGATCCTAAATCCTAAAATCAATCTTTGGATTTGCGCCTTCCTTCTGTAGTTATGAACATCTACTAAATATTATGAGTATGCAGAGGTTTGTTGTTGTTCAGTTTCGACTGCATGATGTTTGTATGAAAAAAATAGCATAAAGTTGCAGCAAAGATGATTTTAATTTATAAGTAACAGATGATATCAGCTGTATGAGCCGCCTTAAGTCACAACAGCCTCATAATTTGACATGAGTAATTAGTGTGTGGACCTGCTGCAATTTGACAGGACTGTCATGACTCAAGATGTTTAGCTGACAATCTAACAATCTATAACAAGAGCAACACACTGTAAAAAGGCTTCACATTGATCTCAGCTGTTTGTGTTTGTTGAAGAGAATTTACACCATGGAGGTCAAGACACACAATTTGTTTATTCTCCTTCATTCTGTCTGTCCCTGCGGGCTAACTAACAGTAGCTAACAACTGCAGATATCAGGCTCACGCCAAAATAGTGAGAAGATGTTTACTCTTCCATCCAGGTTCAATGTGCTCTAGTGGTGCAGTTTTATCATTCTAACTGAACTGTTTTGCACATGTGGGCTTAAAAAAATATGATTTCATAACACAGGTATATAATTTGACCAATAGTGTGCACTGTGGCCTATTCCTCGACTGAACATGAAATAACTTCCCCTGGATAAATTCTGAGTAGCACTTGCTACATGCTAAATATTTTTGTGATGTGACTAATCAACAGTTGCTGTGATTTGAATCAAATTAAATCCAATCAAAATGAAACTACTCCGTCAAAAACTAACGTGGGGCTTAAACTATCCAATGTAACTCCTCATTAATTAAAACAGCTAAAAGTTTTTACACTTTGGTTTTTGAATGCATCAAACAAAATGAGATATCACATGTTAGTGGGCTTAGATTATGTATGTTAAGCCAAGCAGCATCCTCATTTCTCCACTGGTATCAGATGGTTGTTGGTGATAATTGAATAAATGTTATGATTATCTAGTCTTCACATGTTGTCTTTTTATTTTTCATACCTGTGTAGATGGAGAGGGTGGCGGAGAGCTTTCTCCCCCAGTGGGCGCTGGAGTTGACAGCAACAGTTGGCACTTCAGATACGGCGCCGGACCCGGCTACGTCCCACCTCATCCCCTGAAGCCTGGAGAGATTCCTCCTGAAGCCTTCATCATCCCTGGATCCCCAGCCATCATTTCTATCCGCCACGACCAGGGCCCTGTGGATGACAAAGGTGACTTCATTAGCTTCGGCAAGAAGGAGGAGGCCAAGAAGAAGAAGAAGAAGAAGAAGGACAAGAAAGACAAGAAGGATAAAGGAAAAGATGACGGGGGCGACGATTAGTGGAGAAGGGGTGACTTGAAAACAGAGCTACCAACAAACAATCATCCCAATTTCAGAGCCAGAAAAAAAAGCTAAATGCATATTGTAGAACGGAGGGAGCCTCTTTGCACCATATTTGCATAGACATTGTACAGTGGCCAAACCCTCATTAGACCTGGTCTGGCTCCCCACATCATACAACCTCACTTACCAAACCTTTCTCCCGCTTTCTTGGCTCATTTGGCCCAAACCTTTGGCCAAGGTTTACGGTAAACAATGTTCTTAGTAGCTAAATCGCGCCTAAAGGCTGGACCAAATTCAAACAGAGAGCAATTTATTGGATTAGATTAGCCTTTCTGTGATTTGCTGCCCCTACCCCAGTTTGTATATTAACAAACAAAAACACCTGAAAAGGTGTACTATTTGTAACTGACCATTGTCAGCTGAGGCTGCCCACGTTGGCATCTCTGTCTTTATGCAGCCCCCTTTTTGACTCACCTGGTTGGAGGTGAAGTTGAAGCCAAACTAAAAAAAAAAAAGAAAAAAAAGAAACAGAGGCTTTTGCTTTCAGTATTATGGAGGCCTTGTAGAAATCCAGATAATGTGGTCTTTTGTAAAAAATGAAAATAAAAAACGAAAAAGTCACAACATACAGTATATGTACCATGAGATTAGCACCTTTAAGAGAACGAGGTGGCTGAGATCAAACAGGACCACACTCGAATAAAGAGCTCTGTTTCAGTGTAACATAGCACATTGCCGAGGCTGAGGACCTGGACTGGGTTGCACCAACTATGCGCAAGTTTGTTCCCAGGTTATGGTATAAAGTAGTGGCTTCATAACTGCCAGATCATTTGCAATTAACAAGTTACTTAATTCAACTGTACCACAGGTACTAAAGGGGGGGATTCTACAGCCGTGGTAGTTATAACATGAAGATTTGAGATGAGTAGCTGATCAGTGAGAGCATTACCTTTGCTGATGTGTACAAACCTCTTTGATTTGTTGTCGACTAGATTGGCGTAAAAATTACGATTGGTAAATAAAATCCATCTTTGACTCTTAAAGGACAATACTAGTTTTCGCATGTTTTAGTCCATCCTCTACAAATCATGTTATAACTAATATGACTGCAAAACATTTCCCAAAGCACACCACTGTGTTTCGGGGGTATTTTTCCTACCATCTAGGCAGTCACTGATTCTTTATTTATTGTACCATAGCACAAAAATAAGTAGGTGCAGACTGGACAGTGTTTTGCAATAGGACATCTGTCTGAGTGAAAAGCAACATCTGGTTGTAATGTTCTTTCAGTTACACTTTCATCACATGCTAGTGAGTATAGAGTACATCACAATAATGTAACTCTGCCAAAACTGAAACACAGGCTCTATGGGTTACATTACATTATGTTGAGCAAGTTTAACTGAATAAGAACCAGATTGTGCCTGAAAAAAAAGGAAAGATCCACTGAAAATTGTAACACGAGGGGGAACACAAGTGGAAAACAGTTGATGTGCAATGTGTAGAAAATGGATAGAAACATGAAAAAAATTACTGTTATTGTCCTTTAAGTTTTAAAATGGCATGGGTTTACTAAAGAGAAAAATATGCTGTGTGCAGAAAAAAACGAAAAAAAAAATCCTGCTATATTGTTAGTGAGTGCAATTATGTGACTTTGTATCATTTGCACCTGCTTTATTGCTTGCTTAACTACTTAGTTGTTACTTGAGGTTATGTTGTAACAGATTTTTGTGGTGCTACCGCTTATATTTTAGCAATGCGTGAATCGGGATTGGTGGCTACTTCGGATATAACTAGGGAACCTACGTGCAGCTGATGCAACCGGCCCCTGACCTTGCCTCCTCTCTTGGAATATGGCACAGGTCACTGGGGTCTTAATCCCACTGTGTATCAGCACAGCCCAGTCTGACACACACAGACACTGACTTTCTCTGCCTCTTACTCTCACACACGCACGCACACGCAGTCTTCTTTACTTACATGCAGGCATTCAGTACATACAAACACAATAAACATATAAACAATAGAACATAATACACCCCTCTCCGGAAAATCCAAATCCAAGACTGAAGGCCAGTGCCACCCTTCATATGGGAGTGTATTATATGGCTGGGACACAGGAACGTTGCTTGTTGCTTCATTTCTGTTCGAGCCTGATCCCTCTAACTTCTGTCTTTGAATGTTAAATAGTTGCCCTGCACCACTGCCTCAACTGCTTCAGTGCTTGTAGGATTTGCTTGCCCGCTGCCTGCTTCCTCCCTCTACCCCCCGTTTCTTCAGAACACAATGGTTGGACAACATCTTTCAAGTCACTCTCCTTCAATGAACATTTGTGTATTTGCATATTTACAAACAGTGCACACATAGACACATGCACATACACTGCAAACATACACACACATACACACACACACACACACACATACTGTACATCTTTTGTTCGGTTCAACTTTAACTAAGCTTAGGCGCTTCAGCCAGAGTGTGTCTTCTGATTGCTCATTGTTGATAGCTCTGTCATCTCTAGGCGTTGCATTGTAAAGATATCTGACAGGTTAGCAAAAATCTGAGAATATGCTGTAGTGGCTATAACGAGGCAGTACGGAAAAGGGTGAAGAAGAGTCAGAAAAAGAACAAAAAATAAAAGCAGTCATTGTTGTGTTGTGTGCAGCTCTAACATAGAAGACTGGGCAAGTCATTCCTCTTTTGCACAAACAGTGGTATTCTAGTTATTCCTGTGTCAGCTATTAGTGATAATTGAGCAGCTTGGGTCGGCTAAAACCACTTAGAAGTTAAATGCAGTGCAGCGCAGCAGCAATGGAAAGATGGCCGGTGGTTGACTTGGATGGAGGAGGTGGTTGTGGGGGATTTGGGGGGAGATCCTCTTATGAGTTAATGTAGTAATGAGGTAATGTAAAATCCAATATTAATAATGTTTATGGTCTACCACTGAGAGGAAGCAAGTAAAATTAAAAAATATATATAAAATTAACATTTGCAGAAAAAGGCAACTGTGTCCGAGAAACTTTTAGTTGCAGTGACCCAAGTGTGAACTGATCGACTTTGTTTGACCCTGACGTTATGAAGCCTAGGATCGAGCATGGTGGAGGAAGGATATTGTAAGCAGTAGCGACTGGAACAGGATCTACACGATGAAACGTGTCATAAAATCTCACCTCAGTGTTCCTTTTTTAAAAACCATCATATTACCAGTCACAGTAGGGGTGTATAGGTGCTGCTATCAGTCAATCCCTCCCATGCACACATCCCCCCCACCCCTGCCCTGTCCTTCAGGTGTACTTCTGTGCTGTCAGATCACCAAGTGGCTGTTTGCATGTTATAAGCAAAGGAAACAGATACTATATAGATACTATATATACATAGATATGTTTTTCCACTGGGAAATGCGTATTGGACTACATATACCTCTGATACACATTCTCAAAGACGATACACGCACATCAAAAGACCCACACTCATCCAAAACACATACAAATTCATACATACATATACTCTATTGCAAACAGTAATTTGTGGAAAAACCTGAAAGAATCACATTTTTTATCCTGTTGAAAATAAATTTAATCTTCTAGATATACATAATGCTATTGTGTTATGCTAAGAAATGCCTTTTTTTCTGTTTTTACCCTTATGATTTTTCATAGATAAGAAAAACAATTCTTAAACCTGTGTTAAGCTTTGAGATGATGATCAAACATCAAACACTGTTGTGAAATAAAATCATTTACTCACCCTCCATATCTATTCCTTCGCCCAGTAGAGAAATAAAGCGGAAAAATAAAGGAAAAAAAATTCAAAAGATACAAAAAAAAAGGTACAAAAAAAATAAAGTTGATGTATTCTCTGCTTGTGTATAGTGAATGTTCCTCAGTCGCTGGGTGTGACACATACCAGTTGACTGTGACAGTGCAGATCTGTTAATAACTTTTTTTGTACACCTGCTCATCATTGTAAAGGTGATAATAGTGATTCTTATGATTTAATCAATCTGGTAATGTGTTTTGTTTATAAGTCACAAATAAAGTTTTTCTTAAATATCTTACGCTGTGTGATGAGTTGATGGACAGCTGTGAGCAAAGGTTTCCTCAGTTTGGAGGAAGAAGGTGTAATAAATGGCAGATTCCTATAAGAGCTCTCTGGTATTGTCGAAGAAGTGCTGTTAATGGAGCGTAAGTGGGTGGAAAAATGTAGCAAATGTCAACACGTTTGTTGTTTTATCATTCCATTAGATATCCTAGAAATGTGGAAACATGTTGTGTATTCAGGAAGTGTTCAGACCACTCCGTGTTTTTAATAAACCAAGTCATGAAATTAAAGGAATGGCCTGCAGAGTACTATGTCCAATACTGATTTCACCGTGATATTTCAGTTTCAAATTCTAAAAATTCTGATATAAATTTGTTATGAGGTGCTGAGTGTAGGCAGATGAAGGGGGAAAAGTTGGTTTTATTTAGGCACAAGGCTGCATTCTTGAGGGGGTCTGAATACTTTCTGAATGTATTGTACACAGAAAGCCTACTCCTCCAGGAAGTAAAGCAAGAGTTAAACTTGCTATTCTTTTAATCACTCCAGTCTGACAGTATTAAACACCAAGTGTTCCTGGAAATCTCTGGCCAGAGACACTTTGTCCTTGCACTGTTGAGAAATCTGAATGAATTAATCAGCCACTTTGAGTTCGACAGGAAGGCCATAAACATTGTTGTTGTTTTGGCAGGAGTGAACACTGTTGCAACACATTATATCTCTGTCCAACTGCCAAATGAAAAGCAGTATGGGGTCAAACAAACTGATAGGAAACAGATGTTGAAATTTATGGGAAGGGGGGTATCTACAGTACCGCCATGTGCTGAGCTTATGGCAGAGGAAGAGATTTATGCAGCAATCAGCAATACATAAATCTGATCATAGGTCACTTCTAAAACCTTTTGGTGTTAAGAGTTCTCCAGTGAGCTGGAGGTGAGGGGGTGTGCATCATGTCAGCACATTCATTTAAAGTTAGCAGGAGTCCAAATACAAAACAGAGTGGTAGAACTTAATCCTTCCGCCATTTGAACAAAGAGATCTCATATTCAATGTTGTGTATGAAGCAGGAAACTGTTGATGTCTGCAACAAGGGCTCCATCTGTCTGTAAACTGGAGAAATCATTCATTCACAAACACCCTCATGCCTCCTCAAGTCCATCTGTCCAGCAACACTGCCACCTGCTGATGAAAGCTGAAACTGGCAGCTGACCCATATTGTTCATGTTCTGTAACACTGGACTGTAAAATCCTACTTTTGTTTGTATGTGTGTGGAAAAAAGCTTGGTAACAAAGATACAGTGAATAATTAGCAGAAAACTACCCAATTACTCTATAAGTTTGGGTTGATTAGTCTCATTGTCTCACATCCTGCATTTTTAATAAATAAATGTTAAACTATTTATCACATACCCACTGATATCAGTTGAATTAGGCAGAGACTGTGGATCTACAGTGGCAGTATTTTTCCTCTCTACTTTCTTTTCCTGTTTTTTTTTTTTAAATGACATCAGATATATGGAGTGAAATGGCTTTGAAAAGCAATGCAATAAAATTCCAACAAAATATACAAAGAATGTTTTGTACGTATTTGTGCTATCAGAATTGATCAAATCCACCATCCACTGTTTTTAAAAAATAACCCACAGCTCAAATTGTAAGATAAAATCATACTTCAAAGCTCGGTTTGATGTTCACCCGCTTCTTAGTGACCTATTTGTTTAAATGCAGTTTTAAGTAAATGTAAAATCCTTCATTCAGCTTATGTATCTATTATTCTACTTGCTGAAAATGTTTATAAATCTGCACTGAATACAAATGTGAACCTCGATGAACAGTTGAAATAAGGGCTCCTTTGTGATAAATTCACTATTCACCGTAAAGGCGACATAACTTTTAAGCTTTGGACTGAAATCCACATCTAACTATGACATATAAAGTGTCAGTGGTTTTAACAGGGGGCATATTTAATGTTGTACAGTACTCACCATCTTAAATAAGCAAATGCTGTACTCCACAGCTGCTCCTAGCCTTCTTTATTCAACCATTTATCTTTTTTTTTCAATTTCATCTCAGTTAAAGTCATGAGTCATTGTGAGCCCATTTTACTGTAACAGATACACACATCAATCACAGCAAAATGACTCTAAAAGGGAGATAGAAGGGGAAGAAGCTGATTTCTAATATTTATACACCCTTATACCAACTGTTAGGATGAATAAATGCAAACCACACAAAACTCTTACAGTGTCAGTAAAACTGTTGCGCCATGTTATTAAGGCACAGTAGGAATTTTCACTGATACAATATTGTGTAATCACCTTGAGGCTATGGAAGAATTTTCTATTCACAAAGTCAGCTACATGTTCCCCAGAGCTGCAGTGATGGAATATGAGTGCAATCTACTGAACACAGCACATAAAGGCAATGCATCCTCAAGTATCAACCTATGACACTGCAGGAACTGTTTTATTGTTATGTCAATTTTATTGTTATTTGATTTTTAATATTTAGAGATAACTACTGTCAAATGTCAAACAGACTGAAGCTTGATTTTAAACATACATTTTAAGGCTAAGCTTAAAACAAATGTGTCTTTCTGTTGCAGGTGTAAAATTATGACATTCACAAAACAAGGAATTGAAAAGTTGTACAAGTATGTCTCAGTTTAAGAAAATGTTTAAAAAAGAAAAGATAAGCATCTACAAAAAAGAAGAAGGAGAAAGAGAAAAAGGGGGAAAAAATTGATAGACAAGTGGTGTCCGCTGCTATTTTGTTTGTTTTCTTGTCCTTACTATGTTTCATCATCTTTAATATTTTGAAATGTCCACCTGATATTGGAAAAGACTGAAACATTTACTGGTTGGTCGTGAGTACGTGTTCTGTCATTATCTACATACTTATATATTTCTTCTCAACAGCCAGATTTTCATTTTAAAAAAAACTAAAAAAAAAAAAAAAAAAGACCTTTCCAGTTTTGTCTGATTAAACCGAAGCAGACCAAGAGGTTGATTCTTTGTGGGTTCAGTGAATCCTATGAACAGATTGACGGATGATCATGTTGCTCATCAGCTGTCACACAGCGGCCTCCATCACAGGGCTCTTGGTGTCGGAAAATGAAAATAGGGCAGTTTTTCAGGTCATGAAAGTTTGAAACAACTTTCCCTGACTTTGTGTTAATTTGTCTTGATTGTTGTCTTCGTATAAGTTGTCAAACACACTCCACCACTCTTTGCTGTTGCGCAGAACAAGAATTTGTTGTGACAGAGCTCACCGCGGGACAGTTTGATACAGCTGTACTTTCGCTGCAGATCAAGAGTGCTGCGATTACTGACAAGCTGCTTCCCGTTATATATTGTCCTGGAGTTGCACAATAGATAATTGAATTTCCCGTGAGCTGCGGGGCATCGGCTTGTGATGGAATTTCTGTGTGAGAAGAATCTCTACTTACTATGCATACATTTTGATTGACTTGTTAAGGTACTGTATCGTTATTCCTATACACCAGTAGCCTCATTTATTTGCTTCATTTAGATTAAATTAAATGTGTCATCACTGGCATCTATTTGTAACTGCTCCTATGTTGTTACTCAACAGAACCATACAATATAGAAAGTAAAAGTGATGCATTTAAACATTTTCACTGAGTAGACTCACTGAAAGTATTATTTTCTTTACAATAACGCATTACAGAATAAGATTTATTATGTTATTGATTCAAAATTATATCCCCATTAATCACCTTAATGTTGTAGCTGGTAGTGATGTAGCCGATTTTCTTTATTGCTGAAGTCTTATCTTATGGCCACCTCTGAAAAATCTGACTCTTCAGTATTACTGCAAACAATCAAATAGGCCAACTCATCAAATAAATGTGGGTAAAAGGGAAATATGCGCCTGCGAAATAAAGGATGAGATACTCAGATAAATTATAGATACCTCATTGTACCTAATTGTACTTACACAGTACTTGAACAAACATTCATGGTTACTCCCACCACTGTTGTTTGTTTTAATCAATGTGTGAAAGTGCCTGAAGTGGAATAGCTGTGATAAACTATGATGTGCGTGAGGCTTTGAATGCTGTTGAGAGAAGTGTAATAGCCATGTTGAATAATAAAAAGCCCTGCTCCGACTCTGATGATGTTGCACACAACACAAACTAACATCAGATTGTATACCCAGAGGTCGGACAGCAGTCATAATGGAAGAAATTAAATGGACAGTAATGAATTAATGATAAATGAACTCTTATTACTCAACATTAAATGCAACACAAAAATGAAACCAGCTTCATATCAGGGCAAATACCAATCATGGTTAAAGGGATAGTTCACCCAAAATTCAAATTTCACTCATTATCTACTCACCCTCATGTCGACTAAGGGCTGGGAGAATTTTCACTGTCCTCCGTGCCTTTTCGGAGTTACGGGGGGGTCCGCGCAGCAGTATTTGTCCATATAATGGTTGTGAATGGTGCTCACTTTTCTTCGTCCAAAAAGACACACCAAAAAACATCCAACGTCTGTAATGTCCCTCTTGTATTGAAGCCCCGACATGAGAAATTGCTCAGAAAAAAATTAAATAAGTCTATATTTTAAGCTTGTTTGTAGCGGAAGCTCCCAATATCTCAGTTCACTGCTCTTTCTGTGTCGAGATTTGCACTGACCGGCAGAACAATTTCTCATGTTGGGGCTTCAATACAAGAGGGACATTACAGACGAGCAGTATGGAGGTATTTGAATGTTTTTTGGTGTGTCTTTTTGGACGAAGAAAAGTGAGCATCATTCGCAACCATTATATGGACAAATACTGCTGCGTGGACCCCCCCGTAACTCAGAGAAGGCACGGAGGACTCTGAAAATTCTCCCAGCCCTTAGTTGACATGAGGGTGAGTAGATAATGAGTGAAATTTGAATTTTGGGTGAACTATCCCTTTAATGACACTGGTAGAAAACAGATGCAGTAATTTGTTTGTTATTTTATGTAAATAGCCTTTTGTTGATCTGTTAGCAAACTATATAAAAAAACTAGATAAAAACTTAACCAATGCCATGAAAGAATGTAAAAGTAATGTTTCATCATGCCAGTGTTAGCCTTTACACACTTTAAATATAGGACTTGCAAACCAAATACAGTTTTCAGTAAAATTACACCCTCATGCCTCCTCAGACTTCTACAGCTTTGTTTACATGAACATTTGTTTTTACTACAGCTGTCAGCTCATTTTCCTGCTTTTTAAGTTGCGTGGTAATTTACACACAGTCCCTACCCCACTGATGCAAGTCACTTCCTCTCTCTCTCTCTGTCTCTCACTTGCACTCCCTCTCTTCTCCACCCAGCTGTAGATCAGGGATGCATGCATTCTGGGAAGAAGGGTAGTGGCAGAAATAAGAGAGAGGGAGAGGGGGAGAGAGAGAGAGAGGAGAGAGAGAGAGGAGGAGGAGAGGGAGGAGCAGGAGGAGGTAAAAAGGCAAGACATAGTAGGACAGAGTGTTGGAGGGCAGCTTACAGTAGCATACTGCTGTGTTGTGATTATGGAGTGAGCATGGGAGCAGCAGGACCAAAACAAGGGAAGAGGATACAGTGAGGACACAGCTTTTTTTTCTCTTTTTTTTTATGCCTGATCAATAAAGGGGAGATTGGGTCAGAATCTGAGCAGTGGAAAAGAGGGCTCATTAAGCAGCATTGCTTTGCAGAACCAGCCGCCTGCAGACTCTGAGTTTGAATTACACCAACAAGGGATTTTATGAATCTGAGGACAAAGTGACTTCAAACCTTGAGGAGGACAAACAAACAAGAGAGCGGAGAAACTACAGTATAGCTCCTGACATTTGGACTCAAGAAAACAAGACATCTTTGCAGCAGGATCACGCACACACTCAGGTATGACTGATAATGGCATCGCAGAAACACATGAAATAGTAAATCTGCTGAAGCCTTTCATTTTGTTTTAGTCCTGATCAGTAAAAAAAGTGTGTTGCACTGCAGGGATGTGTTTATTTTTTCCCCACTGCAAAGGAGATTTAATGGTGTATTAACAGGGCAGGACAGTTGTCACTTAGTGTTAGACAGTGACAACAGACATAGGTCACTTGACTGAGCGCAACTAACATTAGATGACACAACAACCACAATAATAGTCCCTACAGGTAGAGATGACTAAAAATTATTTTTTGCAATTTGGACATCCCTGGATGAAGACTGAAGGAAGCCGTGTCAGTTTGTGTTTGCATGCAATTTTTGTCACACACACGCACACTTGCACACATTCACATTCACATTCACAGGGGGTATTTTGCTGTACAATGACAAAACGCCTGCTCACATGCAAACACACACATTATCGCCGCGTTGTTGACTGATGAACTGTTGTTGCGGAAATCCTTAAAATGACCTCCTGCACGCACAAGTAAAACTGGCACATGTGATTTCATGGGTGACACACACACACACACACACACACACACACACACACACACTAACTACCCCCTCTTTGTGAAGGGGTGTTCCAGTTCAATGTACGCAAAGCTTAATGAAGTCTATACCATAGCATCGGTATACATTACGGCCTCTTCCAAGGTGAGCTGCATGTGGAGGACGACAGAGTGGAAGCAGCTCACTATGACAGACATTACAATGAGAGAGGAGACAGAGTTCATCACAGGAGCTGTGTTGTGGGTCTTATTCCACAAATGTATTATTCTGTGTGCTGTCAGACACTTGAGAGGGGGATCTGTGCGGTATGTTTGAAATGCTAATATAATATAGAACACTTGTTTTCACAGCCACAGTCCTCTCTTATTATCAGCATTAACAGACTGTCATTCCCACTCCTTCTGCAGTCACACTGTGTTAGAGAAGTTTGAAAGTGAGAGCGTAATTCTCCCCGTCTCATCCCAAATCTGCAATTGATTTTTTGACAACTCTAGTTATATTTCACTTCTGCAGTATTGAAGCAGTTGCTTGTCTCATTTGTAGGCCTGCGCATTGTTTCAACTTGTCCTGCTTACTCATGGATTTCTTTTCAGGAGCAGCGTTTCCAATGCTTCTCACTGTAAACTTGTTCCTCTCTTAACTTCTAGACGGATGTAATGGTGCGGAAACGCTGCCGCTCTCCTGTGTTATCAGACTATTGAGTGGGTCCGACAAGGTAATGGGGAGACGGGCGGCCGACCTGACGACTCCGGTTCCAGTTTTAGGTGTTCCTGCTCTGGTTGGAGTGCGCGGTTTGAAGACGACAGGAGGCGACAGAAGCGCAGGAGCCCTGCTGCAGACGTGGGGGCTTCATTGCAGCGTTGGTGTTCAGACGTCCCCGGGGATAAGCAGACCACCTACCCAGCACGGTGTACAGCTAACCGATACACTCGCCACGCCATCAGATTGCATTACTCAAACATCTAACAGCAATATTGCCAAGGAAACCGAGTACAAGGAGATATTACTGCTAACAAAGAGTGACAAGGAGAAAAGGGCTATTTTAAAACAGAAAAGTGGGGAATCCAAGACCAAAAAGGAAGTGACTTTCAAAGCACTCGGAGGTGAAGCCTCTAAGGATGTGGCCTGCAGTCAGAGGAACAGTAGTGGGACTTATTGCTATGCCAGGGCAATCAAGACCAACCCACACTTTGCAGGGAATGTAACCAACGTCAGGCCTAAAGCGAAATCCGCAGCCCGCTACACCAACGGCAGCGTGGTCGATTCGGAGGCGATCGGTGGGATCAGCGTCGATAACGATGAAGCCGAGCCCGCGAAGAGCGCAACCTCTCGCGGACGAGACCACAACAGGCAGCAGGGTCATTATGCGGAACGGTGTGGGAAGACGCTGCTGCTGTCTGCGCCCAGACCTTTTGATGCCACACAAAGAATATGCAGCCATTGTGGAGGGAAACAGTCTTCGGGGGGGAGCAGCCCCGCCGCCGATGCTTGCCCGTTCCAGTCGGCCCTCACCACGCTGTCGACCGCCACACATTTCCAGATGCCCCACATGGAGAGAAATGGCGACCTCGAGCTAACTCAGCATCACATCACAAGCAGAGAAAACAGGACACACGTTAGAGCCAATCCACACATTTTCTATCTTAAAGAAGAACTAAGATATAGAAAAACACCACATCCTGCATGTCCAGTGCACTCTAGAGGCAATCTGGTCACTTTGTCGCACATGCACGCCGTTGGTGATGCAACGTCCGCCCAACCCGCAGCCATCCTACACGCTAAGAGCATCACTGTCACGAAAGCGACGATCGAAACGAGGCGAGATGAGGCAAGTTTAAAAACCTTTGAAAGTCCGAAACAGGACAGCAAGGTCCCCCGACCGACGAGTCTCACGTTGACCCCGCGGATGGCCACGGCTACCAGGCCCAACAACCCACATTCACACACTTATCCGAGGCCCGTCAAGACATCGCAACGCAACTCCACGCAGTGCGACGCGCCGCGAAATGTGTGCGTGTCTGTGCACGCTACACCCAAAAAGACTCTGTCGCCGCCTCCTCGTTCAAACACATCCAACACACATAAACCAGCCCGGTCCTTTAATACTGCACAGTCCTCCGCAAAGAGCGTACCTGCTAAAGCTGCTGATGCTCGACATGAAACCCCGCTGCTGCACTCGACACACGCAGCAGAGACTGTGGACATGGCAACCAACACGACTGATAGTCCACAAAAGACTTTGCAATGTTCCACTTTATCAAAGGCGACCGATGCGTCAGACCCGATTCTCAATGCAGAAACAAATGCCCGACATGCACCTTTAAGTCCGCCACCTAATCCAGGTCAGAAACCACAAGAGACGCTCTCCTCAGAAGCTGACATCAACCCCACTGCATTGCCCACTTTTGCTAAGACACCACACACAACAATGCCATATCTTAACATTCCCATTCCACAGTATCATAACGCTATTTCAGATCAAACTATGCGTACCAGCACTAGACATAAAGCTAAATCGATGCTAAGACAAATACACATCATTCAGCCCAACTCCTCAAATTCAGAGCCTACACTTCATGTATCTACAGCCTCTCTAAACATAGCACCCAGTGCAACTAAACCTCTACTCTCTAGAGCTAGACTCTCTTCAAGTGCAGCTCCCAGGTCCACAACTACACGTAACAGCACTCTGAACAAAAGTCATGCCGTCGGGAACTCCTCGGTGAGTCTGAAATATTCACCAAATACAACCAGCTCGGAAAACCAAAGTAATGTTTGTGCATCGAGTACAACTTTGCTTCAATCGGCAGACATGTGGCGAGAGGAACTCAGTCGTAATGAATCACCGCACATCAATAAACCAAGTCGCACACAGGAGACGGGGATCAGAGCTCAAACCGGAGACGAGTCTGGTGTCGGTAATGTTTCCAATCAGGAAAACATCTCCGTAACAACTGCACTGTCATTATCTGAGCCACTTAACGTATCAACAAATCATAACGGAGGCGGTGATGCGAGCGCCCACAAGCTTAAATCGATAACAAAACCCAATACTCAATCATGTGCTGATAAAAACACATTTGCTGGTAATCTAATCAATGAATTAGTCGTGCTTGAGTCAAAAGAGCATGAAAATTCAAACCTATCACAGGTCACTAACCTTCAGAATCACATTTCCCTAATTAAATCAAGCAGCTCTTGTCTACAGGGCTGCATAAACATGGAACAACAAAGGCCTGCACATTATGAAGGAAACACAAAAACAGAACACAAGGGACACTGTGCTACTTGCCCGCCAGTGAAAACAGCCCATGAGACAGATTCAAATGCAGAAGTGCAGTTCGCCCTGAGTGTATCAGCCAGGCATGCAAAAATTAAGCTTAAATCCAATGCAGATAAACAGACACATCCCAGTTACTCAACATCCGTCGTCACTGCACAAACAAACTGCATTAGCTCGTCACCGGCAAACGCCAGAAAACACGTCGGCCCCCTCACCCCATCTTCTCCCCACCAAGACTCAGAGATGTTATCATCATTATCATCACCACCACCACCACCACCGCCACCGCAGGCACATGCAGGTGCAGCGCTTTCTCTCGCCTCCCCTGCCCCATTCAGCAGTGTGGGAGAGCTTTGTGCACACACAGGCCCTGAATGTAATTCCATATTGCCTCCATCAACAAAGCACTTGGCATCCCTTCCCTGCCTCCAGTCCTGCGAGGCCGAGTCAATCGCCAGGCCGGATTCGAGGTTTAGCCCTGCTGCTCCCCCCCGGCCCTGCCCAGAGGACTCGGGCCTGGCTCACTCCCACCCAGCTGATGTAGCCCTGTTGCTGCCGCCCTCCCCACAGTGCTGCAGATCAGCCGCCCTACAGCAGAGGCTTGAGACTGTGGAGGCCAGCCTGGCAGCCAACAAGGACAGGATCACTACTCTGCTTAACATTATCCATGACCTGGAGACGTGCCACAGTCCCAGCAGTGGGTAAGAGATTGCACCGGTGTGTGTGTCTGTGTGTGTGTATGGGGGGCTGGGGTGCTTTACTGTTTTTTGTTGTGCAAACAAAACAGTGCAGGATCAACAATACCAGCTTGTGTGATGAAACTCATTAACAAATAGAATTATTCTATGACTCACATCGCCGCATGTTTAACTCGAAGTTTACCTGAATATCTAACATTCTGAATAACAAATACTGAACCTGAAGGGTCAGATATCACTTGTAAATGATTAATATGCTACGTTCAGTCCGATACAGTTGCCAGAATTTGGCGGAGGGAATTAGTGGAAAAGCTGTCCTGCAGTGCTGATCTTTGGCTTTCCAGTGAGTCATGACTTGCGTTTACTGGAACCGCTCAGTGGCTTTGTAATTCATTGGCAAACTAAGTTGCTTTTCTGTCTGACCAACTTGTGTGCGTTTGTTTAATTATACGATTTTTTTTCCATCATAGATCAGTGGCAAAATGACCGATTACGGCAATGGTAACATCAGACAATTTACAGAAACAGGAATCCAAGCTCTCGGCTGCAGATATACAGCATGTTGTTTTAGACAACTGATGCAGTACAGGAATCAATTTTGCTTTACAGATGTTTACTAGTGGGAATGATCAACGATAATTTACAGTGCTTGAAAAAAAAAATCTAAATGAACAATCTAGATTTTATTTGGCTGCAGCTAACTGACAAACTTCCTGATGACTTTGAAAAACAGAAGTATCCACTTTGGTTCAACTAAGGTAAAGCCCTAAAAAAAGAAACTAATTACTATTCACACTGTGATCTAACACAACAAATATAATTTGAAGGTGACTACGAAAGTGGAATATTTTAAAGCTGGTTAAATCTGCTCTAAAACCGGGTTCATAGTGTGATGAAGCTGGAACATTGCTGCAAGTTTGCAAACAGGTTTGTGGACGTGTGCCTCAGTGTGACAGAAACCTACTTGGGCATTTCAAAGGGGCACATCTCCCAGAGATTTATTTAGCCATATAACTCTTCTGGGACAAATAACAGGAATTAAAACGGCCTCTTGGCAATGTGTCTCTGTCAATCATTCTCATCCACTGTAGTGTGCTAATAAGCAGTGACTGCCTCTGAGGTCATGTTTCAGAATAACCAGCTCCTAATAACCGACTGATGTCTGACATAATGCATGTTATACAGCTCATCACTGCTCTCAGCGACAGTCTGAGTGAATATCAGACCGGGGGGATGAGTGGAGAGAATATTAAACTGTACATAATGAAAGGATGGGAGTTTGGGAAGTTGGTCACATTATGTAATTTCCTATTGTTTATTTTAGGCGGCGATGCTTCAAAACCGGACAGGACCTCAAAAACTGCTCCACCTGCCAGAAGACGGCTTGTATAGTCTACAGGTGAGACACCAGAGACATTTCTGAGTTGATAAGAGATCAGAGCAGCTGTAGAACTCAACTATATGACACAACCGTAACAAATGAAATCTAATTATTTTAGAAGAGACTTAAGACATATCATCATTTCCATTGGATGGTTGATTTTGCCTGGATGACAAAAAATGTTGCACAAAATGACAGTTTCCACCTTGTTTTTTATATATATATATATATATATATATATATTCATAGGAACATGTAAGAGCAATTTCAGCATACACCTTTTATTTACATCTTCACAAACACAAGGTTAGAGCTACTTGCCACTTTACTTGATGAGCAGTTTTCTGCCAGCCTACTGATTTTAAAAAGCCTCGTCCTATTCATTAGTTTCTTTCCACAGTACAAATTACATTTTGCTCTCCAAGTCCACCATGAATCTTTGAAAGAAGCTGTCCGTTTTAAGCGCTTATGTGACTCAATATAGTCACTCCGCAGATTTATGCAGACTAAACTTTAGGCGAGTAAAGAGGAGCGAGTCGTGCCTCTGCCTCAGCAGCCTGTGTGATGGATTCATAATTATTTATAATGACCACTTTACTGAAGTCATTGTTAGAACTGTTCATTTGCATAAAAGGCGATTTGATTTAACACAAGACCAAATATTTTAGACTTTAAAAGAAATATTCTACTTTTAATATGTTCACATCAGTTTTTCTGACAAAAAAAACTGCTGGATATTTTGCAGTAGATAATGTTAACTGTATTTTTTTTTTTTTTTTGAAAGGTAATAACAGATGTTTGCCTCTAGTCTGTGAAAAGCTTTTACAGATATTTTTACATGAATTTTGTCACATCTGTTGTTGTACTGAACATGAAATATAGAGGTTAGCTCCTATATGCTAACTTTGGTCTTGGTTTGCACCCATTAGATGAAATGTTGCATCAGTTGGAGGCAACAGAAAAATACAAATCTTCACAACTGGCCCAGAAAGACTATATGTGGAAAGGAGGCTAAGAGAGGCTAAGGAATCTAAAAGCTTTCTCTTCATCTTTTGGAAAAATGCCTCTTGCTCTGCAAAGGAAAACCTAAAATTGCCGTTATCTTGAAATATTCAAAACATCCCGCTTGATCCACTTATTTTCAAAAGTGCTTTTACATGACAAAAAGATGTTACATAAGTTGAATCACTGACTGGTGTTGAGTTGGCATCTGGTGCTTGAAGGCCAAGTAGAAGATAAGGATACTCAAACAAGAAGACGTGTGCACCTTCAGAAAAATCAGCCTATCCTGCTGGGGAATGTCTTTCTGCCTAAAACAATCAACCACTTCGAAATCTGACACGCACAGGCCTTCCCACACAAGGGCTACCACAAAAAAGAAAAATGAAGTGTACCAGCTCAGTTTACACTGATTTGTGACATTTAAAAAAAAAAAACAACCTCTGCAGAATAGAAAAAGGTAAAGCTGATCTGACAAGTGGAAGTATTCCCTAGCACTCTTTGGCACAGCTAAATTGCATAGATTGTTATTTCACATCTGTTCTATCTGGAGGTCTTTACTAATTCTGGGCTGCGTGTCTGTCTGTGCAGCGTGGAGTATGACTTCAGGCAGCAGGAGAGACGCTTCTTGGAGGTTCTGAATCATTCGGCGAGGGGAAACAACGCTTTCTCCGTGCACCTGTCCCAACCCTTAAACTTCAGCCTGCTCAGAAGTGTTGTCATCAAGAACTTAACAAAGTCAAAGCTGAGGAGCAAAAAGCTGTGCAAGACCCTGTTCAAATGGCTGCCCAGGAAAATCCAGCAGGTGTAGACCTCCTACCGACGTGTGCTGTTTAATAGCCATAGCCTGTGTTACAAGTGACCAGCAGAAGCCTTTGCAGAGGACTCGTATGATTCCCTTCCTCCCCACAGAAGGAGATTACTTCGAATGAGGTTCTCGCACAGTAGAGCTCTTCTCTCCTGCACATAAGCAGGGTTTTTCTATTCCAATTTGCCCCTGATCTTTGTGACCTTCAGCTATTATCACCCATAAGAAATCTATATAAATATCACTTTTCAAAGTTAGTGTTTATTTGTAGTCAACATGCCTGCTTGAAATTTATAGCTAAACAGAGCCAGCCTTCTTTATCTCATTTTACACACAAGAATCTATTCACTTTGCACTGTTATGATTAATACACAATCAGTTCCAGTTGATGTTACAATTCCCTTTCAAATGTCCTCTCACCTGCTTCCCCTGAGAATAAATGTGCAATATGAAAGAGGTTTTTGAATGAATTATTTTGAAAAGCTTGAATAAAATCTGAATTTACTGACAGCTGATTTGTCTGTAAATCTCTTCATTTGTCCACAGCTTTGTATAATTCTCAGTGTGTAGAGCTAAGGCAGTTTTCAGCCGAGACAAAGAACTTCAATGCATCTAAACCTTTTCACAACTGCAAACTGGCCATGAGAGAGCGGAAAATAGAAAAACATTCATTATGCTTTTGCCAATTGTGCTGATGGTCTCCAAATCCCCTAACAATATGAACTTCATAAAAGGTTTCCGAGTAAAACAATGACATGACGAAAGGCTGCAATGAAGCATGAGTCCCAATGAAAATGTTCATGTGCACAAACTCATGCACACACTCATGGACACAGACTCAGGGACATAAAAGGGGAACTGCAACAACCTGAAACAAATCCTTGTGGATGGTTTCATAAATTATCAATGGAGGGGGAGATTTAGAGAATTTGGGATAAAAGCTCACCATGTGAGTGAGGGACGTATAAACAGTCAAAGCAGAAGCAGAACAAGGAGTACTTTAAAGATGCTTTGATTAAAATGTCTCCAAGAAGAAAAATGCCGAGTGAAAATGAAAATTGTCTAACAACAATACTGGAGGGAAATGTGGGCTCACAGCAGCCGTAACTGCCTTGTAGCCTCATGGAGGTGGCACAGTTCTGCCACCAAGTTACATTTAACCACCGTTAGTGACATTTCAGCAGAAATTATGCATAATAGTGCATGCAGAGCTGCAAAGTTCATTTAAAAGCCATCACATGGAATGTTTCCCCATTGGATTATTGAAAAATGACTAGACCTCTATGATATATTTTGTTGGGGCATCTGCTCACATTATTATCCCAAATGGTTCCAGACCATTTCAAACTGAGAGGATTCATGGTTCCATGGTAGGGATCTCTTTCATTTTTACTTGCCAGAAACAAAACTGAGATTTTAATCTAAATTTAAAATATTCTACCTCTATACTATTTAGAATATGTATGTTATTCGTCAAATGTTTTAATCTGAAGAAGCAACCAGAGAAAAAAGCCCAGCAAACATAGCAGCAGCTCAGCTCGCCTCTCCAACACATCTTGTGTTACGTCTTGACTGCTAATGCCAAAACTGCTCTGTGTTTTATCTGTTTTAATCACCTGGTTTGTTTGTTTGTTTGTTTTGGAGAAGAGAAGCCCCCTCAGTGAAAACCCCCTTAACAACTGACACAGGGGGAATCCTAACTGCAAAGCTAACGGCAATGACGGCAATGTTTGTTCTTACCGTTTTGATTGAGAGACCCCTGGTTGCATAAGTTACATAATGTTTGTTTAGGAACTTATTTTTGTCAAGTAAGCACATAATACATCGAGATGAGTGGCTACCACTGTCCCCTTGCAGCAAGAGGGTTCTGGCTTTAATCCACTGGGGCTTTTCTGCGGTCAATTGAAAGACAGTCATAGCGAGGTGTGCCTGCAGGAGGAAAAGTTCAACCTTGCCCTTACAGGAGGGTAGTACTGGCGACTTTCTCCTATGGGATTTAGTGTCGTCCAAAATTTCTGGCGAGGTGCTTTTTCTAAAGGGCTGGCCCTGCTGCAGTCCAGAGAAAAAGTTGCATAAAACTTTTTGTGTCTCTGACCAGAGATATGATTCCTCAAGTAATCTCACTTGAGCTGAGCATCTTTGAAATGAAAAAAAACCCTGGGGGGTGCAGTTAAAAACAAGTGAGACCTACCCCTAACCAGTCAGTGACAAAACTATAGGTAGGTAAAGAGAGCTTCAGATGATGACAAGGAGAGTAAATAAAAAATTAAAAAAAGACATATCTCTGTTTCTGCTGTACTAATTCTGATCCTTAAAAAACATGCATCACAAATGTAACAATGGTGCATGGTACAATGTGAAAATTCAATGCTAAATCAGTGCAGCACTTTAAATTTGTATTTTTGAATGTACCTTGCAGCTGGTCTGAACAGTCAATGAGAAGGAGCAAAAACTAAATTGTTTATCATGTGCTGTCACATATCATCCCAAACACAGCTAGTATCCAGTGATTGTGTTTGATGATTTCTGCATGAGTCAGTCAAACACAAACCATTTACTTTACTGAAGCTAGAAGACACATGTCAGACCTGAGTCAAATTCAATTCCATATGCTTTTTTTAAACTTCATATTCATACTTAATCATTAATGAATATAAACCCCGGAATTAACTATTCATTTCAGAGAAATGCCGTCATGATATAAAACAGAAGAAAGCAACAGAAAAGACACAGTTCAAACCCAGACAATAGGATTAAAACACTGCAGCCATGCTTGCTTAGGCAGGGTTCTGCTAAGATTCTGCAGTTCTCTGCAACTGGACCTGCCAATTTTGAAAAGTGGTACTGCTCAACAATATTGCAGCAATAGCACTGCACCGAGTCCTACAGCCAAAGACAAATGGGTCCATAAAACAAAACACAAACAGACCAGGGAACAAATTTCACTTATTATCAGAGAATATCTTTCACTGTGACTATATGATTTAGGTGTTCAATTGCAAAATAGTTAGACAAAGTATTTCTACAGTTATGGTTTCCAGCCTAAAGCTAACAGTGGAATTCACAAAATGCCAGAAGAACAATTTACTGTGTTTTAGTTATGTAATCACAGCAACAATGGTTGTATTGCTTCTTTTGAAGTGTGGCAGCTGGGTGTAGAGCTGCAGACAGATAGAAGACAGAAAAGTAACTAATCAATACCAACATGTCTGTTATGCCTCAGGAGATAATTCAGCACCAGTCAGGCATGGAACTGCTGTGCTGATGCACTTCAGAAGTGCACATTCCCCTAAATCACTGCACAAAGGAAAGCTTTAAGTTTTAAGTACAGTGATTTTTCCTCTCTCAAAGTGTAGTTTGTTTGTTTTTTTCTATACCCATGCATCTTATCTATTTAAAACCACATTTATCTGTATTTACTGTCTCACACAGTCTGCAGTGCAGCCTCCAAATATCATTGTGGGCCATTAAGGCATCTAGGTACAGTATATTCTATGTCACACAGCCATTTGGGCTGGTTTTAATTTTAATTTATGTTTCCATTAAAGCTCTAATGGTGACAATAAACTTTGAAAGGAATCCTAATTGCTACATTGTCTGAAATACTTGAGCTGCAAGCTCATTGTCTATCTCCGGATAGTCACAAATCTTTATACAAGATGACTCCTTTGCTGTGTTTCTACCATATGCAAAATTTAGCTTTAAAGGGCAATAATCTGTGTTACAACAGTATGTATGTATATGATAAACTTAACATTTAAAAATTACATTAATATGAAAAAACATACTAGCAGTTAGGTGTTCAACACGACTATAAATATGCATGCTGCTAAATTTATTTAAAAACACATGTGTTTGATATTCTTCTAAGCAGGACTTTCATTTGCTGGTGGAAAACAATACAAAGGAAATTAGCAATACAAATCAAGCCCTGCGTGGCCCTTAACAGTTGTTCAATGACTAAACAAATGAAACCTGCTAGGTGAAAAACTTCAATCATTAGGTGACATTGCTGAATGAAATCACTCTGTGTAAGGTGAAAGAATTACAAGCACTGCCAACATCACTGAAAGTAACACCTCATTCTGCAGCTCTATGCAGCCCTCAGCCACTTTCAGCTCATTATTTTGGTTCACTGGTCCGTCTGGTTGAGGTCCAATGGCTTTCACCAGCCCTCTGCATATAGAAGCCAGGGGCAGCTGCCAACTCATGGACTCTAACAAGTTGTGCACTACCTGTACATTAAAAAAGGCCAGGGAGCTGGAGCGCAGTTTTGTCAGGTGTTGTCAGGACTGAGGGCTAAGACTTAGGTGGCAAGAATGGTGACTGAGATGTGTCAGCAGCTGATGGTTTGACAATGCTGCAGCAATTCAGGCTTAAAAAACTAACATAGCATCAAGAGAAAAGTTGCTAATGAGTTCTATAGTGCAAGAAGAAGGTCACCAGACAAATGTAGGTAGCATTTCTACATTATTCTTGTGCACAGTGTACTGTGCTAGATGAAAGGTCAAGCAATCGCTAACGTGGTTACAAATCAATGTGTTTTAACTTTTGAGTTTTTTATAGTGGAAAATAAACACTCTGCTGTGTTATGTGCAGATAACTTTTAGTTCTGCTTCCATATTCTTACCAGTCATAACCTGTGACCCTCTGACTGCTCACATTGTAGATCCACTGGACTTACTGTGTAATATTAGTAGTATCTCAGCAACTATTCAATGGACTACTATGAGACAATCATGCTCCCCAAAGGATGACGCCTTTCCACTTTGGTGATTGTGAATAAATAATATCAATCATGAAAAACAGATTACTCCAACATTAGTCCGTGTAAACTGAAAGCACGCCACAAACACACAGACACTATCCTGGAGAGGCCACTAGTACTCATTTGCATTTTTTTGCATTTCTTCACCACCGTAAGCTGTATGTGGCACCAATGATTCATACATGCTTTTAATCCAGTAAAACATATGCTAATCATCCGACGACGCGCCACAGCACAAAATGCTACAGATAGCAGCGAGGGTAATAGACTGCCATTTTTCCCCAAAGAGCTTTTCACCAGAAAGTGGTCCTCTCTTTTGAAATTTCAGGAGCAACATTAGAGTGATACCATTTCTGTGGTTCTTCAAGAGGCAGTTCTTCAAACAGGCGGAACTGAATATTATGAACTAAAGATAAAAAATTATTCCTGGATTTTAATACAGAATACTTGTTTTTATTTTTTTTTTAGCCTGTAATTGCTGTTCTGTTGAGCCCATGTTCGACAGTTTCAGAGAAGACATGTTCATTTCCGCTGCAGTACATTTCTCCCAGGGCAGCCTGCTGTGCACTGACAGACACTGTTTTAGACTGAAAATCTGTGCAAATTGGCCTGTTATTCTTCTTTCCAGCACAGTGAACTGCTACATCTACAGAATGCTTTAATTAATAATACATTTGTACAAATCCTACATACAGGAAACTGAGCAGACCTTAACTTGAACCTCATAAACTTGAATAAATTTTCACTCCAGTTTGTTTAAACGTCTGTCAACAATCACCTCACAATTGAGTGACATTTTTTTCTTCAAATCAGTTCTGACGGTGTCATCATAATAAGGTTTTACACTATGAAATGCCCTACCAACTCAGAAGCTTACTGTGACACCCAGGGTGTTAATTGGTTAATCCCACTTCTCCCTGTGGAGGAAAAAAACCCTAAGGACTTCAACAACAGGGAGGCAGAGTTTTCTGTTGCTTTGGTGTCTACTGAATACTTACAGTATGTTATGCTTTGATGCAAATACTTGTCTTTTTAGGAAATGTCCTCACCTACCAGAAACGAACTATACTGCCAGCTCAATTTCTTCTTCTTTTTTAATCCAAGGAGACATGATTTGACCTGAATTAGACCTGTATCAAATTACTCAGACTGTCTTCGTCTCTTTTGGTGGTCATGAGAATATTTTTTATCTTTGCTTAAAGGACACAGACACACTTAATTTTTCTCTGATTTAAGAGCATCATAACCTTCTCTAATGCATATAAATAAATGTTATTTTGTGTGTTTTTTGTTTGTTTGTTGTTTTTGTCTGTTTACATCATAAAATCGTCCTGCCATCTTACTTCGACATGTATTAAACTTAGTATTACAGTGAAGAGATGCATTTCATGCTGTATTACAGAGAGCGTAAGATCAAGAATAATAATGATAACTGACCTTGCAGCAGTTTTTGAATATTATTTAATAAAATCATCATCTGAACACTGTATAGCCAAAATAGCACGTTATGAAAAATTCATATTGAGACGCTTAGTAGCCAGGTCAAGACCCATTCCTAACGATGGGACTGCAGTGACAATAGATATGGAGTTTGAACTCATCCTGTATTAAACCTAATAAATATACTATCTTTATTATATCAGTTATAGTATACATATTCTTTTCTTTTTTTAATGCATCTTATTGCCTGCTTGACTTATTTATCTGTCCTTTACAACAATATAGTGCATAATTGCATTAATTTATGTATTTAAGGAGATTATTTAGTACTTTGAGGGAGAAGTGGGTGTTACAACGTTAAACATGGTCAATAAAATTACTGTATGTCTGTTGTAATTGACTTCTTGATGTAAATATACATAAAGAACCCCAACACACCAGTGTTTAAGACAAGGGTCAGTTGAAATTTAATCTTTGCAAAAAATAACGTAATTAAACAGAAGCAGCATTCATTGGTCTGTACTGAGATGGTAATATGCACCAAAATTATATCATGGGGCAGTCAGGATGCACTGAGGCAGCAGTATGGTTGTCAAGTATGTGTTCTTAAATTAGTAACTTGTAGCTGTGACCTCATTATGTGTGGACAAACTGCTACCGCGGATAAGTGCCAAATGTGGCCTGAAATTCAGTAGCCCTGTCAGTTGTAAAACTATGCAGATGTTCCCATGTCACTATTTGTTTGTCTGTTTGTATCGGTTCTTGATTAATATTCAGCCTTTTTCTGCAATTATGTCCACCAAATATAAACTATCTTCCCTGTTCCTGCTCTATATATGGAAGCATTGCTGCCGGTTTGATTCACAGACAGAACTAATGACTCATTTTGACGTGGAGACTCACTGGCAGTGTTCCTTTGGGGGCAAAGAGGGGTGGAAGAGGGCAGAGAAGGGCAGATTGGGGTCTACTCTCACTCCCCTCTCAGGGTCGGGTGTCCTCGAGGGGGCTGCAGAGGAGCAGTAATCCAGTGAGATGGGAGAGATTGGCTTCCCCTGGGATGGAAATGTAATATGACAGAGCACAATGGAAAAGGAAAAAGAGAGAGAACTGACTGAATTTCCATACAACAGAGCAGGCGATGGCCTCGGGCTTTTATATGGCCTTGAACATGGTGTAATTTGGTTTAATAATCCTGCATAACACACATAACAATTTCCACTGTTGCCTGTCTTGTCTGGTTTCCATTTTCCCTTCATCATGTTTAATACTGTGTGGGGCCACATTAATAAGAATGACAAAGTGCTGATGTTGGCACATATCACACTTTGAAAGGACGGGCCTTGTAGTGTGAATTATTAAATCACCGTAGACACGCTTGTTCTCATAATCAACAAATAGGATTGCAAAAGCTGTCCTTTGCCTCTTTAAAAAAAACACTGTCAGGTTTTTCTTTAAAACTATGAATAATGTTAAGAAAAACACATCTTATCCAGTAATCTTTATTGCCCCTAGAGGGCAATTCATTTGGCAAACAATGATCATGACGCAGGGTGATACCAAACGCATAAACACACAGAGAAGCAAGCAAATGATTAATGTACATCATCAGTGCAACATATTTAACCCCACTAAATAAATAAATGAATAACAAAAAACAAGTGGCTACAGCTGCAGTTGGGCTGGTTTGTCATTTATTTTAATTAGTTTGTTTAGGTCAAAGTGTTGGCTTGGATTTCATCTACTACGTGCTCCCAATCCATCAAATATATCAACCGTATTTTCTTAAAAATGCAATGCATTATCCAAGCAGTCAATGCATGGATTAATCTAAATGTAAACAAAAGCATCAGATATTTTGCCTCAGTGACAAAAAGTGAGCACACAAAGACATTTCTTTTTGTGAAACTTTAAGACTTTTAAATTCTTCAGCAAATGGTCGATGAGCTGACAAATGAATTTCCCTTTGAGGATTAATAAGGTCATTCTTATCTTATTTGCATTGTCTGTAAATTGCATTAAATACATGGTTCTACATGGTACAGTAGGCGAGTCATCTTTACTCTGTTTAGGCCAATAATTCTCAGAAATCTCCTCTTTCCAAATCATCTTTCTAAACGTTGCTGACCTTAAAATGACTTTTGTTTAACTGCATTTTTATACAGTATGATAATGCTAATTCCAAGAGCATTAGTGGAAAATACTGCCACAACCTCTTGCCACCAAAAGTAACTGTGTGCGTGATCTCAGTGAAAGATCATGTGGGTCAGTCTTTCCTCTGGCAACTGAACAAGGCCACTCCACCGCCTTGCCAGTTCACCTCTTTGCATTACAAGAGCTCTTCTATTCAAATATTTAATGCTGTGTGGTTCATGGGATGGTAATGTCAGTCTGCTGGTCTGTTTCTACTTGACTTTTGATCTTTACTTCTAAGAGCGCCTCAGATGCTTTGTTTTGTTGTTTACATTCAAATTAAGAACATTATCTTGTTTAGCAGAGCTTCATACTCGCTGGCTAGAAAATAATCATCACCACCGAACGAGCACTTGACCACTTCATTAGAGGAGCTAGTATACAGTATGAGAGGAAATGGCTGTCTGAAGTTACAGAAATGAGAGCATCCTTCATTTGCTTTGCTTTTTTTAATTTGATTTAGAAGACAGCTTTGATGATGGAAGAAAGGGCGGGCTAGGGAGTACAACACTAGAAGCAGGATCTGCGACTGTGAACCAGTGAGAAAAAGCTTGTTAGTCAGAAACATCACTTCAGGCTCGCTCACATCTTGTTAGCGCAGCCGTGTAAGTGAGGATGATTGACAGACAACACAGCTGGGAGGCCTTTTTAATTCCTGTTATTGGCCAAGAAGAATCATTTTCCTACGGCCAGAATAATCAAACACAGCTTGGTCTCCCAAAGTGCACATATGAACACATTCATCACTAGCAGCGATACACTGAGAACAGTGGTGTACACACAACACTGTATGACAACACTTGTGCATAGAGGGATTCACATCACACAGCAGGATCCCCTGTCATTTCATTCAACTGGAAATTGAAAACTTTTGTGTGGGCTGCTGTGACTCGGGACGATATGCTGTCCGCTAATCAGAGGGCCTGTGGTTCAGTCCTTGGCTCCTCCAGTTCATGTCTAAGTGTCATTGGGCAAAGATAATAAAAATTCCCCCCCAATTAAACAGAACATGCACAAAATGTTGATAAAAAAGTGTGTGAGTGTGTAAATGTGACTTTAAAGCACTTTGAGGGCCGGGGCACTGAGACTAGAAAGGCACAATAAACGTCCATTTAGCCTACTACAAGCACATCCTCTATCTATAAAAGTAGACGTATGTGCTTCTGTTTATGACCGTCAGGAGTCGCATAGGAAATCAGCACTAGTAGGTTCTGGGTTCGATTCCCAGGCCTGGCCCCTCTCTGGGTGAAGTGTGGATGTCCAAAGACATGCAAGCTAGGTTGATCGGTAAATCCTGTGCTTTGTCTCTGTATGTCCAGCACTGTGATAGACAGCCACCTGTCCAAGGTGATAAGTAGCCCCCCGCCACCTGCACACAGAAGGGCGGTATAGCCGACTGATGATGGGTGGATGGATCGAGGTGTTGCACTGACTAAACCAAACCAGCATACAATCCATGCACCAGCATGGCTGACCTAAATCCATTTATCATACCATATCGGTTGAACAGGACAACGGACAACAAGCACACCCAGCTACGCCCTTAACCTATTTGCACTGCCACGATATGCTTCATAGCACCAGCGAACCAGCCCAATAGCCTGCAATCAGCACAATTTGTCAAACGCATTAGACTAGAGTAGAACGTCTCTGACTAGAGGCAGCTGACTGTCAGTTAGCTAGGCTCCTGCTGTAGGACCCGGTCACTCATGAAAACAGACATAGGCTAGCTGTTACCATAAAGCTACTTACAAATGGAGAAGAGCCAGCTCCCGAATAGTTTAGTTGGAGATATCCACGGTGAGGTGAGGAGGACCACCTGAAGACGTCGATAAAGCCGGTAAAAACTTGAGAAAATAAAAACTTAATGAGTGTTTTGAAGGCCCCTCGGTCAAATGGTCCACCATTGCTCTGTGGTCTCACTGTTTCATATGTCAGAGGACCACGTCTTTTGGTGGTAGAGGAAACACCTGAATGCTTCACGTCGTCGTTTCACGTGTGGATACACCGTCTCCAGACCAGCACCGAGTCCAGGAAGTAGCTCCACAGGTGAGGACGGTGTGACGTCATTCTCTGCTTTGGACGCCATTATTCCTCTGTAAGTAAATAATAATAAAAGTTCCTACCACTGTGAAAACAAAGTACGAAGTTAGTGTCTAAGTTGGCCACATTTTGCGGTTGTCAAGATAGAGCTAATTAACCCATTCTAGGCTAATGCAGGCCATAGCCAGGCTATGTTTGAAAAATAATGCTTTTTTGAATTAAGAACAAGTCACTTAGTCAATTGTGATGTTACTTGCAAACAGTTTTCAAAGCACAGTTTTGTTTCAAGTAGGCTATCTTTGAGATATCTTGCAGACTCCAGTTCCTCCGTGGAGTCAGGCTGTCTCAGGGTCTTCTCTGTCTCTTCATGTAACTCCACACTGATAGGACTCCTTGATCCTGGTGACAACTCCCTGGGGTTGCCACATGATTGATAAGTTTCTTAACATCTGAAGTGCCTATGTAGAAGTGTTGCATAACATTGTACAGCCTATGCAATGGTTCCATTTCAATGCAGGGGCGTCAAATGCAAAATACTGAGGTGATTACTCAATGAATGTAATAGTCAACTGACAGAAATGTGAATGTCCTTGGGATGTGGACCTAATCAGGCAAAACAAGGCATCAACTATGCTGACAAAGTAAATCTAAAATAGCATGAATATGATTTGGAAATTAGCATGAAAACATTTAGGCTATAGTTTTAGCTTGGACAGATTCTTCAGCCACCAGGCTTCTCTCCTGTGGAACCAGCTCCCAGTCAGACTTTAGGTGGTAATCACCTCTTTACATTTCAGATTAGGCTTCAGAACTTCCTCTTTGATAAAACTTCTACTTAAGGCTGACTCACATGAGCCCTGACCCTTCCCTTTGTTATGCTCTTACAGGGCAAAGTTGCTAAGGGAACTCCCATGACGCACTGATCTCTTCTTCTCTTTCTATCCGTCTCCTCCTCTCTCCTTGCATTTATGTAACACTAATGCATGTCATTAACTGTCTGTCTTTTCTCCCCTTTAGCGTCCTTTTCCTCTTTGTCTGACTCTGCCCTGGCTCTGCATGCATCTCTAACTCTGGAGCTACAGGATCCAGATCTGCCACTGCTTCACAACGTCCACCATCACCATCATCACCATCATCATCATCTAGAACAGTCTTAGTCTGAGTAAGAAAAAATTTACTTTCCACTGTTGCCATGTGCTTGCTCATAGTGGGAACTGTTGGGTTTCTCTCTGTTATACTGTAATGTTACTTAATATTACTATGTAAAGAGCCATTAAATAGTAAATGTCATTATATAGCACTATATAAACAAAGCAGGGTTGATTAATGATATCACTTCATGAAACCATACATTTTCAGTCAGTTCAGCTGAGCTTTCACAACATACAGGTATATTACTGACTGACTGAGTTATCTGGTTTTGGGCTTCAATCCATCCCCCTCCCTCTCTTGTGTTAAAGTCTCAAAGAGGTACTACCAAATAGTTTAGTACTGCAATTATACAGTATGCTGCAAAACAGAATAATAGGTAACCATACATAGTCTCTGGTTTGTAATTGAATATTTCAATGATCTAATGATTCAGTACAGTACAGAAAGAGTTTGCTCTGCCTGGCCACCACAGTTCAGTATCCCCTCATGTCCAGCAGGTGGAAGAAAAGAGTTGTTCTGATTTATCTTGTAAGTGAATAGAAAATGCAAGATTCATACACCTACAGAGTCGCACTCTGCTGGCTGCTAACTGCTTCATTAGTTGTTGTTTTTCCTGCCAAACAATATGAAGCTCATGGTGGAATTGCAGCTAATTATTGTGTTTCCGTTGTGAATACCACCCCCAACACTGTAACACTGTAATAATATTTGTTTTTCAGAGTGAACACCCACATTTTTTGATTTTTGCATTGCTTAGTATTTGCTATAGTGTCTTGAGACTCTTTTTTGAGGTTATACACCTCAAGCAGAATGTATCAATCAAACACTGAGTTTCAGATAAGATTAAACTTGTTCCACTTTTTAGATATGATTTATTAACAAACAATGCTACCGAGTGTTGAACTCTGAGCTGGATCATCCAGATTACTGAAATGTTAGCTGATTTATTTAGAGTAACAATAAACAGACCCCTTCTTCCCTCCAACTTCGCAATCTCTTTAGGCTGCATGATTGTTCAAACCTGCTTTAATTGTTAACCTGTTTTCATTTAAGTTCAAGTCGGGTGATTTTCACCGCTGGGAAATGTGAGCCACACCTTGCTTGACGAAAACCATTGACACACATTGTCACATGACGGCATATTTCCAAAGAGACCTACATTCTGCTGTGGTGGATCAGGACATATGGACACAAGGTAAAACCTTTATTCTCACAGAAAAATTTTATGTTGAAGTAGCCTTGACCTTCATGATGAATTGTAATCCTTATGATCCTCTGATTTTACATCTACAGTAGCACTATTATCAAGTCCAAATTCAAATATGATTTACTTTAAAATACATTTTTGGTGATTATTAATTGTAACTTGTAACAAGTTACGCCTGCTAAATATCAGCTTTTAAGATTTCAAAACGTTTATGTATAAACTATTGTTTTTTTTTTAACTAGACTTGTGTCATCAGCTGTCTTAAGTGGGTAAAACATGGATTTTCTTATGCCTGCATCCACCTGTATTTACTATGCACTTAACTACATGACACAAGCAAAATGTGGAGGCTACAAAACAAAACAATGCAAAAACAACCGGAGGTTGTGTGCATATATAAGGGAATTGAGGCTAAAACAACAGTGAAACATTCATGTGCAATCGGTGAGTGAATGCACTAGAGGGAGTGAGAAGTGCAAAAGCTCAGAGCATGTGTGTGTCTACTTGTCTGTGAGATCAGAAACGGGTGGAACCGAGGAGGAGAGAGAGAGAAAGACAGAGAGAGAAAGAGAAATAAGTTTGGACATAACCAGTCTCAAGGAACCACAGGACATTCATGAAGAAGGTTAGGATCTGATGCATCTTTAAAGACAAACCATGTCAGGTGAGTCAACACACTTTGAACATTTTTATTTTTCACATTTTTAAAGAATAAGATGCAGCTGAAATAAGATGAGCTTTACGCAAGCACACACTGCATTACATTTTAAAATTCCCAGTCATAAAGAGGAGGATTCATACAGGGTCTGATGTTTGGTGTTCAAACACAGACATTTATATTAATGTCGGCCTATGTATGTGTCCTAGTGATTCATTTATGTTTCATTTTCTGGTTACACATTCACCAGCTGTAAGCAAGCATGTAGGTGGGTTATTTAGCTTTGTCTGAGCGGTGTGCTGCTCTATAAGACTCCTAGCCACCGTTAAGATGTTATTGTATGTTGTATGAGTTTGAAATTCCTGTCACTGTAGTCTATGTATATCCTATTTAAGGTTTAGATTTTATTTGTAGTCAGGGTGCCAGGTTTCAATGTTGGACACGGTTAGTCATGTTGGATGGTCACTTTGTCACTCAGTTTAAACCACTTTGATCCTGTTAGGGCTGCAGAGCGGCATGCAGGGTTGCCCACAGGCCTTTGTTTCCTCGTTTGCATATGCGCTTTGGGAGTACAGTTATGTGCATGTTCAAATAATTGTATTGTTATAATTGCATATTATGAAACATTCTGATTTTACCATATCCTTTGCTATTTGTGGCTGAATAAAGAGCAAGAATCCTAGGAAAAGGAGCGCAAATCCTGAAAGTGGTCGCAAAGACTTTAGCATACTTCTCTTCTGGGTTTCACTTTTCATGTCATGTCAAGAAATTGATCTATATTGTTTACCCATCTTGTGCCGTTCTGGGGCGGATGTTACCACCCTGTTATCTCACTGTTGACTCATCTATCACACAAGCTAAACTCAATTTGCTTCTTGATGCAGGGGGGTTTTAGACTCTCAGTTCTCTGACTGACACTGATACACTATCACGACGATATTGACGGCAGCTAAACAGAAGCATGATGATGCGATGCAATTACATTAGATAATATTATGTAGAGCAGACGCACATCTGATGACCTAGATCTATAGTTTACAATTGGTAATTTACACACCCATCCTTGAATTGGCTCATTAGACCTATAGAAATGAGTTAAATTAGCCTGGAGATACGCTGCACATTGATAAAAAATGTATTCATGCACAGTCATGCGGTAGCAGTGCCGCTGCTGTATAGCAGACACAGTTACATTATACCATCCTTTCACATCCCATGGATATATGACAGATTGTTTAATCAAATATTGTAATTTAATGCCAAATCCTCTAAACATCACTCAAATAAATCCTCTTAATTTAGAAATGAAAATCTGCATCTGACACTGACACTTTTTTCTAATATGTAGAAAATAAGACCAAATTTTTCCCACCACATTAGATAGACCACATGGATAACAAGGAAATTAATTATGCAGTGACATGTAAAATGATCTTAGGCTCTCACCATGATGCTACTGTAAAGTGTTGTGTTTCACCTGGTACCTGAGTCTTGTGGCATGCCAGCCACAGGGCAAATGAAAGTGGAGACATTGGGTCGTTTGCTCTCATTTGAATTTTGTAAAAATGATTCCTGACTCTTTATGGTAGCTGAGGTCTGACTGTTGTGGCATCAAATGAGGGCAGCAAGCTGACTGGGGACACAGCTCGATCTAAACCCTGAACAAATAAAGTCACCATGGTAACAAGAAGTGGTTATCCCTGAGGGGAAAACCTATTGGCTGTATTAAAAACATTAAAACCTCTGAATGGCCAGGTGCAGTTGAAACAATGGTCAGGTTTATCAGTGACCTATAACTAAGGAAACGCTCTCAAATATACGTTTGAAACATGAAACATGGAAACACATGAGATGTAGGAATATAAAATACAAGCAGCAAAAACAAAAGCAATCGATTGCTCAGATTTTTTCACTGAACAGTGCAGATTCTACTTTTGTCCTTTAACTTTCTGTGACTTGCATTAATGCCTAATAATAATTAGCATAGCTTTGTATTTATTGAACTCTGAAAGTGACTTTTATGGACGCATTAACATTTTATTATAGTCGCGTTATGTTTGCTTTGGAAATTAGTGGTGAAATAAAAGGGAGCCATGGCTCTCTTTGAATTTTATATTATTATAGACAGTTATCAACTCTCTTTCCGCTGCAGCTACCATTGTCACTGTAAATACAGCATATTATTATAATTGTCGTCACAGCACGGATGATATTATATTGGGAAAAACCCTGAATGGAGTCGCGGTAATTGTCAGAAAACAAAAGACAGGTGGCTCCTGTAGGAACCTGATAATCGCTGTGACCTCCTATTTTTCCTGCTTTTTGTCATCACTACTCTCTATTAATAAACATGGATGAGCAGGGCTGTTTGTTCTGGACGTCATAAATATTTGAATATTGCTCGTGTGTCACTGTGTTTTTATGTTTGCATAGAAAGGTTAGTTACAGTCTGATCTGAACCAGATGAGGAAACAGAAGCTGATTAAAAACAACTTCACCGCTGAAAAAAAACAGCCACACAAGTATCACTTCTCTCATTTGATGTCATTTGTCATAGTGGAAATCCCCCTAACCCTCAATCAGGTCTGAGCGGTCAGAGCCCAGGGTCAGCTGTGTATCAACCAATATCTGTAGTCATTATTTGACAATTTGATTCAAACTGATAATTACATAAACATAACAGTTTGAAGACAACACAGCCAGAAAGAAAATCCATCATATTTCAACACTAAAATAAAGGTTTAAAGCTATAGGTGGTTGTTTTCTGGTTTGAAACAGCATGAATATGAATGCCTAATCTATTGACCTTTCAGTGCCATTATCAGTCTGTTGGAATAAAGCTCATCTCTGCTTTAGAATCTTAATTAGAGAATTATCCATCTGTTCTTTATGGGAGCACATGAGGTGGCCTTCCTGTAATAAAGAAGTAGGTAGCATATTAAAAACAACATTATCAAAATACAGGACGTATACACCATGAAGCAGCAGTCTCATAGCTGGACAAGTTTCTACATACTAGTCAATAGTATAAGCATTAGCTTCTCTTCCATATAAAACACTAGAAACACAGCACAGCAAATTTACCAAATGCATTTCACGTGATGCAGGTGCAACACATACATCATGGAAGAAATATCTTAGATTGACGTCACTGAATTACATTAGCACCAACTGTGAATTTGTTTATCTTGTTTATGATTAAATTTCCATTCATCTGTATCAAGGCAGTGCAGCTGAGGCTTTTGGAGGCACCTCAAAGACCAGTTGGTCTTTCAGGTTGATCATATTAAAATTATACAAATACTTTTAATGATATTCATAGATGCAAACCCATCAATTATGAGTGAAACTGTTTTTGTTGTTTTTTTCTTTGGGACTCTAAAAGTAGCCAGTGACATGACTTACTGTATAAAGAAGGTTGGTGGTTGTTTTAGACTCGTGAGATCTGATGAATCATCCTGTACTTTAGGGAGCTTGGATTTGTTGACATTGCTCCTCAAACTATGAGCCAATGTTTTATGCTTGTTTTTAAGATCGTGTCTTGTGTTAGTCTGAAAGCGATGCACTATATAGTACCGCCCACGCTGTCACTGAATGGTTTCTCTCTGTAGTAAATCTCATTGCTCTCCAACTTCAACATACTGTATGTTTATACAAAGGCACACTCACTTTACCTCTGTGCTATACATCATCCAGGTTTATTACTAGTTACGTAGACGTGCATAGCTCTGTGATGTACAACCTGCATGATTTCATTGCTTAAAATAAATGAACCATTCCACAGTAAAACCAGGCATCCACTTCTTTAACAAAAAGGGGATTACAACTGATAACAGCAGTCATTTTAACATGTAAAAGAATTTTAAAATTATTTTTTGACTATGTAGAAGTGACAGACAGCTGATGTGGTAAACAAATCAGAAGTCTAAGTGCTGGATGAGAGGGAGAAGAGGAAGAAGGATACTCATGTTTTATTTGTGGGTGTGGAGCAATTTTATGGAGCTCTAATAAGATTAGATCAGAGTGGAATATGATGTGTACTGTGACAGCTGAGTTAATACTACACTATACTCTCAGGTTTTATTGTATGGCTTTTATCTACAAGTGCTGTAGCCTATTGTTTACCGTACTGCAGATTTTAGATAACACAACACAGGGAGACAACAATATCAAAATGATCATCATCCTTCAGGATTTGTGCATATTTCTTTGTAGAACTCACAGTAACAGAAATCAATATCCTCGAGCCTACTACATAGTTCCTCTGTAAGTCTTATTCTCTGTGACCATTTATAGTAATGTGACCCTGGCAGCTGCATTTACACTATTTCATTAAATATCTGAAGCGTTCACAAGCTTTACTTTTGAAATACACAAATGTCGCTCAGACAGCCAAACTTTTGTAACTTTTTCAAGCGATGACAGTTGTTTTTGTTTTTCACCAGGGTCACACCAGAGACCAGGGGCAGTGACATGGTGAAAAAGGAAGAAATGGCTTGGAGGTGCTCTCCACACAGTCATCCATTATTTGATTTAATTACCTTTACACACAGGAGCTGTGGAAAGGATTTATCTGATGGGAGAGTATACTGGAAGTAGCTGAGGAAGCGGTACCAACATCTTCTACAATCAGCACTGTTTCAGTGCCCAAAGAGGAGGGGACAATGATCTCCACCACTCTCCGCTGGCTCGTCTTGGTGTCTTTCATCATTCTGACCATAGGTGGGAATGTGCTGGTATGTCTGGCTGTGGGCCTTAGCCGTCGTCTGTGGCGCATTGCTAATTGTTTTGTGGTGTCGCTGGCAGTGACAGATCTCCTGCTAGGCCTGCTGGTGCTGCCCTTGTCTGCCACAGTGGAGCTGCGCAGCGGGAAATGGCCCCTAGGAGGAGCCCTGTGTAACATCTACATCTCGCTGGATGTCATGCTGTGTACATCCTCCATCCTGACCCTGCTGGCAATCAGTGTGGACCGCTACTTGGCCATATCAGCTCCCCTCAGCTACTCCCGGAGAGTCACGCCTCTGAGGGTGACACTGGCCTTGATCACCATCTGGGCCTTGTCCCTGGCTCTGTCCTTTGTGCCCATCCACCTGGGCTGGAATACAGTGGACTACAGAGTGCAGCACTTGGACTGGGGCATAGATGATGAGGACAAAGAGGGACGCTACTGCCAGTTTGAATGGAATAACAACTATGTTCTTATTTATGCCATTGGCTCATTTTACTTGCCTCTGCTGCTTATGTGTGGGATGTATCTTTGCATTTTCCGAGTGGCAAGAGAACAGGTCAGTGTTACTTATCACTTTATATGGGTGAAAACAAACATTCGAGCACATTACAAATCAAAATACAACTCACAGTCTCATATTTACATTGAACATACAGCTGATTTTAATGCATTACGATCATCTCATCATATGTTTTGCATCCTCTTATTCTCAAACCTTTTCAGGTGCGGCGTATTCGTGCTGCCACGCCATCATTTGCACGCATAGCATCAACTGCTGCCATAGCCAGAGAGCACAAAGCCACGGTGACCCTGGCAGCCGTGCTGGGGGCCTTTGTCATCTGCTGGTTCCCCTACTTCACTTTCTTCACCTGTATGGGAATTAAGGAAAAGACAAACCCTCCTAATACACTTCACTCCGTGGTCCTGTGGCTGGGCTATTTTAACTCAGCGCTGAACCCCATCCTGTATCCGGCCTTGAACAGGGATTTCCGCAGAGCCTACGGAGAGCTGCTTCACTGTACGGGGTCTTCTTGCAGAAAACCACTGTTTACTCGCGTGTCCTTGCATAAAAGTTGGACCTTTACTAACGGACACAGGGCTTCAGAGAAAGATCCAGACAAAGTTAAGAAAGAAACTGAGGGGAAGGGCCTCACTCTGATTCAGAGGAATGGTGTCCCTGATGAGCCAAGGTGAAATGCTGTGGATGGACTGGTTGAAGACTCGAAGCAAAACATTGCTCCACCACTCACAGTAGCAGTACAAGCTAACCATTTACAGTATTGGTTAGTTAGTACCGCTTTGTATCTAGTGTAGTGCCAAAGAGTGCACCACTTATGTGAAATTTAAGGCACAACATCATAAATCCACTTGTTATTAGAGTATTGGATACATTGAGCAAAATAAAAAAAATCAATGTGCTTGAAATAATAGGTGCCTATTATATTATTTTACCCATTGACTGAAACTCAAGCTACTGAAGTGTCTGTAAAAAAGGCATGCAGGAATGAAAATCAAAGCACAGAGAGCAAGGGTGGGAGTGCAGTGAATAGATGACTCAGTAAGTTTCCCAGCATGCTGCAAGGAGACACAGGTGGTTAAAAGTTTGCAGATAGTTTATTTTCTCTCCCATAAACCATGCCAGTGAGAGTGAATAAGTATCCAGCAACTTCAATTGATTCCTAGGACATGTGTATGTTTCACTTGACCCAAGCAGGATGGACTGGCTTTTTCCTTGATGTAAACAGATTAACCACAACCAGAAGAAGCATCTGTTTAACTAAGTGTTTTTTTATTGCATTTTAAAATGTGGCAACTCCCAGTGATTTGTAGCAAAGTTGCTACTAAAAGTTTGACTACCTACGATTTTTTCTACTGCACAAGCCCTGCGTTATCATGTATTCACAGCAGCAGCTAGCGTCTGACCCATTGACACGTATCTGGGAGAGTTACAAGAAGAGATGTTTGAATTCTGAAACGTAGATTGGCCTATATAAAAAATCAATTAATATTTTATTTTAATATTTAATTTAAAGCTAAAGAAGTAATTGTGAAAATTGTAAGCACCCCTGGCTGCTTCAGCAGCTAAAGTCCATTTTACGAACTAATTAATAAATTCAGTCATTTCATGAATGGAGCAGAATAATAAATGGAGCAGATTAAAAAAGTAGTTTACAAGTGTATTTATTATGGTGTTTTTTTCTCACATTTACTTTTCAGTATCAAAAAATGATATTTTTTATGGCCTTTCGTATGACAGTTTAGTATGTCACAACTTTTTAATTCATTTTTATTGACATTCAGCTGAATCAAATACTTCCTTGAACCATAATGCTGGTGACAGACTGAATCTAGAGTAGAGACATTGGGAAAAAAAATTGAAAGGACAATGGAGAGGATATGATGATTTCTCTGGAACAAAATAATTGATTTGATAGGGCATTAAATGGTTGATCATTTTCCCCAGTATACCGTAAATTAATTTATGAAGCTGTTATCATTTCCATTTTATATATGCCTATTGTAATTTTCTTTAATGCATTTAATGTTGGTCTCCACTATGATAACCATTTCCTTTTTACGAGCCACCAGCAGTTTGATGAATTCATCTCTTTCTAACTGGAGGCATAAATGCAATATATAGTCTTAATTTCTTGGGGCATTTCACATTTACATTATTCATTCCTCTCCAATAGCCTCTGATGACAGTGCAGTGTTAGAAAATCCTATAGTGGTTTGCATTTTGATTCTGTCAGTTCCTCCAGCAGCCAGGAAGGTTATTGTCCTAGCATCATAAAAAAAAAAACCTTATCAGGCTTAATCCAACCAAACTCCCTCTATTTCTGTGAGCTCACACACTTCCGTCGATACATCTATACTGTTGTCCATCCTCTGATGTAATCATCCCTCCTTCCTTCTCCCATTTTGATATATGACGTTGGATGTTTGTTTTGTTTTGTTTTTTTATAGACCTCTACGTGGATGAAATAATTGTACTACTATCAGTATCTGCTCACTTACATGACTGTGACTCTTGAAATTGCTTTTAAATAGTGTGGAAAAAGTGTTCAAGCAATATCAGAAACAGCTCGAGACAAAAGCTGAAATGAAAATTTAATACGAGCCATGGTGCTGTTGATGGTGGGTGACGCAGGTTGAATTGATTGAATTGATTTGGGATAAAGTGATGACTTGTCTCACCCCTGTATGAGAGACGATGCTGCTCAGTAGGAAACATTATTACTCACTAATGTAACGTCTGAAACCGGAAGCGATGGAGTCAGCAGCTGCACAGTAACGTGTGCAGGGCCATCAGTAGATTGTATTATGTGGGGGATAAATCTGTAATGCTGCTCCTGGTCATTTTTAGCACAGAGTTCATCAGATCATTAAAGTGGTGCATCTCCAGCCAAATGGAGGTTAAACAACTGCCTCGATAAAACTCATTGTCCAACACAGGAGCCTCCATTAGTGGATTGACTTAGACATCAGTCCAAATAGCCACTGCCACTCCTGACTGCATGGTTGCATTGTTCTTCACATCTGTTTCTGTTTCATATGTGCAAGTGTGTTTAATTAAGGAAGGATGTTCTCTTTTAAACAAAATAAAATGGTAGTTCGAAGTTCATTACTTAGGTGCCATAAATTGCAATGTTTATTTGTCCTTAAGCTTTGAGCTTCATCAATATGTATAAATTATTATAATGTTTATCATGTATTGTATATATTGCAACAGTTAAGTATGACACTAATGGTAACGTTCTGCTTTGACATGTGGTAAAAATGGCAAATAGCATTCATGAAAATCATTTCAACCTCATCAGCCTGGGTCTGTACTTCTGTAAATGTTTCATGATAAATAGTGCACTGTAAGTGAACCTGGACTCAGCCCCAGAAAAATGGAGAACAAAAGGAATAAAGCAAAAAGTAAAAAGATCTTCCAGTGATTATGACCAACTAAAGGTGTCAATCTCATTGTGTTTATAATGAGACAGGAAATGTGTTTTTGAATATTTCAAAAGTGGGTAAACACAGACGCATACAGATTCACAATGGTGCCATTAGAGCGTGCGTCATCACATGTTTTATAAGTGTGATAATCTGATATTGTGTTTGTTTCCTTGTGTATTTAAGGCCTGAGTCTTGGCTACAATCTGTGATCTCAAATGCTGAGTCCGTCATTATCATTGTTGTTATATCAGATACTATCATTTCTGTCACATTTATTTAAAGTAAAATAAATAAAATACCACCTGCTGTACACAGTACCTGCTGTACCCTGCTGTGAGTATGCAGCTGAGTGTTATTCTACCTGTAGCTGATTTGTGGTATTGAGTTTGCAGCTGAGTGTTATTCTACCTAAGTGTTGAATGAGTTGAGTCCTATTGTGTATTGGCCAATGAGATTGGTTTGTATGTCTAATCTATGTAATGTGTGTTGTTTTAATTGCTTTTATTTATCATTACCAACATGTCTATTTCCATCTGGCGAAGGGACTGCTGATGAGAACTAGCCCTCAGCTAATTCGGGCACATTTACTTTCTATTCAGAAATGTTGATCAATGTGCACTGTCCCTTTTTTAAAAATAAAGAATTTGAATTTAAATTTTTACAAAGACCGGCACTTTCACATCAGTGTCATGAGTGTCTACGATGTGCAGACACAGTTATAATGTTTACAGTGTTTAAATAAAGAAAATTGTCATGTGTGCACCGCTACAAAGAGAATATGCTTTTCAGCAGCAATAATAATAACTGAAACCAGAAGAAAGCAAAGCAGGACTAATAGCTTTGACACAGTAATCCGTGCCATGTGAGACATTGCACACCAGAAACTACAAACAGCATCACAATACTACAGCTGTTTCACACAGCACCTGTCTCCCAGCTCTCTTATAAGTCTGTCCGATTTATTTTATTGAGGTTTATTTATTAATATCTCTCTGTCCTGCATTGAAGAGAGAGGAGCCGTCCACCACCGCCAGTTTTTGGTTCATCAAGGTGTTATGGTTATGAGGTGGATCATCAGAGTTGTTCAACATCAGCATCTCTCCACCACATCCCCCAGTGAATCCAGGGAATCATGATTGTAGTCTCCTGACATTATTACAAAGTGCCTCAGGATGTCTATATATTGACTTTATGGAGAACTTCAGCATCAGCTATGGGTGGGATGTATAGGATAAAATGTCTACTTTCTGAGTCTGAACCAATATCTCCAGCTCATCACTCTTGTTCGGAAGAAAGTTGACATTTCCCGTGATGACAGACGGCTTCACCTCTGCACCAGCACAGCAACCGCAAAGACGCCTCTTCAACTCAGCTGGAACAGGGTGGCATCCTCCAGACCTTTTCCACCCTGAATGAAAGAAACTTGTCTCCTGAACAAACTCCTCTCCCGCACAGAAGCATCCATCAGGAGTTGACAAAATATGACAAAAACATAACAAAAATAAAGCAAAGGTTGAGTGAAAACTAAACCTTTGCAGACCTCAGGAAATCCCAAATCTGTAACATCAATATAGCTACATGCCATAAATTGTTACTTTTTTATTCGTAGATATATTATGTATGAAAACTCTTGTATATGTATGCATAACATTTGTGTGGGGAGCATCTGCATTAGACCAAATAAGGCCCAAGAAAAGGAAAGGTGCATATTTAGAAAAACAGGTTGATTTAGCAAAAACACCTGTAGCTAAAGAGAAACAGAAATAGATTTATTCATAACCTTATTGGTTTGATGACAGTCTGCTCAACCATGAATTGTGGCCTATGCTAATTTAGAAACTTGGAATAATTGGGGAAAGAGTTTTAAGTTTCATCATGAAAACAGGAGAAGCAGCCGTAATGAGCATGGTTTACTTTCCTCCCTTCAGAGAGATGAGAAGGTGCATTGAAGTGTGTCACAGCACATTGAACACAGGGGCAAAGCAACCACTGATAAAAAGCCAACTGCTGCTAACAAGTAACAGTGGCACACTCACAGCTGTGCCAGATAAGTGTCAGCAGAGCCTTCCCTACGACTGAAGAAGCCATTACAGCAATTTTGTCAATGGATTTCTGTGGTGAGAAAGTGGAGAAGAGGTGAAATTGTGGGCTGGGTCACCAACGAGGCAAAACGGTCCATTTCCCTGTGGCCACAGACCCAGAGGGAGCCTGGAGCATTGTGTAACACCCAACACATTAAATTGAAATGGTTCAACCTGAGTGGCAGAGGATACACATGCACATTTATTTTCAGTGAGTGTTTTCACAAAGATATGTAGTTGAGCCTGTGGTGTCCCTGTGGGGCCAACTGCAGCTTTTATCGACATTTGGCCTGTTGTGGCCAAGACAGTGTGTTTCCACCAGATGGCAGTAGAAAACATGTTTTCACCCTGCACACTTGCTTTGCAAAAATAATATGTACTTCTCAAGGGGCTTTTTTATGTAGTATGCATAACCTCCAAACAAAAGAAATCCTGTTGACACTGATGGATTATTCAAGTAAGATTACAGCATGGAGTAAAAGGAAGTGTTGTGTTTGGGGATATCTCTGCAACATAATGTTTTGGACACGACAGCACTCATGTCATTGGTAGTTTGTCCCCACAGAGTTGGGCTTCTATATGATTCATTAGAAGTTTCCACATCAAAACCCCCTTTGAAACACAGCTTTGATATGAGTTCCTAAATGTGATTAAGGTGCATGGTGAAAGTGGAGATGTTCCAGACCATGAACTCTCCGCAGCTCAAAGATCAAAGGCAGAGCTTTTCAAGGAATTGTCTTATTAAAGAATGAGGCAACACCGATCATCTGAAGAAAAAAAAAATGGGTTCAATTATTTTAGGTTTTTGAAATTTGTTAATGGCCCAAACATGTTTTTCTGATTGTTCTGATTGTTCTGATGGTCTGATTGACTGATCAGAACAGACATTGATGAGAAATTCAGAAATGATTGAATGAATACAGTTAGTCAGTTTGTAAGAAGATCGTCTTTGAATCATCCTCATCCATTTTGATGTATGTGTCTTTATTCATTTATCTTTTGACTTGAATGTGATAAAGTGTTCAAATAACCTCCTGCATCATGCAGCAGTAGGAGGCGATGTGGGCGGCGGGGTGCGAAGCTTAAAAAAAGATTCCTTCCATGGTTTCTGTGCAGCTATTTGAGCCTGCATTGTCAGGATGTGGATGTGGATGCAGCCACTGTGTTTGACTGGAGTGCTGGCTGGTGTTTGTTAAGTCACACGTCCTAATTGTACCCAGTGGACCTGCGCAGGGCCGCAGCTGCCATGGATAATTAAACAAATTTCTTCTGCAGACTGCACCAGGGAGTGAGTTTTGTGGAGGTTTGCCAGCCGTTAAGTCTACACACTACACACCTTTAAGTCCAGTTTTTACTTTTAATACCAGCCACATTCTGAATCTCATCTGTGATCTGCAGAGCTCTTATGTTTCAGCACAAAAGGCTGTGATGCTGTAACAAGAAGTCCTTCACAAGTAGCTGTTGTCAGTTTGTCACTTCTTTATTGTAGGTACAGAAAACTGCCGCAGTGGCGACAGTGTCCTGTGTGGTAGAGCTATACTCCTCAAACTGACTTTTAAGTTGTGCAAAACTTAACTTCACACGTTGTACCACTGGACTCTTTTTGCTGTGATGTATAGAGCGGTCAAGCTTGATCGGTCAGTCAGACACTTACATCTCAGTAGCTATCGGGTGGATCACAGAACGGTCTCTAGAGACATCTATATATTGACTCTTTGTGACTTTGCTGTAGTGACTGACTTTCAATCTAGTGAGGTTGATTTGTGGAGTGAAATATCCCAACAAAACGACTAAAGAGGTCTTTTTTTTATTATCAGGTTGTTCTTCACTCTCCCATATGAGTTTTTCCTGGAATTTAAGGCTTGTCCTTGTAATGGAAAGCAACTGTACTGGTGTCGCCATAGTTACTACAGTATAACAGTCCAGGCTTCATTGGGTTTTAGGTGCAAAAAACACTTCATTAGGTCTATAGGCATTTAAGACTCGTGCATAAATATGTTGTTGTGCTCCTGGCACTATTACTATTACTGGAATTACTTATTCTACTGGAGGTCATTGTCAAACAACTTCAATAGATGACATGTCGCCATGAACTTTGAAGTTGCCTTGATTCTTCTTTGAATAGCATGGGTCTACTGTACTGTATATGCATTTAAATTTTGTAAGTGAGGACATATTTCTATTGAGTTCAGGGATTTTATTCCATTTCATTATCAAGCACAGCTTCACGGAGTCGGTCTCACATGGATGCAGCCTTGTCGCATTCAAGCACACAAAAGCTGTACACCTAACAGCTGTATACTGCAGATACATTTCACTTGTCTTTCATTTAAAATTGACATGGCAGCTTCCATATATTTGCCTTTTTCCCCAAATCACTCTATTTATTGAACGTACTGCCCTGCTTTCACCAGCAGGTTTGGTCTGTTTTCATATTAAATCTACCTTAATCTTCTGTATTTAGGAAAGATTATGAGAAGCTTAACATGTTCCTGTGTGGTTTCTTGTGTGGGCTGTGAGTTTGTGTGTGGGTCTGGTAGTAAAGCACTGCCTCATGCTGCCAGATATCTTAGCTCCATGGCCTCCCAGTGTTCTTGTCACTTCAGATCTTTGCACGAACAGATGATTTTTAAAATTTCTGTCTGGAGAGGCAGGTTTTTTGTGTGAGCATGCTCAGCACAGAGGCTTGGGAGGCTGAATGTGGGAGCTAACACAGCCGTGCTGCAGGGGTCAGCTGTGGCTGCCTGTACACAATAGCACTGAACAGTCTATGCTGAGCTCACAAAAATGTGATGCTTCACTCAGAAGCATCTAAATGAATGCATGAATGAATGAGGGAATGTGCACTGGGTCTGACTTTTAGAACTCGGCAAGACATTGTTAAAAACGGTCTTACTTATTTTTTAAGTCTTACAGTAAACAACTCCTCATTGGTTCTTCTACTCATGGAATCGGCTTCACTATGGCAACAACACTTTCCACAAACTGGTGCCAAATGGGTTTTTATGTGAGATTGTTTATTAATATCCTTAGTATCACCATGGACACTGAAGTTTTTCCGAAAAACTGAGTATTTTATATCTTCCACTTCATCATCTCTGACTTTTCTAGTGTGATGTTACCACAGATCTTATATTGTATTGCTGGCAATCTGAGTTCTAAATTAGACATGTTTGTAGAGATGTAAATCCTTTAAGTGGGAGGCAATAAAGCGCATGCAGGGATCATGATGTAATATGCTTTATGATGGCTCACGGTTGTGACGGCGCCGAGGAGAGAAGACCCCAGAGGTAATGCAGAAATTAGATCAGTGAATTATCCAGGTTATATGTGAGTTGACATTACCGTGCCTCCTAATGGTTTCTGGGGGGCACACATGCTTACACTGAGTAGGTGGATGAATGAGCAAATGAGAACGTCAGCAAGATTACTTTCATTGGCTCACAAGGTGCATGTGTCTCTACCTGAACTTTACTTCCATTTTATGTGTCTTAATAATTGCACTCTGCTGTATTTTAGAGACATACAAACATATCAATGTATAAAATACAATGTTTTATTTAAGATCAAACGAGTGGTTCCTTTAAGGTGGCAGGAATGTTGCCCAAAAAAGCAAAGATTAGAGAAAAATTGTCAAATGACTATAAACCTATGTAACAGAACTTTGCTTTTACCTAATTTCTTCCTCCATTAATCAAATGACAGCCCCTCACATTTTTATTGTGACCCTTTTAGAGGAGGTCATAGCTTAAAATGCATTTAGCTTCTTCTACTCTTCAGTAAGAATTTGTCAATAAAGGGCCTTAGAAAAATAATCTTAAATAATAATAATATAAAGCGTTTGTGTCTTTTTAGGCAGTAAATCCATAACCTTGAGAACCACAAATAAAGGCTTGTTAATACAATATCTGAGTGAATAAAATACAAACATGAGTCAAAGTGATGATACTATGAAAAACACACATTGTGTTCCCCTGTTAGTGTTTATAATTTAACTATATTTACTAACGCCGTGCACAAAGTCTTTTTGACAGTGTGGCTAGTACTGTGCTGCTATTTTTACTCTGCCATGGTGTGAGTAAAGTGTTCCTCCCCTGGGATCTTACCAGGATCGTGCAAACAACCGCCTCAAGTCACGAAAGCTATGGTCATCCTCTTTTTCTTCTTCTTAAAGCATGACATTTGAGCTGGAGACACAGAGACCCCCTGAAAACTGTGATGACTGTGGGGAAATAAATAGAATCTATAAGCATTAAATATAGACAAGGCAGTGGATGAGGGGGAGAAAAATAGACAGAGGAAACACTGCGTCATGCTCTCCCCCGAACATTTCCTCAGTTCAGTGGAGTGAGAAACAAAAAGCTCAGGCTCCACAAGCAAACTGCAGCCTTACATAAGCTGTTAGAGTCATTTCATGATAGAGTTGACCATGTCTCTGGGTGATTGCTCTCATATGAATAGTGTATCTGCTTTAGCTGCTCTCTAGTGATGGATTGCCTGATCACCATGGTGACTGAAATGTGCATTCAGGATCACAGGAGTGGGCCCACAGTGTGATTAATATCATTACAAGAGACTCCTCTTAATTAACTCCATGGTATTTTTTATTATAAATATGATTATTTTCTTGCATTTTTCAATTAATTTCTCTCTATAAATAAACCCCAATATAGATGCACATCATAAATATTGAGATAATAACTACACCATATTGTGGAAACAAAACATTGTCTCATCCCAGCTCTGCCCTCCATTTACCTGTTTTCACCCAGAGGGCAGACTCTTGATACATACGCATCAGTGTACAGTGATTACATTTAACAATTTTGTTGATTTGGTTGTAGAATATCAACAAAAACCTAAAATATACGGACACTGTATTAATAAAAGGCCATTTTATGCGGCTGCTCTGGGACTACTGACTACACATGACAGAAAGTTTAGCAGTCTACAGCTTTTTATGTTCAGTTCAGGAGGAAGATATGTACTTATTGAACACAATTCTTTTTTTTTTTTTTTTAGTATATTTTTTTGGCTTTTCGTGCCTTTATTTGATAGGATAGTTGAGAGTGTGACAGGAAATGGGAGGCAGAGATGGGGGGAATGACATGCAGGATAGGGCCGTCTGACGCGGGACTCGAACCGGGGCCGCCTGCAGCGAGGACTATAGCCTCAACACATGGGGCGGGTGCTCTACCAACTGAGCTACACAGCGCCCCTTATTGAACACAATTCTGTGTCCTACAAAGGTGTGTTATTGCATCCTCCAAGAGGCTTTACTGTGATAATAATTTATTGTGAAATTCCATTGGCGCTGTGAACATTTGTCAGTTTAATGCATGTATTTTAATGCATTCAATTGCATTTTTTTTTATCACAGTAGGAAGAAAACACTGCGACTGTTGATGGTAACTTTAAATGTAATTGTCACAAATATCTGGGCTGCAGCCACAAACCACGGATCACCAGCTTTAACCCCACCATTCCTCTCTTTGCACCACTCTATTTGTTGGATCATGGACCCTTGCATCTGTGCAGGCTCTAAAAGAAATTGCTTCAGACAGACAGAAAGTGAGGAAGCACCGATGTAAGACAGCAGGAGGGGGGGGGGCGTCGAGTAGAGAGGGAGGGTACAGTGGTGGCTGCTGGCGTTCTCTGCAGTAACAGTTCTGCTGAGAGCACCAGAGCAGAGCTCCTGCACAGACCACCGCCGCAGGGCTCCTGCTGCAGTTCAGAGGAAAACGTCACCCAGAAATAAATACCAGAGGAAGAGTCTGACACCTCACAAGACGAAGAGCGACGGGAGAAGATACGAGAGCAGGATAGAAGGAGTGGATGAGGTTTACTGCTTTTTGTCGGACAAGCAGAACTTCAGTGCGCCCGGCTCTTCACGTCCTACTTCTGGAATCTGTTGAATAATTGATCCTTTGGCTCACTCTGGTCTGTGGGACACAACTTTGCCTTTTTAAAAGTTTGAAGACTGGATTTTTTATTTTCAATCAACATCACTATCTGTCTCTTTATTGTTTCATTGTGTGTGTGTTTTGCTTCAGTGTGTGAGCATCTCTTTCTGAGTGAAATGAAACAGAGCCAGTTAACAGGTACTCAGGTGTGGATGAGTATATGTGAACACACATTGTTTTGTTTTTAAGCTGCACTGAAAATGCTTCATTTTGCACAGGACTTACTGTTTCTTTCAGCTCCTACTTTTTTCTTCTTTAAGATGTTGCATTACAAGAACCACTGACTAGGCTCTTCTTCAAGGATATCACCATAGTAATACCTCCTGAAGGAACCTTGTGGAGACGCTTCCTAATCCACACCATTCTTTTTTTTTTTTTTTTTTTACAAATACTGGAGGAAGCGTTTTTCTCTCTGGTGAAGCTCTACCTCAGGATGGCTGGCTGTACGAGCCGCTGCAGGCAGGGGGTGCTCAAATTAATCCAGTCGCTGCAGAGATTGGTCTCAGGAACCCTCACAAAAGGTACTGTAGCTTTTTACCCTCACAATGCACTTAACGTTGCCTGCAGCACTTGGATATGCAATTACAGTTGACATTTTTTCATGTGTGCTTGATGCAACATGTTCGGAGAGATGCACCTAAAAATTCATGAATAAACCAACACACCTGTGCTCATGTGATCCACTCATGTTCTCATACAGTGCGAAAAACAACTGATGTCCCACCAAACTCAAATGGCCTTTATTTTAAAAATAAGACACGCAACTTTCATCAATAGACTGAGTTTTCTCCATGTGCACCACCACTGTTGAGTTGTCATGTATGTTGTGCAGCAGGTGCAGCCATGTGGCCAAGGTCAAGCTTGATGTTAGCGTGATCATTGTTTCCTCACAGTCCCTGAACACAACTCATTAGAAGATACCATTAATAAGGGATTACACATGGGCAGGGTGAAGCGTTCTTGGTTGGTTGGTGTGAAGAAGCCCAAACATGTGTGTCAAGAAAACATTTCCTACATTATTTCATCAGCAGGTTCAGTCAGTGGATTCATGGTGTTGATGCTAAAGTCTCTAGTCTAAGTTTCACAAAGCTGTGACAGTGGCCAACAGGGTCACTACACATGATGTAGCATCACTGCGACAAAAATATTCACCATTTAGCTAAAATATTCTGAGGCATTTTCCGCAACTCCCTCATCAGCATACAGCATTCACTATTATGTACGAACAAACACGCGTCCACCACATCACTGGTGTTTTCAAACACAGACGGTGAGCCAACAACAAAGGCTACAGTGGAATAGTCTGTAATCAGCCATATAGTAGCCCTATAATAACAGCCTTATATAGTAAGGTGGCATAAGGAACTGGTGTGGTCACCTTTAAGAACTAAATGATGAGGTCATGTTTGCGTCATCCACACACACCCCTTGGGCAACATTTGTGAGACACTCTCAGCCTCTTGCTGTGTTCATCATCTGTGTGTTAAAAGCCCTGTCTCACTCTCTCTCTCTCTCTCTCCCCATACAACCTCCCTCATCCTAAAAGTTACTTTTCACCTCAGCAGCAAAATAACAAATGCTGAGTCAGAATGCAGCTGCAAGTCCTGGACTGACGACAGGATACAATGGACTTAGACCCACACATAAATATGGCATATATAGTTTTTTGCGCACACACAGGAAAAGCCGCATTTATTGTCTCCCTCTGAGCCTTTGAACTGCAGGTCTATGCATTTTATTCTCTATATAATTTTTTTCTCTATACCATCCAAAAATGTTTAGACATTTAAGCATGTCCACTGCCAGGAAATGATTTTTTTTTTTTTTTTTTACAGAGCACCGAGCTAAAATGAAAGTAAACACTCAAAAAAACAGACACATTAGACCACAATCTCAACAAATTTATGCATAGAAAAAGTTGAATGTTTGAAAAAACCATGAAATTGAATGCAACAATCACATGCTCCCAACCTGATGCAGAAATTGCCATATTGATCAAGTGAACAAGCTCTCCCAGACAACATATGACTTGTTAACCATGATGTAGCAGAGGAGCTGTCCACTGTCCACATTTAAACTGAACATAACCTTAAAAAACACAGAACAAGACACAGTACAGAAATGTCAGCAGCTGTGCGCTAAACAGCTGACTGTACCATTCTCGAAATAAAACCTCCTACTCATGGCTGTGAGAGTTGACAATCTAGGTCATGCAAAACAGTTACAAATTTGTAATGTTTAAAAACGTAGACTGAAACTGCGTGCACCATCCATCCTTTTATATAACAGGGAAATATTCAACAGTTCCAAACCCACTTTCAGTGTAAGGAGCTCATCTTCAGTAACTTGGAAATCATCTTTAAAAGAGGGAAAGTATCGTCGGGCTAACCTCTGTCTCTCCATCATTGCTTGTAGATACCAGTAGTTTCTCCCTCTGCGTCTTCAGAGGATGAGTGGTTGATGAAATAGAGTGTGAATTCTATTGAGCGTCTTGTCTCTTGACATTGAGTCTTTGTGAATATTTACTGCCTCTCTCATAATGTTCTTTTGTGCTTTGCTGATTGCAGCTCATGACGACTGACCTTTTACTTTACTTAAGGTTAATATGTTTGTATATGTGCCACCACCCGGGTCATATCTTCATGTAATCCCATAATTAAATGTCAGAAAGTTAATTAAGATTCTTGAGTCATGACACAAAGTTATAATTTGTCTAATATGGGACCCACTGATTCCATCATTTACAGCACAGTGGGGGATTTTTTTGAAGGTTTCTGCTCAATAATGTGAATAAAATGTGGATGGCTTTTTTTATTTTTATTTCACAGTGTGAATTATACAATACCAGCTCCCCATTGTGAAATCTCACAAGGAACATACACAAAGCTTTTATATGCACATTTAAAAAGGGGTGGACACTGGAACCAACTAGAATAATGTCCCTCTGACACAGAGGCAATAAAAACTGAACATTGATGTGTTTTTTGTGTTATATTATATAATATTGTGCTCACGACATTGCTATTTTGTCCATAAATGAAAATCAATGCATAAATAAATAATGTTTATGAGGTATAGAATGCCAGGAATCACTACTAATCTTCTCAAGGATAAACTAAAATGACAAGTTTATGCATAATATGTATGAATAAAGGCCTGATCCATTATTTTTGCTCGACATAAATTTGAGGAGTGCATACATAATTGAAGAGTGTAAGTTGGTGGAGGATGATTTTCAACCAAAATATCATTCACATCTGGAGCTGCAGAGTATGAACATTTCTAAGCCTGATGAAATTATATGAGTTTTGTGTAATTTGTGTTCAATTTTGACTTTTAACAGGACATAGATGGTGCCTTTAATCTGTTAAAAGTTTGTTCTTAACAAAATTATATATGTGGTTACATACTGTAATCGACAGTATTGTACAGTATGTGCGATGAAAACAAGAGCATAGTATCTGAGTCCAAGAACTGAAAGAAGAGTTGATCTCACCCTGTAGGTTTACAGTATGCGTGACATAGTCTTTATTATTTCATCATGGCTGTGGTTGTGTTTCAAATGGAAACCCTTTTCTGCACAATTTACTCATAATCGTGTCTCAGAGCATCATATAGTGCAGATATAGTAGCAGAGGACCAGCAGCGATCATATGCATGGGAGAAGATGTGAAAATGTGCATATTCAGCTTCAAGCACGCAACAATGTCAGGTAGACTGACAAATGCAAGTCCCCAAGTCTCCAGCACACAAGTATCGCCAGTAGTTGGCTTTATTACGCATATTTGCCTGCACACACTCATATACATAGTGACATGAACCATAAAGCTCTGCTTGTTCACCTTTAAAATGCACTCCTTACCAACTCAGCAGCATCTACTGTGGATTCATTTTCAGACATTTAACATTGTGAGCCTGAGCAGCAGAGCTTAAGAAGCATGTGGGGGTGATGGGCCTCAGGCCTTACGTTGGCTGAACTCGCTCTTATTCTTAGGTCCCTACAGCATTTACACTCATCCATATTCTTTTTTTCCCACGCTGTTGATTTGTTGTGTAAGACTGCAAACAAAATGAGAAACCCAAAGATCTGTTCTCCACAACAAACTGGAGAAACAGGAAAACATATTTTAATATGTTAAAATTTGCAACAAGAAACAGCTCAGTTTCTTTATAGTGTTTAGAGTCTCTGGTTTCATTCACAGATAATGTAGCTGTTTCCCTGGAAGACAGTGCGACTTATCTTAGACAGCTTTTTCATATGTGCTTTATTTTGCATTTACATTCATGTCATTTAGAAATTCAACATTTGTAAATATATTACATTTGCGTCTGAGTCCCCTCCAATACTTCGTCCCTGATTATGAATATCCATTCATCCCATATTCCAAATTACCAACAGTAATTTTAAACAACTTGAGCTTTACTGATTATGCACCACAGGAGGTTCCAAGCTGGGTTTTCCTTGAGGATATTATTTCCTCATTAAAAACAGCAGCCAAGTGAAAAAAGTTAGAGCAGTGTAATGTTTCCGCATGCTGGCTGAGATATACACTTTTTCTTATTTATATACTGTACACCATCTTTGGTTTAAACCCCGGTGCAACTGGAAACAGCAGGAGTGCAGGTGAAGACAGAAACTCACACTGCACCTGTCTCTCTCTATTAGAAGTCACATGTGTCCTCTGAGTGCATAACCTTGCAGCAAGAGTCACTTCCTCCCACACTGCAGGGACAGTTGGAGCATGATGCTCTGCTTCGACCCAAACTATGTCAGAATTACCCAGCATTCCCCTGAATTTGTGGATTTTCCCTCTTCTGTCCTGTCCTTTCATTCTCTCTCTTGTGTTCTGCAGCTGTAACGCAACCTGACAGCGTGTGTCTCCGCTTTTAATTTTTTACATCACCTCACTACACACTTTTATGTAACCACGTTTGTCTAGATTTATTTTTATCTCGTCTCCTCTCTCTCTCTCTGAATTTCAATCTCCATGTTAATTCTCTCCACCCTCATTGCTTCACTGTCTGATATAAATGTACATAATCCCCCCTTGACACATAGTATATTATACAATGAGTCATGATGGCTGAGTGATGTGTGACTGTGTATTATAGAGTATGACCAGATCTGCCTACATGTTTATATGTTGCTTTACTTTGTTTTTAATTTCCTCCCATGTTGTAAACCTAAAATGTCCTGGCACTGGTGTCTCAGGCTGCTGGTGTAATGATGTACCCTTGTGCTCTGCTGCCACCTGTTGTTCAAAGAAAAGCACCACATGCTCTGTGTGCTAACCAGATGCTTTTCAGCCGAATCGTCTGTAGTTACTTCACAGTATTTGCTCACTTTGTTCTTTCAGAGTATGCCTCCTTTTATTATTGTGTGCTCTAAATGTAATCCACTCCAGCAGACAGAGCCACCTGTGCGTTTTCCCATGGGAGCATTTGAATTGTTTGCATTGAGGAAATTGCTCTGTGGAGTGTGTGTTAAGAGCATGTTTGTGTGACTGAGCAAAGTGCAAAAGAGAGCGGAACCACAGGCTCTGCACTTTGGTGACATTTAACTTACGGTATACATTAATATCAAATTTTAAAATTAGACAAACACAAAAGAAAAAGGTACATTCTATGTATTATTGTATTTTCATACATAATTAAATAGATCTAAATAGTCTCATACTGATATACTGTGTCATGCCTATAACTTTAAATCATCAGAATATTTCTTATTTATGGTGACAAGTCAAAAAAGTGCACATTTTCTCTGATAGCTTTACAGTTAATGAGCTTTCCCGAAATTATGGAGCCACAAAAAGTAGTAATCCAGATCCTGTGGCCTCTTTTTCCTCTCTTAGTTAGTTTCCTAAGCACATTTGTATTTCTAATATGAAGTTCATGTAGGTGAAGGACTAATGCAAACTTTTGACCAAACTAGTGAATCTTGACCAACCATAGGCAAAGAGGTATGTGAGTGACACTTGCAAATCAAATGTTCGCTGATTTCGTTTAGACTTTGACTTTTCTTATCATTATTATTTTCAATAGTTCACTTCCTCTGCAGCACATATAGCGACTGGTGAGTCCCATCAGCTGGTGGGGAGCTGACTTATGTAGATCATGATCTGGTGAAAAGATAATGAAGAGATTATGAAGTCGGACTGCAGTGCAGTGTCCTTGGTGCTTGTCAGAGTGCCGGCTGATACATGGTGCAGAAAGGCTCCAGATGGCAAACATCTGTCACAGGGATCACATCGGGTTACTTATAGTTATCTGAAGACTTAACTCTCCATCTGCAAGTGTTTGTGTGTGTTGGTGTATCTGGAGGCTTAGATCTATTTGAAGAGGGTTTTTTTTAAAACAGCTGCGCTATGAACCCCTTTTACTCGTGCTTCCCTGTGCTTCCTTAAATGGAGTCACTATGAGGATTTTTTCCTGGAAGTAAAAGTAATGAATTATGCATTCATTTTGGGGGGGATGCTTGGAAATCACTGCCTAAGATGCATGTGTGTGTTAAATAATAATTTTAATTTTTTTTTTGGTGTGATTATATTTGAATGGAGGCACAAATGGGACAAAAAAGGGGAAAAGAGCTGCAAGGAAAAGGTGGAAGACTTAGCGTAAGAGAGGTGTATATTTATTAGAATTATGCATGACTTTATGTTTAATTAATTAGTGCATGTTAAGTTCTTACCTCAGCTCCAACTTGGTGGTAATCACATGATTGCCCTCAGCATACTGAACACACACACATTCATATTGTGCTTCTATTCACAAACACACACACAGCAGTGATTAGTTTTCAAGGCTTATGTAACTTTTGGAGAATAGGTATTCGTTTTATGAATGACTCCAGAGTAACTCATGATATTCTATGTTGTGTACCTGGTTATTGCCTCAGTACTCTGTTCACATGGTTTTTGCTGGATGTAAGGAGCACTCGAAAGGGGTGGGAGGCAACTTTCAAGAAATAAGGAAGCTGAAACAGCATCGGAAAAATGGCAGTGCATGAATTTTTTAAACCAAGAGAGGTTTTCACATATACACAAGGACAGAGTGAGGCAGAGAAAAAGCATTTACATTTTTCTGGTCTGAAGCCGGTGGAATATTCAAAAGCCATTCACATTTCCTGTATTCTGCTAAATATCTCTACATATCTCACACAGAGCAAAGTAGCTGCTTTTAAATCGTCTTAACCTGCTTTTAACCTTTGTGAATTTAAATTCTTGACACCCTCAGAGAAACTCTGCAGTTACACGTCAAATAGCAGCGCTCAGGAGAGTCCTGCGTGAGATACAGTTTCTCTCATTAGCTGCTTTTCACCGTGGAGAGTTATTACGTTTTAAACACTTATAAACCTTCCTTCACTTCTGCATCCAACAGCTCTGTGTGATTTTCAACACTCAGCACATGTAGGGAAATAAACATGACTCACTCCCACACAGCTTTCCTCCCCCAGTGCACACGCTCTAATTTTCTTAAATTGAAGCTGATGAATATTCATTGACAACATTAAACACTCTAATGTTCTTGTTTGTACCACAGTACAAAAAAAGAGAGAGAGAGAATGAAAGAGTAATTCTCTGTTGTCTAAATTAGAGTAAGAGAGTGGGGGGAAAATGGTGGAAGGAGAGGGAGAGATGCAGCCCTCACAGCGATGAATCTATAAATCTGCATACGTATTCTTATGGTACACACTGTGCCTCATGAAGCAGAGAAGTAATATGGAGTTATAATGGCCCATTGGACTGTGATGCATTAGTGTATCTTTGTGTTTTTGTGTGTCTGTGCGCATGTAGTTGTGTTAATGTCAATATAAAGACGAATAGTAAGAATAAAAGTAAGAATACAGAGCTGAGATGTGCAGTAGTGCACTGAGATGTGTCTTTGTGGCTGTCAGTGAATGTCCTTCACCTGCTCCCATCCACCTGTCAGTGGTGTGATTAGTGAGTACTGAATCAGTTACAAGCACTCTACAATAAGACGAGGCAATGAGCAGGCAGGGAACCAGAAAGAGGGGGAAAGGCTGACAGATGAGTGGAGTGAGGCTGAGAGCAGAGGGAGTGGCGAGGGAAGGCAGGAGCAGCTCATGTGTGTTTGGAGACAGAGATCAGAAATCCATGAGAATCAGCTGAATGAAGAGAGCCTTCCCACAGTGCCACGTCTCTAACCAGTGAGAAGACAGAACCGGGGCAAAGCCCCTTTAAGATACAGAGCTGCGGAGGCAGATACAGACTGCGCGACAGGGCAACAAAATCGTGAAATTGCAAGCGGACTATCACTCTCTGGGTTGTTTGGCCAGGCTGGTTTCCACGGTGACAACATGGGTGCAGTGGTGGGCACTTTGACCATGCAAACCAAGCAGAGAAGACCATCCAGAGGTACGTCAACATTAGTCAGAGAGAGACGGAGAAGGAGACAAAAGAGCAACGTAAAGATATAACAGAGAGAGAGAGGAAGAGAGCAGAGCAACCACCTCAACAAAGGGAAAGAAAGAAAACATCTTCATTATAAACTGTTTTAATTCATAACAAATGTTTGTGTTTGCTATTTTCTATGTGTTGCACATTTAAAATCAGCAAAAGCATGTTCATGTTTATGTTTACCATATTCCTGCTGAGTGAAACCCTGAACAAGGAAGTCGGTGAGAAAACTGCAAAAACGGAGAGATGATCTAACAAATGGTACAAAACAGCATGTAAATGTTAAGTGCAACAACCAATTGCATTTTAGCTCTTTATAGGAAAATGTAAAAATATACAGTATATTCAAACAATAGGCAGCAGAGTTGTGAGGAATGAGACACTCTGCTGTTGCTGAGGTGTGAGCAACAACACATGTGCTGTGGTCATGATGGAGAGATTACAGCATACCATGGGGTCGGATGTCCTTGAAAACAACTAGAGAGCAAAATCACTGTCCCTGACCATGTGATTATGTGTGTTTCTGTGTGTTTCTGTGTGTGTGCGTGTATGTGTGTGTATGTGTGAGTTTGTGTGTGCAGTGGTGGTGGTTGTGGTGCCTGTTGGATGTGTGAGTGAGAAAAGCGAAAGAGGGGATCAGATGAGAGCATGTGAATTAACACGCAGCTCACATATCATACCTCCTTTGGCCGTATGCTTCAGAAGCCCGTTGTCATGGAGACTGGGTTGTAGGGGCATGAGAGGAGTGTGTGAACTGAATGTGATTCAATACCCAGTCAGGAAGAGTGATGAATTTACAGTACAGGCGCATGAGATTGAAATAAAATGGATGAAGTATCAAGCGAAGCAATTACTCTCTGACAGCAGAGGTAACCTCACAAGATGAGGCCGATGCTGTGGCTTCGTTTTCATTCATTCTTGTCCTGATAAAAAGCTTTTCAAAAAGCTACTGGGGAATAAAATGCACAGGGGTCAACCTGCTTTTTCCATTAAGGTTTGTGTTGTGTCTCAAACTGTGGAGAGGTGAAATGAGATAAGACAAGATAGAAGATCCCCAGGAGGGGAAATAAGCATTACAGCAGCACAACAGAGAGGGCAGAGGTGGGTCAAAGGATGACACAAATGAAATGCGTTAGGGTTAGAGGGCTACATACATACAAGTCTGTACAACATCTGGATGCTATGATGGATGCTATGCACAGTCTTTAGCATAAAGACCAGAAACACATTGGAACAGCTACTGTATCTTTGCTCTGTCAACATATTGAGTGTGTTGTTGTCATTGTGAGGTTATGAGGCAGCCTGAGATAAATCTCTGATTTGTGACACCTGGCAACATAAAAAAAGCTCAAAAACTTCATTTGCAGTTTGTCAGTGAGCTTAAGACATATACATGGATGTATGTTACCTTATATAAAGCTCCCAGCTGCTCAGACATGACAGTGATGCCAATCTCCTTGTGTGTATTTGTTTAAATTGGTGAAGGAGCATATTTCTGAGACAGAGGCATCAAGAGGACAATGTAGAAGTTTTTACAATAATGTGAAGCCACAGGCAAATCTGTGATGATGAGTGCTGTGACAGACACACACACACACACACACTTTGTTACCTTGGCTTCAGTATGTAACACTCTGCTCCCAATACATGCTGATATTTGTGCAGAGCAGCTGTTGCATCACTTACAGCCAGACTGCTGCATTACATATCAGCATCATTATCAAACACTGGGAATGGTGGCAGAGAGTCTGCAGCATATCCGTCTCAACCTCGGAGGAGTGAACCCCCTTAGGTCTAATGTTGTAATCATGATGTTCCCATTTTCTCATCATTCTTCTGAGATCAATACCTTTGTTGTTCATATGCTCAAACATATTGTGTAATCCTATTTTGCCATGTGTTGTTCTCTCCTTTTTTTTCTCTTCACACTCTGTCACCTTCCTCTTCCTCTCGTCCCAGTTCTCCATGTCTCACTCTTCCTCTGATCAACACCCCTGCCTGTTTCCTCTTCTCACCTTCATTTGACTTAATCTGTTTCTGATCACACTGTTTAGATTAAAGAGACCCTTGAACAACACACACACACATGCGTGCAGCAACACAGCGTCTTGGTTGTTTGGTTGATGTGCGATTGTGAGGTTTTTTAAAAAGAGAAAATTGTTTTTATTTCTCTTTTTTGTATATGGTCACCCTGTGTACCCACAACTGCTCACATTAATCATAGCTGTCCATCTCCATGACAACAGCAGTCAGGGAGATCGCAACAGGAGCTCAGAGGAAGATGGAGAAAAGATTGAAGGAAAGCAAGACATGTCTATTTATGAACAAATGATCACAGACATTGTTACTGTAGAGATTTCACACTGTTTCACTGTGGGGGTTGTATTTACAGTAGTACGAATGTTAGGGATGCGTATTGTTTTATATTTTTATTTTTATTTTATTTTTTACATAGCCTATATACATGTAGCCTATATATTGTTTATGATTTTAAGAAACCCTTGGAGGATTGTTCTAGTGCAGTGGTTAATGGGCATCTGAAAAAATAAATGCATTTCAGAATCCATAGGTTTAAATGGCTGCTATTGTATCCCTCTGTTTATGGTTTACCATGCACAGTATGTGGATGATATTTTTCAAATTATGACTTCATTATGTCTAATTACTCCAAAGAACAAAGCCGTAGCTTCAGAATTATTGTGTCTAATCTATTGTTCATGTGCAGACGTTATTGAGTTATTTGATCATACTGAGGGAACCCAGCTGCTGTTCTGATGGTTGAGAGAATTACGCACACACAGACTGGATCAGAAAATGTCATAAATAACAAAGAGGATCCAAATAAAGATGAATTCAAAGATTAAAGCAAGAAGCATGTGTTCATCTACAAAGGAGCAATTGCAGCCAATTAGATCTCCTTGCTGCTTCTGGGAACTGCCAGAGAGTGGATGACCAGCAGGATAATTGACAAGAAATTGAAATGAGGATAACCTCTGTCAGATGATGCATGATTCAAGATACTGTTTCAGCACTATGGGGATTAATCCTGACACCTCTGATAAATGGGTTGAAATGAATGAGTCATCACCACTCTCCAAAAAGCAGGAGTAGCCTATTATACTCAATTTAATCTCCTTTTCTTAAAGGCTGACTGAGCCTGTTGATGCTGACACAGCTACAGTGAAGCTCTCTTTGACATATTGTATATGTGTATCGAATCATTGATATATTGCTGATCAGCTCTCAATTAGGAATTAAAATGGTTTGGATTTTTTTTTTTTTAATAATTCATAGAACGTATAATATAATCATGAAAATCAAAAATGTATTGCTTTCACAGTATCTCAGAGCCCAGCTGGGATATAAAAGTAAGCATGTAAGTCACAGAGGCCACTGTGGGTAAATATGGTGTCCTGCCACATCGATACAAGGCCCCAGACTTCAGATTTCATTTCCACACCATTTGTTCAAACAATCTGCTGCTGCCAGTGAACACGACACTGGCAGACAGCGCTTGTGTGGCTGTCTCCTCTTGGATATTTGCTCATATTTGTGAACTCAGTGGTGTGTGGATTGTGTGCACAGTCGGATGTCGGGATGTTAGAATTGCCCCTGCGGCTGGAGACAGTCACGGTGACAAACCCTTGCCCACAGCAGAACCAGAGCTCCTCACATCATTAAGCACCATCCTCCTCTACAGGCCCCCGATACTCAGCACCATGTTGCCATTAATAAAGTCCCTCAAGTGTCTGAGGGGGAATCTATTTGTCAAGTACACGTGGTTCTTCTCAGATCTGTCTTTTTTTCTCTTTCTATCTCTTTGTGAGTCTTATTCTTCTCCTGCTTCACTTGCTACCTCCGTAAGCACTCTTTTCTGCTGCCTAATCAGATTCTTGACATGTTTCCTGCCGACTTAACATTCTCAAGCTTCGCTGAGTTGTCTCTTCCCTGTGTGTTTCAGTTTTCATACTTCTAAAGATCGGAATGAGCATGTGTTAAACAGGGCTTACAGAGGTCTTGACATGATCATCTCCCCCTCATTCTCATCCTCCCTGTAGATAAAACGGATGATGAGCTGGAGATGACGACGGTGTGCCACAGGCCGGAGGGTCTTGACCAACTGGAGGCCCAGACTAACTTCACCAAACAGGAGCTGCAGATCCTCTACCGTGGTTTCAAGAATGTAATTACACATTTTCTGATTTTATTACGACATTAAGTTGTAGTACATTGCACAGCAAATGCAGGAGGGCAAGTCTTCATAGTTTTGCATACATTTGGCCATAAACTTAAGTATCAGACAAAAACATAATGGCAGTGTTGTGGGATTGCAAATAGAATTCAACCACACATGAATGTCTGTTTCGTGTCATTTAATAGTAATCCAGCTGGTACTTGTAGAGATATCTCTGTCTAGACCAAATTTAAATGTACAGAGCCATAGCCACTGTGTGTGGGGCTTGTACATCCCAAACTAAACACCTCATGAACCAGGAAGCTCTTGATTCTCTAGGAAAGGTAAAATCAACAAGTTAGCTTATTGAAAAAAACAACAAAAAAACCAACAACATTAAAGCAGAAGTAAGCTATCCGGTCATTTTGGCTAACTTCTTGTCAGCCGATGGAGTTAGCAGTCCCCGCCCTCGTCCCTACGTCACCACATTCACGCGCATCCCTTGGCTGCACACACAGAGAGGACTGCCCCTTTATGCCATTCTCTCTCCTCATTGGTTAAAGGTTGTAGGATACAAGGAAAGTTTTCTCCTCGGCTTACAGCAGAGCAGAGTGACTGACAGACCCGTGTTTCAGACCAAACACTCTATATAAGTGATTGCTGTCGGAAGATATAACTATTTAAGACTTATATTAACACAAACATTCCGCTTACTTCTGCTTTAAGATCACTGAGCAGAGTTACTATTGGTCATCTTTTCTATCACAGGAATGTCCGAGCGGAGTGGTGAATGAGGAGACATTCAAGCATATCTACGCACAGTTCTTCCCTCATGGGGGTAAGTCTCACTCGCATTGCTCTGTGATGCTTCACGTTAAAAATTAAAACCCTGACACCTTTGTATTTTTGTATGTTTCAGATGCAAGCATGTACGCACATTATCTTTTCAATGCATTTGACACCACAAATAACGGCTCCATTAAGTTTAAGGTAAGAATGAATCCTTCGTAAATTCAATAATTTAAGATATGGCTTCAGTTATTTCCAGAATCTGATTCTATCCTGTGTCTCTATCCTCTTCTGTTGCTGTTAGGACTTTGTGGTGGGCTTGTCTATACTGCTGCGGGGGACTCTGAGGGAAAAGCTCGAGTGGACATTTCACCTGTATGACATTAACAGAGACGGATACATAAATAGAGAGGTGAGGCTGTGCTGTCATGAATTACACACTGTAGCTTTCTGATGAGTCTGACAGTTTATGTCAATGTGAATACATCTGCTTTACTTTCAGGAAATGACTGAGATCGTGAGAGCCATTTATGACATGATGGGAAAATACACTTACCCTGCACTAAAGGGAGATGTCCCACAGCAGCATGTGGATGCCTTTTTTAAGGTTAGCTATAAAGTTAATATGGAATTAACGTTAGAGTCAAACATTTCTGTTAACTGTGACAGGTGACTGATTTTAAAGCCATTATGTTTGCACAGCTGGTAGCTTATACTGTCTCTCATCACAGTCAAGTAGCTTCCCAAATGAAACTCTCAGGCTTTATTGAGGCACATTCTACAAGTTCTCAGATAAGGCCGATAAACTTTTATATCAATAACAATCCCAGCCTCTGTGGCCCATGGCAACTTTCAAACAGTTATTCTTGTAACTTTTTGCAGTTTCCTATTAACACATTGCCATCATAACTGAATACTGTAATTTGACTTTAGCACAGATTCACATAATGTTCTGTTTTTCACAGAAAATGGATAAAAACAAAGATGGAGTGGTGACTTTGGAAGAGTTTGTTATTGCCTGTCAGGAGGTAAGTACTGCCTTATGCATCCGATATTGTCTCCAATTCTTCTGTAATACCAAGGTGGAAATGTGAGACATGGGAATATTCATGCTGCCAATATATACAGTACATGAAAATGGGTGTATAAAAAAAAGGTTACACTGAGAAATTATCCCATACTCAAACACATTTATAGAAAAATATATTTTTTTAAGATTAAAAGAAAGAGGTTCATTCTACAGCTTTAGAAACAGTATATGTTACAAAATAATCTAGTCAGGTCAAAGGTCAAGTTACCAGCCATCACACCTCATGGTCTTCATTAAGTGAATGGAGCATAATTCACTAGAGCTTCCACTCTTTCACCCACACAGAGGGTTGAGGTACTTAATGAAGAACCTGAGAGGCAATCAAAAACACAGAAATCTAGACAATGCAGATGTGAATTTAAAAACCCAAACTAAAACAGTGAATATCTTGATATTTGCAAGTCTAATTTTGAATAAATGAGGCCATACATATGCAAGCATCAAAACATTAACACCTCCTCCAGAAACGCTGTTTAATGATCAAAGGCAAATTAATTACTGTGTCTTAAGTGTCTTCATGCAGATTATGCATCAGGCCTGACTGTACAGTAATATATATATATATATATACTATAGCGCTGGTTAATTCCATTATTCTGCCATGATTGCTTTTCTCTCCACAGGATGAAACCATGATGAGATCCATGCAGCTGTTTGAAAACGTGATGTAGGACAAGAAGAGGAGACGGAGACCAAGACGTGGAAAACCAGAGGGCTTGGTGTGAGTGTGTGTGTGTGGATGCATATGTGCAATACATCCAGTCTCTCCTCCTCTCCCCATTTTATCCAGCTGTGCTCTGGAAGCAACCAGACACCCCCACAAAGACTTTAATGAAGGGACTGGACTGGAGTGCTTTTAGCCTTCCTGTGGAGTTTCACAGCCCGACACAATACAAAGTGACTGATAGGAGAGACTTGGACAAAGACACACTACTCGCCCGTTAAAGATAAAGATGCTCCAGCATTACAAGGCTGCTCCCAACCAATGAAGAGCTATTTGTCCAACCAGCGCAACTATTTTTTTTCTTTCTTTCCCAAAACATGTTCTGTTTTGCCAAACCATATTTGCATGCTTTTGCAAGAGCTTTTTAATTTTTCTCAAAACTTTGTTAGATTTGCTTTGGGACTACTTCTCTATTTATCTCATGCATCTAGTGGCGGATGGATATGCCATATTTCAAACGTCCTGTATTGGTTAGAGTTTCGCAGTGACCCTGGCTCCTGTACTTTTGCCTTGACCTGGCTGTTGCTTGCCTGCTGAGTCAATCTGATGTTTGTTTAATGTGTGTCTGATGCTTTCAGTATAGAAAGTCAAACAACTTTGAAACCACACTCTTCATGAGTCTTAAACTGTATGCGTGCGTATGTTAGCCTGTCTCTCTGTCTTTGTTGGAAATTAGGCTTTAGTGAAAAGAAAGAAAGAAATGGATCCATTCTTCTGTATTTTCACCTGCTGTTTTGCTTCTTGTGGTCAAGTCAGTGTGTTGTCAAAAATGTTTTAAAAGACGTATTGTGAAAAATGTGAAAAATTTTGGACTTCATGATGAAGTGCTAAATGAAGACATCTGATCATAAAAATCAGTATCTTAATTTGCACATGTTGTCCAGGTGTGACTTAAAGACAATAAAATACTGGTACGGTGTGACCACACTGATCTCTGTTAGAAAAGCAGTCAGGTGTCAGTTGCTCAGCTCAAAATGTCGATGAAAGCCTGGTTTGAGAAAGTCTCTGATAATCTTGCAGGGAAACACGACTGAATGTGACATTGTGATGACACTGGGGACAGCTCCATCTGTGCAAGTGAACATATGGCACTGCCTTCTCCATCCCAACCAAATCTGTGATGTCACCCCCATGTACAGGTACAGACTGCAGATGTTGTTCTGTCAGCGTGTTTGAAAGCCCCACCATAATAGGAAACTCACTATGGCTATAGCCTGTTAGTCTAAGCACTGAAATATTAATCACTGTTCTTTTGGCCATCAAGGGAGCAGCTCTTTGCTGTACGGTACATCTGTGTGACATCACAGCTTCCTGTCGCTCATATATTGGTTTTATTGCAGGGTTGTTATATCTCACGGACAGAAATTTAATTCTAAGCCATAACAATAAATATGTAAATTCTTAAAATAAGTGGCGTTTCTTTCTTTTTTCCTCTCTCTCTCTCACTTTGTGTGTGTGTGTGTGTGTTCATGAGACTACAAATGTGCATTTACGCACATCCATCATTAAACCATAATTTCTGACCTGAGGGTAAGCAATAAACCATGGGGGAAAACACCCCTCTGTAAATAATAATCTTAGCTATTCAAACAGAAGGCCTGCTAAGCACAAAATGAATCTAGCCTTCAAACAAAGTTCCAAAATGGGTCATGAAATTTCAGTAAAAAGTCACTGAAGTGCCTTCTGTTTAAAAATATAATCCCTTTTATATATATATATATAATCCGATATATACTGGATGAAAAAAAAAATATTTTTTATTTTTCATTTTATTAATTAATTTATTTGTAATGGGACTTTGCATATTCATGAACATACAAAAAAAAATTTGTTGTAAATATGCCAGATTTAGCTCAAGAGCAAAGTGATAGCCTACAGTTTGTCTTCTTTTTCATCCAAACATCTGGACATTTCACACATAAACTGCTCTAAGTGTAGTAAGGGTATGTGTGGTCTATAGTTAAGCTATTTTCTGGATTACTTTGCTTTAGTTGGTACACTTTATTATGTGTTAACCTATTTAGTTTGGTTAAGAAACACTTTGATCTTTAGTTCTGAATCTCAGTGAGTTTCTTTTTGATAGCGCGTCTGATAACAAGTGCTGCTGCACAGACAGAGACAGTGACAGTCTGAGCCGCTTCCCCCCGGCACCGCGGACCAGAACCAGAACCAGAACCAGGACCAGGACCAGGACCAGGACCAGAACCAGGACCAGGACCAGAACCAGAACCAGAACCAGAACCAGGACCAGGACCAGAACCAGAACCAGAACCAGAACCAGAACCAGGACCAGGACCAGGACCAGAACCAGAACCAGGACCAGGACCAGGACCAGGACCAGAACCAGAACCAGGACCAGGACCAGGACCAGAACCAGAACCAGGACCAGGACCAGAACCAGAACCAGAACCAGGACCAGAACCAGGACCAGAACCAGAACCAGAACCAGAACCAGCAGACCGGTGCTCAGCTCAGAGTCTGGACGACATGTTGTCCTTCTACAGGAACTCTTCCTGTTGAATGACGCTGCTGCACTGCAAAAACTCAAAATCTTTCCAAGAATATTTGTCCTTTTTCTTGTCAAAATGTCTCATATCTAGTCAAAACTAATCTCTTTCTACTTAAAATAAGACTCAACACCTAAAAATTCACTTGTTTTTAGATCATTTTCACTTGTTTCAAACAAATTTTCACTTGAAAAGCAAGTTTTTTGTTCTTGTAATAAGGAAGAAAAACTTGCTCCACTATCAGATTTTTCTACTTATTTCAAGTAAAAAGTGTCTAAAAACAAGCTACTTTTTATGTGATGTTTCTTATTTTAAGTACAGTATAATGAGATTTGTTTTGACTAGAAATGACATTTTGACTATAGAAATAAGACAAATATTCTTGGTAAGATATTTGAGTTTTTGCAGTGTGAGAGGAACTCGTAGAAACAAAACAACGTTGAGCCTCATGCAGGAAAACTGTTCAACAGATCGTTTACCTGAGCAACACGTGATGTAAATCTATAGAGAGCCGAAGCGGAAGCAGGAAGTAGTAACGTCGCCATGGGACCTCAACTCGGATTAAGTCTCCATGTAAGAGAACGGGAGTCAAAGTTTTATTTCGTGATCCGATTGAATGGTGCCATGAGAAAAAAATATGTCCTCTACCTGTTTAAAACATCACGTTTCATGAAGAGAAATCAGCAGTTTATCGTAAAACGGCAACGGAAAAATGTATTTTGTGTGAAGAAATGCCACGTCGATTGGTGACATATTTTTGTGGAGAGCGCCTTCACACAAAATACATTTTTCCGTTGCCGTTTTACGATAAACTGCTGATTTCTCGACATGAAACGCAATGTTTTAAACAGGTAGAGCTCATATTTTTTTCTCATGACACAATTCAATCGGATCACAAAATAAAACTTTGACTCCCGTTCACTTACATGGAGACCTTTTCTGAACTGAGGAGCCATGGCGACCGTTACTTCCTGCTTCTCTATAGTCTATAGATTCCACCTGTTGCACATCTGTCAGACTGGATCTTCAGCATCAGCTACATAATTAAAAACGGCCATATAAGGGCGTCACATCTGCTTCTGTGTGTGGGAGAAAGGTTCAGTCACAGAAATGATTGAAAAGGAGTTAAATAATCACATTAGAGGACAAGGAAACATTAGAAACCGTGAAGAGTGCATCTGTCGGTAACAGCTCGTTAGTTTTGTCTGTTCTGCTTCTTCTTCCTGCCTGAGGCTCAGCGTCGCAGCTCTGTGGAGTTTTAGTGTTTAAAAAATATTAAAATAAGAATTTAACACTTTGTTCTCAGTTTTTTTTTTTTTTTTTTGCTGTTTGATTTTCAGTTGTCTGTGAGATGTTGAGTTAAATTATCCACCAGGTGGCACTGTTCACCTGCATGTTGACCAAACCTCAGCTTGTGAACTGCAGTGGTTTATCTTTACCTATTAGAGGGAATTATTGATTCATATTCATTATCTATTAACCTGCTGATTATTTCCTCTGTTAAATGTTTAGTTTTTATTTCTGACAGTTGAACCGGTGCCGTTCAGATGTTGTTTCCCTGCAGCCGCCTCAGACCGACAGTGTTTTCAGTTTATTGTGACTTCACAGAGAAAAACAGCTTCAGTGCAAATGAGAAACTGGAACAAGAAGAAGTCTGGGGTTTTTATTTGAAGTTGCAGAGGATTGATTTACTGAGGATCAGATTTGTCACCAGAATTAACTTTGCTGATACTTTTTAAAGATTTGGTTTCTTCCTGTTTCCACAAACTTCATGAACCGATGCCAGAGAAATGTGTGAGTGCATTTAGTTTCAGAAACGTCTTCACTGTCGGTGCTTCAGCAGGAGAACGTCGTCCAGTCAGATCTGAGCTTCTCCTGGTTTGATCAGTGGATGAGTCTCAAACATCAACAGCTCCAGGTTAGAGATGAAAGATCAAATCAGATTTTCCATTATTTGTTCCAATATGTGGAAAATGTAAAGAATTGCAGCAGCAAATATCAATGATATATTGAAAAACAGTAGAGAAGGAACTAGAAAATTTCCTCTCGGGAAATTTTGAATGGGCCACGGGAGCTACTGCGGGTTGTGCCATCTCTGTCAACATGGGAATCAAACCCACGATCTTAAGGTCAAGACAGAGCTGATCAGACAGACACATGATCATCTTTCTATAAGCACTGATATGGAGGAGCTGTAATCACATTAGGTTAACTGTGTGTGTGTGTGTGTGTGTGTGACTGTAATCACATGAAGCTGGCTCTAGAGTCTGTGTGTGTGTGTGTGACTGACTTGACACATAGTTAGTTAGTAGCTGCATCCTGTGTCAGTCTGATTTAGCTGTGTCTGTGTTTATAAACATTTAAACGAGCGCCAGGTGGATTGTTTATGAAGTTAACGAGCTCTGGAGGATCAAAGAGGTTACCACGGCGATAGGGGCCCCCGCAGGCTGAGACAGACAGAAACGTGGAGAAAAAGAGTGATTTTCTGCCTCTAAACCGGCCTCACATTTAGGCTTAGCGTGACAAAACGGTAACTCCTATCAGAACAAAACACAGAACACGTTGCTCTAAGGACTTCCTGAAAATTTCGGTACGATTTGGTGTTTCTACAGTAAATATTTTGGAGAGGATGGCAGTTTTAAAACATCAGGCCGTTCTGCTTCTCTCAGAAAATATTTGTATTGGAGTCGAGGAGCAGGGACAGACGTGGCCGCACTCAGAGGCTGATTCTGTAAGTTCTGTAAGTCTCTCTGATATTTTGAGCACATGAATTGATAGATAACAAGTTTGTCTTACAAATTCTGAAAAAATTATGTGTGTAGACTGTGAATTGTGGCCGTGCTGACAGTTTATCCAGAAAAAATACAGAATGTTTCTTCACTCTCTCCCACTCTAACCGATGATGTCACGTGCTCTGACACGAACATTCCATGCAATACACAACCATTATAATCTCATAATTTCTCCAAAAATGATCATGGTCATTGATCAGGGATTGATCAAAAACTATATGACCTATCAAAACGTGGAGTAATACAGCAATACACAAGACTTGTGTCTACTGTTTAAAGTTTAAATGAAGTCTCTAGGTGAAAGTATGCCTGAGCAGTAGACGTTTGTTAAACTCCAATGATTGGTCTTTTTCGCTCTTTTTTTTTGGCGAAAAATTCGTACACTGTTGAGAAAAGTAATAGCACACCGATCCCGATCAAGGCGCACGTTTTGATATATAATTTGTACTAGTTGCTGACCGAAAAAGCGTCCGGAAGATGAAGGAGAACTAGAAAAAACATTTCCAAGAATGGAAATGGTGTGAATGCTGAAAGCAATGCTGAATGAGCTGAAGAAATTGTTGAAACAATGCTGAATGAGCTGAAGAAAGAAAGAAAGAAAGAAGAAAAGGACAGAAGGAAAGAAGACACAGAGAGAAGGGTAGATAGAGAAAGAAAAAGGTAAGAAAAACAGAATAATAGAACATAAAGAGAATAGAGAATGAATGAAAGAGACAGAGGAGTAGTAAGAAAGAAGGAAAGATATTGGGGTGGATAAATGAAAGAGAGAGATATAGAGAGAGCAGTAGAAAGAAAGAAAGAAATGGGGTAGAAACATAGAAAGAGAAAAGGAGTAGAAAGAAAAACAGAAAGAAACAAAGAAGTAAAAAGAAATGGGGTGAAAGAAAGAAAGAAAGAAAGAAGAAAAAGAGAGAGGGGGATGATAGATAGAAAGAGGTAGATGGATGGATGGATAGGGAGGGAAAGATAGAAAGAAGTTATGTAAAATACAAATGAAGGAGTAAAAGAAAGAAAGAAAAAGAGAGAAAAAAAGAGACAAAGGTCAAGGACAAAAGTTTATAGATAGATAGATAGATAGATAGATAGATAGATAGATAGATAGATAGATAGATAGATAGATAGATAGATAGATAGATAGATAGATAGATGTTAAAAGCTGCGTCCTATGTCCCAGGCTCCACCTGTAATTGTACTACTATTAATAGAGTTGGAAAGACTAAACGTCTGAACTTAAATTCATGAGAAAAATATAAATTGTTGGAGATGTTTACATCAAAAGTATAAAATAATTGAGAGGTTGATGAATGTGAGCTGAAAACCTGTGTGTGTGTGTGTGTGTGTGTCTGACTGTCTCTCTGTCTGCGTGTACATGTGCAGAAAGCCACAGAACTCCTCTCTCCCTAATGATCTGATTGATTGGCAACCTGCCCTCAGAAGTTACCATGGCGACTCAACTAACTGCTTACATTTTACTGTGTGGAACAGTGTTGTGTTTGTGTGTTTGTTTGTTTGTGTATGTGTGCATGTGTGACTGTGTGTGAGTGTCTGTGTGTGTCTGTCTGTGTGAGTGTGATGCCTGTGTTTGTGCGTGGACATCCTCTGTCAGTCTGGTTTATCGTGTGTGTGTGTGGGGTTGTGTTTAAAAACATCTTAAAAAGACGACAGGCGCGCGGCTTACGTTTTTTTTTTTTTGACCAAAAATTCAAATTTCTTCAAATTTCTCCAAACTCGGATATATCATCTGGGGGTCCGAGGGGAGTCCAATGCAGAAGGTTTGGTTGAAATCGGGCCGGTGGTTTTGGAGAAAATGACCAAAAACCAAACAGGCGATTTTAAAAAGACGACAGGCGCGCGGCTTACGTTTTTTTTTTTTGACGAAAAATTAAAATTTCTACAAACTCGGATATATCATCTGGGGGTCCGAGGGGAGTCCAACGCAGAAGGTTTGGTTGAAATCGGGCCGGTGGTTTTGGAGAAAATGACCAAAAACCAAACAGGCGATTTTAAAAAGACGACAGGCGCGCGGCTTACGTTTTTTTTTTTTTTGACCAAAAATTAAAATTTCTCCAAACTCGGATATATCATCTGGGGGTCCGAGGGGAGTCCAACGCAGAAGGTTTGGTTGAAATCGGGCCGGTGGTTTTGGAGAAAATGACCAAAAACCAAACAGGCGATTTTAAAAAGACGACAGCCGCGTGGCTTACGTTTTTTTTTTTTGACGAAAAATTAAAATTTCTACAAACTCGGATATATCATCTGGGGTCCGAGGGGAGTCCAACGCAGAAGGTTTGGTTGAAATCGGGCCGGTGGTTTTGGAGAAAATGACCAAAAACCAAACAGGCGATTTTAAAAAGACGACAGGCGCGCGGCTTACGTTTTTTTTTTTTTGACCAAAAATTCAAATTTCTCCAAACTCGGATATATCATCTGGGGGTCCGAGGGGAGTCCAACGCAGAAGGTTTGGTTGAAATCGGGCCGGTGGTTTTGGAGAAAATGACCAAAAACCAAACAGGCGATTTTAAAAAGACGACAGGCGCGGGGCTTACATTTTTTTTTTTTTGACCAAAAATTAAAATTTCTCCAAACTCGGATATATCATCTGGGGGTCCGAGGGGAGTCCAACGCAGAAGGTTTGGTTGAAATCGGGCCGGTGGTTTTGGAGAAAATGACCAAAAACCAAACAGGCGATTTTAAAAAGACGACAGGCGCGCGGCTTACGTTTTTTTTTTTTACCAAAAATTTAAATTTCTTCAAATTTCTCCAAACTCAGATATATCATCTGGGGGTCCGAGGGGAGTCCAACGCAAAAGGTTTGGTTGAAATCGGGCTGGTGGTTTTGGAGAAAATGACCAAAAACCAAACAGGCGATTTTAAAAAGACGACAGGCGCGCGGCTTACGTTTTTATTTTTTGACCAAAAATTTAAATTTCTCCAAACTCGGATATATCATCTGGGGGTCCGAGGGGAATCCAACACAGAAGGTTTGGTTGAAATCGGACCGGTGGTTTTGGAGAAAATGACCAAAAACCAAACAGGTGATTTTAAAAAGACGATAGCCGCGCGGCTTACGTTTTTTTTTTTTTTGACCAAAAATTCAAATTTCTCCAAACTCGGATATATCATCTGGGGGTCCGAGGGGAGTCCAACGCAGAAGGTTTGGTTGAAATCGGGCCGGTGTTATTGGACAAAATGACCAAAAACCAAACAGGCGATTTTACAAAGACGACAGGCGCGCGGCTTACGTTTTTCTTTTTTTGACCAAAAATTAAAATTTCTCCAAACTCGGATATATCATCTGGGGGTCCGAGGGGAGTCCAACGCAAAAGGTTTGGTTGAAATCGGGCTGGTGGTTTTGGAGAAAATGACCAAAAACCAAACAGGCGATTTTAAAAAGACGACAGGCGCGCGGCTTACGTTTTTATTTTTTTGACCAAAAATTAAAATTTCTCCAAACTCGGATATATCATCTGGGGGTCCGAGGGGAATCCAACACAGAAGGTTTGGTTGAAATCGGGCCGGTGGTTTTGGAGAAAATGACCAAAAACCAAACAGGCGATTTTACAAAGACGACAGGCGCGCGGCTTACGTTTTTCTTTTTTTGACCAAAAATTAAAATTTCTCCAAACTCGGATATATCATCTGGGGGTCCGAGGGGAGTCCAATGCAGAAGGTTTGGTTGAAATCGGGCCGGTGGTTTTGGAGAAAATGACCAAAAACCAAACAGGCGATTTTAAAAAGACGACAGGCGCGCGGCTTACGTTTTTTTTTTTTTACCAAAAATTAAAATTTCTTCAAATTTCTCCAAACTCGGATATATCATCTGGGGGTCCGAGGGGAGTCCAACGCAAAAGGTTTGGTTGAAATCGGGCTGGTGGTTTTGGAGAAAATGACCAAAAACCAAACAGGCGATTTTAAAAAGACGACAGGCGCGCGGCTTACGTTTTTTTTTTTTTACCAAAAATTAAAATTTCTTCAAATTTCTCCAAACTCGGATATATCATCTGGGGGTCTGAGGGGAGTCCAACGCAGAAGGTTTGGTTGAAATCGGGCCGGTGGTTTTGGAGAAAATGACCAAAAACCAAACAGGCGATTTTAAAAAGACGACAGGCGCGCGGCTTACGTTTTTTTTTTTTTGACCAAAAATTAAAATTTCTCTCCAAACTCGGATATATCATCTGGGGGTCCGAGGGGAGTCCAACGCAGAAGGTTTGGTTGAAATCGGGCCGGTGGTTTTGGAGAAAATGACCAAAAACCAAACAGGTGATTTTAAAAAGACGACAGCCGCGCGGCTTACGTTTTTTTTTTTTGACGAAGAATTAAAATTTCTACAAACTCGGATATATCATCTGGGGGTCCGAGGGGAGTCCAACGCAGAAGGTTTGGTTGAAATCGGGCCGGTGGTTTTGGAGAAAATGACCAAAAACCAAACAGGCGATTTTACAAAGACGACAGGTGCGCGGCTTACGTTTTTCTTTTTTTGACCAAAAATTAAAATTTCTCCAAACTCGGATATGTCATCTGGGGGTCCGAGGGGAGTCCAACGCAAAAGGTTTGGTTGAAATCGGGCTGGTGGTTTTGGAGAAAATGACCAAAAACCAAACAGGCGATTTTAAAAAGACGACAGGCGCGCGGCTTACGTTTTTATTTTTTTGACCAAAAATTAAAATTTCTCCAAACTCGGATATATCATCTGGGGGTCCGAGGGGAATCCAACACAGAAGGTTTGGTTGAAATCGGGCCGGTGGTTTTGGAGAAAATGACCAAAAACCAAACAGGCGATTTTAAAAAGACGACAGGCGCGCGGCTTACGTTTTTTTTTTTTTTTGACCAAAAATTCAAATTTCTCCAAACTCGGATATATCATCTGGGGGTCCGAGGGGAGTCCAACGCAGAAGGTTTGGTTGAAATCGGGCCGGTGGTTTTGGAGAAAATGACCAAAAACCAAACAGGTGATTTTAAAAAGACGACAGCCGCGTGGCTTACGTTTTTTTTTTTTGACGAAGAATTAAAATTTCTACAAACTCGGATATATCATCTGGGGGTCCGAGGGGAGTCCAACGCAGAAGGTTTGGTTGAAATCGGGCCGGTGGTTTTGGAGAAAATGACCAAAAACCAAACAGGCGATTTTACAAAGACGACAGGTGCGCGGCTTACGTTTTTCTTTTTTTGACCAAAAATTAAAATTTCTCCAAACTCGGATATGTCATCTGGGGGTCCGAGGGGAGTCCAACGCAAAAGGTTTGGTTGAAATCGGGCTGGTGGTTTTGGAGAAAATGACCAAAAACCAAACAGGCGATTTTAAAAAGACGACAGGCGCGCGGCTTACGTTTTTATTTTTTTGACCAAAAATTAAAATTTCTCCAAACTCGGATATATCATCTGGGGGTCCGAGGGGAATCCAACACAGAAGGTTTGGTTGAAATCGGGCCGGTGGTTTTGGAGAAAATGACCAAAAACCAAACAGGCGATTTTAAAAAGACGACAGCCGCGCGGCTTACGTTTTTTTTTTTTGACGAAAAATTAAAATTTCTACAAACTCGGATATATCATCTGGGGGTCCGAGGGGAGTCCAACGCAGAAGGTTTGGTTGAAATCGGGCCGGTGGTTTTGGAGAAAATGACCAAAAACCAAACAGGCGATTTTAAAAAGACGACAGGCGCGCGGCTTACGTTTTTTTTTTTTTTGACGAAAAATTAAAATTTCTCCAAACTCGGATATATCATCTGGGGGTCCGAGGGGAGTCCAACGCAGAAGGTTTGGTTGAAATCGGGCCGGTGGTTTTGGAGAAAATGACCAAAAACCAAACAGGCGATTTTACAAAGACGACAGGCGCGCGGCTTACGTTTTTCTTTTTTTAACCAAAAATTAAAATTTCTCCAAACTCGGATATATCATCTGGGGGTCCGAGGGGAGTCCAACGCAGAAGGTTTGGTTGAAATCGGGCCGGTGGTTTTGGAGAAAATGACCAAAAACCAAACAGGCGATTTTAAAAAGACGGCAGGCGCGCGGCTTACGTTTTTTTTTTTTGACGAAAAATTACAATTTCTTCAAATTTCTCCAAACTCGGATATATCATCTGAGGGTCCGAGGGGAGTCCAACGCAGAAGGTTTGGTTGAAATCGGGCCGGTGGTTTTGGAGAAAATGACCAAAAACCAAACAGGCGATTTTAAAAAGACGACAGGCGCGCGGCTTACGTTTTTTTTTTTTTTTTTACAAAAATTAAAATTTCTTCAAATTTCTCCAAACTCGGATATATCATCTGGGGGTCCGAGGGGAGTCCAACGCAGAAGGTTTGGTTGAAATCGGGCCAGTGGTTTTGGAGAAAATGACCAAAAACCAAACAGGCGATTTTAAAAAGACGACAGGCGCGCGGCTTTCGTTTTTTTTTTTTGACCAAAAATTAAAATTTCTCCAAACTCGGATATATCATCTGGGGGTCAGAGGGGAGTCCAACGCAGAAGGTTTGGTTGAAATCGGGCCGGTGGTTTTGGAGAAAATGACCAAAAACCAAACAGGCGATTTTAAAAAGACGACAGGCGCGCGGCTTACGTTTTTTTTTTTTTACCAAAAATTAAAATTTCTTCAAATTTCTCCAAACTCGGATATATCATCTGGGGGTCTGAGGGGAGTCCAACGCAAAGGGTTTGGTTGAAATCGGGCCGGTGGTTTTGGAGAAAATGACCAAAAACCAAACAGGCGATTTTAAAAAGACGACAGGCGCGCGGCTTACGTTTTTTTTTTTTGACCAAAAATTAAAATTTCTCCAAACTCGGATATATCATCTGGGGGTCCGAGGGGAGTCCAACGCAGAAGGTTTGGTTGAAATCGGGCCGGTGGTTTTGGAGAAAATGACCAAAAACCAAACAGGCGATTTTAAAAAGACGGCAGGCGCGCGGCTTACATTTTTTTTTTTTTGACGAAAAATTAAAATTTCTTCAAATTTCTCCAAACTCGGATATATCATCTGAGGGTCCGAGGGGAGTCCAATGCAGAAGGTTTGGTTGAAATCGGGCTGGTGGTTTTGGAGAAAATGACCAAAAACCAAACAGGCGATTTTAAAAAGACGACAGGCGCGCGGCTTACGTTTTTTTTTTTTTTTACAAAAATTAAAATTTCTTCAAATTTCTCCAAACTCGGATATATCATCTGGGGGTCCGAGGGGAGTCCAACGCAGAAGGTTTGGTTGAAATCGGGCCAGTGGTTTTGGAGAAAATGACCAAAAACCAAACAGGCGATTTTAAAAAGACGACAGGCGCGCGGCTTTCGTTTTTTTTTTTTGACCAAAAATTAAAATTTCTCCAAACTCGGATATATCATCTGGGGGTCCGAGGGGAGTCCAACGCAGAAGGTTTGGTTGAAATCGGGCCGGTGGTTTTGGAGAAAATGACCAAAAACCAAACAGGCAATTTTAAAAAGACGACAGGCGCGCAGCTTACGTTTTTTTTTTTTTTACCAAAAATTCAAATTTCTTCAAATTTCTCCAGACTCAGGTATATCATCTGGGCGTCCGAGGGGAGTCCAACGCAGAAGGTTTGGTTGAAATCGGGCCGGTGGTTTTGGAGAAAATGACCAAAAACCAAACAGGCGATTTTAAAAAGACGACAGGCGCGCGGCTTACGTTTTTTTTTTTTTTTTGACCAAAAATTCAAATTTCTTCAAATTTCTCCAAACTCGGATATATCATCTGGGGGTCCGAGGGGAGTCCAACGCAGAAGGTTTGGCTGAAATCGGGCCGGTGGTTTTGGAGAAAATGACCAAAAACCAAACAGGCGATTTTAAAAAGACGACAGGCGCGCGGCTTACGTTTTTTTTTTTTTTTTAACAAAAATTAAAATTTCTTCAAATTTCTCCAAACTCGGATATATCATCTGGGGGTCCGAGGGGAGTACAACGCAGAAGGTTTGGTTGAAATCGGGCCGGTGGTTTTGGAGAAAATGACCAAAAACCAAACAGGCGATTTTAAAAAGACGACAGGCGCGCGGCTTTCGTTTTTTTTTTTTTTTGACCAAAAATTAAAATTTCTACAAACTCGGATATATCATCTGGGGGTCCGAGGGGAGTCCAACGCAGAAGGTTTGGTTGAAATTGGGCCGGTGGTTTTGGAGAAAATGACCAAAAACCAAACAGGCGATTTTAAAAAGACGACAGGCGCGCGCGGCTTACGTTTTTTTTTTTTGACCAAAAATTAAAATTTCTTCAAATTTCTCCAAACTCTGATATATCATCTTGGGGTCTGAGGGGAGTCCAACGCAGAAGGTTTGGTTGAAATCGGGCCAGTGGTTTTGGAGAAAATGACCAAAAACCAAACAGGCGATTTTAAAAAGACGACAGGCGCGCGGCTTACGTTTTTTTTTTTTTTTTACAAAAATTAAAATTTCTTCAAATTTCTCCAAACTCAGATATATCATCTGGGGGTCCGAGGGGAGTCCAACGCAGAAGGTTTGGTTGAAATCGGGCCAGTGGTTTTGGAGAAAATGACCAAAAACCAAACAGGCGATTTTAAAAAGACGACAGGCGCGCGGCTTTCGTTTTTTTTTTTTGACCAAAAATTAAAATTTCTCCAAACTCGGATATATCATCTGGGGGTCCGAGGGGAGTCCAACGCAGAAGGTTTGGTTGAAATCGGGCCGGTGGTTTTGGAGAAAATGACCAAAAACCAAACAGGCGATTTTAAAAAGACGACAGGCGCGCGGCTTACGTTTTTTTTTTTTTACCAAAAATTAAAATTTCTTCAAATTTCTCCAAACTCGGATATATCATCTGGGGGTCTGAGGGGAGTCCAACGCAGAAGGTTTGGTTGAAATCGGGCCGGTGGTTTTGGAGAAAATGACCAAAAACCAAACAGGCGATTTTAAAAAGACAACAGGCGCGCGGCTTACGTTTTTTTTTTTTGACCAAAAATTAAAATTTCTCCAAACTCGGATATATCATCTGGGGGTCCGAGGGGAGTCCAACGCAGAAGGTTTGGTTGAAATCGGGCCGGTGGTTTTGGAGAAAATGACCAAAAACCAAACAGGCGATTTTAAAAAGACGACAGGCGCACGGCTTACGTTTTTTTTTTTTTGACCAAAAATTAAAATTTCTTCAAATTTCTCCAAACTCGGATATATCATCTGGGGGTCTGAGGGGAGTCCAACGCAAAAGGTTTGGTTGAAATCGGGCCGGTGGTTTTGGAGAAAATGACCAAAAACCAAACAGGCGATTTTAAAAAGACGGCAGGCGCGCGGCTTACGTTTTTTTTTTTTGACGAAAAATTAAAATTTCTTCAAATTTCTCCAAACTTGGATATATCATCTGAGGGTCCGAGGGGAGTCCAACGCAGAAGGTTTGGTTGAAATCGGGCCGGTGGTTTTGGAGAAAATTACCAAAAACCAAACAGGCGATTTTAAAAAGACGGCAGGCGCGCGGCTTACTTTTTTTTTTTTTTGACGAAAAATTAAAATTTCTTCAAATTTCTCCAAACTCGGATATATCATCTGAGGGTCCGAGGGGAGTCCAATGCAGAAGGTTTGGTTGAAATCGGGCTGGTGGTTTTGGAGAAAATGACCAAAAACCAAACAGGCGATTTTAAAAAGACGGCAGGCGCGCGGCTTACGTTTTTTTTTTTTGACGAAAAATTAAAATTTCTTCAAATTTCTCCAAACTCGGATATATCATCTGGGGGTCCGAGGGGAGTCCAACGCAGAAGGTTTGGTTGAAATCGGGCCGGTGGTTTTGGAGAAAATGACCAAAAACCAAACAGGCGATTTTAAAAAGACGACAGGCGCGCGGCTTACGTTTTTTTTTTTTTTTTTTACAAAAATTAAAATTTCTTCAAATTTCTCCAAACTCGGATATATCATCTGGGGGTCCGAGGGGAGTCCAACGCAGAAGGTTTGGTTGAAATCGGGCCAGTGGTTTTGGAGAAAATGACCAAAAACCAAACAGGCGATTTTAAAAAGACGACAGGCGCGCGGCTTTCGTTTTTTTTTTTTGACCAAAAATTAAAATTTCTCCAAACTCGGATATATCATCTGGGGGTCCGAGGGGAGTCCAACGCAGAAGGTTTGGTTGAAATCGGGCCGGTGGTTTTGGAGAAAATGACCAAAAACCAAACAGGCAATTTTAAAAAGACGACAGGCGCGCAGCTTACGTTTTTTTTTTTTTTACCAAAAATTCAAATTTCTTCAAATTTCTCCAAACTCAGGTATATCATCTGGGCGTCCGAGGGGAGTCCAACGCAGAAGGTTTGGTTGAAATCGGCCGGTGGTTTTGGAGAAAATGACCAAAAACCAAACAGGCGATTTTAAAAAGACGACAGGCGCGCGGCTTACGTTTTTTTTTTTTTTTTACCAAAAATTCAAATTTCTTCAAATTTCTCCAAACTCAGGTATATCATCTGGGGGTCCGAGGGGAGTCCAACGCAGAAGGTTTGGTTGAAATCGGGCCGGTGGTTTTGGAGAAAATGACCAAAAAACCAAACAGGCGATTTTAAAAAGACGACAGGCGCGCGGCTTACGTTTTTTTTTTTTTTTGACCAAAAATTAAAATTTCTTCAAATTTCTCCAAACTCGGATATATCATCTGGGGGTCCGAGGGGAGTCCAACGCAGAAGGTTTGGCTGAAATCGGGCCGGTGGTTTTGGAGAAAATGACCAAAAACCAAACAGGCGATTTTAAAAAGACGACAGGCGCGCGGCTTACGTTTTTTTTTTTTTTTTAACAAAAATTTAAATTTCTTCAAATTTCTCCAAACTCGGATATATCATCTGGGGGTCCGAGGGGAGTACAACGCAGAAGGTTTGGTTGAAATCGGGCCGGTGGTTTTGGAGAAAATGACCAAAAACCAAACAGGCGATTTTAAAAAGACGACAGGCGCGCGGCTTTCGTTTTTTTTTTTTTTGACCAAAAATTAAAATTTCTACAAACTCGGATATATCATCTGGGGGTCCGAGGGGAGTCCAACGCAGAAGGTTTGGTTGAAATTGGGCCGGTGGTTTTGGAGAAAATGACCAAAAACCAAACAGGCGATTTTAAAAAGACGACAGGCGCGCGCGGCTTACGTTTTTTTTTTTTGACCAAAAATTAAAATTTCTTCAAATTTCTCCAAACTCTGATATATCATCTTGGGGTCTGAGGGGAGTCCAACGCAGAAGGTTTGGTTGAAATCGAGCCAGTGGTTTTGGAGAAAATGACCAAAAACCAAACAGGCGATTTTAAAAAGACGACAGGCGCGCGGCTTACGTTTTTTTTTTTTTTGACCAAATATTTTAATTTCTTCAAATTTCTCCAAACTCGGATATGTCATCTGGGGGTCCGAGGGGAGTCCAACGCAGAAGGTTTGGCTGAAATCGGGCCGGTGGTTTTGGAGAAAATGACCAAAAACCAAACAGGCGATTTTAAAAAGACGACAGGCGCGCGGCTTACGTTTTTTTTTTTTTGACCAAAAATTAAAATTTCTTCAAATTTCTCCAAACTCGGATATGTCATCTGGGGGTCCGAGGGGAGTCCAACGCAGAAGGTTTGGCTGAAATCGGGCCGGTGGTTTTGGAGAAAATGACCAAAAACCAAACAGGCGATTTTAAAAAGACGACAGGCGCGCGGCTTACGTTTTTTTTTTTTTACCAAAAATTTAAATTTCTTCAAATTTCTCCAAACTCGGATATATCATCTGGGGGTCCGAGGGGAGTCCAACGCAGAAGGTTTGGTTGAAATCGGGCCGGTGGTTTTGGAGAAAATGACCAAAAACCAAACAGCCGATTTTAAAAAGACGACAGGCGCGCGGCTTACGTTTTTTTTTTTTTGACCAAAAATTAAAATTTCTCCAAACTCGGATATATCATCTGGGGGTCCGAGGGGAGTCCAACGCAGAAGGTTTGGTTGAAATCGGGCCGGTGGTTTTGGAGAAAATGACCAAAAACCAAACAGGCGATTTTAAAAAGACGACAGGCGCGCGGCTTACGTTTTTTTTTTTTTGACCAAAAATTAAAATTTCTCCAAACTCGGATATATCATCTGGGGGTCCAAGGGGAGTCCAACGCAGAAGGTTTGGTTGAAATCGGGCCGGTGGTTTTGGAGAAAATGACCAAAAACCAAACAGGCGATTTTAAAAAGACGACAGGCGCGCGGCTTACGTTTTTTTTTTTTTTTACCAAAAATTAAAATTTCTTCAAATTTCTCCAAACTCGGATATATCATCTGGGGGTCCGAGGGGAGTCCAACGCAGACGGTTTGGTTGAAATCGGGCCGGTGGTTTTGGAGAAAATGACCAAAAACCAAACAGGCGATTTTAAAAAGACGACAGGCGCGCGGCTTACGGTTTTTTTTTTTGACCAAAAATTAAAATTTCTTCAAATTTCTCCAAACTCGGATATATCATCTGGGGGTCCGAGGGGAGTCCAACGCAGAAGGTTTGGTTGAAATCGGGCTGGTGGTTTTGGAGAAAATAACCAAAAACCAAACAGGCGATTTTAACGAGCGGCCAAGCTGCACCTGCACTGTTCTATTTATAGACTTTGATAACGAGCTGGCCCCAACAGCTGGCCACTGCACACAGAGCAGAGCAGAGCAGAGAGATTTGTGCTCTGAGCAGCTTCCGAAAACAGCCCAGAAAAAGAGAACCGTACCTCTTATCAGAATGTGGCCATGACTACTGGGGCAAGGAGACCTTCCTGAGCATATTGATGTGCATTAAATGTTTGTAGGGCAAAAACTTTTCTCAGGGTCGCAAGGTAGAAAAGGGGGGCATTTCTGTTTTTCTAAAAAAATCAGCTCCTACTTTTATATTGAAGTGGATGAGCCACTGGAGCGGGTCTAGCTGCACAATTAGGCTCATAGAGACAATTCTGTAAGTCTGTCTGCTGTTTTGAACACATCAAATGAGACACGACAAGTGTGGCTACAAACCAGTGAGGAAATCATGTGACTAGAGTTTAATTTGTGGCCGTGCTGGCAATTTATCCAAAAAAAATCCTGAATGTTTTTTCGATCCCTCTCACTCTAGCGATGATGTCACTCACTCTAAGCCCTGCTCGTTAGACGCAACACACACCCATTATAAAGGTGGATTTTGTCAAAAAACTTAATGATTTTAAAGCGGCCAAATATCAGAAACTGTTGAAGATATCAATAAGCTGAGTCATAGAGGAATACTTAAAAAGTTTGTCTACAGCTCAGAATTTGAATGAAGTCTCTCAAGTATGTGGACACTTTAAAGGCTGAAAGAAGTAAGAAGATTTGAAGAGTTTCAAGACTGTTCCAATGCATTCTCTATGGGGGAAAAAAAATCAGAAATAGTTGAATATTGCAAAAAGTATGAATAGTTGAAAAGAGAAAAGACATAGCACACCTGTCCCGAAAAGGCTGAACATTTTGATATTTGAATTGTTGAAATAGCACAAAGTATGAAGGACTAGTTACATGACGAAGAAAGGCAGAAAATGGCCGAACCGAATAACAATAGTGTGAATGCTTCCAGCATTCACACTAATAATAAGAAAAAATCCACACAATAACAGTAGTTGGTCCCTGCAGCCAGGGCCGGCCCTGTACATCTGGGGGCCCTAAGCAGGATAAAATTGGGGGCCCTGCCTCACAGTGTATATATGTACCATCAAATATTCATAAGCTACCATATGCAACCCTTGCATATTTTATTGTACCTCTATCAACATGATGGCGAGCAGATATTTTATTACTAATTAGAGTCACTGAAACACTTAAAGCTGTCTAATTGCACTTGTCATTTTTTCTTCTACTTTGTTTTTGTCTGAATGTTAATGTTAATATTGTGAATGGCAATAGGTGGCTCCAAACCTGCAGTATTAAATCACTACTTTTGATGTAGCAGAAAGATAAAAGATTCTACAAAAGATTACAGTTTGAACATATTTATTTTCTTTAAATTATCTGTACAGCTAAATTCTAGAACCCTTAAAACAAAACTTCAGTTGAGAAGAAGATAGAGGATGTTGGTTGGTCAGCAGCATCATCAGCAGTAACCATTGGAGCTGTGGAGAAGATTAGTAGAATTTTTTTAGCCACTTGTGTACACACAATTTAATTTTCCAACAGAGATAAACATAATGTGGCAACAAACAAGAAACTTACCAACTGTATGACTGGAACCAGCCACAGGGGAATGAGGATGTGGCAACATGACATATCTAATCAGCCATTAATAAATGGGTGATTGATCCTTTATCCCCTCACAGGAAAACAGCTGTTATCTTTTCACTGTAAACAGACCTTAAAATCAGCCAGGACATGTGAACTGCAGCAGGCTGGTACATGTAGCAGCTACATGTTTTTCGGCTAAACGTACATCTGGTAAACATAACATTAATTAGCCTTACCTTGTCCTTGTTTTTTTTTCATCCTCGACCTTCTTCTTTTTCCTATTTTCCGCACCTGACGGATTTATCCTTTTGGACATCGTCGCTGTCCAAAAGCTAATCACCTCCTCGCAAATCGCGATCTCAGTGAGTGAGTGAGGGGGGCGGGTGTTGCAACGGACAACGGCCACAGTCTGCGTGTCACGGTCTATGGTCACGGTCATTGTTGCCAGTTGGGTCAAGGGTTACACGTTGCCAGGTCAGAGAGGACAAATGATTGAGCAAAGTTTGGAGGCCCCCTAGTGGCTGCGGGGCCCTAAGCAGCTGCTTAGTTCGCTTATAGGGAGGGCCGGCTCTGCCTGCAGCTATTTCATAGCTGTTGGGACCAGTGCCCGGTGCGATTGCCCGTGGCCCTAATAAGAAACAATATTTGTAAGAAAGTATACAGCTCTGGAAAAAATAAAGAGACCACAACTCCAAGATGTTCTTAGCAGGGGTGCAAACTTCCCTAATAGCAAAGTTCCTTTGGCTTGGATGTGGCCCAAATAAACAGCAAAGATCTGGCCCACTTACGGAAGTGAATGACGGCCCATATCTGGCCCAAGTATATGAAAGCTATGCTTAACCATATCATAACCAGACCTCTACCAGAACTGTACCAACTACATATGGCTTATAGCTGGGCTTCATAGGGCCTGCCTGTATGGCTGTGTTCAGGTAAAGCCTACTGGCTCTTATGTGGCCCCCATGTGGCTGACAGACCAAAATCCAGATTTTACCCAGAACCTAAACTAATATACACCAAACCTTTCATCTGGCCCACTTTTGGAAGTCAATGATGGGCCACATCTGGCCCTAAGGTATATAAGCCCAAACTGAACCATAACAAAACCAGACTTCTACCAGGAGTAAACTAAATTCAAATAATTATGGCTCATGGGTCACATACAGAATACGTGTGGCTCAGTTCTGTTGAATCATTGTGGTGGTTGACAGAATAAAACTGGTACTTTTTTTTCATCAGATAACACACCTTCCATCTGCCCCACATTATGAAGAGAATGACAGGTCAATTCTGGCGCCAAAATTAAAAAATGATAATCTTAGTGCAATAGCAGTACTGATTAAGTTGTTCGATACCTATATAGATCACTTAAATCACACAAAATCAATATGAGAAATTAAGAAACACACAAGTTTCCCTTTAAAATTGTATTTTTTCATACTTCAAAATTGCCTTCAATGAACTGTACAGAACATGTAGAAATTACATCCATATAAAAACAGAATCAGAAAAAAACTGATCAAATAGGCTGCAGTAATACTGTACAAAAATACAAGAACAGTGTAGAAATATTAGAAATGAAGAAAGTTTAATTTGTGCATCAAAACTGTCTGTCTTAACTGTCAGTTTCAGCTTGTATTTTTTGTCTCTCTTCACACCAAGGCCCAGTTTCCCATCACCTCCACCACCTTGTCTGAAACAGCTGCAGTCAGGGTTTCGTCTATGGCACCTTGAGAACACAGGACATTTTGAAAGAGTAGTGTTAGGGCTGTCAAACAATTAAAATTTTAAATCACGATTAATCTCAAAATTTCCTAAGTTAATCGTGATTAATCGCATCGTTTTCTTTTTTGCTTGAAATCACAGCAATATGAATGGATAAGAAACATAAGAAAAGAAACATCTGGATGTTTCTTATGCTTTCCATTCATGGTATTTAAAAATCAGCTGTCAGAGAGAGAGAGAGCAGCCTTGTTTGGTGATAAGAAGAACAAGTTCTCTAGTGTAGTCAACATGCAGCTTTTCTGTAACATTACAAGACGGCAACGGCTGGTTCCAATGTCACAGCGTTAACTTAATCGTGCGTTTTCTTTTTTCGTTATTTTTTTCTTAAAATAAAATTTAAAATTAAAAAAAAAAAAAAAAAAATAGTGCCGTTAAAATCATTTTTGTGTTAACGCGTTTATAAAAAAACATTGTGTGAAGTTCCGGTGAATCAAAATAAAATAAATCAGACATTGGAGTAACTTAAATCAAGCTTTCTTTCATCCCAGGAGCAGTAGGGTTAGCAAAGCTGCTAAAGCTGCTAACACAGCCATAGCCGTCTCTTTCCACCATGCGCTTCAAACACACGCTTTATTAAATTAAAACCGAGTTCTGTTCGGCTAACTTGTAGCTTTCTCCTCTAAAGATGTAGGTCTAGTGTGTGCCATAAATTATCAGTAGTTCAACAAAAATGTAAAAGGTTTAAAATTCACTTACCCAAAGCAGCAGCCAGTCCAGAAGCTGAGTGAGAGAAAATGAAAATGTCCGGAGGGTGTCGCAGAATAAACTCACCCACTGCCACTTGTGCCAGTTGCATGCCAACTGTAACCCAAAAGCTAACATCTATCATCTGGGAGAGTGCCTTATTTCAGAACTGTGCCAGAAGAAAAATTCCCTCCAATTTTGAAGGTATGGCAAAACCAACGTGGTTATGATGTGGACCTCATGTGTTTTGCCATTTTGTCAGTTACATAGGGTCAGGTGCTTCTATTACAGAACTGCCCCAGAAGAGATATTCCCTCCAATTTTACCAGTCACATACCACATGCGGCCCAAAAGAATATTCTATTATCTGGGCCAAGTGCCTCAGTTAAATAAGTGTACCAGAAGAATAATTCCCTCCAAATTTGAATATATGGCAATGCGTATGTGGGTATGATTTGGTCCTCATACATTTTGCCATATCACATCTCAGCCAGAGGTGCCAGCTAAATGCCACATGTGGCCCAAAAGTCAATGCTATTGGGGTTGTCACCTTTCGGCGAAATTCGCCGTTTTGGATCCCAAATGGGTCATTTGTGTGATTCGTGTAAATCCGCAATAAAAAAAATTTTGAGGGGGCGGGGGTATGTGGCGAGGCAATGCACCTGTCTCTTTAAGGCGCGTGCACCTTATCTGGATGAAATTAAGTGGAGGCAGCGATGCTTTTCTGTCCAGCAATACACACCTGAAGCATCACTTAACTAACGCGACTGCCACAGTTGTTAGATTTAATCAATGAGACCAACATTAATCTCCTATAAAGAGTTTAACCAGCCAGCGGTAAACCCAGGGGCCAGGGCTGTACAGTGCGACATCAAACCATGCCTGTGGTAAGAATCTGCCCTGTAGCATGTATTGGCTTGTGACACAAGAAGAACAGGAAAAAGGAAGAAAGAAGACAAAAATGTGCATTATGAACTTTGAATGTATATTGGTTCATGTCTCCTATTAATATGAATATGGGTAATTATTGTGTGTAATAACTTAAAGCAGAAGTAAGTGGTCCGGTCGTTTTCGCTAATGCTGCGTTCCAGGCAGGCTTTTGAAATCGTAAATTACAGCTTCAAGTCACAACTTACGACTTTGTAGCGTTCCAGGCAACCCACTCGTGTTTTTCCGACCTGTTTTACCGGTGAAAGTCACTATAACGGCCACTCGTAACTTCCGACCGGTGAACCAGATCGAACTGGTACCACTTCACGGTCGGAAAAATACGAGTTTCCTTGAACGCACCATAACAGTCCTCGTCCCTACGTCGCCACATTCACGGCGTTCCTTGGCTGCACACACAGCCCTGCATGCCGTTCTCTCTCCTCATTGGATAAAAACTGTAGGATACGATAAATGTTTTCTCTTCGGCTCAGAGCAGAGCAGAGGGACTGAGAGACCCGTGTTTCAGTCCAAACATTGCTGTCGGAAGATATAACTATTTAAGACTTATATTAACACAAATATATCACTTACTTCTGCTTTAATAATTAGGGGCTGGTATGTAGGAGCCATGAATTGGGTTTTCTGTTAAGTTTAAGGGTTGTTTGTTTTGGTGTTTTTTATTTTGAGTATGATTTAGTTGATGTTATTATTTCAGAGCGTGGGTTGCCGTAGCCTACTTGTGGACTGTGCAGTGTAGGTCCTGACACCGCAGGCGGCGCTGTGACTCTTCGGCTCTCTATCCAGCGGAAGCAGAAGAAGAGAGGAGGCGGAGCGAGAGAGCCACGTTAGTTTGCGTTGTGGTGTGTGTAGTAGTAGTAGTTAGTCAGTCTTCCTTCCTCCGCAGACAAGCAGCAGGTTGTCAGCATATTAACCGGTAAAAATGAACGGCATGGACGAAGAAACAATGGCCCCGCAGACCTTCCTCTACGGTGAGACGACAGTGTGTTGTTTATGTGACTTGAGGCGGTAGAAAGCCCGTGTGCTCATGTTGCACCGCTGATAGCACAGACAGCTCATACCAGGACAGGAGAAACGGTGTCATTTAGCTGCTCCCGGTCTTTTAAAATGGCGGGCAACGCTGCTGATGACATATGACATTATTTATAGTGTCACACCTGGTGATATTAATAGCTGTAATAGTGTTTTCGGGGGTTTAGTGGGAGCTGGTGAGCAGCGCTGCTCCAGAGCGGACTGAACTGAACTGGCCACACACGTGTTTCACTTGCCAATATGGCGCCGCCCGCTATTTCTCCACAGTGTTGATATTTAAGCGTTTTCTCTCCACTAAACCATAAATATGCTTTGTGCTTTCAATGGCATTTCATTTTTTCTTAACTCGTGAACTCAGTCTAAGATTTAATTTAATGGGTTTGAGCTTGTCGGTAAAGAAACTATGTCAACGTGGGTGGAAACATGTGACCTAGTTCTGTGAATAAAGTTTCCTCTTAGCTCTGACTCTCACTCAGTTTTAATGATGGGAACCAGTCAAGAGCATCAGTGTGACTGCGTTAGCTAGCTGTACAGGATATATATCAGCAGGAGTTTATTGGGTTTCCACTGATCATGTGTCCATCACTCAGTTTAACTTAAACTAAAACTGATGATGCAGACAAAAGACAGACAGCTAAAAGGTATTCACACATGTAATATGTTGAAATAAGTCCCCAGCAGTTGGGCATTAGTGTATCACTTTGAACTGTCTCAGATGGGAATGGGATGTAAAAGATTTAGATGTATTTTGTGTACTTTAATGTTACTATGAAAGTAGCTAGTTATATGTTGTGTTCACTGGCCATTGAAACAGTAAACTATTTGTGTGTGTGAAGAAGTGTGTTGTTGAATGTTTCATTACTTATCAGGTAATATTTAGTAAAATGCTGTTAAATACATTTCTCCTAACTTGGGGGGGATTCCCTGTGCCAAGGCCATGTGGAAATTTTCATATCACTAGTCTTGATGGCTCCCTCGTGTGTTCACTGCAAATATTGCACTTACACTTTCCCCACAATGGAGTCACTTTCTCCCTTTTTTTGTTTCTTCTACGACTCAAGTCTAATCCCTCATGGATTAAAATATCCGTGTTCATATGTTTCAAGTCTGACATCTGCTGTTGCAACACTTTGTCTAAGTTGTTTGATTATGATTTAAAATCTTTCTAACAGGGTGTGTGCTGCAAGCTGGAAAGGAGGTGGTGTTCAACCCTGAGGACGATGACTTTGAGCATCAGCTAGATCTAAGGATGGTAAGGACACCGTCATCCAAGGGTGTTTAAGGGGATTTATGAGAAATGCTTTAACAAATATACACCTATTTGTAGAGCCACAAGCATTACATAGGCGTTAACAAAAGATGTACCCGGTACTATCCCCAGTGGAAAAGCAAAAAAAAACAAGCAGAGTCGAGCCACGTAGTGCTATTGGAAAAGGGCCATAAGTGTCCACACTCTGAATTGCACTCACTCCTACACAAAAAAGGGCCTCATTTTCTGTGAATAATTAATACACATGCATGTTACCTTGGTTACCAGATAATGAGACACAAATGGCCATACACAATATTCAGAGTGTTGTTCCCTTGCCCTCTCCAGGCCTGTGTGGACCCCGCCACGAAAGACGAACTTCACATGGTGGAGGTGGAAGGACAGGACACAGAGGGTCAGAAAATCAAGGCCGCTCTGGTTTCACTGAGGCCCTCTACGCTGCCAAGTGTAAGTAGACTGCTTAATGATATGCAGACACACTAAAAGCACCACAGCATGTTGAGAAAATTCAGACTCTTTGGATGTGATTCACTCATTTGAATTCTTGGTGCAGGTTTGTCTTGGCGGTTTCACAATCACACCCCCAGCAGTTTTCCGTCTGAAGGCTGGTGCCGGTCCCATCCATATCAGCGGACAACACCTCGTCAGTGAGTACTTGTTAGAAGAACATTGTGTTGCGAAATAATGTGTTTCAGTGAACATCCAGATCTTGTCGGACCGCTACACATCTGCTTTTTAGCTGAACTGACATTTTGTCATTTCTCTTTAAGTGATGGAGGCTGATCAGTCTTTTGATGAGGATGATGATGATGAGGAAGAAGAGGAGGAGGAGGACATCAAGACATCAAAGAAGAGGCCCGCATCCTCTCCCGCCGCCAAGTCTCAGGTTTGTTTTTAGCCCGTCAACAGTCTTGGTTTCAACATTTGTCAAAAGTGACACGACTTCAACCCACGTTTTCACCTCCTTCCAGAAAAAAATCAAAATGGAAATGGAGGATGACGAGGACGATGAGGATGACGAGGACGATGATGATGAAGATGACGAGTGAGTGTTGGGCTCGTGTTTCTCGTTTACATACACCAGGAGTCCAAAAGTTCAAAACTAAGATCAAAAACATTGTCACACTAAACCACTGATGTTTATAGAATGACATTTCTTCAAAGGAAATATTTTTTCAAAGGAAATATATGTTTTACATCTGTGTTTCTGAGGTCACTGCTGTTCACCTAGAGGACAGAAGTGATAATGGGCATCAGAACAAGTTGAAGGATAGATGCAGTTTTTCAGAGCCTGAAATAATAGTCAAGTGACCATATAAACACAGACATGGGGTTGGCTCACTACAGTGTTTATACTCCCATTGATGTCATGAAAGGATCCCATGCTGCACTCAACAGTTTGTCCGTATTAAGAATTGGATTGTACATATTTTCGCTCTTTGCTGTAACTTGTGCTGATAAGCCATTTGATTTCTCAATTGGCCCGTTTGGATAAATACGTTTTATACAAATTGAGGACTTTGGATTTTGACCTTTAAAATACTGAACAGGAGGAATGACAGCAGGTTTAGTGTTCATATGGGCTTGTGGTGATCTTAAGATGAACTTGAATATTGTGAACTGAAGAAATGTGTAATTGAACTGGTTTAAAAGGTATTACTTATCCTCTGAGGCTGTGTTTGACAGATGTCTTCAGTGCACCCTGCACTGAAATGAATTTTTCCTTTGCAGCCTTTTGTTACTCTGATTTTATCTTCATTTACTTGTACTGTATGTATCAACAGAAAATGTTTAATAATTTGGGATAACATTGGTTTGATGCATTTCTTTCTTTTCTTCTATCAGGGATGATGATGAGGAGGAGGACGAGGAGAGCGAGGAGGAAGAGACACCTGTTAAGGTATGAAGAGGTTTTACAGTTTCATTAGAACCACCTGAGTGATCAGTTTACTCACTAACAGCTGCATGTTGTTCTCAGGCCAAGCCAGCAACATCCAAACAGGCCACCCCTGCTCAGAATGGCAAGAGCGCTAAAGGCAACACTCCAGCCAAGAAGCAGGTAACTATTAGTCTGCTTTTTATCCTCTCTACCAAATGTTAGTAAAGGTTAGTATATCAACATGTTTAATCATCGTTTATGCCCTCTTGTTGTCTTCTGTTGTAAGTAATATTTCCAGCTATTCTCTCTTTGCTCACAACTAATCTGTGTTCTTTAACAGGAACAGACCCCTAAAGGAAAGGGTGCGAAGTCGCCTAAAATCCCAACAACCCCTAAAGTATCTCTAACAGTCCCTGAGCTTAAGGAGAAGATAATGGAGGCAGTGAAGAAGGTTTGTGTCCTTGGAGGTCATTTAAAAAAAGTTTCTCTGTGTTTTGTAAAAGTGAAATGTGACAAAGTGAAGTTAAATCTGCTCATTCATTATAATTGTCTCCTTTTCACAGGGAGTGTCATTACCTAAAGCTCAGCCAAAGTTTGAGAACCTCCTGAAGCACGGTTACAGAGTCGCAGATACAAAGGTATACTCTTGACTTTAAGTCGTGCTCTGGTATTTATCAGACACCATCGGTTGACAGATTATCTTGGAAAATGAATCAGGACACTTTATTTAATTTGACTGAAAGTTAAAAAGCAACAAACGTGTAACTTAAACATGTTTGGCACAGCTAAGCTGTTGCATATTTGAAGTTTGAAACTGACTACTTTGACTACTGAAAGCATTTGAAACTTAATTCATGGCTAGCTTGACCACCTGTGCATACTGTTTTTTCCCCCAAAAATTAATTCAATGATGCATGTCCTCCCAACTCAAGAATTTGTCCGATAGACAAACTTATGATTCTTGGCATTGGTATTTTTTAAAACTCCTTTCTTTTCTTTTTGGCCTAACTGTTTTCCCATTAGATTGTCATTGCAGGAGATTCTTTAGTATTTTAAGCTCATTTATTTGTCATTCATCAGTCTTACCACCAGGAGGCACCAAAGTCTGAAATCTTGATCATACACAGTGGAATAAAAATGAGTGCAAATTTGTTATTTTATTCTGCAACATATTTGGCTCATCAAGTTAACCTTTGATTTCATGTTTTTTTTCCCCTTAGGTTATTGCAGAGATGTGGAAGTGGAGACAGACGGTGACTGATGCTAAATAAGTCCAAATAACAGTAGTTTTTTTTTAAAAGAAGAATCTCTTTTTATGACTTGTTTGTATCCATTGCTCCTCCCAAACCCCCTGAAGCCAAACTCAGTGCCTCATAGTTATCATTAATACAAAGTGTAATTGGGCTCCACCTGCCCTCCTATATGAAGAGACTGGATAGGTCGTAATGTGGATGGTGACAGTGTGATGTGCTGTTGAATTGTCCTTCCACCTCCACCAAGCTCTTCGTTGGGACTGAGAAATAACATAATAAACCCGGAGAGAACCATCTTACAAATTTGCATCTTTGTAAATGTGTAAATAAAAATCTCACACACAAGACTAGTATCAAAGCAGCTCAAGAAACTTGATTTAAAATCAATTCATGAACACATCAGTTTAAAATGGTCACATAATTTTTTTCAATTTTGGAAAGTCAGATTTGTCGGCTGATGGGGAATCAGTCAGGTACCATCGTGAACACGGCAGAAAACTTTGCACTTTGAAGTATTTTGAATGTTTGAGCTATTGTGAGATTCATATTGTCTTATGGCAGGAAATATTTTTTAATTCTGTTTGAAACAGTCAGAATTCAAAATGTTCTTTCATGTATTTTACCGTCCGCAAATATGAAGCCTCAAGCCTCATTGACCTTTGAGAGCAGATTGAAACAAGTGCAGCACCTGACACATCTCATCTCTGTTGGCCTATGTGGAGATTGGTCTGTTAACCTGCTTAATGTTGCCATGACTACTGATAGCCAATAGGACTAAGGTTAAGTATTTGGCTCCGAGTGCCTGAATGCATGAAGAAATTTTGCAAATGAGTTGGTGAAACTTTCCAAAACCAGTTGTGGAGAATTCGGATGGATGTTTTACTCTTGTTGGGAGGAATACCCACCGGTCAATGTTTAATGAAGCCACATATTCTATGCACATTTGACCAGTTAAGATAGAAAATGTAAATGTTGGTGCATGGGGCATGTTAAAGCAGGAGATCATTCCATGTTAGCAAAAACAAGTGTGAGTTTGTATTTAAATATACTGTGGGTTTGGATGGACTGTCCCCTGTTAAATGAATAAAAACAAATGGTTTGCATCCAGTGTCATTGTTGTGCTTCTCTGCAATAAGAGTTATTGCTAGTTGTATTCATTTTGAAGATAAATGTTAATCAACCAATTTCCTAAATTAGATTTTCCTACAAGCACCAATCTAATTTGAAGAGAAGATAATGTGTGTCTGTATCTGAATCCAAAATGAGAACAATGTTTGTGCCATCTCTTTGGCTAATGTTTCCCAAATAGCTTTTTTTCTTCTTCTCAGATGCATGTGGGCATCACAATGTGTAATATTATTACCAAGGAGATGATTGGTAAAAAAGGAACATGTTACATTTTTATATGCCCAGTAATTTAAATTCAGCTGTCCATTTTGAACCTTGTGAACCATGATGTTGTTGAACTCTAGTGACGGAATCTGCTTGTTCAAAATGTTGAGCTCAACTTTAACTGTGAGGTGTGAAATCTTTTGTTTTTATTGCTCTTAGTAGTTGAACAGGTATTGCTAGATGTGTCATTGTTCAATCTTTGGTTGCATAAAGAAAGACGAGCTGTGGCGGCAGAGTAGGTCAGTAGGAATCCTGTTGACATTTCCTAAAAAGCATCTTGCTGTGATGTTGGATCATCAGTGTTTTGACCTGCTGTTAGCCAGTGGTAGTAATAGAATATCCCAGAAATAATGAAAACAAAACTAGTTCCTTCTTCATTTATAAAAATACAATAATTAAAAGTGCAATGTCTATGTGTGTTGCATCATGCGACGTTTGGACAAATATTTGACAGCTGTGCAGTCATGTGTCATCAGAGGCATCCTGTGCTTTGTTTTGCAGGGTTTCAGAGAGAATGGTGAGATGTGCACTCATGTTTTTTTAAGCAGGACCGTTGTGCAGGCTTTTTGTCAGTGTCAGCCTATTTGGACCATATCTCACTGAAATATGAGTCAGCACTGTGAGTCATGCTGTCTGAGAGACATGGCACAAACCCATTTGTTTTCCATAATACATTTGACAAAGACAGACATCATAAATGATGTGCTTTAAACAGCTTTGCAAAGATATAACCTCAAGACCTTCACCTAACACAAAACTACCACTATAGATAGACATATAAGGTCAGGGGGCAGGCATCACCAGCAAGGCGAATACATTCACACAAGAACATTTTATTCAAATATTGTATAAGTGTCGCATACAGGTGAAAAACATTTGAAATCAACCTACTTTAGAAGTCCAGAAAAGCAGATATTGTAGGCAACAATTCTGTCCCCTCACAATAAAGCTACATCTGCCCAGTAATTGACTACAGTTATGCATCATTTACAGTCAGGGTGACACAGTAGCTCAGAAAGGTGTGTGTGTGTGTGTGTGTGTGTGTGTGTGTGTGTGCGTGCAGCAATGGCCTAGATTTAGCGTGACAAACAGCCCTTCATATGTAATTAGTTCAGTGGTGTTGTGGTCAGTTGCAGTAACTGTTTTCCAATAAAGAGAAGTTTCAGTTTTAATGGGTAATCCATCTGCAAGAATGAGGGGGAACGAATAATTGACATGATGATCTATGATGCATACTGAATATAGTGACTCACACACTCTTGGTTAATCACATTCATTGGAAATGTAATTAACACACACAACAAAGTATGCACCTATACCAATTATTACATTATTTACATTTAGGAGGTCTTACTTTCCAAAAGATCTGTCTCCCAGAGTGTAGAGACACTTTTATATTTATTTTAGTTTATAGGACAGAGGCAGACTGGGGTCAGATGCCTCGGCCACTTAGGAGTGAAATCATTATCACTACTACTTTTATGATCTAGCCTGTGGGGAGGGAAGAATAATGATTAGAGAATGGCAGGCGGCGGCAGAATGAGAACAGAGGAGAGGCAGAACTGGAGCAAGACACCTCTGGGTCTAATAAATCACCAGAATCCTAACTTGAAGACACCTAATGACAAAGTGAGGGGAGATGAGATGCTAAAAAGACAGGAGGAATGAGCTGCGTTCAAAAACTCCACTGTGGTGAAATATTACCTGAAAGTTTTCCCCACATCACTTTGAATGCTTTTAAAAGCAATCTGAAACACATGATTTATAAAGTGCATTATATTCCTACATGCATGCAATTTATACTTCCTGTCCAACTAAAGGAAGTTACCTGTACACACCACAAGGGGGCAATAAAACCAAAGCAACTTTAATTTTGTTAGCCATTACACTGTAGCGCTGTGCACCCTTCCACCCAAAGGAAGATGGCTTCCAGCCAGAGAGAAGCGTGTCTCTGGTCATTTCAGATCCCTCTCCAGTGGGGAAACCGTTTGCAGCCACAGTGTGTCATGTCTGCTCATGAACATTTCTTACTTTGACGGAAATATGTTGATAATTACTTAATGTATCCAAATGTCTGCTTTTTGATAGTTTACTCTATATTACAGCTATTTTTCACAGTTTCAACTTTATTTTTTTTATTCCTTTAATATTAAATTTCAATTTGAATATTAAAATCAATGTCAATTTTTAAATTGTTTCATCTTTTTTCATTGCCCCTTTTATTTTGTTGAGCACTTGAGCTGTGGTTCCAAGTATAACTTTACATTTAACCCTCTTGTATTAAAGGACTTCCCAGAAACCAGAAATAGACGTACATTTTTTACTTTTATTTTATGTACAACACAAACTTTAAAATCACAATTTAAAATGTTTTTAAAAAGTGAAAATTTGATGAGTGTAGCAAAAGCTAATGCAACTAAAAAAAACAACAACAAATCATACGCCAAGCCCATTCACACAAACAGAAATCATCACAGAACAAGTTGACAGATAGCGCACAACATTTCTCATGCTGCAGGTTTGTCAGCATGAACTTTGGCAAACTGAGTTAATAGAGAAATCAATAAGTTTCACTCGGCACTTGATTAAAACAAAATTGACAAAACTGTAACTGAATAAAATTTGTCTGGTTCACATAAATACAAATATATGGAGATTACAATAAAATAAAAAAGGCCAACTAGGTGCCAGAAGATGAACTATTATGCATTTAGTCCACACTGTAATGAATGAATGATTTTAATTCAGTGCATTCAAACCATTTTCCACACTGTATATTCTAGGGATGAAGAAATGTAGCACTGAAGCACAGTGCGTGGTTGCATTCAGAAAAATATTTACTTCTACATACCAATTTGTATGCGGGTGTTTCAACTTAAGTTTAACTTAGTGCTTTACAGGTGCCAACTAAGTGGATAGTATTTTACATAGTATACAAATCAGTGTAAGCACTGACTGCAATAACGCAGGTGAGCGCTTTCATAGAAGTAAACAAACATTATTTGAAACTTGAATGCATTTGTTAAAATAATATTACAGTAACATCATAGGGCAGCCCTGGAGAAAATTAGGCATAAAAACAGGTGCTGAATGCCTCCTGGGATACATCTTCAACGTTTCGACCTCTGAGTTGGAATAGCAAAAAAGTCAAAGTTTTCCTTCAGCCTATAACACCGACCCATGTCCTGCTCACACGTATTCCTTGCTGCTGCTGGGGGGTCTGCTGTACATGGGATGCTTTGGTGCAGATTTGCCTCTTGGGCATGAAGCTGCCAGCATGCAACCTCCCACTACAGTCAGGAAAGCTCCAGCCCATGCGATGAAGATAGCAGACCCAAACTCATACCTAGAGAGGGGGATTCACAGTCAGTAAAAAGGGCAAACAAAACACACTATACATTCATCAACTTCAAATGATTGGATACATAACGGGCAGCAGGGAGAGCTTAGAGCCAGTAATCTGCTAAAGAAGTGCTCAGTGTTGGCTGACAATGCAAACCAAACCCACACACACTAGAACTTCTGCAAACTTACTTGGTGTTGACGGGGGTGAAAGGGTTGTAGAAGGCCTGGATGATGTCGTGAGCGTACCAGGAGCAGGCAACAATGGCACACAAAGCTGTAGGATAATAAAGAACATCAAAAATGTCAAAACTGATACAAACCTAACAGAAGTGAAAAATTCAAAAAAGACACACATTAATATAAAAAGTCATCTTACCCCCAATCAAGATGATGATGCCCCCAGTCATGGCGATGCGAGACTTTTTTGTTTTATCATCAGATCCGCAGTTGGTGCACTTCATTCCCATGGTGGCTGCACCCAGGCCTACCACACTTACAATGATGCTCACAATCATGAGGGCGCGGGTTGCCTGGAGGGCACCTGGATGAGGGGAGATGACAGGGTTAATCCATCGGTTATAGTTGGTGGACTACCGCAAGGGTGTGACAAGGAAAACTGGTTTTGTCAGAATCGAAACAAAAACTGTCACTAGCATGAATTTCAACAGTAACTTCTGATGTTGGCACAAGTTAAAAACATGACCCCAGTTGATTTTTATGTGCTTAAAAGTCACCATTGTGAAAAAGCAGTGTAAACAAACACTGCTTACGTAAAACAGAGTGGCTTCTGTCTCTTGTGTCTCATTGCAACTCCCTATAACAATGCACCACAGAAACTGGCTCTAACCGGAAGGTGAAAAAAAAAACTGTGGAGGAAGGGTTGGGGGAGTGGGTGTGTGAATTTGTATGCGTGCAAGTCAGAAACAGGTCTAACCAGGTTTCAGGTTTCATTAGAAGAAAGACACTCCCAATTTCAGGTACTCGCAGTCTGCTTCTCAGCAGGTGGACATTTCATAGGATGAAACTACAATCCAAAAAAAGCCAAAAGCCCTTCTCTACAATGTGAAGTTTAGTTGTCAAACTCTCTAGTTATGTTCCCAAAACTTTAGGTGCGTGTTACTTCATTTATTTCTGAAAAATGAGTTATTATTTGTGCTCCATATCTAACCACAACTTTAATCACACAATGTTTATCAAAGTTGGTTTGTGTTCATGTTTGAAGAGGCGATAAGACACATTGTTCTGTAGATATTCTATCAAATGTTTTGATAAGCCAAACATGAAAAAATGAAAATAAATGAGCTCATGCCATTTGGAAAATGGTGAGTTCATGAACCAACTCACTTCAGCAGGTAACTCTCAGCTGTAATTAGCAAATATGTTGAATCAAGAACACATGCGGTGGAACTTGCATACAGGACTACAGAGGCACTTTTTGCCCGAGGGCAGGCGACTAAGCAGTTAAACCTAAAAAATACAGTGAAGATTCAAACCGTCGTGCTACCATTGACCCACTTAGCCACTGTTTTATGATAGCAGATAGGGCAATAAGAGTTATAAACACTGTCAACACCCCAGTCTTTAAAAAATATCGTATGTTCCAGCTTCTTCATTTAACTTCTGATTTTCCTTTATGTTGCCACCAATGAATAAGCAGTGTTTTTCCACTAATTTCCGTTAACTACTGCCCCTGACGCACCCACACTACCACAGCAGGAAGTAAGGCCAAATGTAAAAGTTTAACCAGTTCATTATGTGCTGTCTACAGATATTTAGAAATAAGAAGTAAACTTAACACTTCATGTTACATAATTTCTGACATTTTGTGTTGAAAAATCAACATTTTCGTGGCTCAGACTGTGACAAAGGATGGTCCTCTGTTGATTTGATGGCCTACAGGCCAAAAGACAAAGCAACTGTTTGTGGGGCTGGTAGTTAACCATGTTGACTAAACAGTGACCCATACAGGTGTTTCACCTCCAACTACCTGTGCTATTCATGCTGGAGGAGGGGTAGCTACCCTGAACAATGGCTGCAGGGTAATCATTGCCTAAGTGTAAAAAGTAATGCACACATTCTCACTTATCAGGTGGAAAGAATTTTACAATTTTAACAAAATGTTCAGGACACTGATACTACAAGCGGTTTTGCTGAACAGTGGAGGTGAGGCCCGATACTGTGGCTTTAACCAAATAACTACATTCTGAGTGAATAAAAAGCTGGGTTAATAAGTGACAAAACCGGTTAGTCCAAGCCACAGGAATCTTGTAAGAGCTCAGAAGTCATGGTGAAGAATGGCCTGAAGAAAAAAACGTTACTTGCCTATGAACAGGTACAGTCAGTTTGTCACATTATGTCCTGTTACATATTAACCACAGGGTGTTTTTAACATAGGGTGGTCACTAAAGTTAGTTATATAAACATTAAATCCAGTTTAATCACAGAGGCAGCTTCAGTGTATAGAAGAACAAAAAACCACCCACCCCACCCTCCCCCCAGCGAATAGGCCTGCCCATCATATGAACAAAAATATTAAAATAAAAAAAACTAATCTTACAATGTGCCCTAAGTTGATCAAAATATTTTAAACGTTTTAAACCCAGCATCTGTGTCTACTTACTATTGAGCTGCAGGATTGAGTCGTAGACTTTGCACTGGATTTGGCCTGTGCTCTGGAAGGCACAGGACATCCACAGTCCTTCGTACATGGCCACCGCTGTGATGATGTTATCTCCGACATAAGCAGACATCTTCCACTGGGGCAAAATGGTGCCAATTATCAGTCCAATTACTCCCAGAAGCGCCAGGGCGAAGCCCAAAATCTGCAACCCGGAGTTTGCCATTTCCTTCACTTGTTGTGCCTCTTCTCGCTCTCTTCAACGACTTGACTTGGAATAAACACTGTCGACGTCCACTTGCTCGTCAGGTAACTTAGGCGGTACAAATCCCAAATTTACGCCTTTTAACAAACTTCTTTTTGCTCCTGAGAACGGAACTTCTTCAGATATGATCTGTTTTCTTACTCCTTTGGTTTAATTGAAACAACTTGCAGATAAATCGTGCCTCTTGGATTTATTAAGTTCTGTCAGTGGCTTCTTACGCACCTGTTCCTCAGCCGCACCTTGAATGAAGAGTAGAGAAGCGGCGACGCGCTTTTTTAGGCGGTTTCTGCTGCAGGTGGGCGGGGGCGCGCACGCAGTTTCGACTCATCAGTCGTAGCGGCAGAAGCACCTGAAGTTTCGTGATGTAAGTATTTCCGGAAACAGACCTTACGCCGCAGGGCACCATAGACTATGTAGTACACAGGTAGACAACAGTGAACCAAAACCATAACAAAGTCTGACTCAATCGTTGAAAGTCTGAAACGCCGAAACACACAACCCTGAGATATTTTTAGAATTTACATAATAGCCTATTGAGTTAGTTTGGTTCATTTCGATTTCGTTTGTCTTCTGTTTATAATGAATCTGAATGTTGCTACAGAAATATGAGATAAACTCCATACATTTTTAAATGTATGATAATGTTATTTCATATAGTATTTCCCTCCCAAAAAAAGGAAAAGGAAAGAAAAAAGAAACTCTTGATTGGCCGATGCTTAGTAAGCAAGAAAATAGAGGAATTATAACCCACAAAGATTTTTTTTTGTTTGTTCCTACATCCATTTGTTGTAGCTATGGCCTATATGTAGGCCATAGCTACAACATTCATGAGAAGAATAGGTTAGGATCCATCAACCATGATGATTAAACATGATTTCATCATTAAGGGTAGTTGTGTATTGAAATTGACCAAAATGGGAGGTTGGTAAACCACTGCAGCAGTGGCTGGAAGACATGAGACACTTAATGTTACCTGAAAGAAAATAAATGTTCATTCAGGGAAATGGGCTATTGTGTAGGCTATTTTATCATTTCTCCTTTAGATTCCTGTGGATCCTTACAACAATCCTTACTTTTTTCATCTTTCCAGTTTAATATTTTGTATGTTTTACTCTCAGTTTTTAATCTGTTAACCTATTCATTCATTTTAAATATTGAAATCTATTTTTTTAAGCATAGTGGCAATGAAAACTAAATGAAACCTCCACTAAAATTGTAATTAGCTCAATTTATGTAAAAAAAAAAGTACCCTTAAATGTGGTAAGAACTTAATTCAAGATAATTATGAAGCGTATATTTTATTATTAACACACAAATATTTGTCCATTTCCATATTGAAAATGTCATTCAAACTCTCAGGCTGGCGTCTGAGCAACTGAATAATATGGAGGTGTTGGGAAGAGCTACTTTCACTTACAATGACTTTTTATACATTTATAAAATCATCTTCTAATAACATTTTGAGTTTACTATTCATTCACAATAAAAACCTGCTGACGTGAACAGTCGAAAGGCACAGAGCTGGTTTTGTGATCATGAGTTTACCAAATGCACATCACAGTGCATGGTCACACTAACATACAGTGTGGGGGAAAGGGAAATAATCATTGTTGTGTCCCTGAAATTTACAATGAGCACCTTTACACTCCACGGTGTTACTGAGATAATCTTTTATGGAGTGTTAAAATGAAGGTTGAACTGTTTGGGAAACTATGCAGCACTCCGCACACTAACATGAAAGCATACACCCAAAGGTGAAACAGAGAGAAGGGAGCATCCAATTTGCCTTGCTGCCTTTGGGCCAACTCATCATCATCCAGGGCAGTTTATCAAAGTGTCTATAGGATTAATGTGAGGGAGACTGTCCACCTACTGAAGCTCAGTAGAAGCTGGGTAATGCAGCAGGATAGTGACCCTAAACAACAGTACATCTACTTCAGACAGGCCTCAAAAGATTGAACAGTTCAACAGTTAAACCCAAGAGTTCTTTTTTTTTTTACACCAGCACAGTCGACGTGTTAATATCTGTATTCAATAGAGACACAGAAGAAAAACTGGTTGTGATTTATTAGTTCGGGGATTCTGTGTTTGTCTATATTTTACTTGGATGAAGATCAGTCAATGCAGATAACCAGGTCATTCCCAAGGGTCCACATTCTTTTTCTGGCCAATTTATGCTGGAACCACACCCACTAATAAAACATTTCACTATCAAAAAAATAAATAAATACGCATCTTCTTGACACACAAAAAAAAGGTGGAGATCCAAGATTTAATCCTAGAAGCCCCTGTCGGGCGGGTTTTTTTTTTCAGGAGAAGGGTGCCCAGAGGGAGTGTTGTAATCACATGACATGACACATGTTTGCTCTGAACAAGTCACTATGACAACACGAGAATAAACCAGGAAAACCTGGGGCTTTACTGTCAGATTCCAGTCAGACAGAGATAAAGACTTGTATCTACACCATGTCAAGTTTGCTTTGATTTCTGCTTGAGCGTTGGCTTTTCAAATAAAATCTTGCATTAAATCTCAGATATTCTTTGTTAATTGGTGTTTCTGAGAAGAACAGTTTGACTGCAGTTATTTCACCAGTCAGACAGGTTTTATTTGGCACATGCTGCTGTCTATAAGTTCTGGGAAAAAATAACAAAAGCCGAAGAAAGTCCTTCATGCCCAAGCAAGTTTAACAAAATGTCAATTTCTCAAACATTTTCAAACTGTCGCTTGATTGGGTGATCAAGTATGTTTACAGGTACGAGCAGGTTTTGAAGTCAGTGCGATAATTGCGCAACACTGAACATTTTCAACCTGATACCGACATACTCTCTGAGTCATCATATACGTCATACACAGGAAGTAAGCAGTAAATATTTTTAACTCGTCACATGTCATGTGTTGACCAATAAAATGACTCATTGAAAAACAAAAACAGATGCCACTGAATGGAACAGTTGAAGTGTTCATCCAGCTTCATTGGGTGTGCCTTTGTCTAAGTCCTGTTCAGCTATTTATTTACACTGCACTTAAAGGTTAAAACAAAGCCAGTTAAAGATTTTGTTAAGACTTATATTAGTGGTTTGGACTGTAACTCTTGGACAGTAACTGGAGGAGTAGTTGTGGCCTTTGTTGTTGAAGAAAACTTTGTTTTCAGGTTAAGTGTCATGTGTGTGTGCATGTGATGTAACTTTGTAAAACTGATTCACATTATTAATAACTTTTTCCCACAGGAAATGAAAGTTAGTTCCACTAAACTACCTGAAAATCTTTCCCTTTGATATTTTAAGTCATGAATTTCTAGAAGTTAACTGATTTTTTACTCTGATCATTTGACACCGGTGTGTTGATGTTACCGTAATGACTCACTTTAAGCCTTTTACCCTGAGTGTGCATGTTGTACCACCTTTCTCATGGAATAGGATATAGGGCGAAAGGTTGCACAAGGTCACATGAGACAAACACAACTCTGAAGTGCAATGCTGTCACCTAGTGGTTATTGTGAACATGGAGCCAAGCCATAAACAGCCATTTTAGCTCCTCCTCTGTGTAACTGAGGCTCTACTCCTTCGGCTCAGATGGTTTTTAGCTGAGGTGTTTGTGAACTTATGTTAACAGAACACAGTGACCGTATGTTTGAAACTAGTCAAAATAAAGATTTGACCAAACATTGTGTGACAGCGTTCTGGGTGACATAGCAAATATTAGTTATTGATTATATTAGTTGTGTCACATAAAAATAAAAAAAGACACTTTGCAATCAAATGCCATATGATCATCCCCAGTCTTGTTCGTACAGGAGCAACAACTACATCATGAGCTGCAAAATTTCTGTTTTAAATTGCAGCTTTGAATTCTTTTCTTTTTTTCAAGACAAGCAGGAATACATAACACAGGAGCTTTAGGGCCATATATACTGATAAATAAATACAATAAAAGTGGAGGTTATTCCTTTATTCTTCTGTTCTATTGTGAAACATTAAAATCTACATTTTTGCCAGAGTTATCAAATGTGATAAATTGTCAATAAAACAAATTTCTTCATCTTTTTTCATCAACAATCATTCTCATCATCATTTTGTCAGATGTCTTGCATTGCAATAGTTATTCATCTTTTCCGTATTAGAAATGACTGATACTGAGACGTCAATTTCCTCACCTACTTGCACTCCTGATGCCTCTCCTAATCACTTCTTGGTTATTTTCCATCCATCTGATGTTGGTGTCAATCAATGAAAGACCAGTTGAATTGCGTGTGGTGAAAGAACATTGGCAGTGGGAGCTTGGAAAACTGCAATTAAAAGAAAAACATGCACATAAAACCTCCAAGGTTGTGATTTTCCCACGTTTGTTCAAATTTAGCATGTAGATGCCTATAATGGAAACATGCGCACACTGAGGGTAATTGGTTCCTCCAGCTATCGTGAGAACTATATTTGGCTTAATGCTTTAATCCTTATTTGCTGCATTAAGAAATATAAAGCTCCATTCAGTCTGAGCGCAGACTGCTCCACTCTGTGTGGGTTTACTGAGAATAATCTTATATAAATGCACGAGTCATGCTTCCATGAGATTTGAGATGCCCCAGTACAGCACAAGGAGGATCAGAGGGAGAGAGGAGGAGAGAGGGCTGTCTGACCCTGACTTGGGTCGTGTCTCATATGGGGAACTCGTTGTGAACGTCAGTGACAGCCCAGAGCTCACAATAATCTGCCAGATCAGATGCTGCTCAACTTAGCTTGTTCTAGACTATGACTTGTAGCTTAATTATCCCCGTCTGTGGGACATGAGCCATCATCCATTTACCATGGTTATCACTGAGAGATTGTAATGTCTAATTGACTGCGGGGTTGTGAACAAGAAGTAATTGCAGCTATTCATGCATCTGATACATTTTGGTGCTTTGAAAAGAGAGTTAACTCTTCAGTAGCTCAGACAGACGTCAATTTGCTAATCTGACACCATAAATATCTTGGCTGGATGTTTTTGAAGTTACTTTTTTTATGCGGCATGTATGTTTCGTTAATGTAAAATATGTAATCACAACCTCCACATTTTTCTTACTGTTGTAAAAGGATTAATGTCACATTCGACAAAAACATGGGATTGCAATTGTAAAAGGTCACAGACCAAATTTAAGTCCACTTTTTGAAGTTTAATGACAAACTCCATTGGATTATGGTTACCACAATTAGTTCTGAGCAGAAAAACCATGCACTGAATATGATGGTACAGAAATCCATGAGGTTACAGGCTGTATAGTGAACTCTTAGCTCTCTACCCTGCAAGTTTGCCTTTAAAGAGGAAAGTTTGGTGTCAGAAGTAGGCTATATGGATGTCTTCCTGCATGGCACTTGAAAATCAGATGAAATTACTCTGAAACAAATGATGAATAAAGCAGATAAAACAAAACTTCATTAAACCCTTGAAATGCTTTATCATCTCCATCACTGACGCCAATTCTACTCTGAGAAACATCGTCAATCACGGCTGTGGATGTCAATTAGTTCATCAACTTAGGCCATGTGGACCATTTTATTTTCCCCACACATGACATGGAGCCATAACAGAGGAGTTCCTTCCATGCAGTGTTGCACTTATCCACCTGACAACCTCTTAATTTAGAAGTTACTGTAAAAAGATTTCTTGATTTAATTTAAGAGGGACAAAGTTGGTTACCACATGAGGTGATAAATTAAACACAATTGATGCGAGATCAGATTCAGTGCTCCTTATTGATTTCCCAACTCCTCAATAGGAGATAAACACCAGGCTTCATAAAGATTTTCCATCATTTGATGTATTTATGATGGTGGCCGGGAGAGCTGTTTAACTCGTTGGTCTAACACCTTCGATAAGACCATCATCAAACCTTTAAGTGTCACTTATGCCATTTATGGAGGTGTTGTCATTCTGTTTCTCCACTCAGTTTTTAGTGTTTTCTTTTTATTTCTCATCAGAACTAATGCACTCTACATAGTTTAAAGGTATTGCAAATTTTCCACTCTTGTCCCTAGCTGGGCTTTTGCATATACAGTATAATTAAAATATTGAGCATTCATTTTTCATAAGGCTGTAATACACTTTAAATATGGAAAAACAATGACAAAACACAGTCATTTAGAGGACAATTAGCTAAAAATTGATACAGCTCTGTAGCCTGCCCTTAATCCTTGTTGTGAAGGATCTTCTGTAATTAATTTGATTTTGGTTGGTAATGTGTTCCTGAGCTGACAGCCCCTTATGGAGAAAGCTCATTTTCCAAATTTAGATCTATGATGTGGTATGTTACAGTTGCCATTCACCATGCTGCTAGTTACTGTCTTGTCTTTGAATATATCTGGAAAAAGGCTCTGGGGCTAGACTGTTGATATGTTTGAAGGCTAATTTGAGAAAACAAACATGAGTGAAGCTCTCAAAGCTAAATATATTATGTCTTTATAGGATGTGATGGTGATGACACTAGACAGGCTTTTTTTTTTTTTACTTTCAGAGCCCACTTGTATGTGAAGTGTCTGACTGTACATGCTGATGCTTGAGCCCTTATACTCCCATACAATGTCAAAACTTATAGGAAAAATGAAAAATATGAAAACCTGCTGCTTGAATGGTTTAGTGCCCAAATAATTCAAAACTATTAAGATCTCTTGATCTGTTTTTGGACAGTTCCATATGCCTTATCAAATTTGAGTTGTGAATAATTAGACCCACACTCCTCATTTCCTGTGTCCTTCTACATTGTCATCTGTCCAAACAAAGGTAAAATGACCCCCAAAAAAGTCCACTGGTGACCATGGATTAGCCATCTTTTTGGATAAAAGCAGGATTAGGTGGTCACCCAGAGTTTCCCAAAGGTGAGCCGAGTACAGGCTGGAATGCATGAGTATCACACATAACAGCAAAGCCACCTTAAAAGATAGCATTTTTAAGTCATTCTGTTCCAGCAGCTAAGAGGGATGCGGTGAGGGCCCCCAGAACTGCAGCCAGATCCCAACATGTCGAAATTGGCTTGGAGAAAGGTAATAGTCTCAGAGCCCCTTTCATGAAATGACAAACCGGAGGCTGCTGGGCTGCAGTTTTTTCATCACAACAGGCATGGCAAGCTGAAATAGCTTGTGAGCGCACTTCAATAGAGGAAATATCCTCTGTTTTGTCAATTAACTCTCTAGAAAGGATGAAATTGCGCCAACTGAACCCTGGAAGGGAATATCCCACGCCTTAAACACTCTGCCCTGCTGGATTGGCATTTTGAATAATCTTAATAACACTCAGTGATAGCCCAGTCTTTTTCAAATTAAACCAGGCCTATAGATTGAGCTGGTTTGCGTGGGGGTGAAATATCTGCACAGGTTCCTGAGAGAGGAAGTCTCTCCTCAACTGGGGCGGCCAACTGAGAAGAGAAGGTTGCTTCACTCTCAGCAGCCACTGCATGGAAACCAGTGCATTGGGAGAGCAATTAAAATCAGGGTCACATGTTATGTCCTCACTGTAACTCTGCAGCATGAGTGACATGTCTCACCAGACTGTCTTTCTTACTTCTGGGGTGAGGCAAGAAGACGCGTTCTCCCTTGAATGACAGCTGAATTAGCATCACAACTGCCAACCGCTCTAACGTGACAATTGAATAAGTGCATCTGTGAATTGGGGCTCTTCTTTGTCACTCACACTGCTAAGAGAATCAGGCTCAAGTTACCCATGTTATTTTCATATCTTTGGCATTTACATGTAGGCTATGGTTTTAGGCTTTTTTGGGGGGCTTTTTTTTTTGACAGGTGGCAGAGAAGGAGAGTCCTCCATTGGTTGTCATATGTTGTGATAGGAGCAGATTTTCTGGCACTCTCTCCAGGGAACCATAGTGTTACACTTTGCTGTCCACATGAAATATGGCACAAAGACTTGTCTAATGAAAAAGAGCAATAGAGAGAGAGAGAGAGAGAGAGATACTTTCTTACCTTCTCACTGTGCTGACCAATCACAGTACAAAGTAGGTGAGAATGCATGCGCACACACTTGCATGTTAGAAGACTTGTTAATAGTACCTTCGATCCAGGGGGATGCGCTGGTGGCGGAGTAGTTAGAGCACATACCATATGGATGTATGGAGCCCTTAGCAGGACTGGCTGGATTCCAAGTTGGACAGACATGTCTATTCCCCACTCTCTCTCCTCATGTCCTGTGTCTCTCCACTGCAACTGTCGTTTAGATTCTAGAACTCATTACTCTTGCTTATGACCCACCGGATTCTAGAATCTTAATTTGCATAAGAACCAGTGCCATAGAAAGAGAACTAAACTATAAACCAGACACTACACTTCCTACTGCGGACCTGTGAAGACCAAGAGAAGAATCTGTAAAAGTGGACACAATGAACCTGTTGTTGACTATGTTTTCCAGAGAACTCTTATTTTGGTAAGTCTGCAAATCATACCCTACAGGCCGACAATTTGTGAACAATAGTTTATTTAGGCTAATGGCAAAATTGGACAGTTAAAAAAAAATGCTGATACTGGTGAGAAATGTTGTGTTAGTAATAAGATAAAATGTGTTTTCTTCATCATTTAGCACAGGACATATCTCTAGTCCCTGACTATAGCAGATGCTAGGAGACTGAGGGGTTACAGCTGCATGTTTCCTCCTGTCATGGCAGCCCACATCATCTCAGTCCTCTTCTCTTAACATGTTTGTGTCAACACGAATCAAGGCCTTTATAGCCATATTTTACTTATTAACAATACCTCAAAAGACATTCACATCTCTACATGGGAAGCATGGGAAAGCCCTGCATATATGTGTCATCCTTCCCCTCCATTTTTTCAGGCTGACAGCTCAGGGATTTATCCCCCTATTTCACAAGAAAAGAAATCCCTGGGTGCTTTTATTATTGAGCTGATAAATTCTTTATCAGCCACAAGCTTAATTGAACTTCTTCTAGGCTAACATCTAGGCTGTCTTCAATATGTTTCTTAACACAAATATAAGTGATATCATATCCCAACTGAAACAATGGGCCAGACTGATGAATTTATATTCAGTAGCCTAGTCTATCATTAAATGGCCACCTGGAACCAATTTGCCAGTGATGAAAGCAAATCTGAGAAATAGCCTACGACCGGACTAAGTATAAAAAAAAAGGGGGGGGGGGTATAGGCTAAATAAATCCCCCGGCCGCCCAGGTCCTTTCTGTGTGGAGTTTGCATGTTCTCCCCGTGTCTGCGTGGGTTTCCTCCGGGTGCTCCGGTTTCCCCCACCACTAAAAAAAAACAAAACATGCCAGCTAGCCTGATTCTCCAGTCAGCGCCCCTGACCAAAGGCACTGGCTCATAATCTGGAGTTGGTCCCCGGGCGCCGCACCGTGGCTGCCCACTGCTCCTCAGGGATGGGTTAAATGCAGAGAAAGAATTTCACTGTAGGCTACTAGCTGTATATGTGACAAATAAAGTACCTTTACCTTTACCTTTAAATAACACAATACAGCCAGAAACATAATGAGAAACACCATCAACCTGCTATACAGCCTGAAAAAAGCTCAGACTTTCATTTGTCCTACATATAATAATATGTGTAGTATTTAATTTTTAGCAATAGGCTCATTTTACAACTTCAGTTAAGTTAGTTTGAAGTTGGATATTCGACAGACATTCGCAAGCCACTCCAACATTTCATGTGCACCTGTATTGCACACGGAGAAGTCGGCTACAGCACTGACAGCATGCAGCCAGTGTAGTGCATAGAGGTGTAGTGACATGATCATCTCACACTGATTTTGAGTCAATTGATCACATGACCTGGAAGCTATTGAGCTAATATAAATGCTAATATAAAAACAAGAGGTGTATCTCATGCAGCCAGAGGAGTAGGCCTACTATGATCCCACACTGATTTTGAGTCAATTGATCACATGACCTGGAAGAAATGGAAAAAATATGAACAAATTTAAAATGTAGCCTATGTCACTACACTGGCTCCATGAGATAGCCTCCACCTCTTGTTTTTACGTTTTGAATCTCTAAATATTTTTTCAAATTAATTTTGTATTATGTAGCCTAAATATTAGCATTTTAGCTCAATAGCTTTCAGGCCGTGTGACTCAAAATCAGTGTGGGATCATAGCCTACTCCACTGGCTGCATGGCTAGTAGGCCTACACCTCTTGTTTTTACATTTTACATCTGTTCATAATTTTATTAATTTTTATATCTAAATATTAGCATTTTAGCTCAATACCTTCTCAATAGCTTTAAACACAGTATCTGCTTTAAATATCCCACATTCATTCCCAAACAGGAAGTCGGTACGCTGTAGCCAACCGTGTGTTTACTGTAAAACCAGGTGCACATGAAATGTTGGAGTGGCTTGCGAATGTCTGTCGAATATCCAACTTCACTTAAGTCATTTTACACATAAATATAGAATATGATTTTACACACCTGCAAATTCAGCGCAGGCCACTTCCGGATGCTCTTGCTACGACCCCGTCAGGGTGGTAGCTACTGGCCGAAACACAGTGAAGCTGAAGCGGCTGTCCCCATATGACGCATCCTGATGGCGGGCTAACTAAACTCACGGTGGTCACGTTACAACTTGTTGTAGGTAAACAAATGAAGATAGGCTACTTGAAGCTACATCACCAGCCTGTGACTGAAGAGGACGATGAAAGCAACCGGGAGTCGGAGTAACGTTAACGTTAGGCCTAAAAGACCTTTCACAGGGATTTTTTTTTTTTTTCAGCTAATACTTGCTTGTTTTATGCTAGCAAATGGGGCGGAAAAAAGAAGAAGAAACTTTTTTTTCTTTTTTTTTCTAGCGACCTGAGGAACCGGTTAGTTCAAATTAAGTTTGTGGATGTATTACCGTGCAGAGAGATGGAGAGACAAAGCAACACTGTAAGGTAAGACTACCGGTTTACTCTGCTAGCCTACTGTGTGCTGCTGCTTAATTGTGCTAGGTTGTGTGACCACCAGTGTTTGTTAGTAACGTTATAGTCCATTGTGACCTGCAAACCTACAGTTGAACATAATTGAGGTTTGACTGCATTGGTTGTTTTGTTTGGATGGTAAACACATTTATTTATCTAATTCTTGCTCTGATTCAATCCTTAATTGAGTATGTGGGTGTAGAGGAGCCACTCTGCATTCAGTGCAGTCATACTGTCTGCTTTTGGAGTGAACATAGACATGGTCATGGAGGTGTTTTTTTGGTGGGAAACGTATAAAGTCAAGTGCTGCAGGGCATGTGCTATGTTTACACAGGTGTAATCTGTGGTTGATGACAATCATGCCTAATATCCAGCTCTGAGATGAAATTGACATTTAGAAAAGCTTAAGAGTGTGTGGGTGTGAAAACAGACTTTTCTTTTGTTCTCATTTTGAAATATCAGTGTGATATGTTGACTCCAGAGGGTGTGTTTGAATTAGACTAATGATCAAATACAGTCCCTGTTGAGAGGACATCAGTGTGAGAGATTAGTCATTTTGATCATGATTTATTCAGCAAGTGTGGGCAAGTGAACCTCATGTAAAATATTGTCTTTTTTCAGCTACATGTTATTTTACTAAGATTACTCTCCTGCTGGTGTTGAACAATCACATGAGAAAGTTATGTTTATTTAGTTATTGTTATTAGTTATTATAGTAATTCACTATCTTCCCCTATTTAGCCCAAGTAGTCTAAGTCGTCCTAAAATATAGGCTAGCTCAGCTGTTTTGGAAAATACCTCAGCCATAGTTATGAGGTATTTCCACATACACACACTCAGAGGCCACTTTATTAAGGCTACACTTGTAAAATGTGATGCAATCCTGTTCAACACTTGTTCCTTGAATTCTCCTTCATCCAACCTCATATTCCAAAGATGCCGTACAATGTAATGCGCCCCTGTCAAGCTTAGTTCGAAGCTTCGAAGCCTCGATCATTGCCATGGAAATCTATCATGAAGTCCATGATCAATTTTTCTTTCTTTCTTTTTTTCCTTTTTGACACCGGTTCTCATCGGCAATTGTTACATTGAAATGAGTAGGCTACTTGACATCCTGGAAACCTGTCTGATAAGTTTTGGAGACATGCAGTGTTTTCCCATTCATTATGTCCGCCACAATCCATCCGCCTGCTTCAGCTTAGGTAATGTTAGCTACTTGCTGCTCAAATAAAGCTCATAAAATCATTGCTGTCTTGCTAAATTAACAATAGCCTCATGTCAGTGTAGGAACTTTCCCTACTGTAATGTAAAGGCAAATGTCTGACGGTTTCTTTCCCAGAGAGGTAATTAATACAGCAGTTTAATAAAGAGTTTTTAAAAGAAGTCAGACAAAGAGGACAAAACATCGAAGAGAACAGCGTACAATCATACAAATATATGTTATTTTATTGAATAATATTCCATAATAAGACATCTCCTTTCAATTCACGTAGGAGTTATTGTAGAAATGTACACAGGTCTGATGGCAAATATGGAGCGAGGGTGATTCGAGGGCTTGATACTGAGAGGGAGTCATCCGTAATGAGCCAAAGAACAGTGACATATGCATGCTTTGCAAAAAAGATGTCCATGTCTTTCTAGACAATTCTCAGTTATTTATGCAGACTACTGCAGCAATTCCCTTTGTAGCCTGCAAATCCTGATTGTATTTTTTTAGCCTGTTGAATTTCTTTCTCCTCCTTGAGTGCAGGCTGTTAGTTCTCGATGCATATTGCTGGTCTTCTTTCCTGCTTTGCAAAGTGGGCAAAAAGCCATGGTGTTCCTGCTGCCTCCTTTGGCTCTTATTGTCAGGAGTCCAACATGTGTCTAAATCCCTGGTAGCACTCGGGATGTGCCTGAGAATCCAGGCCTTCTCTCTGTGGCTAATCAGTGCCAAGGCCCATTTTTATTTATGGCTTTTTTTTTTTGTTCTTTTTTTTTTTCAGAATTTTTTTAAGTGTCAGTTTTTTCGGAAGACAAGAAGATTGGCTTGAAAGAAACCCATGTCCTTATCAGTAGGAGAGAGAGGTTGTGGGAACTTTCTGGAAGACTTGCGTGACTAAACCTCTGGAGACCACCAAGGTCATTGCTGGGTATGACAGGACACATGTTGGGTTTAGGAATTGTTAGGATCTGCTGTTTCCACTTGAATACATTGCATCTTTCACAAACACACAGCTCAGTCGCACACTGGGATTCAGTTTGGGTGAAGTTCACTCAAGAGACAAATCAGTGTGGATACAGCAGCGTTGCCGACCAACAACAAAACAAAAAACACACCAATGGAGGAAGGTTTGGGGAGAAACACGTATCTGTCTCCTTCTGAGGGGGAAACATGACAAAAAAGAACAAAGACTGAAGGACTTTAAAAGAACATCAACAGTGATATTTAGATACATTTCTGACAAAAAAGACAAAAAACAAGACAGAAAATCTGACATAGCACATCAGATATACACTGTTTATATTATTGATAAAACATGTATGTAAACTGGCAGCAGTACATTTAGGTCATCCAGATGGGTGTTATTGTTTGGAGGTGCTGTACACTGCCATGTATATTTATTAAGGGGAACACTTAACATCTGTCACATTTGTTGCATTTCTCAGAAAAATATGTGTCTCACTTAAACATGAATAAAATATCTGGCTGCTGCAGAAAACAAATACTCAACAAGTACAAAATAGATATCTTATGCATTGTGCCCTTTTCTTAAAATTAAGTTTTCACTTAATTAGAAATATATTTTAAACACAGTGTAGTGTTGCAGCCAAGGCTCAACCTTGCTGAATTGTCATATTTCCAGAATTTAATGCAGAGGAACAGTGAGCATTGCACACATTATTTGTCCTCTAATTAAGTAACTGAATTAAATTTAAGTTTACTTGATTTTACTGCCACAAACAGTTACACAAAATTAGATCCATAGCATCTAACCCCAGATACTGGATATATTTCAGTTTTTATTTTAATTTTTATTTGATACCCCTCATTCATTAAGAGTGTTAGCCTTTAGCAACCAACTACTTCCATTAGAGGGAGCTAGTTATACACAAGAATGTTCCTTATAACTTGTCAAACTGCATGGCACACATTCCTATCTGCATATTTAAACATATTGGTATCACAGCGGTGCCTGTGACACATTAGGATGTAACACTGCTATGAACTGTGTTTTTGAACTGCAGCTGTTAAATGATAAGGATCTGCATTTGGGCTGGATTATAGTTCTCTTAGATCATTTCTCACTTTGAAGGAAAAAAAGACAATAACACAATCCTACACACAGACATTGTAAAAACCTTAAAATCAAAAGATGCATAGCTCAGAATGGTCTCGTGTCACAGATAAACATTATTATATGCTGTTGTACGGCACACTGCTCTCAGTGTGATTAAAATTCATTGTTGGTTCTTTGTAGTACACTCAAAATCAAACGTCTCCAAGATTTGTTCCAAAAATGTTCCCTGGATGTTGGTTAGTTTTTGTACAGTGCAATAAAAGCTTTAAATTCCCACTGTGATTCTCAAACACTGGTGATGACTCAGCCGCAGTTTAATACTCATTATTGCCCGTTAGTCCCAGTTGCTCTGAAAAGTGAGGGGGATTCCCTGGTTGTTTCTCATAACCTTTTAAAAATCTCCCAAGACGGTGAGTTCAATTTTAAATGTTTCCAGCAATGCCCAGTGCTTGTAAGGTGCAACGTGCTTCCAGTTTTTTAATGAGTTACTCTTCTGGATGTCTTCAGTTTGGGGAGTTTTTTTTATGTTATGGACTTGTACTACCTGTAACAGACTAGTGGACAATGTGGCTGCAGTTACAAACAAGAGGAAGCTGTCTGAGACGCCCTGTGAAGAGGCTCTTAGGAAATGAGAAAAACTATTCTGCCTCTTGTTGTCCAGCTGTCTTGTTGCAGAGTTAACAGATAGAAATTAAACAACAGTCCTCTGAGTTCATTATGAACAAATAGATTTCCCTTTCTTCAGCTGACCTTGGGGATTTTTTTTTGCACCCATGACAGGGTGGCTGTTCTCTCATCTATGTTTTATTGAGTCTATCGATCACTGTTTCAATCTCGTGCCCTTTCTTTTTCCCCTTGCCTCTCTGTCTTGTCTTACCTTACTCTTAATTACAGATACACACACAGACACACAAACCTTTTATAAACACATTGTAAGTATACTCCTACACAGGCAAGACAGTGTAAAAGAAAGTTAATAGGCTGTAGATACTGTAGGATGCGGGTAAGGAGATGTGTAGGAAAGGGATTATGATTCTAAATCTCTCATGCGTGGGCACAAAAACTATTATTGCACGTTACCACCCCACTATCCAGCATCTGTTGAGCCCTGATGTCCCATAAATGTATTCTCAATGGCAAAATAAGACTTTCTCACCCTGATCAAACAACAACAACAGCACAAGCACATCTTAATATCTCTTCTGCTCGATGGCTGCCTTTCTCCACTATCTCCATCAACTGTTACATTCAAGTTTCACTTAACCACTGCATTCAGTTGCCTTCATTGCACTTACTTCAGCTTTCTGCACCCCTCATCTCACATATATCGGATAAAATGCACTTTTACATTTAGATCTGTCTCTTACATTCTTCTTCTATGTCAGTCTTCACCTCACATTCAACATCACACTGCTCAACGTTCTCTGTGCTTGTCTGTCTACTTGCAGTATCACTGACTGACAACTTACTGTGTACATATTTTAGCATGATGATAAGCACTGGCTGCTGTTTGGGATTAAGAAATCTATGGAGGAATTTGTATCTCCCCTATTTTTTTAAAACAATAAAGTGACAGTGGCATTTAAGTCATCAGTTGGCTTCATTTCAGCTTTGATCCACTGTAAAGCAGAGCTGCAATAATTTTGCAATAACTTGATTGTGATGAGATATTATAGCACTCATTTGTTTTTCACCACATTTAAAAAAAATAATTGAACAAATAAGATGAATAAATTCAAGTAGATAGAGTAGTTACTTACAGCTCCACTATATAGGCTTAATGAATGATGGAAAAATGCCATTATGTCTTACTTTGGAATGCAAAAGTCCCTTGCTGTCACTCAGTCACTGCTTTGCACCTCCAAGTGCTTTCCTTATATAGAACGGACTTAGGATCAACACTGAAATGTGAACTGGCATGAAGAAGCTCCAGATGGAACACAAACACTGAAAACTGTATGAGCACTGACGGCTAAAATAAGCCTATAACATTGTATACTACCTGCTGTGCTCACACTTTGTACTTAGTAACGCACAGATAGAAGCCATACTAGGATGTACCAAATTCACAGTGAAAAGGGCGCATTGGCTCGTCAAAAATAGAGGTGTATAAGTCGACAATACAAAATCCGCTGCAAGGACAAAACATCCAAATTTGAACCGAATGATATTCCCCCTGGAAAAGCCCAGAAAATTAAAAGACTTAATGGGAAAAAAATGCAAAGCTCTCCAACTAATTTCCTCCGTAGACCCCCTGTCATAAATAGCATACAGTGCTTTACATGCTTCTTTGTCTTACATATCCACATGCTGCATTAAACCCTGCCAAAAATCTTGCTTACTTTACTGCAGAAATTCCTTATCAACATTCCTCAAGAATACACCTGCTAATCCTTCACTCTCTCCAAATATCAGCCTCCATGCACTGACCTCTTTACAATTCAACACACAATTTCAGACTTGCTCTTACCATCAGCACACTGCCAAAGCCTCTGTTTCACATACTGTAACCCATCTTCACATTATGTTACCATTAAAATGATGCATCAAACTTGATTTTTAGCTGCCATGATGAGCATTTTTACACTTTTGCCTCCCACATCTCCCCATCATTGCTCTTCCTGACATAGCAAGAGACTTCCTGCTGTCTGTGTTTGTTGGTGGTATCCATGCACATTCGCTTTGACTGAACATTGTGGTGACATTTTTTTTTCTCCCCCCTCGGCGGCTTACCAGAGCGGACAGCACCCAACAGCAGACAGCACTAAAATAACCTGACAGCTCCCATTTAGAGGCCTCAACTTCCATCAGCTCATGGGTTATTTTTCTAATGAGTCTCCCTGATTGATAAACCCGGTGCAAATCAAAGCATTAGGAAACAACATCTAAACAAAATATTAGCTCAATGGAAATATTTTCTCTTGGTTCAGTCCCCACAAGGTTGCCCAGAAATCCTCCTCCCTGATGTTTGAAAATTTCTGACTGTCCAAGGTCAGTAGAAATAGTATAAAAGACGGATGTTCCCCCAAGTATCACCTATTTGCAGACGCCGACATCAAAGACACGCAGGACACGACGGAGGTTATGTGCAGCATGTCTATCTAACCTCTGTACATGCACTCACTTACACACAGAATCTTACGGGGCATCTGAACTGTCGAAGACGTCTGCGCACTGGGGTTAAAACACAATCACACCCAAGACATTCGCCCAGACAACTACATTTCTGAGGGTGCTTCTTCCACAAGGTGATGTGATAAAGCTAGTGAGTGGATAAGCTGCCAGACATTCTCAGAATAACAAGTGCTCCAGCTCAGAGGCTCCTCTGGCTTTGATGTTTGGCTTCAAACCTGGCTTTATGCTGACAGCAGATGCTGAGTGAAGTATACACTACAGCTTCTTTTTCATGTGACTTGGGTTCAGATCCACCCTGGATTTAAAACATGACCCAGTTGTTCATTTGTAGCTTTTAATGAGCTAGTGCAGTAATAAGTGGTCACCTGGTAGAGAAAAGAGGCTGGAGGGAGTGTGTCGCTCACTCTCTCACTCATTCACAAGCTCATTAATTTTTTTTAAATTATTATTCTGGCTTGTTGGTACAAATATTGCTCAGGCTTTTTGATCCTTTTAATAGGAGCCTGGTTTAAACCTGTAGTAATTTAAGATCTATTTTATGGCTCATCTTCCCAGGAAGAATAGTTATTTTATTGGATACTGTTGAAGGCAGTGCCTTTCTTGTGAGCTGCTATCATACTCTGAAATCCATATTTTGTTATCAAGACTGTCATTTCTAACACTATCACCACCGTGCTAGTGTTTTGATGTTCTGTTTTCAATATTGTTATCATCTTAATCATATTTTACAGACAGTCTCCATGTCCTTGTCTCTTTTCCCTCTGGCTGTCATAATCAAATATTAGTTCATTCAAACTGAAAAAAACTAAAGAAAAATTGGAAGTTTGAAAAGTTGATATGTAGTTGTCATAAACTGCTTCTTAAATAACTTTGTGCACACAATTTCTCATAAACTCATCTTGCCCCGCTGACCTGATCTGACCCGGGCTTCCCGGCAGATATCTCTCCTCTCTGAGCTCTCTCATCTCACTTTGAGCTTTAGTTGACCTTGGTGATTAGCTTAGCTGGTCGGCAGATGGTGGGTGGAAAGCTGGCTGAGCCACACTGTCACCAACTTTAGGGCTCAAGAGGGGGGCCCATGGGTGAGGATTATGATGCAGAGTCAGCGCTGGAAATGCGCGAGTGGTGAATATACAGTACAATAGAGCAGACGGTTGGTAGGCATGGGAGAAAAGATGAAATTGTCAGCGGGACAAAGAAGCTTGAGTATGACAGAGAAATGAAGGAGACTGTGCATTAAGGGAGTCATAGGGGGGCAGAGAACAGTGGGAGGGGGAGGTGGTGGTAGTAGTCCTGGCTCGGGCTCTGGGCTTTCTCTCTGTGGTGACAGGTGAGGGGGGACTCCTCTCTCGGGGCTTCTTGGCTGCCGATGGACTGCTGACCCTTCATCCCCCAGCATCTCGTAGTGCACTTCTGGAATGTGGTGGCCAGTGAGGGCCGTTCCCTCAGCCACCCTCAGTGCATAATTGGTGACTGTGTTCCCAGTGTCACTTTTGCCCTTTGTCCCACCCTCAGTCTCCTGTGCTATGAGGCATCAGCCTTGGGAGCTTCTTTCTGTCCATTCTTTAGGGAAGGTGAATCTGACGTTTTCACCGTCTTCCGGGGAGGACTCACTGGTTCACTGGCGAGCTCGTGCAGTGATGGCTCCTTATACATTGCAACTGTGAGACAAAGATAATAGTTGTTAATAATTAAAGAGGTGATACATAACTAAGATAAACTGATTTCAATTGTTCCAAAGTGACATAAAGGACACAAACCCTCTATAACTTTAGGCAGGAAGTGTGCAGCTCCCTTGGTCTTCTTTACCCGGTTGCCCTTCATGACCTGGCCATCACGATTGATACCGATATACCAGGAGCGGCCAGACTGGGTCTGGCGATACAGCATGGAGGAGTATGTAACGTAGTAGTTCTCAAACACACTCTCCTTGAACTTACACTCTGGAGTGAAGTTATCCTGGAAAGCAGAGGGGTGGAGGTGTATCCTCATTAGCAAACAAAGCATGAGAAGAAAAACAATGAGCAAATGTCACTGGAAAACTGTTTACTGTTAGCTTTTATGGTTCTTTGAACATGAACTCCAGTACATGTAAATGCACACTTGAAGAAAGTAATACATGGACATAAGCAGTGGAAAACATTAATTAGGTGGCTGTTTCCTGAGGGAAAGGATGGATAGAATTATATCTGGAGTTGTGTTTCTCTGAAAGCATGAACATCCTGCCCCTTTGGGAACAAGAAGACAAGAATGCATACTATACAATGAGGTATAGCATTAACATCTTTGCTAAACATAACACATCCCCAAAGGAAAAGAGCAGTAAAGATGAAAAGAACTGAAACTGACACCTACAACAACACAATAACAAATCAAATCTACACACATACATTATGTGAGGGAAAATTACAAACTGTATCTAAATTCTGACATCAAAATGCACACTGCATAAAAGGCATCAAAAGTTCAGAAGACAAATCTGCCAAATCTTTAATGGTCAATACCTTCCAAGCTTTTATGAAACATGTAGATTGGATTTTGGTATCAAACTACAAGGAATGTAAACTATTAGAATAATTTTATATGCAAGTGCATGTTTATTTGCTGCGTGTGTAGCCTACCACCACAGGTTTTTTTTCACATGTTATTGCTAGTGGAAATAGTGCCATGGGTAAAATCAAAGGTCACCACTATAGCCAAGTTGTCTGTGAGAACATGGTCTGCTAAAGAGAAGCATTACTGTATAGTTTTTTTTTTTTTTTTTTTTTTTTTTTTTTTTTGATTTTCATGCCTTTATTCGATAGGACAGTTGAGAGTGTGACAGGAAATGGGAGGCAGAGATGGGGGGAATGACATGCAGGATAGGGCCGCCCGACGCGGGACTCGAACCGGGGCCGCCTGCAGCGAGGACTATAGCCTCAACACATGGGGCGGGTGCTCTATCAACTGAGCTAAACACCGCCCCAGCATTACTGTATAGTTAAAGTGCTTTCTTAAAGGTTTTGTAAAAATTTTGTAAGGTCATGGGATCTATGTTATCATTATTATAATGAACAACACATGGTTATGGTTACTTTTAGAAAATCAACTGTTAATAGAACCACTGAAGCCTCATTGACATCAAAGACCTGTGATCAGGGGCTGACACTGCTTTATTTCAGGGCACAAATAGACATGTCAGGAGAGCTGATACTTTGGTACCAAGTCAATGTCAAAATTTTGAAAATTCTGCCAGCAGTATTGTACGTCCCAAAGATGCCTTAGATATCATACTTGAAGTGTGATTCTTGTGGGACTGACAAGGGCAATACAAAACCCTACAACAATCGTGGTCTGCAAGCAACTACAAAAGAGTAGAAAACGTTACAAAAACAGGTGAATTGGCATCAGCTGTTGCAGTGACAGGTCTGCAGTGTCTAATGGGAAAACAAAATCAATCAATCTAAGCATCTCCAAAATACAGATCCAAATCTGTTTGCAGAATCCACTGTGGGGGCATTTCAATAATGAACTGGTATCAACATATTGTCATCGTGTTCATGTCCTGAAATGTTACCATTACTGTTATTTATTGTATCTGTGTGGGCTTGTTTAGGCTGTAGTGCTTATAATGTAAGATGAGTGCTCACAGCATTAGTAGGCAACTGGCATCCCTGTACAATCTGTCAAAATATGATGAATTTTTAAATTGATATGTTCACACCATGGGTCTGCCACCACAACTGCTTGCACACTGGCTACATGGAGGAGTGGGCTTGTGTGTGTACGTGTGTGTGTCCTAGCTATGAAATTTCAGGGATGGTGACATAGTCAAAGACAGAAAACACTGAATTAGCATGATATCACTCAGGTTTTTAATATAGACTACTCTCATGTATTGTCAATCGTCCACGACTGGTTAAATCTGAATAGACATTACAAAATCTAATTATCAAAACTTGGATCCAGTCCAACAGTTCAGCTAGTCATTGTAAATGATCACTTTCCTGCAGCACTTCCCCTGCCTCTCTGTCCTCAACATAAGGACTACTGAACCCTGCATAATGTTGACTGGTGATATTAACCAAGAGCGACAGATATACATCTCTCTTAGTCTCCATCAGGGTCTCGACAGGGTCCTTCCCCTGTCAGAGAGCAAAGCCAATCTGCTGGATTGATTAAGTGAGAGCAGCAGGGCAGAAATGGCTGAGTGCAGAATTTCTCTGAGACTCAAGACGACAGAAGAGGGCCAAAGGATCACAACTTGGCATAGGCAAGCTTTAATAAAGAGCCAAAAGTAGATTGAGAAGGCATGAGAGACCTCCAGTTTCACACTTATCACAGATCATCACCTTTCTCCTTCACTGGGAGGCATCATCTTTAGCTGAAATGACAGTTCAGGACTTTGTGCCCTTTCTACATCCACTCCTGTCCTTCTGCTCCACCACAGTTTATGCCCGTTTAACAGCTGTCTTCCCACCGTTAAAAAAAAAAAAAAAAATACAACAACATGCCCCTACCCTTAAGTCAACAAACTCTTCCACTCCCATCACCATCACATTGGAGAGCTATTTTAAGATCCTCTGACAGGTTTGATATCTTCTGCTGTGCTAACACAAAGAGGATGAGATCGATAGATGATCCGCTTCATTCATTATTAATCAGGCCAGAGAGCAAGAGGGTGGGAAGTGCGGGAGACAGAAGGGGAAAGGTAGGAGAGACAGGAAAGAGAGCAGAAGATCACTCAGAGAGGACAGAGGGGTTGCTGGGTAATATAGGAGATTAGTAAGGGAGAGAAAGGGACCTGCTTCTTTGCATCTCCCACAGGACCAAAATGCCGGGCTGACAAGGGCTTTAGTTGCCAACACCCCACGATATGACACTCGTGTCCCTCTGGAAAGAGTACCCATCACTCCAGCAAAATACCCTTCAGCTCGACTTCTGAAATGACACCAATGATAACACTCTCCCAAGTCATCCTATAATTACCCTTCATAATCATTCCCCTGAAATAAGCCTAATGATAGAATCCACATCTTCTTAAGGTCTGGGGGAAAATATACCGAGAGAACAGACAAGACAATGAAATATATCTCCTTTTATAATAAATTGAATTTGTATTATAATTAGTGTTTCTGCTGTATTCATTAACCAGTGTTTTTCCTGCTGGAAAGTGAAAACAGAATGAGTTTTGGCTGCGAAGAAATGTCACAGTAATTGGCATCTTAGATACAAATTTAGACTCAACTCACAATTTTCCTGTACACATACTGTACATCTTGATGGACTTGAGATTTGTAACGCTGACAAGGAAAGCAAACTAGTAACAATTTCTTGGGATTTAATGTACAAATGCCAAACAGATAGAGCAAGTAAGTAAATAAAAAATAAGACAAAATGAGTAGTATAGTTAAGACAGAGATTATCAAGGAGGATATGAGAGGGTGCCAGGCAGTCTGGAAACCTAAATGGTTTAATATCCTCGGATTCAAACATTAGTTGTACTATGCTGACCTGACTTCCTCATTACAATCACATCACTGCTGCTGGAAACAAAATTCTCAAGAAACACTCATAACCATGCACAAAGGCCAATATGCTTGTTTCCAGCTGATATAATGATGATGTTGTATCCCCATCTTTGACCTTGAGGTAACCTCCAGACCTCTGCAGAATTATAAAGACCACCCAGGGTGTACTCACTCCAACTGCCCGATTTACCTGTGCAGATAAATAATTGCTGAAGATATGTTGAGTGTTGCACATTTCTAAGAGTGATGGCAGAACATTTCCACCTAAATGGTTGGTGCTCATACTAAAAATGAAATAAAAAGCTCTTTCCACTACTATGACTTATTTAGCGACTTGGACAGCGTCGCTTCCATGTGTTTCAAGCCAAAAAATGAATTTAAACGAAAGCAGACGAGAAAGGTAATATGTAGCATTCGTGCTGAGAATCCCTAAGATGGGAAGAACCTTTTTATGATGCAGAGCACCGTCCCAACTGCCCCCACCAACCCCTCCACCCGCCACCCAACACACACCACCTCCTCCTTTATCCCTCGTGTCTGATTACATCTATTCTACCTGCTTCAGGAAGCTTAACTCTCCATGCCACCATACACTGGGATTGCACTTACTACTAAATAAGGACAGTGAAGTACTAATAAAACACACTAGAACTCATAGGACAGCATCTCCCTGACTCGACTAATGTCCTTCCCTGCATATAATTAGGATGTAAAAACTGAAATGAAAGTTATGACTGAAGAGATAGAAAATCCATGAATAATATTTAATATCTTGTTTACTTTCACTTCATCATGCATGCACAAGCATGAAATAAGAACTGATGCCCCTGAAAATGTAGCTCTATCTCTGGAATCCAATTTTCTTTTTTTTCTGACATGCAGTTATTTGCAGTCCCCTATGTAGACAGCAGGGGTCACAGTGTCATACAGGCTGCTTGCATCTATTGACTGTCCCACCAGCTCCCTAGGTAATCTATGGGAAGCTGTGAAATCTGCCCAGCTGCAGTAATCCCACCATATTCCCATTGTACTGCATTACTGCTGCAGCAAGCCACTGAAATGTGAAGCTCATTCACAACAATCCAGGTTACACAAACACACATGCACATAATCTGTGTGCAGCGCAGGAAGCCACCAGCAGAGCATGTTGCTGATGTTGTTGTCGAGCCAGATGTAGATCCACCATGGCACGCCACGTTACGTAAGTCAATAGGGCCTAGGCGTGCTTATTAAAAGGGCTTTGCAGAGGATGAGACTGACAGTTAATACTGTCTAACACCACACATGTATGGTCTGGCTGTGATGCTTTATGATAGCCCAGGGAGGCATGATGCTTGCATGACAAGAGAGTGGATGATAATGTGCAGGGACACATGCCTCTGCTGTGTTGACTGACAGCTGGAAGGCTCCTGTCAATATTCAGCAGCTGTAAGGAGTGGTAACTGACATTCCCCTCTTCGACCCACAGTGACAGAGGTGACCAGCTGCACACTGTCTTTGCTTTTAATTTTCTGCACCATCATCGTCGTCCTCCTCCTCATCATCATCGTGTAGCATCATGCTACACTCCATAGTATCCCTCAGACAATTTTGGAATGAGAGAGCTGGTAAAATGTAGATCAGGAGCCTATCAGGAAGAATGGGTTTTGCCTTCCCTAAGTGCTCTTAATTGGCCGCCTGGCACAATGTCTTCAGCTATACGTTCCTCCACTCCATCTCTTTGCTCTTGCTCTGGCCAATTATTCTCTCTGCTACTTTTTCTAATGTCCACGTTTTCTCCTGTCCTGTGATAAAAGTGATGCTATCTTGCCACTGGTGTTGTCCTGCATCCCAATGCAATCCTCCAATGAAAGGAATAGGGAGAGGACGTAGCTTTTCAGCAAGAGGTCTCATGCTCTTTCTCTGTCATGTCAGTATCTGTCGCATTTTCTATCTCACTTTATTGAGATTTATTGCATTAAAGGCACACATACATACTGCAGTTGTTTGCTGTACCAGGCCAGAGTTGACCAGTCCAAAAAGGTTCTGCCAGTTTTCATTGTGATACATTCACAGCTGTCTGTTTAGGACTTTAAGGACCAAAGACCGTCTGCGGTGAAATTCTCATAAGCAGCTGTTGCCTCCTAAAACTGACACACCTTATGTTACATGAACAACTTCATCTGTATTGTGAAAGTCCTGATTCAAAAACCTTTATGTTCATAATCTTAAATGACTAATCTGATATAAAATTTAAAATCTAACTAGAAAAATTGCAGCGCAATATGATCACTATGTTGGAATTATAGAAGGTCCACAAGTAATAGCTTGTTTAGTTATCGATTAATCTGACAGTCATTCCCTTCACAAACAGTCCAGAATCCAAATATATTGGATTTCCTATTAAATCTGAGTAGAAATACAGCAAATCCACACAAATGGTAAACTAGGAATTAGGAAAGTTTGGTGATACTGCTTTAGGGTTAGGGTTACACTACATACAAAGTAGTTGCATGGGGTTAGTTTGAACAAACTCAAAATCAAGTGGAGCTCTGTCTACAGACCAAACTACTACTTTGTTATGAATGGAGCGTCTTATCTCACATGTTCTTGTGGAACTTAATTTGATAGGTTGCGTTCACATGAAAATTTTAAATTTTTGTCGCTGTCACTCAATAATATCGTTTGAACATATTTTCGCTCAGCTGCAGGTGTATCAGTTTGGCGCAATTCAACAATCTGTGTCTGATTTTGACGTCATACAAGCGATTTCAGTGAATTTAGTGCGAACCATGCGGCATGCCTGTTGGAAGCCTGTTTGTATTGGTCCAGCACGGCTGACATTGTAGACAACCTGCTGCCGCCTTTACCTGTTGGTGAGTACAATCTTGACAAGTGGCGTACAACGTCAAGCCGTACAGTTAGTAGGCTACATAAATCGTTTTTCACCACTAGATTTGTATTATGTTTCCATGGTTTGTCAATAGTTGACATAGTTACGCATAGATTGAGATGCCAATCAGCGACTGAGTTACAGTATGACGCCAGTTGTTAGACATTGGGAGTGTGCATCTCGAAAAATTTCGCTCTGTCGCTCGTGACCCCCAGCGATTGTATAAATTAGCATGTTGTACTTATTTGTGCCTTTTCGCCAGCGACAAAAATAAGACAGGTCACCACTGTAACGCACCTTACTGTAGTTGTAGTATACCACTTCACCTCGGGAACCAATCACATTTACCAACTTTGGCCCTTCTCAGCAAGGTGTTACACAGCCAATTCAAAAGGCTCACTAAACACACAACTGATTGAAGTTATTCTTGGGTTCAAAAGTACTGTTTTAAAGGGATCATTTTATAGTAAGTTTCTTAATTTATTGCTGTTAATGCTACTTTTTTTTATCTATACACTCAGTCTTGTTGCTGAGATTGGGCAATATTTGACTTTGAATAAACAGTTAATGTAGTATTTTTTTGTATTCAATGTGTGATATATTCTGACTTAGCTAAATACGTTCTTTACATAACCACATATAACCAATGCTTGCAACATGCGCACACCCATACTCACACTCCAACCAGCTGATTGTAATCAAGTGCTGCTTGTTGTGTGTAGGTGCTGCGTGATTAAACAGAGCAGAGGAGATCGACAGACACAACACACTAAAAGTTGGTAATTTTAACCTTCTCAATTGCAAATACAATTTTGGTTTGATGGAGACACATTGTAGAGGACAAGTGCAAAACATGCTGTTTCGGTCACTTGTACTTAAGTAATTAAGTTGGCCTAGGATCTAGAGAAGTCTGGTGTAAATGTACTTACTAGTTGCGCCAAGTTGAAATAACTTAAAAATTACTAAAAGTGTGTACGCTCAATTTTTTTACGTTGAGCCAGCACATCATTTGTTAGAGTGTAGGGTTAGGGTACATACAGTAGTTGCACTACTACTTGCAGTTGTACAGAATGGAGCGTCTTATCTCACATGTTCTTGTGGAATACTATAGGTGCGTTCACACCGGACCTTTTATTTTTGTCGCTGTCGCTCCAAAATGCTCCTGTCAAGTACTCAGTGATTGAGGAGAAATTCATAGATCGCTACTGCTGCGAACGCGACTTTCAGTGAATTTCACCTCGCTCAGAGCTGGCATGGTTCTGTTTGTATTGGAGCACGGTGACATTGTGAAACACGGCTGCCGCCGTTTATGTTTGCTGACAGGTCCCAGTGGCGGTGGCGAAAACAAACGTCAAGCCGGCTTTGCTCTTCCGGGCCGGTAGAGTTGTATTATGTTTCCAATGGTTTCAATAGTTGTCATAGTTACGCATAGATTACGGCAGCCAATCAGCGCTGAGCGACAAGCGACTGACGGCCAGAGACTTGGGATTTCTCATCTCGAAAAATCGCTCTGTCGCTCGGACCCCCAGCGATTTTTGCATTGACTTAATATGTAAATTTGTCGCCAGCGACAAAAATAAAAGGTCCGGTGTGAACGCACTGTATATCTGTTTACACAGTTGATCTGAACCAAAATCTGTCACATTTGTTTTTAATTTGGCCCTTCTCAGTTGCTCACAGCCAATAAAAGTCGAGTAAACACACAACTGATTGAAGTTATTCTTGGGTTGTAGCGTTTCTTTTTTTTTTTTTTGATCAAAGAGCATCAGAATTATTGCTGTTATCTCATGCTGTTGTCAGCAATATAAACAATTGGGCAACAACATGTGATCCCTTTACATGTAGTTATTAGACTATTGAATTAATATTAATTTATTTTGACACAGCAGCACATAACCACAATAACCTGCATGCTTCTACGCTCGTTCCAAATACTCACACTCCAACCAGCTGATTGTAATCAAGTGCTGCTTGTTGTGTGTAGGTGCTGCGTGATTAAACAGAGCAGAGGAGATCGACAGACACAACACATCATTTAGTTGGTTTCTTATTTTGCTGCTTCTCAGGGTTGCAAATACAACTTTTGGACAGTCAGTGATGGAGACACATTTACCCTGTGCAAACATGCTGTTTCGGTCACTACACTTATTGTCTCTTGCTTGTAGCATAACAAAATGTCAGCCATGATAAAGGAGAGTGGAATCAAGGCAACAATATTTACAGCAATGGGCAAAGCTTACGACTAAATCTTAATTGCTCCTGTGACCTTGTCAACAGTCAGTACAGTCTCCTTGAACACAAACCCTATTCTCTGTCTCGCTCTCTTACACATTCTCTGTCTATGAGGAGTTTTCCAGAGCACATAGATTATAAAATGGGGCAGGAAAGAGCCAAGCTCTATTTTTGTATCAGGATCAGCCATTTCCTGTTGTTAACTACAGGTAGTGAAGCTGAGATTTATGTCTGAGGCAAAGCAGCAGTGGACTTCCTCTGCTCGTTTGCCTAGCCTGGATCAACAGCCTGATCAGTGTGTGTAGGGGGGACGTGAGATGGGGATTCAAGGGGGATTTGTGAGTTATTCAAGAGAAAACAATAACCACCAGTAAGCGGCAGAGAAGGTACTATATGCCAGGAAAGAAAATAGCTGGACAGATGTGACTATAGTTACTGTTAGTCAGCTCAGCTTCTCTGAGAGTGACAGCAGTGTGCTTATTTGTCATAAATGAAGCCATTTCTTGTCTGTGTCACATACTCTTTGGCATGCTTTTAAATGTGAAAGCAAGTATGAACATGCTCTTAGTGAGCAGAGATAGGTTTAAAGGGCCATATCATGCCACCTGCACTCCCTCTCACCAGCAAATTAGCGCGCTAGAGACACTACAGAGAATAATATGAGGTCATAAAATCAAACATGCATGATATAATACAAGAAGACAGCTGTTTTGCACCACCTATATCCAGTCATTTCTGTGTGTGTGTGTCGGAGAGAGGAAACTCTCTGAAAGAGGTCAGTGTGGGATTCAGTGCAGCTATTGACTGGTACTGAGGAAATCCCTTCTCCTCGCTGTTCACTGAGGCAAGGCACCGAAGTCTAATGCATGCTAATCAGGGGCTCAGGAGATAATGTGAGATGTTGTATTTGCCATAATTCAAGATTTAACTCACATATATACACATGATGCTCGCTCCTTTACATCTCATAACCATAAAACCACTCGTTAATTCACTGCTTTGTCCAAACCCTCTATAGAAAGCAGCACAAAAATAACTGCTAAAGATACGTATAGGCCAATGCAACAGATTAATCTCATCTCTTATAGACATTTACATGGGTGCCCACTGCCCACTAATCTGCACAATAATAACATCCTATTTTGATATTTCAATTTCATGTATGTTCAACAACAGAGTGTGAGAATGATCTCATGATTCACAAAGGGTAAAAAAAAAAATGGGTAGGATTTTCTAATATAGATTAACTAACTGAATATTATGTCCCAAAGAACATCAGGTGGGATGGTGAGAAGGTTTTGGATGGAGGTGTAAAGATGTACATTGTGTCAACACATGCTTTTTTCAGGAGTTGGATCAATGTCAGATGTGTGAATAGTCAAATGTTGCTATAATAATCAACTGTACAGCCATGGTGTACAGTGTTATATCACTCTGTCCAGGTCACTGATTGAACTGACCATCCTCAAAGACACATTACTTGCTGACTTGGTCTTCAGTGCTTTTCTGAATAAAATCTTGCTTTACATTATGGTTAATGGTAAAGTTACCACCCTAAAGCAATGTTACAAGTGCTGTCCAAAGTGCTGATTAGTTTGTACCCTTGAAACTGAGACTTGCTCTATCCAAGGAACTGGAAGGACTGCGCTCCTGAGCTGGAACCTAGCACAGTCCAGGAAGTAAACAAGTGTTCTTAAGGACAATGCCTGCAGCTAATAGCACCTCCAACTCTGGATTCTACATTGTAGATTTTGCTTAACTTGCAACTTTACTGAGTAAACTTCTTATGGCTAATTGCCTGACACGTTATTAGGCATAATTGAAATTATACTCAAGAGCTAATGAAGTGTTTTGCAGCATTGAATAAATTAGACAAAACAAGTTGTGATACTAACAATCTCTCGTGGGTATTGCACTTCAAAGAAGTCTGTCTCTTTGTCACCCTCCTGCTGCTGCCTCTCACATCTTTGTTTTCTACCTTTGTTATATGATCAGTTTGATTGGAAAGTCACCTGGAACCTACAGTATCCAATGTATGTTGTTCATGCTTTTAAAAAGAATCAACCAGCAACAGATTTAGTGCATTTCTTCAACATCAGACACTCGTTGGCGATTGAAAATCTCATTCTTAAGTTTATTACAAAAATGTCATCGGAAACCGGTGTGTTGATGTTTGTTCCAATCACTCAGATGAAGAAGACTGACTAAATACAATTTTAATGCCTTTACAGTTTCATTTACTTTTGTAGGACCACTAACTTTCACCTGCCCTGGAACCAAAACCTGCCAGAGGTTCCTGCAGTGAGAAGACCCCAGATTCTCCAACAGCCCCAGACATGTTTCCTAGTTAACACGGGTGTCTCCTTGTCTTTCCAATACTAATTGGAATACTCATGCAGGTAGTCTGGCAGGATGTCATCCTAGCTTTCACTCCCCATCCCATCCCCTGTGTATCACCTTTCTCTCTCTCAAACGCTCGTGTACACCTGCACACAAAGCCAAAACACATGCTGCATCTTTCAGTTTTCCTGATAGTCGATAAAATCCTTAACAATTAACTTTCTCTTTAGTCTGGCACTGCCTACATTACAGCAATTAGCTATATGTGCGCACAGCACATACAGTATATATAGCTCATGTTAAACTGGTGAATAGTGTTATACATGGTAGTTTTCTGACTCTTCTTCCTGACACTGTTCTCCTATGATATAATCCTGAAATAGGAGACACTGCTGAATATTTGAATGCAACTGACAGACGGCTGAACCTCAAAATAGTGCAGATATCAGGACCTTATACAGCAAAACATGAATCTATATCCTAACCTGAACACAAACATTTGCCAAATCACATCACATATGGGGTTTTAACAGAAACATAATAGTTCAGAAATGAAAATTGGTTTCTTCGGTTCAGTGTATATACACATACATACCGAAGTGTAGAGGTATCCTTCACTATTCATGGCAAGGTACAACCCTGTCTTTGCCCCCTGGATTGCCACAATCCGCAGTCCCACTGGAATTAAATTGAACTGTGCTAAATTGGGGAATAAAGTCAGAAAGAGAGAAAGAAAGAGAAGAAAAGCGGAAGTCAGAGAAGACTGAAACTGTAATACTGACAGAAAATGCTTTCCTGTCGTTAGAGGTTCAAAGGCTGAACGGCTGCAGGATCAGTGCTGCATGCTGTAGCCTTCTTTAGCCCAGATGCTGTGACCTCTTGAAGTTGAAGTTTATGTAAACACGATGCCATGTCACCTTCACCATACTTTCCACTGGCCCTGAGCCTCACTAGATCTGTTCCACAAAATAGAGTGTAGAGCAAAGACAGAAGTGTCAGGTAAATAAAGAAACTGGACCTGTTAAGGCTCAGCTCATCATGAAATAATGACAATAGTTGAGTGAATAAAACAGTAAATCTGCCACTATGAAACTGAATTTTTGAAAAAGGGCTTGTGCTTGAGTCTTTAAGGTCAAATGGACAACTCAAAGAAATGATACTACCAAGAGAACACTGCATACAGTAGTTTCTGATCTGAAAACCAAATTTAGATCGCTAAAGGTCAGGATAAACATCTTTTTAGAAGCACTTGCCTCGCTTTTTTGTCGTTTATGAAAGCAGAGATTCAGCGATTTTAGTTTTCTTGGCTAAAATCTGTCTTGTAATATCCGTTTATCCTTCTTTTTTTTAGTCAAAGTCAAGTTCAGATGTTCCATCTTTTATTTATAATTAACTGCTACACTCTCCTTTTGTCATTAATTCTCTGTAAGGGCCGATTCATTTGCATGTTCATAATAAAACACTGACCCTATTAAATGATCTATGGAGACCACTTAGAGGGGGGGACTCTCTCTCTCTCTCTCGTATATTATTGTTGATGCCATTATCCAAAGAAAAGCAGCGATGTTGGCAGTGTGTACCAGTTCAGTAGTGGTATAGGAAGAAGAGCTGCTTTTCCTTAGCTTGCTTCTCAAATCTGGACATGTGTAGTGGGTTCTGGGTTGATGGTATTATTCTCAGCCAGGGTCTGATTACGTTTGATCTTTATCTCATATTTTCATGGTTGTTCTTGTTCGTCTACTGCTTACTTTGTCATTACATGTGTTACAAGTTACAAGCTTTGTGGCTTTTCCACACGTGCTATGGAAGTTTTTTGAATTCCAGAAACCAGAAGAATTCAGATATACATCAGGCAGAAAACAGACCTTTGATTGTCAGCCAATTGACTTATAATACTGAGCTGTAGATCCATAGGAATCATCATCTGTGATATTAAACACAGCAGTGGTACAGTAGATGTAAGTTATGAAAGCCTTTGTGAGGCACTTTTAAAAATGAACAAGGGTAGCTTACATTCAATTGCCAACATTCATAGACACTCTGATAGAATATTCCTTCCTATTTAGTTGGAACAATTTGGACAGATAAACTGACAAAATCCTAATTTCAGCTGCAGGGACCAATAGCACAGTGAGACACCTGTGGTTATGTTCACTGCATACAGTACAGCATAAACTTTGCCAAAGTTGGAGATTTGGCTCCCAGTGAGAGAATCAGCTGTTCCATATACTTAAGCTGAAAACTGCAGGTGTTCTACGACTCAGTTCCTGTGACTGGTGCTTGAGACTCAACTGTGAATAATTTGATTAAAATTACACAACACGACCAGGAGCAAAGACATGTAGGCTTTATACTAAAACAAAAAAACAACACACTCACAAAATGAGCTGCTTTCATCCCTTGTGCTGTCCATGGTACCGTCAGGCTGCATCTGCAGGTAGTATCCATGTTGGCTGTATAGCCGGGTAACAATGCCTTTGAGCTGTGGCTCTGCAAGGGAGCACAGGAGAACAACATTATTTTTGACAGGTACCGTGGTGAGATGTCATGAGCAGAAGTCATGTTCAGTGATTTACAGAACCTAGAAAAGACATGGAGTTTTATTGTGTGCAACATTTGAAATCATAACACAGTTCAGATTTGTTTTTTTTGGGACCAAGTATCAATTTATTTTTTTAGACATTAGACTTTTATTGTCACTTGTTAGGGAAATTCTTTTCCACATGACCAAAGCAAGCACACAAAAACACACATATTACAACACATTTCATTCATTTCAATTGTTTGATTTGAAATTTTGTACTGGTGTGTGAACATTACCTCCAACAAACATCAGCATGTTAGCATTGCCATTGTACACATGTGAGTTTGATGGTGCTACCGTTTAGCATAAAGCAGTGCATCCTAACAGAGCTTGAATACAATGCGCTCAGCTTTGGACATATTGTAACCATCATGCAGTGTTAAACTGGTCTGAAACATCACATACAAATGTTGTGAACTCACACAGTGTCAGTGTAGGATATGGTAATATGTAGTATCTTTCTTTAGGTTCTGCTCTTTCATCTCAAGTATATAAATAACAAAAGCACAAACTGCCTCACGAATCAAAGTCACATGAAAGGCATCTTTGTAGCGGCTTAAGGGAGTTTTACTGGGAGGGAAGGTGCTTGGCAGAACAGATGATGATTGATCTCTGCTTGCTATTTATGTTGTATATTTCTTGTAAGATGAGACTTCTTTGAGGTGGCAAAATATAGGTATTTTAAGCACAAAAATTATAGGTTTTCAGTATTCAGTGCCACTGCTTTGTTAATCAATTGCTGTTGGACTTACATGTATGGGATAATTCATCTAGCCCTGGAGCTTTATAACATACAATGACATAAATATACAATTAGCTGCTGAATAAAATGCATCTATAAATTGAGCAAATGCATCTTGTCCACACCCGTAGTATTTTTAGCCAGGGCCATCAGAGGATGAAGTCAAGTGAAAGAGTAAGTCTGTCTACCGCTAAATAAAAGATATATAATCAGGGGGCTGGGTGGCGGTGGAGGAAAGGATGGAGGGTGAAGAGACAGGTTGAATGTTTCATGAGGGTAGTCCCTGCAGTCTACTTTGCGTTCATTTGAGAAACAGACAGCATCTTTACAGGAGTTCTTGGTGCCGCCCCTGTACCCTATAGCCTTTACTCCTGCGTATGTGTTGTGGAAATGTAAGTTTTCTCTTCGTCTTAGCTCTTCAGCTCACCGCCTCTTCAGCCTGGCTGCTCAGCCAGCGAGGAGGACCCCACAAGTCCCTTGACTTAGTGTAAAGCTCAGTCACTTAGTCTGGTCAGGCCCAGTGATGTGACAAGTCTCCCTAAAGCATTAATAAGGGAAATGAAACATGGATGAAGAAGCAGTTTATAACGGAGCCTCTGGAGGAGTGAGGGCCACCTGGGAGTCCCTCCTCTGCTAAACTCCATCCTCGCCCTCACACACACACCTCAGGGAGGGACCTAGGGCAATGCACAATCTGCTTGTCTTCTTCGGACTAGCACAAGGAGCAAGAGAGTGGCAGAGGATGGAGGAATAAGATCTGTAGGACTATTTCCCTAAGGAAGTGTGCCAGGGTTGAAACATCAGTGAAACTGTGACCTACTCCCATTGTTACATGCATGCATCTTCAGCACTCCCCATCCTCTCTTTTTCAAAGCTGCCTGTCAAAACATGTCAGTATCTGTTCTCATGCAATTTCTTTTCTTTTTCTTTTCCCATTTCATATTCCTTGAGTTATGTGTGCTTTCATCTCACCTAATAACATCATACATCATCCAATCAGAGCAGGGAAGCCGTTCATTACTTGTCCCCACAGATGCAAAAGAGAGAGATGAGAAAGAGAGAGAAAGAAAGGGAAATAGAAAGATCAGGGAGGAGAGAAGTGAGCAGAGGGACGGTGAGGGAACAGGGAATGAGATGATACTGTCATTTCATTAAGAGTGATGGCTGTACGTGCTCGAAAAAGCACATTCAGACAGAAATTCAATAGACAGCTCTTGCAATATGTTTGCAATCAAAACTCCCTTGCTCGTTGTCAGGGACACTAAAACTAATGTTTCACTTAGCAGAGCTGGCTCTAACTTCAAAATCCTCATCCCAACACCAACGCAATAAATTCTGATCCAGTATAATGAAAGTGTGCTTCCAGCAAATGTCGTGTTTTACTGCTGCCGCATCACAGATTCAAAGATGATGAAACAAAAAACAGCTTCCATGGACTCTTGCCACCTTATTACCATACAGATATTCCAAATGTGAACTATTTAGGCCCAAAGTTATATTTTCTGCTCTACAAGTCATTATGTGTTTGTCAGTGCGTGTGCGTACTATTCTAGTCATTTTGTTGTTGTGGTTATGTTGGATACGTGAATGTTTTTCTATAATCCATTCTGATCATCGATTTACATCCATAATGATTAGTCGACTGATGGACAATTACTCAGGAACTATATTGGCAATGGAAAAAACAAAACAGAAATTGTGACGCCACCTCAGCTACCTAATATGAAGACTCCTCTTCTCTTTGTAGTACATTTGTAAACTGAATATCTTTGGGGTTTGAACTACTGATGTAACAAAAAGCATGTTTAACTATTTTAGACAAAGCCATTCAATTTAGTTGGGAAAAGTGAATATAATGAATACTTGTGCAGCCCCAAACTGATTATCATTTTCAAGCAAAAATTTGTGACATGTGCCAAACATTTTCTGATCCAGCTTCTCAAACTAAAAACTTTAATTGTTATACATTTGTAAACTTGATATGTTTGGGAATCACACCAAAATTAAATATTTGAAGATTGTCATGAGTACTCTTTTTGACATGTAATGTAGATGACTAATCAAATGCAAATGCAGATAAATCAATTAAAAAAAAACCTATCCCTAACTATGATCAACACAGCTGTAGTTGCCTGTACAACCAATAAAATATAGTGTCGACTATTGTGACTTCAATTTCTTTTTTCTTACAAGTTTGCTGGAGGAAATAAATGATGACATCATGTACTGTGTGTTCATCATAAATTGTTCTTGATTTTGGTTTGGACAGACAGGTCCATAGGGCCATGACTTTATTCCAGAGTATGATTTGAATACTTAAGAAAGTTCTGTCCATATGTGTTTGCATCTGCCATAAACTTCTGAGGCTCTTTTTTTGGCTCTAATAATTCAGCGCAGCAACAAGGCTTTTAACGACATGCAAATGAACAAAACTGTGCATAATCATAACACTGACTCAACTCGGTGTCATCAAATAGCAGAGACGAACTACATCCCCATGCGTATTCTGCCAACTGCTCCCCTCTCACTATCTTGACAGCATCTGTGTCTGCATAATGTGTCCGCACGCGCGCACGCACACACACACACACACACACACACACACACACACACACACATACACACACACACACCAGACTCCATTTTTTTCTGTCTTTGTTTTTAACGTTGCAGTATGTTGGCATCAGGAGTGTATACATCAAGGCTTCAACAAACATGTCACATTGTTGCCTGAGTAACGTTGCCCTTTCATCATCTTCATTCATTCATCATCAAATACAGAGTGAAATGGAGTACACATCACACAGACACAAACACACCTCCACCAAGGTCAAATTTGTCTTTTGAAGGAGTTAAAGGCTGGAAAATACATCTCTATAAAAAAGACACTGTACTGAAGATTGGTGTGGGCCTGCATATTCTCTCCCCCTTCACACATGTTACTGTACAGCATAGTTCATGTCAAGTCAATGTTGTGGGTTTATATTTTCAGCTATATATTTTTCTTTTGACAGGTAACAGTAATGATTTCTGATATTGTGAAAAATATTGCACATGGAAGGAAATATTGCAATATTGCAATTCAATAGTATTGAATACTGGCCCAAGCCTATATAGCAGAGCTGTCAGGCCAAAGGCCCAACGATTTTCTTAACTGGTAGTCATTAGTTGAAGCCATTAGACAGGTAGTTATTGCATGTTCATTATATTTCTTAAATTATTTAAAGCAGAAGTAAGTGGTCCGGTCGTTTTCGCTAATGCTGCGTTCCAGGCAGGCTTTTGAAATCGTAAATTACAGCTTCAAGTCACGACTTACGACTAGTGTTGTCACGATACCAACATGTTGGTACCGGTATCGGTACCAACATGTTTTTCGATACTTTTCGATACTTTTCCAAATAAAAAGAGAACACAAAAAATGTCATTATTGGCTTTATTTTATTAGAAAATCTTAGAACTATTATGTACCAGTAAATAATCACTAAATCAGTAAACAGTCACTGCTGCTGCAGGATTAAAATTCCATCTATATTATTCTGAACTCTTCCTAAATTAAAACATTAGTGGTCTGTTTAAAAATGAATATCAACTTGTTTTCTTTGCATTATTTGAGGTCTGAAAACACTGCATCTCTTTTTGTTATTTTGACCAGTTGTAATTTTTGGGAGAAATTGTTATCAGTAGTTTATAGAATGAAACACAAACGTTCATGTTACTCAAACACACACACCTATTGTTTCCCATACGTAGACCAAATTGACCCCCACCTCCTCCGCGTATCGCTCCCTCGCTGTGTTCACTCACTCACTCACAGAGAGAGAGAGAGAGAGAGAGAGAGAAAAGAGAGTAAAAACGAAACTTACCGTATCAACCAGCAGTGTTTGCATTAATTAACGAGTCTGTAGCGGCCCGTCTCTCTCTCTCCCGCGCGGCGCACACACACATAAATACAGGCACAGGTGGCGCTGTAATGGTAATTTTAAAAAAGCACCTTGCTTCGTTTGTGGCTGCTCACTCGCTCGCCTCGGCTCAAATTACAATGTGGCACTTCACGCGGCGACGTCACCGCTGCCGGCGGCGCAAAATGAAAGTACCGGTCCCATCTAAGCGCAGTATGGTACCGTTTTAAATGCGTTAGTACCCCGGTACCACTCTAGTACCGGTATACCGAACAACCCTACTTACGACTTTGTAGCGTTCCAGGCAACCCACTCGTGTTTTTCCGACCTGTTTTACCGGTGAAAGTCACTATAACGGCCACTCGTAACTTCCGACCCGTGAACTCGTACCAGATCGAACTGGTACCACTTCACGGTCGGAAAAATACGAGTTTCCTTGAACGCACCATAACAGTCCTCGTCCCTACGTCGCCACATTCACGGCGTTCCTTGGCTGCACACACAGCCCTGCATGCCGTTCTCTCTCCTCATTGGATAAAAACTGTAGGATACGATAAATGTTTTCTCCTCGGCTCAGAGCAGAGCAGAGGGACTGACAGACCTGTGTTTCAGTCCAAACACTCTATGTAAGTGATTGCTGTCGGAAGATATAACTATTTAAGACTCATATTAACACAAATATATCACTTACTTCTGCTTTAAATATATATTTTGGGGCCAGTGGAAAATAGTAAGATTGTTACCATTGTGCATCATCACGGAGAAATAGAAAACCGTCATAATAAGCACTAGTGAAACATAAATTTTTATTGTGTCATCATGAATTGAGTTGTCTGCTAACAACACTTATGAAGTGTCCTCCATAACCGATGTGTATGTAATTGTTGCTTCTGTTCATAGTAAAAGCTCCATGGCCTATTGATCATTTTAGTACGAAATATAGCCAGATGGATGAAATCAAATCGCTCTGTTATATTACTACAATATAATCCTGGGTTCAGCCATTTAAATGATGACTGACTTTTTTCCCCCTGAAACCAACTGATGAGTCAAAACTTGGGCAAAGCAATGGGCAATGTCTTTCACTAGACCTTCTGCACCTCATAAATGTCTACAGAAGTCGTTCTGTAAATGTTTTTGCAGGTTTGCAGCTTTCTGCAGGTGGTTCTCCTCGTAACGAGTAAACTACACTTTGTGCACAGCATTAGTGCAGTCTTTCTTCAAACATGATTTCTTTGTGCCCAACCCACACAAGAGTGAGCGCATGTTACGATTGCAAACCAACTTTTTTTTCTTTCACAAGCCCTGAAGAAGTACACTGACAGATAGTGACACACTGTGACAGCAGTCTACCTCAGGTTGGATTAGCAAAGCACACAGACTTGTTTACATGAGCAAAAAGCCTGTGTTTGTATCATGAGGGTGCATAGTGTGCACATATAGCCTCCACTGCTCCACAGGGGTAAACAGAGAAGATGATAACTCGGAAAAGCTACTGACTCAAAGGTCATGTGTACTGATTTGGGTATGGTAGGGCATACTTGTAATCAAACAGTAAGAGCATATTTTATATGGCAGAGGGCCAAAAGCAATCATAGTTTCATGAGATGTACCCAAAACAAATGTAATGTTTGTTTTTCTAAAGTATTTCTCTTCTTACTTCTTTACTTCTTCAGAGAACATTTTGTACCACAGACTCAAATTTGTCTGCTGTAGTTACCTTTCAGAGTAACATTTTACATTTTCAAAAACACATAAGGTAATGAACTAAGATACTTTTCTAAGATGTTTAGACAAAGAAGTATCTTGGGGTCCATTTTGACATTTTAGTTATAACAAAGTAACTGTAAATCTCTCAAATATTGGATAAAGACCGATGGCATAGAGTTATGCTAATTTTGCAGAGTTGGGCCTTATCTCATGACCAGACACTCGAGCCACACCACCAAACTTTAAATTTGATATTAAATTGTTGTAACAATGTTCTATAGATCACACAACACAATATAAGACTTAATCATATTCTGTTGATTAAATTAGTCATTTATTTGCCATACTTTCCATTGGACATCGTACAGCTAGAAATGATCCTGGCTAAACGTTATCACATGGCTGATGTACTGTACAGTCTGGTCACAGGAGGACATTTGTCTCTTTAATAAGTACCTCTGATACTTTTATTTATCTGGTGATAATTATGTAACACAGATTCCCATGCTGTATAGAACATCACTACAACCATTATATTGGCAATGACTAATCTGCAGATTATTTCTTTAATTAGCTGATCACCAAATATAATAAAATGGTGAAAATGCCAGTGACAGTTGAGCGAGAAATATTGAAATGACTTGTTTTATCAGCATCTGTAAGATAACTTTTGACATTTTTACTTGACAAATGTAATTATTTGTCAGTTATCAAAAAGATTGCAAATATTTTGCTTCATCCACTAACTGATAAAGCAACCAATCATTTCATCTCTTGTGTGACAACAGTGTATGAAGTGAGTGAAAATGCACCTGACCAGAGACTATGTTGGCAATAACAGTCTTGTGGAGAATTTAATTCTTTGCTCTTAGGGTGGAGGATAGGATATTTTGTTTAGTGGGCAAAGACTTCATTTATTTCTTAATTTATTTGTCAGCTTTTATGTAATAAACAGTAACCATACAGTCTTCTTCCTACGTCAGTTGACTGTTAATGATCATGATTAATCCCACCATATGTATCCTGTCATCTAGGGCGAGGTACATCCCCGTAGTCCTAGTTAAAAGAACAGCAGGGATTGTACATTACCTTTCAGGGTGAGCACGCCTACATCTGCTTTGCAGAAATTTGGCTAAATATGCCAGAAACACAACCTGCAGCCTCGGCTGTCCTGGGTATTTCCCGTTGAGAGGAGAGTGACTACATTCATCACTCCTGGGACACGTGTGGGCTTGAGTGACAGAACACATTCGCTGATCCAGGTCAGTGGAGTGTGGGTCAAAGAGAGCTCCGTGTCTGTTTATGTACATCAGCACACAGGTGTTGTCAGCACACCCGACAACATGTTGACTCATCAGCAGGCCTTTTTCCAGTGACCTCTCTACACATGAGCAAAAAAGAAGCAAGTGTGTGTACAGAGAGAGGGAGAGCCTTGAGGGATGTTGTTGTAAAACATCATTTGAAAATTGAAAATTGCTAATATATTAAAACAAAAATAAAGATTCAATACTACTGTATAGATTTTATAAGCTCAATGACAATTTGCTGTGGATCTTTTACATTGAGGAGAAATATTTCATTCAATATCTTGGGAGAGGGACTTTGATGGGTTAAAAAAAAGAGTTAAAAAAAGTTTTTTGAACAATTTACAGATTATACCCATAAGAGCTTTTTGTTTATTAAATTGGATTTGTCTTTAATCCCAGCAGTAACTGATGTACGGTCTACACAGGGATGCCTCTCATCAATTTACATTTAGAGCTGATAATCATTTTGAAAATCACCTGGGGGAGACTGGAGCCGAGTCCTACAGTAAAACCATTCACACAGCAATTATGTATGTGTCTGTATAAATGAGGTCAGTGCACATAAGAACCCAAGGTAATCACTGTATGCATCACGGCTGCCATCAAGGACACTTAAACCCCTCTCTGCAATGCAATTGCTCTGAAAAATAAGCAGTGGTTGAGGTTTATCGCTAATCAGCGTAGTGTATGGCTCGGTGTTGGTTATCATTACACTAATGTATTTATCTGGCTTGATTTGAGCTCTGTATGTCGCTGGCTGATCTGCCTCCAGCCGAGCTCCTCTTGATAACGTTGGAGGTAATTACTGGGGGCCTGCATGACTGAGCAGCCAAGGGCATTTCTTCTTCTGCTCTGACCAAACTAAACAACAGGGGTTTTCCTCGGCTTTATTTTCAGGACTCCCTGACTCTCCCGTCCTTTCTCACCACGCTCTCCTTCAATTTTAGCTGCTCTCTCTCTCTCTGCGTCTCCCTCTCTCACTCTGCGTGTAACTGCATGTACACATACATGCACATATGTGTGTGTCTGCTGCATGCATGCAAGAAAATGGGAGTCTGTCTCTTGTGTAGTGTTTGATTCTGCTTCTAATAAAAGGAGAACATGGTTCCTTTTTTTTCCTTTTCTAAACTGGGCCATGAGCTACAGTGCTGCTAGTAATTATCAATCTTGTGGGAAGATAGAGGGGGAGAGAGAAGGCGAGGAGCAAGGGAGGAATGAAATCATGAAAGCTAGTTAACAACATGAAGGAAAGACAGAAGAATGGATGGCTTGTCCAAAAAGAAAAGGAGGGGAAAGTATAGCAAGTGCAAAAGAAAAGGGCAATGATGGAGCAATAGAACGATATAAAGATACAGAGTGTGACAAGCGTGGGAGGGAGAGAGGGAGGGAGAGGAGATAGGGGAAGACAGGTTGAAAAGGACGCTGTAGAGGAGGAAGAAGAAGGATAGCTGGACAAGCTGCGAGGTTAAAGAAGGAATAGGAATGAATGAGGTGCATCACATCAGCTGCAACTCCAACAATGGCCTCTTCATTTACATTCAAGGCTTCATAAATCATTCCTACGTCGACAATGGCAGCCGCTCACATACGTGAGATGGAGTTATTGCTGCTTATTAATGGTGCTGACAGGAGCATGTCAAACACGAGCAGCAACAAATAGGACTCACACTGCTTCCCTGACACATGCTCAAAATTCACATATGTGCCTCATTAGCATTATGACAGGAACATATCAGTGACAGTTAACATAATGCTCAGCACAGGAGACTCAGGATGAAGTGGTGCGGCTAAATCCAGGGGCCTCACACCCTTCACAATAATGGGTAACACTTTTTTTACTAACACTATTAGTTAAACATTAATAAATACTTAATTCTTCATTTATAATGCATGCATACTCATTAATATGTAGTTTATAAATACAGTTAGTGCTTATCAATGATGAGTAAAACATTTTTAACCATGTTTATAAACTTTTATTACTATTCATGTGTTATAAATGATGAATTCAGTATTTAATGCTTAACTAATGCTTAATAGTGTGTACTTATTATAAAGTGTTACACAATAATGTTATACATAGTACCATAGGAGTGCCACTTTTTTCTTCTTCAGGTTTAACTCAATTACTAATTTTCTTTTGCATGTGTAAACAGAGGCAAAAGAGCAGGACCCTTGTGCCTAATTGCTCTGCAACACACCTCAACTCTCCTTTTTCCCATGGACCCTCCAGCAAGGACACAAATAGGCACTTTAATATATGCAGAACAAACAAACACCAACATTTCTCTGCACTCCCAAAGGGGTCCAGACCTCTGTCAGAACGTGTGATGATCACACAAGTAAACACACAACTAAGCTAAACTGCACAGTGATGGACGGGGAAGGATTCAGAATTCAAACTCGCATTGATTTTTCTCGCTCAAACACTTTGATACAGTCCTCACACACACAGACCGATTTTCCCACTCAGACGGAAAAGAAGAAAACCACGAGTGAGAGACGCTTTAAGAGCAGCTTGGCACCAGAGGAGGGAATCCATTGTTGATTTCAGCCAAACATTGTCTGAGATTAAGTTTAGCTGACACAGTTTCGATATTCATATTTGAATAGAGACGCTCAGACACAGATCCACACACAAGAAGTGGGCACATAAATACAGTAGAACAATTGAATGAACAGTACTCCTATACAAATGTGTGCTATTGAACCAAACACAAAATGATTGTGGTAATGCTGGGTGCTTATTTTAATAAGCAGTGCAATAAAGTGTGTTTGTGTGTAGACGAGTGATATAATGATTCAGTGTGAGTGTGTGGATGTCCATTTAAACTTTAGGTCCTATATAAAAAAAGACTTTAATTGTAGCAGCAAACAACTATGGTGATGGTGTCCCGAGCAGAGAATGATGTCACACCCTGTCTGTGGGTTGTAATCTGAATTTCTCTGTTCTTTGTTTTGGTAGCCGGTCTTATAGAGCGTGCATGTTAATGAATGTCAGTTCCTCCTGTTAAACTGTTGGCCGTCTGCTCCCAATGTTGATAAACACACAAGCACCACCCTTACATAAGATGGCAACATGTGCTATGCAACGTTCAGCTCAAAGTGACTTTCCAGGAGTAATCGTATTTAGGTCTAAAAAGACCCCTGACACAGAAAGATATGAGATCAGAGCGCAGGTGGACTAGCCATGAGGAATACTGGCTCAAATGCTGGTTGGTCGGTTTTCAAAGTTTTTACTGGCTCCGTCGGTGCTGCTCGCTCCCAGAGGATAAATCTATGGCTGAATTTCTTTCCCAGTCCAACCATTGAGCCAATTGGCTACTGCTCTGGCTTCAGGGCTCCAGCTTGACTCAGAACGGGCTTTTCCTCTCCTTGATGCACAAGTACCTCGATTGCTATAATGTTACATGTCTGTTTTCAACAGGGACTGGCTGTAGAAGTACGATAGCTGTAGAAAGTAGGGTTGTCACGAGACTAGAATTTCAAACTCGATACTGATACCTAGGAAAATACTCGATACTCGAGACCCCTTTGAACAACACGGGGAGGGATTGGCAAAATATTTACTGTAGTGACGACATCATTTATTTTTCTGAGCAGTCCATTGATTTCAATGAATGCGTGTGTGTGAGCGACTTTGTCAGCCTTTCTCTGGTTGTACGCTAGCTGACTTGCTGTACTCAGAAATACCATAAATATGTTCAGCAAATGTTGCAATTTCTAGCTCGCTAACTTCCAACATTGCCGAAGAGCATTTCACAGCAATGCCAGTGTGGGCTGATGGTCATTATTTGTTAGCTTGGAAGCTTGTTTCGTTTTCACTTGGCTTTGTAACGCCCTGTTTCTGAGATTGTGAAGGCAAGAGAAGTGGTTGTGGTCAAAATGAGGCCGAAAGTTTGGCCGACAAAAATGTTTGTCTTCGTCTGAACGGCCAGAGGTCCAGTGCGACATCTAGTGGCAGTGGCAGTGATGATCATTTCAGAACGCTTGATAATTTAACCATGTCTCACAAAACAAGGTAGGTATGTTGCTTTAACTCTCTTAAAAAATGCTCAGAAACAATTCAGACTGTTTTCCACTAAATTAGTCACAGCCATTTTCAGTTTTCTGATTCAGAAATGAATCAAGCAGCTGGCTGATTTCTTTTTTCTTTTTCCACATGCATCCCAGAGAGCACAGGTCCAGCAGCTGCCAGTGTGCCGAAGGATGTGGACCTCCTACTTCTGGTGAGTCTCCTACTTTGACAATACTGATGTCTAAAGTCATCACAGGCAAATGTAGAAGAAAATCTCTATTAGCAGCTATTTTCCATTGTTGTCTGGTATTGCAGTGGAATGCTCACAGTAATGTATGTGTGTGTGTGTGTGTGTGTGTGTGTGTGTGTGTGTGTGCGCACAGACATCATTTTGGTATCTCCAGTTTCCCTCTCGCTCCCATTCATGCCCCCTCTTCCTCTCATACTCTGTCTTCTCATCATTACCTCTCTAGGTGTCCTCCATCCTCACTGTCTTTCTCTTGTTAGAGGTAAATTCAATCTGTCCTTGTCAGCTTTAATCAAAGCACCCACAGATTCAATTTAGCAGGTATGTGTAGGAGGTTAAGGTAGTATCCTCAGGACGACAGGAAACAAAAGGGTGTTCTCAGTACACACAAACCTCCGCTGCCTCACTTTGAATAAGACTTAAGGCCATTGTCAACAGCCTCTCCACAGCTGAATATATTTTCCCGAGCCAACTCTAAACTCAAACTGCAATAACACCGAAAAGAAATTGGATCCCCCTGACCCTCTCTTGTCCACTGATTTTCATAATCCAACCAAAAATCACAGTTATATAAACCTTCAAAATTAAAGGAAAAGCAAAAGTACATCCGTTAATCTCTAAAAGATTTTTGCATAACATAAGAAACCCTAAAAGATTAAAGCCCAAACTTTGTTGTTTTATTGTGATCTAATCTGATGGGTACATCTTGGACAAGAGTTTAAGTAATGAACTAGATCACCCACTTCTGTGTGAACAGCTGCATCCCCATCCTCGTCTGCACCATTTGGTACCAGATATTTTAGATCTGACTGATGAAACAAGGGTTGTTCAAGGCTGAAAATCCCCAGACATTGGTGTAATAACCCCAACAGCAATCAAGCACTAATCTTTTGTTTGTCTTGTCTAGATGCAGACAAACACAGCGCTGTTGTTTGGAAACCTCTCTGATTTTGATTAACACTGGATATCATTTGAACATTTTTCAATAACCCAGATATTTTCCAATACCGTGATGAAAATTTAAAGATGTTTTCAACAAAATCACATTTTTCCTCAAATCAGTTGTCAACTGTTATATGTTGGCAAGAAATTTGAAGCCATAAGTACTTTTGCAGTACACAGTTAAAGTAAATTGTACTTATTGCATGGGTGTTAAAGAGAGTTGCTCATGCCATTTCGTTCAACCCTAGAAATGTTGTTTATCTGCAACAGCATGAATGATTCTTTTTTTATTCTTTTTTTTTTTACTGAAATTACCATTATTGTTACTGCTCTCTGAGGGAATCGTGAATTTGAAGAGCATCCTGTTTTTATTAGCAGTATGAGATTGAGACTGTCCAAAACTTTAGGCTTGGGATTGCTAATAGGTTCTATTTTCTAACCTTTATGGCACTGGTAACCTAATGCTAATCAGCCAATCATTGGGGCCCGAGTCAGTCATTGGACACACGCTAAAGAAAGATGAGATGAGAGCTGACTGTTCAATTGTTGACTCAAGCAACACTTTTTCATTTCATTTTGTAAAATTAAGCATATTCTAGAATGATTTTTAAAATCCCATCATTATGTAGTTGTTACTTATTACAGACATAATTTTCCTTTAAAGCAGAAGTAAGCGATTCGGTCGTTTTGGCTAACTTCTTGTCAACCGATGGAGTTAGCAGTCCCCGCCCTCGTCCCTACGTCACCACATTCATGCGCATCCCTTGGCTGCACACACAGAGAGGACCGCCCCTTTATGGCGTTCTCTCTCCTCATTGGATAAAGGCTGTAGGACAAGGAAAGTTTTCTCCTCAGCTTACAGCAGAGCAGAGTGAGTTTTCGGACCAAACACTATGTAAGTGATTGCCGTCGGAAGATTTAAATATTTAAGACTTATATTAACACAAATATTCCGCTTACTTCTGCTTTAAATGGTGACATTAAATATAGCTACTATTGTTATTATCATCATCATTATTGAGATAAGTGCCTATAAGTTTTATTAAACTGTTTCTATGCATATTGTCTTATGCATTCCATTGATAGGCATGTACAGTCGTGGCAGTCACCAGGTCAGGTATAAAAACTTTGTAAATCACAATTGGTTCATGGAAGTACTATATGACATTACTTTCTGAGCCCTGATAACCTCCTCAACCCACAAACATAGAAATCTCTCATGTGTAACATCCAAAACTCTCTTACAACAAGAAGCCATCCAAGAAAACAAGTTTTTGTTTTCTTTGAATGTGAACTCAGGTCTTAAGTGTCTAAGTACGTTTCCTGCTGTTGCCAACACAAGAACATAATTCCTACAATTGGTTAAGATTATATTGAGCATCATAGCATAAAAGCATTATTTCCAGGGGAGTGGGTTGTTTATTCAAGCATCTGCAGGCAACACTCTCTCTCTGACTGGACCCATTCACTCAACTTTAACCAACTAAAACACAATTTCTTAAATAGAGGAAACATCCGCAGCTTTCAATTAAGGACAACCTACTTTCTAGACAGATTATTAAACAAGACAAGAACCTCATGTCTGATGGAGGCTGTTTTACAGTGACACTTCACATCCAGCCCCATGATTTTCCATCTCATCTTCTTCTCCACATGCTGCCTGCATGACAGGCTGATTCACAGCTCTTTTCAGTCCCACCCACCTTCCCTTTAATCTCCATTGGTATCTCTCCCTACTTCTCTTCCTGTATTTTTGATTACCTCTTTATCTTTGTCCACCCCCATGGTTGCCATCCGCCTCCACCTTTTAAAACAATTTTCTCTGACATCAGTAATATCTCGGCTTTTTCTCTTTAGGCTTGTGTTTACCTCCGCAGACTCGCCCTCCCTCCCTGTCTCTTTCTCTTTCTCTCTGTCTCTCTCTCTGACCCCTGTCACAGTCAGTAAAGTTCTGATGAGAAGCTACCTAACACTGCATTGTCTGATCAGGTGTTGTTGAGTAAGCGAGTTTGCAGCCCTGATCTCTTGGGGTCAGCTTAATGCTATCCTCTGCTGGATCTCTCCTTGTAACCCGGTCTGCTGCCCGCCAGCCGGGACCTACGGTACATTTGTGCTCCAACAGTCGACTGGCCCCTCTGTTGCTTACTCTTACAACATACTACACACAGCAGCTCCATGCCAAATAGCCCACTCAGTGCTACTAGGTCTGCACCATATTCCAATACCTTCGTCTCCAATGACTCAGGTAATAGTGTTGCTATTTGTATTTTCACAAGTTTGCATACAAATGCATATATTTTAATTGTGTCTTCAGTCCCGTGCACACACATGTTGTGTGTGCTCTAACTTGGAGAAGGGTACTAAAGGTGATACACGGGGGAGGCAGTTCGATATCTCTCCCTTTTCTAGTCAGATTCCACCTTGAACAAACTGAGAGGGTGATTATTGATTAATCGCTATACATTAATGAGCTGAATTGATCTGAAAAGAGGGCAGCAGTCCAGATCACTGACAGTGGGAAAGTCTTGTTTTTTTCATGGGTCAGGCCAACTCTTGAGGGGGGGAGGGGCTTGTGAGTGTGAGATTTGTGCCCACCACATGTATATATGCAGCAGGGTTTATGTCCATCTCTAACATTTCAGTAGACCGTTGCTTTATGGCTGTAGTAAATATAGCTTATGTGTGCTGGAGTGATGCTAATATGACAGCTGAAACTCTCCTCCTCTCAGAAACCGCATATCTCCAGAATCCTGTGATGGCTGCTCTGTGTGGGGAAAATGTAAAAAATATATTTTCTGGTAACAAGGTATTAACTTGTGCAAATGACACTATACGCTGTGCATATGTTACAAAAGATATGCGCTTGTGCTGCATGAATGTGGAGGCATAATCTCTAATCTTGAAACCTTCTTCAAACCCACAGAGCTTTTTTTAAAAGTATTTATAAAGTCCTACACACAGAACTGTTCAAAGTGTCTCAAACTGAGGAGATTTTTCTTCCTCCACCCTATCTGTGTTTAAACTGTAGCAGGTATTATTATTAATACTGGCTAGACTCATAGTTTAAGACCTGTTAATGTTGCCACATACAGTACAAGCAGGTTTATGTAGTGTAGTGTATGTATGGTGATCATGACCAACATGACCAAAATCACTCCTCCTTGTGGACAAACTACAGCCTGCTGAGAGTGAATAAGCAGATTTGTGAGTCAGTGAGTTGGTGTATCGTGTATCGCTCTGTTTTTCTACCCAGTCTAATAGAAATTACATTTACATACAAGTAATTTGCATCCTCAAATATGTTTTAAAGGAAATATAATGCTGACTAGATAATGACCAGATTGTCTGTTAGCATAATTGTATATTGTTAATTAACATGTTTAATTATCATATCACATGCCGGAGCCTTATAGCTCAGACAGCAAATATTTCTTGAGACACTGATAACATTCTCATGAAATCAAAAAGATAATAACTCCCTGCATGTGACCATAGAGCCTTTTGATACGAGTCCATAATCAACTCCCTTTGCCAGTGCAACACCAGCCCAACATCTGGTATAATTATGTAAATAACCTAAGTCCCTCTCACTCTGGACAAAAAAATATGCCTCGCGTTCACTGGCTTTTGTCCTCGCTGTGAAAGGAGACAATCAGCATTCAGTCGTGGGTTGAAGGACTCTGCGCCAGTCATAGGTGTTTACTGGTTCCAGCTGTGATTGGCAGTGATGTAAACATGACATAGAGGAGAAAACACACATTTTCTCCCCTTTTCCATGTTGTGATGACACTTACTCAGCATGGTGGTGGTAAACCAGAGACACAGCGGTTACATTTTATTTTTCTGCATTATGTGTCCGTAGGCTAGACATGCCATGGCACAGCTATGCTAGCAATGCTAATGGTGCTTTGCCCTCAACTATGTGTTAAAGATAGATATTTTCAGACCAAAGCACCTCACACAGAGGCTCCAACAGGAGCGCCAACCTGCATATGAAACACAACAAATCCATTATACCAGTCTGCATGGTGGCTGGCAGCTCACTCTCAGCCCGGACAGAGAGGGGAGCTCATATACTGACAGCGTGAAAGGAGTTAATCGCCTTTTTCAGTTGGTTTACCTCGGATGACCAAGCGTCCTCTTTTGCCCGGACATGTCCACTTTTCACGTCCTGTCCTGGGCGGGGTTATGCATTTGTGAATATGTCCGGTTTTCATAGTTTTTCACGGGACCATTAAGCCTGTACTTAAATTGATGGTTTTTTGCACAGCTGGTATTTTGTTGTGGGTGAGCAAATGTCGGGGCAGTATCACCTCATTACAAACTGTTGAAGTGTGGACTCTGATAGCTCACTTGGTAGATCTTGCACAATGAAGTCTGAGTTTTAACTACAGCAGCACAGGTTTGAGACCGACTTTTCCTATAGGTTGATTTTCTAATACAATAGTGTTTATTTCATTACAGAGGTCCTATTTTATTTTATTTTTGTACCATTATTAACCCCTGAGAAGCCGGTCGGAATTTGTGTCTCTGGCTATTGAAAGATATTTTGTTGTAAAGCTGAATTTTCTGTCCATACAGACAAGGCATACTTTTTATGTACGTATATATGAGGCATCTTTGTGTAAAGTTCAAGTATCATTTAAGTATCTCGAGATGGAGCAGAGTGTCCTCTTTTTTTGGAAATCAAAATATGGTCACCCTAGTTTTAGCCACTACTCAAATGTAATACGTTTGGTGTAAAAATGGTATTAACTTTAACGAAAAACACGGACTATACAGGATACACAACAAAAATAGTGGTTCCATACAATTTTCCAAGAAATAAAACTGCAATAATACCGTATGCCATCATTATGTCACACTTGCTAAGTCCCACAATTAGGCTGTTGTGTTAGCCTCACAGAGGTAGAATGGAGTTTGTGTACCACAATGGACGATTAGGAGGCAATTTCTGACTTAATGACAGAGGGACTTAAAACACTGAGTCAGTACCAAGGACTCTTTAAGCAAAGGTGTTTTCTTTTACTTAAAAATACCACAAGATACTCAACAAGCTGTCAGGACTTAAACTGTCATTGATAGAAGGAATTCAGGTCATCAAACTTGTATATGAGAGGCTTTCAGTTTTCACTGTAAATACTGCGTACAGTATTTATTTCTGCAGTACATATCAGTCCTGTGGCCACAAGGTGCACTTCAAAGTTTTTGCTTCACAATGCTGTTTAAAGCAGAGCAGACATGAAGAGAGTGGTGCAGAATGAAATGAAAGTCCTCATCAAGCACAAAGCTCTGCTCATCGCTCATCATCCTCACGTTCAATCTGCTCAGATGCAGTCTTTAGCTGCAGGGGGGGAAAACACTCTAAATTCACTGTTTCTTCCTCAGTCAGCCATGAAAATGTGTCGCCCCTTTATGAAGGATGTTTGTTCACTGCCATTTCTGTAATATGCATTATTTAATGTAAGTATAGGCTACTACACTTACCAATTGCGCATGAATAAGGCAAAACCTTTGTCAGTCATGAATTAAATAATTTAACAGAGTATCAATCACATCAAAGGAGAAAAGAATACTGCAAAAATAAATGAAGAAATGACGTTCTTTCCACTGATTTAATGTAACAGTGCATTTAGGGGGAAAAAGCAATTACTGTAAAAGTTCACAGGGGTTTTACATATCAAGAAACTCAATAAATATGGAGAAAGAAATTCACAACTGTATAACCAGTGTAGCAACACACACTACACTTGCGACCACATCAAGGAGATTGACTCTTTTTTGTAATGTACCATTTGTGTTGTAGCACATTTTTCTCTTCAATTGACAAGTTTTGATAAGAGAGAGTGTTGGCAATACATCACGTACTTCTCCCTTCAGAGCCTCCATGTCAAAGTCGATGCTTTCAGAGAGAACGTACATCAGAGAACCTGACACAGTTATCCAGCACAGGACAGGTTTTACCCAGATTTAGTTCAAATTGCAGTTTTAGATGTTAAGGCAGCCTTAATGTAAGATTTGACTTTTAAATACAGACATACATGAAGGTGTTGTGGCACTGTTTTGTTCCCAAGTTGACCAGAAATAGCTTTGTTAAAAATGTCATTGGAAATGTTGATCTTGTTTTAACCACTTTCTTTTTTTAACTATTGTGATCAAACAATACTACAGATGAATTTATCCATCCAGACAACAACCACTAAATTATATGTGTTTAGGCCTATCTCAATTTCAAATGAAACCTGGCTGTGTGTCACTCTTTGATTGCTTTATAAAGTAAATTAAGAAAACTCTGCACATGTCCATCACTGTTAAACATTCAAAGTTTGGTAACTAATGATTTCCCATGCCTGAGAAAACCCTTTGATGTGATGTTGTATGCAGTGTGCACACAGTAATTGGAAATTTCAAATTCTGCCTCACAAGGACAAATGCGCACAGTTAATTTTGCATGGAATTGCATGATCTGCACATGTGCATAAAATTGGAGGGAGAGCTTAGAGCATACAACTGCAATGATGGTTTTAGGCTAATTACACAGTTAAGTTTTGATGCATATCTCAGCACAATTATATGTTCAGGGATGCAACAGTCCTGTTGGTTGTATCAGCAGTCATTTCAGCTTGGTTTTGCATTTTTGCATTAACCATGAGCAAAGCTGAGCACATCAGTTACCACTGGACCAAACTGGTGAAGCTTCAAGAGGAGGCTACCCCAAAAGAGTATCAGGTTTCAAAGCAACTCATATTGGTAACATAATTGATAACTTTTTTCTGTCCAATGGAACAAGCAAAGCATTTCAAAAAACATTCTGGCAGCTTCCAATGAATGGACTAAAACTAAATACAGTTTGATGCATTCAATTTGAAATCTTGACAATCATGACAACAAATTGGATTATTGAAAGAAAAATTTCCTTAGGTTTCAGCTACTCAATAAAAATAAAACATCTGGAGAAAGATGAAAACGATAGCAGTGACTCACCTGGTCTTTTGTCGTTTCGACCTTTTCGACCCCCACATAGTCGTACTTTGGAGATCAGGACCAGGATCTGTTTCTGGCACAAGGACTTGTTGCTCTTAGGACAGGGCTTGCGTTTGTTGGTTACCGGTCGGTTGGCTTGGTCGTCCTTGACTGCCCGTTTCTGTCTAATGAGAGAGCTGGCGAGAGCTGCCATCTTCCCCCCCTCTCACCTTTGGGAGGGGGGTGCCTTCCTTCCCAGTACCCCCTTTGCTGGTTTGGGTTTTGCTCTCCTCAAAAAAAAAAAAAAAAACTAGAGCAGGACAGGTGTTTTAGAGAAACCCCCACAGGGGAGACCGGGGCGTCTAAAGTGGGTTAACAGAGAAGAGTTTAGTTTGAGGGTTCCTTTGGAGAGGGAAGAACTGGAAGAGATGCAAGTTCACCTGCAGTCCAACGTAAATCCTCCACTCTGACCGAAAAATAAATAAATCTGACACTGACAGCGAACGGAAAAAGTGCCACAGTCACATTTTCAGTTTTGAAAATGACAAAAGAAAAGAATGAGTGACTTTATACAAAGGGCAGATGGAGATATTTCTACCCCTCTTCTCCACTCATCTTTCACATCAAAATGCGCCTCAATAGCCAAATTCAAAATATAAGATTGCAAAATGACTAACCTACTTTAAATAGGCAGTACCAAAGAGGAGGTGCTCAAAAGACTTTACATATAAAAACACTTTTACTGAAGAAAAGTGAAATCATTTTTAATGCTAAGAAGCTCTTAAAAGCGCAAAAGAAATGAAACTGTTTGTCACCATTTGTGCAGTCCACGGAGGTCCAACTTTGCCTCCCATTTAAATGTGGCAGCATGGAATAATGAGCTGAGAGTCTAGGCGGTAATCCAGCCGATTTAAATCCAGAGGTAGAACAGCAGGCGGGACGTTGACGGTCTTTGTCGGAAGGGAGCCGGGAACGGAGCGGAGACATGGACACAGACAGAAGGAGATTCCTCTTCTGCCTCCGATGGCACGCTCCTTTCCCACAGTCCTCACCGAACCCCCTCCTCCCCCTTCCCCTCTCCCTCTCCCTCCACCTCCTCCTCTTCCTCCTCTTCCTCCTCCCATCCAAAGTCAGCGAGTGGTTGTGAGAGTATGTGCGCGTGAATTCCAGCAGCCACCATCAGTAGAGGTGACATTCATGAGAGAGAGAGAGAGAGAGAGAGAGAGAAGGAGGGGTGGGGGGCAAAAAAAGAGCGAGAGAGACAGGAGGGAGGGAGGGAGGGAGGTATAGAGGCTGTGATGTGTGAGAATGAGCTTGGTTAGGGTAAGGGAGGAAAATGTGGGAGAGGCGGGTAACAGCCACTTCACAGGAGCTTCAGTTTTGTTATTTTACAGCAACGTCCCTCACTAAAAAAAAAAAAAAAAAAAAAACTCAATCATTTTGACGAAAACAGAGAGACAGTGTCAGAGGAAGAGAGGAGGGAGGGGGGGAGAGGAGGAGGAGTGCTTAAGGTGCACATTGTGACAGTTCTCCATCTCCTCCAGAGGAACAGCATCACCCATGTGCTACCTTCCTGTCAAATACACACACACACACAGCACATCAGCATATTTTGTAGTCTTCCCTGCTCTAATTGTGTGTCTCTAGTCAGTGTTCTTCTCTGTCTCTCTGCCTGACATCCGCTCAGACAGTAGTAACCTCCACAGTCTCCCTGTGATCTGTTTCCTTGAGCGCCACATACGAAATAGAGGGCAAAAAAAAAAATACTTTGTTCCCCGAAACTGGCATTTAGTGTCTGACATCGCTGACTGCTGGCTTACGCTAACCCTGACAGAAACATGAGCTTGGACAGATTGAGTTAGACATCTAACCACTGCCAGCACACATACATACAAATGCACACATTCATATCACCCCCCCCCCCTGCCCTCCCTTTAACCTGCAAAATGCCAACAACAACAGACACATGTACTGTGGATTGTGCACATGCAGCTCTCTCATTATTTCTACTTCCATTCAGATACAACTTCAAGGTCTGACATCACATATTTGCTCCAATAATTTGGTACAAAACAAACTTCCACCAGTATCAGTGGAGAGCACAAATCATGCCGACATAGTTTTGCACAAAATAGTGAGTGCTGGTAAATGGCAGTGCTCTGCAGTCAAGCATTTCTGTTCTTGTTGAGTTGCAACAAACACAAGGTTTACGCTTAGCATTTTCATTCTGCAAAACAAAGACAAACTGATTTAAGACAAAGTAGAACAAGAAGCAGGTCTAAAACATTTACATTTATTCCTGTCAAATGAAATCAGCAGGCTGTGCTCTTGGTATGATATTAGATTGCTGCAGGAAATATGTTCACCTTCTAGGTAAAAGTACCCTGATGCGTACCTTAGCTGGATAAATCACGGCTATAATGTGAAAGGTTCACTGTTTTCCACCCTGGATCAGTAGTATAACTGAATATAAAAACACAATGAACAGCTCTGGTCTGAGTCCTCAGACTCAAACCCAATAATTCAACTTATCAGAGAGCCAATCAATCCAGTTTTATTTGGCATGGCACCTCTTTTACAAGCCAATTGCCAGGGAAACCAGCAGTGGAAGCAACTTGAAAATGCAAGGTCGATTCAAATCGTTTCTAACAATGCCGAGCAAGGTCACTGTCTGTCAGGGCTTGATTGACAGGTGACAGCGGATGTTTGGTCTCCATGGAGGGACGAGGGCATAGCGGGGGCGGAGGAGAGGGAACCACAGATGAGATAATGCACTTTGTATTGACGAGAAAACAGAATAGAGATTTTTCTCCTTTTCTAATGATTCATAGCCCCCCCCATCCCTCCGGCCATCTTCGGCCACACACTCGTCTTCGTTCTCTGGGTTTAGAATCAGTCTCCTAATGGACAGCCCATTACACACATTGCCAAGGGTTGTTCTCCTTTTTGCTTTCTCAAGTCACAAGCAAATGCCAAGTTACACCAAAAGAAAGCTAAGTAGGGACTCGGGACATTATACAGTCTCAAGGTCAAGAAGTGCTTCCATCATTATAATTATGTTGACTGCCAAAAAGTAAGTGGACTCATTAAGACTAAAACCATTTCATTTTTCATATGAGCCATCACCTATATAAACACAACCCAAGTAACAACTAATCACCCATTATGTCACTCCCATTAGATATTTTCAATTTATTATCATATAAATTACATTTTGTGTCTTACTGAAATGCAATTTATCCGTACCAAGCTCACTTTTCAACCAGGGTCTTAAACTCACATCTGGATTTACCGTGCACGCTACCTGAGCCCTTATGCCATTGTTGACATTGACAAGTGGCAAGGGAAAAAAACGACACATGAAAGTAAGGAAATTAAAAGTAGAAAATAAGCATTCCCTCACGTGTTCATATATGAATTCTCGTGATCGGAATAACGCACAAAAGGGGATTAAATGCAGATGTTTTTCTGAAAATGCCACAAGCCACAATCCCTGCATGCATATCAAATTTACATGGAAGCCGAGGGTATTAACGGCACATCCTCTTTTAAAGTGCTTTATGTTGAAATGTTTTTCCTAGGATAATGATTCCCAGGTTTTAGTGCATTCATGTTACCTAACAAAGAGTTTTATAATCTTTTGTAGACTGGATGAACACATGACTTTGCGTTGGAAGTTGAAAATTTGGGATTGTTTTATAGATGATGCATCTCTGTTTGTATCAGTTGTGGAAAATTTCCAAGTGCATTTACTCAAGTACTGTACTTTAGTACAAAAACTTTATCCTACTTCATACTTCTTCACCCATGTAACGTATTTTTTACTCAGTTACATTTATGTCCTAATCTTGTTAGTAGTTGTTTTTTTCAGATTAATCAAAATACAATAATAACAAAATAATTCCGGGTCTGGCCTCTGACCTTCAAGCTGTTTTTTATACAATGTCATTATCTGAAAAGATTATTCTGACTGCTTTACAAGAACAGCTCGAGAGCAACCTTGAATACCCTGCAGCTTCGCCGCTGATATTCTAAATCTGTATTGTTTATGATGCTAAACTCTCTTATTGTCATTCTCTCTTTTTATAGCAGCATTTACTGAAATAATTTGCCCATTAACTGAATGGCCAATCAACTGAAAATAAAAGTGTCAACAACTTTTGAAAGCAATTAATCATTTAAGTCAATTATTCAGCAAAGATGCCAAATATCTTCTGTGTCAGCCTCTCAGATAAATAAGGATGTTTTTCTCTGTTTGATGAAAAGCTAATTGAACATTATCCATTTTTGGACTCTTGTTTGGACAAAACAAACAATGTCAAGATTGGACCTTGGACCTGTGAGGAATTGTGATAATTTGTCATAATTGTTAATATCAAGTAAACAAAGAATGATTAAGTTAACAATCAAAAAAGTGACGGATTAATAAAAAAAAAACTTCCAGCCCTATATAGACAATAGCAAATCTACCAGAGTGTTGAATCTAATTTGCCATTTTCACTCACTACAAGCAATAATGAGACTCAGTGTTGGGAGACTGCTGCAAGATGTCTCTATGTTGGTCCAGAGTGCAATGATTAGAGCCCATACTGAATACTCAGAGTTTAGACATGCAGACATGTTTACATAAACACACAGATGCACACGCGAGCACACACACAAAGCCAGAAAGAGTTAAACACATCAAAACAATTGGCCTAGTTCTGTCTTTTTCTCCCTCCTCTTTTTATCACTCTCTCTCTCTCCTTCAATCCCCTCTCAGCTCATCACGCTGTCCACAGATGACAGGAGGTATTCTTCGTTAATCCCCCTCCATTATGCGACCATGTGGAATCTGAGGCCCGCTCCTTGCATACAGAAATAATATTTCCAATGTCCATGGCCCATGGGTGAGTCGCTCATTAGCTTTGAGCAGCACATATCGTTCTCAGTTTCATTCTTTACTCCGCCCTGTTCAGATCAGTGTCTGGTAATTACTTTTTAATCGTGAGAGTTACTTGGTGTGTGCGACAGATGCACTTTCTGCCTTTTGCTGTTTACATTGTCTCCTGAATTTGACTTGCTGCAATTTGAACTCTTTCTTTCTTTCTTTTTTTAACAACTACAATACACATCCAAAATGTTTTGCTTTTAAATAATGGCTGTTCAATTTTCTAAATTAAAGCAGTACTCAATATATTCAGTATTGTTTTACATTTTGTGTGTGTTGTAGGGTTGTTTTTTTTCATAGGTAGGGACAGTTTTTCGGGCGAAATAGACACACAAATACAGACATGGAGAGCCTGACTCTGCAAAAGATTAACTTCATTACAGTATATACTGATATCATTGGTCTGACACTGGACTTGATGTCTTCCTCTCCTATTTTAAACATATTTTGAAAAGAAATGTTACAATAAAATAAATGTATAATACCTAAACTAACTTATCCTGACCTAACCTCCAACCTAAGATCTTTCACTATGACATCAGAGCACACTTTTTAGAATAAAATGATGGCTGATATTGGCTGACTCTTTTTCCTCAGGAGGCTCAGGTCCTTTGATGTCTGTAGTGAAATGCTGCACATGTTTTACCAATCCGACGGTGCTAGTGTCCCTTTCAAAACAAAGACTGCTGTTGAGGGACATATGCAGTGTAACATGCATGGACATCTTAAGCCGTGTTTCCACTGCAGGAGTTCCTGGTAAAGGGAGGGGGTAGGAACTTCTACAGGAACCGTCCTCTCACTCGGCCCTCTCAGTGGCCGTGTTTCCACTGCAGAGTCGGACCCCACGGCGACGTCATGAGTTTCGATCGCCGCTGTGCGTTTCGACCGTGACGTCACCCAGGCAGGTCACAAGCACATGCACAAAAATCATAACAACAACGGAGAAGAAGGATGGAAGGAGCTGAGGCGGCGGTAGCCGCGTTTGTGCACATGGCGGTTGATTGTAATCCTGCTTGAGTTTTTTTTTTTTTTTTAACTTTTCACGGCATTGTTTTGTGGCGTGATGGATCCCCAGTGTGTCGAGGTGCGCTGATATTTTCATTTCGCCGCGATGACTCAAACCCCCTCTGAATCTCCTCGGTGCTGTAGACTGCAATCAATGTCTGCACCTCATCGTCGGCCCATTTGTGTACATCTTCCTGCTGTTTTCTTGTTGTTTACAGCGGTGTCTGCTAGGCTAATGCTCCCCTTCTGCTCCAACCTTTTAAAAATGCCGGTTGTTTTGGTGCTTTCTGGTAGCGTCAGAGCCTGCTCTAGCTTTAGCCAATCAGTGCCGGGTTAACCTCGAGCCCCACCCAGGAGCTTTTCAGGGCCGAACGGAGTACCTACCTTGGAGTAGGTACTCCGTTGGCCCCCGTAAAAGTTCCTGTAAATGGCCCTGTGGGGGAGGTTCCTGCAGTGGAAACACGCACCTACGGGGCTGGCCCCGTAAAATTACCCCGAAGTTCCTGCAGTGGAAACGCACCTTTAGACAATACCAACCACCCTCTCCACAGCATTGTGGCAGTGCAGAGAAGCAGCAGCAGCAAAGTCTCATCTCTCTGCACTGCAGGACGGAGAGCTTCAGGAGATCCTCTGTCCCACCTGTCATCACACTGAGGCTAAAGAAGTGGTTCACAACCTTCACTACTGAGCTCTGATTTTAACTTTTATTAACTATCATTGTTACTATTAATGAGCTGCTGGACACACACACCATTAAGATAACAATAGAGCCAACATACAGCATCACAGGCTAGGATAAGTCATTTAACCAAAAATATATTTTAAAACTTTTTTTTTTTTTTTTTTTTTTACAATCAATACACCATAAGAATGAACAAACAGCACCCAGCTCTTCCACATTCCAGGTCGGACATTGCCTTTTCCCATTGCCTTCATCTTCACCACTGCCTGAGGTAAAGTCTCAGCAGGTAAATCCAGCAGATTACACCTGCCTTTATCAGGGTTTTGGAGAGATTGCTTGAGGAATGCAGATTTTGGAAGGCCTCTGTGTTAGTGCTATCAAAGCCCAAAGTCACCCCAGTAGGTTCAACCATCACCCACTAACCCCTTTTTACTTTATCCTGTGTGATCATCTCCACCTCTGCTGTGATGAGTGATGGACCTGATCATGTGGAGAAAGCCAAAGGGATATTTCACTCATTTTTATTTTACCCTTGTCTTCACAGACGTCCGTAAACTTTGTCTTTTCTTCCCTTGACTTGCAAAAGTTGTATTCTGACATCTCACAGTATGTGAATGAAAATAAAAACACTGCACTTTAGGACAGGGTTCCTATTAAAGAAACACCAGCAGGAAGGAGGCTCTCAGCTCTGCCTAGCTTCAGTCTTACAGCCAGCACCTAACACCACGGTCTGAATGGAGTAAATTGTTGCATTCTTTTATCCTTTTATCCCCTAAAGATAATTGGCTGTCACTTAGCGTTAGGCCTGTTGAATTCACTTAAAAGTAACCATTTTTAAAGCACTTAACTGTGGCACATAAAAAAACAGCCTCTCAACTTCCAAATGCTTTCATCTGTTTTGTTTAAAGTCACTGGCTGCATAAAGAAGATAAGTTTAACTATAAAGTCAGATGCAACAGTGATGTTTTAGTCTGATAAATGCGAGCCAGGATCGCTGCTGTTAAATCCTCAATCTCTTTTGTCCTGCCCAGCAATCTTCCCCCTTCGTTTCTATCAGGCTAAATGAAAACAGAAATAGGCCTGTGTCAGATTAGGATGACCTTTCATTTCCTGGATTAGGAATGGAAATGAAATGTTTGGCTACAAATAATGACTCCTGATTTATGAACCAATCTCGCTCAAACCGAATCTCATCATCCCTGCAAGAATGTTCTCGGTAAATACAAAGAGTGCAGGAACGTAGAAATCAAAGTGTGTTTACGTGTGTGTGTGTGTGTGTGTGTGTGTGTGTGTTCAGTGTGCACAAATGTATGGTAATACCGCAGTTTTTTTTTTCTGTTGTTGTTATGATGTATTCATGCATATATGAAGAGCACATCCACAGAGAATCAAAGCTAAGCAGGAATGCAGGAACAAGATAGTTTTATGCCAGCAAAATGAGGTCACATAAGTGGGTTTTGAGATTGGCTATGTATTCAGTATAAATATTGATTTTGTGTTTCTGGAGGTCTCTCAAGTGTTCCATCAGTCTTTTTAGCCTTTCACTACTTGACACTTACTGCGCACTGTAAGAATAACTCAGTCAGAGGAACTCGTTTAGGATTCAGAACACATTATTGCATATCAGCTTGATGGTTTCAGAAATCAGATTCTCCCACTCGACTGGCACCGATGACACCCACCAATGTCAACATCAGCAAACAAAACACAAGTACGTAGACTGTACATGTGCATGCCGATGTTATTTGTTTACAGTGATATAATCAGCATTATTTCTTTTCGGGTTGAGAGTCTGATTCAGAATAGCAGGTTGGATGATGTGGGAGAGAAGTGGTACTGTAGGTAAGAGCTGGTATGTCCTTGGGGTTATCAGATGGGCACCTCCCATCACAGATGTTCTGCTGAATTAGGATCACAACACCTCTAGAAGGCTCCAAACTAACTTCTGGCGCCAAAACCCTTCCCACCTGCTCTCAGCACAGAGTGGTGTCTGTGAATTCTTAATCTTACTTTACAAATGTATTTGCCAATACACAATGAGACGGTCTCATTGATACTTCCCCCATGTCTCCTACTGAGTGGACAGGGTCTGTTATTCAGTGAGGGTAGCTTAGCTTTGCTCTCTTCAGGCTCAAGTCCTCTTACACATTGGGACAAGCACTTTCTCCATTATGGAGGCTTTGTACTCATTAGCTCAGCATTAATGTTTTTTTTTTTTTAAATAAAGGCTTTCATGCGTACACACCAAATCCATGAGAAGATTCTGTGGCTTAGTGAGTCAGTAAAATAACAAACAGCAACAAGCAGGGGGACTGAGAAGCACAACAAGCTCCTCAGTCCTAACCTGTAAGTTCAGTCAGCAGAGGACAATGGGAAAGACTTTTCTCTTGAGGCTGTTCCCTTCTGAATAAAAGTAATACCAAGCAAATATGGACGGAACAAATGTTTGCACAAAAACCCTTTGGACCGGACTGAAATATCTCTCAACCAAAACCTAAATTCAGCCTCTCGCACAGCTGTAGTCTGTCAAGTCTTGTCTATGCTCTGCTGCCCACTCTATTTGAATTGGGTAAACCTTCTATTTAACCTTGTCTGCTTTGAGAATGTTTCTTAGTCACTGTTACAGCTGCGTAGGCCCAAAAATTGTAAAATGGCTCTGTGAGATTTGGGCTGTCTGACACCAGTGTGATGAAATGCCTCGGCATTTGCAGCTCGTATACCACCGAGGAGAGAAAAGGTGTGAATGCTAGTGGACAGTGCCACCAAAACAGTGGCTATGGGTGGGTGATGCATCAAGATTTTGTCAAGAAGTATTTTAGTTTCACGACAGTTCAACTACCCTGCAGTATTTTAACACATTGTCTAATGCATTCCACAGTCTGTTGCAGTTTTATCTCGCTGTAGGCTGGATTTCCAGCCCTGATCTCTGTGCATGAGACACAGCTCCTCTGTGCCACTGATACTAATGCCATGGCTTTTGGTTTACAGTCACTATAGAGTCCAATGCACTTCCAGCTGTCTTCCTCATCTGTCATGCATATCGGGTGGTCACAGTGGCCATGGAACAAATCCACTTAAAGCCGTCCATACTCATGTAATTATTTCTAGTGCTACTTCTGATATCCCTGAGGTGGAGAGAGAGGAACATGAAGCTAGGTGAAAACAGTTATTGGCATTATTTAGGTCTTAACCTTTATATATCCAGGGTACACATGTATAAACACAGGAACAGCCTGCTCATACACACTTACACACATGCCTAGAGATTGCCGTGTATAACCACTTTGTTTTTTGTTTTTTTAATTTTCCTCAAGACTGATCAACTACACTATTGATTTGGGAAAGTTAGCAATATCTATTCCTTGAACAAGAGAGTTGTGTGCTCTTATAAAGTCAATGAATACTTGCAAACACAGTTGCCACAGTCTTTAAATATACCTTAATTTTCAATTTTGATTAAAAGTATATCCGAGAGTTTTATATAAAAGCATTAGTGATTCTGAGTTTCGGGGCAATGGAGAGTTTTAATCAGATTACAGTTTGAGACATAATGTGTTCACAGTGATACGGCACATAGGATTATGGTTTAGCAGGACTCTGTAAACAGATTGAAGGCTCAAGAACTTCCATGAATCAAACATGACCTTTACAGATGTGGAGAGCTATAAGGGCGAGGCACTGAAAGGAGGAGATAAAACCAAGAGAAAATACAAGTGTGGCTGACCTTTTACAAGACAAGATAATCATCTGGGGAAGAATGGCACCAGCGGTTTATTAAATTAGACTGACAGCATCACACTTCTCATGTGTCTAAATAAACATGAAATGCAATGTAAAGTCCTTTATGGTGCTGCTAATGTATGTTAATAATTTACGATTTAAATGGCTCCACTTAACCCAGAGTAAAAGCATTTCAAAATAAAACTCCGATGAAGGGTTTCTGCAGAATTCCCAACATCTGTCAGACATCAGCGCTTGGTGGCAGAGGCAAGTGTGTAGACGTAGAAACATTTTTCATGTAAATTTAATGGGACATATATTATGGACCTTGATGTTTCTTTTACCAGGAAAACCCCCCATGAGATTACAAAGTAAGCTTGTTCTTATCAGAAATAGATTGCAAAGTGGGAGGAGGTGTAGGGTCCCAATCAATTTCATCCAGCAAGTTGTAGTTAGTGCACATTCGGCGAAAAAAAAAAAAAGAAACTGTCCTGACTGAGACATCAAAACAAATGTCTGTCATTTGATAAATGATGAAAAATGACTCCGCTGTGGAAGCTAAAGATTTTCCTGCTGAGAATACTAATAATAGAATAATCACCTTAATGCAGCTAAAATCAGCACTGAGTAATGTATCAAATGTGAGAGGAGTCATCAGTTGAATCTGGAGCCCCTCAGCTTTACTGCCTGTCTCAGCTCATTGTTTTGCCGTCCGACCCACAACTGCACTGTTTTGGTTCACTCTCACCGCTCTCCCAGTGTCATATTCAGCTACAGCAGCCGGCTCTGGCCTCTAAGGACCAGTGATATCATTAGAGGGCTAGAAGCAGGAGCGTCTGTTCCTCCTCCAACTCTTGCAGGTCATCAGTGCAAAGGTCAATTCAATTAAAAACCACTCTTAATTGCACCTCTCGGTGAATCCCAAAGACTCCTCTGCAGCCTGGTAGATAGCTGAGCTGAGAGTTCCACATTTCACTGCTACCCTTCACAAGAGAGTACTCTTTGAAGTTGTCGAGCTCCGCTGCAAGACAGCCTTTGAACCAGTGGGAAACTGCAGTGGATTAATGGATATTGCAGTCAAGTCTCTTGCTGGGGGCTTGCTTGTGCTATTGTGAGCAGACCATGCAGATCTTTGTTATTATCAACTTACCACAAGTCATACCCTGCATATGGCCAAGTCAGAGCCAACACCACGGGGTGTTATGTTTGTTTCTCTGATGTAAAAGACGGATTGTTATGACACGGCCATGCTCAGAGCAGCTGTAAACAGGAAGGCATCGTCAGTTATGTTTCAAACTCCATGACAGTTGTGCATCGCCAGAGTCCATGTAGGCGATGCAGCTGTAAGATGGACTGTAGCAGCCATTGTAAATTGTAATCAACAGCAGTTTGTAACTAAATTACTGCATGTCCCTCTGTTGAACCAATCAGAGCCGGTTTTCAGTCTATCTCTTCTTTGCTATCGTCCAATGATTTTGATGCCTTGTTTTGGAAAACTGAAAATCTAAGCGTGACACCTGGGATGCATGAATGTTCAAACACAAATTGGCTGGCATATGATAATTAATTACCTGCTGTGATATGAAGACAGGCACACACACACGCACATAGATGAAGTCTTCAGTAGGAATAGCTTCCTCTTTGCTCTGTCAGGTTTGCCTAGCAGGTCACTGAACAAGCACTGTCCCACCTGTGAAGCAAAATTAAATGACGGGCGAGAGGAAAACCTAGTAAGTGTCACAACAAATCAGAGAAGCAAAGTGTTATTTTCCCTGAGAGTCTCCCCTGAAACAGTAAGTGGCAAATCTCATGTAGAACGTTATATTTATGTTTGGTTGTGTTGTTAAGGTTTTTCTGTGGGTCTTAGCCCTGCACAGTTTGAGATTACTTATAAATGTTTTTCATAATGAAGGCCAGGTCAGCGCTTACCATCCTCGCTCCACTGTGAGTGCTGTGTTCAGAGATTTGCACTGCATGGGAGTGGGGTGGGCTAAGTTTAATTTAGTGGTCAGAGCAGGCTGTTTATCTCACGTGAGCCAACTTTAAATCCGGCTTTAGGTGTATTGAGGAATAAGCCAGTGCCCATTTTGAACCTTCCTGTGTGTGTGTGTGTGTGTGCGTGTGTATGTGTGTGTGTTTGGTAGGGCACCTGTGCCAGCCCCTGCCGTGTTATTTAAGTCGAACTGAGGGAATACATTATGGATGAATCAGTCCTGGGTCTGCAGAGAAGTCGAGGTGAAGGCAGAAACAGAAAAAAACACTCAGGCAGAGGGAGAGAAACCAAGAATATGTTTAAATAGCCGAGTGACTCTAACTTCATGTTATGTTAGTCATGTAATGAAGGAAATTAGTTTAAAAATGAGATCATGACATGATACCGTTTTACCTCATGGAGGGCAAAAAGCTTATCCCAGCATGCATTATGTGGCCTGGCAGTTCATCACAAGGCTTACACAGATTAACATGATCACAGTCATATTCTCACCTCTGAAGGAGCAGCACCTTCACACTGTGAGTCAACAGAGCAAGTCACTGACCCACCATGATCTTCAAATTGTTTAAAATGCAGCTTAATTAACACCTGTGCCATCATGTAGTCGACTCTTGGCAGACACAGGAAGTGGAAATCTGTGGCTACCACTGAGTAATTCTCTCCGATGAATACACTGCATGTTATGAATGTAACAATTTTGCTGAAATGTGACCTTGGCTGTTTGAGATCATGTAGTGAACTAGTATATGGTGTCTAATTCTCGTGCCCTCGGTAATCAGCCCTTGGATTTGCATCCATGCCACCACAGGCTAGGTGCCTTTCGGCCAAAACTGCAGTTTAATCCACCAACTCCTGTCCTCTCAATTCCCGTGGAGCTCTGCCAAATCCTTGTTTACCCCTAACCCTCATCTGTCACCACATTAAGCCTGTCTCTCAACAGAAGCCCCGACATTGCCTGCAATTAAAATATTAATATGATACCTTTTACTCTCACCATTAGATACACAGAAATATCCCCACAGATGCTTCTCTGTCACAATGACACAAGTGGGCGTGTGGGGAGTGCACTCAGAGTGCAGATGTGCTCTTGCACATGGACACACACGCACGCAGCCACACTCACACACATACACACACACACACACTCATGCCGACCAAGTGGTTATTTATGTCAGCTAATCAGTGGAGACCAAAGTGTGGATGTGATTGTCTCTCATTGACACTTCAATGCACTCTGTGTGTAAACATGCAAATATCAGTCGTGTCTGCTCTGGCATAGTCCTTTGTCATTTGTAAGACTTTATTTTAAGATGAGCATCATTAACATTTCATACAATGAGATGGGCAATTTTCACACACAATGCATTGAGGATTTGAAGAGGGGGAGGCTAAACTGTGCTAGGTGCTCTGTGAGGGTGTACACAGCTGTGCTTTGAGCTACAGTAAATGTTATGCTTACAAGGAAATCTACTGTACTCACAGCGGCAATGCTAACACGCTGATATTTATCAGGTATAATGTTGAACCTTGTTCACCATCTTAGTTTAGCTTTGAAGAGTTGCTCCTGAAGACTTTTCCAGGTATTTGGGTATGAATAAAAGTACTGCTGAAAAGGAATTTCTGAAGGTCTTTAAAAAATATTCCATGACAATCCATCTATAAGTTGTCCTCCAAAACCCCCCTTGCTGCCTGACTGGGTCTAATGTTGCTAATATTGACTCAGAAAAATCAATAGACATATCCACTGATATGATAATGGATAATGACTTAAACCCTCCTCAGAGATTTCTCTGCAGTAATTATTGGTCTTCATTTAGCCACTGCAGCACTTGAAACATGTGGCATCAGAACTCATGCAAAGTTAATACCTGATACCTGGACAGTCTGAAAGCTGTTTGTCGCTGCTATATCTGTGGAACGAATGGCTCGTACTGTAGCTCTTGTTTTAAAGATGAGCAGTAAAAATTTACATCTTAGTAATATGTCGGTTTAATAGCCCACTGAATCTACCTCTAAAATAGACCTCATAAGCTTTTGGCAGTAAGCATTACAAATGGAGATGAATCTCAAGTCACAGATTGCTGCAATGAGCAGACATAAAAAGCATTACACTCAGGCCTTGTACAGTAGACTTATAAACCCAGAGAAAGGAAAAATACAGTCTGCATTAAAACTGACAGTCAGTTGGTTAAAGGATAAACGTCTTGTGCTTTTAAATATGGCTCAATTTATTATCTTTTTTGTTGTTTTCACAACTACTATTTGCTGTTTTTGCTCCTCTCATTTAGTTCCTTGTTGCCTTTATTGGATGGTGCAGGAACACTGGTGTGAGAGGGCTTTCTCCTCTAATTACTGCCCTTGTTTTCGGACTGCAGCCCATCTAGTGTGTCATGGCTTAAGGAATAATTTGTCACACCCCACTAGGACTCTGTTTTCTTCTCTCCCTCGCTTTCTGTCTCTTTCTTCCCCTCTCCGTCTGTCTATGCACCGTCATTCTGTGTTTGCGGGTCTCATTCTCCCACATCTTTATGTCTGTGTAGCAACATTTCATATTCACCTCCTCAGTTTATCTTTAATTTGATTCTTGGCAGTCATAATGCAACTCCTCTTGTGATCATAAATTGCAGCAATGCGCACAGAGGGGATCTAAACTTGCAATTAACAATGTCGTGGGGAGGAAACGTTGCACCACGGAGCGTGATAGTCCCCTGCTCGAGCCGCTAGCGTAGGAATAACACAGAAAATGAAGCAGAAAGCAGGAAGGATTGGTGGTGAAGCAGAACAGAGTGAGAGAGATGACGCAAGCAGAGAGAAGGAGAGCGGAAGTCTGAGAAGAGCAAGAGAGTGAAAGTTGATAGAGAATGAAAAACTGATTACTTATTACCCCCTTGACTCTTAATCCACTTTACAATAGTCGACTTCACCCAGGCAATTTTACTTCAAAGGTTTTGAGCCATGGCCAATTATGTTGCATCCAAGAGTTTCTTTTCGAACTGAAAAAAAAAAAAAAAGTAGTCAAAGAGAATACTAATTAATATCAAATCAGAGCCAGAAAATAAATCTTTTAGCTAGCTAGCAAACCTGAATATGTGCCATTCACCATCAGCCTTGTAAAGAGCAGGCAGATGAGCTTGCTGAAAAATTTCCTGCACAGAATTGTCATTATCACTTTAAAGATTCATGATAATACTGTGCTTGTAGAGCAAAGCACAGATACTAAAAATTCTATTTGATAGTGCGGATGCTGAAATATGCAAAATAACCATTATGGTCTTTTAACACAATGTTCCTTTTGGCATCTGACAGTGTCAGTTTTAGAAACAAAAACTAAATACAATTTAGTCTCATTTTCAGCATCGTCTCATTTTAATGCTCGTGACATTTTTGTTGTGCACTGTTGCCATGGTTATAGGTGTCACTGTGGTCTATTACGACACAGAGTCCATGTCATCATACGATACGTGTATGCATGTCATGCTTTGCTGTAGTATGACAGATTGAAGCTGAACTGACTAAATCACTGTCTGGGTTAAGATTGACAGGACAAACAGGAGAAACTAAAATGTTGGTTAAGGTAGCAAATATTTCTATAGGAAACAGCTTGACGACATTAAACCTGTCAATCATTTCTCATGTTTTAGTAGTTTATCCCAGCTGCTTTGTTCCTTCTTGTCTAACAGATTTTTAATTAATTAAAGAATCTAAATAACTGAAAAAGACGTTAGACATTAGTGAAAGCAAGGTGCTTCATATTAACAATGTCAACATCAATATAGGAGGATACTCTTTTACAAATCAGGAGTTGCAGTGCATTCCTCAGATGAATGTGGGTCAGTGAATATGATTTTGTGCTGTAATTGGGATAGTTAATTTGTCCGTCGACTCTTTTACATGATTGTTTCATTTGTATTTGTTGGTTTTTGTTGATGAAATGAAACAGAACAGAGTGAATAAATAAACCTGTGTCGCAGAACATTGTCTTTATGCTAATGGCCTATGCGAGTAGCAGCAGTAACCACAAATGCCTCCCAATATACACACAGTAGTAATAAGAACAAGACCGGGATGAACAGCATACACATGTGCATACAAAGAATAAAAGAGAAGAAAAATGTAGATCAACTATTCATTGACCACTGTAATCTGCCCCTAAAGCCCCAACAGCTCCCTCCTTTCATTCTCTCCCCAGAAACTATTAATACTCTCCCTGTGTTAATGGAGATTAATGGCCGGGGGCAACAAATAGATGTGGAAGAGCAGAAGAAAAACCATCATGGGTGTTGGAGGAGGAGGTGTGTTGAGGTGGTGGAACACCTTGTGAGTGGATAGAAACAAGAATGGACTGAAAGATGGATAGATTTCATTACATGGGGAAAAGGAAACACCAAGTTCTGTAGTGAAAAACATGTCTATAAAAAAAGAGCAAATAATTACAGTTTATTGTCCCTTTCCTTTAGTGTTAGAAGGTTGTTATCACATGTGTGAAGAGTGCAGTGTAGAAGAGAATGTCAGTAAGCCTCTTCTTTCCATTAAATTAGAGGGAAAATAGCAGAAGTATCCAAAAGATAAAGCATTTTCTGTCAACAAAACCTGGCTGTGTGAGGCTGCCGAAACATCCACGACAGTGTCAAAGATGTTATACGAGGGTAACTGACTGCAAACAGGCTCTCCTGCAGGCTGGGCGACGTCAGAGCTGGTGGAGGGAGCGTTTTGAGTGACGGGGCCCGGGATGGTGTGTTGCTCAGTGGGCAGCTTTGGGGACGCAGGAGAGGATGGGGCCATGCTTGCTTATATAACTTGAGCGGTGGAAGATCGGGGCATCCGTCCCCGAGTCCACACACCACAGCCTGGAGAGGAGACAGAAACAGAGACAGACAGTGTTTTGTGTGGTGGGTGGGGGATGGGTGGTGGTATAGTTGAGGGGGTACAGCAGAGAACATTCCAGGAAACTCAGAGGCATAATCTTCTTATCCATGGCAGATTGGTTCAATGTGCGATGTGCGGCGTGTGCGCGCGTGTGTCCATGTGTGGCTATATGTTTGTGCATGAGAGGTTTGTTTGTCCTCCTTCACGTCATCACTCCTCCTCCTCTTCTTCCTTTGTCCTTCACTTCCTTTTCTTCCATGTATTTGACCCCAACTTTCTCCGCCCTTCCATATACAGTCTCTCCACATTTCATCACACACGCGCGCGCGCACACACACACACACACACACACACACACACACACAGACTGGTCCAAGATCCGCACATCTGCTTTTCATCCTCATTAGTGCCTCTTTTCCTCTGTGTCGGTTTGTTCTTTCCCTGCAATCAGAAGATGAAAGTGACCCCATGTAGACGGCAGAACGAAGGGAGGTTTCTCCCCGAGACTGCTGGTGTTCCTCTGCCCCTGGCCATGGTGGGGATTCGTGTGAGAAGGGGTGGGAGGGTGGGAGTTGGATGGCGGAAGGGCAAGAGGGGAGAGGAGGGGTGGGGTGCGGTGTGGGGTGGGGTGTGCTCTGTGGACAGGATTCTGCTGATTGTAGGAAATTATACCCTCTAATTTCACCTGCAACTCCAAGAGACAAAGGCCTTAGGGGGAGAATAGGATAAGGAAGTATTTCACAGAGTGATAAGAAGAAAACAGAGACAGAGAGAGGGAAGGATGAATGGAGGAGAGAAGATGGACATAGGGGGCATGAGAGAGGATGTAACACTAGAACAAGGTTTGGTCTCAAGCCAGTCAGGGAAGACAGAGAAAGAGGACAGACAGAAGAGAGGCAGCCACTCAGGAGGAAAGTGGTTCTGCTAAACCAAACCATAACCTTAAGGATCACCCAACCAGCTTTGGCACACGCACACACACACACACACAAGCACAGACACTTATACCCACCTATCCCCCCACTTTTCATCTTAACACCTTACTAAAGCACCATTTGCCTTGCCGCTCCCTGTGTATCCTCCCATCTTCCTTTTTTCGATCCTGGTTTCCCATTCCTCCTTGATAGTCTTACTCACAGACCGTGACTATCTCCCACTGACAGAGCCGCTACAGGATTAGAGAAAGATGGAGAAAGCCGAGCGCAGTCAGCCAGCACCTCCTGCTGTACACGACACGTAACTGACTCACGGATCTGCTGCATCCTTGAAAAACAGCAGCAAGGGCATTTCTTGATTCAGCTGTTGGCTTTCCCCCTCATTTACAACAACGCAGAAGCATAAATTCAGCTTGTGAATGAATGCGGGAAGCGATGATGTGTAAGAAGAAAACCATCTCATTTGTTGGTGCGTTTGGCTGTGTTCATACCTTTCATCTACATTATGATAAACCTCAGAAAATCATTTGGCATTATGTATTTACCCACATCTGTGGAGTCATTGAATGTTTAAACTGTTACCTTCTAATATCCTATAACATCACACTGCTTAACAAAGTGAATTATGAGATTAAGTGTCAAAAATGGTTAGTCAATTAATTGATTAACAGAAAACTAATTGCTTACCTTTTCCCCAACTGATTAACTTTTTTTTAACCAAAAATGCTGAACATTTCCACATAATGGTATATCTAATTATTCCCAATTCTTTCTTGATTCCATATTATTGTAGATTAAATTGCGTATATCACCTTGACCAGTGTGAACAGTTTTCAGTGCATAAATACATACAGAATACCCAATCAATAGTGAAAGTAATCATCAACTGCAACTTTTTTTTGTTATAAAAGAGAAGGACAAATGGGGACCATGGCATGCTACCACTTAATCCCTTCAGTGTGGAAACACAGAATTATAAACTGAGTAAAGCAAAATATTTTAATCAAATCTACTTAAATGGATGACCCACATGGCCTGTCCCCCATCTGTGTTATATTAAAACAACTGTTAAATATAACACATTGCTCTTTCCCAGAGCATCGTACTGTAACATAATTTCAGTATCCGTATTTAATCCAGTCAAAATGGATTTCAACTGATTTAAAAGGTCTTTGGCAAATTTGGATACAATGAAGAAACTAGGACACGGCAGCACATGCAGTACCCTCTCTGTATCACATTTCGCATTCCAACAGCAGCCTCAAGACGTGCTCCTCGAAACTAGACAGTTAGACAGTGTTTTTTCATCCAGAGATTGAGACAGCAGAGTCTTCGCTCCAATATTTATTGCTTTCTGAGATCACATAAATGATGTTCGCACCAGAAAGCCATAGTTTGTCTATTGAACTTTCCATGTACCATGTACTGTACACCAAGTGTGAAAACACACGGACACAAACATGTGCAATATCTCCCCTGTTTTTTTTTCTTTTTTGGTTGATTTCTTTGTCCTTGTCGGACCTCTGTTATTAGTCGGGAGTCTGTGGGAGTGAACAGTGTGAGTCAGTGCTAAGTAATTCAGAGAGAGGCAAGTGTTTGAGGAGAGACACAGAATGAGAAGCTGAACGACAGAGAGTGAGCTTGGCAAAGCTACAGCGCTTCATTGCAGAGGTTTTAAATCCTTTAACATGATTTCCCTCATCCTATTAAAGACATAGCTATGGATAGGGAGACTGTAAAGTGTTACGTACAGGAGGGAGGGGGACTGAGTGAGAAGGAGAGAAAGGGAAAGCGAGAGGGAGAGAGATTAAATGGTTGTTAAATATAGGGAGCAAATCATTCCAGTCCCATTTCTATCTCCAATCAGGCTTGTAAATGTTCTCAATATCATCTCCTGTAGATTGGGACGGATGACCTTTTATGATGCTGCTCTGCTCAAACGTAATTTCTCATTCTTCACATGGACATCAACACAAACCTTTCTCTCTTGCGTCAGGGTTTAGGCACGTCAGATTTATCTTCACAATTTTTTGAAAGGCGTCTGTGGAGCTTTTCTTCACTGCAAACCATAAAGAAAAAATAAGTAGTAGTCAGAGCGGCATCAACCTTTATGGGTGAAGAGACACTTCTGTAGATGCACAAGCTTTTATAATAATACAAAATAGCTGGAAGTAGTGTCAACCTCATGAGAAGACTGTCAAAGACATTTCATGCTTTTAGTGCACGGCCACTTTGCTGTGTTAGAAATACTTGCTTCTCAAACTGCCATAGGTAGTGGGAAGATGAATTATATAATAAGCCTTATTGGTGTACAATACAGCACAGTACTGTATTATACTACAATACACTGGCCCACTTTAGTTATTGCTATACAACACTCTCTGCTCTTGTTGAGCAGATAAAGGACCACATAGAAAGATTGCACATTTACAGTGGTTTCTCAAGGAATGGCTCTCTGATTTCAGATGGCAATAGACAAGAGCGCCTTTCCTTCGTTAGCAAGCAATTCGAAGGTTGCTAGCTGAAACGACAACTGTGGCTGTGGTACTGTCGCAGGTCTCTCTGATAAGACCCAAATGTCCCCTGAAATAGCGCATAACAGACCTCAGTTGTGATGGTAAAACATGCTGAGTTTACCAACAGTGGCATAGCTTCCTTTGTGTCGTTGGTCGCCATGCCAGCAAGAGGCATACTTGTGTGTCTTTTTATCACTTTGATATTCCTGCCAGTTTTGGTCTGAACATACAATTACTACATAAAAAAGGTGTTTGGGATAAAGGGCAAGCTATCTAATTTGTTAACCAGTGGTAAAGCGCACTTTGTTACTTTAAGCTGCTCTGCTCCTGAACAGGGTTTACTGAATAGCAGGTAACAACACAAAGCTAGCTAAGCTTTTTTGCCTTACTATAGCTTACTATGGTTAGTAAGCATGCTAACATTTACAGAATATGTTAGAGCACACAAACACACTATTAAATGCATTCCTTTCACTTTTACCTGCATAATCAACAAAATATCTTTGCATGAGTCACATTATTATTTTATATGGTTACCTTTACACTATGCGCTGACTGAAAATCAAGTAAATGGACGCTTGAGTCATTAGTTGTTCGTTATAGAAATCAAATGGTGAAACAAGGGGAAAGAGGATGGATAATGAGTGTCAGACTGAATGATTGATTGGTAACAAAATAGACATTCAGAGTCAACATAAGATTAAATGGCAAGAAGTGAGGCAGATAACTTAATCATCTCTCCAGGGGCAGAGCAGCTGTTAAGTTAATGAGAGTAGAACCAATGTATTTGTTCCTCATTAAACATGTGTTTGCATTTAATCTATACACATCAGATTTAAGCTTGTTGATTTTGTGGCTTGGTGAAGTGATTGGCAACTTTTCCAGAGTTTTATCATAAACAATACAATTCGAGAGTCAGTCGCTTTACCAACGTCTCATTTGTCACAACATACCTTATGTTCTGCTCAGACTTGCAGTCTCAATCTTGGGAAGCATTTCAGTGACATCACGTATTCAGTTCTTACTGATGACCTTTAAAGGTTAAGTACTTTAAAAAAAGAAAAGAGGTCAGGGAGTGCTGACTTGAATTGTAGCATCTTTAGATCCTTTAGGTTTGGATTAGGTTTGATTTGTTTCATGACTGGTATGTTTTATTCCAGGAAAAAATACAAAATTGAAAACAAAAATCTTTAACAACACCAATAACTGTAGTGCTGTGAATACTTAAAGATGCAATATCAACTTGTGTCCAGCAGAGTGTGCTGTTCTCCAACAACTGAAGACTCAAAAGAGTCCTCTCCTCATGGATGCTGGATCCTGAGACTTAGCCGAGTCTCTGGTGTATTGCCCTGCTGAACACATTTGTTACTTTCAGTTACAGCAGTAACCTTGTCCCCTTGTTTTCTATGAATATCTGTATTTATACTCATTCAAGGTATACAGTGTGTGTATGATTTCAGCTCTAGCCTTCAGCTCTGTAGCTGTGTCCGCGATACAAGTAGGTTTGTATGACCTGATTTTATTTATAGGATGACTAAAGTTCAATTATAAATGTTATCTAACTTTGGCATTTGTTAGCATTTGATGTGAACTGTAACTGAACTGAACTGTTAGTACTGTACATTATGCCCTCTGTTGCTGTACTTTCACTCTTGCAGTTGCACACAGGTGACATGTCATTAGAAATAAATGCTGACCCTGGATAAAGCTGACGTACTTTTGTATGCTTTTGGAACCATACCAAGGTCTAAACATGCAAACTTACATCTGCCACACTTGAATGAATTCACATTAGAGCCATTCATCCAATCCATCTGTCTCATCCATTCTTCTGATCATGTAGCATCTCCCACTACATTTCAACTTCTATGACCCAGAGACACAGCAGCAGCATACACCAGCTTGATTAAGGAAACAATGAGCTTATATATTCCTGCTGAATGCAAGCCAAACCAGCCTACAATTTAATTCAATAGTGCAAAGTTTCAGTACACTTCCATTTAAGTCGAGTGATGTTGAAAAGCTTGGTCTTGTGATGAAATCCAAGAAAAACACTCCCACTCACAGTTTCTGACAAAAAAAAACTCCAGGGCAGGCCTGGGCAGATACTGTTTGGTTGGTACCACTAATAATATTCAGTAAGCAGATGATACTTCTGCAGCTGCTAGTTTTTTAATCTTCACTTTAACCTACAGAGCCCACGGGACCTCAGCACCTACAGTGTATAACCTCTCATATTAACATGACACCTGAGATTTGCCCTCTGCCACAGAACAGTTGGGAAACGGTTTCCCTCCATACTGTCCCAAAAAGGTTTTGGTTACAGCCTTCGGCTTAGGAGTGAAATTCTGTAAGTCGGAAAGGCTTTTTCGATCATGATACCAGCACTGTTAGTTATTTATCAGAATCAGTGGACATATTTGACTTGTTCAGTCACTTGTCTTAAAGATATTAAGTACATTTTTGAAACACAATATTTCAACATTTCCATGTAAATATGCTTGAGATGTTTGGCTAATTTCCATCTCCAATCCCACTGGCAGGTTGGTGTTCATAGAAAGAAAGGCAACAATAAGATAAATGTTAATAAGGAAGGAGATGAAAACAAACAAACAAAAAAGGCAATAAAATTAGTGAATACAGGCCAGACATCTTCCACATTGTTAAGGAGTTAGTAAAATGTTAAAGTGCTAAAGTGCTACTGTAGTTGAAGTGCTCAGTGCTGATGTCTATTGTTCAAAAGAAATTATTCAATAAACTAATGCATTGCTGATTTTCCTAAACGTTCTGTATATTTGAATGATCAATAATAGTTGCTCATTAAACACCCTGCGAAGAATATCACAATCAACAAAACAGATGTAACAAAGTTGTTACCGACAGGGTAAACTTAAAGCAGAAGTAAGCGGAATATTTGTGTTAATATAAGTCTTAAATAGTTATATCTTCCGACAGCAATCACTTATATAGAGTGTTTGGTCTGAACACGGGTCTGTCAGTCACTCTGCTCTGCTGTAAGACGAGGAGAAAACTTTCCTTGTGTCCTACAACCTTTATCCAATGAGGAGAGAGAACGGCTTAAAGGGGCGGTCCTCTCTGTGTGTGCAGCCAAGGGATGCGCGTGAATGTGGTGACGTAGGGATGAGGGTGGGGACTGCTAACCCCATCTGCTGACGAGAAGTTAGCCAAAACAACCGGATCGCTTACTTCTGCTTTAACAGATCCAATTTAAGATCAATGACAATTTTACCCCATTCTTGCATTAGCTGCAGAGTAAAATATGTCTTCCTGAACACAGCTTTAAAACTATTGCAGACAATAGAATTAAAGTTAAATAAAAACTAATCAATCATTCATTCTATCAGAAGGACCAGTTTAATTTTCTACAGCAAACAATTATACTTATGATGGTAATTCCAGGAATGAGGATGAGTGCAAATGCATACTCAAATACATAATTTAATGTGTCCGCAAGCTAAATCAGGTGAGAATATTGCTAATTTTGCTTTATAGAGAAATGTGTTCCTCATTTTCTCTCCACAATTAAATTGTTTTGTTGCAGTATCCTCACACTGAAGAGAAAATGGATGATGTTACCATGTTCCCTATTATATTAGCTAATATTTATGTAATTTAAAACACTGTAATATGATTTCAAAGAACCATAAAGTGTATGAGACTTATTGTGAGCATAGGCAAACAGTGCAGAATAATGGATGCTTAGTAGATTCTACTCTTCTAACTAATGGCTATAATAATAAAAGAGTCTGGAATGCATTTATTCATGCATCCATCCACCCATCCGTCCATTTCCTGCTGCATATCGTGGGTTTGGGTTGTGTGGGCAGCAGCCTAAGTAGCTCAGACTTCCTTCTCCTCAGCCACATCCTCCGCTTCCTGGGGCATCCTGTAGAGTTTGCAGGCCAAATGGGATTTTCATCCCTCTAGTGTCTAGGTTCTGAGCTTTTTCTGTGTGTCTCAGCTCTTAACTTTGCTCCTATGAGTCAGCTGCCCTGTGAGAGGAGCTTGTTTTGCCACTTGTATCCTCAATTTATTTATTTATTTATTTATTTTTCCAGTCACTACAAAAAGCTCACAACCCGATAGGTGAGACCTGCAATTTTGGAACGTAGATCAATGTCTAAATCATCTTCAGCCTCAGCACCCACTTCACCACCAGTGCACAAAGGTCTGCATCACCCCAATCCACCTTTGTTTGGTGTTCCCAACCCAGTGGAGACAAACCACCATCGTCCAGTATCAATGGCACAATGAAGCCAGTAGAATTATATCATCAACAAAAAAGCAGAGATGTAAAGGCCGCCAAACCAGCTCCACCTTGATATTACACATTACAGGACTGGTAACAGGGAATGGTCTAGTAAAGTCCAACAGCCACTGCGTGTATGCTTGACTTCTCGCCTTCTTACTCAGGCAGAGCATTCACCAACAGCCTCTTACAACCTGGAGTTATTTGTTGTTAGGTAGAGTGTATTGACCATAGTATTTGTTAGAGGAGAGAAGAGGTGGTTTAGCATAAAGAGTGACAAAGTCCATGATAGAGGAGGTTGTGGTGGATGGATGAGCTGCTTATGTTACCTTTCCACAGCTTGTATTATTACCATAACAATGAAGGTACAGTGCATCAGCCGCTGGTACGTTCCTATGTATGTGTCTGTAGGGTATATGGTTGTTTAAGGTGGAGGACTTGTTTCAAATAGCAGCCATATTTCAATGCAATTAAAGCAGAAGTAAGCGATCCGGTTGTTTTCGCTAATGCTGCGTTCCAGGCCGGCTTTTGAAATCGTAAATTACAGCTTCACGGTGAAAGTCACTATAACGGCCACTCGTAACTTCCGACCCGTGAACTCGTACCAGATCAAACTGATACAACTTCACAGGTCGGAAAAACAGGAGTTACGAGTTTCCTTGAACGCACCATAACAGTCCTCGTCCCTACGTCGCCACATTCACGGCGTCCCTTGGCTGCACACACAGCCCTGCATGCCGTTCTCTCTCCTCATTGGATAAAAACTGTAGGATACGATAAATGTTTTCTCCTCGACTCAGAGCAGAGCAGAGTGACTGACAGACCCGTGTTTCGGTCCAAACACTCTATGTAAGTGATTGCTGTCGGAAGATATAACTATTTAAGACTTATATTAACACAAATATATCACTTACTTCTGCTTTAAACGACCTATCAATGTTTACCAAGCACATGAAGACTCTCTCTCATGACCCCTCCTTGAAAGAGTAGAGAGGCAATCCACTGTTCCACAATGAGACTAGACACGGAGAGTATCCCCAGAGTTGCAGATCGCATAATAAATTCTACATTAACTAGCAGTAAATTGTAATTTGCTGTTAAAAGCGGCTCTAATCAATGTTTTTATATTAACACTGGATCAAATGACCCCATGTTAAATGTACATGGGCTCACTAATAGTGATGCACCTGCAGATAATTATCATCTGACTCTGCAGGTCCTGTCAGCTCTACAGCATCTTTTAGCTCAATGTTTTAATTTCATGGCTTGCACTCATTGCTTTCATTAGCAATGTTTTTTTTTTTTTTTCATTTTGCAAAAACAGCTCTAATCACCACTACATGCTACCTGCTCAGCAACAAATGACAGACAAACTTTGAACATAGAGTAGTATTTAGCAGATGAAGAGCTAGATATTTCCCAAAGGAGTCGGTGGAGAAGAAAACGGAGCTAAATGGAGAGTAATTATTGGAGTTTCATCCATCAGGTGGACACAAACAGGACTCTAAAACAGACTAATGGTGTTTCCCTTTGTGGGTTGTTTAAATGGTCAACTGTTTGATGACAAGTTCACCCTGTCCACTCAAAGGCTCATGTCAGTGATGGGTTTCCAGTTTTAGTCTACAGCCCCCAAGTGGCCAAATCAATTACTGTGGCTTTAAGTGAAAATGAACTTGGGTTGTCAACATTTTAACCAAATCACCACATCCTGCAGGAACCCACATGTAAATGAACACATACTGAACAGGAATGTATGAAGCATTGACATATTAACAGTCATATTGTGGTTATTTGTAGCTGTAGCCTATCCTTTCCTTTAATATAGAAATGTTTTGAAATACTGATTTCTGATACCAAAATCAAAAAAAAAAAAAAAAAAAAATCCTGACAGCGTGACAGTCTGACGTCAGACTCGTGCATGTTCTCATTTAAAACTAATCAAAGCAAACCCCTGTAGCCCTCTGTTTCACACGCATTTTCTTTTTCACATGACGGTTTCAGCAGCACTGGATTGTGCGTCGCGCCTCCTCGCCATGACAACTGTGTGATAGAAATATTCCAAGCGGTGCCCTGTATAAGCGAGAGAGAGTCGATTAGACCGCACTGAGAGAGAGAGGGAGAGGGAGAGAGAGTGAGGGAGAGAGAGGGGGGCCGAAGAGAGAGGGAGAGAGAGACTCTGTTGAAGCTCAAGCCGTGGGGTCTTCTTCAGCGCACGCATCGGGCTTCGAAACAATACCACTGCACTGTAATATTTAAAGCAGTTATGGCACTATTCTAAAAAGCATGGAGGCTGAGCGGAAGATCCGCGCGCCGCTTCTCAGACTGATCCTCTATTTGCTGTTAGGAGCATCAGATACCAAGTGAAACCAAGAGAGAGCACCACGCAAGCGCGTAAAGAAGAGATTGGACACCTGATTTCGTGGGGTGTCTTTAGAGCGCTATTTCACATTTTAAGCCGAACAGTCCGTTGCTTTTTGAAGGCCCCTGGCGGTGCAGCGGGGCTGATATACCGTGGATTATTATCAGCATGGACAAATGGGGAAAAGAGGACAGATCCCTGCGTTGACTTGTGAAGCAACGCGCAGAGTCTTGACGCTATAGCGTTACGCATTTATTTTACTGAGTGTTTTTTTCTTCTTCCTCCCACCCCCCTCTAGTTTGAATTGCACTGGCTGCTGCATTTCAACATTACAAAAGTCAAATATCTGTGGATAAGGAACAGAGCAGGGTGTTGTCAGAGAGGGATAAGAGATGAGGAGGGGGGCACTATGAGGTGTGCTTTTTTTGGAAAAGCCGGAGAAAGACGGACACCGAGAAGGTGTACTGATATGCGAAACCCTGCGACGCGTTGCCCTCCTGAGAAATAAATGCGATCAGGGAAGAAATGGCCTAGTTAAAATCTCATCGACACACCGACAGAGGATAGAAAAGAAGAATCGCATTTAGATGGACGGACCATCATCATCGTCATCATCATAATTCCGGTGCTGGCATCGAGTCTTTTAGGTAAGCCATATGTTCCCCACCACCTACTAAACGTGACTAGAGATTTTCTGTCCATCATGGGTTTTATGTGTGCGCAATATGTACGCTTTGGTGACTTCGCACATTGCGCACGTTATCCATCTTGACGCACTGTCAGAATTGGGGAATGAGATTTCAGTGTACATTCTCAGACCACTTTGTTGCTATAGCACGTATTTTCTTCCTTTCAGTGGGAGCCTTCCATTGGCCTTGCCTGTTGATAAGCTGTCACATCTTAACACGATCGGTCCACTTTGTGCATCCAGCATCAGTATTCTGTCCTTTTAACCATGCTGCTGACAAGATGATATTCATCTGATTTAATTGGAGTCAGTCAGACCGGCTGCTCTCCTCAGTGGAGCTCCAGTTGTGTGCTGTCTCTCTGCTTGTGCTAGGGTATAGATGATTTTTTACATAACGCTTTCAATACACTTATTAACGGCTGCTTAATTAGACACACATGCTGCTATGCTGCAATACAACTAATCTCAACCAGAGTGTGTGACAGGGCTTGAACTCAGAAGATGTCCTCTCTCATGAACAAACCAACAACAGCACTGATGCACACACACACACACATACACACACACCACAGTATGCACAAACACATAGACACACGAAGCCTGTGCCCTAGAAGATGCAGATAGGATTGTGAATTAAATGCACACACTCTGATGATACAGGGAAGGCTCCATTAATATTCAGTGGTGGTTGGGCAGTGCTCAGTTAATGGCAGACAACAGGACCTCTGTTCTGACAGGTCATGGATGAGGAATGGTTTATTTTCATTTTTAGGAAATAAACATGTTTTTTTTTCACCCAGACACGGCGCCTGTAGCTACAGAAGAGTGACATTTAAAATCCATCTGAAAACTAATAACATGGTTTTGTAGACTTTTGCAGAATTTGGTATTGCTCTCCGTTCATGTACTGTTGAAATAGCTTTGATTGCTTTCGAAGCAACGTCAACCTGGCTACTGGCATTTGGACACTTGCTCAGATAAAGCAGAACATGGCTGAAGACATCGATGACTTGCATGGGCTTCATATATGCCATGTATTCGCATTTTTAAGTCATATTTTCTCAGTGGTCATAAGAGAAAATACATTTTGAATAGAGCACAGGATGGTGGCCATGTACAGAAAATGTTTAGATATACCTAGAACCCCACATTTAAATCTCTCTCTGTCATTTAAAAGATGTATTCCTTCTAAAATAAGGATCTATTTCTGAAATTTGTTTGTCTGTGGCTTATTTTTGTCTCATGCATTTCAATAGCAAGTGGGCCTAGAGGCTTCAGTAGCAAATTTCACTTCAGAAAAATCCCTAGGTAAAGCAAAATATTTTATTCTGCAAAAAAACAGAATATAACCAAACAAACAACAGTCAACACATGAATTTGACCTGATCAAAGGGGTTTTCTGGTACCTTAACCAACAACAGCAAAGGGCCGATTGTGGCGACTACAGTGTCATTTGGTCCAGAGAGAAAATAGAAAAGATAAATGTGTTAAAAAAAGAGAGAGAGGGAGAGAATGGCTGCTTAATGGTTTGGATGACAACCGAAGTGTAGACTTACAATCCAGAACAAAATGTGTTAAGCCTTAATGTTTAATAAAGTATGCGTGGGGGAGGAAGGTGAAGGGTCCAGAAGTGTTCAATGTGATATTCTCGCACACGTACAGTAAACAGTAAGGAGGACAGGATCACTGGCCAGCTGTTGTGTTGTTTAGCTGTTTTTGAGAGAGAACAACCTTGTCAGATATCAATGTATATTTCCATCACCAAGGCCCAGCATTTAAAAAGGGTTAGCCACATGATTTTTCTTTCCTATTTTGCTTTGGCAGCTTTTAGTAATTATGGATTTTGCTTGGTTAGATTTTCGGTTGAAGCTTGATTTTGAATTGATTGTTTCATCATGGGTGTGAGCAAGTAAAACAAATACAACACTTGAAATCCTCATTAAGATGTTTGGATGTGGCATGTTGGTTTTTCTTCTGCATCATTTATCTCTGCTGCTAACAGATACAACAAGAAGTCTGTGTGTATGTGATGGATTCAGGTGCATTCAATATATTTTAAATCAACAGGTAACATGAAGCACATGAATTTGGCCACCGAAATGGGCCTTTTCTCTGCTCTCTGATGCTGCACTGGATGTGTAGATGAATTACATTTTCCCATTTGAAAAACAAAATTTGCCGTTGCACAGAGTCAACGAGCCTTGTCATCAAGCAGAACGAGCTAATATAATATAGTATGTTAGCTGCCTGACCTGCAGGTCACTGTGTGTGCTGTATAGCCATAGGCTGCTTGCTACAGCCATAGGATGTCCTTTCTAAAAAAAAAAGTGTCATTTGTCTCTATATTTAACTATGGCCACAAGAGTAGAAAAAAAACAACAGAAACACAAAATTATTCTTCCCTGGTTTGGGTTATGATAAGATTAATGCGTCTCCACTGGGCAATATCATCTGCAAGGAGAAGACACATTAAAAAATAGTAAATATGCAGTGATTTATCAAAGCCAGCTTCAATTTTATTTAACTTTCCTCCTGTTGTGCCCACGCATTTTACTTAAGCTTGTTTACCTCTATTTCCACCATTTATTCTTAACACTGCAGTCTGTGGGATGGTCACTTTTTTCTTTTTTCAGTATCACTTTTAAAGATATAGATAATGTCTCAGTTGTTTGTTACCAGATAATTAGATTTTCTGCATTGAAACATGCAATGTCTGAGTATATGTCAAAAAACCTTCATACCAAAAGCAGTACAAGCTGAGCTGCATCATTATGCTGCCATCACATCACGAAGCAAGACTGGGGGGAAAAAAAGTGTTAATAAACAAGTGGGAACCAAATATTAACACATTCACTGTGTGGAATATTCAGTGATTGAGGTATTCTCATATAATCTAATGCAGTTGCCTTTGAGAAGGTTACAGTAAGCAGATTCAGGCTGCACCTATCTTTGCAAGTATCACTAGTGAAATGTTGATCATATGGACACTTGGGAGTTCATCCATGTTAGAAACTTTTGCACCAGAGGTTAAAGGGGACATATTATGGAAATATCACTTTTTGTTTGTCTTAACTTCTGGCCCCTAAAATGTGAGAATTGACAAAAAAACCTGTAATGTGCCGGCTCCCTAGGTTGAAATCCACGTGGTTTTATGAGCTGTTCCCTCAGTTGTCTTCCAGTGATGTAACTAGGATTCGAATTTGCATAATACCACCCCTACCTGGGACCGGTAGAAGGGGTGGGGCGGGGCAAGCAGTGGTTCATTTGCATTTAAAGGGACAGGCACTGAAACCAGCCGTTCTGAACAGGGCTGTTTTGAGAGAAAAGAGAGCTGTGCTATTTGATCCTTGGGGTATTTTGACCAAAGCATGTCAGAGATATGTCTTTAAGACACTTGGGAACTATTTTAATTTGTGGAAAGGGGGCATAATATGTCTCCTTTAAGTCATATGTTACAATACTGCCCCAATCTCAAAGTCCACTCTGTGGTCAAAGCATTGAACTTTTGAAGCATATGAATATACTCGACACAAGGACTCTAAGCAGAACAATGGGATAGCACTGGATGATATCATATGTCTCTGAGGCAAATTATCATTGTTTTGATTCTTTTTCCATGTCTTTCTAGATCCTTCTGGGGATCCCCTGTTGTTCCAGTTGTTTTTATGCCACAACACCATGAATTATGGGTCAGTCCCTTAAGGAGAATCTGCAGGCCTGTGCACTTACAGAAAGTGTGTATCAAGGGCCAAAAAAGTCTACAAAAGAGCCCTCGTGCGCTCACCAATTTTATAGTTTGAGATCGCCCTGAGCCCTCAGAGATGTATCAAGAACGTCCGATATCTGTGATTTCTGTCGAGAGGTTGGACATTAGGATTGGAAGTAACCACTAGTGTCACTGCTGCATGGCACCTGTTCCCTCTGTCTGGCAAGTTGCCTCAAAACAGGGACAAAACACAGGATATCACTTGGTTTTGAGCACTGCCATGTTATGATATGGTCCACCCAGTGCTGCTTGAAGATGAGAAGACATGGTATACCTGTAACTATCCATACATCATCTCACTATTAGCTGGTTTCTTACCATGCTATTGCCTCTTTACATAAAACGTGCATCATATGCTAGGTTAATGGTGTTGCTGCTGTAATGGAGGCTTGGAGATTTTAATTTCTTGTGTGAAGATGTCAAGTTAGAGGGAGGGGAAGGTTAAAATGACCCAGCTCTTAGTCACAACCAGGGACAAGAAAAGCAGGAGAATAGCTTGACCTGACCCATTATCTGTGAGCAAAGTAAAGCTGGAGAAACGCCTGGGCAAATGCCATGGTAACCATCTTGTGTAACCTCCCTTGAACAATATCACATAACAGTCATCCATGAGATAAGCCAGGATAAGTGCTGCTCTGTCTTATACAGTCTGGGAAGAATATCACACCAAACCCCATTAAAATATCTGGTAATTTAATGTGTCTTCTATTAGCAGCAGAGGCACAAGCCCATTAAAACTGAACATGTGACCTTTTCTGAATCACAAAGTTCCACCCTTCAATTCATCAGACATGATCCATTAAGCAGCTCTAACATTTGATTCTGTGATATTTTTGGGGCGGTGATGCAGAGGCTGGAGCTGGCATTCAAACATGCCATGTATTCTTAAAAAAAGAAAATAAAGAACCGTCACTTTCAGGCAGCGTTAGTGTATCGCAGACCACAGTGATCATAATTCACCTTGCTTATGACAGCACAGGCATTAGGCAGCTGGTGCTCTTTAGAAAGGTGTGGGCAGTGTTGACATGAGTAAGACACATAGGCAGTCGTAGCCTACATGATATACCGTACCGGGGCAGCAGCCCATTTGCCATGAATTAAATGTCATATATTTTACATTTTCTGATGGGAATATGATAGCCAGTTAATGTTGCAGTATGAAGTTAGCTAATGCTAGTTTCATTGCCTTGGGATAGAGCAAGGAACTTTAATGCCTGAACAAATTTGAGATATGGTGCTCAAGGAAATGTTAATAACCATGCCCCCCCTGCACCTACTCTGTCCCTGTAGTACAGAAATAATGAATTGCTCAGTGGAAAGAACATTGGAACGCTGGAAAGGTGCTAAGACAAGCCACTGAGGAATATATACGTACTCAATGTGTAATGACAACACAATTGCACCCTGTTGTTCAATGTAGAGAAATCCACTTCAGGACCACGGTGAGCTGCTGGTCCTACAGATTTTAGTGGGACCAGTGCAGTTGTTGTAAAAACAAGCACTAGCTACTGTAACACATCACCGCAAAAAGAGCAAGAACCATGCAAAATGTGTTCAAATATGAAAACAATGAATTCTGTGTTGCTGTTTTGGTTTCATTCAAATGGATCATATATGCACTGTAATTACCTAAACATCGAACACATCTCAGTTTAAGCCCTTTGCAAGAAAACAGGCATCCCACAAGGCTTGTGTCGTCATTGTTTTTTTGTTTTTTTGTTTTTTTGCAAATGTTATGACAAGATAGATGATTTACATGGTTTACATTTCAGACAGTGTCTTCTGTTTCGGGTGTACTGTGATGTGTTACATCTGCTGTCGTAAGTCGGTGATTTCTGTTGATCTCAGCATAGTTATTGACACTGTGCATTCTAAGCTGCTGATCTGGTGCTTGTGTGCTGAGCTGTTTTTGTTTCTGAACATTTTCAGGTCACATCAGTTGGTTGTTACCAACCCTTAATCATGTTATGATGATGATGCTGGTGAACACTGGTGAGTCAGGGTCCGGGGTTAGGCCAGGAACACATGTGCGTGGTAGGAGCATAGCAGCTGCTGATTGTGTTTGATTTTTTACTGTGGCACACATGTTAATGTATGGGATGTGATAGCTGAATTCTTTGCAAATTAAGGAGCATGTGGTGTCAATCATCACTTACTTCATCATCACCTCTCTCAGCATGAGAAGCTATGTGAGAAGCTTTGCAGGAAGCTACGTGAAGTCTGCAGTGTATCGTCTGCAATTTGCCATTTATCTCCAAATACCCAGCCATGCTACAGCTGGAGCTATAGCCTGCAAGTTGACATGTTTTATTAGACTAATAAAAACACCTCTACAATGTAACAACAGACCACTTTCATAAACCGGCGTACATTGCTGCTGATAATCGATTATTGAACTGAATTACTGAATAATAACTTATTACTATTACTATTATTAGAGGTGCCACACATAATTTAATTATATGACCCGCATTGACGGAAAATATGGTTTTCATATCAGATGGCAGGACGTTTCATTTTCAAATCATCTGATTTTTTTTAGGATTTATTTCATATTAAAAAAACGGAGAAATCCAAGGCAACTCTTTTGGATTTGATATTTAAAAGGCCTTTATTAAAAGAATGGCTGACACCTACATGTTTCGGCCTTCATGGGCCTTCATCAGGGTCTTCACCCTTCAAATATCAAAACCAGAAGAGTTGCCTTGGATTTCTCTTTTCTCTTTTTTCAAGTTGGTCTCCATACCCCATCTCTTCCAAAGAGCACCTTATGAGATCTACCTACATTGAGCGCTGCAGCCCTCTCCCCTCTCGTCTCTTTATTTCATATTATTCAACATTGAATAAAGTGGCACTCCGTAGAGATTTGACCTCTGGCATTTTAGTCATGCATGATGTGATATCCCAGCAGAAAAAGAGACCTGTTGCTGTCATATTTATACAGTATCATGGCAGCAGCATTACATAAAAATGATAGCTGTCACTATGGAGTGTCCATGTCTATGTCTAAAAATTAATCTGAATGTAAAACATGACATTTTTATGTCATTTCAGCACTTGTATGTGGAGACAGTGGCACTTTAGTAAAATAAATATAAAAATTAATTAATTAATTAATAATTTATAATAAAAAGAAATCCAACACAGAGCAGAGGAGCAGCCAGTGTGATCCAGTTATTTAAGTAGACCGTTATTGCCCACTCATGTAATCACTAAATACCTTGTTTGTTCATGTTAAGTTAAAGGTTATAGCAACTTTTTCACCAAAATGATTAATTTTTCAAAAATAACACATCCACAAAACGTCTGTGAGTAGAGAGCAGGCGAGTGTGAGTGCAACACTTACTGGCCGAGAGGAATTAAACTTGTAGCTAACTTTAAAACCTAGAAAATAACTGTTGATCTCATATTATCTTATAATGAAATAATTGTTTTGTTTGGCCCATTTACAATATTTCTAATGACCTGAAAAAAAATCATTTTCATAAGAAATGATAATTAAAAATAAAAGGTGGTAGAGATTATTGTATTAGGGAGGCAGCATGAGATTTTGTGCAGTCAGAATAGACAGGTCACACACGACAACTGAATTTTGACACCTTTCATATTTGAAAAAAAAAGGACTGCTTGAAATAAAATCTAAAAATGCATGCTTGAGTTGCACAATGAAATTCACTGTCACATTTCAGCAAATGTGGGTCTGGGATCCTGCCTGGGAAATCTCTACAAACTATCATACATGGTAAATGTCAGTTAGTAGTAGGAGTCAGCTCAGTTGCTAATGGAATTGAATGCTCATGGATGTTTTTGTATAATCAGCTCCTGTCTAAAAGCCATTCTTCATTCCTGCAGCAGTGAATACTTCAGAAGAGCTTGTTAAAAACAGTGAATAGTGCAACTCAGCTTATCCATGATTGTGCTCCCCATTTCCTGCTCTCTGGCTCTTAGGTCCTTTAAAGGTCAGCACTGACGGGACGGGACGCCTGGCTGTTGGTAAATGATACCAATTTATGTGTGAAAGTTAAAGGGATACTTCACCCAAAATCGATAATTCCCCAATTTTCTACTCAGCGTCATGCCAAGGAAGGGTTTGGAGAACTTTTGGAGGCATCAAAACGCTTTTGGAGTTCCAGGGGGGTCCGGCTGGCAACGGATTTTCATACAATGGCGGTGGATAGTGCTAACTTTTGAATCATCCAAAACACACACCGTGAAACATCCAAATACCTGCATACTGCTCGTCTGTACTGACCGAAGTGTCCTGAAGCCGCGGCATGAAAAATTTGTTTGGAAAAAATTGGGAGCTACTGCTACAACAAGGCTAAAAACAGAGATCAAATAAATTTTTTCCAAACAACTTTTTCATGTCGCGGCTTCAGGACACTTGGGTCAGTACGGACGAGCAGTATGGAGGTATTTGGATGTTTCATAGTGTGTGTTTTGGATAATTCAAAAGTTAACTCTATCCATCGCCGTTATATGAAAATCTGTTGCCAGGCGGACCCCTCCGGAACTCCAAAAGCATTTTAAAGCCTCAGAAAGTTCTCCAAACCCTTCCTTGGCATGACACTGAGTAGAAAATTGGGGAATTATCGATTTTGGGTGAAGTATCCCTTTAATCAAAAATCATGCACATTTGGCTCACCCTTGCAAGTGCATCCAGTTTTTGTAGCAGTTCCACTGAAGTCAAATTATTTTGCTGCACACTTGCTGGTGTCACCAGGCCAAGTGTTTCATCTCATGAGTAGCCCTAATGGCTCGATTTGAAGTCTTCATTTTGTGATTGCTGTCAGCCATTATTCTTCTTCCGTAAATTTATTGGCATACTGCCACTCTTGGTCATACCCATTTGTGTTATAAAAAATTATTCTGCCATTTTGATTTTCTTTTTTTTTTTTGGACATGAGACACGACTGGGCTTATATGTCTTCATACATACCATGTTTGGTCATCCACAGGCACTGCTCACATGTTTAACATACTGTCATCATGGTTTGTTTGTGATTGATCAACAGAATACTCTTGTGTGTGGTGAAGTTCAACCTGCTATAACTCATGAATGTTTCTGTTGAAATTTTTAAAAAAAAGAAGCTTGCTACTATTCACAGATAGTAATGGTTCTACTTTTAAAATTTTAAGATATAAAACTAGGCCATGTTAGCTTGTAAACAGCTTGTTGATATGAGTTATTCATTTATTACCAAGTGCATAGTGTGTAAAATCACTAATGCCTGTAAAATTGTTAAGGCTAGAGATTTGAAACTTGGTAAACAGCTGGTCCATGGTGAGATGCCTCATATAGTCAGTTGTTGCTATTGTGTGCGCTGCTACAAGATTTTCCTGTCTTATTGCACATTGTGTGGTATTGCACACAGGTTTGTAATTTACAATTTGTACTGAATTGCACACAAACAGGGGGCACCAGAGTAAAAATAGAAATGGGCATTATTATGTCTGTTTATGATCAAATAAAACATGGTACAGCAGCTGCTAGCTTCAGCACCTGCAAGGGAGCTGCAAGAGCTGTCAGCAATCACACTGCATTTTCCTCGGTAAATGCACAATCAATTTTGGTGATGGTTGCTGTAAAATGTTTTATAGAGCAATGTTATAATCATAATGTAAATACAGCTTCATAGAGCATTACATCCATCAACAAATCAGTTGATCATGGGGAAGATCAAGGTTAGCTGTGGTGAAGTTTCACGGCTAAGCAGGCTGACGTCAGCGCAACCAAAGGGTTGCATTGCTAAGACCACTACACTGAACAGTGTTCTTTCAAAATGTCAAGCCGTTTAGACAGACACTTATGCCAAAGGATTCACAGTGATGTATTGTAAATAGATGTCCAGATGCCCTCAGTGGAAAATTCTCATTCAAAGACGCTTAACAGATGAATCCAAGTAGCACGGCAGATTCAGTGTGTGTGGTGTGAGATGTAAAAGCAGCAGTGACATGTATAATCACAGGAGTGAAAGTGTGAACTTGTCAGATTATAAAGACCACCTTGTTTCAATCTGATAGGTGATTGTAAGAGTCATCTGATACTGATCAGATGATGGTATGCGGGCACCTACGTAGGTCCCTACCTGAACCGACATACTGCTCCATTTAAGAATATGGCGCCCCCCCCCCAAAAAAAAACTTGAACACAAACATGTAGCAATTAACATTCTGGAAAATTAATAATAATCCATCCTGTATAGTATTGTACTTGTGGTACTGTTTTCTTGAGGTAATTTTAAGTTGATGTTGTGGCTTATATAGGCAGTTGGTGCTGATTAAATTGAGAAAACACTGCGTCAAGAAACTGAACTGAATTTAGTAAGAAACAAAGTCCTCTATGCATCTACCTGTATTTGAATGATTTGTCCATTTTAAAACTTGGAACTTGCACTGAAACCCAAATAACGCCCCCCATCTTTTATTCAGCTGACCTCAGAGCAGTACCTTTGAAGTACAGGAAACCTCTTAACACTTTTGGGCATACAAATCATTTCAGCAGAATACATCACATACAGCAAGTCTCAGTGCACTACTTAAGCAAAGTTACACATCATCAGTGCAGCCAGCCCATCTGTCAAGGTACACTTTCCACAGGGAATGACAGTCCTCTTAAAGCAGCGTTTACGTTTCATCTGCTGTTTTGTGTTGTGGCAGCATGAATAGCATGGCAAAGTACATTGTATGTGTTGACTCAAATGAGTGATGATCTTGAGTCCAAACTCCGCCCAGTGTGAGACAATAAAGCAGGCTTGTGTTTCAGGATGTTTGGCTGAACTCTCAGCAGCATGTATCTAGGACCAGCTGCTTGACATGATTGTATTACCCATTATTATGATTGTCTGTGGTCAAACACAGCACCGGCTGCCCCCATACATTTAGTGTATTAGTTTATTTTAGACAACCATCTGATGATGTGCATTTAGATTGGTAATACCAACAATGAAAGCTCCTTCCTTTTCTGTCACTGGCTATTAGGTTAAAATGACTTTATTATGGCTGTATACAATCTATAATGATATGATAATAAACACATTAAAATCTGTAATTGATCATTTATGTTCTATTATACATCAACCTGCTAGTTTTGGTATCATTAAAGTAATTTATTCTGAAAGCATACGCATAAAACATACTGTATGGCAATGCTTTGTTAAAGATGTAAAGGACAGTAAAATGCAGATAGGGATTCAACAATAATGATCAGAAATTTAAATAGTAATCCAATCCAAGAATCAATAGTAGATGATTCTGATAAACCTCTAATAATCCTCAATGAGATTTTGGTCACTTTCATTATGTTTTTATGCCCCTCTAGACGTCTGCCCATTCCATTCTCGCAAAGGTAATATTAAATAAAACCTTAAGGAAATTTCCTTTAAAAAAAATCAGCACAAACATTCACTTCAGTCAAGGATGAACTAATATGATTCTTGTAGTCAAAGGTCAAGTGCAGATAGTTTTGGCCATAACTGAAGAGTTCACACACACACACACACACACCCAAGGTATGCAGACATACTTATGTCATTACAGTATCAGCACATGGCAATTACACTATGATTAAGAACAGTAAAAGATTGTTCTGTTTATGGCAGTAAGGTACAGTCGGATAGATATTTAAAGCACAATCCACTTTTCCCCCAAAGGTATTCAATAATGAAATAAATCAATCTGAAAACTTGCACAGACTTTCACATTTTCTTGTGAAATAAAAAAAACAGAAGTGTTTTTTAATAACCAGTCTAGTCTGCATAAATTTTTTGGTTATTGTGTATTTGTGTGCATGGTTATGAATAGGATGTTGGGAGATTTGTAATGGTGATGTTAGGTTTTGCCCAGTGTTTTATTGTTTCCTTCAGCTGCTGAGGGACTGCTGATGGAAATGAGCTCATAGCTAAATCTTTCCTCTTTTTAGACTGTTATGTTCATGGTCCCTGGTAAAAAATAAATAGTGTTTAAAAAAAAAAAGTACAGTGAAAACGAACAAAAAAGTAATCTTTAAGATTTTAGTAGGCCTACTGGTTTATGTTGTGACACCTGTGGTTACCATGGAAACAGCAAATGCTGTTTTAAACACTACAAGGCAGCAGCTGCTTTGTCACAAATGCAACAGAGGATTTATTGGTTAATCTGTTTACAGTGCAGGCCAGTAAATAAAGATGATACAGATGTTTTAATGGTTTTAATAAAGATTTGGGTTGAGTCAGTGCTGGTGTTTTGGTTACCTTGTTGAGAAGGTGCCGCCTGCCTCCCACAGCTTTTCATTGAACAGTTCACCATGGCTGCTCTTTAACTTCCTGCTGCATTTAACTGATCTGCCATCAGGAAATGCTTAACATTAAAATTTATAGGCTCATTTTTGTTGAACAAGAGCTGTTAGAATTTTTGCTTTAACACAGCTATCATGCTGTATAAACGGTATACAGTAAATAGTGCAGCTGTTATCAATGAATTATTATTCTGCTGCACTGTTTTCTGTGGATTCATACATGTAGGCTCTCAGGACAACGTATGAGGTGATTGGCTGAAAATACTGACCATAGATGACCATTGATTTCATCAGAATTGATCAATTGTAACTCTTAAATTAGGGGAAATGTGATTTAGAATTTGTATTAACTGAATATTCAAGGTAATTAAAATGTATTGTTAACGCTAGAAAAGGACTGGCACTGTGATTTTTGATTTTTATCGCTAGTGTCTGAGCTGATCTTCATGGGATTCACACTGTTATACAACATGGCCACTCTTTTTAAACAAACAATCCTAACAGAAAACACCAAAACATGCAAGTTAATTTGTTATTCTTCGGGATCCCCTGTCGATATTGTAGGAGTAACTACATTTACACATATAGAAACTCTCTGGTTTATTTTCAGAGAAAAGGAGAGTGGTGTGCTGCAAAAGAGGGAAAAACACTATGCATGTTATCCCAGCTCCTCTGAAAACATTTCAATTATTAATGTGTTTGGATACCCAGAACACAGCTGGACTGTAGTGCATTACACCAGCAGTTAGGGAGTTGCATTTTAGCAGTGGTGAAGGACACACAAGCTAAACAAACAAACAACATGCAAAACAAATAGATGGAACACACCTAAAGGATGACTACTGCGGTGTCAGAACATAGGAGACGTGATGGTGTAACGATTTTAAAAATAACTTGAAGCATCTGCAAACCAAAAGCTAAAGTTAATCACGTTCAACTTTCCACTTCCCCTCACAATTTTTTCAACCCATTGGAGCTCAGTCATTGTACCTCTTAACTCTCTCATGCATGGCAACTTTTATATCGGACAATTAAACATTCAACTTAACCAAAAAAAAAAATGGCAGTGACACAAAGTTTAAATGCAGATATTTGATTTTTTGATCTTCTTGGGATTTTCTTCATTTTTGGAGTGTAACATTTCTATAAGTTTCTATAATGGGTTCTATAATAAGTTTCTGTTGAAAATTCAACAGAAACGTACTTTAACCTCTGAATTAAATTATCTTTATATGGAGCATATTTATTAGTGCAAAATATCCTAATTCTGAAGGATCTCGAAAGGAGCCAGCCCTAAAATAGTCATAATATTATTATTATAATACTGTCAGTGGACTATACCTATTTTACAAAATTGTGCTTTTCTTACCATTATTTTTTTGTGCTTTTGTAATATACCGGCCTCTTCAAGTTGTTAATCTATTCTTCTGTTCAGGAAAGTGTGAAAACAGCTTTTATTGATAATTCTAGGGTTTGAATAAGTTGATGATTACAGAGCCCCATTTAATGGTTGCTGTAGTCATAACAGTGGCCCAGTTGATGGTTCTCAATTGGCAGAAACATCAGCAAAGGGTTTGACAATTTCAAAATCTGATCTATTTCAGTGAAAGACCTATTGGGGTCTTCATGTGGGATGACATTGTACTCCTTTTTTTTTTTAAATTCCGTCAATACAGAGTTTTAGTGGAGGTGTAAAAGCTTTCTGAGCTTGTTAGCTCTGTAACTAACTCCTGTCAACAAATTCAAGAGGACGTATTTGTACTCATACTGTATCTGTCAGTTATCCATATATCTCTGCTGTGGACCAATTTACACTCCAACACAGAGGGTTAAGCAAAACCAGGCAAACGTGACACAGCTAACAGGCTATGATAGCTTCCTCCATTTTGGACTGTTTGGTTCTCTGCTCCCTCAAAGGTCAGCGCTGTCAGGATGGCTTGCTGTTAGTGAATGCGCAAGTGAGCTTGTCAAGATCACCAAATTTAAACTTGACGCGAAAAATAAAATAATAAATACTGTAAAATATAAAATATAAAATTGTGCAGATTCACGTTGCCGCTGTGAGCCAACGCACGCGATTATGTCAGTTCCATCAGGACATGCGTTGATTCCTCTGTGAAATGCAACTGTTTTAAATGCTGCCGTGACTGGACCCGTATACCGCTCATCCCCACCTTGACAGATACACCCACAAGTGTGTCGTATTTCATCTGCATATCGCTCACTGATCTAACTCCGTGTTCCCACCTTGCTGTTGCTCTTCATGTCACTTCATCTAAAATTTCACACTGCTTCTCCAGCACAGGCCCGATCTGCCCACACTGGTGCAGTATCCAGACTGCAGCTGCTCTTCCCTGTCCCCCCACTGACTGCACACTTGTGTAACAACGAGTATTACTGTGTCAATGTGCTGTGCAGTGTCAACCGTGTGCGCTCTTCCCAGCCTAGTATTTCTTTGTGCTCACATGATCTTATGTAAGAATGGAGCAGGTGTGCCTGGCATGTGTCTCTCAGCCACACTCTCTCAGGATGCTCCTTAAAACATATTGCACTTTTCACAGGGGAGCGTGGGGGTAACGGGTAACAAGACGACCTCATTGCAACACGCTCTGACGACAGCCGAATGTAAATGGATGTTCATGATTTATTTATGGAAAGGATGAAGTAGAAAATCCCCACACAATCACATTTTGGGAGTCAGTATCAGAACACAACTGACTTGACTTGATTTAGATTCGATTATATGTTTCCAACAATGCAGGACTATACCTGATACTGTGAAGTGTGAAGATTGCATTAATGATTCAATTAAGCAAATGTGCAGTTCAGATAGTTTGATTGATTCAACCGGAGCCGGTTTGCTCGGAGAAGAATTTGGCAGCAGAAATCTGTGAGAAAATAACTTTTTGTTGTTGTTTCTTTGAATTTATCTCCTCGCAGACAGTGTTGAATGGAGACCTCATTATTCACAATTTGAACTAAAAGCGTTCACTCCAGAAGTGTGGGCTTTTGCTACTACCACTTACCTTTTTGTCATCCTTGTAAACAATCACGCTAAATTCCCTCTGCGCCCCTTTTGACACCAGAACACGTTCAAGAGAAGAAAATGAAGAGCTGGGATCTTAACCCGGTGATTCTCACATTACTCCTGTCGACACAGAAGCCCCAGTGTTAATATGACAAATGCAACAACTAGATGAATGTCTTAATCAGTATACAGGGCTGTTAGTGCTGACATAAATGTCCCCACTGTTGCGTAGGGCTGTCAATTGCTCCTAAAATCAATGTTGATGATTAATTGACCGAGAATAGCTTCATTAAGTAACGCAGCCTTGGCAGGAGTTGTGATGAACAAGACAATTGCTTTTCACACTTTGAGTCCAAGATGGAGTTTTTTTGTTTATTTACAGTACTGTAGTTTGATATTAGTTCTATAACCTGGTAGTTTCTCTGTTCCATGAAAGTTTACAAAGTACTTCACCTGACAAAAGGTAGCTTTCTACCTGAATCCAATAAATCCCTGCAGTAAATAAGAGAATATTAAAAATAAAAGAACATAAAAAGAACATCCTGTTCTCGTTCAGATAAGTCAAGATTATTGCCTCCAAGAAACACATCTAAAATATATCACGGTGAACAGCCATGCTGCTTCTCCTTTGACACTGCCGAGATTGAATTGGTTAGAAATTAGTTGCGAGGAAAACTTTTAAGGCAGAGAGCGGTTGTTTGGCGATATGTACGACGCAGTTGGAGACTATTGAGGCGGTGACATGTGATTCTATTCCAGCACATTTGATGGGAAATGAAGCAATGGCTGTGAGGTTTAAGTGCTGTCTTTCAGCTTTAGGGAAGGGATGGCTCGTATCTCATTTTTATACGTTGCATCCCGACTGTGGAGCACTGCAGCAGGACATTGATCCTGGACATAAAGAAACAGCAGCCGGAGAGTTTTCTTTCAGTCAGAGCTGAGAGCGATGTGAAGGTGACTATGAAAGTCTTTGCATTAATAATATTAGTGTCAGCTCCCATGCAGTTCAACATGTTATAGTCTAATCATCATACGTAGATTTCATTAGATTTCCCTCTTGCTTCATCTTCAGCTGCCCGGCTATCGTCCTAAACTGTCAGTATGGTGGAGAAATGGGATTAGAGGATGAGCTGTAACTTGACATTCAGCAAACCACTTAACCGCATGTCACCCCTGTTACCTTCACCTGCCTCTATTTTAGCCATGACAGTTTTTTCCCCCCTTCTCTTTCCTGCCATTGCTCCTCTGCTCCTTCTTTAAGCCACCCACTTATTCCTTACTTATTTTGACCTCACACCTGGCTCTTTAGCTCAACCTTTTGCAACCGCACACTTTCCTCCTCCTTCCCGGGATCACAGCCTACTTGAGTTTTGCCGTGGGCAGTGTGTGAACATGCAACCACCTAGAAGACACATGAAGAAATTAGATGAGAACCAGGGCTGCACAATTGATCTAAATGTTGTCAAAATCACAATATGGGCAAATGCAATATCCAAATTGCAGAAGCTGCAATTCTTTTGATGAATTTAAAATTTGTCACAACAGCCAGATCCCCTCTTGCCTACAAATCATATTCTCCGGACGTAAAAAGGACCGTGCCCAACGACGGCCAACAAAAACGGCATCATCATCATATTTGAATGTTTTCTCATGCCACTATTATAACGTTAGTGATCTGTAATGCAGCCTGTCCCATTCCAGCAATCAAACTACCATCAACCTACGTCCTGTCCAGATGTTCTCCAAATAAAAGAAGAGGGATTTGCTTATGAGATGGATGTGCCTCTCACAGGCTGTAATGAATTAGTCGGACTTTAGCATTGCCAACACACCCACATCTAGAACACAAGGCACGCATTGGCAGCATATCGCTCCAATGTACTTGGACAAACGGGATACACAGGAAACCACCGAGGTGGGTAAATGTCACCCGATGCACAGGTGTATATCTCCCATCAGGCTTGTAAAGTTGTGCGATATTGTGGGGCTCCAGCTTGGTGTCATTATTTTTCAATGATCACATTTAAAGTAGGCTAAAGCAATGTCTGGCCTGTGGCTGCATTCAGACTTTTGAGTTTCATGTCAGCCTGAGCTCCTCGGGCACTTCTGACTCTCCTTCAGTCTAGAGCCAAGAATAAAGCTGATTGCAGTTTTGCTAGGGGGGTTTAGCGTTGTACGTGCCCGCCTGAGGAACCTAAGCTAGTTAATTCAATGTTATCCTGTAAATCTCCTTTTAAATTGCACCCCTCCAGACATACTTTTATGTATTGTCTTCATCTTTGCAACCACCTTTTCTGTTTTCCCTGTTATTTCCGGGCTTGAAAACAAGATTATCACCAACATCATTATTATTATTTGTATTTTAACATTTAACAGAATATCAGCGAGGCTGGTCAGCCATGATAATATGGCTGCGCTGCCATCTCCATTCAACTTAGTGGGTCATTCTATTCTTAAATTAGCTTTAAGCTGGAGGCAAAGCAGCTGTCAGACTGCTCCCTCAAACTGTGTGTATCGCCTACAGACACCTATACACACGCTAACACAGCTAGGATTTCACCTAGATCATCGCTAATTAGTGTGTCACCAGATTGTGCACACTACTTGGCTCCATCATGACACATTCCCCAGCTTACAGTTACCAAACACACTTAAAAAAAACAGATAAATAACAGGTAACAGCCCCTTTGAGGCAGCGATCTTCATCCTTGGCACATTTTAAGGATGTCCGATCAGTAGCTGTCAACGTACCTCGCTCTCTAGGTGTACTGGTGTGGCGAAGAGTTGTAAGATAAAGGGGTTTTCCATGTGATCTACAGGTATTGAGTGGAAAACACAGTGGTGACCAACAGCAACATATTGATTTTCTGGTCCAGCAGTGACAGGGGGCCTTTTGTCTAACATCTCCTATCTGCTCCTATACCGCCTGCTGCTTTATGATCCCTGACGCGCTTCAATAACAAGCACTGATGCTTCATTAGGGCCCCTGTAATTGACTTCTTCTTAAACAGATGTGAGCCTCTGAATTTTTGTTTTCATGTTGTTAATTATTGGGGTTATTTCATGGAGCAGTGGCAAATGTACCAACATTTAATTTGGAGGCACAGTGTTTGTAGTCTTTTTTTTTTTGCATCTATTTCAATTGTAATACATATGAAGTGACACGTTCTTGTGGATATTCCTGAATTTTTCTGGCTGCAGTGCAATGAGGATGGGAAGTCAGTGCCAGATGGAGATGCTTTGGTATCTGATTGGGCTGCTCGTGGAGTCTGTGGAGAGCTTATGGTAAATAGAATAAATTGTGGGACAGAGCTCAAAGTCTTCCTCAGCGCTAACAACGCAGCGGTTTTGCCACAATTATGGGGTCGCCATGGAATTAACACTGACAAGAACTTCCAACCGAAAATGTTTATTTTCCCACACAGATTAACCTTTATTTGGACGTTGCTGTCTAGGACTGATTTTCTGCTGAGAGGTTTAACAAGAAATCAGGACAGACTGTCTGGGGATGGGATATAGAAGAAATAAATGTACATAAAGGCTTAAGAAAAAGATTTCACATGAAGTACATCTAATATGTACTGTATGTGCGTATATGCCAAAGACTTAGTGGCACTGCACTTACAGGGATTGTGAATCTAAGAAAAAAAATGACTAAAAGTCTGTCATTTTAAAAATTTAACATGGAACAACCAAAACAGTGTCAGTTTGCAATTTGCTAAAAATGCAATATTTGTCCTGAGGGTAGTGCTGGGGGAAAGGCCATGGGATCATTAAAATTAAAGGGTTTATCCTCTTGGCAACATGACAATGCTCAACGTAAGTACGATGGCAAAGTTGTCATTTGGCCTCAGGGCACAGCTAAAGTAAATCTCATGTAGTATCCAAAATGGAAAGAAGGAGCTACGCCTCTGGTGATCATACAGACATGCAGTTCAGTTTATTTGAATGTCTGTTTTTGCACGGCGTGTAAGAAGTCCACATTGGTGAAACTAAGCTAGAAAACATGCACGGAAATATTTTTAGTAAAGAAGCGGGTTAGATGCCTTGAGTCACGACGTGACATGAATCATTAGACTTTATTGTGACTTACACACAACTGTGGATACTGTTATCTCTGATGTTCCCAGCAAATATCAACCTGCTTAACATGTTCCAGACATTTTCATCAGCGACGTGATACAGTTTTAATGACACTGTTGAAGTCAGCTGTGATTTTTCATCTCCACAGCTTGAAAGAATATATTACAAAATAAATATGTATCTTCTCAGAAGGTTCAACAGTAATCCTATTACAATAATCCTAATATGGTTTAAAGCTCGATTGACACAAAGTCTGCTGGATCTCTGCCTATTACCATCTGCAGCCCTTCCCTTGTCTTCAGAGGCTTCAGTCTTCATTATTTGATGTGTCACATAGTTGAAGACAAAAATGTTTTAGGGGCTTGACTGTTTTATCTAATTAAAAGACATTTTTTAAATCTATCGGACATTCAGCGACATTATTTTTACAGACTAACTTCATAAATTGAGACATAGAATTAAATGATGACTATAATTTGAGTCTCAAAGCAAATGAATCACATATGATCCTAATTGACAGGAATAGGCTGAAACTGGCCCATCAGTGCTCCAATTTAAAGACCATTTTGCCCAATACTGTAGGATGCCTCCCTACGCCCTGTTGCCTCAGCAGCCTGGGTACATCATGCAGTCATTACAGATTACAAAGGAGAGAAACTGTCAGACTTCTCCAGCGATGGCTTTTTGAGCAAATGAATTCTGATATAATGCTGCACTTCACAAGAGTGGCAGCCATTTCTCCCCTCATCTCCTATTCCTGTATCACCCAGTGCACCCTGGCAGTCTGTACAAGGAGGCATCGGGGCGGATTCTGGACAGCTTCAATGTCTGGTGTGAAAGGAGGATGAGGCCCTTTGGCTGAGTCTATACGCGGCCTGACAAGTCTAATCTTAGTCAACGTATTCATCTTACCCGGCCCATTTAAGGTTTAAGAGAACATCAAGGTCTTGAACATCTGTTTTAATCAGAACGGGAGCTCTTCTTGTACCTGTGAAGGGTACAAGTCCCTCATCCTTCCAAAAAGAGAGCAGGTATCACTCCTCTTGTTTTCTTTCCATGATTCTAACGGGCTCTGTGCATTTATATAAAGCTAAGTGGCCTGTACATTGCCCATCCACCTTATCGCTATAGAGATAGACAGGCAAGCTGTTCCTCCACATTTACAGTTTTTGTGCTAAGCTTAGTCCGTATTTACCATACACACATTTGAGTGGTGTTGATCCTCTCATCTGACTGTCAGCTGTGTTACCCAAAACTGCTTTCATTTCACAGAATAATGTGACCATGTCTGTGTTGTCTACTATGGCCTGAGAAAGAAGCGATGACCAATTAAGTTAGCTTAGCATTAGTGATGTGTTGATGTGGGACCCTGACTAGCTCTAGAGACAAAGCTCTCTTCCATGTCCTTGAATGAAATTATTACCAAGTAAACACTCAGCGCCTCGTAGCTTTTTCGGATTGTTAATTGCTTCACCATCGGTAGCAACAGAATCAATAAAGTAGGCCACTTCATCAGGTTGTCCTCTAGACCGGTTGTAGAAGACAGAGCTATGAATCAGATTATTCCAGTTGAGGTGCGACAGGCTGCACTGCAATGATTTATTTCCCCAAATAAGAGTTAGTTGTAATGTGTAGCACACACCGTCAACTCATACAGACGCCGGTTCAGAGAAAGGAATAACTGGAAGTGGTGCCCATAATTAGGTCAAGGTATGGAGCTAGGAATAAGGTGGGTCTGTTTTCATACAGTAGTAATGCTTGCAAACCATAAATGTCATTAGTGATGTCTCTTGCTAAAAGAGTCACTCTTTCTTCTCTCCTTCTTATGTCAATGTAGAAACACAGTGGGCCACTGTATCTGGATACTGTTTTGGTTGAAAGATAATACAACAATGAGCCACCACAGCTCAGTTTTATTTCTGAATTGAAAGGTCCCTTTTTCTCAGCACGGTGACAGTAGATAGCAGACAAGCAAGTTTAGACAAAAAAAAAAAAACTCAGCACTCTGTTTCTGGCTTGCTAAGCTGCTTGTCATCCACAGATGTTGACTAGCAGAGGAGAGCAGCTTGACAGCTGAAGTAGTGCATGTAGTTTTAACACTCAAAGTAGAAACAGAGCAATATAAAATCCCAAGACAAGCATTTTCTTCAAACCATTCTGACCATCCCATTTAAACATACTCATAAAAGTGTCCCACTGGCAGAGAGGCATTGCTTTCTCAAACAGCTCCAGCTGACAGGACTACCTATTATATAAAACAAAACAGAAAACAGCGTACATTAGCCCAGTGATTTGTGTGTCAATTCATACCATTTGATGTGTGAAGATGCACGCTCAACGCCATTTCAGCTCACGGATGGTTGACATGAACAGATGTTAGGGATGTTAAGGTGCTGCCATTTGCCAGTCACATGTGAGAGGTTGAGAGCAAACCAGTTTGCTCTATGCACATGCAACATCTGATGCCTCATTGGATTGTACACGTGTGCTCATGTGTCTAAATGCTGCTCATATGGGAGACGAGATATGGACACTTGACCCACACTATGCTATCCCACTCACTAAGCTCAATCTACCATGTGCATCCCCTGAGCTAATTTGCATATTGAAGGTGCTCTGACCATGGGCTTGTGCTACAGTCCCATTTACACAACACAATGGGAGCACAGATAGCTGTTTTAAAATCAAAATGTGTACTTAAATGTAACAATTGTAAGTAATGAGCAGTGGCAGCAGCTGCCGTGCACTCCAATGCTAATCACGGGCTTTACACAGCTCCCTGTATAGCGCACATTGTATAGTTATTGATGAGTGTGTGTGGTTGCACTTACAGTATTTCAGTGTGCATTGTTTTCAGTCTCCCTCTTAATCTTACCAACTCCCAACACTGAATCTGTGTAGTTGGTGGGTGGATTGTCAGATTTGAGATGATACTGTTCACATTACATGCTTAGCAGCTTCCACGCCTGGTTTTCAAGATGTATTTTATTCTTCCGTACTCGACTTTAAGAAGGGTTTTGTGGTCTTTTATAGCACTTGTTTGATCTGCTCTCTTTCCTGCCATGTTTTAGATGCAAAGATTGACACAGTACTACTCTCATATCTGACTGTTAAATGTCAGGCTGCAGCCGGCTCGCTTAGCTTAGCATCAAGACTGAGACTGCTAGCCTGTCTCATTAAATAGCATCAAATAGTTTCTTTCCCTTTTTTTTAGTACCAGGTTCTCATTTTTCCACTGCAAACAGTTCTGTCTCAATGCAACATTGTTACTATAGCAACAATGAAGCTGTCACAATGTCATCTTCAACCCACACAATACATACTGTAGTAGAACCAGTACGGCAAAGACCTAAAGGTTTGTTTAATCATGTCTTGGAGTTGCACTGTGGGTAATGTAGGCAAGAGAGCGTGGAAGAAAAAGGCAGTGTTTCTGGGTCTGCTGCATCAATTTTGATCTTTTTTGTTTGAAACTATCATTACAAGTTCAACACTGTCCAATGCTAAATTGCCATGGTGACAAATGCTTTTTTAACAAGACATCTCACACCTGAGTGAAAAAAATGACAAGTGGTGGTGTCATGAAGGTTATATGCTATTTCATGGTCTGTTTCTTGTGCTTTAGAGATGCTGGACTGAGACATACCAGCTGTTTTCCCTTGTTTCCAGTCTTTATGTGAGGCAAAGTCTCCTAAACGTAGCTTAAGAGATGAATGTAAGAGTGGCATTGATCGTTGTTGTCTAACTCTGACTGGGCATGACAGCGAATAAAGGAATTTCCCCAAAGGATGACTATTCCTTTAAATGCGCTTGGCTGGGTAAATAATGGTAATGCAAAAGTTAGATTAACAATTTGGGTAAATGAACACGTCTCCCTTGTCTCGTTGCCTCTTATTCCAAATAAGTCAAGTGGCTTCTCTAAATCACGCCACCGAAGCTCCTCACTGAGTCTTTTACAACACAGCAGAGGAATTCATGTACTGTGTATAATTCACATTAATCTTTTCACAAGTAGGAATTTCAGCTTGACTTTGTATGCACACTAACTTTTTTTGATGAGGATTCAGGGCATCCTGACACATCCCACCTTCTCCTTGGAATGTGTAGTTGTCATACGATGCAGGGCTGTAATGAACTGAATATTTTTACAGTCACCTTGTTCCTGTTTTTGTCCTATAATGAAACAGAGCGCCACTCACATCCCTAACTTTGAACATCCCATAATGCTGCACGTCGTCTTTGTGCTCTATTTTACCGTCATCCCTTGTGCCTGTTGTCTGACAGTGGAGTGTGGATATTGCAGGGTTGAGGGTGGAGGAATGAGGTGGCATTCAACCAACAGTTAGCACCACATAAAGCCTTTATCACACCTAAACGGCTCTGTCTCCCAAAGCCAGAGTGCGATAAGCACTGCCCATTCATCTGTAATGATGTGGAAGCAAGAACCAACTGAACTGAGTTGAGAAGGAGAGGCTAGCTGTGACACAGTGTGGATGGCTGAAAAGGGTGCAGGGCCAGTGGGGTTTTGCTTGTTCACTCCTCAGAATGATGTGTGAACATGCTTTTATTTATTTTGTGTTCTCTGTGGGTTGAAGTTAATTACACAACAAGTGTTGTTTTACACTTCAAAGTACTGTAATTATCTGGAAAATGAAAATATGAAGCAGGGGCCACATTACACCATGGTAATTGAAAAAGTTTCCCTTTGGACTGCAAATTAAGTTTTTGCAACCAGACCAAATATTCTTCGACACTTAACCCTGCCTTCACATGCTCATTGTGAGCATTTCTTCTGAAGTAATGATCGCAAAGCCCATAACCTGATATTTCTGATAGCAGGGAGAATAAAATTTGAGCAGGGTATTATTCATAGTCGTGACTCCTAACTTGTCCAATTTACTAGCCTCATACTCTGTATTTGCCTCCCTCCACAGTTGGCACCCCCATTGTGCCAGCGGCAATTCGATCACAGCTTTACAACTCTAAATGCAGCCGCGTGTTTGCACCCAAAATGTGTTAGGGAAACATCACATGAGCTGGTATTGCAGATGTGAAGTACATGGTTATACTTAAATTCAGCAAAGGTTACATCTGAGATGCATTTGGATGTCAGCTGTGAAATGAACTCTATATAGTCTAGACACAATACACTTATTCTTTGCAGGGTCTTTGGGAAAACAGGACCACAGCTACTTATTGTGATGAGCAATTGTACATGCAGCTCACAAATGTAGCTAAAATCAATCTTGCAGTCAGATGAAGCTGCTGTGACACAAAAGAAAATATAAAAAGAAAACAAAAACCACATACATATCACTCTCCATGGTAGAAGCAATAAAGTATCTGGGTAACATGACAGCTGTAAAAGAAAGACACCCGTGGATACAGTGAATGCCCTTTGTGTTTTTCTTTTCACAGTTAATGAAAACGCATATGATTTATTTATTTATACAACATCAGTCATCATCTTCAAGATGACAGAATCATATGACATTACAGACGCAACCTTTGGTGTCAGATCTGGTTGATAGGTGGGATGTTATAAATGTACTATAAAGGAGTCATCCACAGTAACGTGTCATTATTCTTTTTTCTTTTTCTCTTTTTTTGAGCTAACAGGCACTTCATCTCAGTTAAAATCAACTTATCCTTTTTGTCTTAAGCCTTTAAGAAAAAAAGAAAAGAAAAAAACTCTGACAGGGTTGAACGATCACTCCTTTTCCGTGCACACACACTGACTCAAACCTGCAACCTGTCTGTGTCTTCCAGGTGTAATTGGCTCACTGACTGCAGCTCTGGACCCATCAGGAGCTCCATAGAGGAAGACTGATGAGACCGCAGAGTCTACCTGAGAATGCTGCCTGACCCTCCGCCTCACCATGTCACCCTAGTAAAGCTGTTAACCTGTCCCTCTCCACACACCCTCTTTTTGCCTTTGTTATCACCCACAACCCACTGAGTTTGTCCCTGATCCCTGTCCACACCCAGCTGAAGTCCTAGTGATATGACTAAAAGAGCCTTTATTTTGGACATGTTGTTTTTTCCTTTCAATGTTGCCAGCCACCAAGGCTTTGGTGGGAAGCACCATTATACTTCTCAGCAGATTGCTAATCACTGTCTGGTGTGGCTCTTGGGACTGGTGCTGCACCTGACACTGTCCTCATGTCAGCGTGTTGACCTGAAACACCCCATAGTGTCCACAGGCTATGGAAAGGTCCGTGGCATCAGGAAGGAGCTCAACAACGAGATCTTGGGCCCAGTGGAACAGTACCTAGGTGTGCCATATGCCACTGCACCCATCGGCGAGCGTCGCTTCCAGCCTCCCGAAGCTCCAGGTTCCTGGCAAGAGATCCGCAACGCCACCCATTTCGCACCCGTGTGTCCCCAGAATGTCCACGGGGTTTTACCCGAGATCATGCTCCCGGTGTGGTTCACAGACAACCTGGATGCCGCGGCGACCTACGTTCAGAACCAGAGTGAGGACTGCCTTTACCTCAACATTTACGTACCCACTGAAGATGGTGAGTGACACAAAACTCTCATACGAGTTACAAAAGGAGATGAACTTACTCTTCTAGAGAGTGTCAGAACAGCAGCTACTTTTGAGATAGTTTTTAAAATTTCATATCTGTGTCAGTTCTTCCTGGAATAGTGTCATTTTGATAAATTAGTTAGGATTATATTCTGTGGAAGGAGAGCTCTTAACGTGAGCCAGAAGACACTTAGGAGATTACCAAAGAATATATTCACTGATAATCCTCTGGGTTTGCATTAATGCCAGTCTCAGATACCACCAGTTATTGTGTGTAATCATTTTCTAGATGCCCATACTGCAGCAAAGTCACATGTGCAATCTTTCTTCTGCAGATACTCTGATGAGCTATTAGATACTCTTTACTTGAATTACTCCTATTTAATTATTTTTTTTCATCGAATATGTCAAACTTGTTCTTGTTCATTTTTGTACCAATTAGCCACATAGTAGCACGCTGCATCTTAACTCAACTTACCGCTAATTTATTAAAATCACCCATGCATCCACATTATATCTTCATCATAATAATTGTATTAGCGTGCGAACATTAACCTTTTGCTTGAGCAGTGCAGGGTAAGTCACATGTTTTTCGAGTGACTGAACAAAGTGAACCAGTTAGTAGTAAATCAAACAGTGAGTCACTGACACCATTAACATTTTGTTTCTTCAACCAGTAAAAAAGGGAAATCTCCCAGTGACATACATCCCTGCATGCAGAGCATGTTCGTTTATTCAGTTGGTCCTGCTATAGTTTTCATTTGAACTGAGAAGAAGAAAGGAAGCACATGACATAACTGTCTTTGAAGAAGGTGTTAAAACATTTATTGATCTGCCACATTTCTTAATTCTTTCACCAGTAACTTATGCTGTGATTTGAGTGCATTCAAAATTGCACATGTAAAAAACACTTAATGAAAGAAACATAGCAAAGAAACACAACTACTCTTTAAAACATGGCATTATACCACTCATGAATATTCATAAACATAACTTCCTAATCAGATATTGAAAACTACAGTTAAGGATCCCTAGAGTATAAATTAATTTCCAGTTCTTCAGTGTGTGGGTCTGTTGCACAGCGTGAGACTTCCAGCAGCTCTTCAGCAGCGGTAAGAGGACTGAAGAGGAGTCAGCTCAGCACCATCTCAGGAAAAAAGCAAAGGGATGCCATTTTTGATAATCAAACCCTACTAAAAACTCATAAATCAGCATCATCATGCGCTAATGCAGTGTGGTCTTACAGTATAACACTGCACCAGTTCATAGTGGTCACCAGACATTATCACTACCTTCAACTCGCAGGTCTATTCCAAATGAAAAAAAGCTTAGTTTACTTTAAATAAACAACAAGTAACTGACCTTCCTGCATATTTTTATCAGTCAAAGTAGCTGAAGGATTACTGTTAAATAGAGCTGATACCGCCTGTTACCAGTGGCTTTCAAACAACAACTATTGACAAACTATTCTATCAAGGTTGCATTTGGCGCCTGGCAGTTTGTACTGAACTGCAAACAAAGAGCCATGTTTTTAGTATTGGTAAACCTCAGTGACCATTGTGTTGTGATGCACGTGTCAGTTTCATGGTCTGACTTACTCTTCACGCTTGTGTTAAATGTAGTGTGCACTGTGGTTTCTGTGGCTAGGCTTGGAAAACTCTTTCTGCTATAACAACTGGATCAGTAGAAATATAACAAATACAATATACGGCCAAGACAACCTTGCCAGGGCCTCCTGAGGTGAAATTAGCCCAAAACTGAAGATCACTATAAGTCAGAACCTCCACCTCTGCATGGGCTATTTGGGTGCACTTCTTGCATTAATGATCCTGTGGAGAGGGTTGATTAAGCAGATGGGCAGGTAAAAAAGTACGCAGGATCAGAGTGTCTCCGTCTTTTGAGGCAAAGCATATGCTACTGATGACAGTAAGCAAGGAAGATGATAAAATGTTAAAAAGATGATGATTAATGGGCTCACCTGAGAGTTCCCTGAGAGTATTCACGAAAACACGTTCACGTATTAGTGCTGCTGCTCATGTATGAAGTCTAACTTTAGGATTAGTCTGGAGTGATGCACAGGATTGTTGTGTTGTGTAAAGCTGAGGCTTTATGCCACTCAGCAAGATTGTGTCAGCGCTGCAGATGAATTCTCTTATTGATGCTTCACAGCTTAAGAGTAAGTTGGAAACAGATTAATTGCTTGTGTAAAAATATCAAGCAGGCAAAACAGAGACTGCTAAGTGATTTCAACTACTCTTAATGTACAGGACATGAGTAAAATAAGAGACAGTAGTTATACAATATGTATGCCGTACACTACATATGTCATAAACTCGCGGAGAAGATGATGTAGAGTTTCCCGTGTTGTTCCCAGGAGAGAAGGTGTGCAAATGAGGGAGACAGATTTTACATGTAGCTCTGTCTACTTGTCAGAATCTGTCACTTATTGTCAGGGGTCACTGCTTACACAAGGCTGATGCAGTCTCCAAGGATGTGTTCTGCCTAGTGTGCGAGAGGAAAATTGAGACAGAGGGAGAACAAACTGCCCTGGAAATCAAACACAACATTTTTCACGTAGAACAGTTGTCACGATGGCTTGAATTGTTTACATGGTGTTAAATTTACAGTTATGTCAGAGGTACCAGCCCCTGAAAAGATGGTTTCATATGCTAAGCATTTTTCTATAACATATATAACCAACTTGTTACTAGTAAAGTAATGGTGCAATAAGTATAAAGGGTAGATGTTAATGCTGTATTTTGCTGTGTTTGGCTGTGAGGAGTTGCATTCCCACTCACAGTGAATGTAGGTGGGCCAGAATGAATTGGCAGCACAGACTCATACACAGCCTGGATCTAAATGTTTTGGTGCCAGATCTGCCCTGCACAACTCGATTATGATAGTTTAGATCTCCAGAGTGCAACATTACCAATCATTCTTCTATTTTACTTGAAGTTATGCCCCCTCCTCTCTCCTGGTTTGTCTGCTTCAGACCTAGAAATACTCTTAGTGAACATATTCTCTGCGTTATTCTTTGGACAAAAGAAAATTCACCGCTCTCTTTTCTTCCTGCATCTGTTCACCCCTCCTGCTCTCTCCTCTTCGAAACCATCCCTGCCTCCTCTCCTCTTTCCTCCATCTTTATGCAGATGGCGGTAGAAGGGGTCACTGTTCTGAATGCAAATGAGCTTCTTCTCACCCCCCTCCCCTCCCTGAGCCGCTCTGTAGCCTGCCACTTCTTCAACTCACATGAAATACAAATAACTTCATGGACTAATGTAAATACACAAATGTTATAGTGGACTGAAGAGTGTTTCATGCTCCCCATTTATCTCTCCCCTGCTTCCTGCCTCCCTCTCTAGTGTTCACCCCTAATTCTCCTGTGTGGCCAGCCGGGGAGGCAAGAGCACTGTCTCACTGCATTCCTATTTTCTCAAGACACTCCTCAGCCAAGAGCCTAAGATCCTTCATTTTTATTGCTGCCAGAGCAGCCATTTACTGAGCCTTTATTAAAAACCATATTTCAGGAGGCAGGACAGTGGAGGCCAGGATGAAGCTGGAGGCTGGGGGCACAGTAGAAGAGCAGAAGGATAGGACTGCATGTGCTGGAAGCTGCTGCCTGGATGCAGGGGAGGGGGGTTGAACCAAAGCTGTGTCTGACACCTTGTCAAGCAGACAGGCCACCACAGACATGACATACCGCAGCTTCATCCCGTTTGCTGCAATGAGGAAATGGAAAGGGACGGGAGACAGCTTGCGCTCTGGCCACTGGCTCACTGAACCGAAAAGAAACGCTGTTGACTGAGAGATGGAGCTGCATTAGGTCAAACAGTACTGGGACAAACCCAAGCTAAATGTTCCTGTGTAGGCCAGCGCATTTCACTGAGCAGTGGCCCATTACATCATGTGACAGAGCCTACTGGCAGACTTCCCTGCTGTGCTGATAGGAAATATGGTTTTGTTACATCTTACTATTTGTATTGACTAATCCATTACAGTTTTTCTTCAAAAGTCTTAAGTCTGTGTTCAAAAGCCACATTCTAGATACTACCACAATCGCTTCAATGCAAACTCTTATTGTCCCTTAGTCAATACATACAAATTCAGCAGGCAAAAATAATACTTAATTATTTTTACCAAGCCTCTAAATATAAAGCTATAAAGGCTTATATGAGTTTTGTATCATCATAACTAGCCCTATCAGCAACACAGCTCTGGGAATGATGATGATGATCTGTTCACCACTGTGGTCCAGACTGAAATATCTCAACAACTATTAGAAGAACTAAGAAATGGTAATCCTCTAACTTTTCATTTTCCGATACCAGCAGGTAAAGGAAACAATATAATATATTAGATATATAATATCTATCAGATTGGTACAATGTATTTAAAGGGATATTTCAACATTTTGGCAGATTCGCCCATTGCCATAATCAAATACACAATCCAACAACTCCAAAACGCTGTCGTGGTGGACAAGTTGTGACCTGAACATTTACCACGCTGTGAAATAATAATGGAAAGTTACGAGACAGAGTTGTTTTCGAGGTAAATGCAAAGCCACCGATGTGCGTTCCCGTCGGCGGCAGTCGTTATTCAGCAAGCAGTCTCTTTTCGGCACAACACTGGCTTTGCATTTACCTCAAAAACAATATTCCATTATTATTTCATCATGAATGTTCAGGTCACAACTTGTCCACGAGAGCATTTTGGAGTTGTTGGATTGTGTATTTGATGAGTTTTGAGGAAAAACAGGAAATACCATGAGCCTCCGTAGCGGTAGCTGAGCAGCTTGTATCTCTGCCCCGCCTATCTCAAAACAGCTTGCACCGACAATTAAAGGTAATGAACCTACCCCTAAGACTGTAGAGATTATGGCAATGGGCAAATTTGCCAAAATATTGAAATATCTTTTTAAGAGATTGTCTAGATCTCCAGAGGATGAATCCTTATGACTTTGGTGATCTGTGAGTTTTGAAATAGATGTAGTACTTAGTACTTATGCCAAGGTTTCCTTTTGCACTGATGCTTTAGTGCTCCCCCTTCTTTGTAAGTCACTCTGGATAAAAGCATCTGCCAATCATCAGTAAATGTAAACGTTTCTGTCTAGTAGGCCTACCACCACACGGTTGGTATTTGTAGCTTTTTGCAAAATGTCTTGATACTAGATGGATTACCATGAAATTTGACTTCATGTTCCCCTCAGGAGGAATTTACATAACTTGTTCCTCTGACATTTCATTTGGCCAGTTATTTATTCATTACTCTCTTTTTTATATTGGTTTATGACAAAACTTGTTGTACTCATTTTGCCCTAATGTGCAAATGTTACCATGCTTACACGCTAAATTTAGATGGTAAACATGTTAGCATTGTGTATTTGAGCATACTAGCATGCTGACATTAGCATCTAGCATTTAGTGTTGTTGTTGTACAGTAAAGCCCTAACAGAGCTGTTAGCATGGCTGTTAGCATGACTGAGCCATAAATTATCCAAAGCAATCGAAAGGTTATTTGATAATGAAAATAATAGTTATCACAACAGTTCCTGCTTTTTTCCTGTTGGTTGAGAAGAAGTTTGATGGTCCATTAAAAAGTGCGCTTGTCTGAGCTTATCCTCACATATGGGTTAATTCTTTATTGGGCATTAGAAAATGAATGAAATCAGAGAAGTCTCCATTAAGCACTGAGGTGTGGTTTTAGAGTGGTGCTAAGTAGTGGGGAAGTGCTGACAAGACGGAGGGCTAATGTGCCTCTCTATCCATTACTGGCCTGCCTACCTGTCTGTTCTGTAGCCTAGAACCAGCTACTGTACCATCTCCCTCTATGACAGGAAGTGCTCTCTGGATCTGGCGCCTGCATAGTGGTGCTCAAAGGATGCAGCAAATCCATTCAGCATTGATCCCTTTCCATTTAGACGGAAGATAAACATTTTATATCAGGAAACCATATTCATATAGAAGGAAGGGTGAAAATTCAGAATTATAATTGCAGAGTGCAGTGATGCTCCAAGTCTCTTTTGTCAATAGACGCAACGCGCTGTGAAAAGGAAAAGGGTATATGCCATCACTTCACTGTGAGGTTTCCAGCAGAATGATAGAAAGTGACATGTCAGCAGCACACTGGCAGAGTGATAAACCCCTTGGCAGCCCAACATAGAGTATTCTTCAAAATGAGTGACTGTAACGCCTCCCCACCGGAGAGCTGGGTGGGTATGAGGAGGAAAGCAACAGATGATAAGGACACCGCTAACATGCTTTGTGCAGCACATGGATGTCAAATGTGTGTGGTGCTGCAGGCGCGGTATAATGATGAGTGTGTTTTAATGACGTTCTTGAAAGCACACAGACAGCAAAACGCTACGCTAATCGTGGGCCGATTGAAAGCTCTGCTGACGGAGACCAAGGGGAAAAAAAACACAACAAATTAATGGGATCCTTATCAGTTCAGACTTACAGAGGTTGACGCGCCAGGGCGTTGGTTGGTCACTGTGATAAATGCTTGTTATTGGCTCTGCCCGATGGAGCATTTAACTGGCGTTACCATTAAAGCTTAATGTGGGGTTCCTCTTTGACCTTGGTTAGGGGAATCCTGTCACAAGCCTTTGCAGGAGGTGTAAATATCAAGAACAGCGTCCTCTTTGCAAATTCGGTGGCAATGATTCACATTTCAAGCTCCATGCCAGTGTTTCCCTTCCCACAGTGTGAGTGTATGTATTCATAATGAGTGCCTGTGTGTGCCTCTGTGTGTGTATGGAGGACAGAAAAAAATGACATAAGAATAAATTAATAAATAAACACCAAACTAAATGATTAAATACATAAAGAAATTAAAAATAAATTGATTCAGTGTTAAGTTTCAACAGTCTAGTCCTCCTGGACCATGTAGGGACTTTTGCCTCAGGACTGCAACACTGTCCTAAGCTGGAGCGGGATACAGAGTACCTCGGCATTCCTCTGCTTTTTTTCTGACTAAAAAGAGTGATGGCTTGATTCTGTTCATTGATTTTTCTTTACAAAGCAACAGTGTGTCGGGACTGATTGGGAGAGGGGTTGAGGAGAAACGGCCTCTGGGGTTATTTACGAGGCAGTCCGTGACTAGATCCTAAGCAGTTAAAACAAATGAGTTTGGGAGTTATCTTTTTAGGAAACAGTGTGTAATCCTTGTAAACATTTTGGTTCCAGCTGTACAGTCACATATTCGCAGCAAAGTGTAATATTCTACAATTTTTCTATTTTTTCCTCATGTTGTTTTTCTACAAATGCAATATTTTTGAATTTTGTCTCTTTTCTCTCCTCCCCTCTTTTTTCTGAACCCCAGGTCCGCTCACAAAAAAACAAGATGAGTCTACAATGAACAGACCAAGGGATGAAGGTATTTTAATTGCATGCTTTTTCTCTTTTTTCTTTTTTACCCTGTGCTCCATTTTTGAAACTCCATGGGGAAATGTTGTGTTTGTATGTGTGTTAATAATCATCTCAGACTCACCACTCTGTGTGCACATTACACTGTCCGTTGTCAACCACTTTTATTGGCACACAAATCAGAAAAAGTCGCTATGAAAATGCTCTGCTATGTTATTATCCTTCATGGTGTAATTTGGGCCTCTTTCAGTGTTTCCTTTTCTTCCATAGGAAAAGGTGGAGGATTTCTGCATCTATCTGTTTTTTTCTGAACATTTTCACTGCAGTCAAAGAGAGATGCTCTCCCTGCTCTTTACTGATGCAGCTGAAACCTATGCAGACAACATGAGCATATGCTTGCTTATACAAACCCAGACGTACTAAGTGTACTGTATATTACATAGCATTATGCACACTTGGAGTGCATTACATCTCCATTTGTGCATGTGTACCTACTCAAGCACAGTGCTATTTGTGCTATTTGGGTATTGAATTCTTTCTCCCTTGCATCTCTAATTGCTATGGTTTAAAAAGAGACAGATGTAGCTAATCCAATTGTGTGGTTTCTTAACGGTGAAAACAGAAGGATTCACGCAGGATTGTCGAGGAGAGGAGCAGAACGATAGAATAGAGATGAAAGAAAAAAGAAAAGCTGAGCATGGCGAGAGCACAGGGGAGGGCAACGAGGGGGAGAAAAAGGGGAAAATAGTCATAATGAAGACAAGTGCATGATGAAATGACATTTATGGAGCTTTGAAAGTGAGAGAGATGTGGAGAGAGAGAGAGTGAGAAGGAGGGATAAGAAGGAGACAAGTAGAGCTTGACATTTATGCCGACACCTGATGGATCTTGACAGGATCAGGAGGGCTCGGGTAGGGGCTGAATTCCTCACTTAATTGCCCAGGTATGGATTGAACACAGGTTACCAAATATTGTTGGAAAATACTATGAGTAGCATCTTTATTTTATAAGTTAGTGGCAACAACCTGCATTGCCCGGGTGTGTGTTTGGGTGAAAAAAAAAAAAAAAAGCTTGAGTGCTGAGTCAGACCAAAAACTTGAGCGCCCAGATCAATCGAGATTTCCATAAGAGAATGAATGAGGCAGGACCACAGGAATGGGAAAGCAGAATGCAGGCAGTTTCTGTTGGGAGGCAAGACGTTAACGCAGAGGATGGATGTGAGGGAGGCAGGTGGATATCGAGGAGGATGGTATCAGGTTAGGTAAAAGAGAGGATAAAAGGAGAGGAGTGAATAATGTGCCAGTGTTTTGGGGAGACAGTGAGCTCCTTGTTGGCCATATAGGCTCTGGATCTGAGTGAAACACTTTCACCCTGTGACCCTGCACCCCCTAATCACCTCCCTGTTTGTGCTGAGCCCCTTTCAGTCAGTCAGAGTACATTTCCTTCAGTTCCACACGCGCCCAGTTCTGTTTACTTCTTATTTTTTTGGTCTGTGCATCTGTGTTGTGGACAAACGCCTGCATTCTCACCATACCTACACATGTGCATAGTTTTTTTTAATAAAATCGAGAAAATTGTTCATTTTAACTTCACCTGATGAAAGTCTAAAAAGCCCTAAAATGTTGCCAGAATGAAGTGCGTACCAGTGATGAGATAGTGTTGCAGGAAGTCTTTGTCTTTTACACCACTTGGACCTTTTCCTATGCACCTTTCATTAAGGCTTTGTAGGTATGCATTAGCTTTTTATCTTTTATTCCAAAATGAATGGATTTTTATTTCCATTTAGGTTTTTTTTTTTTTTTTAGTCCTGTCCTTTATTGGGCTTAGCAAATATTTTATAGCTTTCAATTTTTCAGGGTTTTTCTGAATTGTTGTGACAGAAAATTTTATTGACAAAAAAACAATATATTACATGACAGTGAAAAAACACCCAACGTATATTTCAGTCAGAAGAATCACATATAAGAGATTGAGTTCAGTTTCATTGTTGTTCTCTTCATGTAGTGAAGACCATAACACTGTATTGTTTCACTGTGAAGTACAGATATGTGTATTCCTAGAGGTAAAACAACTTAAATCCTATTTCAGTCATCGGTGTGATAGAAAAACCTCAAAGGGGCTGTAATTGTTCAATTCTAACATAATTGTTGATGTTGCTGAAATTTTACTGTCCAGCACAACACTTGATATCCATTTAGCTTAATGTTTCAACCTTTCACAAAAATCCAATGAAAGAAAACCTCAGTGGAAAAATATCTTTTTACTCAGGGCTAATGGAGTAGAGGCTTTAGCTGGAAAAAAGGAGGCTTCCTATTAAAGACACAATCTGTGTTGTAAGTGTAAAACAAATAGTTGAGACACCACCTCAATATCCTTGTCTCTGCTGGTGGTTGTGTTGTATTGTGGGTAATGTAGGCTCCCGGATTTAACAAAGTGGAAGAATGGATGGGCGGGAGGGAAGGGTGATTTAGTTCAAATCGGGCCAGATCTTTATTTTCCTACAAGAGGACGTTGTTTTTGCAGGAAACACATAAACACGAGACAATAAAACACAAGAAAATGACATGAAAATAAAACACAGTGGTCTTAGACATGTAATTTAAACAGTAAAGATGTATGAAAGAAAGAAAACAGCTACAAAGAGAAGAAAAAGTACTATATATAGTACATAGTATAATATAGTACATAGTATACTAGAATAGAGTTAAATGAACAGGTGAACCCTTTGCACCTAATCATTCAAAAACCTGTATCTCTGACCAGAGGGCAGCGTGTCAGGTTGATTAAAGAGAGGATGGCCTGGATTAAATAGGATGGATTAAGCTTTTTGTGTGATGTGTCTGACAGACAGGGCTGCTTCTCACCAATGATTTTACTCCCTGTCTTGACAGGGTGTCCTAATTGATTCCTGTCTCGTACATTTAAATTCCCGTACCAACAAATCATTGTGAAGTGAAGGACGGATGCTGTGATGGATCTGTAAAATGACTCCATTAGGCGCCTGTCAACATTAAAAAATATTTCAGCAGTGTAGTAAATACAGCCTTTGTTGTCCTTTCTTATATATTGCTTCATTGTTCCCAAATGTGAAAAACAATTTTTTAAAAAGTAGTGATTGGACCTTTAAAAAAATGGCAGCTACATGTCACTCTCCGAGGGGTTTAATTTATGGTGCGAGTGTTGCTGTGAATGCGGTTGATGATGGCCTGCTGATGTCACTCCTCTGTACTGTCCTGGTAATGCTGGGATAATTGAACTTGTTTACATATCCTCTGGGAAATCAGCCGAGGTTCAGAACACACCAGAGAGGAGAAGAAAAAGAGCAGCGAGTCGGGGTGTACGAGTGAAAATTCATATTTTTAGCCAGCCCGCTTGTGTCATTCGTATGATCCATGAAAGATGTCTGCATGTGTGAAGCCATATGTGCCATTTTGTGCTCACTTGTGTGTGTGTGTGTGTGCGGGTACGTGCGTGTGTGTGTGTGTGTGAACGCTCGACTGTGAGTGACGCACCCAAGTGCATGTGTAACCTGAGATTCAGGTGGTGATGCAGGCGGGTGTGCAAATACGTGAGTAGAATTTGTTACCACGGCAACAGGCATTCAGTGAGTCGGTGCAATGGAATGGCTGGTGCAGTTCTATTAGCGAGAAGCAGTTTCCATAGCGACTCAGCATCGCAGCTGCCTATGCAAGAGTTTGTGTGTGTGTGTGTGTGTGTGTGTGTCTGTATGAATACGATGTGAATCCTGTGTGAATTTGAGTGTTCATTACCGTACTTCCCTATGTATGACTTGCTCTGTAACATTTCATATTTTTTCATCATCGCTATCCTCTTTTTTCGGTACAAACCTCCCATCTATGTCTCTACCCCCGTCAGATCTTTCACGCTGCCCTATTTTCATCTCCTTCCTCCCTCTGTCTTACCCCCCTCACCCCCCTCCTCCTCCTCCTCCTCCTCCTCTTCCCCCCTCCTCCTCTTTATCTCTTGTTCTCTCCTCCTATCTCTCTGTCTCCCCATCTCTGAGTGCTGAAGCTCATCAGGGTAAACAGATGCTGTGGCTGTTATTTATGTTTCCACTTGGTCTGGCTTTCATACAAATTATCCACAGGCCCTGCACAGTGCAGACGCTCAGCCTAACTGGGCTGCACTGGCAGCTCTCTCAGCCTTATCCACGCTCAGACTCTCAGACCATACCACAGACGCTGAGAGAGAGAGAGAGGATTTGGAGAAGGGGGGGGGGGTTCAGGAGAGCATCGGCGCACACACACATGCTGACAGAGTGAACCATAGCAACACACTGATGGGCATAAAGACACCAATAACAGAGAAGGCCTCAGAATTGGCTGCACCATTTGCTCCACACATGGAGGGGCATAACAGTTTGGGAAGGTACCACTGCATCGGAGAGGGGAATCGAACATCACAGAATAAAATAAAGAGGATCAGTCCAGTGGGGCAGACATGAAATACTTGCTAGCAACTTAAAGGCAGTGTACTGAAAATGTTTCACACTTAGTATCTTCATCTTCTTTTTTCTTGTGAATTGCAGGCTGTAAGAGATTAGAAAATGCTCCATATAGATCTTTTTTTACTAAGAAGACTGTGCAGTTATATAAATCTAGAGCTGTCGGATTAAAACGGGATGACTACCTGTTGCTTTGGGGATGCTTAAGCTGAACAGGAATTCTTAAAAATGAATGCACGGTTCAGAATTTTACCAAACAGTGAATAAACATGAAAGTAACAAACACTCTCTGTCTGTCTGTGCTGTGCAGATATTCGGGATCGTCGTAAGAAGCCGGTGATGCTGTTCATCCACGGGGGCTCCTACATGGAGGGCTCAGGGAACATGTTTGATGGCAGCGTCCTTGCTGCCTATGGAAATGTCATCGTGGTCACCATGAACTATCGACTGGGTGTGCTCGGTAAGTTTGGTAAACACTGTGTTACCTCACCTTGACTTAAGTCCTCATGTGTCAGACATCTAAACATGTCCATTCTGTGAAATGATGTGTAGAAACGGTGTGAAACATAAATCCTACTGCCTTTCCATCAATATGATTTATATATCAAATCATAAATCATTGTTGAACACAAGAGAGGTTTAACAATGGACATTTAAACCCTTCCAGGTCTCATATTGTCTCACTCCAGGGCAACTTTACAGCTATGAATGTCAGTTTACACCTGCAATGGAATAAACCATGAGGCTCATTGAATTTTTTTGTCATAAAACAGCCACATGTCTCAAATAATTTCAGTTGACGTGCAAATTAAGGTTTGTATGATGGATTTTACAATGTTTAGCCTAAAAAAGTATCTGAACACTCATGTTTTGATTCAGCATGTGTGTCCCTGCATCTGTGCTAATTACTTTGTTCACCATTTCAGCAACTTTCAGCCATTTGAATTATGGGATATCTAACACAATTCAGTATTCATAGTACTGCAGTTACATGTAACTTGCTTTATGCTACCTGGTCGTTCAGGTTGTTGTGTCCAAGGGAGGTTCATGGCCTTTTGAAAGATTTCTGGGGGTCTGTAGAAGAAAGAGTTATGGATTTTCTTTCTTGAAGAAGGAAAATAACTTCTGCTGCACTGAACACGATAGAATGGGGCTGAAATAGTGTAATAAAGTGACTCTACCTAACTCACAATAGGGGATTTATTGTTAGGATACTTTTAAAGATGCTTTTGGGAAATGGGGCCCTCACCTGTGCCAGAGTCCTTAAGCTTTGACCTGGCTGAACTTGAGTGGCTCTGTGAAATTTAGGATCTGAGCCTGACCCAAAGCTGTATATATTTTCTCGTATTTTATTGATTTCAGACTGTTAGCACACTGGGCTAATTCAGTGTAGCAGCCATATAGTCTGTTTTCCTTATCCTAGTGTGTATTGCATCCTGTATGTCATTGGAACATGACATGACAGAAAAGGACTGGCACAGTTGGAGAGAGACAGAGACAAATTTCATAATGAATCACGTCTGAAAATAACCAAATCCAAAACCCTGCACCTGACAGGTCCTGACAAAGTATCAAGATTCAGGTCAGGTAGCAGAAGTCTAATGAACACCTGATAACACACACTGTACTGCACTATACAATATTACTGGTCTGGGACTTGGAGTCGTGTATGTATAATAGCAGCCTTTGTGAGCAGTTCTAAAGTGATTTCAGTCTTGAAGTCACACACAATGAGGTCTGCTTAATCCTGAGTTGTCATTTCTGCTGCTAAAGATGCTCAGCGCTCATCACTTACACCATTATCTGTTCACTGAATGTTATTTCTATGCAGCAGGGATTTCGTAAGAAAGCACAAACAGGTGTATTTACTGTGTTCACTTAGCCTGAAAATTACTTCTTCTTTTTTTTTATTAATTAATTGTTGTATTGACATGCACTTCTCCAGAGAAAACCGACTTCAGAGACACCACCAACCACTTAGTGTCTTTGGTGTACATTCAGCCATTGAAAAAAAGCACTATGTGTGTCTGTTGCTTTCAGTGTATTTTTGGATTAAGGGGTTTTCTATTTGTCCATTCTGTTGGAGCTTTGCAGTGCTTGTATGGTCTGTGAGCGTGGGCTCAGCAGTGTGTGTTTGTGTGTGTGTGTGTGTGTGTGTGTACCTAGCCCTTGTGTTACTGGATATCAGTGGAGTCAAGTATTTACATTTGGCATCATCTTTTGGAGGTGTTTGCACAAAGACTATCTGTGTCATTCATTGCAGCTGCCAGGTTGGGTAATCAGATCGTGTTTATTGCATCACGCCTGTTTCAACATATCAGAATAATGGTAAACAGAGAAATGGGAGTAGTTTAGGATGTCGTCCAAGAGTCGCAGTGAGTATAAGCAGAGGGTAACATGATCCAGACCGTTACTGACCGTGCCAGTGGAGAGGCACAGGGACAAGGACAAACTAAGGTTTAGTGAAATGAGGACCTGGCCCCGCAGCTTTATCCACCGCGATTTCAGCTCATTATGCGGTCTTTTTCACAGCTGTCAGACAAAGCGTGACTATTAACAAATTGAGCGTGCAGTTCACAATTTGAAATCAGGTTTGTTGAATTTGGCATTAAATTACACGCTGATCCCAACGCTCCCTCAGTGGTATCTCTCTTTGCTTTCCTTCACAAGACATGCTCTACCTTGTTTCAATTTGGCCGATTTACACCGACATTGTTGCTGCGATTTATGTTGAAGAGGTCTGAAGAAGCGCACTCTGGTGTTGTAGAGCACGCACACAGGCACACAGGCACACACGCACACGGCGGTGAAAATACATACAAAATATATATATATATACATTGATGTGGAGAGCGATCCTGCTGAATGATTATGAGAGATGACGCAGTGTCCTCGATTCCTTTAACATTGTTGAAAATTTTGGTATGTGGGCGAGTGTGTGCTCTCTCTGTCTCTCTCTCCCAGATATGCTTTAAATGGGTTACTGTACTAAGGCGATTATCCCTCTGTGTGTGTGTGTGTGTGTGTGTGTGTGTGTGTGTGTGTGTGTGTGTGTGTGTGTGTGTGTGTGTGTGTGTGTGTGTGTGTGTGTGTGTGTGTGTGTGTGTGCGTGTGTCAGAGAGAGAGACAGAGAGAGAGAATTATATGTTTGTGTAGCATGAGCATCCATGTTTGCCTGCATGCACACTAATATTTTCTTGTGCATGTGATAGTGTGCGCGCGCCTATACTTGGTTATGTGCTGTGCGTAATATATATATATGAATAATGCACCATCCATCTGAATTTTTAATAGCATTCCACTCTGACACTGTGCGTTTTAGTCAAAGTGAGAAACTAAAGCATACCGTATTTTAATAGTTTTATGTTCTAATCTTTAGTATTATCCTGTACTTACACACACGGGAGCTTACACATGCCAACCTCATTTCATACAGTGCCTGTGCCTTTAAGAGAGTGAGAGGGAGTCAGGAATAAGGGAAGAAGAGAGAGAGCAGGAAATAGAGACAGATGAGCGAGAGAGAATCATAGAGAGACAGAGGGAAAAGGAAACAGAAGGGGGGAGATGGGAACAGTCTAAAAATAAACCATCAGAAATGCTTTTTAAAATCTGCAGTGATGCAAAGTATTCATTCAAATAAACGCTCCCGCAGTGTGACCACAGCACCCCTTGCATATGGTCAAACACTTAATGCTTTGATTCGGCTATGACACATACACATGTAATTTCTCGGCGAATGATATACTCCCTGCAATTTTCTTACTAATTCATGATGTTCTCTGTCGTGCAATAAAATGGGTGAATGAGGAGAAAATGTCTGCTGCACACGGCTCGGTTCAGAGGTTTGGTGACAGTTGAGATTTCAGATTGCTGCTCAGCTCACCTTCTCCTACCTTCCTCCTGCTCCGGGCCCAGAGAGCCTTCTGATTTGTGTAGCATTGCCATCTGTTCAGACTAATTAACTAATTAACTAATTAATGAACTCTGGGGAAAGGCCCACCATCGTGGGCTCTAAGAGTGAGAACATTTTTCACCTCAGGAAGAGAGATGAAACGCTTCTCCTGGAAACGTTTCTCTGCACTTTCTACCCAATTTCAGCTTTTACTTGTAAGTTCAGTAAGAGCAGCCTACTTGGCGGTATTACCACCACGTTTAATAACCACAAATTCTTCACCGAATAAAATTAGTTATGAATTTAATATTTGTTTGGTTATTATCCTGCCAAAATACATTTTTCATATTTATAGCTGCTCAGGGTGATACTGTGTGTCTTCGCTAACTCAATTACTGCCAACTTTTGTGTCAGAGATATGAGATGTAATGTTTGTATATGCTGCCATTAAAAAAAAAAACATTCATTATTTTTACAAGCTGTAAACAAAACATTGACATATTATCCCCTCCCAGAGTTGATATGGTGAACGTGCTAACAAACAGCTGCCTGTTTACACAGAAAATCCAGCAGGCATTAGTATTAGCAGTCATTCGCCAAGCAACATTAGCATTCACAGCCCTGAGCAGTTTTTAAAATTGTTATGGCTGCCCTGTAGCATATTTAATCGTGTCATGTTTGCAGCCACCTGACAAATTAAAGTCCACATTTCAGTCATTCTAGCTCTGTTTTTGGTCTCCACCAACTCCTGAAAGAAATATCAGGCTCTTTAGCTTCTAAATGTGCCACTGTGTTCACCAGCTCGTAACTTTGTTTGTCTGCCACTTGGTGCAGGGCAGCCAGGGTACAGGGAATTTATCAGAACAGCTTTGTTGAAAACATCTGCACTGCACAGCTGGGACAAGGTTGATGAGTGCATTAAGAATGAACAGACACATTAAAGTTGCAGGCTGCAGAGTTAAAACAATGCGCTTAAAGATGGCTCTTTAGGAGAGCTGCAGAGTCAAGTGATAATTCTTGGTGAGTTTTGACAATGCGCACAGTCATTTGATGCTTTTTGATATAAAAAAAGATTGATTTGAGCAGCTTGAAGCCTTCTGTATCAGCCTAATTATGCTGTTTTACCACAAAAGTAGTGAAAAACAAACTAATGACCGACCACATTCGGTGAAACACTTTTACAACACACTGTAAGTGTTACTAACTAAAACTGAAAGGGACACAGTTAAAGAGAAATTCATATGGCATTGTTTGAAATGGACACAGACATAGTGACATCATGTAACAAGTCTCAAGCTTTCAGATATGCCACATGAGTAAATTACCAAATAATGAATCTGATGAAGTGAATGTGACCTCATTTCATCTGTTATCTTCAATAGTTTTATATTAAGTTTTTATGAAACCTGACATAAATATATCTATAATTAATACTTTACACAGTCACTCAATACTTTATTATAAAACATATTATAGTAATTATATTATATATTGGTATATCAGCTCTGTTTGTGAATCAATCTTCTTTGTTTCTTAATAGGTAGAATCTCACAAGCCTGAGCACATGAAAATGTTTTGAGCTGGAGTCAAGTCAATAGCCAAGTTAACCTTAGGAATCAGTTCAAATTGTATGACCCGTTGTTCTCAAAAACATCCCTGTAAATGTGACATAAACCGTATTTTTAGCCAGCACAGATTTTGCTCTCAATTAATTTCAGCCTGCTGCCTTCTCACAACTCAGCTGTCCCTAAATACAAACGACACACACCTCCCACTCCCAGCACAGAGCCACAATCTTCCCACTCTGCCAGCAATCATGAACACTGCACTGCTGTTCCCATATTTCCCCTATAAAGCACTGACTGTGATGACAGCAGAGAAAACTAAGATCATTTTGCTCCAGTGATGTTATGGTTGTGACTAGATTCATGTGCAAATCAAAATGTTGGGCCAAGAAATTAAATATTAAAGCATTAGACATGATTTCTCCCCTTTGCAGAAATGGCTAAAACACTTAATCTGCTCTCTGGCTCTTAAGGTTTCTTCAGGTCTCTTGAGGTTTCCACCAAAAAAAACATCCAAGGACAGCTTTTTCTCAAAGTTCACATTGAACACTAATGACTTATAGGTATATTGACTAAAGCTGACATCAGTCCGCATGCCAGGCAGGCAGCCACATCACAGCTGGAACAGTCAAATACAAGGAAGATAATTAATGCAGCTAGTCATCCTCATGCTCGACATCTTACTCACCACTTAAAGCTTCTGAATCAAACTCTAATTGTCTGCACATCTGTATGCTGCACTGCAAGTTTCTTTTAAAAGATTATTTGTTTATGGGAACCATTGGACATTTAGCCTTTTTCTTACAAAAACTACACTCCTACATCTCAAAGGAAACATCAGTTTTGCTCAGTGGTCTCCAGTAACAGCCTACTTAGTGACTCCATGGCAACATGGGGCTTTTAAAAAACCCTTATTTCTTAGATGATTTCTTGTTTGATGATTGACAAAGATCCTCATGGTGTTATTTGGTACTATTTAGTCTTTAAAGCTGTGATGTGATTGTCCAACCACAACCAAATAAGATACTTGGACACTATAAATACTAACATACTGTTATTCATGCTAACATCATAAACCCCACACTGCAGATACCTCGATATGACTCACGTCAGTAACCTCCAGTGTAGCCAGCGAATAGAGAACACTGATGTAATAACCACACTAAAATAAAACTGTACTATTAATACAGTATAATCAGTGGACAGTTACATAATGCACTGCTAAGAATGAAGGCACCTTAACTGTCAACGGATCCATGTTAAGACAAATACGTCTGCAGCTTCTGTCTGCAAATGAGGCTGTTTACATGATCTGTTTTTAATTGATCTGTTTTTCATCAATAACTAGTTGTTTTTGAGATTTAACTTTTTTTTCTCTTTTTTTGGAAAGGCTTTGAAATGTCTTTGTGTCTGTGACATTTGAAGCTTTCAGCAAAGTGTTTTAGATTTGCATGACAGCCTGGTTTTATTGCACAGCTTGGGACCATTTGAGTGGACATGTGAGAGTAGAAATTGAATGAGATAAGTAAGGTAATGAATACAATGACATTGCAGGCATATGGGCGGTATGCTTACATCACAGTAGTTCCACGGGAGGGAGCCCAATTACAATGTAATTTCATTTCTGGGCATACTTGATATACAGAGTGAGCAGCAAGTCTTCAGATTGAACTCTAGTGCCAACAAGGAAACCTACGAGATTTCTGTAAAAAACAAAATAATGTGATGTTCCTACAAGAATTTCCAAGAGTTGAAGGAGCAATAGTTCTTTGAATTAGATGATAAAAAAGATCATAGACCACCTTTACACGCTGGAAACATCGGGTACTCTAGAGAGTGTTAGCAATCAAAACTAGCAGCGGCTTTATAAACTCATTATAATTGAAACTACATGCTTCTTCCAAAAGATTCAGACTAACAAGTTAACTGTATACTGTACCTCAGAGTCACTGCTTTCTTATTGATAGAACTTGCATATGGCTCAGTAAAAAAAAATCAGTCATATTTATCCATAGTTGTATTCATACACCCCAGTTAATCCCCAAGGTGGCTGCATAACACCGAATGATCAAATCCACTTTATTCCAATCATCAAAACATATTCTTTAGTCTTCACTGTGCAGGAAACAGACACCATCTGCTAAGGTTTTTTCTTTCTTTCTTTAAATAGTGACTATTTTTCACCCAATCAGGTTAGCGATGTCTCGTGTACAGAAAAACTGATTTGTCTCCTCTGTTCCGTCACATTTTCTGTGCGTATTAAAAAAGGCAATATCTTCCCTCTGATTTTTGACATCCCTCATCATCCCTTGTGTGACGTCACGGTGAAATTATATAATATGTCCTACAGTATATTCTTTTCACCTCTCTTGTCATTTAGGATCTGACAGTAGCTTTGGGCAATATTCACTTTAATACCTGTTTTATGTCTCCGGATTTTTTTATCCCCCCCACCCTCCCACCCCCCTCCCTCAGTTCTTTCTTCTCTGTTCACAGAAACATGTTCAGTGACCCACTGCAGTCATTCTGTTCAGTCCTACAAAATTACTCTGCAGATGCATGTTCCCGTCTCAGTAGTCAAACAGTCAGATGACTGACCACACTTCAGTTCTGGGCTGTGAATCTGTGAATAGTGCACTCTCTTGCAGACTTGGTGCACAACAGAGGATGTAGTGAATAAAGTGGTTCATTATAGTACGCTAAATGCCCTGTTCGGAATACTGAAAACGTCCATTTGGTGTTGTGCTGTTGCCCCTTTTCATATAATGCATCTCTTATGAAATGAAAATCCTTCTGACACATCTCTATACTAATACAAGTCCCTGTTGTAGATGGAGTACCATATCAATAAGGGATAATGGCTCTTACCGTAACTCATCTCATCAGTGTATAATAGAGAAAGACTAAGTGCTCTCCCTGCTTTTTTTTTTCATTCAATGGCAATATAAAGCTTTCATGATTTCTGTTTCTGAGAGATTTTCTGAAGTTAAGGCATTGGAGATTGCAGTTAGTTTCATTTTTTTCTCTTTTGATTAGCTAATACAATATATTGTAAATATAATTTTAAATTTCCCTCCATCTGTTGCTCACTACTCCTCTGATGTATTCCAGCCATTCATTTCCCTATCTTCAGCTTGTATCTTTACTCAGAGGTTGATGACTCTCCTCACAGTTCCTTGGCCGTTACCTTTGCAAGTGTTGAATATGCATGAGTTCAGCCTCATAAACTGCTGCTCTCAGCGCTAAAGTCAGTAGGAAGCCCAACTCAGCAGATGGGGGGGGGGTATCAGAAAGAAAACTTAGTGAAAGAGAAAGAGACAAGAAGAGGGAAGTTGTTTGACTTATCTTCAATAATGGAAGATAAATTTCATCTCTCATGTTGCCCTTGCAAAAGCCGGTACAGGAGGTGCTAGCTCGAGTTAGCATGCTAGTTCACGTACTCATCTGCGCATGCGTTCAGTGACTTTGATATTTTTGTGTGTGTATGTGTGTGTCTGTGTGTGTGCTTTTATGTGTGCATGCATGCAGCTGTTTGTGTACTTGACTATGGAAGTGCTTGAATGTGTGTATGGAAGTGCTTTTGTGAGTGTCTGTCCATATCATTTTGCCTGAAGCTCTGGACAGTTGCCAGGCAACTGTGGCAGGCAGCTCAGTACTCGGCTGGGCAGCCACGAAGCAGACACTTCCACATGCCTATGGTTTGCCTATGGCACAGGTCAGCACTGATACATTACCAGGTCAGAGTCACATCAGGCTAAAAGCTGGTCAATGCTGGGATGATCCAAGGATAATACAATTACACAGTATATGCACACCTGGTGCCTCACTGGACCTAAAGTAAATACCAAAATACCGTATATAGCTGACATTCATAGTTGCCAAACTTGTCTAATATAATATAATATAATATAATATAATATAATATAATATAATATAATAATAGCATTTTGACACGCTGTCATATGAATCATGATTGAGTTAGGTCACCTCACCAAAAAGACTTCAGGCTGTTAACTGTAGTTGCAGCGCAGTGAAGAGTGCAGCACAAGACATGTGTGTGTGTGTCACCCTGATGGTTGTAGAAAGGTCAATTTGGCAGGTTGTCATCATCACCACTGCTGCTACCATCATCATCACCACCGTCACATTATCATCATTAACAATAAAACTTAATTTGCTGTTCAGCACTCTTTGTAACACGCTGTCTGCCACCATCTGTCTCTGTGCATCCCCTATACTGTACTTTATGACTGTCCTTTAGAATACACTGCTGGATTCAGTCACTTTAAAAGTGTCTTTTTCAATTTCCACGCAAGGAAACAAACTGAATGATTCATTCACCAAAAGCTGACACGTGTGCTCATGCCATGTAGCTGGATTCTTTGTGTATTTGCAATTTTACTACATATCCCTGCAAAAGTAAATATTTACTATTCAACATCTCAGCTCATGTGGGTGACATGTAGCATGGTTGCATTGTGTCAAGCTGTACAGTATGTGTATGGTAATGTCTGCAGTCCAGGTTTTGAATTATTACTGAATACGAAACTATTCAGTTCAAACTACACATGAGCTGTCTCACCACATAAAGCAGCTATCTTACAAGTCAGTGGATGGGTTAGCTGGCGTGACATGAGCATTGTGTACCAGCTGCTAAATCTGCACAAGAAAAGATGAAAATATTCTCCAGCCATCTTGTCCACTGAAGGCACACATTATGGTTGGAGATAACTAGACAGCTCCATCTTCCTTCAAGCTGCAGTAGTCTATATTTTTATACTGCAAATGGATCACATGACAGCTTCGTTTTTTCCTGTTTTTTTGGCGACTTTTATGTAAGAGTTCACATGCAGTGCTAAATCCACTGAGAGTTTTTACCCAACTTTGCACATCCAGTCAGTTTTCAAAGTGTTTCTCAGCCCATTGTTTTGGCTTGTCAGTTTGACCACAGTTATCAGCTTCGGGGAGCTGTTTACGGTCAAAAAGCTGAACACACTGCAACACAGAGTAATCTGTGGTGTAGTGTGTCTATAGTATATCTGGTTTTAATTTCACTCTTAGATCGATCCAATTACTGTACAGTTTCACAAAAATAAATACTGATTATCTAAACTCCCCAAAAATTTTCCACCCGACCCTCATGCTTACTCTGAACTAAGAGCACCGTTTCCATGGTGAGAATCAGTGGCAATAGATGACAAAAATAGAAAACATTTCCCATAATTTGTGGCTTCCTAACAGCGTTGTGCAGCAAATAATGAGAAATGGATGAGTTTGTGCTCTAACCTGTAGGAGGCCTAGAGCACTGAATGACATGTCCAAGAAAACTATCCTGACTAGACTGACTCCTTCTTTTTCCCAGAATTCACAGCAAATTAGTGCCAGTTAATACGGTGAAGAAATACTCTGTGCAATGGATAAATTTAGACATCTATCTAAAGTCTATTAGTTACATTTACGCTATAGTCAAAGTCTGTCTTTGTGTGCCTCTGGTAGTGCTGAGAAATGGTGCCGAGAGGATGACACAAGGAGACACGTTCTTCATCTCTCTCTCACACTCACACACACACACACACACACACACACACACACACACACACACACACACACACCCTACAGCCAGTCATCTGTGCATGTGTGAGTTTACTAAAACAATAATTTTAGATCTTTCCCTGGGAATTTGAGTCCAAACAGCCAAGCTGTGTGTGGTACAGATTGAAATATCATGTTTGAAACATGTGTAATTTATTTATGAAGAACAAAGCATTCTTTATGTGTTTTGCACGTGTGTTTGTGTGACATTTTGTTCAGTTTATTATATCTTGTTGTGGGTGTGCACCTACTGTGTAAATGTGTGTCCTGGAAGTAGGTGAAACATGCCTTCTGTTGCTCTCCTCCTCTCTCCACTGACAAGTTCTCTTAACTGTGTTGTATTTCTAGCGTGGGTATTAAAAATGAGTAATTTGGCAAGTGATCTGTGTAAAATCTCTTCAGACTTGCAAAGTTATGGAGGCTGAGAAGTTCCTGACAATGACAGGTTGCCATCTTCTGTTTATGTGGGATACTTTTAAAGAGGCGATAAATGCACACAATTGTTGTCCCCGTGCTCTTGAATTTCTGCCCCGCTCCTGCACTCACACATGAATCTGTATTTTCTCTCTCTTTTCCTCTCTCTGTTTGTTCTAATTTACCCTGCAGGGTTTCTGAGCACAGGGGACCAGTCTGCTAAAGGGAACTATGGCTTGTTGGACCAGATCCAAGCCCTGCGCTGGCTCAATGAAAACATTGGCCACTTTGGAGGAGACCCAGAGAGAATCACCATCTTTGGCTCCGGAGCCGGTGCCGCCTGTGTGAACCTTCTCATCCTCTCCCACCACTCTGAGGGTGAGGTTCTGTCACTGTCATTGTCACTTTAGTATAGTATACCCTGCACAAAAGGGATTAACATTTCAGGACGGTCCTGAGTGTATTTCCACACAATTTCTAAAATCAGCATCCAAAATCAGAAGAGATATATGGTGATATTAAAGGATTGGATTCAATACTCAGAAATGAGTTATTAACTAAATGCAGCACTATAGGTTTTTGTCTCTGTAATCTGAAAGGAAACCAGATTGTCAACCTGTGCAGTGATCAAGAGGACAGATGGGGGGGAAACAGTAGGTTATTTGCCATGAAACTATTACTCACCTTGGGATAGAAGCTCTGTAATAATCCCAAATAACGTCATCCCACATGGGACAACGATCACTGAAAATTGTCCTTCTGCAATAAAACTAAGCCTCTCTCGACAAGGCCTCAGGAAAACACTGGGAGTCTGTGGCGACTCTAAGACATTAACAACATGTGTCTCAGTGAGGACTGAGGTCGTATTTTGAAATCATTCCGTCCCTTTAATTGACGGACAGTTAATAGCCGCTCTTTTACTCAGTGATCTTGCAATTTGGGCTAAAAGCTAAATTACAGTCTTCAGTGCACATGTCTGATGTTTAACTAATGTCACCAGCAGGCGCCACTGCTGTAAAATTAGTTGCTTTTGTTGAAAACACTACAAAAAAAACTAAGCAGTGTACCGAGAATGGTTCACAAACATAAGTTGTTTTTTTTCACTGCACCTTCCTCCCTTATAATCATTAGTTCACAACTGACACAACAGTCAGAAATCACTCTAAATAAAGAAGCTAACAGGTTTAGGTGTTGCTGCTGTGCAAATTGCAGATAAATATTCAACTCCAACTAAATAAGGAATTAATTAAATGCTAGTTGGTTAAAATACTTACATTACATTCTTTTTTTTTCTTACTATTTTCTCACCATTTCTGCAACTGACAGTTTTTAACCACAGAGAAAGCCTTCAGGTGTGAGACCACTAGTTTCCCCAGTTAACCACTGAGCCAACAGTAGAGTGTGAGTTTTAACATCTTTTGGTTTCTACTATATCTGGAAAACATGTTTGTGTTACTATGGCAGCTAGCAACTTTGAGATGTGACGTTAACAGCTGTGTCATATCAGTGCATCTAACAATTGTTGTTGGTTTTTTTTTTGTTTTTTAAGTGATTTAGATATTATTCCTCAATTTTCATACTTTGGAAAGCATAATGTGATACATACTTAATGCAAATGTTATTTTAAAGTATATTAAATGAAAATCTCGCAGTATCGTTGGTGTGGCATCTAGGCATCGCTTTGGGAACCAGAGCAGCAGCCTATGCCTCTTATTAAGGACAGCATTTACTTTTTTTTGTTTGTTTTTGAATGACAGATCTCTAAAATACCCACCAGATGCTTGATCTGTAATCCTCTGATGTGATCTTGGTTGGTAGAGTTCAGAAGGTGAATAGCACTTTATTCTTTACCAAGAACTCAGATTATATTATTACTAAAGTGTTTAACCTTCACACTGACAAACTGACCTTGGACAGATGAAATCACATCTTTTATCTGTACTGTGTGAAGCAGATTCTCTCCACAGTGAGTGTGTGCAAGCAAGGGAAGACAGATATTCAGGAGGACATGGAAAAGCAGTTCAATAATTGTGGAGTATTGACCAGGTTGTCAGTTGTTGGCGAGTTGCCAGCTAATGTTGGCCGTATTGCACGCTGTCCAGAGACAAAGTCAAATACTCACACCTACAAACTCAAATTATACGCCGGGTTTTCTCTCATCAGCTAATCACACACAAGAATAGGCTCGTGGATGAAACAATACCATTAGATAAGCTATCACACTTATATTCAAATACATTACGTGAGCTTCCAAAATGGCACTGTGGCTCCTGTGCTGCACCCGCTGTGTGGCATTTAGCCATCAACCTCACAGACTTTATATAGTATGACATTAAAAAACTTCCTTAGTTCCTTTACAAGAAATTGGTTGGCTTCCATTTTTGGTTATTTTTAGGGTTACTTCGGTGACGATTATGTCACGTTTTCTCTCACATTAACAGCTGATGCGCTATCAAAAGCCAAAAACTGAACATCCACATTATCATGATGGGTTATTATGCATAGATTTGTGGCACAAAAAAAAAATCCTCCTCTGCTCCATTTTGAAGGCAGGCTGTAACACCGCAAAGCGCAGAAAAAGTTAGAGGGTGAAGAGTTTTTTTTAAAGGTACTGCTCGTGTGTGTGTGTGTGTGTGTGTGTGTGTGTGTGTGTGTGTGTGTGTGTGTGTGTGTGTGTGTGTGTGTGTGTGTGTGTGTGTGTGTGTGTGTGTGTGTGTGTGTGTGTGTGCGCGCACGCCTGTGTTTGTGTGTGTGAGCGCAGAGGAGAGATGAGATGAGCAGTAGAGCTGGAGCTGCAGCTGAGAGGCTTCTTAATTGATTTCACAGGGAGAGGAGCGGGGGTGGGGCACATGCAGAATATGGGGGGGCTTAATTATTAATGACAGAATCTGCAGATAAAACAGAGGGACAGCAAGCCACTTTACATAACAGTGCAGCGGCGCAACAGTGCGAGCAGTTTTCTTTCTCTCTGTCGCTCTTTCTGTCTTTCTCGCTTTATCCAGTGTGGCCATCAAGCCCACCGCTCTGTGAAGAGTTGTCACCATTTTTCTTGCTGCTGCCTCTCGTCGTATGTAATGGCAACACTTCATTTTCCTCCCCTTAATGTTCATAAAGATTTTCTCCAGCTCCAAAAAGCAGCAGGATATCTGCTTCATCTTGCCTCGTATGTAATACTCTACAATTGCTCCTCCTCCAACATATGCATTATTGAAAGCACTCACATTGTAAAGCCTTGAAGGCCCCATCAGCTGCTAGCAAAAGTGTGTCAGAGGGAAGAAAGCAGAGCTTAACTCAGAGAAAAACAAGTGACTGTATGTTTTCTGTTGAAGCTATATCTGCTGTGTATGGTTCTGCTGTGCGTAGGCCTGTTCCAGAGGGCCATCGCTCAGAGCGGCTCAGCCATCTCCAGCTGGTCAGTCAACTACCGACCGCTCATGTACACCAAGATCCTGGCCAAGAAGGTCGGCTGCACTCTGGGGGACATGGCTGAGTTGGTGGACTGCCTGCGGAGGAAGAGTTTCCGGGAGCTGGTGGACCAAGACATCCAGCCTGCACGCTATCACATCGCCTTCGGACCGGTGGTGGACGGGGACGTGGTGCCTGACGACCCTGAGATCCTCATGCAGCAGGTCAAAGCCGGTTTCTCTGGACACCATCCAGTGAATAACTGCATTTTGTCCGTTAATGATTTCCTCGCTTTCCCTGCCAACTGCTACAAATTAGAGGTAATCACTACAGTACTCTGGTTCCTCATGTTGTGTTTGTGTGTGCTTTTCGTGACACCAGGGCGAGTTCCTCAACTACGACATACTGCTGGGAGTCAACCAAGGAGAGGGCCTGAAGTTTGTGGATGACAGTGAAGGAGAAGACGGCATATCAGCAGCTTCGTTCGACTACACCATATCCAACTTTGTGGACAATCTGTATGGATACCCTGACGGTCAGATATGATTTCACCTTCAAATTCAAAGCTGAAATCTGACATGTTCGACTTGTTGTTTGCCTCTGCCACTGAGAACTCATTAAAATGATGCTCAAACTCCAACAAAGGCAGGGCAATCTAAGTCTGGCTTGTGATGGAAGAGTCTTGTCAGGCCGCTGTGACCTGTGAGGCGAGGGTCAGGGGTAGTGAAGCCCACCGTACGGTTGTCTTGCAAAGGACATTTCTGTAGGATTTTTTCGTCTTTGTTTTCTCTTCACAATCTTATGTTTTTCAGCCAAACAATCTGAACAACATAATTCAAGAATCTGAAGGAAAATACGTTAATAATGGAACTGTGCTACAGAAAATCTTTGAAAATCTGATTAATTAAAGGTTTCCTTTGCATGAATGACGACTAAGGTTACGTACCATACTTTTGAACGAGGTAACAGGTTTAAGGTTATCCCGCTTTGTCAAAAATAAATAAAGGTGAATGAATAAGGAGACATGATGATTTAGTCGCCTTTGTTGCATTTTCTGTTTGCAGTGGATTCAATTTATTTTTCAGGGACAGTTGTGTGGTGTAGCTGTAAGTGGACATGCTAACAGTTAGGCTACACTAGCCTGGTGGTGCAGGAGCCGTCCCCTGTGATTCATGCTTTGACATTGTTTCACCTCTGTGAACAGATAAGTAGAAAAAAAAATGGATTGATTAGACTTCCTCTTCGATTATTTATTTGCTGTGATGAAACCACACACTAGGGTAACATAGATTTTCCAATATAGTTTACTGAGTTCCCTGTAAAATATGTTTATGATGCTTCAGTGCAGTGAGTCAGGTCCGACGTTATTGGTGCAGTGCCACTCACAGGCAGTACATAGACAGGAAGTAGAAAAACATCCACTATAAAGATAATGTTGCAGACAACCACACACTATCACTACGCACAGTACATACTCACAGTCCTTTTTTTGTTTCTTCTTAGGTAAAGATATCCTGAGGGAGACCATAAAGTTCATGTACACAGACTGGGCTGACAGGGATAACAGTGACATGCGTAGGAAGACGCTCCTGGCTTTGTTTACGGACCATCAGTGGGTGGCTCCGGCCGTCGCCACTGCCAAGCTGCACGCTGAGTTCCAGTCACCCGTCTACTTCTATACCTTCCACCACCACTGTCAGACTGAGGCGAGGCCAGACTGGGCAGACGCAGCCCACGGAGATGAGATACCCTATGTGTTTGGGATTCCCATGGTGGGAGCCACTGACCTCTTTCCCTGTAACTTCTCCAAGAACGATGTGATGCTCAGTGCTGTCGTCATGACTTACTGGACCAACTTCGCAAAGACTGGGTCAGTAAAATACCTAATTTAGTAGGTAACTCTTTGATGAGTGAGTTTATCTAATTAAAATATCAAGTGTGGTATATTAAAGGGAAACTATGCAAGTCCAGTTGCTTTTCCGCTGTTTTGCTAACCCTCCTCCTGGCCATGTGCATTTGTTTACAACGAAGCTGGAGAGAAATCAATAAATAGAGCAGTAGATAATGTTATATATCATATAAGATGGTTCGTTTTTCAGCCAAGAGACGCTAGGTGGAAGGCAAAGAGCCTCCATTCTCCCTCGTAACAAGTTACATGTAATTTATTAAACCATCACAATTATTCCAAAGCTGTTTAATAAAAGGTAAAAATGTAGCATAGTTAAGCTAAAAATCCTGCATAGTTCCTCTTTATAGCATACTGTATATGCAGTGGCTCATGTATAACACATTAAATATAACAGATTTCATATATGTTGTGAATTTGACACCTGTCTCTCCATATCTGATTTCTGCTCAGCTGCTCGCCTCACATTGTGAACTCCCCTATAATCAGTTAGTGAATTAGCCATGATTCAGCATCGGAGGAAAGAATTTTTGTTTTCCTGTTTCTCTTTTCCAGGGATCCTAACCTACCAGTTCCTCAGGACACCACCTTCATCCACACCAAGCCCAACCGCTTCGAGGAGGTCATCTGGACCAAGTTCAGCTCCAAAGACAAGCAGTACTTGCACATCGGCCTGAAGCCTCGCGTCAGAGACAACTATCGCGCTAACAAGGTGGCCTTCTGGCTAGAGCTGGTGCCACATCTCCACAGCCTCCACGAGGATATCATTAGCTCCTTCACAACCCGAATGCCACCTGGAGGCACCAACCGCTGGAAGGGCTCCATGAACCCCGGTACCCGCTCCACACGACACCCTGTAATCTCCACCTATCCTCCTGATCCCGAGCCTGACGGTTCAGAGAGGCCCCGCTACTCCCCCTTCCCCGACGAGACCAGGGACTACTCCACCGAGCTGAGCGTGACGGTAGCTGTGGGCGCCTCGCTTCTTTTCCTGAATGTGCTGGCCTTTGCCGCGCTGTACTACAAACGGGATAAGCGCCACGAACTCATGCAGAGACGCCACCGCCGACTCTCCCCGCAACGAGGCACGACGATGGGCATGGGCGTAGGCATGGGAGTGGTAGGGGCCCCGCCGCACAACGACCTGGCGCTGAGCCAGGAGGAGGAGCTCATGTCGTTGCAGATGAAGCAGCAGAGAGTGGAGCTGGAGCACGGCACGCCCCTCCCGTCCCGCGGCGTCCACGGCGACCTGGAGCCTCTGCGGCCTCCCGTGTGCCCACCCGACTACACGCTGGCCCTGCGGCGAGCACCGGAGGATGTGCCACTGATGACGGCCAACACCATCACCATGATCCCCAGCACCATCAGCAGCATGCAGCCCCTCCACCCCTTCAACACCTATCCCCCCGTCCCGGCCCCCTCCACCACACCCGTCCCCAGCCACAGCAACAATGCCCTGCCACACCAACACTCCACCACCCGTGTATAGGACCAGGCACAACCTCTGCTACCCCACTCTGGGCTCACAGAGACACACCACACAAACTGCTCCATACAAACTTCACTCTCACCTCCCTCTACTCTTCTTTACTATATCTTTGTCTTTTCTCATTAAAGCCCTCAAGTAAAGCTGCAGTTTGTAAGATTTCAAGCAGTGAAATACCTCTAAAATGTAAACATAAATAAAGGAGTTGATTTAAAAAAAAAAAAAAAAGCTTCTTTGCCAAAAGCCTGCCACATTATAGCTACATACTCTTTTGCCCCGTTAAAGCTCTCTCAATATCTGGTGCTTAGGTGAGCCTCCAAAAAAAATGCAGCTTTAAGCTTGTAGCTCTCTCCCACAGAGGTATCGAGCTAATCACAATCAGTCAGGCATCTTATGTGTAGCTTGGTTGTTTTGCGCATGTGTTGTTGTGTCAGTGTAAAACTAAGTTTAACATAGAATACAAATATTCATTTTCATTCATTTAGTGAAAAGATATTACAGTAGCGAGCAGCTTTGTCTGAGGCAACATATGCTCCAACAAGCTGTCTGTCATAAAGCGGTGATTTCTTGAAACTTACAAATTGCAGCTTTAAAGGCCCAATCTGGAAGTGAAGTTTGGCACACTGTGTTGAACACTATGTCCCAACAGCTGTCTCTGCGCTCGGATTTTGGGGAATTTTATTTAGTGTGAGATGTATTGACAGGGCTGGGAGTACAAGGATGAACACTATTTGACATCTCAGCATGAGTTTTTTCATCATTTTTTCCAAACTTAATTTTCTTCTAATTACAAAAGTAACATACCTGTTTCAGTTACAGTGCAACCCAGATGTCATCAAAAGTTCAGCTTTTTTTTTAAAACAAAAAAAAAAGTCTACTCAGAACAGATGCTTTTGAAAGACTTTCCAGATTGGGGCTTCAACTGATGGGCGGTAACAGGAAATAACTGAATCATACTCAGTCCGTGGGACGCAACCTGGAATCCAGGCTGCCCATTAGATCTCGCTGCATCTCCGCCACACAGGCTCTAATCATGTCCATTACTTTATTTGTTTCTCACTCATTATGTCTCTGTCTGTATCCCCATCTCAGCTCATTTAACTGCTTCTCTCTTTTCGCTGCCTCACCCTCTCTCTCCCTCTTCTCTATCTCTTTCTGCATCCTCCCTTGTAGCTGTTTTTATTAAACCATTGACATAATCCATTCCCATCTCCACTTCTCTCCTCTTTCTCACAATCACTTCTAGACTCTTTTTTCCTTTTGGAGTCTTTTATACAAAAACACAAATGTAAATGATGTATTATTAATAAATTGTAAGGATATGAATGAAAAAAAAAGATATTCTGATATCTCGTTTTTACCAGCATTCTTGGTGCCAAGTACTGTGATAAAATTCCTCTTTCACTGGCGTCCAGTGGACCGCCTGGAGAGGTCCATCCTGACTGTATCTTACAAAAAGGAATTACCATCATAAAAAGTGCCAACCCCCTTCATCTTTCTTTTTGATCCACACACCTGTTTTTTTTTCTTTGTTTTTTTTTTAATTACACTCAATGTTGCACTGTGGCTGGTCTCTTTTTTAAAGGGAAATCAGATCAAATCAATATATCCTCGTTTAAAAAAGAAGAATATAAAGTTTTATTAACTACTTTGCTGTCTGGGAATATTTGCATGATTTTTTTTCTCCTAAAGTGTGGACAAAGAAGTTTGTTTGTCATTTTAATGATTTGCCTTGTTCTTCATTGATTTTTTTTCCTCTTTCTTTTTTTGGGAAAATCATTTTTCATTTTCTATTTTAATATCAACTGCACTTTGTGGCACTTCAAAAGGTATTAAAGTATTAAGAGATGAATATTGTGTAAAACTATGATTATAACAAAAAGAGTAAATATTTCCTCTTTATTTTTTTCATTTCCTAACACTGAGGCTGTGCTGCAAATCTACCAGAAAGACTGATGAAAGCCTTTTATCTTTCCCTCCCCGTTTTTTTGTTTGTTTGTTTTTTTTGCTCTGTTTCTCTGTCAAGTTTGCACAGTCACTGTCTCTCAATCTCACCTGAAGATAGCACTTTTTTAAGTTACAAAAAAAGAAACTTTACATGAATAGTCTAAATAAGGTTTTTGTCTGTGACTGACATAAACCACATGCTTCAAGTGTTTGAAGACTGCCTGACAGTTATCTTTTCGTCTGCTCTTTTGTTGTTTTATGATTCTCTCCTCTGCAAGGCGGGAGAAAGGATGAGATATATTTATGATGGTCAAAAGGTGAGAAAGCCTTGTATGCGCGTTTCACATCTTTCGCACAATTGAACACAGAGACGGGTCACACTCTGGACAATTCTGAAAAAAAAAAAAACCCTGGTGACATTAGGACAACACTGGACAAATGCCGACCGTGATTCAATGGTGACAACGAAATAGCTCGTCAGCTACAGTCCGATCTGTCGATGCACAGAGGAAACGTTCTAAAAACCTGATTTAAAAAAAAAATCTTTAATGACAGACATTACTCATAAACCATATACCACAAAAGCAAGCTGGATTAATTCCCCCTCCTTGTAATGTCCTGTATCCTGTCTGCTTAGGATAACGACACTCTGGAGCCAGACTGCCATCCCTCACACTGGACTGGAGCGAGCTGCGCGGACAAAAGAACAAAAACCAACACATGAAACTAACTGTACATTTTTTAAGTGTAAGAGAACAAACTGGAATTTGTAAATATTATGTTTGTTGTTTGGTTTGAGTGATTGGCCGGATCTTTTCTTTGTGACAACAGGTGCAAGTTTAGATGACTTACATGATTTTATCACTCATGTGTATGTTCGATTCTCCTTTATTTCCTAGATATTCAAGGGGCAAATTCCAATAGGTTGTGGGCACATGAATACATCTGTTATCATACATGAATAATTAAAAAATTTAAAAAAACACAGCATGGTTGAGGTCAACATAAACACGAAAAGGAATGCTTACGGCTCAGGTTAGCCTAGATATTGTGGTGATTTTAAAAAAAAATGTTTATACTGCGTATGTGGCTGTCTAAAGCGTACCGTACACATCTGGCACTATCCCATCAATCATGACGGAAGCTTTTGGGTGCAATTCGTCCTTTTATTGGTTAAAAAGCTAAAGAACAGCTGCAGAGAACAGATGACGGAAGGGGAAGTCGGGATGATTCGAGAAATGAGGCAGAATAACAAAAGACAGGACAGATGTTTCAAATGTGCTCCAAACAACCCACAAATCTAGAAGTTTAAATTGTGATGATGTTGGATTTAATTGTTAGTGTCTCACAACGTCTTGACCATTGTCATGCAGTTTAATCTGTAACTGGAAGGTGGTGAACCCCTTTTTACTCTTTTTGGTCTTTCAGACTCTAGTGACAGTGGTTGGTTTGCTACCTTGTTTGGTAATTCTTTTTCTGCATATTCAGTTTATGGGAACATTGACCCAGCTATTTGAGCTATTATATGAGTTTGAGTTGCCCACACTTCCAAAAGTAGTATAACAAAGACATTTTTTGATTCCTTTTGGAAATAAAGGTGGACAGCCAACAGATAATGGAAGCACACTCACTCAAGTTTACATGTTTACACTACAGTTCTGATGTTGGCTTAACTTTAGGGACCGAGGAAAAAACAAAAAAACATTACAGGAATCCAGATATCTTCTTTTTACAACATTCAACGAATGGTAACGCGAAGGCTTGCACCTGTTTGTCTGTTTCATTTAGTCTGATTCAGTAACCTGCTTGAAGCTCAAGATACTGTGAGAGAGCATAAATGACCAGAAGGGGTTGAAAGAATTAAAGTTAATATTTCTATTTCAAATAGAGGCTATTACACACTGTATGTTGTGTATATGAACTGGAAAACATTAAAAGACATTCTTAAACAAATTATTTTCATTTCCTGCTCTTCCGTTTTGTCACATGGTTAGATCTGATGTAAAAGTTGTAATGAATATGCTGTCCACTTGGGGGTAGGAGAGTAAGATATTTATCATAAAGTCGTGTTATCTTGCCGCCTGTTGGCTAAAAGTCTGATCTTTGTTATTGGTTTATTTCAACAGCGTAGTTATTTATTTTACATATCCTCAATTTGGTAGCATGTGTACTGTCTGCCGCTGGGAACAAGGTGTGGGCTAGCTGCAAATTGATTACTTGTCACTAAAGTAGCATTTTGCTAGCTCTAAATGGCCAACATTGGCTTCAGTAGTTGTTAGGTTTCTGTTTTAATCATTGACTTTATTTTACTGAAGATTTTTCCAGCTAGCTCGAGTCCGCATGTCTTGTCACTTTTTCACTTTCTTTCCAAGTCACTGTCTATGTTGCCCTGAAGTCACAGCCCTTGCTCAGACAGTTTACCTCATGTCTTGTAGAAAAGAAGGGCTAAAACCAAGAACAAGACATATAGCCTACAGTAAGAAGGTTAAAAACAACACTGTGATCCCTGACTATAATATAGAGCTGAGATTGAATTTTGCATTCAACAATTCTGTGTCTGGTATAGCTAGGACATCCCAAATTGGTTTATATGTGGGTTTGTTTGTTGTTGTTGTTTTCAGGTCATTGCTATCCAGCATCTATTGTAGTATTCAAAATGTATTTCACCCCTTTCATTCTGGAAGAGCTTTAAGTTATTTAAAGGATTTTCATTTGAAAGCCTAAAATAACTTGGCAGCACCACTCTTATTAGGGGGACTGTCCTCTGATCTGTATTTATTCAGCTGTTGTACACAATAAATCAGTGTAACAGCAAATAATACTGGAGCTGGCCAATGCACTGGTCCCAGCGGGGAAGAATATGTAATGTACAGCCATCCATTCATTTAAGCCCTGATGTTGAAACAGCTCAATACTTTAGCCACAGATAGAGTTCCCAGGCAATGACATTACATTAATTATATGAGCTGACAAGAAGGAAATAACGGCCCATGAAGCAAAAAGATATTGAAAATGGGCCTTTCAATGTTATAACACTGTTACTTTTTTTTTGTTTTTGTGATCAAATATGTATTGGCTGTTTTCATATTAGTAGAGGCAGTGATACAGTTATTCACTGTCCAGCAAAGCCGGGTAAAAATTGCAGCAGAACTGTATCTGCCCCATCCCTAACCTTTACTGTTACTTTTTATTTCATATCTTTAACAAATGTGAGAGTTTGGCCTCCCTTCTTCCTGTTGAATGTTCTGCAGTGCATTAACTCATTAGGCCTTATAACCGATTTGTTTTGTCTTATGAGGCAGGTCAAGACTTGTCATTTGGAAATGTCTGCTGATCTGCTGATTTTGAATTCTTTATTAATTTGCTTGACAAATTCTCTTGAGTCTTCAGACCTTGTGGTGACTCAACAGCCATGGGCTCCTCTTGGAAACTGATAGGATTTGAAAATGAATCTAATTGATGCCTAAAAAGCAGTGGAGGCTAAAAAAAAAAAAAAAAAGATATCAAGGTGCTTCCAGCTTGAACTTTCCACTGTCCCACGTGTCATTAGGAATGGTAGCTAAAGGAGACCTGTGGAAGTCAAGACAAGATCTAGAACAAGAAACTTATCAGATATAACTGCGAGACAATAGAGGCAAAGCAGAGCCCCCCATATGACTGGAGAAGAGCTGCAGGAAGGTTTAGTTAAGTTGATACAGCAGGGGTGGGTCATTGCTTGGCTGCAGTGTTGTTGCACAAACAGGGTCATGGACAAGTCATTGATAGGAAACCTAACCCAGTCTTGGCTTGAAGCCTTCAAAGTAACATATGGATAAGCCAGAGTCTGTTTAAAACCATGATGGGCAGATTAAATGAAATGGTTAGCATTAGGGCTGAGGTTAAATTCAGGTTAAGATCACAGGAGATACATCTCAACAGGGAAACACATGTCTCCTCCCCCATAATGTGTTCCTGAGCATTGTAATTTAACCCCAAGCCCACCCAAAGGTGTGGTTTGCTTGCAGAAAAAAAAAGGAGAAGTGTTTGATGAAATGAACACCTTGCCAACTGTTAAGCATGGGGGTGGAAATGTTCTGCTTTGGATGGCAGCCAGTGGCACAGGAAATATTGCACAGATAGAGGGAGGATTGGATGCCATTAAATATCTGCAAATTCTGGATGTAAAGCCAAGTACTCAGTCAGAAAAATGAAACAGAGAAGGCTGGTTGCTACAAAAGGGCCACGACACAAAGCAGACTTCAAAATCCTCCACGGATTATTTCAAGACACACAAAACCTGAACATCAAAAATTAACAGAATATATTATTTGCCAAGAAGATACCAAACTCTAATCACAACTGTATGCTAATTCTTGTCTTATCACTAACAGGAAACATTACACTTCATCTTACCTCTCCAAAGTCACATTGTACCCTTTGATCAATTGATTATTGCTTTTGCAATTTTAAATATCACAAATAATTAGCTTAGTAAAACAGCGAAGACTGATCACCTCAATAAGCAAACGCTGCCTGCAGTTGTGTTACAGGCATTAGGGGGTGAAACCAGGCTGTACAACATTTTAACACCATTTTATGTTTATTATGCATCCATGTTTTAATATGTCTACAATCTTGATGAATCTTCATATGCAGAGTTCATGATTTTGGCTTAGAACAACTGGCTTGAATTATTGCTGCAGTAAGAAGTCATTAGTCCCCAGTCTAATAACTCTTATGGCCAATGTGCACTGTATTAATCATCATCTTTGTTTAAACTTCAGCGGATTTATTGTGCTTCAGATGCACAATTGTTTTGATGACAGATACACATTGTAATGTCATAGCATTTTTCTTTTGCACCCAACTCAATTACCTCTCCAGACAATAGCACAGTGTTGGTTTCCCTCAAAGATGTCATCACACCAAATGCCATTCTTCCCTCACTAGATGGCAGTGTGCAAATATAATGTACAGTAAAGGTCAGCCTGCTGCATCAGAAAATGACTGCCCCCAACCTAAGTCAACCAGTCTGTATTAAACAAAAGACTCAGCCTTCATGCCCTTACAGTCTGGGAGGAAGTAGCTTCCTCTTTTGGATTTCCAAATAAAGAAGAGATATATTCAGCAACACCATAATACCAAAACTACTTTTTAATATGTGAAAAGTCCAATATGATTTATGATGACTCATTCACAAAGGTAATAGATTAACATTTTTAATTTTTCTAATATTTTAATTTTGCAAATGCTATTCTCACTGTCTTTTAAATCATAGGTGTCAAAGTCAAGGCCCGCGGGCCGGGACCGGCCCGCCAGGCGGTCCAATCCGGCCCGCGGGACAAATGTTGGAGTTCCGTTTCTTTCGGCCCTCTCTCAGCAGTCTGCTGAGCTCACTCCCCCGCCCCTCCCTCACAGATTGAGTGAGCGCCACTTCTCCTCTCCCCCCCGCCCCTCCCTCCCTCAAGTTGCAGCGGACAACAGAGACACAGAGCCGCCGACTCTCACGTATTGACTACTACAACACAACAACAGCGGCTCGTTGCGTAGTGTAAGGACAGCACCGACATTCACCGCTAAAGTCCTGCTCTCGGTCCAGCTCGGCTCGAGTTCTCACTGGGCCTGAAAGTTAAAACCCAACACGGTCCGACCTGCTGATGAAGCCCCGGCGCGACGTGGCCGGACTCATTAGCGCAAATTCTCGATCCGAACCGGCGTGTCCGGTCGGGTTGGTGGGGCAGAACCGGCCTGGGGGCAGAACTGGCCCGGTGATAAGCCAGATATAACCTGTAGTTACGTATCCACGCACAGCTGGGAGCTCAAAGCAACAGAGGAGGAGAACAGAGAGAGAGGAGAGGGACAGCGCAGCTACAGGTGTGTGTGTGTGTGTGTGTGTGTGTGTGTGTGTGTGTGTGTGTGTGTGCGTGCGTGCGTGCGTGTGTGTGTGTGAGAGAGAGAGAGCGAGAGAGAGAGAGGGAGATGTATTTTTCCTATAGCTACAATTTAATATCAGCCCAATACCTACAATTGTCTGTGTCATTTGCCACATGTGGTTTTGACCTAGAACTGACAGCCTTTTTAAGGATTTGCCTCTGACAAAAATATTAAGCTGCTACTGGCTGCTAATTGGTGGAAACTCATAATTACATCATGGAAATAGTATAAATAGGCTATAGGCCTATGTATATCCTATATTGCCATTCACTTAAAAAAAATATTACAATATTACTTTTGGTTCATATTGCCCAGCCCTAAATTTCAGAATGTTCATAATTTTTTGTAAAAAGGATAGCTCATAAACTGTACACATCTTAATAATGTACTTTGCACAAAGTACAAAGGGAAAAATGTGGAGTTCTTGTTATTTACAGGTTAATATGCAAATGCGATCATTTTACTGTTCCGGCCCTCTTGAGATCAAATTAGGCCGAATGCGGCCCCTGAACTATAATGACTTTGACACCCCTGTTTTAAATGATAAAAATTTGATGGTAAGTTTGCTATGGTTCTCAAATCCCTTTTTACAACTTAAAAACTTTTATATTAAAAATGTAAAGAACTCTGCAACATATTCATGCAACTGTCTATGGATTTTTTTTTTCTGTTATATTCAAAAGGCTTTTATTACAAGCAGATGAACTAAATGATTAAAGACACTAAAACCCATCAGAAAGCCATAAAAATGCAAAGTTAATTTTTACTACTGATTAGACATTCAAACTCACATATGCTCAAGAATTTAAAGGTTGTTATGTCTAAGTTTACTTCGACTAATGTCTTTAATGCCCATGCATATTAAGAATGTCAAAAAATAACCTCAGTTTTCTGCCCTTTCCTCTCACATATTTGTGTTTTTTTTATATATATATATACATATACCTTTGTCACTACATATATGAAACAAATTGTGTTCAACCCAGCATCAGTATCTTATAGGACATATTTCACATGCAGTATAAGTAACAAAAACACAATGTAGGCAAGTAAATGTAATATTTTATTATATGAGCCAATTTGCATATAACCTCCCACACATCTGTTCTTCTTCCAACAAAGTAGCTCTCTTGTAAAATGTAAAATCATTTCGAGATATGATGGAAGTACATGTTAATCCAGAGAGTATTAAAAGAAAGAACAGTTAATCTATTTTACTATTTTCAAGTTTTTATGAACTTCAAGAACTTTTTACCAGAGTAATTGAGCTACTAGGAAATTGTTTTAAATGGGCACCACACACATGTAGCAACTAAGCAAAGCACAAACTCTACTGTTATTCACGAATCTAAAGCTTTCAGATAGTGTGCTGCAGGTAAAGGGGCAGAGGTGAGGGAGAGATGCAGTTGTCATAAAAGAGCTGAAGGTTCTGGTCAACATCCATGTTATTTTTCAGGAAGATCTCCAGCTCCTGCACCGGCATCTCGTGAACGCTGTTGCCCTCTTTGGCGTTCTTGGCCAAGGCTGCGTGGGAGGGGAAGCGGATGCGCACGTCGTGGGGTGAGTTGCGGTCGTAGTCGGTGCAGCAGTAGGCCGACCACACGTCTTCGGGGATGGCCACGCGGTCCTGGTTGTTGCGTCGGATCATGTTGCCTCTGGTGGTCACCCCGGTGACGATGTAGGCGGTGCCGCGGCAGAAGTTGTTGAGACGGATGCGGATCCTCTCCTCATACTCACGCCAAGGGCCGATGTTGAACTCCCTGATCTCCGGGACCACGTTGGTCAGGGTGTAGGTGGCCGCGCGGTCGTGAGGCCCGGACTGGTGCTGATCTGGGTTCAGGTGGCCTCTCTCGTAGAAGACCACATCAGAGTAGTCATCCAGAACTGCTTGGCTGTCCTCAAACTTCATGTGCAGGTAGCCCGTGGGGAAGGGCAGCATGTTCCCATTCCCATCGATTTCTGCCAGCTGGGGAGACAAAAGAGGAGCAGTTACAGCAGGCCTTTGATCTGCTGGGGAATAATACAAGGCCGGTATTGTCTGTGAGGCCTCTGAGTTCCCCCATTCTCTGCTCCCTCTTTCTTTTAGAGTAGATCTATTACCTACTTAAGCTGCTGCCAAGTCTTCTTTGAAAGACATTTTAACTTACCTGTGAACCATCTGTTGAAACAATGGTCACAGTGGAAGAATTAACAGATGTAAGAGTGTCAGCCAGTAAGAGTTAGAAAACAAGTCTGACCTGTGGCTCATACATCCAGGGGTAGTCCACACGTCTGTCCCCCTCTGTTTTCTTGAAGGTGTAAGCTGAGTAAACCGGGATCCTCTTGTGAGGGTCATACAGGGTCACATACCGAGGTTTGTCTGCGTAACGCTGGCAGATCTTCTTCAGATGTACGTCGATGATCCCCCGTGGTGGTGTCCCCATATACAGGGAGTCCTTGCATCTCTCTACGTGATTAAAATCTAGAACGACCGTAGCTGAGAGCAGAGGCAAAAAACAGAAAGAGAAGAGAGCGAAAATGAATGGAGTTGGCATATTCATGGTCAATAACGTCAACGTCCTCAGCGTGTTCCTACTGTGGCGTCCTCCGCTAAGCAATGACTGAAGGTGTTTCTCAGTTATGATTTAAATGTCACAGTGCAGATATGCAAAGCAAGCAGTGTGTGTGACCGTACGACCGGCCTCCTCGCACATGTGGGTGTGGATGTGCAGCTCACGGCATTACAATAATCTAGTTTCTTCAAATTATTTAAAACAGCATGACAGATGTAGTTTAGGTGGCAGGCTATATCATACTGATGGTGCAATCAAACAAGTGTTTAATGTGTTTCTGTTGTTATCTTTCAGCAACCCACTCACAGAGTCACCACAGCAGATCACCATCCACATATTTAATTTGGCAGAGGTTTTACTCTTGATGCCCTCCGTCTTGGGCCGTCAGAGTTAAGGTTTCCAAGACAGTTCTGCATCGTCAGAAATCTTTTACCAGGCCATTATTCTGCTGTAGCAAAGGGAACTCATAATAACTAGAACACTTTAATCACTAGAGTTATGAAGCCTCCATTTGGCACAAAATGTAAAGCCCTAAAATACCTGCCAAAATAACTGCAAAAACCTTCTGACCTCACAAGATGTTTTTCCTCCACTGAAAATGAGCATCGTAAGTTTATGCTTTAGCCTTTTTTTTTTTTTTAGTTATAGCCTAACTGGATTGGAATTCACTGTCATTGAATTCTGCTGTGTAATAAACACAGGACAGTGGCGTAAGACATATGTGCTATCAATGTAAAAGTAAAATGCAAAAGTGTCTAATCTGTCCGAGTGATGAACAAAAGGCCTACAGAGACTGGTGTGGTTCATGGGTACTACTGTATGCTGCTACTCACTGTGAATGGTGGATAAGCCAATGAGCCAAAGAGAGATAAAGCTAATAAGTTAAACATTGTGAGTGTATGTGCACGACATTTACAAGTCAAGATCTGTGCATAAATGACTGCTCATACTACTACTACTATTACATCGAAGACACCAGTTAATCCTGAAATACAATTAAAAAAATAAGTCTGTCTAACAGTAGTCATAATCATAATAAGCAATTTAAAGGATTTGTACAGATAGAGTCTATTTGGAGCAGGAGTGTTGTTTTATTAAACAAGTAAAAGCTAATAAATTGGAGGCATTGTTGAAGATAATGATGAATAGGAAGAAGCAGAATAAGGATATAATACAGTCCAAGTGCTTCTGAGAAAGTCAACAAACATCATTTGTAGTGAAGTAGAAGTATTTCAGAGGAAGTGACTTTATCCCGCCAATGTGTGCTTGACCTATTTTGGCAGCTCACTGTGTACCGAGCAATTAATCCATCTGAAACCACTTCCTGTAGGTTCTTTGTCCAGCGTCCCTCATAACAGCTTGACCCAAGTTGATTATTTGTATCTTTCCTCTCTAATTACACAGACCACCAAGATTTTGATGTTGATCAAATGTTTTTTTGTCCAATGTGACCTTTGATCTTATAACACACTCTGAAGAAGATGAATGGTCTACTCTAAATCATGATTCCTGATCGGGGGTTACTCATATTGCAGGGGGTAAAGCACTTCTGCACTTGCGTGGAGTAGCTCAAGTGCTTTGAAAATAAAAACAACTGGAATTGTGAAAATGCATCCACACAATCAGCTGTACCTAAACGTCAGGATCTGCAACTTAGCAAGCAAGTAAAGAAGTGGAAACATTTATTTTGAATTAGCTAGCTACAATACATAAATAACTAAAAGTAATGCATATACAGTTGAATTAGATATCCAGAAGTAAGTTTGGAGCCAGGTTGGTGGTCCAACTGGTGAATGGTGGTCCAACTACAAGATTAAGATCCATTGATCTAAATGTCCTAAAGGAAATCAAGTGTTCTGCATGGGGGTTAAGGTAGCTGGAGCTTCTGTTTCTGGCCTGTGTCGCCCTCTGGTCAATTCAGTCTTATGCAAATGGAAACTGTTTGTCAGATTAGCTGGAGCAACAATCCTTCACTTCCCTAATAAGTCAGTTTGAGTGACTGAGTGTTGTTATTCATCGAGGGACCAGCTTGCCTCTCTGATCTAATCTTGAGTTATGGCAATCATAACTTATGTGGCTGGGGCTGATGATGCGGTTATGTGAACAGACATTTTTCAGCTGTCAGCATTTTTACCAATTAAAATTATAAATTCAGGCTGAGTGCAGAGCCAGCTCAGCTGCCCTCTGCTGCTCCGGCTTCAGTGGAGGAGGCAGAGCTTTTTCCTGCTGTTGAGTTTCATGTTGATCAGTTCGTCAGTAGAAAATATAACTGGTCATCACTAAAGACCCGCAACATGTTTTTGTAACTGTCCTTGTGGGTCACAGCAGGATCTGTAAGAAAATAGATCAGTTTTGTTTATCACAAGTCTGACTGATAAATAACTCAGTGTAGAAAATTTGAGTGACGTTGATATTTGCACCTCCATCCACTTCCCCTGCCTGCATGTCTGTTTGTTGATTTCTTTGGCTGTCAAGTAAATCAACATGATCTAGAGTTCCTCTCACACAGAGTCCTTCACTGACATAATCGTTATAAATCTCTGTATAGCCTGCATTTGTCTGACTTGCTTGGAAATGTGGTCAGTCGATGTAAAATGTTCACACATCATCGGGAAGACATGTGAGGAAATTCATAGATAAGTAATTTGTATCCATGATTAATCACTAGATACCATTTGCTCCAGTATCTAGTGATTTTAGAATACAGTATGATAATTCATTGTTGCATACTTGTATTCAACAATGTTTGTACTTTTCAGCACATAATTGTTTTTACTTAAAGATTTTACTGTAATATTGCTGTCTACGTCATATTTTGTACATCTTTAGACTCCAGTTAAGTTATCATGTGGTAACACATATAGTCCACTTGGGAGCAGTGTAGGCTTGGTTGTTGCTTGTTCCCATTTCCTGCTCCCTGAAATCCACCAGCTGAAACGTTGAAGAACAACACATCTCATGTAGGAGTTTTTAAATAATACTGATGTTTATTAATCATTAATCCAGCTTGTTAAGACTGTTACTTCTGGATGAGGGGCGAGATTCCTCACTGGCCGTTGATAGACTGTATTTCGAGGTTTATAAGTATTATGTTTGATATGATAAGTAGTGTGGTTTTAAAAATTTTGATATACTTAGGATATTAGTTACTTGTGAATGAAATGTGGGGAAAAAAGGCAGAAATAATGCATTTGATGTCACATTAAAATTGAGTTCAATAATGCAACTTTTACTTTAATACATTGTGCGTAGTTAATTCTGAAGTTCATGGTCAATGTGTAAAATGCTTGGTACCATAGCTCATCCTCAGACAAACAAATGTGACTGTGTGATTTTTCAGTTTTTGCTGGGAACTGTGCAAACAGCAGCTGCCACTGTAAACCGCACACAGCTGCTTGGTCTTCACTGAGCCACCAGGGGGCGTCATTTAGCAGATATTCTGGTTTGTGAAGCTTTCCCCCCCCACTTAGTTCTGCACCAAAGCTTGCTGATTGGTCCAAATACCCCACATGGGTTTGAGCACTGACCAATGGAGTTTGAGCTGATCGGGGGGGCTGTTGCTAAGGCACTTCTGAAGCAAAAAAAAAAAAAAAAAAATCTGTCAGCAGTCTGCTTCCACCATTTCCCTCTCACACTCCTCATACAGGGTCCTCATCATCTCTCCCTCTGTCATGTCCAGGTCTATCTAGCTGTGCTCTCAGGGCCGACAGCTCTGCCTGCTTCATGCTGCCTACTGATGGGTGAAACGTGCAGAGGGGCGAGTGGGGGTTTTGCATTTTGAGCCACAAAGACTGGGCCCTCCCTCATGAACCAGGAGCTGTAAGCCCCACCTCCCCTGGTTATCCTGTCACTTGACATTTGAGCTCAGCCAACACTTGCAGCCCGTCTGTCACCATTTCACTCTGCCTCTCTCCTTCAATTCAACCAAAAACATACCTGAATGTTCAGCTCCAGCAGGCTCCTCTGAAATAAGAGAAACGTGTACATGATTTGCACTGATACTGCGATGACTATTGTGATTGATTAAGTTGTGAAACATCTTGTTTTTTTGAGCATGTAAAAAGTGAATGTAAAAATGTTGGCAACATGACAGCGTGCATGAGGCGTGTGTGTATAAAGTTGCAGTGGCAATGGATGAAAACATGTCTGAAACAGCTTGAAGAGATTCTTTTACAGCTGTGGAGAGATTTAAAATATCTCCTCTACTGTACTGGCCATGTTCCAACTCTCACTTACTCACACACATACTGTACTCACACTCACACACCAAACACACAAACACACACACACACACACACACACACACACACACACACAGAGGAAGAGAAATAAAGAGCCCCTCCATACCTCTCTGTCTGCTATGTTTCCCCTCCTCCTGCCTCCTCTTGTTCACTGCAAAATGTGAGAGATACGAGATCCTGCCCTCTCATTGGTGCATGTCCCGTGATTGGCAGCTGGCTGGCCCCGCCCCCGTCGGTCTCTGCACATGGATCAGTCTGCTATGAGAGCCCAAGCATCAGAGAGAGTGGAGTGAGGAAACAGGAAGAGGAGGAGAGGGGAAGAAAGGAGACAGAGGAGAGGATCGGGTGAGACAAGGTGGCGAGGAGTGAAAGGGAGGAAAAGGGGAGCAGAGGGGCGTGTGGACCAAAGAGAAAGAAGACAACAAAAGAGGTAAAAGAGAGGTACAAAGGGGCAACTTGATTGGCTTTCTGCTGATGGCTGAATGGAAATATACTGCATGCATTGTCCAGTGTGGGAGAAGTGTGAATGTGTGTGTTGGTGTTTCTTTTCCGTGCTGTGCTGTTTACATTTTTGGATTGTTGTGTGTTTTCTGTGTGTCATTGTTCTGAGTGATCTGAACATACTGCAGTGTGTCTGCAGACTGTGCTGCACATTCATGCATGAAGCTCTCTCTCTCCCTCTCTCTCTGTCACACGCACACATACACAGTCACACACACGCACACACATACATGCACACACAAACACAGGCTAATGTTCAACAGTTCATCAGAGCCCAAATGTAACCACAAGTGTAACCTCCAAGCCTCCCTTAAATACATTCATCATTTCACATTTCTGCACACTGTGTCTGCACGTGAGCATGTCTGCGTGTGTGTGTGTGGTTAATGTGTGTGTGTGTGTGTGTGTGTGTGTGTGTATTTGAGGCAGGTTTACTATAGTCAGAAGCCTCAGTGTGACTAAGTGTGATGATTAATCTCCTAGTAGAGTGATGTCTAAACTGTGTCACAGGCTGTACAGTACTCGGCTCCACTGAAAGTTCATCTCAGTTTGTTGAACACACTCTCTCGCACACTGTTGTTGTGGGGGTTTTTTTTATAAAATAGTTGGCTCAACTGTTTGACTCCCACATCTTCACACTGTTTGAAACCGAATAAACAAAAGACATCTGGGGTTATTGTCACTAAACGTGCAACATGAACCCAGTGTATGCTTTCAGTTGCCAGCTTTGGTAACCCTCCCGGATGTGCAATTGTAGGTTACCATTTACCACACAAACCAGCTGTCTGGCTCACACACGCACACGTGACACATGAGGTGTCTTCTTCAGATCTGTTAACCTGCTTCATTGTCTTTGTTCAAAAGAAGCTGTACATTTTTTGCATTGTTTGCAAAAGACACCCCTCTTTCTTGTTCTTGACCTTGCCTTGGTACATTCCAGTACCCCTCAGAGGGCTGTGCTTTATGGAGCATACACTGGGAGAAGCTGCTGTTGGAGAGGGAGAAGGGGATAGAGCAGAGTGAAGCGGGGCTGCAGGGATGTTATTTTTAGAAATGTGATTGATATTCGGCTTTCTTTCCCCGTGATGGTGACGCTATTTCAGGCCTATATCCAATAATATCATACATGTGCATGCACTCAGGGTGGGTTGTCTGTGCAGCCTCCGTCCGTCTCTATGTTGTACAGTAGCTTCTCATTTTGCCTCCATCTGCTCTATTCATGTCTCTGCTCCTCGTGTTAGCTAGTCGAGGAGCCACCAGAGACAGGTCTGGTCTGGTGCAGCCCATCCTTCCTTTTATGGTATAGGAAGCACACACACGCACAGACACGCACACACACACACACACACATACTACACAAAGACACACACATGCTCATAAAGTCTCAGCGAGAGATGCACATCTGCAGTGGTTCACTGCAGCTAGCAAGCAGCTCCAGATGGTATGAGATGTGCAAGAATGTGACAAACTGTTGATTTGTCCAAACGAGGACACAGATTAAAGTGTGTTTTAAGATCAGAAGCGGTTCTTCACTACTCACTGAATGTGTTTATTCAGCTGACAGAGCTGCTGCACAAATGCTGCAGACATCTGAGACGAGTGAGCAGTTAGGAAGCAGAGAGGAATGTAGAAGTATACATTAAATCCTCTTCTCTCTCTCTCTCTCTCTCTCTTCCTCCCTCTCTCTCCATGTTATAATCACACACGCAAACACTCCCCTCCTTGCTTGAGGCCTTGCTCCCAGCTCTGGACTAAATGATATCATCGGTTGCCAGGGATACAAGGACACAGCGTGCAGAGAAAAGGGAGGGTGAGGCATAGGCAGAGCCATGCACATAGCCTGAAAGAGAAAGGAAGGAAGGAGGCTGGCATATTGGGTATCAAGAAAGAAAAGAAGCCTTGTTGAAACAAGTAGGGAAGATAGAAAAATGCAAAGGGGCAGGGCCATAAGGAGAGAAAGAAAGCCTGCCAGCCTGTCAAAGGTTACTGGTCCAACCTTCCTCTTTCCTCTTTCTTACATCTCATTTCATTCCTCTTCTTTGTCTGTAGAGGGTCAGTAATGCAACAGTGCAGATGTGTGTGACAGCATGTGTTGTCGAGATGAGAGACGAGAATAGAAAAGAAGAGAATGGCAGCGATACCTGAGGGATGGAGAAGAGATACTGTCCTTGATTTGAAACAATAAAACCCTCCTATCTTGTACATGTGTGCACCAAATGACTGGTATTTCCTCTTTCTCTCTCTCTCTCTCTCTCTCTCTCTCTCCACCGTGTGTGTGTGTTTACCAGCTAGCGGAGGATGAGCATGTCTATTTAAAGGGATCTGAGACTGCACAGGTCTGCTGTCTTTCTATTCCTGACTGGCGGCATCATTGAATTTGGACCAGAGAGTCTCTCTCTCCCTTTTCTCTCAGTGCTCATTGCAAGGTAAGACTAGTTAAAAGCCATGTGTCATGTACACACACACACAAACCCAAACACATAAACACACTATTAGGTCACAGTAACACTCGGCAAACAGGATTCATTTGGTGAAACTGTAAAAGGTTGGACAGCTGAATGGGAGTTTGAGCACAGTCAATGCATGGTTATTCCCTGCTCCATTCTCCCCGTGAGAGATGACCAGGGTTTCCTTGGTGACAAGAGGTAGGAGAGAAAGCATACTGAGAGGTGCAAACAGCAGGTTTAGTCTATGATAAGGTGACAACCATCCACTACTGGAAGCAATGAAGTGTTTTAATTGTAAAGCATCATTCATGCACAACTGCATCACTGTACAAATCACCCATAGTACTGTAATATCTTTAAAGATGTTATGCAGCAGAAATTCAACACCATACGCTACCACTTACTGTGCTGTTTGCAGTGCACATTTCTTTTCTTTAAGATCATTTCACTATGAAGCAACAGAAACTTAAACACTTTTGCACATGACATCATTGGGCCCCTGCGCTGAAGTCCAGATGTTTCAAATGACCCCTGCACAGAAGGGTTAAATACCGGAGGAAGTGAGCCATTGTTGTGTGGAGTCAAATGTAAGCTGTTGTGGACTGACGGCTCCCTCACTACAACTCTGTAACAGCAGTGTGTGCTATCCGTCTGTCTGTCTGTCTGTGCAATGTTGTGTGTGTGTGTGTGTGTGTGTGGAAATGTTGCAGCTCCACACAAACATAGTTGAAACACATTAGTTGTAAGCGTGAAAAAGATTAACAGTGATGTGACATTAACACATTCTGGGAGTCAAATCCAAACAGGCAAGTCTAACAATGAAGTCATCCAAACAAGATCCTGAGCAGAGACGGCTTCAACGCAAAGTATTGTCCAGTGATGAAGAGGTTATTGGAGCATTAGTGTAGGCGCTCATAAAACTAGCCTCTCAAAAAGCCGATTTTAGTGGAACATGAGATATGAGGATTAGTGCGGATATTACCAGACATTTTTGTCTATTGTACAGCTTTATATAGCGACCTATGGCACACGCTGTAGACTTATTTTACTGAATGTAGCAGTAGATACTGTACACACATAAAGGCCTCTCATGTCTTCTTCCTACTCTAAAAATAAATCTAAATGTAGTCGATTTCTAAAAGGCCTAAAGCCACAGCAGTAAGATCTGTCTGGCTTTAGTTGCTCTAGCAACTGGTCGGAAATGGACGACCAGGAAGAGGCTGCTCACTTCGCTCATTCAGCTCTTAGAAAAAGGTTTTTTACACTGCAACTGCAACCGTCTTAACCACAGACAACCCTCCATGGAACAAACTTTCCTGAGAAACAAACGCACCTCTGGGGAAGTGGTAAATGTTGCACAGTGGTTTTTCACTATAGTATGTATAAATAGCTGTCGGAAATAAGTATAGAGGTGTGACCTATGAACGGTGCACCAATTCAAAGTTGATGTTTGCAAGGTCAGTTCACAATGTAGCAGGTGATGAAATTTTGAGCAGTAACAATAGAGACAGTGAGAGATCTTTTCTGTCGTCAGTAGAAGAGCGAGTACGGAAACCATGGAGTTTTAAACAAAGGGAAAAAATCAACGAAAATGAAAATTGGCAGAGCAGGAGACTTGGAATTAAAAATTTTGATTAGACAATAAGAGAGCAATTTTAGTCTCAGCAGAAACGCAAAACTCGATAGTGCTTTGGTTTTCAGCGGGCAGCTGTAGATCTCACTCTGACTCTGGAAGTTTGTGGGCTTGAAGCAAAGAAAGGGAACAAGGCGTAGGTCTAGAAGATAGATTATCCATGTTGATCTGAAACACATTCAACACCAGTCCTCTTTAAGAATTAAGGAATCAGGGGAAAGAAAAACTTTGCAGTAGCACTGCCTGCCATGATTCTTCTCTCCTTCTTTGCTCATAAAGGGAGGTTGCCATGGTCCTTCGTCTTACTACTGTGTTTTTTCATCATTGGATAGCCACTGGCTGTGGTGGCTGCTGGGAAGCAGCGATTAGAGAGACAGAATGCACAATGCAGCTCTGGCTGACTGATGATATGACCACTGAACAGATACAGAGCAGCGGAACATGCAGCATGAGGAAATAAAATCTACTGTAATGACACTTTGGTGCTGACGTAAACCACGCACACACAAGAATAATACAAAGCCTGTTTGTCATGAAACCAGAAGAAATCAACATATATATATATATATATATAGAAATGCATGTTTGTCTTAATTCAGTTCAAGTCACACACAGATCGTATCTCTCAAACATGTGTCTTGTCCACAGGCTGTTGTTTTGCTCTCAGGTGTGAAGTGGAGGGCCTCTCAAATACAGACCAAGACTGGTAACCACAGCACATTTATTTCTGTCTTTCTGTATTTGTATTGTGTGTGCATGTGTTTGCAATGTTCATGCGGTCTAAAAACAACTACTCTCATTGCTTTTAATATCTGTTTGAGGGTGACTAGGGGGTTAGAGCAAGGCAGTACAACATGTGAATGACCTGTCGGTACAAATCTATTAAAAGAAAGGTGTGTGTGTGCGTGTATTTAACATTTACCACATGCACCAAATAGTGAGTACAACAGAAAGTGAAGGGTACATATTTGTTTTGCACGGTTGAAATGTCATCAAACTCTGAATTTACCCACGTGTGAGTTGCTCCATGTTGTGTTTTGTGAGTGTTCACTTGCTGCTATAATTGTATTTTACTTTAATTGATTAGGGGGTTCTTCCCTTGAGGCCATTTCAAAATAATAAGTCAGTGAGTCAAGTAGTTTTCTGAATCAGCGTCAAGGAATATTTTAAGATCCACACAATTTTGTCCCGCATCATGTAAGCGTAGGAATTACTCAAAAATAAAACTGTGCAATGCAGTGTGGTGGAAATCGCTCCTACACATGCTAAGAGCTGAATGGTTGAAAGGCTCAGTACTTTGTGTTGCACTTAAGTAGTCATACCTTCTGTAAATCGGATTTATGTGTTTATTAATAATCACAACACCATACTCATTAAACCACACATGTGTTCCAGGCTGCATGTATCACCCAGCAGAGCTGTACTCTGGCCGTAACACATGGGACTCCTATCCAGCTGGAGGACCTAACAGAGGACAATGGGCTCCTGTAAACAGTCGCGTCTGGAGCCACACAAACAGGTCAGCAGCACCATACACATGAGATTATAAGTGTTTCCACAGTGTTTGAGTTTATTTCTAAAGGGACAGTGGTCCATTCACATGGGCAAATATAAATTCAGAAGTAGGAAATAACCTCATATGTTCTTTGCATTATGATCTTAAGTTATGAAATCCTGTCAAAAATTCCACTATGACTACAGTAAAACTTACAGTACCCTAACTAAAAAAAAAACTGAAGGCTTCCTGAAAAGCATTTATAGCCAGTGGGAGTGGATAGTGGAACAACTTAAGACTTGAACTTCCCCAACAAGGGTCATTCCAGCAGGTGGGACTCCAGCCTTTGTTGTCTGGGCTGATTTAAGATAAGCACCACTTTATGGGGCGGACTGATTAACTGAAAATGGGATGAGCATATTCATGAAAAGCTCCTACTCCAGCTGCAGCAGTGAGCATGAACTCATCTGCACAGTTGAAACAAACACAACTGTGTTGAATGATGAAACACCCCAATTTCTTCAGCTGCAGCTGAGAGAAGCTGAAGTCTGACTATTGAGCTGCAGCAGCTGGGGAGGCTCTAATGAATGTGATTGTAACTGCAACTACACAGAGACACACACACACACACACACACACACACACACACACACACACACACACACACACACACACACACACACACACACACACACAAATGTATATATGGTTGTAGCTCTTGGCAACAGTGACTCTGATGAAGAAGAATGACTCCAGGCTCTACATAATGCATTACTCTGGGAAAAAGCAACAGTGTAGGTCACTAAGTTCTATCAACATGTGAACCAATAAATCTGAGATTTTTTCCCTTGAAGGTTAAATTAAAAACTTCAATATGCATTTCTCAGTTTTTTATATTACAGACAGAATAAACCAACATCAGTTATTGAGCTATCAGGTTGTTTTAACAGTGTCATAGTGACACCATAGCTTTCTGTCTGGGGTTAAGTAATCCTAGCAGAGACACTTTAATGAATGAGTCATGCCAATTAGATGTGGTCAAAGATGTTAATTTCTACCTGAGAGGACATTTTTCTTTTATGTAATATGTTTATCATGGCCCACCAGAGTTGCCATTGAAAAATATTCTTTCTAAGATCAAATTTTTGAGTGTTGCCAAAGTATCTGCCATCATTGAAGTGTCCATGAGTCAGAGCAACTACTTCAGGGAGAGAGAAGAAAACACTGGAGGTCAAGAGTCAAGAAGAAAAACAAGCAAGTTTGGCTCTAACCTGACTTCTAGCAAGAAGCGCTCCCAAGAGCTCCTTGATTCACATGAACTGCATTTTGACATCGATACTTAAGCTTTTCTTTTTTTTTTCTTTTTTTTTTTACAGATGCCAGGGAGGGCGCAATCAATCACACCATCCACTGTCAAATCGTCTTTATAATAGGTGAGTGTAACAAATAATTTATCATCCATCCACTGCACTGGAAATGTGTCAGATTTTGCATGTTTTCTTTATCTTTCTTTAAAGTTATATATTGTCTTGTAGGCTATTTGTTACTGAGACCACTTGGCTACATAGACAACAGTATACAACTTGATGTTATCATGTATATGAGTAATCATTAGATATTTTAAGTCTCATTTGTGTCATGCTGTGGGGTTGTTGTTGTTTTTTATTTTATTTTTGGGTACGCCATGATCATTGTTGCTAAGTTCAGTTGGTCTTTGTCTTAGGGGGGAGAGGACAGTGAACCATGTTCAGGACAAAGGTATCTCAAAGGGGCACAGGCAGAATCTGCGTCTTTGGGACGGAAAAGAGCAACTGTTTGAGGCCCAGAACTGGCATCACAACTCCACACGCTCATTCCACAACCGAGCCGCCACCAACAACGGTTATCTGACGGGACCCGGAGACCGCTACGCGTCCTGGGACAATAACGTCAGCAACTCTGTGGTGCGCAGCGCTGACCGGGGAGATATTAGAGTTGATGTTGTTTTTGCATCTAGAAGTGTGACATCATTTTACTTCTCTCTCTCCTCCTCCTCCTCTCTCTCTCTGTTAGCATGGGGGGCCTCGCCTACATCGCAACAACAGGGAGCTCCAGTCCCCACCGGAGAGATGGGCCCCCGAAGACTGTCGCAGAAGCTTCCCGGGCAGAATGATAAACAACAGGCCGGGACCCTGGAAACGGCCAGCCCTCCATCAGCGGCGGGACCAGTTGCACCAGCACAGTCCACCCCCACAGCACCCTTTATCCCCAAGAGAAGATTGTCCTGCGAAGAGGAGAAGGGACTCTGGACCTGATCAGGTGGAGTAAACTTTTTAAAGATGCTAAACTGTGATCGATGCAGTGTATTTCATTTCTGTGCAACAGCACCACCCGTTGGTAAATCATCTCATGTGACATGTGAATATTTATGCTTGTCTGTTTTAGCCATCTCATCCTGGATCAAGGCATTTACCTTTACTCACCCATGCCCCATCACCGCCTCGCCACCACCGCTGCAACCAAGATGACTGGAAGCCTCTTAACGACAGGGCGGGTCCTTGCCACCACTCTGACCACAGGACCTCAGCAACACAGCAACAGGTGAGATATGTCCGTTAAATGATAGAATTGTAGTTTCCCTTTTGGTAATATCTCCTGTTTGGGTTTGAAATCTGCAGGAAACCTCTAAACTGCGAGCTGGAGGACATGGCTTCAGTAACAGTAGCCTGGCAGCTCTGAACCAGAGCAGACCGCCACATCATGGAAGCAGAGGGAAGGTCGAGCGGAAAATCTCGTCTTCACCAGCAGACCACACCCGTGTGCCTTACAGCCACCAAAACCATCATTACCATTATCAGCGGCACACAGGCCACCCCAGAGTCCTACAGCACAACCCCCCGCTACACCCTGTGGAGGAGAAGGAGTCACGTAGCCATCACCACAAACAAAGCACAGTAAGAAATAAACAGAGCAGCAGCATGAAAACAGAAATCTGTCTGTGTTTTGCATTTAAAGCTCTTCTCCTTTTTTTCTGAACAGACTAGTGGGAGTCTAACATTATTTATTATTTGATCCTTGAACAGAAGTGTAAATTAACTTTTTAATAATGTAATATTAACTCTGCAGGAACCTCAACGCACTCATCAAAGAGGAAATTCAAGGGACCCTGCCCTCTCCAAGTCTTCTGGTGCAGACTCTCCTCCCTACTCATCCCTCCTCTGTAGTCCTAAAGATGGAGGTTCTACTGCCAGCAGTCCACGAGCTCCTTCCAGTCCTTCTTCATACTCGGCAGCCAGTGGCAGAAAAGATCCATTAATCATTCGTCAGTGTAGTCCCGGCCTCAGTGGACAGCAGAAACTCCAGGGAAGCCCCATTCACGCACCAAGACCCAGCCTGACGTCCACCACGTCTCTGACATCTCACAGTGGTCCAAAATCCAGGTTTTCAGACACCAAGTACAGAAAGCCCTCGCAGCCCCTGTGCTCTCGACAGTTCCCACACAGCAGATCCAGAGCAAACAAGCCTGAGAAGGAGTCAGAAGATCACAAAAAGCCTGAGTGCAAGCAAAAAGATAAGCTGGGGAAAAAGGAGAAAAAGGGAGAAGCTCTAGAGACGAACAGAAAGGGTGAGGAAAGAAAAAGACGCAAGAAAAAAGATGAGAAAAGGTTGGGCGACAGAAAAAAGAAAAGAGATAAAGCACTGAAGAGAGAAAGAAAGCTAGGTTTGAAAACAAAAAAGGAAATGCTGATCCCCATCTCAGCCCCCAGCTCTTCCGGAGAAGTTAAAACAAGTAAAATGGAGTCAACAACTCTGAATCCAGAGAATCAAAGCCAGTCAACAACAAAACAAAAGCACAGGGCGAGGAGGGAACGAGCAGAGGGGCCACGCAAGCCATCTGCCAACGCTCCTCATCCCAGCTGCACTTCTCCACAACCGTCCTCAAAAGCTGAAAATCACAAAATGTCCAAAAAGAACAGCAGTCTCCAGAATGTTCCCGTCAAGAATCAACTAATGCAGCCTCCACCCAGGAAAACAAACTCCAACAAGACCAGAAAGAAATCCACCATCGTCACATCCAAATCAAAAGAAGAGGGACCGAAAGCAAAGCCCGATGATACGCTCCCCTCACTTTTACTTAAAGCCTTAGCACCACTCAGCAAAGCCTGTTCTGTTAGCTCAGAGCTGTCCGTCCACAGCAAAGACAGTGGCCAGGGAGGAGTTCTCAACGCCCCGGATCTCCAGCCTGTGGCTGTGATGGGAAACCTGAGGGAAATAGGAGACAACCTTGCTAACACTCCTCCTGTCCTGAGCTGGCAGGGCTCTCCAGTGTCCGTTCTGGGAGAGGACGAGGATGAACTAGAAAAGGGAGTGATAAGTAGACCTGTCCTCCAACCCAGCCCCACCCAGTGCTTTTCTCCTCCCCCTGTGGACAACGAGAGCATCGACGATATCGATAAAGAGCCTTGCGAAAGTGTCCCAGCTGATTATTCCCACAGTGACAAGTCTGAATTCTGTGATCTGCCCTGTGCAATCGAGCAAATTTCAGAGGAGGAAAATGAAGAAGAGGACAGCAGTGGGGAAACTTCTGGTTCCCTTCTTCATAAGCTTCGCCACCATAAAGCAGGACTGGATGACGTCTTCAAGAGCTTGGCCACCTTTCTCGGAGGCCAGAGGGGCTCAGGTCGAGGCGGTCCATTCGGCGGTCCTCCTGCTATCACTGCAGGTGGGGTGAAGTACTCCTCCTCTCTTGCAGAGATCCACTGTCATGAGCATCATGATTTCTCCCCTAAATCAGATCCCACTGAGTCGTCCAACCCCAGTAATCAGTTACCGACTCACACTACCTCAGACACACTTCTGACATCCCACCACAGGCCAACAGATCTGAGCGAGCCTGCTGTGGACGCCCTGGTGCTGGAGAAGCAGGAAAAGACTGAGGATGATGCGAAAGAGCGTAAAAATCCAGAGGACCTCCCCAAGAGCATTAAGTCATCTCTTTTGGACGGATCGCTGAGTGCAGAGCTGAGATTCACCACCACAAATGCATCCTCTTTTACCGGCCTCCTCACTGTTTCCACCAAGGAAGAGCGAGAACACAGCAAAGAGACAGAACACAGACATACAGACAGAAAAAGAAAACAGAAGGATAAGGATGGAGGAAGAGAAGGGGAGATCAAGATTAAGATAAAGGCAGAGGAAAGCCGTGTCATCTGTCCTAAGAACAAAGTAAATGAAATTAACGATTTGGAAGAAAGGGATGCTTCATCCCGAGAGCCGGTGATCTCTAAAAGCTCACCCAGACCTCTCATAGAAAGTATGAAGGGCCAGATTTCTCAAGAAAATCAAACCCCACACAGCAAAGACATCCAGAGAGAAAAGGCTGACTGTGGGAACACGGAGGTGAAGGTAGCAACAGAGAAGGAAGTGGTCACTGAGTTGGAAAATAAGATATCCTCAGCAGCAAGAAACCCAGATACCAAGACCTCAAACTCAGAGTCGACTATAACAATCAATACATCCAAACTATGTGTCTCCACACCAGCAAGTAAACCTCCCTGTTCAGTGGCTCCGGTCGATCCACTGAAACTGAAAGCACTGTCCATGGGCCTGTGTAAAGAGTTAAAGATCCTTTTGATCAAAGTGGAGAGCGCTGGGAGACAAACATTCAACATATCAGAGGTGGAGGAACAAAGAAGAATCCCACTTTCCAAGCTCAGCATCGAAAACAAAGCAGATGAAGTGATCAGAGCTTGCAAGTGAGTACTCGGTTGTTTTGTTAAACATGGGCTCTTGGAGGGAAATTTTTCTGATTGAACATTACAGGTGAGTTGTTAATCTTTATTTCATTCTGTGATCTCTTCCCAGGGGGACGAGGGTGAAAGGGAAATTCAAGGAGTCGTACCTGCTGCCCACTTTCTCCGTCAAACCTAACATCGCCATCAACATCCCCATCCCTCGAGAGAAGCTCAACCCTCCCACACCAAGTATCTACGTGAGTGCACACAGATCGGCATAATCCAAAAAATAAAAAAACCTAGCAAGTAATATCATCATGAATCGAATCTTGAAAATCTAGTTTTCAGCCATGCTAGCATCGATCTCATTAACATTTATGTTTGAGTCAGTCTAACCATTGGATGGATTACCATTAAATTTGCTACAGACATTCATTAGACATTTTAATTAGTTACAGCAATCACAACGGGCTCAGAGCTGCGGGCACTTAGTCTTGTTTATGTATGAACTGTAAATCACCATTATAACTATTTGATTTATTTTTAAATTACTCTGAACATTTCTTGAATCGTTTCCTCGGTAGCAGCAGGGAGAGCTGACTTGTTTTTACCTTGTTTAATCACATCCACACATTTCCCACCAACTGTCAGTGTTTCCATTTGTTTTTAAGGCAAACACGTTAATTCCTTTGCTGTGTTGTTTTATGTAGTTGGAGAGCAAGAGGGACGCATTCTCTCCGGTTCTGCTTCAGTTCTGCACTGATCCCAAAAACGCTGTCACTGTCATCAGAGGACTTGCCGGCTCCCTCCGCCTTAGTAAGTTTATCCACCACACTCGTCTCAGTCAAGTCACTGCTGATATTGCCGACTATTAGATTAGAGAAACTTACAGGAAGCAGGGACAGAGGATGGAAAAGAGTATTGAGGAGTATTGATTCCTCAGGCGTATCATTACATTCTTATTATTCTAGATGTAGTAGACATTTGATACATTGAGTCATTTCTGCAATAAAGAATATATTTGGGGTTTTTGGACAGCTCTCTCTTGCTCCTGTGTTTGACATGAATCCCACATCTTTCCACAGTCCACAAGGTTGTAGAAACCAGACTGTAACTGTGTGCTTGTTCTAAGAAATGCTGCATCCAGAGCCCCATTGTCACCAACTCAGTTCACATCACTTGTCTTTATGATTCATATTTGAATGCCAGCCATGACTGGGCGACTGGGAGGCTGCATGAGGACTTGCTGCTTTGAATATATTTACATGTTTCAGTGTGTGTATTTTACAATTATCAGGTAAAGGATGTGGTAGACATTTGCTGTTATCTGATAACTATGTCTGTTCTGTGCTCTTTTTTCCCCTCTGGTAGACCTTGGTCTGTTTTCCACTAAGTCTCTGGTGGAGGCCAATGCCGACCATGCAGTGGAAGTGAGGACTCAGGTTCAGCAGCCTGCTGATGAGAACTGGGACTCCAGTGGCTCATCACAGACGTGGCCCTGTGAAAGCAGTCGCTCGCACACCACCATTGCCAAATACGCCCAGTACCAGGCATCCAGCTTCCAGGAGAGCCTACAGGTAGACATTTTCCCTCACAGCACACACATGCGCACACACACATAGACACAAGTGTAGTTAAAGACAACATTGACTCACTTACACTTGCTTGTCCAGAGCTGTGGTAGAAGCAGGGGTTAATTTGAGCCGGATCCTGCCGGAACAAGATCCGGCACCTCTTAATTTTGGCCTCCCTGTGTTCCGGTACTTATTTGGGCAGATCCGGCACCTCTCATTAAAAAAAACGTTTTAAAAATGTTTAAAATAAAATAATATGTATTTATTAATTTACAGAACAAATCCCCATAATTCCATGTTGTTTATAGATTTAACGTCATTTGAAAGAGTTGGAGATCTTATAGTTTCGCTTCTACCGCGCTGTGCACTGCTGCACTCGCCATTCTCTCTCTCTCCACCCCTCTCTGCCTGTGTGTGTGTGTGTGTGTGTGTGTGTGTGTGTGTGTGTGTGTGTGTGTGTGTGTGTGTGTGTGTGTGTGTGTGCGACCTCTGCCCGTCTCGTCATCCCTGAGCTGTCATATGTACTTTGCGTTCCGGCACCTCATGATTTACAAATTAAGCACTGGGTAGAAGTCACGTACAGTCTGTCTGAGGAAGAAACACTGATTAGAATTGAAATAAATGGGCTTTAATCTGAATGAATTGAATCTAAATAGTTATATATTTTACTTTCTTTATATCTGTGTCCTAAGACAAAAAGTGAATTTGCTTTAGCTATATTTTCAGCATCAACTTCATGTCAAATTATGTAATATTTACATATGAGACCCATGGAAGTTGCTGAAAAGTTGACTCCACCGTTTCAATGTATGTGGACCTTCCTCAAACAGAAGTGACACATGCTGAAATTAGCGATTTACAGCAGGTTTGCTCTTGCATAAGGGCCATTGTGTGTCAAACTGTTGAGAAAGCAAAAGTGTTGCATTTATAAAGCATCTGTTCATGCTGTATGTATGGACTAATGAAGTCTAAACTGATAAATAATGATTTACTCATGATGTATCTTTGTCCACAACATTGAAAGTAAATGATAATGATGTATTAATCTTTAGCAGTTGGCCAACCTGTCAGCTAAGCTCATGTAGATGTGTTACAGGAGGAGAAGGAGAGTGAGAATGAAGAGGAAGGAGAGCAGACCGAGACCTCAGACCTATCTGACCCTGCAAAAGCTGGTCTGACCTTAACCAGCGGCAAAGGAAATCCCACCTCAACCACCAGCTCTGCTCCTGCCACCGGCACGCTCAGGTTAGCATATAGCTGGGATCTGTTTGTACCGAATTCACTGTTTTACTCTGCGGACAAATCTCAACCCAGACTGTGTTCTGTGTCTGTTTCCTTCAGCTCAGAGCAGAAAACAGGTGGAAAGATCATTAAATTTGGGACCAACATCGATCTCTCAGACCCTAAAAGGTGAGAAGATGTTATTAAAATCACTCAAACTGTGCTCACTCAGGGTGCTTGGTGTTTAACATTGCCCCACATGTTTTTTTGTGTTTGTTTGTTTTTTAAGGTGGAAGCCCCAGCTGCAGGAGCTGCTGAAGCTGCCAGCTTTCATGAGAGTGGAATCCAGCAACAACATGCTCAGTCATGTTGGCCACACCATCCTGGGCATGAACACTGTCCAGCTCTACATGAAGGTGCCAGGCAGCCGGACGCCAGGTTAGTGTGTGTCCAGCAGCCTCACAACTGGACACCTGTAACCCTGTGGTTTTACAAGCAAGGTCTGTTGAAACGATTTGAACGACCTGACTCTTTGCATTTGTCACCAGGACATCAAGAGAACAACAATTTCTGCTCCGTCAACATCAATATCGGACCTGGTGACTGTGAATGGTTTGCTGTCCATGAGAACTACTGGGAAGATATCAACAGATTCTGTGAGAAGTGAGTGAAGAGACGATCTGATTTCACAAAGTTTCAAGGTCTGTGTACAGCAGTGTTTTTCAATCTTGGGGTCGAGACCTCATGTGTGGTCACCTGGAGTTCAGATGGGGTTGACTGAAATGTCTAGTAATTGATAAAAAAAATTACTGATAATTTTTTTAACTTATTATTATTCTTTTTAAAATTATGATTAAAAACACCACACACAATCTTAAACAACTGTATTCTATACTTTCACTTTCTCAAATATAAATCAAGTTCAAATAAAACTCAGCATCTGAGCTGGCACATCTTGATTGACGGGTCACCAGAAATTTGTGATGTCAAAATGGGGTCCCGAGCCAAAAAAGGTTGGAAACCACTGGTGTTGTACAGGCTACATTTCATTGTTTCAAATGGTTTCCTTCAGGCATGGAGTGGACTACCTGACAGGGTCCTGGTGGCCAGTCCTGGAGGATCTCTACAGCTCCAACATTCCCGTGTACCGCTTCATTCAGAGGCCGGGCGACCTGGTGTGGATTAATGCGGGGACTGTGCACTGGGTCCAGGCAGTGGGCTGGTGCAACAACATCGCCTGGAACGTGGGACCACTCAACTGTGAGTTACAGCAAAGACTGACAGTCAGATGTTGCTCTTTGTCTCAATTTACAACGTATATATACTGTTTAATACGCTGTCCACCTTCAGCCTCACCTCTGTTTGTGTTTTCTGCTCTCCTAGCGTACCAATATCAACTTGCCCTGGAGCGCTTCGAGTGGAACGAGGTGAAGAAGGTTAAGTCAATTGTTCCCATGATCCACGTTTCCTGGAATGTGGCTCGCACCATCAAGATCACTGATCAGGATACCTACAAGATGATCAAGTGAGATGTCTCTTTATATAAATGTGTACAAATGTCATATGTATCTGTGTGTTTGTGCTTGTGTATACACGTATATCTCTCTGTCTCTCTCAGATACTGCCTCATGCAGTCCATGAAGAAAATCCAGATTCTGAGAGACCAGCTGGTGGCTGCAGGAAAGAAGATCTGCTACCAGAATCGTGTGAAGGATGAGCCAGCCTACTACTGCAATGAGTGTGATGTGAGTCTCTTTTCCCACTGGCCTTACTGTATATGCATAAAGGAAACTATGCATTTGTGTACCGTACATGATGCTGATGCACCATGGGACCATAACTGTGTTTGTGCAGCTGGAGGTGTTTGACCTGCTGTTTGTGACCAGTGAGAACAGCAGTAAGAAGACCTATGTGGTGCACTGTGAGGACTGTGCCCGAGCGAAGGCCCCGTCTCTGGCAGGAGTCGTGATACTGGAACAGTATCGAATAGAGGAGCTGATGAAAATCTATGACAGCTTCACGCTGGTCAGTCTCTTTTTCTAATTGTCTACTACAGTAACATTAATGCCAAAGCACATCTAAGTGATGTTCCTCTGCTACAGTTCTTAGGCATCTACAGTGTACAACTGAAATCCATTGCTAACAGTATCTCACTTCTGATTTAGTTTGACCTCCCTGACACCCAAGGTTTGGTAGTAGGACTCCGTTAGATAAAATGAGCAGACCTGTTAAACTGTGATTAGTAGAAGTTCTAACACAATTGCATTCAAGTTGGAAGAGGGTCAATTAGGTGGGGCTACAAAAGGTGGATGCTGTGTCATAAAATTAGATTTCTGGCAAGACTTCCTGTCTTTCAGGCTATAGGTTCAGTTCATTGTAAGTTTTACGACAGTCATCAACTTTGACTGTCCTGGTGCCTTTAAATACAATTACCTAAGCTAACCTAACCTGACCCTTCCTTTGTAATTGCAACTTTCCACAACCTCCATGGTGGTCTGTTGTTTGTCTTCCTTTTGGGAGCAGACTAAAAGCTCTCAAATGCATCACGGAGGATGCTGATGTAATACAGGCATTAACATTGTTCCAGTGGGAAATGAAAGTGTAACCATCAAAAAACACTAATGAAAACTAATTGTTCACAGTGTTGCACAAGCTACTGTTACTAGAGTAAATTTCAATTGTCTTTTGGAGATTTTTTTTTTAACATCGCTTCACCAAACAATTTCATTACAGTATGAGCTCAAGCTAATGACTTCTTTTACATTTTCAATCTAAAAAAGCACACTCAACAATGATATAAAGAGAATGTGATATGACTCTTTAACTCTTCTTTTTTTCATTTAGACCAAACTGTTTGCCTCCTCAATCAGTGGCTGCAGTAAAATCATCATCACTCATTCAAACAATGTATATTGTTGTTGTACATTTTGAGGTGATTCATATGCAGGTTGACATAGTGCCACAAAATCCAAACCAACACAGGTTTCATCCACAAAAGTTTAAAATAACAATTCAGCACAAAATAGAAATAATTACATCAGGAAATATAAGATATGCATTCTTAATTAGTCATTGGTTTGTAACTGAAGGTTTAATATGCACACAACTTTTTCATGTGATCAGCTGAGCTCTGTCTCTTCATCTTCTCTTCCTCTTCAGGCTCCATCACCCCCTTCAAAGTGATGACTCCGCCCTGGTGTCTTTCAGCCATAACCAAAACTCTAATGGCAGCACAAATGTTGTCTTCAAGGCAATCTATTCCTGCAAACACTTTCTGAATCAGCCAATCACGTTTACTCGGTATTGTTTACATCACATAAGGTATGGATACTCAGCCAATCCAACTATAGCTCACTGTCTTCCCCATACCAGCTGCTGATTGGACGTGTGTTTTAAAATAGAATGACTAGACTGGTACTTCTCATGAAAAGCATTTCTGATGTGTACAAAAAAAACAAAAACGACAAAAAAAAGGAAAAAGAAACACAATGTGAGCACTGCTAGCACTGAAAATCAGGTTATATGTTTAACGGACACTGCTGTGATTCAAAAGCGTCAAGTAGCCAGTTCTTTGTATTAATTCAGGTACTTTTATGCAAATTCAGTAGAACTTTTTTACACCAATCTAGTTATTCTATATGTCCATGAATTTGCTGTGATTCTATTGTACCAGCAGGGGAATTGCTTCACAGGAGAAGTAGCTGATTGTCACATTTGGCATCGTATTGGTTTCTGTTTTTGTTTGGTATTCAGGTAAACTCTGGCATTTGTAACTCCTGTCTGTAAACTCTTCGAGGTGCTATTCCAATGTTATTTACTCTCGTTAGATACTTAAAAAGTTTTACCAGCCTAGAAGTACACCACATTGGCCTTGTGAACTGTATTTAGAGGAGAGGTAATTAGAGGATTAAACTCACACAAATAAGGTTTTATGTAAGTATTAAAAAAAAACAAATCAAAATTTTTATCAGTGTCTCTAAAATACGGGTTTACTAGAGGACTAATATGGTTTCATTCTTAGTTGGAAATCAAGTATGTAGATGGGAAAGTGAGTTTTTTAAATTTGTTTTTTCACAAACCCAGCAAAATAGATGTTGGTCTGGTTACTAAGATACACCCAGAAAACAGACATAGTGTTGTTTTTATTTTTGAAATGGGAAAACAATCTCAGTTTTATACCTCTTTTGTTGCTACGTTCTTGTTTCTAGATGACAGAGAAAATAAATAATTGTAAATTGTGAATGAATTTACGGGATACGCGGTGGTGTGCATAGACGCGGTATGAGGTCGGGGTCACTATAGTTGTTTGTGTCAGTGAAGTGCCCATTGCAGTCTGCAAAAAGTAATACATACGTCCAAAGAGACACACAATCATAATCTTCTAATGCAAAAGCCAACAAGGGCGAACAGATGACCAGACTGCAGGGCACTTCAGTGTTTCCACTCTGCTCCACACATCCGTCCATGAGACTCAGCTCCGTGCACTGCCAACGGGTTTCATATACTGTACTTCCAGTTTAACATGATAAAGAGCACATCAACTGAAACATGACAAAATAAGACCAATTTCCTTTTCTGTCAATATTTAGACAGTCCTTCAAAAGAAAAGTTCTCATTACGTGGATGCTACATAGTCCAAACTTTGCCTTTGAATTCCAATGCTGTTATTTTGAGTTTGTTTGTTTTTTCACTGTAGACACTGTTTTTTATTCACTGTGTTTGTCATCATGTTGTATACTGCATTCGCTTAATTTTAGTTTTAACAACTAAAAATATATTGACTGATAGTATTTTTAAATAACATTTAATATAGATTATTGATACTGATATTTTAAATAGAATCATGACCAGCATATGAACTGAGCTGTAAAATAAACTGGTCACTACTCGCTAGTGGAACTGCAAGTTTTTGTTCATTATTAGCTGACACACACAGTAGTTCACAGAATAAGTTGATATTAAGTGAGTTTATAGTCTCGCTCTACTTAAAACTGAATGAAATTTGGTTGTCACATACTGTACCACACCGGACTGTGTTCACAGGTCTTTTTTGTCATTGAGGTGGATGTTCAGTATTACTGCTGTGTAACCACTCTTATGAAATCCCCACGACCTTCAGATCGTACCCCCTCCCTCATTAGTCTGTGCACACCATTTCATGTACATAATGTATCTTTTCAGGTTTTCAGGTTTACTAGAAGACTTATGTAGTTTTGTTCTCAATCAAAAATCTAATTTGTATGTGGTCAAATTTGTCCACCTCAGTCGTTTTTGTTTTTGTTGTTGCTGTATTATAATACACCCTAAAAATATCCTGTTTCAATCTAGGTTAAATTACTGCAATGGGAATTTCTTCCCACTTTTATACCTCTTTTTGTTGTCAGTTTCTGATTTTTGAATTACAGAGAAATTTGAAAATTGTAAATTGTGACATTATTTATACTGTACATGGTTGTTTTCTTATATATTTATTGCATTTCAAAGGGTACTTCACTTGATAAGGGGCTACAAGGTATTTTGAAAATGTAGTATGATCATAAAGTGTGGATAGGGGAAGTGCAATCAGGGGGGTGGTTTGAATTTCATGGTGCTAGACCCCTCCTTGCCTCAATGCCCCCTCATTAAGCAGCATATATAATGATGTATGAACATAAGTAACTGACACAGCTCAAACCAACCAGCTGGTGCTTCGAACCATTTTCCCACAGTTTACTGGGAACAGAAATGGAATGATGTCTTTGTACTGTATCGAAAGGATAAATAAAAGATCTTTTTTAACTTTTATTTCCATTGTATGAAATTCATAATCTTGTGAGGCATTAGTGGTTTTATGATGAGCATTAGCAGTAGTTGTAATTCTTGACTCTTTTGCAGAGACTTTTAGGGATGTGACTTTTAATGGCGTCTGGGTTTTGTTTTTTGTGTCTTGTCCTCATTATTAATATTATTTGAAGGATGTAATAATGCTCTTTTCCCTCTTGACTGGTTTGATTTATGCTGCACTTATTGTTTCAAAAAGAACTCACATAGAAGAAAAACCTGAGCCAGACCTGTCTTAAATCCCTCTGTGATTTTTCTGTGACATATTGTATTGTTGTTCAAGAAAATAAAATGTTTTGATAAATTATTCAACCACGGATCTTTGACTTTGATTCCCTCTCTCTGGATGCTGTTTCTCATGTTGAGATGAAGATGTGATTGATTTAGTCCTTTCCACATGTCCGGTCGGCACTCAACATCCATGTAACGTCAGGAAGACAGACTCTAATGGACTCTAATGTTGGACAGACGTTTGATTGTACTGTAGATGGAAATGAAAATCAGGTTAATGTCAAAACCCAACGTTGGTTTGCCATCAACATCCACCAATGGATAGACGTTTTGGATAGATTTTGATTAGTTAAAGCAGAAGTAAGCGGAATATTTGTGTTAATATAAGTCTTAAATAGTTATATCTTCCGACAGCAATCACTTATATAGAGTGTTTGGTCTGAAACATGGGTCTGTCAGTCACTCTGCTCTGCTGTAAGCCGAGGAGAAAACTTTCCTTGTATCCTACAACCTTTATCCAATGAGGAGAGAGAACGGCATAAAGAGGCGGTCCTCTCTGTGCGTGCAGCCAAGGGATGCGCGTGAATGTGGTGACGTAGGGACGAGGGCGGGGACTGCTAACTCCATCGGCTGACAAGAAGTTAGCCAAAACGACCGGATCGCTTACTTCTGCTTTAACAACACAACCTAAAACCAACAAAATATCAACATCAAATGACATTAGAACTTTATGTTGCGAAGATGTAAACAAATATTAATGAAATATGAAGGGCAGCTCTTGAGGCAGGAGACATAGTTTGACATTTGCTGCAAAGTTAGTTTGATTTTAAGACATGCATGATTTTGTATTGTTTTCATATAGTTTCTCACACAGGACAAGATTTCTGAGAGACAGTAAAATTCAATACTTAATAGGCATGAGACTGGCTTTCACCTGAGTCTGGTTGGATGCCAGGAAAACATATCCATGAGAAATAAACCGAGTAGTGTTTTGATATAGGGGAGAGTGGGGTAAGTTGAGCCACTTTTTGTATTCAGGATCACTACATCAAGACAATTATAGTTTTGTTGCTAACTAACACATCTGCATATATTTCAGGATGTTTTGCATCCCTACAAATTAACAGAATGAGTGTAAATATAACTGTTTTTAAAATATAGCATGTTCAAAAAAAGTGGTCTTGTGACTCAACTTACCCCATGAATGGGGTAAGTTGACCATAGGAGTGGGGTAAATTGATCAACCCCCCCTTCTTTCCTTCCATCCATCTCCTACCTCCCCCTTTACTTAATATTTCATCTGTCCAGGTTACAGGTGAACACAAACTGCAGGGACTTCCTGCTGAGCCACCAACTCACTTACATTTGGGGAGTTTTGCAATTACGTGGCATCTTGGGAAGAATCCCAGATATTTTTCTTTGAAAGTAAAGTTTGGCACACTATAAACAACTTTTCCTGTTCATAGGAACATACTTACTGTAATCACAAACATACAGAATCTTGATGTAATCATTTGGACATATACTGCCAAAATACATTCATTAAGTGTATAGGATAGGTGGCTCAACTTACCCCTGGCCATTTATCCCACAGCTACCTTAGCTTGGGTTTATTGCTCTCACAGCTAAAATGGTGCTGTTTCATGCTAGGTTTACTACCTCATGTTGTAGCTCATAGATACCACAACCCATGTATAAAACAAATTTGCAATCATCTCTTTTGGTCTAAACACAATTCTCATGAAACTTATGATTGACAAAATTCACTCTCGAGAGTGAAAAATGATTTTTTGGTCATAAATGTTAAACCACTTTACTCACGTGGTTCTAATCTTCACAGACTCCATGAAATGATGCCTGCCTCCCAAATATTTGGTCACATGCTAACTTTTTCCTATAGTTTCCTAGAAACAAGGGGTGGGTCAACTTACCCACTGGCTCATCTTACCCCACTCTCCCCTACTGTAGGGCCTTGTTTCGAACATATAAATACTGAACCGGTATTTGAGCGGAACAACTCTTGCAGAGACATGTGCGAACTTGTGGGTTTATTGTATTACCCATGTTTTTAGCCATGCTACTAGCACAGCCTCAGGGATAGCAGTGTCAGTCAAATCGATCAACCTTCAAGGATTTTGACATTGTTGTTTTCCCTATTATTAAGCAGTCAAATGTCCTGGATGCTTGCGTGAAAGGACACAGTCATACCCCGCATTGTCAAATCTATATATAAAAAAACAGAAACAGGATATTTTACGTAACACATTCAAGCAGGTAACAGTCATCAGGGCACCATACGTACTGAAACAGTCATCTATTCCTGTCTCAGTCTCCATAGTTAAAGGACATGACGCTGCCAAAAGCTGAGACGTAGGGACATCTCAAAGCAGAGCCTGGTCACAGCAGCGGATTTCCCAGTTCCAAGGACAGGAAGGCGGCTCTTCCTCTACCAGCCCCCTCAGACACTGACATACGCATATAAACAGCACACACTGTGGCATTGTTAATGGCAAAACCATCCACTGCTCCCACATTTTTTTGAGCCAGACCACTAATGCCATGTTCTCTTTGATCATTGCTGCTTGTACAAAATGTTCAAAAGCCGATTCTCTCCAGGGAGTACATATATTTACTCCTGTGTAGAAAAAAATAAACAAAGATGTCCAGAGTGAGATGGAAAAATGAGACTTCATATCAAAATACTAATTTCACCCTTTGAACTGAGCCCCTCTGGTTTCTTATCAGTCCCATGATAGCCTCTTTTCCCCGCCAAATTAGTCAGTGTTCTCCCCGATCCTCATTTCCTTATGTTTTCTGAAAGCAGAGCTCTGTTTTTCATCAAAAGGTCAAGGGCCAATCCTCTGTCATTCCTGCCTCTGAAAACGTATCTTCAACAACTCTGGCTTGCCCTTTGCCTTTTTTTTTTTTTTTACTTCACAGCTTGGTGTTTTTGCTGAGTATAGTTGATATGTCCTGTCTTATTGGTGATGATGGATGTGGTGCAGTCTGAATTCTGTGTAAGTCTGTTCGAAAGCTTCAGACTCTGATAAGTTGCATTTGATATCTTGAAAATCAACATAAAACCAGTTTAGATGTTTTTGAATTGTGACAAGCCAAACCTATCTGTATTTGACGGTGGAGTAGAGAAAGTGCTAAGGGAGGGGGTAAAGTGCTGTGGAGTGGGCAGCATACCCTGACTCCTCTAATCTATCCAAATAAACACTCTTCCACCCTCCCCCTGGTTCCACGGGTTATCACAGAAACCCTCCTGCTCCCCTGCCCACCACCACCACCACCACCAGCAGCAGCAGTCTTTAACACAGCCCAGCCTGCTCTCTGTGCATTCACATTAGAGGCAACACAGGATACACACTCACACACACAGACACACACACCCATACACTCGTAACCACTCACACACTCAATCATATCTCAGGACTGGAGTCAGAGTGAGGAAACAGAATGTCAGGGAAGGAAGCGGGGAAGCTGGTGGGAAAGCAGAATTTGCTTCAACTCTACAAAGCTCTTTTCTGACCCACTCAGAGAGGTCTGAGGTTTAGATTCACAACAGCAGGTAAAATATCTGATCATCTGACCAACTTTTTTTCTTTCTTTCCTTTTTTGATTTTTTTTTAAAATTTGAAAATAGGCCAGAAAACTGAAGGAGAAGTTTTTTAGACTCTGTTAAGCAGTTGAAACTCAACTCTTCTTGGATACCACCTACCAGGGAACACATACATCAGGAGGAAATTCTTGAAATTCTCTTTGTCTCCGACCGCTCACCGCTCTTAAGGTCTCTCAGGGTCCCATCATCTGCTGCCACCATCAAACTACAAGAGGACACATCACCAGCTTTAACACAGTGAGTATAAAACACCTTTTTTGAAACTGTTATTTAAAAAAAGCCCAATCTTGGCTCTATCGAAAGGGTTAATTTATCTTAAATGATGTCAGTACACACCTCTAAAAAAAAAAACAACCTTTGGAGTATGTTTCCTCACAACATGTGGTTTCCTGTGATTACGGATATTAATTAGTTGTGATGGAGTTGATAAAATCTAGCGATAACAAGGCTGTATAGAGACGTAATTTAAGTGCTGGAGCTCCAGGCTGACCTGTTTAAGAAATGCTCCTTAGGCCACAGGTTTGTGGGATGAAACGAAGCATCACAGACAGCAAGCTCATGATGGGAACGGGCAGGTGTGACGTCTCTGAATGGTAATTTGCTTAAAATGTTGTTGACGGGACAAATATATTGTGTTATCATTGTGATTTCTTGCGTTCACATGGTGGGCTACTAGAACAGTAGTTACTACCACTTGAAAACAGGGGGAAATGGTGGATCTTTCCATTGTCACGTGGAAATGATCAGGTCTGTAGAGAATGTCAGAGTTTATGTAATAACAAGGAAATGACCTAGAGTAAGAGATCACAGTGCCATTAATGTGAAAAAAACCACAACAAAATAAAAGTCATAACATTGCTCTGACTTTCAGATCTGTCATTAGTTGGACTTCTTTGAGTTTTCCAGCTGCTGCTGGCTCATTGTTCTGGGTGGTGGTTATCCTGAAGTTTGGAGGTGGGGTCAGTGGAGTCCATTTCCTTGCACTTAGAGCTGTGCGGTTATCTTTGTTGACTTTCCACACCTTTCACCACGATATTTAAGGAGTCCAGTACTTAATGGATTTATAGTCCTTAGCTTTTCATGTTTTTACGAGATGGACGAGATCAGGGCATGAATGGAAGAATTTAGGTTCAACAAAAAACAGAGAAACTATTTTAAAATATTTGGCACACTTTGAATAACACACAACATTTTAAGTGTTGGGGGGAAAAAACACAGTTTATTGTTTTGTTTTTTTTCCCCAAATGTAAAAGTTTTGTCCTGATTGCAAGGTGAAAAATTAGTCATCGCTACCATCCAGAAGATTGAGTTGGTTCATTTTTATATGATGTTTGTTTCCTGCAGTTTAAACCACAAAGACGATGAGTCTGTCACGGAACGGGACGCTGGAGAAGACGATGTCTGAGTCGCGCTCCCCCTCCAGAGTGGGGTCAGGGGTCGTGGTGCCGCCTCCATACTCAGCGGGCGGAAGCGAGACTGCTGAAAGCCCCCTGGAGTTGAGGGGCTCTCTAGACTGCTGGGCGTGCTCTGTGCTGGTCACTGCACAGAACCTGGTCATCGCACTGATCAACGGCTTGGTGGCCAGCGTCATATTCGGCACCATCCTCACCCCTGCTCTTACTATGATCACATTCGGCTTCCTCTGCCATTCCACGGTAATGATCTCCTATGAAAATCATCTGTGTTTGAGTGACAGAAGTGTGAGAAGGTGCAGATTTTAAAACAACAGGTCATAAATGGACGGCCCCTAAAGTTAACATATGAGAAACACTTTGTACTAACAGGAAATGATACAGACTGTCAGTCAAACCACTGCCAATTAAACTACTCAAGGGAAGAGAAGGTGTTTTTCCAGGGATTTGACACTGTTTTCCAAGATTTTCCTGGGGCTTAATTTTAATTTTTTGCAGCTGTGACTAAGCTGCTCTAGTTCCTGTATGCAATGCATTGTGGGACTTCATTGTACATCAACAGTTCTCCAACAGTTTTAGTGGATAGCTATTTTTCCGAATTAATTTTATTTATTTGTTTAGAATGGGACAGTGCACATTAATGGACATAAGGACATGTAAATATGCCAGATTTTAGCAGGATGCTAGTTTCCGTCTCAATAACATAAAAACAGTTCAAAACAATACAACATTACACATAATAAAAAATAAAAAAAATAATTTAAAAAAGTAGACAACACAAAAGGCAACAATAACAATGAAAAACACATTGAGAGACACATTCATATACTTCGCTTTTCCAGTGGAGCTAGACTACATACACAAAACTAACTAGTATGCACTATGGAACCAGGGTACTGGTTGAGACCTCATTAGGGAAAATACTTAAGAGCTTGAGGTAATTTTAAGTAAGTAAGTAGCCTAAGTAAGTAAGTAAGTAAGTACATTTCATTTATATAGCACTTTTTAGCAGGTTTTAATCTTAATGTATCCAGTATCCTCCTTGATTATGCTATTATAAATCCATGTTCCTCCTCCTCCTGTTCTCCAGGTGCAGCCCCATGGGACATCACTGTACTGCTCAGATGATATTCTGGATGACACCGGCTGTGTGGCTCTGCTGGTTGTGGGGTTTCTCCTGCTCACCCCTCTGCTGGTCCTGGCCCTGGCTGCTTACTGTCGTCTGGCCCGACACCTCCAGCTGGGCATGTGTTTCATTCCCTACAGCCGTGCCGTCTACAAGAACCTGCCTGCCTTACGCCAACGAAGGGGTGGCTGCTGTGGGCAGCAGGGAGGCTCGGAGAGGGAGAGGAAGGGCAGTGTATGGGTGTAGAAGAGGAGAGGTGATGAGAGGAGAGGCGGATTGTATGGGGTTGCATCCCTAGTTAGTGTCTAGAGGTGGCTGTTTGTTGTTTGTTGTGGGTTGTCTGGCTCTTTTCTTCAAGCAAATTGCCATTGTAGTTCTTTTTCTACTGCCATTGTAAAAATCCATGATATTTTATCTTTTATACTGATTGTTTGGAAGACTATATTAGCTTTTTTATAACTTTCCACGTGTATTTTTTATTTTTACATTTTTACAATAAAGTGTTGCTCGCCATGCAAGCTGAGTTTTTTCATATAACTGCGAACTGAACAATGACTATGAAACAAGACAGTTTCATGTGTGATAGAGTGATAGAGAAGAAGTGGCGAGAAGTGTAAAACACACTGAATGGATTTGATAAACAAAATCTGTCTGTGCTTATATGGAAACATCCATCCAGTCCTTGGATTGTAGCATTATGTGATGAGAACATGTTGTCTACAGAAACTCAACAATTAAACAAGTAACAAGTATTGTCTGTTTAGTATACCTATGTATACATCATTCGGACTGGTCATCTCAGAATGTATTTTCTGTAAAACCATCAAACCACCAATGTATAAGTTGTGGGAACATTTGACTACTTTATATTTTGTGTAGTTTCACTCAGTCTTCAATAGTAATTCATGACTAGTTTTTGATTTGAATCTACAAAGTATCCATGCAATAACTAAAGCTTTCAGTTAGCTGGTGGGAATACCATGTCCTGAATATATATATATTTTTGAATAACAAAAATAAAAAGAAAAGAAAAAATATATATTTCAAGCCACCATGTAATCTACTTTGGAGGGGATTTTTATTTTTTTTTACTTTTTCAACCTCTACTGGTTAATAAAATTGCAGTAACAGTAAAATTGCAACCAGATGTTTTTAAAACACAAAAACAAAGACTTCAGATATAATATACTTCTTCAGTGTATTAGAAATAATAATTTGTAATCAGTATTGCATATTTATTAAAGAATATATTTTTCAAATATTGCATAATGCATATTCTGACTGTTTAGTGACTAGTAGGTGAATGCATATTAGAGTTTGCTGCTGTTAACTCCAATTAGGATGAATCAGAAAAAGCTAAACATGCTATGAATCATTGTAATTTGCTCACATTGTGCTATTCAGGTGTGAATCTTATAATATATTGTGCTAATTTTACTCCAAAGTTTTTAAAAACTCAGGTAATATTTCAGGATCATTCATCTCTATGTAAGCAGTGACTCTTTCACTGTAGACTACCTAAACTAATGTGTCTCATCGCCACAGGGTTTTACATCTACAAGTGCTTTGTCAAAATTGTAAAGAGTACTTAATTCTGAGCTCATTTTATATTACCCTTCAAATCCACTAGGTGGAGACATACACATTATACAGGCACAATGAGTGAGAGAACCCCATCTGAAAATGTGTAAATCATTATGCTGCCACACCATGTGAAAGAGATATAAAAACCTTTATTTATATATAAATTACAAACATAAGGTTTGACATGTGTTTGAATAAATGACTTGTGTTTTACTGCAGTATTGAGCTTCAATAGATATGTATTTCACATTGTAAATTCTGGATTTTGGAGTCTGTTATCTGGTCCTCATGTCCTTTGCCGGGGTGGATGTGTGTAAATTAACAAGGTTGGTTCTGGATGTTTGCTAATAATTTGTGATGTGGAGCTTTGTAGGGAGCTGTGAATGCACCAGGTGCCAGAGTGCCGCGTCCATCTGCATCCACTTGACCCATGATAATGTAGTTGGCACCTATCAGAGAGAGAAAATAACCATCAGATCAATCAGTGCTATACTAATGATCTGCTGTGTATATTAACATAGGGTTTAAGAGTTCTTACCTCTGCGGAGCACTGGGCACTTCTTGCACTGTGACACCAGTTTCACAGACATAGCTTCTCCCACTTGTGTGATGGTTAGTCGATCTGCCTTGTAGGCTTTAATAAGAGAGACGCTAACAAGAAGAGTGCCACGGGGCCCAGGGGCCAGGGAGGTCACCTTCCCAGTTATCACTGGAAACAGGAAGCTTGAGTCAGAAAACAATACCTCATTGGTTACTTGCTGTATATACAAACAGTAGGAAACTTACCAAAGTCACTGGTACAGAAACTGGTCTTGATTGTTCCATCTCTCTTACATGCTTTAGCACACAGCGGATTTTGAGGCACTAAATACATAAAGAACACATCAACAATACATTAGATTTAAACACCTTCTGTTTATGGATGCACACACATCATGCACATAACTTCACTCACCAGGCCTCTTTCCATTTGGTCTTGTGACTGGCACCCTCCTGTCCTGGCCGGGGTTGTCCTGTCCACGACCCCTCGTAGGTTTGACTGGTCTTGGTTTCCTTGTGGGCTCAGCAGGAGGTGGCACAGGTGTAGGCTGCACAGTGACTGGACGTTTAGGTGCTGCGGGTACCACTGGAGGTCTTTGGGGAATGGTCCTTGTTCCATGTCCTGAGTCAACTGGTGTGATCTGAGTACCCTTAGGGACGCTGTTATATTGGGCAAGGAATCCATCCGATGTCACGCTGAGGTCAGACACAAACTGGACCAGAAGCACATTGCCGCTGGAAATAAAGGATCTGCAAAGGAGTTGGGAAGCAGATGAGATTATTAGATTATGGACAGACTATTTAAAATGACTTGAATGGACAACAAACACGCTTAAAGAACATCTGCTACTCACTGAGGGGCCTCATCGCCACAGTATTTTCCAATAAGGCGTGAATCGTCCCTCTCTCCACCGTTAAAGAATGCCACATAGTCAAACCGACAATAGGTATCAGCTTCCACGGCAAACTTGTTGAACTTCACCTGGATTACCTGGTGGGCAAACAGACACAGAAATATGACTTCAAAAGATCATGGTCTTCCTTCTTAGATGTGTAAAGACTGCAAAATGAAATGTTTGCATGCTGAGAGTGACTGTCCAACCAACCATATCTGGCTCCACTGTGATAAGCCAGGAGCAGCTGGTTCCTGGTGGATATTTCTTTTCAGGCCAGTTCGGCGTCGAGATCTCTCCCTGGGCTTTTGTCATCTTCCCACCACAGGACTGCTCGTCTGAAATATGGTTTACAAAGCTGTTATCTTCTATGTTGTAGTGATGAAAAGTTGTATGATTCACTGACTTGAATATAAATTGTTTACTTGTATTTTGTTTTTGTATTTTTGAGGTTAGAATTCATCATCACACTAAAATGTGGCCACTTACCGCCAACATAAGGTTTGGTTCCACTGAAATAGGCCACAAACCCTCTACCCTGCGTCTCTCCATCAGATGCCATCTCTAACATCATGGTATTTGTGGTAGAAATAAGAGCGCCAGGCCGAAAAGTTCCACAAAAGCGACCCAGTTTTTGCACCAAGTTGGAATGACCATTGTAAACATCCAGATAGTCGTAGCGACACTGTGAGTCAGCCTCCAGGTCAAAAATGCGGAAGGAGAGCATGACCACGTTTCCCTCAGGAACCTGGAAACAAGATTGTACTTGAGTCAGACACAGAGAGACTGAGTGAGGAAGGAGTCAGTAGGCCACAGTATGTAGACAGGGTAGGTGACTCACAGTGATACGCCAGGTGCATTTGCTGTTAGGTTTGTAGAAGCTTGGGAACCCTTCGCTGCCAACAAACCCTGAGTCTGCAACAAGGTCGCCCCCGCAGTAGAACACAGGCCTGTGGTGAAGGAGACCGTGGAAAGTGAGTAGTGTGGAAAGTACAAAAGACAAGACTGTGAAATAACAGAATTGCATCAATGCAAGTCCAGTGAGACACTCCTCCACCCCAGATACAAGTAACTTTTTCTGAATGATTTAGCAGGCAGACTATCTGTTTTTGAGGGCTTACTTTAATAAAGTCAAGTTCCTGATAGCTACTGATTGTTTTATGGAAACACTATCGAATATGAACTAATAAATGCACTGTGTAATTTAAGATAATATACAGGACATTTTATCATTGTTATTGTTATTTCAAATTTTATAGTGGGCGAACAGGCTAGGGGGCGCTGTGAGATCACAGTAAAGAGACAGTGTTAATGGCAACACCAGCTTGAAGTGTTAGGCTACTTAGTGTTGTGACATGCCTTAGAGAAAGGTGGCTAGACAGACTGTCTTTCTTTTTTGCTCAAGTAGACGCTAGCTTACAATGCCACACTGGCTGTTCACTTTGCCACTGAATAATAAACCAAATTGACAACCTCATCTACCTAACTACTTAGGTAAGTAGTGGTATGAAGCCTGTATGTGCCACCCTGTCAAACTAAAGAGTAAAGGCTTGATCAGTGTGTTGTGTTTACTTCCTGGCGCTAATTGTCAATTTAAAATAAATTTACTTTGTTGTTGCTGTAGCTAACAGGAGGTAAAAAGCCAGATTTGGTAGCATTTTTTGGGGGGCTTGTTTGCTTTGACATAATTTTGATTACACTAAAAATATTAGGCCTAGATTAGGGTATTAGCCTAATAGTTTGGTGATGATAGTTGATAACTGGTTTGTGGATGCTCTGAATATTAAATTGTCCACTTGTTGTATCACTCATCCCTTTTAAGCAGGAATCGTTTGTGCTACATTTTGATAATGCTTCACATTAAAAAACTTTTTTTTTTTAACTTGAACTCTATCTTCAGAGCATTGACACATAGGCTATCTACTAAGTAGGCCACTACAACTCTCAACTGATGATTTTCATAGCAAGTGACGACCCGACAATGCTACTGTTATGACAAAAAACAAGACTTTGGATAGGTGCCATGTTTTAACAGTGTTATGGAACTGCTGCTTTAAAGTCATAAAAGTGAAGAAGCATGAACAGCTCAGTTTTTCAGATGTAGCTGACAGGCACATTTTACAGCTAACAGACTTTTCCAACCTCACAGTCACTTCATGTAAGCTAATAAATTCTGTTGCTTTCCAAACACTCACGGAGCTCACTGAATGTCATTTCACAGAGGGGAAAATTTCCTATTTCAGGCTGTTGCCAACAGGCATACATTAGACCCCTTTGTATACTTTTCTGGGCCAAGAAGAATAAGCCTGTTATTATAATGTTTTTCTTTTTTTCTCCTCCTTTTTTTTTTGCATAGTCTGTTTGTATAGTGTGAGGTTTTTTTGGGTCAGCTGTGAAAATGTCACAAAATAGAAGAATTGAGAAGGTTAGAAAAACATCTGTCCTACATCCCCAGTTATAAAAAAGTAAACATGCTGTTGGAGGAAGAAAATAACAATAAGAGCTGCATAACAGCTCAGCTAGTCGGACCCCAGCAAAGCCAGACGCCTTGCTGATCAGAGCCAAGATGTCCAGAGCCAGAGCCAAGTTGCTCAGATTCGACCCCACAAGCAGAGCCAAAAGCATTAACATCTGTGGCGGCTCCACCACTGCAAACTCAGTGTGCCTCATATCATGAGCCAAAAACCAACAGGACAACTCTGTGCCCAATCAAACAGTCCTCTGGAAAGTATTTACTTACAGAGATAGGAAAGAATTTGGAGCATTTCTAATGTTGCAGACTCTTTATTAATTAGCAAATTCTCATTTTTTGTTAGAACTATGATTTTAATTTATAACATCAACAGAGTCACATAAAGTAGTATTATAATTAATCAAAAACAAAACACAATTTCTAGGACACACACATCCGTCTCAAACTGCACCTCACCTGGTGTAATTCGTCTGCTGAGCCTTCGTCCATCCTAAACTCAGAGAGAGGACCAAGGAGAGACCCCATATGCAACCCACATGCGTCATGATGCTGTGTGCACACACAAAGCAAAGCAGACTTGCAGAAAAGGGAGATGGCAGCAGGAGGCAAGAGGTGAAAAACAGGGGGGAAGAGGAGGTTGCTAACGCAGGATGGGCGGAGAGAATGAATGAGTGGGAAAGAATTAGAGGGGGAGAGAGTTCGAGAATGGATAAAGGGACAGACAGATGCTTAAAGGACAACAGCAGTGAGAAAGAGCCATGAGGGGGGTGACGTGAGTGGGAAGGGAGGGAGTAGAAGGCTTTAATTAAAGCCAGATGTTTACTCCAGAATAACCCTGGTTTCAACAGAAAAGAAGGGACATCTAGGAAAGAAGGACAGAGGGGAGACAGAAAGGATGCATCTTTCTACAATGGATGTTTCTGGTTTTTCACATGGTGGAAAGTGAAGGTGAAAGAATCTTAACATTTAGTTAAGACATGACATAAAGTCCAGTGCGTCTGGCTGGATGCACAGGTGGGGGCACAGCCTGAGGCTCAACAAGTTGTAGCGCTCAACAAGTAGGGCCATAAATCTTTACATTCCACAAAAACACTCTTTGTTTTACAAGACAAAACCATTTCTTCAACAAATATATAAACTTTAGTCACCTAGTTAAATGTACAGCATCCATAAGGACCTAGACAATAAAGTGTCAAGCATAAGTGACCATATTTCCCTGATCCCCAGGGGCTCCTTTGGCTCCACAACATCTAAGCCATAGTGTTTTTTTGCCCTGCAATCCGGGCTAAAAGAACAACACTCTTGAAGGGGGAGTATTCCTTCTCTGTTAAGATTTGCTGATGAGTGAACCCTCTGGCTCACATTACTGAGGCCTAATGGGGCAATGCTGTTTCAATAATGCAATAAAATCAGCTACTTTGATCCACAGCACAGCTGCTACACCTTGATCAAAGTCTGGAGCAAGCAGACTGGACAGCCTATAAAAGCAGCGTTTCCTTAAAAGGATTGTGTTTCCAGTTGCATGTGGTAGATGACCTACTCAGCGTGAGATTTTACTTAGTTAACTTGTCGGCCAGCCCGAAATAGCTTTGGTGCCACAGGTAAAGGCTTGAGGACTTTGACAGTTTTGGTGGTCATGCAGAGCTTGAGGCCTGAGCATTCCCTGGTCCTGCTGTGCTGTGTTTGTGTTAACCCAAAGTCCTGATAAGAGGCAGCAGGAGCAGGAATGCAAGGACGTGCAGAGTCTGCTGGGGGGTGGACAGTCTCTGAGTGTACCACAACTGTGTATTACCATTATGTGTGGGAGTTACAGTGACCTTTACACTTAGTAGGAATCCAAGCCAGGGGTGTAGGATTCTACAATAACTTCTGACGAATCCTTCAAGCTGAATGCACATTCCTCTTGGAGAGTCAGAATGAAAAGCATTGGGGAGTATATGTTGGGTGAGAGGGTGTAGAAAGGGAGCAGAAAGATTGATTTAAGGGATAAATCAGAAAAATGGAAAACAAATGAAAAACGATCTGGGAGTCAGTCTAGCAAAGTGAGAAGTTGTTTTTGAATGCACCGTGAAGTGAGGTCATGTCCCTGCCTCTCCGTGCCAACACATGACTGTATTATTACTCCACACATTCCCTCTGCAAATTAGTCTCCTATTACATCCAAGACAATCTTTCAGATTCAGAGAAACACAACTTCACCTGACGCGCCACATTAGAGGGCAGACTGTTGATTTCACCAGACCATCAGTCCACTGTAATTGTGGTCCCCTCACTGTTTAAAAAAAACACCAGTCTTCCAATTATATAGTCCAATACAGTAGGCCAAATTTCACGGAAAGTCAGGAATAAATAGAAACACATGCACTGAGATAATAAATTTGACTTGAAATAATAGTATCCTGCTTTTAATCAGAGGATTCCCAAGGGACCTAGTCACTAGAAGGCTCCAAACTTGAAATATGAAAAGTCATCAGTTCCAAGAACCTGAGTCGTCTGTTTCTCTCTTGGTTAAAGGAGGGTGTCAGTGAAGCACAATAGCTATTTCCTGGATACACTTCATTGCACATTTTATGAGGAAATATGAAATGTGTGGACAAGTCTGCTTCATTTGGCAATAAAAGTCAGTTACACTGAAGTGAAATCTTAAAGACCCTAAAACAGACCGTGAAGGCATATATTTGTATAACAAAAACTAACAGTATCTTACTTTTTGTTGAAAGCCTTCCCTTTATTTTTCATGGCATATTTTCAGAAGACACGTCATCATTTCCCAGAAAGTCCAGGGAAGGTAATGACAATCTCATAGCTTGAAAAGTATCTAGTCCTTCCACAGTGGAAACAGGAATGAAGACTCTTTTTAGACACAAATATGCTGGGTGTATTTTCAAAAAAATATGAAAAGCACAGTGGAAATTTCAGACAGACTCATAGCCAGGCATGACTTTGTTAACTTTCAGACAGTGGTTGACTAATTGGCCAAAACTTTGAGGTCAAAGAAAAGGAATTGTTGAATTGTTGTTGCAGCTTCTACTTAAAAATAGCACCATATAAATGTAGGTGAGGTTGAGGGCAGGGTTCTCCCACTCCATACGTACTCTCAATATAATAGCCCACTGAAAAACCACTAAAAAATTAAATACAGTTTTCATCTATCTATCTATCTATCTATCTATCTATCTATCTATCTATCTATCTATCTATCTATCTATCTATCTATCTATCTATCTATCTATCTATCTATCTATCTATCTATCTATCTATCTATCTATATTATATTATATTATATTATATTATATACACACAGTTGAACTGGTGACATGCAGTGAAAGTGTGCAATAAACTGACTGTCAAGCCTACATCCACAAAACGATTATGTCCCCTAAAAGTTGTAACGACGACACCTGGTGGTAAAAACATGAAACTACATAGGAGCTGCTGTGTGGGGGCTGGCTCACATGAATAACCCGTGTTCAGTTTCCCTTTCTCCTGATTTCATTTGGTACACTGTGCTACCCGGTGTGCTTTGGACCGACAAGTGATTTGACTTGAGGCCATGGTTCAGTCAGTCATTCGCTGGCACACAGACACACGCTGGCGAGAGTATTGTACGATGACAAAGCAAATAGGGAATGAGCATGAATATGTCAGCGCTGCAATCTGTGAGCTTCAGCTTCAGCGAGCACGAACATGCACTCCGCGTCCGGTGGTCCGGTGTTATTGTCAATCGGCTATGTTAAGTATCTAAGCATAAGGAAACTGGCGATAAAATGACTGAAAAGGAAACATGGCTATTAGGACATTACCGCACTTTCGCCCTCCAAAATAAAAGTCACCGGAAGTGCTTCACGCTCTCACTGACTGGAGGCTCCCGAGACTGACTGTGCCATTACTACTACTAGTACTACTACTACTACTACTACTACTACTACCAAAGATACTCTATACACCTTCACTACTTCTACTACTGCCACAACGTGTAGACAGGTAGACTTGTGAAGACCTGTCAGTGAAGTGTAATCTATGCCATTTGAATTGCAAGGCCTACTACTAATTTACAAAAGCTACAGTAGTCTAATAGGCTAAGTTTTTAATAGTGAAGACATTTGGGTTGCCAGATTGTGGAAATGTTTGTGCATCTCACCTTCTACTTAAGCAAGCTCTTGTGTTATGCTTTTCCTTTTAATGGCTCATAACTGATCTGTAAAGCACTACTGATTCATTAATTAGTAATAAAGCCATTAAATACAGCATCTAAACCTCTTTAGAAACTGTAACTACAAACCATGTCAAGAATTTGTGTCCATTTTATGTATCTTAAACTCTAAATGGAGCCATAAGATGTCTATTTTACACTTGGATGGTGAGAGATATTACACCCACAGTGTGATTAAAATCTGTGACACAAATAGGGCCTAATAACTTCAGCCTCACTGCCTCTCATTTTATCAGTTCTTCTTATTGTATTTAAATAGATGTTACCAACAGTGCACCCGATGAGTCATATATTCTGGTGTTTAACTGAAAATTCAAACCCTGTAATAGATATTCTGATACACAAATTAGGTGTTATAGCAAAACAAACCGGTCCCTTTTCATTTAGGTAATCCTTCTACGTTACAAAATTTGACCACTTACAGATATGGTGCAAATCTAAATAGTATGGAGGTACCTATTAAAATATATATCTCTTGTTGGTTCAGTGGCAGCTGGTATGGCAGAAATCTGGTCAAAGCTGATTGGTCCAGAATTTGAAACATGGAAATTGTAGTCCTTGTATCACTGCATGTAGCGTGAATGAGTTTTATTATTTTTCTGTATAAGATCTGCAGTGTTGATACCGAAATGTATAAATCCTGAATGGACATGTAGATGACATGGGGACATATACCATTTATATTCATCTCTGGCATGTGCATGGGTTTCAGTGAAGTTTCATTGCCACCATGCCTTCCAGTGCATTATGGTTCTTTGCATTCTGAGAAGGGCTTATAATTTTAACAGCAGATAAAGAGAATAAATTTGTTTGTACACATGTCTAGAGTTAAGTAGCGTCTGTGTGTATTTTAATGTGAATTCAGGGTGTGGAATTTAATGACCGACACCAGTAACTGGACAACTGCAGAAATGTGCATGTATTTTTGAAACACACTAACATGTAATCGTCATAAATTAAGGAAAGAGGTTTATCTTTATATTGGTAATAAATTTATGCTTATTCATACAGGTCAGATAAGGTCCCAGAAATGCAGTCAAAATTGCATCTGCCCATTGTTGCACACCCACAAAGCACATGAAGCACACACAAAAGTACAAGTTGTCATAGATACTGTTTTTCCAATATACATATATTTCATGATGTTCATCAATATAATAAGACATTGATAGATTTACACTACAATTATTTTATGTACTTTAGTTTGTCACTCAGTCTCCTCTCCTTTACGTTGAGTCAACCTGTTTAGTTTCTAATCCCATACCAAATGACAGCACAATAAATCTATCAATAAATAAAAGCAAAAGAAAAGAAAGAAAAACTGAACACATTGCCCATGATCCTCCGGTCGTGTCCCTCCTGTGAGGCCAGATGAACAGGGGCAATATGGACCTTTGTCCCAGAAACCCCAGTCCCAAAGTGAAATCAAAATCTTTCCTCAAAAATAAACAGATTTAAACAAAAAATATATCTTGTAGATACAAACAGCAATCTGATGTAAACTGTAGAATCATTCTTAGCATTCTGGACAATTGAAGGTAAAAATACTTAATTTTCCCATAAGATTCCCATTTTCATTACCTTTACCCATCAGTGCTTACACACAAACAATTCAGTGACATCTGGAGTTATTACTAAATTGATGCAAAAGAAAGAAAAACACAATATTTGGTTCAAAATAAAACATGTTGACATACATTAAGTTGAATATTGTATGTTTATAGCCATCCAGTGAACATTCAGCGACTCATCAGGGTCCCTCCTGTTGCTGTGTTCATTCCATTTGGGGGTAATGGCAATTTCTGTACATATCATATGATACTTTGTTGAAGGTTGGGATCTTCTGTTAGTTTATCTTTCTGCTTAGGCCCTTCTAAGTTTGAACTACAAATCCATTGATTGTATTTCGAACCTGGAAGAGGTTGCATTTTAGATCACCACCAAATGACCTGAACACAGCGTTAAGATGAGATCACTGAAGAATTCTTGAGGTTGACATAAGACAATATTCTCCATCAGTTCACGTTCCCATCCCACCAAAACAAAAAAAAGAAGAAAAAATAAAATCAGTGAATCACAACAGAAAAAGTGCCACGGTGTTAAAATATATTAGGCGCACTTCTTTTCATACAGACAATAAAGCAACAGAAAAAGAGAGCACTCACTTCATTTTCACCATTGTAACCAAATTGGTTGAGCACTCACAGGACAACAACTGGATTCATGGATAACACAGAAGTCCTACCCCAATCAGTAGTGTTATTTCACTTAAGTCCACTGTGTGGTTAACTCCTGCAGGATGGCTAAAATGACCATGTTTGAAAGCCTATAGTGATTTTCTATTGCCAAAAACCAATTTTTTTTTTTTTTACAGTGTGTATATATAGTTCTTGTCCTCATGCCTATTTTGGTAAATTGCTAATACCTTAAACCTGAGGATCTAGGGCCCCCTACCCCCCAAAACACCCCCATATTACAACACCAAACAATGCAGTTTTTTTTATAACATTTTTCTTGGTTTATGTCTAATAGCTATAGTTTGTTTATGTCTTTTTCATTTTCAAACTTGGCAGCACTATGGAGACAGAAAAAAAAGAGTTGTGCTATTATTAGTTACAGGATCATGTGTCTAAAAACTCGTTACAGATTAAAGAAGCTCTTCAGACCTGGATACACTTGATGGGGAGACTGTATTTGAGATTTGAAGCATGCGTTCCTTATGTTTTGGTTTAATTTGCATATATTAGGATGGCACACTCACAAGCCAAACTCTCACACCATATAAATAGTGTGTCACGGTTCAAAGGTCCTGTAATCGTGGATAGATAGGGTAAGGGCATAAGCCATTTAAAACAGACTAGGGCGGTTTGAATAACCTGTTTCTCTCTGCTTGTTTTTGATGGCAGTTGGCAGCGTAAGCATCAGAATCTGGTCTTTGGTAATCTTCTGCAGTTTACTTTTGCTCTATTTAGAGTTAAACACATAGGGGAAGCGGGGAGGAAAAGTGGGTTTGTTGAGGTTGGGGTCCTTCCTAATAGAACTGGCCGACAGGTCTGTAACATCTCTGCTTGTGTACTTCAGTGGTCAAGGAAACAACGTGCCCTCACTCTGAGATTTAAGCGGCCTAATCTGTCGGGATAAACTAGGGATATTCCCAAGACAGAGCTATTCTAACACACTCACACACACACTCACACTGATGCACCTGCACACTCTCTCACACACACACACACACACACACACACATACACACTTGCACACACACATCCTGTAGGATTCTGAATCAGTGCGTTGAGCAAAAGGGGAGGGGGGCTGGTTGGTCTACTCAGCTCGAGAGGAAGATAAAAAGTCATGTTGAAAAGAGAGAAGGCTACTAAGGCTTTAAACACACTTGATTTGAAATATTGCAGGTGGTTTTGTGGTGTCTCTAGCCTTCTTGAGGCCGTAGCCTTAACTTAAACGCTTTAGGATTGTTAAAAATGGCATCAATAACAGCAAAGCAGGAGCTGAGTTGCTTCCTGTCAAGCACTTATCAATGCTGCCACACTTTATAGTCCTCCATTTCAGGAAACACAGATTTGATTAAATAACTGAACTGCAACTGTTTAAAAAGCTTTGATTTTCTATGACCACGAGCAAAACCCTGCAAATAAAGACCTTGTGAGGTTAAAAGTAAAATGGTCTTAAATCCCTTAAAGTACCTCTCCTAGTTTTAAGGAGTTTTAGGTCTGCCCTCTTGTAAAGGCCTTAGTTTGACAGAGCATCAAAAACCAAGTGCATCCTATTGTCCTATTCTCCTGCTCAGGTAGCCAAAGGGGTAGTATACACAGGAGTAGATGCCAGCAATAGTAAAAGAATAAGTCAAGACTTAACCAGCTAGGGCACCAATGAAAGAAATAATTGCAGTAACAATAGAAGCCTCTCCCTTGTTGTTTGGCAGTGTATAACGCATGGAGCTGAATTACAAAAAACACACCAGACAGAGGTAAAGAGGAGCTTACTGCTGTTGGCAGCAAAATGGTACTGATTGTACACTTCCTCTTTACCTGTCTGTTTCACACAAAAATATACTATAATAAAAATATAATCTATTATATTTAAAAAAGAAAAAAGGCCTTAACTACAGGGAGAAACACTGAGACAGAACCATCGCACTAGCAAAACACTCTTCTTAGGAATGCTACTTTTTTTTTACTCATTGCTTCTCACACGTTTTGTCACTAACCTACCCCAAAGTTAGCAGACGGCTGAACTGAAATTCATCTGTGAATTTGACATTTTCTTCATTAGCCTCTGTCCCTGTTCCTGAATTTGCAAATAAGGCTAAATTGTCTCTCTTTCTCTCTCTCTTTTTTCTTTTTTTTTTTTAAATGTGCTCTTCGTGTGGAGAGGTTTTGCTGCAGGAGGATCTTCTTTGGCCAGGCTATTGACCAGCCAGACAGCGCCATCAAAAACAAGGTTGTTTGTGCATTTTAGACAGATTCCTTTTCTGCGGTCAGGCACTCCCCCAACACACACTACACGTGTGAGGGTGTGTTCGACTGAAAATATTCTAAGGTAACTAACAGAAGTAACTGGAGACTAAGGCTTCTCAGTGTCGACATAGGTTAACGGGCCAGAGAGAATTAACCTTTGCTTTATGAAACTCTTATCCTGTTGATTCCCCTGGCATTAGAATTGTTTTGCAAGCCCAGATCCACAGTTTGACATGAATGACATCTCCACAGTATACTGCAAGTGTAATGTTAAGATAACATCACTGATATTACAGAAAAAAAGAAGTTGGACAGACTGAAAGTCTAATCCTGTCTTACAGCTATTGACTATAACTTTTTTCTCCTATGGTTTGTATGACCAACGCTTTAGACACAAGTTTCATCGCATGTACTGTATATTTTTTTTAAAGATACTTACACTTACATGTGCTACAGTAAGAGCATTTGCACTAGACTGCAATGAAGGAATGTTTTCGAAATAAGACACTACGTAATCATTAAATAAAAAATAAACATCTACAGACATTGGTCCAACTTTACTATGGCAGTTTTAAACTTATTAGAAGAAATAGAGGTAATGAAGCATGCTGAGAGACAGAGGAGGACTTGAGATGAAAGGTATTAAGAGATGTTGGGAGAGAGATGACAACCAGATAATGGAAGGGGAAGGTGGAGATGAGTCGGACTGATGATCAATGGGGATTAGTTTGACAAGTCATGCACTGTTTGTGTGGTTGATCAATATCAGCGAGCACTGACTCTCAGAAAGCCACGAAAGAAGCTAAGACTTGAGTTTTTGATGGCATCAAGTTACAGAAACCAGAAGCTGAAGTAGCAGTAACCTGGGGAGGTTTAAGGGCAGTTTTGTCTTAAAATAGCTCCAATTTCTCTAACTTCATGATTTTTTAGTACAGGTTTTAGTCCTCTGGCTTCCCTTGAATGATTTTAGTGGACATGAGTAACAGATGAATGTGAAACATGATTTCATTAGTTAAACGGAGACCAACTCCACTGTGCAAAAGTACACCGAAAAGAGAGAAAGCCGGGGACGGACAGATGATGAGAACATGCAAGATACACACGATAAATAGGCAGTAGTTAACGCTGAAGCATACGTAAAATTAATACAAAAATTAAAAAATACAAAATGCACACACACACACGCACACACACCTACAAAACAGTATATATCAGAATAAAACTCTACAAAGAACTATATATATCAGTTATGTAACAATTATCGCCAATCGTTGTTTCCTTTTCTGTTGTTGCATCGTCACAAGTGTTTGGTTCTCAGTATGGCAGGTTAGAAAAGCCAAGAGTACCCAGAAAGGAGACAGGGCCACACACTCACAGGACAAATATTGACAGGGGTCCAGAGGGGAGGTGGTGGAAGTGGGGGAGCCATGGGGCCCTGAAGGGTTTAGGGGTGTTATATCGAGGCTAATCAGGGATATATATATATATATATATATATAATAAACTAATTATCTGTGGTTTATCTTGTCATCAATTTGAGGGTTTTGTTTTTTGTAGCAAGGAAGCTGGGTTCAGACTGGGGTAGGACCAACTCTTCTTAGGTGCTGAAGTACACTGTGGAAAGAATTAAGACAGGAGACAGAATGAAATCTAATTCATAATGCTCACATTAAAATATCAGCATAAAGAGGCTATCAAACCAACATTTAATTAAAACAGTTTTTTGAATTTGTTTAGAAATACACAGTATGTATTGTATATGTGTTCAAAAAGTAAAATACGATTGCTTGATAATAACAATGCTAAATTTATGGGCAAACAAAATATAAAGGTATTCTTACCAATAATGACGATGAGGACAATCACGCATATCACACCCAGGATAATCATCATCTGTAGTAGGTGGAATTTCATAAAAAGTTGTTAGAGAAGCAGCACTTTTTTTTTCATCAGAAATCAACAGTTGTGACTGGCCTCACATTTTTTTCTTTTTCTGTCAGTGGGACAGTGTAAAGTCAGCTTCTACACACACACATATAGTATTTAGTATCAGAGTAGGTTCATCTGTATGTTCTTACCTTGGCATTCTTCCACCAATATTTATTCTTCAGTTTTGCAGCACTGGTCTCAAACTGAGAGGCTCCAGCCTGCAGGGCATCGGCCCTGTCGTCCAGTTCCGACAGCTTCTGATCACGCTCCAGAACCTTATCCACGTTTACACGCATGATATCCACCACCTGGGGAAAGATATGCAATGCAATGTAGCGTAATCAGCTGATGGCTCTTTGTGAGAGTCTGACAGCACTGAGCTGGACCGTTGGATATGGGTCATGATTGAATGTTTCATTTCTAACTGTTTTTACCATTACACAAATAACCAGAGTCATTCACGATCCCAACAATGAAAGATTTGTGTATTCTCTTTTTGGAAATGATATAGTCTGGTCAGGACTGAATAACCAGCAGGTGACTAATGAATGAAACCACAAATATCTACATCGCAGCATGACAACATGACTTGAAGGGAGGCTGACCTCATCCACTTGTGCCTGTGTCTGCTGCAGACGACGGTTGCTGGTGAGGTTGGGAGGTTGATTCCCTCCCTCTGGTGCGGGGGCTCCAGCTGGGGCAGACCTGTTCATAGCAAAATACAAATAATGAGATTAAATGATACGATCAAAAAGAAAGAGAATGAGAATGGTTGGCTATTAAAATTCACACTTTTTTTTTTTAGCACATTTTAAATAAGGTTATAATGATACATGTTCAAGTGTTACTTGATTACAGTGAAAACACATTAACATAATTTCAATTAGTAAGTGTGAGTCAAATTCCATGTGTGCCAGTTACATCGGGAAAATAACCTTAAAACAGACAAATTGCTCAACTGCTCAAATGAGGAGTGAATATCAAATATTTCAGACTAATTTCCTGTGGCCATTAATGACCTCCCTCTCCCTCTATGTGACAGATGTCTATAGTATCTGTTCCCATGCAGTGTGTACTTGGGGAACAGTTTGATTTGAGGCCATAAATATATATTTTTAGTTATTTTCATTTAAAGGAAATCATAAGAAAAGTAAAATATTACTGAGATGCAAGTAAAAAATCAGATCTAATTTGAATGGCTGCATGGCACAGATGAGCACTTCCTTATGTTAACACCGCAGAGTTGAGATAATTACCATCTATCACAAAGGATCAGTTAGACTTTGCAAAAGTCATGCTGATTTGTCATGTCACGCTGTATTGTGCCCTACATACAGTAGACCTATTCTTTTGGATGCACTGTGCACCACTGATGACCGTGAGAGGCAGAGAGTATAAGCGAGGGTGTCATTTGCCACTGAAAAGTAAAAGCTCCATGAAAAATGCCTTGCCTACATGTCACCACCTCTACCATCTGCAGCAAGGGAAGAAAAATACACCAGAAATATTAAGATACTATTTCATATTTACAAAGACTCATTCAGTGGAAGTATTTATTTCTATTTCATTTAATCTGTTTGGTTTTCTTTTTGTTTTCTGTCTTTTCACACATTAATCCTGTTCCATCAGCCCCCTAATGATTGTCTAAATCGTAAATGAATAATAAACAATGAAAGATAAACAACAACCTCTGCTGAGTGACACTTCAGCAGGGAAAACTATAGACCAACTGTCATCGAGAAAATCCTAATGATCCGAGACTAATTATGAACACAGAGCTGCCCTAAGGCAACAGCAGAGCTACAACCTACCCAAACCAACACAACTGATGGACTCTCCAAATTCATACAGCAAATATGCATTTTTCTCAACATTCTCTCTCTATTTAAAAAAAAAAAATTGATAAGAAAAATATGCACTGTTAACTGCATCCTTTGATTCTTAATGCACTAGTGCAAAAGGTTCATTCCAAAAAATTCAGCTTCTGATCTTGATAAGACTTTAGCCCTTCATCAACATGTGGGACTGTTTCTAGAGAATTAACACAAGCATTTACATTTATATTTGCATACAATATTACATATTACATTTGATAGGGATATTTCATAATTGTTTTAGTGCAAGGCTAGAAATAGCTGTTGTTAAGGGTGACTGTATACTCCATAAATCTCCATCTCTACCCTACAAGTGGTACAACACTATCACTGATTTTTTAAATAGTTGCCAGATTTAAGAGACAGGTTCCTCTAAAGATAAAATGTACCAAAATGCGGACCGAAAGGAAGCACAAAAACAGTACTATTGATTATAATCATGAAAAAATAAAATGGACAAAACCAACAGCCTACTAATTTCATCTGCAACATTAACATCTGTCCATATCAATAAAAAAAAGTCTTTGCATTCACTCTTACATTTCCCTCAACATGATGTAGCAGCAGCTAAATGAGAAAGCTTAACTGGCTTAAGAAGCATTGTGCATGTAGAGCAGCTGAACATGCTTCACTTAGCATGTTTTACTGCTATCCACCGGTCCAAATCAATCAATAAAATTTGAAAATTAAATTGTAAGCTTGTATTCAGTGATAAAAGGTTGTAGTATATTATGGCAATAATTGTTTATGAGCCACTCTGCCATTGTGAGACAAAACTCTGTATAAAGGTCACCTTTACACGCTCACATGTTACTAATCCTCTAACAACAACAAATCCTTGTGAATAGTTGGCCTAATGGTGCCGGTGGTCCCTATCAGCTGCCAACAGGCCTGAACAGAAACTGGTTTAATAAAACACTTGATGCTCTCTGTGGTATCTTACATGGTGAATTATTGATATGTGTCTTAAACAAAGATATGCATGTAGACATTACACCTCTAGCTTTGGCTATGGGGCATAAAAACACATTATGTATTAGTTCTTGAAAGTGGAGTGACTGTGTTGAGATTTTGGATTGCAGATATTCATATTCACATTCTTTTCACTTGTCATATGTAGTTTCACAAAGGTGTAAGAGGTCCACACACTATCATCACCTCTGAACTGGCACCAACCAGGAAGCCTTGCAAGTGCAGTGACAAGATTTCTCGCCAGTTTGCACACCCTGTGCATAACTGCCGACTGCGATCGATGGAGGGACGAACTGAACACGCCACAGAAAGGTGGAGTAACTGCTTTTAATCTGCTACTTCGGTGGATAATCTCCACCTTTAATTGACTGGAGGTGATAAATTGAATTGACTTTGGATGCTTTCCAAAGTCTATACTACGTCTTTATGTAAAAAATCTCTTGATTTGAATGATGCAACAGATGCTGAACAAAGAACCTTGAAAATGCAAACAAACAAACAACATTTAGCCTTTTGAAAAATTGTATCTACCTGAGATGATGATGAGATAATGAGTTTGTGTAGCATTAACTAGCTCCCATGAGCACAGTTTCCTCCTGTTGTTTCATATCAGAATCAGGAAAAACACAGAACAGAAAATACAAGGATGCACCTACCAATCAAAAATGCAACTAAAAAACCCTTATCTGTGAGACTTTCAACGTTCTTTGTCTACATAAAGCTGGTCTGGTCATGATTTTCTATGAAAGCTAAATATATACAACCCTCTTTATAGGCACAGTCTATTAAAATGGTCTCCAAAGAGTGCTCCTGAGAAAACCGAGACCTCTACGCCGTGTTTCCAGGTATCCTCAATGTAATGTAATGAAATGTCTGGATGGATGTCTAGATGTCTAAATAGATATATAAAATGTCATTTAACACTTTATTTCAACTGAGCACCAAAATAATGATGGTAATACATTGAGTCCTTGGCCTAATGGATTTCTGTTTGGGTGGTCACTGTCACTGGAAAAGCACCCTGTCTGACTTTCAGCACTGGAGAGCGACATTTCAGTACTGGACAGCGCCACAGCAGCCCAGACCAGTAACTGTCTGATCCCGGTCTCACTAGTTGCCCATTCTGTTTGATGTTACTGAACTGGAAACTAACCCACTACACTTTCATGTCTGCCCGCATATTCAGACTCAAGCAGGCCTACATGATATGCTGTAGGACATCACGTTTCACGACGAGCACGACGGGCCTGTAAATAGACAGAGAGCCTTCCCTATATCACGTCGAGGGCGGGGAGGTTTCCTTATGGAGGAGGGGAGGGGGGTGTAGAGAGATGTATTTTAAACACTTGAATTATAACCCAGTATTGGTGAAAAAGTCACTTTCAGCCATGTTGTCAGTCAGACGTGTTGCCAGTGTTCAATAACATGTCGCGTGTCGGCATCGGGGCTGTATTTCAATGGTTTCCAGTGCCTGCTATGCAAAATACGGACAGACGGTGCTGTCGCGGCTATCTTTCCTTAGCCTACATTTTAAATGTTTGAAGCATGTGTGTGTGTGTGTCGTCTTAAAACACAAAGCAACAAACGCGGTAGTAAAAGAGGGGGTTATTGCACGGGGTTAATCCGGCCACGAAGGCGCAAACAGTCCCTGAATATGGAGAGATATATATCTGTCCGCCCTCGCACGACAATCGACGACATACAGTAGGAGGCAGGCTAGGCTACCCCCACCCCCAGCTGTAGTGCAAATATCACGTAAACTGGGCCCGAGCCTAATTCACAGCTAATAATACCAAATACATGAGTGTTATTCGACGATTAATGTCGAAGCATTTCCTGTTCAACAGGCGCTATTTGAACAAAACCGTGCGTCTCCACCGAGGCAGCTATATGGGCTGTCCAACGTTATTATGTCCTTGCTGTTTCTAGAATTAAGCCTAATCGTCACCTGCGGCTCAGACACACTGAAATTAAGCCCTGGAAATGTTTTATAACAGTCAGAAAAATGGCTTTATAGTACACCAAGTTATCTTCTGGTAGTTTTAATTAGCCTGTAGGCACGCGTACAGACGGTGTCCTTTTCAAATCAAACCAGTCCAAACTGGAAAAAAAAAATGCGTGCGTAACTGGCTCGACTGAAAACCACCACACGACAATATAAAAGCACAGGCGATAAACGCTAAGCTCATTTTGTCGTGTAAAAGCCTAAAATAAGGCTAATAATGGGGTTTAACGACTGATAAAAACCCGATGCCTGCCACCGTCTGCTCCAAGGTTAGGCCGACGCGTTAGCTTTCCTTTCTATACATGTAAGTTTGGTCACATTATCGGTGTAACAACAGTTCAGAAATGAAATTATCACCAATATATTAAACAACGATGGGCATATGAACGTGACTCCAGTGAAATAACCTTGAGAAGAAACACGAGAGGCACGTTCAGACACCGTACAACACACAGAGCCTGCACACATCAGTCCTGAGGACGGGAATGGCATCATTAATAAATCAAGATTTGAGGGGGGTGAGAGGGGGGGAAAGTAGCTTTAAATGAGGTTGTATACTTACATTTTCCTTGTAGTAGTGGCTAGACAGCTGTGCTGAAATCCGGACTGGAAATGTAAGCGTTAGGTCTGAGTGGCTGGCAGATGGATGTGGATTTGCCTTGTGCGCTCCTCTCTACCCTCTGGTACCCTTTGGTTGGTTATTGTGGCGTTTCCCTGCCTATATAGCCTAGGAGGAGCACTGGCTTGTATCTCCCACTGAGATGTGTCCCCTCACTACTAAACCTCTCTCTTTTTATAAAAATCTCTCTCTCTTTTCTCTACTTCTACGGCGATGCGGCACCTGCAGGCTATTACCGGAGCCTGGCGCTGTCAGAGTCCGTGCTTGTAATGAAGGTGTAATAAACAGCCGCTTGGATTAGGTGGACAAAGATGGCTCGGTGACGTCAATCGCGGCGAGTTTCATGTTGAAATGGGAGGACGGGACTTCAAACACAGCGATTTAATGCTCGGGACAGCTGTGTTTTCATCTCTAGGTGCTGATATTGGGGGGCCCAGGCGTGATTGCTTCACAAAATACAACATGTCATGGTCACGCTTGAGCTTAAAGCTTCACTAAAGGAGCTTATTTTGATTACAAGTCTGTGTGTCAACAAAATGGCGTTCCTCGAAAGGGGGTGTGGCGAGCTTCGCAGTAGGTGCTTGGTTATCATTCATAGTAAATATGGATAAGGATGTAGAGGAGGCTAAACCCACCTAAGAGCAGTTTACCAACCTTTTGTTTGAGGAACATGGTTTCATTGTTGTTTCAGGTTGGCATCAATCTGCATCACATTAGGTAGGCCTGGTAGAAATTGTATCTGGCATAATGAAGTATTTTAAGATATGCTCTCAGGCTTGGCCCCCAAGGGCCCTGATGACCCATCCTGTTTTTACTGTTATGGGGACCTAAGTTTCCAAAGCAAAGTAAAACAACTATGAATCATTAAAAAATAATGGTGGATGAATTTAAATTTCCCTCTCAACAGAGGACTTCATCATTTCTTAGGCTACTAACTTTTACTTCTTTTTTTGGTAATAATTCCTTAAAGTAGTGTCTTTTTTCCACAGTATTTTCATGTATCTTTATTTTTTGTTATTGTTTATGTCTACTAGTTGAATGTCTTGGCATAAGGCCTACAGCCTATAAAAACAATAGACTAATGAGGAACTATATACAAATGTTAATTGTGTTTCTCTAATTTGTTGGAATGAATTATTATGAGTTTCCACTTTACCCTTAAGGGAATGTATTATCTTCAGAAACATGGCCAGAAAGACATCAAATCTATGACTGTTCTATCAATGCATGTTTGCAAGAAGAGGAACAGCAATAGGCTACACTACTAATTAGATCACAGCCCTGCAGGCAACTTTATTCTTGTAGATAAAAAAATATATATATATACCCTCAAAATGTCTAATATTTAAACGTTTCTTGAATGCACACGTACAATGACAATTATGACATAACATCTTAGTGTAAGCTAATTTATTGACAGTACTTATTTTGACACAGTTTTCTCTTAACTATCTGAGGGAAATTTAAATGTACTTAACTGTAACAAATATAAGGAGCCGGCTATAAACTAACTTACATTAGATTAAAATCATGTGTGTATAGCCTTGTGTTGGACATGGAGAATGTATCGGACAAGATTAAATCTTGTCACACATGCATCATATCAAATGTATTAAAGCTAACTTGATCCCACTTGACACCCCTTAATTGGCTTGAATGTCCTAGGCTGAAATGCCATTTGAGTTTTTTGGACTACTCCCAATCACCACTGAACTCTTTCTAGACCAAGCGTATATTTTCTGAAGTAGTTTCTTGATTAGTAGAAAGCAAGGTCTCGTGTCATTTCATGGGTGTGGATTTATGTTGGGGGTTGGGGATTTATATGTCTGATCCTCGTCGGTAATGAATCATGAGAAGAAGATGAATTTTACATCTTATTTTACAGTGGCCAAAATAACATTGTTTGATCAAATCAACATGGAAGCATTGGAACAGCTTTGTTTCGTAGCCAAAAAGAGACAACAGTGGGTATTTATGTGTGTGTACTCTGCACTCTGTCCAAACTTGAGCAAATAGTACATTTGTTATCCTCAGGTTTTGTTTTTTGTTTTTTTAGAGCTGTGTTGTTTGACCAGATGAATCACAGGCTCTTCAGGGCTTTTACATTCAACACAAGACCTAACCATTGTTTTTAACTAGGAGGCCATATCAGCAGTGAAACATATCGGCTGATTGTGGGATTATTAAAGAAGGCCGTGCTGCAGAATTAAAACATGATTGAATGGAAGTAAAGACTAAAATGACTTTATGGATCTTTATTTTTCAGTTGTACAAATTTGAAAAATACACAAAAGGTTTATTTATGATCTGAGCCAAACTCACCATTTATACACATGTACATTTGTTTACAATCCAGATGACTAGGTTAATTGGATAAAATCACAGATTGAGCCTTTTATAAAAAGCAGCACTCACTGCATAAACATATATATCTGATTATGGAAACAGATAAACAGTAAAACCACTGCGAGTAAGGACTAAGCAATCTGTAGGTGTCTATAGGGAGCCCTTTACTTTGTATGTTGCACACTTTGGTAGATAAGGGTGCAAGATTAAAACTAAAAATAAAAAACATTTTTTAAAAAACCCATGTTGGACAGATTATCACAGCATTTCTAATGTAATAAAGCTCTATCTTTCCCGTTTTAATTTGGCTTCGGATAACATCCTCACCCGCTGTTTGTTTCATTGCCTTTCTTATTTAATCCCTAATTTGTTGCTAGGCTAAATATAACCAATATGCTGCTGTCATTCACCCTGCATGTTGTAGTGTGACTAACATGCCACAGAATCAATTAATTGTGCTCTGGATACTGACAAGACAAACATAAAAATGCTGGTTCTACATTGGGATGTATAGATTCAGAAAATCTACAGAGTGAATATATAACGTGTCATACTCAGGCTGCAGTTACGCAGACACAACCACATGGTGGCACCATAAGACAGCTTTGTTTTATTGCCAAAATCCTTAAAAATGTAGTGGAGACAGCTTTGTAGGCTGCTGCCCACACAGCTGTCGACTCAATAATGATGTGAGGCTTGTTTTACAGCTGGCAAAGTCTTTGGCTGTGTTACTTACTTGTATATACATACATATAGTGCTGTTTTTGTTAAATCTGTCTCTCCTAATCCCCTCATGAAAACATGCCTGTATAACAGCTAGTTTTTTGTTTAAAAAAAAAAAAAAAAGAATTTCTGCATTCTTTTGTCATTTAAAACAATTGACAACAACAAAAAACATTATTTTTAGGGGGAGAATTATCACAATCCTATCTTTGTTTTGTTTTTACAGAATAGTAATTCTGAGTTAAGTATTAGTCCAACAATGCAAGCTGTGAGCAAAGTCATTGTCATGTATAACCTGTAACTGTTTTTTCTACATTTTGGAGGAGGTAAGGAATTTTAATTTAAAGCATCTACATCTCCCAATTGTACTGTACAGCTTTGATTTATAATTGATCAAAGCTTCAAGGCAGTTGTGAAACGGAACCCCTAGACAACAATTCTTCTGCTCCATGGTTTGTATCTAAAACGTCATAAGTGAAATATAGTAGGTATTTTCTGCCCAGACAAGATGAACCACAAAGGCAGCAAACATAATATAAAGTCTAGTGAGAACAAAGGAAGGATGTTACCCAAATCTATGAAAGACTCAACTTCACTATTTCAGTTAAATCTCCAGCTTTTGTACTGCATGTGTCTTTCTTATAAAGATCTAATGAAAGGATTTTTTGTACTGTGCACCTGCTGACATAAAACTGCCAGAGTTTTCCTTCAGGGCTTTGAAGTAGAGGTTTCCACATGAAACACAGTCGCAGAAGCAGTTGCAACAGAGCAGGGAAATTTATTTTCTGTTTAAAAGTGCCTTTACAGTATCCCATGAGGTATACAGTTTTGATGAAATGAGACGAAGTGAGGCTGTCACTGACTGACTGAAAGGATTCAGGTGGAGGACATTGTCGCTGTATGGAGTTACACATACACTGTATGAACACACAATATCATAATCTCAATTTCATGGCACAATCTAATGATAACAGACAAAAAAAAAGACAATGAATCCAGAATAAATGTTTTACATGATAAAATCCTGTCATTCAAAAGTGAGGATTTCATTCACAGTTGTGGTCCTATTTTGCATTTTCTCACGTTCCAACAATCACAACGGCGTGCGGCACCAACTCTATCCCTCAACCCCTCAAAAGCCTGAAGCGCAAACATCTAAACAACCAAATAAAACATCCCTGGTGAGGTTTTCCACTCTCTAAAATTCATCTTTCTATATATTGCTTATATTTTGATGCATTTGTGCAAAAAAAAAAATCTCAGTGACAATTAACATTAACCAAAAAGTAAACCCATACACATGTGGGACATCACTAACTGAGAGGTTTCATGTAAGGAGTGATATTGCACTGCTTTAACAAACAAAAGGTGTTGTACTGTTGCCTGGCAGCTGTCAGTACACCCATGATACAGGCACCCACTGTGGGGTGGAGGTGGCACGCTCCATGGCCTCCTCCACACCTTTTACACTTTCATCCACATCGTTGTTGACGAGAACCACGTCAAAGAAGTGTCCATACGTGGTCAGAATGGCATCCGACTCTTTTTGGATCATCTGCAGGTTTTCCGTCTAGGAGACACAGACACAGACACAGAGGATTAGCAGCTGGTAGCAGATGGACTTTAGTGTTTGAGAATATTTGAGTATGTTCAGATAAAAAGGTACAGTAATGCACCTGGGGAGCCGTGGTAGTTGGAGCGATGAACACGACAAGAGGTGCAAAATCAGCAGTTCGGAGGACTTTCAGGGTCTGTGTTGGAATGGGAAAAAAATAAGACAAGATTAATTCACTGGACTGAAACAGCTTTTTATGATGAGGGCAGAGAAGATTGAAGACATTTATTTTGGATTAACCAATCATGTTGTTGCCTTGTATGTAGAAAAACCTGTTAATGCTAACCTGTGGTTCAACGTCCAGCACAGCAATTTTTTCCTGCTCGTGGATCTTCTGGATGGTCTCGATTTTGGTGCCAAACATATTTCCTTGGAAGCTGCCATACTCGAGCAGCTCATTTCCAGAGATGCACTTGGTCATGGCTTCATTGGAGATGAAATAATATTCCTGTCCGTTCTCCTCGTCCTTACGCTGGGGTCTAGTGGTGTCTGTGCAGGATCAAAATTGAGATTTTTGCCTAAGGACACTTTGGCAACTTTAGCTGCTGCTCTGGCGAGAAAAAGATAAGTGTACTTACGTGGTGCAGGGTAGGAAAATTTCTCTGGGTATTTGGTCAATAGTGCACTTTTGATGTGGCGCCTCCCTACACCAGGTGCCCCTGGAAAGAATTACAATAAAACATTAACCTTGATTACGCTATGTGTAATTTGTTAGAGGTGACAGAGGTAACAAATATGCTAAAATACATGCATTTGAGATATATAAAGATCAAACATAAATGCAAAAACACAGCTCTATGTTCTTTGGAGAACATGCAGCTCAGTAGGAATGATCAAAAATGTCTAACAACACTTTTAAGTATGTGGTACCATAAATAAATAATGTAATGAGGCTAGGAAGCTTACCAATAAGCACAAGTGTTTTCCTCTTAAAAGCAGGGAGCTGAACAACCTCCTCATAAGAAATCACATCCAACTGGTCAAAAACTGCAAAAGACAAGATTCGTTTTTTCAGACTAAATCAAATTACAGCACAACTATAGAGAGACTTTAAGACTCTGGAGATGCACTTACTCGAGCTGTGTTTTGCCAGGTACTTGTCTTTGCACTTCTTTTTCTTTCCGAACGGGCTGCAGGACTGGCTGCCCTCCCTGGCCTTGCTTTTACTTGCCACTCTCCTGCAGGGGAAACAGAGATTTAGGTTAAGCTGGGAACAGTTTGCTCACTTCTGGGCTTGTGAGGTTAAGCTTTTCAGGATTAATCATGAGATAGTTTGACAGAGCTGTTTACCATTCTTGGAGCTCTGGGGAGGGAATCAGCCCAGCAAAGTCGGCAGCGTTGCTCTCCACTCTGCCTTGCCACCAGTTCGGATCCTGCTTGTTGATGATCTGAATGATGTCACCAGTTTGAAACTTCAGACCTGCCTCTTTGCATGGGATGAGGTCATCCTTGTTGGGGTCATAGTCAAACTGGGCCCTCATGTACATCTGCGGGTTAAGAACATGTATGCTGAATTTGAAAGATGGGAAAAGCTAATGATAACCTGAACTCCGTACCATGGTGTTTAATGATCTCCCACCAACTACTGTAGTTCAGATGTAAATACCATCACTCATTCCCAGGTATTTCAGATTATTGTTTCAATTTTAAATATAAATGATAATGGACAACTTATAAAATTCCTTTCTGTAAATATTTCCCTTCCTCTCTCTATAAAAAAAGAAAGAAGATAAAATATAATCCTTTATTCGTTCCACAAAGGGAAATTTACAAATTCACTGTGTCTATTCTAAGAATTGCCCATGATGGTATGCCAGATGTTTGCTGAGCGATTGTTGCACAAGAATCAGACAATTTGAAGAACATGGCTAATACACCAACCATGTCCTTCACTCTGAAAGCTTGAATAGAAATATTTAGCATTTTGTCTCTCTTTAATGACTTTAAGCCATTTAAAATGGGGCTCCTATTGAGTCAAGGTTTAAAACCTCACCATGTGTATTTATCTATGCTGCTTACTCACAATCAAAGCACCTGCTGCACAAAATGTCACTTTAACAGGAACATTGAAGATACAGTATCACGCTTAAAAGATCTACAGGAGCTGAATAAAGTAGTGTGACCTCATGTACATGTTCAGATTCTACAAATATTCAGTGGGAAATCCACACTTCAGCAGAATACACAGGTTCGTGCTATGACCGTGCACAGTAAAATGTGTGCAAATGAGCTATTCCCTCCAGTGATGTCTACATGTGCTGCCAAATCATTTTTTGTCTTATCATATGAACCTACTGAGCAGCTGCAGGACGTTTTGTCCCCCCACACATATTTAAACTTCCTGATGTACAAATCCTGACCACAGTCTGTCACCACAGCAGGACAGCATGTCAGTTCTCCACAGGGTTAATATTGCTATGAGTTAGTAGAGTTCATGAACATTTATGGTTTCCCCAAGTCATTCCAGTGGTGATTCTACATATTAGTAACACCCACTAGGGACTAAAAGTGGGAGCACTGGCGTGGTCTGGGTCACCAAAAATAATGTTCTTTAAGCATCAAAGTATCAACTAAACCTACATATTAATGGACTACAAGCTTTTATGTAAATAGGCTGCCATCACTGGCCACAGTACAGACAGAAGTTAGTACAGTGAATAACTATATTAAAGCAACAGTAACATCACTCAGTTATACTTATCATATTAAAGTTATGCCCACTGTGTTATGTACTAATGTACAGTCTGCTGTTAAATCAATAGCAGTTGATAAGCCATCAACCATTGTTATGCCACAGGAGGCTCGTGACTGGCTGCTGGAGGGAAATGGTGTGTTGTGGCCAGCAGATGGCAGAATGAAACACACTACCAAAGTGTTTCAAGTCAAACTAGCAAAACTAATGTGAGTGATGTTCTTAAAATTTGAACTAATTTCATAGTCACCTGGGTTGTTCATTGACTAACAGAAGATTCACCTAATGAAGAACAAAATGCTAAAAAAAAACAACAACAAAAAAAGACAAAAAAAAGCAAAGCAATCAAGACACCATCCAGCCTGAATGGAAAGCAAAGGCACCACAAGACACAAGACAGAAAGCAAAGTGCATATTCATGTTAATATACCTCACAGGCTCGGGATCGACTCTGCACGTTGGGGATGATCTTCATTGTGACTACTCCATTGGTTTCTTTCTGTATGCAAAGATGTGAAGTAAAAATTAACATTAACTACTGTATCATGCTGAAAAAACATTAGTTAGTTAGGAAAATAAGTTGAATTTATTATTACGTATGAACTCACCAGAATCTTTTGTAGCTGGTCTACAGTTTGGTTTGTTACAGTTTTCCCATTGATTTCTGCTATTTCATCCCCTTCGTGTAGGGACCCTGGGGAGAAGAGAAAACCACAACAAGTGAAGAAACTCCAAATATTCTCCACTGAGTTCTGGCTCAGCCTTTGTATATGCAGTTATTATGGTGCTAATATGTATGAGCTGCTACTGGGATAATATTTATTCTCATGAGAGATTTTTTTGTACAGATTATTATGGAAACACCCAAAACCCAAACCCTTAGAGCACATCTGACATCTTACATGTCTTTAATAAATGTGTTTTGAATATTTTAACTTGAATGGCTTAATTATATGTTTACAGCTCCTGAAATGTACAATAAAATACATATTGACTGAATCACATGGTCTGTCATTGATCAGGACGTGACGTAGATGTCCTCCAGTACACAGATACTCATGCTATGACAGATTTTCTGGGACTGGGACAAACTCTTAACCTTTTGGGTAAAAACAATGTTCTTTCTAACACCAAGCAGTTCAGCTCACCCTCCACACTCACACCCAGAACAAATAAATATGTGATTAATCACCTTGTCTGTGGATCATGCCCCCGTGTAATATTCTGGCCACAGTGCACCTTTGCTTGTCGTTCACCTTCAGAGTGACACCCTACAGGCAAACAATACACATAAAAAAGAGGAATCAGCAACACAAATCTGAATATATATATATATATATATATATATATACTGTATGTGTGTGTGTGTGTGTGTGTGTGTGTGTGTGTGTGTGTGTGTGTGTGTGTGCAGATACTTTACCATTGGCTCTGAAGGATTCTTTTCAAACGCTACTTCTCTCATCTTGGTCAGCTCTGTGCCATTCATGTGTTTAGCAGAGCCGTTGGTATAAACATCAGCCCCCTTATTCTCATAGGTTTGCATAGCTGCCTTTTAAAGAAAGAAAGAAAGAAAGATACAATATTATTTCTTTCATCAAAATTAAATCAACTTTGCACAGCATGGAAAATACAATGCAATATATTTCATCTGGGTCGGCTGGATCATTATCACACTGGTATTTCCAATAACTGCAGTAAGAGCTTTCAGCTCATGTGTGCCAACAGCTATGTTTCATTTGCAGTTTCAACATATGTTCAAGGTTGAAAATTAACCCAGTGTTATAACACCTCATTAACCTCATCCAGTGATCTGGTCCACCAGGTTCATGTGGTCATGGATACCACTAGTATTGTCAGGTCAATGAAAAATGTAAGGAAACCCAATTGTTCTGGGAAAAATCTTACAAATCCATCAAAGTTGGGTGAAGAAATCAAAGGAACACCCGGAGGTTGGTTTTGTGTATTCACATTGTTCTTTTACACCCACATGAACCTAAAGAAGAGTTTAGGGCTGGAAATCTACAGTGTCAACAAAGGTGGTCTCCAGTACAGACCACTGTCAGTGGACAAATCCAGACAATTGGGTTACTTAAACTGTACCAGCACAAGTTAGATACCCTATAATGATTCATGGCAGATTCTGCACTCAGGAACATTATTGAGCAATGTAAGCACATCAAAAGGTTAAGGAATTGGTTACTAAACTAACATGATCACCTGCATCAGCACAAAATTTTGGCAAGAAAATGACTCATCAGCGCTGCTTCAGCAAAAAAATTATTATCTCTCCTCCAGCATCAGCACTACAATAAACCAATAAATATCATTATCACCCTCCTCCACCTCCCCTATAACCTCAGCCCTATGAATCTGCCCATAACAGCAGTTTGGGAAGATGATCTTTGACAAGTGTGTGTGCATGTGTGTGTGCACCCCAACTGTGCCTACACTTCTGGTTAAATACCCATACTCAGCCTATAAGGAAAACATAATGACTCTATCACAAAGTGTCCTCAGTAGCGGGCGAGGACCGTCTGCGTCTAGAGAGGTTTTTTTTTTCTATTTTTCTATTCACAGTTAGAGATGGTGAGTCAGAAGAGTCTGAACGTGGGAGTCATGAGAGAGACGGTTGTTTTTCTGAGCAGCACGATAGTTATCTAGCAGCACTGCTGTTATACGTCCTGTACCAGGGTACCAGGGGGAGGTTTTGGATGGGGTCCCATGATGAGGAGATGAAATTACATCTTCAGAGTAAAGGACTCATGCACAAACAGTATCTACGCTAACATGTCATCACACACTGTCTTCCCTCTCTGATATCCAAAGCTGGTTTACTTGTTATTTGTTATTTGAAGAGCAGATCATTGCATTTTGTTGCTGTGAAAACAAGGATATGAAACTTGTGGATTTGTATGAAGCTTTAAGTCTTGTGACTCCTGTAAGTGAATGTGATAAGCCTGTGTGAAACTGTGTGAAAGGACCAAAAAAACTGGAACAGCAGGGCAGCAGTAACTGTTAAGTCTATATCCACAAACATTAGGTAATGCTTACCTAACAGGACTGAGCAAACGAAAACTGGCAAAGGTCAAATCTAACGGTTTAATATTATCATTTTACACTCATGTGATTAGATTTGCATCAGCACTAAGGCCTTTTTAATTAAACGGGTCTCATCATGGCTCTGACAATGGGCCCTGTTACTCACAAGATAAATACAAAGAGATTAAACAACACATAATTGAAAGGCATTCATCTGGTTTGCCACAATGTGTTCCAATCACTGTTTGACAGTCAACATGTGCTGCTAGAATCAGGGTCAGGAAGCCCTTTCAGAAACTTGAATACCAGCTCTGGGTGGGGAGAAGCAACAGGATAAACAAACAGCTGGTTGAGAGGCAAAATGCATCCAGGAAAGAGCAGAGGGCTTCCTGTTCTGGACATTTGCTCTTTGCTGTATTTGCGGTAGGTTCAGTTGCTCAAACAGACTGTGATAGGTGCATTTCAGAAACACAATCTCTCAACTGGGAGGAGATGATAACTCATCACATTCATTTCTCTTGCTCTGTCCGCTTTGACTGATAGCATTATACTGCAATTCGTCACTGTCTTATTCTCTCTCTTTGCCATTTGGGGTGAAGAATATTAATTATTAATCTTTTATAGCCTGTAGGATTTCGGATGCATCCGCTGCCAACAGGATAAAATTTATCGATCTCTTGAAGGGGCACAATAGGAGATCAATATTTGACCTATATGGAAGTCCAATAAGAAACAGTGTGGATTCAGGTCCTGTGAGACAAACTTCAGGTCTTTAACAGCCTCTTTGAACACAGGCTGAACCTACTTCTATAGATTCACGAAAAGAAAAAAAAAAGTAGGACAACCAGGTGTTTATCTCTGTAGATCTCAGCTGCATGAAACTTGCACTTGTCTGAACTTGTTGGAGCGTTAATATACATCAACAAGGTCTGGGGTAGTGCCAGCAGAAAGGTCTGGCTAAAATAACACGTTGTGTAGCTGTTCTTGGGTTTAAAGTGTTATGCAGTGGGAAATATGTGCATGGATGACTGGTACGGATGAATGTAGGGCTAGTCCACAGTTCTTAAGTCTCAAGTATTTGGAGTGGTCTCCAGAGGATCAGAGCATAACAAGGCAGAACCGGCTCAGTCACTTTACTCACTCTAACTAAACTAAAACATAAAGAAACCATGAGGTACTCTCAATCACCCATGATGGACCTTATACACACTGCGAGATAGTGGACCATGTGACCGCACTTTAAGACAAGTGATTTCACACATCAGCATTGGACAAGACTGTTGCTCAAGGCTATTGAAAAAAAAAAAACTGCTGATATCAGGAGAGGAGTTTCCTCCCTTCACCATTTCCCTCAGTAGCAGTGTGCTGACTTTACAGATTCACTGTGAAGAAGTTCAGCATGAAGATTTCCCTCGGTGTCACTGGCTGCCAAATCCGAGCGCAGAGGTCGTGGAGGATTTAAATTAGGGAGTCACCCTGCTTGTCCCATTGCAAATCAATACAAGTTAAAAGTTTACACTGTTTTAAAGTTTGTGGTTGTCAATATAAGGTGCTGCTTCCCCACCGACTGTTTCACAACATATTCTGGACTTAGTGTGAAAACAAGTTTGTACCAAAAAAGCCTGGTACAGGGTGATGCAGTAAACAACATGCCTGGCTGTCCTCCACTCTCTGTTGACACTAATTCCTCAGCAGCAGCTTCAGCCATGGCTGCAGGCAGAATTACACAGCCCTGCTAAAACTGGACTAACATTAACTTTATTTCCCTTCAGCCTGTCTCCTTCTACATTGCATAACGCTGTCCCAGAAAAAAAGAGGCCCCTTTCATGTTACTGCCACATGTTAACATGATTATTATGGGAATAACACAATGAATCACTTTGTATGGCTCCATCTCTGATTAAATGTAGACCTCCTGACACGTGATACACCATTGTTTCTGTCATATGATTTCTATAGGCAGTTTTTTGCAGAAGTGAAATTGCCAATGCTATGTCTACTGGATTCCACCCTGGTTCCACCAAAGGCTGAGTGAGCAATAAGTGCAGAGGTGACTAACACAAGACTAGAGCTGCAGCTGCTGCTGCTGCTGCTGCTTGGAGAAGAAATGTCTACATATTGCTACACTTCTTTGTTTAACAGATCAACACATGCAGTTGATGTGTGTAGTATTATACAAATAGAACTTGGTCTATTTTTAGATCTTTAGTCGATGGCCAAACAACATGTCATGTGCCTCATCTCTGCTTCCCCGGAAGCAAAAACGAACACAAAAATCTCGGGGTACAAAAACACAAAGGTAGAAATAGCACCATACCTTGTCAGACTTTGGTTTGTTTTGTAGGAGCTGCTCCAGGTACAGATCGGAGAGGGCTGTCCGGACGCTGTTGACAGACTCCAGTATGACGGCAGGTTCGTTTTTATTGGATTTTAACGTCATCTTTCCCTGTTAGCTAGAAAAAAGAAAAAAAAAACCTGTGAACCCGACGTGCCCCCGCTCAAGGTCCGCAAGAGGCTGGGCGAAAAAAAAAATGCTGCGGGAGAGGAAACTGCTGATAAGCAGCCCTGGTGATGAGATAAGTCACTGTCCGAGATAAAAGTCCAAGGTTTTGATCAGCAGCAGGTGAGGTACACGGGATATGTGCGGCGGGGACACCGCTGACAAAGCAAGTAAACATGTAACTGACTGCTGCTCGGAGGGGCAGGCTCATGCTGCCTTCATGTTCACTCTGTGAGCTCCGAAATCTCAGCACTCGACTTGGACTCGAGTTGTTTACCTTTAGGCTACACTCACTTTTTTTTCTCTCTCCTTCGGTCTCTTTTAGGCTTCTTAAGCTACCTAGCTGCTATAGTGCTGTTAGCTTACCACAGGTTTTGTAGTGCAGATCCATTCACTCGTGTCCTACCTGTTATCTTAACAGTGGAAGCAAATCACAGTTTGGTTGTGCTCAATCTTAAATTTTTTTTTTTTTTTTTTGCTTTATTACTCCACATTTCCTATTAGCAAGTCTGCAGCAAAATCTTCTTTCCATTTAGGTTCATAATTTTGCTCTAAGTAACTCAGTTTTATTCACACAGCAGACGAGGAATAATCAAAACAGAAATAAGCCTAGTTCAGATAACAATTTCCCAACAATGAAACACGACCTTGCCCCAACACAGTCGATGATGCACAGGCTCCTGCAGGCGTGCTGTCAGTTTGACCCACACTCCACTTTTCTATAGTAAGCGATCCACTTTTAAAATTCATGGACAAGTGGCATATTTACATATTTTCCGAGAGTTCCTGAATGCATCATTACCGCAGCGTTCTCAGCAGGGCTGCACCGTCAGGCTACAAGGAAGCAAAATAACGGAGTCATACAGCAGCCCACTACAAACGTCCATTACAGACAATGCAGCCAGCTGCAGTAGGATTGTGAGGGGGCTATTGTCAGGAATGTAACAATTAACACTGAGACACATTGAGACATTACTGAGCCAGATGATCACAGCGCTGCAGCATCTAGGCTAGGCTACTTGTGTCTTTTTTTAAGTGCAACATTGTTGACAACAAAGGAGTCTCTATGGATCCATCACAAATATATGAATGTGCAGATAAAAACACTTAAAAACAACGGGGGTGAATTTAATCTGATGATAAATGTGTAGTAGGTATGCTACATTAGATTGATACGCATGTAGCCTAAATATTTCCAACCCCAATGTGTATTTTGCTCACAAGCTGCACTTTCAGCTTCTGAAATAATGTAACAGTTGCAGAAAGAGATTGTTTCAATACAAAGAATAACAGTAATCATCACCTGATTAGAGCAGCTGATCTATGTTTAATTTTAACTGTACAAATCACTTCTGTATCTGTGTAACCTCCTTTTTACATGGATGACAATTTAACACCGAACCAGACACAATCTACCTCTCAGTAGGCTATATAATAATGCTTTATCATGTTATGATATAATATAGGCCTTTCTTTTATTGAGATTTTTGAACTGTTATGAAAACTCAGTGTGCAGTAGGGCTGAGATATACTGTATAAACAGCTGAGCCCATCTGATCTGCATTATGAAGCACGCCGGTACTAAAATAGACTGGTAATCTGGGGAGAGGGGAGAAGATATTCAGCTAGGTGTTCGCATCCAAACAAGCTGCCAGTTTCCAGTGGGGACAAATCTGGGTTTCATCTCTGTAGCTCATGCAAACGGACACAAGATCCAAAAGAAAGCCCTGATCTTGTCTTGAGAATAAAACCAAACTTATGAAGGTATGCACTGCTAAATTCTCATGGTAGAAAAAGTATTTTATGCAGTCAGGTTAACCACACACACAGAGTCACAGTCACAGTTTGATCTGATTTAGCCCCTGGTTACTCTGTTTTATCAGTGTCACATTGCATCATTTGCATTTCATGTCAAATCCAGTTACTCAGTTGCCCTCAGAGATTCCTTGTCAGGGTTTCCTGCAGTAAGGAACTTTATAACACTAATACACTATTACGGTATGTTAAACCTATAAGCTTTAGATAAAAATAACCAACAGACATGTGAGAGGAAACGGGGAAAAAAGTAGAAAATTGAGGAACAGAGGTGAATCATTGAGTTTCAGTTCGTTTGTGGGTCATGATTTTGTTTATGTTGCAATGTCACTTTGACACTTCACTGGGCCGTTATAATAGTAACACCTGTGCTGCTGACAAGTCAAAAAAACTACTTGCTGTGACAAAACACCTACTGTCATCCACTAATTACACTGATCATGAGACAAGAACCGTCAACATTAAGGCAACTGTACTAGCCTGAGGGAAACCCTGCAGTCCCCTGCAGCAGCTCTGCAAACATCTACTCTGCAGTGTCGCACAGTTCAGCTTACTCAGTCGAAATTCAGGTGAACTGGTCTAACCTCTCCTGCTTTGTTTTGTTTCTGGGCAGGATTTAGGACACGGTAAGGGTGCAACAGGGATGGTCTGACCAAACCCAGTCAAAGCTGCTTTGTTTTTTTTGTTTTTAAATGTGGGGTTTTGGGAGCTTAAACTGCTGCATAAATTCTAACCATTAAAAAACAAACATCTCTTGATGTTGTAATGAAAGGTTGGACCTCCCTCCTCACTATAGCTACTATTAGAAACCAAAACAACGTTATAGTATTCAGTGACGTCAGAAGCATGACTTAGGGGGATCCATATAGGGCTGAGGTAAACATCCGGTAAACATCCGGGTACTAAGGCTACGTAAGGGTCAAAGCACTTCACCGATGGCAGAGTGTGATGGTTCGCACACAGTCTGACATTGGTGCAGAAGCAATAAAGAAAACCGCAGGAGAAAAAGCATGACTTGTTTAATGATTAATCCTGGACTTTCTATACAAACTGACGGATTTTATGAGATTAAAGAATTGTTCGTGTGACAGTGAAGCACGTAAGAAAAGACGCACAACTCTTATCGAGGGGAGTCGGGAGTCAGCACAATACATTTGGAGTTTCTGCTTTTTAAAGTGACCAAAACGTACTTTGTTGCGATGTTTCGTGCCTTAAAGAGGAGCCTGCGACCTTTGCAGAGACAGGTCCAGCTGCTGTCCGGTCTCAGAGACGCACAGACACCATGGAAGGACAAGCTACTGGTCCGTGCCTGTGCAGGGACCTCTGCAGCTCTGCACCTACAAGACGACTGTCTCGGTGAGTTCACTGAGCTATCACCCAGTCCACACCTGCAAACTCTGCAACTTACCCGATTCAACTAATAACCATGCACACGAATCATTGCAGTTCTCAAATATGGTGGGAAGTCGATGCATTTGAACTACGTGTGGCTGCGGGACCACTGCCGCGACCCTTCCTCATACAACTCCAAGACCAACCAGAGAAACGTGGACACGGGGAGCATAGACCTCAAGATCCGCCCTGACAGCAGCACAGTGGAGGATGGCCACCTGGTCCTCACATGTAAGTCACTCACAAACACAACAGAGTCAAGTCAGTGGTGACGAGTTGGGAATGAAACGGTGAGACAACTGGGATTTTAGAGCAAGCTCACAGTATTTTTAAATTCATAACCCACCCCACTGTCTGCATCGTTATCACAGTGTAATGACACAGTTGTAAAGTCATTACAGTTATAACTAGGTAAAGAGTTGGAGATACAATAATTTATTGTTCAATCCAATGTTATCATTATTGTGTGCTAATGTGGTGCATATTGTCAAATGTGCATATGCGTATTTGGCAATCACATTTTCACATTTCACATTTGGTACAATACTTCATCAATGAGTGTGGCTATGTTAGATAGTATGTACAACATTAATAATAAAGTAGATTATGTAAACTTGGTCAGCTATTCAAATACATAACAACTTTTTACATTCATCATTGATCTTAAATTCTTCATTAGATCTGGTCATTTTAAATTATTAAAGTAATTATTATATGAAAGCAGTGCATATGAGCAGACAAAAGTTGAGAGGACATTTAGAAGCTCTATCCTGAGGTCAATAATTAATAATAATAAACTGTGAGTAAACCAGTCATTTACATTGAAGAAATGTGTGGCGCAGGTGAGCTATCTCACCTATCCGCCTTTATTACAAACTAAGATGTAACCTTAATAATTAGGCTATATGAGCATATAATTATTTCAGCATTCACATCCGTCTCATCACACAACATGCAACATCACAGTGAATGACTGTAACATTGTAGCATAATAAAGATTACACATGACAGATGCGATGTGGACTTTGTCCACCCGCTGTGTTCGTATTTTATTGTGTAAAGATTCATTCCGTTGTCAGGTTAGCCTCAGGCTGTTATCATGAAATGAAGTGAGACTCTGGACTGTTTCAGTTGTAAACCGCAAACACATATTCACACATAAAAGGACCATTATGTAACCTGTAAAGCAAACCGCCAGCCTCTGATGGACATTGTAAAAAAGAGTCTGAAGCAACAGGATGTAGGCTACAGATGAGACACATTTTTATCATCTTACTTTGACATTTGTATGTTGAAGTGCTGGGTATTTCATCTCATAAAATTAAAATAAGATTCTTTAGTAAGATAAAAACCAAAAATAATTTTGTAAGGATCAGATGGGGTCCAAAATGTTTGTTGGTGACTGTAGAGATCTGACCTTTAAACATGGAGGTGTGCTCATGTGGAGCTGCATGAGGGTATATAGAGGATGGGGGTGTCTCTTCACTGACAATGACTCTTCACATACAAAAGTTTGCGAAGAGGAAAAAAAAGTGAAAAGTATTAGTTGGCCAAGTGTGTCTCTGACCTGAGTTAGAGAGTAAAATATGAAGTTTAAATAAACAAATATTTTTTGTTTTCCAAAAAAAGTGGCTTCCTTTTCTTCGTGGGCACTCACAGAAACCGATACATTGATTTGAAGCTGACAGGATTTGCAGTTACGTAGCATTTTAGTGATACTGACGTTTGTCATATACTAGGCTAGATGCTATTTACTATATACTATGGGCACATTAAAGATACCAATAGCTGAGCAGGAGGAAATCTCAAGTCAAGTCAAGTCCAGTTTTATTTGTATAGCTCCAATATACAACAGAAGTTATCTGAAGGCTCTTTTCAAATAGAGCAGGAATCAACCCTCTCGTTGCAATATTCAAACATTTGTGTTCAAATTCTTTCGTGTGCTGTTGTGTTAAAGCTGCAGGGTTCTCCTTTCACATGATGCCATATGGTGCACAGAACACAACACCACATCCTCCTCTTAATCACCCAGATGGAGCAGACCCCAACGCCATGGAGCTTCTCCCCCAGAGAGGACCCCCTCAGAGTTGAAATAGCTTAACCAGCACAAAGCCTGACAAGCTGAAGTCATCCCCTATTCTGTCTCCACTGGCAGCCTGCTGCTGCACACAAAGGCAAAAAAAGTCAAGTGGGATTTAGCTGACAATTTTTTGGTGGGGGTTAGAGGAATAAATGGTCCCACAGCAGCAAGTGTGGAAAAAGGAAACAGGTGCTACACAGTCACATTGAAACACACTGGGTGAGTGTTAAATTATCGGACTCACCCAAACACTTCTACTGTCTTGGTACTCCACGGTTTGGGTCAGCTCTGACATGAGCAGGAAGATGATTATAGTGCTGGATCATTTTTAAGATGAAGAGCAAAATGTGGACAGGAGCAAACCATCACCACAGGCTTTTAATAACACATCAGCCCCATTCAGAGTCGGGCAGCCTGTGTCCATGCCACTTAGGGATGTCCTGCAGACTGACTGATGCCTCCCTCTGGGCTGCTGGGCTCCAGCAGTTCTTTCACAAAAGATGGATTGTCACAGTGCTTTTATGTACACTCAAGAGTGGCAGCGTGTCTCACACAAACTGACAAATGGGGACCAGTCAGCCCCAAGACAGTTGATGATGCACAGGCTCCTGCAGGCGTGGTGTCAGTTCTGCCTCTCCCTGTTAGCAGCACGTAGCCAAGGTCAGCTGAGTCTAGGAGGGGGTTTCTGTCCATGAGCACTGACCCTCATAGACTTGGTTTATTAGGAAATGCTCTGCAAAAATGTATGCTCCATGTAGATGAAAGCCTCATGTACATGGAGAGGTTTACCAGCTCCTCTGCAATTATTTATAACTTGATGGACCATGTTTCTATTCAAGCATATAGTGGCAACTTTACTTACCGTAACTAACAAAAACACAACAAAATGGTAATCAGCGCTAGTGTCAGTTCAGCTAAACTCAGCCATTATTTGATGCTGTGGTTGGATACAAGGCAGTAGCTATAGAGAACTGATGTATTTCATCCTACTTGTCAACAGGATTTAATTAACTTACTTGGAAAATCCACAACCAACTGCATACACTACTACATAATGTCCAGTCCACTTCACCAGACCAACAAAAAATACTTGACAAACAACAAAGCCTGTTGCTAATTCAGCCTTACTTGTTGAATTTGGAAATAACAAGCATTTTAGATGCAGTTTGCTAATTGTACAACAGCAAAAAAAAAAGTTGACTTCTGCAATGTAATGTACCTCGCTATGCTTTAGCTTTTTGTGAAAATCTAATTAGGATTAGTCAAAATCAGGTCAAATTTTAATGCACATTTAATTAACTTTACCTAATAATGCTTTTCCTGTGTGTATCCCAGGGCCTGGTGGTCATGTGTCAAAGTACAGCCTCAGCTGGCTGGCTGAGAACAGCTATGAAGGAAAGAAGCAAAGCACAGTCCAGCCTCGCATCCTGTGGAACTCTGACATCTATAAAAATGCAAACGTACCATCAGCCAAGTGGGACACGTTCATGAGCAGTGACGATGAACTAAAGAAATTCCTCCAGAACTACCTCCTGTATGGGATTGCTTTTGTAGATGGTGTCCCAGCCACAGTGGAGGCAACTGAGGCAGTTACTCAGAGGGTTAGTCTCATCAGGTATGAAGTGCACAGGTAATGCAGAGGGCATTCAGCCGTGTCCACCTATTGCTATTCCACCTGTGTTTTTTTGTTTGTTTGTTTACAAGGGAGACCACATATGGAAGAATGTGGAGCTTTACTTCAGATTTTTCCAGAGGAGACTCTGCCTACAGTCAGCTGGCCCTGGACCGTCACACTGACACCTCCTACTTTCAGGAGCCATGTGGGTAAGAGCAGCAGGGACGGGCTGAAACACAATGGAAGTGAGAGGAGTTTGGTTTATGAAGCACTGACAGCCAAAATTTACAGTATCAGTATTTTAAATTTAGCTTTTTTTCTCTTCAATGCCTCTTTCAGGATACAGGTTTTCCACTGCCTGAAGCACGAGGGAACTGGAGGACGGACGCTGCTGGTGGATGGTTTCTACGCTGCAGAAAAATTACGCCAGCAGTCACCTAAAAACTTTGAGCTACTTGCCCGCGTGCCCATCAACCACAATTACATTGAAAACACTGGCAACCACCGAAACCACATGACCGGCATCGGCCCTGTGCTGAATGTCTATCCATGGAACAATGAGGTTAACATGATCCGGTACGTCAGCAATTATCAGATCTTAGTAGCTTCATTTAAACATGCTTTTATATGTATTTTACTTGATTATCACTTGATCCATCTTTTTATACACAGTTGTAGAAATTGGTAGATTTTAGTTTATTGCCATTCCTTAGCTCTTGCATTCTCGGCTGATAATAATCTTTGGTGGCTTTACATACTGTGTTGTTTAGTTATTCATTATTATCCCAATTAAGATATAAAAGACTTGTTCTTATTAGAATTAGAATGAGAAAAGTACACAGTGGCTAGTTCTTGTTGATTTATCAAACCAAAGGAAAAAACTTTTCTTTCTTTCCCTTTTTTTAACAGATACAACAACTATGACCGATCAGTGATAAACACAATCCCCCATGATACTGTTCAGCGGTGGTATGTGGCACATCGAGAGCTGACAACAGAGCTGAGACGTCCAGAGAACGAGCTGTGGGTGAAACTGAATCCAGGGAAAGTAAGTTCCAGTTGTTAAAGGGACTAACATTGAATTATTCAGAAATGCCTCATTCAGAAAATAATGGTGTCTTCATAAAGATAGAGCTGTAAGCCTCACTCAGTGTTATTGTTCTCTTTTCTTAAAAAGGTGATTTTCATAGACAACTGGCGTGTCATGCATGGGAGGGAGTCATTCACCGGACTGAGGCAGTTGTGTGGATGTTATTTGACCAGAGACGACGTCCTCAGTGCTGCACGCTGCTTTGGTCTGCAGGCCTGATCCTGCACATGAAGGCTGCTTCACCTCTGTGCCTTGTTAGTTGTCTTTTCATGTGAGTTTTCATAAATCTGCACTGAAGGCTTTTCACAATCGGAACAATCAAATGATGTACTGTATATTGTATTTTATTCATTCACGTGTTTTTATCATTGATATTTGTTGTTTTTGTATCATTTCAATGTTTCTTTTCTATGATTTAGAGAGCACAAATGTCTCCTGAATTATACTTAAAACAATAATGGCTTGCTATTGTTTAACTCATACAGTCATACAGCACATAAAGGAGTCAATGCATTAAACTTTCATACAGTCTCATTATACTTAATTGGACATTGATGACAGACTGTCAGACTGCTAACATCAGCAAACTAACAATGGTATCACACATACCATGTTTACTTAAGAGTGTCAGCATGCAAACATTTGCTAATTAGCAAAAGTTCAGGGATCAGTTTCTTCCAGATGATCTTTCATAGTGACTCATCGAGTATTTGTTATATATGATATTTCAGTCTGAAACAATGTGAATGAACGACCAGCAGACTGACATTGCCAATTAAAATAATGAGTGACATTTTGTTATATGACAAAGCTGCAGCAAAAAGTGCAGAGAGTGCAAGTGACTCAAGGGCTAGGGCCATGATGTGTGTGAGCAGTAGTGAGCTGTGTCAAAGATAGCCATCAGATTGTGGACAACACTGATTACCCACAGAGAAGATGAAGTGTTTGTCCCATTACTTGTGTGAAACAGTTCCTAAATTCTGCCAAACAATTCCCTAACAATCTCTATTTTATCTGTGACAGCCGTGGTGTTATATTACAACAACAGCACATTTAAATCAGACTCTAAATAAATTGGGTTGGCAAGAGCTATTCCCAGATGAGGTGGAACCTGTGCAAAGTGGTGTAAATAAACTCAATATTTGGCTCCATAAAGATGCCAGGCAGCAGTAAAAGGAAACATATTGAAGGTCCTTTTGCTGCCCTCGAACTTGCCAAATAATCATAAATTTGTGGGAACTTATCTTAGCATTGGCAGCGGATAGCTGAAGTGATTTGCATTGAATTGATGGATTTGGTTGTGGCACAGAAAGAGGTGTTAAATATTTATTTTTCCCATCAGGGGGACGAGACTGGAACAGCCCTGTAGCACAGACTGTCCATAATTCATCAGCAGATGTAATATAGTTTGTGATCAAATAGATGAGGCAGTGATTTCGTACTCCTACTTTTTGCCTGAGAGTAAAACGATTCAAAATGTCACCACTGCCCTTCTAATGATTTATTAGTGAATAAAGTATGTAAAATACTGACTTTTCATCATGGAGCTGTGTACATGTGCACAAAAAGTGCATGAAAAGTTAACCCTCACGTTGAATCTGTAGGAAAAGGAGATCTGATGACAAGATCAAAACCAAAATCTTGTTGTCTGGGCACCACTCTTTCTTTTTCCATTTTAGTTGTCACATGGCCTTGCCAAAAAAAAAAAATCTGATGTCATCTGACCCTTCATACCTCAGTGGTACTATCCTCATTCTTTGCCTAAGCTGCACTATAAGGCTGAACTGTAGGTTTGCTGCCACCTATTGTCACTATTATCAAATATTGCTTGTTTTTCCATGACACAATGACTCACACAAAAAAAGAATATTTTATTTAATCAGAATCTGTGAGTGTATATGCACAGAGTTGTTGCTGTTTCTTGATTGGGTTCAAATCTAATAATGCATCACTCATTAAAAAAAAAAGGTAACCATAAAATATAAAAGCACCCAATGAGTTGGTTGCATAGTTGTAATGCAGTGATCAACGCATGATAGTGATGCAGACTCTGTCATTGTCATATCTGTTTTATAATAAACTCAAATAAGAATTACAATACGAGCCTTAGCCTGTTGTATTTTATAAGTCATCAACATGCAATACGACAACGGTAAAAACATGTAAAACTACGGTTTACATGCTGAAAAAAAAAAGGTTTTCTTTTTCTGCACCATACGAGGAAGATCTACATCTGCACTCCAACAAAAAACAGTTTGGTAAATGAAACAAAAAGCTATAAAAGACTGAACTCATGGTAAGGACACCAAAAGTAACATCAAACATGAATGTATGAGCTTCAGCATATTGAGAATGTTGAATTGAACATGCTGATATTGAAATTGGAGATATTATTGCCCCAGTTGTTATCAACAGGCCCCTTTATTTTAGGCATTTGGCTCATCTTCCTCAGCATGGAGGTGGCTGCCTGTGGTTGCCACGGGAACGCTGTCTGTGGCTCCCTGTGCTGGGGCAGAGCTCCTCCTACTGGACAGAGGGAGAGTTGACGTTACACCTCTAAATCGCACAAAGAAAATCAACAAGCTGCAGTCTCACCTCATCTCGTTGGCCTCTGCTGCTCTCACTGCTTTGTATTTCTGCTTCTTCATGGTGTGAGCGATGAACCACACGACCAGGACGATGAGGACACAGCCGAGCAGCGCGCCAATCACTGCACCGGCAATCACTCCATCTCCCACCTCTGTGGCATAAGTAGTTGTTTTTTTGTATATCAGTGGATTTTCATATTTCTTACTGACATTCCCAGAAAGAAACAAATAAAAATATGTCTTCATACCAGGACTCAGATCTACAGTGCAGGTTGAAAAGCCAACCACATTGGTAGCGTTGCACATGTACTCCCCGAACTCAAACTGGGATATGTTTCGGATTTCCAGTATTCCAGTTGTGGTTGCTGATGAAACAAGAGCACATGTGTGTTTAGAGATGGAAAGAAATGTGCTAGAATTTACCAGTACATCACAAACGCTCTCACACAGTACTCACTTCTTCCCAGCACAGGCCTCCTGGTCTTGGTCTGGTCCAGTCTGATCCAAGTGTACTTTGGTTTAGGACTTCCCTCCTCACTGTGGCAGGTCAAAGTCACCCGGTGACCCGATTCAACATCACCGTGGACGGAGCAGTAAGGAGTGGACGGCCTCTCTGGCACACAGCAGAGGGCAGATGGGAGGGTTTATTATGGCACTTTATATATTTAGTCTTTCAAATCTACTCCACATTATTATGACACACGTGTGTGCACTTAGTGGAAATCAATGACATTTCTCAACTCACTCCAGCGAGAGCTTTGAACTGAATTGATCGGCTCTGCTCAGAGGTTCAGTAATAGAATCAGTGTCTGACTGGGGCAACACAAGTCTCATCAGAACCTAATTGAAAATTTAGACACTACTGTATGCTGTGTAGATATAAGCCCAGTTATAAAATACAAGTGGTTACCAGCTGTTTTCTATTCTTAATGTCAGTGAATAACCACTGTCATTAGGTGGTGGTGTGAGAAACACTTTACTTAACTGTATTTAAAGTAAAGAAAATGTGATGTTATTGCATCAGTCAGAAGATGTTTTGGCAGGATTTTACTGGTTGAGATAGAGCTGTTTTTTGTTTTTTTTAATCTAAGTGAGGTAGCTCGGGTTCTGTTAGACAAATTTGTATTCATGTCAAGCAGTGTGACTGGTGATAGACGGTGGTTGTTCCTGCTGCCAGTGGATCTTTACTTCTGTTTATCTGTCCAATGACTAGTACATCAGAGTGATTCCTATATCTCAATAACTCACCTGGATGTAGCAGTGATCACAAATGCTAATGTCATTATTAGATTACTATTAGATTTCTTCAGTGTATCAGGATATTTTGTTTATTCAAAACAGGTTAAAAAAGTCACATCAAAGTTAAAAAAAACCCTGTGCGTATTCTGTGTGCCTTGTAACAGAGGAAATATGGTGGATTTGAATGTGTGGAAATGAAATCCTTTGCTTATTGTTAAACAAACAGGACGTCACGTATCTTTCCATTAGTCATCGTGAGGCAGGAAGTGCGTTGGGTGTGGCCTCTCTGTTCCTGTGGTGAGACTGAATCTATACTCATATTTCATGGAGTCTGCCTCCAGATCATCAGCCTTCACTATATTGATTGTGCTGTTTTTACGTCTTTGATCTCTTTTTCATGTATGTGTTCACACTATAACAGTTCTCACTGGGAATACACAACATGCTGCAGAGGGTAAAGTTTACACATATTTGTAATTTATGATGGACAGCTCACTCACACTCATTTGAATATTAACATAATCCAGTGTGACATTTTGTGAGGATGAAAATCATCTTTGATTGAGGGATAATCAGCATCAGAACAGCCATAAATATTCATTCAGGGACTGGAGTCTGTGTGTCACATTCACTGAAACTAACCTGCAAACATTTCCATAAAGAACCAGCTTAGGAAATACAAGACGTGTGGTTAGCATGCAGCAGCTGCTGATATATATTCTGTATGCAGTACAAGGATGCAGTCACAGTCCTACTCTAATTTCCAACACTGACAATGAGGAGACTGCTACAGTAACCATGGAAACTAGTGAGGATACCGAGGCCTGCAAGGTTGTCCTGGTAACTCAGTGAATGAGAGGATTCAAACTGAATATAATTCCCAAATCAACTATTCAGGGAAACTACTTTAATAAATTTGTTAATGTTACTGCACTGATAATAGATACAGAGATCTTGGATGTGGAAAGAGCACATTACACATTACTGAATATGAGGTGGCCTATTCTTCAGTGAAATGTTGCTGCTGTAATTCAGACTGTTTAGTTAAAAAGATACTCAAAAGTCAAGGAGTAGCTAACACAGACAAATATAACTCCTCTCTTTCATCAAGATTATAGAGATACAGTATATGAAAATGAATGAGTGAGCTAAATACTATGGGTTGAAATGTATTGACTGTGTGTTTTGGCGCTCCCTCCTCAGGTAGCCACACCCTGATGATCAGGGGAGAAATGGCTGTAGCACCAGCAGGACTTTTTTTGATTAGGTCTTGTTGACTTTCACTTATTCTCTGCTCATGTTTCTGGACTACACCCAGACATTTAGAGAAGAACGCTCACACAAAAACTTCTGCTTTCAGTTAAAGCAAATATTCAACTGATAAGATGTGGTCAAGGGCTATGAAATCCCCTAACGGCCACTGTGCAGGCTCACGGCGATTCTGAATATTCTGCCTTGTCTGACCTCCTGTTGAGACTGTGTGGATGCACACGCGTCAGTTAAGACCATTCACTTCTCATCAGAGTTTAATCATGAAAGACTGTGTAACTTACCAAGAACATTCACCACAATATTGACTTGAGACTGTCCGTCCACATCGGGGAAGTTGCGAACCTCACAAGTGTAAACTCCGGCATCTGCTGGTTGCATGTTGCTGATTATTATTGAGGCGTTTCTGGTCGTACTCGGAGAAGAAGGAGGCTGAATCCTGCCCGTGTAAGGGTCGGGAATTACATCCTCTCCTGATTGATAGTAATACACCTGAAAGCAAACAAGTAAGAAAATCAGACATGGTAATGGTGATACTTTACAAGTTATTGATTTCTCTGCTTTGTTAATTCTATAGTCACACAGATGGTTTGTTTAGGAGACATGACTGCTTTTCATTTGAAGAAAATAAAATCTCTGATGCAACAATCAACATGGTAAAATCATGTCGATGCAGTTTACAGAAATGCAGATCCAGAGTTCAGTGATTTCAAGTCAAGTCAGTATTAACTCAGTATGTAAGCTCAGTAAAACTAACTTGTTCCTTATCAATCAAAATAGAAAATTTAAGAAGTAATATATTAGTTTTTGAAAATAATATAAAAGTCTCAATGAATGTTTTTAGCTGAATTATGTCCAGTGGTTGGTAACATTGTTAACTTTGAGTGTTAGTCACTACTCATATTGTTGAATTAATTAGAAACCAGACCTTATCTGACTTCTTTGTTGCCTGAATGAGGTGTGTCTCCTTGTGAAGAACAGTGCATGAGCACAAAGTGTGTGTGTTCTTAGAAAACCTTCAAACTTTGCACTAAAAGTAACTTAATTAAACTTTGAAAATCCTCCAGCATTTTAAGTTTCTCTGACGAGATCCCATCCGGTAAAAATCCAGCTGCACTGTTGCATTTCAACAAACAAAAAAACCATCACATACCAAATTTGGTCCTCTATGTGTACTGTAAATAACACAAAATGAGACTTGCAGTCATTTATACAAACACTCTGACCAAGTGGACTGTCAGGAAGCCTGATGCTGTAGTCAAGCATGCTTCAAAGACAATAAATATACACACACTGGGCATAATCATGATCTGAGCAGCACAGTGTGCATCTATCTACCTGCTCTGGCTCCAAGGAGGATGATGGAACAAAATCCCACTGGATGGTGAGCCTGGCGGTCTCCGTAGTCGTAGTCACAAACATGCACTGGAGTTTGACGGTTCCACCCTTTGTAACATTCACATATTTCTGTGGCGTCGTGACCGTGATGAGTTCAACGCATCCTGTAAAACAACAAAATTCATCAAATTTAATCCACAGCCAAACATTAAAAAAAAAAAAATCAAAATCTCCAAAAGGAAGAATAAACAGAAATGTAGTTACCTATTATGCTTGAAAGCACCAACAAATGAAACATGGAGTACATCTTCACAAAATGTAGGAGCAAACTCACAGAGCTTCTTATGAACTGAACTCTAACCTACTCTGAGTCTGGTGTGCAGAACTGGGAAGAGGACAAAAAACTTTATAGTATGAAAGGCAAGGTTACAGTATGCTTGGTAATGGACTGGCTGATACTGTACATGTTGATAACACATTGTTTGCATACCCATGTTTGCCAGAGTGGGTGTGAAAACGCTGTTGTTATTCAAAATCTATCCATTTAGACCAATGATAATTTTGGGTGGAGGCAGATTAGACCCACCTGTTTATTTTCAGTGTATATGTATGTATGAATAATTTCATGCAGCTGATACAATGAATTTTTATTTAGTCATACAATTTACATTTTAACATATATGAAATTAAGTTATAGCCTGTGCAGCCTTGTGTGTGTGTTTCAGGTTGCTGACTTTTTATGGCAGGTTAGGACCACAGGGTGCTGTGACACTGATGGTTAATTCATTTTTCAGTGCTTTGGCAGTAGATTCACTACAGCTCATCACTCCATCCTCTGTCGTCTTGTAAGTCATTCTGGGTCAGGGCTCCTGGCAAAGAAATTAATGTAATTTAATCTCCACCTGGCCTTTATCGCTCGCCACAAGTAAGTGTAAGCCAAAGCACCGCAACATGCTGCTTATCACCGGGGAGTTCACTCCCTGGTGCTGCGTACTTAATAAAGGCAGTTTCACCTTTGTCGTCTCCCTTCGCACAGCGGAGAGCACAATGCTGACGGAGGGAGACAGTGAATCACACATGATTAATTGTCTATAATTACCAGAAGCTGACATAAGTGATTAACAATGTGAAAAATGTTGATCAGGGATGACTGGAGGGGCGAGCGAGGGAGGGGGTGGGTAATGTGAGGAGTGCAGGCCTGTAGAGCTCATTATCCTGAAGACACTTACGTGATAGGTGAGGAAGTGAAGAGATCTCAGTGTCTTTAGACTTTGTCTGAACAAAACAACATGTGTTGGCAGCTGTGGACAGAACTGTACGGGGGAAACAACAAAGGGCCAAATGCAGTCAACAGGATGAGTCATGGCTGAGTGATCAACATGAGAGACTGAGAGACGTTGGTGACGAATGAAGTTGCCAGTGTGAGTAAATAAGTAAGATGAGGTGGGGGGTGATTGAAGGGACTATATATTCTTATGACTCCATAAAGTCCAAATGGGAAAACTAAAGAGAATAAATAAAATCATGAATAATGCAAACATTTAGTCACCATTTGTAAAGGAGAATTATTTATTCTGACATAAGTCTGTTGTTCGTCAGATCAAGAAATATGCTCCACTCTTTCATGGCTCAATTTCTATTTCCTGATCAGGGCAGTTCACACTTTTTTTTTTATCTTGAAACAGTATATTGATATATAGATCTATTTCAGTGTCTTATTCCAAAAATATATAAAGAAAAAGACACTGAGCCCATGAGAGTGTTTCATCCTGTTTGCAGGCAAAACTCTTTGTGAATGAATTGTTGTGAGACTTCTTTATAAAAATCAGCCAGCGCATGTTTGTCTTTTGGGGGTTGTTACTTTTCTTTTTCTGTCTGCGTTGTTACATTTTGCCATCTCAAAATAACAGAGCATGAAAACATGTTTTGTCAAAAGAGATGTGAGTGAAACCATGTGCATGTAAGTGGAAGATATTAAAATTCTAGCTCTGTAAAGGCTGCACTTAGGCACTGTGGTGTGCTGAGCTAAATGCTAATGAGAGACAGTAATGTTAATATGCTCATGATCAGGTATAATTCATCATGTTCATCGCCATAGTTTAATGTCTTAACATGCTATAGCGTTTGCTTAACAGCACAAAACACTGTATGAAATTGTCAGTACAGTTTTGCAGGTATTTGGTCATAAAGTACTGTATTGGAAATGTGTCAAAAATATAAATTCAAGATATCACCAGAATCAGTGGGATTCATCCTCTGGGGACCATGAACGTCCATCATCTAATGCATGTTAAGATGTTTCAGTCTCAGACCAACCAGCAAATACACAAACCATGAATTTCTATAATAACAAATAATCTACATTATTCATTAGATACTAAATCACTTCTCAGCATGTTACACTTACTCTTAATTATATTCCAATCACATTAATGGCTCTTCAGTTATTACTCTGAGTGTGAGTGGAGGACCAGTGACGTGTTGGCCCTCCAGCATGCACAAACCTGAAGAGCCGTCTCACACAGCGAAATATGAAGGCTGCTGGGCGTGGAGCTGTGACCTGCTCAAACCTCCAGCAGGTTTCAGTGTAATGCCTCCACACGGACTAATTCATCCACCCACTACGACCTGTTTTTCCCTGCCAGCAGACCGCCAGGAGGTGTGAATCAGAATGAGTACAGTGGTATATTCTCCTTCCTATTTGACAGACCTGCCTGCACATAGTTTTTTATGTGACTCCCACAACATGTTATCAAGTATTTATGAACTGATGAATGTGGCACTTTTAGCTATTTATTTACTGGGCGTATTTGGAAGCAGTACAGTTTAGTTGAGATACTGAAAATGCTGTTGCTGTGGAAGAAAGCAGGGATGCAGTTCAGGCCTCAGCCAGCAGATGACAGGCCAGGCTGTTGGATGGTGAGTGTTATTGTGTGTATGTGTGTGTGTGTGTGTGTGTGTGTGTGTGTGTGTGTGTGTGTGTGTGTGTGTGTGTGTGTGTGTGTGTGTATAAGCTGTGTGCTGACGAGTGCTTGAGGCCAACGATGGCAACAGAGCCGAGAGCACCACAGTCCGGCTTCAGCAGGCCTCCCTCCTTCCCTCCCTCCCTCCCTCCCAACACCCTCTCCTCCATCTTCCAACTGCCTTGGAAAAAAAAATATAGGCCAGACATTTAGCATGACTTCACTTACTGTCCCTGCAGCTACCAAGCAACCATAGGCTTCCACTTAAAAAAAATACTGATGGTACGAAACCAAATCATATGCGAGAACAAGAGAACAAGAACACACCACCACAAACAACGTCAGCTGACTGGCACAGAAGCAAAGGTCTCCTTTGCATTGCATTTTTTTTTCTCTTGGCACTAAAAGCCAAACGCAGTGACACTGAACTATCATCTCACATTGGCATCAAATACAAGCATGAAAATGTGCTTTCACCAAGATTGACACAATTGCACAAATAAGCTCTAAAAAAAAAAAGCGTCACTGGCACTCAGAGACAACATCTGATAATTTTGTCATTTCTGAAATTCAGAGTCTGTCGTTGCAGAAGGTGACCCATCACAAACTCTGGAGAGAGGAACAGGAACAAAGGGCAGAGGAAAGAGATAAGTTTACATCAGCAGCCTGCCAGTGTTGCATTTCAGGTTTAAGCTTCATAAAGTGCCGGCAGTAAATTAAAAGGAACATACATAGTTGACCTGGATTGGCACAGAAAGTGTGACGCTTCCTCAACACATTATGTTCCCATATCCACTTTGTCTTAATGGTGTTTTTGATCACCTAAAATCTGTCCTCCAGTGACTGACTTTAGTCCAGGGAAGGTGCCAAAATAAACGCAGGCTGAGATTTACCAGAAAAATACAGTTTCATGTGTTTGACTTATGCACAATCTTCCTCTCCTTACTTGGCTCAGAGAAAGAATATACTTTCCATGTACAATACCCCCAAAGTAATGATTTAAAGTGATTCTCACAGTGCTTTCTCTCTACGTCTAATATAAAATACTGGAGAGACATTTCCGTGACTTAAAATGAGATCTTGTGCATTGATTTGTATTCATTTCATGGGCTTATGCAAATGTCGGAGGGCATTAACAAGTTCAAACACAGCCTATGTTAGCCATATACTATCAATTAATAGTGAAAATTGACTTTAACACTGGTGGCATGTGTGCACACCTTCTTACATTCATCAAACAATATGCAGTGTTCACATTTTCTCTGGTACATGTATGTAACTAAAACCTCATCTTTAGCTGCTGCACCAACACTCTCCTCTTTACTGTACCATAGGATTTTCTAAATGTTGACCCTGGGGGGGTGGTGGTAGGGTGGTGGTGGGGGAGGGGGGGGTTAGTGGTTCAGCCGTGGTCACATTGCACAAAAGAGATGTGTCTTAATATTTTATTAGACACATTATGTTTCCACTCTTCTTCGTCTCTTCACTCTCTTTTCAAACCCCCAAACAAGAACTCCATGGCAACGCAGATGAACATCCTGTAAAGCGAAAATGGATGGACGCACCGCGCCCCAGGAGAAGCATGGCTTGACATTTTATCATGTCAAAGATGATGCTTAAAGGATTTGAGATTCTTGTTTGGGGGTAAACCGCAGACAGACATATGGTAACTGTTTATTGACTGAATAATTGATGACTTAAGTGGACATTATCTACCCAGCAAGCCCAGGAAAACACAGCTCCAATGTATCTGTTCCCTGAATCAGTGGCATGCAAAGCCTTGATTTTTGTGCAGTAAAGTCTGACATGTTGCTTGAAATACTGGGGCGATTTTAAGTTTTGCATGAGCGTGGCAATCATCACATCCGCCAGTACTGACCTTTTATTGTCATATAATTAGCATAAGAATAAATGTTCCATTCACATCCCATAAACGCTGCATGTCAGCCTCAGTGCTTTAGTTACACTCAGTAATGTACATGACAGAAAGCACAAGCAGGTGTTCACAACCTCGAAGCCAAAGCAGCAGCTTTTTGACCACTTTTTTATCTCCACAGAAGAACAGCCATCAATTTCTGACCCATGTTAATGCACCCTTTCAATATTTTATGTTTTTATATGGAGTGCTGACAATAGAACATGGAAATGGAGGGCAAATTTTGCTGAGCTACTTCACCGGCTCTGTATCCATCTTCTCAACAGAGCTATGCACTCCAGTGCAGTGAGAGCCAAACCGTGGAAAGAAAAATGAAAACACAGGCAAATTCAACAACAGTGAACCTGCAGAGACAGTTCACTCCATCTGTTTTCCACGACAAAACGGAGGGGGACGGAGGATGAACCTACATGTTTTTGCTTCATACTGTTTTTGTCCTGTGATGGATATTATTCGATCTTGATGCAATACATTGGACATGTGTGACATATTATTTATATACCTCAGCTCTGCTCAAGGTGAACTCACTTAGCGGCGTAATCAACTGTCGAAGTGGCTGGTGGAGGCGACTGAGAGTAAATTAAAAGAAATCAATTAGGAGAGACAAACCTGTGCATTAAATCTGCCCTGTATCTGAGGGAGGACACATGAGGAGAGACTCATTACGCAGGACACAGCGACGAGAGCAGGCTAAGCATGATGAAATATAGGAAGTACACACAACAACAACCACAGCACTAAGGATTCAAACACACATGAAGGTTGAGGATACAGCTCTTGTTCTTACAGTTTACAGACAAGGGAAATGATGTGGGGTCACATTAAAATAAATAAACGTGAGCTCAGAGGCCAAAATAAAAGCAGCCATGGGCCCAGAATGGGGAAGCAGCTCAATTCAGGTTAAAACATAATATTGAACCTAAGTGATTTTTATTTTGTTGCTACTGTACAAGCAACACATAAGAACAACCCACAATCCATTTCCAGTAAAAACAAACCAATCCATTTCATCCCCTGGGTTTCTAACAGGATTTGTTTTCTCCAGGATCCATTAAAGGGGCTATCTGTAAGTTTTCTCTGCCACTGGGAGCAGGTGATGGGGACCATCCCTTGACATTGCATTGACAACACAAGAGGTTATACTATACATTCTCTGAGCAGCGCTTGGGGCAGATTTAGAGCTAAAAATAGCTGCTATAGGTAGGTAGCTAAGTGAAGAGATGGACTCGGATTAGCACGCTAACATCAGTTAGAGGGAAATACCTGGAGAAGGCACTGAGAAGAGTTACCACTGAGGCTATGAACACACTGGGAGCATGGTGTGAGCTGGACGGCTGCAGAACATGTCGGTTTTCATTTTGGCGGCCATGTTAGAGCAAACTCACTGTAGCCTGTGTGACACGTGTGTCCCTCATCTCACCGTTGCGTCACTTGATGCCTAGAAATAAAAATGTGTTGCTGAAATCAATGTCTCCTCTAAACAAGCAAGTAAACAGCTGTTAACAATAACATTAGCTATGTAGCAGAAGTAAAAACTTATCAATCGCTCTATTAAATATGATTTAAGCTACAACCCCATCAGGTCAGATGCAGTTTGTTTTCCAGTTCCTCCGTCAGTGATAAAGCAGTAAGCTCGTATTCCCAACAAGCAACTTTTTGTGACCTTTTCACCTCGGTCTGGCATTGATTCTGTCCACATGTTAACATCCCCCGGGTTATGTGTGAGACCTTTGTCATCCCATGGAATCAATAATTGACCTCTGACCTCAAATCAGTCCTGTTAATATGTGTTAATTTCTGGTATTAATGAAGCTCAAGAGGAAGAGTAATTGTAGGCGCCGGTCAACATAGGGTTTTCCTACATACATACATTACATGCCATTGTATCCAGGATGCATGGAGATACTGTGTTATTTTTTAAACTAAACTATTTGTTACAGTAACAATTAGGTGTAATCATTTAAATTGTTTTATATTACTTGCAATTGTAGGCTACTATTGTTTGCTTTCATTATAGAACAAATATGGCCACCAAATAATTTAAGTTGAGGAACAATCCTGACCTCAGGTTTTTAGGTTCATTTTAGGTTCAGATTTCTATATGTACAGTACATTTGAACATACTGTAGGCTATATACTGGAAATTTAAAGAACAATTCTTCACTCTCTTAATGCTGCTGCTGTCTATACTTGCCCCTGTGCATTATTTATAGTAAAACAGCTATGTCTCAAAAAAGAACTGATATGGAGCAGAAAAAAGGGGATGTGGGGGAAAACAAGTATGGGGTAGGCTGCAGCTATTATTTTAATGGTTGCTAAGATGCTGTTTTGCATCAAAAAGGTTAGGCCTACAGCCACTATCCAGTGTATAGCAGCTTAACCCAAGGGTCTTTCTTTCTTTGAATATTTACAATTCAGCTGCTTTCTCTTTTACATCGGCCAGTCTCTTGCCTGCTGATGTCAACACCACTGTGGCAGCAGATGTGACCTCTGACCCTCCTTCGGCCTCTGTGGCGTCCTGTCTCTCAGCAGCCAGTGCATGCAGACCCTGGTTCAGCTGTTTCACTACATCTTCCCTGACCAATGGTTGAGAGGTGGTATACACTTCAATGGTTGCATCGGGGTGTCTGCAGTGATTTCAAAAATATTTGTATGTGCTCTCAGAGTCAGAGTCTCTGAACTGGTCCTCTGGTGAGTCTGATTCACCTGCAGAGAAGAGGCAGAAAAAAGATGCAAATCAGTAGGCCTATACAGTATGTATCAACAGCAAAAGTGACAGTAATTGACTTGTGATTGATAGATTTATTGAGATTGAAGAAAATGAGTTTAGACCTAGAAAGACTTACCAGTTCAACCATCCTGTCATGGATGCTCTGCCACTCTCGGTTCTCCAGGCTGTGGATGAAGGTCTCTCCAGTTTTAAATTAAAACTTCAGGTCCAGTTCACTCGCTGCGGCTGACGCTAGGCCGAGTTACAAGTATCAAGTAAACTAGATTAAGATAAGCCCAGATGAGGACAATCTTTTAAAACATATATATTTTGGGTTATATCAAACCCATGTTGAGGAAAAACTAAAAATCTGAAATTTTGAGGGTAAAGTCATAATATTATGAGGTCTAATTTTGAGAGGAAAAAAGAAATAACATTTCAAGAAAAAGTTATAATTTTCCTAAAGGACTGTCCTAATATTATGAGAGTGAGTTACTGAACTGTAACTAACTGTCCTGACTGCACTGGAAGAACAAAATGTTCTTTCCTTGCTCTGATATCAGGTGTAAATCATGTAAATTGTCCAGGGTAAAATAAAAGAGCAATATTTTATTTTGAAAGGGGCTGAATGAAAGGGAAGAAGAAGCATAAATACAAAGATCCGATATAATACAATACTATATGTATTACTTTATTAATCTCTAAAGGGAAATTCATTTGTCTGGCCATTTGCGGAATAATTAAATGCCTGATGGCTGTAGGTACAAAGGATCTTCTACTGTATAGCTCTCCATCCTGCAGCAAAGAGAGAGAAGTCGTCCATCACTGCCTATTTTTTTTTTGGTCCATCAAGGTGTTATGAGGTGGATGATCCGAGTTGTTCAGGATGGCCTCTATCATCTTCAGTGCGCATACAATAGATGTCTGTGTGTTAATATTTAATGTTTCTGCATCATGATGGAAATCTGAGATTTCTGTGATTCGGACATTAAAATTACATGTTACGTTTCTGCAGAATAAGACTGTGTCCCTGATGTGTGTGTGTCCATAATAACAATAATAAAAAAAAATATAAATATTTTCCATCATGTTGTGTAAATGTCACACACTGGTAATAAGTGTGTGATAATAAGGGACACACCCACCTGGGGGGAGGCCAAGATTTTTTGAGAATTCAAAATGCCAACACACAGTTTTTCATGTGCTTATAACCAAAAAATTAGTAAATGTCAAGGATACCAAAAATGAAACCTAACACCGATTCACAATTAGTTTTAGAATAAAGTCAGGAAGAGACAACAGCATGGGGCCACAGGTCGGACTTGAACACACGATGCTGCAGATGAAGTCTGAACAACACAGAGCTCATCTATCTACTGCTCATTGATAAACTTCTCCAAAACACTTGCAGCTGTAACTGGTTTGGTTCAATGTTACGGTATTGAGGAGATGACTTACAGGTACAGGTACAAATTGCATCCCATGCTCATTCAATACAGGACATCGACCCACGTGCTCTTTTTTGACCAAAGGGTCAATCACATGGAGACAAATGATCATTCATGCTCACAGTCACACCTACAGCTAACTTGTCTCTAATTGACCCAACCTACATAGAGAGGTCATACTGTAGATTCAAACCACACTAACCGCACCACTGCACCACTCAACAAATGCATAAAGTTGCACCAAACACTGTCTGGTGCCCACTCCGTTACCTGAGTTTAACACAATACACTAAACGTTATTCACCCTCCAACAGGCTTTTAACTGAGGATGTTTTAACTTGTCACAGCAGCAGCAGCAGCAGTACAGGTGTGAATAATAAAATGAATGATGGCTGGAGTCCATTTAGCTGCTTTAGTTTCAGGGTCGGCCGGCTCTGTCACACTGTCATGGTGCACTGGAGCACTTTTACTGAGCAGAGGCATCAGTAACTCATCAGTCATTTGTGATGCGCGCCGGCTTTTCCTTCTGTAACAAGTCAAACTTCTCCTTAAAAATACAGTAGGCGGGGGTGGGGGCTTACCAATCTGTAAGAGTGAATAAACATGAGCTGGCTGATTGGCCTGGTTTCCAGTTGTAGATGTATGTACCCTCATAAATTTTACCATCAGCAGGCCAAAACTTTCACTTGACCAATTATTTTATTCATGACTAAATGACCCCCGTCAGTCTCAACTGCACTTTGTTTTAGGTAGCTAATGATAGCATGCTAACATGGTCAACTAAGATGGTGACTATTACACCTGCTGAACATCATCATGCTAACATTGTCATATGAGCACATTGATGTTAACATTTAGCTCAAAGGGATTCTAGTCTATATTTGTATTGCATTAATCAGTATGGGTTTTTGTGCATCAGGATTTCTAGGCTAACAAGCCAGGGAATGAAACACAATTGCAGATTTATCTCTCATGCCTTGGTCTCTGGTGATATTTCCATACAATAAGTGGCCATTATAAAACTCATTTGAACTTTGCTCTGCAATAACACCGGTAAATTATGCATTACCATCACCCTCACCCGAATCTTCCCCCAAATCACCGTGTTCATGATGTGTGTAGACTGTGCACCCGCATGCTTGCCTTGTTTCTTTTACTGCTGTAAATCCTATATGTGGCACACTGAGCTGCATGTGTCATTTGTATGCATGCGCACCATTTACACACGAGGCCTCAGGTCCTGCTTGTGGTGACAGTGAAGCATTAGTGTCTGGGGATGTCACTGCTCAAAAATCGTTAATGAAGCGAGGAACTGATGACTCTTTAAAGCCATCAATGCACAATTAACAACACACCACCATGTGTTGAGTTTGGTTAAAGACTCATTCACTATTTTTTTCTTGACCATATAAATAACAAGTGCACTGATATTCACATATAATTAAAGAGTCTTGCATTCATTCATTTTCCAAACTGCTCACTCTGTTAAGCTGGGGGCTGGAATCCATCCCAGAATGCACTGGGTGTGAGGCATGCACATGTTGCCGGTCTATTACATACAGTAGCTAACACACACATAGACAGGCACATTCGCACTCACATTCACACCTACAGGCAATTTAGCGTCTCCAGCGAACCTGACTTGCATGTCTTAGGACTGTGGAAGGAAACTGGAGCAGCCAGGGGACATCCACACAGACACAGGCCGAACATGCAATCTCCATAGAGACAGGACACACTCATATACAGTATACCGCAGTATAGAGCAGTTAGCGAAAGGTGAGGTTTTTGTGCTCCACAAACATGACTCCCGCAATCCCATTTGATACTGAATCTGAGTGCCTTAATAATCCTGAGTTTTGACTTTTGATTGAATTATTCACACCACAATTTGTGCTTTTAATCACGGTTGGCTCAAAACTGGGACAGAGGTTGCATCCATTGCCCTCTAAACCACCTCTTGCTTAAAATCTATAAAATCAATGAGCTGGTTTTGGACACCACTTCTTTTTCCCTCATGATTGAATGTGTATGTAAAAAATATTATTTCAAATACTTTACTGGATCATTACTGTTTTGCAGCACAGAGGCCGTTCTCTTCACCTTTGCCGCATAAACAAGCCCCAAGTGGATCAGGCAAAAAAAAAAAAAAAAAATCCAAATATTTTGCCATATATAGTATCATGTCCTCAACCAGGACAAAAAGTCTCCACAAAAAGTTTCACCTGCATCTGTCCTTCTGAGAAAACAAATGAATTATCTGGTCCTTTACTGATACAGAGTCCTAAAACTGCCCCAAACAGACCACAGTGCTACAATTTTCCAATCTGTACTACTGAGTATCATTTTGTATTTGCCAAATATGTAAAAAAAGAAAAAAGAAACAAAAATACTGTTCATTAGTTCCTGAATTGAAAAAGGGGCAAATATTACACTTGTCAGCAGGAGTCACTTTGCGTCTTTATTCAGGAAATAGGGTATGAAAGGAGGTATATTCTCATAAACGCGCAATGTTTTGTAATCAAATCAAAAGAAGACACTCTTGAGATTTCTTAAATTTTGTTTTTGGACTGTCTCCATATCCAACAGTCCTTATCAAAAGCAAGACCCCAACTAAGAGGTGAGAGCTCTGTTAACAACCTGTAGTAGCAATGGTAAATACCTGATTTGATCCTCTTATTTTGCAACATTGTGTGCTATTTACCTTTTGGGGACTAATATATATATAATTAAATATGAAGTCAAATGAAACAATGTTGTATATTAGTCCACAAAGGGCAAATGAAAAGACATTAGCTTTCTTTACTGTATAAGCCTTTATTTGTAAAAAGTCTGTTGTTTGAATGATAACCCTTTTTATACCACATACTTGAACACCTTGTATTTGTAAAAAACACATTTTGTTCAAACACCTAAAAAAGCTGATTGACACTATAACATTAATTTGCACTGACAAAAAAAATACAACTTCATACTACACAAATGTTGATTCCATGAGTACTGATACTCCAAATGAAATCAAACACCATATTAAACAACTGAATCAAATAAGCGCTCAATGTGAACAAAACAATTACAGTACAAAAACCAAATGCATTTTTCTTCCAGTGCCAGTATATCGGATGAATTACATTTCCTTCTTATGATAAAACAACAACAACAGTAAGAATAACAATCCATAACAAATGCAACAAATACAATAAATCAGAAATGAACACAGAAATGAATAAAATCATTTACTAATTTATACTGAAAAATAAATGGGCTGTTGGTTTTGTGGGCTTTTTTTTTTCTTTTTTGTTGCCAATTTTTTGAATTCTTTTTTTTTTTATAAAGTATTGGAAAATCTTTCTCACCTACTGGTTAAACATGACAAAGTCTCCCTGCTTGACTCTTTCAAAGAGGGAGGTATACTGATGTGTAACTGGGAATCAGCACAGCTTCTTGCAAATATCATCATACATTAATCGACAACAGACCATAACCAGAGGCAACTTATTAAAGAGAAAATACAGGGAACACCCACTCAGTGTGCAATCACATGGCTTACGTTCAGATGCTACTGGTGAGCATCCTTTACATCCTTTGTAGTTGAACGGCGATTGATGTTGATGCTTATGCTGAACCTGATAAAACTACCGCATGCACTCGGTGCATCTATTCCAAACTGCGTGATTTACAGTAAATACATTTGTAGAAGTACATATTCATGATTCATAATGAATCACACCATGTCAACTTCTACCGTTACATTTTTTTTTTCCCCCTCCAGTTTTACAAACAGTTTGTTTCACAAGATTTATAGAGCTGGCTGTAAAACAAGTGCAATTTGAGCGTGTAAACACTGGATCTTTCTTTTCCTGGCTGTGGAGATGACTCAGATGGTGTGAAGTAAAAATATATGAAAATAAACCTTTCAAAACTCAGGTCATGCAAAACAAAACCTACAAGGTATACAAAATAATGAATGCACCAACAGAAAGCTCTTCCAACAGTGAGGAGTCTGTCAGCCGTGCTCTGGATAAAAACTGGCTCACATGGTGGTGGTGGTGGTCCACTCTTTTAGTGGAGGTCAGCCTCAGTGCTAGTCACACAACAGTTTTGTGTTCACAGGCTCAGCCCATGTTGCATATCTCTTTTTTTTCTTTTCTTTTTCTTTTTTTGAGGGGGATGGTGTAATCCCAGATGAAAGACCCTAACATGAAGACTGGAGTCAACAGGGACTAATATGATTTATAACTTTGTCCAGATTAGATCCAGCTGGTAATTACGGCAAGATGTGAGACGACATCTAACATGGCGCTTTCCCCAAATATCAAAAAAGTGTTTAATCACATTATAATACTGGGTTTAATTCAGCTGAAGAGAGCCAAGAGACATTTGTGGAACTGTCAGTCCGGGAATTATTTTTCGACCGTCATTAAGCTAAATGCATTTAGTTCAGGTAGATAACCTACACAGATTTCTGTTGGTAGTGTAAGTGAGCAGCTACACTTAGGCAGTCAGCCGAGTGCCTCCATCAGGAGCACACGTAACTGTCTTATTGAGGAACAGGAAAGAACATCCCACTCGCCTTCTTAAGGCAACCCTGCTCCTCTAGCCTCTATAAGCCAGCTAGCCGAACATGCCTTGAAATTTTCTAAGCAGATTTGTGGACGATAAAGTGATTTGTTGATCGCTGAGGTAAACGCTGCAGGTGCACTGTGCTGAAATCTCCTGAAGAAAAAAAAAAAGGTTCCTTCAGATATGGTTAAGTGGGAAAGCTTGGCTAGAGGATTTCATTCAAGACAACACCATCCCATTTGCTGACAGTGGGGGGAAAAAAAGGCATACTGTAATTCCCAGGAAAACCTTTGACAGGCTTTGTGTTCGCCTCATTCCTACACGGGTCCAAGCTCAGAGCCACCAGAAACTCCTTCACTGTCAGAGGCCTTTGCGTTGATTTCTCCATTATTTTGTCCACACCATGTATTTCTTGTGTTTCATTTTTTTAGGTTTCGTTTGCAGAAGTATGCCAATGCTAGAGAAGCTGTCCATGCCATTAGCAGTGAGGCTAGCTGGTATTACGAACTGCCATGTTTTTGTTCATGCATTAAGAACTATTAAGTGAAAGATATCATATTTACAGTACAATTCACATGTAATTACACATATACACTAGAGGCAAGAAAATTCACATTGAAATCAGTTCAACACTTTTTTTTCTCCTCCTCTACTCCTTGAACATGTGTGTCAAAAGAAATGTATTTTCTCTCTTGAATAAGCAAAGGTCCTAAAAGGAAAAAGCATAGGACAGAACATCCTCACAGCTTTTGGGATGAATGTGCTGATTTCATGTCCAGAAAGCAGGTAATACATGTTCTGAGTGAAATGAGTGGTGAATATATTTACTGTGAGCATGCTGCTAATGTTCCTCCTGTGTATGTTTGGAGTTCTTTAAAGATATGCATCAGCTATCTTAAAAAAAGAAAAGAAGAAGAATACCTGAATAAGCATGTTTGTGTTCATTACTGTGAATAAACATATCTCAGTGGGAATTTGATAATTATTGTACTAATGTACTATAAGGTTGCTCTATAATTGAACATGTACCACTGAAAATACTAAAATTTAGAGTTTCCGTTTATTCCCATATTATTGTTTTGTGAAACTAGTAGCATCCTCTGGCCTCATAGTCTGACTCAGCTCTTAGGAAAGATCCATCATATTGCCTTTGAACAGTTTGACAAGCTGTTAGTGTGCAGACCAGGAAGAAATGTTGAAAAAAATATATAAATAAGTGAGTTATTTTCCCATAAACTCTCATTGCTTATCCACTACTCTTCCCACCTTTCTTTATTCTTGTTTCTTTAAGAACGTTAAAGGACAGGTCTGCCAGAAACATCAGTGTGAATGTGCACATCAGTAATCAAAACCTCGAAAAAGTGCCTGGATACACTTGACTCAGACACCACAACCCACATCTAACATCATATACTTTGACACCAACCATGGAGGAAATCTACGCTACGGGAACGCAAACTGCAACATCAGCAAAAAATCATCACAGTGAATCATAACTAGCAATGACGTCACTGGAGCGGAGCATCTCACATTTTATAAACTAGAATTGCAGCATACATATGAGTTAAAGGGGAAACTCTACCAACTCCACAACTGCAGTGAGGAGCGTATGTTAATAAAAAAAAAAGTTAAAAATAACAAAAAATTAAATAAAATAAAAGCTTTGTCCATAGGGAGCTACATGAAATCGAACCAACTGCCTAATAACCTGTCAGTGTCGGGTCTGAAGACTACAAGTTAGAAAATGAAAAGGCTCGAGGCTACATTAGCCGCTTCCAGCATGTCACACCTGAATCCCTCACAGAACTGTAAAGGGGGTGGGAGGGTGGGGGGTGAAGTTGCATTGTGGGTAATGCAGGCACAAGATTTTGACAAGAAAGAAAAATGAGTGGGATTTTAAAAAAAAAAAAGAAAAAAAGGAGAAAGACATTATCTGGTTCTGCTGCATCAGTTTTGATCCTTTTTGTTTTAAATTGTCCGACTGTGTCTTGAGTGCAGTGATGAGTTACTGGGTCTTCACTAAGCTGGGGAAGGCGGCATGTCGAGACAACTGATGCTACTGTTTTCAAGTTCATTGCATTTCAGTCTTCAACTCATTTCTATTTGGCAACTTTTCCAGAACTTTGACTTTGTGTGCTGCATCACATGTGCCACTATTTTCTCTATGTATCACAGTTACACCTGCTCCAGGAGGAGGTCAGATTTGGACCCAGAGGCCATTTTCTCACAATGTTCGCTGCTAATTTAGCTGGTTGAGGCTCTTTTTGACTCATCATCACGTTTCACATGAACAAACAACAATTTCAGCTTCGTCACATTTAAGACTAATCTCTATGTTTGGCTCAAACATTTGGACTCACAGTTGACTGAGAGACAGACGACAGATTGTTCGGCTGCAGACATAAGCATGAAGCTCAGCTCAGTGTGTCTCCCTGTTTCTTTCGCCATCTTCCTGCATGTCAAGTCAAGGGGTGATCTTCTTTTTTTCCTTTTTTTTCCCATTTGCTTCTACCGAATGTAACGACAATGCATAAAATGGAAACAAAGAGAAATACTACAGTCTGGCCACATCACTGTACAAACTTCACTATGACTTATGGAGACAAATTGGTTTCTGATCAGTATTCCTTTTTGAAGACGTCTTATGCATACTATGCCCAGAGGGGAGTGGATATTTCTGATGATAAATTGATACTCCAGCTAGGCCATCTTCATCTCGTAACTCTGCAGCCCCTCCATCTCCCTCTCGTCCCTGTGTGTTTGTGCACAGCATATGCCAATTCTCCCTCTTGTATTACTTTTGTATATTTCTCGGGGACGGCGCTGCGCTCGTATTCTAATGAGTCAATCACTTTCCTGCTGGAGGACTCAATAGCTGATTTGGTTGTGTAGGTTTTGCTCAGCGCCTGTTGCTCCCAGTAGGGCCTGTTTGTGCCTGAAGTGGAGACAACATCGAGGAAGATGCTGATCTGCACTTCAGCTGGAGCTAAACAGGCATGGGAGAGTTTAAATATATACAGTATGTATATATTTTTTCTCTCCTCTATCTTCATTATCATATCTAATGTCCAGCTTCATGGGCGCACATCCCAAACTTTGTTGATTCTACAACTCTTAAACACTTGAATATCCAGTCTGATTTTAAAATACATCAATTAATATAAAATCTAGGTCAGACAGTTTTTCTTTCCCTTTGGAAATGAACCTGAGCGCTGGAAATGTTGTGTGTGAATTTGAGAGCAAAACAAATCAGTAATGCATATGGATTACAGGCCTTTTGGTCGTCATTTGAATTCATGGCTATTTTTCACCCGCAAAGATCACTGTGTCCTCCCTGACCGGGCTGACGATACTGATCCTCGGGCTTCAGAGCGTTTGTAGGGTGGCACTGATTTGAGTTTGGGTGTGAAATGTCGAAATCTCTCTCTTTCTTCCCCACGTCGACTTCTGCCCAGTCGAATAATCCTGCCCTCAGAAACTGTGACTCCAACTCTGAAGAAATGCTTTACGAACAAAGAAATACTGTATACTGATTGACAACTGGTCAAACTGTGGGCGGATATGTTGACTCTTTCTGAATATTATACATGTTCTCACATTGTCACTGTGGAATAATTTCAAACGAATCACAAAAGCGATCCCCCCCATGTCCTTTTAGCGTAACACGAAGCAGGATATGACGTCAATGAACTCTGCATCTAAAGAGCATGTGAATCAATCAATAGGAGGAAAGAAACAGTACAAGTATACTTTCATGAGAATACTGAATGATAAAATGTACATAATGTTTTTTTTTTCCCCAAACAATCAGAATGAGTAATGCATACCTTTGACTCTTTTATCTCATAATGCCCTAGCTCTAGAACATCTTCTGACACTCTCTGAAATCACAGTATTTTTCAAAACAAAATCATATCTACAATAATCAGCATTTGTTTTGTTACCCATAATGAAAAAAGGACCCCCTCCCTCCATCCCACAACCCCCCTTAAGACATGTGTCTAAAAATAACATGAGAAGAGAAAGTAATACAAGTTTTGCGTCGACTCTGGGCGAGAACGCGGCGGTCAAACATCCCATCCACACGGCTCTCTAATGGAGACCATTAGGCCAGAGCTGATGTCTGATAAAGAGAACGATATCACTTCAAAAAACCCAAGGAACAACACATAATCCAAACAAGGTTGCTGTACATTGTAGAACCGGAGATTTTTTCCGTGCATGTTTTCCATGGGTGGATGGGTTGAGGGTGCGGTGGGGCAGGGCGGGGTTTGTGTGAGAGTGTGTGTCTCTGTGTGTGTGTGTGTGTGTGTTTTCGTGTGGGGAGGTGGGGTGAGCGGTGGGGGGTCGGGGACAGGGAAGGGGGAGTGAACGGAGCGAGAAAGAGGGAGGCTGGGTGTCAAGGATCTCACAGCTGATGCCTGAACAGACAAGCCACCACTGATTTCATGAGCTGCGGTAGAGGATTGATTACAATAAGTATCAATAAAAAGTCAATGGGACTCTGAGACATCTTTTCTCTCTCAAGAGCTTTCACTTTCTCTTTTTTCTTGTTTTTTTTTAGCAAAAATATCATGCAGTCTTTAGTTCCAAAAACCCCTGGCGGGATCTCTTTGTTTGTTTGTTTGTTTGTTGTTTGTCGTTTGTTGTTTCAGGAGGAAAAAGAAACTCAAAGCCTTGAAATTCTTCTCTCACAATTATTCTTAAACATTCAAGTCATCCTATTAATATTTTGTACAACAGAAAGGTCCTTCAGATTTCACACGTGTATATATAAATATAATATATAGAAATATGCATATACATATGTTCAACTTGTATATGTGTATACATATTTTGGAACTGTATCAAAGCCAATTTAATGTGCTCTCAAAATATGGCCCATGATTCCTAGTGGGATGCACATCAATTCACATAGTACAACCAGTAGACTAGGTTGAAAAATCCAAAGGTGATAGGGAAAATGACCCGGGACCACTTGTCAATGGTGCTAACATCTGAAAGGTTTGGGATTTTCAACTTGAGCTTGGAGGAGCGTCGTCTTAGCCGACAGTTGGCCCGGCTCCGCATGGCGCTCCGATCCAGCGAGTGGTGGCTGAAGCCGTCTCGGGGCGCCATTGGCTTCCTGAATTGGACCCCGGAGCTGTCAAAGGACATGACCGAATTCCGAGAGTCACTGACGCTGCTCCCCACGTCAGAAGGCATCACTTCGTTGTTCATCTCCAGTGTGGTGAGGAGGATGTTTCCATACGCGTCCACCTGCGAGGAGTCGGGATAAACACTAGGAGTCAGTGAAGGGGAAGAGTCAAGCAGTAGCCCCCAGATTCCCCCTAACTATGAGTATTATATTAACCCCCCTGCCCCATACCCCAAACTGTCAAGCTAAAGCAAAATGCAGGGATGATATGGAATGTAATTTCTTTGCATGCAACAGAGATAGTTAACCAAGTTTCTTTAAACAGAAAACTACTAGTGAGTTAATCATCTGATTTTAATTTCTAAATACATGTACCCCAACTTTTCTTTGTTCCTCGAGATACAGATTTCTTCGCTGTGTAAATGACCTGAAGGTGTTGGTTTGATACGGCGCGGAAATGGAGTCCTTGCAATGTGAAAGAAAAATGAAGAGAACATTAAAACGGCTATAAAAATACTGGCAAATAAGCACATTTTCTTAGATTTACACAATGCATAGGACATGGAGTCAACAGGAACAACTTTGAGTAAGCATAGCATTTAGCACTTCACACACAAAAACCAGGGTCAGGGAGGGAGGCTTCATTCGGTCTGACTCGTTCGGCATTTGCCAAAGACAAATTGTTAACGTGCCAATGCCTTCTCATCCCGAGCTTGCAAAGTTTTGTCTAATTTGGTTGGAACACGTTAAACTACGAGGAAGCAGAGTGAGAGTGAATGAAGCCTACAGCATAAACATAGACAACAACCTAAATAAGAAATGAGAATGTTTACACCACTGTTGAGCTAGATGAATCACTATCTCAATGAAAAAGCCTGTGCTCGATAAAAAGCAGTCAGTGCTTGAGGGAGAAGCAATGGATGATGGCTGGTGAATGCATATTGGGCTGTGGTGGCATCAGTATGCTTCTGGAAGATTACTTCAGGGAACGCTGGTATATGTGTCGTTGGATTAAATGACTGTGGCTTGAAATCTTATGTGCAGAACATAGTTGTGTTTTTTACTTGAACTCTGACTGACACACAGAAGTAGAGTCAAAAGAGAGGCAGCAGACGAAGTTGCAAACCTGTTCCCTCAGGCGCTTCTCTTCGTATCTTGTGCGCTCGTTGTTGGCTTTGTTCAGCCTCTCATTGATTTTCTTCTGTTGCGCAGGGCCCCGGCCAAAGAACACGTAATTTACAAAGGCATATTCAAGCAGGGCCAGGAACACAAACACAAAACAGCCCATGAGGTAGACGTCGATGGCTTTCACATATGGGATCTTTGGGAGAGTCTCCCTAAGGTGGGTGTTAATTGTTGTCATGGTAAGCACCGTTGTCACACCTGAGTACGGCAGCACACACAGAAACAAACAATTCAGCATCAGACAGAAATGGCACTGAATTACACTGAAACATTTTCATAGACACAATCTGACAGACATTACTGTACCTCAGTGACATAGCATTGCATAGTATAGCATAGTATAAATGGTAGATTGTAAAAAATACAGTATTTTAAGTTAAGTCCTGCATAATGTACAACAGCTTTACCAGCCAAATACACCAATACCAGCAGGTGTTACATCATCACAATATTATATTATTATTACTATGGATTTTGTTGTTACATCTGGTTGTCTAACAACCTACTTTATATACTGTTTCATTTACGGTAATTGTTTGTTTGTTTGTACTAAAGTGTGAATCTGTAGACTATCAGGTACCTGAAGGTGTGGCATTAATATTTTACTTTTAACTACACTTTATCAAACAGTAAAGATTGGAAATACTTGTCTATAATTTAAACATTCCCGAACTGTAAATACACTTCCCATACTAGTGTATTATGATAACATCTGTTATTAAATCGTTAGCTCATTTGTATTAGTGATTCTTCACCCATTCTTTTTATTCTTTACAATGCTGGCACATATTTCATGATGCAAGCATATATTTGTTAATAAAACATGTTTTCTTTTTTACTACAGTCAAGTTCAGTCTGTTATTATAGATATTATAAACATGGTACATTTTTTGTTGGCTTCTGTGTGGTATCTTAAGGTAGGTGAGATGTATTTATGATCATCATTGGATTTGAATGGGAGCAGTGAGGAGTTTTAATAAGGCAGTGGTGGCTGTGTCTTACCCAGGGCCACTCGAGCTGCAGAGGCATCATAATTGATCCAGAAGGAGACCCAGGAGAGGATGGTGATCAAAATGGAGGGCATGTACGTCTGCAGGATGAAATATCCAATGTTCCTCTTAATCCTAAAACTCAGTGAAAGCCTCGGATATGAACCTGTAACGGAGAGCAGATGGAGCGATAGTTGAGAAAAGAGCAGGGCACGAGAGGAAAGGGGGCAAGAGTTCCAAACTCTGCACTTTGACAACACGCAGGGTAGTCATTTCTCCATTTGTTCAGATGGAGCACTTAATTTCCCCAAAGCGATGGATTCCTTTCCAGGGACAAGTTCGATTCCAATTAAACATGGCAGAAAGTCGCAAACACGGCAGATTTTTCTGCAACCCCCTATCTCAGCAGGCAGCTCCAGCATCCCACTGAGAATTGTCACAGAGAGCTGCTCTGCCTTTCTTTTGCACTTTCTCTGTCCTCTAAACATTACCAAAAGGGCATTTTAGAGGGGCATAATTGCAACGCGTGCCTTGCCATTACACTAAAAGATAGAGAGGAGTGAACAGAGTGTGGTTGTGAGGTGGCAAGTCATTCGATTTGCGCATTTTTTCAGGAATTTATCAGCTGTTTGTGCCAAGGCATTAATTGTTCCTTTGATTGCACTTTAATTTAAACAACCACAGCAATACAATACTGATGCAAAAAGCAATATAAACATCTAGACTGGACTGGATCCTCCAGCTAGAGAGATATGTTTCAGGTTGTAAACTATACAAATTGCTCTAAATAATAGTTAAATTCTGTTGTATGTACTCTATCTAGAGTTTTTTGTCCAATGTGTCACCAAAGAAAAAAGACCTGCGATAAGTGTGATGGTTTTAATCTAAAAGGCTGTTTGCCACGAGCAACACACAATGATGAATGACCTCATCATCTCCAGGTTCCTGTAAATCTTTTAATGAATCAATACCTTAGCATACATACTTCATCAAGCCTGAGACAAACGCCTTAGATCACCCAAGTACTTTGCAGAATAATGGTTGCAACAAATGTTCACAGATTTCATTAAACTCAAACATGAGACTTACACTTGCGTTGTACTTTTGCTGCGTGTGACACAAAGTTTTTAAATCACCCAGACAAACATCTTCTCTCGTGTATAGAGACAAGAAAAAGGTGAAAATAGGCACAAAACCTGTCAAAAAGTGCAACTGTCCAAAATGTTAGACCTAATAAGGACTTTTGAGATCACATAATCTGTATATACACTGTGCTGGACTGGACTTGAAAATGTTCAATAAAAAGAATCTAAAAAAAAAACTACAACTGACTTGGCGCAACTTCTTTCCTTTTCTTTCTTTTACAGTATATAACCCTGACCCATGTATAGCCTACATACAGTATCTAATTAATAGCTTTAAGGGATGATAATTGGCGTACACATTTTTAACCTTTACAGTAGCTTTTCACTGCAGAGCCAGGCTTGCTGTTCCTGGCAGTTACTCTTTACACCAAGCTAAGCCATTCAGCAAACAGACATCTCTCTTCTTATCTGATTTCCAGAAATGTCAAATGATTCCTTTATGTAAAATTCACAATATCAAAATCTGGAAACAAATTAAGTATGAAATTCTGTATTATCTGTTGGCACTATGTCAAGTAATGCATGACAGAGGTGAGTTAAATGTACTGCCATTTGAAAATTGATCAGAGAAAATACTAAATATCAATATTCCCAATTATCTTTTAATAGAAATACAGGAGATTGCATCATAAATACCGGTAGTGATGATGAATTACGTCAGTGAAAAGCCTCAGTTACTGTAAAGATGGGTGTGTGAGTCAATGTTTGATATCTTAGTTCCACTCTGTTTTATTTATTTTTTTATGTCAGCTCACATTTTACAAATATGTGGAAATGGCCACCTACAATCTGCTGCACTGAAAAGGAAATTGTGTTTCTGCATGACCCAAATATAATCAGATTCCCCACAGTGACAATGACGTATTCACTGATGCTTACACTGGAAGCGGTGACGGATGCAGAGGTGTTTATAGACCAAGTAAGAATAAAGCTGTGTATATAGTGGACACTCACAACCTAATTACAAATGGAAACACTTTTTTTTATCTTACCTGTAATAAACCTGACTTCCTTTGACACCAAGCGAACATCCACAATGGAGAACTGAGGTAACTCTAACTTGTCCACGCCCGTCACAGCCTTGTCGTCTCCTTGCCAGAAGAATACGATGTCATCTGTGGTGTATCCATCTGTGTAAAGTCAAGACACATTCAAGGGGAGAAAGAGAGAGAGAGAGAGGGGAAAATAACATGAGAGTGAGTGTAAATGTGATGAAGAAACAAAGATTAAAGTTTCTATTTTAAGTCTGCTGCAGGAGTTTGGATAATGAGCGGAGGTCGCTTTGACAAATCACTTGTTTTTCTAACTAACATGCATTATTACAGTCATTCTGAGCTACCTCACGACATATGTATTCTTGACTTTTGGAGCCTACTGCGCTGCGAAAATCTGTGACAAAAACAAACATGGCTTTATAGTGTTTACCTTGAAATTTAAATGGCGCCATTGAGAAAAGAAAAACACAGAAGAAAAATGTATTGTTTGCAATTCTTTGTTCCTTTGGGCACTAACAACGAAAATCAATTACTCTTTTTTTTTAACTGACTGCACACATCGTCTGTTTTGTAATTATGAGCCTCTCCCAAATGGTTGGATTGTCCGTTTACAGTAGAAGTGCACTTTCAACAATCTGCATGTCTACAACTGGGTGCTAGAGATGGCACCGTCAGGCTGAACTGAGTACAGATTATAATATGATTTAACATCAACCTGTGAAGCAACTCAATCATTCGCCATTAGAATATTGACCAAAACTTTAATTCTTGTATTTTTCAAGTCAAAGTTGCAGAGAGGGGAGAGAAATGAAATGTTTGGAGGAGTGATTCTCTGTTTTCTCCTGCAGCATCAAAGGAGGAGCCTGAAAAACACGACTTCTTCGGTAGAAAACAATCCTGCCAAAGACTTAAATCAGTGCGTTCCCTGCAATCACATGCTCCACTGTCCAGATTCCTGTGGTGTTACTATATATCACTGCATGCATTCCTTACCTGCGTGAATATTCATTAACATTGTATGCTGCTTCCGCATAAAATCAACTGGCAGCGCAATTGAGAGTGACCACAGCGGTAGATTTATGCCAACAGGCCAGTATGCATTCACTGCAGAGCCATTCCTCAGCGCGGGAAGTGTTACTACATTTCACATTCTACTGCCACACGTCCAGATCTGGATGGCATTAAACTCACTAAGGGACCAGGATTCATTACCATTAAATCTCTCTCTGAGGTTATAGGCTAAGGAAATGTGACATTGTCCATGAAATTGAAACAACTGCCTGCCTAATCAATCAAACTGATGGCCAATGTGCACGACCCCCACTAATGCAGAGCACTCCGTGAGCATAAACAGCAGATATTCTAGCAAGTTTTTAATTCATGGCATATCCATATTTCAGTGCTTACTGAAGGCCCTGGGGGTAAACACTGCAGTTTTATCTTGAACAGCAACCACAACAAATATCTGGCGTATTGAGCAAGCGGGGAGTGATTGATGAAGCGGTCAATGAAAATGATCAAGCAAATACAACTTTTAATTACACCACGAGCACATTTTTCTCCTGAATAATGATTTATCTAAATTAAAGCATTTGAAAAAAATAATGCTGTGAAATGACTGTCAGTTAAGTGCAGTAACTGCATTTCTGCACATTTCTTGTTACAGTACATCCCATAATAATCTAAAAAGCTCTCCAGCCGCTCTGGAGGAAGCGTTTTAAACGCTAAGACAATAAGCCTGATGATGTCACCAGGGTCGTCTTGATTTGGGTGCAGAGATTACACATTAAGGACAGAAAGCCTCTCGGGCTATAAGAGTGGTCTCACTAAAGAAGTGCTGTTGGTTGCATTATGGGAAATGTAGGAGCCAAAGCTTTTGAAGCTTGACCCACACCTGATCTCTCCATCAGGATATCTTGGCCTCTTGACTTTTTTTTTTTTTTTCAGAAAATCCAGCCAGTCTGCAGTGCCCCTTTGACAGAATGAACTACTATATCATAACTATATTCTACAAATTAACTTATTCTTAAGTCAGTTTAAAGGGATAGTGAAATTAGTAAATAGTCAAAATGAAAAGTGCAAAATTGTGTAATTTGGACTATTTATTTTTTCGTCTTCTTGTCTGTGAAGCTCAAACTGGCCACTTTCTTTATCTTTAATATAATAATACACTTTATCATAATAATCCAAATCCTTGTTACTTGCATTATGTTAAATGCATTAGTAGCTAGTAATACATCCCATGTATAAATTACTTATTAAAATGATGATTGTGGATGTGGTGAGTGTTAGGCAATATTAAACTATATTTATTCAGACATTGTGTGACACCAGTGTGATTTGGGGGTTAGGAACCATATTGCAGGTCAAGTAATCAGTTTGCCTTCAAAGATCCAGGGGTGGCCCGAACCCAAAACAGTCACACTGAGGGAAGAGTAATCAATGCACATCATTAAGCACCATGATTTCTTCCTTATTTCTCAAGGCAGTCATCAGGTAAAGCATCTGACAAATGGCAAACAGCTCACTCATGCCTCCTCTTATCACACACACACACACACACTCACTAAAAAAAACAAACTTCAGTAATATTTATGGTGATTTTAAAATAGTGATCAATCAGTTATAAAAAGCTCTCTGGTAGTTACGCTTATCGTTTTTGAGGGTTGGGTAAAGCTCAGTATAAAAGAAAACACCACATGCGTTCTTCTGCATTACTCACAGCTTTCAATTTCCAGGGTGCAGTTCTGTTCATCCAGAGGGTACCTCCTCAGGTCCATCATGCAAGCAGCAGTCGTGGTTATTCTAAGAAGGGAACACAGAAACACAACTGAGACTTAAGCGATACAGAGAGGTCAAGGTGACCACCAGCTCCACGTTTGTTCATGCAACACTTTTAATGCACAATGTGTCCACGATGTTATTTTCTGCCGCTGAACAGGAACATGAAAAGAGTTTGAGTTTGGTGACGTGTGTGATTCTGGCCGTCAGAGTCTCAGTTTGGATCCCTTCCGTGTTGGTTGTTGTTGCAAACTCCTTCTCTCCAAAACAAATGGAATAAGTGATTAAATCCGGTAAAAACACAGAATAAAGTTCACAATAAAAAAATGAATCTTCAATAAAATCTTTCTTCCGGCTAAAATACATTACAGTTAAAAACAACCAACACCTACAGTAAAGTGAATCACCAGTTGATGAAATAGTAATTATTTGACTGTTTTCTGAAAACATGCCATGAGTGCATGAACTCAATAATTCATGACGAGCTTTTAAGGCCTTATTGTGAAAATGTTTTTTCCAGTACCACATGTACGTATGTTAGTGCACACTCAGAGGTCGTTGACCTCTTAAACCTTTTAAGAATCATTAAAAGGGAGCAGAGACTCGGTTTGCGAAGGCTGAGAGAACAAATAATTGCTCTCTTATGCTAAGACTTTGCTTTCTGGGTGACTTGAACTTTTTTCCCCCTACTTTTCCAAAGACTCTTCAACATGATTCATTTTTTATGTTTCTGTGAGTAGGCTGGAGATGTCATTTCTTTTTACGTGGATCACTAAATGTTCAGCCTCAGTGTGCGGTTTTGTCAATGTGCGTTATTTATTGCTAGTTCTGAGATATGCATTTCTGCCAGGTAGCTCTGGGAATGATGTATGCATAGCTGTATATTAATGTCAATAAATCCAGCAGCCCAGCAAAACAGCTTTGGCTACAAATTATACTTGTACGGCTCTTTGGCATTTAACTTATATTTACCGGTGCAGCACATTTCGGTAATTACATTTCTGTGGTTCACACAGGCTGGTATGTGTTCATCATACCAGCAGTCATTCACTCACCACCCTCCTGTGTAAATGAAATAGAGAAATTAATTTTCAGCTCATCATCTCTGTGTCAGAAGCCAGCAGCACGTTCACCAAGAAAGCCTGATGCGTGCACGCCTGCACGGTGTCTGTCGGTGTGAGCATGTTTGATCCTGATGAGGGTGATACGAAATTTAAGCCTATTTCACATTTTGGATTCATTATTAATCATGTTTTAGTCAAAGCCACCGACTCTGCTGCAGTTTTACACCGATGCAATAGACAAATGTACACAGACATCTACAGCAGCTAATACAGTGGGTAATACGCTGTTTGCATTGGATATATAATGCTTGAACATAGAGTTTATAAATTGGTCATGGTGGGGTGAGCCGAGTGGTGTTAGCGGGTAATTGGAAAACAAAATATGTTCTACACTAAAGCTGATTGGGCCAGATTAACACTCCACAATGTGGGGGCCTCTGGGTTTCATGAGAGCAGAAGGCACCGGGAGGATAAAGAAAATAATACATAAACAAAATGTGTGACAGGTATGTATTTATTATTCACAATGACACTGAGCTGCATTCTGCTGCACAAGCATTAAGCTAGTCACAGTGCATCCTGTGTTGCTCCGTTGTGCTTCACCTCCCCGCTGCCTCACACAGCGCTCCTCTGCTCAGAGCGTGTAGCAGGGCTACTACCCACACACACACTGACAGGAGGACATCCCGCCTAATCACATTATAGGAAAGGTCACATGGCAGTTACTGTACGATGTTCCACTTAAAAAAGTTGTGCTGTGGACGTTTGTTTTACTTAAAAAAACAAAAAAAAAACAAATGGGTGTTTTTTGGAATTAACACCATAGGGCAAAGCAACGGATGGAAAAGTATCTAAAAAAACAAACAAATTCCAGCTCACACTTTCCTCCATCATCGGCTCCAGTCTTCCATGTCAGATCCTGCAACTTCCTCACTCTGCATCATTAAAAAAAAATCTAAACAGACTAAAGAAATATATTTCACAGTGTCTTCAATGACAAACTGTAACATGTCTCAGAGACAATTGTGACTATACGGAGATCCACTGCAGCAAAAACGTACAAGGAGGCTTTCACATTCACTTTTGCTTCATCAGTAGTGGATGCGTGGATATATTGATTATGCTTTTATAAGAGAATGAGAACTTAAAACAGAAACAAAATGTTTGTTGTATACAGCAAGTTGAGTTTTGTCGCCACTTTTAATCTGGGGTTAGTTAGATGGGTGGTTGGATGGGTGGGGGAGGGAGATGTGTGTTTGTTGTTTATATAATGTGACTTGCAGCTAAATGAACTTCAGTGTTAAATAACTCACTTCTTATGTGATTCATCATGTTATAGATTTAAAAAAGACAAAAACAAAAAACAGAATATATTATAGGACAAAAATCAAATCATTCAAACAATGGTTTAGATATGCCAATAAAACTGATAAGGTTACATACAGCTAACCTACAACTACATGTAAGAAGAGAAAACAGTTAAAACTGATGAGCAGAAATCTCTAAATGAACCAAAACTGTTCTAACTTTGGCATTAAAAAGGGTCTTACTGTAATGTAGGATCCCATCATTCATAGTAAAAAGCTGAGTGAGAAAAGGTCCTTTAACTCTAATGACAATGACCTACAGAAGCTAAAGGTATCTACCAACCCAGCCTATGTAGCCTACTGTACTCTTACATCACTATCGAGCAAATGTGGGCCTAAAGAGTGTAATATGGTGAAACAATAAGTTCCAGTTGCATCTTACTGTAGAAACTATGAAGACATTTAAGATGCTATAACAGAGCCCAACCAATGTGCTGCTGGAAACCTGAAGCTGTGTGCGCTCTGTGATCACACACGGGGAGACATATCCTGTCAAGAGTTACAGTCACTGCTTTTTAAAGAAAATACCCGTGGTACAGTAGCGTAGTGAAGTAGTGAAATCGTGGCGGAGGCAGCGGCTCGGAGTAATGGACAGAAATGAATTCTTTGCCCCTTGGCAGAGAGAGGGAAAAAAAGCCCCACTACGGATAAAATTGACTTTTTATGTGACACTTAACAAGTCAGGAGAGCGTCATCATTGAGCAGGCACGAGCTGGGACGGCTCACAGCGAGGGCCTGGGATTTGGAAATGTCAGCAGATGTAGGTCAGCAACTTAGAGTCCCACCAGAGATGGTCAGCAGCAGCAGCAGCAGCACTCCAACGCTCAGCAGTCTCAGTGCTGAGTCCGTTCCACAAGCATATGCAATATTAGCTGCTTAACCTTTGTGAGAGATGGAACTTCCTCAATGCCATTACAACGCAAAACAAAGGAGTAAAATCTTACAATCACATGTGCATTCCTCTCATTGTTCCAGGACTGTCTTGGCTCCTCTGACTGTGTATCATGCCAACAAAGCACGACCACTAAAAGCAGCCTGGAGGTGGATCCCTGGAAGCCCTGCGCTACAGACGGGGAGGTTTCTCAGATATGTGAGAAATAGTTTTGACACCTACACAGTCTACTCCCGTATCCTTCTCTGTCTGTGAGGTAGCTTGCTTACCAAACAAAGATCATTGTACTACACACTGTTTTATCATAAACAGAGGGACATGAGCGAGCTGATTAACAGGAACAGGAAAAGAGAAAACACCATCTGGCCGAAGCTGAGCTCAACAAAGTCCACAATGCTCTCAGGAGTCAGGACACCGGTGCACTACAGAACTGGACGGTCCTCTCCCTAATGATGATTCAGCCTCTCATCTCTTTGGCAAGTTAGAAGACCTGCTCCGTCATGCAGACCGGGCTCGACACTTTCTACTGACGCCGACTTCTTTTATTGATGTTTGGAACGACTTTCTTTGTTTGCAACAAACCAAACTCTCTCCTGCACCACTCAGCAGTCCTCGGCCTCCTCCCTCCCTCCTCCCCACACAGAAATAAAGCACAGGAGTGAAATCTTACTACTGTATATCTCACTTACGCAAAAATGTCAATTTATGCAACGTTTTCAAAAAGAAATTAGGTCTAGAGGACAGCAGTTGGCAGCAGATTCCCAGATTTGATTTGGACCTAGGAAACACACTACGAAATCCATCTTTTGATTTGCACAATCAATGACCACTCTGGGGGAAGGGAGTTAGGGGCAGGAATATGCACTCTAACACGCTATAGTCCATATGTTATAGTCATATATCACATCCCTGCAGTGGTGGGAGAAAAGCCCAACTATTTTCTACAAGAAAAAGTCAGTGCACCACATTAGAGATCCCTAGTGAATGTACAAAATATCCAAATGATCTATTCTGCAGAGAAATGACTTCTCAGTGACGTATTATTTTATGTGCTATATTAGATTATTAATATTGATGCATCAAATAAATGTGCTGACAATTCATCTGAGAGGAGTAACTAAGACTGGACCATGAACTGAAACGCTTACTCTGAAATGGAAGAGCTGTGTTGTCTGCAATTGTCAAACACCATTAGTGCATCAAAATTTTGAAATTATCCGTTACCCTTCTCAATAATCCTGATCGCATGTTTGACCGATGTGGTTGTTATAGGCATGCCCCAGATGAGTTTCAAACCCCAGTCTTCCACACCGCTGATGACGATGCAAACCGTTTCGCCAAGAGGTCAATGACCACTTGGCAGTCAAGTTTGCATGTCTTTTTATGGTGCTTTTATAGTGAGTTTAACTTCAGTACTGCTTACCGTCACTTCACCTCTCGGGTCCCTCGTGACTGTTAAGTGTCTCTATACCCGCAGACCTCTGTTACATGTTTTTTTTTTATGTAAAGAGCTAAAACATTGATGCATTTTGACTAGTTAAGCCACAGAATAAAGAGTGACGGTACAGAGAAGGCATCAAAAAAAAAAAATTAGGACACAGTTGTGAAGCAGAGATAGTGTGAGCTTACACTTAAAATGAACACAAAAATAGAACTGGTTGATCAACACAGCGCAGCTCAGATACAAAACAGTGAAAGCTGTAAAAATCAAGGTACAGTTTATAAAATTTAAAAAAAAGAGAGAGAGAGAGAGAGAGGAGAGAGAGAAACACCAGCATCAGCACATTTCACAGTGAGTGGATAGGTGAGAGCACAGTACAAGGTGCAGCAGTGTGTGTAATGTGATTGTCCACAGTTTGTATTCTACTGTGCTCATGAGAAGCACAAGGGACAGATTCAAACAGGCGGCCTTTACAAGAAAATGCATTTAAGACAACAGATAGCAACGATGTGAGAGATGCAACATTCAAATGTACTGAGAATACGGCGTAAAAGTTTCATCTGCTGTTCCTCAGAAAAATGTCCATACAACCCTTGGGCAAAGTCAAACATTTCAACAAAGCGATTTAATTACATGCTTACAGGAGGCTTTGCAAAGGTCCTAGAATCACCACTGCATGTAGATTACGCTGCGCCGCTAATCACTGTACACTGCTGCAACAATGGTCTGGAGGACAGATCCAGGGGTTTGACACCATCTGCCATACACCATTACTGCAGTGGGTGATGATAACCGTGAACCCCTGTGTAGTATGTCTGAGGATGAGATGTTGGAGGAATGGCTGATGCTAACATCCTTAGCCTTCTGTGTCATGCAGGCACAAAGCCAGTGGAGATGCAAATGCAGGTGCAAAAGCCATTTTCTTCAGGTTTTTACGATGCCTGTGCCTGTGCGCGCGGTGCTTCTGTGGCTCCAGAGAAAGCTGCGTTATGTGCCAAGGTGCACCGAGTGGAGCAGCTGGGGGCGTTTATTCAGATCAGGTGTTGTATTGTAATATTGGTACTATTTTGGCATTAAAAGGAGCCTGTTTCCACCTGCTTCTATTTGGAGGCGGCACAAAAACATTACGTTTTTCAGCCAGTGCACATTTAAAAACAATCAAAGTTACATTTTTATAACCCACACGTACTCAAAGGAAATAAAAGGCCCTTGGGTTTAAATTATTTTACTCCCTGTGACCATCAAACAGCAGTGAGAAGAGGGGATTATAGGAGCTGATTTGATTGGCTGAACAAAGTCTTTATGCTGATGACATACCCCTTTTACCAATGATATATTCACATGGCTCCAGATCTTTCTTATGGTTAAACCATACTGCTATGGGACAGCTACTGCTGGACATCTGCTCACCACTTTGTCCATGTCCATGCGCAACTGTCCCAGACTGTATAGAGCAAATGTTAAAGAATCATTTAGTAGACAGACGTTTGCAGCGTTCCCAGCAATGAGACAGCATTTTTACTCTTTTGGTAATCAACTTGTGAAGGGTCATAACAGGGCGAGAAAGAAAAAAAACTTTTTTCCATCATATCCTCCTTTAGTGTCAGCAACAATTCAGTAATTCAGATTTTGTGAATACTGATTATTGCATTAATAATTCATTGCTTCGTATGATCTAAACCTTGTCACTGCCATTTCCTTTTATTCCTAGAACAAAACACATTCCTCGCTTCTTCGCCGCCATCAAACTACTTCATTTTAATGACTTGTGTTAAGAAAAGCAGCGATTCATTCTGAGTTTGAACAAACCTCAGGACGCTTTCTTACTTTTAGCCACCCCCGAGGGATTTTAGATGGGTCCCTCCGTGCACATTAGACTTGACTGAATTGTCTTGTTTGTCAGTGATCTGGGACATTCAGGTGGTGAGCATTTTGAACCTTTTTATAGTCACTCCGGGTCAATGAATCTTGGATTTCAAATCACCCCTCACCTCTTCCAAAATAATAATTTTTCTTGAGCCACATTTAGAAGTTTGCAGACTATTAAGTTATTAAATAAAACATCAAAGTCTGTTTATCGTTACCAAAAATAAACCTGTCATATTGCATCCTGCCACAGGACCAAAGTGCACATGGTAGCAGAGGTGTTCTTGTTTTCCTGGTGCCTCATGGGATCTGCTGTTATCTTGTTTTTTTTCACTGGCTGAAATACCGTCAGACGACAGAAGCTAATGACAAAGATCTATCTAATTAAAACATATATGTCTGAGTCTTTAGCTGTCTATCTCAAAAATCACCCCTCCCTTCATCTGTCAGTTACAGGAACGGCTAGTTTTTTATTTTATTTTTTATGTTCCTTGTCAAAAAATCATTCAACTCCTGTTTTTGCTCTCGATTTTTACTTGTGACACCACCCCTCCATTTTCCGTACCTAGTAATAGTGTTTATAGTCACAGCCTCTCCCGGCACGGATGGAATACTTCCCTTGTACTGTATGACCATATTTTCTTTCGGGGGCATCATGCATGTTTTGCATTATTAAATGATTCCAAAAGTAAAATTAAAAAAGACATGAAAAATCCATTCTTTCTCTGTACTGAACCAGCTTCCATTTCTGGGTAAATCCCAGCATGCACTGGGAAAGGGGGAAACGGTCTGTTGCTGGGAACAAGAAGACAACTGTACTCACATTAACACCTTGGGACAGACAGTCCAGTTCACCTGACCTGCTTTGCACTGGAAGAGCAAACTGGAGATATGTGGAATATGAAGCAGCACAAATGTAGCTAAAATGTGATTAACAAGTATGGGATAATGCTAATGCTAAATAAAGTGTAATGTGGCAGTAGAAGAGTCATCAAGTCAGTGTCACAAGAATATCTACCCAAAGTTTGCATTAGCTGCCGTAAACCACTGGTCGTACCAGATTGAGTTAAGCTGTAGCAGTGAAAGCCCTGAGTGCCCTGAAGTGAACAGCGCTGCCTTTTATTGCTCATGAATTCATCATTTCAGTTGTAAGAGGAAGAATGTATTGTATGAGTTCTTGTTTAAAAAGTCATGGAGTATCATAACTCACATTATTTTAGAACAAAGTTGCGGCGATGCACTGTGAATGAAGTGATGATCTGACGCTGAAATCTTTTCCTTAACAGCAGTTTTTTGTGGTCCATGTCTGTCAATTTATGTCCTTTTGAACTCTGAACTCGTTTCCTTTTAATAGTAGCAGTGAAAATGGCCACCAGTGCACGTTGAGGTTCACCCAGCAGATACATGTTAAAATGGAGAGAACCAAAGCAGATGTGTGCTCGCCACATCCTGATGAGAACTGCTGTAGAAAACCACCGGACTAGACAAAGACCGTGTATGAAATCAGTGCACAACTGTTTAGAAACGTGCTTACCTCAGCCCATATAAGACGGTGCCATCAGGGTGCAGTCGGATCATACGGTTCTTTACTGTCACGCCATGAAGAAAGGACTTCTTGTCATTAAGGAAGTAGGTGTCAGGGAGCCACAGCTGGTCTGCTACACGGTTGTCCAGAGTCAGGTTTAGGTTCAGCTCACCATAGGCCAAACGCTTATCCTGCCAGCTCTGCTGGAAATACATTGTGATGGTGTAGTCCTGGAGAGGGGGGAAGAGAAAAACTTCAATAGTCACAGACAAACACTAGGTTATACACACGGTTATGAGTTACCAAAAAAAAAAAAAAGGTTTCTGTTCCTCTTTTTGTTTCGTGCCAGTGACTGATGAAACCAGACATAGAGATTGGAGTCAGAAATCCTGGATATGGTTTATTATCGCAGGCAAAAAATAAACAGTTTACAACCGATGTCAATCCTAAAATCACAAAGGACACATAGTAACAGAACAGAACAAGTGGTGCATATAAAAACCACAGTGATATAAGAAATTAAAAATCCCTCCTTTTATCTTTACCACAAAACAAAATACAGAAGGCTAAAAGACAACTGATGAAACTGTCAGGAATAAATAAATGCATCTACATCAACGTCTACACCTCCACCTCAGTTTTTTTTTTTTGCAATCAGAAAAACAAGTGAATGGGCAGCAAACCAATAAACACAGCTGTTCTCATGCTTGTGTGCATAATACTGTCACAGCACGAAGATATAATGTCTGCCAGCTAATGCATCATTGGCCCTGTGACCAGGACTCTACTGTTTACAGTGAGTGACATGACAAACAGTGCACAGGCTTGATATAAAACCTACGCAGTACAAAATTAAAGAAAGGACAAAGAGAGAATTTAAGTATCATGTCGACCACTTTCCTGCATCTTGTTGCCTCAGACTTTTCGTGTAATACAACTCACAGTATTGGCAGTCACACTAAATGGACTATGAGCACTGTATTCACTGTTTCATTTACAGTTTTTTTTTCCTTATCAAGTGCAATGCAGCCTTGATACTTCAGTCCCATTGCACAACATCCTGCAGTACATGTTCGAGCAATATGCTGGATACCAAGTAGCCCTTATCTTAATTTATTAATGACACAAAGTGTGTTGTGTTGAAAAATGTCACCTGTGAACAAATGATTAAACACCAAGCTCCTAATGAGCACCGAACCATATTGTCGATAAACAAATCAATCAACCCCCTCATCAATTTGTCATTAAAAATGAACAATTTCCATTGCAGACTAAGGGAGGGGCACTTTAAACTGGTCTGAAAAAGGCAACAAACACAGACAATCTACTATACAGCAAGCTCCATCAAGTGTCTGCATTTTATGTTTTGTTTTAATCTATCAGAGCTATTTGTAATCTAAACCCTGATTAAATTTAAAGTGAGCACAATTTAATTATGAAGACTCAGCATCTGATATCACAAGCAAAATCCAGAAAATACGTAAAATAAAGTATGCTGTGACATGTGCAGGGTCATTTAATCACTCCAGACACAAAGCCAGACAAAGAAATAAAGAAAGACAGAGAGGGAGGATGAAAACAACACAAAATGGAAAACCATGTGGGAGGAACGAGCTGCACAGCGACTGACTGTCACACTGAGTGAAATAAAGAAAGTGCTAAGAGACAGAATGACGTCATCGCTCAGACTCCAGCCATATTGCCTTCCTCACTACTCACCCTGAGCCTCTAACTGCTCTCAAGTCTGTGCCAGTATGTGTTGCTCTACTTCTTGCACAACACTGAGCGGATCATACTGTCACCGATCAATATTTCTATTTGTTGTGAAAACCACGGCTGCATTCATTCATTCATTCATTCAAAAAAAAAAACTCTTTCTCCGCCAACACAGGTCAAACAAGTCCCACAAACACCCCTAGCAGCCTTCACGTGTGGGAAGCCAGTGAGGGATCATGGATCTGTTGGATAAGGCATCTGAATGGGTGTGTGTGGGAACTGCTGCAGGCCTTCAGATTTCAATAGTAGAGTTGGCAGGGGAAAAAAAGACCAGACAAGAACTTACCATGTTTACTTCTGAGATGGAGTCGATGCTTGCTATGTTGATGCTCATTCCTACGATGACTGGAGGACCTGAGGACACAAAGGACAATCTGGTGTCACCTCAAAAGTACAAATATACTGGACAGCTGCTGCGTTTAGATAACTGGTTTATTTTTTCAGTTTATAATGAAATTTCAGTTATTTAAGTTCAATGAAAAATCTTAAATGGTACAGGTAAAGTTTAGACCACCAAAAACTTAGGACAGCACTGTGCTGCAGGAAGAGGAGGCACAATGGTGAAGCAAGATTATTATGGAAAACACGAGATGACCAGAACCATGAGGCAGGAGCAGCAGAGTCTCCAGATGAACCGGACACACGGTGAAAACGAGTGCAGCACATGCTTGGGAATTGGGCGGCACGGTGGCACAGTGGTTAGCACTGTTGCCTTTGGGCGGCACGGTGGCACAGTGGTTAGAACTGTTGCCTCACAGCAAGAAGGTCCTGGGTTCGAATCCTGGGCCGCCCAGGGCCTTTCTGTGTGGAGTTTGCATGTTCTCCCCGTGTCTGCGTGGGTTTCCTCCGGGTGCTCCGGTTTCCCCCACCACTAAAAACATGTCGGCTAGGTTAATCCTCCAGTCAGCGCCCCTGACCAAAGGCACTGGCTCATAATCTGGAGTTGGTCCCCGGGCGCTGCACCGCGGCTGCCCACTGCTCCTCAGGGATGGGTTAAATGCAGAGAAAGAATTTCACTGTACTAGCTGTATATGTGACTAATAAAGTACCTTTACCTTTACCTTTAACTTGACTTCTGCAACAAAACTTTCTGAACAATGTTTTACAAATGTGTTCATCTGCTGGAGCTGGAATTAGATTTAATTTAGTTCAACAAAAAAATACAATGATTCTTTGTTCTTTATTTTTTCTTAAATATCTAGTTGTTTAATTGTTCTCTTTTAATTTTAGAGATATTGATTTGTTGAATTTTGTCAATTTAGATAACAGCAGGGAAATTAAGGGTGTTGTTCATCTTTTGACCAGTAGTGTATCACGTGTTTCATTACAGCACTGTTGCAGTGAGAGCTTTAGGGATGTACTGCACCTGTACATGCAAGGTCGTTTTTTTCCCCCAACACATACAAATTATTTCCTCACATTAATCCACAATGCAATACAGTTTAAAGGCCAACATCAGATAGATGATTATGCATCATCTCCACATTCAACTACCTGGGAAAACGGCACTTTTAAGTACAGTACTTCTCTTATACAGTGGCTACTCTCAGTGTACAGTGACAAAGCAAATTCAGATCTGTTCGTGCTGCTGCTAGAACAGAAAGTAAAGATCAGTTCCTCAGAGAAGCTTATGAAACAACACTGAGAAAATGCACTCATCCATACTAATTTGTAGGCTAGCAATTCATGTAAAGGAACAAGAAGGACAAACCTTGCCTCATTTACATGATTACGGTACATGCTGTAGACATGTAAACAGCAATGCACATCTACTCCCTTACATGTAAACACTCAGACCACTTCAATATTCAGACAAGTTCAGGTTTACATGGATTATCCATTCACAGCGCCCATGTACCCCGCGGTGGCTGAAACCAGCAGCCAGTGACTTCAGACATAATGTGAGACTGTACGATCATTAATAGCAGAGATAAACCTGTACAAAACCACTCAATTTTAGGAATAAATCAACTCACGAAGAAAGATGCACGCTTACACTATACTTAATAAATACCACGATAGGTTTCCATTCGCCATGTGCTGGGGTATTCCCTGCGCCTCAAGCTCACCCACATTTATTTAGTTTGCTGGTGTCAGCTCTTTTCAGATTATCCAAACAAACTTTGGAATATCAGCATCACACTACAACCGCAGCTCATCTTTGGTCAACACAGACAGCAACACCAGGGAAGCTGGATGCAGAAGTGCTGGAAGGGCTGGAGACTAGACTATGTTTAAACTACACACAGTGTAGCTTGTTGTTTTTGTTCCTCTGCTCATCGCTCGTTTCTAGCGAGAAGCAAAATAAAGAAACTTGGCACCCACCGCTGGAGAAGCTGTTACCCTGGGCAGTGGTGTTTGGAAATGAAGAGATACGAGTACGAGTCTTATTTTTTTTATTTTGACAATTCCTTCTCCTTATGTACATCTGTAGTCCTTAATGTCCTTAATAACCATTCATGTCCCCTCCCTCTTTGAACCCCGTCAGCCTATCAGGCCTCAAGATGTGAACTGCTGACACAGATAACAGAAACAGCAGAAACATTGCAGTGACTGGTTCATGTGGAAGTGCTGAATCAGTATATCCAGATAATGTTCAATGGGTATTATAGTGGAAATGACATTAGCATAAGGATCATAAACAACACAGAAAATGGCTCTACTACAGTGCAGCCCTTATTGCATCATATCATCCTGCTCACTGGGAACAGAACCTATGACCTTCTACTGAAATGAAGGATGGGGGATGTTTATATGTGTGTGGGTTTGTCCTGCTCCAACTCTGTCTGCATCCTGTTCACTGACCTCCCTAAATCCAAAGAATGGAAAAAGTAATATTTGTTCTCGAGCATCTTTTTAGTTCATTGACAATCTTTTCTGCACAATGTGACTGTAATGATCAGAGAGGAACCTCACAATATTAAACCTATTTTTGATGTTCAATTTTTTTTCATGTTGACCAGGTCACCGGTATAGCATCCTTATATAGTTTGTATGTTTTATGTGAAAACAGCAGGTTTAGATACAGACAGTTATGGCTGACTCATTTCTGTGCTCACCTGATGGATAGGCTGCATGGGTTCACAAAAAAGACAGAGAATAGATGTAAAAAAAAAAAAGAAAAAAAAAAGAAAGCCTCAAGATCTTATAGTCTTCTTTAACTGGATCAGATCTACAACTTCGACTGAATCCTCTCAGAATACAAAGCTTTGAAATGCAAAAAGACTGAAAAAGAAGATTGTGACAGTAACTGCAGACAGCAGGAGTCACGGTGATGATTATAGGTTGAAAACGTATCAGAGCTTATCAGAGCGCATAAAGATTTACGACGTATAAAAACTCCTAAATATAACCCTAATCTGTCCAAACGCCTTCACCACCCTGAAATAAAGATGAGAAGAGCAGGACAGGGCTACACAGCTTTACCTCTGATTATTGGATATGTCTAAAAATACAGTCCAATCAAAGCTGTCAGTCTGCACTTTACCCTCCCCGACTATAATCTTTATCATTGTAATAACAGCACCGACTCTCGCCACCTAACGCGTGGAGCTCATCGCACATGCAGTCGTAGAAACATTACTGTAGTTGGAACAAAGCATTTCATTGAGAAATGTTTATTGTCAGACACAAAGTAGCCTATAACAGGATCTTTGTCATACCGACCCGGGACAGAGCTGTTGTAATGCAACTTTCACATATACTGTAGCTGTACTGTTACACTTTGACGTCCTGAGTTTCAGTGGCAGCTGAGTTGTGGGCAGTTTAACAAAAGGACACAGTTAGTTGACTTCTCCGGCTAATTCATGATTCTCGACATATCAGTTGTCTAAACAGGCTTGTTACTCATAAGCTTTGTGAGCTCTGAAGGAAACAGTGGACCATCCTGTACTTTCCTTACAATCCTGAGGTATTAGCGTCAGAAAACGCTGCCCCGAAGCCTGAGGGCAGACAGTCGTGCCTGTGCTCATCTATGACATCACAATGTAAGAGACATGTACAATTTCTAATGTAAAACTCACAACTCATCTCAGGTTAGCCATACTGAGTGATAATAGTAAGTCTATCATGAAAAGAAGTTAAACTGAACACTGTGATGTTATGAAACTGGCTCAGATCTGTTACTGCTGTTGGGGTTTATATCCTGATCTCTAAATGGCTCAGATCAGCTCCTTCCATGGGGCCGTTCCTGGAGGTTTTGGTTAATTATGATGTTTCTCTTCAAATACTGGGACTAAAATATTAACCAGCACTTGACTGAAAAGGCCCATCTATCCTCTTTCTTATATTCTGTAATCCTACCCTCCACCCCCCCGCTCCTCCCACTACCACTAAATGCCCTGAAGCCTTGTCATATTCCCTGACCCATCTCCCATCGCTTTCTAAAAAAAAAAAAAGGGGGTGGAAATGTAAGGCCATTTTCCATCGCACTTTGTGAAGGCAACCAGTAACGGTTTTCCCCAGAGATGTCAAAGTACATTTGTTCGCTGGATGAAAACAGAACGCACCAAATCTCTCTCTCTCTTTCTCTCCCGCTGCATATTTTGACCCTGCTTTAGTGAAACAGCAGCATTCACTTTGTCACCACAGCTTTCTCAAAATAAAACTGCTACCTGCACTTGCACTTCACAAGTTGTGAGAGCAACAATGCTCATCTATAAAAAAAAACAACTTTACATCTTTAAATAAGCACGTCTCTGCTCATTTTCAACCAAGAAAATGCTTCAAGTATTTACAATTTAATTCTTTCAAAACAATGACTAATTTAAGATGTTTTTTTTGTTCGTTTATTAAAAGTTGAATTTAATGGGGATAAAAAGAGAAAGTGAGAGAAAGATCATAATGTCCCCAGGCAAAACTTATTATCTGTGAACAATTAACAGATCAGTGTGTAACTTCTTTTCCAAGAAGCCACTGCACGTGTGTCAAACACGATCTGGTCATCCAGCATCACAGTGGGAGCATCGTCCAACAGATGTCTGCTGATGGGCTGGATATAGATGTGGTAGGTACAAACAAAACAGAGGAAGAAATAACATGCAGTGATCTTTAATTATCTACCAGTTTTGCCTCTTGACCGTGTGTGTGAAACTGTGGCACATGGGCACAGGGACAGAGCTCAGCGGCTACAAAACATTTGCAGCATTTTGACTTAATGAAAGGCGCCCTGTGTGGTTTGTTGGTCAGTAGTGGTGTAGCACAGTAGGCTAATGGTTACATGTTCCACCAGCATGCACATGGCAATGAACATGAACACGAACAGACTACAAAGAATTAAAAGCACTTGTGCACTAACAATGAAGGAGAAGAAGATGAATATGTGCAAACTTAAAGTTATGGTTGGTAATCATGTTCAGAAACATGTTTTGTTATACTGGTGAAATGGTCCTTCTATCCTGAGAGTAAGCATAAGGAACGAAATTAACCAGACCTCTGTGGCAGCTGCAGGTCTGACAAAACTCTGACCAATCCATGCTTTTCGCTCCGAAAAGGAAAAACCAATCAAGATGCCTTCATGTCTTGTTCTGCCTACGCCCAATCAAGCTGCCGTCTCTCCCTCCTCTCACGTTTGCGACCAGAGTCTTCACCTAAGTCTGCAGAAAAGCCATACTCCAGTCTGATGGGCAGCAGTGTAACTCTGGCAATGCGCGTTGGGTGTCTTCACCTACGTCCGCGGAAAGGTGAAGGCGTGGCTTCAGGGAGAAGTCTGAGGAAAGGGGCTGGGACTTTTGACCTGTGTATTATCAAAATGTGGCCTGATAGAACCGTTTTTCCAGAATCTCCAACCTTTAAGACTAAACATCATCACTGTATCTGTGAGAGCCTTTTTTCCCATTCATAAACTGATGGATATAATAACAAGAATGTCTGCACATATTTAATAGCTCATAAGAGCTTTAAGATATGGTGAGATTGCACTGAGGCATATACGTATATGAACACTTTCATAAATATGCTTATATTCTTTGTCGACTTGAGGAGAGGACTGACTCTTAAAGCTATGGCTGACAACCTGTTAGCTTAGTTTTAACATTAAATTGTCCATAGGTAACTACATCTTCTCATACCAACACCTTTAAATCTCTCTTAACACATTTTCTTGTTTAATTCATATTGGGGAAAAAAAATCAAGCATAAAAACAAAACAAAACAAAAAGCTGCAGTTCGACTGAGGGTTACATGCTGGGATATTTGGCCATGAGCAGTAAAAGAAGTCTTGTCCTCGCCGTGAGGTTGCCAGGCAACCAGTGGAGACTTCAGGTGTTTAACACTCTCAACAGTTATCTTTCAACAAAGGATGACACCCCACATTTCAGTAATATACTAATTATACTATAATTACCTAATATTTTCTGTAACATATAAGTAGAAATGATTAAACAGTTAACCTCTTCCGTCCTGCTGCTGTTCTAAGTCTGTTGTGAAAGAAGATGTACAATTTTACACTGTGAGTCATTTGTGTGATGACATTTTGTGCCACACATCTTGTTGGAAATGGTATTACCATGGCAACAAATCCACTATCCAATTGCTGAATCGGACAGGTATCTATCATGCAGAAAGCTTTTTTTTCTTCTTTTTTTTTTAAAGCTTTTAACCTGCAAGAATAATTTGTTATTTGTTACTTTGACTTCCCATACGGCTTATTTGGTTGTTTTTGATTCACACAGTGAGGAAGAACACTCCAAACACTCGAAACACACCGACTTCCTGTCAGAGTGAGTGACCAGTAAAACTGCAGCTGATGTTTCTACATGTGTCAACACGAGGAGACTGACAGTCTGCTAACAGGGTATTTGATAATTGGGTGTAAAACTTGACTATCTTATGTCAGTAAAGCAGCTGGGGTGTTTTTTCACTAGTCATTCATGCTCTAGTTTTCTTCACTCAGTTTGAGCAAACAGGCTGTTTTGGGACTGTGCTGACTTAGTTAAGCTCAGGAATATGTTTGGCTAAGCTTGCAGGTGGTTAACTTAAACCTAATTTCAGTTCATCTGAACAGATTTATCAACACATACTGTAGCTGTGTGTGTAACTTTACCTGTAAACGAACCCACTGAGACATGTGAACAAGTAGCTGTCATTACAAAATCACACATCATTGGTAGGCTACAATACTAATTAGTTTGACTGAACCTTGCAACAAGCAGAACTAAATGACCAGTTAAGCATAATCTTAAAAGCAGCAGGTCATGATTACATAAAATGTCATGTTAAAATGCCAAGCACTCTTCATACCCATAATAATCTTTCAAATTGCTGAATGATACACTCCCCACAATGCAGACTGGTGGATTTGGAAAATGGCTGCTTCCAAAGACATAGTCCTTCATGTTTTTTTCTTTTTCTTTCATATATCGACTAAAGCAGGTGAAGAAACTATTAGATTTTGGCACCCTAATGCGTTCTCTCTGTTTCTTTTCTCAGATTTTGCTGTAGATTGTATATAAAGATGAAAACAAATTCATAGAAAAACAACCCCCAACTCATAGTCAGAGATCAAATAAAAAACAACATATATAAGTTTAACATCGTTTCTTTGCAGGGCAGCAGCTTTGAGCTGTCGTGGACCTAGTTCCGCTTACTTTTGATGGAAAAATGTCCTTTTGTATTGTCTCCATACCTGCAACGCAAAGCTAAATGCTGCAACATTTGCATTACATGAAAACAATAAACGACCTAAAGAACATTTCATGACACCACAGTTCGGCTTGTGATTGGATGAATGGCCTGGATTGAGGTTCATTGAACTGTTAGTGTTTGCGATCACGATAGCTGCTGTGTCCAACGGGTTTACCAGATGGTTCAAAAAACCAGTCATGCATCTTTGTGCTCATCATGTTTTCACTCCTTGTTGACAGATGCCGTTGTTGTTTTTATTATTATTTCTTTGGTGTAACTGTCCCTGCTCCTCCTTTGTCTATTATCTGTGTATAGCTGTCCTCTTGACTCCAACAATGTGTCGCCACATTCAGCTTCCAGTCTGACAGTCTTATCTAGCCTCAGGGCAAACAAGCTAAACTGATGTACTGGGCGGCGGGGGCTGTTCTAGTCAATGTTTTCTTTGGTACAGGCATTTCCTAGTAAAACAATAACAGTTCAGTGTCGGGCAGCGGTCATAAGTTTGTAAGTGGTATTCCAACTCCAACTGAGGTCTCTGTCGGTGTTGTAGAGATCTGACAAATGTTCAAGAAGCCATTCAGTATTTGACTGTTGGGAATCAACAAGGTTTACAAAGCAAGCCCAAGTCCTACACCCTGACTGTAAACAGTGCTGCATCATCATACTGTCTAGTTAATGCGACTGTTAATTATGGACTGTCAACAGCAGCCAAATCTCCTATTCATAGCTGTTCATCACAAGCTGTATATTCCTTTTACATGATTACAAAGCATCATTAAAGAGTGAGGTTTTTCAATGGGAAGTTTGGAACGAGATCCTCCACAGGGAACACGCAAGATACACCACAACTGTGCTTACACAGGCATTTGTTGGACTGAACAGTGTTAATACTACTGTATCCTCGTGAAAAGTGATATAAGAAACGTCCTCCATGTGGACAATTGCAGGCTTTATCAGATGTAATGGGAGTGGGGCATTTGTGTGGTCTGTGCAGAAAAGGCGAAACAAAGGAGTACAGGTTTGTGTAAATCCTTCATCAGACTGATAACACTCGGTATGCCACACACACAGAGAAAGTGTGTGTGCATGCGATGGAGGATGAGACTGAGCCAGAAGGAAGCAGAGAGGCAAGACACTCTTTAACCTCATGATGGCTCTGAAAATAAATCACATGTGCACATGCAGCAAAAGCAGGTACAAAAAAGGGGAGAAAAAAATAAGATGAACAATAGAAGAAAAGATGGATTACTTTCTCTACTCATAAAAATGCTTGATCAGCCAGATATCTGAATGCAACCACAAGAGGGCAACATAATGATATCCCCCTCACTATCTTCGCTGCTTATAAATTGGACATTTTAATAAACGAAGCAGCATAAATTACCAGCAAACAGGTGCTGAGATTAGGAGCTGACTTAACTCTTTTGGCATATCTGGGCTGGTTCTGTACTTGTGCCAAGAATAATGAGATTTCAGCAGGTGAGCAGACACCTCGTTGCACCCCGCAGCCGCGCAGGAAATCTGATTAAAGAGGCTCCTTAAGGAAGCGAGACATTCAAAGACATGGCTGTAGCAGAAATCACATGTGTTGCCCCCACCTCCCAAAAAAAAAACACCAGTGAAATCCTCACGGTGTTTACATTTCATGTAAATACGGGCAGCGTGAATATTCATTTATGCCACAAATTTCACTCCGGAGTGTGAAAACACATCAAACATGGATGAATTTCATTAAAACCAAGGATAGCGTTGTCATATTATTCCACAGATCCTGTCAGTTGTAAAGCCCTCTGAAAACAAATTTGCTGGACAGCAAAGAAAACACCACTCTGCCTCTTATATAAAAAAAACTCTGATAATCAACCCATTGCCTAGCAACAGTGGGTTCCATAGCAACTGTGCAGCATTTTCCCTACAGTGTTGCAAAAGAAGCATGATGATTTATCCAGTCGAGTCTGTGTTTGCTTTTGTTTTCAATGGCTGCAGCAGCTCTCATGAAGCCCTTTCCTCGAGAAATTAACAAACAGAACAATATGTTGCGTCGCACAGAATCTAAAAACCACAAAGGTCTTAGTCAGTGCTCCCATCTTGGCACCCAGAACAACAGCAGGAAAAGCTTGGAAGACTAAAATGTGTCTTTGACAGGCATCGACTGTGACCAAATAAGTCACAGACAGACATATAGTGAGATTGACGCCTTGAAATTCAATTATTGAATACAGTGTTTGTGGCAGGTCTAATGAATTCAGCTGCACCGTCGCACAGGTTTCCAGGTTATTACGTTGTCCTCCCTGTTACATTGGGAAGAGAACGGGCTCTGAAAGATATCAACCTTTGGCTCTGATGAATCATAACCTAATCCTTTCCTGTTGAACCATTTTAAACCTTCATGGGTTCAAATTAAACATACAGGTTAGATTAATAAATCACTAGATTATACCAAATCTTGTTAAAAAAAAAAATGTGGGCAACAATTGCACAACATGACAAAAACAATATTAATAGAAATGGTGTGTACTGTACGTAAATGATGCTTAACTGCTCTTCATGTAGTAAAAGGACTTACATACAACATATACTGTAGATATTGTAATACAATTATTCTTTTTTATGCTTGGCTTATAAAAGGTAACAATTTCTAACAGCATATCACAACATATGGCTGGCACACACCTACATACATCAACCAAACATACAACCATCTATAGGCTGGTTACTCATGTATGATATCTGAGTAATATGATATTAAACCAAGGGAATGAACCATTTGTTTCTCAGTTTCTATACATTACCGAACGATACAGTTGAGAATGTAGATTATTATTATTCATGAATTAAGGTATTTAGATCACTACGGGGAACTACATGTCTAAGATTAAGGCCATTCGCGCATGCTGCAGCCACAAGTAACACAGAACATACAATTACACACATTCACATACAATAGATATGCAATAGCCGGCTGACTTTATTCTTCCTGCACCCTCAAGACCTTCAATCTCCCCACAAAACAAGAATCCCTGCATTCACAGCAAAAACATTTTGATATTGACTTCACTGCTAAAAACTGTTTTTAATTACAATTTGAGGCAGAAGGTAAAGTTAGCTAAGACACCGGGTCAAGTTTTGTATCGCTGTGGAAGCCCAGTGATGAATTTGATTTCGCTATAAGATGACAGCACTCCACCTCCAGAATTTCATCATCTAATAAATATTCTTCCATGTTCTATACAGTGCGTGCTCCCGCTTGGCATTGCAGAGAGCTATCGCCTACATCCCAGCATGCATTAGGTGTGATGTGCAGGTAACCAGTCAATCACAGGCTTACCACACATTCACATGCACACAGTCTATTCGGAGTTTCCAGTTTACCAAACCAGCCTGTCTTCAGTCAGTGGGAGGAAACTGGAGAACACAGACGACACCCACACAGACACAGAGTGAACATGCAAACTTATAAATACAAAGATTCCACATTTGAACAGATTGGTGGACCAGATCCAGGAGCTTGTTGCTGTGGGGCGACAGTGCTAACCACTGAGCCGCCATGACACCCTTATAAATATTCAAAGCCGTTTAAAAAGTTGCCTCACCGACACACAATACCTCTTCAGGCAAACATATCGAAGCCTAGCGGAAAATGTCTGTGCAACTGTCTCCTCCGACATACTGTAGCCCCTTGTACGACGTTCAAAATAAAATGCTTGTTTCCTCTGTGGCAGTGAAGCAGGATTGGAATAGTAAAGTATCAGTGTCATTTGTGTACAATATGCATCATAGTTTATACGGTGAAATGAAGCAGCCACTTTTTGTTACTTAGCTTTTAAAAATAAAGCAAAATTAATATTTCAAACAAGAGAGAAAAAAAATGTATAATGTTTTTCACTGTCTGTATTCCATGCATGTCAAAATTTAAGACTATGTATCAAACCAGGTTTAGGTCTTTGCTTTTAAACAGATTAAAGTGGTGTTTGTCTATTGTACAGTACAAAAACAGAGAAGATAATTAATCAGGTGACTGAAACACCAGACTACACAATTTAGACCCCAAACCATCCCAATGGGGTTTTTCTGATTAAATTAAGGTCAGATGGCATCAGTGCAGCATTCACCATTGTCAGAGAATGATAATCTAACTGTAAAATTGCCAGGACTAACTCTGCTGAGCGGCTGTGAATATACAGTATGCTATTAAGGCAAGTATGGATAAAGTAACAGCGTGGTGAGATTATTGATTGCTGGTGAATAAAGGGGGAATCATTAAAGCAACTCTGGCACAAGGAGGGAGAAGAGACAGAAGAGAAGGCAAAAGAAAATGATGAGGTAAAACAGGAGAGCAGAGGCAGTTCATCACAGGAAGTCAGAGAGACAGAGGATAAAGTAAAGGTGGCCTCATCTTATCGTCCTATCCTGTCACAAATCTGGGACCTGATATATGAAACCTACTTAGATATCACACTAAAAACCGCACATGAGCGATGCTTCCTACTTACATACACAGATTTTGTCAGTGAATTATGAAACACTGCACGTATTACCAGCCGACATTCACACTCATAAATCACCATCCCAGGAGGAACGCTATTAAACTACTCCAGAAGGATGAAGAGTGAATTAGAAGGTTTAGTTTAACTTTATCTATTTTAGTAGATTTTAGTTTAATTGGGTGCTCACAAAATGAAATACTGTTTAAACATGTAAAATTAAGAAAATCTTAATATTTGGGATGCTTAAAAATCAATTGAGTCAATGAATATCTAAACATTGAGGTACAAAAAAGTGTGCCCCCTCTTCTTTTAGCACAGTATTAACCTACGGTACTCCAGTTTTTTGACAATGTGTAAGTATCTCTCAGTAATGCTTCATAATGTCAGGAGACGATGTGCAGAGCTGAATTGTGATGGACAAGATGAGGTGTGAGTGGTTTTAAACTGAAAAAAAAGAGAGAAAAGGAAGAGACAAAGACTCTTGAAGGTTAATTTCTTTACTCATACTAAAAGAAAAAGGAAGCATGCCCTGCAGCACTGGCACTTGTGTTCCCACTGCAGGATTTTATCCTGCAGCCACTAGGAAACTATTGGCTAAAGAAGTGTATAATTCATTTAATAGTTTAATTTATGCTCCAACTTATAATTTATTCACTTATAGGCCTAATTTATTCAGCGAGTCACAGATTGACAGTGTTAATCAATTCCATTATTTCCCTGATCGTTCATAATCTTGATGTAACCATCCTTGAAGCTGAAATGTTTTAGGTTTTTCGCTATTCAACGTGCTATTGTAATTTTCATTTTCCTGAGAGGACTGTTGTCTTTGTCTGTTTCAGCCGATGCCACGGCCCAGAGCTAATCTCCCGAGTAACCTTACATGTGCGGTAAATCCCAGTTCCCTTAGTGGCATGCTATGTATTCGTAAGTCCTGCTGAAGCTGCCTGTATAATTATATTAACCTATGGTAATTATGTGTAGATCCTCCTCAACGATCACAGCTAATATGTCTTGGGGGAGTAGGATTCATGAATTACTTCTTTATTCACGTATTAATTGGTGACCGTTACGCTAACACTGGTGTGGAAATAAGGGAGTACACTGTTGGCTGCCATTTTGACAAATACCTTTTTTAATGACCTCTGATTTTTTCACAGTTTTATTGGATCTATTTTGAGAGGGGGAAAAACATCCAAAGAACCATTTAAGACTAATGTGAAATAGTGAGGTGCACTGGCAGCTAGAGGGTTAAGGCACCAGCAATGAACCAATAATGAAGCACAACGCCGAAGACGTTTCCATGTCATACCTAATCTCTTTCCTCATTTCCTGTCATCTTGCTAATCAATGAAGACACAAAATGCCCCCCCCCCCCCTGTGTAGCTAAATTTAAGACATGCTGTGGATTTGAGGTTTGGCTTTTATATTAAACATACCTTATGGCCTGCTAATGTCATCATACCTTGTGCTACCAATAAAAATGGACAAAAAGGACAAAACATACACGCTTAAGTTGACCAATGGAGGATGTAAGCGAGGTAGAGTAATAAGGAAGTTGTGTGCTTATATTTTTTTTCCTATATAAATCTCCGTACATAACTGTTTGCTACTCCTGCACTGCCATCTAGAGTTAAGGGTTCATTTATTTGTACATGAAATAATGATACACCAAAGAGACAAAGAAAGTCACATTGTGGAGGTGAGCTAAAAAAGGAAACACAGAAAAACATCTCACCTCAAACAAAACAAAGGAAAGACAGCGAGACAAACAAAAGTCAACAGAGCCGCATAACAGACTCTAAATGACAGACTCAAAAACAAAGAAAAAAATTGTATATCAAAAACAAAACGCATAAATGTAAAGTGAGGAAAACAAAATAAACTTGTGCAGACCGAATGAAAAAAAGTGGAATCAAGAAGCAAAGTGACAGCGTGTGCGTTCAAAGACTCAAAGGAAGAAGGACGGCGACAGAGGGAAACAGAGGTGTGTTGTGCTCTACGACAGGAAATCTTCAGTTAGTGTCGCCGTCAGTCAGATACATACGTCTATATTTGAACTGTAGAGGGATGAGGCCTTGTAGACAAACTGGGCAGATCTGTTTTAACGGAGAGCAGACAGAATAAATGATATAGTCCGTGAACACTTTGCAGCTAGTAAATGAAGTTAGTCCAGTCGATGTTCTAGTTTATAAATAAATATGCCATAAATCTGACATATTCAGAGGTTGTGCTGTGTGCGACTTTCTGGACAAGTTCTGAGTATGTACCACATCAGCAGAAAAACTGAGGTTGCCGTAACAACTCGTGTTGACGTCAAATCTAAATGTTTGCATAGCAGCCTTTGATTGAAACTGATGACTCAATAAGAGCAGCCAAAGTAAAGTGTACCCACAAAGCCATAATGTACCAACCTCACATACAAAAAAAAAATCTTGAATAATGGATCATTTTTTAAAAGCATGTACTTAAAAAACAGTAGCAAAACACAGCAAGCAACTTAAGTTTTAGCTTTACTTCCTGCGTTGACAAAGCTTTGGGCTTGTTGGTGGTAAACATGCATTGTTTCAACCCTGCTGTAACTGCAGTGTGCAAAGACTAAAGAATAAATCATACTGTAGATCGTCATCTTAACTTCAAATTGTTACTTAGAGAAATAAATTGAAGTTACCTGAGTCACCGTTTGTAATAGCTGATATTGCATGTAAGCATGTTGAGGTTATTGTCAATACAAGAACACCTCAGAGTGCTCTCCCTCGCTATACTGTAGCCTATACAGATGCAAAAGTACTGTTGTCATGGTAACATTAAGATTAATATACACTGTGCGCTGATTTAGAAAGAAACTGCTGACTGGAACATACCATTTGTCTGAGGTGTTCATTTTTATGGCTTTAATGGAAACGAGAAATTTCCACGTCCTTAAATGAGAATGTTATTTATACCAAAGCAGTCAGCGCACTCAGTGTCCCTATGTTAGAGCCGTACAACCTCTAGATACCAGTGCAGTGCGAGATATGACAACAAAGGCCAATTATGTTTAAAAAGCGCATTAGCTCAGCGTAAGTCTAAAGCCCAGTTTCATGTTTTCATTTCCCCATATTGTCGACTAATATCTATACTCTACCATATTGGTTTTTTTCCTCCAGCCCCGAATGTCGCTCCCATCTTTTTTTTTATGTGGAAACCTGTGTTATAGCCTATACCACTGACTGTTGGGGTTTAGTAATGAGATGGGCTTTTAAGCACACTTCCTGGTAGCGAGGCCGACAACATCTATCTCCAGATGCTGTAAATGACACTTCTTTCCTTGTGTATCTATGGAAAACAATTGGATAGCTGCTGCATTTCGCCCTTGGCCGGCCTATCCTGGTCCTGTCAAGGGCGCATCTCCCATCAATCACCGCAGGTTCAAAAAGTGACTCACGAAATGGAGAAAGGGGAGCAGAAGGGGGGGTGGGGGAAAAAAAAAAATTGCCCCGCATGCAGGAAGCCTCACCAATGTCTGACCCAGGGTTTTTGTATTTTGTAGTCCACTGCGATACATTCTGATGCAATTCTATCAGCATTTTTCTCCTTCATTTCAAAGTTGCTGAAAACAACACTTTGAATGGGAAGATGAAGTATGTCCCATCTCCTGCATGCTGTCTCTCACCACCCTTGCCCCCCCTCTGCCTGCCTACATACACACCTCATTTAATTCAAATAGAAAATCTAAGTGAAGGGAAAAGGGGAAAGTGCCCAGCTTGAGCATTTTTCCTGTGTTTCCCCTGCAATAAATCACTTGGCGTTCTCTCTTCATCAGGATAGATATCACTTGTACATGCCCCAACATCCATCCTGGGATTCTGACAACACACTCCTACTTTGCGCTGAATAGGCACTACTTTGAGACTGAATTACGATGGCCTGTGCTATCAGCCCGTATGCAAAGCAGGCAACCATCTGACATGAAGCGGTGAACACACTAAGAGATTGTCTTCAGTATTGCAGAAATGTCCACTAGTCTTGATAGAACTGCTTCCGTATATCATTGAACAGCTGTGCAGGTTGCATCGGATGTCCTGCACACATCAATCAGCAGTCATGTTCACACAGGGTAACTTCATTGTGCGGAAATAGCAGCACACCTGTGAGCAGGATTGGCTTTGTTATTTCATACGACACAAAAGAGACCTAAGATCGAACACACTTACGCTTAATATGGTATAAAACATTATAAAGTGAATGTAAAGTGCTGCAAGCTCCTGCTTTCACGCACATGCCCAGGCTTTTCCTTTCATATTCGGTCAATTAAGTGTCTATGGTGCTTACCAGTCTCACTGCAACTGATCCGCAGTTTCATGGCTACATTTACTGCTTTTCCATTACAAACAAGATCAGGCTGCAGCTGGGACTCATTTGGGTCAATGGAAAATGAGATCAGTAAAAACCCAGGCTGCGTACGGGAGACAGGGACAGGTGACCGTACTTTGATGACATGGCTGCAGGCTCAACTGGCAGCGAGCTGCATCAGACCGGGAAAGTGAACGCAGCCAATAGCCAGAGATCAGGTGCTTACAAATATGGCCACAAGCTGCCTTATAGACAGAGTCTGGCCCTCACATTCCTGTGCTTCTGGCACCTATTGGTTACGGTCAACATTGTTAAACTGCAAAGTATATTCTAATGTTCCTTCAGTTGAACTATTAAAGGCTCATGTCAGATTCCTTTATTGTGATAAATACTCAGCCCAGCAAAGTTTTGAAACACCATGGTCCTGTTGTGCAGTGACATGACGTTATGAGCAGCTACTGTATGGAGGCAACATGACTTTAAACATAGCCCACAGTACATTATCTGGCCATCCATTGAGGTTTGCAATGTAAATGCATATGGTGGGGTGGAAAGGTCTGGGACCACTTTCCCATTAGGCGGTCTCAGACTTTTAGACCCCACTGTAGATACTACGTCGTATTTAGTTTTAATGCACAATGTGTGCATTGCCAAAGCAAACTACTAAACTGTGTCTCTAAAATACAAGCAAAATCTAAACTAAACATCAATGACTTTGTTTGTTGGCGAATGTAAATGCACCTGCTTTGCACATTTAAACACACAAAATTAACTGAAACCCAAACATCTAGACTTTTCTGACATTAAATGACATTTTATGTAATAATTTAATGTAATATTTAAAAGTATTTTTGGAATTCACAACATCTATTTTGTCATTGTTCTGGGTACACAACAACCAAACGCAGTATATTGATTTATTATTGACAGGATCATGAGGTCAGAACTGTTCTAAAGGAAGTTGTCCTCTATTAGAAAATGAGACCATAGTTCTGTGAAAGCTGTTTATTTTAACCACGACTATTCAACAATATTAAATTAGACTTTTCATTAATTGTTAACATGACAATTAAGTCATAATGCCCAGGTACTCAACTTGATCCAAACCATGATCTGTTAATAAATCAAACCAAGTATTCTTTGGGCCTAAACTCAACAAACTTGTAGATGTAGACTGATGTAACTTAAAGGCATTTATTAGGTGTTTAAATAAAGCTTTTCAACCCAAACAATTTCCTAGAGGTGAAAATTGCTATAAAACAGAAACTGCTCCCTGGACCCCAGAGAACCCATCAGGGACTCCCACAGCCACCTCTTTCATCTTTTTTTGTTTTATTCTCAGTGGACTTTTACTGCTGCAATGTCATTGCCGAGGCATTACAGTTCTAGGACAGGGCGTGTTCTTTTCTGGCCTATCTCTGTAAAAAAGAAAAAGAAAAAGAAAAAAAAAGGCACACAGGTGAACATTCATTAATACGACATCTTCCCGAGCCGAGTGCACCTCCGAAGCCTTTCAATCCAACTTATCCAAAATAATCACAGAACAGATTATTACTCGTGATTCTGAGCAGTCACATGGATTTCTAAAATGTGCAGGGCTGGCTCCTGCAATAGACAACACTTCATAAATTTCCCCAGTACAGTTCCTTCAGACATTTACAGGCTCTCCAGTGTCTTTGTCACCCTGTTTATGCACATCGACAGTATGCTCGGCAAAATTCATTTTCTCTCTGCTGCACAATTGATGGAATACCATTTAAGACACACGAAGCCAGTATCACTGTTTATTACATCAGACAAGGACAAAATAAGGAAAGGAGAGTAGCTGAGGAAAGCCTCACCAAACTGTTTTTTGTGCTGATAATCTAAAATATATTTTTTTCATGTTCAGTATAGGAAGGAGAGAGAGAAAGCGAGAGACAATGTAAATGCTGAGATAATCAACAACCACCACAAAGAAGCTGAATCGTATGAAACAGGCCGATACACCACAGTGCATACCACGAACAGAGAAGTCTATAGTATCACAGAAACATATGTGAGCTTCTGCTCTGCAGCATATTCATAAATACATTCTGGTTTAAATCTTTCACTATATGTTTAGGTAAGATGAAGATTATTCCACTAAACTGTGATTCATGTTTTTACAAAGTACTTCCTGGTAGCTGCTGTAGTCGAACATCTCCTCACTGTCCAAGCTACATAAATTACATCACCTGTTGACTCTTTAATTAAAATTGATGGATAAACACAAAGACTTTTTTCTCTGGCTTTTTTTATGTGATGAAGAAAAGAAGATAAATGTGTACTTTAACCAGTCACAAATCCATTACCGAGTGATTCTTCTCCATAATGCTGCGCGTAGTGCAACTTGTGGTTTGCTGCAATTACATTAAAGTCTCTAGCATGAGCCGCAAATTGATTAAGAGGAGATGAAATGTGCACATTTTCAGCACAGCATCTCCAGTTTCGGTGCTTAAATGTTTTAATTCAATTGACTGTTGAACCTCACCTGATGTAAACCTAGTCTGGTATGCACTGGGTGAGTTATTTTAAAATTATTTTAAAAAATTACAATCTCTCGATGAATACAAGCTCATCCCAAAGTCATCTTGTGAAAAAGGCTTGCCTCAGAATACCCCCTGGATGTCTTTACCCTACACCCTTCATTATCAGCACTTGAGCCTGGACACATGTTTTGCCATACAATGTACCAGATATGTAAAATATTATCTCCAAAAAAAAAAGATCCCAACACAGCAAATCAAACTATATATTGTATTCAGCAAAGTGTGCGTAAACAATGGCCATAACAAATGTCCAGTCTGGAGATGTCTTAGCAGGAATACTGTCATGTTCACGGCATTTATGATATGTCACCCTTCATGCTTTGTTAATGGGGGAAGCTGAGCTCATAAAACCCACTCCCGTGATGATGACAGCTTGATCTGAAATATGTCCCCCAGAAGGACGAATGTGTGAATGAGGCGAGGGCCAGAGCCCGGTCCACTTATATCATCCAACTGACCGTAAGTCACATTTCTTTTCTGGTTCTTCTCGTTTATATCGAGATCGATACAGTGAATTCCTTTCATTAGAATCCCGAGCAAGTCTGCACACTGGCGGCTCATTATTCAACATGTTTCCAGTTTCCGTACACAAATCAATGATGGCGACTTGAGTGTCAGACCACCCTGCCCTTTTCCCTGACCGACAGTACAAACCCTACTCAGCACAGTCCACGACTCCTGGTAGGACAAGCACGTAGGAAAATAAATTATCCCTCACTAGATCGCATGCAGGAACACATATATGTGGCCATGAGCCCATTGGCCTACCTTTGTGGCATATAAGTAAAAGACGTCACTGCTATTGTGATAAACAATCTAGTGATTGGCATCTGTGTTATGGCCATGGGCAGCATCTTTAATTCTGGAAACAATACGGTTTTTTTCATGCAGCCAGAGATAATGAGCAGAGGAGGCACCGGCTCTACAGACAGAATGAATGCAAAATCTGTCTTTGAATGTCACATACTAAATATGCTAACACCACAGTTATGTGTGATTATCAAGCCTAATAAATTGTACATACTGTTCTTAACAGAAAAAAACTATATGAAAAAATACTCAAATGTTAATTATTTAAAAAAAAGGATTCAAATAATCATCTACTGTACTACAAGGTGATACATGTAAATGTGATATTTGTAAATGTATAGAGAATGATTAATAATTAATTATTTAAATGAACCTCTTCTGAAACTGATTTAGCGAGGTCATGGGTTTCATTACTCTACCTAATAAATTTATTCAGATACATTTTATGGGTCATCACATTTATAAAAGCCACTTCATCATACAGCATAACATCATGTATGACTGCAAAGTATATTTAAAAGGTCGTGTAGATGCCAAGGTGGGCTGTGTTATCCAGAATAGGCAGCATATGCAGTTGTGATTTTGTTGTAATTGCATACAACTTGACAGGGAAATAATGATCTGATGCAGAGATGCAGCGTCTCAAGCGCTCATTGATGCCTACATGTGTGCATGCATGCAAGGCAGTGTGAATGAGGGATGGCGCAAAACTCAGAGTGAGGAATGCAGAAAATATGAGCAACCAAGATTTTCCATTAGATTTTGTTTGAGATACGAACATAGTCGCAGTGATTAATTTTTTGTAGATACATGTTGGTTGATAGGCAACTCAAGGGAATTATATACAGTATTATCCATGCCGAACAATCTATATTGTTGTGCACAAATATATACTTAGGGTTGGAATTTAAAGCAAACTGATACAAAAAAGGGAAGCAGAATCTTTTTGGAATAGGGATCAATGTTTCCAATCATTTCCATCATTACAGTTACAAAATCGATAGATCTCAACCTACTGACTAACAAACCTAAGCACACATACGTGCACACAGTTGAAAACAAAACAATGGTTAAATAATTAAATGCAATGAAGTGAACACAATGAATGTTTTAATGAAAAAATTGAGTAGTGAACAAGTGATTAGAATAAGATAAACTAAGCTGTCGCTATGATCTTAAGTGTCAGAGAAGGGAATGTGATGCAAATAATTATCATGTGAGTCGAATTTCAATCAGTCAAACCCAGGAAAATTCTGCAAATTAAAGCTTGGGCTACTTGTTTTTCCTGGGGTGCTGTAACTTGCGGTGTGGTGCGAAGAGAGGCCGAAGGCAAGAGCAGTGGAGGCTGGTGATGGCGTCGCTAAGACGTTTTGGAGATTGTTTGAGATAGATTATTATACATTAGAACACGGCTCTCTTGAATACTCGATTCTGATTGGTCAATCACCAATATTCTGCGGTGTTTATTTCTCGATAGACCACCGCTGAGCGGACTGTTGCTAGGGACTCCATAGCAACGGCCGACTGCATGTCCGGTCACGGCCGCTGTTTTGCTGAGCCTCCTCCCGTTCGTGCATTTGAAGCTTTTGATAATCAATCAGTGGATCGATGGATTACCATACACGTTACGATGTGTTTTGTGTAGTCGTATCTGTCATAAACAAGAGATTATGGGGTGCGTTTGTGTTGCGGAGTCGTGGTGCTACAGAGAGGAGAGGAGCTGTGACACTGGGTCAGAGGTTCTGATGCAAGTTTACTTTTCAGCCACGATGTGGAAATAAGGAGCCTCCACTCTCCCTGTAACAGGTTACAAGTCGTTTATCTAACATCACTATTAGTCTGAAGCTGTTTAATGACGGTAAAAATGAAACATAAAGTAAATATCCTGCATGCTTTCTCTTTTCTGTGCTGCGCTGATCAGAATGGCGTCCCTAGCAACGGTCTAATTTTACATGAATAAAATCTCTTTTTATCATTTTTGGGTGTTACATTATTGAATGATTTAGTTGTAGGCCGTGTTTTAAGCGGGATAATGTATAGTTGGTCGGTTGTTAATGGAGAAATAAACCCCGACAGGTTGTATGGAACGCGAAGCGGAGGGGTTCCATACAACCTGAAGGGGTTTATTTCTCCATAACAACCTCCGAACTATACATTATCCCTTACATAAAGGCTAAGTCGTTTTTGAGAAGACTGTCGTTCTTGAGGCCTAAGGTCTCTCCCTCCTGATGAGGGGGGTCTCGCTCCTACTGAGGCTCACTGATGCTCGACTTATTAAGCATTTACAGCATTCCCGCCACTCACTTGCCTCTGATTGATAAGGGGCATTTCCAATGCTCACTTTACATGATCAATGTTTCACTCTGGAAACTTACCAGGCTTGTGCCACAAACTTTGATGAAGTTTTGATGAAGACATTTAACTAAACAGCAGGGAGACCACTGCAGGAACTGTGAGGAACCCACCAGCTGGTGGTCCCGGTGACTAGGAGGTTTATAATATAAAAGATTTAGTCACATTTACTTATATTTGCAACATTTATGGAGTGGGATTTCACTTCTCTGTTGGGCAACCAAACTTGAAGGCTTTTCAAGCGAAAGAGGGCCACATGATTCTGAAATATTTCCTTCGTGATCTGAGATTGTGCGAAGATACTGTAGGGCCAATAGAACTGGACAGATCCCTTTCTAACAATGTCCAATGGCTGTTAGAGGCAGGTGAGCTGACTGGAAGACAAAGCAAGACCCTGGTAATACTTTTCAGATTCTGGGTCTGCTAATTTATCCAGTTCACAATGATGCAAAGGCAAAAATGTGCCAAAGTAGTTCACCACTCACAAAAATGACTTCCGCTGACAATGGGTCTTAGTCTAAGTCTAAGGTGACCTCTTTTTTATCTTTCACTGGGTACATGCCCACTGTGATGAATGTGATCTCCAAGTACAGTGTGTCCCAGTAGGTGCCATATGTCTTTATTTTCAGGCCGATCTACCATCTTAAAGACTCTGTGGGACCCTGATACAGATTTTCAAGGTGCTCTATCATTGGCAGGCAGCAATATTTTAATGCCATTGAGGATCCTGTGCTCTTCTTTCAAAACGTCGTTGTTTCCTCAAGAGGTGCACTAAGATGATCTAAATCTGACTTTTCGATACAAGCCACTGGCTGAGATTTCAACTAAAACCCCCACCAGTTTCTATTTTTGGGTTAAATATTTGGTGAATCCACATTTTCTTGTAAAGCTCATCACTGATGACTGATGACAATGCCCCAAATGAGTTTCAAATGTTAATGACCCCCAAATGTTAACGGTCACACAAAGCACAGTGCAAGTTGTACAAAAGTTGCAATATCCTAACTTCATACTGTAAATCTGAACAAGAATTACAAACCTACAAGATGATAAAAACCACAAACCTACAGATGATACCAACCAAGGCCAGCACACCACACATCACACTGATCAAACTACTGAAAACAACACGCGCTTCTTTGCATTTGAACAAGATTTGTCTGGTCCAGGTTTCCCAATTACAACATTATGTTTTTTCCTCTCAAGCCATTTCAAGTTCAGCATGTGTAATTTATACCTTTGTGCCACATATTTGCTTAAGGAAGAATGTCATGCAAACATATTTACTTTCTCTTATCCCAGTACATCTTTTATTTCAGGTGGATTAGGTACTAGTCACTTTTGCTGGTATGCCGTCATACGACTAATGACTCGACAAATGTTGGTGCTATCATTAAACAAAAAGATGATCTCTTAACCAGGTCTGCAGTGTTGTGGTTACCTTGCCTGAATGTGAATCTATGCAATGCATCATTCAGGTCATATGGGGGGTTGTGGTCTATGATTCAGCTCTATGACTGTGAGCAACTTGGAAGTTTCAACCAAGGGCTACAATCCAAACAAACAGATAATAGGAGAGAAAAAAGACAGGGAGAGCATCTGATGCATTAGGTGAATAAAATATCAGAAAGTAGTTTTTTTCCAACAGAATAATAGCAATAATAACCAACTGCAAGCAAATTACGATTCAGCTCCTCTGCAAAATCCCACATGATGGGATAGCTGCCATTTGGTTCTGTCTACTAGTTCAGAGCTCTATATCTTGAATTGCAGTTTGGTCCGCAGATCAATTGTTATAGGAGGGCAGGGTCCAAACAGAGTGACTGCAGATTGGGCTTTTCATCAGCATACTGGTGGTAAGGCCACCTCACATCAGTAAAATCCTATGGCATCACAACCTATTTCTAACAATTCATTCACAAGGTTTTTCCCACTGATGTACACCTCTGACTTGTTTTTTTATTTCAGATGTGGGTGTTGGCTCGACTGCTCAGAAAGCAGAGTCAGGGTCCAGAATTGTGCTAAATTAAAACTCACTTTGTTGAATCTCGAGAGCTGAAGATCGTCAGAAGTTGTATCACGACAGAAGTAGCTGACTGATGTTGGAAATATCAAGACCTGATGGACTACAGCTCCCTAGCCTGAGGGTAAAGTACAGCTCCCTGTCTGCCTGGGACACTCACTCTCTAAACTTGCTCTACCCATTTCAATGATTTCACAAGCTGCAAGACAACAGGATGCCAACTATGGGCTATGACAAACAAATCTTTCCGCAACAAACATCTACACATGTAGATCATCTAATACAGAAACAAAGATTTCAAAAGGAAACATTTGAATTTACAGTAATGTAAATGATACAAGTCTTTATTGTACAATGGTTAAATGATAAAACCAATATTTTGTTACACAAGAGTAAGAACAGTCTTACTATTAATGCAACAGTTTATAATTAATTTGTGGACAAGACAAGCATTTTGCATTGTGTTGTTATGTGTGAATATACAACAATATAATGCATCTACTGGTTGTTCTCAGACAAATCTAAAATCAATTCTTAGACAAAAGTGCCTCCATTTGTAGAGCTGGTGAGCACTGTTGTTAGTGAGCAGGACAATAAAGATGAGTTCAAACTGGAAAATTCTTGAAAGGCGTGTCGATGCAGTTTGCCAACTGTTATTAAAGTCCAATTTGAAACGCCATGTGGCTACATAGTTAAAATTAATAGGGCAAAGTAATGTGTGAAACAGACACACTGACTTTGAAACCTGCTGTTTGTTTGCATTTGAATGATATTTAATTGTACTTAATAGGACTGGGTCTTGCTAGATGATAACTTCCCAAATGAAACATGGTGCAAATAGAAAATTCTTTGGGTGAAATGTTCAAAACTACTGTTAAGGTTCAAAAACTTGTTGAATTGAAAACAAAGTGAATGAGGCATTTTCTTTGCTGCTCATTTCCTTCCCTTTGAATCTTGAAACGGCTCTGGAGTGGCAGCACTCCCAAACACAACGAAGACATAACTTCAACTATAACATGTTGTCACAATAGTTAACATGAGACTAACATGCTTTGACACATAAGCCTTCATTGGAGCATCTGTTTTTGGCAGAGCACCCAACCAGAGGAAGGTTATATGGGGAGGCGCACCTGCTATATGTTCCTCAGTCCTTGCTCTCATTCTCATCAAGTGTGGTGTAGTCACAGGGCTGACAGGCTGCTGCCTACAGCCGATTTGAAAAGATACTGGTGAATAATACATACCAACTAAACACCATTTAGATAGTGCCTGTTGAATTTATTAATGACCATAATTTATGTGCACACCATCATCTATCATATGGTCATTTCATGTCTCTATTGACCCTTCAATATGTCATGTCTGTCATGATTGTTATGTCTAAATTCCATAACAATCATGAACCTTATTATTTTGTGTTCTGTGTTGTTTGCTCTTGTTGAAATACTGTAACTTCACCCTCTGTTGACACGCCCTGCTAGTGAAAAGCTTTTGTGCTTTTTTTTCCCAAGCTGTAACTGTTAACAGGTTTTCCTATAAATTCAGAGTTTATGTAAACAGCAGGAACAATAAAGCTGGTACTGAAATTAATAAGTACAACCTTGTGTAATGTATTCAGTTAGAGGTATCACGGTTATGATGTCATCAGTGTATGGCTTTTGCTGAGAACAAGCACCGGATGCTACATAGGAAACACCCTCTCTGAATAGTGACCCTAGATATTGTAAGTACAGGTGGCATACAGTACTTCATTTACAAAGACTGTTTTTTTTAAATTCCTCCCGAAATGTCTCAAAACCTTTTGTTTTACATCAGCTTATACCAACATAATTGGCGGCGTTATTAGCAACAGGCTAGTTGAAAACATAAACTATTTGTATGCTCCTTAACATTTATTGTTCTTCAGTAGTTTCAGTAAAACAATCAAGCCAAATGACACACACTAATGACTTGTCCCCCACGCCTTCTATTTTCAGCAATTATCAAAATACCATTATTCTAATGAGCGGATGTAAAAGATGCACAATTTCCAATAAAAGTTAATGGGGCAAAAGTGTTTTCCCTGATCTGCAAATCAAACGCTCAGAAACACGGCTATATAATATAAGGAGGCCGTAAAACCCTTCTAATCAGAAAAGCATTAAAATCAATGCATTCACTATTCCTGATTTTTTAATAAAGAAAAAAAGAAAGAAAAAGCACAGTGTTTGACTTGTTTTCTTCATGTATGTCCACAGCCATCTTCAATATGTGAAGAGATGCATAGTAATGACAGTCACTTCAAAGCTATTCACCTATATGTTGCCACAGAAAAACTCTTGGACAGGATGACTCACATTTATCACTGCGTGCAAACCTTGAATTGAAATAGCCTTGACAACAGAGCTTCAGCCCCTCGATCCCCCCAAAAACCAGATACAATGACAACACGTACCTCCAAAATCAGGCCTTAAACGGATGTCATATCCCTTCAGCAACTTGTCCACGGTGGTCTTGGCCAAAGACATTCCAGAGCTTCCAGTGGAGGAGCTGAGGGCGACAAACCACAAGTCTCAGAGCCATTTTAAACACATAGACATTTTGTTTTTTCGACAGCTGCTACTTAATGTATGAAGACGACTGAGAACTGTGACGGCGCTTAAGTAATGTCATGGATGGTACCTTTGAGGAGGAAGCCCTGCAGCAACCCAAAACGTAATAACGGCCAATAACGTAATAACATGTTTGAGTCAATAACGTCATAACTTTTTGCTTATAATGTATTAAGTTATTACTTTATTGGCTGGTTATCACGAGACCTGGAGAATGCTGAAAACCTCAGAAAAGTGCAAACCTCCATCAACAGCTGCCTAAGAAGAATTCTTAAGATCTACTGGCCAGACAAGATTACAAACGAGGATATGTGGACAAGGACGCACCAAACACCAGCTATGGACGAAACAGATGGAATTGGATAGGACACACGCTTTGGAAACCAGCATCTAACATCACCAGACAGACTCTAACTTGGAACCCACAAGGGAGGAGGAATAGAGGCCGGTCCGAAAATACCTGGCGGAGAGATCTCCAGGCAGACACGTTATTACGTTATTGGTCGAGTATTAATAACAAACTTTTGACATTGTATTAAAAGTTTGGAGTCGATAATGTAATAATATGTGTATCACTATATGTTTTTGTTATTTCAGGGTAGAAGATGTGACAGGCGTGAAACATTTTAAGTTCTGCCTCGTGTGCCTGTGTCTCATCTACACTTAAAAGCAAACTCCAGCTGTACCATGCTTAATGATAATTGCAATTTGCTTGGCCGTTTCTCTTTTGCAAACGGAGGAAGTAAGCATAGTAGACTATGAAAAGCCTCGTTTTACACATGTAACACATTGACGTCTTCTACCCTGAAAATAAAGAAAAATAAAGTGATACGTATATCATTACATTATCGACAGCAGTTATTACACTTTCAAAGGGGTTTTTAATACTAGGCCAATAACATAATAACTTATTACATTATTGTCAAAAAAAAGTATTATGTTATTGATTCAAGCATTTTATTACATTAATGGCAAGTTATTACGTTATTGGATTTATTACATTTAAAATGGTCAAAATCATTACAATATTGGCCGTTATATGTTTGGGTTGCTACAAGCCCTTTTACTGTATCAACATGGGAACAGGGGAAGAAGAGTTGGGATGCATTAAACAACACACAAGTTCATCCATCCCTCCACGCATCTCAGTTTGTGTGAAGTGAGCATTAAGCTGTCATATTTTGTCTGTTTCACTCTCAACTTCAGTTTTAATTTTGCATTCTTGCGTGTCATCGCCTGCAAGAGTAAAAGTGAAATTTGCATCATTTTAAAAGCAGAGTAGTCACGGAAAAGCTTTAAAACTTTGCCTTTTTAGTTGCTTTTTTTTTCTCCCCCTTTGCTCCACCTACAGTATAAGGATCTAATCAGTGGAGTCAGTGTGGCGATGAGTCCCTCCAATCAAGAGTATTAAAAGTGAAAAGTGTCACAGTTCCTTTGGCCCCAGACCTGTTCAGGCAGGAGCTCTGTCTTCATGCATGTCAGAGACCTCGTCGGTCTCAGCCCGGAGACAGACTATCCCCCGGAGGAACGTACAGTCCGCAATAGTCTGACTGACATCTATAACATTGGTGCCATGACCTGCGTCACCTGACCGGGAGCTGCTCTCCGGCTAAGGCTCCTTGTTACAGGCGGGGTGTGGAATGAGCGTGAGGGGAAGAAGTGGGTTAAAATTGCTCCCCTGATAGGAGCACTAGCCCTCGGCTCAGTCGGGGAAAGCACTGTTCAATTAGCTCATAGGTAGTGCAGCTGTTCATCAAGCTGGCTGGTCCTAGGACTTGTGCATCTGACACCTGAGAGCATCATTACAAGACGAAAAGTGATGACACCTGAAACACATACAAGATTACGCCCCTCCAACCTGTTATTCAGGGAAATGATAATGGAATCAAAATGTCAAAAAGTGCAACCCAGTCCCCAGGGAGCACTTAAATCTCATAAGTGAGCCTGTAGGTTGCTGCAGACAAGGGAGAGTGGGCCACAGGGATATATAGGTCATCTGTACTTTTATCAACAAAACAATAAAGGGATTAATCAGAAGACTCTGACTGTGAGGATGTTGTGCATTAATTCACATTATAAACATTACATGAGGCTTATATTAAATTCTAACACCCCGGGTCCTGTCCTGAGAGCAGAAGTAGATAATGATAATGACCTGCTGCTGAGATTAATTTTCGATTTTGATTGATCTGGTTCCGGTCAATACAATGGGCAATCAAGATGATCACGTGTGTGGGAATATTACTTTACGTTCGCAGAGAGGGGATACAGAAGTAGGCTTACAGACTGAGTGGCTACAGCTCCGTGGATCCATACATCTCCAGCTGCTTACCAGCGTAATCAATCAATGATCGAAAGACTGATCCTATCGTCTAATCATGGGTGCGCCTACTGTAGCCCCCTGGGGTGAGGTGGCGTTATTAAGCAGGGTGATGCCCCCCCCTCACCCTCCACCCAACCAAAACACATGTATGTGTATCCCCATTTTGATATCGGGAGTAGGTTACGTTTCACAATAGGCTTGATCCAGTGAACGCGCGTGTTTTACGCTCGCGCGCGCGCCAAAGCTCAGTCTGAGAGCACATATCGGCCAGCATTGCCCCTAATAAGTAGGCCTGGGTACCCCGTTGATGCGATTTGCCAGATCTCAGCCTTTCATTGACCGGCAATTAACTATTAGTGTGAGAGTTTTTTTTTTTTTTTTTTTTTTTTTTTAATTCATTATGTTGTTTTCTTACCTTTGAACAAAGCATGCGAAGGACAAAGCCGCCAGAGCAGAGAAAATTCCACATAATTTATCTTCTTGACGACCCAACATCTCCACAAATCCTTAGATATAGTTTCTAATCCAACCAGTCCAGTGGTCCTCCCCAAAATGCCAAAAGTAAAAACTGGCAATCAAAAAATAATTGCCTTTTAAAAATGTCGAATTAACTACCCTACATCTACGCATGCGATGTCTTCATTAAAACAGGCTTCTCGATTTAAAAAAAAAAAAAAAAAAAAGGAAAAGAAAAAGAAAAAAAAAAGAAATCTCGTAATTGGCCCCCGCTGTTTTCCCCAGCTATGGAAATCCGTGCAGGTCACAGAGCCCCTCGACCAACACCAGAAGATCAGACATCTTGCTTGAAAAAACAGCACACACAATAGTTTAAAAAGTGATGACAAGTGTTCCCCCCCTTAGGAAAATAAACAAACATTGGCATGAATGAGCAGCAGCCTCTTGATGGTCAAATTGGTGGATGAAATTTCCCAGTCCAAATCTGCAGAAGAGGCATGGTTCCAGCGACGCTCCGGCGCCCAGACTATTCCACAACGTGATGTTGTTAAAAGATATTTGTTTGAGCTGGAAACGCTGGTCGGCTGAAGGGGAGCGGTGGGTTAAAAAAAAAAGAAAAAAGAAATCTTCATTCCCTTTTTTTTTTTGCCCCCCCCACCCCCTGCTCGTTGCTGCTGCTGCTGCTGCTGATGATGATGATGTAGATCAGCGCAAAGTCACTGAGGGGAAAATGCACATTGAAAAAGCACTGGGTAATATCTGATGCAGACGTCAGAGCAGGCTATATGACTCCTCTTGTGAAGGAAAAAAAATTAGATGCCGAGAAACGTGGATGGCCCCTGACACGCCAGTGCATGGATCACACAACGTCGGCTTTTTCCCCGATCACAGATGCAAAACCTGTGAGAAAAGTCCACTTGCCTCCGCTGTCCGGCGTTAAATGGCGTTTGGACGCGTTAATGTGCTCCGCTCGTCTTCTCCTGCAAACACAGAGCAAATGACAGAGATGCAACAGTCCAAAGAGACATGCTGGAGGAATCTGCTCTCTGTCCTCACGATTTCTTCTTCTGCTTCTTGTGTTTTCTTTTTTCTTCTTTTCCAATTCTTGGTTGAAAATTAAAATAATGTCCTGCTGGGTGGGTGAGGAGGGGGAGAGAGAGAGAAAGGGATGGGGGGACACCTAAGGTGAATTCCTTAGCGACAGCCTGTTCGCGCGCTGAATGGTCTGTGTATTCTCTCTGAAGCCCATTAGGATGCTGCGAGTGTGTGCCGGTGCGTTTTCATGCATTTCATCCACTTTGGCACATTTCTCAAAAACACACGCGCACGCATACGCACCCCACACACACGTAGGCGCGCGTACGCAACATAAACACGCACAATCTTTTGTATTTATATATTTATTTATCCAGTTTCCCTTAATTCCTCCTCGTTTTTTTTTTTTTTGTTTTTTTTTTTGGGATGTGAAACATAAACAACCCTTACTGGAAACTGCTAACACCCGCGCGTCACAATTCAAGAATCACACAAGCTTGTGTTTTATACAGAGGAGGAGGCTTTCTTCAGGGATCTCTGTGCTGTCCAGTTGCTAAGCAACCCAGCCAGCACTGATGCAGTTGTGGTGATTCGTAGGCTATGCGCAAAGGCTCATTTAAAGGAGTAGACCCAATGCTGTCACCACCGTGGTGTCAGTGGGACAAAAGCAGGCTGCAACCGATGTAGCATGGAGCCATCTCTGCTGTGATTTTGGAAAGGAAGGAGGGAGGGAGGGAGAGAGAGAGGGGGGGGGGGGAATTTGTAAGAATGCATGTAAAGGAACTGTGGCGGGTCAGGGATATCACACTCTCTCTACTTTTGCTTCATCATCATTGTTCTCGTCCTGCGCCTCCTCCTCATCATCATCACCATCATTGTCAGGGCCACGAGCACTGTGACAGATAGCCGAGTCAATCAGTCCATATACCGCCTCGCTCCTATTGTTTTTGATGGTTCTTTCTTTCTCTCTTTCTTTCTCACTTTTGGAGCATTTAATGCCCAACAGGCATTTGTTGCTAATGAATATTCTCTGCGGTGGTCCACAGCCAGAGAAGAGGAGGGTTCAGTTTGTCCCTCCCACAGGTGATGTCACAGCAGTGAGTAAAAAGGAGAGGAAGACAGAAAAGTCACAGTTCAGGTTGGTTTTCTGGTTTGGGTGATAATGTCAAACTTTAATTGAATGTCAACATAGAACAAAAACAGGATGAGTTATGCATTGGTTTTATGGCTCTGGGAGAGAGATGGCTCATAACCCCTAATGCTGCATGTCTTCCCCCAGCATACAATATGACTGATATAATGTAGAACCATAAATATAATGGCATTGCAATTACATACAACAACACAATGACTAGCCCTGATCTGGCAGCCACAGGTGACCAAACAACGTCACATGATCTGAGATTCAGACCAGCCTGCGTCATTCAGACTTACTGCATGACAGTTCAGAGTTTACACCTGTTGCAAAGTGCTGGAAACAAAAGTTCAGAATCAATTCCTTTCAGACACTGAAAGCAAAAGTCGGACCGAAAAAAGAAAAGAAAAGAAAGAGACAGACATATGAAGAAGACAATTTGTTGTGTTGTGTTGTGTTAATCCTTCCTTTGTGTGACTTACTGTAAACATGGATTGAGCAAGCACATCGTTGACATAAAACATAGTTTTTTGTTCGCATAGTGCCTCAACATGCTGTATAATGCCGATTGCTTCATTTCACTTTTGCTGGTCAAACCACTGGCAGATTTTAGAAACAACAGATGTGGATCTTCAGGGTGAGGAAGGACTGAACTTTATCTTGTCATCTTCTCACAATAACCAAAACCAAACCAAAAATAAACGAATGGTCATTTAGCAGCTCTACCATAAGCCTGACAGCTTAGTTATCCAGTGTCTTCCACTTTTGAAATTGTTCTAGATAATTCACTCATCAGGTATTCTCTTTTTTTTTTTTTTTTAAAGAAAGAAAAATCAGCCTATTCCAGCAGTAATCATGTGTTGGATTAATTACTGAAAAAGCAGACTTGTCCATACACATTCTTTGAAAGCAGTCCACTCCCCATCGGTTCTCTCGGTGAGAGCCATATAGAGCAGTGTCAGGACATAATGGAGTACAATGTGGAGCTGGAACCTGTGTGACAGTTTGTAACGTGGATCCCTTTAGTCATTTGGCATGCTCAGTCTCTGCTTCCCTCCATAGTTGGTCTCCCTCACAATAGTGTTCCCATTCACAACGTTCCCTGATTACCACAATTAACTCTAATTGGCATCTATGACAAGGAGATCCAGGCCCCTGAGATGTGCATGAACCATGCTCTTTTCTTTCTCCATTCATATGTTGCATAACACATGTGAGTTATTGGGTCATCCTTGCTCTTCTGATATAAATAGTATCACATGGTTAATGCATTGGTGCCTTCCAGTCACTCGCCTTCCCTATTGCTGTTCATATCCGTCAAGCGCCCCGATCATCTCCGAGTAACAGATGATATATTTAACTCATGTTTCAAAGTGGTTCAACTCGTCTTCATGCAACTTCAATGTCGGTGTGTGTGACCGGGGTGAGTCCACAGTAAGAGTGAGAGGGAGGGGCTTAACCAGAGTTCACTTAACATTTATGTGTTGTGGGATTTTCACTCCCTCTGACTTGAGAACACAATCAAAGCCTCTCGCGAAGAAGCTGACTTTCACTTACAGAAGTGGAGTCTGTAACAATGAGGTGAGATGACAGCTGAAGTTCACATCTGGTCAGTCTCACTGAGAAAGAGAAGGGGGGTGGTCTTCTTCACTAGTTTAGTTTAATCAAGTCTGTATCACCGCCGTCTCATCTCTGTGTGGGAAAGCAGGTCAGGAGACCTCCCTGCAGAGAAAGACAGTGACATTCTACCCCGATTCAAGTCTGAACTTGTTAAGCTGCATCTTTTAATGCATTTTATTACCTAACCAAACCTACTTTACCTGGACAAGATGGGAGGACTGGGGTCACAAAAACAGTGTAAATCATTCTGGGCAGGTCAAAACGGAGAGACAGGGCCCACTCCTGCAGGATCAGCTCTCAAGTCAATATATAAGAAAAGATACCAAAGAGGAAACCAAAACATAGGCAGTGAGGCGTATAATCTGCCAGGAGACTGGTATTTAATTAAAGGGATACTTCACCAAAAATTGATAATTCACCAATTTTCTACTCACCGTCATGCAAAAGATGGGTATTGGAGAACTTTCAAAGTTATCGAAACGCTTTTGGAGTTCCAGGGGGGGTCCGGCTGGCAACGGATTTTCATATAATGGTGGCGGATAGAGCTCATTTTTGAATTGTCCAAAAACACACACTATGAAACATCCAACTACCTCCATACTGCTCGTCCGTACTGACCCAAGTGTCCTGAAGCCGTGACATGAAAAAGTTGTTAAGAAAAAAAATAATTTGATCTCTGTTTTTATCCTTGTTGTAGCAGTAGCTCCCAGTGGCTCTGTTGATGTTTGTGCGCATGTGCAAGATTTGCTGCGAGATGTTCTTCTGTGTTTACATCAAACATCCAATGGTTTAAAATGACAAACAACTTTTTTCCTAACAACTTTTTCATGTTGCAGCTTCAGGACACTTGGGTCAGTACGGACGAGCAGTATGGAGGTATTTGGATGTTTCATAGTGTGTGTTTTGGACGATTCAAAGGTGAACTCTATCCGCCGCCATTATATGAAAATCCGCTGCCAGCCGGAGTTCCAGGGGGGGTCCGGCTGGATGTCTTTCATTTTCATGAGCGTGTTTGATAATCATGAATTGTAGACTACTGTAAGCCAGTCTGAGGTCATATAGCACAAACCTAGATTTGCATCTGCCACCTGTAGTATGTAAACGAGACCACAAGCAGCCTAATGATCAATAGTAGGTATTATTCATGTGATGCATCAGTCTGGTTTGTTTACATGATTGTATATTTTTTCCCTCTACAGAAGCCTGCGGTGGACAAAGCGGCAGCATTAGCTTGTATTTTTTCCCCCCTCCTTTTATTGTGTGCTGTCTATGGTTTGAGTATAAACAGGGCTCCTCATATAAGTGTTTTGATAACTCCAAAAGTTCTGCAAACCCTTACTTGGCATGATAGTGAGTAGAAATTTGGTGAATTATTAATTTTAGGTGAAGTATCCCTTTAAATACAATCTGTACAAACCTCTAAATGCCCTATACAGTCAGAGTCAAGTTGAAACATGTGATCTGTGTGAGCATTGTGCGGCAGGTGAATCAGCTTTAATGTGTAGCGGAGCTGCATGTACTGTATTGTATGACTTAGTTGCATGATTATCCACTGTTCACTGTGGTATCTCACAATGTGATCGCACTGGCGGGTCAAAGCAGCGCTGTGAGAGCTCACTTCCCCACTGCGTCACAGCGCACCTGACGAGCTTTGAGGAAAGAAAAAAAAGAAGAAGAAGGTTCAACTTCAATGTGCATTACGCCACTCATTGACCGCAGTGATAAGATTGGAGGCTTTGAAACGCACGGATCTGAAGCACTACCTCGAAGCAGGCTACCAGGCAATTGTTGCTATGCTACCGTGGAAAGCTCAAAGTGCAGCGTGTTGCTTGTTGAGGCTGAACTGCACCACAATGTTCCAAATACTTGTGAGGAGCCCTGTTTATACTCAAACTATAGACAGCACACAATAAAAGGAGGGGGGAAAAAATACAAGCTAATGCTGCCGCTTTGTCCACCGCAGGCTTCTGTAGAGGGAAAAAATATACAATCATGTAAACAAACCAGACTGATGCATCACATGAATAATACCTACTATTGATCATTAGGCTGCTTGTGGTCTCGTTTACATACTACAGGTGGCAGATGCAAATCCAGGTTTGTGCTATATGACCTCAGACTGGCTTACAGTAGCCTACAATTCATGATTATTAAACACGCTCATGAAAATGAAAGACATCCAGCCTCAACATTTACCACTCGCTATTGCGCTCAGGTGATCAGTTCCTATGTCAGATTGCTCAAAGCAGCACAGACCAGAGTTCCCAATCCCGAGGAAGTCGCGGCTCTTGAGGAAAATGAGGTGTAATATGTATTTTAACAAGCCCAATAATGATAACATGAGGCGTTTATCCACAGAATAACACCATTCAGATTAAGGTTCGACACTTTTGTGCATTTGCTCGCGTCCAGCCAGCAGCTCAACACACCGTCTACCTGTTCCTGCTTCTAAATGAGAAAACTCAGGGGTTTGCCCACCCTGCAGGCAGCGTACGACTAACTGACCTGAGACACTCATCTGTCCTCCACACCAGAGGAGTGCACATCTCAAACGGTCACATGGCTTGCCGGACTACAAAATTAGCATGGATGAAGCGCGACACTTAATGCTAAATACCTCTTGATGGAAGACAAACACTAATCCGAATCTGTAATTCTGTCCTTTAGCCCACGCATGTCCCTCTGCAACTCTCAGCGCATTTTATTTAAGGAATATTTGGGGGCTGGTCCATGTTTAAATGGACCCTCGTGGGCCTTTTAATTATACAATTAAAATGAATAATTAAGTGTTTGCAAAGGTCTGGCATGAGGTTAATCTTCTCAATGGTTAATCAATATCAAAACAGCACAACTGTGACACATATGTCATCCAGAAAAATGTTCAGCCAGTAACCACATTACCTCTCTGTCCCTCTTGAGAGTCAGTGTATATATAAGTATGCTTGTTTGTCTGTGTGTGAGTGAGTACATCCTGTCTGCCTGTGTATGTCATGTATTCCTCTCTGTTTCTGGACTCTGAATCTTTTATATTGCGCTGTCTTTTAGCTAGGTGGATTTCAGCAGGCTATTGATTCATCTCTTATCAAACACGGTCTTAGTATTTCTCCCTGTGAGGATGACTGAAGGCTGCAAGGCGGAGGCTTCATTTGGTCATTCTGTTATTCTCCAGCAGTGGGGTCACTCGTTTAACGTCCTTATTCGCTTTCAAAGTGTCCTTATTTTAGTTTTCCTTAAAATAACATGTCAAAGTCTTGTGCAACAGCTTTGCTGCCTTGATAACACAGAACCGATAGATGTCAACACCAGACGGCAAACATGGCCTCACCCTATACATCAAAAATATGTATCGTTTTCATAAATAGCAGCATCTTGTCAAAAATAGCTCCGTAGCATCCCTTCCTCTTTCCCTATCTGTATTCTACGTGGGATTTCTACACGGAACTCCTACGAGGAAGGGTTAATGAATTCCTCACACAGATAGATATTGCCATGGAAACAGCTGCGTGACTGCTTGCAGCTTGTATACACACCGGAGGAAAAAAAAAAAAAAACAATGGTGCCAAAGGTATTTTAAAATTCAGTGAGCAGAGGCTTTCCAGTGCACATAGCTGCATTTAAGATTTTTTTAACAACCACAGAGCCACAAAGACTAAGGAGTAGCCACCTTGCACCTTCACCCCTGGTCCTCCTCTTCCCTCTCTCTCTGTCTCTTTCTTTCTCTCTCTCTCTATCTTTCAAATTCAAAGGAATGTGATTGGCATTGGAGATGCATTTGAAATGACCATGCAGTTAATGCATTCAAAAATATGAGGTCTGGATGTGATAGATGGAAAATAATACTCTGCTCTATCATTTCCTTTGCAATAACAAAATACACACACACACACACACACACGCTCTAACACAATTCCAGCACACACACACACGCTCTAACACAATTCCAGCAGAGAATAATTAATTCACAATATGATACAGACCTTAGGCAATGTGCCTCGCGGTTGAGCTAAGAAAGAAGGAATAGATTGAGGCTGTGATGCTGCTTATACTCTCAAATACAGAAATGTACAAATACACAAAGGCATGCACAGCTGCACATACATACTCACACTCATAAAGTGCATATGTACATGCAATAATTATTTGCCCCTTGTAACTGTCCCTTGAAACCCTACGCATGTTTTCAAAACAGGTGGTACAGTACGCTGCCAGTGGGATAACCTAATCCATCTCAGCACAAAAACATGTTCTTTTAGTGCCATTAGCCTTCGTCCCAATAGGAGTCAATGGTCTCTCAAACTTCCCAAATGGACTTTTATGCTTGGGTCTGCACATACGGCTCTATAGGTTGGTTTCTGCAGCATTCACCACTGGCACTCAAGCAAAATAACTGTATTTAGATTCATAAATATTTTGAGATGCATTGAAAAGCTTTTAAGTCCATAGAGGGGAGTTGGCATAGTGATGCAAGGAACTGTAGGTGCAGCATAAAAGAGTGTACGGTAAACAAATAAACAAACGAGAGAAAAGATTAACACGGCCGAGCAGTAACATTAAGAACACAGTAAACCCTCTGACTTACAGAAATCTACACTATGTGAATTTCTGTCCATTTTGGACTTGAAGGCTCTCAACCATTTAAGCGTGTGTTGTTTTTTTCTCCTCCAATCAGAAGCCAGAGCGGGGAATTCTCCCAGGAACTGAACCATATTCCATCAGATGTGTCCTGTCCATTACGCTGGATGTTGAGTGTGTAGTACGCTCCAATTTTTCAGATACATGCACTACATTGTACGGCAACAACATCATTCCTCGTACTGTAGGTTAAAAGCAGTTCGCTCATGTAATGTCGAGCAGGTGCAAGAAAACAAGTCTTCAAGATGTCTTCGGCTGTCACTGTATTTTGTGATGCGTTCGTTGTACAGTGTGTTCCAAATAATAAAGCTGGACATCAGCTTTGAAAGGCCTACACTCTGATGTTACTGTTATTTTTTGTTTGAATAACAAAATGAGAATAAAACCTCAACATGAAACAGTTTGAATACAATCAACTTGACAAAAATCAACCAATATCAGCTACAGTATAATCAATAAGGACATGTCACAGGTCAGTCGAGTCATAATTTGAGCTCGGACCAGTGCATCGTCCTATTGTGTTAAGTTTTTGAGCCACGTTCATTCAGGTTAATTAAAAAGAGATGGACCTCAGCAATCCCCTCGTCTCACAGCAGGACTATCTGTGGTCAAGTATAATTACACAGCTGAAAGCAGATCATAATTGGATAATAATTTTTTAGCAATTCCTTTTGGGATTCAATCCTCCAGTGGGAATTTTTAATTGATGAGATAGCTCGCAGCTGCCAGAAGTTACAAGATTAGGTGACTATCATAGCTTATCACACAGGCTCAGAGAAGTAAGTCATAAAGCAAATTAGTGGGAGGCTGTGTGACTTTGTCAGACAGGTAGAGATATTATCTTATTTGCTAAATGAGCTGTGGACGGACTATCGTTCTTCATAGCTAGATGTTACATGCCAAGAATGCAGGCAAGAGACTAAAGGTACTTTTCTAAGTCAAAAATAAATAAATAAACGGAAAAAAGTCAAAAATAAATAAATAAATAAAAATCCAAGGTTTTTGACCAGGGTTCTACCATTCAACCAAAAAGTCTTACATTTCAAACATTGCATGATGTATTGTTGTTGTTTTGAAAGGTAAGATAGAGTTCAGGGGAGCACAAAAAATAGTTGCAATTTGAGGAAAATAAAATAGAGGCAACATAACTGCAGGAAATTTGACATTTTTCATCATTTTCTGGCAGAGGTTCAGATCAGAGGCTCGCATGCCTAGTATACATAGTTCATAGAGAGTTGATCTAGCATAGTTTAGTTTAGGATAAAGACTGAACAAAAAGGCATAGCTATCTTAAATCTGGTTAGAAATAACAAACACCAATATGTAATATACTGTATGTGTAATTAATTCATCTATATGGTCACATATCAAACTCACCATGATCACCAGTGAAACTGTGGTTATGATTTAAGTATTTAGCACAGTAGAAGTCGGCGAATAAGTCTTTAATTGAGATTCTATACACAAGATGCTCCGACTTCTCTCAGTGTCTTCCACCAGGCACAAGGTTCTCACCAACATCTTTCGGTCACAAGTTTCCATTATCGAAGTCATGACTGACATCTATTCCCTAATACTTCTCAGTTTCTTAACACTCCCGAAAGTGGAGTTGCAGAAGAAAAGTACGATTGGGCAAAACACAATGTTAAATCAAGAGGCATTATTTTTGGTGTTTTATGAAGGCAGTTGGTTGCTCACAGCCACGTCCTCCATCTTGAAGCAGGTGAAAATGGAAGAGAGCGAGATGAAATGTCTTGAGATTCTAATGAACGGGAAGCTTCGTCTCCAAAATAGAGGGGAAATCACAGCATCTGGTGAGTTGTGTTGATTCACTGGTATTGATCAATAATCCTGTCGACCCACCACAGATATATTATGGTCATTTTGTGCGACGGGGCAGTATAACTTTACTTATTACCCCTTTACAGTAATGTGGAGCTGTTATTTATTGCAGACATTATTTAGCCTGATATTCGGTTTTGAATCAGCTCTGGTTGTGTGCTGACCTTGATCCTCTGTTATCACCGCACGTCTTTCATTAGAAATATCTGCACATGGCATCCAATCCTGAAGTGAACCAAATTAAATTATATTTTACTTTTCAATAAAAAAATGTATTTGCCAAATTAATCAGAGTAAAGAATGCAAATGTCGTGCTGAAGTGAAATTGTTGGGTTATATTTCAGTCGTTGTAAAAGATATCTACCCCCTTTTTTATGTGGCTGCTCTGCAGCATCTGGGAGAAAAGTGCTGTCTTCACGTTTTTCTGAATGTGAACCTAACTCAAGCAGTCAGTACATTTATTGTAGGTAAAGGACACCTCCAATAAATGTGTGTGTATGTGTGTGTCTGTGTGTGCGTGTGTGAGAACATTACTTTGCAAATTTAATATCTACACTATTAAATGATAAATAAGAAATCACTGGTTCTGAACAGTGCAGCACAGCCCGGCTTGGGACTGTCACCCACTGAATGGGAGAGAGTCCTGAATGGGAAGTGCAAATGTGTGCTACTCTTTATCAGCCTCAAAGTCTTTTCTCTCATAAAACTGAAACAAACCTATTTGAGAACAACTCTCACTTTTATGTTGCTTATTAAAGTTAGTTTTTCTGCCTTGAATTTGAATGTTCTCATTGTCCATTGTTGCTGATCGTGTCTGTTTGGTATTTTTGGGCATTTGTTGGTATTTTTTGGTTTCCAGCGTCAGAGGTGAAAACAGCAGCATGACATGTTTTTAAACCGTGTTGATTGTGTTTTTATGAGAGAAAAGAATGAAGATTAACAGGCTGGTTTGGCACATGCATCAAGTCAAACAGACTGGTTGCTCTTGCAGTATAGTATTGTGATTCTAGTTATGCAATGAAATCAATGAAAGGTGAGGTCATTCTGCTGTATCTTGGTTCAGGTCATGTCTTCAGACACAGCTGTGTGTTTGCTGACCTTCAAACCCTTGGCCAAACCCAAACAACCAATTACAGCCGATCCGTCAGCATGTCCATTTCTGTCAACATGTCCACTTCTGTTGACACACCTACCACTTCCTGTCATAAATGCCCATGTGTCACGGCTGCAGCCTTACAGGCTTAGGAACACACAGCTGCAGTGGTGCACGGACGCTCTGCTGCAAAGAAATCTTTACTTTACTGCCTCTTCATTTCTTGTGACTAAAACAAAGACAGACAAACTTTATTGCTCTTTGGGATCTGCATTGGGAAATTCCAGCAGAATCTCAGTTAATAACAGCAGCAGGCAACTAAAATGTAACTTAACAAGTTTCTTCAGTTCTTTCTCAAAGTTAAATCCTTCCAGTTTTATCAGGGCTGAAGCTATTAGTCACCTGTCGGTTCACAGCACAACCTCAGCCTTCATGCGCTCTCATGTGGCCTGGCTGGCCGCTCCATCGACGCACCTGCACAGATGGCTGCAAGATGCCAACATTTTCCCCTCTCAATTACAATTATTCTTGTTTTTCATGCCTTTGCCAGCGAGCTAAACCAATCCTCGGGTATCCTTGGCTTCCAAGAATGCAGTTACGCCCTTCTTGGCTGAGATATTGATAAGATGGATCCTCCTGCAGAAACCACACAGGCTCACTATTTGGACCACCCCAAGGCCAACGGTTCGGTCAAAGGCAAATCCATGCTTCTGAGAAATGACTGTGTAACCCCTCAGCCGCTCATCCAGACAGATGAATTACTGTGCCCACACACTCCAGAGTCACAGCAATGAGATTAGCTGCTGCACTTCAGACCTGAGACTGTACATTATGCTACTGGCTGACCCTTACCAAGGGTCAGTCACAGGAGAGGGACGCCAAGCCCTGGATGGCCATTGTACTCCAGAACCTAACTATCATTTTTAATGGGTGAGGCAGTAGCAGAGAACAGTGGTGGGCCACTGTGACGTGTGGTTTATGTATAATGACCTTTGGTAACCACTACCATCATGTCTTGGAGAGTGCGGTGGAGTTTAGAGTTGTATTCAGCCAAGCCATGGACAAAGTCCAAAACAGATATGACAGCCCAGAGGCCATCCATCCAGGTTGACTGTTAAATGAACCACTATGAAAAGGCAGTTGACTGTTCTCAGCTGTCCCAGTCCGCACACAAATGGCCCTCACTTGAAAGGCCTCTGAGCTTTTCCCAGCAACCCATGGCTGCCAACCAGACCACCACAAATAAAGTGTGTCCAAGCAAATTTTTGTCAGTACGATAAAAAGTAATAAATAGTAATGCTGTGACAGTTTGTATTAATTAAATTCAACCTTTATTCCCACACTGCACAGCCACCCATGACATGATACATACGTTGTGATGTGGCCATTCAATAATGTTATGTACTGTACTCTTCTATGTTACATACGTATATCATGAAATTCTACCGACAGAAATGTGCTTGGACACACTTTATACATTCACTGGCAAACAAGCCAGAGATGCCGTGAAAAGCAATCTATACTAACATAACAAAATTGGTAACCAATGATATTGATCTTTTTCACCATGTGTGAACACCCTTGAGTTAAATCACAGCCATGTCCGTAGCCAAGTTTATCATATTCAGTGAATTTCTTTTGACTTGCATCTACAGCCTCACCCTTTAACCTTAAAGGACGACTGGTTACTTCATGCTATATAATCAATAAGTAGTTCGTTAAGTGGTCTGGTCAATAAGTTGTGGCATATAGTTACAGGCTTGCTTGCTTGTACTTGAGTGATTAGCCTGAATGAAATCTTCTGAAAAATATTCCATGGAATTGTTTTGAGCTGACTTTGTTTATACAGTAGGACCTTAATAATCAAGAGGCCCCTTGTAAAAGCATTTTAAAACCAAAGATCACCAAATGGGAGGCCTGTAAGGAAACTGTGCTCAGGTCCATTATCTCATAATCTATCAGTGGGTGTGTGTTGCTCTATTTATCAGCAAGGGATACTACTGACGTCCTGGATGCTACTGTCAGGTAGTAGTCCACTGTGATGTACTACAATATGCTGCATCTCTCTCATATTTCAGCTGTGTGATCCTATCAGCAGCAGGAAAGGCACAGGAGTCACTTTCAAAGAGGCAAAGCCCTTGATGGAGAAACAGGAGATCAGAACAGTTCTCCTGGCAGAGATACACTGCTGGTTTTACTGCAAATGTTTTCAGTGCCAAATATTATTTTGTCTGGATGTCCCAGTCCTTATACACAAAAGCTGATTTAGAGAACTGAAATATTTTTTTCATGAAGCGTCTATGACTGTGGGAAGGGGTATTAAACAGCCCTGGTCAGTGAACCACAGTGGACTCGTAATGACACATTCTGCCATTTACCTGCAATATGAATTAACAAACATGCAAGGACAAGCTCTTTTTCCATCAGACAAGCAATTGACTCCATGATGGTCACTCAAACCCCCGAAGTGAATGATTTAGAACCAGATGCTCTCTCTGACCACCGTCCTACAAGAAGAGAGGAGACGACCACCACATGTTTTCTCACAGTGTCTGCAACTGTGGTTTCACAACACCGAGGTCCACTCAACATCCATCTTATTCCCAGGTTGCACTCTTTATTCGTGTAGTCTACCCACACTCATTACTACATATCCATACATGAATATCGATGCAGCTAAGCGGCTATCACAACTATGGCGGGATTCTCACTATGCCAATGCTACAATGTTGATTTTAAACAGGTGTGATATTTACGCCGTCCTTAAAATTTACAGCGTTAGCGTGCTAATTCTCTTTGAACGAAGAAGCAAATAATCTAAAACATCAGTAGCCTTGCAGACATTTGTTCATAAACCAAAGTAGCTAAATTAAAGGAGAAAATTCAAATTAATTCATATTGACTCAAAAGTTCAGATGAAGGCCTGTACCAAATTTTCAAGCCAAGCCAAAGTTTAAGACAAACCAACATTGACACAAGCCCTGTTGAAACTCTTCACACCCGGCACTGCCTCTCCTTGCCCCTACCTCTACTCCAATCATTAATTTAACATTGCTCATATAAGCAGTCTGACTGGATTTCCTCCATTTGATTTAGATCACTATACAAGCCAAACCACTAAAGCGCATCATCTGGCTCATCAAATCTCAATCCAAGTATCCAGATCCACCACTTAATCTATCTTGGCATAATTGAATGATAAAAAAAAAATTGCAGTAAAACAACTGAGGCCACCACTGCCCGTTTGACACTTTGCTAACTATGCCAAGAGCTCTCACATCTGACACCAACATGCACATAGTCATAGTGGCATACTGCCACTTTCAATTGGTATGTTGACACTTTTATAGATTTTTTTTTTTTTGCCGTCTTCCCTCTCTGTTTATCTGCTTAGATAATGAATGGGATATTGTCACTTTGCAGCTACTGCCCTTACTAACAGGATTACTGTATTATTTTGGAATTGACACCTTTTGCAAGACACGTTTTGTTTTTGTCAGAGTGGGCAAGACAAAATCGCCGTGTGACTACAGAATATTCTAGACCTTATTGTTCCTGCAGATAATTTTCCTTTTTTTTTACCATAATTATCAAAAACAAAGCTTAATTTCCATCCATGGATTTGTTTCCCTTTATTTTGAAATGCAGGGAAAATAGTTCCAACATACAGTAGGACTTGTGTTATATTTGAGGTTAATTGAAACATTGTGTGTTCTCTACAATGTGTTACAGAGGTATAAAATGACCTGAGGTCAATGCCATTTTAGTCATGAGCAATCAGCAAGCACTGTACTGTTCATGGCTCATTGGTCTCACTGATTGTGATGAGATCAATATATGGATACACTGTGCGAGGGAGAGGCTGGATGTTAAACATGTCTCTTCTGCTCCTCAAAAACTGCAACATTTGATTTGGTAATGTCTGTTAAGATCATAAAGTACTTATTGATCATCATATTATTGGTTAATTATATGAAATTATTTTAAGGATATTTTGTTGGCTTTGGTCGTCCTTTGCTTGCTGGCAACCACCTCCTTTGGGCGACAATGACATTTTTCTCATATTGAGTCCTGTAGATATATGAGCCCATAGGTTGTCTGTACAGGCAGCTTATCATGACCCATAGCTACTTTTATTGTTAGCTGGCCACCGGAGACCACAGTAATTATGACGGGGACAAAGGAGGAAGTCTGGCAACGTAGATGGATGTTAGGAGGAGGTTGAAGTGGATAGATAGGTTTAGGAAACACAAGATTTTCACACAGACCTCCGTTTCCCATGTGAAACCAATAATCTACATTGTTTCAAGCCATGACAAAGTGCCGTGTGCATGAACTGGGACTAGGCTCAATGACTTCCTGACATCCTCTACTCACAAAAAACCCACAAAATATTATATTACACACCTTGCACATAGTGATATGCAATAAAATCATGTCTAAAGCTGACTGTAAAGACTGTGGTGTTTCTTTGGGATAAATCCAACCTCAGTTTTCATGTTTGTTTCAGAAAGACACAGCAGAGTATCATCTGCATAGTAAGGAAAAAATCTATAGGAATGATACATAATGTACATAATAACAACAATATGTACATTTGAAGAGGTTTATGGTCGACGGGTTACCAGTGCAGATGATATGCTGCTTTCTATGTTGTGATTCCCCATTGCTCCAAACCCAACCTGAGACTGGGCACAGACTCTGCAGAAGCTTGGATAAGAATGTGGGTTTTTATCTTCAAAAAAATATTTAGAAATAAGTTCCAAAATTACTGAGGTACATTTTTAAAAGCAGAACAGAAGCACTGAGCTTCTTTCTTTCTTTTTTTTCCCTCTCTCTTTTTTTTTTAAACAAATGCCCGGATTCATTCTGTCACACGCAGCCACAGCAGGGGGCACAGCCAGAGTCTAATGCACTTGCCATCAGGAATCTGCACTGGGTAACTCAGGGTTAAATGCCTTGCTAGAAGGCGCCTCATTGGGTGACTTCTCAGACATTTCCAAAAGCATCACTTTCAAAATGCACATGTATGTTCTCCTGTGTCCTAGAATATGTTGTGAAATATCTGATTTTTGTTTCCATTCATGCTAATCTTCCTTGAGGCACCTATTTTTCCCAGTCATGTAGACTTTGTTCTGGCCCTAGCGATCCAACTCACACACGTTCCCAACAGGAACAGCTGCGGAGCCCACACCAGGGGAGAGGAGGTGTGTGTGTGTCTGTTTCTGAATGTGTGTGTCTTGATGTCTGAGTGCATGTGTTTGTTGTGTGGTGGGGTTCAGCCAAGGGACCTGAGCCATCTCAAAGCAGCTGCGCTTCTCTTTTAAAAAAGGTGGCCTTACATAGACACAAATCAATCAGGTATAAGAAACATAGAATAGTTTTATAGGTTTGTTCATTATTGTCTGGGGGAAAAAAGCAAGGCTCATTTAAAGCATGAAATTATTAGCAAACATCTGACTCAATCAGCTAATAAATTATTTATGTCATAATTAAGTAAACAATGCAAATACCATAATCACAATCAATATAGCAAATAAGCACATGAGTGCATGACTTGTTTTCTCTCTCTCTCTCTCTCTCTCTCTCTCTCTCTCTCTCTCTCTCTCTGAGATGGTCAGTGCTGAATTAAGTGCACTTGAATCCTGATTATGCATTCTTCCGTAATGTGGCCTTCAGTGGCCACTAATTTAGAAACACAATCTTCCCCAGGGCTTCTTTCTGCTTTGCTTGGTATATATGGATTCCCATATGGATGATTCACCTCTTATTCCAAAGGCAGGAGGTTGTGAACCCATGTGCAGGTCCTAGTGGGTCAAGGTTTGGACCTCCATATTTCTCCTGGCTGACCGTACTTTCACACTAAACCAACCCAGAAAGTAGCGGTCATTACTGCGGGCGAGCCAAGCCCCTTCTCTTGTGGTGTCAAACCAAATGTAAACTAATCTGTCAACCTAAATGAGCCGAGCTCAGTATTGTGCATGTCTAAGAGACCCCAGGGGAGAAACTCATATACTGTACAGTATCTAGTAAAGACAAGACCAGAGCCAACTAAAGGGCCTGGAAAGCAAATAGAATTTGCAGCAAAAGAGAGAGAACAGAGAAACAGATTCAGAAGAAGTTACAGCATCATGTGCAGATTACAGCGTCTGGGGACAGATCAGGCTTTGATAATGTCAGTCAACCACAGTGTTTGACACAACAAATTCAATATATCCACATTATAAAGTGCAGCAATCTTTTACTCACATCACATCTCATAAGTACAGAACTGTGAGAGTTATACTCCAATTGAGACATTTCATGTGGATTGTGTTGATATTTAGCGTGGCCTACTTGGATCATTTTTTAATTATTTTTTTTTGGTGTGGAGTATGGCCAGCTTCACCTGTCCCTTGGGTACGTTATGGTTATTTGTGTGTGAAGATCCGGTGTAGGTGCGTTAAATGCGGCACATTTGTGCCTCCTGATCACATCTGACAGAGCTGAGAAAAAATGGTGGTGACAAAACAGTGCTGATTTGTGCAGATGTGGACTGTCCTGTGGGAGCCCTTTTTGCGCACGCGCTTCATTGATTTCCCAACTGAGGGTAACTGTGGATCCAGAGGTCAGACCCCGGTGCCCTCGCACAGATATTCACCCTTTTAGAGGAATAGGGTGCACCACAGTGAGCAGGCAAATAAGTGTAATATCACATTGTACACACATGTCAACACTCACGTCCACAGGCCTTCTGGCTCAGTGGAGGAACAGCAGCCTTTAATAGGAGGGAGAAATTCTGAGCTAGACACGATACAGACGTAACTCCAATAAGTAACCCCTGACACCGCCTTGTAAGACCTGGAGTGTTCCAGTAAAGCTATTGGTTTCTGGTCTTCTGGTAAAGAGAATTAGAAGCCACTACATCATTCGCCCCACACTGTCAGCCCAGAAGTGGCGTGAGACTGTCTCCCTGCACATTCATCATGCCATTACTGCTGAGGGATAGCAAGCAAGGCCAGGGGATGAAAGAAGAAGAGGGGGAAAAAAGAAAACATACAGTTTTAATGGCATTTTTAAACTGAGCTTAGCTGTAGTTGCTACAACATCAAGTGCTGTTCACTGGACCAGTGGTTTAATATCGTTCAATCTTTGTCATTTCTCTGTTGAGAATTATCCGTCTGTTTGTCAAGGTGCGTAAAAGGCTTGCAGTGTAATGTTGTATTTTCTCCATTCAGCGTTATTCCTGAAATAGTGTACATGCAGAGGGTAAATTATTACACAATCTGATTAAAATTGATCGCTGCTACATGATGTTGCGGTTAATAAATGCAGCGATTTCATAAACTTTTCTCGTCGTCTCTGCTTCAAAGATTTGTTTTTGTTTGGAAAGAAGAAACAAGTAAAGTGCTGACGTGCCCTCTTGTCCTACCATTGTAAGTGCTCTTGTACAATCAGAACCTGAAAGACAGGATTGATTTATGAATCTCCTTCTGCCCCGAGGTATTGATAGACCACTCGTCACGCCGCATCTCATTGCCAGTATTGATTGCGCTGTATATCAGGGTGGGGGGCTGTGACCTTAGATACTGTTGTGGATTGCCTGACTGTCACTCACTTCACGTCAAGGGTCACACGCAGCCCCCGCGCAACCCATAATACCAGCCTAGCATCAGTCCCTACTGTTGTTCATGAGGAGCACTCTCATGATTATCAACAGTCTACTCTTTGAACTGACACTTTCTCTTCAGTAGAAAGTTATAAATAAAGACGTGTATCCATAAATACATTTAAAAGTGTATTTTATCACTATGTAAAGGAACAATTATTCAGTTATTTTCCCCTAAGTTAAAGAAGCTACAGTGCAAGATTAAAATGCCTTAATATACACATTATATTAGATTTTATGAGTGAATCCTATGCTGTATAATGGCAACTATAACTGCAAAAATATGATAGAGTAAAATCTACAACGGTTCCCTCTAGGATAGAAATGCAATACAAAAGAAATGGAAAATACATTAAAGTACAAGAACTTCATGTTCCCCAGTAAATGTACATGACTTAGTTTCCAACACAATGAACCCATAAAGAAGAGAACAAAACCAACAACAGCTATAATAAAAAAGGAGCATAATGACATATGTTCAAACAATAAAGCTAAACTGTTTTCCACAAATGAAGTACACTGTGAAAATCCAAACAGACTCAGCTGGTTCAGCCTCAAGACATGCTGTCACAGATTCATTTAAACACAGAGCTGCTCCTTTAAGTCAGCACCTATAGTCTGTGCTGTATATTGCAGTGTGTGCACCCTAATCACATGTAAATAATGCCTATTTATAAATGCCTGTGTGTTTACGTGTGCTGGTGTGTTTGTGTGCGCAGCGACTTCCATGTGGTTTGCTTAATGAACCCTGTTTGAATTATTGCAGGTTTTAATCTATTTGTGCTTTCATTTATGTTTGAGTTGGTATGTGTGGGACAGATCTGGACGTGTGGCAGGTGAAGCCTCCACCTGGCCCCGCTGGGTCCACCTGCTCCCTCGCTGGCAGCTGATATAGAGGGAGGCCAAAAGGATTTCTTTTTAGGGGCAATCTGGAGGACCATGGGTGAGCACTTAGCTCCTCGGGGCGACTGGCACCTGTTGGCGCTTGTGGACGGGCACAAAAGCGGCAACACATAATTAACTTCATTATCTCACCTGGCATTGTTAGTCTTGGTGCTAGCATATTCTTTTATTCTTTAATGGTGTGCAGGCTGTATTAAATATGAGGGCGAGGGCGTGCATCAGTGTGCTGTTTGCCTCAGTGGTATATTTCTGTCTCCTGCCCATGTTTCATTGGAGCGCCTGTTCAGAAGCCCCCACCCCCTTCATGTTGGTACCATTATAGCTCCTATGACTGTCTGTACTTCCCTCTCTGTGTGGTTTCTTGTGCACTTAATGCCACTGAACACAGAAGCTTTCACTCACAGCATATGTTTTCACTGCTTGGCCACGTGAAAGGAATCCCGCATGTGGAATTGAATGCATGTCCTGTTTCTCAAACGAGACAGCATCTTGGAGCAGTTGAAAATATTTTGATGAAGAGGTGACTAATGGCTGGGATATTTGTGATGGAATAATGCAGATGCTGGTTTGTTTGGGCTGTGCACACTGACAGGATTTCAAATGACGTGATGAATCTTAAGCAACAATTCAAAATCATTTTTGCAGCAGGACATACAGGGTTGTTAACTGGGAAAATATCTAAATGCAATTACAAGCACCTGCACATGAATGTAGGCTGTCATAATGTGTGAGAGCTATATATAGATTTGGCATCTCATCATCACTTCATGATGCAGTCAGTATACGAAAAGCACACTGAGCTTAAAAATGATAAATATCCTTTTAGATAAAAATCATAAACAAAGCCAGTAGTACAATGTGTGTTTGAAAAGAGGGTGCCATACTGCAGTTATTGAGATGCCAGTAAATTTGCATTTCTCAGCAGGATCCAGTAAAAAAGGGGGGAAAAAAATGGGGAAACCCCCTTGAACCGCACAAAGCCCACAGAGATTTTCGGTCTCATGAAAGTAGGCCTCACAGTGGTAGCAAAACGAATGGCAACCAAACTGTGTCTCATGAGTGAGGCGTGGGTTAGTACAGAATTACTCTACAACAGCACGCCCATTGGTTCAGAGAGGAAAAGACAGCTCAATCCGCTCCTGGGGGGAGGGGGCTGGGCTGGTGAGGGGTGGACAGCGTGGAGAGATGAGGATCCAGAAAAGCAAGCATGCATGGGAATAAAAATAAAAAAAAAAGACCTCCACTGAGCATCTGGAGAGGAAACGGTGTGAAATATGGACCTGAACAAATCTTATAATAAGATAAGAGCAACAAAGGTATATAACATAGAAGAAAAGCCTATATTAGACAATGAAGGCTTGCAATATAGTTGCCATGGAGATGAGCAAGTCTCCCAAGCCTCGTCATTTCTGTGACTCCTCCCGTGAACGCTGGGATAAAAATAGACATGGGCAGAGAACAAAGAGCTATTAAAAAAAAAAAAGACAAGATGAGTGAAGAAGAAAGGTTGTGGAAAAATTGGGACGTGTGTATAAAAGTGCATGTGTGGGTCTGCATGTGTGACGCGTGACACAGAGATAGTGTGAAGCCACCATGCGACCATGTCTCCCTGTCAAATGGTGGAGCGCAGTGAGTGACAGACACACAGGCTGCTTGTGTGGGCAAAGACATCCCATCATTACCATTTGACATATTAAAGTAACAGAGGAACATGGTGACGGATTACTGGCTTTGTCTTTACAATACTGACCTCAAACACTGGTTGTGGTTTTATTATCATTAATAAAACGTTATTATTGTATTATTATTATTATTATTATTATTATTATTATATATCATATATTATATTACACATCATACATATTCTTAATTCATTGTCATTTTAAAAAAAAACTCTACAACCACCACCACATTTCTAATATTACTACCATTTCTTTTCTTTCTCTTTTTATACAACTGCTAATGCAACAAAGGACAATAACAGTAAACTTTAACATCACCATCATCTATTCTTTGGTTCTGTACAGAAGAATATTTCCTGATGAAGAATTTGCTCTGACAAATATGTGAAAAATCTCCTCAAAGCTTATCTAAAAGTTACACATTATTTATCTTATTTAATTTATCCTATCCTATTTTATTTTATTTTGTCTCTGGGCTCTTCGTGGTGTGTCCATGTGTGGCGATGCTGTACTACAAACAGATTCTAGGCAGGTTTTGAATATGCAGTGTGTTCACAAGAGAAAGGTGACAAAATCAAGTACACTCAGAGCAGACAGGATGCATACTAATACAGTTGAGTGTGCTGTTGCTGCACACTACACTCCCATAATGCAGTGCACAAAGGAAATTGAAGAGCTGCTCCCCAGATGGAAAGAATTCACATAAATTGTGAAACAGCTGTTGTGAAGTTTCTCAAGTTTGACTGACAGTGACATTTCAAGGTGGCAGATTGATTGAAAACAGATATTGCACATACTGTATCATTCCCAGCTCTCAACACTAATTATCTGAGCTACTAAAGCAGCTGCTTAATCCTCTTCCTGTGAGTCTGCATGTTCTTCACATATCTGAATGAGTTCCCTTCCTTTCCCTGAAGGTATCATCTGATCACATTGTCAATAAGGAATACCACAATGACATTTTGAACTTCCAAGCCTTCATTTTGACTTGAACGCCACATGAAGAAATCCAGAAGGCTGCACTACAAAGTAGGATTTGACATTATTAAGATAACTTGGTTTTAACAGTGGTTCACTACTAAATCAAGAGACAAGTGCAGGTTAACTTGATCAGATCAAAACCTGTCAGAGGCCAAACTATTGGCCGATCAAATGTGGCACAGTCCGATCCGGTGATCTCTGCATTGGGCGCTGCCAACATGAGATGTGTTCTTGACCACTCGACCACCCTTAAACACTTTATCACTTAATTGCCTAAATGCACTGAGAATTTATCACACTACATAAATAAATAAAAAACTATTATACCTTAATTTTAACAAATGTTCTGTAATCCAAAAGGATGCCTGACAGTGATGATGCTTTTACTCTCCTCTTCATCACTGGAGCCCAGAATAACATGCAGAGACTCTGTGACCAGAAGTGGAAAACAAAAACTAAACCTCTGATGTCTTTGATTAAAACAATGATCCACGCACTATTAAATATTTCCATGATTATAAATTAACATTTCATCAAAAGGCATCAACTGCCTCATTCCTCATTTCTTTTTCTCCTTTATGCAGCAGAAAGGTTCTGACATGACCTTAAACAACATCGTATGAGAGCATATAATAATACTCCAAACTCCTAATATGGAACAAAGTTAATGATGATTTATCCACTTATTTACAATACATTCTTAGCGTGACACTAATTTCTTAATTAAGTATTATTTCTAGTGTTTCTTCTTTATTCCAGTCCTGTTTTCATACTGTTCACATTTTACAATTTTTTAAATCTTAATTTTAATCTTAAATCATTGTACATTTTTCAACCAGTTTTATTCTCAATAGCTGTGGGTTCTATAGGCTTAATAAATAAATAAATGAATAAACTTACTAACTGCTAACACAGGCTACTATAACTACAGACTGTATAGAATAAGTAAGAATAATGGATTTGAGCACAAAAACACTTTTTTTTCTTTATAATGCGCTATTGTCAGAAATGAACACAAATATTTCATATATTATGTTATTGGAATAAACAGCCATTAAGTATTAATGATGTATATAAAACATCTGTCCATGTCAGTCCCCTCTTCTCACCATACTCTTATTACTGTGCAAGTTTTACAACATTATAGAACATTATCTACTTCTGTCGTAGTTCTGTAGTTTTCATCATACTCTTCCTCTGGGCCCTACACTGAGAAAGTACAGCATCACTTCTAAGCTACTTGAACCTGAAACGAAAGCACTAAATACCTCTTTGGTTCACAACACGACATGTACTTCTAGATTTCCCCCTTTAAGCTCCACATATGCAGCCCCATGCGTCATGTGTTCAAATGTTATGTTCACTATTAAGCCGTCAAAACAAATCTAAAGTGAAAATGGTTTATTTTGTCGACTCAGGGGAGGAGACGAGACCAGAGAGAGACCCAGAGAGTGGCAGCTGGCCCTGGCTAACAGGACAACTGCTAATGGGACACCCCATCTGCTGCTCTCGTTTTCCTGCCCACCGCCCTTCCCAGTGCCAACCTCTGGGCTTCTGGAAAGTGTCCCGACTCGAGCTTCCCTGCTGTTTGGCACCTCGTCACGGCGTAACATTATTTACACCAACATCCACAATGCCCTGAAAATTTCACACGGCAAACTTATAGTGCATGAAATCAAATGGCACACGATCAAATGTGTGAAACCAGCAGTGGACAATTAAGTAAAGCAGTGTACTAAAGCATGATATATAATTTACATGACTAGAACCATTTTGAGAGATTTTAAATCTGACGGTTCAATGATACAAGAGGTGTTGTTTTTATGTTGATATTTTAGTAATTGGGGAAAAGTAATTTTATCTATGGTCCGACCTTAAGTGCATTTTAAATTCTTAAATAAAAGTTTGGCTTTTATTTATATTCCTGGGTTTAAACAAACTGTGCAGTTGTAGATTTTTTAAATTTTGATTCAAGTGTTGTCCTTTTTTTGGCTCACTATCCAGTTAATTGTCTTTTAGCAACATTTTAAAAGCTTCAATAAATTCAGAAACTCTTGACATTTAAAAAATAAATATATATCTTGATAAACCTTTTCCATTTTAGATGAACACTCCCTCCATCCACCGTCACGCAACAACGACCATTTGTTTGATGCCCAAACAGACGAGTGGAGGGAGAATTGTCTGTAGTGGTGATGCAGCTTTTCCATTAAGAAGTAAGGAGCATTGTCCGTCCAGACCGCTCTAATTTCTAAAGTGCAAAGCATCGCTCTCCTCCGCAGCATATATAATAGCTTCTTTTCTCCTATCCTGGATTTATAGTCGCCATCAGTCACTTGTCTGCATGCCAGACGCCAGAGTTATGGTGATTACGTTGATGCGAGCGCCCCTCCACTTCCTCATTCCTTCATCCTCCTGCCTGGACGAGCAACACATGGATCAAACCTGCCTTTGCAGCACCATCTGGTGACCACCGCTGTGAGTCAGGAAGCCTCCTCGCAGATGAATGAGGAGAAAGAAAAAATCAGCCCCTACTCCTCTGTTTTTTTTTTTGCTCTCTTGGTGTAATACCGCCTCAGTCCTCTGGATGGTGTCTCAGTCCTGTGTCCTCCCTCCTCAATCACAGACTGTATGATCTCATGACTCACACACAAGACAAACCAAATCAGCATTCTTAAACTTGTCTGCGTCATTATTGACACTCTCTCTTAAAACTATTACTCTTTGCTGCGTATGAGCGAGCTCCTCCTGGGAAGATTGGTGCATGTGGCCCTCACTTAATGGCCCCTTTTATTATCTCACCTCCACCCACAGCTTCGATTGGAGCTGCCGAGCAGGTTCACTCTGCCACAGCTGAGGAGACAAATGTGTTAAGAAAACAGTGCAGACCTCGTTAATTGTTTTCTTTGTTTTAATGTGTAGTAAAGAGAAGCATAATCAGCTATGATACACGGTACAAAACTAATTTCAGCTTCCAGTTTCGGTGGAGGTTTATTCTGGAAACATTAAGGATTTCTATGTAAAAACATCTGATTTTGTGTATTAAACATATTAAATTGGTTAAGAATGAACAATTCTTCAAATACAACCATTCCCACAGTTTTAGATCCATGTTTCACATCATGTTCAGAAAGCAGGTAGTTTGAGGAATGGCTCTCATGTAAGCTGACCCTGTCCCTGACCTCTGACCTCTCTGAGTGCAGGTGTTTTTTTTTCCTATGATGAATGCCATTTTCTAAATAATAACACAAGCCAGTGTTGAAGATTTTTTTCCTTTAAAGGAACAAATCAATGCTATGACGACTGCACTGTAGGTTTCCTTACAAAGTGTTTCCTGATATATTGTTGTCACATTGTCAGGACATCCATTAAATCTGTATTTGAACGATAATTTTGGTCCAATTGCATTCACATAAAGTAAGAAGTAGCCTATGTTCTGAACTAAAAAAAACATTTTAAAATATAAAAATGTCACCATTTGGGATGTTTAGGAAGAATTAAAGAGCTAAGAGTTAATTATAGAGCAGGACTGTTATTATTAGATTACATGGTTTTTCATCAGGTTAGGTGATAAGGCTAGTGTGATCCAGTGTGTTGAGGTTTTGCCCTGTTTCTTCATAATATATCAGAGGCAGAGGCTGCACTTGTAAAAATGTTCTCCTTTTCATCTTTATTTTCAGCAAGATAAAATTAGCATCGTTTGCCCTCTCCTGTAACACTGAGCACAAAGAATCCTAAAAATAAAAAACAAGGTTAAGGTTGAGACTTTTCTTTTTCTTATTCTTGAAAAAAAACAAACTTAAAGCAAAAGTAAGCGGAATGTTTGTGTTAATATAAGTCTTAAATCAGGGGTCTTCAACGTTTTCCAGGCCAAGGACCCCCAAACTGATGGAGAGATGGAGCGGGGACCCCCTACTTATATATATATTGTATAAAATTGTGTTTTATATTTAACTGGTCCTGTAGTGCCATACAGGGCTGTTGTATAGGGGAAAAAAGGTGATGATAATTCTAGGGGCCCAGCACCCAGTAGGGCCCACAAAAACCCCAGTAGTCTAATCTTTGTATGACTGAATTATTCTGCATAAGACCCTGACTGATACTCATAGTAATGCTGCATTAGCATCAAAACAAAGTAGGCTAAATAAAAAATGATAATAGAAACGTAGTCTATGAAAAAAAGTGGAAAAGTCAGGGGGCAGGGGCCCACTTTAATATTCTTTCAGGGGGGCCAGAATTCCTAGCAACGGCCCTGTTGCCATATGCTAAAAGTACCATATTCTGGACTATAAATCACGCTTTTTTTTTAGGAGTTTGGCTGGTCATGGGACTCCTATATTTCAAAGGGACTTACATAAAAAATATATGCCATGTCATCTATGATCACAACAGGTCACAACTACGCTCGGTAACTGAACGCTGCTATTGCACCAATGAAAGAATTTCACGACTAAACCATAAAAAGACAGAGAAAACAAAGCAGTGTTTCCCCTACTTTGTTTTTTTCTCTGGCTTTTTATGCATTTATTTTGAAAGGGCAGCTGGAGAGAGACGGGGGCGCGGAGAGAAAGTGAGAGGGGGGATTGACACGCAGCAATGGGACTGTCTGAGGGTCTACCAAGACTCGCGACTCACCCCCAATCGTCAGCGCCGCGGTCACCGAAGCTGATTCTGGGAACATTTACACCGGGCCCGCCGTGTCTCGGTTCCACCGAGCGTTTCAGTGACGGCCTGATGCTGCTTCATTACTGCTGCGCTATGAGCAGACGTGGCGGCGCGCGTAAATGTCCCCGTCGTATGAGTGTGTGCTGTTAATTAATGAGTGTGTATGGAGAATGAAAACTAAAGTCCCATCGTTGTGTTGTGTAGCCGACGGTTCAGGGACCGAGTGTCACAGCACCATTGACAGTGGTGTGTGTGTGTGTGTGTGCGCGCGCGCCCGCGATGGGGCTGATTTTAGAGGGGGGTGGGGGGGGAGTGAGCGAGAGAGAGTGAGAGAGACGGTTCGCAGTGTTTGTATCAGATACAATACAAAGGCTCCCTGACACCTATATTATAGGAAAACAAAGGATTTCTATGTAAAAATCAGATGTTCAGCAGCAGGGAACATCCCTATATTCACAATGGATCTTTTTTTCATAACTTTAATATCTTTTTTCATATTTTTTTTCCCTCAACCAAAACTTTCGCGACCCCCCTGCAGTACCTCCGCGGACCCCCTAGGGGTCGCGGACCCCCTGTTGAAGACCTCTGTCTTAAATAGTTATATCTTCCGACGGCAATCACTTATATAGAGTGTTTGGTCCGAAACACGGGTCTGTCAGTCACTCTGCTCTTCTGCTGTAAGCCGAGGAGAAAACTTTCCTTGTATCCTACAACCTTTATCCAATGAGGAGAGAGAACGGCATAAAGGGGCGGTCCTCTCTGTGTGCGCAGCCAAGGGATGCACGTGAATGTGGTGACGTAGGGACGAGGGCGGGGACTGCTAACTCCATCGGCTGACAAGAAATGAGCCAAAACGACCGTATCGCTTACTTCTGCTTTAAATCTTGCTCTTAGAAAAATGGCGGACAGTTTGAGGAGAAAGTATTGCAAATAGGTTTTGGATCTGCACAGACTGTATAAGAAAATGCAGTAAAAGAATAAGACAGAGAGGAACTATTCAGATCACGGATACACCAATATAAAAATACTCTATTACATGTAAAAGTACTGTCCTCAAAACTTGCCTAAAAGTGCATTTCCATTAGCAAGATGTGTAAATCTGCAGAAAAATGTCCCCACTGATTGACGTATTGGTTGATATCATTATTTGTTGAATATTGAATAACTTTTATGTTTCTATGTCTCAAACAGTTAACTCATCTTAATCTTCTTTTTTGTTTCATATGAACAAATCTCGAATGAAAGATGGAGCCTTAAACAATCTTTTTAGTGGCTGGCTGGAAATCTTCTATATTTACAATATGTGTTTGTTTGTTTTACAAGCTTATCACATCTTTAATATTTAATAAACATACAGTTTAATCTGCCAGACAAGCACAGCTTTGTAAAGCTAATAATATTTGGCTTCAGGGACTAAAGTTATTCTCTAGCCTAGTAAACTACTGTACCTCTAAATTTCATTTCAGATCACTATTTGAGTGTGTTAATGTTCCACTATCTATCCATCAGGAAACATGTTTACAGCTGAATCCTCAACACTAAATGACGGATTATTAAATGTATGTCTCGTTATGTACATAAGTGTCACGTCAAAAATGTCAATAACTGACTGATGGTCACTGGTTGATTTACTTCCTGTATGATATTGTTGTCTGATGATGAATACTCCAACACAAGTCGGCTGCAAATCATCATAAATGTGAGGTCAAATTTTCAAACCGCAGGTCATAAATACCACGGGATTTGAAGTCATTTGAATAGTGGTTGTGATTCATGACTTGACTGAACTGGCTTCAGGGGAAATTTAACACAGTTTCACTATTGTAAACTATTCTTATGGTCTTTATACTAAAGCATCACCATTGCACATATTGGTTCTAGTCTCTAACTTAGTGTCTCTACAACTGATTTTGAATGCAAAAAAGAAAAAAAAAATGTAAAAGCTGCCTTTAGTCCACTCAGAATTTAATTTCCTGCTGAAGAGCTAGACTAAATAACTGCCTAAATATGAGAACCAGACTAACTATTCACACATCTCCCTCAGCCTACACTGCAAAAAGCTACCTCTCATCACTCTAATTTCCCCAGGGCCTTTATCTATGAGGAAGTTTCAAGAGATGGGTACAAGCTACACACATACACGACGGTACACCCATCCAAACACTCTGCTGCTGTCATTTACTTCCTCACATTCCTGCACTACGCCTGTGATAAAAGCCTGTCCTTTTCTACCATTTGGTATTCCCAGCTGCAACCTCACTTTGTCATATTGGTTATGATGGGAAGTCACTCGGAGTGCAGTCTGTGCTTGCTCTCTTTATGAAGGACACACACCATTAAAAATCAGCGCATAAACCTGTCATTCTCTCTCGAGACCTGTTCTTGGTAGGCAGATGCATTATTTGTGGCACTTTTCGCACCCCAGGACTTGGGTGGTCCTCCATATTTTTTCCTGTTATACTGCATATGGCACTCTAATCAGCTAAAGGGGTACATGATTTACATTCACTGTCAGTTCTCCTCCCCTGTATTACCAGTCCAGACATGGGGAAGGTCACTTTGCACAGACAGTGCAACAGATAGTCTGTCCAGTCTTTCTTATGAGACACTGGCTGTTAACATAAAGGACTCTTCAATTTTGCCCTTTGTCCCTGAAGAAGAAAAGAGGCTCCATGTCTATGTAGAATACGTGCATGACATACTGTATCTTTACACGTGTCATAACAGAGACTCACGCTCCATATGCAACCGGCTGTTTAACCCTGAGCAAGTCAAACCACCTTGACAGATCATGTAATAATTTCTAATAACTGCTGCAGTTTTTCCTGTTAAACTAACTGTTGGCTGAGCATCTGTGGCATATTTTATCACCACGCATTTTAGTATAAAATAAAAATGAGTATAAAATGAGTAACATAAGTTCTACTTAAGACACAGATGTGAATTATACTAAGATTAATTTCCTTCAACAGCAAAAGTTCTATGCAACACAAGTCCCTAATTAGACTCATAGATTAGTCTGGTGCAAGCTTCATAGTTTAACAAATAAGAATGGATCTTATTCTCAACTCTAACTCCAGGTTACCTCTGAAATAAGACACGTTTCCATGGTGACAATTAGGGGACGTCTGAGGACACTGTCAATCATCTTTGTCCAAGGAAACTATCCTGCGCCTGACTGAATAAACACACTGACTCCTGCCACATGAAGAAGCCACAGCAGCACAGCAGCTCCACTTTTCAATGAGTTTTTCAGAGTAAAAGAAAGAAAAGAAAAGTCACTGCACCTGTTCATTGGTTTCTAAAGAAAAAGATTCCTGCAGGACTGAATGTAGTTTGAAGGACCTGCTCACTCAGTCATCACTTTTCTCCGGGGGGGGGGCAACAACATTTGACTGGTGCGCCTCATTTGGCAGTGTGCCTCTACCTGAGGATTTCATTTATGGTGTGAAAGTAGATTTTTCACCTTTTGGGTACAAGTATTGTTGTACTGTATGAGAGATTGTGTTCATTTGTCAGTTGTGAGTGTATTGAAATGTGTTGCTGGGAATGGAGGTTCACCAATCAACACATCGGCTATCGCCATTTTGTCAACCCAGACTACAGAACTGTTCCCTCCGGTGCCACACATAGGAGCACGTCGTCAGTCTCCGATACTGTATATGCCCAGAGCAGATCTTTGCTGTCATGAAGGGTTTGGTTGGGTTTAGACGAATCTGTTGGTTATGTTTTGGAAAAGACTGTGGTTACGGGTGAAAAAACAAAACTCTTCTTAAGGTTACAGGAGCTTCGTCATCACAGTTACAATTATATAGACATGGTTAAAGCTATAGTGCGTAACTTCTGTCGCCCCCTAAAGGATTTCTGCGTTATTACAACGATACGGCCGGCACCTATGGCTCGGTGTAACCCTCCTCTCCCCACCGCTACCCCTGTAGCTCTCCATGGTACCGGTAATGCACATCACACACAGTAACAGTAACCACCGGTTCACAGACTCGCGACTCACCGCACACTGCTCGTCATAGCACACAGACTCCCCGCAGTAAGTTACACACAGCAACACGGGCTACACACCTTGTAACTTACTGCTTGTTAGGCTAACGATGTGGCGAACACCAGGCTGCTAACAAGTATTGCTCTAGCAGCAGCGGAGCGCTCTCCTCCCTCCTCCCTTCTCGTTGTCAGGTAAAACCCAGTAAAACGCGTCGTTTCGGTCGTTTCCTGTGAGCCAGCGCGGGAATGTCGCACCAGACACCAAATTAAAAAAAAGAACAAATACTGAAAAATACCGCGAGGCGTTAGAGGAGCCGAACGGCTTAATCAGCGTTGTATCATCTCCTCTTGTAGTGGCTTGGGTGAAACAGATATTTGCAGACACGTAGAAGTTACGCACTATAGCTTTAATGTTGTGGAAGAGTAATGGATAAAACAAACAACACCAATTACCCGTTGTTTTACATCGGTCACATGGTCACAAGGGGTAAATGCAAAACAAAGCAAAAAAAAAAGACAATCAATAATCCCAATAAATGAAAAACAAACAGAACTTGTTACGTCATCAGACTCACCTACTTCCTGTCGTTATCACTACAGCCACTAGAGGTTGCCTAACAATAAAACATCACCAGGGGTCGCAATAAGCTGCTTGCACAGACGACTTGTGGACTTATTTTTTGATACAGGAGGACAGGCTCTTTTCACAGCAGATATTTTTACTCCTCCTGTAATCGTGCATCACAGAAAGCCGACTCTCTTTTTTTTTTACGCCTTTTCTTTCTATGGTGTCAAAATGTCTTGACACAGGTAGCCCGAGCAATGAACGCAACCCCGGCTTTTCAAGCTGCTAGTGGATGTATCACAGTAGAATAACATCCATCATTCTGTTGTGTCAGAAATGAAAGCGAGACAAGTAGCTGCTGTCACATCAGCTGTATAAAAAAAAGAGGGAACAGACTACACAAAAGCTGTTTCCCTAATCCATTTGGGACATTAGGTGCTGACAGCAAAAACAATTCCTGTAGCTATCGGCGGTGATTTCATCAAGTGCTGTTGGTGCTACAAGAGCACAAATAACAAGGCAACAGACCCAGACTGCAATCACAGATTAAAGTGTACCAATGAAAAAGTCCCTGAGTGAACAGGACAGGCCAATCAACCTGAGTGGACACGGTACTGTGATGACTGAGAGCTTTGCCGTCAGTGAAGTTCAAGCACACCTTTCCATGATAAACTGCACTTAAAGCAAAAAAAAGATGCCGCGTTACAAACCATCAAAATAATCAAAGGACTAAAAGACGAGTAGAATTGTTGTAGCAAAATAGCGGTGGAAGAAGGGCACACAAACACACTGAAATACCTTCAGCTTTGCCTCGGCTTCGCAGTGCTCCCCATCACAGCTTAGTGTTAAAGCCGTATTAAATTATCATGTGTGTTGGGCTCCTGATCATTGAGGTTTGTGATACCGTAATAAAGAGCAAAAAAAGGAACAGGATAAAGAGGGAAAAGGGAGACGTATGAAGAAGTGGAAGAGTTTCTGTACTGTAGTGTGAGAAGGAAAAATAGGCCAAGGCTAATCCTCAACATTACAGCTCAGCATATGATTAGGGGCTGCTGGAGTAATTGCGTAACCATGTAGAATGCCATTAAGTCATAAAAATAATATTATTTTCCCGATTTAACCTTTGTCAATCTCTTACATGGACACATCTGTAAAAATCTTTCAGCGCGGTCAAATCTACAGCTTACACGAAATCTTCAAACTAATTCCTTAAGCGCCGATGCCGAATATTCAGGTTTGGGTGCATGATCACAAAACCTTGACAAAGACTTTTAAGGCGAATCAAACTGAGCATCAACTGTCATAAAACTGTTAGTTTACATCTATTAGTAGCAATAATCATCATAACCTTGGTTGAGACTGAAATATCTCAGCAACTTCTAGATGGATTATTCTGAATCTCCTGACCTTCCTTCTAGCACCACCAGCAGGTCAGAGTTTTCACTACAGTGTAATATGTCAACATGAAGTTGATGGATTAGGGAGGAATTCAGTACAGACGTTCAGGTTTCCCAGACAAGGAGCCCTGATGACTGCGGCGATCCTTCGACTTTTCCACCAACAGCAGGTTCTAAGAGGAAAAATCTCAGCTTGCATCGATTGAGATGAAATATGGCTCTTGTTTCCCCACATGAACTTTGGTGAACCCTCCTGTCCTTTCATGTGGCACCTGAAAGCACGGCTCTACCTAATGTTGTTTTACCACAGTGTCTGCAGCGGGAGAAAAACAGGAAAAGCTCCCTATTATTCTGATTTTGGAGGTGCGGTGTTGTTGTTGTGTCCCACATTTGAAGCAGTTCCTGCACAAGTGAAAACAGGCACAAAGACACAAAGTGTGCGCGGCGGCTTTCAACTGATCTGCCTCGATTGAATTAGAGTGGCATTTATTGAGATGAAACTGCCCGCGATGTAGGTTTTGCAGCCATGTTGGCACCGGTTTGTTGAACCTCCTGTAGTTCTTTTTCACCAAGTGGGAGATATCATCAGTCAGTACATTTACATTCAGATAAGTGGAGCTGTGGTTAGAGCTCGACTCGGCCATTTAATTGGATTGCTGTCCTTGCTCCAGTATACAAGCATGGGAGGGGAATCCATTTATTGACCTGAGTGAGTCTGATTCCACTACAATAAGTGGTGATGTGCCCCTCTTCAGACTGATGGTATGGCACCTTTTTACGGTTGACCTATTATATCACAGACCAAACACTTGACAAACAAGTTGGCCAGCAGCAAACTGGCAGCACGTCAAGCGGTGAGAACATCGACAACTTTACAGCTCTGTACATTTTGTACGTTATGTGCACTTGTTACCAGCCTTTTTCTTTTTGTTACACAATTTGTTCAACTTCCAGGTCAAAGTTTGGGAGAGCATGTGTAAAGTACCTTTTGTTTCCCTTGAGGGGAACATGCAGGAGGAATTTGTTGCATTATCTGGGTGAGTTAGTCTGAAATTCAGTTTTGTATAATTTCAGTCAGACCAAAACGTTTAAGTCCAAATTTAGTCAGATTATGTCATGTATATTGACTGTCGGGAGGTATGTTGATGTTACCCTAAACAATATTCACGGCAAATATACAAACAATATCCATACCAATTATAAACCAATCCCTTGGTCAGTCTCCTTTATATTAGTAAACACAGTATACTGTATTTGGGTTTTGGACAATTGGTCTAATAAATAGAAAAGATTTATAAATACATCAAAATGAAAGAACATTGGCTTTGAAAATGAATTATTATAGCAGGTATTCTTTTGTTATTTTCTGATTTCATATACAGTAGACTGAGTAATTAATTGGCATTTAATCATATGATTAATCAAGTAATCAGATGATGAAAAATTGATGGATGATTCAGTCACAGCTTGTTCATTCTCTTTCAATTTTATGTGCATACTATTATGTGTTGTGACTTGTGTTGTTTGTAATTGCTGTGCACTGAGATGAGTAGCATGGTTGTGTAGTCAAAACTGTGGAGACCCTAGGACGTATCTGCAGATTAACTGATGAATAACATGACTGTTAGTCGCTACTCTGCTGCTCATTACCATTGTAAGAAAATAAAGTTAGTGTACTATGTTCTAGCAGTGTCCCTTATGTTTTTGCCATCATCTAAAGCATTATCAATAATTCTGATAGAGCGTCATCATGGCATCCCTGATTATCTCCAGTAAGAAATAAAAAAAAACCCCTCTCCTGAGCTTAGCTGCTGGCAAGCTGAGGGGTTGTTCCAGTTAGATAAAAAGAAATGCCCAACGTGTTCTCTTACAATCAGCTGTGATAAAACATTTGGCAGGTGTTTCAGTAATGCTGCTGGGACAGTCATGCATGCACAGATGGGAATCATCCAGTCTTGTGATGACAACTATACTGTAGAAGGTTTGTTTTGTTTTTGTTTTGTTTTTTTCTAAAATAGATCACACTTCACACAGCATGCGATCACGTTGCAGATACAGGGTGTGGCGTCAGAATCTGAATCTGGAGTTGGAGTCTCACCGCCTTATCGAGCTGTACTCACTGTTCTGTGAAAACACCGGGCCACGGTCGGACTTCAGATGGGCGAGTCAATGCTCGACAGCTCTACTGCATATTGGAAAGCAGAAGTCAGAAGTAAATATGATAGTGTTGAGAGCTCATACTCCCAGTTATCAGCCTTGTGTCCTGTAAATTAGATTCAACTCTCACACATCCACTGATTACAGACTTTCCCCGACCTTCACATACTGTAGTTCATCTTCCCTCATCTTATCAATATCTTTCTATTTTAGGAGCAAACCAGTAAAAGGTGATGGGAGTGAATATCTTACAGCTCTGATCAATACAAAGTTTCTATGCAACATGAAGAAAACTGTAAATTGGGTGAAGAAAGTAGCTGAGATGAATTTGTCATTGACCATTTGTTGATAATCATCAATGACCAGGGGCTGACAAATATATGTGCTGATAATCTAAATGTGTATACATGGGCATAAAAAGGCAGTTGATACCGAATAAAAGATAAAACAATGAAAAAACTGTTTATCAAAGTAGCTTTGAAGTGAAGAATAGAGGAAGAAAAAAAACAGAAATTCAACATTAGACCTCGGGGCCTCAGTAGATCTGATGGTGCACACTGACTCATAAGGAATTATAAGGTCTGAAATGGTCTTTCTGAAACAATCTGGAAACCAGTGTAGTGAGGCTTATATGAGCATGATATGAGCTTGACTCCCGCGGTTGGTTAGATGTACAGAGGCTGCATGTTGTGCTAATTGCAGAAGGTGGAGTGAATTCGGGCTGAGAGCACAGCAGAGGGGGTTCAAGTAATCTTGGCAAGAGGAGATGAAAGCCAGGATAGCTTTCTTCAGGTCAGTAAGGGATAATAAAGGAGAAAAAGAAAGAGCGAACCACCCTCTTCACTTGATCATTAAAGCAGAGATTGGGATGGGTGTCCTGGTGGCTTAGCTCACTAAAGCGTGCACCATGAAAGCAGCATCCCTGGGCCAATTTCTGTCTGTCTGCATGCTAACTTCCCCCCTCCTCTCTCTCTCGATCATCCACCGTCAGTCACTGCAACCTATAAAATACAAATTAATATTGACCAAACTTACTGCTAAAAAATAGAAAATTCTCAATGCTGTTCTGATGAGCTCTTCTGCTGTAAGGTGCCAGATAACAATCACTTTAAAATGTGTGTATAAGGAAAGGCGATTTTAATTGTATAGCCCATTCTTACAAACAGTTTGTCTCAAAAGGCTTTATTATTACAACATCCTCTGCCCTTAGACTCTCACATCGACTGTGGAAAAACTGCCAAGAAAAACCCTCAACAGGGAAAAATTGGAGAAACCTCAGGGTGACCAACAGAGGAGGGAACCCTTACTCAGGACGGACACGTGCAATAGATGTTGATAATTCTCCAATTTTCTACTTACCGTCATGCCAAGAAAGGGTTTGGAGAACTTTCCGAGTCATCTAAACGCTTTTTGAGTTCCAGGGGGGGTCCAGCCGGCAACAGATTTTCATATAATGGCGGCAGATTGTGCTCACTTTTGAATCGATATTTGTTTCGATTTTCCATATTTACATCATACATCCAATGGTTTACAACATCTCGCAGCAAATCTCGTGCATGCGCACAAACATCAACAGAGCCACTGGGAGCTACTGCTACAACAAGGCTAAAAACGGAGATCTAATTAACTTTTTACGAACAACTTTTTCATGTCGCGTCTTCAGGACACTTGGGTCAATACGGACGAGCGGTACGGAGGTATTTGAATGTTGATAGTGTGTGTTTTAGACGATTCAAAAGTGAACTCTATCCGCCGCCATTATATAAAAATCCGTTGCCAGCCGGACCCCCCCTGGAACTCCAAAAGCGTTTTGACGACTCCGAAAGTTCTCCGAACCCTTCCTTGGCATGACGGTGAGTAGAAAATTGGTGAATTATCAATTTTGGGTGAAGTATCCCTTTAACTAGAGCTGATGAAGGCAGCTTCTGCTTAGCAGGAATGGCAGGGAGAGCAGGCCAGCTTAATGGGAGTATTGGATGGCAGAAATGAGGCGATGCAGGTTTAACTTCCACCTACTGCTCTAAGGCTGAGTGTCAACCTTTGATACTCTTGGAACGAACCAGATGGGTTAGATATTATCAGAGGATGAACAAATGATTCATAGTTCAACACCAGTAAATTGGTGACACACAAGTAAATCTCATCTGTGTCGTCAGTGGGCCAATAAACATGCAGCATGCTTGGACTAAGATCTAACAGTTCCACATGACTGACTGTTCATATACATGGCCAAGCTTCTTATATTTGCTTTGATTGAATTGGTATCAGTGAAAGTATCATCAAGAATTTATGTTTAATTGGCATCTGAAATCATCTAACATAACATAAGATAATAAAATAATACATTTGCCGTGTATGTGTGTGCAGTCTCTGCCAATGGGAATAACTATTTGCAACATCCACAATCAAACTGCAGGTCCTATCATACCAACTGTGCTGCTCTGTGTGTGACAAGATTTCACAATTTATATTCCACCATCTGCACCGCTGTGGAAGAATCACTGACAAGGTTAGAGCACTTCTGTTGTCAGATGAGATGCTCAGCAATGTGTCAGTTTTTTAATGCAAATCAGTGGAAGATGATGTTGATGATGAGAATATGCTGTAAGAGCCGGACAGTGACTGTGTTATACTGACTCATCTATCTAACAGACCTATGAATGAATTTAGATATTCTCCTAAAACCTGCAAACTGTAAAATAATTCCCTAACTTTAAATATTAACATTAGTCAGTTGAACCAGTTAATGATCTTTCAAAATGAATTGTAGTCTGATAAAAATGTATGCAATATAACCCTAACCCAATTCACATACTGCCACTATTCAACAGTTTTCCTTGACTAAGTCTTAATGATATAAAAGAGATATAATAATACTGCCCCTGTCATTTACTGCACTATCTTTGAGTGATGTACTGTGCTGTTTCTTTTGTAGATACTGGCTATAAATATTAACAGAAAATAAATAACTTTCTTTGCTGTCACTCTGGGTGAAACCAAACCAACACATCAGGATAAACATGCACCAAGAGTTACAGCAGGGCGAATATCTGAGTAAAGCTGCAGAGTGTTATATAAGGAGCTAAATGCTAATGTTAGTACTGGTATACTCACAACGACAATGCTAACATGCAGATGTTTAACTGGTGTGAGATGTACTACATCCAATTAGCCTTGAACACACCGCACAGTTGAGGTTGATGGTATTGTCAGTAGTTTTGCAGGTGCTTTTATGTGGTCATAAACAAGTATTTAAAAAGTAATAATATTAAAAGATAGAGGACCATTGATGTTTTTTTTACAATTCAGTGAGGTGTCTTCAACACAACCCTTCAGATGTTTTAATCTGTGGCCAAATGATGGAGCAACCAACATTAACTATCGTCTGAAAAAAGAACATGGCTACAAAAAAAAAACACTGCCTGCAACTTATTTTGAAATGATCACCTGTTTTTTTTCCCTCCTTCTTCTTCTTTGTGAAACTTATAACTACAAGAATAGAAGCAAGCAGAAAATTGCATTTGAATTGACTGTGCAGTTAAGCTGCTCCCCGAAAAGCAGCCAGTTGTGGAAGGTGTGAGAGGCAAACTATCCACCACCTCAAAATCACCGTCTGCTGCACAGGAGGCAGAAAAACTGAGCACATCCACAGTGCCGGTCGTACATACATGGAAAACATAGGTAAAGAATAAGCCATTGTTACTCAGCTTCCAGTGTGGGGTTAATAAGACCGGTCTTAGCAGCATGACTGGATACCAGGGGGGGAATTCCCCACTGTGATACCTCAGGGGTCGTCTTACTCATTCCCTCCTCCACACATATACTTTCCACAAAAATCTGATCATTAGTAGTGGATGTCTGCAAGGTTCAAGTCTGCATTTCTCACCTTGACATTACAGCTCTGCAGACCCGGTGGTGGTGGATTAAATTTATGGTAAACTAGCTTGCTACAGTGTTCTTCTCCTACTCCATGCGCCCTGAGCAAACATGGGTTTATTTTGTCCAATATGAGATGTGTTATTCAAAACAGAGTCCTGCAGTGTGATGGCACAGCCACCTCATTATAGAGATGTTCATTTATCAAATTCAGAGGACAGAGAGTCCTTAAATGTTGGGCCATGTGTACAGTATCAGCTAAGTAACTGTGAAAACCTGACACTGTTTGCTGGTAACTGTCCCTTCTGGGATCACATAAAGAGAAATAATGGCTTCACAGTGCTTTGTTGGACCCAGGCAGCGTTATTAGCTACAGGGTCTCTCCTCACTAACAGAGCATCTCCATGCTGTGAAGCAGAGTAATCAGAGAGATTAAAACATTGTGATCTACTAAAACAAAAGAAGCTTCTCAGATCAAAATACAGTCTGTGAAACTTCAGACAGTGTCTGAGGTTTTCTATAATGCAGTAGCTTTTCTATTACATTTCTTCTTCTTCAATATCAGAACGGTTCAATATTTTTGAAATGTGCTTATTGTAGATGCTTTCTTATCAGTAATTAGATTATATTGAAGCTTGTGTTTGCTGCAGGAATGATGAGTTGAGTAAGTGTTTTTTTTTGTTAATATAGATTTTTTTATTATTATTTAATCTTAGCTGAACCCCCTAAAAATCTACATAAAATATTTCTTTGGGTGACCTTTCACTTTTTTTTAAATATACGGATTAAGTTTAAAAAGGAATCTACAAATCAGTGTTGATTTCTCGCAGGCCTGCTGGTCATGCTCAGCTTGTTGCCATGATTATGATTCATCCTCATGTCCATTTATGAGACTCCATCTAGTGTTTGGGGATGTTCTGGACTGAATTACTCTGTAGTCAATATACATAATACATAAGATGAAAGGGAAATCAAAACCGCTTGCGAATAGAAGGGATAGAAAAGAACAACGCAGAGACAGGTGCAGGACACTGAGGTGTAGGAGAATTATGTTGAGTGACAGCAACCACTGTTCACAAGTGTAGCTGCGTTTTCTGTTCTGATAGAAACCACAGGATGACTAAGACCTACCACCGAGTTGCTTTTGTTGATTTAATATGCTTCACTGGAAGCTTTGCAACTGTCTTGGCTGCACATGGTCACACTAGCTACTGTCAAGCCCACGCATAACACACACACACAAACGTCTCAAACCAGCACTTGTGTCCTTGTGTGTGCGCTAAGACACAAATCATGGTCAGTGTTGTGCAGACTTTGTCCTTTAGGATGTGTCGGGCTCCTCTTGATGCGCTTTGAGCGGTGACATTTCAATTGGGGCTTAAAGTCACGCGAGCTCCTGGGTGTTGGTCACCGCACTGTTTTCTTTGACGGGATGCACAGATTGAGGAGGCTACTGAAGTCTCATGTGACTGGCCGACGACATGCGGGGCCAATATTGGTCCATTGATCATACACAGAGTCCCAGAGCTCACCAGATAATTGCTTCGGAGCCTTTCATTACCAAAACCTCCTCTGGTGATCATAAAGGTCACGACCCTTCTTATCAGCTTGCTTCTGCCTCCACATTGATCAATTGCAGTCGTCGCCCCGCTCTTTATTGATTGTCAGAAAATGGGAATGAAACGATCTTTTTTTTTGAAAATCAACCCACAGGTGATTTATGTCTGCCTTATCCTCCTGAAGAAGAACCAATCAGCTTCCCGTCACGCCCACAAACACAAGTGCGGTGGAATAGATTAAAATGGCCGGCTTAGGCTCTCTGTTTATGCATTTTATCAACCACAACCTACTGTCTATCATAAATTACTGTAAGCCACTGATCCCTAGAGATGAATTTTCAGACTTTCGGTCCTAGATACAGTAAAGTCGTTTCTCTTCCACCACAGCAACCCGCTGCTTTTTTTTTTTTATCTGCCTCTGAAGATGCCTTTGGCTGTTGATGAAAGCCTTGGCCACTTTTTTTCCAAGCTGTAAACTGTTCACTGTTCCGCCTTGGCTACTGGCTCAGAGTGTTTCCCCCTGTATTTATGCTTTTTTCTTGCCTCCATATGCTTGATCTAAAGCATCCACTGCATCCTCCTACAGTATGGCACCACCAGCTCTCCAAAGTAAACACAGAGCTGATGATGGACCTCTGTAGAGGGTCAGGTGTTTGTTTTACTTGGCGTGACAGCAAGTGGATTTTCCTATGCGTGCACTTTGCTTTCCCCCCGTGTATCGAGGCTGACCTAACTTATGCCTACTCAATAATTCTTTTTTATTTTATTTTCCAAATAAAATGCCATAATGATGTATGGTTATCTCTCATAAGGCGTCAATTATTAATGTCTTTTGGTTTACTTTAAATTACAACTTCCATGCACTGCAGTAAAAGCTCACGCTGCCGTGCCGAGCCAACAGAGCAACTGTGCATCCTTTCAGCCCAGCTGCTGCGTCTCTCCTCTTTCTGGATAAGCTGCTTTCCCTCTTCACTTCCTGAATTCATCACATTTCCATACTTAATGTGGGAAACCTCATCCACAATGAGGGTTTAACAAAAAGGTCTTTTACAAAGTAATTTTCAAAATTAACATATACAGTAGCATACTTGCTTTTATTTGTTAGTTAATAACCAGTTCATTTTGAGCAAATTAAAGGGAGATTTTAGTCCACAGCTTCGTTCATAGATCTTAAGTTTTGACTGCTGCAGAAAGTCTTTCTTTAGGGCACAGCTTTCTCTGCCCTGAAAATGTTGAAAGTGTAGTTTCTGCTTCATAAAATCCACATTACAACAGCAAACTCTTTGAAGCCCTATAGAGCTGACTGTCTGGCAGGTGATACTACATGTAGCTCAACCCACCAGAGCCTGTCTGAAAATGTACATCTAAGAAATGGATACTATATGAGCTTTTCTTATTACTTTTTTATTTGACGGAAGCTCAAAGCTTTTGTTAAAGGAATGTACAAAAGAAATGTGCTCAAAATATCAATTTCCCCATATGACGGCTATACAAGAAGCTCAATGACCAGCCGCCATGTCCCGTCACTGACAGAAACAACATGTTAGACAAACACGAGGAAACCAAATGCCACGTACAACGTGACAAAGTGGCATTCTGCTTTGAACACTCAAATAACCTTTTCTCAGCATCACCGCCGTCCTAATCCCTTCTGACTGTCAGCATCAATCCATCCACCACCAAAAAACAAACTATTTCAAATCTTCCTTTGCCACTCTGAAATCATATTATAGGAATATGATGAATATGTGTCATAATTCTCTCTTGCATTAAAAAAGCGCCTTTATAATGTGGCCCCTCTTCCAACATCATTATAATTTCATAAGCACTGTCAATAGTATTCATCTTTATGTTCCTATAACCAACGCATTCTTACAGGCCCACGCTTTGGCTGGATTTCCATTCTTTAATATTAACATTAAATGTGCATTATTCATTATGTCCTTATTATTCTATTTAGCTTCAGCAGCTTAAACTGAGCGAGCAGCTGAGATTGATGTACTGTAACTACACAGAAAGTTCTGAGTTGAAACCACAATATTATGCAGCTTCAGCCCTCTGGGGTTTTTTCCACAGTTTTCTAATATTTAGTCTTTTTTTTTTGTAATATTTTTTTATTATTCCTAGACTGATGATGCTGTCAAATAATTTTTAATATAAGTTCAAATAATCATTAGAAAAAGTTACAGAAGCAAAGATGTTAAATGTTCGTGACTTGATGTTTGCACTTGTTGTACTGGATGTTGCTGATTAAGCGCATGCGGTGAGTTCAAGCCAAATATTTTAAAAACGTTGACGCAAATAGCAGAAACACCATGTCTCAGTACTGTATGTAAGAATATTTATGCTGTTGATAATATTGTGTTATTTGTTGGTATTCTGAATGTGTTTCATAAACTCACAGTACGTATACACATAAGAGAAGGTTCATGTTGTGTGTCGAGCTTGTATTAAGCATTATGCAATAGACTGTATTTTTTACCGAGTAAGAAAAGCTGTCTTTTGTGGAATAAATAGCACAAATACACAACTGGGTACTTAGGCCGGTCTGATCCAGTAGCACAGAACTGTCTCTGGAGAACTATATTTGAGAACAAATGTAAACTTCTGTTCATTGCTCGACAGCCAAATAGGTTACAACACACTTCTGGGACAGGCAGCGCTCGCAGAGTCTCACGAGGCCCACATTGTATGTATACATCTGGGGACGAGTGTGGAGGGATTTCAGTTTAAATACGTAGTTGGCCTCCATTTCAGCCACCTAATCACAGGCTGATTAAAGATCAGAATGCTGAGAAAACGCAATGAGCTTCAATTAACGAGGTGATGGGATAGAAAACAAGCTGCGCCCCTGGTGCCAAGAAACCAAGATTGAGAGGCTGTGTGTGCTGTGGAGCGACATGTTTGGCCATGGACACCTCTCGTCCTTAGAGCGCTTACACATCCTGTGTGGAGAATGCCAGAGTCCCATCTGGGATTATTTTGAGCTAAATGGTGTGAATTCGCATTACTGCTCAGTCTAGTTCATTCATACAGCATGAGACCATAATACGTTTAAATATATCAGCCCTGGATGAAAACTAAACTCAAATAAAAACTTGCACAAATACAATTTAACTGACTGGACATTACTGGAAATTGCCATTTCATCAGTGCCAAACAGAAAGCAATGCAATGTTCCTATACACAGAGGGGCAGAAAGGGAGAAGTAGGTTGAGACTTGAAGCTTGGACAAACATTGCAACAGTCACCTTTGGTTTGCTCCGTCTATACTTCTGATCGATACAAAACAACCATGTCATTTTGAAGAACACCGGCAAATAACCTCTCCGTCACTTTGTTTACTGTGGATGTGAGACAAGATGCAGAGAGCAGACAGAGTGATGGATGGAGCGAGGACTTGTTAACAAGCAACAATATTTTTCAAAAGCAATTAGCATCAAGCTTCTTTTCTGGACCATGACAAACTGTGTTTATGTGCTGAATCCCAAAGCATTTGGTGATTAATTATAGGGTTGACAACGTTTTGTGTTGTGTTTGATTTCTTTAAGTGGTCACAGCACTTCCATCCCCAACTTTTTGTAAAGCAATATGCAGCATTTAAAAGCAAAGTTTGGCTCGATTGTAACTGTGCGTGTAACATAAAAAAATATAGTAAAAACTTTATTATCGTAAAAAAGTGTTTACGTGGCACAGTCTCTGCCCTCTGTGCTTCTTCCTGTCAGAATTCACACAGCTCAGGATCGGTGGTGTAGAGAGCAGATCCCTACCAACACGTATCGCTGAGCAGAGCAGAGCAGTGCTCGTCAAAACCTGCAGCAACATACATACCACTGCAGGAGGATTTGATCACCACGGGAACCAGAGGAGGAAGAGGCTGAGGTGGTAAAGTCGCACAATGAGCAGCAGCAGCAGCGGCGTGGCAGGACCACTGAGTGACAGAGCAGCTGATGGCTTAAATGAAGAGCTGACAGCTTCAATGAACTGCCTGGCATTAAGTGCTGGAAGTAATTAGAGTTAATTAGGATCAGCTGATGGCTAGCTGATGCGGCGTGCATTAACTGGTGTTTTCCCGCCCGATATCGTGCCTGAGCAGAGCTGCGTCTGTAAACACATCATGTATTTTCTCTCATATTTCACACATTGTCTGGTTCATTGATCATTTTTACTTCAGCAAGCTCCTCAGAGCCGCCACCAGGGGGCTCCACGTTGGGAAGCTCATTGGTTGATGTCACCTGACAACAGCCGGCGCAAGAATCTAACACGCTGCTCAGTCTTCATGAGAGAAAAAAACATCAAATCTTCAAACCCTCTTGCATTTATTTATCAGCCCTGACAACACCTGCACCTGTGGCTCAGACCTGGCAACACACACGCATAACAACAACAACCAGAGCACAGCCCCCCCCCCCCCTCACCTCCCAACCCATTCCACGGGTGAATGTTCAATGTACGATAATGAATGTAGGAAAAACTGCAGCCAGGAGACTCATCTCAAGAAAATGAAATGTCGTAAAGGTCATACTCATTAGGTGTAGAGAAAAAACAAGGTAGCTGGAAGAAAAACAAAAAGTGAATTGTTGGATGTAACAAAGAGATTTCTTCTTTCTTCAACATGACAATCGGATACATGTGTTCACACACTGGAGCTGCAGAGTGCCGCCTTTTTGGATATAGCAAGGACCTCTCGAGGTTTAAGTGTCTCTCTCACAGTCAACCCCCGAAGCACTTGTTATCGAGCGACGAGAAGTTCTCATTCGTACCCAAACTGAACCGGGCTGGGCACTGACAACCTCGAGTGTCATGTCTGCCTCTCGAACAATGTGACCGCGGGGACCTGGAGTGTGCTGAAAATGACAGATTTAGTGATGCAGTGATGGTCAGATTTGTCTCTGAGGTGAGAGAGTTGAGAATATATTACAATAAAAAAAAAAGAAAAACTAGAAATACTGCTTCGTGGCTGTGTGTCTTCCTGTTCGGACTAGCTTCAGGTTACATCGTCTTTGTCCAGGTTCATATAAAATATTTACCATTTGCGTGACATTTTGTCATATTTGCTGTGTGTCTTGAGTAATCACCATTAAGTGTTTTCTGGGTGTGTGTCCTGTGTGAACTTAGGCCTTTGCTGCATGTCATCCCCTACACCCCCTGATTTTGTGTCTCTCGTCTCTAGAATATTATAGGTTAAGAAAAAGCCCTGCAAAACGTCTGTAATAAAAATATTTTCCGAGGTTACCATGACATTGACTTTTGACAACCAAATCCCAGTGTGTTTGTCCTCAGGTCCAAGTCGACATTTGTGCGAAATCTAAAGAAATTTCCCCACAGTGTTACAGAGATATTATGCTTACAGGTTTTGCGAGGTCATCATCACCCCCTTGACCTTTATTCCTTAAAGGGATAGTTCAACATTTTGGCAAATTGGCCCATTGCCATAATCCCTATAGTTTTAGGAGTAGGTTCGTTACCTTTAATTGTCGGTGCAAGCTATTTTTAGAGCAGCGGAGCAGAGCCGCGAGCTGCTCAGAGCTACACTACTGAGGCTAATGGGATTTCTTGGTTTCCCTCATCAGACTCATCAAATACACAATCCAACAACTCCAAAACGCTCTGGTGGATAAGTTGTGACCTGCACACTCACCACGCTATGAGATAATAAAGTAACGTTACAAGACGGAGTCTCTGCATTTGCCTCGAAAACAACTCCGTCTCGTAACGTTCTGTTATTATCTCATAGCGTGGTGAATGTGCAGGTCACAACTTGTCCACAAGAGCGTTTGATTGTGTATTTGATGAGAGAAACCAAGAAATCCCATGAGCCTCCGTAGCGTAGCTCTGAGCAGCTCACGGCTCTGCTCCGCCGTTCTAAAAATAGCTTGCACTGACAAATAAAGGTAACGAACCTACTCCTAAAACTATGGCAATGGGCCAATTTGCCAAAATGTTGAACTATTCCTATAAGATCTTGAATGTTTGTGCCAAGTTGTAGAATGTTCAATCGAGGCATAACTGACATATCGTGTCCACAAGGACGGACGAACAACTTGACAACAACAACAAGCCTGAAGCTCTGACCATCGGCGGCACAGCCGCTGTGGGAATTTCTTGTTGCTCTCAAACGAAACAGAAAATTTGGAATTCAAATTAATTATTGTATAACTGTAACTTTTATTTACATCGGTCACACTTTTTCAGCATATAGCCTACCATAGTTTGAAAAGCCAACACGTCTTTGTCCACAAGCTGGGACTAATTAATTAAAGCAGTCAAGACGTGCACATATCTCAGTGTCAGTTTTCCCAGAGTTTATAATTATTAGCCTCAGGACATGATTATGCCGGCTCAAGGAATTATTGAGAAGGAGCTGCAGTAAATGTAAGGCGCATGGTAACTGTAGAGAGCGTGAAAATTTTCCATTCATTCTACCACCTCTGCCTGGCCACATATTTTAAAAGGTGAGGTGAAGGTGAGACCTGAATAAAATGTGATATGTCATGCTTTCTGCTAGTCATAGTTTGAAAGGTGCAGATTCTCAGAGACTGAGAACAAACAGAGGATGAGGTTAACAATGTTCATCTTACACAGCAGGAGGCATTGGGGGTATATACAAAGCCCTTTAACTTTAGTAATGCTTGATTTACTTTTGCTTTATATCAAAAGAAGAGGAAAAAAAGGAAAGAAGCTGCAGTCAGACATCCAACTCGGTCTCTGTTCATGGCTCACAGGCTTCTTGGCAGAACTGGCCGCCACCTCTTTCCCCCTCTCTCTTTGCCCACAGGGGTTCACAGCAAATCAAGTTTATTAAAGCCTCTAATTACAATTACAGCCTCACAGGGCTTCACTATAAAACAATAAGTGAAAATGATAAATGAAAATGGCACGCCCCAACCCTGGACCCTCAGTGAGACGAGGGGGAAACCCTCTCAACAAAGACTCAATTAAGAGCTAAGATGAAAGAAAGCGTGGGAGTGTACGACGTCACAGAAGATGCTACCTGCTTCACAGAAAGATGTGCAAAGTGCTGAACCTGCATAAGAAAATTATTCATAACCTTGGTGTTGCACAATTGGTGACCATTGTTTTATTGATAGATACAATATGCATGCACAGTGCTGTACTGAAAACAATCTATTTTCAAAGGAGAGTTTCGTCATCATGTGCTCAAGGTCTAACATGACGCCACATTTAATTGTTTTAATGACAAATGAAGCTACAACAGAATAGAAGTTTCCAAAAACAATAAAGATGGGTTGTTATAAATGGCAGGAAACTGAATTATAAGACCTATCTTTAAATAAAAAAGAAAAGAAAAGAAAAAAGAACAAACTCCTGCATGGGTTAAGTCCAACACAAACAGTTGAATTAAAGTAACCTGAAGGTTCAGGTTTAATATGAGCTGGGATAATAATTTAAATATCAGAGGGCTTTGCTCATGGCTATTACTCATGAATGTTAAGTGTTTATTTGGTTTGCCATTCGCTGCAGTCATCTGTCTGGGGTAACACTTTATTTTAAGGGGTCCTTGTTCCTGTGTATCTACCTAATTAATTACAGTGTAATTACCTATGTAACCGTATGTAATAACATGTACTTATATTGTAATTACATAGTGTATTTTGGTGTACTTACAGGTCCTTGTTACACTTGTAATATGAAATGCCAAAGTGGCCTCTCTCTTTGCACAAGCATTTTTTATTGCAAGTGTAACAAGGACCTGTAAGTACACCAAAATACACTATGTAATTACAATGTAAGTACATGTTATTACATACGGTTACATAGGTAATTACACTGTAATTAATTAGGTAGATACACAGGAACAAGGACCCCTTAAAATAAAGTGTTACCCTGTCTGGTGTACTGACTTTCACTATATTTTAGAGCCAGTTTAAACTTAATTGCGACAAGTTCAAAGTGGCCTTTGGAACTAAAAACCAAATGTGAGCAACATGTGCGCTACCAACACGTTTACAGACAGTCGACTCCATTCAGAAAGCTGAAAGCTGCCTGACTGGCCACTTGTATTGGTTTTGTCTAATTTTACCACCTGCAATGTGATCGATCTTGTAGGCTATAGCTGAGAACCGGGTCAGAGACTGCTGCTCACATAAACGCTCAGACAAACACACCTGGGACTTGGCACAGTGCTCGCTCGGTCTTGTACCATTTGCTGCTGCATGAGCACGGGTTAGAGGTGACATTACATGCCTTGCACAAGGGCACCTTGAGCACGTTTTGAGTTGATGTCTCATCTTTCTCTTTCGCTGCCCAGATTTTTTTCTTTCTTTTTTTTTTTTACCCAGCTCATCCCTCTGATTAGACCACCCCACCCCAAGGTCACAGAGTGGAAAAGATCTGCTCCCATTTCCTACTACTGCTGCAATGACTCAGATGAGATTGCTATATCACTGTCAATGGCAGCTCACAGGCTCGGCTTCTCTGACAGTCGTGGTTGGACCCTGGGCACCTGCGTCAGTGCTGCTCAAACCGCGGAGCCCGCTGAATAAGTGGGCCCACTCACCGCTGCTCCACGCCTGGAAGGCTGTTGTGCAATAACACACAAGGAGCGAGAGAGAGAGAGAGAGAGAGAGAAGAGAGAAGAGAGAGATGGAGAGGAGGGGGGGTCTGGAGGGTGGTAGTGGTTGTGATTGTGGTGGTGGTGGTGGGGGTTAAAAAAAAAAAAAAAAAAAAAAGAGTCCCTTCCAGCTGTCGGGAGCATCAGTGACAAGCTGCTCGGTTAACAGAGAGCCCTCCCGCAAACGTCCACCGCATGTCCATGTGGGCACTGATCCGCGTGACAGATCACCGCCTCTGAAACCAGCCCTACGGGTCCAGGGTTTGCCCCTCCTGGCCAGCGCCAATCTGAGATGGGTATAAGGAGGGGGCGGGAAGGTTAGTTTGAAGAGGGCAGAGCTTTGCGAGAGGACGCCGATTTCCCTATTATTTCACCGCTGGAGAAAAAAGAAGAAAGAGAAAAAAAGAAAAGAAAACAGAAAGAAAACCCAAACCCAGTGGACAATAAGAGCAGAGGGAGAAATCAGCCGGACCAAACGACACAACCTCATTAACTCCAAGGAAAGAGACAGTCGGGAAAGAGAGAGAGAGAAAGAGAGAAAGAGAAGGAAACAAGCCGGAGCTGAAGCCTCGTTGCTGCTGGTGAGATTATTATTGTTCCTCTAAATGCCTGTCATTACCTACGGTGTGTTTCATGTAACGTGATTTGTTGGGTTTAGCACATGTCGCTGTCAGGATAATAGCCGGAGATGGTTGCAAATGTGCTTAACAGCAATGTTTCATTCACATGCAACAACTGCTGTTTGTGTATGTACCGCAGTATAATTGATGGTTTAACAGGTCTCCTCTTGCATGCTGAAGTGGATGCGGCGCTGCGTGTAGCCAGCCAGCCCTCTATGATGATACACGTTTCACCTGGGAATTAAGTAGTATTGTTTGGTCTGTGAACGCAACAAATGTGTGTTGTTCAGTTGTTTTGTTCTTCTTTTTCTTTTTGTTTGTGCGATAATTTCTTTATTTAGTGTGCGGAATGCAGTTGAGGCGATGGCGGTGGTGTTAAATGGTTTTCTTCAGCTTGACTTCTCTGGACAGTCGGATGGTAACAACACAATAATGCGACACAGCAGCTCTGACGATTAGCCTTAACTGTTACTTTACGTTAATGGGCAATTGCACAGAAAGAGAAAAAAAAGAAAGAGAAAGAGAGAGAAAAGAAAACGACAGTGCGCGTGACGTTTCCGTGAATGATTCAAATTTGAATCTGCACTGTTCAACTCCATGCCTCGCGCTCTGACCCAGCCAGCGCGTGCAGGAGACCCATACAGTTTAAAGGAAGAAGAAAAAAAAAAAAAGCAACCGCAACCTGTGACAACACTGTTGAGCAGAGGCTAACTTAACCTTGGAGTAAACCCCCACGCCCCCTTCACAGAGAAGGGTCTAGCATCTGTCTGCACCCCCCAACACCACCACCACCACCCCCACCTCTCACAACAACACTGCCAGTACAATTAATAGCGATGCCATGTTTGATTAACTAATAACCACAGAGGAGAGAGGAGGGGGGGAAAAGAGAGAGAAAAGACATCCCATGTGGCCACACGTTTTAATTTAAGGGAATAGTTTTCTCTTAATAATTTAAACTCAATATAGTTGTGTGTAATAAGGAGACAGCCTCATTAAAAACATTGTCTGCCTTCTCTCATCTCTCTGTTTCTATTGGTCACTCTCTCTCTCATGTTTAGTATATCGTATGTCAGTGGGCACATATGCTTCTCACCATGCCCCACCGCAATGATGTTTTCTATAAGATCAAAACACAGCCTCTTAAATAAATAACAAACCTTCATGTTACATGTCACCCACTGCTGGAGCACATGCACATGCAAACTCTGCTGCCAGAAAAAAAAAAATCATGTGGAATTGGGTCAACGCAGGAGAAGCACTCTCACAATTACTGTTGCGTTGTTTGTTGTTAGCTGCCATGAGAAGAAACGGTGTCAAGCACATGGAGGCAACAAATGGTTTCCACCATGGAGAAGGATTGGATAGAGTCCCTGACTGAGTGTCCATGCTTGTGGAGCTGATTGTGATTGTGGTTATTGGTGGCACTCATCCGAATTAGATGTTTATCGCAAACAATCCCTGCACATTTTAGCTGAGGAGTGTTGTGTGTGCACAGCTTGAGGAGTAAAGACTCCACAGCCAAATATTTCAGATCAGAGGAAAAAAATGATGTTGCATTAATTTTAGCTTAATCTTTTCATGCTCCTCAACCCGCCCATGTCAGAGGCCACGCTTTGGCTTTAATTACTGGACATCATCCAGGTCAAGGTTAAAAGATGTCATTCATTCTGAGGAGAATTTCCCGCCCTCTCACTCCGTCTGCCGCCGCCTGCGAGAGTTGCACATTACATATTCACTGTTTTTTTTTCTTTAAACCACACCTCTTATTTGATGTAATGCACAGTCATCTGTAGCTCTAGTGTGCAGCCTTTTATTTTTTTCTCCCCCTTCCTCTGCAATCTCTCAGTCTGCACGCTTACAGGCCTCATAATGCGATGACTCTCTGGACTCATGAGTGTGACCACAAGTAAATGACTTTTCTCAGCCAGTTTCTTCATCTGCTGAGACATACGGAGCAGAGAGGCCCCCGTCTCACACAGTAAATAGCTTGCACGGTGGCGGAAGAGAAGCAAACTCAGATTTATTGTCCAGAAGGGAACGTGTCAGGGGGAGCAGATTTGGTTGAAGGAGAAGGTGTTATCTCTTCCGAGTGTTGCAGGATAGATATGCTGTGCTTCTGTGACTTAGCGAACCTGATACATCTGAAGTGGCGTGAAGAGAGGAGCTGTTTGTAATTGCTATTCTCTGGGTTTTGCATGCAAATGCGCTCAAATAAAACGTGTTGCAAAGATAGAGGCAGATTGTTGCAGGGATTAGCATTTCTATATTGTTCCTCAAGGCACAGTAAGGCGCGGTGCAGTAAAATGGAAAGAATCTCAAATTATTACAAAATAAATGAGGGTAATGTCTCCCTAAGTGTTAGGGGAAAGCACTATTTGCCTTTTTTTTTTGCAGGAGGCAAATATCCCGCCCATAAATTAATGTTAATGTTTACAACATGTATTGGAAATGAGTCAGTAAGAGAGATAATAGGGTTACCCTCCACCACAGTTTCTCTCACACACACTGTCCTACAAAGAAGCTTGTTTTAGAGATGCCAATGTGTACTGAGATCAGCCACACAGCTTAAGTGGAGATGGGACTGAGGCACAAAGCTACTGGCTGATGATGATAGTGATAACAGCTGACAGGAGGTAATCACGAGAGCCCTCTAAGTATGTTGAAGCCTAAACCATGATTGTGTCAGTCATGACCAAGAAGCTTTGGCTCCATGGGGGCAAAGATGATGCAAAGAGGAACACAGCAGGACAATGACAAGGCCATGTTGGGTTAATACACACACAGAGATGCAGAAACACACAACAAAACATAATTTATAGTGAAGGAATTAAATATTTTAAGGTTGTTGAGTACTTTTGCATTACTTAGAATACAGTATTTCAACATATTCACTGCTTCCAAGAAATGTACTTCCCATCATTTATCATCAGTCATGGAGAGCTCCCATCATTTCCCCATTTACGTGCAGGAGAGGAGTGAGATTAATCACAGAAGCTCCACTCACGTAGGAATAATGTTTCCTCCAGACGCCCACTGATTTATGATAATTTCTGTGATTGTCACTGGTCTAAATCCTGTACAAATTCTCTGCCATATGTGTAATTTGTTGCATAAAAACTCCACAGAGCAGTGCTACTGATCCTGGCAGAGTCAGAGGAGTTCTGACAACAATGATCTCATGTGAATGCGCATAAGCGGCGTTTCATTTTCATTTTCAACAGGAACATTATGAGCGGAGCGAATCATCGACTATTGTTTAATGAAAGACTGCTGGAGCTCGTCGTTACCTCGTTCAAAGTAGCGCTGTCAGATCATCACCAAGATGTGGTTTCCAAGTATATTTTTGTATGTAGCTGTACTTGCCAAGTCATTCTTTTCTGTTGGGGTTGAGCGATCGCAACGATGACGAGAGGAATTTTAATGAGAGCAACATTTTTGCACAATTTAGCACACTTGACTCCATTGTCACCACAGATGTTCACCTCTTGTTTCTTACAATCTGTTTGTATGACATAGTGAAGAGGAGAGGAGGAAATGACTGTGACAGAACCGTCTCCTAAGAAACTAAAAGAGCAAGAAATCTCAGATCCCGACAGGCGTTGGAGCCACAATCAAATCTGCATGTTTGAATTGTTGGAATAAAACGTCATAATTCCTCCCCAAAACTGTATGTCTGTCAGACTTGACTGTGACCTTTGAGGTGACAGGTTAGTTAGATGTGATGGCCAAAATCTCTCTAGTGCCAGACTCTTCCATGAGCCTTTAAGCTGTATATCAGGATGGGCTGTATTTGAAAGGCTGTATTTCCTGAGAAACTCCAAAAATGTCTGCAGTTCTGTTACACACACTGAAGACGTGGAACAATGATGGCCAAAGATAAATGTTTTATTTAAAACTGTAAAACCTTTTTAAAGTGCTATTTGTCCAGTGAAGAATTGACCCAGCTGTGCATTCATTTGATCGACTGGCAGTGAAAAGGAATTAAAGCATTAAATATTGGACTTCTGATTGAAGCTGGCAGAGGGCTAAGAGGAGTTTTTAGGCTTTTCAAGTCAGAGACAGTGAGCCGGTCAGACTTTGTACCTGATCCAGATAAATTGAGAAACATAGCTTGAAGGTTACTGGCAAAGACAGTGAGTGCAGATTTGATGAATCAAGGTGCATGAGACAATCCAGTCAAGTGTGGCTCCATAACCTCCTGTAATCGCCGACCTGAGGCCAAATGCATAAAACTCTGTGCAGTCAGACTGTGCAGTCTCAAGACTGTGCTTTGCCATTACTTTCATGAGAAGAAAAATTCACATTATTTTACCGTATTCCCATTATAAAGTCCTGTTTATTCTGAACTTAGTTTATTGGGACTAGAGACATGTTAATGAGGCGGCTTCAGACAGACATCTAACATTGTGATTGGTAAATATTAAAATAATGTGTTCGTTTATAGAATGACTCACAACAAATAAAAATGATATTAAATTATTCCAAAGGAAACACTGAGCAGACAAACACAATTATTATCCTTTTATGAATTGGAAACATTGGTTTTGCTTCGTGAACAGCAAAACTTGTAATGATGACAATCAATTGAAGCTCCAGGAGGTTGGTGAAACCAATGTGTGAGGTGAGGACATTCTCGCCACACACTGTGTTTATAAATACCAAATTATATGAGAGATATAAGAAAAACGCATAGTTTTTCCGTTTGCATCATTTATACATTAGGCCCCCTGGTGTATTTGGCTAAAGATGTGATGGAGTGTTTATTGAGAACAAGTGGCGCTAGCTGGTTTCTGGTTCGAGGGCAGAAAGAAACTTTAATTGTCCAATGAATCATTAAATGGAGTAAATTGTATGTGTCACAGTGGTTATATCATTTTTACTGCATCGACTGGAAAACTGCAAAAAAGTGGAGATACTGTAATAATAATATATCCAATGTGAGGTGTAGCAGAGAACATGTTTTTGTGGTTATCTTGCAACAGCCTGGTGCTCACTGCACACCATTTCATCAAGGAAAACAATGAACATTATGTGTGTGCGTGTGCATGCATTTGCGCGTGTATGTGTTCCTGCTTTGCCAGTGTGCAATGAATCTTTTCAAAATTCAATTGCAGTTTTGACATGTTCCCTCTAGAGTGGGCATCTGCTCCCATCACGGTGCAAAATCATAAAAGGCAAAATAATCAACATGCGAGAGCAAGGAAAGAATCAAAACCTGCCAGGGCGCCCTCACAGAGACACAGCCTCTTGGGTCTGTGTTGTTTTCAGATTTGGCTTCATATTATCCAAATGCAAAAAAATATGCGTGTATGCAAATGACCTGAGACATTTTTATCTAACTGCCAAGGCACTGGCCTTTAAGATGGCAAAAAATTATTTTTAAGTCGTGTTGTTTTTTTCTTGCAAAAATGCCAAACACAAGTCCCAGTTTCTCATTTGTTAGAATTTACTGCTTTTAGTTTCCATTGTGTTACAATCAATTGAATACATTCAGTTCAGACAAAAGACTAAATTATTTTAATTAGGACAGGTATTTTCTGACATTTTAAAAACTAAGCAGTTAATCAAATGAACAATCGGCAGATAAATCAATAATAACAATAATTGTTTGTTGCAGTCCCTGTGGGCAGTAAAAGAGTAATTTCCTGCTTCAGCAGTAGGAGGTTTTGTGTTTTGAGCCATGTTGAGAAGACATACAGTATTCAAACCTTAATGTAATTCAAAGTACATTTGTGCACAGGAATCAGCAGCTCTTGCCGTCATACTGTAACTAAGCTCAGCACTGAGTCCACGGTGCCAATGTGTGTAGTGTTTGGCCACCTTCATGCTGCCTCAGCCTCCTCTGTATTGCACCAGGTACAGCATGGAGAAATTTCTTTCACAGAGATTATTTTACATCACCATTGCACTGCCATGCTTAAACACGGTGTAGGTGTGATGATGGCTGTTGAAATGTATCTTCTAAATGCACAAGGGGATTTTACAGTTTAAATCACAGCATAAATTGTTCCTGTCAAGAACAATAACTATCAGATTGCTGGCACTTGCCACAGGAAATCTGTTAGTCAAGGTTATAATGACTGACTAACCTAAATGCCTCAATAAACAGAGGGAGTCGTGGGGATAACAAATGCAAAACACTGAGATCAGACAAGGCAGCAGGGATGCAAGGAAAACAAACATCAAAGATGATAAAAAAGATCTTAATTGCGAAGCCACTACACTGGAGGCTCGTTCCTGAGCCCTGACAGCAACAGCATGGCCACCTTTAGTCTTTAACCTTGACACACAAACTGTCGGCAGGCTCCTGTGTGAGGATTTCAGCCTGGTCACAGGAATCTTAAGGAGGCTCTGTCACTTGAAGACTAGAAACATTAGCGACTCGAAAAAAATCAATGCTAAAACAATGAGAAGTGAGAAGATGCCAAAAGCAGGAAAGATGCGATTCTCCTGCTGCAGAGTCTCTGAACACACCACAGCAGTACGCCAGAGACTCTCTATGAGCACTTTAAAAGGCTATAGAGTTATCATTATCAGATCATTTTTTGATCAGCCATAAAATATTCACCACTAACTGAGGCAGTAACAGGGCTAACATGTTTTTAAGTTGTCTGACCCCACAAGCTCTTTTTATCAAGAGACACAGCTGCTTTATGACATTTGATAGACCATAAAAGTGCACTGTAGACGTATTATACCTCCACAAAATATCAGCCATACATCTAAGGTTTTTACCTGGCTGGTACCAGCCTGCCAGAAAAGCTTTTATTAATGTTATACTGCATCCTGCATTAAAATACACTCCACAGACACCAGCTGCAGTCTCTAATGCAGTAAAACACCTGTTTTAAGACCTTAACAGCAGCTCCAGCCCATACCTATGAATACTGATTCAATCTTTGAGTAATCGTATAATGGCATACTCATTTGTCCTTGGTCCTTAGAAGATGATGGTCTCTAAAAGCTCCAAAAGCTGATCTTTATATGAAACCGTTACCCTGTATTTTGATGTGAACAAATGTAAAAAGCAAAGCAAACAGTCAAATAGTCTGATAAAAGGCACAAAGAGGATGACAGTATCTCCAATCAGCAGGGAAGCCACCCTAATGTCACTGAGCCGGACAGTCACACTGCAGGTTCGCCTTGATGCATATCCATGAACATCACGAACACACAAGGGGACAGCTCTGTCAGACTCTTGACACCCACCTTGAACAAGTCTGACTTCATGCCAAGAATGTGAACACAGTTCTCTGTGAGGACACGATAACTTGCAGCAGCGACTCTGTCCCCCTGTGAAACCTGTCACAGGTTACCTTGGAGAACATGGCCTTTTCCAGCTCTGCTTCCCCATGCAGGGCCAGGCAGGGATTCGATGATGTTTGAAATTATATTTTACATTCATGATGTTGTGACTGATGCTCATGTCTTGATTTCAATTGTCTAAGTAACTATATTTCAGCCTTGATAGGTAGGTAGGTGTTAGTCTGTAGTTAGTATTAATTATTAGTTTTATTCTCTCTTCATTAGTCCATGTTAAAGGGACGATGAGGAGTTTTCGGAAACCGAGGTGTTTTCACACTACATTTCCCATGAGTCTCCGCGCGCATGGTGAAATTCTTGGACCGGCGCAAGACGGACGAAATGAAAGCATTTGCCAAGAATGTTTTCATTAATCAAGAACGAAAGTCGGATGTTCGAAGACGATCAGATACCGTCGTAGTTCCAACCATAAACGATGCCAACTAGCGATCTGGTGGCGTTAATCCCATGACCCGCTGGGCAGCGTCCGGGAAACCGAAACTAGGAAATGCTGGGCGAGTTGACCACTAAATAATAATATCAAAATAACTATAAAGACAAAACGATATATTTATCGAAAATGGACCCATTAACAAGTGTGGGTAATGTAGATTCATCCACATGAATATGAGACTCTTTCATAACCAAAAGCAAACTCCTCTGGGTTTGGTTGAATATTTCTAATCATGCTGAGGTGCCCACCTCCAGCTACTTGTGGTTACTCACTTATAATCAGGGGTGCACATAACTTTTTTAGTGAGCTACTCAGATGAGTAGCAGGAAATAGTGTTTGGTACTCACCCCATGGAGCGTACCTGCGTACCAGTTAAGTGCACCCCTGCTTACTGTATAAGCCACTTTCCAGGTGGTAGCTATGTCTGTGTCTATTTAGAGCCGTCTGTTCAACCCCCTAATCTCTTTACAATCAACCTCTGGCTGTTTCTGGTCAGTTGTTTCCCACTCTACCCATCACTGGCTGACTACAGCTTTTACTGCAATGTTTGTATTATATAAGTGGCTTTCAGATAGGAGGCATTTGCAAGGAGGTCTGACCCTAACCCATTTTAATCATTAATTATCTATCGCTGTTTACAGTCCCTTATTTGAAGGTGTTGGACGTATATGGATGACACAGATGTTTTGTTTACTGAGATCTCTGTCAAGTTTTTCACGTTCCTAGTACTATGTAATGGCCTTATAAAAATTCAGGCCCGAGTGGAATACAAAGCTTAATTATCATATAAAAGCAAATTCAAATGTGTGTGTATTTTTCTATCTAAATATTATCTCTTCCTGCTTTCATGGGCTCACTCCCATTTCCAGTGCAACAGAGTTAGATTTTTACCTACAAGGCATACACACACTGTAAACTGGAACAAGCCAGCATTGTGTGTTTAGTGTTGTGTATCGAGTAAGGGTCAGGGTTTTTGAGAAGTAACTTTGCCAGTTTTTCAATTATGGATGAGAAAAGAAAAGAAAAGAGAGAGAGAAGGGGGAAAAAAGCAGGACAGGCTTAGTGAATACAAACTCCATGGAAGCTATTGTTGGAGTTGTTACTGGCCTTGAAGTCTCATCAAAGAAAGTGCATGAAAATAAACTGTTTGTACCAAAGCGACACAACAGATCAAACTGGGTATCTATGGTGATACTGGCTAATAATTAACAGAAGAACAAAACTATGAGTCAGTTCATTTCAATTCCATCAGAGTATTGACCCACAATTTCCTGATCACTGATTGTTATTCACTCTGTGTTTGTCTGTCCCCAGGGAAGCAGGAGCATGAGATTGCTTTTTCCAATATTTGAAAAAAATAAGTGCTAACTGTTATGGGAGAGGAGGAGGAGGGCGCTTGGTTCAAAATAACTGATAAGTTATAATAAGCTTTTGTGTTTATCAGGAGCCACACAGGTCAAAGCATATGTGCTTACTCCCCCCACAGATACAACTGGTTGTCAGAGACCGTAGTGCAAAGTAGCTCAACTTTTACACTGCCCGTCCAAAAAAAAAAAAAGTCACCACTTGGATTTAACCAAGCTGGTAAGAGCCTCCCATTGGATAATCACTGCATGGATGATTATGTTTCAGCTATGTTTCAACTTATCTAACCCTAACTGATGCAGTCTCATTTCTTAAACAACCATGTCAGAAGAAGAGATGTTAAGGGACTACGAGGAAAGCGAAGTACATTTCCCATGAGTCTCCGTGCGCACGGTGAAATTATTGGACCGGTGCAAGACGGACAAAAGCGAAAGCATTTGCCAAGAATGTTTTCATTAATCAAGAATGAAAGTCGGAGGTTCGAAGACGATCAGATACAATCGTAGTTCTGACCATAAACGATGCCAACTAGCGATCCGGCGGTGTTATTCCCATGACCCGCCGGGCAGCGTCCGGGAAACCGAAACTAGGAAATGCTGGGCGAGTCAACCACTAAATAATAATATCAAAATAACTATAAAGACAAAAAAATATATTTATCGAAAATTGACCCATTAACAAGTAATGTAGATTCATCCACATTAATATGAGACTCTTTTATAACCAAAAGCAAACTTCTCGGGGTCTCTTTAATCTGTTTCAGAAGGGTCAAATTATTGGCATCAAGTAAATAAAACATCTAAGGACATTGCTGAGACTACCAAAATTGGGTTAAGAACTGTACAACACATTATTAAAAACAGAAAGGATAGTGGGGAACCATCACCTTCAAGGAAGAGATGTGGTCCAATCAATGTGACAACAGAGTCCAGACCTTAACCCCAATGAGAATCTTTGAAAAATGAATGCAACTCTGGACGGAAATAAATGTTGTGACATTGCAAAAGCTTATTGAAATGATGCCACAGCAAATGCGTGCCGTAATCAAAGCTAAAGGCGGTCCAACGAAATGTTAGAGTGTGTGACTTTTTTTTGGACGGGCAGTGTATTTTACTTTAACGTGTCATTTTGGATACTGGTGCTCTTCAGACCTTCTCAAAGCCAACACAGTGTGGCGTATTGGTTAAATGTGTCTGTAATTGTGCCGTTGGTTCGATAAGTAAGTTGTCTGATGCTGTTGGTAACAGAAATAGATTCACAGCTCAATGAGCTTTGTTAAACTAGTTTGTCACTCGTCCCACAGATCTATTATTAAGATTGAAGTGGAGGCTGAATGATGTAAGATAGCAGAGCCAGCAGTGATGATGAGTGTAGTAAGGTCTAATCACTGCTGTGATGTAATGATGTAATATCAAGCCCTCTGGAGATGTCATATTCATTGGCTAAATTCAGTTATCACTTTTAATTAGCTCATATATACGGAAAAATTCAAGCCAACATATTTTAGGCCTCCGCTGTGGTTCAGAAGCATGTTACATGTGCATCTGTTTCTGATGGTTATATCAAACCCAATACTGCGTATCCATATACTATTCAAGTGTACTTTGCCATAGTCACATTTACCTCTGATTGTATCAGAAACAAATGACAGTCTGTAACTTATAATGAGAGAAATATTCAGCAGTGTGTGTATTTGTAGATTACAGGAGTGCTGGAACTTATCAGCTCAGCTCTACACTCCATCCAGAGTGGCATGAACAATCCTTAACTGAGTCTTGCTCACCACAGCTGCAGTCAGTCACACACTTGTTGTCATTGTGTTCATCACAGCCTCTCCCCCCACAAGCAAACTCCACCAGAGTGATAACTTGCTGCACCAGCAGTCAGAGCTGCTTTGATCACCAGAATCACTCTCACCACAGTCTGTCACCCTCTGCAGCAGCCCACACGGAGAATACAGAATTACGCTCATCTCAGATACTCAGTCACACTTGCCACAAGTTGGGATGATGCAGCCGGAGCCCAAGCATCCAGCTGCACGAGCTGCTGTTCGCCACGATCCGCCATAGGTGTAGCCAGAGTTGCACTCAACCCTTGCTGCGTTCAGCATCGTTCTCGCCAGAGACGTGCTTACCTCAGCCACAATCAGTCATGCTCACTGGAGTGCTACACTGCCTGAGCAGCTGGCACTGTACGCTACATGAGACCAAGCAGCCATAGTTGGAGTCACACTTGCCAGAGGCACCCTCACAGCTGCCATCATTCACACTAAGTGGGATCTTACTGGCCACACAAAAAGCCCCAGTAAACATCTCATCCACAGCAGGAACCCAAAGCTGATCACGGCCCTATTCAAAGTCACACTTGCCTCATCCCACTGGAGGGAAGGTGATTATTATCTAGACGGAGGACAGGTAACTGAGAATGATGGAGGACACCAGAAAAAGCCATGAATGTATTTATGTGCATATGTTTTGTGCACCGTACCAACATCCATGGATCAAATTTCAATACGTCTTCTATCCATCTGTGTGGTATAATAAGAAGGTAATGAAACTTGATGTGTGGTGCTGGATTTGTGGGATTCACATTTGCAGCGTAAGGCCTTTTTTTTTGATGCACACTATCTGCTCTTGAGATAAGATTAAACATTTCTTGCAAGCCTAATGTATTTCAGGCCAGAACACCATCAGTAATATCCTTCTGTGTCATACGGGAAAATGGGTGGCCAACTCTCGCCTATGGCATTCACGCCGACATACAGTATCTGGCTGCATAACGATAAGGTTAAAACACGAATTGTCAATTCAATATTCAGTCAAATGACAGTATTTGTTCCCTAGAGACATCTATGGTAACATCTATGACACTAAATCACCGTCTTAAAATATCAGATTATTCTGAGTCACATTTCAATGCAAATATTTGAATTTCATTCCAACTTTAAAACAGATTACATATTTCTGCAAATGTTTAACAGAAATAAAGGAGGACAGAATTTCATTTTATTTTTTTATATTAAATGAGCTTTTTTATTAACTTTCGTTGAGAATGTGCTGCCCCCCGGTGTGTCTGTCACATATTTAACAGCTGAGCATATTTTTCATAAAACTGCTCAAATAAAACACTGAGAAAAGATGATACTGTCAGATCTTTTTTTCTGTAATGTTAGCAACATTACCCTGTCTCATGCAATATTAACACTGATCTTTATTGTAGCAAAAGATCATGTTTCCTTTGAAACTGGACTCATAAAGATGTACTATACCTTATATCCGTGTGGTTATACACTACACATCCTTGAATCCTTACTGTATTAGACGAGATAGAAAAAACAAGAAAACATTCAACACAATTTCCACCTAAGTGGTAAAGACAAGCCCGTAGAGCTTCAAGGTGAAACACAGTGTGGATGTTTGATTTATGGTTTAAATTATTCTGCTGGGCCAGTCCAGTGCGTGTGCTGAACTCTGCCGCTCTTTGTATGGCTATTACCAGAGAGTGAAACCTTGCATTCCAATTACAGTTAGGCTATATAGCTGTCATTTATGTTAGTAATGACTATAGCTTCTCCTTCCACTGAATTACCAGCCTGCCCATGAATATTTTGCCTGTTAGCGTGATCGATAGCTACTGATCAAGCCACTTCAGAGACGCACTCTTAAGTTGGATAGATTCGGCCACATTGCATAAAGACCCACTTGACTCTTTGAAAGAAAAATATATAAATAAACAGGGTGTAAAATGTAAACTAATTGTGTTTGGCATGTTCTAAATTGATTTTCTAATGTGTGCACCAATCTTTATCAACGTTTACCTTGAGGGAAATGCCAATATGTGATGACCCATGACCCTGAGGGGGGCATCCATCAGGTCTAGCTTTGATGACTCAACGAAAGGATTCAGGCCATTGTCAGCTCCACAGTACTGTCACTTTACTTTTACTCTGGCATTAACAATTTAACTGCTTGTACACTGCAGCGCATGGCAGGCTGCTCTAAAGCACTTATATAACAGGACTAGGTGTTTGCAGCCTTGCTGAAGATACAGATTCTGGAAATTTTTAAAGCGAAGAGGGATTTAACAGAAAAGTCAACTTGCCAATTCGTCCTGGGGGAATATGAATGTCTGGACCAAATGTCACGGGAATACCTCTAATAGTTGTTGAGACACTTCACTCAAAACCAGAAATGCCAGCCGCATGGTGGCCCTGTAGGAGATGTTAGAAGATCACCAGACTCATTAGGGTTTATCATTATGGGGACCAGGAATGTCAATGCAGGCTCTACAGCCAGGCTTTACCTTTTGTCTTTCACACCAATCAATCTAATTACTAATGAAATATTTCTATCTGGTCCACAGTAGCAGAGTGAACAGCACTCCTATGTCTGAGACTGCACTGCTAGTAGTTCAAATGAGGCGCAGTACAGAGCAACTGTGAATAAATGTTGGGAGAACACCTGACATGTTCATGCACAGGCCGTCTTTGTAACAGTAGTGATGGGAAGTGATGTGTGGAGCATTTGATTGATGGAAATGACATGAAAGTCCCATTGGAGAATAAACAGCCCATCTCATGTTCTTGCACTGGTTCGTCTTTACTCTAAGTGACACCACAAGACTCCAAAGATAAGATTGGGTTAGACAGATGTTTGCACTGTGCCCTCTGCACGTTTCTTAAACCTGTTTCTCTGATGACTTTGGAGGACTGTCAGTCAGACTTGTGAATGGACTGCCGCACTGAAATATTAATGCTGTTACATTTTTCAGACTCCCTTTATGACCTGGATCAATTTGATTCAAGTCAGGGTGGACTTAGTTAATGGACTGGGTTAATGGACCACCAATTAAATGGTTTTGGAGATTCATTTTTCCTGAGTGGCACAATGAAACACAAGTTGGTTTTGGTGGCAATGACTAATGGTTTGTACTGTGCTACTCGACAGGCAGTCAGTGTCATTCAGCCCTTGACCAATTAGTGAGGCCCACCCATTGGATATACAAAGGAACATGAACGTTATCCTCTAATGCTCCTATACAGTACATTAAATTAATGGTTCATTAGCATTAGATGGATTTCCAAGAAGTTTGGAGAAGCAGTTGGGAAAAGTATTTTTGCATACTGCCTGAAAACTACAATATGACATGGTGGGTTCATCTCATTAACAAAACTAGACAGTGTGAAAGTTTAAATAGCCGAGGCGCCGTTGCTTCTGGCCTCGTCTTGAGATGTCTTGTTAGCAATATACTTTATTGGATCCTAAACATAAAAAACGAACAGGAATGTACAAAGTGATTCCTTGTTCATAATTTACTGCTCCCTGGCCAGAGGCCAGTGTTCCTTTGGGAGACAAATTTGATGGAGTGGTGACTCGGCGTCTCATGTAGTGGACGACAGTTTGTTTGTAGTCCAGTGATAGATATATTTCTCTCAATAAATGACTTTACAGATAATTAGTCAGAGAACATAAAGTCACTGTGAGATTTAAATGATTTATTATGATAATTTTGACGATGCTTGTTAGCACATTCCTTCTTTATTTTGGGTTCTAAAGACAGATTGTAATTTAAAATGCATTTTAGTGAAAGTTTCAAGAGTTCCCATTTCAGTTATCTTGTGGCTAATTCAAAGCTCATTTTGTGCATTTGATTTGTACTCATTTTAAACAGATTATTCCTCAGAAATGTATGTCAAAGTCTCAAACTCATGCCGAGTATAACTTTAATATTCAAACGCTTAAGCTTCATGGGGCCAGTCCACCCTCGTGGCCTAGAGCAACCCATCAGACACTGGTGAGACGGCTGAAATGGTTTAGAAAATGAATCAAGTGAACAATCAGCAGGTTAATCATAAAACAATTAACGGCATGCAAACAAGTGGAACATGCTGTTACCCATGAATAATGCAGACACCCTCAGGGCCAATTAGTGGGGTGCATCACCACTTCAAATGTGATTTCTCAGGTTTCCACCAGCCTGATTTTGACAAAGGCTGGAGGGATAATGTAGTTCTGCACAGGGTCCACTGTGACTCGGCTCTGTGAGGCTTTCAATATTCTCATTGTTCATTTTCAACTGCAGGTTCCCTGTGAGTACTGTGTTATCTCACACCTGGTCTGCCTTCTTTATGAGTGTCTACTGTATTTCATTTCCTTCCTGCTGCCATTTATCCACAGCACAGTATTGTATGCTGTATTCTATTGCATGTTTTGCCATGCCACACTCATTTGTATTCCCATAGCATCCTCACAGCAGTAGGTTACTATGCTGACCCGCAATATCATTCCCTGCACACAGCCAAGCTGAGTCAACGTCACTGTGAAGCGATTGGCTGAACACGTGTGACCATGGCAAGGACTAGAGAGGAGAAGCATTTTTCAAAGCATCAGTCTGTTCAAGCTTCAATTATTTTTCCGTGGCTTCTGTATCCCCGCTCTAATGATACGACTCTCACTTCTTCTCTTTCCTTCCCTTCACTGTGTCTGTGATGATTACCTGTTAATGTGAAATTGCATACATCACTCTTCAAGAATGTTTTTTTATGCAAGCAGGTGCAGAACTGTTAACAGACACAGATGTTTGCAGCCTCCTCCTCCTCCTCCTGACTCCCACTTTAACAAAACTGGTTTATACCCTTCTTTTTTATGAGTGGATCAGTATTAAATAATGCAAGGAATGTGAAGGACTGATACTGTTGCAGGTAACCAGAGCTTATTGCATTGTGTGCAAACCTAGTATCTTGGGAGAAGAAATGCTCCCACCCCTCTTTATTCCTGCAACATGGAAACATTGCTTGTGCTGTACACAGTCAGGTTTTGATCAGTATTGTGTGTTGTCACAGTGCAGGCGTCCAGCTGAGTGGAAATCTGTCATTAGTGTCAGGCCAATACACCAGACTAGCCTGTACTATAAGTTGCACATCTCACTCATCCCCTGCCCTCTGATGCCCCCTTCCTTTTTCTTGTAAGCCAGTTTGGTTGCCCCTCCTAATGGGAAAAGACTTTGTTCCAGCTGTAATCATAATCCATTGAGGAGATGCAGAACTTGTCACAGTCTGAACTGAGATATTAATTTCCCCTCCATGTGGGGCCCTGCTCTGCTGGCCATGTAATGCTATCAGCTTTGAAGGAATCTTGTCTGGTTAAGCCTCATACCAATGTTCTGTCTGACATCCATTTTCTTGCTTTGAATGTATTGGCACTGATGGTGCTTGAAGCAAATGCCTTTTCAAAATAAAAGCACAGCTCGGTACGGCTGTGAGTTCTGTCTCTTAAATTACTGTTAATTGCACTGTACTGTGTAGCTCACATTTTATCTGCATTATACTGTAAATCTGTAATTTTGACATTTTACATGAGATTTGTTAAGTATGGGTAGAACAATAAAGTATTCTAACCCCAAGGATGTGAAATATGATTTTCAGTGCAAGTCACTGTTGCATTTCAGTAACATTAATTGTACCGCAATTGTATTTTTACTAATTTGTCTTCAGTAAACAGGGACATGTTATTCTTGCTCCTAAATTAAAACTTACAATATATCTTTGCCCTAGAACCACTGCTAATGATGTTATTGTTATTTTTCTGTTTATTTAATAAGGATGGTGAAACCAGAGAATTACTGCAGCACAATGATTCTTCTGCCATTTACATGTATGGCATTTGCACTCTGCAAAAGATGCTCTTTAGCTGTTGTTTCTTATATTTATTGCTCACGTGGCCCATTTATTTCCCTCCTTTATGTAACATGTTACTTTCTGAGAGGGCGATGTTAAGGTGCACCTGCTTCGCCATCAATTAACAGAATGTAAATTACAGTGCAGAGCAGGTCTGCAGTCGCCATTGTTACGGCATCAAGTTGGAAACCGTAACACCACCTGAGGTACTACGTTGTGCACAGGTGGTGCATGCTAGAGAAGGTATTACACTTCTCTAAAAATCCCTGATGAACTCTGACAGATTTCGCCTACAAGGCAGGCACCCTGTCCCTGGTTAAACAGCTGCTTTCCATTTTTATTTTTAATTCATGGCTGCAGTGACTTGACTTGTATGCAGATCTGCAGTAGCTGGGTGTTTCCATGTCCCTAATTGTTAAAGTCACACCGATTTACATGATTATTCTATTTATCTGATTAGATCTCTTCCTCCCAGCAGCATAATGAATTTCACTGCAGGGACAACTGGCCTATTACACCAAGTTTATAATCATGTGTGATTTTAGTATGGAAATAAGGTTTTTTCTCAGTTGCAATCACCAAATTAGAATTATTACAAGAATAATTGATTGTGCCCTGTCACTTATTCATGAAAAATATTCTGTGATTAACGGTTTGCTCACCATAAAATGTGGGCTTTCTTCGCTTTCTTCGATCGTTGCTGCTACTGTGTCAACACAGTTCATTGAGCTCTGCTGGTATCAGTGTCTCAGAATGCACCCCAGTCGTTTCTGTGTTGTATACTTTGCAGATTTGATAAATGGATATCAAATATTGTAGATTCAGCAGTATCTATAGAGAATTACCCAGCTGTGCTTGGTGTGTGCAAACGTGCTCAACTGGGTAAGCGTTATAGATCTTACCCATTTGCAACTTGACAGGTGCGAACTGTTGATGGCTTATAGAAATATTGAATCAAGGTGTTAGCCAAATCGGCTTTATCCAGACACAGAGGGGACGGTTAGATCCATCTAACAGTGAACGGAGTTTGCCTCCTCACTTTAACATGTGAAAAAACAGGTTGAAACAGATCACACAGGCCAAGAAGCAGTTGTATATAAGGCCGTTCTGGCAACTGCAAGCAAATCATGATTTTTTTGGTGACACGTGGATGTGTTCAAACGTGACAAGTCTGCAAACTTCTCTGCTGTTTCTGTTTCTGCTGGTGCACAGCCTTGAAGAGAGCGTAAGCCTCGTCAACTGTCTGGTCATAATTGGTCACATTCTCTGTATTGTCACCTGGACTACAATCTTGTGCCTCAAGTTTCCGTTATAAATCAGTGTGTATATATACACACTGGGTTTGAAGCTACTTCTTAACATCAAAATACAAATGTTTAAGGGCTGTGACAGTGTTTTCCTTTTAACCACTTTGGCCTCATTTTGAAAACCAGATTTCCTTTATTCCCTCTCTACTGTCATGTTAATTTACACACACAGCATGAAAAGTCCAAATCTGTCTCTGTAAAAATAACTCCATCTGCTATATTTTTTATTAATTTCCTTATGCTAATAAACAACCCGGTTGCATTTTAGGATGTCGCACAGTTTTTCCCACCCTTGTGACCGTGCAGTCAGAGGAGAGTGAGTGTCAGAGTAGATCTTGGCGAAACCAGCGAATCTCATCTTACTACTTAAGATGGCTAAATTTAGCACTAATGAAAACATTTATCAAGTAACTTCACCTTAAATTCAGAGGAGATTAAATACATTCAGCTTTGATTAAACTTGACCATCGGAGCTACTTGGGCTCTCTTTATCCCACATTTTATAAGTGCTTTCAGCACCTGCAAACAGTATACTTACTCTAAGCATTAGTCAGCCGAGTCTTGGCACAGCAAGAAGAAAATGACAGTATGGAATTTATCTTTCTTCTGCCCTAAAAAAAAAACAGCTACAGAGGCTCATTGTCATGTGGTGCTGTGTTCATAATGGATCCACTGTACTCTCATTACATGTCTGTAAGGAACAAACCTAAATCTTGACAAATTATTACTGCTGTAATATAATTGGGATGGGCCCCAGTGGAAACAGTTTTGCCCGACAGCACTGTGCATTGATCATTTGGTAGCAATGCAGCTTAATGATCATAGTAACACAGATGCCCACAGTCCCGGAGCAGAGCTAAAATTTGTCCTCACTCATTAGAGGTCCACCTGTGTCCCTGTTGCAGGGCACCATCCCCAACAGTCGTTCCCAAAACAGCCTTGTCAGATGAACCCAAGTACATGGACATGTTTTTATACGCTAATGGCCAGTACACTACTTTTAGCTAACTCTTCAGCCATATCTTTCATTTACCTTGTTACTTTTAGAAATCAATTTCAACCATTTGTCTGTTACTGCCCTTTTTAAACGTACTACTGTATGCTGTAAGCTAATTAGTTCTACCACTGACCCTTTACTGTCAGCTTTGCTTTTAGCCAACCATTTCAACTGCTTCTACATTACTCTTACTTTTATCTATTTCAGCTGTTTATAGGTTAGCTTTATTTTTAGTTAACTATTTTCAACTTTTTAGCTATCAACTCTTTTACTTTCAGCCATTTCATAATCTCACTAGTAATCTCATTTACTTCAACCATTCATTAACCATTTCAATCACAGATTCATTACCTATGGTTAAGCATTTATCCATTACTGATTAAGCCTGGTTTGATTTAGTCACATTTTAACTGAACTCAAGCCTTTGTTAATGTTATTTATTCACTGCTCTGGTTCAGTGGAGCAGAGGGATGGGCTTTGAATTATCCTTCTTCAGTAGCATAGCTAGGATACTTGTTGTGTCCTGCTTTTTTCTTCCTTTGTTTTTATGTACTCTGCTTTTTTAATTATGTGTTTTTGACACAGTTATAAAAGCCCCCAGCTTGCTGTTGATATACAATCAGGCTCTTTTGCTCTAGTCCAACACAAAACTTGTTTTTAAAGTTAAAAGTTGTGTCAGTGCAGAAAATATTGACTTATTAATGTGCCGAATAACAGACAAAAGCGGCTTCACTTTGAAATCCTTTTTATGCATGTGGTTAAATAATGGACTACAAAGATCACTGGTAGATGCTCAGTGCATGACCGTCACGTCAAACCAAATGTGACAGGATTTAGGGCTATTTTTAGTTAACAGCCACTTGGATTACATGGCTATAGAGCTGTGTCCTAAATTCAACAATTACTGCAGTCGACAGTGTTTATTGGCTGATGGGCTCTCTGTTGTTTTGTTGTGTGTTTTTTTGGGGGGGGTATGTGTTGGCTCTTCCTTGACATCCTGGACTGTGTATTAAATGCACCAGTGGGATTTATTTTCATGAAAGTGTATAACATTACAGTTTGAATTTCGGCAGTTATGACTGAATGATTGACAGAGGAACTATAAAAATAAATGAGAAACAAAATGGGTGTACCTAAAATCTTTCTTGCAGGAGCCTAGGGCTTGCCATTTCTTATTTTACCACGTATCATCTGTATTGTTCGACAAATCACTCAGCATAGTTCTACAGTCAGATTATTCAGCTAATTTGCATCAAAGACATTTATAGCCTTTTAATTCTGTCAAATGTGATTACATTACTCATTGCATGTGTTTTTTTACCCAAGAAAAAAAAAACTGACAGTAGAATTGAAAACAAATGTTAGAAGAACAGGAAATGGAGAGTGCTTTAGGTCTACTGTCACCTTAGGCAAGCTATTTTTAATTTGCCAACAAAAGCACCATGTCTTTTTTTTCCCCTCCTTGCTTCTTGTTCTGTTTCAAGCACAATCTGAGCCCCAGGGACCGCTGAGCCCCTGGTTTGCATGACAGGTATTGGTAAATTGGGTGCAGGATTGTAGACAGCGGCCGGTAGCCAGTTGTTTAATGCCTGTTTGTCTTATTTTTATGGAAAAGGATTTGTCGACACTTGTAAGAGTGCTGTGTAGTAAGCTTTCTTGATGATTTTTCACTGCAGCTCTAATTGGTGCTTGTGTTGAGGAAACATGAACTGAATCATCAGAACAGAGATCCTATAGGAAATGTGATATATGATTGAGTTTACAGACTGAGTAATGAGTATAATTAAAGCTTCACTTTTTTCTTAAGTCTTTTGAAACTTAACTGTTCTTGTTTGCTGAGGACATTATTAGTCTACTGGTATCTGTGCTGCACCCCTTTAATGAGAATTCATCCTCTCTTTTCAGCTGCAGCAGACTGTAATGTCTGGCAGTGAAGCTACACTGTGATTCTTCTGTGCCCTGGGGTTAAAGTATTTCCAAAAGATTTATTCATTGTGGACACTTAAAGCCTTAAAAATGACACAGGCGCAATGATGATCCCCATGTGAGTGGAAGTAACTTGAATAGGTGGCAATATGTCAGGAAATTAGCAATGCAATTTCCAGACAGACATTATAAGACAAGGAAATGATACCTCCGTCCCCACAGGGCATCCTGCAGTTTTTATGGGGAACATAAACTCTTAAGATAATGGATAACGATCCAGAATTAATTTTAACAGAACCCCAGTTTCACCAAATGTACAGAATGAAAAGAAAGGAAAGAAATGATAGCAGCTGAAAACACTGATGCCCAATATGAGATATGCAAAAAAGGAGGGAGAGAGGTGGGAGGGGGGATCGTGGAGCTGCAGTCTGCAGTTTTGTGTTTACCAGCATTTATCAGGCTTGGTAAGATTAGTTTAATTTGACACAGTCTGGGACTTGGCCTGCCCTTGAGCATGACATCTGTTCAAAGGAAGATGAGGGCAGAAATTATGAAAAGCAACATTTGAACTAATTTGCATGAACTGTACTCAGTTTAATTGGCTACATTTATAATTTTGCTCATAATGTGGTTACTCAAATGTCTGAGCTTTGGGTGAATGCTTGTAGTAACTTACGTAGGTATTCTCAGATTCTCAGACAGTAAAGGCTACCTGATGGCTGGAAAATGTTTGTGTTGGCATGGAAACACGGTTTACTGACTGGACCCATCATGCTAAAGAAGCGAACTGCTATTTCTCAGTCAAAGAAGGAAGGCTGAGAGAAAATGAATGAATGGATGGATGTTTTATTTGAGGCTACAAGGACTCAGTCACAGGTCAACAACTATGGCTGTAAACATCTTTACATCGATAACAGCTCATGACTCATGGATTTATGACTAACAGTGACAGCATATCGAGTCTTGTCAAATCCCTATGCAAGTGTATTGATTGAAATTGTGAAAATGTTTCATACATATCGATAAAAAGCCAGTAGAATAAATTATTGCAAATTACATTCTCTATTAGCTTCATCAGTCACTGCAACTGATGGAGCCACAGTTATTAGCATGTGGATGTCCACAGTACTCAGTATATCTCATTATTAGAAGGGCGTAAAGATTTTTTTTATGATTATTCTTCTGCCAGGTTACTGTTAACAGAGGATGACCTTGGCCTTAAAGCTTCCTGGGCTTGATTTTCTTCCTGTAACAGTACCAAACCATTGAATGCAGCAGTCGATGGCTGTGTATTGACGCACAGACAGAAGGAAATGCTTGAACTGGGGCTAAGGCCACAGGAAGTGACGTCAGTGTATTCTGTTATTTGTAGGTCTGTCAAAGTTAACGCGTAAACGCCTGCGATAAATCTGGACACAATAACACGTTAAAAAAAAACGTCACATGACTTAGGTAGAGCCTGTCTGTGTATTTAGTCTATCGTCTCCGTCTGTGTTGCCACTGCGTTTGTCACCCGTCAGTTGAAATACGGTAACATCCCATAGTTGAGGATGAAATAGTGCGTCCCATTTTGAATCAATACTGGACAGGGTTTGTCCCGTATTTCTGTCTTGAATACAGCATCATCCCACCCGTGTTCTGTAAAGACCCGTCCCACCCGTGATCAGGTAAAACTCGATGCCATACGTGCCGTGGTTTGATCACTGACATGAGTGGGAAAATTCAAACTCTTGGTTTGACAGTGTCAGTGCTAATGACTGTCAGAGTAGTTGTAAACTATGTCCGTGAGTGTTTCCTGTGATGGATGGTGGCCTGTCAGATATATGGCAGCGTCAAGAGGACAACACTCTCACACCGAAGCCTGTGATGTGATTTGTTTATGAAGGTTGAAGTGCAGTTGGATTCATAGCCTGTAGCTACACAAATTGCATCCTTCAATGCTATATAAGAAAGAAGAAAATACAAGTCATTATATAATATTTAGTATTTTAATCCCAATAATCAGAGTCGTATTAATCAAGTTAATTTTTTTAATCGTTTGACAGCCTGAGATTTCTTGAAACAAAGTTACACTACGAAAGAAAAAAGAAAAAAAAAAGTCTGCAGCTGAAGCCAGTGTTAAATGGCTCCTGCAATGTTTTTACCTCAGAGCCACAAACACTGTGTACTAGAGTTGTGACAGTTTGCAGCATTATTAGCACAGCTTCCTACTAGAACATTAGGCTGAGGAGAAACTTTATATGAATTCATCTGTTTACTCCTTGTGTAGTGATCAGTGCCCGACAGAAACACAGAGAGAGCACACTGATTCCCTGAGGAAAGTGTTTGATCTTCTCCTCTGTAAGGTGACAATAAGGGGGGGATGGGGGTATTACAAAAGCACAATGAAAGCTTTTTAAGTACGACACAGCTGCTACACGTGTGTGCATGCTCGAGTGGCCACATATCTGCTGCTGCACCTCAGTCATTTGCAGATATTTGGCTTCCTCTCCCTAATTCTGCTGGTGTTCTTAGGCTGCATTCAGTAGCATTCACATATTTTTAATGAGACGTCATATAAACTCTCTGTAAGTTGCCAGACTGCAACTTTATTGTAATAATTACCGATAATTACAGTGTCAGGAATGCAGCTCGATGCAACATCTAGAGTGCAGATGTAAAGAAGAGGGAGTAATGAGTTTGTTTCCGAGCTTTAACCAGTATTAGTCCATTAGTTACACTGTTTGGTCAAGTTGTGTCTAAAACTTAGGACCTTGTAAACTACAGTACATCATCTGTTATGATGAGTGACGGTCCTGCGTAGTATGTAAGCAGTATAATAGTATGTACTGTACATGGGTTAAGTTTATTTTGGGGCATTAAAGTGGATTACTTAATATTAAATGTAATCAGTTTGCTGAACACTTTATTACTTAATGTCCGCATCTGTGATTGTAATAGATAAGTTTGTACTGTATAAGTAATCTTGCATTGGGGAGGGGTCTGATCCTTACATGAAGGTTAACTCCTTATTTTGTCTTTGGGCCTTCGGGTCAAATACCTTCCCTGCTAATTGCTCACAACAATGAAGCAATACTGAACTCCCTTAACAAAACTATTGACTATAAATTCTGATGTAGTTTCCAAATTCAAGAGTTGACCATTGTAATCAAACATTAATGTGCATCACCAAATAAACACATTAGAAGTAAAGAAAGAAAGAAAGAAAAGAAAGAAAGAAAGAAAGAAAGAAAGAAAGAAAGAAAGAAAGAAAGAAAGAAAGAAAGAAAGAAAGAAAGAAAGAAAGAAAGAAAGAAAGAAAGAAAGAAAGAAAGAAAGAAAGAAAGAAAGAAAGAAAGAAAGAAAGAAAGAAAGAGCAGTAAACATAATTAAAATTTGCATCTCTCAGTCTCTATTTGTGAACTAGGAGCCACTATTTGTGAACTGGGCACAGACATTAGCACTGTGGCGCCTCACAGGCCTGAGTCCCAGCCAAAGCACTAACAATGAAACTAAATATTAATTAATATTATGTCTTGTCTAATAGCTGTTTGACTAATTGTCACGTCAAAGAAGTCATCCACCAGGAATTATAACCAAATAACCTGTGAGAAAAAGGTTCAAGTCCACTGCTCACTGACGTGCAGCTTGTTTGGAGCTGCACTGCTCATAAACTCCCAATTTGCATACAATGGTTTATAGATATTATACATATGGTTTATAGCACTCGTGACGATACATATAAATGAAGCTTTAAGTGTCTTTGGTTTCATGTGGGAAGGTGATGATGAATGTAATGATGATGATGATTGAGATGATGAGTGCGCTGCTCAGTACAACCCGACTGAATATAATGCTGGTGCTGGAAAGCTCATAACACAGATTCATACCTATAGAAACATAAACCATCATGTTCACTATAAAGAAGTCAGCTATGTTTGTTATGAATACAGAGTAAGTTTAGGATCAAACTTTTTTTTTGGACATGATTAACCTCACTGAAGTTCTGCTCTGTTGTAATGCCAAACAACAAAGCAGACGTCACTCACTCATCATTTATTACGTCCATGTGTACTATACTGCTCCTTCTTAATAGACAGTTGTAATGAGGACAATAAAAGCAGACAGAGCAGCAGCGTTGTCCTCTGTATAAGGTCAAATGCACCTTTATCGTGTGACCCCTGGCACAGAAACAACAAACCATGTTGATGAAACCATTTGACCCCTTTTTTATATAATAAATGTCAAGGGGAAAAAAATAAAAGACCCTCCGTCCCAGCAAATCGATTTTCTTTCCACAGATGTTTTACATTGATGTAAACAACCTCTTGATTAATGTCACCTCATAAAAAAGCAACAGTATTATGTATTTGACAGGCGCATGCCATTGGGTGTAAAAATGTCAGAACATCAGTTTAAGACCAAACGAAGATCAATAATAAAAATTAAAGATATAAAGCAGATAAACAACAGGCAGCTTGAGGCTTAAAATGAACGATTAGAAATAAAGTTGATTATTATTTGACATCCTCTTATATTTATATACCAATATGTGTCAGGCCACTTATGAGCCATTGGTTGTTAACTCTTCTGTTGTTTCTACAGGGGTCTTCTGTCTGAACCAACATGGCTGCTGCACTTTGGAAGCCCAAATCGCAAGACTTGGGCTTGTGGATGTGGTTTTTCCTGCTCCTCAACATCCTTCCTCAAGCCAGGTACCACAACTGACACTGACACTGTAATCTCTCTCACTCTTTCACCATGCTTCTCTTTTCCTCCGATGGATATTTGCTGTCGTCCCATCATCAACCCCCGTTTCGCTCCCCTCGGCTCCGACTCGGCTGTTGACGTTGTGCTGATGTGCTGTGTATAATACCGGCATTAATCAGGCTCACTGCCGCAGCAGACATTGTAATCTAACCGGCACCATTAGAAGCAAAAGATCATCTATATTTTAAGCAGGGGCCAAAAGCCAAACTTGTTTTTTGTTATTACACAGTGAGACGGTCCCAGCTGTGACTGTCAGTTTGTCAAATGAAACAACCAACACCACGATAATGGTTCCTGGAAAAACTGTAGCATCGCCAGAAGTAGTAATAGTATAAAAGATTGATTTTGGAGGGAAGAAGTCTCCGGACAGTGTTTTGACTTTCACACTTTTGGACGAGGATTAAAATAGACCCAGTGCCACCTCGTTCCTAAATTAGAAAGAGGAAGAGTATCATCATCACAACGTAAAGTGAGTTTATCCTCCCATCTAAATGTTTGTCCCCCTGCACAGGTGTAAATTTCACTGACTGCTGAAGTAATTTGCATTGTGCAGCACACTACAACTATGATTGCCCATTCACAGCATTTTCACTCCTGCATCCTGTGCACATTTTCCAGTGAGTGCCAGTGCGAGTCTGTAGGTGTGTATGTGTATTGGAGTCAGCGAAAAAACGAAGCTCCAGCGTGTCTTGAAGTCATTCTAATCACACTCCTTGTAATTTCAAAACGAAGAGATTGCGCAGGTTGCCATGTTAGCATTGTTGATAAGGTAAGATGTCATGGCAGCGAGATGTGGCGGTGTGTAAATCACTTTAAGATTTTGCACGCTAGGAAAAGAGCTCACCCAACCTGGAAGAAAGCAGGCCGGGGAAGGAAATCAGAACAGTGTGACAGGGATTAGCCCAGTTTGCTTTGTCATTGTGCCATTTGGCTCTCCTTGCTTATTAGGAGCACACAGCGCTTGTAATTACATATATTAAATAGAAATGTTTGGCCAGGAGAAAGTGCAGGGCCAAACTTGACAAGGATTCTGGATCTAGCCTTAATGCAATTTTTCCATGTAGGAACACAGTGTTTATAGTTCACCTGTTTTGACACCAATGGTCCACATACAGTAATCCAGGGGACTGTTTGTGTTCCAGAGAAAGGAAATCTTAATGCTACAACATACACCGTATATATTTCAGCCTGCTCTGCTCACAGACTCTAAATCTTGAATTCAAAACAGGTCATTACAGTGTGAATATTTATTCCCCTCCCCACATGTTTGAACAGATGTTAATATTGCAAATAAAAAGCGACAACCCTGTCACCCAACATCAGCAGCCAGCCTCACTAATGCTCTTGGGAGAAAATCCCTGAAGCCACATCCCAAAGTTTTTTTTTAGGAAGCTTTCCCAGAGGAGCAGAGGTTGTTGTTGTAGTAGCATATTACTGTCCATGGTTTTTGTAAAACGAGGTGTAATGTTCAGGTGTCGGCATCTATCCGTCTAGATTAGAGGGTTTGCAAAGCGTGAGGCACGCCTCCGCAGGTGGGCGAGAGTTGGATGGGTATGAAGAGGGAGAGATGGTGAGCAGCAATTTGCATCAAAATGTTTTCCTTATAACTCAGTCATATAACACGCATAATACACACATTTTCAAAGCCAGTGCAACTCACGATGATTAAATAAGGTATTCCTTATAACCCCAAAACATGCCTGAGAATATTCATATTTATAATTATTGTCAGCATTAATATAATCCAGTGATAGCTGTCTGCACATACATGGGTACGAGGCAGTTACAAGCTGCTAACAGCGAATTCAACATGTGACTCATGCTGCCAATGTGAATAAATATGAAACAAAAAAAAGAAACAGGGATAAGCTCAATAAACTCTGGGTAAAGATCATAAGTCTTTCCAAAAAAGAATAAAACAAATTAAATTAGCCTGACCTTGGTTTGATTTTTCAGCTGGGGCCAGAGAAGGAGATTGAAGATAGAATTAATGACATTAGTATTCTGGATATTAATGAATAAAAATATGGAAAATCATTAGATGTGATGAGAGCAGCAGTTAATAATGGAAATCTATGACATTTTGACATATTGAGGGACAGAAAATTGTCGCCACATCCGTTCCAGCAAGGCTCAAACCGTTGGTGCAATTCATTATGCATGGACCTAACACAGCAAGTGACAAGGATTTTCCCAAATGTTAATCTTTCTGCAATTACTTGAGACATGATGTAGTGCACATATGCAAAGTCCTGGCACAGCAGCCTTCACCCAACACGTTTCATTCAGTTTAACTTATGCTACTGTAAATGAGGCTTCACAGTAGCTGAATTGAGGAAGACATTTTTTTTATCTTTCGCCTCTCAAGAGATGGGAAAACTTGGAACAAAAATTAAGGTTCTCTTAAAATTTCCATCAAAGTTCAAGTTGCTGAAGGTTGGAAATAAGAGCGTTAGCATGCAGAATATCTAAGTATCAGCAGAGCTGTTTCTCTCTGAGAACTGTCTCCCTGATGCCCACTGATGCTATCGGCAGGCTCCAAATCGGCTTTGCTACAGTTGAGGCAGGAGACTTTCCTAATGGATTAAGGTATAACAGACAAATCCTCTATATAAGGGTCTGTCATTCTGCACATCACCAAATTTCCTCAATTCCCGCACACTGAAAGACGGGGCATGATTAAGCTATTATTCCCCATGAATCCATGTATTACATATGAATGAGAAGGCTGTGTTTATTCCCATCTGGCAAGTGTCTTTCATTCCTTCAGCTATCCATCCATCCATCCATCCATCCATCCATCCATCCATCCAACGCCTGACCTTCCTTCTCTCCAATCAACACTTAACAAGAATGGGCAGCCAGGCCGTCTTGTTGTCTATTTTGTTTGTAATCTCTTGCCAAGCTGCCGGCTAACGTGGCATATAATCAATAGCTATAAGGGGCGAGAGGCCTATATGTACACTTTGCCTATGGATTGGCTCTGAAGCTGCCCAGCCTCCGCTCGCTCGCTCGCTCACGCCTCCTCACATGAATTATTCACAGTGTGGCAGAGAGGGGCATCACTTTGAGATGCGACCTGGTCAACAGATAACATTCTGTTTCGGCAATGTTGTCAAGGTTAATGTGTCACAGGTCCAGACAAGGGTAATGTATTCATGGCTGAACCACTTTGCTGATTGAACGACCAGGCGGACAGTCTCTACTCGGAGTCAAAAGAAAAGGAAGTCAAAGGTTCGCTGGGTGTAAATAATGTCAAGTCAGAAATTATCAGTCAATACATGCCTCTGGCTTTACTTTTCATTTGTCAGATATTTTGCTCACTGACGGAACCGGTGAAGGTCACGGTGCACCATAAAATCTGTATTTGTTACTTTCATCAGTAGCATTGGATAATTGCACACACACACTCTCACACACACAATTAACGATTTAGTACAGTCGGTCAAAGTGGAGCCACAAACCAACTGCTCTGTGAGATGTAATAGATGCTTATTAAAACACATGGTTTGGGTGATTAATTCAACCTTCACTTGGTTTTCACTCACAATAAGTGGTTTCAGTAAAAGGCTGAAAGTGGATTTGTTGAACCAGAGCTCTGTGAAGCATCTGGGAAACCGGTGTCTCCTGTGCTATCACATCTTGTGAGTAAAATTAGAACCGATGCCTGACTTCTTAATCCTGTTGAAGTATTATTGATCTATTTTCTAATCACCCTGAGTTCCTGTCAATATTCGGCTTATGGAGTAACTGGTTTAATCAAGTAACTACAACAGCCTGGTTTCCCAGAGAAAGCGCATAAAGTTTGTGAGCAGCAACAGGAGTTTCATGTGAACCCAGTGTCCTTCCATCATCCCAAATTCTTTTAAAACTTTCATTGATCTGTGCCCTAATTAGTTTCATTCAATTTCCTATTGATACGGCGAGCATCTGGTCAATGATCTTCAAAGTACCAATTAGCAGACATGCCCCAGCAGGCATGAATCAAACAGAAACAGGAAAGGATTTCCCAGAAGGTGTCTGCACAGCTGATGCAGACCATCCAATTTTGGAAACACACAATTGCTAAGCTAATGTCTGAACCCTCGACATACAGCGACTACTACATGAAACAATTTTATTTTAATTGGGCAGCTTGTTGTTTTATCATAGCATCAACCTTTTTTCTTTCCTTTTTTTTCAAGGAAATGACCCCATCTCTTTTTCCATCAAGCATCGTTTATAAAACACATTCATCTGAGTTCATCCCTGTTCTCCAACCAGCAACATCCACCCCCGACTCCTTTTAAAAATGAGGCCTAAAGCAACGCTGTAGATAAACAGCTTGTCCAACTCAGACTGTACTTACTATGCCTTTGAGTCCATTTGTACAACATTCAGAGTGTTTGTAATGTTTAAACCTACTTTTCTATTGATTTATTTGGGCATTTGGCCTTTAAATTGTCATTTCATCCAGTGAAACATATAAAGGTGGGGCTGCTGTTGGCAAATAAACACCTGCTTGTCATTACTTGTATTTAACTGGTAACTAAGTGCATGTCCCACAGTCATTTCCTATTGCGAGCAGGTGAGCAGTTTCTTCGATTGCTGACTGAATCAACATTTTCTGCTGCTCGCAGACACGCAGCTTGTTTTCTGGTGAAAGAGTTGCCGCCTGCAGGAAGACCACCCGCATTCCCCCCCCAATCATGCACCGAAAAACAACAGTTGCAAAAAAGTTTAATCATAAAATATGAAGATGCAAAAGCTGTTCAGTAATAAAGAATTCAATATCACACAAACCAGCTGTATTGCATATTTTAACAACCAAAAAAAAAATGTGTCAGACTTCTTTGGCAGTTTATCAAATAGCTTTTTGGGGAACAGACAATTTAATAATTCCTAGAGGGAGGACGGTTATGATTCTCCAGCCTGTGTTTTTAGAAATCAAGTGTTTGGTGGAGTCAAGATAGTTGGCTCTCTCCAAGAAACTACACAGCTCAGCTCAACAGCTGATCAACTACTGGCACAATTAAGACTTGTAATATCACTACTGTAAAAATGTTAATACCAAGTGATGAGTAATTACCCTTTGTTGACTCCATTAATTCTTGATGCTGATCCTTCCTAACTACTGGCCAATGTTTGGGTTGGTGGCTCATGAGCCAAAGTATTAATGCAGCTCATTTGCAGCTTGTGCTCAAACAGGAGGATGCAGTCTGAAAGCTAGATGAGCACAAACTGAGCACGAGGCCAAGGTGGCAAGGTCTTGTGAAGCAGCTTCTGGATAAAGCCTGATCTCACCATTTATCCCTTAATCATGAAAAACGATTCCTAAACCTCGTTTCTGAAATCTTGACACGACTTCTGGTGGTTTATCAGTGCAGACAGCAACATGTCCAAAATGGCTGCCTTCACTTGACTATAATGACTGTAATTCAATATCATTTTATTGTATAAAACCAACTTACAATCACTTATACATCGTATCTCATCATCGCTCTAATCACTGTCCAATAGCAATCTTGTCTTTTAAAGAAAAATAATGGCTTAAAGGCCGCGAGCTACACTACGGAGGCCAATGGGATTTCTTGGTTTCCCTTATCAAACTCATCAAATACACAATCCAACAACTCCAAAACGCTCTGGTGGACAAGTTGTGACCTGCTCATTCACCACGCTATGAGATAATAACAGAACGTTATGAGACAGAGTCGTTTTAGAGGTAAATTCATGCAAAACTGCTGATGCACGTTTCTGTCGGGGGCAGTTTTTCGGCAAGCAGTCTCTGCATTTGCCTCCAAAACAACTCGTCTCGTAACGTTTCGTTATTATTTCATAGCGTGGTGAATGTGCAGGTAGATAAACCAGGTGCGCCAAGTGCTATTATGGAATTACGATGGCTTTAAAACAAATGAGCACGGTGAAGCCATTAACACCGAAGCACCACTGTGCAAACGGTGTTACAAAACATGTCTGGCCAAGGATGGAAACACTTCCAACTTGGCAAAACACTTGAAGGACAAGCACCAAGACCTGCACAAGGAGTTCAGAGAACGACAGGTAATAACTTATACACCCATTAAAAAAAAGCCACATTCAGTGCTAAAAGCATGAAATGCCTTCACTCTCCACAAAAGTAGCTCTGGAAAGAAATTTAAGCTGCATTGCAATTACCACTTTCTCTGGTTTAAATAAATTATAGGTGTTTGAGTAGAATGAACGTTTTTGTAGACATGCTGATTTACGATAAATTTTGATAAATTTTAAATGGTCCATTTTTCTATCTTGATAGATTTTCTATTAAAATAAAGTCAATAATGACATTTTTAGTGTTAGTTGTGTTGTGAAAAGTATCTAAATACATGTTGGTACCAGTATAGAGTTAAAAAAGAGGGAGAAGCGAGCACTAAATTTTAGGAGGTTCACGGCTACAGCACAAACAAAAGGGGAGGAAAGGCAGCACACTCACGATCCCTTTGACAAATTTTATTACAGGACAGGTAGGGCAAGCACAGACGTTTCGACCGCTGTCTTTTTCAATGTTGAAAAAGGCTTCGGTCGAAACGTCTGGATGAGAGTCAGGATGAAATGGATGAGAGATGAAAGTGTTGACCTCACTAGAGCGGAGATACAGGGTCCAACAACAACAACACAGGACTCGACAACAAAGCAGTAGGCAAAGGGCAAAGTGAAACGGAAAGAACACAGGTGGAGAAGAGGACAATGTGAAACTCCAGCTGCTGAAGTTGATGAACAAGATGAGAAAGCCTCAGACAACCGGAGAAGCCGGACGTCGTACATGGATTGTGTGCAACAGCTCGGCGCTTATGAAATGCTACAGCAAAGAAGAGAAACACAACAACAAGCCAGTCAGTAAAAAAACAACTGCCAAAGAAACTGAGCAACTTTTGGGCTATACTCATATGCACATGTGGTTAGAAGAGATGATTAATGCATGGGTTTATTGGGAGATGAAGACAAAGCACCCCACAGATAGAGGTTATCCTGAAAGAGAATCAGTGTCAGCAGTTTACAGAAACCAATCTGGAGACATCACATCATGATGTGTCTGATGACTCGAAGAAAGAACCTCAGGGCATGATTAAAAAACACTGCCGCGACATATTTTTTGTATAAACCCCTCGACAATGTCATGTAGTCAATAAAATTATGGTGCATTTCAAGGGAAAATCTCATCTACGTGTCTATATTTCAGCAAAACCTCACATCCAAGTGATAGACGAAGTGGTTTTCTATATAATATTGATGTTTTTCAAGGCGCAGAAAATTCAGACAAAGAGAAACAGAAAACTATTTTACTTCAGTTTGACTGGTGAAACAAGGAAAGAGGAATCCACCACATAGACACAGTGCAAACGAAAGACTGCAGTACGATGGATGAAAAAGATTTTTTTTTTCTTTTTTTTAAAGGAAAAGGGTCATGGGATTTTAGAGTAAACCAGGTCAACAATATCACTGTAAGATGTGACAACAAAGCTGTGAACCTGCTTTCTTCTTTCTAAACCAGTGGGAAATGTGAAACACTGGGATCTAAAATCCAAAAACACATAATGGTCCCCAGACCAGCCACTGTTGATACATAGAGGTGTTTACTGTGCTGTCTGCACTCAACACTGGAGTTCAGCCTCACATCCGGAGACTGGGTACATGTACATTTGCTGGAACACTGTCACAGTGTATGAAACCTCAACAGGAGGAACTGGAGCCCTGAATGAAGCCCATGACCCTGCAAGTGTTTCAGGTTTCTGCCGGCACCTCCGTCACAAGAATGAAAGGGCAGAATCAAGTGTGGCAGGTCACGGCCGTCTCCAGAAGTGGACACAGCTCCCTGTGAAAGGCCAGCGTTCCTGTATGTACTTGATCATGAGGAAATGTTGGGTCTCTGTAAACACGATGTCTTTCTCTAGACTCTTGAACGTCCTCCGATAACGTCGCTTTATATTTGGCCTTATGTAAATAAAATTGACTTGACTAGTGTGCCTCCTGATGTGAGAAACGATGGCACTGAGCAGTGCCCAACATGGCAAACCTGACAGAGATGCAAGCACTGCACAGACAATCACTTCTCACATGTCCACTAAGGAAAATGTTGAGTCCATCTCTGGACCTAACAAGGAGAGAAACTGTCTTAACGACGACCACAAGCCGCGTAGAAAAGGGATGCAAAGCCCTGCGGTTAAAGGCCGAACTCTAGTCTTCCCCTCTCGTGCGCCTCCTGATGTGAGAAAGGATGGCACCGACCACCGCCTAACATGGCAAACCTGACAGAGATGCAAGCACTGCACAGGCAATCACTTCTCAAAAGGTCTACTGTGAGAAATGTAAAGTTTCTGCCAGAGCGAGGACAGAGACAAGGCAAAATGAAAAGTTTCTTCAGACAGTAGAATGAATATTTGTTTTTGTCTCTTAAGTAAACATTTCTCTGGTCGTATATCGTCATAAATTCCTGAACAATTAGAGATGACTCAAACATTTCTTTCATATTGTCAAAAGGACCAATAATAACCTATAATTGAAAATACTAGATGTTTCTTTAGTCCTTTCGCAAAGGTATTCCAGACTGTGTGTGTTGTGGATAATGGAAATTTTTGTCCAAACAGTCAGATGGTGTCTGAGACCGACATTATGCTAACCATTCTGTCTTTGGATTTAAACATCAAGTCCAGCCATCTGCCAAAAACACATGAATGCATCTTGTTTTATCTGAAATGTTTCAGATAAAAGGCAAAGGAACCCATATGGTTTCATGTCAGAAACTTAAATTGTCAGTGTGTTGACAGAGACAGAGGCCAATTACTGGTCAAGTATTGTTTCAGAAATCAACCGGACAGAAGAAGCTGTTTTGCATTTCGCTGCATGTTGAGAGGAACTTGAATTATTAACAGTAGCTATAGCTTTTCCCTCCAGTGAACTTAGGCTTAACAGGGTGCAGTGTTAATTAAAAGGCAGTATACCACATACACTGCAGTGTTTGAAATCTAATCAACTGAGCCGACTTCACCTCTCCCTTAAAAAAAAAATCACTAGCAGACCCTCAAGCTGAGTGTGAGAGGAAACGGAGGAATCCCAGGGTATTTATTTGTTCTCCAGTCAACAGAGAGGCTGCATGAAAAATGACTACACAGTACAAGACAAAAGAAGAAAAAAGGTAGTGTCCTAATTGATTATATTACGCTTATCTTTATCCACATACTAGTTCTCTTAAGGGAAGCGTGGTGATAATAAAAGTTACATGAATGTCCAATTTTCCAAACATAAACTCAGGACAATTTTACTACCTTGTCTGTTCAGCCGGCAGCAACATTTATTCCTGTCATATTATCATAAGGGTCCAACACGAGCGAGAAAAGATTTATTATGCTGTTTTTTTGGGGCAGTTGGCACTTAAGCTCGTCGACCAAGGACAAAAGATGACGGAGCTGACATAAAAGAAAAAAAAATGGGTGCGTGTGTGTGTCATTGGCTGCTCTGGTGTCGGGTGCAGTGCGGTGATTAGCCATGGGGGCGATGACGTGTGTCTTTTATGGATTACTCTTGTTAAATGATTCACAGCTGTATACATTGGCAAGATAATGTGTTCACAGTACAGGCCCGGTATTCATCATGGCTAATTCACTTAGGCCACTTGTGTTAAAACACATTTCTCTATAATGCATTGATTGTTGTATTGAAACCGTGCAGTAGGAAGCCATTGTTTCTTGTTCATAAAGAAGACAGCAGATTGGGAGCCAACAGTGCTGCTGTTAGACTTGTGATAGCACCTCCTTCCTTCACAGCTTGTGTTGTACCTGTTGATCTTTCACCCTCACCTACCACCAGTGGAGGCGCGATGTCTTTCCAGGAGTGATTACTCTGTTGCCTGGAAGCTTTTGACTGTATCCCAGGTGTGGGAAAGCTAATATGCCAGTTAATCCATGGTTTATGGTTCACTGGGCCCATTCCTGGATTTTCTGTGCCTCATTAATCCAGTTCTGGTACCTGTTACTTTCAGATGTGGCATTTCTATCCATTTGCTCACTCATGCCCTTCAAAAACTGAACTCAATGGTGAAAGATTTCTGCTTTTCTTAACGAATGAAATTAATATCTTGGTCGACCAAAACAAGGAGTTTAAAAACATGACCTTTAGGTTTAGAGGTTTTCTGTCATTTTTCAGTATTTTTGGGATATTTGGATGTCACATTAGCAAAACAACACATGCTTATAACCTTCTTTTTCTTCCCAACAAATATCTTTTATTGTCATAAATTTACAGGTGACATTTTTAAAAGGGACGATGAGAAGTTTCGGAAAGCGAAGTGTTTTCACACTACATTTCTCATGAGCCTCTTGGACCGACGCAAGACGGACAAAAGCAAAAACATTTGCCAAGAATGTTTTCATTAATCAAGAATGAAAGTTGGAGGTTCGAAGGCGATCAGATAACGTCGTAGTTCCAACCATAAACAATGCCAACTAGTGATACCGCGGCATTATTCCCACGACCGTCCGGGAATCCGAAACTAGGAAATGTTGGGCGAGTTGACCACTAAATAATATCAAAATAACTAAAGACAAAACGATATACTGTATTTATCGAAAATAGACCTATTAAGTGGGTAACGTAGATTCATCCACATTAATATGAGAGTCTTTTATAACCAAAAGCAAACTCCTCGGCGTCTCTTTAAAGTCGTATTGAAGCTTATGTTTCCATTGTAACGGTCCCTTCCTTTGGTCTTCTGCTGCAGATGTGTTGCTGTGTGTGGAAGGTCATCTGAACGTCCTCTGTGTCACGCTGTGGTTGGCGTGCTGCTGTGACTGACACAGGTCACCACTGAGAGGCTTTTACTGCAGAGGCTATTCTGACAACACTACACACTGAATGAGCGATGGAAGATTTTATGTAAACCAGTGAGTGTTTACTACGAAAAAGAAAGTGCACATTTACCTGCTTATTTATTAATTGAGAAAACCACTTCATCCTGATACGTGACACTATGCCTGTGAGTAATATGCACCGGCTCAATAGGAGGGAGTAAATTTACACCTGCTTATTGGCTGAAAAAGGGAGACATTTCTGCTGGAGTCAGCATAAAAAAAAAGAAAGGAGAGAAATCAAGTTGAAAGGAGGATAGCGATCAGGGATGAGAGGAGGGAACATGTGTCACCGAGACGGAAAACGATGAAGGGATAACACCGCTTGTCAAGGATGCCAGTAATGAGAAAGAGGAGGTTCAGTGTTTTCAGCTTTTTGTGCCACAAAAGGACAGAGTGCTGTGACATACGCTCCCCAGCCAGATGGGGATACATATGTTGGCTGTAAAAACCTGTATGTGCCCTTTACCTGTGGCTTCACGACCACTAAATCAAGGCAATTTAAACCGTGTAAAAAGAAGCACAACGGCACTCTCGGGTTAAGAATTACATGGAGTGTGTCATTGGCCTGTGCAGCCAGGATTTATGTGCAGACCTGTTACAATAAACTCAGTACAGTCCTATAAGATATATTAGATTCTGTTTGCCCCCTCCCGCAGCTGTAATAACTCTGTATTCCTGGAAAATTGTAATGAGATTTTGAATTGGGAAGGGGGGGATGTCAGCTCCAACATCATCAGCTCTTGAGTTGTTTTTAATCTAGCCTTCCTGGGGCTCTATGGGAAATTATTTACCATATGAACTCGTCTATGAGTCCTGCCACCCTTCATGAAAAATAACAGCATCTTTTTAAGAAGTCAGCTTTTACAGCTCTCCATATCGCGGCGTTCTCTGAAGCGTGCTTACAGTTATAAATGATCTCTTCATTGCTGCTGATGCTGGTGATTGCACCTTTGTACAGTAAACCCTGTAGATAGCAGCAGCTTTGCGTGCGACACCGACGGCCGTGGCTTTCTTCTAGAAACACCTCAGAAAGTAGGCTGATGTCACAAAACGTTGCTATCACACATTTCAGATCATATCTTTGCGAGATAATTTCCTGCTGCTGCAGGGAGGGTGTTGTTCTATCCAGCACAATTCATTTGATGCTGTTTTGTTTTTTTTAAACATCTGTTTCCTTCTTAAAAATGTATGTCCTTTGTCACCATCACATGATTTCTTAAAATGGATCTGTTACTCAACATGAAATATGGAAATATCTAAGAATTAATTATAGTAACACCTTGATCTTGATTTAGATCTCCCTGTTGAGTCAAGTCTGTATATTAAACTATGCAAACACTGAAATAATTGTTTAAAATGTTGGGATGGGGAGTCTGAACTTAGCTGACATGGCTCTCATTATTTCTGAAATAACATTTCTCCCGTTTTCCTGCTTTATATGGACCTTAAAGCCTTTGAGATGACAGGTGAGGCTCCTGTTTGCAGTCTGAGCAGTCAGTGCACAGACATTCCTCTGGCCTCCCTCTGACCTTGGTTGTCATGGCAGTGAATTAAAGCTAGTTAAAGATCAAGGACAACAAGAGAGGCGAAAACTGTTAAAATCCAAGATCAAGTAAGGCAGAGGCTTTTACAGCGATGGACTGGGGAATTGAGACCGTGTGTGTGGGAGGAGTAGACAGGATGTGTGTGTGCTGAATGAAAAGAGGATGGACCAGACCAGTGTTGTTCAACTAAAGATGGAAGAATATGCAGTAAATGATGCTGTACGTTTAAAAACAGCTTGACATTTGAGTAGATTCATCTCACTTGTGGGACTTCTCAGTGGATGACAGAAATGTCATATGCACAGACACACACACACGTACAGACACACACACACGTACGCATAAACACACATTTCAATAACTTCACCAAACAAAACTTCTATGCGAAGCTGAGGCTGCAAAGCAATTATTGAGTCAACTTCCAGGAAGATAGCATCTTTTGCTCCTTAACATCATCAAGTACAGGGTAAAGCACAGCAGTGTTAGACGATTTGTTGGTGGCAGCAGCTGGAAATTTACATTTTCCAATTGATTTTATTTTCCTCCGCTTGTTCCACTGTCTGAGCAGACTGTGCTGCACGTTAAACACCGTCTCTGACTTTTGGCTGCCAGTGGTGATCAATGGCCCAGGCCCCCAAGTGGCTTCCACCTCTTGTTCTGACTGGAAGTGTTAAACATATGCAGGGGAGGAAGTGCCGGCCGTGGCCGTTACTCCTGCTGACCAACTATTGAAAACCTTTTCCCCAGTTGAAACAGCTTCAGCTTTGCTTTGAACACTAAAGCCGATGCAAATCTCTTGGCAACATCCGAAATTTGTAAGTTTGTTCTCGAGTCAATGCAGTGGATAGAAGCAGTCAGCACTCTTAAGTGTTGCTCCCAGCAGACACATGCTAACTTGGCATCTAGTGCAAACACGCATTACTGTAGGAAGTGTGTCCAGTGGAGGTGGTTCAGGCATTTTCTAAAAATGTCCCCCAGGTGCCTGACTTAGGAAGCGTGCCAGGCCCGGCCAACTGGGGGGAAAAACCCGGGGGGCCGACCCAGAACATGCTGGAGAGATTCCAGCCCAGCTGGCAGGGGATTGCCTGGGGATCCCACAGGAGAAGCTGGAGGAAGGTAGAGGAGAAAAACGTATTGATGGTGGAGTGAGAAATGTACAGCTCCAGCTCTAGCTCCAGTGGATATCGTGTACACTGTATGCTACAGCTTAGTGATGTCATATCAAACAAAACTAGCTGTTTTAAAGATGCTTAATTAATGGGATGATTCTGAGTCAATGTTGTTATGTCACATAAACAGTTTTTAAATTTAAATAATTCATTAAAGTGATGATTGATAATGTTGTTCACATACAGTGACATAGATTTGTTTTTATTTGAAGGAACAATGCCAAGATTTACTTTTTGTTTTTTTAGAAATTAACAAGTGCACCTTCAAGTAGGCTATAGGCCTTTTCGTTTTCTTTGTCTCTTCAGACTCCAAGGAAGCTGCTGTATTGTGGAAATGCATTTAAATGATATTTTCTATTTTATTTTATGTAAATAAAAAGTTATCATATTTACCTGACTATTTTTGTTAAAAAATGAAAAAGCTATGTGTGGCAACATGGAAAATTGAGGATGTGATGCATCGAAATGGCATTGTATAATCAAAACGAACCGAATCGTAGACTGGTGAGTCATAATCGAATTGACTCGTGAGGCCAGTGCTAGCATGCTAATGGTTAGCAGGTGTCTAAAATGACAGGTCATGCTGAAACATGCCTAATTTTCATGCCATGCACCCGAACGTCAATGAAATATTCATATGAAAATCAAAAATAAGGAAACCACATGGCGGCACAAGAGAATAAGTCAGGGGGAGCTAAAATCACAGCATTTGGTACCATGAATGTTTTGAGAGTCCATCCTGGTTGTAGAGATATAGCTCTACAACGGCTAAAATTAACTTCTTTTGTTTTTATCGAGATATCACAGTCCTCAGTGGTTAAGGCATGTTGAAACCCACTCTATATACTTTTTAAATTTTAAAGTGCTTTCACATTTCATTCTACTTTCCACAAATTCAAGTTTTCAGGGCAACTCCCCTCAAATTCTTAAAGCAAAGTGGATGAAAGAGGAAACGAGAGAAATTTTGTCCTAGTTGAGCGACTGTAGACGAGGCTCTTGTCCCTGGAGTCAGCCTAAGCTATTGTATGTTAGCAGATACGAGATTCCCCGGCTCCCACACGCTCCCACCCTTTCTCTCCTGTACATATTATCTTCCCAACACAGGCAAGTGGAAGACAGAAGAAAGACGCAAACAAAGAGAAAATCAGTCATATTGTAAAGGCTTTCAGTGATACAAGGCACCCTTTGGTAACAGACAATATACCGCATAATGCGCTGCTGCATAACATTATCAATATACTGTGGGTAGACTTTGGGAGGATGTGAGTGGGAGGATCTGGCAGGGAAGATTAGTTGTGTTGTAAAGGTTAACTCATGCATGAATTCAAGCTAGGAATGTACTATTTACTAATCAAGAACATGCTAATTAGACTCCCTCTCCCATCGATGCCTTCTCCACCCATTGTGGGATTTAGTTAACAGGAAGACGGAATTAAATATTTGTTGCCACATATATAATAAATAAACCAGCTCCCCCATAAATGCAGTCAGGAAAAAGTCATCAGCTTCCAATATATCTTCTCCACAAAGCTCAGCACAGCCTCACTAATCCCCTCCATTCGATTTCAGTCGCCCCCAGCACTCGGCAACAAGATAGTTCAGTGAGTGCGTCTGGGCACTTTAGTGGTGGATGGATATCAGGATTCTTATCAGTCATCCGCGGCACACCCATCACTCCAGATGGGGTGACGCACACTTGGAGAGAGATGGGGGAATTGGGTGAGGGTGTTCACGCATTTCCTAAGGTGCTCACTTTGAGTTGAAGACGTATGAGCAGCAGCAGCAGCCAATTCTTTTTTCTTTCTTTTTTTTATAGATTAAAAGTTTGTTGGGACGGGAGTGAATCACAGAGTCTGTTTGTTTCTTCTCTCTCTTCTTTTTCACATTTCAACAGCGAGGCTCCAGACTGCCTCTCAATGGCACCGTCTCAACATTTGAGACAGTGCAAGTACATTTTTCTAGCCTGGCTCTCGCCAGACCCTTGTAGTTCCGCAAAGCTCCACCAGAGGCGCTACGCTCAGCTTCACACAAGGGTCTGGACTCGAGGCCAATGCAAACTTCTTCCCGGAGCAAAAAATAATGAACCAATCAGGATCGCCGGGCGGGACTTTCTGAGGTGTGACGTAGCGCTGAAGCGACTGTTTGAGTCAAACAACAATGGCGGCTCGCAGTGAGTGGCTGAAGTAGCACGTCATTCAAGATAACGGACAAGTGGTTTATCCAATCACATACAAGATTTTTTTACAAGGCCCCGCCTTCTGAAATGAATCGCCTATGGAGCAGTCCCAGACCCTTGTGTGGAGCTCAGCGTAGCTTTGCGGAACTACAAGGGTCTGGCGAGAGCCAGGCTAACATTTTTCATCTTGCAACCAGTAAATTTGCTGGGGTTTTTTTGTTTTTTTTTAATAGGAGACATATTATGCCCCCTCCACAAATTAAAATAGCTCCCAGGTGTCTTAAAGACATACATGCTTTGGTCAAAATACCCCAAGGATCAAACATCACAGCTCTCATCCTCTCAAAACAGCCCTGTTCAGAACAGCTGGTTTCAGTGCCTGTCCCTTTAAATGCAAATGAACCACTGCTTGCCCCACCCCTTCTACCGGCCCCAGGTAGGGGTGGTATTATGCAAATTCGAAACCTAGTTACATCACTGGAAGACAACTGAGGGAACAGCTCATAAAACCACGTGGATTTCAACCTAGGGAGCTGGCACATTACAGGTTTTTTTTGTCAATTCTCACATTTTGGGGGCCAGAAGTTAAGAGAAACACCCAAATATATGTTAAAGAGCCTTATTTCCATAATATGTCCCCTTTAACATTGATGAAACAAGGAAGAGGCGACTCAAAGAATCAGGAATCTGTCATTACAGGTGTCAGGCCAATGTGTGTGAGGATCATGAATGAAAAGGAAATATGAATATTTGCTTTGCAAGTAGATTTACAGTGTGCACCCCTAAATCTTCTTCTTGCGCTACTAAAATTTGAAGTTAGAGGCCACTGTGCTCCTAGTAAAAAAATAAATGTTAGTCTGGAGCCCTTGACAATATTCACCTATAACACTGTCAGACTCAAGGTGGATGGAGCAGAGCCAGAGATACACATTCCTCTTTCTTGTCCAAATCTGGCACCTTCATTACCCAGAATGCAACTCAAAAAAGCAACTGTTCAGTTCAGAGTTTCAGGATGTGCTGGTAGTGACTAATGTCGTCTTAAGCCACATGCGTCATGCAGAGATAAGGAGGAGGAGGAGGAGGAGGAGACGAAGGTCTGGTGAGTTCACTTCTTTCTAACTCCAAACTCTTCAAGTCTGTCGTCCTCAGACTCTGTGACATCTTTGTGGGCTTTAATAAGATCGCCTGCTGCTCCCTCTGGAGCCACAAAAGACTTTATACAACCTGTCCCACATATGTAGTAGTAACACCCAACACCTATAAACACACACCCAGATTAAAATCAATGCATTTCACTTTAACAAACAGCCTCTGCTTCAAGTACCACTGAAACACAAAACACAGTCCCAGCTTCTCGTAATGGCAATTACTATATCCTTTTTCCAGGGTGTAAACAGTTGAATCGCTGTGTTCATGTTACAAAATGAAGTCTGCCAGAAACGGGAGCTCGCATCGCATGCATTGGATTGGTCAAAGCAGCGCATTGCCAGATGTCTCGCTGTGTTTCAGAGTTGAGGCAGGTTCAACTTTGTCCCCAGATAATCCTGTATATTCCTGCCAGAGCCCTCCTCACTGGCTCCCCCCTCGTTATGTATCTGAACTGGCTTCATCCAGACGCATGAGGGGGCTGAGTGTTTTCACACACAGCGCAGCATGGCCTCTGTTTGTTTAGGTGTGTGTGTGTGTTGGGGGGTCAAAGCTAATTTGATGCTCCCACCTCCTGCTAAAAAAGTGCAGCTTCGGCGGCAACGTCACCACAAACTTTTCAAGAATCCGACCTTTTTGACTTCTATCAAATGAAGCAGCCTAAGCCCATTAGCTTAATGTGATCCCTCACTGTCTAATATCCCATCCCACCATCCTCCTTTAAATGGAAATACATCACATTAAGGAACTAATGCCATTTCATGGGACCTTTAAGTCGACTGTAGCTACACTGTGCAGGTGACGGAGGAGAACAGTCACCAGCTAAAACCTCCGTTTGTCACTCAGGTCTTAATTGGTCAAGTTTTCCGGCGCTGACCTCTCCTCTGCCCCCCTCAGCGCTCTTTTCTTCAGCTCTGCCGTATGTTCACAGAGGATTTACTCAAACCTCTTCAAATATTCCACATCCAGGAGCCGCGGGATAAAACTACTGACCTCGCAAGTCAAACCAGTCACTGAATGAAACACACATTTGCGCACAACAGCACGCTTGAATTGTTACTTGGTCAATTATTCCTCCTCACTCAAGTCTATTTGCCGTCACTCTGTCAGCTCATGAAGCCCCTTCATCTCATAAACTGCTACGCCAGCAGCTCTCATCACCGCTCGCCTTTCCAGCTTCCCCGCTCGCTCGCTCCACCTTCCTCGGCGTGAGGCGGGCACCCGCGTGCGCCCCTGCATGCGAGACCCACCACCACACACCGCTACATCTCCTTCCCCCGGCCGAGCCAGCAATCCCTCACCTGTCAGGCTGGTTCAGCACGTTAACCTTGGACAAGAGCCAGCCCACTCACTCATTACTTGCCCGTTCCACTAACTCAGCCTGCTCAGCCCACACACATTTGTTCCCCACCAGCCCACGAAGTCTTTTCCCACTTGTTCTTACGCCAACAGTCACAACCCTGTACACATCCTGCACAGCAGAGTCTGGCCACTTCAAGGTCCGCAGAAACATCCATGAAAATCAGTGAAAATCATCACAAAACATCCTAAAAAGTGACTATACATATACAAACCAGTACGCAATAATAAACTGTACATTTCTGCACTTTTGAGCTGAATATGTTTTGCAATCATTGCTCTGTCTCTCATCTTTGAGAGAGGAAAGAGAGGGAGTACCTACACTTCATTTCAGCTGAAGAGCGTTGTAAATCCGGTGCCTTTAAGAAATGGGACTAAGCAATAATTAATTGAAGAGATGACTTCTACAGAACGTGGCCAATTAAGAAAGTTTTTTTTTTTTCCTTTTCCAAGTGTGGCGTGTCTCTTCTTCAGAAAGAATTCAACCCCAGAAAAGTTCAAAGTCTGTTTGCACACAGGAAAAAGTTGTTTAATTGACCATATGCTCCAGGACACATAATCCCACTTTTATCCCCTGCGCTGCTGCTATCATATCAAATGTGAACATACTGCTGTGTTTACTGCAACGCTGCCTTACACTGTACTGCATCTGATAATAACCACACTAAAATATAACCTTTTGACACCAAACTTAAAGCTTTTTATGCAATAATGATGCCCCAAAACTTGTACTTCAGAGAACGGGTGTAAATATTTACAACTGTGCCAACAAAAAAACAAAAACCTCTTCTATCTGTATCCCAGGCCAACCAGCCTTAGACCTAATGGAGCAGTGAGTAGTACACAGTGTTGAGCTGAGGTGCTGGTGGATGCTGCAGTGGGTTTCCTGTCACAAATAGTGAAGCATGGGTTGTCAGTTTAGCTGCTGTGAGACGTCAAACTTTGGTCAGTTTCTCTGACAGTGTGGACTTGATGCGAGTAAACCAGTAAAAAATAAATAGTATAAAGGTTGGAGAAAAAACCCAGAGAAGTTTGCTTTCTCCCCGTAGCGTGAATATTTTTGAGGTATATTTGTTGCCAGCAGAGCTGATGATGTGTCAGTGTGACAAGCAGACTAGACACTGAGGAGTTGACAGATTAGTCCAACAGATCCTGGATTTGTCTGAGCCTCAGAAGTCAGTGGCACCAGCCTACAGTACTGACCACATCTCCTGTGTTGACTTCACAAGTCAAATAAATATAAAACTGTGCAGCCAATTATCTCCCATTTCAAATCAGTGCTCACATATTGTCAAATTGCAGGTCCTTTACGCCCACACAGGTGTTTCCAGCAATTATATTCAAACACCTGCTCAATTTGAATTTGAATAAAAACTCTTCTGCAGACATTTTCTCTCATCATGTCAGAAAAAGAGAAGCCACAATGATGACATTATTCTTTAATCATACGAGATTCCAGACTGCAACCAAATGGTCATTACATCCTTTTTTTTTTTTTTTTAAACTTAGCAAGTATTTTTAGTGTGGCTTGCAAATTTGTGTGTGTGTGTGAGACAACATCACATGATCTACATTGCTGGAGCAGAAGGTGACAGTAATGCACCAATAAGCCGGATGCCAACAAGACAAACGGTTTATCTACACTTGGTGTGTTTTGCCGTCTTGCATCTTGCAACGTCAACAATGGCAAAACAGACCATTGACGTTGTTCCTCCTGTGCTGGGATAATAATTGTGTCATTTTGTGTGATTTAAGGTGTGCACCTGAATGTTCTGTCCATGCTCCTAAAATGTTCAGTAAAAGGCTCCACTGCTATGAGTAAAACAGTCTGGAGCCCTGATCATACATTATGGCCTAGTCTCATTATCAGTAATAGTCTCAGTGAGGCCGCAGTGAGTCACCATGTGCAAAACCAAGACCTAGGAGCTGAATCACCTAAACCCGCCAGCAGTGAAAACTATCAGTCACGTACAGAAAATGTAGTAAGTTATCTTTGTCATTTTATTTTTAAACTAACAAAAAATAAAGAAAAACTTGAGTTTATTATATTTTACTGATCTGAGCTCTGGGGGCTTATCATCACAGCTTTCTGTGCTTGTCTCACACAATAACTGGTTAATACGTGCCACTCATCTCATGATCAAATACTCCAAATTCACTTTCAACCATGGAGCTTCAAACTTCACAGGGACCGTGCAGGATAATGCAATCAGACAGCTTGACAGTTATTAAGAATGAACATGATCTATATGCTAAACTCATGACCAATATTAATATTTTACAAATGCAGGAAGATGAATTTAGCATACAACGAAACGAGAGTATAGTGGTGGGCTTTGTGTGGCATTGGGCTCATCTTTACATCCTCTCTGTTTACACCTTTTCTGTTTATTACTCTCCCTGTGGCAAAATCCAGACAAACGTTTGACAAAGTCAGTTGTTGACGCAGTTTGTTCTCTTCTGATGTGTTTTCTTTACGTGCAACTAGTCCAGGATTATCATAATGACTGCTCTGCCTTTCCTTATTTTCTTGTCTTGCATTGTATGCCTCTATTGAGACTGAATAATGAAGGGAACTGATGAAGTAAGACAAGTGGGCGGCATGATTATACAACCTATGTGTTTAAATAGAAGTGATTTCAAATTCAAAAGAAGGGAATGTCCCATTTCTTTGTCCCCCATCAGTGAATTTTAACAGCTGGCTGATCCTGGAAGAGGTTAGCCTGTGTGTGTGTGTGTCTGTGTGTGTGTGTGCAAGTCAGAGAGTGCTTCGGTAAAACACGCAGATGCGACACAGCACACAAGCACTGTGTTTATGTGAAGTCGATATAATAGTGTGGAGCAGCCGTTAGAATGGTTTCTCGAGGACTAAAGGTTCCTCATTAATTTTTGAATCTCCACTGGTGCTGGCTGAGGGGCCACAGAGGGGTTTTTGTTTGATATATGATTCATGTTAAGTGAGATATTACCTATTGCAGTTAAACTAGTCCCAGGCATTTCCCCGAGCTTTTTGTGTTCTGAGTTTCCAGAGCGTCTGAGCTGCTCAGACATGCCCGCCTGTCACTTTTTGATAAGAAAACCTGATTGAAAAGCTAAGAATGAGCATGTCTTTCAAATTTTTCTGACATTGTTACATTAACATATTTTTGGCAGAGCTTAATTATACAGTCAGGTACCTATTTGACAACCTGAATATATCAAACTGTGCCCTATTCAATGGGGGGCAAATCGTGAGCCGAGTTGTGAAAGAGCTCAGACTCAGAGGAGATAATGAACCTCAAACATATGACATCATCAGGATAATCATTAGTATGGTCTTTTTAATGGCCCTGCTTGATTTGACAACACGGTGAGTCACCTCTGAAACAGGCAAGTTTCATACTATGACAAACACTCTTCAGACTCATCTGCTGTCAAAAAATGTCGATTTACTCATTTTTATTTAATGTTTCTAGCCAGTTGCCTGCTTTTAATGTGAAGATGCTGCAGCAGGAGCCTGTTCTGTTCTCACCAACACAGTGTCAGAGGAGCAAATAGGAAACACGGTCACTTAATCAATTTCATACATTTGCACACAGTAATGCTGTGTTATATTGATGCATCATTTCCTGTCAATCCCACATGCATGAGAGTTTGAATCCAATGTGACAGTGACAAAGGAAAACTGAATGTGACTATTACAGAGAAAAGGGCGACTGTAAAAGCATGAAAAATGTGCTGGATTTATGAAAATCTTGAGAATTTTATCTCTAACTCATCAACATAAAAAAGCTCTGTATACAAATATGGGCATATTTGAGGATATGAAGATAAACATGTGGCATTTTTAATGAATGTCAACCCTTCAGCATTTCTTGACACCACAACAAAATGTAATCTGACTAATTTGGGCAGCAGAACATCTTAAGTTTCTGGCACTAATTCTGCATTAAATACTTCATAATTAGTCTTCCCTGGAGGAAAAAGGCACTTTTTTCTTTCTTTCTTTCTTTGGGTCTCACGAATCCTCATGTCCTAGTTTATTATGCTGTAGACCACAGGAAACATTACCATATAGAGGCAGTGATCTCTGAGCCCTGATGTTTAATTGATATTTATTTATAGCGTTTATATGCCCACATAATAGCCACTTAGCTCGGCTGAAACCATTCGCCCAAGTGTCTGCATGCTGTGCTGAACTCAGAACCACCCCAAACTCATAATAAGCACAATTGCATACATTGGAAGTAGTGACCTTCACCTAGAGAGTGTTTTAATGGATGTGGTTGTAGAGGAGATAGACTCATATGTTGAGTTGTTATTATAGGAGAGATTAAGCTACAGAAAGCTCTTCTAAGAGGCTGAGCAAAGAGAGATTTGCTGCTGAGAGCGCAGGCTTCCCTGTAAAGCAGCGTTCAGGGGAAATTTTAAGTTCCTCTTCAAACCTTAAATTTGTTAAAGCTTCGTCTTCACCGACCAGTAAAGCAGTGCATCTGTGATAGCGCATCAGGACATGGAGTGGTTGTTGATGGGGATTACGTGGATATTATAGGTCAGTTCCCTGGGAGATTTTAGTTTAATTAAGGATGGTACTCATTAACTCATCACCGTTCCACCTTCACTATAGTGGCCTTTTCATCTCTTCACAATATTGTTCTGCAGGGGATTGTGGGCCATGTAAATTAATAACCAGTGGCTGATAGCATATGATGAATTCTCTAACAAAACGCTGAAGAGTATTTCCGATTTGGGAAGGAATTCATTATCATAAATTGTAAAATCTGGAGGTTTCAGCCTGTGAAGACGAATATAACAAAACATATACAGCCAGACGGCTATTATCCAAATATTGATTAAAACCCAAGGCTGATCACTGACATCAGATTTTCACTGTGAGAGAAATGTTAGAGGCAGAGAAACCAAAACGAATTGCACATCAGAAACATTAGACATTTAAATGTATATGAAATATATAATGTATTAAAAATTGTTATTGTTTTAAATGAACTTCACCTCGGATCATGGTCCAAACGCAGAGAGGGATTCATTCCTATATAATTTATTTATTCTGAAAGCTGCAGTCAGTGTTTTCATTAATAAATAATTAAAGATGAAGTGTCAAAACACATGAAACAGCTTCAACCAAACAGCAGGCTTTCACACCACTCCACACTGAAGGCACGCCAGTCCCAGCGCTTCAGCTATGGATCAATAAATCAATGTTTTCATTACATTTTATGTGTTTTCTGTCTATTGAACCCATTTTCCTCTTCCTCCCATTTCTTCCTACAGGGCAGTAGTTGGGCACAGAGAGCCGCTGCCTGATGACAGTAAAGACAATATCACTATTTTCACCCGAATCCTCGACAGGCTGCTGGATGGATATGACAACAGGCTACGTCCTGGGCTCGGAGGTAAGCAACTTGGATGAATCAAATACGGAGACAGGTTTCAGACTGCTCGCTGATTCACTGTTGTAAGACACAGAAAACTGAAAATTCACAAGTTTTTTCGAGGGTAATTTGACAAGAGTGCAGTGCACCGGTGCTCTGGAAAACAACAGGAGGCGAGTTATTGTAGTTGGTTCCTCTTATCAAGATGGTCAGCGATCGCCATTGCAGTAGTAGCAGCAGCTGTGACACACGACTCATGGAGGCAATTAAGGTACTTGAGGACTCATTCATCTCAGAGCCATAACTCAATTGAGTCTGAACACACAGACATGATACAGATATTCTTAGATTCACAGTGATTCGCAGGCACATCACTATGTCCAATATCCATTTCAAATAGAAGACACTCCTTCAATCATAGCTTTATCACTGTCAGTAATATGATAAAATATACACAATTATCCAGTAGACTGAAAAAACAAAGCATTAATCACTGACTCCATAGCAACACTACACTTTTGGTTAATGTTTCTCAGTATTGTGACTTTGATTATCAACTAAATAGGCAATGGGAGCAAAAAAACACTTTAAAGAGACCCCGAGGAGTTTGCTTTTGGTTATAAAAGAGTCTCATATTAATGTGGATGACTATACATTATTTGTTAATGGGTCCATTTTCAATAAATATATTGTTTTGTCTTTATAGTTATCTTGATATTATTATTTAGTGGTGGACTCGCTCAGCATTTCCTAGTTTCGGTTTCCCGGCGGGTCAGGGGAGTAACACGCCGGATCGCTAGTTCGTTTATGGTCGGAACTATGACGGTATCTAATCGTCTTCAAACCTCCGACTTTCATTCTGATTAATTAAAACATTCTTGGCAAATGCTTTCGCTTTCGTCTGTCCAAGAATTTCACCGTGCACGCGGAGGCTCATGGGAAATGTAGTGTGAAAACACTTTGCTTTCCAGAACTCCTCATAGTCCCTTTAATGTAAACATTCATCATATTACTCCATAAATATTATATAAGTGTGGGGGAGAATGGGGCACTGTTTAGCTCAATGGGTTGGGCAGGCGCCCCATAAACTGAGGCTATCACTGCAGCCGGCCCTGGTTCGAATCCCCTGGTGTGCCTTTTGCTGTACGTCTCTCTCTGCCTCTCTGTTTCCTGTCTATCTCTACTGTCCTGTCAATTAAAGGGAAAAAAGCCCCAAAAAATACTTATTAAAAAAAAAAAGTGTGGGGGAGAGGACAGATCTGTCAGACGATGAAACTGCTGGCAGATTTGAGGGGAGGTGTTTATTCCAGAGACATGAATGAGTTTGGCTCATTACTGTAATGTAGTGTCACTGTCCTGGTGTTTGCTCTTTGTTAAGGCTTCATGGCCCCAATCCATCACACACTCATTTGCTCATTAGTTGTTTCTACTTCCAGTGGATATTTAGAGGCATGGTAACTCATACAGGCGACACACATCAAAACCAAGCTCACACTCCAAGTCAGGTCATGTTGCACAGCACTGTTATGGAAATCTGCCTTCCCTTGGGTGGAGGTCTTTGTTCAATCATGCCCAAATGGCAAATAAGCACACATTTCAGTGGAAATCCCTCTAATTGATGCCATTTCATCCAAATATTCCTCCCTCAAGGACAGCAAAACGCATAACAGCGAGCCCACATGCTCAAGCAGGCTTTGCCATTTCTCAGCCAGCCAGCTGGAATTGTCATTTCTGCTCTAGTGCTCGCTCCTAAAGCCACGAGCGAGGCTACAAGGCTGCAGCGCCACCAGGCCGGATGACCTGGACTCTGGGGCTGCACCCGGACCGAAGAGCCAGGCACAAGATGTTAATGTCACACTCTGCCTCTGTACAGACATTCCCATCTCCAAGGGCAACGAAATGGTGAGGCCTGCCCTGCACCAGTCGTAGCTCCCAGTCATGATGATGGTTTTTTCAAGTGCCGCACTGATTGTGTGGCGCAGTGAAAGCAAACAGGCTTTCCTCCTGATAATAGCAGCGCAGTGGGTTGTTTTGTGTTGCAGATGGCTCAAATGTTGTTCATAAAAACACATTATATTGGTTATAAATAGGCTGATTTTAATTTCTCATGCGAATAGCTCTAAGTGTACAATAAACCCTCCATGGTCCAACCGTCCACCTGCAAAGAGACAACAGCAGTCTCAGCGCGGCCAGCCTGCTCAGTCAAAGTCAAGGGCTTCTGTCTGCACTCTGCAGAGGAACCAGACTACCAATCTTCCTCCTGTTGGCCACCCCCGTGCCCCACCACCCACAGTCCTGCAGAAAAAAAACAGCCATGTGGGACCGTCTCACACAAGCAGACAGAAACAGCATTTAATTTCATTTTCAGCAGCATCTATTAGCTCTGCCCTATGCTCTAGTGCGTTGTCGTAAACAGAAAGGGGGCAACTCATTCTGCTCCCTCGTCTATGCCTGCCATGCAAACTGCTGACTCGGTGTTGTGATAATCACATATTTGTGAGTGCTATTTGTGTCACTGAAATGATTAATGTGGAAGTGGATCTCCTCTCTCAGGGGAGCCCTTTTGCTTGAGGACCGGAGGCTTTCACCTGTGGGTGGTCGCTTAGATCTGGGACACAGTTAGAGCCAAGGATCTATTCACTTTTGGAGAAAAGCCTCATCACTCTCTCGTTGTTGCGCCCATGGGAGCAGCTATTTGTCTCGCCAGTGGCCCAAAAGCCTACTTTACACATTTGTGCCAGAGGAGTTGATTCAGCCCACATTGAAGGGGGCACATTTTGATCTGTCATGACTTTCATATCATGCCCTCCTTCATGCTGCATTAAGATCCTCTCTGAAGTATTTGGAAACAGTCACTCCACGTCTTTAAAACATGCGGCTTCCCTAACGTTCTGTATAATGATCAATTTGAACGTTGTCGTGGTGTCAAAAATCATCTATAAACCATTAAGACAGAACAAAAGCAATTAAGGGGCTCATAATAAAACGTAATGTGCAATGATACATGTAATTATAATTAACAGGAATATACAAAACAAAAAAGCTTCCTAACAGTCATGCTAGATTCATACTACAGCAGACTAAATCATGTCTGATGTGATTATAATGTGTGGATAGAATTGTGTAATGGTAACAATGCGTGCCCATTATTTGAATAAAAAATACACATACTTGCATCCTTAATGCTGCACTGCTGCATTTTATTCCAGAGCCAGTAGTCCCTCAGGGACAGTTTAATGCTTTTGGGGCAGCCAAACTCAAATTATTTTGGGTCAAAGGGGGTGTCTTCTCTCAGTCTCCACAGATACAGACTTTGGGTTTGGCCCAAAGCTGATTTTATGCTGTAGTGGACAAAACTAGCTTTAGCCAAACAAATGGTAATTTCACTGAACAAATGGTTTTCAAAAGCATCTGTGCATCCGTGAAGTTGCTCACAGCAACATTTTTGTCCCTGAATTGAGTTTGAAAAGCCTCTCCTGGGCCAAATGGTTGGGAGTGTTATAACCACTGCTGGACATCAATGCTCCACTCTACACTTTCAGAAATGTCTGATACTATTGGTCTAATGTTACGTTCTCAAAGCTGCAATCTGACAACAATGGCATTTAGTTTAGACTAAGTGATGCACAGACTCCCGAGAATCCAGGTATTAATCCAACCAGAAGGGCGCAGATCTTTTATTGAGTCTTTCTAAGTCTTCAGTTTTTCCTCAGTTTGAATTGATCCTCTAACCCTTGATTATGGCTGAATTTCTGTGTGAAGCTGCTTAGTTAAATGCCAACAGGCGAACTTCACCATCATGTACACAAACAATCAGCTTAACGAAGACGGAGCTGCGGCAAAGCTGTTCATATACAGACTTGACTGTGATGTGCTCTGTTCCTGTTCTTGTCTCTTTCCTCAGAGAGTGTGACAGAAGTGAGGACAAACATCTACGTGACGAGTTTTGGGCCTGTGTCGGATACAGACATGGTGAGTATTACTTTCTTCCCTCCTCGCTGTGATCAGCACGGTGAGTCATCTGATCTGTGCAGGTTATTAGTCTTCGCTCTGCTGCACTTATTATTGTTTAAGTTTGACTGAAGTACTTGAGGAACATTTGTCACCTTTGATTCTGTAACCTCGTGAAATATCTTTGCAGATTAGAGAGAATTTAATTTCAGACAGAATTGCACACATTTTAGAGTTAATAATCACAGCCACGTTCCTGGCACTTCTTCATTTGCAGGGTTTGTTCGGATGTTACAGCTTCGGCACAGCTTGTTCATACCAGAAATATATGTCTCTTTTATTGGATATTGGATTTTGTCATCCTATCAGAACTGCAGCACAGCAACACTGAAGTTAACATCTGTGCAGACTAGTGGTTCTCAAAGTAGAGTCTGGGGACACTTGAGGGTCCCCTGCAAAAAGGGGACAATTTATTACCAGTGTAATTCCACTTATTTCCAGTACATTATCATGGAGCGATTATTATGCATAGATGATTGAGAAAATAAAACAATTTCTACCATCATCTCAGGTGCAATAGAAGTAGTGGTTCTCCACTGAAGCACTAGGCAGGAGATGACTGAATAGTGTGATAACCAGCCAGCCCACCGCAGCAAACTGACTTCTTGCTTTTCACTTCTTGTTTCCACAGTCTGACAGATTACAGCTATTCTAAAACGATACTCTCTGCTGTACTCCACTTTCTGCATGAGGTGCTCCACCTGTATGCATTATACTGCCCCTCCACACTCCCTTCCTGCCTCCATTTTTCACCATTGTTGGTGCAAGTAATTAATTTTGGGGGGGTTATCTGGCTACTGGCACATTCTCCTCCACTTTTATGCATGCAACAATTTGACTTCAGATGGCAAAACCTGGTGTCTATTCACCACTGAGCTGGAAAAAATATATTTATATTTTAATCTGACAGTATTGTTACTCATTTGGCAATATCTTGATTGGAGGAATATGGACTTAATACAAATTTACTAGAGGTGGATCATCAAATCTAATCAAAAAATAATCATTACAAATATGCAGCTGCAGGCTTCAGCCATTAGTTTTTATTATTTTTTAATTAACCACTCAGAGCAGTCAAAGAAAAACAACTGTCGTAAGATTTTTTAAAAACCTAAAGTCAGCATCTACAGTACTTCAACCAAAAGCCATTTCAGAGAGTGCGGCTCCAAGTCAAGATGCTGTTTTTCTACACAGCCCGGCTCTGGAGCAATTTCATTACGAGCCCTGGATGACCTCCTTGAAACAGCAGATGCTAGAGACGGTTCGCGCTTTGTCTTGGGACCTTATACAGCGTTTGACATATTTGATCATGCAGCTTTAATTGACCGCCTTGAGCACTGGGTGGTTTCTATGGCTCAGCCCTGAGCAGGCTCGACAGTCTGGGTGACGTAGAGAGAGATTAGTGCTTTTTGGAGAACTGAGTTGAGGTTTTTTTTTTGTCTCACTGGGGAGCCTCTTCACATTGAGAGCATCAAATTCTCTGGAGCAGCCCATATTCAGGCTGTCAGACCAAACTTTACATAAGTTGGTGAGGATCTCATGAGGATCTTTGTGGATTTCTGTGAAGACTACTGCAGTGAATAATAAAGGGCAAAGGGCTTTGGAAAGAGCCCCTTTCATTACAATATATCAAGTATTTCAAGTAATACAACTATATTGTACCTTTTTTCCTCATTTAAATACAATATGTGCTTGTACTGTTTCTCAATGTGCATTTTCACACAATGATTAAGCGTTAGAGATCATTATAATTTATTCAATTCACCTTTGCATATTAACTGCTTAACAGCCACTGATCCAGCCTGCAAAAAGCCAGACTTTGTAACATTGGTCTTTTATGATTAGTCATTGTTTAGTTTCTGTAGTGGTAATGTAGGTTGTTCATCTGTTGGTATCGCTTGAGAGATTCAATGCAGAAACACAAATCCTTTAGGTTTAGCTTCAGCTTCAACCTCTCTGCCACTGCAGAGAGAGTACACTGACCACAGTATGTTCAACTTGCTTTGTGAGACAATGTTTGCTCTCTCACTTTATCACAATAGACAGTGCTTTATCTTTTTCAGCAGATATCACCTTTGGGGTCTCTCAGGGCTCAATTCTAGCCCCAATCTTTTATTCTCTTCACATGCTCCACTTGGCAACATCATGAATCAGTGGAAACGGCACAGAGCACAGTCAGTGGCACATGTTATGGGCTGCACAGGCCACAGAAACCCACTTGTGGTAATGTTTCGATGGCAGCCAGAGTTACTGGGTTCAGAGCAGAGCAGGTCTTTTCTGTTTCAAAGGCAAAACACCTGTTATCAACACACTCATACCGTCATCGTGTAATCAGTGTATGAACTCTGGTTGCCAATTCTTTGACTGGGTGGGAACATTGACCATTGTTACATTTCTGCATTTCCCGCCTGGTCAATTTTAGATTTGATGTCAGGATCACACCGGCGAAGATCATTCTGGCCTCAGGTTAAACTGCATTTTCCTTCTCTGCATGCACAAATTGCACATTAACACCTAATCTTTCAAGGCTGCTTAGGTCCTCAAATGATGACCATGTTATAATCTTTAGGAAGGAAGCATCAAACTATGAAACAGATGCTCCCTTAACCATATTGAAGCCAAGCAATTCATTCTCAGGACACTTTATTTTAATAAAACTAACAGCCAAACATTGAGGATTAACCTGAAAGCAGAGGAAGCTCAATTATCCGTCTCTTGTCTCTCTTACCTATTTTTATTCCTTTCACGAGAATCTTTATTGTTTTGCGAATAATTTGTCGGCTCACAGGTTACTTTGGAAACCACCAATTTAGTAAAACCTGCCGATCTGTGACTGGCTGTCTATAACAGTCCCCGTGTTGACACTGTCCAGTTCAGTTCAAGATTCTTTGTGTAATTCAGGTCAACTGTAATGACAATTCACTGCTCAGTTGTCTTACACATATAATTTTCTCCCACTCAATTCTACCTTCACAAAAGGTACTGTAGAATTTGCAGCACAGCTATTGTATGGGATTACAGATTAGCACCAGGAGCTTTGGGGCCCTTTAAATGGAGGAGGCAATGAGAGGACAAGACCAACGATTATACAGTATAATGAGCCAATGTGAATAGTAGGCTGCACAAAATAAGTAGGTCTTGACTCTGGACTTTAATAATGAACTGTCTGAATTGCTGAAGTTGGTGCCCATTTCCAAAAGGGCTTCTAAGAGCGAGTGGTTAGGAGTTTAGATAATAACGAGGACTGTTACATCCAGCGAGCCAGACCAGGTTTGTAGCCTACATGTAGTAAATGTGTGATGTGCTGAAGGACGAGTTATTTTCATTTTAAAGTTGATATGGGTTTTGAAGACACTCTGGAGTTCGGGTCCTCGGAACCAATGACTGCAAATCTTCAGTAGGTCAGGGTCGTGCGATCATGTTTTCTGGTTCATGAGTTTCCAGGCTACTGAGTTCAGAATGAGTCGGATGTGTTATTCGAGTGTGTGGAGTGGGACAGCCTCGGAGTATTGAGCCCTGCAGTAAACAGTTCTGGGAAACAAAAGCATGGAGCCGTTTTCTAGGTCAGTTAAAGGATAGGAAATGACTAATCCTGGAGGTATTTCAGAGGTGGAAAGAAGCTTTTTCAGAGACTTCCTTGATGTGTTCACCAAAGGATAGTTCTGTTTTGGAGACAATTCAAGAGAGTTTAGAAGATTAGTCTGGGGGTAGCTATCTAGTCATTGAAAAAAGATCAGTTGTAAACTGCCAACAACATGGAAATGAAAATGTTTTAACTATGCCTTTCTAGTTGCTTTCCCCTACACTCCTTAAACAAGTTCTGCACCTCTTTAATAATATGATCATAGCTTTGCTTTGTACTGTACCCAATACAGTGCCCTGCTGGTTGAGTATATGTGGGCTCAAACACTAAAGGGCAGAACACTGTTATTTTATATAAAAATGAAAGTTGATAAGTCAAAATCAGTGTCAACATTTGTTAAAGCTATGAAAAGACAGTAAGAAATTCATTTAACACATTTGTTTTAGGGTCAGCTGGTGGTGTTCACTTCATGAAATTGATTATTGATGAGCTATTTAATGTTTAGCATTACACAGGGCTAATGCCAGTGTCAATATTAGTTAGCTAAGGAAGGTTTGATGCCAACCACTATTATAGGGCCAACATTTCAGTTTGTCCAATAATTTTACTTTATTACAATGTATCCTGAGGGGGATGTCCCACTGGAAGCACAGGAGAAAAAAAGCAGGGGAACATATACAGTCAGTAGGTTACTACTGTCTGGGTGTCTGCAAAGTTTTGTTGTCAAATCATCATTAGGATTCATCCTTTGGGAACAATTACTGTCTGTGCCTGAACAGCACAGCAATCAAACCAATAGTTGGGACCAAAGTGCTGACTGACTGGCATTGCCATCCCAAAAGTCATTCTGTTAACGTGGCCAAGAATGTGGAGCATTAAATGCTTGGAGAGACGATTAAAATTGAAACCTTCCTAGACAGAGCACGCTCTATACCCTAGGCATCTCATAGTTTATGTTGCGTACATCCAGTGGTCCAATTACCCATCTCTGTAACATCAAGTGTCCCAGAAATGTCTGCTCCTCATTTACCCCGAGGGCCGGTCGTTGAGCCTTCACTTAGACCCCAATACGCCACATCTGCCTTTAGTGTCCCACTATCACAACAGGAGGGAAGCTAACTGCATAATCGGAGTGAAATTCAAATATTAGGCCAATAACAAGGCTAACATTGTTCAGAGTTGTGTCCGACCACGGCAGATTTCTGCAGTGTGTCACACGAAGACCCAGAATGTGGGTTGCTATAGTATCTTGATGCTGATCTCTGCTAAGTGGATGGGTGTGTTTCTCTACCTCCAGCTTCCCCTCTTCTCGCATCCTTTTGCCGATTTTTCCTCTGTCTTTTGTTACTGTCTCCCCCCCTTTCTCCCTCTCAGAAGGTCTGTGGAGTCGCATCTCATCCACATGTATGCAGTGTCACGGCACATTTACCTGTCTCATGGTTTGACAGGTCTGTTCTGATGAAATGGGAAGCGATTTTAGGCTGTCACAGGTACTGTGCTGCAGCTTGCTCTGACAAAGATGTCAGTGATGGCCTGATCTCAGTGGAGGTTGCACATTCTCTGGGGGTAAACATTTCTGGAATATCTGAGGTTTTCACCAGACAGTTTTCACTGCATAAAATTCAGGAAACACAAACCTAGGAATGCCAGAGCCAGTTCAAGGTCTTCTGAACAGAACAGATGGAGGTTTGTGTGGCTAAAATTTCAAGGTGAACTCCTGGATTCAGCATCAATCACATTGTCCTTGTTCAAAGACATGCAAACCCAATTAAGCCCCCCTTTTCATGAGAACACACAGAATTTTAAATGTGTCTTCCCGGCACCTTTCCCACGAAAAAACTATACTTTTAAAATAGGGCTTGATTTTTTTTTTTTTTTAACTCGCCATGCAGGTCATCATGTTCTCTAGTGTCACAGTATGAATCATGTGCAGGGCGGGAACAGCTTAAAAGCAGAGCAGGCACAGACTTTTTGCACCCAAACACCCTATATTTTTGTGAAAACAGCAGCCACAGGTTACAGGACTTGTGAAGATTTCAGTTTCTTGCAATCATGCTAGAATTGAGTAGAGGGAGGGGCCCACCCACATTTATTTCCTGACCTGGAACAACCTGTTGTGCACCTCTTTCAGCATGATGATTGTCAAGTGGATGACGCAACTGTAATAACACCCAACATAACAAATTTAGCTGTACAAAAAAAAAAAAAGGATCTTTTCACCTCTGCAGCCACATGTTTGAGTGATACACCAAAAAAAAATCAAAATGGAACTTTAAAGCTGTTTTGCATAAAGTCGTATCTGCCACAGAACAAAATGTTCATTTTAGTGCCATTTATTTCATGATCCCTCTCATTTACCATTATCTTCTAAAAATACATTCATGTAGTTAATGGCAACACAATTTGATTATTTTATTTAAAACTACGATTAAATGGCTTTAATGAAAATATCTCAAAATATTCACCAACAATAAGCTTCATTCGTTTTATCAAGTCATTTCAACTGAACCATGATTTGTTTTTCATGATAGCTTCACTCAGATTGAAGCACTTCAATTAAAGGAAGTTATTTTCAAAGCTTAAAGTTGGCCGAGGCAGTCCTTCATTTAACAAGTAAAATATGATTATCAAATAACCCATTCACTTTTAACCAGCCTTTTCAGTGTACCTGCCATTCAAGGTGTTCATACAGGGACTGCACAAGTCCTTTGTAACAAGCTTTGTACTGTGGAACCAGATCACAGTTTCAGTGCAGTACAAGAATAAAGTGGCCTTTGTGGGTTGCAATTATGTTGGTGAACACAATTATTAGAGGATAGGACTGCACATGATGGAAGGTGTTCTTTTCTAGTTTGACTGACATTTCTTTTCCCTCTCATTATCTCTTGAAGTCACTTATGATCATTTTCCCAGAGAGCAGTTCGAAACAATCATAATTTCATAACGTGTCTTGGACTTTAAAAATGCATTATGTTTTTACAGGTTTAACTGACTACATAAACATGTTTAGTGCGACATTCTTCATTTGTTTACTGCCATCTGATTCAAAGGCTGATTGCAACAAAATGTTGGCGCCTGAAATGTAGCACAATGAAGTGCTGAAGCATGTTTACGCCTCAGAGCAGCAGGAGCCGCAGAACACTGAAGATAATTGGAGCTGGTATGGGATTCACAGCTCATTGCAAGTCTCACACAGGTTACACTCCCAGCAGGGAAAGGTGAACAGCACAAGGAGCGCAGCAAGATAGAATAATTGACAAAGGGAAAGCAAGATGGACTAGTAATTAAGACATTAATCAAATCTTTGACTAATCATTACAGTGCCCAGGGTGTGAAGTTGACAAGGGCCAGGCCAAATTGATGTGTTGCCTCCAGGAAGTAGTCCCTATCATTACCGCACCAGCAAAATACGAATCTTATCTCTGGTCTGGCTGTGTACTGACAAGAACTAGACTTCATAACATGCATCACATATAATATTTCTCCACAATAAATTGGGGAAGCAGCTCTCTCAAACAATGTAAGATCTTGACAGGGGCACTTATTCAAACCCGTCAAACTAGTGAGTGAATGAATGTAGATAAAATGCATGTGTGCAGCTGTAGCCAAGTAAGAGCTCTGCACAATAAGTTGTTGTCGGTAATATGTCAATTTCCTGGAATGAGCGACTTGTCAAGGTCACTGTGCCTTCAGTGATGACTTACTGTAGCTGGTCTTTAATACATTTACAAAAAAAAGGTTGTTGTGTAATTGGATTAACCAGATTACTTAATGAAATGGAGAGATACCAGCACACTGACTGGAAAAGCACAAGAGATCAGATGGCCAGATCTGTTAAGTAAAACCAAATGAAAACTAAAAACGTGATGAAATAACCAAATGTTTAGAATTTAATGAACTCATTAATTTGAGATAAAAGGCTGCATTAATATTCTATCAGATATTAGACACAACCTTCCTGCCATTTTCAGGGAACCAGACACTGTGTCATTTTTTAATGTCTAGACTCATTTAGCCCAGTCTCCCGTACATCCTACCTTAACTGCCACCTTATCCGCCGGTCCTATCATTTTCCGCTCATTTCCTTTGCTCTCATCATTCTCTCACTCCTGCAGCTATGCTATTGGCTGGTTCCCTCCACCACTGAGATGTTAGCTAAGAAGACATTTCTCTGTGTGCCGACATGCTTGTTCTTTTGCTTGTTTTATAAGCCCTGATTTTATCTGTCTGTGTGTTCTCCTCTTGTGAGGCGCTGCTGTGACAGTCGCAAAGTATTTACTCAAAGTGTTCAGTAATTAACCTCGACTTCAAAACACTAGAGGCAAATTTTGTTGTGACATATAGGACAGTGAGTCTAACTTCTACATCATTATGAAACGGATTCAAATAAAGCGAGAAATGGTTTTAATTTGTCTCAATTTTGCTGTCTCTGCACTGTAAGAACGACACTGTTGACTGCAGCCCTCTAGTTTTCTAGCTAGCTGCAGTAAGTTTGGGGTAAATTGGATTTTGAAGTAAACCCATTAAAGATACTTAAAGATATATATATATATATATATATATATATATATATATATAATATATATATATATATATATATATATATATATATATGGAGATGGAAATTTAAGTGGGCCCATATATATATATATATATATATATATATATATATATATATATATATGTGTGTGTTAAGATACTTTATTATCCTTTAACAGGAAATTATATCATTGGTACAGTGTCCATACATGGTGATTAGTGCATCAACAGAATTTTCATAGATATAAATATGGAGATCAAAAATCTCTTAATCCTGCATGAATTGATGTTAATGCAGGTTTGTCATAGCTTTGGAGCTTTATAAGGGACTGCAGAGTCAGGTCATAACTGAGTGGGTCTGACACAAAGAGCAACCCCTTTCACAATACACACATGTCTTTCAATCATTGGTTATTGCATAAATATTGATTTTAGCAGCTTTGAAGCCAAATGTCAAGCAAAAAATGCTGTAGATTTGCATGTTCTGGCTTTTCACGCAAGTATAGCTGATTGCCTTCAATCATTAAAATGTTGTGTTTTTCTTCTAGACCCTTGTAGAAATTTGTTAAAATAAATAAATGAATAAAAATCTAACACTCTTCAATTAAAGTGTTTGAATATTGAATGGATATTGTTCAATATTTTAGCTGCTGTAGAGCTGAAATCATATGTAGGAGTGTATTAGCAAGACAAACAAATTATCAGAAATGTCCCACTACTAATCCACCCAGAGACTGCTATAGTCCATCATGCCTCTATTTCTCTCTCCACATATTCTGAGTCTCTATCCTTTGCTCTCCAATAAAGGCAGGTTGCCAAAAAATGGCATAAGGCAGGCACATAAAGGGATCTGTATTATATGTGTGAAGGGTGATTGTATATTCATAAATCTGCTTGTAACACTGTCATTTAGGTGCCATGAATGCGTTTTTAAATGTCTTTTAAATTACAGTTGTTTGCTACACTAACTCCATTCATGATCCTTACTGCTATAAAAAAGACGTTTGTAATCTACTGCTGGGTTCAAGTTCCACTCTGTCTCCTCTGTCAAGGAGAAATCAATCACTCCGTCCCTGGAGGAAAACCAGCTGGCATTCAAACTGATTGTGCCATTTGGCCTTACGAAGAGATTGACTATGCTTTTCCACATCTTCAAATTCATTCCCTGTGTTTACAGGAGATTTATGTCCAACCAAAACAAACAAATGACAGCATTGCCAAGCTGGGCCAAGCACACTATTGTCCTTTTATTCGTCACTGGGTGTTTTACACTGATCACTGGTAAGATTTGGCAACTCATAAAGAAAAAGAAAGCAGGAAGAAAATCAAGTGCAAAACATGAGGATAACTGTGGAGATGGAAATTTAAGTGGGCCCACATCTTTCTGTGCCAGCCAGGATAGGATAAACTGTCTTGGAGTTGTTGCTGGGAAGTTTTGGTAGATGACACACAGGACACTGGACAATAAATCACAGTGTAGTGTGTGTCTTTACTTGCCTGCGTTCTCCAATACTCAAACTGGCCATTTTGAGTGTGCAAGTGTGTGTTCACATCGACAACATGCTGCATACAAAAGGAACCCGGCTGCTGCTCAGAAAACGGTAAAATAATTAACATAATTGGCTACATAATAGAGGGGTGCTTTATTGTCTGCAACTGGCATTTAATTCATGACCAAACTAAATCTGATAAAATGAGCACAAAGGAAGACTTTTTTTTTTTAATGAGATGTGTACTTTGACAAAACAAATGTTGGAGGGGAACACCTTTTGTCACACTTGGCTTTTGTCTGACTGTGGAGCTCTCTGTGGGCTTTATTAAGAGCACTGTTGCGAGGACAGATGCAGTGTAATCGTTTTATGGTTCTGTAGGTCTGCACTCCGTCAGGAGGTCAATCACATCAATTAACAGACGTCCATTCGGTGCTGTTTAGAGAAACCCTGTTGATGTGTTGAGTGGAGGCTGTACACCTCTCCTGCTGAGGATGATGGCTTCCTGTTGTTAAATCCGCTGAGAAATGACTTTATCAGTTTTTCACAACAGCCGGTTTCAGCCGACTGGCGAGCAGCGCAGTTCGTTAGCCCTGCACTGTATGAGCAAAAGCACAAAAACAATTAAAGAGAAAACACATGCACTGTGCTCTTATTGATCACCAATAATGTGTAGTGTTGTGTGAGATACAGGCAGCCTCCCTCTATCTCAGTCTGTTAAGACAGCTGCACACAGACTGCACTGCCGCTGTACAGAGCTGATGAGGGGAGGCGGTTGCTAGGACACCAAGTCGTACTGAATGAATAATGTGAAATAAATTCCTTTTGACTGGCTACTTCCTGCATTCATTTTATTTTATTTAGGTTTTCATGTGCTGGTGACAACACGCAAAGACTTTGTTGCATATTAATAAAACATGAAACAGATGTATTAGAGGGTTTTTCGCTTAAGCTCATTTGTGTCTCAATCCGTGGTTTTGCTTTCAAGTTTGAAAGAAAAACAACTTTATTACCAGAGTAGTAATTATATGACATTAAAAGACACGATGTGTTCTTCTACAATAACCACTGTGCACAGTCGTGTAATGTGTACATGTGTACAAGGTATTTGTAAACAGATGGTAAAGCAGGACACACACCTGCGCTTCTGTTATTTAAAATGATGACTGACTGGAAGCGTGTCACATGTTGCCACAAGTGATGAGATTACTTTTTATTATTATTATTATGATGAAAGAAAAAAGCCATAAGCATATTTGGGGGTTGGCTTTTATTTTCCTTTTTTGCTTGCCCCTTGTGTGAGACAAACAGGGGTCAGTGTGCAGTTTCTGGTCGAGCCAGACAATTTGCCTATTGGTGTGTTTTTGTTGTTGTTCTGACCCTAGTGTGGTGGATTGTCAAACTGAAATGCCCTCTGGGATAAATAAGGTTGTCTGAACTGAACTGAGTGACAACAAAAGATCTATTAGATGTCAATCTGTTGCAGCACAGTATGTTGTATATTCATAAACATGCAGCAGTCCAGAGTTAAGCACTCGGAGCAGAACAACAGACCTTTATGACTGCAGACATTTTCACTCGTTAATGCAGTACTGTATGTCTCTAATACAATAAGGTCAGTAAGTCAGTCAGCCATCAATACCGTTGTCACTTAAACCTGTGTTTTTCCTGCTTTGACCAGTCAAAACGTCTGCTGTGATAAGATCCAGTATTCCTGACGTATACGCTCGATATAACCATGTCCCATCTCTGTAAACTGTCTTGTTGCCATCTAATCCTTTGCACCCTCTTGCCCTCAGGAGTACACCATCGATGTTTTCTTCCGTCAGAGTTGGCGGGACGAGAGGCTTAAGTTTGATGGGCCCATGCAAGTTTTACCTCTAAACAACCTCCTGGCCAGTAAGATCTGGACTCCTGATACGTTCTTTCACAACGGGAAGAAATCTGTGGCCCACAACATGACGACTCCCAACAAGCTGCTGCGACTAGTTGACAACGGGACGCTTCTCTACACAATGAGGTGAGAACCCGGTCAACACTGTCACTTTATCACCTAATTTATCATGTCCAACAGTCTACTGCCATGCTAGCATCTCTATGGGGCTACACTGCAATATGACTAAGAGTATAGAGTCTAGTTGTGTGGCACTATATAAATAATAATATAACTTTACTATAGTAAAATTATCATGCCAATGTGCAAAAAGACAATGCCAACATGATGTTCCATGTTAACCATCATAGTTTAACTTTGAGCACATGAACATTTGTAACTTGGCACCATTTATTTATTGTAATCACCAAAGCAACAGCTTTTAGCAGAAGAGCTCCCCTTACTGGCGTCTGAAAGCACCATAGATACCATTCTTCACATTATAAACGCCACAGAATCAATGGTAATGTGCTGTGAGTAACAGCTTGAACTATCAACAGACTGAACCTAACTCTAAACTAAAGAGGAAGACAGAACCAGCATCTGACATAGTGAGAGATAATTAGCATAGAAGAAGGTTGGCAAACTCTATCATCGATGACTACAAGATATGTAATGGACAAATTAAAATATTGGTTCGAGGATGGTGGTAGATACAACACCAAGGGATCATCAAAGTTATCACAGAGTTCATCCTTTGTGGAAAATGAATATCTGCACCAAAACATCAAGGGAATTCATCCATGACATGTTGAGACCTGTCACTTCAAAACTACAGATGTCAACGTCATAATCGTGGCACTCAGGGGATTAAAAGTTAAATTGTAGGGAGCAGATGCAGCCGATATGTGGATCGTTTCTGATCATTTCATCAGTCTGAGTGCGAGATAAGTGCCTTACAGTCAGTCAGGCCCACACATGATTCACACACAGACAGCTCAGATAATAATTATCACTTGATCAAAGGATTGTCAGTGTGTGGATATCATGCTTAAAGTACACTGTAAATAGCACCAGCTACCAACACAGCCAGCGAAACTATTATCTAAGGGACTAGAGCAAAAATAATTCACTGGTTTCCAATCACTGAATCTGTCAATCAATCAGCCTTCCCCACAGCTTTTCACCAGAGCCTTTGAAAGGCCTGAAAAAGAAATATTTTCATGACGGCCATCCACAAGGTCAGTATTGATTTTCAAGGGTGAAAATGAAATAGTGAAGGCGTTCATTTTCATTCCGTGGTCCCACATGAGTGGATCTGATGCAGTGGCAGTTCTGCCAAGGCCAACTAAGACATATGAGCTCTAATGGAGTATTACAAGGACAGTTGTGTTTACATAACTAAGTAAATGTGTGGTAAGATGATACAGAGATTGTATGAGGAGGCAAAGTAAGATACAAAGGCCTCTATCCTGTTTGGCGCTTCTGTATGAATTACTTATCACTGCCATTAATTCAAATCCTGTTTATTTATGGTATTAAATGCTATAAATTATTCTTTTGACTACTGTCATTTCAACTGCCTGTAGAAAAAAAATACCATAAGAAATACTAAGGCTACTATTCAAGTGTGTTTTGGATAAGTACTTGCTGTACCCTTCCTTGGTTACGCAGCATTGGCCGTTTAGTTGAAAATTTGCAGTATTTTTAGAGACACTTGGTAACACTGCAAATGAGTGACTGATAACTTAAGTTTGCCTGAGCACACTTCACAGGTATTAGGCTTTAGAATATAAATCCATCTATTTTTGTAGGCTGTTTCATGTGAAGTACATCACCATAGTACCCTGGGTTGATTGGCACTCCTCAATGAACAACTGCGTAAATCCATTTAATCAGCACGTCTACAGCATCCGAACTGACAAATGCTGTGAGGGCCAGAGCTCTGCAGGATTGCGTCATTATTTTTGAATTGAGAGAGCTGGTATTGTCTGCCAGTTCTGCTGCAGTCCTGTTTGCAATTCACTCTCCCTGATCGAAAATATCAAGTTATGAAAAATTTAAAATGTTCTCATTACAGGCAGTGGTTTATGTTTAGTAAATTTTTGGTTGAAAAATGTATTTATTCAAAAACCCACACACCTGAACTAAAACTTAGCTTGTGAGCCACTGAAATGCTGCACAGCACTCACTTCTGTGAACAGAAGAGCTGGCGAAATGCTGACTTGGTCCAGTGTGTATTGTGTAACTGTCAAGGTTTATTGGCAAAATCTGAATATACTACCATGACTATATTTGTATGAGTGTATAATAACTATAAAGTTTTCGTAGCCTTATAATTATTATTTTATATATACACATATAGCAAGGGTCTTGCTTTAGAGAGTGTCACAATCTTGAACCATGTTTGTACCGCAGCCTGAACGGAAAATCCAGCCAGTCAGAGAGCATGTTTCGCGTTCACAAATAAACCAATGAAGAAGGCGGCGGAAGGAAAGAAGGAGGAGTGAGTTAGTAGTTTTTATATATTTCCGCACTATTTTTTTGTCCTCTGAGCCCACCGTGACTTTGCCGAAGGGAGGGGTGAGTGCGAGTAAGTGAGCGCTGCAAACTAGAATCCGAACACTAGATGTTGCGGTTTTCCCCTCATTTTACACACTGGACCTTTAACAAAAAGTTAAACATTGTTGGATCTGGCACATAAAAGTCTAAATTCATTATATAATATACTGTGCATAATCTACTGGTGAGCTTGCTTTTTCGAACTGTTAGTAATGAGGACTAATATACCACCAAAACTATATGTTATTAGGGCTGACCCGATTATCATATTTTGGTAATCGAAGCTCCGGGCATAAAATCGATCTTAATCGAAGCTTTGACGGGCCGGGGGGGTTCGTGATCAATCGAACAATCGATCACGGACTTCATGATCGATTACCATGGCAACGAACGAAGCTTCGATTTTTTGGGTCAGCCCTATGTTATATTGCCAAAAAAAAGAATCTGCACATTTTAGTTATGGTCCACATGGAATTAATATTACTGACCGTGATGATCAACTGAATATTTTTTTAGTATCACTGTGAGATTTGTAAAATTGAAGAGTCTCTTTTTTAGGAATTTTTAGGATTTACTTGATTGAGATCATGTAAAGAATCCAGAAATGACAGAAAGGAAAGGTCCTTCCGACCAGGAATTGAACTGGGTACTCCCCTCAGGTTGCATTATCTGATCCCCCAATCTGTTGAATTTTCAATTTGTTTATAATGTTTGTAAAATTAAATGTGAAGTTCCCATCAAACTCAACCACAATGAATAACCAAAACAAATATTAAACATGCTGAACATCAGAAAACTAGCACTGTCATTATGAACATGTTAACATTTAGCTGAAAGCAGTGCTGGGTCTAAATCGAGCCTCAAAGAGCTGCTGGCTGTAGACTCTTAGAAGTATTTCTTTTAGACTTGTTGTCTTCGATCAAAGCTATTCTAATTCTGTTGTCTGTGATCTTTTCTCTTGTTTATGCCTTTGTCTCTGTTGGCATGTCAGTGCAGCCAAGCAATGAGATGAATTTTGTCAATTTGCTGTGAGTTTAATTGTTGCATTAGATTAGAGCTGCTCCGATTCTGATACCAGTATTGCCGTTCTTTGCCACTCTTCACAGCCATCAGCAGCAACTGGCTACTGATGGGGTTGTCTTGGGGCGATAACAGTCAAACTCAGTCGGTTTGTTATGTGAATGTGCCTGGACCTCGATCCGCTCCAAGAAATGAAACAATGCATCATTTTCACATCTGGTGCACACCTCTGGTCCACACCAGTATGTGTGAAAACACCCATTGTGACTGCACTTGAGCAGTTTTTAAAAGGAATTGTTGTTTCTTCCTAGATTTTTCAGTCATGTTTGACTGTCAAACTAGGCAATAAAAGAAAGTTAGATGGCTTTTATTTGCTAGGTTCATTCATGTTTTACAAAGGGTTTAACCGGAACCTGGCCGCACAACAATGATAATAATATCACACCCATGCAGGCGTAGTCGTATATACTATACTGTATTCTATATCTGTACTCTATACTGACTTCTTTTCCATATCACACTGGTATCAGTACTCAGTATCGGCCAATAACCACAGCACAAGTATCAGAGTCGGTAATGAGAGGGAAAAAATGGTATCGGAACATCTCTACATTATATGCAGTGATGCACTGTTCAAATTTGATTTATGTTGTGCTGTGTTAATTTGTGTAGTGACTGAGACACTTATCAGTAATGAGGCAGCACCAGAGAGCAATCAAGAAGGTGGAAAACAATGGACGCACAGGGTTGTTGCAAGTGTTTGACAAAGAGCTAATTAGAAAAAATAAGTTTGTGTGTAAAAGTGGTCGTTGTGGTCTGTGATGTTTTTGGTTTGTAAAATTCATGGTGCAGAGTCAGTTTTCTGCAGCCACAGTATTCAAATGGTTCAACCTACTCTGTTTTAAGTCATCTGTCATTCTCGAGCAACAAATACATACTATATGTGAATACAAGCACGAAACTGATATGTAGATGCATAATCAAGCTACATTCATTTGGCATGACATGTTTTACAAATGAGAAAGCATTTACATTCAGCAACATTTACTTGCCCAGATTTCCCAGTTGCACGGACTATGAATGTTGCAGCCGAGTTACTGTATAATAACCATCCATTTAGCGACTCAGTCCAGCTTAATGCACTGCAGTTTTGTTTGATTCAATCTCTATGTTGATTAAACATGTATGAGTGGCATAACGTGCACCATTTCTCTATTTACTAACAGAGTGGCAACAAATCAAATAAACTCTGGTGCTCTCAAGAGATTTTGTCTTTGTTGTCGGTCAGCTGAGCACTCAGTACCGCGGAGAGGATGGCAATAAGGAGGAGAGGGAGGGCACTTCTCAGTTTTGTATCATATAGACATACCATGTTGTCTTTTGTGTCATAATGTGTTCCTAACAGCTGCCTCAACTATACTGCAGCCTCACCTGTGAAATACTGCCCATCCCAACCTTTCCTTCTGCCCACCCCCCACCCCCCACCTCCCGCTCCACCCCTCAGGTTGACCATTCATGCCGAATGCCCCATGCATCTGGAGGATTTCCCGATGGATGCACACGCCTGCCCTCTGAAGTTTGGAAGTTGTAAGTCAGTCCAGATGGTTAAAGCAAAACAGAGTTTAATATAAAAATCACACTGTAGAAAGTTAACTGTGGTGATTGTTCTCTGCGTGGGGCCAAGCCCCTTTCCGGCCCTGGAAAAACTTCAGAGGGCTCCAACTGCACTCTTACTTTGGAATGTGAAACTAGAGGATAGTTGTCACACTTAGATGTTTTTTGTCTTGTATTTATCGAGGGAACCCTCGCTGCAAGCTCATGGCTGACTAATTTTGCTGTACTTCATAAGTGTAGCAACATTACAACATGCTAAATCAGAAAATATGTTCATGCTACTCATTACGGATAAATGTGTTTGTAGCATTATGACCAATATTGTCTTACTGCAGATGTCAGTGATGCCATTTATGTTATGTTTATGTAAAAAGAAATAGCAATGCAGAAATGTCAAAGATAGTTTTGTCAAAGATAGTTTTAAGGAAATTACAGTAAAGTAAAACCTGAGTCATAAAGAAAAGTCATATTTTAACAAATCCTCATGACAATCACGCGAGTAGCTCTGTAAGGTTGTACTGTACCGAGGTTTAACAAGTAATGTTTACCAATTTAACAGTGTTAGCATGCAACGTGTAAATTATTGCATTAAATACAAAGTAAAGCTGAGGCTAAATAATAAGTTCTGTAGCTGTTCAGTGACAAACCAAAGTATGAAAATGCTGGCCTGGTAATGGCACTAAAGTCTGAGGCTCAACAGGCTCGCACTATAGGCCAATCTTTCTTAACAGGTTGAGATATTTCATTACATACTGTAGTGTCGGTTTAAGAATCTGAACAAATGATGGTTCTAGATGAAAAGTCAGGAAATCACCAGTCTGTAGAAAATCAGATATATAACTGACTGCACTGTGTCTCATTAAGTATCACTCTGTCACTCACTACTGCATTGAAAACAACATGGTGCTTAGCTCAGCTCCTGATTCCCTGAAGATGACAGCAACTTTTTATGCTTTAGCAAACAATGATCCGTTTTGCAGTGTGGATATATAAAAAATTGCCTCACATACTGATTTCTAATCCATGGTACTGTTTTATTTTTTTATTTCAAACCATCTTTCTGTTGCCCAGATGCTTACACCAATAACGAGGTGATCTACCTGTGGACCCAAGGAGACGACAGGTCTGTGGCTGTGGCGGAGGATGGCTCCAGGCTAAACCAGTATGACTTATTGGGACACGTTATTGGCAAGGAAACCATCAGTTCCAGCACAGGTAGACTATGTGCCGTCTTCTGCTCAGACTGTTTACCTCAAATGAAATCAGTGTCGGTTTGTCCGGACAGGGAAAAGGTTAAATCTGGTTACTGCGAGTCTTTATGGCTGCAGTGTGCACAGGCTGCTCAGCCAAGTAGAAATTCACGGCAATTTGACAACTGTAGTGGACACAAATTCTATACTGCAAGCAGTGAAACAAAGCGAGTGTCATGGGATAGAAACGCATTTGAAATATAAACTCTAGTTTTACTCCATAAAATTTGTAGTTAATTAAACTGCCTTCTTTTCTGTTTACATATACCGGTACTGGCACTCTTCTAGGTCTAAAGTAGCAGTCTGCACTATTCTACAGTTTCTGTCATTTTCGATTCAGTGTGCATTATTTAGGTCCAACGAGAAAAATGATGACTTTTATGAGTTTTTGGGAAACTATTCAGCATATTTAGGGAGATGATATGAAGAGGTGTGCCAGAGGTGAATGTCTTATTTCAATTCCATTTTGGCTTATAGCCACAGTCAATTTTATAGGCACAGAGTTAAAGGAAAAAATATGCCAGCCACTACTTTTGATTACATATTCATGTGATTTGAAATTCTCCTTGTCAACACTGTTGCAGAACCTTTTATCTGTCACACACAATCACTTCACATCACTTGTTCTCTATCTCCCCACTGAAGGACATAAAGCTTATGATAGCAATTTAACCTGAGGGGATGAAATACCAAGGTAAGGTACTGGGTACTGATATACACTAGTTTAAAAAGAATATTCACAGCGGTTACATGGTAACATTAAAAAAAAAAAGACTTACACCACCTCATTTCTCATTTACGTGAAATTTTAAGTGAAGTTATTCAATAGAGATCTAAATAACATCAATAAAACATTCCCAACATCATTCCCCAGCTATAGGAAACAGTGTGAGACGACAGGATGAGGTGCTGAAGAGGTGATTACTGCAAAGCTAAAGATAAAAGGTTGCATCAATGGGGCAGTAGGTAATTACTGAAAGGGAAGGGTGCATATCTCACAACCGAGCTGCCCCAGCTTTCCATTTCTCAGAGATTTAACCTCTGTGGGGAAGCCGTTTGCTCACACGTTTTTCAGGACGTGAGCTATGGACTTGCTGATCTGTTTGACTTCAGTTGTGTTTGGAGACCAAACCACCATGAAACCACTTTGTTGGATGGCACTCGACCTGTTTTCCCAGGAAGCGAAGAGTGTTGAAAGCTGTTGAAATAACAGCACTTGTATAACTCCACAGAGAACACTTTCCGTGAGCCCATCTCTCTTGTTGTGCTGTTTGGTGGTTTGAACTGAAGCCTGGGGAATCTCAGAGGCATTTTGAAGAAACATGACCAAGAACAGTCTGACTTTAAGCAAAAATATGGAGTCGTAACTATTAGGTTCATGAATGAGAATCTCTTATTTTTCATTTTTTACTTTTTAACTTTAAGGCTAATGGAGCACACTGAGCAAAGGAGATGGGGGATTTGAGCCAGTTCAGCTCTGGTTAGAATCTGCTCAGACAAAAAAAAACACCTCAGGGAATGAGAGGCAGTTTTTTCCTCATATCTTTGCAACACAGATTACAGACATGGCAACTAGAGCTGGTGCCCAGGGGAACTGTGAATTTGTCCATTTGCTGCCACCAGTGACAAAATCTCAGCTCAAGGAAATGTGCTAACAGGGAGGGACTATTTGATACATAAAGATACGACTTTGGTTGAGTACTCTCTTAAAAAGGGCAGTGGGCCGGTTTTTTTTTTTTTGTCTCCTTTTTCTTTGTACCCCTTTTTCATAGACATTTGAGCATCAAACAAGTGCATCCCAATCTTTTGGTTTTAGGTACATGAACAGGTACATTTTTCATTTATTTATTATTATGTATTTATTCAATTATTTATGATGCCTATAGTTTGATTCACTTTACTCATTCATTTCTTCAGTATTATACATTTTAACTCAGGTGCATTACTTGTGGTTGCATTTATGTTTTACAGAACGCTTGGACTGAAAAGCCAAATAAACACAATCACATTGTTTAAATGAATTAGCCTATAAACTAACACAATAGAATTATATTACACCAACCAAAGCATTTATCCTTGTTTCTATGATGATATTCAGCAACTGGTGACAAGAGGAAACTTTAGGCAACTGTATTTTATACTGCTTATTGTCCTTTTCTATTAACATTTGGATCTTAACTCAAAGTTTCCACTTATGTGGCTGCCCTGTCATATAAAACAAGAGCAACAGAAAAATTACATCTTCACATAAAGACAGCGGTTGTAGAATGTATGAAACATAATTTGCCGTTTCTTCTTTTTTACCACTCTGCCTTTCTGAATAGATCCTAGTTTAACCTGAGGTGAAAGGGAGGTTGGTTATGTGACTTTCTAACACAAAGTGCACATCGAAAACACTTGGGAAAAAATGTCTTTTCACTGATGTTTTCATGTGGTTTAACGGTTCATCTGAGGGCCTGAAGACAATCCTATGAGCTTCTTTGATAATGTGTGCTTACATGTCAATGTTCTAACTTTAATAAATCCAACTTTGAATATTTCAGCTTATATTTCCCAGCTGGCCATGGCTGTATTAATAATTATGACCTTGTGTGTTTCTCTCCATCTCTGTCTATGTTTCTCTCCTCTACCTCAGGAGAATATGTAGTGATGACAACATATTTCCATTTGAAAAGGAAAATTGGCTATTTTGTGATTCAAACCTACCTGCCGTGCATCATGACTGTCATACTGTCTCAGGTCTCCTTCTGGCTAAACAGAGAATCCGTTCCTGCGCGCACGGTGTTCGGTGAGTGCCATCTTGTGTTTTTTAACTCAACTTAAAAAAAGTGCTGAATGATTAATATGAACAGGTTGGATTCATATAGTGGAGCTTGATTATGAGGTAAGAGCAAAACATCTGCACAGCTGCATCTGTTCATGTCTTCTGATGATTCAGCATCTCTGCAAAATAAGTTGGGAGGGAGTTAAGGCCTCTCTCCCTGAAAAGTCCTAATTAATATGATGTTCAAAATATACTGTAGCTTGTGCACATAGGCATGAATGCGCTTTTATCAGCGTATTGATTTGTGCCCTCTCTTATAACTGCAAAAACACTAATTAGTCAGATAAGTAGAGGCAGAGTTGGAAAAGTGTGAAACAGGAAAAATGCGGCAGGTATTAGACAAGCTGCTGCATCTCTCAAGGAGGATGTTCAGCTACTTTATCAACTATGTGAGAGCCAGCATGGTTTTTACTCAATGAGCTCTAGATAAAGCCAGGCATGTTCCTTCTTAAGAACAGATAATCCCACTGAAGTTAATATAGACTCCTAATGAGAATCAGATCACACATTTTACTGGTGCAACAAAATAAAATCAATTAATTTTCAAGGAAATGGCAGAAGATCAAATCTGCAGAACCAGAACATCCAACCAACCCCAGCCTTTCATAGGAGTATCTTATATTCTGCAAATAACAAGCCAAAGGATATTATGTAAAGAGATGTAAGCTGCACAATATCCATTTGATTTCATATCTGACATTTTCTCCGTTGCTTATACGACACTTCAGTGTTATCCTGCCGTTGTGCTGTGAATAGTAATAGATTCAATTTGTCCATTCAGCTCTACTCGTGTTAAGAATATCACCTTCTATACTCCAGGATGACCTGTCATATCTTTCTCCCGCTTCTTTCAACTGATGTTGTGCTGTATAATCTATGAAGAGCCCCTAACCTGTGTTTGTTGAATTAGCATTTTGATTGTCACAATTACAGCAGACGTTGAATAGGATGCAAAGCAAATGCTTGTTTAGGAAATTAAAATAAAATAAATAAACTGCTACAGCAGACTGTTCCCAAGCATCCTAAGTCCTCACAAACACGTCCACGAGAACATTTTTCGTCTGAAAATCATTTCAGTCACACAAGAAATTCCATTTATAGAGAACAATTTCCTTCACATGAGAGGAGCTGTAATCAGTGTAATTTTCTCAGTGGAGTGATGGAAACATTTACTGTGAAGGACAAATCCCTTAAGTGTTCACATCTTGATTTTTTTCGTTGTTCTAACTGTGGCATTGATCAGCAATAAAGATCTTTCTCTTGAGCATGTTTCTGTGTTTATCAATAGCCAAACTAATTCATCATTTCTTTGTATTTGGTATGCTGTATTCTAGAGGCAGAAATAAATAGTTGTGAACAGTTATTGGATTTAAGAGTCACATATACCTGCTTGTTAAATAGAAACAACAGTTTAATGTCAAATTATGCAAAATCCACAACCTGAAAATAAATCAATCTCTGTCAACAAAGTAGATATAATTACCTATCAATCTTTGTCACAAATTCCAATTCCTTACCAATGGCTTGCTGAAATGAAATTAACTTGACTTCCCTGTTCTGCAACACAATATTCATTTTGAGAGGCCTCATGTGTCCATTTTTCAACAGACAAGAAAGGTTGGCACAGATGAAGTGATTGCTTTTACAAGGTTGGCTGGGCAACCATTGCACAAGTCATATTTCATCCCCAGCAACACTGAACGTGAAGTCCAAGATGTGACATGGTCTTAAAAAGACTCCAAGTCTGTACACTAAAGGATTAAACAATGTTGTAATTCAGAATCATCTTTATCCTGCAATAAATGTATGCAGGTCATAACATCTCTGTGATTGATTGCATATTGTATAAAGGAAATTTCAGTTTTTGCAACTTGGGACCAGCTGTTATGGTTTCATATAATGAACTTACATTCATTGTGTTATTATAGATGTAACTCCACCAGAGAGAGAGCTTTACAATGACATCTATTAGTGCTGGTAAACACGTGTTTAAACAGGATAGTCAAAAAATTCATTACAATGGTTCATTGTGCAGAAAACGAAGCAAGTTCCTACTGACTGGCCCAGTGTACTTACAATGTTTACGGACAATTGAACTTAGTTAGTGGTGTGTGTCTCAACTTTCTGATTTCACACAGTAGATTATGTAAATATGAAGCTCTACGATGCAGTGGACCATAATTTTAGCCCAAAAGAGTAATTTACATGATTGAGCTAAATTGGACAATTCAAACCTGCCTTAGCCTCATGTTACATGGGCCTAGTCAACAGTGTTTAAGGCTGTACAGTTTTCTGACAGACGGGTAGATATATGTAGGCCTACATGATTATTCAAATTCTTCACCAAAATTAAACTTAAGTTGCAAGAAAGTGAACTTTCCTTTAAGCGTTTCCTCAACATGAACCTGTTGACTGATCTTTTTATTTCATCCCTTAGGGGTCACCACTGTCCTAACCATGACCACCCTGAGCATCAGTGCTAGAAACTCCCTCCCCAAGGTGGCCTATGCCACTGCCATGGACTGGTTCATGGCTGTGTGCTATGCCTTTGTCTTCTCTGCTTTGATTGAGTTTGCCACAGTCAACTACTTCACCAAGCGCAGCTGGGCATGGGATGGGAAAAAAGAAGGCATGGAAATAAGGGTGAGTTGTTGCGATATGAGTTTTATATTTAAAAATGGGGGAAAAGACACGGCACACCTGCATTTTCAATTCATCTTTTGCTTTGATGACCTTGTTAAAAACACTCAAAGTTGCATAGAGAGTCCTCATTTTACACTGGAGGAGCAATGAGGGCAAATTGCACTTTGGAAGCATTGATAAAAAAGTTCCTTTCTTAATGCAGTCTGGAGTACTCTATAAAGACTATAAAGAGAGCTTTTATTTATTCATTAACAGCCAAATGGAACAGGGACAGTGGGGAGGAACAGTGAGAGCAGAAACAGAGGTAAACTCCCAGAGACACTGGCCCTGATTTACGATGGCAGCATATGTTCAAGTCTCATCCTAAAGTCAGTGTAGACTTGTTCTCCCCAGAAAAGATGGCAGCCTTACATCCAGTCTGCACGGTGTAGGCATGCTGCTGAAAAACTGAGCATGCATTATTTAGAGGGAATCACCCGAAGGTGACATTTTTATTTTAAGCACGCAATCTGATAAATCACAGCTTACAGATATTTACTTTCTCAACAGCCGGCGTTGATTGTGTGTTGTCGATGAGGACGTAGAGGACAATGAGCGGATTTATATTATTTACATATGGAAGTAAAGTTTAAATGCACAAAGTGTTTTTTGTGGGCTTTTGGTCTCAACAAGATGCTTTTCCATGAAGCTGTGATGAAGTCGTATAAATAAAAAGTGATTAGTTTCTCAAGATAACCTCTGGGCCTAAATTAACCACGACTTCTAAGATGTTTTATGACTGATCACATCAAATGAAATAGATTAGAGGCATGAGACGCTATCAGAGCAGGCCACAGAGAAGCAATAAGGAAAATTAAAGCACTTGGTCCTGTGCCGAACATATGAAATATCCATGTTTCTCTTGCTTAATTGATTAATTTAGCTGCAGCATATACCTCAAAAGGCTCATTTGTTCCAGTAATGAAAGGAACAAATGCATTGTTCTCCTGTTTTCATATGGATCACAAGAATAATAGAATCAGTGCCGACAGTCAACTGTGGTTTGACTGACAGTGTTGAGATGCTGACTGTAAAATATGTCTTTCTTTTCACCCCAAAAAATATATTTAGCTTTTCTTCTGGAGCAGTTTGCCTCAATGTTTGTTTTAGATGAGTTTTCCAGTGAGTAAATCTCTGCCTGGTGTTGAGAATATGTCGAAGAATGGCTTAAAAGCACAATTTGCAGAATCACGTGGGGTTACCTAAGGCACACTGACTGACGGCATGAAGCCTGGCAAATACCACCACGTATTTGCACCCCCCCCCCCCCCCAAAAAAAAAAAAAAACCAAAAGCGATCCCTCCATTGCTTTGTGTTAAATCATAACGCTTTTTCCTTTTCCTGCATTTAACCGTGTAAAAGTCTCATTGCATAAGTAAAGCAGTAAATACTGGCCAAGTAAACACTGATGTTGTGTTGCTGCTAGCACAAAGAGACCCTGAAACACAACATGAGAAAAACAAAAAAACGTACAGTATTTGCTCTACTGCGACAGACACTGCCACATATCTATTTTCTGCCACTAATGTACAAACTGTTTGACACAATCAGTACAGTCTTTCCCATTCTTTATAGCTTGACATTTGGGCCTCTGAGTGATTGACAGAAATGCATATTGCTTGCCATGGAACTTTTCAGTCGGTGGGGATAATTTGCAGCTTTACACTGCAGCAGAGTGGAGGGCTTTTTTTTTTTCTTTTGATGCCTCCTCTTAATGGCAACAGCCTGGGCTGCGTTCTCGGGGGCTGTGCTGAGCATGCAGTTGTCATGATAGATAAAAAAGAATGGGGTCACAGAGGGAGACATGGCACTCCCATCACACCCGCTATGAGCTACTGGAAAGCAAATGGAGCAGACTACACATGCATTTTCATTTTTAATATATTTACATAAAAAAAGGAGCATATACGAGAAGAGAAGATATAAGGAAAGAGTGTTTTGCAGGAAAGAGGTTAAATCTCAGTAAATCCTTTTGAAAATACAGTCTCCAGTCATCAGAGGGAGGGTTTCAGCCACCATCCTTACCGGAACCAAATGATGACTTCATTGCCCCTAGGCTCCCTTTCTTATTTTTTTTTTAAGGTCTGAAATGGTGAGCTGTAGACGAGTCCATGTGCACTAATTTACTTTGTTGGTTATGGAGCTTCTCTGCCATTTTCCTCCTTTTTTTGTGGCCTAACATTCTGTTTGACAAGCGATCTACATAATTAGCTCTCTCTCTCCAGCTGAAGGTGTGCTTATTACAAAAATTAGCCGGTGGGGAGTTTGGATGGAATGAAAGCCTGTGTATTCTTGGCACTCCATGACATATGATTTGGACACCAGTGTGCTGGAAGTTATGTACTGGTTTCACCGGCAGAGGCGGGTGCACTGGCTCGTTGTGCACTGGGCTTCAACGCCAGAGCCAAGGAATGGTCACAGTTTCACATGTGCGCTTCATAATCTTGTGTATCCAGATGACTACGTCTACAGACATTGTAACACAACGGATTGCTGCAGTCACGTTTCAGTAGAGCGGAGCATGACCCTGCTGCCGACTTCACTGTTGCAAGAACAACAGGGGTTGTTCAGCTGCTGGAGCTTGTTTTTTTGCTAGCAAAACTAAACTTTTCTTGGTGTACTTAGGTGGAAAAAACAAACCTTAGCTGCCTTTTCTGGAGGCGTCTTGTTATTATACTTTTTTAATGAAAATTTTTCCACGCCTTTGTTGTTGGAGCTGGAGGTGCCGTTATGCACGAAGGTTTGCCTCTGTTTGCGGGCTTCCTCTGACTGTTGTGACTTGGCATAACCCTCGTAATGCAGCAGATGAAGTGGCTATATCTCACTAACCATGCTGAACTATGATTTTATTGCATATTTGCACCATCATCAACACGAGGTTGTATCCGTTGCAATGTAACTTAGTTTGTCTACTCATGTTGAAAGGCAGATACATGTTTTTAAATGATGCACTGTTTTAGAAAAAGAGTACAAAGAAGAAAGACGAGATTAAACACAAGAAAGAGTAAAGCACAAGGCTCTGTTGAAACAGTATTTGCTTTGATGTGGGATTACAAGGCATGTTTAATTAAACACTGTCTGACAGGTAAACCTGTGACACAACCTGACGTGTTAAGATCAAGCTCGTGCCACATCTCAACCACCCAGATTTACAAAAAACTGCTAAATAAAACACACAGAGGGACATTAACGGGGGCATCGCGTCTCCATTCACACAGTTTGCATGCTCACACACCCACATGCTTACATACTCGAGGCTATTAAATATGCCAACACCTCATCTCCAATCTTCGACAGGGACAGACTGTCACAAGGTCCAGTTAAACGCACACATGCGCACACTCGGCTCCAAACAGCAGGACACAGCGAGACACAATTACCCCGAGGGCACTTAATCACGCGCATAAAAAAAATTCTGATGCAACAATTTGCAGAAGTTACAAAGACAAGGTCAATAGATGCATTGTATTCTGGGGGTATTTGAGCCTGCAGCTCACAAAATGACTTTTAATGGTGCACAAGACTCTGGCCGGAAGTAAATAGTGTGCTGTGTCACATTAGGTTGATAAAACCATGCATACAGCCCTGTGCCACACGTGGTTTCCCCAATAATTAGACCATATAAATTACATCAGAGGGCAACTCGGCTAAATAGAAAACAGAAAATTACTTTGCTTGGCTCATTTGCCAGGTTACATGGCAAAGAGCATGTCTAATGCCTGGGACCCAAGAGTTTAGGGCGCTATGATTAAGGTCATACGACACGTTACAGCAGTCATTGGCTTTTCCTGCTGATGTAAGCCTTCGCTGTGATGGAGGAGGCTTGTGGTGGTGCTAGACGCGGAGGAATCAATATTGTGGGGAAAGTAACTGGTTATCCAGCGGGCATCGGAGCGATTCTTTCACACCCTATACTAAGTGACTTCGGATAGACTCTTTCAGGCTGCTGTTCGCCATTTTGCTCTTTAATGCAATCAGTGAGCTTTGTTAGCTCCCTACAAACCTCAGAGTTTGAAGCTTATTCCTCCTTGAGGACAAAACATTGCTCACACTGAACATGTTTCCTCCTCAATCCTGCTGCCTCCATCACCTTTGTCAGTTAGTATAAAGTTAACAATGACTTCTGATGATATCTGCTGTGAATATTATTCCACTGCTTGTCACCATTGACATTAATGTGGTCTCACTGTGGGTTTTTATGCAGAGTTGAGACACACTACACTGGTTGAGATGCTGAGCAAACATAACAGCACTCGTCTTGTTGCATGCAAAGTCATTTTTCTGCCTCCATTTGTGACTGTATGTGAACTCTGAGGATGAAAACCAAATAAAACTCTTGGTGATGAGCTGTGTGCGGGAAGAGATCCACAGTTTTGGAGGAGGGGGAAGAAGGGGACATTAGTTATGCTAATTACAAAGATGGAGTGAAGTGAAAAGGAAGGAAAATTAAATGAAGATGAAAAAAAAAAAAGCAGAGCGAAAAAATTAAAGCCGGGCTCAAAGCACAAGTGAAACAGGGAGCATTCAAAATGAAACTCTCTGTTATATGACAACACACCACTTTGGTTTTGTGGCTCATCTTAAAGTGGTCACAGTGGGAAAGAATCGTGTGAAGAAAATTATCCCAGTACTGGCTCACGCACCGTATGCCACACAGCAAACTAAAACTCTGCCCGGTGATCAATCTTGGTGCCCCACTTGTTCTCTACCGTGCACTCTTTTAGGCTGACAGGATCCTCTGGTGATGTGAGTTTAGCTATCCGAGAGCACCAATTTAGCAAATAAAATTCTGTCTCCCTGTGTGATTTCAATATAAAAGAGATTTCTCTCTAGTAGCAGGAAGAAAGCGGTCGCTCCAGCCAGCTTTATCACACACAGCCTTTGTCATGTTTGTTTTATTGCAAGCTGTTTGCCTGAAGAGGCCTGGCTGCTCTCATTGATACAGTTTGTCAGACATGTTTTCAGGCACTGTTATTTTGCTTTGTTTCTAATCCTGCTCTGTGCTGCTACTGCTACTGTTAGCAGTATCAGACGCCAGTCCAGCCTGGTTCTGCAATGACGCAAAATACAATTGTCCTTTTTTCCCCCCACACTCTTAATTTTTTTTTCTTTTTTTTTTAAAATCAGCCTGATCATTTTGTCATGAATTTTTTTAATCATGACTTTTTTTCTGCAATCCAGATTTGTATGATGCAGATTTGAATTGACAATATAAATACTGTAAAATGTTCAAACGTAGTACCAGCTAGATGGTGATGAATAGAGTATGTACGTTGGGAAATTTTAATATAATTGGTAAACTTTTTTTCTTTTCTACTTTTCTTTTCAGGAACCGTTTCAGGCTAACATGGCCAGGATTAAAGATATGGTTAGGCTTTTGTTTTGTTCTTGTGTGTGTCGTGTCTCGTGGTGTTGCTTCTATTTCCTCTTTATGAGTTCAAATGGAAGTATTGTAAAGTCTGGTGCTTCGCTCCTGACAACCTTTACTTTACTACCCTTCTTCCGTTTCAGAGAAGAGAATCTGCAACTTTGTCCAAAAAGGCGAACAACACCTTCAACATTGTGGGAACCACCTACGCCATCAACGTCGCTAAAGACCAAGGGTTAACGACCATTTCCAAGAGCGCCACCGGACCATCGGCCAAGCACCACCACTATCTGCATAAAATGGATGACCCCTACACGGAGGCCAAGAAGTCCTACAACCGTGTCAGCAAAGTGGACAAGATATCTCGCATCATTTTCCCAGTTCTGTTTTTCATCTTCAACTTGGGCTACTGGGCCACGTACGTCAACAGGAAGCCTGCCATCATGAACGAAAACAACCCAAACTGAATTTGACCAAATGCTCGGTCTGGTTTGGTTCAGTGGGTAGACAGGTTTGCAGGAGGCAAAGTCCATTACATCTTATTGTGTGTATGTGTGTGCGTGTGTATGTGTGTGTGTGTGTGTGTGCGCGCGTGTTTCGTGTGTCTGTTTTTTCTTAAGAGTTTGATATTTTGCACGTCTGTATAGATGGAAGGCAAATTTGAACATACAATAGATTCACATAATAGTGGACCTTGGAGGGAGCACATTCTGTGTTTGTGTAGCTTTTCTTTTCTCCCCCCACACTTAGCTCTGGCCCTGGTCCCTTTCGTGAGTAACCACGTGTTCCTTTGCTGTATCTCGATTGCTTGCCGTTTTGTAGAGTAGTCAATTGTGTTCTCACTATGTTTTGACATGTTTGCGCTTTGCTTGTAATAAGTTAGAGCAAGCATGCGTTGGAGGTTTTCATTGTAGCTCATTACCAGTGATAAGGTTTTGACATATCCATCAAGTTAACGACATGCATGCACGCACACAGACACACAGTGACGCATCAAAAAAACGCCAGCAGAGCCATTCGTCGGTTGCTTTACAGTGCTACGTTAGCCGGGGGCAACCTGTATAGTTCCATAGGAACATCATTAATAATCGTCCATGTCTGGCCTTCAGCTCACGCTGAATCTCAACAGACCCGACGCAGCATCTCGAATTGCTCTCACATCCCATGAGGATGCCTGTACATTTTCTAGTCCAGTGGCTCTTATTGTTTTAACTGGCTGTGTTCAATGACAGAGAAGCTATGTGCCTTGGTGAATACACACACCATAAAGTAAAAGGCTTTGACACACTCACACTTGCATCTACAGCACGCATATGCACAAAAGGTCTGTGTGTATATTACATGCAAACACATACTGGTGTCCACAGGCTGCGTACACTGCAGTATGTGTACACGGTGCCCCGCCCACCCATGGCCCATGGGCTTGGGCACCAAGTGTAAAATTGCCCATTAGTGTGGAAGGTTAACAGACCTCTGCCTGTGAAAAGATGAAGCTAAGAGATTAAAGGATCCAGCGTAGTCCAGAACAATTATCATGTGCATTTATGTTTTGGCTCATAGGGTGTCCTCTCCATGAGCCGAGCAGTCACAACAAACTACCACCATTACCTCAGACTGAAGTTGAATTCTGACTCACAGATTATTGTATGTTTTCCATGGAAATGCAAGTAACACAGATGTTTTATATGTGGAATCATACCGACACTCTTGTGGGCAGGCACCCTGGTGCCTTTACTGCTTTACTGTTTTCTCTGCATCACTCGCTGTAGTTGTTCAGCTCCATTATGATTTTTCTGCATTCCTGCCTCATCATTAACAAGACTTTGGTTCTTCTTGTACCTTTGCCCTTTTGTACTTGACTGTGTAGAGTATTGGTACTGACTTGATTGTCTACATATGCTAAACTGTTTTTGTGTTTTGTCGTAGACAACAAGGGCCAATATTTCAGTCACACTGTATTTCTAAACAAATCTCAGAGACATCAACACTGGAGATTTTCACAAAGCAAAATGCTGTGAAATTTAAACAAAATGCCTGAATTCTCTATTAATATTACCTTATTTTGATCACACCAGGGGCGGTGTTTAGCTCAGTTGGTAGAGCACCCGCCCCATGTGTTGAGGCTATTCAATCACACCAAATTTGATTATTTTGAGATGGGTACAACATTCAAAGTCAAAATTGTGGTAAATGTCTCTAACTTTAGTTTTCTCTTTGTTTAGTGACATCTTTATTTTTGTTATAACAAAATGTTGTGATCATATTTGTTGCTTTTTTTTTTGCCAGACGCACTTTTTTTTGCATTATAATCTGATTATGGACTCTGACAACCACTGTACATTAAACCCCAACGTGAAGTGGATCTCCTCAAACTGTATCTTCAGTGGTAAGCTTAGGAGAACGAGTGAATTGTGTTGTGGTCTTTCTAAAGATGTGTTAATAACACAAACCATGTACAATGTATCAGTCATAGGTTAATGCATGACAATCTGTACACGTGTATGTCTGCAACCCCCAATAATGGTGTTTGTCACACTGAAATAGGGCTTAGTATCAATGTTTCTGTAGTTCATCCCAGTTACTCATCAATTTCCTCCTCATAGCTGCAGCAGCATCTGCATAAACACACTTATACTGCAATTATTTGTGCATATTGATGTGTTGCTGATAATTTACGGCTGGTTCTGAAAGTGTTTTTACCCTCATCTGGTAGTCAGAGATTTTAGGCTTAATTCAGCATACAAACACACACCCACGCAAACACACTGCTGAGCTGGTACTACATCCATCTAATCTCAGTTACAAACATTAGCAAAGGGAATCAGTTTGCATACAACTATGAAGATGTACGATTACACTAACTACAGTTTAGTTACAGAAAACACATTCAGTTTAAAACTGCCTGTTCAGCTGTACAATGACAAACTGACAGGTTAATATCATGTTTTGTTGTTATTAATTCATTTTGATTGAATTCTGTGAATGATTGTAACAGTCTCACCAACTTTACTCTTGCAGTAATTTTTTTAGTAATAATTTAGCAACCTTGAGGTGGGGAGTTTAACCATTATATCCCAAAACACATCTCAAAAGACTTGTTATTCATTTCAGCCTTGTTCAAGGCTTGAACAACTCCTGGAAAACCATTTTCATATTCAAACAATACTTTTTAAAATTCAAGCAACACATTGACAGGATGAACCACGACCATATTATCTCACTTTATAGTCACATAATATTTACAGGAAACTGACTTTTTCAACTCAAAGTGAGGCTTCCTGTGTCATATTCAAACTCGATTTTTAACATTTTGTCTCAAACAAACTGATTCATGATACACATCTGCTGTGGGATTTTAAGGCCTGCTGGCTGCTGCTAATTCAGGATCTGATGACACACAGCACTAATGTTTATGTATGATTGCTCTGAGTAATGTGATCAAGGTACTTTACTAAGTAGTCCTACACAGCAGCCGCTGAGTATTTGAACAGGACTTGTGAAAGAACTTGCCTCAAAGACAGTCACGGATATCATCAACATGCCCACTAACCTTAATTAAGCCTATTCAGATCAGTACGTCATAAGGTCATAATCATAAATCTAGTTCATAAGCTCCATTTGTGATGTGACACTGAATGTTGACTACATAATAATTCATTATACTGTAAGTTAATACCTTTTTCCGTGTGTCTGGGCCTTAGATGACCAGTTAGATTTTTTTGTCAGCACGATATGCAAGATTATCTTTTGCACACAGTTCTACATCCGTCTGTGGGTAGCAAAAATGGGGGAAAACACTTCCAGAGCCACAGCCACATCCTCTGCAGTCCAAAGATGAACTACAGTAGAATATGTCATCCTAACTGCTCCGAATGACTGAATGACAGAAAAAAGATGAAGTAGTGCAAAACTAAAAGATGACTGACCATCTTTGAATGAATTGAAGGCGAGTACAAGTGGCATATATGGATAAGAGTTTGTGGTCATTTTAGATTTCGGGTTTTTTGTTTTGTTTTGTTTTTTAAACATCTTCACTCCTGAGGGTTTGTGATAAACATAACTCTGCTGCATTGTTGCCATTTAAGTTTGGTTGTGTGATTGTGTTTTTATGTGCTAAATCTTTTCCTCACAGGGCCAGAGTTAACTTCAGCAAAAACATGTCACCCTATAAGATACAGTATATTAAGAGTATATTATATGAATATATTTATGCTATTCAGTACAGCATTAAATATTATGTTTTATACGACATAACCTCTACAGCATTGACGCAAATCTCTTGATGGGTAGAAAGACGTAGACAAATAGATTAACTAAACAAATTATTAAACTAAGTGGCAACAATTCTAATTGCTCAGAAAAGTGTTACTAAGTCGTGAATTTGTAGATATTGTGAAATCAATTCCAATAGTTTTTGTGAATATTGATATGTCACGTCATTTATTTTTACATCTGATAAGTACTGCTGTCTTACATTCAGCTCTGTAACACTACGTGTTATGGTATTTTAAAGACGTACAGTAGAGATAATATCCATCAAGCTTCTTACAAGATCAGTACCTTGTGTGCACTTTTCAAACCTAACTGTGAATTAGCAGCTGTCTGCAAACAGGAGTTGGACACACCTGTGTACTCTACTGCAATTTCACTGCATGTCCCTTCGCATTGAGATCTCAAAGACTTCCTACACAAAGACAGCTCCAGGAAATAAGTGGACTCTGTGTTTTTGTTGGGAGGTTGCTCTCTATATGCTCAGTGACTGGACTCTGTATGTTGCCCTCTCTCGTTCATGTGCTTACTGTATGAGATGTAGCAATTGGAAATGGGGATTAAAAAGGACGTTGCATTTTATCTCAGAGACTTTCTTGGTGTTATCAAGCCACAAAAAAGGTGAACTCGTCTGATATTCCTTTGGAAGCTATTGTGTTTTTGCCTCATTTCTTGTGTCATTGTTTAAGGAGTGCATGTCACCATTTAGTTTTTAGTGTCTTCACTTTGATCAGTTCTGAGGAAAACCAACTGGACAGTGTGAAGACATCCTACAGTGAACAAAACACATTGGACAATTTTCAAAATCAAAAGCACAGCCACTCGCAATATTGACGAGTCGACTACTCACCCATCACAAAACAGACCAAGTTAACAAGAACAAAGCATATTGGAAACTAACCACTAGTGAACCAATTAATTCCTGCTAGTAGTCAATTGTTCAAGTAAGGGCCTGAAATGGCCAAAACGTGTTATTCCCAGAGGCAAGGATCAGGATTTATGAATTTACTTTGCCTATGAAAGCTGCTGATGCACACACAGTGAATTAACAGTAACACTGTACTTTTGCTGAGCCTCACGTGCAAACATGTATTAAGGAGCTGTTGGTCTTTGGCTGCAACAGTTCATCCATTTAACCTCATACAGGTAAAAACAGCAAATCCTTAAAGCCCCCCTTGTACAGGAAAACTGCCAAAAATACCCAACAAGCTTTGCTTTTTGTACCATCAATAACATCAAAATCATCGCTAAAGCTGAGATTGAACTGAGATGGAATCAGAAAAAAAAAAGGATCTATGATTCATAGCAATTGTCTATACAGAGCAATGAACAAAGCAAATGGGTTTCACAGTTTTACAGTACTGTAAATAAACAAGGCTGTGCTGCAATCTACGAACTTTGAAGGTTACTGTAACTGTCTGGCCCCAGTCCAGTTCTGGCTGCCCTGTAGGTGCCTTCATCTGCACAGGAAAGCTATTATGTTTAAAGCTACACTTCATTTTTCTCAGCACGCCAGGGAAAATTAGCTTTCTAAAGCCCCCTGCGTGGACATAAAGTTGTTTGCTTGCTTATGGTATGCTCTGATGAATGAAAAAATCCATTGCACATTTGGTGGCTATTGTTCATACTATCTTTAAGACCACAGACTTCTTTGTGAACGATAACTACATACTTTGACAGTTTGATCACAGGAAGACTTGAACACATTTAGTTGGACTTAAAACCATCTTCTACAAGGATATTAGCTCTAATCATTTAATTTACAAAATTATAAAACCAAAAATTAATATGATTTAGTCGGTAGGTGTTAAGCTACAGTAGAAACAGCAATAGCAAAAACATAGCCTACTAGTTATGAGGTAGTGTAACACATGTAACATGAATAAATGAATATGTTAAAAATCTGTGTGAAGTAGGCTACTTGAATGAAACAATCAGTGACAAACCACCTGACAATGTACAGTTTGTTTTTACATAAGCAGAAACCTGACATCACAGGATGCCTGCTTCATTTCAAGAAATGCCAAGTGCAAATGCAAGTCACCAATGCAAATGCAACTGTTAGTTACTCTTCACCTTGGTGATTATAGCAAAACAACAGACTCTAAAGGTCTGTGTGATTCTCTCTGAGATGTTAGTATTATGAAGAAGGGGATTCACAGTGTTTACACTGGCCCTCTTGATGAAAACAGAACGGAGGAAGATGCTGTCTTATCTACACTTAATCATGTCAGTGGTGCAGGGCAGCTCAGACATAAAAGATGTTCCCCATTTGTTTTCCACAGTTAACTGTGTCCACCTTTTTATTACTGAGGTTTATTTCCAGGGTTACTGACAAATCGTCTCCATCCGTTTGGTAAGGAACTGCTGTTCTTTACAGTGAATAAAGACAATAAAGACAAGTCCTGTCACGTGTCCGTTAGTGTGACTGCGTGTTTGGGAAAATACACTGCTGATCTGAGTTAATGAAAAACATTACAGAGAATACCGAAGCTCCAAGCAATAGTCTGGTCCACCAAAATGCCACTCAGGGAGTCTTAAATCTCTCAGCCATGCGGCTCTGCACAGGGAACATCACTGTTACACTGCAGACAGCTGGGGGGCACTTGTGATAATAGTTCAAAGGGTGCATAAACATTTCAGTTCAATAACTCACATGGAAGAGATTTACATGAATGCAGGTTATACAAGGTTATTGCATGTAAGCCGTGAACTTGTCACTTCCTGTGAGCAAACATGCCATCGGGAGCAGCACAGCAGAAACTGAGTGACAATAATGAACTCCACCACACCAGAAACACATTAGACACCCAATGCCAGATTATCTAGAATCCATTAAGAGACGGCCGGCACCATCTGCCATGTGGCCATTACCTGAAAAAAATAACCTCTGATAATTGAGAACTCAGCAATCTAGTTTATATGAAACAAGTAAACACATGCTTGCTACTGCATGCAACAGATCTTTATTAACTATAGCACATTCAACTTAAATGGTTGAAGAAAATTATCTTTATGTAATGCAGTGTTGTAAAGCAATTGATGACTATATAGGTACATGGGGTACCTAGAGTTTAAGCTGCCAACAAGCGCAGCAAAGCGTAGGAGCAGCAAAAACTGTAGGACATTCAGCAATTTAGATGTAATTATGATATAAGGAAAATAGTAAATTAAGCCGTCACATCAGCCTGTTACCTTGAGCCCTAAGACTGAGCCGATTATGCAGGCTAGAAACTATGAATGGGACAGCCTTGTTTGAGGTCAACATGACAACAGAAAAATAATTAGGCTAAGTCAATGATTAGTCACATTTACATGTAGAGTTCTACTGGAGACATTTTTTAAGGCAAAACCACTAATCAACATCAACAACAACCTAAAACAGAACATAGCCACAATCCAATAAGACATGAAACATCTTGGTTATGTTGAAGTCAAACATTGAGTACCATGAAGGCATCATTATGCATTATGCACCTGTCACCCAAAAACCACAGGAATACACTAGCCTACATCAACCTCTTTAACAGTAAAACCCAATGCAACCACAGCGCATGCCAGCATTTAAATATTAGGCACACATCAAAGTGACCATAAGATCTGTAGTAGCACAGAAACAACCAACGGACTCGAAGGCCAATTTGTCACGTCATAAACAAGCTGAACAGAAAAATAGCACCAAACTTTTTAGCTGACCTGTTTCGACGTTCACAAAGGACATGTTCTTCAGGCAGAGTCGCCTTGGTCCCAGACTGAAGACGGAACAAGAAGATTTTTCCTCCAGTTCGAACAAGGACGACAGGTGAGCATCATCCGGGGTCTTTAGAGCAGCAAACCCGTCCTGGAGATACGGTCGTTGAAATGTGAGCAAACCACCCAAAACTGGCAAAATTAGCTAACCGCGCTAACAGGCCTACAGGCCAACGTTCGGACTGGAACAAACCGGAACAAACATACATTCTGTTCTAATCTAGCACTTCCTTCTAGAATGTCTAGCATTCTAAGAACAGCATAAGCAACAGGCTAGGGTTAGCATGAGTTCAATTCCAGTAAACAGGCCGCCAAGGCCTTGTGCGACCGGTCAAAGAAAAAAACCACAGGTGTTTCTAATGACAACGTAATTAAAGGTGGCGCGACTGTATCCCAGTAGCCACTCCCAGGAGACCATATATGGAATGCAGTCATCCTTAAATTTATAACTAACAGCCGTGATTTTACTGTCAAATTTCGATTATTTTTTTATTTAGACATCTAGACTTTTCCCTCTGGTAGTTACAGATTACTCCAACAAGTGGTCAGAAAATTTCCTTCAGAAGTATTATTTATTTATTTAAAGAAAATAAAATTGAATGTCAGTTGACAAAATGTATTTGCACTGCCAAGTCTGTTAAAGTCTAAATGGAATAGACTGAAATTTTAATAAACTGCACCATTGTGCACCAACATCCTCAAATATGTGAGAATAACATCAGTCCAAGGCATTAAAAGATGTTTCTTAGCCTATCTGGTAAATATTGTAGTAATTTGATAATGTAATTAGTAATTTCTGTCAGTCTGGTCTCTTGCTAATTTAATTTTAATGTAAAATGCATCCGACTAAGCCCATCAAGTAAAGTAATATTAATAAAAGCATGTCTAACACTTTCCATAGCACAGGCCATTTTGAAATACTTTATAAATGCAAGTGGGAGTGTGAATAACATACTACAGGTAGCCTATTGCATCAACGTGAGCTGGCATTTAATGAGTCAGTCATCTTGAAACATTTCTCAGCTTCTAAAAAGCCTTACCTTTATGTCCATGATGTCTCTGACAGGCAAAGGCACTATTATTATCCTGAATGCTGCCCATGTAGCAATGCAATGCACCGCCTTTCACAATTCAACCCTTTAGAGCAGTTTTTCCACAGTATCAACTCTGATTGTTCACTACTTCTTTGCACGTATCCATTTCTGCCAATCAGGTGATTACATTACCAGGATACATATCCCAATTGTGCATGATCCATTTAAACAATTTAGTCTTTTAGCTAAATCCAGTGGACGGACCAGTGGATGTAGGCTACATGACTTAAACTATGCTTGCTCATGGTGGGATTGTTGGGTCTCTGTCAATAATATACAGTCTAGACCTCCTCTGTGTAAAAAAAAAAAAAGCCCTCAGATAACTTCTGTCATAATAAACAAAAATGTAGTTGACTGGACTTGACATGATTCATTCAGCCACTTGTCATTTGGACAAATGAAAAAACCCTTTCCTCTGCCCAAGAGCAGATTCAGGGTCCGTGTTGGATGTTCCCAATGATACAGTCTGTTTAAAACACACTGGCAATGCCCTGCTAAAAACTTCATTACTAATTAATTGTTGGCACCAAAAGTTACATTAATGAAGAAGTTGTCCCAGACATTCAGCAGACAGCTTCTCTCATACATATTTACCTCTTGAATAACTTTAGTACAGTTAGTGTCAACAGGTCAGTAGCCCATATCACAAAATAATAGTGTGCATCACATTCACTTCTTGTGTGGTTTATTTTGTCCTTTTCCACAGATGTCATACCCATGTGCTGTTGACATTATGGTCTAATATGTAGTGTGAAACTGGACTATCTTGTTATTTTCCCTCTAGGGCTCTCCTACTTTGATGACACCTTGTAATTTAGAGCTCGCCTCCAATACCAAACCTCAGCTCAGCTTGGCAGTTTTTGTATGGAAGGAGATACCACTTGCCCCAAGTGCTTGCTGCTTTTCTGCGATTAGTTCAGGTACTAGAGGCCTCCAGGCAGCTACTTTGCCTGAAGGGTTTGTTAAGAGCAGGCTTTTGTAGCTTTGTTGTTAATTAGGTTGCTTGTTTGTGTTCTAGTGAAAATAACACTTGAATTGTCTGCATCCATGTTTGCTTTCTGCGGGTACACATGTGGTTAGATTACTTATATTTAATGAAGAGTAGCCTATGTTTTCATTTGGAAAAAAATAAGTGCAGTCAACTCACTGAAAACATCACTGAAGTAGGTTTCACTGAAGAACTAGGTAGTAGGCTACTAACTGTGTCAACTGAGTCCTATGTCTTCCAGTGGCCAAAGGGGAAAGGGGCTATTAAAAGTTTTGATATTGCTGCATATATAACATTAGCATCAACAGTTATTTATTTTTATATCCATCTAGAAGAGATATTAAAAGTTCAGCATCAACCTTCATTCTGTTACTCAATGTAGTGAAAATGTTTACTCGTCCTTATCTAATAATTTCCACTTCCTAAGTTAGCATGCTAACCAGCTAGCCTTGGCACATCTTGTCGCTTTTCACTACCAACTCACTGTAGTCTCTAATCTACATCTGAAAGGTAAAGTGCTGCTCAGAGGACATATTGTTACTTTCTGCTTTGCAAACACAATAAAGGCCGAAACCCTTGTCCCCAACAGCACCTGTTCCCACAAAGAATCCACATTCAGCGGCAGAGGAATTAGCAATTCAATTCAATTCAATTAGCTCCTTTAATTGCACCATCATTTTGGTTCAGGATTTCAAGGATTTAACCTCAGAAAACTCAGTTCAGACCATTCAATATGGATTTACAGCACCTGCAGTTATTACAGTGAGAGCAATGTATTTGCATTGTATGAACCAGACTGAAAATTAATTTGTCCTGAATCAATGATTCATTGGATGTCCTGATTGTTTAGAGCTTCAACTGTGCAACAGTGAAGTTCAGGATTTTAATATGAGTTTCACCGCACACAGTTTTGCAATAAATTAAATGACCAAAATAATCTGTATAAAAGGAAACAGTTGTTCTAAATGTTTTTTTACAGGGAGCCACTCTCCAGTAGTTTTGATGGTTGTCATTTTATCTGCCGGTTAAGAGAGAGCCTCTTAATCTTTGATGATTCCCAAGCATACAAGAGCAGACTGACTGGTCTAAACATTACAATGAGGCAATTCATCTGCCTTTCGGTTCTGACTGCACTCTGCTGCTGCAAAGGCCGCATGACTTCAGACTATGAATGACTAACAAATGGGTTAGGAAATAAATATATTATGACCAGAAGAAAACTTTAACTTGGAGAAAAGTTTATTTGCGTACTTTTTTCCTTCAATTAGCAGGAGACATGGGTTACATTACATGGGCATCAGTGGAACATCAGATTATTGCTGTTGTAATGTCACAGCTACGGTTACAGCTAAAGCTGCTGCAAAATACAGTGAATTCATTATTTGTGAAACACAGGACAGACATTACATGACTTGACTCTTGAAACCTCTGCAATTATTTAACATTTTCTCTACAAAGTGTACCTGGTTTAGTATCACTGAGTTTAAACAGACTCTCTCGAAGCAGTGCAGCTGAAAGTGGAAGTGATTAAAAAATCTGCGTCTTTGCTGCGTTACTGTATCTCCTTAAAATTCTACCCATGATTTTCAGCTTGGTTTCGCATAGATTATAGAGAGTTAAAATTGACTATGCTGGCATGTTTCTCTATAGCTGTTAGCACACTTGACAGTCGTGGTACATTAGATTAGCTGTGGCGTGGAAAGCTCAGATGCCCTGCAGTCAGTGTGGGGTATCCTCGTGAAGGAAACCACTCAACAGCTGTACTTGTCCTTGGGAAGATAACCTAGTAAAAAGCAGTAGGGATAAAGAGGCAGAGGAGAAATTTTATAAAGGTGATGAGAGAAAATGAAATACAGCATATTGTAGGTAATAAGAAAATGGACTGGTCCTGAATTTTAATATTTCCAGCTCCTTGTGTGGCTTATTGGAATGGCTGGAGGATTCGATTGCAATAAGATGAATTGCATTAACATATAATTCAGACATATAGCTTTCTTCTTTTCCCACACGGCAGACATATTGGTCTTTGCCGGGTCACTGTTTGGATTGCTTCTCTGCTCTGTCTGACGTTTTTGTTTTACAGATTCTATTGTGCCTCAGTGAGCTATGCACAAATTTCACTTCTGACGGTGCCAACCTCTTCGGTTTAGGTTTTATTGTCTGTGTGCCTAAAGTCAGCCCACATCACATCTCCTGAGATGGTACCCTGACATACTTACCCATTCAACTCACTTCCTCAAAGCCCCCCCCCCTGCCTTACATCCCCCAGGAGATGCATGGATGAGCAAGCTTATTCTCCTCGTGGGGTGTTCCCCATGCATGACTGATGTTTAGATTAATATCCTTGACTGATTCCTGCTCTGCGGTGAGGAGAGGAGCAGGCCTATCAGAACACAGCCACCCCCTCAGGAGTCCATTGATTTTCGCACCATTCTGACAAACATAGACCTCCTAGACCCACAAAATATTTTATCTGTTGTCCATTTAGATGCCATCTCCTCGGGGCCTAGCTGCCCACATCTGCATTTGTAGAAGAGCTCTTCTTGTCCTTCACCTCTAAAAACTAAGCGTGCTTTTATGATAACCACATCCTCTTTAAAGTTTGATATATAGCTGCATTTGATATGAATGAAGAAAATATACGCACATATAAATGTGACTGCTTCAAACTCCCTCTTTTTTATTTTGTAATTTGGAAGCTTAACACAGCTGCAAAACAAATCTTCCTTCTGTCCGCACAGTGAAATGATTTAATCAATATTTAATCAAGTATATGACTCAACAGGCCTGAATTAAATAAAAGCAATAAGAGGAACCTTAAGAAATAAATGTTGACAAAAATATCAGCACGTCCACTTACGTTAAACTATAATGATATGCAATGATTTTGATGTAATGTGGCTTCTTACTGTGGTTTATCAGCTGCACAGTGTCCATTTGGCTCCAACCTATGGTGTTTGCAATGTGAAAATGATTCAGACTATAGCAATAAAGTAGTTTGCAGCTTCTCATATTAGCGCACATTAAACAGCTAAGAGCCAGAGCCATTTAAACAACTGGTCCAAGAAGGTTAGGGTTTGCAATAAAGTGACGCTTTTTCCAACATCCTCCAAAAAGCCTTATGTGCACTGAATGCTAAAATCCAAACCGTTAAGAAAAATGGTAATATCGCCCCCTGCTGACACTGGCTGAAAGAGGTTAGAAAGAGTGCTGATGGGCTGATTCAAATTCAAAAAGAAAATTCATTTTATGAGGATAGTGATGTGTGTGTTCGGTTTCATCCCTTGTGTAGGTATAATCTTATGGTACAGAACAGCACAAACATTACAAACAGCAGTGACAAGTGTGATACAGGATTGTGTGCATCTCTCAGTCTCTCAGTCTCAGTTTGTGTCAGATATCCATTTTTATATTTGAACAAGGGGTTGATTCAGTTGTGACAACACTTTGCTTATAATTTTTTGCATCACGCAGAGCCAGAGAGTCAAACCAGCTTTGAATCCTGAAGCTTTGGTTTGACTTGGAGCTTAAAAACTAACGTACAGTTCTGTTTGAGCTTAAGTTTTTTCTTTTCCTGGGACAATTTGTCTTTATTATAGATGTACAAATCAGTCTACAGCCAATGACCTAAACCAAATATTACTGCGGCATTGAAGGGGCACAGGGATAAATGACAATTAGAGCCTGAAATTGGCCCTAGACAAAGACCAGTGGGGATGTGAGGAAGATCTTAGTCAACGTTGCAAAATAAATCAAATAAAGCACAAAAGCAAAACAATAAAAATCTATATTATCATAAGACTGTGGAGTATGACAAATATATCATTTGCATACGGTAGCAGAGTCACACAAATCCCATCTGACATATGGGTACAGCTACGAATGGATTTTGGAGAATAAATAATAAAAATGATGTATTCCTCCCCGTAGAGAACCGAAGCTAATGTTCAAAATGACAGCTTTTTGGTGGAAAGAGCTGTTGACTATATTCATATCTCTCCCTAGGCAGTCATCCTCTGCTTTCAGTGTTTTCTGACAAATTAGCCTTGAACCTACATTGGCAAACTTCAAGTACATTAAAAAGCTGAAGCTATGTGCTGCTGTTTTCCCTCCACATCCAGCTGCTCTTCCTCAGCCCTCTCAGTCTCCCAACTAATTGGCCTCTTTCCACCAGACAGCATCTCGAGCCAGGAGACCAGCTCACTTTTTATCCCTCAGGATCACGTGCTGAGAGGCCAGTTGACCTTCCTTCTGCCCCTCTCCACATCATGAAGAGAAGCCTGGACTTTACAGCCGACACAGGCTTGTAAACCGAGTCAGAGTATTTTCCCCTTATGGGAGTTGGAGAACATGCTGTGTTACCCTTTTAAAAATGTTGAAAATGGGTTCAGTTTTGTTTTTCTGGGCGGTAAGCGGTGGGCAGGAGTCTGCTGATGTGACAGTTTCCTTATCAAAAGTCAGCGGGCCCCTCGAGCTCCTGAGTGGAGGCCTGACTCACCCCAGCATCTGAGCACCTCTCTCTTCCATGCTGATGATTGTTATTATATTTTATTGTGGCTTCTTTGTTATAATAAAATATTCATTCAAAATATGTCAACATCAGTCACTTATGATTAGTCAGATCAAGTCAGCGCTCATGGTGATGCACGGTGAAATATTGTACATCTGCATCTTAAATAGAATTCAGTGTGAATATTAGTCACATCTTGAAAAAACAACATTGCAGTAATTAGTCACAGACTGTAGAGGACTGAGTAAACACTGTCACCATCATTCCCATATTGTAGCTATATCAAGTTTAAAAAATATGTTGTTTTATGGATGAAATAACTAACAGATTTGACATTTACTTGACAGTTAGACCACAGGTACAACCAAACCAGAATGCCGTGTATTCCCTTTCTGTGCACCGTTAAGGAGTTTTGGCCACAATTACAACACTTCACCACAGTCATTTGCAGTCAGACTGACAGCAGGCCTGCTTTAAAATGAGCCCTGCACCACACTGAGTGCTACACACATATGCAGCCCTACACTAATGGAATTATGTCAGTGTGTGGTTATCTCAAAACCAAGCACTGGCCAACCAAAGCAGGCGCTGTGTGAGGAACATTAGCTGCAGCCCAATGCTTTTTCACTTGTCCTCTTTTTTCCCCTCATGAGTCCATGTCAGGCGAATTCCCTGCAACCTTGTTTAATCCACCGCGTCTCCTTTTGCATGTTTGTGAAAAATATGTTCCACACTGAAATGCATCCAAAACCAATTAGAGTGCAAAGTACATATGTTACTCCCCCTGCTATGATAGAAACACAATGCCAACTGACCATGGAGGAAATTGGCTCACAAATGGCTCCTTTGTGTTGCAAGTACTTCACACGTCCCTTATTATCTCCACACATCATGAAGTAAATTCAAAGGAAATATTTGAGTCCAAATCACACAGCCTTCAAACTACTGAGGCCCTTGATAATTTTTGTCCGTATTTATTTATTTTTTTCAGATATATGTGTTGTAATAACCCCAAGTTTTAATGAATTTGGAAGTACAGTTGAAAAGACTTACCAAGTGGAAGAGCGACAGGTTAAACAATAGGCACGGTGGAGGCTGTTTTCTTCCAAAAGTAATGACAGTAATGAAGGTATCCCACAGTTACCAGTTCTTTAATTGACTAATCATTTACTATAATATAATTACAGCAAATCATGCATGATGACAAAAATAGTTGCGATTACTTTTTGGTCTAACGTTTTTATTACAATAAAATGGTCAAAATGTGTATTGATGATGGCACTAAAGCTTCTCACATTTGGAACTATCAGCATGCACAAAAAGTGTTTGAAACTAATGTTTTATAACTTCACTTTCCAGTAATACCATCACCATAATTAAAGCGAACAGCTCAAGAAGAATTTAGGGCCATAAAAAAAAAAAAGTCTGAACTTTAACTATGCAACAAACAGATGTCATTGTGATGGGTAGAAGACACACTGCTGTATGTATATGTTTCAGTAACACAATGGATAAAACCTTTCATGCAAATGTGGTTGTAGTTGCCACCTTAATGCATTGTGGCAACATCACAATAAACACTGCACTGAATTATGTCAAGTGGCTGATATCAGTAATTCAGAAAATTAAGGTTGTGGGATAAAAAATCATGCATAGACTTCTTCTGCTCAGTCACAAAACCCCAACAGTGACTTATCAATAAAATTACTGTTATGATACAGTTTCTCATGACGTGAATGGGAAGCAAATTAAAAAACAATACTCATTTGGCTAATTTGGAGTCCATATTCTGATAAAGCAGTGGAGGTTTAGAGAAGAAACATTTCAAAGTCTGCTTGAACATAACAGGAGCAGTGGGTCTGAGTTTTCCTGAACGCACCACCCCTACGCAACACATGTATTCATGTATTGGTTTGATAGGCGTCCTTGGTTTATGGGTGTGTTTGTGCCCGCAGATTTGACTGTCAGGCAGTTGAAGCGATATAAGAAATATTGAGTTTATCACCATTTGATTACTATTTGAACAGTCGATAAAAGTCTGTAATATCATCAGGGAATATAACCAGTATTACTTACCGCGAAATGTTTAATTATAGTTTAATTTGTACTGGATATAACGATCATTCATGACCGTTACAGCAAGTCAAGTGGGAAGCTAAGTTAGAGGGCCAGGCTTGTGTATTTTATTCATTTATATATTTTTATTTGTTCGAGCCAAGGTAATTTCACGACTTTTCCCAATTAAACATACCAAAACACAACATTTTCTTATTCCCTGGTTGGAGAGGAGCAAAGGGCAAAAGTCCTACAATAAAGTAAACAGAAACATAACAAACCAACACAGTTACAATCTGACATTTTTGCTATAATAAGAAATAATTTGTGAGTCATGAATTACTTTTATCATAAGTTCTGATTTATTTATTCATTTATTTTTGCATTTTCTTGAATTGGAATATATTTGTACATTGAGAAATACACAGTTTGACTCCAACTACAGAGATGTGCACATCTGTTTTAAAGTCATTTGTCGCCATAGAAACGGCGGTGAGCCTGACAGATTAAACTCGGGGCAACAGAAGTTACTCGGTGTGTCCGCTGGCTTCACTTCAGCAAAGGTGGGTTTGGTTTGGTAGCTAAAGCTAAGCTAACCTAGCTAACCTCTCTCTCCTATCCGGTGTCGGCGCCGCTGCTAAAAACTCAACATCCGGCAAACTGGTGTTGTTGCGTGAGGAAACAAGAGAGGAGGGCACGTAGCCGCTATCGTGCTCGCTCGCTTTGCTTAAATTCACATGTAACGATGCCGATAACCAGCTTGAGTGCTGCTCACGTTTAGCTAGCGTAGTTTGCTAATAGTGTGAGAGACGTGATGGAAAAGATTGGCACCACCACCACCACGACCAGCAGCAGCAGCGGCGGCAGCAGCAGTAAATATTGGTAGTCATTTAGTCCTCCTCCTCCTCCTGCTGCTGGTTGAAGTTCCTCATCCGCCTGTGTGTGTGTCTGTGTATGTGGATGAGGCAGACTCACAACTAGCTACAACAACACACAGTGGATGAGATACATGACAACTCCCGAACCACGAGACGAGCCACGAAAGGGAAATCTCGCAGTTCATGTTTCGCCAAGAAGAAGTCAGTGTGACGTCTTTTATTCCGTCTTGTTCGTATCTTTTCCAACACGAGAAGAGGAACATGTCCAGATATAACATATACAGCCTGTTGGACTGGATCTACGGCGGGGTGGACCCCAAGTTTGAGGGCAACGGGGGCCCCGAGTGCGCCGCTTTCCTGGCGCCCCAGCAGCGTCTCAGCGAAAGTCTGGTCATAGTCCTCGTCTCCCTGGTGGAGATCTGCGTGGCGCTGAGGAAGATCAACCTGTCCAAAGAGCTCAAAGTGGTGGGGAGGGACTGCATCAGGGCGAAAGAGGACAGTCTGGGCAAGAACCTGTTGCTGGTTGCCCTCTGCATGACTTTCGGAGTGGAGGTTGGCTTCAAGTTCGCCACCAAGACGGTGATATATCTGCTCAACCCGTGCCATGTCATGACCATGGTCCAGGTGAGGGTGAAGGCCAGACACAAGTTTGTTTGTTTGATATACTACGTGTTTTTTTTTTTAATGTACACACCCAGAAATATGTGGCTGACATGAGAGCAACTCTATATCTACCTCCCCCTTTACCCCCCCATCCCCCAAACACCAAACAACCTTAGTGACAGAGCTTCCACTGATTGTGCTTTTATTTTTGATCATTTATTTCCTGACTTTCACATAAACCTATTTTCCTCAGCTTCTCATTGGCCTGCCTGACCTCACCCTTACGCAGCATGAGTATGGTGAAACTAAATGGTTGTTTTTGTGGTCTGTGTCAGTTACACTTGCTCTAACATGCTTTTCACATAAGCCACACAGAAGTGAAAACTTGTTCAAGAAGTTTGAGTGGAAAACACACATTTTCCACATAGTTTCACACCGATTATGTTCACACACAGCCTGTCCTGCCCAGACAACGGTTCAAAATCTGGCTATTATATCACTACTGGTAATAACAAGAAAAGAATACGGAGTAGATTAACCACTAACTACAATAAAGGCACTCAATGACAACCCATGACAGATTAGTACATTAATACTAATAATCACAGCAAAATAAAAGTTGGAGTCTTTTTCAGACAGATCTCATGTGTCCGAGGGAGGGGGCCCATACTGAAATAAGACCTGTTAGTTCATGAGTACCCCTTCAGCTATGTAACAAGAGCTGGGTGTCATCTGATTTTGAACCCATACGATTGTTTATGACTGGAGGAGGCAATTTCATGAAGGGCTGTAAAGCAGCCAAGAGCTGAATTTATTATAACTGCACAGACAGATAGTTGAGAATTGATTGATATGGCGAAGAAATTGAAGTGGTTTGATGGCTTTGTTGTGTAGTATTTTTTGTTCAAGTGTGAATCTCTTCAGTGCTGTGGTGGTGCCAAATGGATCAAAGGTTTCTCCAGGGGCAACCAGCGCTGTTGTTGCCATAGGAATGTAGCTACAGTCCTGTACCTGCATGTCTTTTTCTTTTTATGGCTCTTGTTTGTCTGACCTTCACGGCGCATGATTGCACGGCACAGGTCAGGGTGACAGGACACTGGCAACTGCGTTTTAATGGCGCCAGGTCATAGACATGAAATATGGAGAGCACAACGACGTGGTAATTTATTGATGTATTCTTATTATTTCACATAACATGGAGGTGGTGTGATAGCTGGTGGACATTGATGAATGACCGGCTCTGATGAAGAATTGACTGATGGCGGTAAAAATGTCCTTAATGTACAGTGACCAAGGTTAAGATGATGCACTGTAGGTATTCCTCATGCATCTGGGCACTTTGGTGTGATCAGAGGATGACGGTTAAAAAAAAAAAATTATATAATATGATGATTTGTGGTGCAGATTCTCATTTTTTGTTTCACTTTTAAAGGTGTTGAACAGGGAAGCGTTTCTACCAACAGGGGGACTGTCCCCAGGAGTTTTATTTGCATTGCATTGCATGGAACAATGCCAGAAGCATTTAGGATTGCCTGCAGGGCTTTGCCTTGTCGAGAATGATGTTTGTCGACTCTTAAATTCAACTTAAGGATTCCTGCATGAGAGGGTTGTGTTGACTTGTTTTTAAGTCTACCTGTATTGACTCATCTTTTGATTGGTCTTGACTCACCAGGTGTGGTCCATTCGTTGTTGTATTTCATAATCTCGGATCAAAACATGGAATAAGGGTTGCTGACATTCCTAATAGCTGGTTAATCCAACATCAGTGCATCTGGGGGAAAAAAGAGAAGAACTATGACTTTTATATGATGAGAAGTCAACTGAAAAGTTCCCATGGTGCTTTGTGAAATGTGTAGGGTGAAGTGTTGCGGTAGCAGCTGTAGTTACAACAGAGCTTCAGCAATGTGTATAGACTTCTACTTCAGCTGTGTGTTGTTTAAAAGATTGTAACCACTTGACTTTGTTACTCTGCAGCAGGTTATTTGCCTTTCAGTGTCTCTATACAGCCGTTTGTTTGCCAGAGTACGTCATTAGCAATGACTTAATCTACATTAGATTGAAGTGTCAGCATTAACACTAAGTCTGCTTACACAGACTACTGTTGCTTATAGATTGTAATGTATACTGCACACACACATACACCAACGTAGTATTAGAAAACTTTGTTGTTTGCTCCAAAAATAAAAGATTGAATAGAAATGAATTAAAAACCTTATGAGAGCATGCATCTGCTATCTTAATCCAATTATGATTGAACTATTTGATGGTGAAACACAGATTGACAGCGACAGTCACACAGTTATCACACATATCAGAGCAGACGTGGCTCAGTCCGAGGGGAGGGAGCCCCAACTGGGAGGATGAAGAGTCGAGTGTCTGATGACTGACGAGCTGATGTTTCCTGTCTGACAACACAGATGTTTGTTGTTTCTTCTTCTGTATGGAACAAGAGTGATAACATTGGCATGATGACAGACATCTGACTGATCAATTTACTCTGCCATAGATATGGATGGGACTCTGTGTGCAAAAATAAATAGTAGATAACATTGCACTGTGAAAGTGATGGATAATTCAGACGTTTTGAGGACAAAGCATTGTTTTTAATGTGTAGAATTACTAGGAAAATATACATGTCACATGAATTTTCTTCATTTTTTCACATCCTTCCCTGTTTGATTTATGATGGTATGACAATGTACAGTACAAAGATATTTTAAACTTTGCAGTTTTTTAGTTTTTAGTTTTTATTATGGATCCCCATTAGTCCTCACCTTGGTAAGGACTATTCTTCCTGGGGTCCAGACACTCATATATGACACTCAAAACATAATACAATAACTTACAGAATTAGATAAATGACAAACAACAAAATAAAACAAAATAATAAGAATACAAATATTTTACAATACAAACCAACTTTGACTTTTCAAAACCTTAAAAACTAATAATGGCCTCTTTTATTTTCTTTTTGAATCTCCATTTATTTTCAATGTTGGTCATGTTTGGTGGGAGCCTATTCCAATATGTCACTGCTCTGTACATTACAGTTCTCCTAAGTGCCTCTTAGATTTTGATGATTAGATTTCTGATGAAGCTCCTGTACAAGCTATTGTAACATGATCAGGACTCCTAGTTTTCCATCCTCACAAATCTGATATTCATTTGCCAGGAATCAGTTTTACAATTGTGGCTTATTATACATTACTTTTTGTAGTGTTCAAATCACCACCTGAAGGATAGATAGATAGATAGATAGATAGATAGATAGATAGATAGATAGATAGATAGATAGATAGATAGATAGATAGATAGATAGATAGAAAGTTGATTTGCCATTTGTACATTTGTTAAGGTACATAGGAATTCTTGTGCAGAGGACACTCAGAGTACAAACAAGTGAAGATAAGTAAGTGCACACAATTTAAAAGAAAAGATATAGCCTGAGATATAACAGTAAAGAGTAAAAAGGCAATAAATAACAATACATATCAGATACTTTACACTGCACCTAAGGATATTGCACATTTCCCGTATTATGTCCATGAACAGAGGTGGGTTGGTTAGGAGGAGTGATGGTTTTTTGCTTTTGCCATTAGTCTCACTGTGGCAGGGAAGAAGAAACTATTGTAAAAGCGTGTTTTTCACTGTCCGCTCTGCTTTGTCTAAGGTTATATGCAGCAGAGAGTTTTTGCTTAAGGAGAGTGTGTGCTGCTAGGTGATGATGTATGATTCTGACCTGAGTTGGGAGTTTGAGAGAGTTTGAGACCCACAACCCCCTTATCAAGTGAACTTTCTTCCCTTGATGAGATCACCGGGGGTCCACTGTTACTGGAGGCACTCATCATTTAAAGCAAGTATAGATAAATACCAGTAGTCATCCCCCTTTTTTGATTGGTGAATGGTGAGTGAGAATAAATACAGCTACAGAGCCCAGAAAACAATAACTCATGTGTCCCATGATCAGGCTTCAGGCATATTCCTCCTGCTGCAGCTTTGAATGGGTTAGTTCAATGCACTGTTACCCATCAGCAATTAACTCCAAGACTTAAATCTTTGTCTGCTACAGTCTGCAGAATCAGCGTCATCATTCATTCAATACAACCACATGTATCAGCTGTAGCAATAACACCCAGCAGAAGAGATTGTTGACTCAGTCATTTAGATTACACTGAAAGCACTTAGGTGTATACTTTTATGACCCCACTTGTAAAACGGAAATATGTCTTATCAGTAATGAGGTTTGTCAGTCTATGAAAAGGCAATCGATCAATATTTTCCAACAGGTTTGTCCTTTTAAAAACAATTATGCAGTTACAGCTGTGGCTTTACTTTGAATTTGCTGTGCAGCTATTGTATGAGGAAATGTGTTTTGTTTTTTTTGCTGAGCAGCTGCTGTAGGTGAAAAGAGCAACATCAGGAGGAAAAGGGAGAGATGACTGCATTATGTTTTAGCCTGGTGCACCTCCACATTTATATTCTAGTGGTAAAATGAATAGGGAGAAACAAAACTTGTATCTTATTATTCTGCAACAACAACAATGTCAAGGTTGGTTTAACTCCCATAACTGTGATCATCCATGTGGCGATAGTCTGAGCCAGACAGTTTAGAGACTAATGTACAGTGATTTTTTCTTTTGTTATTCTATTTTGTGCACAAACCATTATTCATATAGTGTAAAAATGACTTTATCATATATTTATTTTAATGGACAAAGGAATATGCAGTTGCTGTTTGTCAGAAGTGGACATAGAAACTGGAAGAGATGTACTGTGTGTGCGTGCAATTGCTGTTTGACTACTAGTAAGATCTGTACAAAGCTGTTTGTGCTGAGGGGCAGTGCAGCAGCTTTAGATTAGAATCCACATCTGTATGTAGGAGTAGCCGTGTGATGTAATGGGCAAAGCACGGAGAGAGCAAAAATGTTACTTCCTTTTCATGTCCTCGCTGAAACTGAGATGGTAGGACAGCGTAGGCATTTCTGTTACATGAGGTATATGAAAAATGACAAATATAAAAACAACTAAACCATGTTAGGTTGCAGTGTTTTACAGAGGGATCTCACAGTCTCATCGTGAAGTGTGTCCGACTGCGACGAGCCCTCGACAGACAGAACTGAAAACTCAGAATCACAAACTTCAACACAACAGAAACAAACAAGTTAAAAGTATTAACAGTGTCAATGAACAAAACCAAGTACATGTTTAGCCTTCAGTGTGTTACTTAGTGTCCTGTCCTACACAAAAACTTTTCAGGCTCAGCACTTTTTTTTTTTTTTGCAGATGAGTAGAAGCAGATGGCACAGAATGCCAGCCCACAAAATCCCAACATATCGTGCAAAGCAAAAGTTTAGCTTGGTGTCTGAAGAATCCAAACATTCAGAGGACTGATGAGTTATCTTAATATAAATATTGAATTAGTCCCATCAGACGACTATGTGTCAGCTGTGACGTGGATTATTTGATCAGTTTGTCATCGTCGACAAACAAACCCAACCGGTTAGAGGAGTCCTTACTCACAGTGACAACATGGAGGGGGCATTTTAAAGAGCAAATATTTAATTATGAAATATATATAACTCTTTCAAACACTGAAGATGCTGTACTTTATAGTTGTCACATACTTTGTAAAATTGCACACAGCCAACATGCCAGCACATTGCAGACAGAGGTGATTCATACATTTCCAATCTAATAATCACATGTTACTAATGAAAACTGGAGCCCAGTCAATCAGGGCATCACTAGTGTTTACTTATGCATGCATGTTTATTTCATAATCTCCTCTTCATTTATTTATTACTGAACATTTTGGCTCCTTATAAGAGAGTTCTGTATAATTAGGTTGATGTCTCTCTGACATGAGACAGACAACTCTCAGCTCAACTCAACTCAGCTTTATTCATACAGCACATTCAATACAGTGCAGAGATTGATCCGAAGTGCTTTACAGCGAATCAAAGAATCCAAAACAGCAACAAAAGAAAATAAACGTAATAGAAAAAGAAAGAATGATGAAATTACAACATCACACTCAGTATATAATGGGAATAATCAGTCTTAGGAATTTACAAGGATCGCAGTTTTCTACTTAAAGCAGAAAGAAACAACTCAGGGAGCAGTTTAAGATATAAAACATTTTATATCAGCTTTGAATGTTCAGGATGTACATTAATTGGTGTATTGTGTTAAAAGTTTTTTTAAATTTGCTACCTAAAGCTGTAATAGTGTTGCAGGCGGTGTGAGGGTACATATGAGTTGGTGGGTTTACAGCAGATGAATCCCTGAGACGCATCTCAGAGGTTCCTGGCCAGTGGGTAGTTGTACAGCAGATCTCTAGTAAATTGCTTTCTTGTAATTCGGTTTCCAGCCTTCCAGGCAAACCGAGTCTCTCTTGTGTCAGATGAGGTTTTGAACCAGTCGCTGTCTGCAGCCTCGACTCCTCCGGGCGCCAGTTAGAGTCACCGAGCACTGATGAGATGTTCAATCCACACTGATGGTGATTTATAATCTCCTTCAAGACAAATATCAATAGAAACATTTTTGACATTTTGGAAATAGATGTGTTATAGACTATAGGTTTAATCCATTAGCCTCTTCATTTTCAAATGGATTTAAATAAATAAATAAATAAATACCAGCAGCTGACACTTGAAGCTGTGAATCTACACCTTTTTTGTGTAAATCATTTGTGATTTCAAGGTGCATTTTTTAACATGAAGTACTTTTCCTCTCAGTCGAACAGAAACCCATTTCCTCTGTGCGGTGGGGGCAGTGAGTTAAAGACGGTTTCAGTCGACAGTCTTTAAAATCCGGCAGTAAAATACATGGACACCACACACCACGCACGCACCTGGCAGCCATTTTAATGCTTTCAATTTCCCCCTAATTTTGTGACTATCCTCCTGAGTCTCGTATCAACTCTCCATTTTGCGAGGTACTTCACAGTTGCCAATGAAAGAGTCCGTTCAAGGCTCCCTGTGCTTATTATATTAATAAAGACTTGTTAAAGCTTTTTTTTTTTTTACTCCCAATTCCTTTATTGAGTGTACATCACCGAGCTGCTGGAAGCTCTTGAAGCATTCGAGCTGCGTGATAATGAATTTAATGTGATAATGGGATTCTCTTCTCTTCTCTTCTCTCTCTGTGGTTTCCTCTACAGATCTTCCTGCTGGCCTGTCCGCCATGTAAAACAGCAATGGTTGTATTTAGGTGAGTATTTTCACCCACTGACTCATGCCTCACTGTGTTTCAGACTTTTACTTCTGCTAAAGAGCTAAATATTAAGGGCTACGACGTCGTCACACATCATTAAGGCTCCTGTCGCCAATGTAAATCCTGAATTCAATGTAAAATTATTTGGCAGGCCCAAATTAAACATGGATTTTATTTCCAAATAAAAACAATTGCAGCATTGATTGTAATTAGCTGTAGACTTGTACACAGTCCATTTGGTTTTCACAGTTTTATTGGAGCCATTTTGCTGGGCTTTTATAGTCTCCTCTCCTCCACAACTACTCTGGTCCGGGCTTGTTAATTATTCAGGAGAAATGATTGTGTTTTTGCCAGAGGGAGCACGATGTGGGATTTGCGCAGAAATAAATACAAGCAGGGTCACTTTCTGTTGCCATAGCCACATGGGAGTCTGTAGCTGCAGCTGTAGCAGTGTCTCACCTGAAGTGGCCCGCTAAAAATATAACACTCTCATATTTGGAAAACAAAATACTTGGGGTAAGTTAGGTCAGACAAATAACATTCATCCATCTGGTCAAGACGTAGCTTCGTGTAAATGAACTAGTTTATATTAAACAGTCTCAGGTTCCAAGGACATGTCATGGAAATTTCCAGTGAGAAATGCATGCTTTAATGTCTCCTGGTTGGAGTTGTGTGTAAACATGGCATTTAATATGCATCTGGGTATGAAAAAATGAAGGTCTGGTCCGCTGTGCAGCATTTGTATCATAAATGATCAATAATCATGAATAGCTAAGATGACAAAAACAGTCAAATAAGGAGTGCATAAAGTTCCTGAAATTCCCATCTTCCTCTCTGATTTCATGATGATAACAGCAACTGTGACCTCCACAAGCAACTGGCCTATGTTTACATTTACGCTAAAAGCTCATGTTGTTCCATCAAGACTTGAGCAGACGCGTTCTTCCCGACCCGCAGCTCTGTGTTGCAATATATATAAAACAGATTCACTGACAAACACATTTCAGTTTCCTGTGATTGTTTCAAAAACACCGACTTGCACCAGGATTCATTTACATTCATAGGAGGAAAAGCCTGAATGTGACTGACTGCAACAATTCTCAGAGATGATTAAAAAAAAAAAAAGTTCATAATCTTTGTCTTCATGCATAAATGCAATTCCAACTTTTATATCAGCGTGACTGCACAGTGGAAACCGGCAGCTGGTGTAGAACAAACACACAGCATTTGTGCTCTTGGACTTGGACACCTCCACTTTCCACAAACAACACACTAAAGTAGCCTCATGTTTTCTCAGTCCTGGCTCCTGGTTTTTGCTCGGCGACACGCTTCGCTGTGAGAGAAGCAAATGAACACCATTATCTTACAAAAACAGGGGGACACTGCGGCTGAATACACGAGGGGCCAATGTCTACTACTTCTCCCAGTGCACACAAGTATCGATTGTGTCTGAGTCGAAATTTACACATGCCAGAAAGTGTTTTAAGAACTTCATTCTTTACGCATATCGGCAGACAGGGATTGATAATGATCAATGATTTGAACGTGAGTGTTTTTCCCAAAAATAAAAAAGGTTTCGGAGAGCCCTCGGAGTGACAGCTGGGCTTATTTTAAGTGACATCCCCACAACACCGCTGTTTCCCTGTGACCTTAGATGTCACAACAGTTACATTGGCTCATTTGATAGAAAGGATCAGTCAGAGGAGATGGATGTGGGTCCACTACACACTCCTTTTTTTTTTTTTTTTAAAGGTGGCTCTCAGACTGATTGTCGCTCAGCAGAAACATTTATCCTCAGGTTGGATGTGCAGCCAGGTAACTGAGGAGGCATCACACTCACTCTGTCTCTGTAGTGTGTGTGTATGTGTGTGTGTGTGCTGAATGTTGAGTGGAGGAGGGAGGCGGCCGTAGCCTGTGAGCTAACTACAGGCTCGGTTATGACAGGATAGCTCCAACCCAGAGATTTATCAGCGCCAGGACAGTAACTGTGAGATTTCCTGATGGATCATAGAAATGTCAAGTCTGTACAACATGCACACACACGTACACAGATGCACACACGCGAGTGGAAAGCCTGAGGCATCAGAGACCTGACTTCTCACAATCAACAACACTCCCACGAGGAAGTACCACTGCCAAGGAATGAGAGGCAGCTGCTGCTTACAGTATCATGGAGGACTCTTGATTGATTTTTTTTTCTCTTTCAGCAACATAAACCATAATCTGCACCTGTTCCTCTGAGTCCTGAATCAGCTTTAATCCATTCAAGCTGATATATCAGTAAAGCAATGGCGCGTGGAATGTGGAAATAATTGTTAAAAGTTTCATGGGTAGTCAGTCAGTCAGTCAGTGTGTTTCATCAGATGTGTAATGTTGTTTGTGTTGGCTGATGGGTTTTTCCCCCCGTGTGTTTCCAGACTGCAGGTCCACATGTTGAACGGTGCCTTGCTGGCCTTAATGTTCCCTGTTGTCAACACCAGACTGGTAAGTACAACCAGTACCGGAGTTATCTCCAGTTAAGCCTTGAATGATCCATCCATCCCCTCGGCAGCCCCGTTGTTTCTCCTCGTTCATTATCCATTCCACATAGTTCATTTTGTCATGACGACTCAACCAGAGAGCGAGTGTTTTCCCTTATCTCCGACTGCTGCGTGACATTTTATCTCCCTCCTGTCAGGAATGTGACGTAGATATGAATATGATGTTTGAATAAATGCAGTGTCCCGACAAATTCTAACATGTAGAAGCAAAAATGTCGGACCCAAGTGTCAGAGAGGTTGAATTTGATTGATGTTGGAGACTTGGTGGTGTTCAATCCAAAGGAAATCAGTTCAGATACAGCAGCAGCAGCGTCTGTTTGACTAAGTCCAGATGCTGTGGAAATTACTAAATTAAATGTGTTGAAACTTAATCAAATTTGGACTTTTACAGCTTAAAAAAAACATCCAACTCATGTTCTTAACACAGAACTGTTCCTAACTTGTTGTGACAGGAGAAGTGTGTCGTTTTAACATCAGTGAGCATGATGTCATCGGCCAGCTCGCGCCGCAAATTAGTTTTCATGGCAGATACAGCAACAGATAACAGAGGTGTGAGAGGACTGAAGGCGTATCAGTTTTAATAATCAATAGACTCAAATGAAAAGGCAATTTACATCAGATCCTCATAAATCATCTTGTAAAAGTGTTAAATTATTGATTATGTGTATTAAAATGTAATAAGTAAGACTACACATTTCCAGAGAACAACTGAATCATTAGTATGAATTAAAAACACTGATCTCTGACCTGACTGCACAAACATGCTCGATAATTTATTTTTCTGAATTATACTATTAATATTAATCTCTAGTTGGCCTCTCTGTGTGTGTGAGAGAGAGTAGCTCGTTGTTTTTCTTACCAGCTTAGAACAGTTTTCAACCATATTTTGCACCGTTTTTTCCTTTTCATGGGAAATGTCAAGAGGCCAAGGGCTCTGCTGGTCTGAGGTCAGCTCGGGCTGGTCTGTTAGCAGGCAGTCACACCCTCTCTGCTGAGTCTGACCTCCTTTCACTAGCAGTAACACCCAAACAAGGATGGCTGAAGATGAGTCACAACAACTATTCCACTAGTGAGTGCTGCTCTGAGGTCGGTGCAGGAAGTCTGTCCATCGATGGACTGCAGATATAATCGCCAGATGTTCAGCCACTTCCTCATTATCTTATAATAGAAGGAATAAAAAACAAACATTCAAACGATACAACAGAACTCAAAGCAAATGTAGTTTCTCCCCAGAGAGCCTGCACAAAATAAATCAGGGCTGTCCGAGCAGCTCGGCCTGGAGAGATCCTGCCTTTAATGTGTAAAGGACTGAAATGTTTGTTTCTCTCTTCTCACAGCTGCCCTTTGAGAAGGAGATCTACTACATCCAGCACTCCATGCTGTACCTAGTGCCTCTCTACCTTTTCAGGAAAGGAGGTAGGTGTCGATCGTGGTCTGTTTATAACATCTCTGCTCTGATGAAGTGAACACAATCCGGTGTAGCATCATGAAAGTGGCAGGTGCACGTAGAATTGACCTTTGAAAACAGCTGTCCAGATGCCCTCAGTGTCACCCCCTCACCACCACCACCCCACCGTGACTAATGCAAGATGGAGGGTAGTTGTAGTGGCCAAGTCCCATGGGAAGATGTGTTGTAAAGTGTGAATGTACAACTAGGACACAAGGTGGGATGATTAAAGATTTAAACACGGCCTAAAAGTTCAGAACAAGACAAAGCCCAAAAACAAGGACACGTGAGATTTTAAAATAGCACACAGTCACATCTACAAGGATGAGAGTGTGAGGTAGAAGCCAGGTGAACGTGGGAGAAGATTATCTGCGGTGTAGCACAGCAATTACCCCTCCGTCCCATTGTTCATTAGTAATGTGACACTGAAAGCCAACAAAGGGAAACATTTGTTCCAGTTAAACTGATCTAATGTGTTTGATGCTTCCTTACTGCTAACGTTACTCTGCGAGTACAGAAACAGGAAAAGCCAGTTTTACACCACATCCTGTTACTGGGTTTTGCAGTGGTCAGAGTGTTTCTCTGCTCTAACGACTCATCTGAGAGCAGGGAAATAGCGTTTGGCTCTTTGATGTTTTGTCTGAAGTAAAATGAGTTGGCACAGAGGAGATGGAGAACCGGTCCTACAGGCCAACAGCCAGAGAACAGTTATCTGCAGAAGTTGTACTGTAGTTGTGTCTTTTCTGAGCAGTTAGACATCATTGTGGCCTTATAGCCGTGTTACATGATCGATTCATCCTCAAATAGATTGAACTGATAGAGATCGATTAATCAGTTCCACTGCAAAGACTTGTTTTCCATCCTTTCATCACCGTGAATAAAAATAAAAGCACATAGAAAGATAAAGACACAGAAATATAAAGAATTTCTCATTGTGCCACTGCTGGTACGGTACTTTCCACCATGTTAACTATCAATGAACTTGTCATATTATAGATTTTGTGATTCATCTGGGTGAATGATGCATTTAAAACTGAACTAAATGTAGTTTGACATGTTTTGAATACAGGCTGGATACAGTCTGAGCTTGTTTTAACAGCATTTCAGTTACCATGTGCACTGTGGGTGATCATTAAATGTTGATCGAGATTTTAAATAGATGTTTAAAATTTACGCACGGTTTTAACCGAGTTGCTCTTTCAACCACAAACAGCCCAGTTCAAATCTGGGTCAGACTCGGGCGTTACAGTCACAGGTCTATAAATAAACTTATTTCATATCTGTTTGATGCATTTACATGTTCTGCTGCCTGCAGCACTTTGTTCCCATCAGGTTACAGCTGAATAAATTCATTTAAACATTTACTCTCAGGAGGAGAGAGATTCATGGACAAGGTTGAATGAAATGTTACAGTGTTAACTTTATGACTCTTTCCTCCTCTGCTGTCGCTGCTGCTGCTGTGTTTTGTTACATGTTAAAGTTTCTGGCACCACTTGGTTCTTTATTTACCCATCACCATGGAGAAGTTTAGTTTTGTTGGAGTACACATCCCTAGGTGATTTACACATGTTTTCTCCTTGCAGGTGTTTACAAGCCTGAACCTCTCGGGGACATGTGGTGGGCTATTCTCTCCACCGGCATCCTCTTCCTCTACCACTTCCTCTTCTTGCAGATCCTTGGCCTGGTAAGATGGAGCCCTCTGCTGGGCGTTACATTGCACTTCACTGTGGAGGAGCGTGCACCTGCATTGGTGTTGTCGCTCATGTCCATGGCTTCATTCACTGGGAGAGGTAGTGGTTTGTTCAAACACAGTGGTGTGGTCAACAGAAATACACAGAAGCACAACTGTATAGGACTGGATAATACGTCAAAGAACTGAGACTCATTGCTCGATCTGTATTTTGGTCAATTAGTCAAAATAAATGGTCATAAAAAATACAGAAAATACCAGCTACATATGAATCATGTTATTGAGAATGAAACACATATTATACAAAGTTTGTTCGTTTCGTTTATTTACAAATCATTTTAAAATCTAAATACAGTTTCAATTCATAATACGGGAGACCGGGGATGGTTGTAACAAGGGAATGGTTGTAACATCATCACTTTCACCAATAAGGGATAACATTAGAGTTATATAATAAATAACGTGTGTACCCACTCACTCCCTGACATTGCATGTGAATTTGCATGGCTGTGTCAATAAGTGTGTAGGTTTTACAGCCAAAAAACATTTTTTTAGGTCAGAAACTAATATTTTGGACCAAGCCTAAATTTTGACTAGTATCGATACCGAAGTTTGAATTAGGTAACTTGTATAAGATGAAAGAGCAGGTTCTTAGGTTAAATATGCGTCATTTCATTGATGTTTATTTCATACCACCATGCTGGTACAGCTAGTCAAACAGTGACTGACAGGGGTGGGGATGGTTGTTACACCTTTTACCTTTTGTTGTTTTATTAGCAGTGTCACTAACTGTCAACCATCTTTCATGGAATTATACATTTATTTAGAGTTATTAGCAGCTTCTGACCTCTTGCTGAAGGTTTCCATTCATACATCTTGACCTTTCATCTGTATTATCAGAAGATGTTCTTTAAGAAGCTTTCTAATGTTAGGATCCACACCACTGTCACTGTTCTTCATTAAACCATCAGTGATGAGTTCTTTTTGTTCATACTGAACCATAGAAAGATGCTTTAGTGTTGGAACATGCACAATAAACTTACATAGATGCATGTTTTTTTTGGTTTGGTCTTAGTTTTTAGTTTTTAATCTCACTGTTACAATTGACCCCAGGTTGTGTTACAACCTACCCCGGTAGTGGGGCAGGTTGTAACAGTGGCACTCCTTGCATTTGACATCAAATTGTGAATTCTTTGATATACTTTGGGAAGTTTAAGGCACTGCTATTTGTAGAGGACAAATGAGAGCCCTACCATGAACACTATGCAAGTTATGGGAGCTGAGACAAAAAGTGTTACAACCATCCCCGGTCTCCCCTATACAGAAAGACATGATCTTGTAAAAAGGGTAACTAACCCCAGAAGCTGTCTGTAGCTTATGAACGGGGGCCCAGAACATCAAACAACAATACAATATATTATGAAAACAATTCCTATTTCTACCTAGATTCTAACCTAACCCTAAAACAACCTCAGGTAATACCATAAGTACAGAGAGTATAAAGTTTAACACAGTAACAACACATCAGGCACAGGTACATGAAGCAAAATACAGCTTGAATTAAACATATTTCAACAGCAGTTTTTGTTTTAATCTCTTTTTACAAATAGACAGAGATGCAGACTCTTTTATCGTGCTCTCAACCTCATTCCAAGTCTGTGGTCCTTCAACGGTCACGCTAAGACTTGTTCATTTCAGTTTCTGTTTCTAATATTGCCTACACTAATATTTACACTAAGACTAGAAGAGCAGCACAGTATAAACCCAGTCTATTTACCATACAAAGAAAAACTGAAATGTTCCTCTATTTATAGAAAAAGTGCTGGAAGGTCAGCTTTGGTTTTGTGAACAATAAGTGCTTCACTGTGGCCGTGGTGATTGTTCCTCAGGCCGGGATTCAGGAGGTTTATCCACGATGACGTTGTCGCTGTGTGAGCAGCGGCCGCCCTCGGCCTCGGCACATGTACTACACAAAGGTCAAGCGTGGTGCTGACTGCTGCCTGACGCATGTATTGAGAGTTCAATTACAGTAGAGAAGCAACGGTAAAATGAAAAGAAACAAGTCGATCCTTTTCTTTTGAATCCTTTGTAATTAAACTGATTATACCATGATACATGCATGTTGACTCATGCTTTCCCCACCCAATGAAACAGTTTTAAAAAATCTATTCACGCAAGTCCACGTCAGGGTCAGACCGCCACGACTGCAAACCTCCATTAAAATATGACAGTCAAAAAGCAAGGATGAAGATTTGCAGACAGAACTAATCTTTCCCTCAATTAGGTGAGCAGAAATCCAGCAGAAATTAATGATTAGAAAAATTCATACAGTGAATTCAGCCATGACATTTGCCAGGAACTCATTATCCAGCTGGGTACTGCTTATTCTGATGGCAGGTATTAAAGGGCGTGTGTGTGTGTGTCTGTGCTCACTCTGCCTGTCTCTGTCTCTGTCTCTGTCCCTGTCCGTCCGTCCTCCTCCAGGTGACCGAGGTCAACCTGAACAACATGCTGTGCCCGGCCGTGTCCGACCCTTTTTACGGGCCGTGGTACCGCGTTTGGGCGACCGGCCACCAGACGCTGCTGACCCTCATCCACGGGAAGGTCCTCACGCTCCTCTCGCAACACAGCGGCTCCGTGTGCAGATCCCTGCTGGACACACTCCGACTGCGCAGCAAGAAAGTTGACTGAACGTCCACACACGAGACGCACAGAGACCAAGCCTTCCGCTCTAAATGCCCGCTATTACCGTGCAGATTTTTTTTTCTTTCTTTTCTTTTTTTTTTTTTTTTTTAAAGCAACATTTTAATGCATCTTTTAAGACTTACCATCTGTTGAAGCAAGCGAGCATTTCAGGGCCAGTGAATCAACGTGTCATTCTTTTAGTGTTGTATTTGGCTTGCATACATACTTGCATGCACAGACGTAATAGGCATTTTAAGGCTGGTAGTGAGTTAGCGCTGTGGAGTTGGCCGGATCTAGCCTTTTTTTGGGAGGGAATACAGTTTCCAGATACATGTAAGTGAACTTGTAGGTGATTTCTCAAGCTGCCTTTCGGAGTCACCGAAAACGTCACTACTGATCTGCGGTTGTTCCACTTTTCAGTTCTTTATACGGTTAGTCATGCTAGGTCTATGTTAGTGGGTAAAGCTGCCATTTTATTTGTCTCGAGCGGATTGTGACTGTGAGTTGTTGTAAAAGTTATCGCTTGGTTAGTTTGAGGATTTTTTTTTTGTTTGTTTTGTTTGTTTCTTTGACATGTATGACCACCTCTCAGTGTTTGTCACGACTGAAAGAAGAAATTTATTTATGGCCTCCCTCTGTTCTCGTTCCATTACCCACACGTGTACAGGTTTAGGAATTCATCATTGTTAAGTGGCCTCCTTGGCCTGTTCCCGTCATTCCAGTTGTGATAATCAGAGAACATGAGGATGTACTACATGCTGAGAGAACGAGGATTTATGGATCTACACTGGGAGTTTTTATTACCTCTGTCAAGGAGGATGTGTTCTTTTTGTCTGTTATTTTACGGTGATGTTGGACCACGTTCAATGGGGTTTAAAAGTTCAGTGAGTTGTTACGATGAATGTGACATTTGCCAAGACAGAATACATCTTGACAAAATGTATCTTGGCTGGATTCATGCATAATGACACTTGAATACAATTTGTCGCTTAATCATACAGGGAATCCTGAAGTCACTCCACCACCACACCTGCAACAAGTCACAACCTCTATTTCATATTTAAGAAGAAAAAAAACACAGAGCATCAGATGATCTGCATGAAGTCATTTTGAGTCATTTACTGACTATATATCCATGCAAAAGAAAGTATTAACTAAGATTGAGAATTGGAATGTAGGTTTGGTTATATAACATTTCAAGTATGAGGGATGTGTTTATTACTGTAGCATATTATACTGTATTTCACTGTAAGAAGAAGGGATAAGGCAAACTTTTGTATTTCTATCAGTTTGAGTGTATGTGCTGTATTGACAATAAAAGTGATGTTGACCAAAGTTTACATGAAAATGTAGCATCATTTCTAACCCTTCAGGGTAGACTGACTTTTATTATTTATAGTTCGTCTATTTATTTTATGGTTGGAATTTTGAATTTGTGCAGATTCATCACTGTCATTGGCTGGATATTTCAAGGAACATTTTGTTCCCATTAGCTTGGAGAAGATTGAAACCACCTATACATGTGAGGTCAATGTGAAGCGAGCTGGCAGGTAGCAACAAGCAGCAATATCAGCTAAGAAAAAGTTAGTTTAGCTTTGAGAGTTAAATGGAGAAAGAGCTACATCTAATTTATTACAAACCCCGTTGCAAAAAAAAAAAAGTTGGGACACTTTCTAAAGAATCTAATAAAACCTAAAACCGTAATTATGTGAGCAACTTTAATTCTATTCTACAAACACATTTAGAAATTGATGCCTGCAACACACTCCAAAATCAAAAAGTTCAGATAGAGGCGAAACAAGACGAATAAGGTTATACAAGTAACTGTCTGGATGGTTCTTTAATTAGCAGGTTATCAGGTAACAAATGAAGGTATAAGACTGATCTACCAAAGGTGAATTTTCAGTTAAATTGGGAAATGAAGAGAGAGAACAGACACGCAGTGAATAATCATCCTGGTCTTGGACAGTAAGGGAGGTGATAAAACATAATAGATGTTACTTCTAATCTAATTTAAAACACCTGTTCCCTCAGAGGTTGCCATGGTGATTTTTTTACCTGCAGAGTTTTTCAGCGACACTAACAGTTATCCTGCGTGTAGCGACCTCTAAAGCTGTTTCATAGCTATGGTGGAGGTCAGTGCCTCAGAGTGTTAGGCCTTCATAAACGGCTCAACAACAGCAACAACTACACAAAGTTTAACTAAGAACAATCAATTTATTTTAAATAGAACATAAAGAAAACACAGTGAGATGTAGAAGTCTTCATGGATGAGTGGTATGTGTCCTGTGGTGTTGGATGGATGGATGTCACCAGAGAGAGAGGTCAAATGAGCACGTGGTCTTAAGATCACCCTTGTCTCAGGATGGTCATTATTATTATTTTATTTTTATTTTTTTCTATTATTACTGGTGTAGCCTACCCCATAGACATTTGTTAGTAGAAGATGAGAGGGACAAGGGGACTTGGCACTCCTGTGTTAATTAATTGAACTGTATGTGATACTTCCCCCTTTAATTGTGTTCAGATACTGACTGAATCCAGCAAGGGGAGGGGAGGGAGATAAGTCAGAGGGGTAGGGGTGGTATGGGTGAAATAATAAAAACTTGATCACAAAAAAAAAAAAAAATGAGCACATGGTCTGTCCTTCATAATGTGGTATAGACCCAGTCTCCGACCCTCATATATGTGAGGGACAGGACAGGACGGGACAGGACAACCTCCAGACAACAGGAGGGTCGTCTCAGCCCCGAGGCTCTGATGAAGTTTGTTGAAGTCTTTTCTTTGTCCTATAATCAAGTATTCAGAGGTCACAACTAATTCAAAATGCAGCTGCAGGTATTCTCACTGGTACCAAGAAATATCAACACATCACACCCGCTCTTCTTTCGACAGTGTTCTGTTGAACTGTGTGTGCGCATGTGTTAGTGTACTGTAAGTGCGTATGTGGTGAAGATGGCATACACACATTGTTTACTTGCACTTGCACTCTCTGATTGATTTCTAATTGTTTTTTTTACTGTAACTATGTATACCTGCATGAAATGTGTTTTATAATAAAGTTGAATTGAACTGAATTTTGCCTGTTGAAGGGTGTTTATCGCATTTTTAGAAAGTGTCCTAAATTTTCTGTATATGAGGTTTGTTCATCATTATTACATCTAACTTGTTTGTACAAAAGATCATATGATGTTTAACTTAGGACCAACCTCAACAAACACATAAACCAAGTTGTAGATCTATTCCTTGAACAACAAGGCTTCTTTGTTGCACTTTAAAACTGAAACTAATGCTCCTGTGTGACTCCCACAGACTGCTGCTGCTTTCTTTCTTTTTTGACAACTGTATGTTTCGGGTTCACTGTTCTCTGCGAGGCCAGGCCAGGGCGAAAAGCTTTAAGTGCAGCATATCGACTGAAGTGAGAGCTGCAGAGAGTTTCCACCGGCCTGAAGTACCTCATCATTACAGTCGAGAGAGGAGCTCGACCTAAAACAACCACACTATGGCTGCTGAGGGGTCTCAAGGTGAGGGAGGATCAAGAGAGGAAGTGTTTAAATATGTTGATCCTCCAGTGCTGCTCATTATAGATGCAGATATGCTGGTGTCTCCATTTGCCTCTATAATTATCTCAGTGTAAAGCATAATAAGCATCTTTTCACTTACTTGGTGTAGCACAAAACTGATCACACGCAAGACGAAACAAAGAGTATCAGTGGCAGCAACAGGGTGGTTCTGTAATAGAAATTGCAGATAAGACGATATAAATCCCTGCTGATATAAAGAGAATGGAGGAAGTTACTGCTTTTACTACACCAGTTTTAACTCCATTCACTCATCAGTATCACTTATTCCGACAGATGGAGGCCCAGAGGCACACAGACTCAGGAGGGGGAAAAAAAATAAAGTGCTGGTTGAATTTGATCTGAGGCCAGCACTGGGTTCACATGTGGCGTCATACAGAAGCACTCAGCTAACTCTGAGCACTTTAGCCTTGAATATCATGTAACAAAAGTATTTAAAGTTACACCTGCCCAGACCAGACTGCTCTTGACTCGGTGCTGAGGAAGTTTTTCGGTGCAGAAGCATGCATAGATTAGATTAGATTAGATAGATAGATAGATAGATAGATAGATAGATAGATAGATAGATAGATAGATAGATAGATAGATAGATAGATAGATAGATAGATAGATAGATAGATAGATAGATAGATAGATAGATAGGAAAGTTATGTAAAATGTATAACAAGATTGCATAGGCCATTAATTACTGGTTTTAACTACCGGTAATCATCTTCTAATCATGCAATACAGTCATCTAGATGTTATGACATTTATTTTCCAACCAAATTGACATTGCCAGTGGAGTAAACAGCAATATAAATTGATTTAATCCAACTGCAAAAGCACTACATCTGTCAGGTTTTCAATATCAAATATATACTTTATATAATACTTTATAAATGAAGAGTGGAGGGCCGTGGTTTTGACCATGAGATGTCCAGGCTATTGCACGTGTGATGCATCTTTGCAGTGTCCTTGCAGCGTAGTATGGCATCACTTTTAGAGAGACTCTTTTTGAAACTGCAGTGGTCAAGATGAGCTTAGATTAAATTTTCATATTAGGCAAAGGAAATCTTATCTGGGATCTCTCATCATGTCACGCGATCACATCAGAACACTGAACGGCATCTTTATCAGTTAATGGAGCCTGAACGTCTTCCTTCAGCCCAGAGCCCCAGCGGGGTGCACGCTCCACTGCAGCTCCACGCATCACAACAATGTGGGACGCCTCGAGTTATTTCACATAATTATGGAAAAGCACCGATACACTAATGCACATTATGAGCTGGTGCCAGGAACAGTCTGTTCATACATTTCCTAAATGATTCAACCTCAACACAGATATCTGTTGCTAGATTTTCTTTCTTCTGGTTTTAAGACATTTCTCTGAATTTTCTGCCTTCAATCCAATATCACAGCTGGAAATGACATTTAGTTAAAGAAAGCAACAAAAACAACAGGTTATAATAACCCACAAACACAAACAGTTTTCCTAAGAACAGTTTCTAAAACGACTTCCAATGAATCTTTGTGTAAAAAACTACAACATTTTTCTACGAATCCAGAAGAACCAAACTTTGTCTGATACGAACATGTTGCATCAGTGGTTGTTGTATGTGTTGAAAGAAAATCGAATGACACATGTTCTCTTTTCAGTTGATTTTGTATTTTTTATTGAATAAATGATTTAAAAGGTAATAACAATGTTTAAAACTACATCTTCACAGCCATTGCTTACATACTCAGATAACCCATCTATATATATTCTTTCAACCCTCCCCACTTTTCTTTTGCATTTTTTTTTTGCTAATTTCTTTTTTTTTCTTTTGTTTGTTTTTTTGTGTGTTTCTTTATTTTTGTGTTTTTTTCTTTTGGAGTCATACTATCATAATAAATGCCCGTTTCAAGTCTCATCACACTAACAGCAATTCAATAGGAAAAGAGGAAGGGTCTAGCTCTACAGGGGATGGATTTGAAGTTCCCAGTTCATATTATTCCATCAACATTTTTTCAAGTTACTAAAGCAGAGAAAAAAAAAAAAAGATCCAAAAATTGAAACGAAAAGAAATAAAAGTTGGTATGAGGAGTTACACCAGGCAACCCTCCCAGCCCATCAGGCCACTGCAACAGAAAAAAGTCATTTTGTACAGTGACACGTCTTAGAAGTCAGTGTCTCAAAAATTCAGAACATAGAAAACCACTAAAATAATTTTGAAACTAGATCCAAAATATTCTTTTGAAAAGAATTTATTTTGATGTACAAAAACAGTCATTTTCTTTTTTTTTTTATTTGCTTTTTTAAATATTTTTTTAATAAAAGTCTCAAACACAAGTTTATTGTAGTTCTTATTTCATTTGTCATTATCATTATTATTATTGATTCATTTATCCTTTTTTTTTTTTTTTTTTTTAAATTCATCTATCAGTGCGATTGTATACCAGTGCAGCTACTGGGTCCAGAGTAAAGAAAACAGGCTTTTTTCATCTTTAATGGCATAAAAAATAAGGAAAAATCCATCTTTTATACAAAGTATAACTGCTGGTCTTTAGGGAAAAAAACATTTATAAACCCATAAAGCTAGGAGGCACACCATGGGATTTTCATTTTTGTAAATTAGAGCAATAATAATAATAATAGTAATAATAATAATAATAAACAAAATAAGTAACAACAATACGCAACCAGTTTTCACCATCCTTGATGCCACGTACGACTTCAGAGATAGATTCAATGAATATTCATTGAAAAGGTGGGTTGCTTAATAAGTCAAGACAGTTGAGAAATCGCACACACACAAACAAAAAAAAAAAAGACATAAAAGAACATTTTGTCAATTGCAGGGGTGTTTTTTGGAAGGACAGGAAGCCAGGCCTGAAGAGCAGCATTTGGGCATGGCCGCTGGCATCTTTGGTTCAGTCGGACATACGAAGGTAACATGAGCTTTAGCATTCCTACGAAATATGAGAATGACCACACAAGGAATGCTGAGGCTGAACTCTAACCCTGGTATGGAACCAAAACACAATCTGCTACAACAAACTACGAATGTCGTTCCATAATATCCCATGAGGTATCAATGCTTTAAAACAGTTAATCAGTACAGAACCAGGACTATATTCTGCATGTTCTACGTAAAACATATACTCTGCGTCCCATTTATAGGAGATGCTTACCTTCAACACAGTTTAAGCGAGGCTTTTTTTCTTTTAAGAAAAAAAAAAAAAAAACCCTCAACAACAGGAACCTCTCACTAGTCGACTAATCAAACGTTGCCCTTAACAAGGAGGTCAAACGATTCAGCAGCTAGAAGGAAAAAACGGAGGACGTGCTCGCGAAGGAGCAGCGTCCGATCTTCCAGAAGAGGCGACGACGACCACTACTACTGCCACTGTCTACTGAACGACACACATCACACCTTGACAAACTAGGCCATGAGGTTGGGCCACAGTGTTGGGAGTAATCGGGGGTAGAGGAGGTTAACGTGTGACTTCTTGTCCTTTCAAACCTGCAGGGGCGTTGACTTGCACTGGTAGGAAAAAACAAAACACCTGTTGAACAGATCTGCATATATCAAGGATAGTAAAGGTAACACATGCAGGATTTTCTCTCAATATACCGCTGTTGGATAGTTACAACGGCCATTAACAGTACATTCGATAGCCCCTATGAAGTGTTGCTGCTGGGACTTTTTCCTTCGGTAATGTATGCAGAAGAATATCTGTTTGTTTTTTTTTTCCCATAGGGAATTGATCCATCAATCACCCACACTGGACTTAAAGAAAGCAGAGTATCTTGGGGCTACTGTTTATATCGGTGACAGTCATACTTCGGTATTACAATGTGCCGGCATGACTCATTTCACAGCAATATACTAAAGAGAAAATCTTACATGTAGCATCTTTAAGTATGATATGATCAATGAGTCCGCATGACCAGTCACGAGCTGTGACCACCCCAATATGAGGTCCGATAGCACCATATTTGTCTTTTAAATCTCTTAATGGTTAATAAGAGTGTCTAAGCCATAGATCAAGCATATCATGGATAAAACCATAGGTCTCATACTCAGACATACATGCAACAAAATACATTGCATGTGTATACAAAGACATATATGTAAAAGAGCATGGTCAATTTGGTTTTGCAGCAGAAAAATTCAGGTTGTGCTGTATTAAATGGACCAGGAGGTGAACGTCTGACTGTTCCTCGCATCAAACTGCATTACGTAGTGTCGGTACATTTCTCTAGAGGCTTGGAACTGTCTTCCCATGGTCTTTAAATATTCAGGGTAATAACACGACAGTGCCGAACATTAGTCAAAGAGAAAAGTGTTTACAGAGCCAAGTGGGGCTTTGGAAAGGGAAAGAAGAAAAGAGGACCAGCATCTGGGAAAGATGTGAGAGCAAACAGAAGACTGCAGCCATACAGAAGCTGCCATATGTCTGAGGAAGTATTCATAGTATTTGATTCAGAAAACATCATCACAGCCCCTGCCCCGCCCTTTTTTTTTTTTTAACACTGTGGTGCGACAACAGGGTGAGGAAAGAGGGGGAACCATGGGTGGGAGGAACACTCAGAGCATCGTCTACTGGTCCATCATTTATTAAATCATTAATTTAAGGCAACACAACTGAAATCTGGGTCATTTCGGGTTACTGTGGATGGAGTGCCAAAAGCCCTTGACGTTTTGCATAAAGAAAAATAACCTGTCAGTTAGTAAAGGCTGTTACGAAGAAAGATGTTGGTCAAGTAACAAGAACCTCTCAAAAATTCCAGTTAGCCAAACTAAAAAACCGAACCCAAAACAAGCAGATCACGTGATGAGCTTAAACGATTCAAACATTCTGGAAAGTAAGTCCAACTAGCCTAGTGTGTGTGGATTAGACTGACAACGGTAACATTTGGATGGGAAATGGCTTCTTTAGTCCTTACAAAGCCCTGGCCGACAAAAACAGACCACAAATCAAAACCTTCCCTGTGCCGTGGACACACAGATCGACGGGGGGGGGGTCTCACTGAACAGCGGGGGATACCGGGAGAACGGTGGTAGTGCGGTTTCAACAACTAAATCGACTAGCTGCGACTACAGCAGCTGCAACAATGACATGCGCTTCTAGAAAATGACACAATCACGTTAATTAGCTCGCTTCCTTTGTGCGTCAAGTGGTGTAAATGTTCATTCAAAATGACGTGTTTTTTTTTCTTCTTAATACAGCATTCTTCTTCGTGGACGAGTGACAATGGTTTAGCTATAATCTGAAAAGGCAAGACAATGTTTCCACAACGACACGGGCAATATACTACAAGACGACGTCCGACAAAAAATGACCGAAACCGCCAGTTCGACAAGTATTCAGTGATGCAGCCTTGCCTGAGGCTGGCTGGTGGGAAGTTTGCATTCAGAGGTTGAGGATGAACACTCTGGATAGCAGAGGCTGCCACTTTAACGGCACCGAATGCAAACACTTCAAGCCAAACGACAGACTACTCTTACAAAGTGTGGAATAAAAAGAGAATATGGCTTTAAGTAGTTATAGCATGTCCCTGTCAAGTGACTCCCTGCCAGTAAACTCAGAAACCAACAGACACAGTACATTTAAATGACAGCATTGTTCATGCACATACTGTTTTTTGTTTTGTTTTTTTTCCTCTCTTTTCCTTGAGGGGACCCGTGGTCTCGCCTGCCGCCCCTCTCCAAAGCAAGGGGACCAGACCGACCCACCTGTAGCCCACTTTACTGTACGTAGATCATTTTTAACAAGTCACCTGTGTGGACACGAGTATCCTCAGACAAAATGGCTTCCTCCGCAATAACCTTAATTTGAAAAAAGTTCAACAAAAATAAAACTGAAACAGGGAACGTTAGCCGTAAGCTCTAGCCAAACAAAACGCAGTTCAAGGTTTTACAGGTTCCACCACAAAAAACACCACAAATACTCAGGGAGGAAGGTTTCCAAAAAAAAATCTCTGTAGGGAATCTTTAGGTAAAAATCCAATTTCTAATTTACTCCACTGTTTTTTGTTTTTTTTTCTCTTTTAAATCTCAAGGCAGACCAATGTCCATATCCACACACAGAAATACACACACGATTGTGAGCTCAAACAATAAACACGACCAGTAAAGACTGGTCAAAGGGCATCACAATCGTACTATCTATACTTTGGAGTATATAGATCCCGATAAATACTTCCAACTACAACACTACGTGAGTTTACAAGGCTCAAACAACCTCAACAGTCAATCTTTTTTTTTTTCTTTTTGAGAGGAATCAGAATAGAGACGACACAGCCTTTGAGAACTGCAGTTGCCTTGCTACATGGTATACATGTCTGGATATTAAGATAAAGAAAAGAAGGAGAAATAAAAGATTTTTTTTAGTAAATGTAAAATTGTAGCAAAGCCTAAACAATATAAGCATGAGTCTAATCTACTGTAAGAGACTTCCTTCCATCCACAGAATCAAACACCTGATTAGGTTTGCTGAAAGACGCAAGATTAATAAAATCTAATATTTGTTAATTTTCAAAAAATATGAATGAAGGGGGTTATAGATATAGGTTTACATATGCTGCAAAAACTTAACCACAGGCAAAGAAAAAAAGAAACGTGGATTTCTTGCCATAATCAAATGATGCTTCGTTGCCACCCGTTGCCATGTCAACGTCAGGGAGACGGCCAGCATGGCAACGGAAACTATCATCATAAAATGGTACAGTAGTAGAAATAGCTAGACCAGGAGGGGGCGGGCTCTCCTGGGAAAAGGTCCGCGGAGAGGTCCAATGATTGGTCATGCGGCTCGCTGTCAGGAATAATGGTTGTAGGGTGGTAGAGGGTGCCCAATGCCGTTCTGGTAGTGATGGTGCTGACGGTGGGCGATGTACTCTGCATAACCCATTGTCATCTTCTCGCTACGGTACCTGGGAAAGACAGGAGAGGTGTTGGTAAAGGCCTGACCCTTGTGTTGTGTTGTGTTGAGACAAGCAACAGTAAACAAGCTCAGGAGACATTATGGGATCCTCTCGGTCTCGGGGGCTTCAGCAGAACAGCAGCAAAACAGCAACTATAACACTTCACATGTTAAGATTTACGGTGCAGAGCTAATGATAAAAAGTAGATCGTAAATCAATGCAGCAGAGACACCTTTTCTTAATCAGAACCTGGCACCTGCATTACCCACAATCCAACTTGACTGCTGAAGATTTGGCCGTCTTGACTGCACAGAGATGTCAGCCTCGGGCAGAGATTAGTGGTGGTGGGCTACAGGAGTCTGGTGAACCCTCTTATTCTTTTTTTTTTTAACTCCCCAATCTACGATTTGTATTATATTCAAACTTTATAAAAGTGAATTCATTTCCTCTGGTTCCCCCGAAAGGCTTAAAATAACTTCTTCACACATGCAGCAGAACTCTGAAATAAAGTGAGAGTAAGCTTACCTGGTTAACTTAATGGTCTTCCTGAAGTCATTTGTGATGGGAGCTTTGTAACCTCCCTTTCGTAGTAAGGAATCTATGGTTTGAATGTGGTCCCAACCTTGATGAAACAGAGAAAAGCTCTTTTAACACCAGTCAGACTTTCTTTGATATTCATAGACACCCTTTATGAAAAGCAGACTTGATCGGGTGTGTTAGGATGACCAAGAACTCACCTTGCTCCTTTGCAACCTCTGGTAGGTAGGTGGCGGTGCGCTTTGATCCTTTTTCATTGAAAAACTCTATCCTAATGCCGTGAACACCCACCTATACAATCCAAGACAGGCACAACAAATAGAAAAGATCATCCCTTAAATCTCTACATCCAACAAAGGAAAAGTAAAAACTGCAACTGTTCTCTTAGACAATGTGCACAACTGCTACAATTTACAACCAAGTGCAGCATTGTTTAATTTGTTCCACCGGGCTGCATCATGGTTAGACAATTGATTTATTATTTCATTAGCCTTAGTTTCCATTGTCTTTAATACAAAACAGCTGGTGGACACATCTTTTGATGCAGCAGAGTAAGCACTCTGAATACACACCACCATCCAATAACACTGGATATATTTTCAAGCACAAAAACCTGCTATCATTTAATTTGAGGCACTATTATTGAGATCAAAAGTCTATTAGTATTGTATGAGTTTCTACTCGCATGCGAATGCACAAAAACTCTTGGTCATTTGCTTGCTTTAAGAATTTTGTTTGCACACATCCAGAGAGATGTTAACCTCAAAGAAATGTGGAGGAGCTGCTCAGCAGGGGTGAGGCCGCTCTGAAGGAGCGTTTCAGCTGCAAGGCAGCACAGCTCAAAGCAAATGATACCGTTATGCGTTTAGAGGGCAACTCCCGCACTCAGCCATGTTTTAGCCCAGCGTGCATCTTACCTCCCAGTCAAGGTAATCACCGACGTCTTCAAAGTTGGTGAGAAGAGACACTGAGCAGAAGAGGCGAGGCAGCTCATCCCTTGTCATAGGGGGGAAGCGGCTGTCTTTAAGGGCACTGCAGGCAGAGAAGCACAAAGCAAAAACACCATTATAGGAGGAAATTGAGAAAGTCGTTGTCATCATCGAGTATTAAAATGCCCGAGAGTTGGATTGCTACGGGCAGGATCTGAAAATGAGATTTCATTTTGGCTTTTTTTTGAAAGGGAGGGAAAGATTTCTATAAACATTCAGAGGGCAGCGTTGTTGCAACACAAGCCTGTCGACAGTGCTGTTTCTAATGTTTGTGTGTGAGGAGCCGAGTGTGTGTTTACGTACATTAGACATGTCAGGTGTTTCTGGCCTAAGGTCAGAAACTGCCAGTGAACACATACCGCACCGTCCTTTTAAAAAGAGAGAGACCGAAGTCTGCAGATGCTTTTAATTTTTCCCTTTCAGTCCTCTCCACATGCATGCCCACTTTTTCCTTTGTCGGGGAGTCACAGGTTACATGAAATTTAAATGACAGTCACATTAGCACTGAATATAGATTCCTGACTCGCTTTCAACCCACCGGTAAGATGACATATGCTGGTTTCACCCCCCGTCACTGTGTTGGTCTGGAGAGGGTATAAAAGTGTCCAATACAACTACACAACGACTCTTTATACGGTAATCACAAAATTCTGCATGAAATAAAACCTCTTCACAATATTTCACACATTACAGTCACAGTACAGTACAGAAGGTTATTGTTGTGTTAGCGGTTATCATCTTGATCAATAACTTGTGTTGTTAGCACATTGTAAGTGCAATTTGTTCACGTACAGTGCTTACACACACACACAGAGCATAAATAAGACAATATCCATTAATCTCAACAACTGAAAAATGATGAATGCCCCTTGTGTTGTGTTTTATAATAGATGAACAGCAATAAATACAGAAAATTCCATGTCCCGTGCTAATGCTTACCTGGTAAGGGTGTACTCCCTGAGTCCTGAGTGCAGATTCATGGCAGAAAATGTACCTATACAACCCCTCAACCGCTTGTCTCTGCCTATTTTCCATGTGACAAACAGCGGGCTGAAAGACAAGACAGAGAGAAAAAAAAGAGACATTTTAAAGCATGCACAGAAGACGTACATCCCTGTGGTGTGATAAAAAACTGTGGGATCAGATATAAAAAATCTGTTTGTCTGATTCATGAACAAACTGCATGAATGACAATCCAACAAAAAACAAAAAAACAACCCAAATAAACAAACAGAGGACAGGAACAGTGCAAAAGCAGAGCGAGCGTATGATGAAATCAATTTGAAGGCGGCTCATCTGGGTTGGCACAAGTGCACTTCAGAGAACAACATTTGAGTGTGGTAACATTGTTGGAGGCCATTCACAGCTGATCTAAACCAAAACTGCGCTGAAGAAGATTATTCTCCCACACTTTTAAATCACCCGTCTCCTTCATGTCGGGTGGAACAATTACACTTTATCTAATTTTCTACACTGTGGTCACAGAACGGCACGTGCTTCAACCAAGCCTAACTGCATCCATTAGGGTCTTGGTGTATTTTCTTCTACAGAGCTACACTGATGGTTAATTGTGTTACGGGAACTGTAAAGACACAACTGGGTGCAGGGCGGTAGTCAGGCTGGACAGATCCACTGACAGAAGGCCACCTCTGCCCTTTAAATCTTCACTGTATAAAGACGATCTGATTTACTGACTTGTCAGTCATCCATCAGATACCAATACAGGGATTAGAACTCTTTTTTTCTTGAATATGAGCAACAGTGCCATTTTCAGAGGACCAATTAAATCAAAACAGAGCTTGACATGTTCATAGTTTTACACTATTAGTTGTGTCACTGATTGATTCTTCAGTAATAAAACCAGACGCCTGTTACCGTATACTGCAGAAATAATGTATTTTGTCTGCCTTCGAAACTGGGACACTGATGACAGACTTGTTATTGATATTTAGCCTTTTTTCTCATTTTCTGTGTTCCACCTTCGTTTTTCCCCAAAAATTAATTAGTAACGACCCTTCAGCTGCTTTCTTGTTGGAACTACTAATCTAAGCAGCACTTGGTGAAAATCTTTCTCCCTTTACACAAGAACAGCAAGTCTGTAAATAACACTTTGTTCAGAGAAACACAAACAACCTTAGAGTATCCAATTTTTGGTCCTATATTCTTTCAATAAAATAACTACCTTTTGAAATCTTGCTTTACAAAAAAAACACAAGATATTTCCTCTTTGGTACAATCTTTATTTACTTTCAGCATATTCACATAAGTCACAACTGATTTCTTACAAAAGTAACACCATAATTTAAGGCTTTCATTCAACTGAGTAGCAAAAATTTAAAATAAAAATGTAAATGACAAAGAAACAAAGCATTAACAGCTACAGAGAATACTGCAGCATTTGCAGCACTCAGGGAGACACAAGATGGTGTCTAATGGTGACTGCAGTCGACTGCTTTCTTACAAGTTTAACTGAGACGTTCCTTGGAAAAACACTGCATGGTAATTGCCCTGTAGCTTCATTTTACTTTTCCTGAACCATTTTCTTCTTCTGTGCCTCTGAGAAACACCGGTGTCTTGTCTTCTGGCGTTGTCCTCAAAGGAGGGGGAAAGGTAATAGAGGAAAGAAAGAAAAAACAGCTCATGTCATTCATCATTTTGGCAGCACAATGGATAGATACAATTAACAAGCATAAATGTTTACTAGCTGGCTGTTAACCTGAAATGTTAATATTGCCTTTCAGTTGTTGCTTTAGCTTTACAATAGCTGTCTAAAAAATGTGTTTGTGCTGCATGAACCACTTTATCTTCTTATACAACCATCTGAGACAACTGAAGTTTGCTAGCTTAATTAGCTGTTTAGTTATGCCAACATACCTGTAGTCGTGCTTACTTGGTTCTGTGGTCCACTGGTCCTCTTTCGGTCAAAATGGAGCAAAAAACTTTTTTAAAAATGTTGTACACTCAAAGAGTCATACTATGTCAAGTCACAGTTAACAGCATGTGGCCTCCATTTAGAGGAGAGGTTGTTTTTACTAGATCCCAATAATATGTTAGCTTTGCTCTTCAGTCAAGGTGATTCACAACTGGACTTGGCATACAGTATCCCACTGACTTCATAAAATAAAATACAAAGCACATTTTCAAGACAAAGGTTCCTGCTCCTAACTTAGGGATTTAGAACCACTATAATAATAATAATCACAAAATGGTCGCCATCTGAGGCCCCGTCGTTGTTTACTGGCTAACGTTGCAGAACATTGTGTCTGTGTCAGATGTTGGGGTCGTTCTGAGCAATCCAATAATTCAATCTGACAATGCCCCCGAGTGAAGGATATGTCGAGGACACCACAGACCATAAGCATGGGTTTCTCAAACCTGTGGGAGTTTTAACACTGGCGGGCATTAGCCCTTCTACATTCCTAGTCATGATGGGGCTGGTTGGGCTCAGACCTTGGTTTCATGTGGTGAAGGTTATACACAATCCCACAGTTCACCCATCAGGACTGACTGACTTATAATCAATTTAAAAAAAAAATCTCCAATCAAGAAGGGAAGCTTAAATATTTCATGTTTTGATTATGAATTATGTTGGATTTATTTGGGTTGCTTTTCTCCTCAATGAACCTGACATGTCAATATGACGGCATCTATTGGGAGTGGGAGATGAGAAGGGGAGCAGCCTTTGTGTAAAACTCAAGCCCTTTATGAACATTGTCCCTGTGTCAACATGCAGTCTTTCCTTAGGGAAATTAGCCACAATTTACAGTGCTCTAATAATGCAACACATTATTAATTACACATATAACTGCATTATTCAGAAACTCAGCAGGAAACACTCAATTTTGTTCAACTGCATGTGAAATATGCTCATACTTTACTAGTCCCAGGTATTTCTTTGCCCAGTTAACATGAAAAAAAAAGTTTTCCCATCTTGATTAAGTATTAACACAAATAACAAAGGTTGTCTCAGTGTATCCTTGGAGTAAGGATCCTATAAGACAAATCTAAGAGAAACTAATTTTTCCACAGACACCGTAACTAGCAGGAGGGCCATAATATTATTTTTGTGTCTGGGATCAATGTCAGCATTAATCTTGTCTGCTACGATAGTCTCAGGCAGGGGTTTTCAAAGTGTGAGAGAGTGAGCCTCCTCTTAAAGAACAAAGAAACAGTTGAAATTAAAGTTGATGTTAAAGTTAATGCGAGAGGACGCCATACCACTGGTCCTGCTGCATACCTGATGCGGTGCGGCACACCCAACAAATTAATTGCACATGCAATTAATCATTCAGCCCTATGTGCAAGTGACACTTCACTCATCTTTTGTCTTAATGTTTAGAGTTTTATAGCTTTTTTTTCTCATGTCGCACTCCCCCTTAAAAACTCTGGTGCCCCCCAGGGAAGGCGTGCCCCACAGTTTGAAAAACGCTGATCTAAGGCAAAACCAGGACTTTTTTTTTTTTAAAGAACTGGGAAAATATTCTTGTCAGTATCAGGGAGTGGATGTTTGTAAAGAGGCAGCCATGTGTGGAATCAGGAATGTTTCATAAAACACCACACAGACGAATAAAGAAAGAAAATATCATCCAACCAATGTAATGGCAACTCCACAAATTCAATATATATTCATATACATTTAAGATTTCTATCTAAATATGAATGTTTAACTCTTGCGATGTTTGTTAGAGTGATAGATTTGTATTTCTCCATAATCTGACACATGTATTTGGTTAGCTCATGGCACAGTGAGCTGTATCCACCCTGTCTGAGGTCTGCCAATTTATTATTTAGCAAGAAAGATGACAGAGATGGAGATGCCAGTGTGTAGAAGATTGTGCACTTATGCATTTATGTCAGATGCCAACATGTTGGATTGTTTTACAAAGGTTAACATTAGCATAAAAGGCAGCATTTCAACAATGGTAACATTCATTCAATATAGAGTCAAATAAAAACTGAAAGGTAAATTCTGACATAAATGTGCAGAGGGAGAGATTAAGTTATCTAATAAGGACTTCCCCCCATGTTATATATAAGGTTTACCACCAACATGTTGGGAGTGCTGGAGCTGTAGCTATAAATACATACTTGGACCATTTACAACCCATGATATGGATCTGTGTGTGATCAATGGTAACACTGATCTGGGTTGTCAGTGATATGGTGACGTGTAAAACCGAGTTACACTGTAATTATACACTTCCATTTGTCACATGACAGTACAAAGACGCATTTAAAACCGCAATACAGTAATCTCTTTGACTGACTTTTTTTTTTTTTAACAAACATTTAAACGTGTTCCTGCTTGTAAAAAAACAAACAAACAAGTGGACCAAAGTTTTCTTCAGCCATTTCCAGATCGATATGCAGGGGGTAGTCAGCTATGGCTGCAAGTGTAAACAATCCCTTTACAGCCTCAGCATCAGGGTAAAAACGCCCCTAAAGTATCATGCTATCATATTTCAACATTTTTAACAACGAGAGGTTGAAATGTTTCAGTGGAGGGCGCAAGAGTGCGGTTACTGCCAGAAAACGTAAATTTATCAATCTTATAAGAAAACATGTCAAAAACATGTCATATTCTGTGAACACTTAAATTAATGAACCACCGTGTATGTTTGTCTGTTGTATTAATACAGCACTGTCAAATTTAACTTATATTTAGTTGTAAAACAAAAAATGCCAAAGACTGCTAAGTGCTTTGTAAGAACCACCGTTTCTTTGTTGGTTGACACCAAACTGGCTTTAGTTTCCCTCTTTTTTCGACAGTAAATTCATCCTAACCCTTTAAAATCCCATGTCTTGATCTCAACATCTACCTGGCCGCGATATCAGACTTTTAATACACCTGCCTACCATTGAATTAATTACTACAAGCTCATTAGTGCTTCGTTACCAAACTACTGATGTAGCGCAAAGCTAACAAAGCTAAGCCTATTATGTGGCAATGCAAGAGTTCATTGAGGATAACTTGAAAGATTAAGAATACAAAAAAATGTTAACCTTTGATGTTTTACATCTGGCACTACTCGGGACAAGTAAAACCCACAATTGTTACATCGAAAAAATAAACTAAACGATGTTATCTTGTTTTCTTTCAAGTGTTGGTGGCGGTTAGTTAGCATTAGCTACAAGCTAACAGGCTAAGCTAACGTTAGCCTGTTACTCGAGTTGGGACAAACACTGTCGTAAAAATATTTTTCTCGTCATGAACCGGCGGGATATCTGTAAGTGACAGACTTTATCATTCAATGATAGGTAGCTGAGCTTGATAATAATGTATTAGATCATGTAATTTTGGCGTTAACGTTAAGCTAATGTAGCTGCAGCAGGCCGGTGCTGCAGACAGACAACAGTCTCTTTCGACAAGGCCCGAAATCCAACTTGGACAAATTAAAAAGCCATGATCTTGAGTTTTTCCGCTTTAAATTCGTTGTAAATTAAGTGTTGTTTCGATGTGACAGTCTGCACATTTAATACAGGGACACATCAACAGCAAAAATCAACCAAGTGTCCCCGCAACAACAACACACATCAGACCGTTTTGCCTGTTTGCTGGGAGAAGATAAAGATAAACCAATGAGCTTTGACACGACATGCAGCAGCAGCAGCAGCAGCAAGCAGCAGCAGTAGCTACAACAAACAAAAACAAACACAACAAAAGACATGAAAAATAAATAAATAAAAATACTCACTAGGGATCATTTGTAAACCTGGGTGTCCTCGGAGGTTGGTATCCGTACAGATGGCAATAAAGCACGTCAAAACAGAAGCAGCACATCTCCGCGGAGACCACCATTTTTCTGCCTCCACTTCCCGAACCAGGTCCCGGGCTGAGATTCGGGGAGAGGCCGGATGAAGTGTAACCGGCCGGGGCTGGGGACAGAGCGTTCGTGCCGCCGATGCCGCTGCTACCACCACCGACACCTCCAACACCTCCACTACTACTACTACCACCACCACCGCCGCCGCCGCTGCCGCTAATGTTACCCCCGGGTCCCCCCAGGCCGTTGGCTCTGCTCACGTTCGCCGCCGCTGCTGCTGCTGCTGCTGCTGCTGCAACGGTCGCGGCGGAGGAGCCAATCCCCAACTCCGAGCCACAATGTCCGGTTCCTGCCACCCCGCTTCCCGCCCCCACCCCGCCGGGACCCCCCGACCCGGGCGATCCCGACAGTTTCTGCTTCTTCACCCCGCAGCACCCGGCCGCCATCTTGGAACAATCTGCACCGACACACCGCTTCCGACCCATAACCACCGTCACCGCGGGAAGGGTGGGGGGGAACGCCGACCAGACGTAGAAATCCCACTGCGTTGATACGTATGACGGACAATACTCCACTTTCACTCTTTATTTTTTTATTTTTTTTATTTTTTTTATTTATTTTTTTTGTCGGACGACGAAATAACCGATGTGGTGGGGAGAAGACTGCAATGTCACCCTAAGCGTTGCCTTTAAAAAAAAAAAATGCGTGACTTCGCTACGCAAAATCCATAGCTGGATATTATTAAGCGTTTTTTGTTTTTTTTTCCTTGAGTAGTCAGCCAAGTCCAGTCCAGCTTTTGGACCACGGTGTTCCCAGTGGATCACCACCGATAACGTAAAGTCCCGGCCCCGAATAGGCTATTCACCCCCACCTCCCTTTAATACGACACCATCCGATGGGATTTCAATCAGTTCCCCTCCTTTAAACATACAAGTTCAGGGAGTATACACAAGTCCGAACAGGCCGCAGATGACAGTAACCAGGCGGTCCAGATGTGAAGCCGACAGCCAGTGCGCTGTAGCCCCGCAGCAGCACACCTCTCCAAGTGGAAGCCGGGAGCTTGAGTACGCAGGACCCATAAGCTTCAGCACAAATTGCGCACAATGTCTTGGAGGACAGCGTAGCTTCTCATTGCACCAGCTTGTTTTGCTACTTGCCTCACGAACTTCTAATTATTTACACAGCAGCAGGCCCAGTATACTGTAGGAATGCCAGACACTGGGATAACGCAGAGTAAAATGGCATCTGACAATGCGGGGTTGGCATGGCACAATGAACCGCGTCAGCGCCGCCGAGCAAGTCATTTCAGTACCGTTAGGCCACAGTTTGCACCTGCATGATGTCTGTTCTTGGACCTGGTTTGAAATCTCAATATCACCCTCCGCGTCAAATGTAGAGCTGAAAGTTTTCACTGACGGTTTGTTTGGAGGCTGTCATCCGTGTATGAGGATGCATTATAGGAGATCATTCTAGTCCGTGAGCCGTGAGAAATCCTCCGGGTTGGGCAAACCCTCGCTCCGCACCCGTCTCTCTGCTGCTACCATTCAGTGCTGTTCGGGTAAAAGCCCTGTGATCAGTCTGTGGGCACAGGCATCGGTGTCGTCGGCACGCCGGAACCGGATTCAGAGAAAGTGCTGCGCTCACTTGCTACACATTATGCGTAACTTCTAGGGGTATCACATTTGCGATTCAGAAGAAAATCCTACAGTGCTGTGGAAGCATGCGCGCTCCTGACGCTCATGCGTGTTTGCGTGCGTGCATGGAAAAGTATCCACCAAGTTATAAAAGGCATAGGACCAGATTGGTGTATCGTTTAGGTTTATAAATATGAACGCTGTTACATGATTTGTTTTCACTGAGGCGATTATATCATTTAAAAAAACATCCCTGCAGGATGAGATAAAGGTTAGAGTTTGTGTGATTTGTCATGTCACATTTGTTTGCTCAGGCTGCTGTTAAACTCATGGAGCCCTGAAACAATAAATATCATCCTGTCACAAATGCCCCCTCTTAAGTCCTGGCGCCCTGAATCATTGTCCTACACTCCACAACCCCATTCAGCCAGCACTGCTGCCTTTTGGTGGTCTACACATTTATTAGTCATAAGTAAATTTATCAGTGCAGAGCGCAGTGAGCATTGTCTAAATGTCAGTGATTAATAGGCTACACATCATAGGATCAGCTGATGATGACTCTGCCCAGACTCATGCTGGACTGAGTGTGCTGGAAAGGGAAGACGCTGTATGAGGGACTGGCAGAGGAGGGAAATATCATCTGGGTGGGCGGCATGGGGACAGCAGATCTTCATCTTGGGCGTTTGTGAAACCTACTGGGCTACTGCACTGAGACTTAACATGAGCAATATGTTTAATACTGATTGCTGAAATGTAATACACATTTTGACAGCTGTTTTCCATACTTTTCAAATGAATTAAGGGGTTTTTTTTCTTCTCGAGAATCATTCTCTGAGGTTTAGGGTCCAATTTGCCTCATTTAAAAACATAGGCCCTGACAGTTTACAGTGTCCAAACATTCATCAGACTTCAAACCACCCCAGAATAAATGATCTCAGAGGAAAATACTCCCTGGCACTCTGTATTTAGAGCCTGGCTGACATTAGAGAGTGTGATGAAGCTGAGAGTAGACTAGTATTATCATATGCTGCTGATTTTCAAGATTAAGTCATTATATTGCAGGGCAGAAAAAGTGCTCCTGCTCATAATAAGATGTATCTTAAAGTTAATGTGCACTCACCGTCCACTGACTTTGTCTTTACTTGCATTTACGGTCCAGTCCGGACATATCTGAAATGATCATCTACCAAGGCAGTCAGCTCTAACCCGCAGATGCTCCTCACATAAAGTGCCTCATGACTGACTCAGCAAAAGGCTTCAAGCCCATTTTTGAAATGCACAACTAATTATTGTTAGCTTTAGTGGATATTGACTGAGCATTTGCCTGCATTTTCCTGGTAACAGGCCTCCTCCAGCAGACTGAAGTGCACATTAGGCTAAATAACTCGGGTCTGAGTGTAGCCTTAAACCTTCCTTCTCCTGCATGACTTCTCTCATATGATCTGTTCAATGTTTGTGGAAAAAAGAAAATATTACAAAGATAATGTCTGATTGGCTGACATGGTGTCACTAATTGTGCTTTTCATTGACTTTAAATGAGTCAAGCCAAATGACAGCAGTGCCACTGAAAATCAGCATATTCCTTCCCGTATTATAGCCTACACATGGAAGTTAATAATCTGTACATTGAAACAGCAGAAAAGTGTGTTATTTTTACATTTATACCCATAAAACGCACCATGTATTCATTTCACGGTAACGGGTCCATACATTTTCAGCAGTTAATGGGAAACTGCATTATAGAACATTTAGCTTAGTGGAGCATGAAACTGGTATGTACACAGGGCTTAGTGCAGCTGACTGGAGTGTATTCTCTTCAAAAGCCCATTCATGTGACTATTGGATTTTAGGCATGATGTCATTGCAATGCAATCCACACCATCCAGATTATCTTTTGAAACTACAACAGGAAAGCGGAAGCAGGCTGAATTACTGTACCTCCTATTCCAGCCACAGTTATAAGGGAGGGCAGTGCTGTTCAAGGTCAGCGTGGCTTTAAGTGAGGTGAATAGGCAGAGTTAAAAGCATTTTTTGGTGGCATCGTAATCTTCCTCTTCAAGAGAAAAATATAGCAAACCAAGTGAAGAGGATGCACTGGTTTGTTTCATCCATTCTCTGCTCTATTCCTGGGAGCAGGGACAATCTGGCATGTTGTTATAAGGCCTTGTGATGGAATTTCCCACGGCAGCAGGACTCATTGACCTCTTAGATATCTGCTACAATGGCCAACAGAAGACAGAGAGGTAGTCATCTTAATGATTGTTCAAATAAACATAAAGTTCAGTAAAACTTCACAGTTTCTTCAAAAATACAGCAAATACACAATTACATGTTGTGTTAATTGAAAGAAGTGATCACCGCTGACACGTCCTTGCTTGCATTTAAGGAGGTTTTATTACAAAAAAGAACAATGTAAAAAATAAAAAAAAAAGTAGAATCTGAGAAAATTTCTGGTGCCAATAAGAGATCCCCTCCCGTCTCAGCCCAAATCACTTCTATATACAGTATGTGTTGGCTGATCTCCAAAACCACACCTTCTCCAGACAGCCAGGAGCATCTGTCCAGATGCTCCATATCCTATGACCTTTTTAACCTTTAGGTTACGGAAAAATATATAATCACATTTCACCAAAACAAACATCATTAGACAGGAAATGGGAACCGAAAAATGACAGTGCAGGGTTCAGATACTTCATACATTATCTGCTTGCACTGCATCAGTGGTCAATCTCATTCTATGGTTGAATAATTAAATGACATTAAAAAGAAAATAATTTATGTTTTTATCTCCACGACTCGGTATGGTTGGCAAAGTGAAGTTTGCTCAATATTAATTGCTCAGGGATTTCATCTCAAGCCTCCTCAAAACAACCATTTATTACCAGCCCAGTCTCATGTTGTGGCACAACATCTCTCCACCTAAAAGAGTTTCAAAGTAGCCTACCTTGAAACCTCCAACCTTGTTCCAATGTCAGTGAGATAATGCTTTTATGATTTCAACTGCTCAGCATCCATCCATCCATCCATCCATCCATCCATCCATCCATCCATCCATATTGGATACAAGTGGTGTATTGTCTATACCACTTGTTTGTGCACAGTCATGGGAGAGCTGAAGCCAGTCCCAGCTGACAAAGGGCGAGGGCCATGGGTACATCCTGGATAGATACAGAGATAAATGATCTCACACAACCTAATGTGTTTGTCTTTGGTCCGGCACAAGGAGAACATGAAAACATCAGCAAGAAGCCCAGAACCTTCTCATTGAAAGGATGCCCATGCCAAAAACTGCACCACTGTCCCACCAGTAGTGAAAATAATCAATATGTTGGTAAAATGACACAGAGGGGGCCCATTAAATACCTGGTTGTGTGTTCTCATAGCTCACACATTGAGTGTTTATGTGCGGTCAGCCTCTCTGTGTAGGGGGTAGGGGGTGGAGGCTGATGCTGACATCTGTGTTAGAGTGGATAAGCTCTATCACTGTTGTTGCAGCCCCAAGTGGTTACAAGGGTGTTAAAGGTCACAGCTTGCATATAGGAGCCCATTACAATAGAGCTGTATGTGCTCATTTGGCCATGTGCATTCAATACGTTCCCTGATGCACACGGGGAATCTTTTTTTTTTTTTTTTTTTGCATAATAGTGAGAATTGAGAAATTTTATGGTAATATTAATGCATCTAATCATAATGCAAAATTTAATGCAACCCCAGTCCATGCTCTGACTTTTGCCAAGACTGCCTGATTCGCTTCCCTGCAGAAATCTTGTCATCTCTCTATCTGGACCCAGCTGTTTCCCCTTCTGACTCTCAGTGTAATGACCTTTCTCTCAGTCATTTCCGATCTTCGATTGTGGACAGAAAACTCATCTCATCAAGAGGGATGTCATGTCACCCACTTGGCCTCTCTTCTGTAGTATCTTTCCCCCATAGTTGCATTTATCCTGAAGTGGAAAAAAAAAAATCTCTCCTGAGCTTTTGATTTCTTCATGTGGCATTTCTGACTGCCTGGACAGTGTGGCTCTGATACTCTCTTTCTTCACTCTGACTTACACCATTGTTTCAGTTTTGCAATTTTGTTAAGGAATACCTCATTACCAGTGAATGAGGGGATGAATTCTGTCACATAATGACAGTGACATTATATTGCAGCAATGTTAGATTAGTGGGTAAAGTTTTCGAAACACAAGAGGGGATTTGAGTTATCCTTGCAAGTTTGGGTCAACACAGTAATTGAGTTTTACAGTAGCCCAATGCATCATCAGGTATATGTGTGTCTGAACAAACCCCTTGTTATGGATATCACAGTTCAAATTGGAGCCACAAACCACCAGGAAATGAAGGCTGTGTGTAGTTACTATTCTGTTTTTCAACTTACTATAAGGTGATGCCACCGAGTGCCATGGTTCTGAAAGAAAGGACAAATTATAAATGATACCTGATTCATGCAAATAAAAGTATGATTAGTATTCTAAATCAAATATGCATAATATATGCATAAAGCAAATCAAACCAAATGTTTCTCATTAAATTCATGCAGGCATGTTAATTTACTAAACCCCTTTGTATTTTTGTCTTGATGAATTAATTCCAGTATTCTGAATGCATATCAAAGAAGAATAACAGGGAAATAAATGTGATTTTTCCACTGTGTAAGGTAGCTACAAGCAGGAGCTCAACAAGAGGGAAAAGGGAAGGAAAACTAATAATGAACAACTAAATTGGGGTGAGAAAAACATGCCTCGGTTTGAATGTATTTGAATGTATTTTGCTTTCATTGCAGCCGATTCAACACTGGATTAAAGCATGATGATTCACTTAGAAGTTCATCATCATCATCATCATCATCAGCATCTTCAACCTTTATTTAACCAGGCAAAAATTTTTGCTAAGAAAAAAAATAAATTATTTAAGCAATGGCCTGGTAGGAGGTGAGGGACCTCCTAGGGGGGAAAACACTAAAATATAGCCAGTAAAAGGCAAGCACACATAAGCAACAATAACACAGCCTATACAACATAGTACTAACAAGAAATTTGACATACAGCAGTGACATGGTACAACATATAGGGTGAATCCAGGTATATTGGGACAATTTTTGTAAATTCATTTTCTGAGCTATTTTTTGTCATCAAGATTAACAAATAACCCAACAAATAAGATATATCTGGATTCCTGTAGGTGTCTGCATTCTTTATGTGAAACAATTATGTGCTAAAATTCTTTTGTGAGAGCACAGCACTCTATTTTAAAGGTTTTGACACAAAACTATTTTTTTGCAACTCGTTTGGTAAATTGGGACAGTAGGTTTGGTAATTTGGGACACAGGCTTGTGCAATGGGATTTTGCATGGAGCTGCAATTACATTAAAAGAGACATGAATAGATTGCTTATTTATGTATATTAGGCCTATAGCCTATTATTTTTATGTTGTGTATTGTTTATAATCTTGTGATTTGTAACCAAATCAACCAAATATACAAATGATTTCAACAAACAGCAGATTTAATAGCCTAAAACATATTGTGAGCAGACTATTGACCTCAGGAGAAGCAAGCATGTTTTTGAAAATACATTTATTTTTACATTTTGTTAAATATAAATATATAAAATAAAGATAACTCATGACATAATAAGAGATAAAACAATCTGACCTATTTTTGAACCTCACTTCACATATTCCACAGTAACCGCTGATTTGATATTCTGAAATGTACAAAGGTACTTGTTTTCCCTATATGTGTAAGAATTTCTCACTTTTAAGCATGTAAGATATGACTACACTATTGAAATATTTCAATATAAACCCAGAAACACTGTCCCAAATAACCTGAACGTGCTGTCCCAAATTACCATATCACTATTGGTAATTTGGGACAGCAAGAACATGTCCAAATTAAGAAAATGTAAACATCCTCACAAACCAATGTTTGCTTATTTTAGTACACCAATGCATCACACATCTTAATATAACTTTCATACCTACAGTAAATTAGTCATACAAATGTAATAGCCTTATATTAAATTCCAACAAAAGCACATGCCGTTTTGCTTACCTCCTGATATTTGGGGTCAGCGTCCTGTTTGATGCTGACCACACACCCCTGTGTGATGTCACCCAAAATATTTAATGTGACTTTTAATGTAGACATCCAAAGGAATGTATCAGCACCTTTAACTTTGCCATCGCCCATTCAAGGCAAGTTGAAGCAGTGTTTTTCCTTATCTGTCCCAAATTACCTGATGTCCCAATATACCTGAATTCACCCTAGATGAATGAACAGTGACACAGGACGAGCACATAATACAACACAACGAAGACAGACACAAAGTTAAGATAAAAGGTGGCAGATAGACCGTACAAGAAAAAAAAATCTGTGTGTTTTCCCGTTTGTCCTTTAGGGGGGCAGTAGAGCGGCCCGGCTGCGGTGAGTCTGCCGTAAAACAAAGCGCAGAAGAGGAAGCTGCGGGGCGGAGCTGCGTGTTTGAAAGTGGCGGGCGGGTAGTAACAACACTCAGCTCATGGATATCGGTCCACGGACTCGGAGATAGAACAAAAAGTTTACAACAAGAGACAAAAGCAAATGTTTTGTTAAAACATTTAGATATTGATTAGCGCTCTTCGTCAGCCTGAGCCACCGTGGATACGTGTTTGGTGTTGTTATATATAGACGCTGGCACCGAAAGAGCCGTGAGCAGCAGGTAACGTAACGTTAACGTTATAATTTCAACGTCTTGCTAATAACCGCTGCTAGCTAACTTAGTCGTGACAAAATGCTTAAACTTTAGTTTTTAGATTAAACTGGCGATTATCCGTCAGTTATTTTGTTTTTAGGGGGTGTCTGCTAGCCTAACGGTGTGGCTGTCAGTTCAATAAGAGATGCACTTTATCGACCACTAACGATGAAATTGGTAACTTATCTTCTTGAGCTACAGGTCGTCTCCATTGAAAAAAACAAAAAACGTTAACTTATATGTATAATTTTAGGCAACTGACTTGTGTAGCCGAGAGACATATCGACTGAGTAAAAGGTAATTTAAAGTTAAAGGGGGGTTATGTATCCGAAAATAGCATATTTCTGTGTTAACAGCACCTTATTGTATTGGTTTGGTCTGAATGGGCTGCAGGCAATGACGTCATTCTCCGTTAACACCGTGGGAGCTCGCGGTGAATAATGGGGTTTTTACTCTGTGGAGAGTAAAGACAACAGCATCCATGGTGATTCTCCTAAAGACACTCAGGCATTTTCTGATTCACCACACTGAGCAAGCTATTCAACAAAATGAAAGCCATTCGTGATAATGTCAAACAAATTATCCTGCAGATCCAGAGAGCCAGCCCCATGTTGGTGACAGCTAGTTGTTCTCCACATGTGTAATGTCAGACACTGAGCTTAATTTACTTGAGTTTAGTTTTAGTTTTATTTATTTTTATGAACCATAAAAACCAAGGACAATTACAAAAACAGAAATGAAACAAGAACAGTAAGTGCAGGAGACGTTCTTATACATTCTTATACCTCCCCCCAAAATACACAAAGATTCAAGAACAATTCAATAACAACAACAAAAGGAAAGAAAGCAATACAAGTGCCATTATTATAACAAGAAGAGTCAAACTAAAATGAATTGTATATGTTTGAAATTATTGTTTATGAGTGGGTGAGCAAGCATGTATAGATTAGATGGAGTATGATCCAATGATAACTGTGCTAGGAAAGGAAACTATTAGGAGTCTTCATATATCAGATAGTCCCTCAGTCTGGAATTGAAATTTACCTCTGTAAGTAAAAGAAAACTGACTATGGTACAGCTTAGGAGTTTTAATCATTTAAATGCCACATTGTCATTTCTGTTTAGGGGAGAGTATAATTGCTATAGGTCTGGCCTCTGTGGCAGGAGCCCAGAGGAAAAAAAACGACAGATGCTGGGATTTATGTATCCGAGGTGGCCCTAGCTCAGTTTCAGTCTGTTGGTATTACATTGTTACACTGTGCCAAACACTTCAGTTTAATTAAACTCATCATCACTTGGTGAGCCATTTCAATACAGAGAAAAACAAGTGGTAAAACAAGTGGTATCAAAATGGGCCTGATTTACATTTTTACTGTGCTGTTTGAGGGTAGGACGGTATCATATTCAAAGTTTTTGTAATGAATTCAAAACAACACAGCTCTTCTGACCTGACCCCAATTTCATTTTGTTGCAAATAGATGTAAAGTAATATCACACACCTCTGTTAGTCAGTGGATTTTCATTTTGAATATTACAGGTTTATCTCTTGTCTAGGGCTGCAACTAACGATTATTTACATAATTGATTAATCTGTCGATTATTCCAGCGATTAATCAAATAGTTGTTTGGTCAATAAAATGTGAGTGTGTGTCAGTGTTTCCCAAACCACAAGATGACATCTTCAAATGTCTTGTTTTGTCCAAAAACCAAAGAGATACTCAGTAGGCCTATATTGTCATAAAGGAACTTAGAAACCAGAAATATACACATTTAAGAAGCTGAAATAGAAATAGAAATAAAAGAGAATGACTTTTTTTTTTCTTCAAAAACCACTCAATCCAATTATTTGATTATCAAAATAGTGGACGATTAATTTAATAATTACCACAATTATTGGGCTCATATTTCTTGGTTTCATTATTGACTGTGTCCTCTCTGTTTTGTTTATTACCAGGTATTGATTGGATTCTTGCATCATGACAAATGAGGATGCTAAGGTGATCCCAGTGCGGGTCGCCTTGAGATGTCGCCCGCTGGTACCTAAAGAAATCAATGAGGGATGTCAGTGCTGTCTCACTTTTGTGCCTGGGGAGCCTCAGGTGTGTAATTAACTATTTACTTTTTATATTATCTTTAGAGAAATTGTGTTTTCTGCAACTACTCTTTATGTCGTTTGTTTTTAGTTGATTGTTGGCACAGAGAAGGCCTTCACCTATGACTACGTGTTCGACCCTGCTGCTGAACAGGAAGAGGTCTTCCATACGAGTGTGTCTCCTTTACTGTCTGGGCTTTTCAAAGGTAACTATGTCTTCAAACACAGTTATTGACTTTAACAGCTGTTGTCTTGCTTCACTTCACTTCCCACAATTTGACTGTACAGGGTCTGAAACATAAGTTTGGGATCCATGGTTTTGCTGGAAAGAATAAGACATAATAAAATCAACTAATATGTTAAATTGAATTGTTTTTTGGACCTTATCTATTATCTTTTTATAGGCTACCATGCTACCGTTCTTGCATATGGGCAAACGGGATCAGGAAAAACTTTCTCCATGGGAGGAACATACACATCAGCTCAAGAGAACGATCCCTCAGTTGGAGTTATTCCACGAGTCATCAGGTGTATTTTTGAGGAAAGGGAGAAAAGGTCGGACTGTGAATTCTGTCTGGCTGTATCTTACCTGGAGGTAGGTGAACATATATTGTTTATTCTGTGGTGATTTTTTTGATTATATTTTTTATTATGGCCCCTGGCATCAAGCAAATTATTATTTGATCACATGTTAGCCTAACCCTAACCCTATCCTTTTGATCATAGATCTATAATGAAGACATATTGGACTTGCTGTGTGCATCTAAAGATAAACCTGCCCTCAGCATTCGGGAAGACCCCAAAGATGGCATAAAGGCGAGTGACTGACATGTTCAGATAGACAGCACACTTCCTCTGTTCTCATGTCAGTTTTTTCACCTCAGTGTCAGCCTTTGTTTGATTGAAAATGTGATGTTTTGCAGATTGTGGGATTAACTGAGAGGCAGGTGTTCTCCGCCCAAGAGATGGTGGGCTGTCTCGAGCTGGGAAACTCTGCACGCACAGTCGGCTCGACAGCGATGAATGCTGCCTCTTCTCGCTCACATGCTATCTTCACCATCACACTGGAGCAGCGCAGGGGAACAGACAAGTTAGTATGATTGTGTTTTCTTCCGTAATCATTTCAACATTTTGGCTTTCATCAGTCCACTTCACCTACACATACAAGGACATTGTCTTTGTCTTGTCTTTGCCACTGAGTAACAAACCATAGCATGATGCTGCCACCACCACTATGCTTCTCCGCAGAGGTTGTGTGGTCTCATTACACCAGACAATCTTTTTCCTCATGCTTTCTGAGTCCTTTAAAGGCCGTTTGACTGGATCTAAGGAGTCCGTCATGTGCCTTTTACTTTAAGTGGTCTTCTTCTAGCCACTCTGCTGTGAAGGCCTGATTGATGAGGTGTTTCTGAGATGGTCCTCCTTCTCCCATCCCTGCAAAGAACTGCTGCTGAAGCTCTGTTAAAGAGGAACTAAGCAGGATTATTCCTGTGGCTTTGCTAGATTTTTTACCTTATTTAAAAAGCTCCGGAGTAATTGTGTTAGCTACATGACTTGTGCCTTGTTATGAGTGAGAATGGAGGCTCTCTGCCTTCCACCTGGCCTCTCATGGCTGAAAACCAACCTTGCAACATCAGTATAGTACCTGGTTGCCGCCCCAGTGTCCCAGCTCTCTTCTCTGCGCACAGCGTCACAAACCCGTAATCTTTTGTTAAGACTACACAAATATACACGTTAGGGATGCAAATTATCGAGTAATTCATTAATCGATAGTTGATAGACCTTATCGATCGATGATCGATTAATTGATAAGCGGCGATTTTCCTGAGAACCTAAATTTAAGGGGAAAATTCCTTATGGACTTTACACTAGTATTTGTTAATTTATTTTAAGAGCACAGCACAATGAAAATGTTTAAGTAGCACGTTATTTGGGACAGAGAGCTCTGAGGTTGAAGTCCTATCATAATGAGATGAGATGAGGTGAGAGAGCTGCGTTTCCATTACAGATTTTCGCAAAATAAAAGCGATATTTCTGAAACTTCGAAAAAGTGCAATTGCTATTTGCGGGTGTTTCCATTGAAAGGTATTTTGCGAATGAGCCGTAATGCGTCTTGCGTTTCTATGGTGACGGCACAGCAATCTCAGCTGCCGACAGCTGTTGCTGTTATTGTTATTAACAAAGACGAAAACAGCGCTTGATTGCTGAAAGGCAAAGCCCGTGTGGCGCTGCAGCGGCCACAAATAAGGACGCACTCACACGGGCCAGTTGTTCCGTACCGTGCTGAAGCCCGAATCCCCCCCCCCCTGTCCCCCGCTGGCCCGCACTCACACCACCTCCAACCCAAGCTGCTCAAGCACGGCTGCCTCCGTTGATACAGAGGGATTATTTGTTTACCAACACAGCGGATGTGCGCTTTAACCTGACTGCAGAAAGAACGGAGCCTTTTAACACCAGCGGTGATGAGGCGCTGTCGCGCTGACAACAATATTGTGTCCACACACCCGTACTGGTTTATGTGACTTAAGGTGACATGTCGGCGCAGGAGGGAGTGGGAGCGTGGATGCGAGCCAGTCTCCTTCAACCATGCAGGGAAAAGGGGAATGATAGGAAAGGGTTTTCTAATTTATTGAGAAACAATGCCCAGGTCAGCAATGCATGACAATAAACATGTGGTTCATTTGTCCCCTCAAGTTACATAAACCAACACAGCCTGGACACACGCGCTGTTCTCCGCGGCACCGCAACGAGCGCTTTTTTTTCCTTTTCTTTTTTTTTTTTTAAATTAAGCTCCGGTAGCGACCGGCTAAACTACGGTAGGATACTGTAAACCAGCGCGGATCCGGTGTGTTTATCAAAGCTTGTCCGCCGTGCTGAGGCACCGGGTCGGTTTGAGCTGCGTTCAGGCTGCATTACAACTCCTCAGGCAGCTCCGTGTCGGCGGCTTTTTGACTCGTTACTCACCGGTCGTCTGTGTGTTAGCGATGGTACAGCCTGAGTCCCGTATAGCTACAACAGGTAACAGTGTTGTCTCTTTTCACCTCCTCTCCCTCTCTCCCTTGTGTGCTGCAGTGCGCAGCGCTGCACACGTTTACACAGAGATCTGCTACATTATGTCGGCTTTGCTTGTTTACATTTCACAGTAAAACTCCCATTGAAAAGGAACGATTAATTGCAAGTAATTTAATTTAATCGATTAAATTCTTATCGACAATTAATCGATAGTCGATTAATTGTTTGCATCCCTAATACACGTTGTAACATCGTACATGTTATTTGATGTTATCTATTGCTCCACGGATTGATTTTTCGCGGGCTTCGTGGTAAACAAATGCACATGGGCAGGCGGAGGGTTAGCAAAACAGAGGAAAAGTGACCAGACTGGCATAGTTTCCCTTTAAAATGCCGAACTTCTTCTACTTCAGAACAATCAAAGCTACTCTTCTTGAAAAGCCAAAGCTTTACAATTGGTTTCATACCATTCCTCTGACATTTCATTTTTACCCAAACTGGTTCATGACTATAGATAGACAAGTTCTGATAGTGCCCATAATGTTGGTCTCATATGTCTACGCAGGGCAACTGTGTGTTGTACACAAAGTAACGTTTTCTGTATTATACATTGAACATCTGTGCAATGGTTGTTGCAGGGCTGACTCGGTTGTCTCAAAGTTGCACCTTGTGGATCTCGCTGGTTCAGAGAGACAAAAGAAAACCAAAGCAGAGGGAGATCGTTTAAAGGAAGGTAACTAAATGTATATATTTTTTTCCCCTTTGAATTTACTAATCCAAAGTTGTCTTATTTCAAATTATGATTTCCCAAATAAAATATGCTGCTGTGTCATATTTATACATGCTATCTCTTTTGTATTGTAATTGTGTCCTTGATAACAGCGTTTCTGTTTTGATGCTCTTTATTTTGTTCTGCAGGCATCAGCATCAATCGTGGCCTTTTGTCTCTGGGGAATGTTATCAGTGCATTGGGGGATGAAAGCAAGAAAAACACCTTTGTTCCTTACAGAGACTCCAAACTCACCCGCCTGCTCCAAGGTAGGCTTTGATTCGGATGTTCAAAAGTTGCTTATTGGTCATTAATTCAGTCTTAGATACCATTATCACTTTTGATGACCTGAAAATATGTGCAGAATATTCAAACAGTTAATGACTGCAGACTTTTACAAGAGCTCTCATGTTTTTTGTTTCCTCAGACTCTTTGGGAGGCAACAGCCACACTTTGATGATTGCATGCATCAGTCCTGCAGACTCAAACATGGAGGAAACCATCAATACCCTGCGTTACGCAGACAGAGCTAGGAAAATTAAAAACAAACCAATAGTGAACGTTGATCCCAGAGCTGCAGAAATGAGCCGTCTGAAACAACAGGTACAGAATTTGAATGTTTCAAATTATTAGTATATTTATGTGTACTATGTTATACTTTATAAGTAATATTGACAATAATTATTAGAGGATAATCTGATAAAAAGGATAAGGGTAGGATCATATACATTTTTTACTTCTTCCTACTCCCTTTTGAGCATGTTAAGATGGTTAATTTTTTTTGTTTTCTATTACTATTAGTTTTTTGTTATTTTTTTGTTATTTGCTTTGTCTTCTGTCATGTTTGAAATAAAGACTTAAATAAAGGCTTAATAAATATTGCTGCGAGGTAGATGTAGCTCGGTTGCTTGGATGCAAGTTGGGAACTTATATTGAACACTGTTTAATTTAAACGTTGACTTTGTGCAGGTTCAGGAGCTGCAGGTGATGCTGCTTCACGCCCGTGGAGGAGTAGCTCCTGTGCTCTCTGGGTAAGATATAACACTTCCCTGTTACTTAATGCCCCAGAAAATAAAATGAGGGCAACCATGGCACATAACAGCCATAACAAAAGGCCATAACAGTTACATGTTCGTTCTGTTACAGGCCGGGGTCGGGGGAGAATGTGACTAAGCTGGTGGAGAGAAACCGCGTGCTGCAAGACGAGAACAATAAACTGAGCAGGGAGCTGAGTGAGGCAGCTGGACAGACCGCCCTCATGTTTGAGAAGATCATTATGGTGACCTAGATCTCTTTATTCCTTCCTTTTTATTCATTCTTTCTTTCAGAGTTGCGTTAAAAGCTTGTGGTGACAGTGTTTCAGTTTGTGCCCATGGCCAGAAAAAAAAAGAAAAAACACAGACAACTGATAATGCCATTTAGATAAAATGTGGAAATGACTTTAGTTTATCTTCTAACTTCTAACTCCTTTCTCTTCTCTTTTCTTTTCTCAGTTCAGTGTTGTCATCCATTGTTTTGTTTTTTTTGTGTGTTTTTATCAAATTGTGTTTTGCTTTATTTTATAGACAGAGCAAACAAATGAGAAACTGCAAAGCAAACTGGAACAACTGCGGCACCATGCAGCGTAAGTTTACAGAAGCATGAAGCCAGGAGGGTTTTGGGATGAATGTGACAAAGCTTAAAGAGGACAGAAAGCTCCTCTGTGCCAAGCCATCCCTGTCAGAGGTTTTATTTGGTTTTTAATGGTCTGAATAATTTTGTTTATATAATTTAGTATTTGTTATTACGTTCTCATGTAGTGTTTAGGGGCAGAGGGTGCTCGTATTGCTCATACATGCTTTTGTTTAGAGGTTTAACAGGTACTGAAAGACTGTTTTTAGGTTTGTCTTTGTTACTGAGGAAAGGTAGCATATAACCATATTCAAGGTTTACTGGTTAAATGATTGATTTATTATAGAGCCACACTTTGCTTTTAATTTCAGCTGCACAGTGAATCTTGAGAAAGTGTTGGAGACGCTGGAGGACCAGGAGCTGAAGGAGAACGTTGAGGTGATGAGGAACCTACAGGACGTCATCCTGGAGCTCAAGGTACACGAGTCATCCTGCATCATCATACACCAGAAGACGGCAAGAGTGCATTAATGCTGAAATTGCCACCAGACACCATATCTGGTTTATTATAGACTCACTTGATTAAATGAATATAGTTAATAGCTATTTGGACATGCAGTTATAAGTTGCTTTGCTAATTTTCAGTTCAGTATTTTTTGTTGTTTTTGTCTTTTATGGTAACTTATTAAACCACTAGTCACAGTCGGACCATAAGTATTTGGACAGTTATCTACTGGTTTCATCACATTTAACTTGAAATAGATCAATGGAATCAACATTAAAAACCTTTGGGAGAGGCAGCATTTTAATCCAGTGTCCAAATTTCAGGGGTACAAAAGCAATTGGGCTGAGAGAGAATATACATGAAATCAAACAAAACCATAATTTAATTATTTGTAGATAATCCTTTGTGGTCGGTGATGACCTGGAGTCTTGGACCCATACACATCAGCAGACACTTTTAACCCAACCTGGTGATGCCCCCCCAGGCCCCCCCAGGCCTTCCCTGCAGACACTGGTCTGTTTTCAGTCGGGTCTTCAGCAGATGGGCTGCGGCTCAGCCAGACTGATATCCGGTGATCAGCTTGGCCAGTCAAAGATATTCATCTTCCTCACTCTGAAGAGCTGTGGGTGCTTTGACCAGATGTTTAGGATCGTTGTCCTGCTGAATGATGAAATGTTGTGCAATGAGTTTAGATACATTTGGCTGACTTTGGCACAGGCTATTTCTGTATCACCTCCTGTTGCTTCTGTCAGCAGTAAAATCATCAATAAACGCCAGTATGGCTGGCAGCCATATCTGCCAAAGCCTCAGCAGAACCACCGCAATATTTGACAGATGAGGCTGAAAGCTGGTTCCTTTTTTCCTCCTCATATTTTCCAGTTTTCGTCATTTTGATAGAGACAGAGTTTTGTTTCATCAGTCCATTGAACTTTGTTCCAGAGCTGGACCATTTTCTTTTTGGATGTTTTTGAGCACTGTAATGGAGGCCTTCCTGTTTTTGAGGTTTGCCAGTAGGGAGCTTTTTTGTGTGGAGTCCTTTGAGGTTTTGGTCATGTCAAATCTTCAGTTGTTGCCAAGGAAACACATATATGCCAACATCCTGGAGGCTAGTGCTTGTGCTCCTCAGTCCACCAGATTATTTTCCATTTTCTAGTTGCAAGAATGACTGGTTTTGGTTGACACACTTTTTTTTTTTTTAATGTTTTGAGCCACACATCTCTGCTCTCCACTTCCAACCAACTTCCAATCAGCCAATCAGACACACCTGTGCTTTTTTGTGTTCAGATTAATATTGAAATGATCTCAAAAGGAAATCTTCCCCTGAAACATTTAGCTGCCAAGTATCCACTCCAGCTACTTTGAACCTCGTGCCACTTAACACAAGAACTAAATCACACACTGTTCCTCTAATATTGACTTCAACCTTCTCAAATTGAAGTGAAGATTTGCACTTAAATATGGAACAAAACTGTGCTTCTGTCCAAATACTCACAGAAATTGAGCTCTAGATGATTTGGATCTGAACAGTACTGTTTGTTCATGATAACGACTGTTTCTCCTTTTGTGTTATTTCCTCAGAATGAGAGTGCCGGCATTGCTGCCTCCATCGATGCCATGGCTGCAGGAGAAGATGTACCGGAGATGGCCGGCAATGGTAGCAAAAATGACGATGTACGTTGACAGTTTTGTTTTATTACTACTTACATTAAATTACATTTATTATCAAAATTCAACATACTTTTCAATCAAACCTACTGTTGTGATGCTTGTTGTATCTCTTACACACTAATTGACCAAAGAATAAAACTGTCTCTTTATTTGTTTCTTCACCTCTGATCTACATGCAACTTCTTTTCTTTCTCATCAAACAGGACGCCAATGGTAAGGACTCCCCAGAGGCTTTCACAACCCATCATGCACTGCGGCAGGCCCAGCTCTCCAAGGAACTGATCGAGCTGAACAAAGTGTTGAGTTTGAAGGAAGCGTTTGTGAGGAAAATGTGCCAGAATGACAGCCAGCTGGAGCCGATGCAGTCTGAACACCAGGTCCCAGGATTTTTACTCTCACAAGCATTTAAAAATGGCTTTAAGTTAATTTAACCCAAACTCACTAAAATCAATTCAGATTGTATCAAGCTGTAGTGAGTGTTAATTGTAATGTAATGTTATTTAAGAGTTGACAGATGATGGACAGGTTTTAATCAGCTATGCATTGTCTTGTACAGAAAAATGTCCACTCACTTCAGTCTGCAGTGGATTCTCTGCAGAAGGAGAAAGAGGAACTCGTTGTGGCTCTTCAGTCTGCAAAGAAAGACACCAACCAGGCTAAGTATGAATATTTCTTTTCTTTTTTTTTTGGCTTTTGTTTGGTTTATTCTGATGTAATACCTATGTCTTTGAAATCAGGTTGTTTTGATGTGATCTCATAAGCCGTCTGACACACAACACCTTCTTCTAGGCTCAGCGAGCAGCGGAGGAAGAGGCTGCAGGAGCTCGAGGGTCAGCTCGTAGACATGAAGAAGAAACTCCTTGAACAGTCCAAACTGATAAAACTCAAAGAGTCGTCTGTTCAGAAAGTTAGCAAGCTCATGCAGGAGATACAGGTAACCACTGATTTATTTGTGTCATTTTGGTGCATTATATTGTGTTGATGGGATCTTAAAACTTGTTTAAACAGTAAACATGCTCTAGGATAATTCAAAGAGTTTATAGCTTAAAATGATTCATTCTAAAAATGTATATTATTTGCAATAAAGCATCACTAATCATCAATACTACTGATGAAATGTGTAAGCCACGGATGCCAAGTCTTCACACAGTAACACCGTGTTCCCACAGTCGATGAAGACCCAGCGTACGCAGCTGATGAGGCAGATGAGGGACGACTCTGAGAAATTCAGAAACTGGAAAAGCAAGAAGGACAGGGAGGTGCTGCAGCTGAAGGAGAAGGTACGTGGGGTCCTTCTGCCGGACATTTCATACAATCACACATTCATTATATGTTTTTTTGCCTTACAGTAGTAGATTTCGGTTCTTTGGCTTCGTGAATCTGAGCTTATTTTATGTTTTACAGGATCGTAAGCGCCAGTATGAGCTGCTGAAACTTGAGAGGGATTTCCAGAAACAGGCTAATGTTCTGCGGCGTAAAACTGAAGAGGTAAGGCCTCTTTGTCTGTATTTGTAGTTTGTATCATCCTCTACATGTACATTGACTGCATTTCATACAGTATTTTCACCCATTTAGATGAATAGAATAGAATAGAATAGAATAGAATAGAAGAACTTTATTGTTATTGTTAAATTCATCTTTGGTCTCACTTACTTAAAATAAGGCAAAACAATTCAACAATGATCACATAGTAAAAATACATACATACAGGTAACATCTGCACTGATGCAGATATTTAAGTGTGTGACACAAATTAGCACTTAACCCAGTCTCAAACCACCAAGTCATTTCACCGGTTTCTCTTATTCTGCAGGCAATATCGTCAAGTGTAGCTGCAAATTCTTTGGAGTAGCTTGTAACAAATCGTTTTTCCCTTCCAGGCTGCAGCTGCAAACAAACGGTTGAAAGATGCCCTGCAGAAGAGAAGTGAGGTGGCAGAGAAACGGAAAGATGTTCATGGCAAAGGAACAGAAGGACCTGCTGCAAGAGTTAAGGTAGTAAAACTCCTCTGTAGTTAGTTACAATGACTTTGATTTCACAAAAAAACATTATTGTTGTACTGAATATGTGGCATTGTATAGATGCTGGTGTTGATGTATAATTAATTCAAATATCATGACAAGGAGAGTTTGAAGGTGATCCGTGACTAAATCTGACGTTAATTCCCATCTACTGATTACCTTGTTTTAACCAATCAATGACAGGCCTCCTGAGGTGTGTGCATATTAACCTACACCTGAAATACACAGCATCATAAAATATGCATGCACTTAAACTTTTATATGAAATAACAGGGTATCCACGGGGTCTTAAAAAGTCTAAAATTTGAAAATCTAAATTTTAGGTCTTAAAATGTCTTAAATTTGTTGAATTATTGTGTTCAAGTCTTAAATAATTTTAGACAGGTCTTACATTTTCTTATGCCCACCATGGGCAAGCATTTCACTCGCATTTGCTAATGAAGAAGCTGCAGAGTCAGGTGAGCAGAAGCTGCCCCCCCCCCCTCACCGTGGAGCTGTGCGCCGCGGACATGCACGGTTCCCTACGTTGCTGTGTCAGGCAGGTGTTTCCACGGAGCTCTGCCCCGTTTCAGAGGTGAAGGAAGCCCTGAGTGGAAAAAACGTCGCCTCCGCGATGTAGAATGTATTCAATTCAAAAAGTGAAACTAACACATTATATAGGCCTATATGTCCATTACACACTGAATGGGATGTTAAATCCCATGTCTTTATTTCTTCAGTTTATTTTAATAGTAATAATTATGACTAACATTCAGTGAAGACCTAAAAATCAGTATCTCCAAAATTGAAATATTGCAATGGTTTTTATTTTTTTAAAGCATTTTTAATATAGAAATGTTGGTCTTCTGAAAACTGTCCATCTATATGCACTCAATACTTGGTTGGGGTTGAACTACTGGAAATGGACTTTTCTGTGATATTGTTAATGGTGAGCCCCCCCCCCCCCCCCCCCCCCGCCAGACAATTCCTCTCCTTTTTGGTCCTGACCCGTTTGCATCCCTGATCATTGTTTACTCTGTGTTTTTGCGATCAGGCCTGGCTCCTGAATGAAGTGGAGGTGATGGTCAGCACAGACGAGGCCCGGCGGCACCTCAGCGACCTGCTGGACGACAGGAAGTTCCTGGCTCAGGAGATAAATCACCTCAAACAGCAAATAGATGCAGGAGACAGGCCAGCTCCCAAAATCAGGGTGAGCTGAAAAATTTGTACTTCTGCTCTTACACACACACACACACACACACACACACACACACACACACACATTGAGACGTTCACTGCAGTAGCAGAGAAGAAATGTTACAAAGAATCAGTCCTTTCATGTGCGCTCTCCACTTCCTTGCAGCGTCGGACACTGCTCATCTCTGAGCTGGAGAGCCACGGGGAGCTGGAAACGCCTCTGACCAAACAGCTTGAAAACCTGGAGACAGAAATAGGTCTCAGGTGAGTCAGAGGAATCAGCTCTTCCAGTTTACTTGATTAGACCTTTTAAAGTGACATAAAACATAAAATAAACTGAGATTCACCCATTTAGTTTCTTATCTGTGCAACATTTAATGATGCATTTTATATATATATATATATTTTTACCATATGCTGTATATGCCTCATATGTTTCATTTCAAGTTATAGCATACTTTTACTCTTTAAAACCCACACTATCAGTTTAACAAAAATATCCCCACTAACATCAAATGTATTTTGTATATCATTACCGCTCAGCAAAGAGATTGTTCAGATTGTCTAAACGATGTGTATTTTCACAGGAACGCCCAGATAGCCGACCTCCAGCAGAAGCTTCTTGTCGCAGACGGCGAGGGGCGTCTGAAACAGCGCATTGATGGCATCACAAGCATCATGGAGGCCAAATGTGCCCTTAAAGTGTTGATGTCTGAGGTGACTCTGCACTTTCTTTTAAGAAGTCCAATAATATATAATTTTATATGCATGTCTCTGTGTTGAATTCTGAGTTCGTTGTTCATTAATCCTGCTTTGTTTCTTTCAAAACTGTCTTAATGTAGCTGGTCTCAGCTAAAACGAGCAGCGCAAAGTTGGAGAGTGAACTCAAACAGGAGACGGGAAACTCACAAGATTTAAGAAAGCTGCTCGCTGAGGAGAGAAATACGATGTCGACCATGGACATGGAGCACCAGCAGCAGCTAGTGGAACTGGAGCAGAGGCATCAGGAGAAGGTGCCCATGTCTGTTATCTATGTGCCACTCTTTATTTCCTCTTAGATATATGCATATCTATATTTATGTGGGTGTGTTTATATAAATATATATCTTTATATTCACACTTTTCTTGTGCAGGTGCTTTACTTTCTGAACCAGCTCCAGAGCAAACCCATATGTGCAGAATCTGACAAAACAATGGAGAAAGAAGAGGAGAGTTCAAAGGAGAAGGAGCTTCTCCAGCGTCTCAAAGTTCAGGTTTGTCCTGGTCGCCGGTGCTAGAGGAGTTAGATCAATCCGCCTTTGTCTCCAAATCATCACTGACTTAATCGTGTGGCTATTTGTGACATTGTTTCAGGAGGAGGAGCTGGAAAAGCTGCGAGACTTAAGTGAGCAGAACCAGAAACTGGTGGAGCAGAATGAGCAATACAGACAGGTAACTGTGTAATTAAGCCAGACATTATTGGTTAACGTTTTGAATTAAAATGGTGAACATTGTGCACTAGTGTTTAATACAACTTGGCAGATTTCTTCAAACTCTGAAAATAACTCCTTTTCTACTGACTCTATTAAATGATCTATAATCTTCAAATTAGACACAATTGAATGACTGTTTTATACTACAATCATGATTTATAGGTATAAAACATGCACCAAGCTAGAACGAAAATGTAAAAAATGTGATTTTCTTTTTTAAACAACCATATATTCTATTTTTACCACAGAAACTGTCATTGCTCCAACTGGCAAGTGGAAAGAAAATCCTTGTGCCTACGCCCAGCGGCGATAAGAGCGCAGATGACTCATTTGACTTCATCCCTCCAAAGGTGAGTTATTGCCAATAGTTCTACCTTCATGTGTGTTTATTGTTACAGTCAATTTTAAATGCCATAGTCGACTTTTCTGTAGCTACTGAAAATGTACTGTAAAAAGTATAAGTCAAAATGTGTTGATGTTTCTTTACTTGTCTTCTCTACGAACCAAAAGCCTAAAGTGAAGCGCTACACCACGGCCAGAGCGCCGCTGAACACGGCCATCAACATCGAAGAGCTGATGTCTCCCAGTGAGGATGAGGAGGAGGAAGAAGACGAGTGGCGTCCTGTGAAAACTGAGAAGGGACGCAGAGCCTCAAAGAAACCAAAGGCAACTGGGGTAAGACTGGGACTTTATGCTGGTTATTTGTGTAGTGAATCAGTCAGGACGTTGACCCTGAGTCTCCTCAGTGCTGATGAAGATTATAAAGAGAGAGAGAACAAATCACATCCAGGATATTTAATCAGCCTGTTAATGAAATAGACCATCGTCACATCTCTGTGGAATATGCCACATCGTTCCCATCGCACCAGACAAGTGAGGAACTGGGATGTCATCCAAAGGAACCTATTTGCACTTGAGTGAAAGTTGTAAATCTCAGCTTGTTAAATCTCTAGAAAGGAATAAACGTGCGTATTAAATCTGTGTGTAAAGTAAGGCAGCTTTATTTATATAGCACGTTTCAAACGAGTGAAATTCAAAGTGCTTTACAGAGCAATAAAAACATAGATTATGTTATTATATACAGGTTTTTAAACAGATGTGTCCTGCAGCTGCTGTGGACGGCGCTGCGATGTGAATGCGTCTCAAAGATCAGGATGGTGGGATAAACTTGTGATGCTAAGGTCATGATTTTAAGCCACTTCTCTTCTCTCAGTGCGCGTGTAAAGGTCGCTGCGTTAACAAGCTGTGCAGATGCCGCAAAGGAAAGATGACGTGCGGGGAGAACTGCCAGTGTGATCACGAGAAATGTCGAAATATGGAAAACCAGTCGCCTGCTGAGGTGAGTCCTCTAATGAGTAACAGCGATCTGAGTTAACAGAGATTGATAGACCAGTAGAACGATGTTTATTACAAAATTTGTTGGGTGAATTAATATACTAAATAGGTTACAACCACTATAGTAATGTTGATAAATTGGGATCAGCTGGTATTGAAAACAGTCTCTTGTAATTCGACATGTTGGTACAGCCACAGATGTGTTTCTCCGCTCAAGTCACTTATGATTTTCACTTGTCCTTGATTTTCTTTGTTAAGAAATTGAATTCTCTCTTAAACAAATGTGCAGAACATTCTCAGTTTTTCATGTTTTATTCATTTCAGTATGCCAGTCAGACAGAGAATGTGTCCCGGGACTCTGCGTCGCTTCAAGAGACGTCGTCCAACAGCCCCGACAACACCACATTCTTCAAGCCGCCATCTTGCACTCCCACCAAGAAGGTGAAGTGGCTCGTTCTGAAAAACTCAACAGTACTAAGAGCATTCATCTATAAGATGGTCCTGAATGATCTGCATGTTCTGCATGCATTGAGACTTTGAGAAAGTTTAACAAATGCTGCATATCAGTTAATTTGAGCGAACTCGACCTGTTACAACTTAATTACTCTCTGACTGGATGAGTTTATTTCAGTACATATAAAGACTGATTTCTTGGTTAGGCTATGTGACCGAAAGGGTGTAGGTGGAAGCTAAGCTTTTACTTTACAAAATGATACTCATCACAAAAATAAAGCACAAAAATTAGAAATTAGTCATATCCATAAACTTCAAAATCAAAAATTAACAGTGCTTAATTTTCCATATGAAAAATTACATAATTTTTTATAAAGTCCTTTAAAATTGGCTGGTGTGCTGCATAATTTAATATTTTCAGGACAGTTGTTCCAGATGTTAACTCCTTCAACAGATACACAGTGATTTTTTTTACTCTGCACATTGACCGAACGCAATGCAGAACTTAAACTAACACACTAATATTTACCATTTTAGGTGCTAAAGGAAATCGGAGACATGGGACATGCCACTGCAGATCTGGAGTCGGTCAGAAAACCCATCCTGCCCGAGGAAGAGGAGGAGGAGGAGGAGGAAGAGGAGGACAGAACAACGGTCAGCATCCTCAAGAAGAAGAAACGCATCCTGACGAGTTTTCAGAACAGTTTCTTCTCGGGCTGCACTCCCATCAGAGAGGAGTCTTAACCAGGACGGTGTGGTGGGGCTTTTTACCGTAGGTGTCCGTATGTGTTTGGTTTAATGTTTTGTCAAGATGTTGTTGTCAGTCTTTTTATATGTGACTAAACTAAACTGTTTAACGTAACTTGAAAGTAGCTCTAAAACACATAGTTTTGTGTAGAGGGTCAGAAAAGGACTGTGAATAGAATGAAATCGTTTACCGCAATTCACAACGAGATGATCTAGAAACCTGTATGTTATGTTTAATGCATTACATCGTAATTCACCAATGAGTCAATCTAAATTTACTTTGCTAACAGGTAAAGGTATAGTCCACCAATCTACAGTCATTTGATTTGACACCAGCACTATTCATTATATTGTAGCACAACATGTGGGGGAGGTTTTCATTGTGATTTTAGTATTAGAGATGAATAAAGTCTTAATACTTCAATCTTTTTTAACAGCTTTCCTTATTTGTCAGTGTTTAATATCTTGGCTTCCTAAATTGATGGAAAATAATTTATTTTATTAATTAGTCTATTATGATTATGTTTTTCTTTTACTCACCTTCACTGGTGTTTCTTAGCAGCAGTAAAATGGAAATTTAAATGGTTAAACTAAATTAAACTGGACAATTTCTTTGTATTTTGATATAATGCAGTTTTACTTGTTTTTCCGCCTTAATTCTTTTGTACATAGTAAGCACATACTAAGTTCAAGGGCTGCAGCTGCTATTCACATCACTTATCCAAATTTATGAAGCTCCTAATTGACACATTGTTGACCTTCTGTGCTCCACATTGTTTTTAAATATTGGAAGAATAAAATGATAAATGAAAATACTTCTTGTTCTCTCTGTATATATATCTAATGACCTAATAGTTTTACACTATAAGAGTTGTAGGCAACAATTAGTTTTATTGTTGTCAAATAAACAATGGTTCCAGCTTTTTTCAGATTTATATGATTGTAAAAAAGGGGAAATTTGAGAACATTTTACACTTTTTTTTTTTTTCAGTTTTCCTCTGGGTCACAAAGCTCCTCAGCTGTCGAACAACCTTAGGTTATATTATAAAATCCCATAGCGTACTGCACTGATCATATATTGTAAGAGAGGCAGCTGGTAATAGGAGACCAGTGTGATCTGCCTTCTGCTGGAAGTGTGTGCAGCACAAAACAGGTGCAGGCTGCCAACAAGCTCTACTACATGTTCACACTGGTGAGGAGCAGCAGCAGCATCTGCATTGTGTTAGCTCATTGTTTTTAGTGGCTCTCTGAAGAACGCTGAATAAGCAATGATCGGTCAACGGGTTTTTTTCAGTGTGTTTGTGCGATTACACCGACTCATAGCACAAGAACAGAGGAAGATAATACACCTACAGGAGTTTTTCTGATGAATGCCAGTGATTTCAAAGTTGAAGGTCTCACAAGGTGTTGGCACTTTCTGACTTTCATGCTGTTATCTCCCTCTGTTGGCAACAAAAGCTCTCCACCTGGTGGCATTTCAAATCACTGCCAATTCCTCTCCCTAAAACTCCCCAAATATTTCGACCTGAATAACAGCAAAAAGGAAGCTGCTCTGCGCAAAGGACATTTCTTGGCTGCGGTGGCTGCTGCTTCCCAGACAAAACAAAAAGCCAGACAAAATAACATTGTGTGACTTAACAATTTGTTTATTGACTTATCAGATGAAAAAAAAAAGCTTGACATGGAAAATGTTTTATTAAAAAAGGGACGTGAAGCCAGGTGAGTAGCATATTAAACCTTGGATGAGAATAAACCAGCAGAGAAAACAGGCACATCTACCTGAAGAGGGTAAAGATTTCATCAGGACTGAAGGAAATCGGTTATGAAGCTTTCCTCCATGAATACTGAAAATATTCATTTTGTCAAAACAACAACGTCCCGGCTGCGACAGTGGGATGAAGGGGAAATGAAAAGTTGTTTCCATCTCATGAGAGCCACTCACTCAGCTGAGGAGGCAAAGGCTTTGGTGTGGGTCCTTCACATGCAGACGGAAATCAGCATCAACTTTGGAATTGAAAAATTCATTAAAGGCCTGATATAAAAAATTAAAAAATAAAAAGTTGCAGAGACCTGCTGTTCTTGTTGCAATGCATCGTGGTCACCAATGGAGGGCAGTAGATGTCAATACCTCTGTGAATGGTCCCTGAATATCTTTCATTTCTCAGTTGGTGCTACAAGTTCACGCTTTAATGCTGTTTATTTATTGATATATTACTTTTTAATCGTATTTTATCCTTTAAGGTTCTTTTAATCTGCCCACTATGACGTGCTACAGTATTTGTTGTCCATCTGTGTATTGTACAGTGTGTTTGAATGTCGCTGTGTGTGCATCTTCCTGACTGCAAACCCTTTTTTCCCGTTTGGGACAATAAAGATACTTTGACTTTGACCTTTGACTTTATCTGCTTCCTTACGTGAATTTATTTATTGATCATTACTGAACTCAGTATCGAACACTATCCACTCCAGTTGAACAGGTGTACACTCTCAATGTAAGTGCAGTCCTCACACACAAAAACCCTTCTTTGTTTAAGTTCTTTTTATTATTATTACATTTCGCCAAAAACAAAAACCCTTCTTAAATGTGTGTGTGAGATATGCTGTATTTGTTGACAGTCAAAGACAAGATTAAAACAACTCAACCAGAAAAGCCTGTAAGGAAAATGTAAAGATTGTGTGTATGAAGATAAGCTAAAATTAAATATGTCCTTGGCTTTAAAGATTTACATATGGAGCTCTGTGCTGCAGTGTAGAAACTGTGCAAATACTGAGCACTAAAGGAAGCAAATGTTTGTTACTGGTTTATCGGGCTTACACTGGCACACGCTGAACACCACAACAAACTACGGCTTCTGATCCATTGTTTTAATATTATTTCATAAATCATTGTGTCATGACATAAACTAACGGGTACAGCTCAGCAGTATGAAGAACTGAAAATGACAAAATCTGGTAAAGGGTTATTAAAGAAGCCCCCCAAAAATTATTGACATGCCCGAAATAAACAAATTGATTGATTGATTGAAAAAATTATATAAACAAATAGGAAGCATCAATGAATATAAAAAATTAGAGTTTTACAAATAAATAAACCTGAACATTGGAGCCGAGAGCTCAGAGTGCCGTGTTAGTTTAAGCTCTTAAACATACAGAACTGCAGCGTTTTTGCATAAAGCTACATAGCTGGAGCTAATTCTCATCATAAAACTGCACCAGCCTTTGTATGAAAGGTTAATCATCCATGTAGTGAGCTGTGAAGTGTTGTAGTCCAGCATTAAAACCCCTTAAGAAAGCATTTTTTAAAAAGCATACTGGTTGGCTATAGCAAGCAAACACTATTTTCTTCATTATGTATCTTTGTCTTTATCAAAAAGACAAATAGAGGAGTCAAATAGGCTTCCATTTATTTAATTAACAGCATTATTAATTCATATTGATGATCTTCAGCTCTGTTTTTGACTGATAAACCAGATTCACAGCTCATACTCAGATCCTCTGCTTTAAAAAGGAAAAATAAGTTGCGCAGACTAAACGCTGATGAACAGATATAGTGTAAATTACAGATATTATAAGTAACTCATATAATCTAAAGCCTCAAAACACTTTTTTCCCCCTTTAAGAAAATGTGCAGAAACTATGAGTTTCTTCTAATGTTTTTATGAGCCTCTTTCTTGACTTCATGGTAAAAACATCAGAGCAGTAAAACAAACCGTTTGTTCTTTATCTCTGAGACATTAGTCATCAGATATCTGAGGCCTGGCTGTGTGAAGTGGAAACATGTTTGAAGTGGCAAAAGTGGACAATTTTATCATCATGTTGGACACAGTCATACACTTTTCTTTTCCTTTTCTTGTCATCACACTCTAGTAAATATGAAGAAAATACACAACAAACATGTACAATAATAAGTGCACAAGGGGGAAAACAGACTTACACAAAACTGAGGGCAAATTTAAGAGTAAGTGAGTGAAGAGTAACAGTCTGATAATCTTAAACAAAAGGTCAATAATGTGTCCATTAGAAGAAAACCATCTCCTCCGCGCCAAGTCACTCAGTTCAACCTCGGCCGAGACCTGAGGACTGCGTGTGACCTTGTGCAGGGAGATAATTTCATGCTCAGCAGATTGATGTTGTTATCGGATCTAAATTGCATCTTAAATTATTACGACCTTTGTCACCATCTATTCAAAGGAAGGAGACATGACTTTTATCAGTTTGGCAGATTAATACCCAGCACATATTCCCTCTCTTAGAGACACTGGACTCTGCACTCACGCACACACCAACCCCCTTGAACATCTGAGATAAGATAACCTTTGTGCATGAATAAAAGAGGAGGCACAATGTATTAAAAACGCAATCACTTAAAAGAAAAATGTCTATAATTTACTATGTATGATTTTTTTTTTATTACAGCAGTGAAGGAGTTTGTTAAGTGACTGTGGTTGTCATGAGAAAATGTCCTACACAAAGATGGAAAAAGAGTGGAGCAACAGCCCCTCCTGCTGAAACACATTTTGAATCTGTTGATGGTTGAACTCATGCGACTTTTGCCCCCGTTGCCCCCATCACTTCTTCCTTCGTCACGAATCAGGGAGTAAAGACAATGTGTTTTCATATCCAGGGCATAGAAATGTGAGGTACATGACACACTGATGCTGAGAGATAGAGAAAGAGAAGAGTTCAAACCAAATCAAAACAGTCAACACTGATGTTTCTGCACCACAGTTTACCATCAGCGCTTTGTGTCACATGTCTTGTGCCATTTTTATTTTTTTACAGTCAACTAAAAGTCAAAGTATCTTGTTGAGTTTATGATTCAGGGTCATTCCCTTCGTACTTCCTGTGATTACTGTTTGCTACATTATCAATATTTTCTCTGCACCCCCCACTCCCCCCCTCCTTCTCCTTCAATCTTTAACGCACCATTCAATCAGCTTTTTTTAAATTTTATTATGCCGTCATTCACTCTTGCTCCGTGACTAACAGTCCATAGTCTTTTGCTTCCTCCTTGCGCTGTTGCTTCATACCTGTGAGCTTCATATCTGCTTATTCCTGCAACTGTGCGTAGGCGTGTGTATGTAGGCTGAAATACATGTGAGACAGATGACTGCTGTCATAAATCTGCTGATACTTCACAGTGAAGCATATTATAGTTTATCCTGAATTTCCATCTAAAACAACAAGAAAAAAAGCTGATAGAGTATAAATTGACAAATGTTCCTTTTTTGATAAATCCTTTGAGTTGCTTTACAATAGATATCTTAATTAATTTGCAAAAGTCTAATAAAACTAATGAATCACAGTAGGTTTAAGTTGGTAAATCACAGGTTTGAGTCAGAACATCTCATACAAAGTGCACAAGTTTTCTTTTTTTTTTCTCTACAAGGCCATGTGAGGCGTTGAATACATATTTGGTGCAGGGGACAAAAGAGATGTGCTGAGCTGTGGCCCTACCCTCTGTGTCAGTCGGTGTGGAATCAGGATGTTGGACTGAGGGGCAGGGCGCTGGGCCTGTTAAATATTGACCGCGAGTGTAATAATTAACCTTCCACCAACTCCTGATCTCTTAAACTGGCTGCTCTGCCTCGCTGCCAGTGCTTTGCTGCCATTGCTGACGTGAAGATCAAAACAGCAGCTCTTTCTGTCGCCGTTCGCCTGTCACTCTCTCCCTTTGCTCTGTGTCTCGGCCTCTGTCTCTCTCTCTCGGCCTCTGTCTGCTGCAGTTTCTCCCTCTCTGCTGCTTCTGTGTCTCTCTCCTCCTCTGCTGCTCTGTCTCCTCGGCTGCCTGCACCACAACAACCTGCTGCTGCTCCTCAAACCTTTGGCCTCGTCCTGTGAAAACCAGCGGGTCATGCATCTAAAGGTGAGTACAGCTCCTGCCCAGACTGACTTTTTTGTAATTTACAGGATTAAAATTATGCACAACAAGAGGAAAAGACCAAAGAAAGCAGGTATTAAGTGGGAAACAACTGATTTCCCAGTTGTATTTTTTATTTCAATGAAAAACTGCGACTCTACCAATACTTTACTTTAATAGTCTGAAGTCACATTTTTACATTTTTTCTCCATTGCATAGTTTGAAACATGTAAGTTTTGGTCAGTAGTGGGGTTAATAGGTGTATTTGGAACAGTTATTAAATTAGACAAAGTCTATAAATGTAGTACTTTTGAACATATATTAATTTTTCTGTCCTGGATGAGTCAGGAAGTAGAAAGCCGCTGTTTGATTGGTCTATTCAACGGTGTGAAAACCAACCGAGTACAAGCAGAGCTGGTCCAACGGAGCTGCTAATCATTTAATTGTTTTATTGTTCTGTTTTTCCCCCAACACAGTGTTTTACTGCAAGGCAAAGTCTACAGAGTTATTACTCTGCAGGCTCAACAGGACAAAAAGAAAGGAAAAGAAAAATTAAAAAATAACACGATTAGGTTCAAACGGATAGATTATTGACAAAGTCTGGGGCCAATCTTGTCATAATTATGAGGACAAATGTCAGAGTAAGCAGGAAATGTGAGGCCCTGCAGGTACACAGGTCAGACACACCCATGTATTCACATATTGAAAAGCGCCCTCATGTTGACAGGTACCATAAAATCTGTGTTATCTATACAGGCCTTGGCCCTTTGGCCGTGCTGTTGGAAGAGTGTGAGCAATGATGCAGACTCTTCAGGCAATAAAAACTGGGAGGAGGAAATTGCCGGGTCAAAGTCACTTGCAAGTGGAGACTCCTCTCGTACTAAAGCAGCTGCCTCCTAGTCCACATCTTGAGTTAACCTCTGTGCTTCCCTTTGTCCTGTTCCTCCTCTTTCTCTTTCTCTTGCTTTCATCTCAGGTACGTTTCCACCACTGCACCGGTACCAGAGGAGGAGGAGGAGGAGGAGGATGCAGGTGTGATCTCAGGACGCGGACAAGAGTCTTTGGTGCTGGCTGGATGTAACAGCAACTCCATGTGGAAAGTTTTCAGTCAGTTCCAGTGGAGGTGCTGTTACCTGCAGAGAGCGACCGAACGAACATGTGGAGCCTGCACTCACCCATGTGCTTTTTTTAAAAATGTATTTATTTATTTTTTTACTTCGACTTCAACATCTCTAAGCTGCTGAGAGACAACCAACCTCACTGGGCACAAGGTGATGACCTATGAATTGACAGCCAGTGATTGTAACGTCTGCCTGTCAGTTCCGTAGGCCACTGCTGCGTCTCCCCGCTGTACGCACACGACGGTTTCTGGTTTCATGCGGCTGCTGCACCAACGAGTCAACGTTTTTTAACTTTGACAATATTTTTTCTTTAAGTATCGTTTACAATAAATAAAATCTGAATGTGTAACTTTGTGCATGGACAATCTGTCATTTCATTTCTCTGCTGTTGAGTTAAGGTTAATGTGCTGCCAAAGAAAGTCAGGACAATTTTATTGATGTCACGCACAATTACTAATCGTAAATTTGCCTCACAGGAATGTGGAAGAAAGCTATGAATTTAATAATTAACCTCTGTGCGTAAACAAACATGATGATACAGTAGAATAATTATAGTAAAACATGAAGTCACCACGGCTCAAACATTTACTTACTTCATAATATGCTGAAACACTGCAGAATATTAACTATCCTAATACAAACTAGACGTAAAACCGACAAGTTATCAACATGAAATTCAAATAAAAATTCATCTTTTCATAATAGATTATGTTGTTGTATGTTATGTAGAGTGCTTTTATTAAAATCTAGCCTACAAACAAATCTGGAGTGTTGACCAAATCATTATCAACGCAACAAGGACTGATAAGACACATCCAACTTTCACTTTTGCATTCACATGTGCACCAGACTGAGCAGAAGTAAGCGCTCCGGTCGTTTTGGCTAACTTCCTGTCAGCAGATGGAGTTAGCAGGCCCCGCCCTCGTCCCTACGTCACCACATTCATGTGAATCCCTTGGCTGCACACACAGAGAGGACCGCCCCTTTATGCCGTTCTCTCTCCTCATTGGATAAAGGTTGTAGGATACAAGGAAAGTTTTCTCCTCGGCTTACAGCAGAGCAGAGTGACTGACAGACCCGTGTTTCAGACCAAACACTCTATATAAGTGATTGCTTTCGGAAGATATAACTATTTAAGACTTATATTAACACAAAAATTCCGCTTACTTCTGCTTTAACTACTGGGGAGTAATAATGATTATTTATCAACAGCTAGTTTATATGTTCAGAACAGACTCAACCAAGTCTCCACACCTTGACCTGTATACTTGGAAATACACAGCAGCGATAACAGGGTTCCCACTCTTTTCTTTTAACATTAGCAGTGTTTTCCCTGATAAAACAACATGCAGCTCATCATTGGAGGAGCAGTGGTTCTGCTAATCTGCTAAATATGATTAAACAAAGTGAAAATATCTTCACCAGCAGCAGCATCACTGTGAAAATTACTTGTGCAAGCCCTCACAGAGAGACGGCCCCGTCCACTGCATAGTCCATTACAACTACAGATTCTCTGGTTTAGCCTACTTACTAAATAAACCACGACAACCACCACAAGATACAGAAACTGTAGGACAAGACAAATGTGAGGAGTTGAGCAAGAGCAGCTGCAGACACCCTTGTTTGCTGTGTTTTAGTTTAATGCAAATCTTTACTGTAAAATAAATAAGCAAACATGAACTGTGTTTTGGGGCGTCGTATGGCTCAGTTGGTGGACCAGGCACTGAACAGCGACCCCAGGTTCAGTTCCAGCCCTGGTGGCCCTTTGCTGCATGTGGTTCCCCCTCTCTCACACTCCCAATTTCCTGTCTCTCTCCAGCCGTCCTACTGTTATAAAGGCACAACAAGCCTCATAAACTACTTTCAAAACAAAACAAAACAACAACATGTGCATTAGGTTTTGATGAGGATAGACAGGGCTCTTAAGAGTTTGTGCACATGTTGAAAATGTTGCCTTTGCTGCCACCTAGTTGTTCATCACTGATGCAGAAGTTGCAGTAGCCTAATGAATCAGTTGTGTTTTACGGATGGTTTCTTCAGGCCAAATTCATTGATGAAATAAAGATGTAAAATGTAAACTCCTGTCTAACTCGGGGTTAAGCAGTAGGCTAATTTACTTTTTCTCCTCTCCTCCACAAAAACAGTGAGTGATCTTTTACCTGGGCCTATTAATTATTCAAATAGTAGCCTAGTCCTAATCAGTGGTTTGCTTTTCAGGGAAGAAGGCTTTCAATGTAAAGTTTTGTGATCAAGCCATTGAGTGCTTGTGCAACCCATTTAGGACACTGTTAGAGAGAAGAACGAGTGAAAACACCATTTATGAAACAAATATTTTTCAAACGTCCGCGAGGTGTTGTACAAGAATACTGTTTTACGTGCAGGAAATGAATAATAAGGCTGTGCCGTCTGGCTGATGCACACAGCGAAGACGGAAGTGCAGAAGAGTGAACCATCTCATCTTTCAGTACTCTTCTTGAATTTGCTGCAGTGGCGCTAAACAAACTATGAGTTTAAGATTTTTTTTTTTTAAATGTTACTCGAATACTACATAAAGGAATTAATAAACAGCCTAAATAATATAGACAACTTTACATAGGGTAAAACTGAAGAGCTGATAAGCATTTTTTGTTTCAGACTCGGAAAAAAAATCAGTTCTATTAAGAATAATGGAAATGATGGGGTAGATTGACAATTTTAAACTTATTATTTTGAGAGAAAATGACACAAATAATGATTTTCTCATCAAAGTTATATTTAACTGTAATTTCGATTTTTTTTTTTTAGAAAAGAAAGAAAGAATGAAAGAAAAGTACTTTTGTGAGAAGGCACGGAGAGCGTCTGACGTCCACTTCCTGTGACGCAGAGAAACGCGGTAAAACGATATTCCGGTTTGTAGAAGGAGGACACACACACACACACACACACACACACACAGCAGCATGGAATCCGACGGCACCATGGCGAACGTTAACGGCCAAGAGACCGTCAGCCAGAACGGGGAGCCGGTCGTCAAGCGGCCGCGGGAGAGCGTCCAGCAGGACTCGGCGCTCCGTGTCCCGAAGGAGCCCCAGAACAAAGTCACCGTTGTGCTCGGAGCGCAGTGGGGCGACGAGGGCAAAGGAAAAGTTGTGGACTTGCTCGCAATGGATGCGGATATTGTTTGCAGGTGTCAGGTACGTGTCGAGTTAACGTCTCATTGTACACGCTCCATAGCAACACACAACGTTCTTTTCCCCCCTCCTTCCCTTTGCCGTTATTTTTTTTAAAATGTCCGACCGTTCTAAGTGGAGTGCGGTGGTGAAAGTCGTTGCCGTTTAGCTGCCGTTAAATATTCATGACCTGCTCTGACGTCAACAACCTTGCCTGACCTCCCGGATGTGGAAGTTGCTAAGTTGATGCTAACTGAAACACTGCTAACCTGGCTGATCTCTGCTTCCTGGTAGCAAAAATGTGTATTAATAATAATAATAATAATCATAAAATAACTTGTATAGGCTACATGCTGTTATTTTAGTATGACGTTGTTGAAATTAAAATGCCCCCGCGTTGTTAGCAGCCGTTTGTTTCTCTCTTTCTTCCAGTTTATCCAGAGCCACCTGGAAACACTTTGTCCATATGTTCAGCAGCACAGACTGAGCTGTTACATAACACTGTGACTTTGTAGCTCTGTTTTGTCTTCTGTGTTGACTTTCATGCTCAGTGTCTCTTCATCATCATCAGTAAACCTATAGTAAACCTGCTCTGGCTGCTCTGCTGTAGCATTGCTGAATGTTTGTTTTTTTTACACTGTGTTGTTCTTGCAGGGAGGAAACAATGCAGGTCACACCGTGGTCGTGGACAAGGTGGAGTACGACTTCCACCTGCTGCCCAGTGGCGTGCTGAACAAGAAGGCGGTCTCCTTCATTGGTATGATGAGATGAGACCATCCCCATCTCTCTCTGTTTCTTTTTTCTCTAACTCACGTTTGGCGGGAAGATAAAGATGATACTAATAATAAAACAATAACACGGTAGTATATGACCATTATCAGCACACATGAAAAGAGCAGATGGCCTTATCAGTCGGTATGTGTCATGCTGTTGCACAAGTGACCCCCGTTCTATCTGTTAGATATGACATGATCAATAAATAGAAAGAATAGAATAGAAAAATACTTTATTCATCCCCTCTGGCGGGAAATTCAAGTTGCCCGCCCAGCAGCAACAAAAACATGTGCCAAAATAGATAAGACTTTTTCCACACACACATACAGAGCAATAACAAACCTAAAATGATAGAAGTGCATGGCCTAACGAATGGCGCTGTGCATCCTGATGGCAGCAGGAATTAAAGATTTCCTTTATCTTTCCGTTCTGCAGGTCAGGGAGATGAGCCTGTTACTGTGGCTGCTCCTCTGACCTGTGTGTCCATCTGGTTTACCTCGGGGAAAACAAAAAACTGTAAACTAAATGCTACCTTTCTGAAGCTTGTAGTTGTATTTATTTGTTCTGAAGCCGGTGTGTGATCATTTTATTTCTAATATCTGGCCCACGCTTTCATTATCAGAGGCTAGACCTGGGATAACAGCAAAACACCTCCTCCAAAATACCATTAAAACTGAATTTGGTATGTTTCTTAATCAATTTCAACATCTCAACCTCCGTCACCCTCATGAAGGAGGGATTTTCTGCAGAGCTGAGGTGTTATGTTTCATCAGCTAGGTGTGGCTGAGAAACTGACAATCAACACACAAGTGTGCATAGTTTCACAGAGATTAAACTAAACATGATGTTAACAACAGTAAACATACCCAGTGTTGGTACTTCTCTGTTATCATAATAACTATTTGAAACCCAAACATGTTACTAATTTAGCATTTCCTCTTTTTTTTTTTTTTTTCCGCTGGCTGCATTCTTCCACTCTCATGAAAACAGGAAATGACAACATTAAAGGAACAATTGTTTAAGCGAGCGGTACCAAGCAAATGTTAAAATTAAAACCACTGGAAAAACTTAACCAGTTCATTACTCATTAGAAAAAATATCTGTGATGATGCATGAAGCAATTCCCTTTTTAACTTAAGTTTCACCTTGCATTGCAGGCAATGGAGTGGTGATACACCTACCTGGTCTGTTCGAGGAGGCTGAGAAGAACCTGCAGAAAGGCAAAGGTAAAGTTTTGGTAACAAATGTATTACTTAATATGAGAGGCAAGGAAAAAACATTGAGTATTATGGGTAGTAATACCGCCCAGATGGCAGAAAAATGTTTGTTGTGGTGTGAACATGTGATGATGAGGGATCGTTGTATCTTTTCCAGGATTACAAGGATGGGAGGACAGATTGAAGATCTCTGATCGTGCCCACATTGGTGAGTAAACGTTTTCTTCTTGTTTATATTTTGGAGTAAACAAATGTCACTTTAAACTGACCTTCCTTCCCCTCTATATCTGCATCTAGTGTTCAACTTCCATCAAGCTGTGGATGGGATCCAGGAGCAGCAGCGGCAGCAACAAGAAGGGAAAAAGTAAATCTACTCTTATTAGTTTTTAATAGTGCTGCATACATCTTTATGTGGGTGAAATGGATATTATAATGTGCATGTAACACTATGCCCAAGTGGGAGTGAGTCATCCTCTGTCAGATTCAGTTCACGAACATTTATGTGCCTTCAGGGAGCAACTTGAATAAACTGTTACTTCTTGTTTTTGTTTTGTTCACCAGCTTGGGAACAACTAAAAAGGGTATCGGTCCTGCCTACTCCTCCAAAGCTGCTCGGAATGGGCTGCGTGTCTGCGACCTTGTCTCAGATTTCAAGGTTTTTGAGGACAAGTGAGTGCTTTTATTTTTCACATCTTCTTAATCTTTTTTTTTTACGCTGCATCATCCGTGATGTAAGATGTGAAACCCTCTCATCAGCACTTAGTCATGAAGTTTGATAGTTTGATATTTTATTTACTTTGACTGTACAGCTGGAAGAACAAGGCAAGGCAGTTTTATTTGTATAGCCTATTTTTACAAACAGTTTGTCTCAAAGGGCTTTACATAGCATCATGACAACATCCTCTGCCCTTAGACCCTCACATCGACCGAGGAAAAACTCCCCAAAAAACACGTTTAACAGGGAAGGATGGGCAGACGTGCAATAGATTTTGTATACAGACAAGAAAACAGTTTACAACATGGAATATGGAAGAACAGTGAAACTCTTTTCAGTGTGCAGGGCATTTAATTGGTCTGTTCATTTTGGAGCAACTTTTTACAAATGCTGTTGAGTTTCCATCCCTGAATGTGATTATACCCTTTTAAAAATTAGCTTAGAAGCCAATTAAAAAGCATATAGATTACATAGTGAGAATCTCCACAGTGCATCACAGCAGGTAGATGTAGTTTTTATTGTCTTGACTCTACCCGCTGTAGATTCTGTATCTTCTTCCTCCAGCAGGTGGCAGCACGTGGCTGCGGTACACGTGCCGACCACTGCCACCCTGCTCTCACAGAAGCTTCATTGTAGCCTCTCTGCCTTGTGGATCCTGATCTGAAACTGATGTGTGAACCTACATTTGCATACAAAGGGGGCTGCTGCACATGGACTTGAACGAGCCTGTGTAAACAAACTGTCGAACCGTGTCCTTGCAGGTTTCGTATGTTGGCGGACCACTTCCTGACCATGTATCCAAACCTGAACGTTAACGTTGACAGTGAGCTGGAGCAGCTGAAGGTGAGGCATACTGTGACACTCGGCCAGTTTCACACAAGACATTATGTCATGTCGCTGCATGAAGCTTGTTGTGCCGGCACACCTCATTTACTGAGAAATTTGAACTGAATGCAGCCTCCGTTGATGTTGTTATTTCCGTCTGTGCTTCTCCTGCCATGACAAGTGAAAACATGCAGATATCCTGCTGTTCCTTTGAGACATTGTGTCACTGTCATTTCTCATCATCTAGAGATTGTTCATGTGTAGCCTTCCCTCTGAGTTGTGTCTGCTGTGAATGTTTCCTCAGGTCTACGCCGAGAGGCTGCGTCCTCTGGTGACCGACGGTGTGTACTTCATGCACAAAGCGCTCACTGGACCCAGTAAGAAGATCCTGGTGGAGGGAGCCAACGCCGCTCTGCTGGATATTGACTTTGGTGAGCAACACAGGGGTTTGTGGGATTGATTAAGAGGGATGGATTGATGTTTTTCGCCTCCTCGGGTTTAACAGATGTTTCTTTGTTCAGGGACGTACCCCTTCGTGACGTCTTCTAACTGCACCGTGGGGGGAGTGTGCACCGGCCTTGGCGTGCCCCCATCACACGTTGGCCGCGTATACGGCGTCGTCAAAGCCTACACCACCCGCGTGGGCGTCGGCGCTTTCCCAACAGAGCAGGATAATGTGAGTAGGAAGCCAGGTTTTTAAATGTGGTACCAAGACTAAGTAGAGAGAAATGTCAACAAGCTTAATGTTGTGGTTAAAGCATAATCATCAAATCCATCATACTGGCTCAGCAGCGGCATTTTGTAAAATAAATGTGTGTTGTTGTGTGATCATAACGGCCAAGTATGTCTTTGAATTGAAGGAAAGAGAAAACTACATTTATGTGTGACATTATATTATTATATTATTATATTATTATAGGTCTTACACAGATGGAGATGTTGGATGAATGAATGGATGAATGAATTGAATTTTATTATTGTGTTATGCATACTTCTGTATATCCAGCCCACATGGGCTTATAAGACACCAAGAAAACAAACCAGAGCACATCATCAAAACATCAAAGAAATAAGAAAACAAACAGAGGTTCAAAACCATTATCCAAAAAAAAGGAAAGGAAAACAATACCAAGGTTAAAAGGAAATCATCAGAAATGAATTAAACAAATTTTCCTGTCTTTTTTTTTCAGGCTTTTGAAATGAAACTAAATTAGATATTTCTGAAGAAAAACTAAGTCAAAGTCAAGTCAAAATCATTTATTGGTCTCCCGAAGGAGAAATTTCTCTCGGACAGAGAGCAGTGCTGCGTCACAACAAAGACAAAAACAGTACAGGGGAAAAGCAGCAGAGAAGTACTAAAAACATACAATAAAATGATTAAAGTGCAGTATGCCTCAGAAAAGTACTAGTGGCAGATGTGTGGACACGCAAACATTCATACACATCATCACACAAACTGCTCATTCATAAGGTTAATGGACAGAAGGATGAGCGAATTTTGAGGCGATTATGCCTACAAACAACACGCAAACATTCATACATATCATCACACAAGCTGCTCATTCATAAATTAATGGACAGAGGGATGAATGAACGAGTTTTTGAGGCAATTGTGCCTGCAAACAACACGCAAACATTCATACATAACATCACACTAACTGCTCATTCATAAATTTAATGGACAGAGGGATGAACGAGTTTTTGAGGCGATTGTGCCTGCTCAGAGGGACTCGATATCTTCTACCTGAATTTAAGAGCTCATATTCAGGGAGAAGTGCGTGCGTAGGATCTGCTAGAATAGAGTTTGTCAGCCTAATGGTGGCCTGTTCAAACAGGCCACCATTAGGCTGACTAGGAAAGAGTTGATATGTAAGAGTTGATATGTAAAACATCATCTCAGTCATTTGCATCAAAGGTGGATGTAAAATGTGTGTTAGTATGGCAAATACAAAAACAAGATGGCAGTTGTACCATGAAACTCCATCATGGGAGTGTGTGAAACTGTAAAAGAGCACGTACGCTCTGTTGACACTCCCACCAAAGATTGGATACATATCAGCAGAATCAACACGTTAACCTGTAAAACTGCGGATTTATCTGTGTGAATTTTTAATTATATCTTGGAAACCAGTTGTTTTGCTTTTCCTCCATTTGCGCTGACCTCAGCCTGACCGTGTGTGTTTGCCCTCTGGTGCTTTAGGAGGTCGGAGAGCTGTTACAGTCCAGAGGGAGAGAGGTCGGCGTGACGACGGGCCGGAGGAGACGCTGTGGTTGGCTGGATCTGATTCTGGTCAGATACGCCCACATGGTCAACGGCTTCTCCGCGTAAGGAACCGTCACAGCATTTCACATTAGTGTCACCTGCTGACGTAACACTGCACATGCACCGACTGACCAGTGCTCACCAGAACTAAACAGTGTGACGTCTTTTCTTTTGTAGAATTGCCCTGACGAAGTTGGACATTTTGGACACGCTATCTGAGATTAAAGTGGGCGTGGCCTATAAAGTCGATGGACAACCTCTGCCTAGTTTCCCTGGTAGGTTACTCCCACTTCAATATTTCATAGATCCGCTCTACAGAAATATATTCACTCTAACTAACAGTCCATCATTCACACTCAGTAAATCATAAATAAAACAACACTCATTTAAATAGGGTTGCAATTATTGATTGTTATTAATTATTTTGTGTAAAGCTCCTGGAGCCGAGTGTAACATGTTTCAAACTGTCTTTTCTGATTGACCATCATCCATGAGCTGAGGACACAGTGATTTACAGTGATTTATGTACCTCAAACATTATTAAAGAAGCAAATCCTCACATGCTGAAGAAGCTGGAACCAGTGAATGTTTTTTTTTTTTTGAGTCGTCACTCATTTTTGCCTCGACATTTTCACAACTTTGTGAAATGAAATATACAAATTTAATTAAGATGATCTATCTACAGACATTTGAACGCCAGAAACATTATAATCTTTAAACACAGGTTCAACATCTGTGCACAGGTTGTTAATGACTTAGGCCTTGGTTCCACGTGATGAGCAGAGCTTTAATGGTCCCTAATGACTTATCATACACGGGTCAGCCTTTTACTGGTGGGAAATGCAACATCTTGGGTTTTTGAAAAATCTATTGTGCAATCGTTAAGCTAATGATCCGGGAGATGATAAAACAGCTTTTCTCTCCCTGCTTCATACGACACTGCAGCTGCATCAAGGCAGCATGTCGACACCGATTTCCTCTCCACATTCGTTTCATCTTTGTGGTCAGTGCACTTGGACGTTTGATGAAGTGGCTCTCGTCCTGGTCCAGAGTTAATGTTCAAACAGCAGCACCACAGGGGAATCAGATTTGATGAATCAGTAATGGGGAACCAAAACAAAAACATTTCATTTTTCATTCAGTCTCATTGATCTGCTTCTCTCCTGTAGCAAACATGGATGTTTTGACGCGGGTGTCGGTGGAGTACGAGACGCTGCCCGGCTGGTGCTGCAGCACCGAGGCGGCTCGGAGCTTCGAGGATCTGCCGGTCCAGGCGCAGAAATACATTCGGTTCATTGAGGACTTCCTGCAAGTGCCAGGTTTGCGAACAGACACTTTATATTAGAGGAGAAACTCCAGCCAAACACTTGTCCGCTTTGCCAAATCTGTCAGTCACGTTTTTTTCTTTTTTTTTTCTTTGTGTCTCATTTCAGTGAAGTGGGTTGGAGTCGGCAAGTCCAGAGAGAGCATGATCAAACTGTTCTGATCCCTCTGCAGTCGACTTCTCTAGTCCTCCTCCTCCTCCTCCTCCTCCTCCTCCTCCTCCTTCTCCTCCACGACAGCTCAGATGATAACTTCAGGTTTGGATTGAATTACCAGAGGAGTTTAAAATGCAGACTTTACCCCTAAAGGAAATACTTCACCAGCAAGGCTATTTGTGAAACATTTAGTTGCTGCTTCTGCATCGCATTTACGATAATTCCTCATAGGTATAATTTATGCATTCCACAGTGTTTTCTATATTTATTAGGATGTTAAATTTTAAAACCTGGTGTAAATGGATCAACATCAACCTTTATCCCATTCCACACTGAAGCACATGGTTTATTTTTTTAGCATTTGAAGCTAATTAATCATAATTGACATGTTTACCATAGTAGGGTTTTTTTTTTTTTTTTTACAAGCATTTGAAAAACCATCGACCAACACAAGTAGAAGCCTTCATGTTAAAGCAAGAGATTATTTTTAGATTTTGTAAAGAGGTGGCAAAGAGAACGAAAGCCATCGTGCGATCAGTCCGACTGTGAACTTTTCTATTGAACAATTTTAAACCACAAAAAATTACATGAACGCATTTCAGTTGTTTTGTTTGTTACAGTATTTTCATAATGATTGTGGCAGCGAACATTGTGCTTTTTAAATCATCCTCGGCGATTAAATCAACAACACTAAGGAAAAACTGAATTTACATAGGTCAATTCCTCATGATGATGTTAAAGTAGAAATCGAACATCCACACAGAGACACTGGTGTTTGTGTAGATGGAAAAAAAAGAAGAAAGAAAACGACGCTCACACGACCACATTTCGATATGTTTTCTATGACATTTCATTTTGTCAATAATGTACAAGACTCTTATTCATCTCGCTGTAATCAATAATAAAACAATTGTAACATTTCATCTTCTAGTGGGTTAAGTCATTTTTTATCCATTTAATTATTCTCAGGTTGTAGGAAAATAACACAGAATAAACACGGTTTGTTTGAGAAAAATACCCTCATGAGGCACCACTGGAGTTACTTTCTTCATTACAACTCTACTTTACTTATTAGGGCACATAAATAGAATAAGTTCACTAATGAGAAAAATAAGGTGGTTATACGACCTACAACTTTACTTTTCTTCAGCAAGTTCACTTCAAGTTTCACACCAAAAAGTGAATATTGGACTCGGGTACGATTCTAAACGTTGCTAATGTTTCTTACTGTTTGTTGGAGGTGTAAATGTGTAACAGTTTGCTAACACATTCACCACGTCAACTTTATAAGGTGCTAATAGGTCGATGTTGTTGTGTTCAGAGCCAAAGCAGGTTCAAAGTAATAAATAAATTACGTAAATACTTATTGACATTGCTAAAAAGGTATGCAGCAGTTACACCTCAGTCAGTTCTGTAAAAAATGTTTCACTCTTGCTCTCTCTCTCTCTCTTCACATCCTCCTTAGTTATGTTAACTTCCTCTCATGGTTTAAAAGCTTTCCAGGACCTGGGTGGATCAGATTAGAGTGTTAAATTAAAGCGTAATAAATGGATTCCTTGGCACATCGATTGGAGGTGTAACTGTACTGGAGCTTCTCAGATATTCCACCACTGTCTTTCTAAAGCTGATGAGGCCTGCGCTCAGGTTGATGATGGGCCCAGCCTTGCCGGGAAATTACGTGTGGTCGTTAAATGTTGTTTTTTTTAGGTATTGGTAATAAAAATGATACATGTTGTTGAATGCATTGGTTAGGTTTTGGGGGTGTGAACCAGTGGTAAAAGGACTGTTGGGAAGATGCCAGTGATGCACAGTCTAATGAGGCTGTGGACGCTGTACATTTCAATACATTCATGATCCTTTAGAGGGATGTAGCATGACTTGTCAGAGCTTTAAATAGACTTAATGGTACAATATATATATATATATATATATATATAGGAATTACCCTACTACCCTACTACCCTACCCACTTATGTATTTCTAACGACTTGTAACAACTCATTCTAAAGGTACGAGAAAGCTTTCATTTGTATGCGGGTGTGATTCGACCTCAGTGAAATACGTATTTATGAAAGCAATATTTGATTTTTGCTAATAAAAAGCCAAATAAGTTACATACTGGGGCTTTAAAGCAGAAGTAAGCGGAATGTTTGTGTTAATATAAGTCTTAAATAGTTATATCTTCCGACAGCAATCACTTATATAGAGTGTTTGGTTTGAAACACGGGTCTGTCAGTCACTCTGCTCTGCTGTAAGCCGAGGAGAAAACTTTCCTTGTATCCTACAACCTTTATCCAATGAGGAGAGAGAACGGCATAAAGGGGCGGTCCTCTCTGTGTGTGCAGCCAAGGGATGCGCGTGAATGTGGTGACGTAGGGACGAGGGCGGGGCCTGCTAACTCCATCGGCTGACAGGAAGTTAGCCAAAACGACCGGATCGCTTACTTCTGCTTTAATGACTGACTGAATTAAAGCATTTAATAAATCTTGTCTCATATTGTACCCCATCCGTGCTTAACTTCAAATTGGAGCCTACAGCTGATTCATCCTCATCTCATTTTAATCATAACAAGGCCTGTTGTCTTTGTGCTTCTGTGAAAAAAACAAAAAACAGATGGTTTTCTTTGGCTCCCTTTTTCTGGTGTTTTCCAACACTGTTCGTCGAAAGTGCATCTTCCCTTAATTCAGCAAAAGTTGCAGACGTTTGCTAACCAGTCAATTTCCACTCCCACGAATCCCTGCATCATCAAAAATGGCAGAAAGAAAGTGAACTTAACAGCAGATGTAAGACGCCTTAATTGAAAATAAAGTGCTCATAATAGCAGCCCAGACCCCCCACCACCACCTCCTCCTCTTCCTCCTTACGTTTCTGCCTGTCCCCTCCCTCCCTTTCTCTCTTTTATTTAGTACCACCTTAGCTTTAGCTGTAATTGTGAGCACATTTATTACCAGGTTAGTCAATATGAGTGTTTTTATTTCAGTTCAGCTTGTTCCAAGATTCCCTGAACAGATCTTCCTCCAACATCTGACTCTACTCCATTGGTTGGACCTCCATTGATCCCTCTTCATTTTGACGACGAGACCACTCGTAAAAATTAAAAGGAACGAGAAGTTACAACCTTTGATCCACAAGAAGTAAGAATTTCTAACTTCTTTGCATGAGTGACTGTTAATCTGAACAGATGGATACAGGCCTGTTGTCTGTAGAGGTTGCTTGTATCGTCTTTTGATATCATTATTTGATTTTTCATGAAGCTAATACAGTAACAGCTGTATTTTTTTTTTAGATATATTTTCTATTAAAATATTTATGAGGTTAAGAAAAAGAGATGAGAATAAAAGTTTTCTTATCATCATTTATGCAGGAGGAGGGAAAGGTTTTGTGTAGGCAGTGCAAAAGTTGCCTGAAGTTTTGCTTTTGCTGCAGTATTTCCTTCATCTATATTCCACAGAGTTTTATGTTTCACATCGAGCTCTGCATTCATTTCTCCTCCTGATCCTGATAAATAATAATTTCTTAGTCATTTCCGTGAGCCTTCATCCACGCTGCACCGTGTCATGATTCATGTAGCCGGGGGGGTAATAAGACACCTGTTTCGCTGCAGCTGGACCGTGTTCAGCTTCTGTAAAGAACGGAGAGTGAAGCTCTCACATAGATTAAATTGAAGGAGCTAAATGTATTTAACAGTTTATGGTTTGGTGAGTGCATATGGATCAAGTGTTTGCAGGAAAGACGGAGAAAGATGTGTCGAGCACAATCTCATTACCAGTGCAACTAAATGCATTATGACACAATGAACAGTCTCTTTCTTTGCTATAATACTCGGACATGTCTGTGTCAGTCTGTCATTTGTTATTTAAACTCATTACCCAGCTACAGTAACATAATACACTCAATCAGTGAGAACAGTAGGAAATCATTTGTTGATTACACTTAATGTTGTTAGCTGGCAACAAGTGCACAAAAATGTATCTCATACATCACAGAGCAAAACTGTTTAAAGGTCAGTCACATGAAAAATGTCCTTTTCTCAGATTTGCCATATTTACTATTGATAGCCTACATATCGCATGCATGTAAACAAATGCACTGCTTCATTTCCTCAAGGATGAAACATCACAAACTTGATAATGTACTTCAGGTTGTGTAAAAAGTTTCACCAATCAAATGTGATGCTCTGGTCAAAGATGTAAATTTGTGCATTTTATTGTACAACATAATGTATGTAAATCATCACAGGTAATTTTTCACAATTATGTAACTGTGATTTTGGTTCATGGGGAAAAAAAGGAATACATCTGTACCAAATACAAAGATAAGTCGATTGAATGGTCTTCAATGTTTTCATCATACAGTTGATCTGTCACAGAGCATAAAGTGTATATAGTTGAAGTTCACAGCAAACTTGCACACCTCAAAAACAAAACAAAAGAAGATTTCATATATTTCTTCAGTTAGGATGGTGTGGTGGTGCAGTAGTGTCAAAATCAGAGATCTTCATTAGGGATGGACGATCCCTACTGTCCTAATTGACTGTCTTTTCGACCGATAGTTATCATGCATCCCTAATATATTTTCAAATAACCATCAGCATGATTAATATTTAACCATATTTTAATTAAGTTAAATTAGGCCTACTTAGAATTTTTGAACAACAGGGATATATTTTACGTATCCAGTGACATCCCTTTTGGCACAGATAATGTATGTAATCTCAGTGAATAATGTTCCAGTGGGAATCATGCTGCTATCCTTATTTAGAGAAGAGTTTACACAGCACAGATCTGTCACCACAGCTTCAAGCTCAACACCCGAAAATCTGTGTCACCAGTTCAATACCTCAACAAATGTGAAATACACAGTTATACTGTTTTTGGAGTTGACCATTTGACCTTTACGATATAAAATGTCATTACTTAATCAGTTTTACCAGTTAAGACAGGCTGTGCTAAATTGAGTTATTGTTAGTGTTTGAAATCCTGAGTTATGGGCAGCAATTATATTTTGTGAGGTCACAGTCACCTTGACTCTTTACCTTTGACTACTAAACAGTTCATCCTTGAGTCTAGGCGGACGTTCACGCCGGATGTAATGAAATTCGCTCCAGGCGTTCCTGATATGTATATATATCACGCTCACAAGAATGGGATGAGGTCAAGGGGCCAAAGTTAAAGGTCACCGCAACCTCCACCAAAATCCAATCAGTTCGTCTCAGAGATGTGAATGAAGCTCTCTGAGATGGACAGACGGTTCAAAACCAAAAGCCTCTATCCACAACTGTGGCATAAAAATAGATTTAAAAATAAAAGCTAATAGATGAAATAACATAAATAACTTAATTTTTTTATATGTGAATTCAGCTTTACTTCCGCCGTTACATACTCGACTCATGGACTCATAACTCAGTCTGACCTAGTGTTTCCATAAATCCAAGAGACCACCTGCCACCACATGTTCAGTCGACAGCTTCAAAAGACTCAATGTAGAGTCACGGTGACACAGTGGAGCAGCTGCGCCCCCACTCCCCAGTCATCACTCAGTAACGTCCAGCCTCACCGTCCACCACCGCCACCACCACCACAGCTCTGAGCTAATGGGCTGACTGAGTTTGCTCTGTCCCAAAGACCACCACCTCCTCCTCCTTCAGTCTCCCAGTTGGGTTGGGATGCGGAGGCTGTTGGGGCCATTAGCCTTGAGTAGATGAAGCCTTGTTGAAACACCGAGGCTTTCAAACCCACTGTGTTGACAGAGTTCACTTAGGACACTTAGATGTACCGCTACGCTCCCTGTCTTCACCTGCTCCATCACGACCCAGCGTTGTTGTGATGTGAACACTTGAAATTAAAATATTTTCATGTCCCAACTCAACACAAAGCTATTCCTACTCCTAGACCGCTTGATGAGTCATTGTTCTATCTATGGGGGTGTCTACAGTGAGTCTGATTCACACTTTCCTGTTCATTTGTCACACAATATTGAGAAGGAAGTGGCTCAGAGTGGAGTAACCCTGAGGATGTGGAGTAATGTCGTCTATCTGAAGTGCACTGCTAAACTTCGAAGGCAGGACTATGAAATGTGAAGCAGAAATGTGGCGACATAGCTGGAAGTGATGATGTGTGAGAGGAACAACTGGGAGTTCACCTCACTCTCCCCACCCCTGTGAGGAGAAAAGAGAGGGAGACAGAGGGAGAGAGAGAGCAGCAGTCCTGTCAGGCAGCTTGTGAACAAGATGGGATGTCGAGAGTAGTAGGGGTGGCTGAGCTGGCACCAGTCAGACCGCTGTGAATCTTAAAACTGGATCCCATAGTGATATCGATAGAAGATCCGAGTCCTATCACCAGTGCTGTGATGTATAGGATGTACCTCTACTTAACAGGAGAGAATGACAGGATATGAAATATTATAATTATAGACTTACGCCAATAATAGTGCATTATGTCCAAGAAAAAAAGCATTGCAGGTCTTCAGAGTATTTCTGTAAAAAGATTAAAATACATATTTCAAATCTTTACCTCTTGGTCAAACAAACTCTAACAGGAGTCCACCTTTCATCATCACCTCCCTCCCTCTCTCTCTCTGTCGCGCGCTTTAATTCACTCTCTCACTCTCTATATAAAGTCAGTTTGAGTGAGTATCTTTTCCTCTCTTGTGTGCTCAGCAACAGCCGCACTCACTCACACACACACACACACTCACACACACACATACACACACTCCTTCTGTATACGGCTGCCTGTACTCATGGAAGATTCAGCACGAGGCGACTGGTTTTCTGGGTTCTTATGATCCGTCACTCTGAGGTAAGTGCACACACACACACACACACACCCAGACAACAGGACGATCAGATGCTTCAGTATCATACATCTCATAGATCCTGAGGGACTATAAATGGTAATAAAGAAGAGGGATCACAATGGGCATGGCCCAGCAGCAGCAGCAGCAGCAGCAGCAGCAGCTCTGTTGTCGAGCCATATTATAATTTCCTTTTGTGTAGTGGTGCATAATCTGTCTGCCATTCTGTGTTGTGGTGTACAGTAATTACACTGTATATCAGCTGCTTTATTGTATTGCATCTTGTTTGACATATTGATAAATATTGGATGTGCACATTGGAGTTTGGATTAATATACTAGAATAATATATTTGTTTAAAAAGAAAAGGCTGTTTCATAAAATATACTGCACCAAAATATGTTAAGCCACTTATACTACTATATTGTATTGTATGAATGCACATACTATGAACTTGTGTGTATGTGTTCATTTTAACAAGTGGACAATCCCTTTGTTTCTTCCTAGCATCCACAAAAACACTAGCCAGTGTATATTTTTTCTGTCACTGTTTTCAGAGTTTATGGCTTTAATTTTGGATCAAGACCAGCAAATCTGCTGACTAAAGAACTGCAGTCACCGAACTTTACAAGATGGACGCTTGTTTTTTTGCTGCCCAGTGATGCAGAATGAATCGTAAGAGGCAGGCCTCCTGGTCCAAATGATAAAAAAAAAAGAAAAAACCTCATCTCTTTAAATAATTTCTGATATTTCCGGGACAAAGGGAGAGTCAGACACGTCTATCAGTCTCTCAGCTCCATTGCTTTAACAAGGTAAGGATGCATCAGAGTGCAGAGCCTTGGCTCCAGTTTCACTTTTAAATGAGAATACCTTCTTGGTTGGGGCTGACGATCACACCCAGCCAAGTTTTCACAGCTTGACAACACTCATCACTCATCTGCCTCAAGAGATCCCTGTTGCTCCCGTCAACTTGAGGTAACTTCACTTCTTCTCCTTCTTCTTCCAGTCAGCTTAACCAACAGTAAATGAAAGCTTCACCTGGAATTGGAAACCCTCTTTTCCTTTTCTTCATCCATCTTTTACCCATGTGTGGGTGGAACAACAAACCTGAGCTGCTCCACCTCACAAACAGAAGTGGCTTTCGTTGTTGCCGACAAGTCGCCCATCACTGAGGATTATTCTCACCACTGACGAGTTTTGCGTTCATGGGAAAGTGAACGTTGTTCTGCTGAATCGTGAATGTGAAAATCTGTGTCTGTCATCCTTCCTACCAGTGTCGCCTCCTTCAGAGTTTGAGGGGGACGGACTCCCCAGTGGTTACGGCTCCAGGGAGTCCATCCTCAGGCGTGGCTCTCAGAGGGACTGGAAGAGACGAAGCCGTGGGCCTCTAAAGCGCAGTGACAGGTGGGCTCTGTTGTTATGTATGCATCTTATGACGTTATTGCCCTTCATTCTACCACATTAATATAAATTGTTAGGTACATCAGATGAACAGGTTTGTCTTTTTGTTATCAGGGATGTTGCATTTACTGTGTGTCAGCAGTGTGGTGAAGCTTGAGTCCATTTAATGCCTTGTGTGCAGCTAATAGACTGGCTGCTGCAGACACTGTGGTCAGTATAAAACCCTTGTGTTTGTGTGGTTTGCTGATGTTTCAGCTGCAGCAGCTGGGATCCAGGCCACGCCGACGTCGAGGCTGCTGCCAGAGAGAAACAACAGCCTGAGTTTGAGCTTGAGCTGGGCGGACGTTCAGCCATGCGCTGCTCCACCGTACTCGCCATCCTGACAGGGGTGCTCCTCTACTTGGTGCTGGGCGCCGTGGTGTTTCGCGCCCTCGAGGCTCCACGAGAGGAGGGGAAGCACATGCAGCTGGTGGGCACGCGCCGAGCCTTCCTGGAAAACTTCACTTGTGTGGACTCAGAGAACCTACAGACCCTGATAGAGGTACAGCAGATGATTGTTTCTATCAAGAAGAGGTAAACTCCTCCTCAGAGGTCTTACAATATCAGGTTGGGGTTGTGGTGTGTGTTTATTGTAAATGTATCACTGACACCATCTGTGTCATATCTGAGCTGCCTGAATCAGTGGTACCAACCAAAAATGAAGTAATATCCACGGTTACGGCCTTGACATGAAGTGGTTCTGATTATGATATTTCTTCTAATGACAAGAGCAGTAACAGATCTAACTACAAAGTCCTTTTTATGTACTTATTACGACCTCTCTGGTACCTGAAAAGTCGTCTAAATACATTTTCCCTTTACTTTCACTGTCTTTTCTACGCCAAAATAGTAACTTTTTGCTAAAAACCCTTGATTTTAGTATCTGACATCAAACTGGTGCTGATAATATCAATGAACATTTAACTTTTTTTTAATTCTCTGTTTATTTCCTTTCTTCTGTCAAACACATAACAGGGAGGACGAGGTGAGTGAGGCTACAAACTGAGTGGACAAAGGTGATCAGAGTCACAGAGCACAAAGTCAGAGCTTGTTGTTATTTACACATAAACAAACACCAAAGAGGATCTGAAGCTTAGAGCCTGGCCACCTCTTGTTGCTATAAATACATTTTGGCTCGGCGTGACAGATAACTCTGCTTCATATTCACTGGGTACCTGCCTGACTTGTCCATACGTCGCACCATACTCCGACCACAGTGGGGCAAATAACAGGTGTGGTCAGGGCAGCTGCAGCCTTATGGATGGATGGGTCAGCTTTAGTGTGCAGGCTATACGCGTGGAAGCTGAGTCATGCATAGGTTGTTGTGTGTTACGAGCTGGCTCGGCAACCGTGCTGTGATCCTGAGATGTTTGTCCTCGCTCCAGAATGCACATTGTAAATTACTGTTTTACACTGCAAAGCGATCTATAGATGCAGCGGCTGACATTTGCAAAAAAAAGAGGGAGTGAACAACATAAGAGCAGTAAACATGCGGTCCTTCAGTCAAACAAGCTGCATGTTGCTGTTGTTAGTTTGACAAAAGCTGTGTGCTTTTCCTGTAACACACCCTCTTTACTGGTTAAACAGAAGACAGACTGTACCTGTGGGTCATAATAATAAGCTGAACAAACAACGTTTTTAACTTGAGGAGCGTCTCAGTGTGCATAAATCAAACAAATGTCTGCCATGTTTCTTTTTATATGATGTCAACAACTCATCAAATCTCTTCTGATTATGATTTCTGATTAAACACATACTAAATAGCATTTTGTAGAAATAAATTGCAAAAATATCGATATGACTATTCTATAAGGTATTTGATGTATTAATATGCACCACTTTGGGGCTCCAAAGCTAAAACAACAAGAACAATTGAGTAAGAAAGGCAGCTCTCCCAGTCTCATTCTTTAGATGTTGTTCTGTGCAACAAGCAGCATTGTGAGTCAGGTTTCACTGAACCTGTCAGCTGATGTTTCAACAGGTCTTTAATAGACTCAAAGTTCCCACCTGCTAAAATGTGCTCTCAACCTGAGTAATGTGAGACGTCATGTCACACACTATACGGGATGCCACCCTCGGACAGTTGCACATTAATACCACTGGCTATTAATGTGGTCGGTCATGTGCATGGTGCCGTGGCACAGCTGTTTTTGAGGCCTGCAGGTGTGACCCTGCCGTTTATCAGTGCCCCATCTTCCTGCTGACAGGAATGTATAGCGCAGGATTTTGTAACCTGAATGTGCGTACATGGAGGAACTCACATGAATTCTGTAATCAGGTAAAAACAGAAACAAGTCATTAATGGGTCATTTTTGATTCACTATTTGAATGTGTTGTAATTTAAGGCTGCATGTTATGGCCATACAAAGCTTATGGTTCCCTCTAATCCCCTCTACAATATTAACTCATTTGATTTTGGTGAGGAAGTAGCTATGGTGAACTGACACAGGGACAGTGACATGATTTTCCTTTTTACCACTGTGCAAAACCCAGTAGCACTGCATCATTTTCCAAACCCATAAAGGCTGTTCAGCAATATTATAAGATACTATTAATCATCAGTCATAAGCTGATTAAGGTAGGGTATTTTACTACTTGAATAAGATCATGGATAAATTGACACTTGAATGACAATTTAATATTGCAGCTGGTTGATATGTGAGGCTTATTTTAACTGCTTTATAAAGTGCTTTGTTATTTATTCTTTTGACTGTGAATTATTATTATTTTATTCCTATGTGATACGGCCACAAAACTACACAACAGTGACATACTGTAGTTACTAACATGGGGATAACTCAAACCTAATGTGCTATTATGGCTGCTGAACACAGAAAGTTGATTTACACGAGGAGCATCTAATTAATGCACTAATACGGCTGGAAAACTAATAGATCTCATTAAATTGTCCCAAATCATCTGGGACAGACATCATATGTCTGCTGAGGCATCAAGCAGACGCAGCCCTATCTCTGTAATCACAGACTTCTAATTTATTAGCAATAATAATGTCTGCAGAGACCATGTTCCGTCACAGCTTCATCGTGTTCGGCTTCAGAATCAAAATAAACGAATGTCTTCAAGTCCCAATAGACACAAAAATAGATAATTAGATCAGGCAATTCGATTATCTGTCCTGGCAGTGGTATTGATATACTTGGGACCGAATGTAGACGTCGCAGTACATCATCAGTCAGCTCTTTGTCTGCTGGTGATCATGACCGTGCATTTCCTACAGTGTTTCCAGCTACCAGTGTGGAGGAGCTTATTCCCTGCAGCTGGTGGTTAAGTCATGAATTGATTGTTAAATTGATCATTAACTGAAAGATCAGCATGTCAGATATGAATTATGTATTTCCTCTCTTCTCCACTGTCTCTTCTCCAGGAGGTGGTGGATGCTGTCGGTGCAGGTGTGGATCCCAGCAGCAACGAAACCTTTGTCAGTCAATGGGATCTGGCCAGTGCGTTTTTTTTCTCAGGGACAATCATCACAACCATCGGTAGGCGTTCAGCAGCAGAACATTTACATCTTATTATTATGAGGACACATCTATTTCAGATTTTCTTCAACTTCTGAAATTGCATGTCAGGTTTTGGGAACATCTCCCCCAAGACGGACGGAGGGCAGCTGTTCTGCATTTTCTACGCCCTTGTGGGAATCCCATTGTTTGGTATCCTCCTCGCTGGAGTTGGAGACCATCTGGGTACTTGGCTGAGGAAAGTTGTCGCCAAAATAGAACTTCTCTTCCTGGTGAGACCCCAAACAAGTGATAACATAATGTCTTGTACATGTACTTCCCTCTATTTTCCCATTTTCCCTCATCTCACTGTGTTGTTTCCCCCCGGCTGACAGAAATGGCGTGTCAGTCCTACTATTGTGCGAGTGATCTCAGCCGTCCTGTCCATCCTGCTGGGTTGCCTACTCTTCGTTGCAGTGCCTATCTTAATTTTCCAAGAGGTGGAGGGTTGGTCTCTTCTGGAGTCAGCCTACTTTGTAGTAATCACCCTAACAACAGTGGGCTTTGGAGACTATGTTGCAGGTACACAACCAATCGATCCACCGCACGTGTCTTAATGTAACCTCCAGTTGTGTGCACACTCTCTGACCACTGTGCAAAACACAGTATAGCACTGCATCATTTTCCAAACACTTAACCCATAAAGGCTGTTCAGCAATATTACAATTAATCATTAGTCATAAGCTGATTAAGGTAGAGTATTTTACTACTTGAATAAGATCATGGATAAATTGACACTTGAATGACAATTTAATATTGCAGCTGGTTGATATGTGAGGCTTATTTTAACTGCTTTATAAAGTGCTTTGTTATTTATTCATGTACATTGCATCATGTAAACTCGTTATATGTTTGGGAAGTGAAATCTAAAGCTGTCAATATAATAACTATGTAAGTTACTTTCAGTATCTTTGAGAAAATGTGCCTTTACATTATATTCAAATATGATACTTGAGTAAATTGTCGGCTTGAAAAACATTCCCAGTGAGAGGTTTACATCAGGAAAGCAGGGAAAAACAAAGGTTAATGATTTGATTCATAATCAGGACACGTAGACCTACCAGTACTGTTGTCACTTAGAGAAAAGCGGGAATTAGATTGAAAGCAGGGACGTCTCCAGTCTGGGTTTGCCTGGAGTTTCCGCAGGTCACTGAATCCAACCCCACTCTTCCTGCGTGTAGAGATGAGGGCAGGGTTATTTTTGCCCTGAGGTCACATCACAGCTGAACTTGATCTAACCAGAGGGCCACATCAGGGTGGAAATACCTCATCAGTGCACAGATACCTCCCTGTTTATTTGGCCAGGTTAAGAACATTAACATAGTTTCCTGTGCACACCGCCAACAGTAGTTTTTTTTTAATTTTTTTATGCTGCACCAGCTTTTACATATTTTTGCACATTTGTAAAATCTTTTTTCCTGAATGTATTGATCTGCAGATGAATTGCTGAGAGACTTAATTAGTCTAAAAACCATATAGAGTATATGCCTGTCAGTCCTAATGCAACAATTTTCATTTACCTCATAAATGATTCAGGGTGATTTTCTTGTAAGAGATGAATTATTGAATATCTTATCCGCTGTCTAGTGTCTTCTCTTTTCAATGTTTATTTACTCCGCTGTAAAGGAGGATGGAGGATTGAATGTGTTGCTTTCACTGACTGCTAGTATGTCTTGGTGTCTTCTCTAAGGGGATTCTGGACATGCGGGCAGCGACCACTGGTACAAACCTTTGGTGTGGTTCTGGATCTTGCTGGGTCTCGCCTACTTTGCATCTATCCTGGCTATGATTGGAAATTGGCTCCGGGTTCTTTCGAAGAAGACCAGAGCAGAGGTAAAATTGGGGTCAACTGTCTGTTTCACCGTGTCTTGTCTTTTCCACTTCCTTTCCATCACGTCTGGTTTTATCCCTCTTGTCTTAGATGGAAGGATTGCGAGCCCACGCCACCGATTGGACCCAGAACATCCAGAACATGTCGGTGGATTTCCGCATCCCAGGAAAAATCGATGACCCCTTCAAACGTCGCAGGAGAAAGCGCCACCGCAGCCACGGTCACAGCGGATCAGCCTCAGGGCCCCACGAGGGAAAAGAAGATCAGAAAGAGAATCAAACAGATAGCGGATCTTACTCCTCTTCCTCCTCTTCAAACGAATCAGGGTCTGGATCAGAAACAGACTCCCAGGCCACTCAGACCGACCGAGTGCCCGAAGAAAAAGTGGCAGAGCCTGAAAAAGAGAAGACTCCTCCGGATCCCCACCTGTCTCAGCCTTTGGACTACTTTGGGGAGAACCTTGCCTTTATCGATGAGTCTTCGGATGCTCAGAGCGGTAAACTACATCTGGATCCTCTGCTGGATCCAACGCAACCCAACTCTGACAACTCCCACTCTCGACATCCTAAGAGGAGACGCCACAGACGTCCCGTCCCTCAGAGGACCCCCAAAGTCAGAAACTCCAACTATGACAAGAACGAGCGCAATGGAAACCCCAAACCAGTTCCAGATCTACAGCTAAACCTGAAGATTTAAACTAGTTACAGAAGCTCTGCTGCTATAACACCAGTTGAGAGATATGACTTATTGAAGATGTGATAGAGGGGGTTTTCAATGTAGCAATTTATTTGTGTATATCTACTGCTTACTTACAGACACTTGAGATGAAGACATGTTTCAGAAGCCTTAGCCACTTGCGGTTTGCATTTAATGCCATTTGCATGTGAGTGTGTATGCCTCAAACAAAGATGATGATGTTCCAAGTGATTTTTATGCCTATGATCCCGTTAGTTTCTGGGGAACCACTGCTCTCTACTGGGCCAAGACAGAAAATGCACTATCACGCTCTCAACACGAGAGCTCCCTGCCTTTTACTAATCCAAATAATGCAAGAAACAAGAGAGAAACCAACGCCAAAAGGTGAGAAGAAAGCAAGAAGAGAGATTGTTTAAGTTCGAGACTGTTTCTCTTAAATCCTGCCAACAATTAAACGGGTACTAAACAGGCTATTGTACATTTTTTGGTATGTAACTTTTCTAATCACAGTATACGAATATAATATTTGCATTCTGATGGCCAAATGCTTCAATCCTAATGTACTGCATATATATATAATAAAGATTTTTTTAAATGAATGCAGGACTATCTTAGAAGTAGATGATTTCTAAAATGGTTCATTTAGGTTCAGGGCCACGCCTCAATCACACCTCCGATCACCAGTCAAGCCTACATAGACCTGGTTAACCCTTTCTTCCTCCGTTTGCCTCAGATTTGTCGACCCACCCCCCACTTCTTCCCTTAATCCAGGCATCTTCTAACCACATCCCTCTCTCTGATCATCCCTACTTTCATCCTTCCCTTCCCCCATCCCTCTCTATTCAACCAGTGCCTACTCTTCCATGTCTCATTTCAAGGTACTGTCTTGGAGGCATGTAACCAGCTCGGCTGAGACTGAACCTCCACTCTGAGTCACCCTCCGCCGGTCTTCATTACATCATTACACCAAACTTTTCTTCACCTTCACCTCTCCGTACAATATCCATTCACCCATCCTCAACACAACACTCCATCCATTAAAATGTTCAAATGGCACATTGTTGTGGCGTGGTCCTTGCAAGTGAAGAAGCTGTTCCAATCCTTATTATCAGAGAGAGACGTGATAATATTTGCGCAAAAGGCAAGTTTTGTCATCACACGTTAGGTTAGTGTCCTGGTGCACCAGTGGGAATAGTTGCAGTCTCAACATGCGTATAGAAGAACCAGGTAAACATGTTTAACAAAGCCGCGGTCCAGCACAATAACATGCATTTGGGGGATACTGAATCACAATGGGGGTCTGATGTTTCTGCAAAGACCAAAGGGAAACTGAAATCTGACATTTGTGATGGTAAGTAGAGCTCTCTGTCTTACAATGAATGCATGGTTCACATTAGCAGATATATTCTGTGAATGTCTGTAATTCTTCATTACCTTCAATCTTGTCTCATGAGTTTGAACTCTACTCAACTCCTGACTCTGATTAGATTTTGTTGATGCATTAGCTGAAGGGTTCAGACACTTTTTATCCCCAGCCTACACTGTTTGAAACAATGCAATGATTACAAAAATACTTCTTTGTTTAATTTTTTCAAGCCAGGTGATAACACAAGTCAGTAGGATTAATCTTCTTGGCACCATGAAGTCTGTACAAAACACATAGCAATCAATAGAAGAGTTATTGATGATTCAGTCTGGCCAATGTCTTTGACCCACAAACCAACATTGACATCCATAGAGTCAGGCCAATTGCTAATAACTACTCAAATTTTTAATGCAGTGTAGCATTTCCCAGATTTGGTCAACAACAATAAAAGTTTTCTATTGTGTACAGAGAGGGAGGAAAGTGTCAGTGTAGACCGATGGAGAAAGACACGTGCCACAGGACTTGAATAGCATAGCACATACAGTACTGTATAGAGGATGTACTGTAGCCTATATGAATGCCCTTCAAGTCGTCAATATGGCCCTTTTAGCATGTGCTATAGTTGCTCAGTTGATCCATGTAATTGATACTTATCTGGTAACTCTACCTTGGTGTTTCAATCTGAAAATGGCATCAAGGACAAATGTGGTGCAACAGCAAATTGCTTTTGTTATTCATTCATTTTTGGAAAGGACAGAGCTAATGTGCCTTAATGTTGTAAAATTAGCTGATAGATAAAAGCTGACATTGCTACCAATTTATAATTCCAAGCAAATAAAAGCTGCTTTTGTTTTCCTTTGGAAAATGACCAGCAGGTGGCACACACTGACACAGTTTCCTCTGTACGACAGTCCAGGACACAGTACAGTAACCTACTTCATTATGTCCAAGGTCTTTGTCTGAAGTCTCAGTGGACTTGCAATTGTTTGTTAGAGACCATCTGAATGATTTGAAATGAGTCAATTTGCAATCTGTCTCATGTTCCCTGCTGCCCTGATTTTAAAAACATATATTTTTATGGTGAGTAAACAAAACCTGTCAAAGAAATAGAAACTATGCGTTCTCAAATCTGATGCTTTTCAACAGGAAATGCGGGAAACAAATGGCAGCGCTCTGACATTGCAATCAGGAACTCAGCAGGCAGTGATGATGTGCAGTGGCAGTGGGTGACCTTTTACTGGAGGACACACACTCAGCTGCTATAACGTCATCAGCTCCGACTGCAGTCCCCCTGTGCAGCCACTAGGGGGCAAATAATTGGCAGTGTCTGTAGTGCTGATGTAGATTACGCTCCTGACCTGGAGTTAAAGGGAAAATCCATCCTGAAATAGATTTCAAATAAGTTACTTCTACAATATTGTATTCTGGGTTTGAACAAATTAATATATTTTTTTCAGCAGAACAGATGAGACCTAGGCTGCAGTGATCTTATTATTTAGAAAACAAAACAAAACAAAAAAAATCCTGGATTTGTTCCATAATGGAGGCATTTTCTCACTTACAGATGGGTGCTCTGCCTGTATGCAAGATCTTAAACAAAACCTCTGTGCACTCATTGAGTTTGACATTCAATTTAGCAAAGAACCTTAGCCTACCGTGGGTAATTATAATGTAGAATCATTTGAACACATTTTTGTATAATAAGCAAAACATTGTGAGTAAAAACATGCATAAATGTAGCAACACTAACATTAAGCTTTTAATATTTTCCACAGTGTCCTGTCATTATTAACTCCTGTGACCAGTTCAGCCATCTGTCAATCCCTCTCCCCTCCTCACGGCTGTTTGGACAAAAACTAAATACTTAAACAGATTGCTATAGCTACCTTGGCACTATAGCCGTATAGTCATAGTGAATATGTACTGATCACGATGTTTATAGTTGAGGTGGAGACTGTTCTGTATCAGAGGTGCTCTATGACTCATTGCATGTAGCTGCGCTGATACAGTGCCCAATACTTTTTTGTGTATCACGAGCACAAACGGCTTCTAGGTATTTCTGTAGCCTATCAGCTTACACCTGTCTGGGGTCACGACCTGCCCTAAGAAGCACCCATAGGGACCCCAGCTGCTATTCAGTGCCATTCGACTCTTTTTAGTTTATCATCGGCAACACCATCGTGCCTCGGAGAACTCGCACTCCTAATAATATAATGCAGTCGCCTAAAAATCTGAAAACATAAAGTGTCTCTAACAAATCCAATTTTCTGCTATCTGGGTGAACCATAATGAATATAGCATGACCGGTTTCGCCTCTAACAGGATGATAATGCAGACTCTGCACCAGTATGATGCAGCCCCGCAGAATTGCAGTGTCTGCAGCAGAAACGGAATGACCTTGCTTCAAGGTCGCAATGACACTGCCGTCAGTTTTTCCTCTCATGCGCGCACCACGGAAATCCTGTCCCGAGCCTGCTGCATACATGGGATCACATCAAGACATAAACACACAGTTGTCCTGCTCCTCTCACACACAAGAGGGGAATGCAAGTGAGGCTTTAGTGCTTATTGGTTTAGCAGACTAGACTAACGTTTAATAGTCTATAATTAGAGCTAGATAACGCTGGGGTCTTGGGGGGGAAATACGCACTTATCCAAATAATACAGCAGCTTGGCTACCACATCTAAACCTGACGTTTATTCTTTATGAATTGAAATCTGTGGAGAGGGTTATTATCTCTTGTCACAACTTCTCTCTCTGTGCCAGCTGCTACCAGGCATGTTGGAGAGAGCACGGGCAGCCTATTTCTAGCAACAGCAGGCTACAAAGTTAGACATAAATTTCATGTAATTGTTTATTATCTATGTGTTAAACCAAGCCTGAGTTGCATGGGCTTAATAAGGGATCTCTGAGACATGCCCGGTTAGATCCCCTTTGTTATCGCATCTGGAAAAACTATGTTGCAGGTTGCTGCTTTTTTTTTTTTTTTTTAATCCTAACTAAAATCCCTTGATTATTTGCCTTTCTCATGCCATTGCAGTGATCTCCTGATCTCCTCCTCCTTGGCAGCTGCCCTGCGTAGTGGTGGAGTGAGCAAGGTCAGTGTCACAAGACCGACAGCATGACTACATTTTCCATAGAGGTGTGCCGCCCGCTCAACAGCAGCAGCACCACCACCAGCAGCCCCCTAAATCTTTTGTCATAACTTAATCAAATAAACCATCCAATTTTGCATTGTAGCCTATGATATAGCAATTTTGAGATAAAAGCCACAACAAAACTACCGTAAACGGATTAAACCTATGATGAAATCAAGAGAAGTACCCAGTGCCCACTGTGTAACGTTATTTCATAATTTCATATGGGGGGAGGGTTTGCTTCTGCATGCATATCCAGATAGGTTTACTGTAGAATTGCACAACACAACAGATTTGTATGAAAACTGATCTGAAAGCAGCATCAGACAAATGACTATACAGCAGCATACCTCGACTACATTGGGATTAACGTTGACTGGGTCATATTTTTTTTTTCCTCGACTTGCAGGCCATTATTATAATGCTGCTGACGCTGGTGGAAGGTGCGTATGGACGTAACGGAGACACAGCAGACGCAAACCGGAGCGAGGGCGGGGAGAAGGCACGGGATAGAGAACTACGTCACTGCGCTGCGTCAAGTTGCCAAGAGAAACCGCTGGAGAAGCCGGAAGTAGAATCTTTCGGGCTCCTTAAAAATAAACCTGTGATTTATGTTAGCTTTAGTAATATCATTATTCTGGGAAGTATATGGCACATTCAGGCAGTAGACGGTGAGTTTTTCATACAAGGTTGCATTTCTGCTCTGGGGGGGTTGCTCGGCTACGCGTGTTATGCTAAAACGTCGACGTAGTTTTATTGTGAAACATAATTTTCTGACCGGAAATCCAGTTTTTCTTCGCGAAGTCTTGACGTTAATATCCAACTACAACCTCAGTTGTGGGAAGCCGAAGACGAAAAAATTATAACAGCGGGGGTACGGAACCGACCAGGCAGGATAAGACCAGTGTGTCGCCGGTTGTTGTTGCCATAACCTAATTACACACGGTAACGGTAGTGATGCGATGTGAGACACCGGGCGAAGCTTGGACAGCGCCATTAAAGCGGCTCAACCGAGTGTGGACTTGACTTGCCAGCAGCGAAGAAGCAGAAGACTTGACTGACTTCACATAAAAACAAGCCCTGGCTGCGATGTTTCTACGTTTCCCAGTAAGTAGCCCCCTTCTTTTCTTACAGCCTTCTTCTTACAGCAGAGAGACTGGGGGGAGCAGCAGCAGCAGAGGGGATTTGGGGCTGATATTATTATGAAGAGGAGGTGTCAGCTGTCTTTTAACTGTGGCCCTGATGTGCACGCACGGTTCGTCTGGCTGGCAGAGAGCTGTAAGTTCGCGTGGCCACGTTATTGGGGGTAGGGGGCACGGCTCGAGCCAGTACTGAATAAATAGTTAGCGCGTTGTGTTATAACGTGCAGATGAGCTTCATATATGTGCAGCCTTTTATTACCCGCAATCTCACACAACCTCCTGACTGATTCACACATAGCTAGATAAATGCCACCACCCTCAGTAATGGTAAACGCTGTAGTCGCATGTAAAAAAAAACACCCACAAAAATCTCCTTAGTAAACGAGATGCATGGGAATTTGTAGAATAAATGAAAATGCAGGATGAGCATCAGCTGAATTTGGATGCAGGGGATAATTGTCGCCGTATGGTTCACCGCATGCAATCACTTAAAAAGACAAGTCAGCAAATGACACACTTTCTTCAACTGTGCACACTTTACAGTATGTGTATCCCCCACCACCACCCACACACACACGCACACACACACACACATACACACTCACACACGAGTTATTCTTCTGTCTGTGTGGTTAACACACTGAACACACTGAAGCCTGCTGGACCAGGATTGAGATCACTGATCTCAAGGCATAATCCACTTTGGCAATTAACCTTTCACCGGTCCGAGATCAGTAGGCAAGGTCACCCCTGGGTGCTGTTCTCGCCGTCTCCACAGTGTGCCGCATTTAAAAGCCTCAAACTGAGTTTTATGTACAGTGTGATGCAGTCAGTGACAAAGGCCACTGGTGCCCCCTAACAAAACTATGATAAGCAGCTTTAAGGACTGATTCTTGTGCTGACATATGACTTTTAGTTTAAAAGTATAAACAAAGATAACATTTAGCACAAAGAAGATATTGAGTTTATGTCTTTTATCTGTTTTTTATTCATCAGTCAGCTGTAATTGAAATTCGGATATATCTTAATTTAAATTAACCTACTTTTGAAATGTCACTTTACTTTTTAAAAGGGAAGTTGTCATTGCTGGTCACTTCCAAACAATACGACTAAAGCAAGGCAGCTCGTTTCCACATTTTAGTCTTGTTGCTCAAGGTTAAAGTGCTCTAAATAAACTGAAGTCCCCTTTGCTGCAATTTGACATTTAATGTTGTTGGCTTTTTAAATGTCCAAAGGCAGAGTTGCATTTGCTCTTTAAAGACTAACTTGAACAATGTTTCATATATTGTCTTTAAAAAAAAATTAAAACCAGCCTCTTTAATTATTTACAGGGAGTTATCACCAAACTTCAGCTTATGACTTTGAGTAAGAGACAAGGTGTTGGCTTTACTCTGTCTGTCCTTCAAGCATTCCTGTGGCTGTGACCTTTGGAGTGTGTCACGCAGTGTAAGGGGGAGGGTACTCCAGCAGCGTGCAGAAATCTGGATAGATACAGTGGGTTATGTATTTTAGGAAGGAAAAGTCTTTGTTACAAGTATACACACATGCTCCCCTAGAGGTAACAAAACTACTGTATAGAGGTTTTTTTCTGTCACATATGGAGATTTACACTGCTATAATTAATAGCTTTTTAATAATCAAGTATGTAAAACTACCTCTCACACACCATGGCCATTATGTGATTTGGCCAAAATCACAAGTGGAAGGTCTACATGAAGCATAATAACACCGGCTTGTCATAATATCCTCACACTCACAAATCTTTGCTTCTTTTGCAGGTGTCCTGAAAACTGCAGACGTCTACCCCAACAATAGCACTTCATTAAGCCGCCGCCAGGAGTGAGGGATATATAGGCTTCAAACTAGAGTTCACCAAACAGGTAATCTATTCTCACATCACCTTTTATGCTGATGAAATATCGCACCATTAGGCTATGCTTTGAATGGGATTATGTTGGTTATTTGTATTCTGTAGCCCAGGTGCCTCACTTGCATCTGTGTTTGTTCTTGTAGGGTGTTAATGGACTTCTAGCTGACAATGTTAATGTCCTCTTTAGAAAATACTCTAATCAAGAGGTGGAGAAAGAAATGCAGCTCCTCACCTGAAATAGAAAATGATTTTTATAGGTGTTAGCCAACCTATGTTCAATCCATTAAGAGACTTGATAGACTATAAGATGTTGCAATCAAGCTATTCAAAGGGACGTGTTTCTGTTTGAAAAAAAAGCAGGGCTTATTATCCAGCTGCTACATAGATAAGAGGAGTGTGAGGAGAGACTGGGGCAATGAATGTATTGGTTGGAAGTGCTCAATGATACCATGACTTTGAGGTTCTTGGTTTATGGGGATGCTCTTTGCAGCATGAGGAGAAAATAATATCTGCGGCAGTTTTGATCAAACATACTCAAATGTATGCCTATATCATAATGCAAAGACTGGTTACCTACAATTTCATAATTTGTAGAGCAAAAACAACCACTCACTGATTACATGAGTCAAAGTCTGCTTGAGTGAGATTGTTGATACCTTGGTATAATAGCTGATATGGTGATAGTAAACAGGGCTCCAGACTGCCCCTAAATGGGGGCATTTTGCCCCTAAAATTTGAGTCGGTGCAAGTAAATTTGTCATCTACTTGCACATGTAGGCTAGCTGTTTTTTATTATACACATACAATCTGGAGTCTGTCATTACAGGTGGCAGGCCAATGTGTATGAGGAGCATGAATTAAAAGGAAATGTGAATATTTGCTTTGCAAGTCGATTTCTGCCCCTAAATTCTCTGTTTGCACTCCTAAAATTCAAAGTTGGGGGTCACTGTGCTCCTAGTAAAAAAAAAAGTTAGTCTGGAGCCCTGAGTATATTACATTTGACCAGCATAATGCGCCTATATTATATTAACAATATCCCTCCTTTACTAATACCTGGAATAAGTATTTTTATTCCTATGTATAGTGTAAAGTTACTATTCATTCAAGCCTATAATGCTCCTTACACAGAGCTCCTTGCACTAAAGTCTTTTAGCTACAGTAACCTATATCCATCCTTTATCATTTACCAGCTGTTAATGGGGAAAGCCGATTGTAGCCCGGCCCCAACACTACACTACACAACACAACACAACATACAGCCAGGCAGCAACACGAGCTAGCGGGCGCTGCGCTGGGCTGGCAGCCTGGAAACTGATTTTTCTTTCTGCTGTCAGACCTGTGTCATGTTATCACAGCGAGGAGAGACTCAAGTGCTGCACTAGTCACCGGCTATCAGGTAAGATGCAGCCTTAGCCCGGGTTAGAGTGACAAAAATAAACCCCGGGAGGAGAGAGAGAGAGGTAGAGCTGGTCAGTCAGGATTAACGATAGCTACTGCTAGCTTTAGTGAGCTAATGCTAACGCTAACCCTTACAGCTATTGTAATGGGTTAGCTCCTGCGGCTAATGCTAATGCTAACTAGCCCACATCAGTTTAAAGTACACACGACACGTTTCTATGGTGAGTTCAAGAGCACACCGAGCTATTTCCCCAACCCCACTCACCCGGGTTTACACGCACTTTAATCTAGTATTTTATTTTCTATTTTATTATTAATAATATTTATCTAATGATTTGGTAGCCACATAGCTTTTCCCCCAACATTTTTATGCACTTCAGTCCGTTGTTCCTCATTTGACCAAACCAGATGTCGACTTGGACCAGCGGTGCACATGGTGTCATGTACTATACAAGGGTGGTGGTGGTGGTGTGGTGGTGTGGTGGTGGGGTCCACATGCCGGTCAAGAAGTCAGAGCAAACTGAAGAACCACACACACACTGCTGAACTGATTATCTGGTCCACGCAGGTATCATTAGGTCTGAGGAGGCATTATTCACCAAGCTCGTAAACTCAGGCCAAGTAAGCTAAACTTTAAACAGGTTACTGTCACCCCCCTCTCCCTCTCCCTCTCCCTCTCCCTTCCTTGCTGCTTGCCAAAGAGTGTTACAATCAAGTCCAGAGGGGGCAAACTCCAAACAAAGTATAGGACTTGAAGCCAGTATAGGACTGGGTTATCTGCTGTAGCAATAAATTTCATGAAGGCTTTCTGGGGTTTGTACTTAATGATATCTGGAGGAAGTATTATGTTCCTTGCCTAGTGTTTTGTCATTTTGTTTTTGTCATGAAAAGTCTTCATCTGCCACCACGATTCACTTAATTGCATGTTATTGTATGTATGTGTACATACAAGTACATACTCAGTACACTGTACATGTTTAAAGTACATGCTTTGCATCCAGGGACTAAATTTTTAAACTAAAAGCCTCCAGTGAACAGCGTTGATTGCCTCATTAGTATTGAGGTGTTTTATTTTTACTTTTTCATAAGAGTCATGCTTAATAAATTAATGCACTTTACGACGTGCAGTGAATCTGGATGTAAAGATGTCAGTTCATTATAGATGTGATCTGTATGTGGGTCATGTATAACATGTATTAATAATGCTGCAAACTGATATAAATAAACAACACACTCGTATAGGACTGAGTGCTTGTTGATTATGATACTTGATTAATAGCTTACTAGTCAGAGTTATTTCGTGATTTAATCGTATAACCTTATTTTAAGTAAACACAATGATAAGAGGCGAGCCTTTGATTAATTATGCTAAACACCCATTGGTTTATTTAATCAGGACAATCACTGAAACCAGTGTGTACTGAGTATACATGCATGATGTAGTCACTGTGGGCAGGGCCAGGGACTCGAGTAATGAGTGAACAATGCGTTTTCAATATTGCAACACTTCAAAACCAAGTACATGGCTGGAGTGGCCATGGTCCATGTGGCACATCAAGGACATGGATGATAACTGCTGTGGAACAGTTGTAAACAATAAAAAGTCACTAAAGCCTGCTGGAAAAGTTGCTAAATGTCATTAGATGACATAACGCACTAATTAGTATATTCATGATGTCACTGTGTCATATTTGCATCCTGCCTCCATCTTTCCTCCTCTCTGTAGCCGCATATACAATATTCCTAATTCAGCTGATCTCATTTACATACATTTTCAAGATCTGTTGTCAGACAACTGAACGAGCATGAAATAGCATGAAAAAAAATGCAGCACATCAAGACTGCATGTTAATCAGCAGTCACTTCCCAGCTGGTAGTCTGCTCAAATCCTGATTTTATAACCACAACATTGTTGGACATAAGTTAAATTCAAAGACTGTTGTCCAGTGATTTTAGCTATTTACTTGTACCTGAAATGATAACTCAAAGAGAAAGTTAGAAAGCACTAGAATATTTTTCTTATTCTGTCTCTTCGAACTGTGCACAGCCGCTCTCTGGTTCATTAACTGCTGCTCTGCCTTTCTGCCACCCACTGAACAGAGCAGACACACAGAGAGGCATCCCTGTGGCTCATGGTGACTTATCTCCTATAGAAAGTAGCAAAGGTTTGTCAAAAATGTCGCTAGATCTGTCGCTATAGGTGAAAAAAGTCATCAAGGGGATCGGCCAACCAATGGCATCCCTGACTTCAGAGTCACTCAGTCGCTCGTTGGACCGTGGCGCGTCTAGACGGAGCAGGAGGTGGGGAAAAACGTTGGTTATTGGAATTGATTGGCAGTATATATGCATGGGAAAATGACAAGTCACTTTCAGGTCTTAACTGGATTGAGGCTATTTAGGCTGCAGAGATCCCATCTCATTGTCTTCACGCAGTGATCTATTAAGATGGAACAAGAGCACAATCGTTTGAGTAAGGCTCTGCATTAATGTCTTCACTGATGAGTTGAAGCCTAGACACAGAGAGAGCACATGCTACAGTTCATGCTCCTACCCTGAAGATCCCCCCTTCACTTCTCACCCATTTTTATGATCCCTGAGGAGCTGCTGATAAAGTCAGTTACAACAGGACAGACTATATTTCTAATACCAAAGAATAAAAATCAGCTTCAGACAGTCTGACGAAACATGAGCGGGTTGCTTCTGGCTATCGAGTATAGCAACTAGGTCTGCTTATAGGGGTGTAATTACAGGAGTGGTACACCTACAGAAGAGTCTGAATTAATTACCCTGGTTTTGGCAGGGGAGAGAGGAGTGGTCACTTTGCTCACACAAACATTCACCCAGCTCCCTGCTCAGCTGCTTTGTAGTAAAAACAACTTCCGGTGTCAAAGAGGTCAGACTGCTCTTAGGCTAATTGTCTTATATAAAATGGACACACAATATATGATTGACATTAAAGGTCCAGGCATTTGGCATTAGGACTAAGTAACTGGGAGCTGAGTAACAACTTAAAAGCATGAAACACACTTACTCATGCTGATCTAACCCCACATTACTCTCTGGGTTTACATTTGGTGGTGGAGGTGGTGCCACAACTAAGGGATGATGCATCTTTTCTTGGAAGTGTCAATGTGTTTTTTTTTTTTTTGTCTTAAGGATTTTTACTTTTGGGCAAAATTATGAGCAAACTTAAAATTAGCAGCTGTTAACCAATCAACCACTGTACAGTACGTGCTTTAAGCAGAGCTACTTTTGCAAACTGGATATTATGATGGTTCAGTAGTGTCAAGATTGGGCCGACAGTGACAGACTAGTTGGTTAGCATGTTACACAAGAAAATAAGTAATATAAAAGCAAAGTTGATGAGAAATTAAGGAACTAATTGATGTTCATCTTGCAACATTTGTTTTTGACTGGTCGGTAAACAGCTTTTCATGCTAACATTGGCTATGGAGCAATAGCAAAACATAAGAATGGCTCCTCTGAATATTTTCCGTACACTCAGGTTAGAAAATTGTAATGTCTATTAAAAGAAAAAAGAATATGGCAGAGGTCTGCTGCCCCATGCAGCAATGACATAGTGCCACCACAATATTAAATTTCCGTTGTTACTTTTAGAAATCGTTTTCAAGCAAAAATAGTTATAACACAGCAACACTGGACTTTTTGATGTCATGTTCAGCTCTGTGATAGACACTGTGAGAGTGATAGATTATAGATAAGGTAAACAGCTACTGATGTGTCTACCCTACATATTCCGTTACAGGCAATATCTACTGATTGTTTTGTTTGTGGTTGTCCATCAAGCGGTCGGTGGCCTCTTTCTGTAATTAAGATGAGAAATACAGCAGCTATGTTAAGTTGGCAGGGGAACAGTTTGCTGCAGCAGTCTGTCTCACTCGCACATAAGTTATGCGTCTGAATAGGGAAGCACGGGTATTGTTTATGAGCACAGCAACCTCCATCTGGTCACCTTGGCTATTTTGATGTCTAGGAATGTCACAGACAAAGACTTGACACTGCTGGAGTGCTTCAAGTACTGTATGGCTTTATTTTAGGCATGAAAGGTCCTGGTTTGGTGAATCTAAGTGTTTTTTGATGGCTCAGAAAGCCCAGCTGAGCAAAAAATAGCACAGAACAACACAGGGACGAAGTTCTGCTAAAGAACAAGAGAGGGAACAAGCAGGCCCTTTGTGATGATGTCGATACAAAATTTGAGTGCTTTTCAGTCCAGGCTTTCAGCAAAGAAGTACGACCATGACTCGGAGTTGATTTTTTTTTTCCTCACTTTTTTGTTTCCGCCCCATTCCTGTGTTTACACTCAAACCAACCTTAAAGGTGTTAAGTGTAAACAGTAAAGGTTGGTGTAAACACTTGGAGACAGGTTTTAAAGTCGTAGGATTGGCATGGTCACAGGCCCTTGAGCTCATCATTATTATTATTTACAACCTCTCTTTTAATTCGGAGTGGAATTGCATATATTTTTATTGCTAATATGTGCTGAAATAAGATTCTCTATTAGAAATCTGTGCATAGTTTATATATCTTTATCTTAATTATGCAATTTCAGTTGTTCATTTTCATTTGGTGGCATGAAGATGGCGTAAAAACACATCGAGCTGTTATTTCTTTATTTACTTGACCTTTTCTTCTTTGTTTATTTTTCCCCCTGTAGGCATCATGTCTTCCAGGGAGCGTCGCTCTGATGTCTACATAAAGGCCGAACCGAGCAGTCCAGAGGGAGGCGGGGGAGGTCGGACCAGCCCTGGCGGAGCCTCCTCAGACTCGTCTCAAAGTGGAGGTGGAGGAACCAGAGGAGACAGCACTAAGCGTTACTCTCCGCCGCTCTACACACCGGCCCTGCGTTGCCACTTCAAAGACGAAGGCGGCGACGGGGCAGAGGAGGGCTCCACTGGAAACGGAGCGGGGCGGTGCAAGTACGCCCTGAGCACACTACCCAAACGGCTCTGTTTAGTATGTGGAGACGTGGCCTCAGGTTATCACTATGGTGTGGCATCATGTGAGGCCTGCAAGGCATTCTTCAAGAGAACCATCCAAGGTGGGTGTTGTGGTGGTTTAAGTGTTTACATCGCAATCACAGTGTACACAACCTCTGCACTGTAAAAGTTTGATGGGATTTACTTTTCACAATGTTGATATTCTTTTACACACAGATTGATTCTAGTATTCCACAAAGGTGTTTATTAACCTTTCAAACATACAAGCTCAATCACTTCAAGTAGTTAAATACTGGAATCTGTGGTGAGTTCAGATTCAAATCTAGCCATGACATTCAGGACTGGTCTTATTTTCACTTATCTTCAGTCTGTTTGTCATCAAATACGGTCCCAGAGACTTGTACTGTTGCAGGAACTGCTACAGAAGCAGTTTTCAGTAGTTAAAACATTTTGTCACTGTGAAGGTTGAGTCTGAATATGGATGTGGTCAGAATTTAACCTTGAGCACTAACAATATAGTCATAGTAACTGAGTACTAATGGACCAGGATGACTATATACAGTATTTTAATGGTCAGCAGCTACTGGATGATTTTGTAAATTCATTTAAAATATGCCTTTTTATTAGCTCAAATATGAAAGATTTGGATACATCTCTAGTCAATATAGTGGTTAAAAGGTCTGAGGAATCCAGCAGTGGATGCATGCTTCAGTGCACTATCACTACAAACATGCCATCTGGTTTATAAGGGTTTGTTAAACAAAAACCTTGAACCTTTGGCACTTACCTTGGAGGGTGGGTTAGCTAGTTTTTGTTGTGGGGTTGTTTTCACTCATCTCAAATGTTCATAAGTGTGTTTCCTAATTGTTCCTTCAACTGTCAACGGTATTCTCCCATAAAGGTAACATTGAATACAGCTGTCCAGCTTCAAACGAGTGTGAGATCACCAAAAGGCGCAGAAAGGCTTGCCAGGCATGCCGCTTCACCAAGTGCCTCAAAGTAGGCATGCTGAAAGAGGGTGAGTGTTTATGTTGTGCAGCAGCTGTGTGTTCACGCTCTGATATTACATCTTGAGTTATTGTACTGATCTTTTTTAATAGAATATGTTCATTCTGTGTTTTCAACGCATAACTCATAAATTCTTTTTTTTGTTTCACCACGTTAGGGGTTCGTCTCGACAGGGTCCGAGGCGGCAGACAGAAGTACAAAAGGCGCCCAGAAGTGGAGAATGCAACATACCAGAATGCCCCTCTACCACTTACAAAGGAGAGTGAAAAAGGTGGGATTTATATTCTTGTCTTGCCAATAGTTCAGTGGTTTAATGGAAAGTATCAGCCCTAGCTAAAAAGACCGTAGGTGCCATGTTTCTGTAGCAACTCTGTAAGGATGCAGTCAGCTCACACATTCACTGTATTTGACACTTGAGCTCTGATTAATGAGAATGGGTTTCAGTCCATCTTGCAGTAAGAGATGTCCTGCTGCTGCCAGGCAACAAACTACTGCCTATTGATCAGTTCTTAGCTGACAAAATGTATCTATCTAGCAAAAGCAGTTATATTAAGTCAATTAAAAACATAGTAATAACAGAAGTGTTCAAGTTTGGGGTGGTCATTTTATCTGGATGGGCACCTCTTTGCTGAGATAGTGCTGCCAAAAACATGTGACATATGATGGATAGATAAAACCATGAAGTGTCCAGAGTGTGCACACTGGAGAGCTTATTGGACTTGATTAGGAAACAGCGCCCTCTGCTGCTAAAACGTTTTTACAAACCAGTGCCCTTGCTTACAGTCAGCAATACAGGAGCAAAAATAATTTTAGTGCAAGTTTGGATGACCTAACTCGAGTCTTGATATAAACCTGGCTGAGGAGTTGAGTAAGTTTTGAGTAGCTCTCAGTTGCACTCATACTTATACTTGCACTCTCAAACCTACATTTGAAATGGGGACATGGAAACTTGCAGTATGAGTGTATTGCAGTACAGTCACCACTTGTGCAGATCATTATGTTGCAATAGTTAAGAAAATGACAAAAGAGTTAAAATTCAGGGGATCAATATGTCTGAATCAATATGTGAATGAATATTTTTATTTGTGCGTCATATTAATCTACTTGTGTTGCGTCTATTTTCCAACAGGCTCCTCCAACATCATCGTGTCCCACCTCCTAGTGGCAGAGCCAGAAAAACTATTTGCCATGCCAGATCCTCTGCAGCCGGACACAGCCCAGCGGACGCTCACCACCCTTTGTGACCTTGCTGACCGTGAGCTGGTCGTCATCATCGGCTGGGCCAAACACATTCCAGGTGAGGGTTTCATAAAGGAGGAGGGGAGAGGTCGTGACATCGTGGCGTGGGAAGACAACAGCAGGAGGCAATAACTTCTGATGCCTATATTTTCTACTATGCCTTTATAATACTGACCATTATATAAAGCTGCTGACTCTGATGGATGAACTGTGTAACTGATAGGTGCAGAGAAACCTGTAGACTAAATGTATACTGGAACAAATTAAATTATTTTCTGGTGCATTATGTTTTAGGAAGAAGAGCTGCAGCTGCACGGTTGCAGTTCTTAACTGAATTATAAACTAGAGTTGGGCCACCAGCTGCCAACAGTATGGAGCCCATTATTTGGTCACCATAAAGACGGGGGTCCTGTCTGTGTTTGCTGTGTCCGTTGACACCAAAAATGTAAACACATTTGCCAGTTATCCTCCTCTGCTTATACATTCTCCTCTCTCTCTCTCTCTCTCTCTGTTCCCCTGCAGGCTTTCTGTCGCTCTCCCTCGCAGACCAGATGTCTGTGCTGCAGTCAGTGTGGCTGGAGGTGCTGGTGCTGGGCGTAGCGTACCGCTCGCTCGGCTGTGAAGATGAGGTGGTGTTTGCAGAGGATTTTGTCCTTGATGAGGAGATGTCACGTGTTGCAGGACTGACAGAGCTAAATGCAGCAATTAGTCAACTTGCTCGCCGTTTCCGTGCACTAAATGTGGACCGGGAGGAATTTGTCATGCTAAAAGCCATCGCACTCACTAACTCAGGTACTTATTGTTGTGAAGTTGAACAATTATGCAGACATTTACATGATACTCAGTATTTTCATGAGCCTACATTTACATACATCTTACAAAACTATTATTAGTTGTTCTTTTTCCCTGTATGTTGCAGTTTTTCATATCAGTAGGTTTTCTGATGCATCTTTTAGTGGGGTCACTTCAGCTGCCTCCTCTGATGTCAAAGGAAAATTACATTTTTCTGAAATTAAATTTTCAGCTTAGACTTGGCTGACCGCTCACCACCTCTGCTAACCAATTTCTTAGGAAAACCCTGTACATAATTAGGTGTGCAACAAAAGTTACATTCAGACTCCAGTTTATTAGGTTCATAGTTAGACTGATATTAAAGACAATAAATGATACAGAGTCACTTGTTTGAAACTATTTTGTTTCAAACTGTCTGGTCTTTATTGAGGCTACAGTTCGCAGTGCTGTTGAACTACATTGCCTTACACTGGCAAGTGTTTCTTATATTTAGTCTACCTTTTCCAGATTTCCAGATCTCTGCATCATATGATTTGACATAATGACAAACCACAATAACCACAATGACCAGAAAGTTGAATCAGCACCTCTCGAAAACTGAACCATCAGCCATAGCTAGGTAGGCAAGGCAATTTTATTTGCATAGCCCATTTTTACAAACAGTTTGTCTCAATGGTGTTCCTAATATATTTGGTCTCAAACTATGAGATTGTATGTTGTGTTGGTTAATCAATTCATTAGTCCTCTCCTAAGCATGGAATTGGTAGCAACAAAACCAGCAGATTAGCTGTGGGGGGGCAGACAATGGCTGTTTCCCAGGTTTTCAGCCTGATGGGATTATGTTCACGTCAGCAGCCTGCAGTCCTTGACAACAGGAGAATGGCTGTATTACCAGTGCAGGTGCAGTGAAGGTGGTTTTTGAGTTCTAGGTCAAATTAAAAAAGGTTTGTAGCAGGTGTACCTCACTCATAAACTTGATGCAGACATCCCTTAGAGATCTATGAACATATCTAGGGTTAGGGTTATGCCCTGCATGTGCCACAGATCCACAGTTTGTTTTATAAATAAAAACCGTCATTAGCTTGTATTTGTGTTAACATTATTCTCTGACAAAAGATGAGAAGCTTGTCGTTGTGTCCTAAACCTGCCTTATCTTTGCCGTTTTGCCAGACTCCGTTTACATCGAGGATATGGAGGCTGTGCAGAAGCTGCGGGACCTCCTCCACCAGGCCCTGCTGGAGCTGGAGTGTCAGCGGCGACCAGACGACCCCCAGCGGGCGGGACGCCTCCTTTTAACATTGCCTCTCCTTCGACAGACTGCTGGTCGTGCTCTTACCACCTTTTACAGCATCAAGACCCGTGGAGGTGTACCCATGCACAAACTATTCCTGGAGATGCTGGAAGCCATGATGGACTCTCCCTAGTGCAGAGAGCCACACGCGTGAAGTGAATGCAGAGAAAGACCCAACAGAGATCTCGTCTTCATGACTGGATGAGTGGCTAAAGAGAAAGGAAAAGATTTTGTTATAGAATTAATAATAAGGAAAACGGTCCTTTTTACCCTTTAGGCTACATGAAGAAAGAAAAAGAATATGACTAAAGAAAAACCTCATGTAATGTCTCCGAGTGGGATTGCTTACCAGTAAGATGTAAACTGCCAAACTTCAGTTAAAGGCTTCAAGATCCAAGAGTGAAAACATTTAACACGAATGACAGAGTACTTCTCAGTTTCAACTATTTTCATGGTGTGTTTCATCACAGCATCAGTCTGCAGTTGCATAACCACTGAAGGACAACTTTTAGGTACCCAAGAACAGACTGCAATCATGTGGCTCTTAACTTTTTAAAAATAATGCAACATCTACTTATGAAAGCCATTATATAATATCCGGTGAAAGACTTGAGGGTCCAGTCAGATTGACATGCACATGGAGTGCTTGTATTCACAATAGTTTAGCGTGCCGTTGTAGGCAAATTCATAAGAATTACTTGCAATATGTTAAAGCAATATAATGACTCGATTATTGTCTGTCACAATGGTGAAACATCTAGTTGTGCGTGTATATCAGTAGTTCTCCACTCTCAGGACCCCGGGTGCTGATTTCTTTTTTAAAACCCATGCTTCTAGATGAGCCGTGTACGGGTTGGGGGAGTTTCACAGGTGAGTAGGTGTAAAAAAAGCTGGAGAGATGTCAGGAGAGAAAACCAGCAGCACTTTTTGGGGTTAAATACTGGAATTGGGAACCACTGGTATACATAGTAGGTGCAGAATTCTTTATAAAAAAGATTGAGCAGTTGATTTGTTGTCCAGAGGAAGTGCACATGAAGTGATTGTGTGCTCATTAAATGCTCTACTTGGAAGGTAATATATTCGGTGTTGTATGTTAATCTACTGGCACACAGAACTGGCTTCCATACAAGCAAACGTGTGTGTACATGTGCAGTCAAAACCAATGAGCTACGCTGAGATCAGGGAAGAAAACAGCTCTGACATTAAAGCCAGTGTGGCAACATCAGTGGTTAGAAAACAAATGCATATGCCTCATCTGCTTTTTTAATACTATCCTCCTCTAGATCTAACCACTATTTTTGTCTTCAGCAGCTGTAACGGTCTGCCCTACGTGACCCATTTTATCAGTGGGCTATAATGTATAACACTAACCCATATGTATGATCGACAGGTTTTATGATGAGATTTTGCTGCATTTTCTGCAGCAGTGAAGAGCGCTGCAAGAAAGATCTGTCAATTGCTTCAAAGCGAGATCCCTCCTTTGTGTTTGTCTGTTGAACTTTAACTTGTTAAGTGCCCGTAAAGGGCTCAGGGCAACAAGAAATGCAACTTATGCCACACCTGACAACATCCTGAAAGTCCTACTACTCATTGTTCAGCAGGTTTGTATACTCACATTATAAATGATCATTATAATAAGCTTTACTCGCAATGCAAAGCTACAGTATCTGATGTAAAAAATCAGATCCCTAAAAATAATAGTTAGTGGCCAACGGGCCATTAACCTTTTAGCCATGTACAGTTACATTTAAATAAACATGCAATTCACGGAGGAAGACAACAAAGCCAGCAAATGTGATACAAATTCCCCATTACTAATATATTTGTGCAGCTCACAGTGTTCTGAAATTTGTAAAGACTTGAAAACTCCTTTTTCATACATTTTTCCTTTCTAGGATTTAAGGGTATTTTATTTACATTGTGACACGCTGTTGTGGGTTTGGTATTGAAATGAAGCTTCCATTCATATTCTGAATGTTTGTTTTTTTGTTTTTGTTTTTTTTGGTTGTGTGTTTTCTCAAGCTAATTGTCATTTAGGGATCAATTTACATGGCTATAGATCCAGCTGCATGGTGAGGCTACAGAGGGCTACCTCAGGAGGCAGAGCAAGCCAGTTGGCCAAATAACTGTGGAGACGCGTGTTGTTCTTGATCTTTTGACACGTCAGGTTCAATTTGAATATTGGGTATGCTGAATGTCTTGCAGTTGTGCAAACACCTGAGATTATCTTTTCTTTGTTTTCATAGCTCAAAGGTGTATATGGCTCATTAATCATGTTTTTAAAAAAAATAAGATTGTGCTCCATGGTACAGAGTATTGCACACTGGGAGGCACGCTTACAGTTGATATGGTTTCATAGGATTAATGGTGGAGCTTGAAAACTCTGGAGGCCAGTTGAAATAGAAAACGGTTCATTTTGTCACACACAGGTGTAGCCACAGCTAGCACTGTGGAGCAGGGATTGATATGTCTGGCAAAATGTGACGCACCTGTTTGGTTTTGTTTGTCATAGGTTACAGCTTACATGTTCATGTCATCAAAGTTTTTTGCTCTATGATTTGTTTACTAACCTTATTTCTTGAATAGTGATCAGATTTCTGAAGCAAACAAATAAATATAGATGCCTGGGTCTAACTAGAGCTTTTAAAAACTGTCATTTACATAAAGGTAAATCTTTTCATTAGCATACAAATGTTTTAGGTAAGGTGGGCTAGGGTGAAGGCAGGGTCATTTGCAGTGTCACTGTTAAAAATTATACAGTCATTTGTAGTTTCTATAAAATATGTGTGCATTAATATAAATGAGCAATACAATAAATTACCAAACCTCACACATTTCCTTGTATAGCCACAGTGTACATTTAACATTGCCAGTTATAATGAAGAATAGCTACTAAACGTTATATTATTTAGAGGTTCAAATCAATGTTTGTATTTTGAAAGACTATTTAAATGATTAAATTCTATTTTTTACTCAATTTACTGTTGTTTGTTGACACTGCTTTATTTTTGTGTGTGATATTGGCTGTGAATTTCTGTGTGTAGGCTATTTTTTTTCCCATTTAGATAAAAAAAAAAAGTTTAATGTCCTTGTCTAAACATGTCCACATAAAAATCACTGTGAAAAAAGTGAGATCTTCCACTGTCTGATGCAACAGGGAGTGGATTATTGTAGGTGCTTTGTGTTGTGTAATAAAACTGACACACCACCACCACTGCATGTCACTGGTCTCATCTCTCCCTGTGGATGTTCATGATTATTTGTCTGTGTGGTTTTGTGTTAGATGCAGGTAGTGAGGTGAAAACTACCGCTGAAACTTTCAACATTATATGTTATTGATATTTGTTTGCAGATTTGGACACATTCAAGTTCAACTGAGGATGAGTGGCAGGTTGCACAAAAACTAGATAGTGAGCAGCAGATTTGGAAAGCAATTATCAAACATACTAGCTGATATTTTAGAGAATAAAGCAACACTTGGGTCATCATACCTGACTACTACCATTATAAACCATGCAGCTGTATATGTTTTCTTTGCCCATCACTTCTGACTGCAGGTGTCAGTTTTATTGAACAGGATAAAAGCTTTAGACTCTAAAGAGCAACATTATATAGATTAGTATTTTTAAAGACTGTAATGAATGTGCTGAATTTGGGGCTCAGATTTTGCAACTAGCACTACCAGTACTAATAATCTGAGTTATATTACCATATCCAACACAATGCAGGTTGGTCATACATGGACATCTAGACTAGTATTTTCTTAAATCAGGCTTTCATGTCTCCACCTGTAGTTTCCATGATGTCAGGTTAAATGGTTTAGCCTCCGTCCTCAAAGTTATCAATCAGTCTAAAAACAAATACAACTTTAGGCTTAAGGCTTGTTGTAGCTATAGCAGATGGCGCAGTAAATAAAAAGATTTAGCAGGCCCAAATCTGGACGCTAGGTTAAGTCCCAACAGTCAAACTCAATGTGGGACACACCAGTCACTGTAACCGTAGTAAGTTGGAGTGATAAAAAAAAAAAAAAAAAAGCCAAGTCAGGAGCAGGAGAGGTGTGTGCGTGTGTGTGTGAGAGAGAGAGCGCTGGAAGGAGAGAGCAGGAACTAACGACACACACACACCGCGTCCACCGTAAGATTGTACCGAGCCGGCGGAGCTTGCTACTTTAACAGCTAAAAAAAATGCTGTGCATTACTTCTGCCTCTCTCATCAAAAGCACCCGGATCGTCCAGTGCGCTAGGCTGCTCCACATCTCTCCTGTCGTCAAGATGCCAATTCAGGTAAAACACTTACGGTTGTGAAGCGGACGGTTTTTAAGCCTGGTCGTATGGACGTGAAGGAGTTGGTATATATATATATTTTTGCCGTAAAGCAGCAAAACTACGCAGTTAAATGTCAGTCAGGAGTTTTTTGGAGCTCACCCACCATGCTAACTGCCAAGCAACGTCGCCATGACAGCCGCCCGGGCCGTTAGCAGCAGGACACGGGGGTGTTTAACGTTTAGCGTGAACGTTCTATCTTCGTCGTGAACGTTCCATCCTCGTGCCGTCTTTACCCGCAGCAGCAGCCGAGACAAACTGTCAATGATTATTACAACCACAGCCGCTCCGATTACAACCAGTTACAAACCGGTTGGTCCACTGACGCAACAATGACAATCAAGTGACCCTTAAAACCCTTTGAAAGCCATGTGCGCTGAATATTACAGTTGTTGCCGTGTCTCTGTGCCATAATGTAGCGTTTAAAGTAAGAAAGCGTGTTTAAATATAACTTTATTCTTCAAATAACCAAGGCACTTACAGTTAGGCTACCACAAAAGTGCGTGGACTAGATTCAGTCGCTCAAATACCTTTTTATTGTATCTTATATACTATATCCAAGGGATAACATGGTTAAAGTTTGATATTTTGATTGCTCGTGTTGAAGGATGTGATGAATGAAATAGCCTAGATGTGTCCTTTATTATTGTTACTCAAAAATGTAATTGAGAATTCGGCCATTTTAACGACAACCCTCCATCTGTTTGTGTTATGTCGACCTCCAGTGGTTGATATTCACCAATATCAATCCTGTTAAGATTATCTGATTATCTTTCATCATTTGCTACACCACCAGAGTCTAATCTAAGCATTAATGAGACGACTATTTGGAGACTTGGATATTTTAATAATCCTGGTAGTGATTAAATAGCTTTAAAAAATAAATTAAATTAAAATAAATGTTATAGGCGGCCTTTCTTTTCATAAGCTTTGTGCATATATCTAGGCTACTGAATGCCCTTGAGTGACTGTACGTGATAAAACAAGCATTAACTTTGGTTTACAATGATGAATGTTATCCTGCTGATGTCCACACTAACAGCACTGTCACATTTTGGTACTCTAGCTTTAGTACTCTAATGTTTTGAACACATCTTACCTGCATGAGACAGAAATATTGTTATCATTTGTAGTAGATTGAAAAAGTAATCCTATTTTACTAATGTATTAATGTCTCCACCAGGCTGGTGAACGTCTCCCTGCAGTGGAGGTCCAGGAGGGGGAGCCAGGAAATAAGGTGGCGATGGACCAGCTGTTCAAGGGGAAGAAAGGAGTCCTCTTCGCTGTACCTGGGGCTTTTACACCTGGTTGCTCCAAGGTGAGTCAATTTTGTCAGCTCTGTGTGTTGTCTCCTGTACACAATTATCTTTAAATCAGTTGATCATATATTTGTCTCATTGCATTGCAGACTCATCTCCCAGGTTTTGTGCAGCAGGCTGGGGACTTGAAGAGTAAAGGTATACAGGAGGTCGCATGCGTTTCTGTCAATGACGCATTTGTCATGGCTGCGTGGGGAAAGGAACATGGAGCAGATGGCAAGGTATAGTCTTCATCTTTTGTGTGAGAGGCTTCTGTAATATTTGAAATAAAATCTGACCACATATTGTCATAATTCACAGGTTGATGAAAATGATTCAGTTGCTCACTGATCTTAGATGTTAAAAAGCTGTGGACGTTTCCTCTCAGAGAATTTGTTTGTGGAAATTCAATGGGGAATTCCTAGTATTTCTGGCCATTCAATGTATGGTCTCAGTAATCTGCTCAGCACTATTACAGTGAACTACTGTAGACCGAGTGAGCACCCTATAGAAGAAGTGTTTTTTTTGTGTTTTTTTATATATAAAAATGGCTGTGTCTGAATATGTGAATATAGGCTACTGTAAATGAAATACACAATAATGGCCCAGATCTTTAGTTTTTGCTGTTTTCTGCTGCAGGTTCGAATGCTGGCCGATCCCACTGGAGCATTTACAAAGGTAAAACTAAATATCTGGGATATTCAAATCCTGTTTAAAGTACTGTGACTGTGTGTGTTCATGAGTCTTTCTATGTCTGCTTCTCAGGCAGTTGACCTGCTACTTGACAACGATCAGATTGTGCAAGTACTTGGGAACAAACGATCCAAGAGGTAATGATTGTTTTGTCCATTTCAGTTTTGTAGTAAATAGATTTTTAGCATGTGTTGAAGTTTTTAAGTTGAACATCTGCAATGAGTGGGCCAAAGTTCAATAATAACATATTTAGTTATATTCTGAAATCACTTTTTCTCTAATTTGAATTGTTGAATTTAGTTCATACTCCACAATAAACCTTTAGTTGATCCGTCCAAAAATGTTGCTTGGATCTGAGTAGGTCTGACTGTTTCTTTTACAGTTATAACTCAGCCTTTTCTTCATCCTTTATTTCAGATATTCTATGTTGGTGGAAGATGGGGTCGTGAAGAAGATCAATGTGGAGCCTGATGGCACTGGGCTGACCTGCAGCCTGGCTACCAATATTCTGTCTGAGCTGTAGACTTATTCAGAGTTGAAGAAACCTTAAAACCCTGAGTTACTGTTAAAGTTGCACTAACATACCCTGTCCCAACTCCTGAAAGCTTCCCCTTCTCCCAAAGATAGATGCAAGTATTATGTGGATGCTAGTGTTGAAAAACACACACTGAAGGTATTAATGCGCACAACTATGCCAAAATGGCAAAGGAGGTTTTATCAACCTCTGTATACTGTTATTTGTGAGTAAATAAAATCACCCTGAAAGCAATAATTACCGTTTTCCTGTGTAAATTGTTTAGTGAGGCCCAGAGTCTTTTTTTTTTTTTCATATGATTTAGGCTACAGAAGAAACATGACATCTTAACCCCTGGTAAGCATGCATAGGATATAAAAGTGCTAGTGTAAAGAAGTAGTGGTGAACATAACGCGTTTTCAAGAAACGGAGAAAGACATTTGATATGAAAAATATAGATTTCCACCTTAAAATGTTGTTTTAATACCAAATGTTTTCATAGATCAATATAGTGACTGCATTTCCTAAAGTGAGCAAGCCTCTGGGCAGGATTAGATAGCAGCTCTAACAACTTTAAATCAGTTCTTTTAATTACTCAGTACAAGTAGTTAGCATCTTTCATTGCAGGTAATAAAATCACGACATCAAAATGGACCAATAGAAGTCTATTAGCCCTTGCAAAGAAAAATCGGTCAGTTAACCATTTGTAAGGCTTGTGTTTGTTCAGACCGGGCTGGTTTTATTTGTTTATCCTGTCAGTCAACATTCAGGGGACAAAAGACGTGCTACGTCACCCCATGACGTAATGACGCAGGAGGACGGCAGGCGACGAGTTGCATTGTGGTTGCCGCTATCTCATTCTGGACAGAAACAGAAACTAAACGGCAGTTACTCAGCAAAGTACGGCATTGTCCAGCTCGGGAAAAGACTCACAAAAGGTACAGTAGTACACGATGTTAAGAGCTTAAACATGCTGTGGGTAAAATGTAGCGTGAGGCGAGAATTAGGGGGAATTTGAAGAGTATTTAGCAAGCTAACTTCGAAGCTAAATTAGCGCCTAAATTCTGACCACTCTCCACTTCGCATCTTCATGGCGTCGGTTTCACGGACTATGGTACCTACGATGGTGGATATTTTAGGGTTACTTGATGAATCGAAACTGAGAGAGACCCTTGTTAACAAGCAGAGGGTTATTCTTTGTTAAACCAGTAGTTAAGGCAGTCTGAGGCTAATGGACGTTAGCTCGTTGTGCCAACAGAGGATGCATTGCATTGCGCGCGTAATTCAATACTGAGGGCGTATCGTGTTGATTTAAGACTAGTTAGCAACATAGTGGCTGTAAAAGATAAACAGGCAGGATTGTTTTATGTGGTGCGCCTAGGTGTGGAAACATTTATCAAAGGTAAAAAATTAACTGAATCGAGACCAGGTTAATGAACCTTGAATGCCTGCTTGCTCGATCGGCCACGTTAACCTTTGTGTACGTTATCTGTAACGTTAAAGTCTGTACGTTTTACTACGAGTATTGATTTGATTAAATAATAGGCTATGAGCGTTTAAGTTAATTGAAATATGCAGTAGTACTTCTCGTTGTGTCCAGTTTTAACTTGACCTCCCCATTTAGCAGACAGAGTTTGTCCTGTTCAGTAACTTTATGTATAGTAGAGTCATGAAATCAGGCTTTCCACTGAGCCACGGATGAGTCGCAGCCATGAAGAGAAACTGTGTTGTAGCTTCAGTAAGTTACTACCGCTTTGTGTTTATTCAAATCAACCAACTTCTCTCCTAAACCCGCAGACAAAGCTCTTGTTTTGTAATGGCTTTACTGTTGAATAAAAGTAATAGGCTAATAGCCATGCTCGTTGTGTGTCCTGGTAGTAGTAAGAGAAGCACAAACAACGTGAAAGAGAAAATGCTAATGACACAGTGAGTAGCACTGTATGGTAAATGCGTGAAGAGAGAAAGAGAAAGGAGTGGGTCAGGAATTTCCCCACGTAGCAACAACAACATAGGGTTGGGCTCACCTGAGACTAAACAGATCAGTGCAGACTGCAGAGAAGATAACACAAGAGAGATCAAATCTCTTTTCCAAGTAAATTTGCCCAGTAAGTGACTGTATGTTATGGCTGTAAGTGCTTCTAAGTGTTCATTTGATGTGGATGAAAATACTGTACTAGTTAAGTGTCTGCAGCTTCGCCTCATAGTTCAGTCCCTACTGTTCAAGCAGCAAAAACAAACAAACATATGTATTCAACATAAATGTTTTGCTTTATTTTAATTTTTCTTGTTGTCTTTGTGTTACAGCTCAGTTGTTGGTGATCTGTGACAGCCTAAAAAGCAGCCATGTCGTCGACATCCCAAAAACATAAAGACTTTGTGGCGGAGCCCATGGGCGAGAAGAGTGTAATGGCTCTTGCAGGCATCGGGGAGGTTCTTGGCAAAAGGCTGGAGGAGAAAGGTTTCGACAAGGTGACATACTTGATTTCATTATTAATAGTTGTCGTTTTGTCAATGATTCAGAGGACTACGATGACAAAAGTCAAGCTCTGATGGATAAATACTTGTCAACTATTCGTCGCATTGTGTTGTACTAAAACAAATCTGTTTTTATTGCACTGTATAAGTCGCCGGACCATCCCTTTTAAACATACCAATCTATTCATAGGGCAACAATCACAGTGTCTACTCACCTGTGCTGTTTGTCAAGTTCTCATTTGAACATACTAACATTGCTGTTGATGAGAGTCCCATAACACTTGGACTTTGATCTTAATTTAATTTTTCATTTTGTGCCCATGCATATCTCCCCAGGCGTACGTTGTCCTCGGGCAGTTTCTGGTGCTAAAGAAAGACGAGGAGCTTTTCCGCGACTGGCTGAAGGAAAGCTGTGCAGCAAATTCCAAACAACAAGGTGACTGCTATGGCTGTCTTAAAGAGTGGTGTGACGCCTTCCTATAAACCTTTGAATCATTATTTTCTACTTCTCGAGTTGAAACTGCCCGTTACCTCGTCAGTAATCTTGACTCAATTCAGCTACACCATATATATATATATATGAAGTGACACTGTACACACTGAGGTTAATAAAAGTCAAATAGTTTTTAAATTATATACTGAAAGCTGTAACTGCATTTCTTATATCCTACAACCCCCAAATACCATTAACACGTGACCACACTATTGGTCTTTGACATGTAGCTTGGAAGCTCTTTGATTCTTCTTGTTCACATTTTAACAGTAACTCAGTTTTAGGATAACAAGATGACATTTCTGTCAGTAGTTCGTTTGTGCTGCAGATATTTTCACTGGTCACAGTAAAAACACAATCATAACTAATAACAATATTGATGATTTATCTTCATTTGGGTGTATATTTGAGTCATGTCACTCATGCAGCATGAACATCAGCAGGACCGAAACCTAAATGCAGACTTCATTAATGTTATTACAATTGTGTGTGAAAAGTCAAAATGTTTGTTCTATACCAGAGCTGCTTTTGTTCATAATATCCATTCTGGCGAAAATCTTTGTAATACTGCATGTCTGTTGAATTTTAAATTTATGGTTCATTCCTTGTCAGAAATTTACCAACATTACATTTTTTGAACACAATGTTGCCAGTTCGATTTTGTTCAGACATGGTACTTTGTGTAATGTGATGATTAACCAGCAATGTCCAAACTAATATTTCTACTCTACTTTTACTCTTGGCCTTTTTTGCCCCATTTGAGTGTCTTTAATGCCTTTGGGAAGTTGCTATAAGCTGTATTTTTTTAAAAAGCGCATTATATCACAGTTTGGTATCATGTACTCTTTAAATCAACTGATGTTTTAATGATTTCTTCAAGTGGTGGATTGTTCATTTCGAAGTGAATTGAATGTGACTGATTTATATGACACAAAAAGGAAAACCTCAAAACTGGTGACACTGGTCTTTGCAAAAAATAGTTGACTTCTTTTAAAATATTTTACTGACATTTTGCCATTTTAACTTGAAATCCTTCTAATAAAGAAACTGAAATAGCCAGACTCCCACATCTGGTCTGCGTAGAGGTGGTTTGACCTCGAAGATGGAAACATACATAAATAAAAGGTGTCGCAGCAAACTAAAAACACTGTCAAAAAAGTCTCGGTCTGTTGCTGGTGAGATATCAGCATTTTCATTCAAGAACCTGTGAGTCTACAATTAGCTTGACAATAGTGCTAATTTTGTTAGCAGTAAACAAAGTGTGTCGTACCTGCCTGAAGTGCTACAGGGTGGCTGCATTAAGTGCAACAGACATCCAGATTGATGCAACATACATCGGTCGGCACCCTGTTAGCCCACTAGTCGTGTGTTTAGATGCTGTAGCCATATGATTGAATGTAATAGAAGCTCCAATAGAAACTGTATCTCGCTCTGCGAATCATAAAGAATGAGGCCCAACTCATCTTTTCTGATATTTTAAGATCAGAGCTGTGATTTATGGTCAAACAACAAATGGTAAATCACTGATTGTGGTTTTGAATAAAGACAGAATATCACATATACTTTCTATTTTGAAAGACAGACAAAAGCTGAATTGAGGTCAGGGCTTCATTGCTGAGCTTGGTATTAGCTTTGACTGTATATCTAAACATTGAGATGCCTTAATGCATGTTAGTTTAAACATTATATCAAGCCAGATGAACTATAAAATCTATGTAGAGCATGTCTAGGCTGTATCACATAAATGTCCATTCATTGATTAAATGCTTGCATCCACTAGTCACCAGCTAAATGAAGATGTAACCATTGTGTAGCAGCTCCTTGTTAAAACCCTCGCTAATGTTTGTATTTGACTGTGAAAACTCTTCAGTTTTTATATTGCTCTTGTTAAAAAAAAAAAAAGAAAGAAAAAAGAGGCAAGTTTCAGATTTGGGGAATTGTTATTTTCTATATGTTCATTCAAATAAAATCACAAATGAGAAAAAGCTTTTGATGACAGGAGGTTTTTATTTCAATGCTTGATATTCCATGGTTACTTTTTCGCCAAAGCTCCAAATTTGATATTTGCAAGACTTTGAAAACACATTGGTTAATTTCTGAAATGGTCCAGAGCAGGTGCTCCCAAAAGTTTCTTCATGTCAAAGATGCTCAAAGAAGAGCAGTTTCCTTTTTTTAATTAATATTCTGGATATGGTTTAACAGAACTAAACACTTGCCCGCGCTGCTGTAGATGGAGAAATAACCATGGAGAAAGTGAAACCTTAAATTGAAATGGAGAATCCTATGTCATTCTCATCTGCCTTCGTTTCACATGAGTAAGTAGAGATGATCTCAGACCTGATCAGTTCAAATGATGATGTACACTTGACTTTAAAAGTACAATATTGTCTACTGTATTTATTTTTTTTGCCTTAAAGAAATAGAAAACTGTTCATGTGACAGACTCACGATAACCGAATAGCTGATTTTATTTCAATGGCTTAGATTGTAAATGATATAACCATAACCCCTGGAATGTTTTTTTTGTTTTTTCATTTGGGTTTGTGTGCTATTGAACTATAAAATCTCGATATGACAGTGATCAGATGCTCAGAATTGTTGCTTAAGTTTCACAGTAGCACCTATGCACACACACACACACACACACACACACACGCACACACAAACTTCCACATCCACACTACAGCAATAGTATAGAAATGAGCAAAAATGCTAAAATCTTAATAAAACCTTGAAAGAAAGTGATTATATGATTATAATCCACTCATAAATAGTTGTTGTCCTTGTTAGATATACATGTAACTGCCAAAAAAACAACAACAGGAAAACAAACAGAGTAAGGAATACAAAATATATTAACAGTAGCTGGGATGCAGCTGTAAGTGTTCATGGAGAAACATTCTGTATGAAGACCTACTTACTGTTTACGTAAAGCATTTCTGTTGTGATGGAAGATGGGTGTTAGTACCTGCATCACCAGATGGAAACTTTTGTCACTTATGGGAAATGTCATACTTAATTACCTAACATAGGTTTGTCTTTTTTTCTCAGTTGCCAGATCTCAAACGTGTGTATGGACAGTTTATAATGGGGAGAACCTGCAACCCTGATCTATCAGCAGCATCTGAGACATGTAGCACCACCGTAATCCAGAGACCTTATGTGGGAACTAGGCGTCCCAGTTAAATGTTTCAGATGCAGCAGGATCCACGTGGATGACTCGTGGAGCCTGTTAAGACAGGTGATGCACAGAAAGACCTTTTTGGCAGTTACCTGTATTACATATGAGTATGAGATGTACATGTTTTCAACCAGGTGACGGCTTTTCCTAAATTTCTTTTCTTCAGACTTCTAGCCTTGTTTGTTTTGGGTTTTGATTGCGTTAACTCACTCTTTTTTTGATCGAGTGTTTAGGTTTCAAATTCCCATGATATTTTTGCTCTTCCCCTCTAACATTGAGACGCATGTTAGCAGTTTAAGAATTTAGTTCAAGACATTTTCTAGTTCATTATGTACTGTACATCGGCAGGTTTTATGCAAGATTACTATAGTACATTGATGTCTTATTTCAATTGGAAGTACGTGTACACACTGTACATACATGTACATACTGTACAGTTGTACTTTTTAATCACAACAATCCCTGATTGGTCTCAAAGCAGAGCGCAGAAGAACTTCTTCTCCCTGAAGGGGTTCTCTGAGGTTGGCACGGGGGTGATCAGGGGGTCGTCGCAGGTGTGTGCATCGCAGTAGGCCATCAGATCAGCGGCTGCCTTCGATACCTGGTGGTGAGGATGAGCAGATTTAGAGCAGGTCATGAACTCGATTAGGTTAGATGAGACAGTTTTCAACTATTAGTCTGTTCCAGAGAGAAAAAAAAGGCAAAGTTCATCCTTTGATTGATCCATCTCGGATCACAGCTTGAGTTGCCTTAAGGGTTGTTAGGAAATAAAAGCCTCCATTTTTATAGATTGAAAACCACCACCTTGATTCCATTCATTCTCAAGTGTATCTAGGATATCTCTGGTTGAGACATCGTTTTTGTCAACTATTTCATCCCAGGTAAAGGATGTGCAGATGAAGGAGTTGAGTTTTGAGTAAATTCAAACCTGTGTTTATGTCTAATATTTGATCCTACTGAAAATCAACATTTAAGAGCCCTTATCACTTAATTTTACACACAGATCCATGTTTGTTTTTAAAGTTTATACATTTAAGTATGTTTCAGTGACATAGCTCAAAGAAAAAAAGAAATAGTCAGAATTAAATGTGGTATATTTAATCAAAACTAAATGATCCACTTCACAAAACACACAAAAAAATAATGTGTCTAGATTGACATATCACTATAAATAGTACATACAAAAAAACAAGATGACAGGAAGTAACTTATTGATCAATTTGACGTAAAAATCAAATGTTGTGGTTGCAAATGTGTCACGACAACCAGAAATAACAGAAGACGAGGACAAAAATAGACAAAGCCAATAACAAAACTGGAAAGAATGACATGTAAGATTACAATTAGTTGCTGAAAACAGTACAACGAACATGTTTTACTCGTGTTTGCATTTCATTTTTACTCAGACTCTGACACTAGAGTCAGAGTCTTAGTAAAAATGAAATGCTGACACTAGAGTCAGAGTCTTGTTGACAACAAAGATAAGAGCCTCTCTCTGACTGTTTCTGAACACAACCTTGTCCTGGTTCAACCCTCTTACCCTGCTAACCAATCACTTTGGTGACCACGGCTGAAAAGTGTTTCAGAGAGTCTTGCTAATGTTATTCACATTAGCATATTTGTCCTCTGTTTGATTTTTTTTTTTTTTTTTACACTGGTGAGTTGTTCTTTTAAAAGAGTCAAGGTGCCTCTGCACGGTGTACTTGATGCCATTAGGAACATGATAGAAACCAACACCATTTGGAAACTTTCCAGTGGGAGGCACTGACTCATCTGAGGAGGTCACCGGAGCTTTTTGACATCTGCAAACCAATGTGAATGAATCTTCTGCACTGTCCTGGACTACTTATTATTTTAGCTTTTCAGACAGTCAAATTGAAAATTGAAAATGTAAGTGTACTGTTTTTATAGTTATTAACTGCTCCTGTTTTTCCTGTATCATATGAGCTTTAAGGTATCATGATGTACGGTACATCTGAACCTGAGGGTTGAGCTTGTCTTACCTTTATCCTGCAGAAACTAGCTTCAATCTTCAGTTGCTCTACCAGCTTCCTGGCTTGGCCGACACTCATGGTGCTGTTCACTGGGGTGTCTCCTTTCATCCTAGCCACAAACACAACAACATTTATGAATGTGAACGAGATGTAAACATATTATAAGTTCTTTACTTTTTTTATTTTAATTGAATAACTTTCCCTTTAATCTTGCATCCAAACGCCCTACTGCTTTACCCCTAGAAATACAATAAATCACTTTGAATTTACTTCTAAAAGACCAAAAACCTATAATCTTCACATTCACAATTACAACTGAAATCTTTATTTCATTCATGCACCGAGGTTCATTAATATTAGCAAAATTAGCTTTTCAATACTAGCCCTCTGTAGGAGGCTAATCAAATGAGCTATATTTATGAACTCTGAGTTTAAAGACGAACCCTGAATGTAGCACTATTATAATGTGGCTATAAGCTATGTTTAAAAGTTACAATATTTTATTGCTCTTTCATATGTCTCGTAGCCTTGGCTGCAAAACCTGAAGCCAGTCAGCCTCCAATAAGAGGGTATAAATATCAGTCAATATTGTGCCATAGAACTGGCACAGCTGCTACATTATGTCATCATATATGGGAGCAAAAACACTGATATTGCTTTTCAAAGAAACGTGCAAATTAGGCCAAACGATCAGATATATTGACCATGGCCCACAGATTCTCTCACTACGACCAAGAATAACCACAGACATATCAAATGTAGAGTGAAATAAGCAGCACTGCATACCGACATCTATGAAAATGATGAGTAAATATGCACATGACTGAGGAAAACGTGCCACAGATGGAAAATAAATCAAGTCAGATGGATTGTCAACAGGAAAAAAAAAAAGAAAAAAAGCAGAGCAGCAAAGGAGCGAATCTATTTGAACCGTTCTGGACCTTTCCCCATTGTCTTTTTCCTTCTCCCTCCATCCACCCCCTTTCCTCCTTACCCGTATTATATTCCTCTTCAGGTGCAATCTTCCCCCCTCTTCTCTCTCTTTTTGCTCCCTTTTTTTTTGCCTCTCTGTGTCCCTCTGTGAGCTTATGTTTGGTGGTATCAGTGTAGCCGGACCCCACCCCTCACAGACAACAGCCTGGATGGTACCCTGCTCTGTACAGTCCAGTGCACTGCAATTCTGCCACAATGAGCACCAGATTTGTGGTGGATGGAGAGGATCCCCCCCTCAGCTGTGAGTGGTACTTGCCAGACGGAGGAAGGGGGAGGCCATTGGTGAAGGTTTTCTTATGGGGTGGGTGGACTGTACCATGTCTGCCTGGAGGAAATTGGGGCCAACTAGAATCTGTCAGGTTTCAGGGTCTGACATGGAGAAGGATTTAGCTATACTTGGTATATCTAGATATTTTTTTGTGTGTGCTAAAAGACAACATGCAGTTCTGGATGTAAATCTCAGAAGTGTGAATCATTATGTGTGTCTCTCTGTGCCTTTTGTGATGCTCACCCTCTCCTCTGTTGCTATGGGGACTGCTGCAGTCTGGTTTAACCTAGTGGTTTACATCACAGTTTAAATTGGGAAATATCTGCCAGCGTTTACATGTGAATGTTGCCACTAGCGACACTTGAAATGACAATTTTATTTCCTGCAAAGAATACAAAGAAACCTAAAATGTCAGAATGGATGTATTTATATTTCTGTCTGTCAGTGGTGAGGCTCTTACGACGCCCCCGACCAAACACCCTCTAACTAAGGAGAGAGCTCCTTTAACACCACACACACGTCACATCTTCCTCTTTGGCCGTGACGTTGTTTGAACCGACAACAACGCATGTGGATATTTAACAACTCAATTAAGACTGCATTACAAAAAAGCTGCTGTTTCCATGGGAAAGGTTTACAGTCTGGTAACCGGTACAGGCAATTTATGTCAGAAACACCACCCGCCATATTTTCTAAGCTGGTGTTTCGTCGGATTTAATGGCGCTACGCCGCCGCCTCTCACTTCAGCTCCTCGGCGGTGACCAATCTTTTAGTTTTATAATCTTTGGTGGCGAGAGGGTCGTTTCGCGCTAAAGGTCGTTTGTCCTTCGCGTTTGCCGTAATATGTTTCACCCGAATCAGTATACAAGATATAAAACAAAAATGTTTTAATTTACAGGTGAAGTTTTTTCAAACACTTGAGTCCACTGAATAATTTAAGCTTCCTAATACCGTTATTTATTGTATTGCTAGGCTTATTTAATGTAGCCTATTGATTATCTTAATATTGTGAATAATGTATTAGCCATGGCCTATAGCCTATATGCTTTCTTTGATATTAATGTAAAATTGTTAACTTACAAATGAAAATGAAAGGTAGGCTATTCATGGTCCTTTGACAATTCACTCTTTGATTCTCGTTTATGAAAAAGGGGTTATCATAATATATGCAGGGCCCTAAAGTTTAGGCTACATTACTAACATTATTGGCTGAATAAATAGGCTACCTCAGTATACTGTTTTGATGTCTGAAACTAGGACCTTACTCCCACAGAACAAATCACACTGTAATCACAGTATGTTCAGAAAGGAGGGTTAATATGTTTATTATGTAGTGTTTCTTGAATGCATCTTCAACTATTTATTTCAGACTAACACAATAACTGTTGCACGGATGCACGTGCTTCCTTATTTCAGTTATTTGGAAAGGGGCAAAGTATTAAAGGGTTAGTGAATCTACTCAGGCTGCAATGAAGCCCAGATTGTTGTGCTAAACCTATGTGGTGATGAAAATTGACTTTTCCACTCTGCTGTAAGCATCAAAGAGCAGTAAGAGCTGTATTTGAACTCATTTTTTGCCTTTGGCTGTGTATACATTACAGATTTGTTGACTACTCCTGTCAGAAGTGGCAGATGAACCTTGTGAAGACGGCTGTGACAACTGAGGCTACAGTTGAAGGACTCCATCTGCTGGATGATGCTGGCAGCTTTGGCTGCATCATCGTCGTGACGTGTGAGGACATTATTAACAACAACAAGCCCACTCATGATGATCCAGTCAGGAGATGTGTGAACCCTCGGCTTCTTATAAGGTAAACATTATTCAGATGATTCAGATTCCTAAAATAACATGGTTTACATAAACAGTAGACTTAAATAGCTACGTGACAACACAGAAAATGTAAGAAAGGTAAGTTCAAAACCACCCAATTCCTGAGGTTCTTTCTAAGGCTAATTGCATTTTTTTGTCAAAAATGAAATGTCTCATTCCTTCTTGTTATGATGAGTGCAGTTTGGCAGCGTAAATCTGTGTAGATCTGTTGATGCTGAGGTAGAAAATCTTGCATCTTGGAGCAAATAACAAGTGAAATGCACCTACTATGTTTTGACCATGGTTCATAACCAAGGAACTCAAAATGTATCACCAGCTGTGAGAGACTATTTACTTCTAATTTTCCATTTCAGTTAAAACAGGGACACACATCATTCACTCATTTCAAATAGCATTTGGTTTGTTTCTTTATGATGCAGATCTGCCATATTGACAAAAAATAATTCACATTTCTCATTCAGTGCCTTAATATTGATTCTATCAGGCAGTTATAAGTGTGTTTGTGTTTACTTTAAAAACTTCTGTGATTTCATTTCCCTGGGACTGTCAAGAACTACAAAAATCCAATGTTTTAATACCTCTACAGTTCATAACTGATTTAATATATATTGATGTGTTTTGAGAAGTTGAGAAACAAAATAAATAACCAAATAGATGAATAAATCTTAACTTAACTTAGTATCTTTTTTCACTCAGTAGCTTTAGTGCCTCTAACCACACCACATGGTCCTCCCCACTCGACATGCTTTGGACGTGAAGTTCTTGTAGGAGACAGAAAGTGGACTTAGTGAAACTAATATAAATGGATGAAAATACTTTGAAACACTCTTTAAAAACCAAGTGAACCAAGATGTCATCAATCCCCAACCAAACATGATTATTTACACATTTATATATGAAACTACAGATGATAAATCAAACTAGCTGATCATAAACATGCTTCATTTTTGGTTACTGTACAGCTTTACTTCTGCCTTCTACATTACAGTGTAATTGATTTGATTGATTAGACACTCTGGGTTTCAAAATGAGGTGTGGGCACTAAGTTAAACAAGAATGTAAACTTTATATAGCAGATAGACTTAAAGATACTTTATAGATCCCAAAGGAAGGATAGCAGATACCCCCCTGCCACTGTTTTCTCACTTTTTGAGGTATAGCTTCTGTCGTGTCTTTTTCTGCTGAGCAATCTGCAGCAATAAAATCTGGTTTGAGGCAACACATTTTAGATATAAAGCCACATTTTAATACAGCAGGGACTTGGCAGCTTTGCTGGTAATTTAAGGTTTAGAGGTTTTATTTTAGTCCTGGCACAAACTCTAAAAAACAGTGACAGCAGGTACAAACCAATACATGACTGAAAGGGCTGTGTCTATAACGCTCACCAGATGGTCCCCAAGAGCTCCTCTTTCATCTCTGCAGGTTATACTCTGTTGTAATTAGTGTGGGTGCATGCCATCCTGCAAGTCATTATAAATATGCTGCCATAATGTGCCATGTTATAGTGTAAAAGGTAAGGCAAAGCAAAAGTGAATTGTCTTAAATTATTCATGATACAGGCGTTAGAAAAGTTCATTTTAAGTGTTCTTCAAATATAAGAGTGGAAAATGCTGCATAAAGAAAGCTGTTGTAAATGTTTAAAGCATAGAACATAGATTGAATTTCAATTGACTCAGTTGTGTGTTTAATTATCTATTATACTATAAATATTACAATTAATTAACTCTTACAAAGTCTTCCTTTACTTAATGAATCATCCTTAATTAAGGTGAATGTAATTAGAGCCGGGGCTCAGTGGGGCCTTCAAGTCTGGAGACCTCAGAGCTCAAAACAACAGCTGACTCTCCTCCGCTGTTTTCTCACTCACATGATTAAAGCGTTTTGTTTTAGCCTGGCACATAAATACAGAAACACATTTGGGTAAATTTAAGTCACTAGAAAGTTTGATTGTCTGTTGTTTGACAGCAGCTGTTTGAGATTAAACTTGCATGTAACAGATAAAGCATTTCGCTGCCTCGAGGTTGATGTCGATAAATATCGAAACAATGTTGGTGAAAGATTTTCATTTTAAACCATTTGAGCCATTGATTCCATGATGGGACTAGATGGTTAACAGACGCTGAAAAAAGCTGGACGCATTTCAAGCTCAGCAGTGTCTGTTATATTGATATCGAAGAGCAAAATGCATGATGCATCATCTGAGGCTGAGCGTTAATGTCTGATGACTGGAGGCTTTTTAACAGAACTGCTGTGCTGTAATATATTCTCCAGAATTGATCATGTTGTATGTGGTCATGCAACTTCAGTGAAACATCCAGTGTAAATGTTACAGGAAATCAGGCAGCAATGCCTGATCACTTGGACTGATAATACCACTTAGTAGTTTCTTAGTCATTAATGCAATGTAGTGAATCATTGAGGTGCACCAGAGACTGAACACCGTAGAAGATGACAGCAGATGTGATAAGAGTCGAGATCCTGGTGTTGACCAACAAACCATGTGGAAAGATCTCCAGCTCTTGTTTCATTAACTCTATAGCTGTGTAAACAAACGCAAACGCAGACTGATTGCATCACAGCGGCGCGACTAGCCTGTCCCATTTCAAAGGATCCTTCACATGCGGCCTACAAATGCGGCCTTTAAAGATTTATTCAGCACCTGTAAAATTTTCTATTTCGGTTTGGCCTTTGGTATGAAGAGCCACTGCTAAGGATGCAGCCCCTGAACTGAACTGAGATGCAGCTTATATGACATTTGTGCAACCCTGTTTCCTATGTATGCATGTAGGAAATGTCATTGTTGCAGATTGTTATAAAAAATTGTAAACACATTTGTTTAGAAGATTTCTTGAACCAGTCCAAAAATGACACCCAGGCATTACTACATTACTTGGTCTTCTTTAGCATAGCAAGTACAGGGTTATAAGTAGTATTAATAGGGGTTTGGCCAATAATTTATTGGCTCTAGATGAAAAGTGAAGGGGGCACCAGTTAGTTGTTAAGATTAATCCTGAGGGCAACCTGAAAGAGTCTGTATCAAACTTCGGGGAGCTTTTTTTGTGATAATTGTTGAGATTAATACCACAATTATGAAGCTGGGGGTGGCACAAGAGAAAACACCAAGGAAGGATCAACAACCTCAATAGGATTCATCCTCTGGGGACCATTGATATGTACAACTATGATAGTGACCCATTCAATAGATGTTGAGACATTCGTCTTGACCAAAGCAGTGCCATTGTCTTTCCACTGTCATAGCAAAAACAAACAAAAAATCAAATTAAAAGAGCAAAACCTTTCTCAGGAAAAAACCTGGTCGTCACATTTCTCTTCAGTCAGTGCAGTACTGCCCTGCACCACTCTTGCTGTTTATTTGCAGTGGTTACTGCCAGGCAGATACTGAATTTGCTTTAACCTCTCTCTGTGATCGATTTACACCCCCGGGTGCTCCACCATGCTGTGAATGTGTGGCTGTGAATCCCAAACCAGCACTTATGTAATGATGAGCAAAGCAGATCTGGGTGGGGCGATCATCTGAAGCGTCAATCGCAATCGGCCGTTTGTATTGACGGTAATGTAACCGCTCGATACTTTCCAAATACACACTAGTGACTTCATTCAGTGAGTGCTGGGGATCAGTGAGAGTGAGCTTCAGCCTATCACAGCTGATGCTTTGGAGTGGAGTTTACCAAAGCTCTGAGTGCAATCACACACAAAGCGATCACAAATGAAATGAAACAACAGATACTCCCACAAATCATTATTTCTCTGTCTTTTATTAAAAGAGCCAGTTCCAGTGTGTTTACTAGAAATGAACATGGAGAACAACTTCACAATCCAGCCATCAGGTTTTTGTACCGCACACTTTAGGATGCTATTATGGTAACATTATCATATTCAGCTATTGACCAACAGAAGAGAAGACAAGACAGCAATTAAATCACTTCATGGGAAATCTCCAGTCATGTCACCAGCACAGGAACCAGATGAATCAGAGCTGCTGCTAATCAGACATGTGAGAAATGGAAGAGAAAGTGAGCACGTGAACTGAGTCTATCACCGTTCATAGTGCACTTCACTTCCTCTAAAAAAGACCTCTGTATGCAGCTAGTGTGTCTATGTATTGCACAACTGCTCTGCCTGGATGGGAGTTTGACGTCATGCCAACAAAGTATAGTCACATCTAAACCAATAATCAATTTCTGTACGCATCACTTTTCTTGTCATTAACATCCTTGTGGCTTCCATAGGTTTGATGCTGTTGCTGTCAAAAGCTTTTGTACAGGTCACGTTCTAAACCTCACATTTACAAACCTCACTTCCCTCTGGAAAAGTCATCCATGCATTGAAGGCCGGTGTTTATTCAAGATAATAATCTTGACACTGGCTGACTTGCTAGCTAAAGATTCTCCAAGGAGTCTTTCAGTATAACTCCACTTGACTTTTTGCATATTATTTTGTGCTACAAGATGATTTATAGAAGTTTTTTTTTTTTTTTTTTGGACCTCTATGTCTGAGATCTACTCTCAAAGTTTAAGCCCTAAAGCCCATGTATGCTAAGAATATCTTTAGCTGTATAAGGAGACAAATTAAACCAAAAATATTGTGCAGTGCAGCTTTTTTAAATGAGCTTTGACTTCAGGCAAAGCAAACACACACAAGACAAAAAGCCTTCGTTTTTCTCTTGCCTTTGGATGTGGGTTGATAACTTTTTATCACTGACATTGTAATAGACAATATTGTTGGTCAGTACCAACTTTATCAACCGATTTTCTTTTTAAAGTACCTGACATCACAATATAGCATGAGCGTCATTCAGTGTATATAGGTGCTACTGAGTTTAAACACAACATTTTATTCAGTCACATAAAATAATGTCTTCTGGCTGTTGTTTCTTGTTCAACCAGTCAAAAAGAAATAAAGCAGATTTATTCTATGGAGCTAAAACCTACTAAGTCTTGCAACTGAAACATATGCAGAAAGTGAAATCTTCAGATTGTATCACACCAGTGTTAATATATACAGCAGAATTCACTTGACAAACATCTCTGCAGATTTTGTACATTTAATTTGGGACAAGAAACTGCTAGCTCCTTGAGCACAGTGTTGCTTTGGGCTCAATGCTAATGTCAGCATGTTCACAGTGCTAATGCTACCATATGCTGGTATATGTTTCACACCTTGGTTTACCATGTTAGCATGCCAGCAAATTAGCACTAAACACAAAGTACAGCTGAGGCTTGTAGCCATATTCTATTAGTTTTGCAGGTCCGAACCAAATTTCATGGCAATATATCCAAATGTTGATGAGGTTTCTCATTTAAAAAAATGTCTGTACAACATTTAAAGATTTCAGTTGCAGGATTTATGTTTTAACTCTATCGTTTTTATACTTTTGATCTTTTTTTTTTGATAAATGCTGATATCTAGACGGTATCTAGACCAGTGTTACATGTTTTCTATGTTTGGACATTTTTCTCACTAAAAGCCTAAAATGTCTGTCAAAATGAACACGGCTGCAGAATAATAATAGAAAAAAGCAACATCACAGTTGTATTTAACCACAGTGACCAATCAGATGAGGTTTTAAAAACGTCTTACTGCTACATTTAACTCTGTCCGTCATGCTCGTAAGGAAGACCAACAGCTACACAGTCACTCTGAGATTAACACACTGCACTGAGGCAGCACAATGAAGCCTGGACTGAATTGGAACAATAAAAGCAGGGCTTCTGTATGTGAGCCCACTTTGTACCGGTCACCTTTTAGTGATACTCGCCACGTTGCATCTTGCAAACTGTGACATACAAAATTAAAAGTCCTTGTGATATAGCAGCATTGTATTAGTCACAGTGCACCTTAAAGAATTATGAAGAGTATAGTCAGTACATGAAGGTAAAAACTTTGTCTAAGTACAAGGAGCAGTTACTACAATATGAAAATATTACATTTGCTTAAGAGAAACAATCCATTATGAAAAGGGAGGGAGCGACGGAAGAGAATCACAGGTTTAGATAACATGAGTTTTGGGGTCTCTGAAGGAGGAAGGAGGGGGGTGGGTGAAACAGCACAGCATTACTATGATAGTCATACCTGAAGAGTTCTTACCCCCAATAGAAAAAGAAGGAGGTGATCTGCTTTTTTCTTGAATCCTTCATGATCATCATTCCTATGAATCAATGTCCTCAAATTGAATTTTGGTACAGGAAATAACACAACGTTTAAAAGTGAGCAATAAAATACAAACAGGAAGAATTAAGTTCCCACAAATAAGCAATGCACAGATATACAACGTTCTCAAAAAAGTTTTTGTCCATACAGTAACAACGTTCCTCTTTTCAAGTGCAAAACACAAACAGAAGTTTTTTTACACACACTGACACTCACAGAGACACTGGCCCTTCATTTCATATGGATTAAAGAGAAAATGTTCGATTTCCTTCGATGTGTCTCTCGAGTACAAACGTCAGAGGTCAGCATTGACTCAGCAGCACAGCAAAGTCCATACAGTGTGGAGTTAAAGAAATTGCTTCGACAGCCATTTTGCATATAAAGTCTGTATAAAAATCAAGGAGCAGTAGCAACAGGCCCTCTTCAAAGGTCGACACTAAATCGACTGCGAGCTGAGCTGGAGAGGCTGGAGGAGTCAGCGGCATGTGTGGTTAAAGCCTCCCCAGCTGAAATACAGGCGAGAGGTAAAAACAGGACCCACGTTTACTGAGGTCTGATAACAGTGAGAGTGTAACACTGCAACACAAAGCACAGCTGAAGAGCCACATTGTTACTGCAGAGCTGGAAGATGTCATTCTGTTCAAGCGGCCGTTCATATAAAAGAAAGATTCATGTAAAAAAAAAAAAGAAACAAACAAAACAAAACCCGGTAAAAACACAGATACGTGTGTAATACCTGACATGATGAAGCAGTTTGACTGTAGAAAAATATATATAGCCTTTTATCAAAGTCACTTAGCCAGAAAATAAATCCAACGAGCAAAATTCAGGATCATCTTACAAAGTCATATTTATAATGACATAACACCGGAGAACCAAATTACACCAGGCTGAACTGAAGGCATTTTGGTTTTTAGAAAATTGTAGCAGGGCATTTTGTTAATCACAGGTTAAAATAGGGAAAAGGGACAACTGCCTTATATAATAATAAATAATAGATAATAATTATAAGGAGAAGAAGTTTGCGAACTCTTGGACGAAGAGGAGAATACACAATAGTAAATAAAACAGAGCATCCCTCTTCTTGCATAAACAAACTGGTTTTCTTATTTGAAACGGTTTAACAATTTAAGCTTGCCATTTTTTCCCTTTTGCAAATGCTTACTCTCAAAAAATGTGGCAATATGGCATCAGTTTAGAAAATGTGCAAAATGATTCTCATCCTTAGCTACTAGATTAACAAACACCAGTTTCCCACTCATCATTGATTCTTACCATAACATGATTTAAATGATAATATTATGGAAGCTGTGACGCTGTCAACATCATGCACCCCAAAGCTGCATCCACTTTTGTACAGTATTTAAACTGTAATTTATAATCCTTTTGTGGAGATTTAAGTTTGGTAACAGGAATATTTGCTTCATGTTCACTGAATGGGACTCAGGACTGAACCGTAACAATACAGAGGGAAAGTTCACAGTGAGTCAAGGAACCCTCTCTAATCAAACCAAAGCCTTCAAGCACGGGGTAAAGAAAATGCATAGTCATGATCAACGCAGTTAAGAAGTTCAGCAGGACAATAAGGCAAAAAACAAAAAACAAAACAATTAGGGTATAACAACAGAGACATCAGCTAAGAAACCACCATCTCTAAAAAAAAATGATGCTGATGTTTTCTGATTCCTTCAGAAAGGCATTAACATAAAATATAAAGTAGATTTGGCTTCAAGCGTCTTCATGATTTAGGTTAAGATAGTGTAAGCCATGAAAAACACACTCTCCGAAGTAGATAAATCAGCTGACAGGTTAAAGTAGTGTTTCAATGTTGCCTCTTTGCTGTTTCTCTCTTGTCTCCACTAAACAAACTACCAGTTTTTAAAAGATTGTTGTCATGCTGAACATTAGACATTTTTTTTTACATCATAAAAATCATAAAAAACATGAATAAAAATTATGCATCTCACAGTCGGAGAAGGTCTGTTGTTTTAAAGCACATTATAACAGCGGGCGAACCTGCTGAACCACACATCTGGTAAAATATACTGTAAATCATAATGTACCGAAAAGAAAATCTCTGACTGGTCTGTTGAGTTGTGTGTGCAGCTCAGTACTGAGTGTGTGTATATCAGCATATTTCAGTATTTTCTCTGCTACCATTCTGGCCCTATCACTGAAATAAGTTCCCAGGTTAATGCTACTCATGTCACCACTAGGTCCAAGCTGCATTGTTGCACAGTTTTCTAACTTTGTGACAACTCAGTTGGTGACAGTAAAACAAATTGAGGAAATGCATGGGAAGTAAAGTGCATTGTTATGTGTGTTGCTACATGTGGTGGCGACATCAGTTAGATGTAACCAGTGAACCCTTTCCATGTTTCTGCATGCAGCCATCTGTGATGAATAACGTCTGTATAACTGTGTGTGGCTGTGTCCTGTATATGCGTGTAAATGACGGGAACAAAAAAGGAAGAGGCATCAGAAAAAACAGAAGTCAGATATACTGTAGATCTATACAAAATATTGGCACATTATCTTATAAACAGTATACTGGATGATGAACAGGTTGCTACTTAAACGTACAAACCACCCAGTCTTTTGTCTCACGTTTCACAGCGTTAAAAGTGCACTAATTGCCAAACACGCCACCTTTTTCCACTTTTATAATATTTCTCATCTCGCTTTTTCTCTCATGTAAAATGTGCTGCGTGCTCGTAATGCCACTTTAATCTCTCACCTGCTGTAACCTTACAAGCTCCTAAACTCTCGTCCTTTCTCACACCTGCGTCTCCACACCGTTAAGTTTAGGCATTAAGATGCGAGGGGTCACCCCAGAGTTGAGGTCCCTCTCGAACTCCAGCAGCTGGCCCATGAAGTTTAGGTTCGGGGACACCACGGGGCGCCGGCTGCGCACGTACTTGTAGGCATCTGTCATTGTCATGAGGGTGTGCTTCATAAGGTAGGCGATGACGATGGTTGCAGAACGAGACACGCCCGCCTGGCAGTGCACCAACACTCCCTGTCCACTCTGATATGCCTCCTCTGTGGACGAGAACAACACAGCAGATGAGCTGCATTCAAGAAATAAAGAGCCACTAAATGCTGCATGGCTGCCAGCTGTGAGCAACTTCCACATAAAACATCTGTAATTAGAACTTACGATATGCACTGCCATTAGTTCCATCCATCAATTGGCTATGAGGTATGGAGCTAAATCTGTTAATTATTCAAATATATCTTAAAGGGATAGTTCAATATTTTGGCAAATTGGCCCAATGCCATAATCCCTATAGTTTTAGGAGTAGGTTCGTTACCTTTAATTGTCGGTGCAAGCTGTTTTTAGAACAGTGGAACAGACAGAGTTGTTTTCGAGGCAAATGCAGAGACTCCTTGGCGTAAAACTGCCCCCGACTGGAACGTGCATCAGCGGTTTTGCATGAATTTACCTCAAAAACAACTCTGTCTCGTAACGTTCCGTTATCATCTCATAGCGTGGTGAATGTGCAGGTCACGACTTGTCCACCAGAGCGTTTTGGAGTTGTTGGATTGTGTATTTGATGAGTTTGTTGAGGGAGACCAAGAAATCCCATGAGCCTCTGTAGCGTAGCTCTGAGCAGCTCACGGCTCTGCTCCGCTGTTCTAAAAATAGCTTGCCCCGACAATTAAAGGTAACGAACCTACTCCTAAAACTATAGGGATTATAGCAATGGGCCAATTTGCCAAAGTGTTGAACTATCCCTTTAACTACAACACTTATAGAGGTGGGACTCTCACCGATGAACTCGAAAACCTCCTCAAAGTACTGTCGAAGGTTCTGCTTGCTGTTGTCGGTGGCTGGCAGCCTTTTGTAGCGCAGTCCAGAGTTGACGTGGTAGAGGGGGAGGTGCGTGGTCACGTTGACCACGTAGCCGATGTTGAGGCGCAGCAGCAGGTCCAGGTCTTGGGCGTCTCTCTCGTTCCCCAGAAAGAGGAAGGGCAGGATGGGGCTGACCACGGCGTTCTCCGCATCCGGGGTCATCACACTCTCGTCGGACAGAGATGCCGGCAATGACGAGGAGAGTGGCAGAGAAAGGTGCACTGCGAGAAGACAATATGTTACAGTTTAAAGTGTACAATGAGACAAAACAACAAAGAAAATTCAAATCTACTCATGTGAATCATTAAATCAAAAGTGGTTTGTTTGAGTCTGAAAGCCAATTATGCATATTTATTGGCAAATTTTTAATTTGATGGCCTAATTGAAGCAACTTGCTGAGATGCAAAGGAGCTAAATGTTCCCAAATGTGAGTGCAGCTGTCTAAACCTGCAAAATTATTCAACACATCAGGGGAGACTGGTCTCAGGATCACGACAGCGTGAACCAAACACAGACCAAGTTGCACTCACAAAGAGGTACATCGGTTGAAACTAACCACCAGGGAATTGTTGGTGGACATCTGTGGTTGGACAGTACAACAAAATGGCATTAAGACACAGCTTTATGCCAGTGATTACAGTGGTGTTTTGGCATCTTCACTGATAATATCCTTTAGTATTCTCCAGCCTGTAGTTTTAATCACCTGCATGTGAATTAAAAAAGATGCTTACTTCTGCTGTTTTCCTCATCTTGCTCTCTGTTGAGGGAGTTCAGGGCCAGGTGGAGGGACTGGGCTGACGGCAGAGAGTGCCCTCCCTCCCTGTCTCTCTGCCAGGGTTTGGGTTTGATGAGTGTACTGGGGGCAGAGGGTGGGGGCGAAAAGGACACGGGCGATGGTGGCGAGGCAGAGCGGGGAGAGGGGGAGTGAGGATATGCTGCATCTCCGTCTTGCTCCAGGCCATCGTCGATCCCTCCGTCTTTTCTCAGAAGCCTCTTCAGCGAGTTCCGGCCTTCGTCGTACCCCGATCCTGACCTGTAGCCCATGAAGTCGAGGGCTGCCATTTTGCCCTGCTGAAGCCGCCGTCGGCCAGCGTGATCTGTGATCTGAGGAGGCTGTGCGTATTCTTGGAGGTTTTGACAGTCCAAGAGGACAAGGCCGGTTCCATTGCTGCCATTTTGGGCCTGGCCTCCGCAAGTCTGCCCGACTCCTGCTCCCATCCCGGCACAGTGATTCTTCTGGGCTTTGGAATGGGTCATCTTCTTGGCCAGCTCTTCAGGCCAGATAGTGCGGACACTATAGTCATCATCCTCTCCTTGGTACATACCCATCTGGTGACCTGCTCCGATGCCTCTTCCTGGGGGTTTGCCACGGCGAGGGTTGAATGTGACCACTATGGGGTCGCTGCTGCAGTAGCTGCAGGTGGAGCTACCAGTCTGGGAAGCTTTGGGGTTGCAGCCCGTGACGCAGCTCTGTATTGCCCGGAGGGGGGCTGAGGAGGACAGAGGGGTGCAGGGCAGGCATCCCCCTACGAGTTTTTTGCGAAGGATAGCAGGACTCTCGAAGTTTCTGGCCTCACCGGAGCAGGAGGCACAGCGGAGAGGTTTGAACAGGCTTGCTCGGCAGTCAGACACAGTGCTGTTGGAGGAGGAGGTGTTAGAGGTGGAGGTGGTGGACAGACACCCACCCAGGTTTTTCAGGCCCATGTCTTTGCCTCCTCTCTTCACTGCTCCGACATTGTGAACACAGGAAAAAGAGGTGGAAGTGCTTCCCCCACCTCCTTGGCAGCTGGCAGAGTGCGCCTTACAACCTCGGCATTTCACCAACCTCCAGCAGCCGCAGCTGAACGGGCGCGTGCAGTCGATGGTGCACGTGTGGTCAGGGCTGGGGAAGCCTCCGGCGTGGGAGGAGCAGGGGGAGAGGGGAAGACCATGAAGAAGGTGGGGGTGGTGATCCCTGGTGCGGGACGGGTGTGGCTGGCTGAGCTGTTGAAACGAGACTGGGACATGGGTGGGTTGGGAGGGAGGGGATTGGGGGTAGTTGGAGTTTAGGATGGCGGCATGGGGCACAGGGACGGAGTTGTGGTGGTAGGGAAGACCGTGACTGTTATGGCTTTGATGGACCGTTCCCAGTTTGGAATTCTTCTTGGTACCTAAAGAAGGAAATTCCTGGTCACATCTGTTCAGAAAGCTTGCGTTTTCCTTCTCCCGTTCACTCCTGAACCTCTGCTGCTGCTGCTGTGCCTGAGCGGGGACGAACTGCAGGACCCCTCCAGGGGAGGTGGACAGCTGACTGTGGCGACTTCGCTGCGACTTGTGCTCGGCTCCACCTGGCCTCGCCGCGGTTCCGGTTTTTATTCTCTCACATTGTCCTTGATCCAACTTTGACGCGGCACATCTCCCTCTGCCACTTTTAACGCTTCCACTGCGTCCCAACGAGTTGCTGAATCCTGTTGCCCTTCCTCCTTTGTCGAGAGTGAGCCTGATATCAATAGTATGTGTGTGGGAGGGCAGTCGTGGGGCAAGTGTTACTGTGCCATTGCTGTGGCAGTGGCTAGGGATGTGTCTGGCGCTTGCAGGGATCACAGGCTGTTGTTCGCCCTTGAACTTTTGCACCCGGGAAGATCTGCGCTTGCATTCCAGAGTCAGAGATTTACAGGCGGGTGAGTAGAAGTGGGATTGAGAGGGGTGGAGATTAGGAGGGTGGGACACTTGTCCATTGGCGGAGGCTGATAATTGAGAGGAGTGATGCGGGATGGTTTGTGGGGAGGCCTCACAGAGGGTTAGGTTTTTAGGGCGCTGAATGACCACTATGCGCTCGTCAAGAGGGAGGGGAGGCATCTGGGTTTATGCGGAGCTGTTTCATTGAGGAGGGAGAGAGAAAGAGAGACAGAGAGAGAGAGAGATCAGTCAGAAAACAACTGTAATTTCACCAACACTGAGAATGTGGGGCAAACTTTACATTTCATCAGTTTAGACACAAACATCACGTTGATGCCAAATTGCTAACAATGCCCTGCAGCAAGGAATATTTATATGATGCAGCGCCTACACGTATTTGTGAGCATAGTTGTGTTCCTTTGTCTGATACAGTTTTTTAAAATGGATATGATTTACAGCTATACAAACACATTTTAATTGAACTTGTGATTAAATTAAAAAAGAAAGGATTTGAGTATTTGTGAAGTGTAAAGTAAAGCCCCAAGTACACCACATTAATAACAACAAATGTTCACAACAATGATAGGGTTTTATGTTTTGCATATTGTTGTAAGTCACCTCTGAGGTGTCTTCTGTATACCAAAACATACAGATACGAGAACAAATACAAAACTAACAAACCAATAATAATACGTCGCAGCTTTGACCATCAACATGTCACACATATAGTTTCCTTTGACATTTTCTGGAAATGAAAGGAGGATTTAGATAAGGAGAAAAAACCCACTGAGGTGCATGTTTGATATGAATGGATGACAAACACTGCTGTGATTACATCTGCAGAATCCATTCAAACATGAACCTCGCAGTCTGTCACCTGCTTATACCTGGGCAACTTGCCAGACATTTAAAATGCTCATCTGTATTTGTAGGTAGTTTGACATTTATCATAAATTGAAACAGTTTCCCACTGATATCATTGCTATTATCCTATAAAATGCAAAATCCGAGGTTGCAAGCGTGTGCACCTGTTTGCTGTTAGCAGCAAATAATCCCAGCTAATCCTGGTGGCACTGAGGCTTCTTAAGAGATTAGTCACAAGCTACTTCAAATGAGCTGCAACAACCTTCATCCCTCTGAGGAGTCCTCATGCTTAACATGATGCATTCAGTCACATGAAATGATAAACCAAACCAAACTATATCTTAATATACTGTAAAACATAGCTGGACTAGGCAGGTTTACTGTTCTCAGATGTGCACTTTGTATTATCATGGCAAAAACTTGCATTGGCTGTTTAGCCATGATTGCATGATTCCTATTCCCACTGCATTATAAAATTATTTTGCTGCTTTGTCTCAGAAAAAAACCATCACAGTGACTCTCCCAGTTAGCTAAAAAGCTCAGTGGGATCCTTCACTTAATGCTTTGGAGCCATGAGATTATCTGAAATGAAACACTTCCTGCCCCCAGCCATCTAGCCCCTTCATCTTGCCTCTGGTATAAACTAAATTAACGGAGTCCTTTGGGCTGATTTGAAATGAGCATTTGTCCAGGCCACGGTATAAACAGAAGGTCACCACGCACACAACGATACAGCTCAGCTGGGGAGAAAGCTTTCTCACCATGACACAGCAAAAACAGATTAACTGAGTGTATCTTATAAATATGCATGTTGTGATAAAAATACATATAGAGATTTTTTTTTTTCTAAATAGCCTTTATGATTAATGTTATTAATAACAGGTTGGTACAGTTACCACAGGACTTTAGATTCTTATATTCATCTGCTACATTCATTATAAGGCTGCACTCAAATGTTCGGATGAAATATTATTGTCGTTAAAGTGAAAATCCACCCTCTAATACACACACTGTTAAATAAAATCAATCTGAGATGTTCACTGCACCCATGGGTGTTGGGTTGATGAAGTACTTTAATTTACTTTTTGCCACACTCACAGCAAGGTTGTAGGAGTGCAGCAGGTTGCCTGGGATGCTGTTATTACTATGACAGCCTTAGCATCCATCTGAAGATAAACAAGATAACAAAACAAAAAGGATGCATTTTACTGCGGATATAAAAATGTCTGAAGACATGTTTAGCTTTGTCATCTGTTGACGTTGGCATCCCTGCCTCCTGCTTTGTGATCGTCTGGTCGATATAATCCGTCTAGAAAGAAGCACGGCTTTATTGATTCAACTGAGCTGGCATCACAACCGTATGTTTACCTTTGTAAGTTTAGATCACTGAACATAATTTTACATTTAAAAGGTCACTTCACATTTGAAATATTTTTTTGTAGCCATGCTAACTGCATGACTAGACATGGCAATGTTGTCTGTCAGTCAGCTGGTCCAGATTGATTAGCATGACATTTTTTTTTTTCAATGAGGTTTACATGTTGTTTCGAGTGAACAATTATCGGATGTGTAAGTAATTTTGGACCAGACACTGAAAAATAATTGTAATACTTTAGTGATCCCTTATTTTTTTTATCCAACAGATCCAGCACCATGATCAACTTTACATTAGAAATAAAAATACTTTAGTTTATGACCAAATAACTGCAAAATGAATGATAATCCCATCAGCATCAGTCGTTACTTTCATGTAAACACCCAAATTAAAAAGGCAATTACACAAATGATGCATGCTTCAAGCCAAGGCACTGTAAGCATTTTCAGTAGTTTAAAGCACTATTATTATTATTATTATTATTATTATTATTAGTTACTCTTATAAATGCAGCCTCATCAAGCTGCTATCATGACTGTAGTCTTTAATTGTTTTAAAATGAAGCATCAGTTCACATAGCCCCAGATTTTTTCATTTACTTAATTTACTGACTTGTGCAACAGTAACATCACTGTTAACAGCATATTATGTTTTAATACTATTTAAATTAAGAAAACCTTTAAAAAACAAACAAACAAACGGGTGTATCACATATTGTTTTTACAAAGTGGGTGGATTTTCATTTTGAACTTAAGTCCTTTAAGACACATTCATCAAGAATCTCTGAGGGAGTGAAGGACCACGAAGTTAAAAGTGGGACTGGGTGGAACGGATACTGAAGACAATGCTGGCTGACAGAAATACGGAGAGGGGAGGGGGGGTGGGGGGTTAGAATGAAAATACAGGGGGACAGATTACAACGTGACACTGTAAACCACAGACTACAGGGGAGGAAGGAACATGTCAGAATAATCTGGGGATGTTTTCAGTCCCAACACAACACAGTTACCGACCCAGAGAGAAAGCAAACCGCGCTGCTGTTGTGTCCCCATGCTTATATCCACGCACAGACTCTGGTGATGGTGTCCTCATCTTTTTTTTTTCTTTTTCCTTTTTCAGCCTTGCCTGTGGTGGAGGGGGGTGGGGGTTACATTGACCCAGTTTTATCATGGTGGAAGTCACTATCACTCTGATCACTTTTCTCTCACACACTGTAAACTGCAGGCTGGCTAGTGGCCTTTTCACTCACTCGTTTCATATAGATTCAGCAGTCACAGAGAGAGAATTTCTCCGGTAAGTGATATTTCACAACAAGAAATAATATAAAAAAAGCTCAGTAAACAGAAAAACGACACACACCGGACGGGATAATTACAATCTATCTTTATCAGCAACATATATAAAAATATTCACATTATTGCAAACAGTCAAATCTGCAACAGGGAAAACAAAAAGAGGAGCAACACAATTATCTCCTTTGTCAATTCATCTGCAGCCGTTCCCCCGCAGCTCCAGTTTAATATTCTGCCAAATCTCCATAATTATTCTCATGTGTAGTGGTGAATCTAGTAATTACGCTTCAAAAGCAACCCGAAGCCTTTTCATTTCAAACTTAGCTTTTTGCCTCTTGTTCACGTACTTAACTGATGGAGAGATAAATTGTCTGTTGTGTGAGCTGCTACTGCTCTTTACAGTAGGGTAATGCAAAAAATCCAAACTGTACATTTAGTAGACAAGCAATGTATTGTTGCATATCTGTGGTGAAGAGTAACTGAGTACATTTACCTAGTTATTGTACTAGATTTGATCATTCAAATAATTGTCCAAATGATTCAATATATCACAGTAAAGATGAGCTATAGAGACAAAAAGAAAGAAAGAATATATAAATTTATGCTATATACATGTACATTGTGTTGTTAGTGCTTCTGTTCTTTGATTTTTACTATTTTCTACTTTCATTTGCTGTGTGTTTTCAATTTATTGATTCAATACTTTTACTTTATTAAATTATTATTATTATTGTTTCTCCCACCACTGTTGTGTCAGCCAGACTTTTGGTTCAAGGCAATAAAATAAATGACAGAACAAGACACAGACAGTTTGTCTTGTTATCGTCGTAGGATTCAGCCACAAGGACAAAACTGTAAAATGGGAGTGAGCTCTGTTGATTAGGAGGTTAATTGAAATGGCATGTAATTAACTTTGTTTATGTGAAGTCACTCCAGTCGGTTGGTCTTAATTAATCAGTGTTTCTCGCACATTAATGAAATCTGATAAAAGGCTGTAAGCTACCTGCTCTGCCAACATACAGTAGTGCTGCTGCGGCTGTGTGTATGTGTGTGTTTGCAGTAATTGTCTTTCAAAAAGAGCCGCCTCTATCTGCCTCAGCCAAACAGTACAAAGTGTAGGAAGCGTATAGGCTTGTTTGATGCTTGTCAAATGAGGAAGCTGCTGCATGATCAAAGAAACAGACCTGTTCTTATCAGTTTGTCATTTGACAGTATTTCATTATTGCCCCCCTGTTGATGGCTTCAATTGCCAGATCCCAGTTTGCATCTGAGACAGCAGCAAATCTGACGACACAACATAGGATTACTGTACCAAGGCAGAACACGGAGACAAAAGCTCACATTGATAATGATCTCCAATTAGACACAGCTTAATACATGTAAACACACTCGGCTTTGAATCCAGTTTTGTGTCTGACATGAGTTTTCAAGAAAAAAGCTCTTAAAATTACATCTACTCTCTGCCATGTTTTAAACATTCACTCTGAGCATTAAAGTGAAACTACAAGGCACAAGATGTCTCCTACTTTTCTTTAAAGTCCTTTCTCATCCCACAGAATCAGCCTTGTGTTCGCGCCTTTAACTGAGAAACTTTCCCATGATGAGGTGTGAAAAGAGCCCAATGTCACAGAGAGGAAAGAAACTCATCAAATCACTTCTTTGAATGTAGAAAAGAAACTCCGGTAACACTTTATAATAAAGTACACACTATTAAGCATTAGTTAAGCAGTAATACATACTGAATTCTTCATTTATAACACATGAATACCCATTAGTATGTAGTTTATAAATACAGTTAGTGCTTGTCAATGATGAGTAAAACATTTTTAACTGTGTTTATAAACTGCAATGAGTATTGATGTGTTATAAATGATGAATTCAGTATTTCATGCTTAACTAATGTTTAATAGTGTGTACTTACAAGCTCCTACTGACCCAGGACTATGTGATAATGACTGCGTGAAACAGTGTAGACTACAAACAGGCTGTGGATCAATAATAACATCTAAAAACCTATGTGTGCTGCTGAGTCTTCAGATACAGCTCATCCCTTTGTGAGAATCACAGCGCAGCACATTACATATCAAACAACCCGTATCAGTGTGTGAGATTGCATAATATATCTGCAAGGAATATATGACTTCAGAGGTCGACAGAAAACTGTAAATAAGTTATGAGCTGCTGAGGATCCATATGAAACTTATCTACTTACATCAGGCTGAATAAACAAACTGCAGCATGGATCAAGGAAGCAAACTCAAATGTATGCACATGATTAGGGATGTATTAATATTTAAGGAAAAGGCTAACTTATGCTAAGCTTTGCAATCACGTTAGCTGCCTCTGAATTCGAGCTCATGAAAGTGTAATGAGGAAAAGAAATATCAAAAAAAAAGAAAAAGAAAAAAGAGAAGTGCCACTCAGTTCCAGTTGGTGAGAGCTGCAGGAGCCTGAGGGGGAGATCATGACGCCCTGCCTCGGCTCACTGTTACCCCACCAGCAGAATGAAGATAACAGCTTCACAGTCACAGGCAGCGACTATAGAGAGAGGAGAAGGGCGCACATGCTAATATTTTTCCAGATGACTTCACAGTTTCCCAAACACCTGCGTGAAACCTGCGACATTATTATTTATTTATTTCTGAGGAAATTTCAGTACTTTCATTTCCTCTGCCCTCGGCCCTGTGTCGTATTTCATAACACAAAATTGGATCAGAATAGCTGTGTGTGTGTGTGTGTGTGTGTAAACAACACTGTGTCTCAGATGCAGGACAGGGACAGTGTAAGACTACACTACTATGAAAATGCAACAGCACCCGACAGTGATCAGTCAGAGTAAAGGCTGAGGCAGCGTGGCGTGCAGAGTGTACAGAGCGTACAGAGGTGGAGCGGCCGGTGTTTTTCGGGACAAGCTGTTGAGGGGGCTGGTGTTTTTTGGGTGCAGATGGTTTCCTGGCTGTGCAAGATTGATGACAGTCTCCTCGCTACCTCCCTCTCTCTCTATCTCCCCCTCTCCCTCTCTCCGCCTCGGCTTTATGCAGCTCCTTCATCAAAAGGCACATGACAGCCGAACACCCACGCAGCCGAGTGGACGACACCGCAGCAAAAAAAAAAAAAACGGGCAATAATGTGAAGATGTGCTGCTCAATTACTGGCTTGTAAAATTGCTTGAGTTAGAGACTGTCTTCCTCTGCTGAATGAAAAAAGAAAAAAACATTCTCTTTTTTTTTACATCAGAGTAGAAAAAAAAGGCTTCTCAAGATAGTAGATGGCAGGAAAATTAGTCATCTGAGTCATTTGTTTCCGGGGGGCTGATGAGCAGGCCGTTTCTGTCAGAGGACGAATCCACATCTCCACATTTTTGCTCATGTTTGGCTACGAGTTGGCGCAAAATGACAGGAGGCGGTCCCCTGTTCTCTTTATATAGCCATCCACACATGTAACCAAAGAGACAGATGGACAGCAAGAGCTATGGGCACTGGATACAAAAGAGGACAGCAGCAGTATATGTACACAATAATATACCTATATAGCAGCAGTGAAGGGGCAAACAGTTGTTCCTGCAGGAGACTCGGGAGGTTTCCTGCAGAGCTGCTGATGAGACCGAAAATCTGAGAACAGGTTCCAGCAGAGAAGATCGCCGTGTTGACGTGTTTCAAGTAAAAAAAAATCTGTTGACTGAGTTAAAGTGTCAGCAAACTGACGAGGGTTATTGGCAGAGGAGCAGAGCAGGCGCTGGATGGTGTTAACTGTGTCTCAGATCAGTGTCACTGCCCTGTTTGGACCAAATAATGCAATTAGACAATGTTGAGAAAAAGTAGGTCTAGTAATTTCACCGCTCAAGGACTCGTTGATGTGTTAAAACAATAGTTTGACCTTTTGGAAAATAAGCTTCATGAGAAGATAAATACCTCAGACTCAGTTTGGACATGTCCAGACTGTTTCCCTTCTGTCCAGTCTTAATACTGAGCTAAACTAGCTTTATATGTAAAGGACAGATATGAAAGTGATGTCAACTCTCTCATCTGTCTGCTTAGATTTGTTTCAATGTTCCTTCAAAGTTTAGATATCAGAATAATTTAAATCATTTTATACACATTGAAATATGGATCGCTTGTTAGGTTTGGACAGATACAGTGGTTGAGTTTGTGAGGCTGAAAGCTTCATTCATGCTTAAGTTTCGTTTCATTTTGACACCGAGTGTAATCCACTATAAATCTATAGGTAGAATGTGATTTTACAATATATTCAGCCCTGCCTGTGGTTATTTAAGTGCACAGTTCACTTGTGAATTAAACCTGTGAGATTTCCACAGTCAGTTCCCCTCTCATCTGTTTAACCTGAACGATTGATTACAACAAGCATTAGATTAATTAATTAGAAAAATATATACAGCATACATTTTTATATAGCGCTAAAGTGTTCTTAATCTTCAGGAATTCAGTGCAGGGATTGTAAATCCATCATTGCACTTTCTAATCGAATGCAGAGTCACAAGGCATAATTTACTGTACATGAGCAGAGTGTGAGAGTCTGCAGCTGTGAGCTAATGTTGCTTTCATGAATGAATCTTTTCTGGGCCTGAGCAGATGTTGAAAGCAGAGAACAAGTTAATTCACAAATCAGCAGAGAGGCAGAAAATGATTTAGATGATGTGGATTTAAACACCCGGGTCTGATTTGCATGTTGCCCTTTAACAAGCCAAACCAACTCTGATGTATTACTTAACCCTGAAAATACATTTGGCCGACTCCCAAATCTTTGTGGGTAACTCTGCTACCAAATTTGCAAAATGAGGTTAGAGTCTATAAACACAAACACTGTGACACTTGTGCATGTACAGTCTCTTCTTTTACATGGTGGGTGGACGTGTTAACTGCAACTACAGCTGCTGGGTGAAGCAGCAGGGCGAGGCTCCTCCTGTCCGTCACAAAAAATGATGATAAGAATGATAATGAGAACGAAAGCACCCTGTAGAGGCGGCAGCTTGCCAAACTTGATAAAAATCATCTTTGAAGGAGACATTTAACCCCAAACTTCTTTCTCCAGAGCTACTCAGTTACCAACAGTCAGTGTGTACTAATCAAGGCCTCATGTCAATGTGTCACTGGGTGAATGTAAAGTGCTTCTGACTGAATAAATGATCAGCTTGGTCAAGATTAAACAATTAATCAGTTACATGCCCACTGCTGCTCTAAAACTAAAGTAATTGCAGAGCTTTGGAGAATCACATAGATCCTTAAGTACTTTAAAAAATAATACAAACGATGCTGCATTATCAAGATCTAAATGTACTTGTGTTGGTGTAATTTTTCCGCAAACTCGACTTTAAACAGATTGGAAAATATTTCAAAATGTCAAATGAGATGGAATCACTAAAACTAAGAATATAGTAATTGAATTGTTAGGATTGTGTGACAGTATATTATGAAGTATCAGGCTGAATCCCTTTTCTTTTTGTCTTATGACAGGAAAGAAAAACTAAATTACATTACGACTGAATTTGAATGAGATCAGAGTCTTGTGGAGCGGGACAACACAAAACAAAGGAGCAAATCACGTTAAAAAAAAGAGAGAAAAAAAGAATGAGTCTGGGTTGTAAAGGGGAATTGCCCGCCTGACAAATGAACAGAGATGCAGGCTTAAGTCGTTATGACTCACTCTCTAATCAGGCTTAAGTCACACATATAATGATGTAAGATTTACTTTGGGAAGGAAGGAAATGACTTGCAACTCTGCTGTGTGTGATGACTCGGTTTTGACTCAGTGCCTCAAATGAATGGTTTGCTCAGCAGTGGTACAACAATGACACAGAGAGATGAGCCTCGTGTTTATTACTATGCATTAATCCGGACTTTTATGCACGTCTGTAAAAACTGGTCCTGTTGTTTTCGGTGATTCACACTGATTCAGATTCCACACCATCACGTCACTGAATGTACCCCTGCGCTGCTCCACAACGCCGATAAATCTCTGAACGTTTATTGCTAATCTGCGTTAGCCTTTTGCTAAATGTATTTCCCTCTCTTTAATCTCCTCAGTTTCAGCGTCTCACCAGAGCTCACACCACTACAGGCTACTGAGGGGGAAGTCAAAATAATTACATCACCTAATCTCTACAGTCAGCGGACGCAAAGTGATGGAAGCAGCAGCGCAAACTGACCAATCAGTGAGGAGACGCTGTAGCACATCCTCACACATCCCAGATTAAATCATTACCAATGTGACTTATTATTTAATAGATATAAAGACTGGGGTTGGCCACAGTATTCCTGACCATATAAAATAAATGGTTATACCACAAAGCAAACCATTGCATATCAGTTTCATATGCACTCATTTCTATCAGTGCCCATAAAGAGAGCTGTCCTGCCCATTGTAATGTTAAAATAATGAGAGAGTGCAATTTGATGAGTGATGCCAAAGAAGAAAAAAAAAGAAAAAAAGATTTACATCTGAAAATAGAACAACTAAGAATAGAAACTAAGAAAAGCAGCTTGGAAAAAGTTTCTTTTTTGTGGTTGGCCAGGATTTGAGCCCTCTGCCACGTAAAGATAAGAGGAGCAGTAATGTGCTTTGAATATATTTTAAAATCTTCAAAGAATGAGCTCTTTAAAAAGAAGCAGTCATGGTTAATGATTGCCGTGGCGTGAAACTGTCGTCAGCTGACAGTGGAAATCCCAGATCTAAAAGAAACCACCTCAATGCGGCCGGCTCCTTGTGCCAGCAACTTTCTGTCCACCGATTGTCATCCCAAAATGTAACCGACTCACTCGCTGGAAGCGTCAAAGAGACAGACAGGTGTGAAAAATATAACCAGATTAACAGTTAAAGGGAACAACTGCAGAAACGTAGTCATATGTATCCGTGGCAGTCATGGATCAGGGTCTGATTCACGGTGTATTCTGCTCTGGATCTGGACCAGGGGAAGAAGAAGGTGGAACAAAACTGCTAAAAACGTCAGGAACTGAGAACTTGTTCAATTATACAGGTCCAGGTCCCAGGATGTGATTTACAGGTTAAATGTTTCCCCCAAACCAATTTTGTCTCCTGCAGCTTTTGGCCCTGAGGAAAACAACAGCGAAACTATTTGACACTTTTCTATTCGACTGGAGGATGCTCAGCTTGAACAAAAAAAAAACAAAACAACAACATCTGTTAGCTGCAGTCTGGGAACAACAGTCTGTTTCTGTTTCCCCTCTGGAATTTACGCCAGACCATCTTCATATCCTCGAAGAAAATCTCAGAGAAAGTATGACTGTGCATGAAAAACAACACAGGAAAACCTGCGTCTCCCTCAGCGCCACAGCCAGCCTGCAGCGTCAACACTTAGAGGAAGGGATGTTTGATGTAATTGATTATTATTAATGGTGAGAGAGCTTCTAAGGTTGTGTTTTTGCCTTACTTACAAATCCCGGTACATACATTTTAATGTCTAATTTCATATTTTAACAGTAGAGAGCCTCTTGTTCATTCCTCCTCGCACAGAGCAAATTACCCCTGAGTCAGGCGTGTTTAACTCTTAAACTGCTGACTTTTTGTGCCTTCGTATTTTCATATTTCATATTTAAAGTCTTTCAACTGTTAAAGTGATGTAATGAAGACAGTATCCATTGAATCTATTTAAATGGCACTGATGTCCTGTATTCACTCACATTCATTTGCATTCATTCACAGTTTTTTGGTCTAATATTTTATGTTACTGAATATAGATGACAAATTGTTTTCTACCCCGAAATGATGATAAATGATTTAATCTCCCAAACATCACTTCACACTCAGTCTACCTGCTCATTCTCGTGAATGAGGGGCTGCAACTAATTTCCCTTTTTATGGACTAATCTTAACTGTGGTTTATAAGATATCAGGATATAATATATAATTGGTGGATAAATAATGTAATGGCACAAAATTGCAGGGCATGGGATTCGTAGCAGAACATGTATTCTAACTCTACATGCCATGTGTCAGTAAAAAGTCTGGTATATGTAAATATTGTGTGAGCTAAGGTTAAACCAGGAGTGATTTAACAGTAAGAGTCATGTGGGGCAGAAAACTATCCCAGCATGCACTGGGCAAGATAGGTCACCAGTCTGTTGTATGGGACAGGACACAAACAAACAGTTGAATCTGCAGGCAATTTTGACTCTCTGTTTTCTCAACCTGTGTGTCTGTGGACTGGGGGGGAGCAGACTGGAGCACTGAGAGAAATATGCAAACTGGAGGTGAAGCAGCGAGTCGATTAATAGGAAATTTACTGTCATCTATTCTGAGTCAATTTAAAAAGCAAACATACAAACAAACATATTGATCCCCAAATGAGACGATTTGCTCCTTTATAGTAAACAAAGATTCTTTTGGCTCATAAACAATCACATGTGAGTCAGATCATATTAGGATCTGGATCCACGATGTGTCTGTTTTTACATCAAGATCTATTACTTCTTGATTGAAAATGATCAATTGAAATGTTTTAATAATGTCCGATCTAAGTTTAAACCAGAACTGCCCCCAAAATTTTATGGGTTCTTGCTTGATCCACACTCTGTCCCCTCTACCAAGTTTAGTGTGGATCAGTTTGGTGCTTTTTGCATAATCCTGCTGACGAACAAACCTCCTCTGTGGAGCTGTTAGTCATTAGTGGAAGAACTAATGCAAAACCAGGACTTAGACCCACTGAGCCACCATGATGTCACTCTACAAAATCATTAGCACTGTTTGATCTTGACCTCTAATGATAGTATCCTGTAAGTGATATATGCCATATAGATTTTCAGAGTAAATATTTTCTCCTCTTGGAAGAGATTTAGAAACTGCTTTTAGATTTAAACCTGCACAAAAATAAGAACCACTGTTAAACTGAATCTTTAATCCTTACTAGACTGAAACAGGACACCGTTACTGTACTGTAAAAGCAGCTTCAAACATTGAGCTACATAACTGGACGATGATGACCACTACCCTGTCACATTAAACGGCCACATTAGGATCAACTACGTCTCTTAATGTGGGGTCAAATTGGCTTGTATATGTCCGTACATCGCTTAGACTAACAAACGCCTTCCTGCAAATACACTGCAGTGACTCTTCTGTGTGTGAGGTCACTGCCTCCATGTGAACTGGGCTTTGGTCTCACATTACTACCAAATACTTTTCTTATGAAAATATAAGCAAGTGATCATTAACCATAAATGCACAGTAAGGCCCTATGTGTGATTTCCAAATGGAGCCGCTCTGCTCAGCCTGCTCTACGTATGTGTATCTGCTCCTACACATCTGTACGTATAGCGGGCGTATACTCATACTACCCTTTTTTTTCTGCCTGGTTTGTGCACGACTGGTGATTAAATGTATTTCAATAAATCAAAAGCTGTTGCTGATTTGAAATATTTGCACGGTGCTGCTCACTCACTCATCTCTCCTGTTCTGCCACTCAGCAGCTGTTTGTTGCATCTCATCAGCACCACAACAAAGCACACACACATAAACACACACCACATACTCATACAGATGCTAATATTTACATTCCTCCACTGCATTGTCCACTGGCCAGTCATGGAAAAACTATCAGTTCCTGTTTACACAGTCGCTAGATGGCGCAATGCTTAATTCCTCTGTATTTTTTAATGGCATCTTCGTTGCACAGTGTTTGAACCTTTACCATGATGAGATATAAACCTGATGTGGGCGACAGGGCCCGAGCCACCAGGCCTGTACCCTCACCTCCTCACTCTGCACATGTGTGATAGCCGGTGTTAGTTATGCTCCATCATGTATCATCATCTACTACTTGGCACCTTCATGTGTCTGCAGTTATTTGTCTCAATAAATAACACAGAGTGCACGCTGCTCATCGTCATCATCATCATGGCAAACATCCTAATTACTGAATAGCACGAGGAGGAGGACGCTTGGATCAGTGTGGTATCAGTTTGACAGCTTATCAAAATAAACGGGAGGCATCAAGACGTCCAGGAGACATTGTGTGCTGTTCGCTGGAGCTGAGCAGCGTCAGCACACGGTGACAAGCCGCGGCACCGAGCTACAGCCGCGGCTGCTGGGGGACAGAGAGGCTGCAGGCCGACTGGAGCCACCGCCACCGCCACCGAGGAGTCCCACCACGTTACTTAAAAAATAAAATAAAAAATAAGACAGATCACTTACATCAAGAGTGGCAGTCCCGTGGTGTGTGCATCATTTATGCGCAGCGGAGTGAAGCATCCTCATGGCTGTAGTGTCCCGAGCAGCAGCAGCAGCAGCAGCAGCAGCAGCAGCAGCACGAGTCGATGTGTTGGTATGATCCAGATGTGTAACACCTTCCCTGCCTGCTCTCTTTTGTTCATGTAGCCTACTTTAAAAAAAAAAGAAAAAAAAGAGGAGATTTAAAAAATAAAAACAGGAAGCTTGATCTGAGTAGAAGCTGCACAACCTCTCTCTGCCCGGGTTGGAATAGCCAGATAAATAAATAAATGTGGGTGAGAAGTGCTTTGGCTAACTCAGCTGGCGTCACGTCTGAGCGTGTGTCACTCCGAGCTGCGGTGCGTGTGTGAGGAGACACTGACGGGGGAGGTGGGCGCTATTGTCTCTACTGTGGATGACATCATCCCAGACCAATGGCGAAACACACGGGATGAAGGGGGCTCAGGGGCGAGCACGCAGCACGTGCGGGATGATGGGGAAGGAGGAGAGAGGAGGGGGGAGGAGGAGGAGAGGGAAGATGATGAACCAACACACTTGAACTCATAGATAGTTCACATGGAATATCAGTGTGACACAAATTTCTTTGATTGGGTGAAAGATGAACTCAGTGATAGTGTCAGTGGTGGAAGACTCATCCAGCCCTATTATAAGCTACTAAAGTAAAATTACACATAAAGTCATGTTAAACACTCACACTCAGTAAACACTACTAGAGTACAAGTTAAAGCCCAGTGTGCACAAGAATATCAGTAAAAGTGCAGCATTACATTATTAGAAAAATTAATTTAAAGCAACTACCTTTAAAAACATTTCATTGACTTGGAACAGGGAGAATGACGCAGCGCCCCCTGCTGGCCCAGTGTTGCACTAGTTGCTAGCCTGAGGGAGAAGGGTCTGTCTGCGGCCTGCAAGAGGGAGGCGTTTCGCGTAGAGGCGTGTCGTCACTACGCGACACGCCCCCTCCACACGGGAAAGTCACGTTGAACCACGCGAGATGTAAAATGAGACCGCCAAAACGGATAACAAAACAGGAAGTAAACCAGTTCCGCCGTAAAACTTGACTAGTCTGAATGGCCGAACATATGCAGACTGTAAGTGTCAGTGTAATTTAATTAATTCATCGATTAATGTATATAATAATTGTGTTTAGCGATGGACTAAGGAAGTAAGGCTGAAAACCTTTATTGTTCTTTTTTGACAGTGAGTTAAATGTGATGGCCGAAGCCCTGGTGGGGCACATGTCCAAGGAGGGAGCAAAGAAGCTCCAAATTTACAAGGAGAAACTGGAAGAAGCCCTCTCCTCTGAGGCATTTCTGAGCAGGCTATAAAAATAAATAAAAAAAAAGAGCCTTGAAATGTTTTGGTTTGGTTTTTTTTAAATAGATCTCTTCTTCACTACAAATTTGACAGACCAAATATAGTTGAGATGAATTGCTACTTGTCACAAAACGACCATGACAAAGAAAGTTATGGTCTATGATCAGTGCTGTGAGTGCATGAGTACAGTAGTGTGTGTGTTGTAGGGTGAAATAAAGGAAATCAGAATACCAAACAAAGCCCAAGAGGTGTTGCAGGTAGGAGAGAGGGCGAGAGGGCCAGCAACTCAAGCTCCAGGAGAATGCTGCTGATGATCCCTGCTGATATCAAGAGAGAAAGCAAGGGAGCAACACTGCTCAGTAACCTACAGAATGGAGAGATTCACAAATGAATTCCCCATTAAGGAATAATAAAAGTTATTGTCATCACATTATTTTAATTTTGTTATGTAGGCCACTACTTTTATTTATATATATATATATATTTATTTATTATCTACACATTATGCTCTTACTCCCACATAAGCACTGACATTATTATTTACTACTTTTATTTATTTATATAAATAAATATAAGCTAGGCCACTACTTTTATATATATATATATATATATATATATATATATATATATATATATATATATATATATATATATATATATATATATATATATATATATATATATATATATATATATATATATATACATATATATATATATATATATATATATATACATATATATATATATATATTAGCTCTTACTCCCACATAAGCACTGACATTTAGCTCATGAATTCCTGTCTGTTAATTATCTTGTGTTTTCTCTTGTGACAAAGTCAGAAAATTTTACATCTAAATTTTAATATAAATGAAATCCTGCCTTAATTGTTTTTACCCAATAAAAAATGTAATAATAACATTTGTAAGCTTTTGAATACATTCATTATAGGGCAAAGAACGCGTAGGCAAAGTCGTTAACTTTTGCATGCAACATGCAACTGTAGTGGGCTCATATCCCTTTAAGAACCGTGTGTAGGGCGTTCCCTGTAGTGGCGGGGGGCGTGTCGCGTAGTGACGTCATTACGCGACACGCCTCCTACAGTGCCTACTACTCGACACGCCTCCCTCTTGCAGGCCGCAGACGGATACACTTGGCCTGAGGCGAGGAGCTGAGTAACCGCTGGAAATGTAAAAAAGCCACCACTTTCAAATGTTTAATGTCAGGATGTTGATTGCATTCGGACGCAATCAGGAAATGCTCCCAAGGCCAGACAGACAGTCCCGTCTACCAGTGGTGCCTCCAAAGCCGTTGCCTCTGTAGGGCAAGACTAGAAAAGCGCTATATAAGTGCAAGACCATTTACAGTTTCTGAAGGAAGCAGCCCCTGAATTTGGGACACAGCTCATGAATCGCTTTATGGCAACACGTAACATAAGCAAACCTCAACGTCAACACCTCTCGCCAAGTTAGAAGACACCAGCTAGCTCACTATTTTCATTATGTTCATCACAGTAAAGGCACCAAAGGGTCAAAGATAACATGGAAGGAAGAGAAGAAGAAAGAGTAGCCAATTGAAGGACCAGACCGAAGAACTCACTGTCTTATTTCTGAACTAGAGAGTAATAACTTTGCCAGTTACAAGTTTCAACTCGTCAACAAAACCTTGTGTATCATGCAGCTCAATTCGCCATAACGACATTACTGTAAGAGGGAATTACTTTCTCTAACTTGAGAGAAACAACAACAAATTTGTTTACAGTCACTCTGCACAAAATCTCACTGTTAGCTATGACATTGTACTGTATATGTACGGACATATACAATGTTTGTATGTACACTCAATGCATCATCACATCAGCAACATTTTACTGTGTCAGCATCAGTTTGACGTGTCAACTATTTTATGCACAGGCCTTTAGTTTGGTTCAAAGGTTCCCAATCTTTAAGGATCCAGCCCTGCCCATATCATTAAAATAAATCCTGAAATAAATATAAATTTGATAACCCTTTAGAAGTCAAATTGTTCAAATACGGCCATCTAAAACCAAACCTTAGTTGTCACAAAGCCAACAATATTAGCAACCATTGTGTTGTAGTTTGTAAGTCTTGGTTGTAAAATATTAAATACATGTAATGTAATAAATATATGAAATGTAAAAATGTCAGTATTTTTCTTCAGTAAATTAAGTACCTATGGAAATGTAGCAACCTTGGAAACACAGTCTCTTTCTTTTTTTCACCCTTTTTTTAAGTCTCTTTTGCTGCTTTCTATCTATGTATTTCACTTTTTTCTCATGAGAAGTAAAGTATGTTTATTTAAGTTCTTTCTCCATGGCCTTTAGCATTGTAATGATATAAGCTCTAAAACACATTGTCGGAAAGACATTAAATCTTTGAAGTAGAGATGCAATAACCATTATTTTCTATTAATCTGCCTACTCAGCGAGCAGATTGATTAGTCGTCTGTGAAGCAAGACATCAACCACAGTTATCTGTTCCCCACTAAATGCAGTATTATCTTATGCATTATGTATAATACATATTTAATATGTAGTATGAAAAAGACATTGCAGGTTTGTGTTAACTTGTATATTTTACATAATTGGTACTTTTTGTGTTTTCTTTTTTTCAGGGAGAGATGAGTATGTTATGTGATTTTATTGATAAAAATCCATCCACATATGTTATTTCTAAAAACATACAGTTTAAATCAGCTCAGTCACATTCATGCTGTTCAGTATTGTAACGTGTACAATCACACTCACACACTCACACTCACACACACGTCATGTTGTCTTCCCTCACTTCCCTCTTCGTAAGCAGCGGAGATGAGAGGCCGTTATGCGGACGTCATGCTGACCAGAAATCATCTCCTCGTTGTGTGAAATCATGAGGTAAAATGGAGAACTCCAGTTTAAGCGATGTTTGCCGTCACTGCTGAGAAATGCAGCAAGCAGAAGAGACAATAAACACTGAGACATAACACATTAACAGGTCTGACAAAGACATCAAAAGCTGTTGCCAGACAGCAATGTGGCACAATCACTGTGTTAACCAACCAACATAATGACGGCCTGTGGCTATTTGCAATGTTGGAGAAAAGCCCTGGCGCAGGGTCTCTCAAGCTGCTCCGCCCCACGCTAACCCCTACACCCACACCTTTGCAGACCGATCATTAGCCAGTGTCTCCTATTAGAGCTGTGTTTCCAACATAACCTCTGAAATGTGTGTGAAATGAGAAGAATCACACCTCAACCTGTTAATATTTGCCACTACAAACACTATACTTCTTTCTCGTGACACGTTGTGGTGCGCTTGTTGTCCCCACCCTCCTGCAGTTCAGACCTGGCTGCAGATCACGTTCCTGTGAGTATAGGGATTCGCTTACACCTGCTGCTGCACTTTGTAACGTAATGATGTGTAAATCGCACATTTGACACCTGCGATGTAAATGAGTCGGAGTTGAAAAGTGCAAAGTGAAACATTGTAGTGGCGGCTTTAAGGTAGAGTAAGTGTCCTTAATGTTTGAATTTGCCTTAATCATCAGTTTTCTGTCACTGAGAGGATTGAAATTTGATCTTGTACTATTGTTTTGCATGACGGAGGTCATCAATAAGTGAGTGGTTCATATTTTTTTTCATTTCTGAGCAGCAGGAGGAGAGGGACAGTGCTTAATTTAACTTTTCTCCTCAAACCTCTTTGTATCTGTTTGGGAGCTTAACTCATTATCTGTTCATTCATCTAGCACCCGGAGGTGAAAGTTACAGCTCATGTGAGCAAATTGACTCCACATCGACTGATTTTGGATGAATAATTTGTCTCATCTACAACCTTGTTTCATTTGCCTTAACTTAATTGTGGAGTGTCAGATTTCTTTGTCCAGTAGGGGGCAATGAACAAGCCATAACTCTAGGCATCACCCTCTTCCTGTTGGTGTTGAACTTGTGAGCAAAAAGAAGCTGCCTATTCACATATCCAGCAAACAAATTAGCATCATTAGCATCATTAGCATCACTTTGAGTCGTGTATCCGGCCACCTGGTGAATGGACGTCCAATATTCACCTCAGACACTCACAGAGGAGATTATCAAGATGCTTGTATATCCACCAGCTATTTGCTAATTCTGCCTGTCATTCAGTTGCTGCAGGTAGCGTCGTTGGGTTAATCAGAGCTTATTCACTGAAAGCAGCTGCCTACCACTGCAGGAAAAACCCCCACAGATGAGCGCGGGTGGGAGTGAACCAAAACAGTGAAGCTAAATGACACTTAAAAAGCTGAGAGGACGTGCAGAGTTGGGGGCGAAAATTGTCTTCCAGGTCAAGCACCACAATAAACACAGTCATTTAACTCTGTTATCAAAATATTTAATAGTGCAGCTTTAACCAGACTTAAAGCATAAAACCAGAAAACTGTCAAACGGGCTGCTCTGTAACTGACCCTGAAGGAAAAGAGAAAGTATGAGCTCAATTAAATATTATGCAATTGTGGTGGTGGTGGGGTTTGCTTTGTGCTCAGCTGCAGGGGAGGGGGTGGCAGAGTGGCTGATGGAGCGGTGCAGAGGTGAGTTAATAAGCGCAGCTGTAGCTGTGTGGGTCTGAATCTAACTAATTACTCTCCGCTCCTTCATATGCAGCAGCGTGCTGGGACTCTGGGCCTGAGAGCTGCACCGTGGAGCTGCCTCGGCAGAAACTTTTCAAGAACAGACGTGATTTGTGTTTGGAGTGGAGTGCGCTGAACACACCGCCAGAGCACATGACGCCTGTGCTGATCTGTGTTATTTGATGGTGATGGAAAATAAAGAGGCAGTCCACCAGACAGTTCTTCATTAGCCATCCTCTCTACCTGCTTAATTCTTCACATGGGGCTGCAGCATATCCCAGCATGCATAGCAAGCACAGTGCCCATCCAGCCCCAGCATGTGTATGCATATCAAGTCCATGGCTCTTATCCCACTCAGCACAGCAAACTGCCAGGAAATATGGATGACAAATAATAATCCACTGTCTGTAAGCCTTAATGCAGTGAATGGTTTCACAAAGGAACTGTTAAAAATATAACAATGGTGTAGGTCGGATATCCAGTTTTTACAATCAGTTTTTTTGAATGGAGATTGTGCATTACTATTTCAGTTGTTTCATTTTAGAATACAGTTATTAAATACAAATATACATTAAAAATAACCCGCCTCAGGCTAAATGTCTGTACAGTACTCACTGCAATGTTTCTGTTATGAGCTTGACATTGTTTCAGTTATTTTCGTCGAAACTGGGCCAAGGCCGGATTACCAATCAGGCAATTGCCCAGGGGCCACAGACTCCCTGGGGCCCCAAAAGCCAGATTTACTCTTACATATTATTTGTGTCTACATAATTTGATTAACTGCAAATCTGTCAGAAATCTGTACCACTGAAAACGTGAACTACATCAGCTAATCTGCCATCTTGTCGCCTAGAGGTCACGTAGAGGGATAAAATTGTTTTCGTTTATCTTGAGCTCTGTTCTGTAAAGATGTGATTCATCAAATTTCATCTACTATTTGAAGTGAAAACATCAGATAAGATTATATCATTCAAGACTGCAACCAACAATTATTTCATTCCCACCGTCTGATAATTAGGTAAAAAATCAACACATTCAAACTGATCTTTCTATCTACGCAGCAGTCAAAAACAAGAAAAAACTGAAAAATAGCAAATATTCATATTTGACATTTGATTTACTTTAAAAAAAAAAGACCAATTAGTTTTCAAAATTGTTTTTCCATCAATAAACTAATCATTTATTCACCTGACCCTTTCATCTTGGGGTTCAGGTGTCTGTCTGAGGGAATGATAAAATCACCGCAGTAGGGGCTCCACCAAGAATTTAATCCAGCCTCAGGAAAAAGAATAAAAAAGGCAGCAGCATCCTCTGTTTCTTTCACTTTTCTTTATTCAACATGGTTCTCAGACCTTCATCTTCCACAGCAGGAGTGACCTTTACAGCAAACCCTGCCAGAGTTAGGAAGTCCTCTTTCAACTCTCAAAGAATCCATAAAATGAAAATCCACACTTTTTGGTTTTTGAGGAGACTACAAAGTAGTCCCTATACGCTCCAGAAATTCATAAAAGTGACAGTTTGCCTGTAAGAAAAAAAAAAAGAAATCCTTTGCTGCAGTGCGTGTTCATTTCCTCGCCAGTGCATCTAGAATTAGTACATTTTTATGGTTTGCAATAAAAGAGGAACAATCATTAAGACACTTCCAGCAGGGAAAGTGATTAAACAATTTATATAACTCGAAAACCTGCTTTCTCTCTTCCTCATTATATTCTGTAATTTGTTCAACTGTCGTACACCATGTTGAAAATGGCCATTGTCGTCTATGTCCATCTAAGATTTTAGATACAGCAAGAGCACAGTGTTATTCATTAATTTAGCTCTGCTGTTATTCAGCTCTGCCGCTGATCATCAAGATAAACATTCAGTTTTATGATAAATCCCAAACCTTCAGTGTTTAAATCAGCCAGGTCAGAGATCTGTTTCTTCTTTCCCTTCCCTGTGGTTCTGATGATAGTAGCTCAGCTGAGAAAATCACAGTGACTCAGTGTCCTGGGCCTCACGTCTCACAGCTTCAGTGGAAAATACTACAGTGATACGACATTGTTATTGTACATTATGTAATTAGATGGTCATGTGATTGAGATGTGGTGTCCAGCTGCCCCACTCCCACAGTCATCTCTGCATGTGTTTGATGATTAATGTGTGAGTGTCTTGTTTTTTTATCGTCTAATTTACTAAATGTGCTAGAAACAAATACCACTGAGCATTATTATGAGATTTATTTTTAACCTGCGGTGGGAAGTAGGCCAATTAAACCACTGTACTGTAGTACAATGTAAATAACAAAGGAATTCTCCTTTTATATAAACTGATGCATCTGTAGGCTGTTATTCTGCAGAATGAAGCTGCCACATACTAAGATGTATTTTTACACCGATGTACTTTTTACTGAGGTGAAGAATCTGAGTTGTTGCAGTGGGTTGCATTAACTTGTCAGAAAATCCTGTTTTATCTACTGAGGTGCTTTTCTCCCCTTTCAACACCCCAGCTGGTTTTGTAAAAGTTATCATTCTGATAGATCCTAAATCTAAATAAGTCATGAGTGAGTGTGTGAGTCATTTGAAGTGAATGCTTCGGTGCTTGTATCAACATCACCCATTATATGAGAATAATATCTCTGTCTCTTGACAGTGGGAATTAAGACAACGAGACATCTTACTACATCATAAATCAGCAACATTTAATTCCACTTTTTTTATACATTAAACGTGCATATCAATAAAACTAAAACTGATCATATAAATACCTCTACTGTAATACTGTTACAATAAATATGGCTCTACAGATTCTAGGTTAAATAAAAAAACAAACTTTAATATCAACTGCTGTGCGACACAAGGAGACACTCTCAGGAGATACTGTACATGTCGTCTCTTTTAGCACATTTTTCATGTCAAACGATGGACCTGTTAGGTGATTGTGCTGTGATAAGGGCCTCACTCTTTCGATAGTGATTTGAAAAGTGGCCCTTTACCCTCTGCTGTGCTTCTTCTAAAAGTTATGTTGCTGGAAAATGTTCACAGTGTCAGCATGACAGATAAGAAAACTGGTGTCCTTTCCGTGTCCGTACTCAGACTGCACCTTAACCATTTGTGGAGTCAATGACGAGATAGTGCCATGCCTTTCGACCAGTTGTGCTGGAGAGCAGAGGGGCACACACACACACACACACACACATGTACACGCACATACACACGCAAAAATTATAAATGTGCTTAAAGAATTTATGCGTCATAATACGGTTTAAAGCAGCCACTCTGCTCCAGGTTGACTTAAAAAAGGCATTTTGTAAACCCTGGCTATGTCGAAAAAACGTGACACTGACTGAGCTGAGCTTTGTGGGAAAGGGCACCAGGCAGTGAAAAGGTTATGATACAGCTGTGATATACACATGTACAGGAATACATCAACACATCAACAGCCATGTCAAAATATCACGTACAGTACTTTAAAGTAGATTACCAAGAAACTCTGATAACGTGCAAAAATAAACACACGTACTCTTTCACAAAACCCCCACGCACGATGTTCATCTTATACATGATACACAATGAATAATTAATGTATAGATTGAGTAATAAATATCAACACACCGCTATGCTTTACAGGGCATTTCAGCTTCAGCAACATCTTTCTCTTTATGTAAATGTCAAGTATAAATGTCATCCCATGCACCAGCTTTTAGGTTTTTCTTAAACATCCCTCAAATTTCATCTCAACTCTTGTGCTTTCTTAACACTTAGAAACTCAAGTAATTGTCCACAGAGAGAGGACATGACGCCAGAAGTTTTACATGTCACGTGACGGAAGGTTTGATGCTGATCGTAATGATTAGATAATAATGTCATGTGGGGGTATAATGCTTAAAAAAAAAAAGAAAAAAGGGAGGAAAGGTTGAGAGGGGGTTGAATTTCAGTGGCTAAAGCTATCCTTCACAGCATTAGTGGATGGTAGCAAAGTTCCAAAGTCCAAAAGATTCAAAGTCAATCAGATATTGTGCGATATCAATAATAACTAATGATACAAATAGTTAGAAACTTTTGTGAAAATAGACAAAAACAGAGAGAAAACACGTTCAGTAGACTGTAAAAACAAGGAGAGGAGTCGTGTCTGTGTGTTTCCCCCCTGTCTCAGAAGCCAGGCACGTGGCAGTACGCCTCCAAGGAGGACAGCAGGATGTAGAATAACCAGATGGAGAGGAAGAGGAAGAAGGTGAGGAGCTTGGCTGTCCGTGGGCCCCCGAGCTCTCCGCCCGACACGCTTTGACGCCGGCGGTAGAGCAGCACCATCACGCAAAAGAGCGCCATGATGGTGAAGAGGGTGACGGAGAAGGCCAGGGAGCCCGGGTTCACCTTGAACACCTTGCCTTTGGTGTGCCAGTAAACGGACGCGATGGTCCACGCCACCCCGATGCCCAGGAACACGTTCACCGCGTTGCTGCCCGTCACGTTCCCGATGGAGGCGTCCGCATACTGGTCCTGGATGGCAGCCACTTTACTGGCAAACGTATCTATGGAAGAGAGAGAAATGTGAATTAAAGAGCACAGGTGAGCTGTTGATGGGAAATACTGGTGTGCAAACTAGAAAAACAGGTAACCCCTTTAATTTACAGTCCTTTAATTACGTTATATTGTCCAAAAAATAGCCAAGAAATAAAAAGTAATTGTGTCATAATGTCTAGAAATAGCCTAGAAATAACGGTCAATTTCATAGCAATGTCGAGAAATATAGCAAAGAAATAACGACTGATTCTGGCCTTTCCCAAAAATTTCAAAGCATGAAAAGCATGTGTAATCTTTTGCCTTTACTGTATGAAAAACATGACATTACTATGCAATTAATTGTTATTTCTTGGCTATTTCTTGACATTATCATGTAATTAATGGCCTATAAATTAAAGGGTAACCTAAAATCAAAATGTCACTCTGGGGCACAAATGGTGTCAATTTAAAATAAATCTTTATGTTTATTTATAAGTAGTAACTAAAGGCTTATATCGTATTCTTTAAATTTCATGTCTATATCGGAAAGTAATAATAATCATCACCACCTGTCGCCACAAGCCACTAAAGAAGTTTATAGAAGAACATGCAGAGTTATGGACCGCAAATTGACCCTTTCTTACTCTTCACATCATCAAACTATTAAACTGATAGAAAACAGAGACAAAGGATCCTTTCTTTCTCAAACAGCCCTGCTTTTAACACGTCAGAGAGATCTACGCCCCAGACGCCAGACTAATTGAAGAAAACTATTAATGTCTCCATTTTGCAACAATGGGAATGTCTCTGTCTCGGTATGTGAGTGTTACTTATATAGGAAAAGTAATACCAAAAAAGTACTATGATTATTGCTAAGGTGTGAATCCTCTTAGTGTCATCCTTTATGGTCATGGTGGAAGATGGATGTGCGAGTTTTACAGATAACACAATCTGCCCAGGACCGCCTGCAAAGAAGCCTATGAAGAAATCGAGGATGCCTAAACCAGAAAATCTGCTGGATGACTCCACTAAAACTAAATCCGCTAAGAGACACGGGCGGTATTCGTCACCCTGGAGACGCGCAATGCCTGTGGAAGATTTCCAAAAGCCAAAGGCCTCTCATTATTTAAAGTCGGTCATAGTCCTGGGGTTCTTTTGAAGTAGAGATTGGAGAGCCATTGAATCGAGAAGTCACAGCTTCCAGTTCAATGGGTCTCTGACTGATCATATTCATCAATGAATTATTTCCTCCTCGGAGGATGGTACCCGCAATCAATGAGGATTTTAAATTCTACAATCGTGCACACCAGGTTGTGAAATAAATCCATCTATTAGACAAACAGCTTGTCCTCACAGGGTCTCAGAGGCAATCGTAGCTGACACTGGGCGTGGACAGGTCGTCAGTCTAAGACAAAGGTTGTGGAAGAAAAATCCCTCCATTAATCCCATGTTAATTTGTGAGCATTGGAGCAGCTGGTGTGCAAACCTCTTCACCTTTGTCACAGAGCCAGTAGACGAGCTGTTTGGAGGAGTACGGGAATTTTAAAGACATGTCAGATGGAAAGTTTCACATTAAAGGAGACATATTATGCCCCCCTTCCACAAATTAAAATAGTTCCCAAGTGTCTTAAAGACATGTCTATGACATGCTTTGGTCAAAATACCCCAAGGGTCAAACATCACAGCTCTTTTTTCATACTCTCAAAACAGCCCTGTTCAGAACGGCTGGTTTCAGTGCCTGTCCCTTTAAATGCAAATGAACCACTGTTTGCCCCGCCCCACCCCTTCTACCGGTCCCAGGTAGGGGTGGTATTATGCAAATTGGAGAACGAGTTACATCACTGGAAGACAACTGAGGGAACAGCTCGTAAAACCACATGGATTTCAACCTAGGGAGCCTGAAAATTACAGATTCTTTTGGTCAATTCACACATTTTGGGGGCCAGAATGCAAGACAAACACCCAAATATATGTTAAAGAGCCTTCAAAAAGTGATATTTCCATAATATCTCCCCTTTAAGAAAGTTATTGGAGGATTTCCTAATGTGAGTAATAAATACAGACAAAGAGTATACTACCTAATTAGAAAGTGTCTAGGTTTTCCTAGTCAACACCCTACACATTATTCACCTGTGAACAGCTTCTACACGGTGAGCTAAAATCTTCCATAGACATATTATTTAAAGCCCCAATTTTTTTTGCATTAGTAGATTACAGTCAAAGCAAATCTATCTCTAAAACTCAAACGACATCAGTATCTATAACAACCACTACCTGAGGTTACTCTAATGCTGTGATTATTGCACTTCTTATTTATTTTGTTCAGCTCTCGGTATAACTAGTCCGTCAGCGTGAAGGAGAGAGAGTATTTGTGGCTCACTGAGCTAAAACTGTCAAAACCTGATTTTCATAGGCTCATTTGTGCCTCTGTGTGGCAGTGTTTAGGACACAGTGAAATGGGAATACAATTAGGCACCATGGAGAGAATAACAAGTGAAACAGTGTTTTCCTTTGTTTACAGCTTGTTAATGCTTCTCTGGAGAGCGCTCCTCTGACAGCACAGGAGGAGGCAGAGGTTAAACATGTCTCCTCAAACAGCTGCTTCTCCCGCACGGGGCAACCCCTCGAGGAAAACCCGGGACAAGTTTAATGTCAGAACTGACAGACAGCACACACACACACACACACACGCCCACACACCTGGAACTGAGGTGCCGAGGGCCACGAACACCACAGCGGTGACCGAGTCTTTGAGGCCGATGGTGCAGCCAAAATGAGAGGCCAAGTCCCCGGTCACGGCCGTGAGGACGCCAATGAGCGAAATGGACACAAAGAAGCAGGCCCAGCCGTTCCAGTACTCAGTGGGAGGGACAAAGGCGAAGAGGACCTTCCAGAAAACCGTCAAGAAGTGCATAATGTAGTCGAAGCACGACGGCAAGCGTTCCTCCCCGCTCTCCTCCTCGTCATCATCACCTGGCAAAGACAGAGAAGAGATGCATGGCCTGCAAAACACATGTGGGGAATGGCTGCTTGAAGATGACTGCGCTATACAAACCTGATTCAAACCATCGATTTTGTCACATCTCGTTCAAAAGATGTTATATCATAAGAAAAAAAGTTGTTGAAATGCTAATGAGATTTAGTGTCATGCTTGAATCAAACTTGGATAACGTCTCTGACGGCAAAATCCAGCCAAGAATATACTAACGCCGCCACAGCAAATCCATCTGACGAATGTGTGGGAGGTAACCTTTTCAAATCACTACATTAAATCTGTAAATATAGCTATGACTCGGTGATTGAGACATACACATAAGCGGGAAGTGTTCTTTCTATTTATGTACGCACTCTCTTTATGCAAATCTGAGTGACCTCAACCAGAGAGAGAGAGAAAGAGAGAAAAGAAGGGAAGAGAACATATTAACACAATGATATGTCTCTGGTAAGTCAGCTTTTAGCCCAAATGCTTTGTGCACTAGTGCAGACCTAAAAGGTTCACAAAGCCACATGAATGGCTTTCGAAGGGGCAAAATAAAAAGGGTTCACCATACCACATGCAGTACATTGACATAAATTCTTCAGAGCCATTAATTGTTCAGGCAGAGCCGGCCGGTTTAGTTTTTACAGTGCACCACATGAGGAATTCACCATGTCATGCATTTTTAATAACCTGTGAGGATTAAAAGGAGGCAGCAAACAAGCAGAGAACTGCCAAAATGTACTAAAACAGGCTTTGTTTTTCTAAGCTCTTTCATTCATTATGCTAAATTGGGCTTTTTTTTTCTTTTTCTTTTTTAATGCAGCCAATGTCAAACTGGAGCATTGGGGATTTTATTATAGAAGTACCCGAAAAACACACAGAAATATGCACAAAATAAAAAATAAACCAAACCAAAACAAAAGAGAGGCTGTTGAGAAGCAGCAGGTGGGCTAGTGCATTCACATCCGGCCCGCAGGCTCAGTCCTCCACAGGCCCCGGTGGAGCAGATGAGGCTTGAGGACGCTGCGACTCACCTGCGCTGACGGTGACAGCGCTGACAAACTGCTCCCTCCAGCTGCTGCTCCCCACCACCAGAGCCAGGTTCGTCTTCTTGATCAGCTTGTCCACGGTGCTCTGCAGGAGAGACCCACGCGGGGTACGACGGGGCGGGCAAAAAACAACAGGACAGAGTTCAGGACGTGTTTCTGCTCACAGGTATAGGAGACGTCAACATTAACTATACTGCTATATGAAACAAGAGACACTGATGTGGTGAATTAAGGTGGAATTAATCTCTTCTTCTCCCTCTGTGGTGCATAGTGAGTCACCAGAACAGATGCAGAAGCACAAAACCCCACTGTCCCTCAGGAAAAAGGCACTTTGCCAGGCTAAAGCTGCTTTACACCAGCAGCACTGAGAATAGACCCACGGGTATCAGCACATGATACTTAAGCCCTGAGTAACAGTAATATCATATCGCAGCTTTAAGGTCCCATATTGTAATAAAGGGAGATTTCTGTGTCTTTTCTTTGCTTATAAAGCCGATCTAGGGTGTACTGTATATTATTAATACTGTGAAAGTATCAAAGCCTCAGTGTACAGTGAAATACACACGGCCTGTATTCAGCAACTGAGCCTTTAAATCAGCCGTCAGGACTTTGTGATGTCACAACAAATCAGGCATCACCCTCAGACGTTCACTTCAAATAAAGACAACAAAAACACACTAACCCCGTATAATATGAAACATTTAAATTTGATTTTGAAAGGTGCACTCCAACAAACACAAACACATATGAAGCTCAGTTTTTCCTGCACATATTTGCGGTGTTGAACGTTTCCCCCAACTTTATAACAATTAGTGTTAAAACAAGTGTTTACATCCAATTATATGACACAATTTTCTTGATTTATTTGTCTGTGCAGGCTGGATAACATGACAAGTTAATAACCTCGCTGGTGGAGCCATCAGTTGCATGCAGCTAAGTAATAATTTATCAACCATTTCTTGTTACATTAATTATTAATCTCCGACAGCCATACCCGGCATAACATGAAATAACAGATACTGATGCATTTAATGAGAAATATTGACGTTTTATTTTGTCTCCGTCAACCGTGAACAAATTGAGCGAGTTTAAATCGTCTTTGGGGGTCAGGAAGAAGAGTGTGCTGAGTCATAATTAAGACGGGACACTTGTTGATGTCGTGTTTTTTTGGCTTGTTTGTGTGCACTTGGAAAATAAAGTTTAGAGGAAGGTTGTTTAAGTATTGAGTACCAACGAAATGCTGCTAAAAAGAGACTAGGTAAAGGTAATGTGAGGGCTGAGAGAAGCTCATTGTGCGAAGGTGAATGAGGTTTTGAGGTGTTTGAGTTACCTTGAATTCATAAGACTCCTCGATGACCACCTCCAGCTTAGTGTGCTCTCCCAGACAGGGACAGCCCATCTTCGACACGTCCTCAGGCCCCACCACTGTCTTATTATCGTTGGTGTCTCCTGCGGCAGAGAAACAGCACAAACCATAATCCATCCAGTTCCTCAGGCAACAGGTTTATAGGACCACACTGCTGCTGCTGCAGGATGCAGCTGCACCTTTAACTCACCATGCCTCTGTCCCACCTCCAGCAGGATGGGCTCCTCCAACACAATCGTGAATGTCTTGTTCTTCTCGTACTCCTCATCGTCAATGATCTTCACATTCAACACCTTCCTATAAAAACGCAGATTACGAGAAACAAGAGAGGGATGGAGCCAAAGAGAGATGAATTCATTAATTAGCTTTAATCAGGGAGCACGTGTGTTAACCTGTTGTGAGCCTTTGTTACCTAAATCCAATCACAAATAGATCCCAGGCAACCACTCGATGCAGTTTCTAATGATAAGCCCGTGCTTTTGTGCACACTCGAATAAACCGGTGTAGCCAAGAGGTAGACTGCCTACACAATGAATCATGAACCAGAGCTGTTAGATAAGAAGATGGCAGCTCAAGATTTTAAGAAAATTAACAAACTGTGCTGTAGAACATTATGTACTATATGAAATATGGAAATGTATTATTTTTTCCCAGCATCCCACAAGAGGGCGAACTCCTTCTACACCATTAATCCTATTAGAGTAGTAGAGAACGAAGTAGCCCACACCCCTCCCACACACTTCAACTTATAAATCATGAACAATTTAAATATTTTTATCATGTTGTCTGTAGAAATTAACCACTGGCCATCCATCTAAAGCCACCTCTGAACCTGACAAACACATGTGAGGCTGTGATGTCAATCTGTGCCCGACACGTTTTCCTCAGCCCGCTTCGTTCTCTTACACTGTCACACTGAGTCTTTCTCGCCCTTCTCCCTCCATCTCCCTAATGATATGTGGGTGGCTGTCTATTTCTGTCTACACATATTCACTCAGGATTCGACAACACGCAGGAACAGCTTTTGCTTGCAGAAGAAGAAGAAGAAGTTTATTTTAAACATGAATGATACGTCACCGGCTGTCAAATGTCAGAGAGTCATGCCAGTGGGAGCGAGGGGGAAACGTAGCTCAGCCTGGAGTCCTCACAACGGAAACAAAAGACTTCATCTTTTACACAAGCTGCCTTTTTTTCATGTGCTATATGTGCTGTTAGAAGGTGAGTTTGCTTTGAAGCATCATGGAGAGGCCTTAAAATAAAATATGACTGTTCAGTTGCTATGGACCTTGTTCATGCAGCGGCCATTTTAATGTTACATCACACTTGGGGGAGATAGTGTTTGTTCTCTTGCAGCGTTTTCAAGATGAGCAACATGTTACAGCCCTGGACCGGACAATTACATTTTAGAGACCTCTGACTGAAATACAAACTACACAAGGGGCTGTCAAACAGCAGCAGGGAGGAGGGTTTAGTTTAGAGACTGCACTGATTAGCTGGTGATTTAAACCTCTGCCAGAGTCTAGTGCTGATTTGCACTCATTAAAGTCAAGAGGTAACACAAAAGTCAAACCAATCAAAACACAAAACGAAGTAAAAACAACAATTGAGCAACTCTGGTTCAGTTATAATCATATCATATCATTCATATCTGAACATGTGGACGCAATAAAATTTTTACATTTTGGACAAGTCACAGGCCTGCAGGGTTTGTGATCTCACAGCAATGTCCAATAGAGTGAGGAAATGAGTCTGAAAACCTAGAAATTAGTTAAAGAACTGACATAAAGGTAAACACACAAGCTCAGGACACTTTCTTATTTTATTCCGCGAAATAAAATACAGTATGTCAGCACATGTCCCCCAGTCCTGATGGCTAATGGGTGGTGTAGTAAACAGATTAACATACCTAAAAAGGTAACAGTACTATTGCTTAATCATGTCGCATTGATTATTTTGTGATCTTATCTCACAGTAACAGATGGCCAATTTAGCAGCCAGAACCATAAGCTATAGTTAAAGGGACTGTTTGGTAATATTGCGGTCTTGTAGAGGTTTAGACAAGAATATCAGTACCACTGTGATGCCTTTACACTAAATATAAAGCCCGAACTAGAAAGTAACAAACACATTTTTCAAAATATTGCAGTATCCTTTTAAATTTCACTGTAAATAAGTGGTTGTAGTTGTCGTCTCAGTGACTGACTGCCTGCATGTGAGGTTGTAACGCTCACTTTCAGAATTAGGTTCCTGGATTGCTTTGCTTTGCTTCCCGAGCTCCCAATCTCTGCAGCTCATTGCAACAGACACAGCCTGACTGTGTAAAGCCCCGACTCAACTACATATCGCATTTCACTACGTATTGGCCCATCTCTCTATTGCTGGGGCAATTTCTGAGAAGTCATACTGGGTAACATATCCTGCTATTGTATCTTGTCACATACACGAGGAGGCGACAGCTGTACCGCCGGAGCTCTGGAGACTAATCTCTGTTCTACCTGAAGCAGTTACAGTAAAGTCTCCGATGCATGTGTCGATGATCCTGCAGACTTTAGAAAAAAGTCTTGCTGCCTCTTTTCACAAGTGCTAATAAAGCTATCGAGGGCACCTCACATTTTCTGAGAGTATTGAATGTGTGTATGCTTCAATTGTAAATTAATTAGCTGGATTAACTTGGATTAACCCGAGAACATCATGCGCTGGGGTCCTGGGGTGGTGGGTGGGGCTGTGTGACTGAGACTGCAGTGAAAGAGGGGAGCAGGCAGCTGTTAAAGTAGCTCCACGCCTTTTTTTATTTGGAGTTTCCCTCTCCTCCACATTTTTGGGTTGGTTTGCTAAGGATGCTCTAGTCTCCTCCCACGGTCAGAAGACATATAGAGAAAATCATGAGAACTGGAGACTCCAAAATGCCTCCAGGCAGAGTGAGAGTGATTTTATGCCTCTATGTATTCACCCTGGGAGAGTATCTCCTTTTTGCTACCCTCTGCATGCTGGGAAAGGCTCCAGTCCTCCTGAGACCCTGACAAAAAAAATGAAGCCAGCAGGGAGAATGAGTGAATGCCTATATACAGTATGCATGGCAGTATGTCAAATGCTCAAAACTGAAGGGGGCACTGCCATGCACTCTGAGAACCATGGATCAAACTAGTGTGTCAGCACCTATCTGCCATGCTGAAGTGTCCTTGAGCAAGATACTGAATCTCCTCCAGCTCCAGAGAGACTGCAGTCTGGCTGAATATGAAGAAATATGCGTCTCATATTTGCAGCAGATGAAATAGGCTACAAACATTATTTCATCTGCACTGTTTTGTATTAGGCACATGATATTTATATGGAAACAAAACCATGAAGACGTTGATAACGATATATAATCCTGCATCTGATAATTTGTACATTATCTGTGTCGCAGCATACAGATACAGGCTGCTTTATGATACTGGAGCTAATGAGCACAGGAAGACTCGAGTGAAATGGGAAGAAACTCAATACCACAGTGATTCTCCAAGAGCCAGTACTTACTGTACTTACACAGAAGAGCTTTGGGCTAAAAGCTAAAGCAGCAGCACACTAACATGTACTGTACACAGTGACAATGCAGATGATGATTTACCACCACTTACACAACTCATCAAATACACAATCCAACAACTCCAAAACACTCTGGTGGAAAAGTTGTGACTTCATGTAACATTATGAGACGTTAGTTGTTTTTGAGGCTATGAGGATAGGCGAATTGCCAAAATGAGGAACTATCCCTTTAATAATGATATTATTCACATAAACAGTTGTATGGGGACACTGCAGAGTCTACTGTGGCCTTTGTCGCTTATAAAGTGTTATGCAAGCATGCTTTTCTATCTATCTATCTATCTATCTATCTATCTATCTATCTATCTATCTATCTATCTATCTATCTATCTATCTATCTATCTATCTATCTATCTATCTATCTATCTATCTATCTATCTATCTATCTATCTATCTTAGCATTTTCATTTAGCATGCTAATAAAACTTGATATTTACACAACAGTAGAGGAAAATGTCTTTGACTTTTCATTTGGGGCCTCATGAGGCCCCTAAATGAAGAGTTTAGGGACCACTAAAGTCATTACAGGTGGTAATATCAATCTAATCAACTGTTAGGATATTTCACACAAAAGCACAAAGCAGACCTCACTGTGGCTTTAGAGAGAAAGTGAGGAAAGCATCTAAGTCTTTATGATCTCTGGGGAACTATGAATGTCTTTATAAGAAGTGTTCAGATATTTCAGACGAAAAATAAAAAGTTTGATCTACTTGAGGTTCAAGAAGAAAAGTCAGAGGATCTTTTAAATTGATAGTTCAGGTTATTTGTGGTAGAGAGCCCTTTACCTTGGAGCTACATTTTCTTTAGCCTGACTTGTGTGCATATAGGGAAACAGTATCTCAGCGGTTCACAAACTGTTCCAAAGTGAAAGTGCATTTTGATGGCAAGATGAAGTGGTGAAAATATAAACAGATTTTTCCTGTGGAGATTTTTTTAAGTTGCTAAAACACATCTTTGTGTTGACCCCGTCCACAGCAGAACATCGCTCTGCTTCAGTGTCAGTTCCCCTGGGATAGTTTTCTAAACTGGAAACATGCTGATCCAACTCGCCTGCATGTGATACAGTACAGTGAACCGAAATGTAAGTACGTCACACAGGCTGAGTCAAATAAAAAAAACCTGAAAAGTCATTCATGTTTATGTTTTGGGGACCATGAAAGTCTGTACAACATGTCAAACCACGCAAGGGTTGTTTTATAGTCGCTCTGGATCAAAGTGGGCGACCGACAGGAACTGCCACCCTTTCAGCCATGTCTAGCCGGGCTAAAAAGTGTAGCCTAATTATATCAATTAGCTGTGACGAACTGCTGAGAGCATAAAATGAAAGATTGATTGTTTCGAAGTGAAAGCCTCGTATCAGTGCTGCTTAGCTGGAGCGAACCTTCTCTTCTGCCCCGATGCGTCTACAGAGGAAGTGAAGGTTTTTTTTAAAACCACCACCACGAGTGTGATGACGTTATCCGTCCATGGCTCTGGCTGCTGCTCCTCTTTCATCCATGTTTGTCAGGAGGAAGTTGTCGATCCTGACAACATTAAGCATGCGAAATAAAGAATATCGGGGGTATTGATTTCTCTTTTCAGAAGTGATCTCCTCACATCTCTTTCATCTTGACTTATGTAACTGCCCCCGTTATCCACTTCTGCCTCAACTAGTATATAGTGCCACACATTTTGAAGCGTAAAAGGAGATGCAGGAGGAAGCTACACGTATACGCATCAAAGGGTCTGTGCAGATCTTCCTCTAATCCATACACACAGAATGTAAAAGGTTCTCTGTGTCAGGCTGTTTATTTTGGCTCAGAGGTTTGTGTCTGTACATCATAATCTATTTACTGCAGTGCAGAATTTAGATGGTAAATTATTATTAAACTATACGCCTACATCTTAAACCGTTCTTCTTGGCTCGGTGTCAAAAGCTTAAAATCTTGGCCTCCCCCTCTTTCGCTCAAACATCACCCGGGACTGGCAGATGTACAGACGCACATAAGGACACACATAGCCAGAGACACTGTAACAAACACATAGAAGAGGAAGACACAGCTCTGCCCGCAGGCCTGCTGCTGAGTGTCAGCTCTTTGTCCTGGACGCTCAGGGGAAACACTTGGGTAAGAAAAGCCAGCTCTGTTTGAGGGATGAACTTTGGCAGCCTGCTGAACAACAAGGAGCACAGACATAAATTTGCACCCGCAAAAGCCGAAATGCTTTGAGATGGCGATGCAGAGGGGGGTTTCACCTGCATCTTCTCACAGGATAGACTGAGTGCTCCAAATTAAACAACCTCATGAAAAATTCAGTCTGACTCCAGCATCCGAGAAGCATAAAGTAGGAACAAAATATAATCTTGTTGGGAGACTTCGGCACTTTAAATGTGTTCAGCTGGGGAACTTTGGCTCAATGGCTCAGCACTGGGTTTGATAAATATCTTTATGTTGCAAATAGAGACGAATGCTGCCTCTCTCCACCAGTAAAATGTCTGTCTTTAATCTTCAGCGAGCAGGTGTTCAAGATTCAGCCGCCTTAACAGATAAGTGAGCTGCTGTGACTTGACACAGCTGGAGCTGGCGACTCTGACTCAAGGTCTGAGTCGAACCTTCCCACCTACGATCAGGGTGACCTACTCCTGCATTCCCCTTCAAGCCCTTTACTTGCTTTTCCAAGAAACGGCTCAGCACAGCTTTGGCATTTCCTGTTGCGTTTATTTTCATCAGATTCTTTTGGGAAGCTGTCCTGCTCCGCTGGATCCTTGCTCTCCACGCTCCTTGGTCTCCTGCTGAATGGCAACTGTCAGGGACAGCATGTGGTGCAGATCACATAAAGTGTGCAGATGCTTGTGCCGCCGACAGCTTGCTATAGTCTGATGGATAGAGTCTTGGCTGAGTAGGTGAGGATTTTATCTAACGCTCGGTCTCCATTTGAGTGCGGATACAAGCTGCCCACCTCTCATCTCACACTGTTGTACACCATTGTCTCATTAACGGCACCTTCTGTAGCTTTTTTGTGCTGTGTTGAGAACTTGTGGGACTCATTTAACCCCTCTTCACTCTCTTTAATTGCAGTGGAAACTCGAGAAGCTCCTTTTAGTACCCCTTTGGAACGACAGTTTGTTTGATGTGGGTTTGATGTGGGTTTAAAGTGGATTCAGTGCAGAGACACACACACACACACACATGCGCATACCCTTAAAAACACACACAGGCGAACTTGCAAAAAAAAGCGAGCAAATGCACGGATAAATGTGCATGAAAAAAAACTGATGAAAATAGATAAATATATTCAGATCTCACCTGCAATGTGAGAAAAAAAGGGACAAATAGGAAGATGTGCATTCTCTTTGACACCATGTATTCACCTGCCTCTCCTCCCACTCTGCCGACCTACACAATACACCTACACACCAGCCCTGAAATCCTCTTCATGCAGACGGATTCATCTGACACATTTTTATTCCTTTTGTTTTGTCCTTCCGTGTGTGTGCTGTTCATCATTTTGTGATGAGCTTGATGTGGTTGGGGGCATTTTCTTTTTTAAGAAAGGAAGGGGGAGAAAAAAAATCACAGCTGTGGATAATTGCCAGGTTCTTTCTCATCTCATCATAAAAAAGAAAAAAAAAAAAACCCCGACCACAACAAGTGTAGCCTGTTCATCATTCATCCAACCGTTCCACACAGCGCTGAAGAGAAGAGCTGGAAAAACATCATACTTTCACCTTACCTCTCGGCTCTTTTTATCAGCTGCTCTGCTGCTGCCTCCATGAACCTTATTGTTAAAATTATCACACAGGCACCTGTTTCAGTAGCTGCTCAACCCTCATCCCCTCCTTGTTTCTGTGGAAGTCGCTAGACTGATTTTCCCTTCCTCTGCTCTGTCACTCTCACATATTCCCTTTGTTTCATGCACTGGAGTTTTTTTTTATTGCTCTGCAACACAATGAACTCCCATATAACGTCCACAGAAATACCAAAGCTCTGCCTGTTAATTCTGCGTCCATTCATAGAAAGCTGCCTCTGTGCTTCTTCTCCTTCTCCTTGTTCCTCCTCTTTCACATCAGCCACAATGTTTCATTATCTGCCTCACAATTATATCCTCTTATCCTCCCACATCGTCCCTCTGTAAGATCTCAACTTGTCAGAGTCAACGTATCTGTGACTCATTAAAATAGTCTTTTTATCCTTATGGGGTGAATAGACAACCTACAGTAATCTAGCAGGACTGTTTAACAAACCAACGTGTGGGCTGTGATGTTTGAACAAGTTATTAGAGGCAACAACATGACATCACATCAAAAAGAGAAGGAAGAAAATGCAACTCACATGGTCTCATCGTTCTGAAACTCCAGCTTCCCAGACACGTCGTCGTAGTCCTCCCCAGCCTTGGCGGTGCCCTCGACGGTGTGGTAGGGGATCGCCACCTTCCCCCTCGCCCCGGACGTCCGGTGAACCTTCACCTGCATGTTGCCGACGCTCTCGTTGACCCTCATGGAGTTACTCTCAAAGGTGAAAATGCCAGCGTGGTCGTCGTCGTAGATGGTGACCGTGGCGGTGTGAGCGTTGCCCAGGGCTGCTTTGGGAGGAACGTGGGCGGAGAGGCCGACCGTGCTGTTACTGGAGGTGATGGAGCTGGGCTCCAGGACGGAGACCTCAGCTCGGTGCACGATGCGTGGGTTACTGAGGCGCACGTAGAAGTGCTCATCCTCTTCAAAAATGTCATCATCGATAACGCCGACTGTGAATTCTTTCGTCGTCTCACCGGGCTTGAAGACCAAAGTGCCCTCAGCAAACTCGTAGTCAGAGCCTGCATTGGCAGTCGCGTCCTCTGTGCGATAGTCCACCTGTGTGACACAGAGAGAGGGAGAAAGTTTATTAAAGATTCAGTGACTGGGGTTGAAATAAAATGCTGAATTATTAATATTTTAGTTGATTTTAAATTGACCTTGAGCATTTGCAATATTACTGTCATTACTGTGCCTCTTACCTTCACAGTGCAGCCGCTCTCTCCTCCGTGCCGGGTCACTGACAGCTTTAGTGAGCCGCAATTCTCAAAGCACTGGTAGTGAGAGGCTTCAAACTGTAGGTAAATGGTGTTGGGATCTTCTTCTTGGCCGCTGGCCTCATGACAGCTCACCACCTTCCTGGCCTGGTCAGCGGCGTGCTTTTTCAGGATGTTTCCTGCTCCGATCATCATGCGAGTGGCTTGGATGCGGTAGAAGGCCCGACTCTTCTGCTGCTGGACTAGCACTTGGTAGTTGGCCATCTCGATCAGCTGCTCCATGTCCTTCTCCGGATGCCTCTGCTTCAAATCTTTCAGTGTGCGGGCCATATCCCGACGGGCCTCCTCTTCTTGATCTTGCTCTGCGCTCCCTCCACCTTCCTCCACACCCTCCAGCATCCCATCCAGAGCTTCTTTGGGATGAGTGTGGGAGTTCACTCCCTGGCCGTCCATCTCCAAGTCCATTTTAGTGAACATGGCATCTCCTTCCGACTCAATGATAATGCCACGGGTCTTGTCTGCACGATAACGCTTGTTGACATACTTGTAGAAGAGGAGGCGGCGATCTGCGATCCAGGCTTGCAGGACGCAGAGTGGAAAGAAGAGGAAGGTGAGGACGGCCTCCCATATGTCGACCTGTCCGGGGGAGAACACCGACAGGATGAGATACAGCCAGATGTAGGCGAACACGCTCCAGGCAGCGGTGACGAAGAACACTCGCAGGTGCTTTATCTTGCGCACTTCGTTCTCTGGCACCACGTAGACACAGATAGCGATGATGATGAACATGTTGAAAGCAGCGCTGCCCACGATGGTGCTTGGACCCAGAGATCCGGACTCAAAATTGTGTCCGACCACCTCGATGACGGACAGTAGGATCTCTGGTGCTGACGAGCCCAGAGCCATCAGGGTCAGGTTGGACACCGTCTCATTCCAGATGCGCACGGTCGTCGTTGTGGTTTCACCATTGGGCTTCTTGATGGTGATCTCCTTTTCCTGAGAGGTGATGACCTCGATAGAAGACATGAAGCGGTCCGCGATGATGGACATGCCCAGGAACATGTATATAAGGGCTGCGAAGTAAACGATGGCCCGTGCCACCTTGTCGCCCACCGCGGGGTTTTGTGGGTTCCACATCGGCAGCACCACGCCTTCGGAGCAGTTGTCGCCACTCGAGCAGTTCGAGGCTGAGCCGTTGTCTGTATCTTCATGGCTGGCGCTGCCCTGCGATAAATGTGTGACCCCCGGGAGCAGAACCAGCAAAAGAGACAGTAACATACATGGGGTGGCAGGCGGAGACCAGTTCAGGATACGCTTGTGCAGTAACATGGTGAGCTGATGAGGCTTGGGGTCTTCTGATATTCAATCCATCTCACATGCAAAGGTCTTTACGAAAGCTATGAAAGACAGAGGAAAAAGAAATCAGCTCATCTCTTCATATAACTCCACCAGGAAAGGGTTAACATCACAACAGTCCGCTCAGTCATGCTCTTTTGTATGCAAATGATGTGGGATCCAAAGGCTTGGTTAAGGCCGGATTTGGAAAGCCAAAAATATTGGCACCTACAAATGGTTGAGTCACCGGTGTTGAACTACCATGTCAAACTCCTACACATATAATGTGGTCATTGTGCACAAAGCAGCGGTAGAAATGTTACCCTCTGCACCTGTAGTACTGAGGGAAACACTGACTCAGTCCACCATGTACTGTCAGGTTAGAAGGGTTTCCAAAAATAATCTTCACTGACAATGAGTGTAACAAGAAAAGAGCCGTTGTTCTGAGGCAGCCCAGGCCTCCTGATATAGATATTATAAGATTATTTAAAAGAGAAACAACACTAGTTTCTCATCAAAGTGCAGCATATATTTCTCGACTGTAGTTTGTAATGTATTGTTTAATGCCAGAGGAACATTTTTCTTCATTTTCTGTGAGCCAGTTACTGTACACTATATCAGGGGACAGCTTAAAATAATTTCTCAGTGGTTTTCTTGGCAGCAGCAGCATGATCATCTTCACAGTTTGAGTGAACAATTGAGGGAGAACAGCATCAATACTCTCCAGAGGATTAGCATCTGCATCAGTGTGAACAGAGAGAAAGGGAGGAAAGAAACACCAAGGAATGTAATCTAGTGCTTCCTAATTAAATTTTTACGACCATCTCTCCATCTCAAAAATAGGTTGCCTACCTGAAGCAGAGAGGACGTGACAATGCTTTATGTACAGCACATGCTCTCATTGACATGCGGCTGAGAAAAGCTGCAATCTCCACTCTGACCTGCATAACACGAGTGCACGTTTTCCATCAGTTTCCATCAAGTCTACATTTCAGGGTGAAGCAGTGCAGCACAGCTGAAGAAATCAACTTGTTTTGTTGTTGTTGTTACCTTATGAATAAATGACAAACAGATTGTGTTTGTGGAACACAACAGCTTTATGCAACATCTTAACACCTGCTGAGTGGAAAGATCAGCACCATGGACAGCAACTCCTGTAACAGCCCATAAAAGTCCATAATGTTCAGGCCAAGACTCCAAGATTATGTACGTCAAAAATGTATAATAATATAATATAATATAATATAAACATAATATAATATAATATAATATAATATAATATAACATAATATAACATAATATAACACAACATAATATAGCATCATATATAGGCCCAATGCTTTCCCCTGGCAAACAACACTGCACAAATTTTGAGTGGGTGATGTTTCTATGGTAAAAACAAGCTCTCCAACTGGTGGGAAAGCAGGGATAGAGCTTTCTTTAATATTTACTTTACAATACTGTAGAGACAAACATGTCCTCTGTCATGGTTTCATCCACTGTTCACTGACAAATATCCCTTGCTGAGGCCACCAGGTAGAAACAAGCTTACAGGGGAACTTTTAGAGGTACTCTGTCTGGTTTCCCTGCACCACTCATTAAATTCTAGTCAATACAACCACTATTTTTTAAAATATGTATAATTTATAATACACATTTTCTGTCTTATCAATGACGTTTCATAGATTCTGAGGATGCAAACCCCCTCCACTTCCACAAAACCATCCTCTGCCTTCCTCTATTTAACACTTTTTTTTTAGAGCAATCCCACCTCAGCTGCTGACATGCCCAGCAAGATGTCACCTCTTCGCATATAATAAATCTAAAATAACCAAAATATTATTTGAATATCCTCTGAAGTGTTCCCGTTTGGTAGGCAAGGTCTCGGGTTGGCAAGTAAACACTTGTACATAGTGACTCATACTTTTGATGCCAGCATTGGTTTTGTGAGAGAATGTGGTTTTTTTTTTTTTCTCAGATGGTGACAGTTTCAATTAATGATGAGACTCCTCATGAATGTCACATCTACTATCTTGGGAATGAAAAGTCAAACTGAGGAAAGCAGAACTGATGTGTAAATAAAAGAGGAAACTGTCAACAGAAAACAGAGTTCCTTGTTGTTAAACTAACACCACAATAAGTGAACAGAAATCCATGCAAATATAAAATGGTTTGCAACTTTGCACAGCACAGTGGAAGAAAACTGAAGATGCTAATGCAGCAGTGATTAATGAGTACGTTTATCTTTCCTGTTTTTAATATGAGAAGAAAGTGTATAACTCACCTGGGTGCAGTTGTCAGTGAGTCAGTTCAGTGTGGAAGTTGTGGCCTCAGGAGATGAACTTATCTTTCATATCGCTCTGTGGAAAGACAGCAGCTTCTCTTAAATCAACGAATTGTGAAGAGTTTTTTTTTTTTTTTTTTTTTTTTTAATCACCATGAAAACTAACCGGAAAGGATCCCACAGCAGAGAGTTTTACAGAAGCTTGTTAAAAGCCAGATATGTGGGAGTGTATATTTAGCAACTGGAGTGAAAAAAAAAGACAATGCAACACATTAAGTTATAAATGGGTCCTGAGAGACAACTGGATTATTGGACATTACAGATGCAGGGAGAGGGGGGAAAAAGCCGATTATCCCATCAGAAGGCGAACAGAGCGGTCCATTTAGTGCGCACAGCAGTCCCACAGATACTCACAGAAAGCCCCCCCAATCTCAGCTGGACCCTGGTCACAGCGTGGCTACCCTGCACCAGTTCAACAGAGGAAGACACCCCGTGTGCCATTCACGGAGCAGGCTGGTGTAATGGTGTTGGCTTGTTGCGCTGGTGTCTTGGAAATGACGCGTAGCTTTTCCACGGTGTTTCTTCGCTATCTTTCTCTCCCCCCCACTGACAGTTACCTGTACCTACCTCAGCAAACTTAACACTGTCGGATTAGTTCTTCTTATTAAAATCCACCCCCCCCTTCCTCTTGTTCCAGCGCGGCGACACCTTCCGCAAAGCTAAGTAATTTTCTCAAAAACCACAATGCGTTCTCAGCTTTATCCTCTCCAGGCTACGTGCGATTGTTGATGCGTAAAATAATAAATTAAATTACTGTGTCTGTCCTCATTGGTCCCGCTTCTATCAGTCAGAGATTCTTCAAAATTGTCTTTTTTTTTTTTTTAGAAAAGGCTCTCAGGGTGTTTTTCCTTATCCGAAAAATGAACTGAGAGGAAAAAATTCCCTTGCTTTTCTCTCTGAGCTGGATAACGCAAAGATGCCAAACTGGACTGCACATGAGAGTAGGCGTGAATGAATGGTGAAGGATTGAGAGGACGCAAACCACACAGTACACGGATCAGGACAAGATGGAAAGCAGAGGGATGGTGGCAGACAAGAAAGAAGAGTGTGTGGTGTTATGCAAATGGAAGTCTTGTCTTACTCTTGCGGTGGGCAGCACTGGCTCAAGAAACGATGAGCGAGATGGAAAAGCAGTAACACTGCAGAAACAGGGGAGGAGACGTTCAGAAGCAGCGCTACACGCACGGCAGGTCCTCCTGACTGCGCATCAGGAGTCTAGGATGAATGACCATTTCACTCCTAAACCCTCTTTTATTTTGCTCATTATCGCTGTCGCCCATCAGCACAGAATAGATAACCCGCCGTAAGCCTGAAACTACACAGATCTGATGTTCGCTTTGAGAGTCAAATCCCAGATGTTGCCTGTAGGTCTGCTCCGGGTTGGTGGTTTGGTTTCTGTTATAGTCTGGATGGTTATAGACAGATATATCCACACACACCAATAAAAATACACACACACACTGAGTTTCATCCTGATTTTTCTGCTGTACAGTTATGATTTATCAATATTTAACTAATAGAAGTTGATAACTACATCAGTTATAAAGATTTCTCCTTGTGGAATGGATGCACAACTTTGCATTGGGGTAAAAAAAAAAAAACTAGACATAAAGGTTGGTCTCCTTGTAATAAAGAGACTAATCTCTTCTGTAGGTATTTCTAAAGTCTGATGCCATAGTGATGTAATCAGGGCTTCCTTCTGTTAAGCTTCATACTTCAAATATTTGACAGGAACCCACCAGAGGCTCTAAAAAAGGTGAAGGCATCCCAAAGCTGGAGAAGGTCTAATGAAAGATGTTCCTGAGTTTCATAATTGGAAAACCAGTGTTAGAGGGTTTGGGCCCCCCCCCCATATTTTCAGATCCAGCTAAACATAGCTTCATCAATACTTCATTAGGCTCATAAAATAAGATACACCACCTGAATCCTAATTTTATAAGGCTAGCATGCCCACAGGTATTATGTCAGCATCTATGTAGATTTACTCTGTGTAAACACGCTGACATTTAGCATCTAAGATATTTGCATGTTTACATGTTCAGTCATTTCAAAGGCTCATGTGTGGGGATTTTGACCTGTGAGGTGTTTACCTGCAGCATCATTAGGTTTAATCCTCAAGGTACCGTCAGTGTCGGTATCCAACAAGTGCACATTAGCATCCCTAGAGCTGTACAGCTAGTAAAACTGAAAAAAACAAAACAAACAAACCTATAGCTTTCATTTAGATAAAATTCATTTAGGCTTTATTGGAAGATGATTGCCTGTAATAATGGAGGAATGCAGACTCTAGATTACAATCATCCCATTGTAGGGATGATTATGGCGAACCTCTGAGAGAGATAAAGGAGATTACACTGAGATCTGGAGGACAGAAAGCACCGGAGCAGGGGAAACACCCCAAACAGCATGAGGAGCAGCAGCATACTGGAATCTTCTGTTCCTGCAGAGAGGACGTTAAAAACCACAAGCCAAAAAAACGTATTTGCATCGTAGCCTGTGGAGACTGTGGTAACTTAAACAACTGTGTTCATTCCTCCACAGCCTGCACAACGGTTTGTAAAACAGATAACTGCCCAAACCTGCCAGTGTTTCTTTAAAACAATTCACCCGCATTGATTTCATGTGATTATTACATGTATATCTGTGGGGTGGCAGCTTCACTGTAGCTTGTTTATCCTCTGACTGTAAAGAAGAGTCACATGGTGATACTGTATATAGTGTCTGCTTAGAAAAGAAGCAGGTAACACGTGATGACACTGACTCCTTCCACACACGCACACACACATGTACACTATCACAATGTGTTCACATTATCAAGTACAGTCTGACAGTCAGAGACCAGTCACGACTTATCCTTCACATTTCAGACTTTGTCATTCAGCACCATGGACAGCGCCTCAGATTTCTTCAACCCTGACTGATGGTGAAGAGAATAATGTGACATTGTCTGGAAATAACAACAAACCAAGAAATGATTTAAAACCACAAGTAAATGGAGGGTTCATGTCCAGTTCACATAGCCTATAAGACGCGTAATCATCTCTCTCATGTTATTGTTAATGTGACAAAGGTCTCTTGGGTGTGGGAGGGACAACATGAACATGCAACAACTGCTGGAATATGTGGACCTCAGTTTTCTGATGTAATATAAGAGAAATTTATGTTGTTGTGGCCACAAGCTCAAACATTTGTGATTTATTTGCTGTAAAGCAGCTACTTGCTCTTCTGTGATTTCCACTCCATCTGCCCCCTCTGGTCATGGACTTGAGCACTTCTATGCAACGAGCAATGCGACAAAATGCATCAAAGTAGCCTATATGAAACAATATTGTTATAAAAAAACAACGTATTTTGCTCTTTCTCACGGAGACAAACTGTCTGGTCTTTTGCAACACTTTTTAAGATGATAAACATGCAAACATCCCCTGAGAAATGTGTCCCTGAAACATCTTTGTAAAGCATGCAGCCTAGTTGTCCTGCTTTCAAAGGGGCTACTTGTAACTTTGTAAATGTGAGCTGTTGTTGGCTGGTGGTGATTGTTCTGATTGCCGTCTTTGTAATATAAGACATCATACACTCTTGGTAGTTACAGAACTAAGTTTGATGCTGAACCTGTAATATATTGACCATAAAACTGGTAAATAACAGCTGTTCGTGCTAATGTAGCTATGCAAAACTTTTAAAACAACTCCTTTAGGTGTTCCTCGGCAACGACATCCATTGAATTCCTGCTAACTTGAGTGGTGTTATGTTAGCCGTGACTTTGACCTTTGAGGAAGACAGTCGAAAAGTTGTTCACAGGTAGTTAAGTTATTTGCAGGTTGTTGTTTTTTTAGAGAAGGCAGAAATGTACCTTAACAGGTAAGGAGCAACAGGTGGTTGAATGTGTAAAAAGTCTTTATAATGATAGGAAAGTGTGAAAATGTCCACATGACTCGGGTAAATTAAGAAAGAGTAAATTAAGGTGTTACTTTTTCCCTCCGTGAGGACATTGCAAACTGTTTCAGTTTAGACATGCTTTAAACTGAGGGACGACAATGAAAGAGAAATCAAATTACCCCAAAAACAGACTGCTTTACTTTGCCAAGTGCAGACCATGGGATTAACTATGGTGGGATTTCTTTGTAGTGAGAGAGAGACAGGTACTGGAACACATTTATTGAATTACACACACAATCACAATATACATCTGAATTCCTGCAGTCTCATTATATGGTGCAGAGTTGTTTTTTGTCACTATTGTTAAGTTTTTGTTCCAACTGAGGTATCACACGGCTGTTTGTTTATGTTAAACTGCCCCCGAACGCATCCTCAGATCATGTAAAACAACATTGAATCTTTGCTCTTGTTACTGCTGCCAGTGCCTTACAGAGAACATGAAGATAGACGTCTTCCAGGATGATCTGAACTGTGTTTAAAAAGGCACCGAGCATTTGGTTTCTGGTAAGAAGCCAAAAACGCAACCGTGTTGGAGTTGTTTGCGTTGCTATGGTTACAGCTGTTCGACAACATTGTACCAATGGATGTTAAGGTTGGATGTTTTGTTGTTGTGTTCCCAATGAGCTGTTATTTTGGCACATACTTGTGTAATAGAAAAATATTTCCAGTGTTTGACTTTATTTCATCTGAGCCTTTGCTCTATTAGACATGTTGACGTGTCAGACCTTCGTCTGGATAGATAAAAAGACTTTTGAATTATTTTCTCTCATTGAGCTCATTGAAATTTCTAGTGCCTGAGCAGAGAACTGGTCATGTTCATCCTCCAACAGTAGACACTTTAGTCTAAAGCATTTTTTTTAGCTTGTAATAGATCAATTTAGGTAGGATAACATTCAATGAACCACTCACTAGTGCTTTATTCCCGTCTATGAGTCGTTACACTGACACTAATGAGTTGCTGCAAGCATTAATTCATACATTAAGCGTTAATGCCTCCATGCCACATTAGACCCTGTTGAGTGCTTTGTTACATGACTTTGATTTTTCTTTCCCCCCCTCATCTATTAAGTGATTAATGAGTTAGAAGAAACAATTCATTTATGTCCAAAGGTGCTGCAGGTCAGAAGGAGACATTAAATTGATCCCACCTTGTCTTTTCTGGGACTGGTATAGATGATGACTTCCACACCCGTCTGTACCCTTGGGATCGTCTCGATATCTGGTAATTTTTGCAATATCCCACTAAACACTGCCCTCAGCTGTTCACTGCGCTGCTGCAGCTGGGACCAGGCTCAGCCTTAATTCCCACTGAGGTAATGTGACTGGGGTTAATTACAGTAGGTAACAATCCAGTTTGCAGCCACAATGCCCCCATTTTATCATCTATGTATCTTATGTACCTTTACTTTTCTATGCTTTTTCTTACAATTGCTTTCAAATAAGTTACCATGGATACTCTAAATCCTACATGCACAGTAAAACACAATCTAATAATTTAGATTTGTGTTTTGAAGGTGAGTCAGTTGTGTATCGATGCAGCTGTTAGACAACTAATGTGACCATCTGTTGCTGCCTCTGCCTCTCATATGTTGCCATCTTGTGGACAATTGAAAATCTGTCACTCTTCATTTGCACTAATACACTAATTAGGATGCTCATGGGCTCACACATGCAGATTTGAGCCCAGTGACTAAAATAGAGGACGGCGCCAGTTCTCATTGCTGCAGCTACTGTGACAGTCCACACAGACGATCACTGAAGATATGACATGGCACCAGGTAGACGTAGGCGTCTTCGATTATTGGCATCATAAGCTGCACTAATACTTGAGCTTTTTGATAATAGCTTTATTAATGGGCTTTTCAGTGATGCATAAAAGGCACCACATGGCATTAACATAAATGATCTCGCATTAAAACTGATTTTAAGGGCCTGTATGACTGCAGATCATAAAGGCTGAAAAGCTGTGGTCAGTGGTGGTCATTAAATTTACATTATCTTATTATTTGGCACAAACACTGTATATTTAAAACATTTTCATTCCTTTTGATGTATCCATTGCCTGCAGTCATCTGCTGCTTTGAATATAATGATATATTAACATTTTAAAGACCATCTTCAGTCACTGAAATATAAAAAATGTGCATTATGAATGACTACTCCTGCTTAAAACCTAAAAAACAACCCATATACTGTATATACAGACTCAGCCCACACAGTAACATAATGTTTTTAGCTGTGTTTTTCATTGCACCAGCGCTCATGCCACGTCTTTGCTGTACGACAGGAATGTGCAGATGCACCAGGACTTGCAGTCACATACTATCACCACTTGTGGGAAGTCTAAATCCAGCAATGAAAGAACCACGAGTCCACAGACTCCCTAGGTTTCGACTACGTGTGAACAGATATCTTCAAACAGTAGCTCTGATTCCCGACATAATTCCTCATATAAATGTGCAGCAGTTGATGTAGTAAATGATGCACTGTGCTGTGGGTATTCAATCGATTTGGTCGCAAAATATTATTGTCTTACATTTATTAAGTGTCTGTCATCTATCATCTGACATCTGTCTTATTAGGTGTCTGAGGTTGCTTCCACATTCCCTCATTGACAATCCACTGATCAGTCATATAAGCAATAGAACAACATAACAAAACAAAATTATCAACATCGTTATTAAACATATAAAATACCTGTATAAAATATCAATACATGAATGCCTTCATACCTGTGAATACTGAAACATGTATACCATAAATATAAAATAGCTATAAACACAAAATTAGATAAAAATATACCAAACTATTCAGGATATTAACCCATTTAATCCCATAGAACATTGTTTCATTTTAATCCATCAGTGGATGAAAGGTTGAATCTCAGTTCTTCAATACAAGGCAGTAAACTCTACCCTTTCTTTTCCTTCTGTCATTCTCATGAAACCTCACATTTCCTTCATCACTAATAATAATAATACATTTGGAGGTCAATCTTCATCTCTGACCCCTAAAACATCCAGCTTCTATAGAAAAACTGTAGTGTGCACAGGTGCTGTCCATGATTGAATCCAACCATGACCCTTTTTCTAAATGTTCGACCCCTTCTCTCTCTAAGTGGGACTGAACACTTTATAAATACTGTAGACTGGAAAAGACCCATCTTTCAACACAATAAAATGTGTTTCATGGTGATAAAAGCTGTCATTACAACTGTGGATGAAGCTTTGGTCTCCCTTCGAGGTTGCTCCAAATTGACAATATCAACAGAACACATTCTAGATGTTTTCATGTGTTTAGAAATAGTTCAAGTTAGTTTTACCGAGAGGAAACTCTGAAAACGAAAGCGTAGACCTCGAGGGCCGAGGGACGAACCCTCCTGGACTTCCTCAGATGGTTCTGGTCCAGACACAGTCCTGCAGTGTTTAAGATGGAGCCAGAGCCAGACTCTCTCAGCCCAGGGCTGTCTGGCAGCCATCACCGATCTTGACATCTAACTGCAGTTTATATAAAGTGTGAGATCCCTCTCTCAGCTGTCAGATACCAAAACACTGAGGGGACATTGTGCCTGTTAAAGAGGCTAAAATAAAAAACTGATAAGCAGAACCTGCCTGAGGCATAAGCCACTTGTGTGCCTGCTTAAAGCTTCCTATAGCCAGCAGAGGGCCCTGAAGAGTGCTTCATTTATCCCTCAAGAGGACTCGAAATGTGCTCGAAAGGTTTAATTTTGTTTTATGGTAACCAACCACACAAAAATGACACCACAGGCTCATTGGCTGATATTACTGGCTTCATCAATTCCTGCTGCCACTGTTAGAGAAACGCAGCTCACTAGAACTGGGTTTGTTAGATTTACAGTAGGTGCAAGAACGATTAGAAGTATTGACAATGATCAATAGTATCGGCTGTGCTGAGGTGGTACTCTGCTCAGAGTCCCTTAATGGCTTAATACACGGGGTCTGCTCATAAGCACAGAGTCAGGTGAGTCACTGTGGTTAAGGCGCAAAATTGTGTTTCTCATTAACTGAACAACTTAACGGAGACAGTGATTTATAGTGGAAATAACATCTCGACACAGTTTGACCAGACTGTAGGGAATCCCTGACCACTGACAACAGAGTAAACCAGAATAGACAGCAGCCTCTGCTTAACCATCAGCGGCTAACACAGTAACCCAGATTGCTGAAAATCACCCATTCACCGCTCTGTGCTGTAACCCAGATTGCAATTTTTCACACCATATTTCCATGACAAGCCATCAGCCGTATGCTACAGTACTGGATGTACCAGCATGATAATCAGAATGAAGTTCCATTACATTTCACTTTAAGACGTGGGCGGCGATTCAGAGGTCTGGGGCCAGGCTGTGTTCAGATAATATGTGATGTGAAAATTCAGCCTGGTATTCATTTGGTTTTTTTTTTTGGTTTTTTTGACTGAAATTTATCCCTGTAGGTCAGTTTACAGTCAAATGAACAACACTTACAATTGAATAACTTATTTACTAGTCTGCGTTATATTTACTTATCCTGTTTTAATATATTATTTTTACGCATTAATATACCTCCACTTAATTTAATTATACATATGTATGTACATGTTTGAAGGTATGTATATGCATGGATGGATGTGTGTCATCTATAGGATGATAGATGTATGTGTGTCTTACTTATATTTATTTATCTAATCATTTTATTCATTTATTTATTTTATCCACCTATTTCTACTCTTATTATTTAGTTCTTATTTTAATTCCCCCTCCTTCTCTCCCATTTTTTATTTATCTATTAATTTTATTATGTATTTACTTATTTATTTATTCTTATTGTAACTCATTCTACTGTACAGTCTATCATAGACAAGTCGTATGTCAGGAAATGTTTTGTAAAATACCTTGCAGTATATTCAGCTCATCATGTGTCAGCAGTGAAATTCATAAAAGCATATACTGTAAATAAAGGTCAGCAGCTCCAGTTAATGTTCACATCAAACATCAGAATGAGGACAAACTGTGAGTTGTACTCAGACTCAGTCTGATGAATCTGTGTTTGTGCTGATTCAACATTCAGGATCAGGATTTGGCATCAACTTCAGAATCCATAGAGCCGGCCTTATTGTCCAAGCTGCTGCTGCTGCTGGTGTAATGATGTGGGGGTGTTTTCTTGACACTCTTTGAGCCCCTATGGTTTTGAAAGCCACAGTTTCCCATTTTCTAAGACACCATGTTAGAAAGCCAGAGAACATGACCATGAGTTCAGTGAACTCTGTGACCTCCCTGAACTCCGGTCTTGAGCCCAGTAGAAAACCTCTGGGATGTGGTTGAACAGGAGATTGGCAGCATGAATGTGCATCTTGTGAATCCGCAGAAATTGTGTGATGCAGTGGTGAGGACTCGTGGAATCAAAGTCATGAAGGACGGAGAGTGTTGTCACCAGTATTGGTTTACTGAGTGTATCTCTTATCAACATGAGCTTTATCAGCCAAGTGAGGAAGAGTAAATTAATATATTTATTAGTAGCAGACCAACTGAAATAAAAATGAAAATTTTTCCAAAAAGGAGAACTAAATAAAAACTACAATGAACAATGCAAAACTAACTAAAACTAAACTGAATTGCAGATAACATTAAAGCAGAAGTGAGTGATCCGGTCGTTTTCGCTAATGCTGCGTTCCAGGCAGGCTTTTGAAATCATAAATTACAGCTTCAAGTCACAACTTACGACTTTGTAGCGTTCCAGGCAACCCACTCGTGTTTTTCCGACCTGTTTTACCGGTGAAAGTCACTATAACGGCCACTCGTAACTTCCGACCCGTGAAGTCGTACCAGTACATCTTTTTGTACAGTCTATGTACCAGATCGAACTGGTACGACTTCACAGGTCGGAAAAAAACGAGTTTCCTTGAACGCACCATAACAGTCCTCGTCCCTACGTCGCCACATTCAGGCGCATCCCTTGGCTGCACACACAGCCCTGCATGCCGTTCTCTCTCCTCATTGGATAAAAACTGTAGGATACGATAAATGTTTTCTCCTCGGCTCAGAGCAGAGCAGAGTGACTGACAGACCCGTGATTCAGACCAAACACTCTATGTAAGTGATTGCTGTCGGAAGATATAACTATTTAAGACTTATATTAACACAAATATATCACTTACTTCTGCTTTAACTTAGTTTTAGTTTTCTTAGAGATGGCTTAAGTTGCAGCTCAATATGGGACGACTTCAAGTACAACCCACAGGTAGGTAAGAGTGAATGTAATGTGATGAAGACTGATGGGAAAATTTTTTAAAAGTAGTTTTTGGGGCTTTGTAGCCCAACAAAAACTTTATACGAGAGTAATAGCGCCCGACACAAAAAAGTCCATAAAACTACACAAAAACCTTGTAATATTCCTCCACACTGCTTGTCCGCTGCAATCCAAGTGTCCTGAAGGGATATAGTCCAGAGTTTACTTGAAACAACGTCATTTAGGACATTTTTACAGCCTCAACAGTCCTGTATTGAATTTATCTTGGGCCCGCACTCACGTTCACGCGATGCATGCATGAATCGCATGAACGTGAGAGCAGCAGACGAGCAGTATGGAGGAATATTACAAGGTGTTTTTTAATAGTTTTAAGGACCTTTTTCTGTCGGGCGCTATTGACTGTCATATAAGGATTTTGTTGGACTACGAACATACCTCCCGGGTCTCCAGATGCACTTTGAGGAATAAAAAACTATTCATCAGCATGAGGGTGAGTCAATAATGACTGAATTTCATTTTTTGGTGAACTATTCCTTTAATCACTTGTTGAACTAACTAAAACTAAACTGAAATTAAAAAAAGCAAACTGAAAAACTAAATAAAAATAAAAACTATAATAACCATGCAGTGCAGTTCCTGTCCATTGAGCTGAGTGTCTCTCCGCTCATTGTTTTGTTTGTACGACACCTTTAATGTTTTCTCCCAGCAGTTCTCACCAGGGTTGTTGTGGCAGCAGCTGTTTCCAGTGTAAAAAAAATAAAATATAAAAGCTCTGACAAATCCACAGCACCCAGCAACGAATGGCAAACAGGAAAAGGTTAGCAGTTAGTTATTGAACATAGTGCATTTGCTGCTAAAGAGCCTGCTATTTCCCTCAGGAGCAGCTCTCAGCAGAGTGAGTAACTGTTCCCGTTCCTCCATATTGGCTGGATGCATGAAAAGGCAGCTCTTTGGTAAGGTGTCAAAAAAAAGAAGAAGTTAAAACTGTGTCAACATTGTGTTTTGCAGCCTCGTTTCACTGCCCCCAAGTGGCCGATAAATCAGTGAAAGGGTTTAAAGGCGGTTGTTGCTCTGCTGATCAAATCACTGATCAGTGCTTCTCTCCATCTGGATCCATTAGTGATTCCCAGTCAGGTGCACTTATTCACTGGTGCCCCTGCTGTTTCCAAGGGGTTTGTGGCAAATAATCAACCAAATGGGAATAAACACCAGTATGAGGAAAGACTAGACCGCAAAAAAACAAAAACACAGAGAAATTATAATAGTTGAAGTTGGCCATTGGAGATGTTGTTGAAATTGTTTGGTTGTAAATCATGGACACAGCTTAAATATCTAGTTTCTGCCTCTGAAAGTGAGATAAATACAAATGCAAATCTGACTAAACATTCACTTACATTTACATTTTCATTGGTGTTAAAAGAAACCAGTTTATCATCATCTATTAATATGAACATTAGGAAAATAAGAGGTGGTGTGAATGAATGAGGGGGTATTCTGTCAGGAACTGCATTACATCATCATATTGACCCTATCATGACCACAGTGGTGACACAGACGTGTTGTGTTGCACCATTTGACAGCAGACAACCACAGCTATCGAGCTGCTGTGAATTATTTTGTATTTGCCATGCAGTCTTCTGATGGAATTGATGCTGATTTTGTGCATTTGTCAGAAATAACCTACAATACGATTAGCATGGAGAATCAGTGATAACAATAATAATAGAGGATGATATTAAGAAAAACACAAAACAAAGCGTGGCAGCATTTTGTGTTAAATGACAGCAGCGTTTTTCTAAAAATCAGCCGTGAAAGAGAAGTGAAATTGAGCAATTTAATAGACATTGAGTGAACAGCTAATAGAGCAGATGACAGGTGAGTGAGAGCAGCACCCTCGAAGAAACAGACATACATTACATGAAATGACGGATGAGTGAGAGCTTTGGTGAGAGGGGCCGATAGTGGGAGGGAGAAAGAGAGAGATACAGACAAAAGGAAAAAAAAAAACATTTACAGCCTGCCCTGCCCCCTCATCAGTCTCTAGGGAACAAGGGATTATGGAAATGTATAAATGTAAGAGGGAGGGAGACTGACAGACAGAGAGAGAGAGAGAAGGGGGAGAGAAAGAGAGAGAGAGAGGAAGGAGAGAGCAAATAAGAGAGGGAGGGAGGCAGAGCGATCCGATTGGTCGACCGTTATAACATCAAGCGTGATAGAAATATTTCTCTCGCAGTCTAAGAAATAGAGGAAGAGAGGCAGAGACAGTATAGACTCAGGAAACACATTAGGTCTGTTTTCAAAAGACAGAAAGAGAAAAGAAAGAACGAAAGAAAGAGAAGGGAGTTCAGACAGAAAGGAAGAAAGAGAGGAAAAGAAGGAGGGGGAGACAATAGAAAGGTGGACTTATTAACTTATGCCTCCTGAGGGCTGTGGAGATTCTTTCGTAAGAGCGGGAGTCATTTCAAAAGCAGAATAAATGAGGCTCAACATGTAGATGCTCTGCAGGTTTCTGCCTCAGTATTTTCCAAAGTTGATCAGTTTTAACTTGCATCAAAAACCTGTCAGCAAAGACAAAACCTAAATTTTTTTTTTGGAGAAACCTGAGGGATGCGTCTGAGAGAAGTCTGACATGGTGCTGACCCAAATTGACAGAGACGAGGAAAGAGTGGACTGTTCAGTGGCAGACACGTCTCCGACCAGACACAGGTATTCTCTACTCGATATTAAGATCAGTCCAGACATTGATCCATGCTAACTGACTGCTGTCATCAATATTGTGCTCTGATCTTCAACTTAAATGTGTGATACTGGCATTTGCATTAAGTCTTTGGATTTGTACCCTAATTCCTAATTTGGACCTTTTATTTTTTACCTGCTAAATCAAAATGTCAGGAAAATTGTCTAATGTGCAGAGCAATATATTTTATCTTCAGTAAATCATCAGATTCATGTGGAGGCAAATCATCTCTCAAAGATTTTGTAATACCATAAGTAAGCTGCCAACAGACTGTCTCTGCAAATAAGAACTCGGCTAATGTGCAAACTGGTTGTTTACATGTGTTATATCCAGATTTTACAATATGCGTCATTAACAGAGCTCTTGATTCAGAGCAACAGATGAAGTGAAAGCCATACGACAAACTACTGACCTATCAGAAGCCATAAGCATCTTAGACAATAATCCTTCCTGAAAACACATAGCGCTGTGCTTTTTACTATCGACAAGAGTCCTGTGCTTCTGCTGTCAGAGTGTCAGTCACAGACACTTTGTGGCTCGCATTACTGTGAGAAAAAAAAACCCCCAGAATGTGTTGGCTTTATGGAAAGAGAAACTGCAGGCAGGAGGAGGAGACAGACATTTTGATGGTCAGAGATTGAAAAGAGGAGCAGGAACAGACGTATGAGTGCTTCCTAAATCAAAAGCGAGGAAGGGGGTCATCCTGCTGTCAGAGAGGAGACAAAAACACAGCATGAGTGGAAGTGAAGCCACAGCTCAAGCTGATTATTGATTGTTACTAAAACTGAGTGTGTTACCTGGACAATACAGACTCAGTTTGCGTCAGAGAGGATTGGTGGTGGTGGTGGTGGGGCGGGGGGGAGACAGGCAGTAACCCCCTCCTAAATAAGGAGGGAGAGTGAGCAATAACCCGAAACAAGGCAGAGAGCAGAGAGGAGGGGGCTTCCCTTTCTCTCTCTCGACCCATCTCGTCGTCAGGCTGGCGGGCTCGGCCATGGCGTTCACCTTTGCGGCCTTCTGCTACATGCTCACCTTGGTGCTGTGTGCCGCTCTCATCTTCTTCGTCATATGGCAGGTGAGTGGCTTCTATATACGCACACTGCAAAAAAAACAAAACACACACACACACACGCCGAAAACTAAAAACGGGCACATGTATATAGAGCCTGAGAACGTCCACGCTCCATCCCACGCAGGCAGACAAACACATCCACCTACACACAGTTGTACAACACCGACAGGAACACAGCACACACACACACTTGCTGCTACTGTAAGGTCCTCAAGAGGTAATGACAAGCTGCAGAAATGAGGCAGCTGAATCTCTAAGAAAACCACATGTATGTGACTATTTGAACTCTTCAGAGCCACCAAACAACACTTTGTTCTCTTTAATTTCAGAGGCCAGGCTTTGAAGACCTCATTAGTTGGATAATGATAAATATTTGAGGTGAATGAAATGCCACAGAGCTGGGAGGAAAAGCAGGAAAACTAAAAACACATTTTGATTTGTCAATTCTTCATCTTTCCCTTCACAGTGAGAGTGACCTTGTTTCTTAGTAGTTTATCACTCGTGTGACCAACTGGAGCTCTTCTGACCCTTGTATGCTCAACAAAGAGACAGATATTACAGCCTGGCTCCATCTTTTCCACATTCAATAAACGTACGACTGGAAATAAATAGCTCCTCAAACAAGGTGCTCAGGTTCCAGCAAACTTGCGTGCAATGAGCACAGAGAGGCAACAACACACAACGATGATAAATCCGGCCACCAGACTGTTTTGAACCTGTCCGCCTGCGGCATTTTGAGTGAAATTTGCACAGATATCGCTGGAGACCAGACCAGTGCAGAGCGCCGGGTTTGCTTTGCTGGTTACACAAGTGCAGCAGACTCTGGGAAAAACAGCGAAAGCTTTGATCCCTCACCTTTTAACATCAAGCGATCCATGGAGGCAGGAACAATGTGAAATACAAAACGTATCATTATGAATATAAGACTTGAAATGACTAACATGCCAATTGACTAAGTGGGTGAGACTATGAGTCAGTCAGTGTGTCTGTGTGTGAAAGACGAGGGGAGAAGCGTGCGTCTGGCTCAGCGCTCAAGCGTGTGATTGAAACGCTTATCAAACTATGAATTTGTTTGCCCCCCCCTCACCCCCCTCCTCCACCTTCCCCCCCTTCCCCTCAGGCCGCCTCCACCAGGAGAGCACGGCACCCCAATTCTGTGTCACTCTCCGCCAATCAGATCGGCCGCGCGCTCCTGTAGTAACCATGGTGCCCACATAGGGGCTCACCATGTCGCCATGGAAACTGCATCTGTTTACAACAGTGTGAAAGAAGAAGACGAGGGAAATACAGGCTGCACACACACACACAGACACATATGGGGGAACTACCACCATGCAGGGCTGTTTCTGTTTCACATTTACCTACCAGTCAGACGCATGATGTTCACATAATACTTTTTAGCTTTTTTTTTTTTTTATGTCTTTTCAATGAGCCGTTAAAGTGAAGCTTGATGCTGATGACAGGCACAGCAGGTGGCTTTTACACCAAGAATGATTAGTGCTTTTATAGAGCTATTAATCAGGGAGCTGAGGAGAGAAATCATCACTCATATTCTGCGCTCAGGGAGCTGTTAGAGAGATTTCAGTCTGAACAACGGCACTGTTTTCTCCATGCCATCCTTGATTTATCATGTATTTTTGTTTTGCTAGAAAGGTCAGAGAAGTCAAATTTTTATATAGACTTCTACGACCATAATCCTCTTATAAACTCAACTAAGGTTATTAAATTTAACAACTTTTTTTTCACCCTTATATAAGTTCTGATGGGCACTAATTGTTTTAATCCCGCCAGAAAACTGCTAATCACTGCAAATGAGTTCCTTCGACAGCCATCTGTGTCTCCATGGATGTTCAGTTTCTAACAGGAACTTTATCACCAGGTCCATTAAGTACAGACTGGTCTTACAAGTTTAGAGGAGATGGAAATCTAAAAAAAAAAAAACGTGTCACACTGAGAGCAACACTGTTACAGCAGGAGAGAGTTTCACCCAGAGATCATGGGTACAACATATACAGTTTAAAGAGGAGGAACAGGGCTGTACAGTATGTAATTGTATATTGTGCACACATTAATTAATCACCATGTGTGTTCAAGGAAAGTGAACAATCCCGCTGCAGCTGTACAGGATGTGTGTAGTGTAGCTGAATCAACTGTTGGTTACCATCAACTCACAACAGGTTGAGACTTAAAACAAAATGATTTCTTAAGAGTGAAGTGATGAAAGGACACCAGCTGTGTGTGTGTGTGTGTGTGTGTGTGTGTTTTTATTTTTAATTACATTGTGTGGTGTTCTATAGGTAACTAAATGATCAAATGTCTCTTATTTTTCAGATCATCGCATTTGATGAGCTTCGCACAGACTTCAAAAACCCCATTGATCAGAGCAATCCCACCAGAGCGGTAAGAGCCGTGCTGCTCCACTTCTCTCAAGAACGACCAAACCCCACGCGTGCACTGCACACACAGAAATCCCTTCTTTTCAGCTTCAAGAAAAACATGTCAGTGGTTGACACAGAGGCTGAGAACAAATGGAGGGTTTCAATACATAAAAAAAACACAAGGTTGCATATGACCATGAATTCAGCAGGCAGAGTTACACAATATTAAACCAGAGTTCATGAACTCCTCATAGTCAGCCAGATCTTAAAATAAATCCCATCTACATGAACAAAACTCACAGTATACTGTTATCTAATCCCTGTAATCATCAGGAAAAACAAGCAGCATTTTATGTAAATGGCTCTTCTGTGATTTTGGATTCAGGTGGAGACTTTTCAGATGTTCTACTTTAAAAACACATTCAGCTACATTTGGCCTATCCATTCATTTTTAAACATCAAAATATTTGACAAAATAATTGCTACAAATCTGAGCTCCCAGGTGATTGCAGCAGTGGCACCCGGGCAGCGGTTTGCCTTGAACACTCATTTGCATGCAGATTGAAGCAATCAACCTTTCTGCAAAGACATCGGCTCGTTGGCTTAATCAGTTAAAGAGACTGATGCAAATGAAGCCGCTGTTTACACAGTGAAATACGGTGCTGTCGCCACAATGAAGGTACAAGGCTTCACCTCAATGTAACAACAGGCGTATCCACTTGAACCACACTGGAATATTTAATCCATCCTGTCATATGACAGAGAATAAGAAATGACCCAACACAAGTGCAAGAATTTGTCTTTCTGCTTTCTGCTTTCTACTTTCTGCTCATATTCAGTAGGTATACCTTTTATCCAGTCGGATAAAAAAAACATTAAAGAGCATTATCATGAGTCAGATATTCATTTAGCAAGTTAACAGCAGATGCAAATGTCTTTTTCACAAGTTAGCTAGTGTTCTGGCAGACGGATGCATCTGAACAGCAAAGCGAGAGTGATGAGGAGTGGGAGAGGAAACAGACTGGAGGAGTGTGGAGGCGTGCAGAGCTACAGGGGGTGGACACAAAGACTGCAACACCTGTAAAAACACAGAGCATTCAGCAGCTCTGACAAAAACACTGCTCTGACTGTGCAGTTCAAAGCGGATGTGTTAGTTATAGCCTATAGTTCCTCCTCAGATGAAGGTGCAGACGTGGTGCCTGACGAAGCATCTTCATCTGACGTTGAAGACAACGAGCGTCATGATGACAGAACTGTTTGTGTCGAGGCTGTTGAACCGGCTTGCAACACGCTGTACAGGTGTTTCTCCAATCAATAGCAGACAACCTACACTTGTCATCGTGACTGATGTCAGAGTGTCAGAGGAGCTCAGGAATAACATGATCTGCCAGGATGTGAGGCCACAAGGCTCCCCTAAAATCAATACACTACAAAACATGAGGACTCACACACAACACAACACAACAGGCTAAGAAAATAAACATTTTTTTCTCATGTCAGCATCAGCGAAAAAAAACATGTTTTCACTCAACACACACATACAAAAAAAGACTGTAAATATCACACTAGCACAAATTGGAAGAGACTTAACATGTGTTTCCAAATCAGGTTTCTGTACGTCCATGAATCACAGTTACAGTCTCAAAGGGAGACATATCGTCATTGTATGAAACACATTGTATGTTTGGCTGGACGACAGAAAGTGGCTGTAATGCAGAGTGATTTCCTCTTGAAATGCCTTTAAAGATGAATCACTCCATGAACAGCGGAGCCATGTGGAGAGGACCCTCTGCATTACTAATCAAACTACATAACTGACAAAACACATTTCCCTGCATTTGTCGCTCTTTTGTTTGTTCTGCTTATTGTGAAATGTCTCCTCTGCCTTAAATCAACGTCTTCACTTACTCCTCTCGCTGGAACAATTAAATATTCAGAGTGAACTGGACGACCTGAGACAAATTGGGACACCTCAGGGAGGCTCCAGGCTGTGAAATCTAAGCAGATTTACAGCAGAAAAAAACAATTTATATGTGCAATAGCAAACCAGAGGGTGAACATAATAGTTGCTTGGCTGGCAGGCCCAGGCCAGCGCAGCGCTGTTTACATTGTAAAGCTCAGTGTTGTTGAGGGATGTGGTACACAAAATGAGCAGAAAAGAACAAACTGCAAATAAACAGTGAGGCTGAAGAGAGAGAGAGAGGGAAATTCAGGGCAAAATCCAGTTTCAGGTCATCATGGGAGTTTGAATTTATGGCCACAGATTCATAAGAGGTGTTAGAGGCCTCAATACTGGAAGCGACGACTGTGTAATTAAGACAGATGCCGCAATACATCAAATAAACGAGTATGAGAGTGTGTTCTGTCGAGGCCTCAATAAATACACAGGAGACGCACAACACTGTGGCGTATACAGCCTGAGATATACAGCACGCCGCCCGCCTTGTGTGTTTGTCTCACAGAATAAATGAGGCAAACAAATGTCTGACTATTGGTCCCCTTTGTTTACCTGCTCTGTCACCAGTCTGGTGATGCAAACAGATCCATCTAAGCAAATAAACTGCAGCAGAACATCTCATTTCCCTGTGCCAGCTAATCAATGGCCACCTGAATAAAACGTCACGGCGAGAGGCCCCCAGCTGCTGGATTGGCAAATGCAGGAGAAGATGGATGAGTTTCATTTCTAAAATTGATAATTGAGGCCTCTCTTATGACTCACGGGAGACTCGGAGCCTTTAGGTTACAAGACAAACATCGCTGTCAGTGCTTCAAACATGGCTGCTGTGTTTTTTGTGATGATGAATAGTCTCAGTCAGTTTGAGTTCCTTTACACGCCGTTTATTTTTCTTCTTGGCTTGATGAAAAATGAGTACTGGAAATAATGGAAAATAAGGGAGTTTAGGATAAAAAATCTATTTGGTTTGTAACTCAATTGTTATTTATACATTTGTATTACTTGTTATGTCTATTCTTTGTATTAATGGTGGGCGAGGTGGAGGAGTTTGACATGCACAAAGAGAATCAAATATGTTGTACAGATGGATGTATCTTCAGCAGACACATCGTTTATATTTAAACAGGAACTCCTACAGTATGAATGTGAAAGTTTCCCATTTTATCAACATAAATGTGTAAAACTTTGACAGCTGCAATCTTTCACAACAAAATTTCTAAAAACATTTCTGCCTCGACATTTTTTATTTTGTTATTGTCCTGTCAAAGAAAAAAAAAGCGATGAAAACCAGAGGTGCGCTTTTAATGTCTTTGTGTCTGCTCCACAGAGGGAAAGGATCCTCAACATTGAAAGAATCTGCAACCTGCTTCGCAGAGTGAGTAATAGCTGTTTTTCACCTGCTGCTGCTGGTGGATGACTAAAACAGAGCGGCCTCAGACAGCCATGACCATTTGTCCCTCTAACCATTGTGACGCACACTGATTCATTTCACATGTAGCACATCCCCACGGTCGCCATCAGCGCTCTGCAGACACACACACACACACACAGCAGTGGACATAGTGTTATAGGTTTTTTTTTGCCTGTTGTGATTTCTTTACACACTTCAGGGCTTTTACAAAGGAGGATTCAAGGTAACTAGAAGCTGTCGTGCTATGGAGGCCATTTTGAATCTGTACATTTCTGTCCATAAATAAAATGAGCACAATACAATTTTTAATTGATCAGAGAAAGTAAAAATAACTGTACAATCGGGTTCCATTTATTTATGCTCAGATGCTTTCATGATTAGACAATGTGTTTCAGATCAATGATTACTCATTTAAAGATAGTCGCCTTGGGAGTAAAGTCCATTAGATTCAGGGAGAAAATGATTAGTTTTACATGTGTGATGCTAAAAATGCTTACAATTGGCTGTTTGATTTATTGATTCATTATTTCCCACAGTGCTACACTTAAGTGCCACTAAGCCATACCCACTCCATCACCATATAATTGAAGAAGAAATTAGATGATACACATTTTTCAATATCATTTATGCAAATATAGTTTAATTGCAGAAAAAATATTTTATGATTAATTTTCAAATAGGAAAGTGATCAATCTCTTCTAGTAATCATGTTAGATTGCAATTTTATTATTATTTCATTATTCAGTATGTCATTGTGTTCATGCCAGTTCCAGCCCACAGAGTTATTCAACACTTTCCAATTAAAGGGAGAAGTATTTCCACAACATTGTCTGTCAGAAGCTCTGTTAACAGTGGGTTAGAGTAGCGTAAATTGCATCACTTTATGATATTTATTTGTGTATATTAATCTGTATTATTTTTTCAGTTATATGCAGTTTGTGTAACACTGGATTACATGACCACTTGTCATGTGTCAGGGGTCACCCGAAGACAGTTTTACAGTTATCATCTATTTTAGATATTTTGGTGTCTTTCAGCTCATTGTTTTGGTTTTACAGCGAACAGTTTTATTGTATTTACTTCCATTCTGCACTGCAGTATAAGCAGCAGCTGTTAGCCTGATCACAACCTGAACAGCTGCATCAGCTGTACACACTCTTGTCATTATCCACTAGGATAAATCATATAATGACATCTCCATTTTTTATCTCACAGCCAGGGAAACAGTTTTGATGACTACAACGACAGATCGATTTGATTTTTATGTAATTTGACATCAGACATCTAATATCCAGACCTTCTGTGTGTGTGTTGCGGTCAGTTGGTGGTACCAGAGTACTCCATCCATGGGCTCTTCTGCTTGATGTTCATGTGCGCCGGAGAGTGGGTCACACTCGGCCTGAATATCCCACTGCTCTTCTACCACCTGTGGAGGTAAAGTACAGTCTCATATAACATCTGTCTGAGAGGGCGTCTGTTGGTCTGGTCAGTGAGTGGCTGAGGCTCAAATCCCTTTTCTGTTCTTTTAGGTTTTTCCACCGGCCGGCCGACGGGTCAGAGGTCATGTATGATCCCGTCAGTGTGATGAACGCCGACATTCTCAACTATTGCCAGAAGGAGTCCTGGTGTAAGCTGGGCTTTTATCTGCTCTCTTTCTTCTACTATCTTTACAGGTAAGTATCAATTCACCAAATCTTCAGTTCCAATCTAACTTGGATTACACACACAATTACTCTTTTCTCTTTATTTTACCTTTTTTCATCTGGTGCCACCGTCTATTTCCTGCTGAAGTATGGTCTATGCCTTGGTGAGCTTCTAACAAACAGGAGCTCTGGGGAACAAAACAAAGGAAATGTGTGTAAGACAGACCCAGAGGAATGAATGGAGACATCAACTCTTCCTCTCTCCATGTATCATTCCCATCACCGGCTTGGGTTTTCAACAATCTGACTTGGGACAAAACAAGAAGACCAATCTGAGTGATAATGTGAATGTACAGGTGTTGGTCGGTGCTGTCGGGAGGACGGACATTTTGAAAGTTTTGAAAGACAGAAATGAAGCAGAAAGAGGATGTTTGTGTTGCCTTTGACCCATTATATGATTTAACAATATGAAGGGCTGGAGTTTTCCAATGCTGCTCTTACTAATCCAGTCGCTCAACTCACTGTGAACCTCCAAACTCTTAGGGACTGGAAAATGAAATAATACGTCTGTATTCTTTGAGTTTTTAAAATGCTCACAAAGCAGAACTGTTTTGGTTTTATTCTGTGTATTTAAGCTAATAGACACCTCTGATATGAAACTGCTTAGATCCTGTTACAGGTACAATGAACTGTAAAATAAAATAAAATAAACAGGTAATAGGCCTATATATCGTGCAGGAGAACTGTAAAGCACTGTAAGAAACACAGAAGGTCAAAAAAGGAAACAAAAGACTGGTGTGTGCACTCATATGTTGTACTAGGATGAAGATAAAAGCATAGTTTACTAATGACGGCCTCTGCCCAAAGTCAAACTGAAACAACAAGGAATTAATCATAGGTTTGACTTTACGAGTCAGTGCTTGTAATGTGCATTCAACATGAGTATGTCCATAGTTGTAAGGACGTATTTTATTCTACATTCTAAGTTCATGCTTTCCAAAGAGCTTCATGCTCTGACATATAATGCCAAAAGTTTATATCTGAAAAACATTGTGCCAAATTTCAGTTTTTAAAGAGTGAAAATAAAAATGATGAGGCTGGGAAGAGTGCCTGCGGTATCTTCATCTGCACACCGTGGCATTGTGAGGCCCTGTCTTCTTCATTTTCACTCTTTCACACATTTAATTTGCCACAATGTTTTTTTTTTTACTTGAAAAAATAGAAAAAAAATTGTTCTGTAGTATTTTTTTTTGTGTGTGTGCAGGGAGCGCCTTATTCCTATTTCCAGTGAAGTTTACTCTTAGTCATCTGCATTTATACTATAGTCATTTTAGCACAGCAACTTTTGTCTATGATATGAGGTAGAATGTAGAAATCTCATGTACAAAAAGCAATTAAAAACAGCAAACTAGCAATGTAATATGATCCATGAGACATATCGATGCAGTGTTAAGTGTATGTATTAACAATGAATTGGACACAAGTGAACAAGTGTAAAGCCAGTGAAGTCATCTCAATACATCTACAATCAAATGTCACAGTTTTAAAGGGCGTGTCTCAGATGTTAATGACCGAGATTTGTAAACGACAAAGCCTTTCCTCCGCTGGTGCTGCCTTTGCTATCATGTGTTCATAAGTTTGATGATAAGTGATAAGTGAAGAAAAAAAAAGAGAAAGAGAAAAACAGAGATGGTCGTCACACACCGGCTCCATGAGTAGTAAATGGTGCTGATGACAACTGTTGGACTCACATAGGAAATAACGTGTTGATTACAACCTGTTTCCAATCATATCAAAAGATTTACACATGAAGACATGAGTTTACATGAAGCTTCAACTGTTACATCTCTGACATCTGTCAGTGCTTCCTGCTATCCCCAACCAGACTGTCTCACTCAGGCTCATCTGGATCTAATGAAGAAATCTTTAATAATAAAGCATCGGAAACGATTGTTTCCTATTTATGCAGTTTCACTAAATGTTACTCCAACAGGAGTCAGTTGTGGAGACCATTTACAGAAGTGGAATAAAGCACATTTGCTGCGTGAGTTTTAATGTCACAGCACAGTGTATCTGGTACTGACTCAAAAAAAAAAAAAAAGACTACAGTGCCCACGCTTATAATGAAGGAACATGTCACCAGGTGCAACGCTGCGGCACATGTAGTTTTTTATAGATTCTGAAAAGCAGTGGAGCTCTATGGCACAGAGGAAGAAGCTACATCTGTCTTCCTCTACACAGGCAATAGTAAAAAATACATTTCATCTGTTGAAAGTTTAATTTGAAATATAAAACTAAGTGTCATACAAAAAAGTGAAGCCTACGTACATGATTCATACAAAATTAAGGTCTAAATATCCTGACTGATTCATAGGGTATATTTCAAATGTTTTACATTTCAGGAAACTTAATTTATTTTACAAAATTGAAATGTCATGTAGCTTCACTGCTGAATATTCTTCATGCTTAAGCTGCAGCAGTGGTTGTTCTGGTTTGATCAGGATGTCTGTCGAGTTATTTGGATCTGCCAATGTCAAATCATATCAATATGTGACAGGAAAATGGAAAGCTACCAATTTAGGAAGCTCTGTAATAGAGCTACTAGACCAGATACACATATACACACACACACATGCCTCTTGTGTCATTCACAATCCATTTCATATCAATGGAGTACAAATGAAGGGTTGGAGGAAGCAACTTCGACTGGCTGTAACGTTGATAGTCTGTCAGTGGTAATAAAAGACAAAGTAGGCAGTACATGTTGTGCCAAATGATGTTCATATGAATGTAATCACAGGACACCGAGACCTCAAAACTCTGCCAACAATGTGAGTGTGTTGAGTCTGGACAATCACTATAAAAGCACAGGAGCACGAGGAAGAGGAGGAGAAACACAGCTCGGGATGAATGTTCGTTCTGTAGTTGCTCTAAACAAAGCATTTTAGAAAATGGTATTGAAGTATATCTATTTGTATCTGTCTTTTATACATTTATCATTAATGTACGCTACAGTAAATTTGGTGGATTACTTTATATTTATTAGGTTACACGATAATGTACAGCGATTCACATGCCGTATTCTAATAAAACAGTAATACTTTAAAAAATCACCCTCTGCAAGTTTCTTATTTCCGGCCCATCTGTGAGGATGTGACACCACGATACCGCCAGAGATGTGACTCGATCTGAGGATGATGAGTGCAATAATTTGCAAGGACACCGAGCGTTGCATAGACTGTCACACGTCGAAGGCTGTGGAAAAACAGCTGCATATTTAGAAGTGGTTTCAGCGACACACAATTCAGACAACCTCTTATAAAGGCACAGAAATAACTGAATTTCAACAAGAAGAGCTGAACCGTTTAGAGGCAGCAGAGAGGGGGATGAATGATAGCCTTTTATTAGTGTCTGTAACTCTAGAGCACTGACACTTCAGTCTGTTAAAGGCAAAACTTGCATCAGATAGTGTGACCATGGCTGTAAATCATTTATAATTTTGTGGTTCTGACACTGAGAAATACAATTTGTTGACTTTTTTCCAGTTTTATAAAATTCTCTTTTCTGAAAGTTGAAGTATAGTTGAAGTAGTGAGTAGAAATAAAATCCCAAACAGAACTAAAGAGGTTTAGTGTGAAAGTTAAACATTGGCTCAAGCAGCAGCAGAAATGTGAACATTAATTTCTCACAAGTCACATGTCAATACAACACTTTATTAATGTTTAATGCTCACTTTAACTTGTGTTTTAATCTGAAATTTACAACTGCAACTGTGTTTATTTATTCATGGTACCTATTCACCATATTATCCACTGTATTTGTATCATTGCATTTATTGTATTCAGTATATTTTATTCTTTATTCTTCTATTCCAAAACCTGACCGGGGACAAAGACTGCAAATTAGCTCAAGCTGGACGTCTTTCATATGCATCACATTTTCCCATTTTCTGTGGCAATTTGTCCCTGTTAAATAAACATTAAAATAAAATAAAATAAAACAGTCCTATATGCTCAGCCATAGTTTTCCCTTTGATACAAACAGGGAAAAGCCGAGCAGGAAATGCTGAGTGTGTCTCGGGGACTCTTTTGCAGGGTATTTGAGGTTTGCCAGGTTATCACTTGTCTAAATAATGATTCAGACACAAAAACAGAGCAACGGCGAAGCTTCGAGCAGCCGTTTTCCCCTCTGTTTGAAAAAGGACATATCATTCCCCGCTGTCACCATGGAAACTAAACTGTATCAGAGATTCCTGTTGACTCACTCGGAGGCTCTCACTCACTCAAAGCAGAAAAAAAGAAGGAAAAAAAATCCAGTTCAAGTTGGTGGACATGCCCAGCAGCGCCGTTTCTCTGCACGGTATACAGCTTTTTAAAATTCATATCATCTAGTTTCATGTATGTAGTCATGACAACCACAACCCCAATGACACCTCCTTATGCCAGGATACAGACACACACACACACACTCGAGCATGCACGCAAATTGCTCGCTCACTCACAAACACATGCATCTGTTTCTTGCTCTGTCTCAGCCCACGGTTCACACTGTTTCACACTCATCATCATCCTGGGCTCTTCCTTTTTTTTTTTATCAGCACCCTCCACCACCACCACCACCATAACTGTCTCAACTCCTTTCCCCTCTCTCTCTCTCTCCTACGTCCCTGCTCTCAGAGAGGTGTTGCCATGGAAACTGGCTACAACTGATGGGACTGAAAACGTCACGAGTGGCATACACAATTACTGGTGCATGCTCATGCAGAGGTGCACACACACACACACACACACACACACACGGACATACATTTTTCTCATTCATTATTATGCAAGGCACTTTGAGTTGTTCCATGTTATTATGGCTTCACACAGACGCACATACATACAGTGTATATAGGAAACCCATAGACAATCATAAAGGCTGTGAGTAAGTAAACATGTAATCCAAGAGTCATGTTAAGTGGCAGAATGAATACCACAACAACAACAACAACAATGAGATAACATAACCAAAACTAAACAAAAACAGGGAATAAAAGGCATATTATTATTTTATAGCCTACATATTGTATATTCTCTGTCAATTACAAATAATAATCTTCTTTACAAATCAGATTTAGATGCTAAATTATTTTTTCTTTTTGGTTCTCCCCCATTTTGTCATGGCAAAATTGAGACATTGTGAGGTTTTTTTTTTTTCATCTCACAAATAAAGGGGACCAGCTGTGCTCTTTTAGCAGTGGCTGTTGTGTCCAAGAAGGTGTCAAACCTGTTCACACTTGTGCTGCTATTTGGACTCTGGCTCGCTGGTCCAGACAGAGACAAGAGCGTGACTCACTCCGTCAGCTGCCACCTCAGCTTTAAAAATATCCATCTCTGTCATTTGCACCTCACTGTACAGTTCAATTTCAGTTCACGTCACGGCCTAATTTATAAAACAACATGACATTTCATTCATGAATTATTCTATGAAACTAATTTGAAAATGTGACCTTTGAAATGTGAATTTGTTTCAGTGAAAAACAGATCAGAGATTTTATTAACTGTCAGACTTGTTTCAGACAATATGAGACAGGTACAATAGGAGAAATGAAGGTTGTTGATGGTCAAACTCTTGAGAAAGTTTCTCTCTCTTTTATAGATAGAGAATTATTCAGTTGTAATGGTCTCTTTTTAAGATTGAAGACAGGTCTGCTCTCAATTAATGTGAGAATTAAATTTTAAGATCAAATCACAGTATATTTTCTATGAATGAGGCCCTGGGGCTTTTATATCTGATGTTTCTGCTGTTCTTCTTTTGCTCTTGGTTAATGATCATGACAGTATCTAATTTTACTCGGACAAAAAAAAAGACACATTCAACAGAGTTCAAGAATATTCAAGCAGTTAAGTTATTTGCCTGCTGAACATGTGACGTCTGCTGCATGGTCGGAAAATGAAACTTTTGTTTTTGTCCAAAATTCGAGGAGAGGTGTGTACAGAGGTGTTATCAGCAAAATGATCACAGCTCACTGTGGAGGAATGCCTTTCTTCAGTTATATTATTAAACCATTAGTGATTATATAAGAGCATAATAAAAACAGCTACTTTAGCAAAAGAACATACTAAAACAAAATGAAAAACAAACAGCACTTTAATCGTCACACAGGAAACATGTGAGTAGATATTCAAACTGTGGAAAACAACAAGCTTTCAATATTGATGAGACTGTGACTGTACCCCTCCTCAAAAGACGTCTTATACAAATCAAACTGACTGCTGGAGAGCTTGTGGGAACAGGGATGCAAATCTGTCCCTCTGATTTTGTAGTTGTTCCTCTGTGGCTCAGTTTTTGGGCTAAAATTGATTAATTCTGTCTAAACAAAACTGTTTTCATCTGATAAATTTGATTAAACTGGAGAAATTATGTACACATGTAATATTTGTCAATGTAAGATTGTTGGTGGCTAGTTGAAAGGTTAAAAAAAACACCTCGATGACGATAACATCGTTGTAATGAAAAGAATAACAACCAGAAACCGTGTGTAAAATACAAATCAGAGATAGATTTTCATGTAGTTTTTGTTCATTTCCTGTTTAAAATTCTGCTGCATATTATTTATATCAGCTTGGCTTGGGCTTCTATTTAAGTTTTTTGTTGTTGTTGGGTTTTTTTTTATTATTGAATTTGACCTCAAATAAAGAAGAGTGTGGAGAATTTGTTTGAACTTTTTATAAAAAATATATGGGTGCTGGGTGTGAAAAGTCTGAGAAAAATTGTATATCACATAAAAAATAAAAATAAATCAGTGTTAAATTATTAACCTACCCTCCTCCACTGTGTTATCTTTTCATGGGTGCAAAATTCCCTGGTGGTGCCCCAGGTTAAAGTAATACAGTGAAGCAAATACATAAAATAGCATGAAATGAAAACACTCAAGTGAAATACAAAAACATCACAACATTACTAAAGTAGTCCAGTAAGTTAGTTACTGCCCACCACTGGTTTGGACTGGAGAGTATGAATAAGAAATCATGATGTGATGTGATTAGTTTTACTGAATGACTAATAAAAAAAGACGGAAAACTCATCCCTTGCACAGGAGGCACAAAATGAACAGGGGATGAAATAAGAAGCTTATGTATTAATTCAGCCCGAGTCCAGCCATGACATTATAAAAAGCCCATTCCTAATTAGCACTTAGCATATGAAAAACAACAGAAAATAGCCTGAGCTCTGTGTAGGCGAGGCCAGAGGCCATCTATACTGTAAATGGGTTTAAAAGGTGAAAAATGAAGGTGTGCGTCTACACACAGCTCTGTCCTCAGTATGCATGTGAGAGGAATATTATTTGCAGTGTGAATGCGAGGTTACTTATAATTGAAAAGGGTAAACGGTGATGTACATTAGTGTTAGACACAGCTGCATTTCCTGCTGAGAGAACAAACATACTCCAGCATTAAAATGCCACATCAACCGAGCTGCTGTCTGTCATTTACTTCTCAGTTAGCACCTATTCAAAAAAAAAAAAAAACTGTCACCAGGATGATGCACTGGTACATTAACAATAAAACCACCTGTCACCTCACCTCCGCAGTGACTCAACCTGCTCAAAGGCACAACATTAAAAAAAAGGAACATTGCTTTAAAGCTGATTGAAGCCATTTTTCAGAAGTGTCTGAATTTCATTGTACTAACATATTCAATGTACTTTTTGTTCCTTCGGAGCAATTTGGAGAAGAACATTCTCAAAGCCAAAGTCTGACAGATGCCGAAAAAAGCCCAGAGGCTTGGTGAACATCTGCTATTAACAGCTATATGCTGCAAAGAGGATCCATTTAAAGAGGATGATGATAACAGGTTGGAAAAGGTTTTTAAAAACTAACCCAGCTATTAGCTGATGTCTCTGCAGGCTAATAGCTGCTCTGGTCTTTCAGCTGTCCATCACACTCACAAATAGTCTCAAATTGATTCATATCTTCACACAATGTAAAAAGTTTTGCACGTGTATAACGCAAAGCACTGACACTTAAGCTCCTTCATATTGAGAGAATATAAAATTGTCTTTTCCACAGGTTTAAATATTCACAATAAGTGCAATGAAGGTGCTGTTTTTATCTGTTTATTTCAAACGCGCTTCAACAGGTAACAATTCACCTCACAAAAAGACACTGTAAAAAAAAACATGGTAAAATGATGTGATGCAGTCTTAAAAGGCTATTAAAAAGGCACAGATTTTCACCATTTTGTTCAGTTTTTTGGATTTATGTTAAGGATAGAATAGGAATGTTTTTAAAAAATGTTCCCCTCATCTTGTTCTTACAGTAATATGGGAAAGCTGACAGTTTTAGCCTTATGTGCTGGAAACGAGCAAGAAATGTGTAATGCACTGACTTTACACTGACTTTATCAGATTGACGTGAAGTTCAAGGTCAAAATTTAAGGAATATGAAGTAGTGATCCGTCATTCTGTAATAAATGAAGGCTGATGATTCAAAACAGCAGCTCCCTGCAGATTCCCCCCGTAGCAGCACCGATTACAACTTGTGTCCCATGTACAAATTAAAATCGATTCACATCTCAAGTTTTTTGCTGGGTTTGTGTGGATGTCCAGAGTCAGGAGGGTACTGCGTGACAGTTTTGGTCCTGTTCAACCCACCTGCTTTGTTTTTTTCAGTATATATAAGGGAAGATCCTGTAGGGGACGCGCCGACAGTAGGTGTCCCATGCTAGTCCGTATTTAGCCCTGCACTGTCTCTCGTCACGAGCCTCTCTGTGAATCAGCAGCACGGTGAAGTAGGTGACGTAAAAGTAAGGCAGCAGATGTGAGAATCCTAAAGAAAAAAACAACAACATAATATCAAAGACAATATCCGACTGATTAAATAATACCTTTCAAATGATCATCAAAACAGAGGGAAAGTAACACCTCCTTTCACTATTGACATCAGAGTTTATGATGCGAGTACATCCTCCTCTGCATTTTTAAATTACAGTCTGTATCATACAGTGAATAGCAGCTTGATTAAGCTCATGCCAGACTGGTCTCACTGGTCATTTTTTGAGGCTGCGCTAACCTGTACAGCAAGTATCTTCTGCGTTAACACTGCTACTTTTCTGCCAGTGAAGCTTTCATATGTCTGGAAAATGCATTTCTTTTTTGGAGTGCATAATTTAGCAGCTGATGACTTTTGCCGCAGCAATTAAGGCAGAAACAGCTGTACATCTCAATTACAAAGGCGGCTACACGAGTAAGTCACGTAAATCTGAATACCAATGGGCTCTATGTGTCAGCTGTAACAAAAAGTCTGACAGTCACCATTTTTAGGAGGGATTCATGGGAAAATGAGGCAGTTTACAGGGGAACAAAGACAGATTGTTGCAGCCTTCATTTATTTTGCACAAGTATTAAACAGTATAATTACGTTATGAGGACAGGAAGGAAATCTGGGGGAAAAATTACAATAGCGATGGTCCCTTTCAAACAGGACCTTTCATACAACCACTATGTGATTGGATACGGTATATTTAAACAGGTGTGCAAATATTTTTCCACATCATTTATTAAAAACACCCACAAATCTGTCTGTTTTAATGATAAATGTGACTTCATATGATTAATTCATCCATGTTTTCTAATAAAAACTCTCCAGGTTGGTGTTACGTCTGTGTGTTTGCAAAATGAGCAAATGATGCTGAGGGTTTTTAGGGATGTCTCACCACATGGCAGGGACCACGCCAGCGCCATGAGGAGGTCACCGAGGTAATTGGGATGACGAACGAGACCCCACCAGCCAGACACCAGCAGCCGTTTCCCTGTCGCTGTAGCGATGGTCTCCAGTCCTGTAAGGAAGTAATGGAGAATGAAGACGTTTCTGAATAAAATTCCTCCTTCACTCCACTTCTCCCTCTCCACTCTGAGGCAAAGAGGACATTAATTTAATCTCTTCGTTATATATGCAGCGTGACTTGAGAGACATTATTAGAAATAAGCTGTGTTAAGAGTGAAACTGAGTGTGTATTGAGAGAAAATTAGAAAAGTAACTGACTTGCAACGCTTGGATGTGAAGGGTCTCGTCTGAATTGATTCTTCTGTGAGTTGGATTTTCTGAAAATATAATATCCAATACCTGATGGCAAAGAAAAAAAAATGTTGACGTCACCTTAGTTAAGCACGAAAAACAACATTTTACAGCCTTATTAAAGGGATAGTTCACTCAAAATTGAAATTTCACTCATTATCTACTAACCCTCATGTCAACTAAGGGTTGGGAGAAGTTTCAGAGTCCTCCGTGCCTTCTCTGAGTTACAGGGGGGCTCCGTGCAGCACTGCATGTCCATATGACGGTAGCAAATGGGGCTCACTTTTCTTCTGAGACACTGGGAGCTTCCGCTACAAACAAGCTTAAAATATAGACTTATTTAATGTTTTTCTGAACAATTTCTCATGTTGGGGCTTCAATACAAGAGGGACATTACAGACGAGCACTATGGAGGTATTTGGATGTTTTTTGGTGTGTTTTTTTGGACGAAGAAAAGTGAGCCCCCTTCGCTACCGTCATATGGACATGCAGTGCTGCACGGAGCCCCGCTGTAACTCCGAGAAGGCACGGAGGACTCTGAAACTTCTCCCAGCCCTTAGTCGGCATGAGGGTGAGTAGATAATGAGTGAAATTTCAATTTTGAGTGAACTATCCCTTTAAATACAGCTGACACACGGTTACCATTTAGTGTGATAATCACTGCAGCTCCAAGTGAACTTAGGGCCTGTGGGTGCACGACCAGGAAGGCTGCCTGAAGGCCGTACGTGAAGGGGACCCAGGCCAGGTCCCCAAAGACCAGCATGAAGCCAAAACCATCGTGCACAATGTCCATGGTTGTCAGAACAGCTTCCTGTTACAACACAAGGAGGAAACCTGGGATTAACTGTCTGGAGCTCGGTTCTTTTATTATTCTTAATTTTGACATAAGAATTGAGGTGTGACCCTGCCGACCCCTCACCTCATTCCACAGAGCGTCTGCCACGTACAGCAGCTGGAAACTGTTGACCAGGATCATGGCCAGAGAGGGGGAACCCCGAAGCTCCACCTCTTTCATCAGCATGCCCAAGTTTATGACCACCTGAGGGGAAAGGTCATATTGATCATCACAGACAACCTCACTGTAAATGGTGAATAGACTGTGTTTATAGAGCGCTCTCATAGTCTTAAAGGGATAGTTCAACATTTTGGCAAATTGGCATAATCCCTATAGTTTTAGGAGTAGGTTCATTACCTTTAATTGTTGGTGTAAGCTTTTTTTTTAGAGCAGAGCTGCGAGCTGCTCAGAGCTAAGCTACGGAGGCTAATGGGATTTCTTGGTTTCCCTCATAAAACTCATGAAATACACAATCCAACAACTCCAAAACGCTCTGGTGGACAAGTTGTGACCTGCACATTCACCACGCTATTGGGAACGTTACAAGACAGAGTTGTTTTCGAGGTAAATGCGGAGACTGCTCGCCGTAAAACTGCCCCCGACGGGAACGCGCATCAGCTCTTTGCATGACTTTACCTCGAAAACAACTCTGTCTCATAATGTTGCGTTATTATCTCATAGCGTGATGAATGTGCAGGTCACAACTTGTCCACGAGAGCGTTTTGGAGTTGTTGGATTGTGTATTTGATGAGTTTGATGAGGGAAACCAAGAAATCCCATTAGCCTCCGTAGCGTAGCTCTGAGCAGCTCGCGGGTCTGCTCCGCCGTTCTAAAAATAGCTTGCACCGACAATTAAAGGTAACGAACCTACTGCTATAAAACTTTAGGGATTATGGCAATGGGCCAATTTGCCAAAATGTTGAACCATCCCTTTAAAGACCACTCAAAGAACTACCAATCACATTCTTTTACCAACATTGCACTTATTTCCTACTATACACTCACATTCACACACCACTGATATGTTGTGTTCAGTGTCTTGCCCAAGGACTCTTCGACATGTGGACTACTAATGACCTTAATCAGTGGACTGCTCTGACCCCTGAGCCACAGGGTGAGGACATTCAGAGCTACAAACAGTAGTCGCCTCTCAGGTGAAACTTCCCTATAAATATTCATAAAGCAAGTCATGACAATCACGCATCTTTGTCTTCTCTAAAAGTTTTGTAAATAAAACATTTACACGTGAGATGAGATAGCACAGAGTGTGAGTAAATTCTGTTAAAGGGATAGTTCAACATTTTGGCAAATTGGCCCATTGCCATAATCGCTATAGTCATAGCAGTAGGTTCATTACCTTTAATTGTAGGTGTAAGCTATTTTCAGTACGGCGGAGCGCAGCAGCTGGCTGCTCAGAGCTACGCTATGGAGGCTAAGGGAATTTCTTGGTTTCCCTCATTAAACTCATCAAATTCAACATCCCAAAACTCCACAGCGCTTTTGTAGACAAGTTGTGACCTGCACAACCACCACGCTATGAGATAATGACGGAACGATACGAAACGGAGCCGTTTTCGAGGTAAATACAGGGTAAATACGGAGACTGCTTGCTGAAAAACTGTCCCTGAACGCAACGCGCATCAGCGGTTTTGTATGAATTTACCTCGAAAACGGCTCCGTTTCGTATCGTTCCGTCATTATCTCATAGCGTGGTGGTTGTGCAGCTCACAACTTGTCTACAAAAGCACTGTGGAGTTTTGGGATTTTGTATTTGATGAGTTTAATGAGGGAAACCAAGAAATTCCCTTAGCCTCCATAGCATAGCTCTGAGCAGCCTGCTGCTGCGCTCCGCTGTACTAAAAATAGCTTACACCTACAATTAAAGGTAACAAACCCACTGCTATGACTATAGCAATTATGGCAATGGGCCAATTTGCCAAAATGTTGAACTATCCCTTTAACTAATCTATAAACTGTTTAAGTGATCAGTCACTGTAACTGTAGTGGTCTTCCATGTTCTTATCCTCCAAAACCAAACTGCTAAAGCTGCAGTATCATCCTGACACCAGGACTCTCAGTGACAGTGACACTGAATAAAACATTTTCTGCTAAAACTTTTTTCTATTTACATTAAGTTTCACCCATATGCTGCAATGAAAATGTCATTTTATTGATTACTATCAGCTGGACTGGTTGCTGTTAAAATGGATGGATACTCATGTTTAAGTCACTGCATTGTGAAATGTTGTTTTTCATTATGTTCGAATGAAGAAGTAGTTTTGTCTGCGCAGGGCGACATGATGCTGCTGAAAAGGTTGTTTCACACATTCATTAACATCTGAATAGATGATAAATCTATACGTACTAGACTATGAATATTTCAAGAACTGGCCTGTAACTCAAAACTGTGCTCTTGTGCATGAGGTTGATTTATATTCATCCAAGAAATTCTATTAGGCGTACTTTGTCATAATTTTCATGCAATCCATTAAACAAAATTTGGGCCTGTGAAAAGCCCTTCAAATGTAGCTGCAACTGTAAGACGCTGAATGTTACAAGAAAATAGGTTTAACATGCAAAAGGAAATGAAAATCTCCCACACACTGTCTGCGGCCAGTTGGTGGAAGCTTTTTCTGTCCTCTCCTACGCTCATGGCTTTAAAGCTTTCAGATGTACAAAGGTTTTACTGTTTACACTGTAAATACGGAGAAACAAATAATACTTGCAATACAGGACTCATTACATTTCCATGCATGACTCAGCCCTTTTACTGTCAATCTTGTTTTTTTGCGACTAGGGAAGACAAAGACAGCCTTGCCGTTATTCTTATTTAAATTCTTACTTCTAACTCTAATTGGAAAATCTATTTTCTGTCTTATTCGGCGCGATGACTCAGACAGAGGCTGATGGTGTGCAGCCCGGTCGTCCAACAAATCTCTCACTGTGTCAGGTCATCAGGGAGAAAACCCTCTGATTCTGACTGTGTCAAATTATAGTGGACGACCAGAGGAGAACAACATTGCCACCTGTTGGTCTTAATGGGTTTCATATCAGTGGTAATTAATGTCTGCAATTATGTATCTTAATTATTCTGACTTATAAATTAGGCTACATATTGCAACAGTTTTTTTTTATTTAAGCAGTACACTCCAAACATTACCACAATGTTAGATATAGAGTGGTTTTACAACAACTGTTAAAAAAACAGTGATTTTACTGCACTGAGAGAGAATGACAGCTGATCGATCAATCAATGCATTTTCTGTGTAAAATATAAATGTGTTGGAGGGAATTCAATAAAACCACTCTTGGAATTTGCACAACAAAGTTTTCCAATTTTCACCTTCAGAATCCAGAGTACAGTGGATATGAACCTATCACCAGAAATATTAATCAATGCCTGGATTTCAAATTGATCAGTTCACTCACCCAACCAATCAGACCTGGTCTGAGCTCGCAGAAATATTTGAGGTCGAAGTTTCCGATGCGTGGATTTAACTCTCGTCCGATGAAGAAGTCATAGAGGGGATTTCCTAAACAGAGCAGTGGGATGAATGTTAATAGAAACAACACACAGAAGGATTTGAAATGCAGTTTAATTCTGCTCTTGGATCATCTGCAGGTAAATAATGTGAATTAAAAAAGTAATTAACTCTTAAGCATCAAGTCAGTGACTTTGTTCCCTAAACTAATAATGGATTAATCATCAATCAGCTAAACCCTGCACTAAAAGGTGCTTTGAGCTAAATGCAAACACCAGAGAAAATGATCATGATGCTAGCCAGCTGATGGTTCCCTATTAAAATTATTTCCATGTTCTCCACTATTCATTTAGCTTTTTATCATTCCAACCTTTGCTTACATACTCACATTAGCATTTGCATTAGTTTAGCCCCTGAATTATTCTATTCATTTGTGTATCTGTCTATTTTATGTGTTCAGTTATTTCTGTTTCTGGTAACTTAGTGAAAAAAAGAGTATTTTATTCTTTTTAAGTTTGACAGCACAGCAAACGCTCGGCTTACTTGAAAGAGACTGTACACTTTATGCCTCATGCCCGCAGGCTCCTGTGGAGCTTGGCTGCTGAATACTCACCCATAGGAATACCAAAAACCTCAACAAACAATAAAACAGGCCTACAGACGCACAGTACATGACCGGCAGCTTTTTTTAAACAGTAGTTTAGGGTGGTGGATTCTTCCTTTAATGATGAGGCTCAACTCTCACCTGTGTTGCCCCCCAAAGCGAGAGCATGGGAAGGCGCCCAGAAGGAGCGGATGTAGAGGTAGATGGAGAGCAGGAACGACCCTGCTATTGCACACACTGCCAGAGGCACCAGCAGCTCAAACAGATACCCCAGAGGAGCCCCGAGCCCCAGCAACAGCATCAGCAGCACACCAGTGATGCACAGGCCATGAAAACCTGAGAGAGAGAAACAAACAAAACTAAATATTTTAGCCTGGGGCAGAAAGATATGTAGACTGACAGAGGCTGGAATAAAAAAAAGAAAGAAAAGAAAACAGGTAAAAGTTGAAACGTGGGACTTCAGTGTGTAACTTCAGTAAACTTTAGCTCAAGGTCAGAGTGGGCAGAGAGAGTTGAGACAGAGAGAAACATCCTTTTGAATCTCCCTCAAAATAAAATGGAACAGTGAAAGTGAATTTTACAAGAGTGAAGCTTTAAAAAAGTGAAGAAAGCATTTACACATTTACACTGTAAAACAATGCTTAACTGTATAATATTACTTGATCACGACTTTACTAGTATAAACCATTTCATAACTTTACTATAAACCATGTTGCGACTCTACTATAAACCATTTCACACACAAGTTATGAGTAAAAGATTGAAAACTGAAAAAAAAAAAATCCTCCACTGTATTGTAACTCCATACCACGACACCACGGCTTATTGTTAACTCCCCAAACCCGACCTTACCATTTATGGGATACTTGAGGCGTGTCCCATCCCTCAGCACTAATCCTTCAGACACCTGTGGACAAATATACATAACTTAAGTCCAAACACCCAAACTGTGCCCTGCATATTAACAACGGTCATAACGTCTGTAACACCGTATAATTCATATAAACCTCTGTGCTTAAATGCATGCTATCATGATGATAATTACAACACAGTATGATCACACAATGCTGGTTAAAGCAACAGCTGGATTGTATTGAAGTCTAGGCCTGAGCTGGACTGATAATGTGTCTTACCTTTCCTACTGGCATCGAATAGAGGAGCGCGTGTAGACCCATCCATCCAAGCAGAAGCACGGGGGCCAGAGGGTCCCACAGCTGATCAGTGGAGGGGAGGAGAGGGGGCCACTGGAGAACAGAGGCCTCCGGGGATCGACTCACAGAGATCAGAAACAGCACCGTCAATGGAAGAGAGATGGGAATGCATGTGGCTCCTGTGATATGAATACAGATTCAGTCTGGGTGTGAGTTAAGAGAACATGGCTGATGTAACTGAGCAGCAGCACTGACAAACAGAAACCAGCGAAACGGCATCACAGGGGAAATTTAACCGGTGAAGCACATCTGGCCAGCGAGAGCGAGACTATTTATTAAATCATATTCATATTGCAAATGAAATTTGACTGTGAGTAATTGAAACATCTCAAGGTGAAATAAACATCAAAGATGCTTTGCTACAAGCATTGCAGTGGCAGTGATGTTCAGGGACAGTCAGGACAGTCTGAGGACAGACAGCTCTGAGGTTGAAGTTTATATTAATGCACCATGACACTGCGGCAGGTCTCTGTACTAGGGATGTGAATCTTTGGGTGGCTCACGATTCGATTCGATTCCGACTTTTAGGGTCACGATTCGATTCAAAATCGATTTTCGATTCAACCGATTCTTGATTTTCTTTTTGCGATTTTTAGTTTGCTTTATTAACACCAGACCATGTGAAAACGTTGAATGATGATGATGTCTACAGACTATTATATCAGAAGTCATATTTCCCCCCAAAAAATGCACATCACATGTTTCAGATTTATTCAGCAGCAATATATTTGAACCATTTTAAAGTAAACTGCTACATGAAGCTGATTTTATAGGCTACTCTCTTTTCAAAGCCTGGACTGAAGGATGTGAATATTTGGGTGTCTCTTCGATTCAAAATCAGTTCTCATGCACATGCACATGGACATGTAGATGAAATACGATGAAATAGACGAAGACGCGAAGGTCCCGTCGCCAAAAAAAAAATCGCGTGTATTGCGTCGCAAAAAAAAAAGTCGCGTATACCGCGTCTCGCGCCTAATCGCGTCTTTGCGTTACGGCCTTTTACACCGCGGACGTAACGAATAAACGGTGACGGTGTGAACGAACAACATAGAACAGGACCAGACGTGGCGTTGTTTCCTCTTTTCACCGACAGCTCCACTCTCCCTTACTTACACTAACTACTGTTATTGTTGAGACAGAGAATTGTGGGATTTGTAGTTTTTGACCAATCGCAGGTTGTGCTCTTTCTTTTTTGTGATTTTCCTGGTTCACACATGTATTTTTTTTTTTTAGGGGCAAATGCGAGTGAAATGCTCGCCCATGGTGGGCATAAGAAAATGTAAGACCTGTCTAAAATTATTTAAGACTTGAACACAATAATTCAACAAATTTAAGACATTTTAAGGCCTAAAATTTAGATTTTCAAATTTTAGACTTTTTAAGACCCCGCGGATACCCTGTTATTTCATATAAAAGTTTAAGTGCATGCATATTTTATGATGCTGTGTATTTCAGGTGTAGGTTAATATACACACACCTCAGGAGGCCTGTCATTGATTGGTTAAAACAAGGTAATCAGTAGATGGGAATTAACGTCAGATTTAGTCACGGATCACCTTCAAACTCTCCTTGTCATGATATTTGAATTAATTATACATCAACACCAGCATCTAAAAAAAAACAAAGATCTCAAAAAATATCTTTAAAACTCCTGGCTCAGTTCAGTGTTGTCTGATCTTATCTGTCAAAGCTAAACATGATTTAACTGCAAAGTAAAATGAATGTGATGCTCAATTTAAAGAACACGGCAGGTAACAAGGCAGAACCAGTGATAATAACATCAGACGATTTCATTTCATTTTTGCAACAACAACTCTAACTTAAATAGTTGTGACGATTCTCAGTGATGAAGGTTTAACAAAGAGCCCAATTCACTCGCCAGCTTTGAATTCATCCTACCTTTGTTTCTAAAATAAGCTTTTACACTCTACTATTCATGTAAGAAACTCTTTGACATGTCTCACATTTTCTGCAGTGTGTATAGAAAGGCAGATATACAGTTGTACAACATTGGTTGAAAGGGAATTGTATGTCTGCCTTCAACATTAGTAAATATGAGGATATACATGCAGCCCATCCGATGCAATGTGGTATTTATGGTGCTGTAAAGGCAAACCGACACAGACATAGTGGAAGTGGAAGCATGACTCACCCAGGGTTCCTCCAAACTCCCTCTCTGTGTCATGGGAGGATCTGTGTTTGGCTGCTTGACTGTTTGGCCTCATTATCGGTCTCCTGTGAAAACAGAGACAGATATAGTTCAGTCAAAATAAAGACATTAGAGGAACAATTCAAACACTCTAATGCTAATAAAACAAGACAGGATTAATGCCAGAGTAAGACAACCAATGGTGATGTTGAATTATTATGTTGATATATTTTTAAAAGATGATTCTTACAATAATCCTCAGCTTCATCTGCAGTAAAACTTATTGCGTTTAACCTCTGAATCTTAATTATTAACACACAGTTCTCTGCTTTCAACAGGTCCTAGGTTTCAGTGTAACCTCTGACCTCAGCACAGTGTGACATTTTACAAATGAACATAAATCCCTGTCAGTGTGTTAAGTGTTTTACTTAAGTATTTCCAGTCTATGCTCCTATTAACCATAATGCAGCACTACACATCCATGCAACAGTTACAGTGACTCACCATACAGCATAATAACTATATGATGCACTATTATAAAGGCCATGCGTTCCTCTCCTATACTTTGGTATACTACACAATATTACATTTTTATACTAGGACATAGGACACTGAGACAGATGTATACAATCCAAATGCTGTTAACCTGTTAAATGTCAGTAATGATAACCCATAAGTACAACACATCTAGTCTGAAAGGTCATTTTACCTCTGATGCATTTATATTATGGTATTGGCTTCAGAGTGGACAACCTACTGATCTCAGGAAAGTCTTGAAAACACGATTATGTAGCTATAATCTGACAAAACACACACATAGACATGTAGCTTTTCTGTATGTAGAATCGTTTACATTGCGTGTTAATTTGCACACTTGTCTGGCTTTACTGCGACTGCTGTCTTCATTTACTAAGACAAAGTTCAGGTCGCTGTTTGTCCCCGTGTTATGACAGTTATGAAACGTTCACCTTTAACTGGTGACGCTGAAATGATCTGAGAGGAGAAACAAAGGCTTCGCGGTAAAACGCGGCGTCTGTAAAAGAGTAAATGGATGTTTGTCTTGTAGTGCAGCAAGTGTTGTATCTTACCGGCGTGTAACATGAAGGTGCAGGCGGGACTGTAGGCATCAATGTAACTCTTATGCATCCATCCCATAGAGGCAGCCTGCAGACAGAAACGCCTCAGGCCCACGTCTTTACGCACGGAGTCGTCTTTCAGCCAATCAGATCCGTCCGCGGTCATCAGAAGAGGGTGGAGCGAAGAGGGCTAAGCCAATCAAATGAGCTCCTCAGGTGGCGACAGCCAGCTGGGTGCTGCACTGAAGAATGACTGGCAGCTTTTATGAAACACACCTGAATTACACTGTTATTCACTTGTTACACACCCATTGACAAGACTGAGACTAAAACTGTGAAAAGGTGTGTTTTTTTTCAATACTATAACTTTGGTTTGGAAAAGGAAGTAAAGTAAAACAGATTTTGACTCCCGCACTCATTCACCTTTATTGTGGAAACAAACACTTAAACCATTTCTAAACACGTTTATCTGTGTTAGACATGCACAGAAAACAGAGAGTCAGCCTGAAGGCAAGAGACGTGCAAGCCTGCTGTAGTTACTTTAGTGTTAGACATGAACAACGTAATCAGATGACATTCAGACTGCAAATTAATTCAGCGAAAGATGCCTGAGAGAATTTATTAATACATGAGATTTCCACCAGATGCAGCTTTCTTCTTTAATCATCGAGATTCTGTTTTCACATTTAACACATTTCCTTAGACGGAACATGTGCTGACGGGTTTAAAAGTTTCAATACAAGTTTCTCCTCTCATATTTAATGATTTGTAAATGATAACTACAATATTAAACCACAGTACTAACTAAAGGCTTGTTATGCTCTTTGTCGGGCCTGGAATTAAATAAAGATTTGATGTAAATCTAAAAGTGCCATCCCTGTGCCTGAAACATTATTTTTTCATTGACAACTGTAAAAACTGAAGTTTAGTGAAGTGTCTGATGGGAGTATTGAGATCTTCGCAAATATTTATGAGGCTTTCATAACAACCATTTTATGAATCTAATCAATAAATTTGACATCAACAGGACTTATGCAACAGAGAGTGTTTAAAGTGGATGCACTATTCCAGTGTATATTGTAAATCGCTATTTGCTACTTGGAGATTAGTATGGACTATCAGGACGTGCTGCACTTTGAGCTTTAACCCCGTTCACAGATTACTTCGATCACACTCTGCTCCATCGGCGCAGGATCCAGGCATCGGTGGGCGGAGCTCCCAACTATCTCATCCAGCAGGAAGTGTACAAGGTTCTCGTCGGAGACAAAGCGCCACAGGTACATCTGCAGGTAGTGGCAGTCGACCTGGATCTGCTGCAGGCCATAGCGGCCGAAGGTGCGCAGGCGGACACACTCCAGGAACGTTTTTAAACTGATTTTTATGATTCCAGTCATCACAGAGACCTGGGGGGAGAGGAGGCGCGAGGTGAGACATGTTATTCGCTGTAAACGACATAAAGAGGGTTACAGAACAAAGATCTGCACTCACCTTGTTAAACTCCACTGAGCTGAAGATGTCTATCCTCTCAGAAAACAGCTTGTGTATGTTGCTCAGCAGATTCGTATCCATAGGAGCGCTGCAGGAAGACAGAGGTACAGAGTAAATCAACAATGACCTTACACTTACGATTGGAGTTGGCTCAATAGACCATAAGAGAACGATCCTCTTTACATCATGCGCTACACTGGCAAATGAAAACCAACAAAATATTTAATAATCCTTGGTGCTGAAGAATTGTATCTAAAATTGTTGCCCTGCTTCAACATAGTAAGTTGTCACATAGTGTGTGAATGTAAACATGCAGCTGTCACTAAACACTGTTTTGTTCTCTCCTATCAAGTGGCTGCCTGCAATGCTGCAAATGCATCACATGGGAAAATAGTAATAAAAGAAAGAAATGAAAACAGTTTCAGCCACAAAACAGATAATTACACATCAAAGACTACGGACTACGGAAAACAAAATTAATTTTTATTGTATTGATGGTGTCAAGGGAAGTGATTCAGGAGGATTCAGATTTAAGATAAAGCTCCAGTGATTTGCCTCAGACTTGCATATCTTATCTTCTTGTGTTATGCATCTTACACACCAGAGAAATGACTGAATCTCACAACACTGAGCCACATGCAAATTCAAAAAAATACATGCATGCCTCATTGTTCTGTTCCTGAGAGTCTTATAATGTTGTAAATGGACCAAACAAGAACTTCCTGTCTCCTCCCTTCACCTGCATGTTTGCAGCTTATTTACCTGGGGGTGTAGCTGGCGGCGTATCGGGCATTCTGCCTGGAGCTGCTGTAGACGGAGAAAGTCCTTTTGCTGGAGTCGCTGCTGTGTGCTTTCCTCACACCTTCTTCATATAAAAGTCCGACCTAGAGCAGAGCACACAGGGTTCATAAACCAGCCTGCCCACCATGAGAGTATTGTGACTGGTTGTTTTAAATGTGCTTTATAAATAAACTGTGACTTGACTTGACTTGACTAATAAAAGTTTTACCTGCACATCGATCGAGGTGGTGTCCTCTACGACTCTCTTCATCACAGCTCGGACATTTCGTGGCTCGATGGTGTTGACCCAGTCTCGTGTTTCCACACTCTTCCTCAACATCTGAGAGATAATCAGGCCCTGAACCTGCAAAAAACAAACCACACCATAGATGCACTCATGATTTGCATTGATGTCTGTTTTTCCCTCAGTGAGAAAAATGACTCAGGAAAACCTACCTTCACATAATGGTTCAGTAGTTTCTGTGCTGCCTCCCTGGCTTCTGCACATAAACTTGTGACGGGTGTTACAGGACTGTGATGCTGAGAAAGAACAAAAACAACAACGCCTTTAGTCAGATGGCACTGAAATCAGTTGCTCTGGGGAGTTAAAAAAAATACTTTCAAAAATGCAATGTTGCACTTATTGGGTTGTAAACCATTTACCTGCACAAGGAACTGTTCATCCGTGAGCGTGAGTATGTAGGAGATGGTCGAGGTTTCATAGTCCAAGCAGAGGCGAGACAGCAGCAACAGAAGTGCCGGAGGGGTTGAACCTCCTTTGTCTCCTGCGCTCTCACAGAACTGGCGAGAAGACTGGCACACAAACTTTATAAAGCTCACCACCAGACTCTCACGCACACCCTGACTGCAGAATTCACCCTATGAGAAGACAGATAGAGAGGGAGAAAACTGTCACTGTCACAGTGTAGAAACAACACAGTAGGTTACAATGACACAGGGAGTCCCACATTAAAGGGATAGTTCAACATTTTGGCAAATTGGCCCATTGCCATAATCCCTTAGTCATAGCAGTAGGTTCGTTACCTTTATTTGTCGGTGCAAGCTATTTTTAGAACGGCTGAGCAGAGCCGTGAGCTGCTCAGAGCTACGCTACGGAGGCTAACTGGATTTCTTGTTTCCCTCATCAAATACACAATCCAACAACTCCAAAACGCTCTCGTGGAGAAGTTGTGACCTGCACATTCACCACGCTATGAGATAATAATAAAACGTTAGGAGACAGAGTTGTTTTGGAGGCAAATACAGAGACTGCTTGCCAAAAAACTGCCCCTGACGGGAACGCGCATCAGCGGTTTGCATGACTTTACCTCGAAAACAACTCCGTCTCGTAACGTTCTGTTATCATCTCATAGCGTGGTGAATGTGCAGGCCACAACTCCACAAGAGCATTTTGGAGTTGTTGGATTGGACTCTGCTCCGCCGTTTTAAAAACAGCTTGCACCGACAATTAAAGGTAACAAACCTACTCCTAAAACTCTAGGGATTATGGCAATGGGCCAATTTGCCAAAATGTTGAACTTTCCCTATAAACTGTTAGTTTATCGCAGTGAAAAAAACTAAGTCATTACTTTATCTATCCCTGTGCTCAGTTGTGCTTGAAGCTATTGGAAGAGTTTCAGTCCAAATGTAGCAGAGCGAAAATAATTATTTTCTTGCAGCAATCTGTTACTGAACTGGCAAATAAACAGAAAAACTATTCACCTTGAAGTACGGCTTATTGGAGAATGTGATGTCCTTAGCTGTGAAGAGATGCACTGATGCCAGCACTGACTTAATCTGATTGAGAATCGAGGCTGACAGGGAGGAGAGCAGCTCCGGCAGGCTCATCGGAGCATCTCTACCCGAGGCCGGCCCCCCGAGATGAGCTCCGCCTCCAGCCACCGAAGCGCCAGCCACAGAGAGCCGAGGCGTGGCCAGGGCCTGTCTCACGTCTGTCAAACTGTCCATGTAGAAGCTCTGCAGGGCAGAGAGGTACTGCTTGACTCGCTCCGTTGCTGCACGTACGACTATCTCAGTGCCCTTGTTTGGCACGGCAGAGCCTGGCAGCAGTTTGGCCACGGCCTGAAGTCTACGGTGGAAGCGGTCCAGCGCTCGGACCAAGAGGGAGTTATCGCCGACCCCTTTCTCTTCTTGTATTCTCCGCTCCACCAGCGAGAAGTAGCGAGCTGCCAGGTCATCCACAAAGACATGAAGCTTGCCGTTTGCCATCTGTGGGATATTTTTGGACGCCAGCTCTCCTTTCTGAGCGTGGTTAATAAAAAGTTCTTGATAGGATGTAATTACTAAACACAAGCTGCTGACAAATTCATTGCAGCCTCTGTCGATGAATTCCAGGATGTCAGTGTTCGCGGTGGGAGAAGGTAGAGCGCTCGTTTTAGGGGAGTTATCAGTCGGAGATCCGGCACCTGCACTCGAGGACGATCTGCGTGCAGAAGCATCTTTCACGGCTGAGGCAGAAGGGTACGGTCTTATCTCTGCTTCCAGGCCCTGGAGGTCCGACTCCAGTCGAGATCTCGCATGGCTCAGGAATTTATCACATAGCTCCTCCGCTGGTTCATCCAACTGTAGTAGCAGCTCCACACACTCTGATAAATCTTTGGCGCTTGACCCACCATCCCTATGAGCACAACAAAACAGTTGGGAAAGGTTGATCGACAGGAATCATAGAAATTACACACATGCAAAAAAAAAATCTATTTTCAAAAAATAGGTCATGAAAATGTAAAAAATAAACATTTTGCAAAACAAGGACAACATCTGTTTACATAATGTGCCTTAGTGGAATCAGTACATCCATGTACAGTATAGAAAATAAACCATGATATGTCTGACATCCAAAGCACTCTCTTTTTTTTCTTTTTACCAATTTGATACTGTTTGTTTGTATGTTTTATTTATTCATGCATTCAAGGAAATTTGTATCGTATTACAGAGGGTTAGAAAGAAGTCTCTCTTTTTGTCTGGTAGCTACCGCTTTACTTTGATAAGCCACTTGCAATCTGTTGGACGTACTGAGATTCTCATTCACACAGTGATTGTATTGGGGTGGGATTGGTATTCTGCAAGACTTCTGTTTAACTAAGCCAACATTTGTGTATTTATGTCAGTTAAATTTGAATATGGTTGGTCAAATAACTTTATTCGAACTACGAATTACAAAGCCAATTGTATGACTGTTTACCCCACTGTAAATGTTTGTTTACCCTTTTGTGAAAAAACAATAAACACCTGTTTACAAAAAACAATATAGAAAATAAATGAATAACAATGTAACAAAGTAAGTTGGGTTTTTTTGTGTTCAGACAGTTGACAGTTTCGAGTGTGACTCCAGTCTTCCTCATAAGCGTCATCCGACGTACTGCTGACGTGTCATTTATCAGCTGGCCGTCAGCAGCACATCGGAAAACGCTTCTGAGGAAGACTGGAGTCACAGTGACAGAGTCACAAACTGTCAAGCAGGTAAAATCTCCTTACTTGTTCGTCTGACCACAAAAACACATAACTATCTTAACAAGAAGACAAAATGAACATAATTAATCTGAATCTGAAAGTAAAACCTGAGTATTTCTAATTATATTATTATATGATTTAATCTTCACTACTGTGCCCTCCTCGTCTCCATATTCACATTATTTATCACCTTATCCGCGATATACAAAATGGCTCTAACAATAAATATAGATAAAGAAATTCCCACCTAAACTTCTGCCGAAGCTCTTGTGCCAGCTTGTCCATGATGTCATGACAGTCGTCCTGAATTCCCTTGAAGGAGGGCAGGTGGCTGTACTGCTGCAGCACACAGCGGGCTCGGCGGTGGGAGCTCACTGCCTGAGCGTAGGCCTGCAGCTCCAGACACTTATTCAATCTAGCGGGTAGCTCAAAGAGAAACTGTAGCTTCCGTAGAAGAGTGTGGACCCCTGAAGTGACACACGGTGAAAGAAACAAAAAAAGAAAATGAAAATAATCCACCACCACAAATACCACCTAGTTTGCTTCAATAAAAGAACCCCCTGTTAAGGTCTCACCTGACAGTTTTGTAATCTGTGTGTGCTGGTCTTGAAGAGTACCACTGATAGAAGCGCTGAACTCTGTGATCGCCGCCATGTTAGCAGACAGACAGTCCATTTCATCCTCCATCTTTTTAAAGTCGTTCTTCATCTTTCTTATGGTGTCTGGAGAAACAGAGAAGAGTGACTCAGCTGTCTGGGTTTGCACATTTCAACAACAACAACAACAGTGTCATCTGAGACAATCCCTCACCTGTAGCAGATATGAACTTGTTGTAGTTTTCATACACAAGCGTCTGCATGTCACTGTCCAGAGAGCGAATCTGTTTGACCATGCAGGTTTCCTGGTCCATCAGCTCGGTCAAAGAGCACTCTCTTCTGAGCTGCATTTAGGGAACAATACACACCATGGTCAGAGTCAGACTCACAAATTAAAGGAGTAGATGTGGAGTACATAACAAACTTAAATGGCACACTTCAGTCCGAGCTGCTTTGTTATTCATAAAGCAGATATCAACCAACTGGTCCTGTTTACATTTAACCACCACCATTAGTACAGACTAAGTTTTCAGTCCACTTAATTGTCTGTCAAATAAGCTGAATAAATAATTTCTGTACTCGCTGATCATGAAAACTCCATTTCATTCTCACTTAGTTTTGTGTTTTCCCTGGAATCACATCTGTCTCCACCTTTAAAGATGGTCTCTGGCACATTGAAGGATTTCCTTACAGTCAAATATTGTACAGTATCAGGGCTCCAGACTGCATTTTTCATTTTGCCTCAAAATTTTGAGACAGTGCAAGTAAATTTTTCATCTACTTGCGCATGTGCAACCAGTAAATTTGCCATTTTTTGTTAACACTGGTGAAACATGAAAGGGGCGACTAAATAAATCTGGAATCTGTCATTATAGGTGACAGACCAATGTGTGTGAGGATCATGAATGAAAAGGAAATGTGAATATTTGCTTCGCAAGTTGATTTAAGTGGTGTGTACCCCTACATTTTCTGCTTGTGCTCCTAGTCAAAAAAAGTTGAAAAGGTCTGAAGCCCTGAGTATAATTATTCCCAACCTCTTTAATGATATTTATGCAGTGATGGGGACAGCAACAAACAAGCTGATTTAAAATTCAGGGCAGAGGAAGTTCCCTGTAACACTGATACTGTCTTCAGCTATATCACACAGTGCACACGCCATTATGTGAATAATAATAATAAGCCAATAATGTAAACAGTGCTTTGACAGCAGAGGCCCCCTCCTCACCTTGTTCAGGTAGAGCTCGGGGTCAAAGTGAGGCCCGTTGATGTCGCAGGGATCCAGGGACTCGGACCCCGGCGGGGCCTTTCCCTCCTCGTTAAGCCCGTAGTAAAGCTTCAACATGCCGTGCACCCTCCGCCTCTTGGCTGGGTCATCCGGTACCCCCACAGATCCGTCCGCCGCCTCTCCGTCCATACCGAGCTGCGGTCAGCTGAGAAATATGAAAATGAAACGACGATTACAAAGCGACCAAGCGTCCAGCGTCCAGCCGACAGCAGCAGCAGACAGCTCTCTGACGCCGCCTGAGCACGGACACTTCTCCCTCACAGGTGAACGGTGTCTTTGTGTCTTTGTAGCCTAGCAGGCTGCCTGTTTTATCCGGGCTTTTCAAATACACTCAGGTAGAAAATGTCATATTTCTCCCGAAACACAAGCAGCTGGCTTGGGGAAAACGTTTCCGGGTGTGTAGCCTATCCGGTGTCACGTCATCACAGAGAGTCGCTGTCAAGAGAATTACCGGCCGCGACCGAACGTCGTCGTAGTTCTGAACCGGAAGTTCACAACTGCGCATGTCAGACAAAGATCCTGCAGCAGAAAAACCAAACCAAACATTGAATTACATTGTTTTAACGTTTCTTTTATAGTCCCAATGTCTCAGAAATAACAAAACAAAATGAAAACAATAAAAATAAGATTGAAAAAACATAATTTAGTATTTTGTATTATGTCAGTTGTTGGTCATGTGGTGGCGCCCTTAGTGATGAAAACTGCAGCCAGATATGCAAAGACCTTTTACAGTAACAGGGCAAACTAAGCTAAAGAGTAATGCACATCATCTTCAGAGAGAACAAATTTACCTTTATTGGTCAAAGATTCAAAATCTGTCAAAAGTTTCTGTATACTGCATCATGGACAAAACTGTAACAGTGGAATATAGTCCTGGGATTTCAGCCATGAATTTGAAAATAATCCAAAATAGAGTAGATTGTGTATTGTATATAGTAACATTTTCAGGTGAATGAGAAACAGAAAGAATCACCAAACTGCCTAAATATGCATAAACAGTGTTGTTATAACACTCAGATCCCCACACATTATATTACCTACATTTAACTTTAACACTACAAGATTTTCCAAACCTTATTGAAATGCACCTAACTGAAATTAAGCAGCAGTTCTCACAATGAAGTTGCTGCTTTGATTGTAAAACAAAGCTACAATAGACCTTGTATTAGCAGAACATGTGGTACAAACAGTAACACAGAATAAAATCACATACAAGACAACATGTTAGTTAGAATGAGTATGGCTTCAGTACACAGGTAGGGAAGTAGTAAACACAGATGTTCTCCGAGAACAGGGCCACTTTGCATCTGTTTATTATGTATATATAAAAAAAGAATTAATGGACATTTCTAAATCAAGGCAGAACTGACTGATCACTGCATCCAATGTAACAATATACACACATGAGCTAGGAAAGGTGAAATGTATTATCAAGTTCGGATACAATACAAAACACAACTCAAACTTCTTTTTTTAAACTGTTGCAACACCAAATTTCCAAGTACCAAAGCAGTCATTCAGATACCAACTTAGTACAAACAAAAAGGCACTTAATGTTTCTGCAAAGTGACTGCTTGAGATGCTTAAAATGACCTATTTCTTCATTTTAGTGTACAAACACTGACAAGTATTATGAAAAAGAAAGTAAAAATATTTTCTCATAAGAGCTAACAAACAATACAAAACAATTTGCAGATGTAAAAGATTTATAAACAGTGTATTAGTATTAATAGTGCAGTATCACATGATGTGTTGTATATCGGAATGCCTATTCTACAATGTGACATGCATAGTGTACATTAGCAACAATATATGGGCCTGCTGCGGTTAGGGTACAGACAGTTAGCTGAAAGCTTCGAAATGGAAAGACATTCTGCAGTTTGCATGCTCAGGACAATCAGGAAGAATACATGACGCCACTGCATCTAAAAAAAAGGGTCGTATGGCAGTGTGTTAAACAGCTGAATAACTTCTTCGATGGCCGTTAGTGAGGCGACTGTATTTGATGTTGTACAGCAAAGATAGAAACTGCCTGTATTAAGATCCGGGTGAAGTTCAGAGCTACACCTGGAGCGACAGGTGGACACCGAGATCTGTCTCTGGAGTGTTAAGGTAGTTCACTGTGTTGCAGCATGTTAGATAGGCTTGCTTTGGTGTACACATAGAGATTTCAACAGCATAGTCTCAACGTCTTGGTTAGATTTTCTGTACCATATGCTCAGAGCAGACAGTCACTGATCAATAAGAAACCATATATTTCAGAGTTAGATGATTTTAGATCTGTGAGATAAACTGAAGCGTCAACTATTTCTTTATGGGTCAAGAAAATTGTTCTGCCATCTACCACTAATAGTTAACATGGTTTACTCCTGAATAAACCCACTGGAGAATTTGAAAATGCATTGTCACAAAGCTGAAAACAAGGCCGTCAGCAACATCACACAAAGATAGTGTTCCCTGTCTACTTTTTAAATAATGTCAACCATGATTGTGTTGTTTGCAAGGAAAACAATCATTAACCAACACTTAGACATTTCAATTTGCAGCTTGAAGTTGTTTCTGTGCACTAGGGCAGAGAACAGCGAAACTGGAAGTTGTTTTTTTTAGCATCTGTCATGTCAATTGCGCAAGTGCAATACTGCATCAATTATATTTTGCTTGTCAGGTCTGACTGAGGAGGTGGCTGTCAAGTCCAGACCTGCACATGGGTCAATTGTCACTTGTAATGATGGTGCCGATGTAGAAGTTCATGTTGAGAAGTGAATGTGATTTGTTGACTTGAAAACTGCATTATATATATATACTATATATATTTTCATATTATTATATATGTATATTATATATTATTTCTTATAAAGTATTTGGTGGCATGAATAGCAGCATAGTACAGTGCAGTAAAGGATCTGATTGCGCAAATTTTTATTGTATTCATCTTTAGTTCTTTTTACTAATTTACTCAATAGTTCAGTTAATTTTTCACCAATTGATTCTTTGGTTGGTAAAAGTGAACTTGAGCTTTTCAATGAGCATCTGATACTGTGAATGTGCGATTTTGGTTTTCCATTCTGATCCTGTAAAAAAGCTCCTTTAATTCTATTATTTTTTACATGTTTAGACACTTTTTCGCTTTTAAAATTCATTTTTTTTAAATCTGCTAATGCACCACCCGCATTTTCTTTCCACAATAACTAGTTGCAAATATCTGCAATTATTCATCATGTCAAAGTCTTAAATGAATGTATTTATAAGAAACTTCCACAACACAGCTAATGAGCTCCCATACAGACTTTTTGATCATCTGTAGCACAAAGCACTAAGCGTTTCTACCAGTACTTTTTTAAAGTGGCTTCACCCTTTCATGAGAACAAGGCACTGGCAGTTTAAAAAAGCAGAATCGTGGGAACACACCCTCCGTCCCCTGAAAGCGTTCGTCATGCTGACTGTGAAGAGTTTGTGCCAACTCATACAGTTCTGAGCACGAAGTTCATGTTATAAGGGGATACAATGAGAAGAATTAATGTAAAAAGGAGGTAATGCAGTGGTTATACTCATTTGAGGTTTAACGTTTCTGAGTAATAGCGTCTGTGGAGCACTGCGGAAAGGTCAAAAAGGTTACGAGATATCTTACAGTCACTGACTGAGGATTTCTCTAAGGCTTGTCTCAGACTTATGAAGGAGGTCCATCATATGGTAATCAGAGAATATTTTCCTTGTTTAAGGCCATCTAACGAATAGCCACTTCAGTTTAACCTTGGAAGCATAGATTTTGATCGATCTTTTTGTTCTTCACATTGCTGCACTCCCTTAATATACACAACCTCAGAGGATAAATATTGTCACGCGCTTAGATCCCTCGCTTGGTCCTTTTGCATGTTCATATATTATCAGTAAAATGTCTCAAGCTCACATCAAGTCTTTTCTTTAAATCTCAGTGTGAATTATTCAGGTTTGGTCTTTGAGAGGAACGGGACTGAGCCACTCAGCCACAGTCAGTTTAACCCTGCTCCAGACTCTCTGTCACTTGCACAGCAGAGTATGTGGCCGCGGACGCCTGTCGGGTGAAGAAGGACGCGGCTCTTTTCGGCTTCAAGCGTTTGATTTCTTTACCTGAAAGACACAAATAAAAACAAATATAGATCGACATGGGATAAAAGTAACTCACTTTAGAGAAATGTTAGTGTAAGCACTACATGTTGCCATTACAGTACACTCACCATTGTCCACATAGCTGATAGTGTTAAGAGAATGGACCCGACTGCACACAACACTGCTCTGTCTTTGCAACATCCCGCGGCGTCCTCCACGGCTGTTCTTGCTCCTGCCATCTTGGCCCGCGGGCTGCTGAGACTGGCTCACCTCGCCGTCCACCTCAGCCGCAGCTCCTCCCTCCGACGTAGACTTCAGCTCCACACAGAACTCGATGAAGCCGCTCATTAGTTCTGCCTGGTTCGAGAGAAAGAATAACAAAAGATGAAGTCTGATCCTTAGAAGTATATGTAATGCAGAGCTGTACTTTTTGATGGTTTATTAGTGAACCACGGGCACACGAGGGTCAGACTTCCAGCTTTGGATTAGGGCCTGGGGAGATTATTTATGACTGCCTCTACCATTATGTAACATCTCTTCACCATCTGTTGCCTCAGTCCTTTTCAGCCCAACAATCATTGAGAAGGGTTGAGAGACATGAGAGTGCAGAATTTTTTTTAGCTTTCAGCCCTAATATCAAGTTTTGCGCTGCTCTCAGAACAAACGGGCAGAGCAGCTGCTCCCGATCTTAACGCTCTCCAAAACACCAGGTGCAGTGCTCTCTCTGGAGATGATGGCTGAGCGATGAAAACGTTTGAAGTGAGACGCGCACAAGAGGACTACATCTGGCAGCCTCTCCAGCTGCAAGATGATTTTAAACCGATGCTCACTCAGCAGAGATGATGAAGGTGGCAGCCAGGTCAGGACAGGTGCGACTCAAAAAAAAACAAGCAAGCCAATCACAACACATTCTACATAATCCCCCGATATACTGTACCTGCTGAGCTCCACCATTCATATGTAAATACATGTACAGGTGTTAAACACGTTCATATCACATAATTTGAGAATTCAACTTCACAAATATCTTCTTACTTGTTTTGAGTAGATCTTTAGCAACTTGTTTACAGGAGTGCCGTCTTCCTCTCCATCAAACTCCAGCCACAGGATGTGCGAGTCCCCCTCCTCCTCAGGGTGGCTGTGGTCCCAGGAGAGCTCATTGAAGCGCAGGCCAAGCAGTACATGCTACAGGAAAACATGTTCAAGGAGAGAAACCACAATAGTTTTCATGAAGAGAAACGAGAAAAGGAGCTGTCAACCAGACAGAAAAAAAAATCCAGTGCTCACCTTCTCTTTGACATCCATCACATAAACTCCCTCCAGGCAGATCCCGACATTGACGGCTTTGCGTTTTCCCCTTTGGAGGATCCCTTGCGCTGGTTTGTCAATCTCCCCAAAGAAGAAACCACACCTGTTTGTGCAGTAAAACGTTAATGTCAACTGAAAAATAAACAATGTGAGTATTTTATTTTGAGTTTTGAAACCGTCTTCTGTCGACAAATACAGAATATAAATGCTCATTACACAAAATCTTACCCATAATAAGGCAGAGTGTGACATGTGTTGAGGTACTGGTGTAGGAGCTGTGTGGGCTCAGGAGGGCTCGCGGCAGATGTGCTGATCTTTTTGTACTCCTCCAACAGGTTCTGCTCCAGCCCTGCCTGCCGGCTCGACTTCCCTCTCAGAGTGGAGAGTAACCCTCCGCTGCCCATGGCAACATGTGCAGGCAGAAAAGAGGACAGCTTCTTTTCTCTGTGGAGAGACGACAACTCATTTTCTAGCATTTACTGCATACTTTAATGTTCTCCTTTGCCTCTGTTGCTCTAACTTTGTAATTTAAACTGATACAGAAACAACCTCCTGCATCAATGCACTCCACTGTCTTCTGCTGCTGTGCTCTGTCATTATGACTGTGCTGTAATAAGGCCACAGGCCAAAACGCATTGGTCTCAAAATAAAGCTCTTAAAGTACAAGTGTAGCTCAAGTTTTGACCTCCTCTCCTCAATTACTGCCGCCTACATCCTGATTTCACAATCCTTAAGTGGGACAGCTTCTGTCCTTCAGCATCACTGAGACGTCAACTGGTCTAATTTACAGTCTATGACCAGTAATTTAAATGAAGGAATGATTAAATCTGTAGACCCCATGACTATCTAACTTGACTCTACTTCAAACATTAAACATCATGTAATTTATGTGGAAAGGATAAACGTAGAGCCTCTTCTCATCTCCTCTATTGCTTTACGATCAATGGTCAAAGGGAAAAATAAAGAAAACAAACTCTTTGGACTTTTGATGAAGCATGAATATTTGCTTTGCTGCAACATCTGTTTACTGATCATAAACCGCAAAAAAGATGATGACAGATAAAAACCACCAACCAAAAATAGGACACCATTAACCACTGTAAACAAACACGAGACATAATCTACCCAGTCATCTGTTCCTACCATCAACTAAAATAAAAACACGGAATACACTGCTTTACTCTGTCTCTGTCAGACATACAATGTTTCGTGGGTTTGGTCAAACACCAACTGAATAATTCACATCCCTCTGATCAAGTCTCAAATGGCTTTAAAGAGAAAACAGAGAGACACTCTCATGACCATCCCACTCCAATCATTGCCATTTTGTGCATTCCTGCACTTTGGCACAAGCCATCAAGCGTCTGAAAATTGCTGCAACGGCACAATGAGTGTTATCAACAAAAGACAATATTAAGCCTCTTCAAACAAAAGAATCACTACTGACCTTTTTCACAATGCCTGTTGATTTTCATCAAATTGCAGCTTTTTGTTGTTGATTGTGCCAAAGTACTCGAAGCTGCTAAATCAAGCAGCTGCCCTTTAAAATATGTGGGTTTAGGGACATGAATTTGGAAGTGCTTTCTACTGTGTCAATGACTTATTGTAGTGCGCTCTGCTACAGTGAGATGTCCTTTCTCCATTCGAGAAAATCAACAGACACAGACTTGCATTTTCTAAAAGGTCGAACTTTAACCTAGCCCACTGATGAACTTAACAAAATGTTCTGTCAAATGTGCTGGTACCAAGAGAACAGAAAGCCAAGTAAGATCATGTGTTGGCATAAATCAAGTAAAATTATCTCCATCACATGAAGTGATAATTGTCATCTCCAGGCTGTGGCTTCACATCAATCATGTGATCATCACTAGGAAACGAAATTTCAAAAAGCATGCACTTCCTGAATTTGTTCTTCTTCTTTTTTTAACTCACACTTTCTAACTTACCTTAATGTAGAAGTAAACTGTTGGCTGTCCAAACTAGATCCCTCATCAATAGCAAAAGACAAGGCTCCGAGAGTCATCCAGTGCTCGGGATCACAAGGGTATCGGCCCGTGAGGATGTTGCTCCTGGCCTCCTCATACAGAAGTTTTAGGACTCCTTCATCATTGATCTGCTCAGGAGATCATCCAACAGTTAGTCAGGACATTAAGCTCCTCAGTTAGTTTCAGTCCAAGATATTTGAAAAGAAAAGGAACTCGTATTTATTAATTTTTTTCTTGGTTCTTTAATTTTGACCAACTACAGTAATTATAAGTCTGGCTTTTTTTTTAGCAGTTCTCTCGGCAATTATAGTTTACAGTAAAATCCACAATGACTAGAGAAGTCTAATGAATTTTCAGACATTAACCAATTATTTTCATACAACTCCCACTGAGCATTTTGTTAGTAAAAAGGCTCCTTAGTACCAAGTATTAGATGACAATGTCTACATGATGACGCAATAGTACCTGCAGCTCTTTAGATTTAGGATAGAAGACATTGCGTCTGTACTGGAGGTATGGCTCATCTGAGGAAAAAGCAGAGGACAATGATGCATAAGGGTTAGATCAGATGACTGCAGTTTCAGATCAGTCAGTCTCATCGCCCTGAGTGGAGGAGTGAGGGTATAGAGACAAACACTGCAGTAGATGTGGGGTAACATCAAGTCTACCACTCAAGCCCCCTCCAGCCCACTGTGCTCTGGCTCACATTCCTGTAGTGTGGGTGGTACTGTATCTGTACCTACTCCACAAAAACACATAACAGCATCTAAACGATTATGCAATATATTCGTGATCCTCTTTGTTTAATTAGCGGTGAGCTGTCACTGTGTCGCCAGCTCTTTGATATCACTACACGAAAAGCTACTTCAACTGGCTAAGTAATGAGGAACAACACCAGACTTACACTTCACTAGAAGTCCATTTGCTTAATGGAAAGATGCATCTTTGACCACATTCATCAGATACAATTAAATTTTCCCTCATCAATAATATACTATATAGACTGTACTGCATTAGCCATTGTAACACCCTGTGTCGTAAAAGCTGCATCCTGGAATATGATGTCAACAGTATGAGTTTAAATGTGATCATGAAAGATAAAATGCTCAGACATTGTAATGCTTTATGATGTCTGTAGAACCTGCGATGGTGTATTATGCATGCATTTAAATTAATTATGAATCTATAAAATGTTACTGGCATAAGATTAATTTGATCTGATGTACATTGCTGCAACTACAGTAATAATGACATTTATTCACAATTCAATCTGCTGATGACTTCCTTGACTGACCAGCCTATAAAGTGTCAAAAAGGGGTTCAAAATCTCCATAGCAACTTTCTAAAGCTCATGGTTACATAATCAAACTGCTTGTTTACTTTAAACATTAGTCATAAGTTTAAAAACTACTGAATCTTTTTTTTTTTTTTGCTTGAATAGCGAATATGATTAATGTTGCATAAAGATTTTCTGTTGACTGACTCAAATTATTTTCAAACTTATACTAATGTTATATATTGTATGTGGCGATCTCTGTGTACACTGATTACAATGAGGTTAACATAGGACACAGGGTTAGGATTATAGTACCTAATACTAAAGTTTTATGGAGTGGAGAGTATTTCTGAAAATATTATTAATATTGCACTGACTGCTCAGCTTTACTACAAATCGCTTGTAGTAACTAATCCCTCTCTTTCTGAGTGCTTTGTCTTGGTGCAGATTGATTTTCTACATGTTCAAGCCTTTACTTTTCCTGTTCAGCCACAAGTGGCTCTTGCTTTTTGTGCCAACTACCTCCGTTTCTCTTTATTCATTCCAAACAAACCTGACAGCACATTGATCCCTTATTTACCCTGAGTAGGCTACTAAGCACAAACAATTTATAGGAAAACTACAAATCTAGAGGGAGCAGCTGCAGAAAAAAGAAACAGGCTGTGCTCAGCATACACAGAAACACAAGAACGCAAGAATCCAGGTGATTGAGAGGAACAGACTTGTGGCAGGAGACCAGAGTGTGTACAGTATGTTAAGTGAATATAAATACACAGCCTAAATGTCAGACCTTCCAGAAAATGTTATTATTAGGAAATTTGTTTTTTTCCTTAAAAAGCTATAACATATAACAGCCATTAGGTGGATATGTCACACTCCAGCCATCTAGTATTTTGTGGAGTAACTTTTGCATTTACTACAGCAAGTCTTTGTGAAAAGCCAAAGCTGGTTTTACGTGTTTTGTGGAAAAGCTCCCTTCTTGGATGGGGGCGATATAAAGGCATACTCTTTCCTGTTCCTTGTTATCACACTCTTTCCCAGTGAGTCAGTAACCGGGTCTTTTGTTTTGACATCCTTCAAAAACTCACATTACTTGTGTGTAAACATAACAATATAGCGAACAAGATCTCACCTTGTGAAATGTCGTCCTCAGAGGCCTCAGTGAAGCGATACAGCAGATCCTGCCACTGTCGACACAGTTTGTATGGTTGATGTCTCACCTTAAGCTGCAATTCTGAGGAGTATGGAGGAAATACAATGTAATACATACATCTGTCTGTAGCCCTGTGTTGAGTTTCTAGTTTATATCATGTAAGAGGCATATTCTGTCAAAAAAAACAAAACGTTATGTAATATTTGGCAGCCGTTTTTAAAGAAAGAAGCTTTGATATTCAGGTGTGTTTTCTCATAATGTCCAGGTTAATGAACAAACACAAAATCAAACAAAGAATGTAAATAAATTAAGGAAATTTAAATGCGGCTCCTACAAGTGTTGTAAATCATTTCAAGAGTTTATGAGTGTAGATTATGGGGAAACTTTCTTACCAAGCAGTGGCGAACACAACCAGAAGGCAAAAGCATCCTGTACAGATTCGGGAATATTGAGAGCCTCACGCACACTGCGGCCCAGCTCCTGCACAGAGACACTGCCGAGCCCTTCTACAGACAAGTGGACTGCACTGTCACCAAACAGGTATATGAGCACATCTTGAGCTGTGTGAACAATAACAGACATACAAAATTAAAAAAACAACAACACTTTATAGTTAATTTGTTATGAATAACAAGTACCATATATTAGAAAACACAAATAGGTTAGATTTATATTATATATTATTTTCTGCTTCATACCACGGGAAAGTGTTGCAGAAGAAGCAACACTTCCTCTTTGCGAGTGGTCATCTGATGAGTCTGGAGGAAAACTGCAGTCATCTCCTTCCATTTCTAATCTGAAATACACAGACCAACTTCTATCAAAATCTGCACATTACAATCACAGTACATAGTGTATGATACTAGTAGCTTTGCAGGATGCATTGTCTACACTCAGAACAGACATCTACAAAAATGTGCTGCTTAATTAACAGTGTACTTCAGCATTTTGGAGAATAAAGCTCTAGTATTTGTACTGATGGCTGAAGAGAGATCAGTCAAGAGTACAACTTGTACTATGTTGCGTACTAAAATAATACTTTGGCTTTGTATCTTTAAAAAGACTCAGTAATTGCGTCAGAGACCACTTCAGAAATATTTCCAACATGAATTACTGAGTCTTTTTTTTTATTTTTTATTTTTACTGACGCCACTTCATCTATTTTCCTTTAGTCATGTTTCAATAAACAAGTGATAAGGCAAATTTAGCCCTGGTGTCAGTATGCACCAGTGCCATCATGTGGTATTACACTGGAAAACACCCCTGGACAATCTGAACATCCCAGTCGACTGTTGACCTCACCCTGGTGAACTGATATGATCGTTTGGTCCAAACATCTATTACTCAGTCCCATTTATATAGATAGTTCCCATAAGGCTTAACACTATGATGATCTATTTGGCTTTACAGATGGGGTGGTAAACACAGAGGTATCACGGCAACAGCCCGGGGACAATCAGTATAAACAAGGTTAGCTATGGGCTAGCCACCCAAATCTGACCGGACTGTCCAACACATGCCCAAACAATGGCTGAGATTTTGAAGGAAACAAATAACTCAACGCAACTAAACTTCATTTCGTTAGCTTTAGCCAAGTTAGCTTAGCGAGCATGCTAGCTGCTGACGCCCGAGCATTACTACGGTTCCTTCAGACCTATTAATACATTTCAGTCGGCTGTTGATAACAGTTTAGTCACCAAATATTTCTGCCTAGTTGGCTAACTTTTGGTGGGTGTCTGTCCCTGTAGTCCTCTAGTCTACAGCTGCTACTGTTAATGGCATGTGATGTTACAAAAAATGTCTGTTTTCTGTCCACATACCTGCCGGTTGCCGTACAGTTTCCTCCACTCGCCGCTTATCCAAAACAAAACCCCGCTACTTTTGTAAATATTGTGGCCAAATACATTAGCTAATCAACGATTTGCTGGTATTTCCGTGGCTAGCCAGCTCAGCTGTCTGAAACTAGCTTTCCGGGGCAGCTAAGTTAGCTGCGTGAGTGACGGACGAACCACTCAGTTGTTGTGAACCAGTCTTCGGTGGGCGTGGTGATCACCGTGTCGGATTAAAAACACCTCAAAGAAGCATTAAGGAGCGGAGATAAATAATTTAGAGGTGTTAATCCGTGGTTCATTTCAGAGCCTAAAGTAACAGACTGGATACAATTTGACTGGTTTAACTGTGGGAACCGGTTCAAAACTCTTTCCCATCTGAGATGAGGTAAGGCCCTCCCCATACTCTACCTCTGATTGGCTTAGAATGAAATCGTAATCACAAATCGGCCAATCGCGGTCAGGGAGGGGCGGGGCTTAATAAAGTGGTGCAAAAAGGTTCGAACCATGGGAACAACCCACACATCCATGGAACAACCGTCCTCTGATGGGAAGCGCGCTGTTATCCAGCCATGTGATGAACACGTCATAACAGCTGTAATCATACAGGAAGCAGACTCATTTGTTTAGCCACTGGATCTTTTTAATACAGTTTATCCATTTATTCAATTGAGCTTTATTACAACGTAATTCATTTAACCCATTAGGCTAAGTCATTCATGGTTTCCTTGGTAGTTACCAGGAGGACCAGATGTTGTTGTACCATCCCTCCACAATCTGCATTCAGTTACCACAGCATGCAAAAGTTGTCATGGTAGCTAAATGGCAACAGCCTGAGAAACACTATCAATCAACATTTCTGTGCCACAACAAAAACTTAAACGGACCTCCACAAAAGTTTTATTTTTTGTTGAGCACTCTCCATCAGTTGCACTCAATGTATGAAAATAGTGGAGTAAGAGCTAAGAACTATGATATTTAAAAGAAAAGAAAAGAAAGAAAGACAAGAAAAAAAAGGCGAGGCAAAGTCCAGTGCTGATTGTTATTAGGCTATTTTTATGTTTATAGCCTAACTTGGCTACTTTGTACACCATAATATGTTAATCTCTTGTTGTTATCAGTGACACTCTGCCTGCTTCGGTCCAGAAAATCACTCATTACACAGTTGTGTTTTAAAGGGGGTTTTAATAAAGCTTTTTATATTGGTTGACATTACAAATAGATTCCAGGGATGAACCAAATGTTTTTTTTTTCTTGTAATAAAGAGAGTGTCAAATTCTTTCCTATAGAAAACAACACCGTAGTGAAAATTAAAGTGAGACCGCATTAATGTGTTATGTTAACTCTCTCAATCAAAGGCCCAAGGAGCCCCAATGTGATAAACTACCTGTATTTGAAAAGATGAATCTCAATTTGTGTATCTTATCATTATTATTATGTTTTTCTTCATAAGCAGACAAAGCCTTTGAATAGTTCACTCTGCAGCTTACATCCACCTGACGCAGGTATCTAACTGCAAGGGCAGCAGGCTGAGTATTAACAAATGGGATTAACAGCTTTAACAAAGGTGAGAGAACAGAGGACACACTTGATAGCTTTCACTGCATTACTGACATCAATTCATCAATCCTCTTAATCCTATTCCTTTCTCTGGCACGGAGCGGCTTGGAGTACCCATTATGTAGGCAGACATACAGTATAGTATGTCACTATCTGCATGTATTGTGTTTACATTGGAGAAAGAGAATAATCTGCACAAGACAATTAGTAACTTCAAACTTTAGTTACATTATGTCAGTCTTGTTGCGCGGCTGAGCATTGGGCCTCATGTCTCTCTACAGTCAGCTTCACATCCTGGTCTTCAAAGGACCAAAAAATGTTTATTTTTTCCTTATACCTCATGAATTACTGTTTACACAGTGATTGACTGATGATTGTTTTATTGATTTTGATACAGACAATTATTATAAGAATAAGCAATGCACATCACATTCAAATGCAAATGAGTAATTTTGTGTATTCGTGGAACTGTAAACAAATGTAACAATAAAGGGTTTATTGTTAATGTTAAGGAAGGAAAAATACAACTTTGCTATAACAAAAATAAAGAATCTGCTCAGTGGTTTGAGCATAATGTTCATTTTAAGGAGTGCTGGCAAGTGTTCTCAAACATGGTATATACGATAACATCTGAAGGTATCTTATCTGGTGTTATACAGTATGTGGTTTACAGAAAAGGTGTTAGTTCAGCACATCAAATTTGAGTGGGCAGTTATATAGTCAACAGTTACTTTGAGTGAGTGAGGGTCATCTGACAATAAAAAAAATACTACAACTAAATTTGTGAAATTCATAGAAGTCTGTGTTTCATGCTCTTATCTCCAATTTAAATGATCATTCATTAGTTTCCCTCTGTGTAAAAATTATTTACATGTGTGTACATCCTATGTAATTTAGGCGGTTGCTGCAGGATCGCCCTCCTCCACCTCGTTTGTGAGCAGGAGGAAACTGAGTACAGGGCCGAAGTACTCCATGAGGGTGTCCTTTACGCTTTTCTCCAGCAGGTACCCCTCTGTCTCGATTTCTGTGTTTTCATTCCCTGCCAGTGCTTCCATGGAGGTCTGCAGGAACCGCAAGCTTACCAGCACAGAACCCTTGGAGGAAGGAAGGTGGAGAAACAGCCAGTGAATAAAGGGGAAGTGGATATTTTCATTGATGATATGTTTGAATCATACCACTGCAGGAACACACTGTTAATTATATAGTATTAACTTACACATTTTTATTATTTTTATAACCTTTTTGCAACTGAACCAATCCCTAAAAAGGCAGTTCTATGCTTGACCAACCACAAAATACAAAGTGCCCCATAGCATTGCCAACCTACACAGACTGTAATACTTGTGCTGTATTACCTGTAAGAGGAAGACAGACAGCACTCCGCCCCCAATGGTGTTCATCAGACCCATGTAGTAGTGGACCAGAGCCTCTCTGCAGCCTCGGAGGTAGATGTTGAGCTCCTCAGTCTGGTAATCATAGTTATAGTGGGCCGAGTTGTTGGTGAGCTGATACTGGATGCATGGCCGTGGAGAGCTGGGGTTGCAGCAACTGAACGGGACACCATCTAACAAGTAGCGGCCATCCACGTTGCTCTTGATGCGGCTAAGAAAAAGAGAGAAAATAAATGTGTCAGTTGTCTTTGTTACTAGATGTATTCTGATGTGAAATCCACTCTTCACATTTTCCCACAACTTACTCTTTCACTTCCTTAGTGCTGAAATCAAGGTAGCGGTTGCTGATCCACTGGACCTCAAACCAGTCCCTGAAGTCATTGTTTCCACAGCACTGAAACTCCATCTGGAGGCGATCGATGTTCTGTTTCTGGAAACAGCGGCCCGGGGTGTCTGTGTCCTTGTAGTAGCGGATGCCGTTCCTCAAGCCCACCTTCAGAGAAGACTCCAGGCTGCCCTTCATTGCATAGCTCATGATGACAGCCAGCAGCATGAGGACAGTGAAGAAACAAGAGACAGCAAAGTAGGGCTTCAAGAAGGTCTTCCAGCGAGGAAATCGCCCAGCATCCAGTGCATCTTGACAGATCTTTGATGAAAAGTAGTTGATACCCAAGGAGGCCAGCCCTACTATCATGAGGGTATTGGGGACAATATGTATGTCTGAGTTATCCATCACCTGTAAGGATGTGACACAGTGGTATAATTAGTAAAAGTTACATTAGTTTGGAAAAACACATGAATACAGAAGTCAAAAATAATGGATAATGTGTCAACAACTAAAATGCTTTGAATATTCAAAATGTATTTGGCCTTTGGCCCAACCCATAGCTTGACCCGTAAATTTTGTGACATAGCGCTAACTGATCTTAGTCAGGTCTACATGTTGGTGGTGCACAAACAAACACTCAGTGAGCCCTGATGGAGCCGTCTCCACCCTATTTGCTAATTCAGGCCTGGTGGTCAAACCTGTTTGGAGAACAAGCTAACAACTGCGAGAAGTGACAGCCTTAAGTCATGTTAATGTTAATGTTAGCAGATCGTAGGTGTTCAGTATTTCTGTTACATGGTTCTCCTATGTGTGTATCACAATAGAAATGACTGTGGTGGTTGTAGCGTAATGAAGTTGCTAGCTAAACCATCTATGCTAACAGTTACCACATGGATGGCGCATTGGTGCCGCCATGTTTTTATTTGAGTGTATTTTTTTTATGCCAAAAGCAATGCTTTTAAAGGTTTTTAGGCAACATTTGTCATTGGTTTTGGTTCATGTGAAACAAATTTGTATTTGGATAAAGCAAGAAAAGTTGTCCATTATTTAACAAAAAACTTATCAAACTAGTCAAAACTAATTAGCTAATTGAAGGTTAGGGTATAACACATTGGAAACATCATAAATGTCTTTTATAGGTAGGCCTATATTTTCTTTTCATATGTCTATTTGGTGATCATTTCATTTTCTTTGCTCTTCTCCCAATTATTAAGGCATCCATTTAGACTTTTCTTAAAATATTGTGAACAGAACACAGAGCCAATTAGCCTACCATTTACCATAAATAGGGCCCTTCTTGTCACAAACATAATTAATCACTTAAGAATTATTATCATTCCATTTAAATGTGGGGGGAGGGGGGGGGGTATATATATATTAAAAAAAAGACAAAAACTATGTGGTTTTGTCAATATTGCTGAGTTGTGATGGCGGGCTTCTATGATTTGGATTAGCATGATTAAGACTGACAGAGCCTGTTTATTATTAGTCAGGATCTAAAGTGGGTCACAAGTGTATCTATCTCTCATTGGTCTCCACTCAAGGATATTTCTTTCGAATCTGATTTATTGCATCCCTTCAAGGAATTTTGTCCTGTTTTCAAGGTTTCTCCCACGATGAAAATGGTAACAAAAATACATAAGGAACAGACTGTCATTTGTCAGGTGTACTTGACATAAATCAGTAATGTAATACTGTAGGCTATGTTGTCTCTGAATACAGGAGTTGAAAATATGAGCACAGTTGAACCACACATAGCCTACCAATATAGGCCTAGTCTCTGTTTCATTGAGAAGTATTACACATTACCCAATAGTATTTACTCACCATTTAACAGTAATTACAATTACTGAAATCTTTGATAACTCAGAGGCAAAGACAAGTCAATCTCTGCAACACTTTTAGAATATGAACTAAGCTCCAAAGACCAAGCAATTCAATTTTAAAAAGTAGCCTACCTCTGCCCTCCTGCGGAGCTCCGTCTTAAGGATGCACCCCAGGGTGAAGGTTATGGCCCCGGCTACTGTGGCAAACCAGGAGAGGAGCCACAGTCCTTGGGCCAGCTTCACCCTTTTTTCAAAAGGGAACTTCATCTTCATCACCACCATGGTTGCAGAGAGGGAGTGTTACCGGGGGAAGAGGGGAAGGAGAACGGCGAGGTAACGAGGGACGATGCTGTGTTTCGTCTGTGGGAGAGGAGCAGAGGTGAGAAGCAATATCCAAAAAGCTCAGAAGAAACAAAACGGAAATGCAACACTGAATGTGGAAAATAGAATAGTAGCCATAGTGCAATCAAAAACACACTGATGATAACTTTATGAGGAAAAAAAAAGTTTTTTCCAAAAAGTTAAGAAAACTAAGAATACGTTTGAAAACTTCACATCCCAACTGGTGCATATCCAACTGAGCAGGTGTCAGATCATCAAAAAAATCACCTTATTTGTTTCCCCAGAAAGTCCTGAAAAAAGTCCAGTTACCTCCACCGACCACTCTGTACCGTCCAGTGTGCCACACAGTGGATTTGGCACACTGGATTTGGTTAACCTGTATGCTGCGAGAGTCTTACCTCTAATGCCTACCTATCCTATTAAACTGGTCTTTGAATCCAGGCCATTGTCAGCTCAGCACCCATCACTCATACAGAGGGACTTGAATGACAAACTAAATTGAACCTGACAAGGGTGGATGTTATTATAATCCATAACACATACCCTCCTGAGACAACATCCAGTACACATAGACTGAAATACATTTTTTTTAAAAAGATAAAAAGAAGGAAACCTGTATATTTCACTGAATAAAAAGCTTTGACATTTCAGAAAGTTTTTTTTTTAATTTCCATCTCTGTGAATTTTAAAGTTGACATTTAGATGAAAAAAAATTACATCTACAGTTTGTGAATTACACTAGGACTGTCTTCAGACAGGAATGTGTGGTGGCAGAGAAAGTGTTGATTATCTTATAATACCCACAAGAAGTTCAGAGGGATAAATATAACTCTCCATTTGGTGCATGCTGATCATAAGGTCTTGTTTGTCTGCAGAAGTCTGAAGTTTTAGACAGAACCAGTAGAACAGGCTTTTTGCAACATGAATCTGGTACAGACTCTATTGATCATTTCACTTCTAATAATAAATCCTGAACGTCTGAAGTAGAGCAGTGCTCTCGGTCTTCACTGAAGGTCAGTGACACTGGTGACATGTTATTTCACAGATTCATACATCATGGGTATTTAACACCTCTAACTATGAGGTAATTCCAAATCATCGGCCAGAGCTTCTAAACACCCAAACACAACAAAGTACGCCCAGGCTGAAAAAGACCTGACTCCTCACACAGCTATCTCAATTTCCACCTCAAATAGAAATAAAACAAATAGTTCAGAATCATGTCTTGCTGTTTCTTCATTTGGTTTATTAAATGTTACATGGACAAAGTTACATGGGTGACATTTACACAAGCTTGTAGAAATTGCTCATTGGCAAACATTTCATGAAGCAGGTTAATTGTCACCAGGGGAAATAAATGTTTTGCACAAGGATGGGACACATTTTTATTACATATAGTATTTGTAACTATTGTGTATATAGTAATATCTAAGACTACTTATAAGAACAAGAATATTAATTGACAGGAAAACACTTGAGGGTGTTTTTATATGTTACAAGTCATGTTTACATGTCACTGCATAATTATGGCTACCTACACAAGATACTCCTAATATGAATACATAATATTTCATGCTAACAGCCAGAGGATAAATTGATCAACTTTTTTTTAAAGCACAGATGAAAGAACAGGAAAGGAAATTATTATATCTGCATCTATACAACAAACATATCCATTTACATTTTACCATTACATGCACAAATCTAAACTATAGTACATGTTTCAAGGTACAGAAGAATATTGTACATATTTAAAATCATGTATTATTCCTTTGTTTCCAGTGTAATTTGATGATTTATAGGTTCACAGGTTTGGAGTGTGTTGAATATTTTGTAATACAATCATTTATTTGTGTGTTTTAATGAGAAACAAGATCTCAGTGTGCTTTCTAAAAAGTGTTAATTAGTTAAAGACAGGCAAGCCTTATAGTTCAGAATTCAAAGGCCGTCTCCCCAAAATTCAATTAAAAATTGTAATGTAAATGTAAATTAGTGAGCCACCAAAAAAAAAAGCTTCATTGAACTTTCTCATTAAAGGTCAAAGTAAATTATAACTTCACACACATGAGACAATGCATTCATGTTCCTGTCACAGCTGTGTTCGCTCCCCCTTCAACACCTCGTCTGGGATCCCTGGCCAGCCATGCACCTCAACACCACCCTGCCCTTTTCCTTCGTTGCACTGTGGTTCTAGTATGAAGTGATTGAGCATCTGCTCAGCTGAACGCAGGCTGGCCAAGCTGCTCTCTGCATCTGACATCCTGCTTTCAATTGGCCTGCCGATACCTGCCTCCCTGCTGTTGCTTGTTCTCCAGTGATGAATGATCTCATTATCTGAATCCTCAATGGTTTCATCCCCCGGGTGGTGGAGGTCCATCATAGCCTCCGTGCCTCTCAGCTCCTTTTGCATGTGATGGCGTGCCAGAGGAATTTCCTCCAGGCTAGCTGACCGAATCAGGATGGAAGAGCCGTGGTTTGGACTTGAGGTGATCCTGTAATTTTCCTCCCCTGCCATGTCACTTGACAGATTCTTGAAGCTAGAAGGACAAGTGTTGGTCTGGGGTGCTTGTAAAATTTCATTGTGGATAGTAAACTGAAGATGAGGTATCTGCCGTGGTCGTGCAGGGTGTCGTCTGACTGTTTCCTCACCCCCTGACTCGCTATCTTTGTCCATGTCTCCTTCCTGGAGTCTCCATGTTTGACCTCTGTTTGAGCCTGTCAGTATAAATCGTGGCGTCTCCTCTCCCATCTCTGACCAGTCGGACTCCTCCTCCTCTGGGACTGACCCTAGTGATTGCTCCTGCCCAGATGTTTTTGCCTTTGCATAGTTAAGGCTGTCCATGAACTGAACCGGAGGGGGAGCAATGGGGAGAACCACCTGATTAATGGTATCATCTGACTGAAAATGGAGGTTGGTTTTGTGCAGGACAGATGTTACCTACAGTAAGTAGAAGTCACAAATTGATCAGTAAATTGATTTAATTAAAAGAATAAAGAAAAATATATTATTGTTTGACTTCAAGACAATACTAATACTTAATGTCATATGCACATCGATTTCAGAGTCTGATCTTCCTCCCCTGAATGAGGTTAAGTTCTTACATTGAAAGTTTCCACACTGTTGGCAAATTTTGCTTCAGCAAGCTGCTCCGTCAGCACTGAAATACGCTGATTCAACCTCTCACGTTCTCCTTCCATACCCTGAGCCTGACACAGAGAGTACAGTTATTAGTTACTACAGATCAACTCTTGGTAGGTTTGGGGCTATAATATGTTGCAGTCGTTCCCCTAGAGGTATTTAAAGCCAACTTGAATAACTCAGTAGAAAAAGCCTATTTAATGTCAAAACCTATTTACATTCATATTCATGTTTTGAAATATTGATTTGATTTGTGCAAAAAACATAGATTAGCCATCTCACCACTGAGTGAAGTCTTTGCTGTAGAAAATTGTTGGTCTGTTGTGTGGAGGAGCAGTTATCATGTAGTCTAAAATAAGGCATAGTCATAGAGAGAGGGAAGTTATTAACAATAGAATGGTATATTGCAATGCGCACATACAAATGTTACATCTACATCTAACTTTGTATGATTTTAAATAAGATAGGTATGCAGATTATTTAAGTCTAGCACCGCATGCTTTACCTCTTAAACCTCTCTGTGAGGTTGTTAAGCTCCATACGTGTCCTCTGAAGCTCCATCTCCAAGACCTTTTGGCTGCTCATGAATTCTTCACCTAAACACTCCATCCGCACCGCTGTCTTCAGCAAAGTTTGATGCAGACCTTCATTTTTCTCCTGTAGTATCCTATCAGGATGGAGATACAAAAAGATGAAGTGAGTTGATATATCAAGACATGCTTTTGATGATCATGGCTTTGACTTGAATGACCTTGGCCAGTAAAAAAACAATAGAGTTACATCACTTACATGACTCTGCCCATCTCGTGTGTCTTTTCCTGTATAAAACAACAAGACCAACTGAGTATGACAAGAAAACCATACATTCAGAAATACTGTTAATGATGCACGACAAATTAAGTAAAGAAGAAATTGCTGAAAAATGAGAGATAATCAAAGAGCAGTTAGATGCAAGGTCAGTTTGATTATCATTAGTGTGTGCATGATAACTAATCTATTGTTCTATAATTACTAATCTATTGTTCACAGTGACATGCACACACACTGCCCAAATCAATACACAGACAAATGACTGTTGCATAACCTGTTAATGAAACACAGGCAACTATTGACTTGCCAGTAAGTTCTTAATGAACATAGCCTACCATAGGGGATTTCATGGTGGTGTATAGTCAGGAAAAGTAATGCCGTACTTTATGTGATGATGAGTCAGTGAAGCTCGTCTGTTCCTCGTCCTGACTGGAGGGGCTGCTCGTATTCCTTGGTGAATCAGCCTTGCTAGAAAGAGACTCTGGCTTCCTGTGTGAAAGTGGGTGCTCTCCATGGTGATGGTGATGGCTTGGACTGTGGTGGTCTCCATGGTGATGGTGATGGCTTGGACTGTGGTGGTCTCCATGGTGATGGTGATGGCTTGGACTGTGGTGGTCTCCATGGTGATGGTGATGGCCTGGACTGTGGTGGTCTCCATGGTGATGGTGATGGCCTGGACTGTGGTGGTCTCCATGGTGTTGGTGATGGCCTGGACTGTGGTGGTCTCCATGGTGAGGTTGATGAACTTCACTGTGGTGGTCTCCATGGTGTTGTTCATGAGACTCGCTGTGGTGGTCTCCATGGTGTTGGTGATGGCCTGGACTGTGGTGGTCTCCATGGTGATGCTGGTGGCTTGGACTGTGGTGGTCTCCATGGTGAGGTTGATGAACTTCACTGTGGTGGTCTCCATGGTGTTGTTCATGAGACTCGCTGTGGTGGTCTCCATGGTGTTGGTGATGGCCTGGACTGTGGTGGTCTCCATGGTGATGGTGATGGCCTGGACTGTGGTGGTCTCCATGGTGATGCTGGTGGCTTGGACTGTGGTGGTCTCCATGGTGTTGTTCATGAGACTCGCTGTGGTGGTCTCCATGATGATGGTGATGGCCTGGACTGTGGTGGTCTCCATGGTGATGGTGATGGCCTGGACTGTGGTGGTCTCCATGGTGATGGTGATGACCTGGACTGTGATGGTCACCATGGTGATGGTGATGAGACTCACTGTGGTGGTCTCCATGGTGTTGTTCATGAGACTCACCGTGGTGGTCTGTATGATGATGGTGATGGTGATGGCCTGGACTGTGGTGGTCTCCGTGGTGATGTTGATGTCCTGGACTTGGACTGTGGTGGTCTCCATGGTGATGGTCATGAGACTCACTGTGATGGTCACCATGGTGATGGTCATGAGACTCACTGAGGTGGTCTCCATGGTGAGGTTCATGAACGTCACTGTGATGGTCTCCATGGTGTTGGTGATGGTGATGGCCTGGACTGTGGTGGTCGCCATGGTGTTGGTGGTGGCGGTGGCCTGGACTGTGATGGTCTCCATGGCGATGGTGTTGAGATTCATTTTGATGGTCTCCATGGTGATGTTCATGGATTTCACCGTGGTGGTCTCCATGGTGTTGTTCATGAGACTCGCTTTGATGGTCTTCATGATGATGATGGTGATGGCCTGGACTGTGGTGGTCTCCATGGTGATGGCCTGTGCTGTGGTGGTCTCCATGGTGATGGTGATGAGATTCATTTTGATGGTCTCCATGGTGTTGTTCATGAGACTCACTGTGCTGATCTCCATGGTGATGGTGGTGGCCTGGGCTGTGGCGGTCTCCATGATGATGGTGACGATCGTCACTGCTGTGATCTCCATGGTGGTGATGATGATGGCCAGAGCTGTGATGCTGAGCAGGACCATGGCGGTCTCTATGGTGATGGTGATGTAGTGGGCTGTGGCGGTCTCTACGGTGATGCCGATGTGTAGGGCTGTGATGCTCTCCTTGGTCGCTGGAGAGGCTCTGGCGTCGTGGTGTAGTAGGACGTTCAGTGCTTGGGTGGTCTCTATGGTGATGGTGACTTTCATGATGGTGACTTATGTCTCCATGGTGATGATGATGATGAGCGTGATCATGGTGGTCTCCATGGTGGTCATGACGGGCAGGACCATGACGGTCTTCATGGTGATGGTGGTGGGATGGTGGATCATGGCGGCCTCTGTGGTGGTGGTCAGCGTGTTGGGAAGCGGGGCTATGGCGATCTCGATGATGGTGGTGTCCATGGTGATGACTGGTGTTGTGGTGGTCTCTGTGGTGATGCTGATGAGTTGGGCTGTGGTGATGATGTTGATGACCCGAGGCGTGGTCTCCTTGCTGACGGTGGTGGTGCTTGACAGAAGATGAGCGGGAGTGACGCTCAGGCGTTTGAGATCGTGAGTGACGTCCTTTCAGGCAGCTGATATCGTTGCAGCTTCTGGCCTTGTGAGACATCTTATCTGGTGAGACCGATTGGGGACTGTGGTGGTGGAACGATCTAGAGTGAGAAAGTCGACTGGATTGCTTGCTGGTATGAGAGTACTTACTGGAACTAGCCGAGTTTGCACTGGTAGGCCTGCTCCTCTGTTGTCTGTGTTTCTCGGTGCTGCTCTCTACGTTGCTGGCTGGAGTACAGGTTTGCCGTGGACTGCACGGTCTTTGAGCATCTGTAACACCCAGAGTGGTGAGTCTCATTGGGCTGAGCACCTGACGGGTGATCTCATTAAGGAATGCAGAGAACTTCATTTTTTCCTTCATTAAATTCTTCTTGGCTTCAGTTTTCCTTTTTTCTTGTTCATGTGCATCTTCATGTCCATGTCCTTCTTTCTCCTTAGGTCTAGTGAGAGCCTCCATGGATTTGGATTTGCGGAAACTTCCATCTTTTCCCAAGCTTCTTGCAACCTTTTTTGTGTTCTTATGTTTGCTCTTGGTCGGGCTACCGTGAGAGGTTTTGCCTTTCTCCCGTCTCTGTTTGGCAGGGGGCCTGTTTATATAACCTCTTTTATCTATCAAAGGAGCCGTATCATCTCCCTCTTCGAAGTACCTGTGTTTACCAGAAATGTCAGTACAGGACTGTGAATGCTGAGGCTTCTTAAGTGGATGTTTATCCAAACAATCACTGCTGCTCTCAGAGGACAGGCTAGAGGAGGATGTGGAAGAGGAAGAAGAGAATGAAGAGGAAGAGGAGGAGGAGGAAGGGGAAGAGGATGAAGGGGAGGAGGTTGATGTTGAAGAGGAGGAGGAGGAGGAGGAAGAAGAGGAGGAGGATGAAGAAGAGCCAGTGGAGGAACTTGTGGAGACTTCTGAGAGGGAAACATGGCGATGATTTTGCTTGTGATGCTGGTGGTGAGAGTGAGGATGATGAGTTCTGTCATTATCATGTGGACGTCGATGGTCGGGCTGATGATCACTCAAAATGCTGTCCTCTGCTGTTGAATGGGTGCTATCGAACAGAGAACATGGTTGTTTAAGTGAAACTGAATGTGTTTACTCTTTGTCTATTAAAAAAAAACAGAAAAAAAAACAGATTTTATGAACAAGTAAGAGGCATGTAATTATGGCAAAATAATCCCTGACTTACTCATGGCTATCATTGCCATCTGGGTGATGTAACTTCTGTTGGTGGTGGTGCTGACGGTGGCCCTGGCTTTGGCGATGGTGCTTCATCTGTTGAGATTTTGAGTTTGCCGTCTTGCCACGCTTGTGGTCTTTTTCTGGGTGGTCACACATTTCAGAGTTATGACCCTTTCCAGGTCTGTTGTCCTGGTGGAAATGTCTCTCCATCAACTGAGAGCAGCTCTCAGAGACTGGCACAATATTGATCCCTGGGGAAATATTGTAACTCTTTACAACATTTGTTACACAATTCCCCTTGCTATGACCATTTTGCTCTTCAATCCATTCACAAAACATCCACAAAAACAGAAATGGATTGATCTGAATGTTAGTTTGTACTGTTATTGCTGTAAATTAAGAAAAACATAGTTTATTGAAAATATCATTACATGACTGATAATTATTAATTCATAAAACTACACAGGTTCACCACAGCAGAATCAGCTCCGTTAAAATATGACTAAATAGAGTAATTCTTAATTTTCATAATGTAATGCAGTGCGTCATACTGTAAAAAAAAAAAAATCTAAAACTAATCTCATGCAGACTTCTGAGTACATAATGCAGAATGTATGATGTAAAAACAAAATTCAGCTATTATTTCTAGTCATGGTTATAGAGTCATTATTTCAGGTATTTCTCTAACAACAGCCGACATCTGTACTTACGTTTTCAAAGAATCCGCATGACTGTCACTGAGGTCTTCATTGATGTTTTGTTTCGGAAAAACAGCGATTCTCTGGGTGTGATGCACCTTGTATTTGAACTTGGAAGCACATGTGAGGCACTAACAATCACACTCCCAATATATACTCCTGTGCTGTCCAATGGCAGATGGGCCAGCTGATGCACGCAACTACTCTGAACTGCATTAAACTTTACTGTAGACTGCTCTGTGTATGCTTATGCATGTATTATAAAGATACCAACAAGAATAAATTACACAAAATAAAAAACTACTACTGTATTTGTTTATAATGTTTGTATAACATGCTGTTCCTGTGGTTTGCTTGTTGCACATGCTTAAAAATGATTTTAATTTAATAATTACATGCACAAAATAAAAGCTAATTTAATAAGTGTATTTCTGGGCTCTTTAAAAAATTGAGGACATAATTTCACAACTCAAAAGACTAAAAACTATCATCCGAGTTACTGAACAAAAATGAATTAAACTCCATTTAACTGGGATGGTTGTGTGTGTGTTAGATGTCACACTATCTTTTCACTGTCACATTCCCAGGTGCCAGGATACAGCTAGAACCACAGGATAGAGTAAAACCATTAATAAATCACTCCTGATGTCAAAAGATCAGCTCAAAGATAATTTTTCCACTTGCGATTGTTGTCATGAGACAAGAGCAGGACTACAGAAGAGCTGTGCTGCATACCGTATGCATGTTAACTACAAAGTGGTGGGGTATTGATCAGGATGTCCTTATTATGTCAGGGCAATGGGCAATCTCATAACTCAGAGTCAGTGAGAAATAATTGAACTCCAATAGAGTGACAAAGGCAATTACACACCATGAGACATCACCATGTTATACTAAACCCCCTCATGACTGAAACCGTTTTATATTCCCAGAAACACGTCAGATTGTGCAAACCACAGCTCTGCGGTGAACACAAGTGCTGGATCTGTCCCCCTCATTGTACATTGGCATCATGTATGATGCTTATAGCTGCCGGCAGCTTTCCCTGCATCAATCCTGTATGGCTCAAATCCACTGACAATCAATGGCGAACCTACGCTGTTGTGACTGTGTGCCAGACACAATGGAAAGTTAGATGAGGCAACTGATAGTCACATGCAAACGCACAACGTGTTGGTGAATATTTATAATGGCCTACAGATATCTACACTTGAATTAGGAGGATTCTCAAGGACAGCATGTGACAAATTAACATCACACAATATCAACATCATCAAGGGCCCAATAATGAATGTGGTGAATGTGTCTATGCCAAAACAGTTTCACAGTCATTAGGCTATGGAGTTACAAACTAATAAATATATTTTTCACATGCAGCTTTCAGTAAAATGGCAGGGCTGCATAATTCAGAGCAGGAAAAAAGAAAGGAACTTATAATGATAATACATGGAATAAAACCAAAAAAACAACAACTAACTAGTGAAATTAAATGTAAATTGTGAAGTGGCTGAAGTCTTAGGATTTAAAGTTGGATATTTCTATTATTCATAGACCTGAGAGATTTTAAATGCCAGTCCCCCGTATCACAAATCATGCTACAGTATATTATAATAGAAGGCAGAAACACAAAGCACAAGACAAAATAAATAATGAGCAGTAGCCTCCAGTTTATACCGGCAATGAATAACACAAATACAAAAACTGAAAGTGCTTTTTGTATATTATTAAAGCCCATAGCAGTGTAGAATCTCAGTCTGCACACACAGAGCTGACCCTGGTCCCTGTCCTGTCACTGAACTCACTGACAGTCATAGGGCATGGACACATGCAGGACTAAGGGAGGTCCTGATGTGGATGAACCACTAGGGGGAGTGTCATGAAACATACATGTGGTGTCACAGCAGGACCTCACACTCAGTCCATTCATGTGTTTTATGAAAGTGGCAGGTCTGACTTGAGAAAGAGCTCAGTGTTCAGCAGCAGAGGACTGTTGTGTCTCATATTCACCTTTGAAAAGAACAAGATACAGAATATTTGCTTCTGTGCAAGAGTCGTCTTTATCTGGGATATGAGAACGTGACATGCACAGTTTTTGATGAACTTTTAATAACTCTTTAAACTGCATATAGGAATGCCATTTCACAAAACAATCAAGTTGACAACAAATTAGTCATTATAAAACAGATGCCGTCCCAAGATGATGAAGCATGTTTTTGTTATACACAAAGTTAACAAAGACAAATATTTGTAGTGTTTTGTCAAAGAGAAATATTGTTGCAGTGTGAATGTGTTTACGTGCTATAACTCTTCTTGTTTTTTCCTGTGATTTTGAAAAATTATTCATGAGTGTCCTCAGTGCAAATTTTGCTTTGTAATGAAGTGCAATGATTTCTGTGATAGCCTCCATATGCTGCTTAGAAAAACTTAGCAATGAATAACAAACTTCTTTGAGCAACTATACTCAAATGTGAATTGTATATACACATATTTTAAAATGATTCATAATTTCATATTATACATTCTCATTGAAGCTGTATCGAAGCATGATGATCATGCTTTATGTTATTTTAAAAAATATTAAAATGCTGAAATTCTGTAGTATTCCCATTTAATAGACAGTCAAAAAACATCAGGGAAATGTACATACAGTATATATGGCAAATCTAAAAGCAATGCACTCAATTTCAGAAATAATGCACACCCATAAATAGTTATGTATTAATCATGTTTTGGGATATCTGATTCCAGTTCTGAGGGCAACCTCTTCTCTAGAGGGAGAAACGCACAAGGCAACTCAATCCAAATCAGCGCGTGGAATCAGTTTCTAACCGTGTAATGTTAATGAACGTTTCATTGCTCATCTACATTCTGACATTTTACCAGCGACAGATGTTCTTTCAACATCAACAGTGTTTATTTAGTTTGTAATGAACTTGAAAAAAAATTACCTTGACCACTGACAAATGTTAACTGAAACTGGAAATATAAATATTGGCCCTCTTTGTCAATAGCTATTCAATGAACAACATCTACTGGATCCTCTGTAACTACGCTTCAGGCCTTGGTCACCACTGGAGTTTTCAGGTTGCTCTGCGGGGATCACAGGAAACCTCCTGAATGCTCCGAGATATTTTCAATGTCTGGCATGTTTCTAATGCCTGATATAATGAATGGAGACAGGATAACCTCCGTTTTAAAGAGGTGCAGCATCTCTTTTCCTTTCATGTTGTGTAAAGCTCTCTCTACTGGGCTAACCATATGTTGGACAGTCCCGTTTCAGCTCGTTCTACACAATCTTATGTTGTGTAACAGAGGAGAAAAATCGGAATCAATACTTGTTTTCAGTTTTTCCCCACACGAATGTTGGGGTTGAGAAGAGGATCCAAATTTGGGTCTGAGCCGGCCGACGCACGTCCAAGTTTAGCCATGATGATTATCAACGTAAAGAATCCAAGAACTCCGACCAGGAGAAGCATGAAGACTCGCTGTTTCCAGGACAGAGATGTCCGTTTTCCACCTGTGCGGTTCCTGAGGAGATGAATTAATGAAAGAGAGAGAAAAAAAAAAAAATCAGATCACAAAATCAATTCACAGCTATTTTTTTTTCTAGTGTCAAAACAATAGGAGAGCTCGAACTCATAGTACTGACTTGAGAATTCGAGCAAACCAACTTAACGCTGGTCGCCGTCTGTACTTGTCGTCGTCAAAGTCGATCTGTGTGACAGAGCTGTGACCAACGTCCCGTGTGTCGTAGAGTTTTCTTGGGGATGATGCTGGAGAACAAACCAAACCATCATGTTACTCTATCAACAAAAACTATGTTGGATGTTTAGCATAATGACAAAATTACTCTTGATTGTTTGAGGAACTACAAAGCTGTAGAGACTCGGAGGGCTGTGTATTGCTTTACCTGAGTGTATTGTGATTGTGTCACAGGTGGTGGCAGTAGTAAAGTTGATCACAGCGTGCTCCTGCACATTTGAATCCCCATTTTTATGAGGGCCTCCAAGGTCTTCCTGTGCTGGGGGGGAGACCGAGTTTGGCGGGGCACTGCTGAGGCTGGTGTTGTAAGAGTGGCTGGGGTAAATGCTACTATTTTCTTGTGCTGTGGACACAAAAAAGAAGTCAGATAAATTATATTATCATGTTGCACCAGAAACCGAATCTCTTAAATAATGTTGTGTGTACATAGTACTACACTGCCCGTCCAAACAAAAAAGTCACGACTTGGATTTAACTAAGCTAATAGGTAAGAGCTTCCCATTGGATAATTACTGCATGGATGATTATGTTTCAGCTGGCAACAACTTATCTAACCCTAACTGATGCAGTCTCATTTTCGTCATGGAGAAGATGTTAATCTGTTTCAGAAGGGTCAAATTATTGGCATTGATTAAGCAAATGAAACATCTAAGGAGATTGCTGAGACTATTAAAATTGGGTTAAGAACTGTACAACACAGTGTGAAGCAAAAAATGTGGTCCAATGTGACCACAGAGTCCAGACCTTAACCCCAATGAGACTCTTTGAAATATTAATGCAACTCTGGATGGAAATAAATGTTGTGACATTGCAGAAGCTTATTGAAACGATGCCACAGCAAATGCACGCTGTAATCAAAGCTAAAGGCGGTCCAGCGAAATACTAGAGTGTGCGACTTTTTTTTTTGGACAGGCAGTGTATAATTATGCACATGTTGAAAGAGACTCACCATCAAACGTTGACCAGTCGGTATAATCTGTGACATCATTAGCTGTGGTCTCCTCAAGGACCCCGATGGGCTCTTCAATCTGTCATTTCACATTTGAATAATGTCAGAAAATTAAATCAGTACGATAATAATGTGTATCGTCTTCTATTTGATATGTTTTCAGGAGGACTGTCCAATCACCAAGTGAAGGATTTAACTGTAATAGGCCCCTTACCAAAGGCAGCCCCAAACCAGCTCGAGCCCAGTTAACAGACGACAGCTGTTCTTTCAGCACATCAGCGATCGGGCTGGCCAGGTTGGAGGGGGGAAACACTGGACCCTGACAGGTGGGACACTGGTATCCAGCTGGAGCCGTATGCAGGGGCAGCCGAGATGCCAGGTTATTAAGACAGGCCCAGTGGAAGACATCTGTGAACGACAGAAACAGTTTAACGTCACAGCAACGGGGATGTGAATCCAGTGGTTTCCTTTGTTTCAGCTGAATTAAACAGGAACTTGATGATCTTACCGTAGCACACCAGTCTGACCGTGTCTTGGGCATTTAATGGAGTATTACACAAGGTGCAGTTGGGGTTGTAGTCGCTGTCTTGAAGCCATTGCAGATACGACTGCACGATACACTGAAGGGGCAACAGATGACAACACAGAATTTTAATGTGATCACAACATGTGAAAAGTTTTGCACAAATACATATCATGAGATAATTGTTCACCCACTGACCTTGTTGTGGTTGGAGACGAGGCAATGCTCACACACGTTTACACGATGCTCGAAGCAGAATAAATTGGTCACCTTTCTCTTCGGGCACTTGCAGAGACCCATAGCCGCCTGCGCTGTAAAACAAATAACTGCAGGTTTGGTTTGGATGCATACAACACAACAACAGCTCTCAGGAGTCGGTGAATTACAAATTGCCCTCGTGGATGGTGTGAGAAATTACTAATACAAAAGCATGTCATGTTAAAAGGTTGGCACACAATCAATTTATCGTCAGCCCAATCCTCTCTTGAATAGAAGAAGACAGAAGATGAAGTTATCGCCTCTTTGTTTCCTGACAACCTGAAACTTTGAGTGCAGAAAGCTTCCTCTTTTATAAGAATATAAGGAAAGGCATCGTTGCACTATTCTGGTGAATGGCCCGCCAGTTATTATACAGGCATTACTGTATGTGTGTTTTATCTATTAACAGTTTCTCCACTGCTCCATTGAGGGCATAATGATATAGTATATGCTTATTCTTCTACAGGTTAAGTTCGGCACATAGAAGGAAAGTCACTTTAACGCACAAGTACATGAGCCACAAAGCAACACTGGGATGTAGCTAAACATCCTGAAACTGTCTTACAGAGAACACAGAAAAAGTTCAAAATATGTTAAAATGTAAAACGTAAGGTTTGATCTACACATAACAATGATAAATTAAAAATGTAATTACTCGTACAAAATGGGAACAAGAATGAGTCATTCGTGGTTTTGTGTCAGGGTAAATAATAATTTTAAAAAAATTAAATCTACATCACCTGACTTAAATACTTTAAAACGAGGAGTAATTAGTGCAAACAATGCTCTTTAAAATACTCAACATATTGATTTCCTGTAAACTTTACAACCCCAGGTCAGAGACACAGGGGTGTCCTGACATTGTTGTTAGCCTAGGTTTTGTCTCTGTGGTTACATGTCTCATCCATTTACATACGGAAGGTGACACATAGACATTCACATAGTTGTAACTTAGACTCAATTGTCATTAAGAAACAGTTTCTGAGGTTTACTTTAAAGTTAATATTAACTTGTTTATCATATCTACTTTGCTCCCCTGTCCCCTCCCAGCTGTCATGTCACTGCTGTAGATAGGATGGATGAGACAGTCCACAAAGAGGGAGCCAACACCTTTAGTAAACTGTAACGCTGGATTCATGGTGCAATTAATGTTAAATCTCCAATTTATTATGGGTATTGACAGCCTACCTAGTTAAGAATCCATTTATATATTATTTACATGTAATTATTTGCTGTTGAATGTCTCCTAGCTCAATATGCTCCTCATGCTGTCTGCTGACGTGATCTGAGTTTCTTCACCTGCACCAAACATATAGTTAAAGCAAATTTAACACAAGTGACATATTTAGGAAGTTCAGGAGTTGATCTTGATCTTTAAGCACCAACATCTTCCCGACATGTCATCACAACATTTTTTAGCAGAGCTAACATTATTAGCTGCTAGCTGAGCTGGAAGTTAGTCAGGTGAGGTGACGTTGGCCGAGCTAATTTTAGCTAGCTGCAGGAGTTCAGGAAGTGCCGTCGTAAATGATAAAATAACAACACCGTACCTGTCACACAGACTTTAAACAAGTCCCCTTCGTGTCAGCTGTTGTACGGCTGTCATTTAAGCTTCCCTGCCGGGGTCCCACGGAAGGCGTCTCCACAGTCTGTCATCAGTAAAGTTGACTGCGGCTAGCTGCTGCTGCTTCCTTCCTCTCTCTGTTTATGTGCCACGTCTCTTCCGCTCCGGGTCTGTGCGCAGCGAGCCGCGGGCTGCAGGACGCCCCCTGCTGGGCCGGAGGGGGCTACACCCACACGTCTGGTTATGAACGGTTAAAGAGGAACTATGCAAGATTTTTTACCTTAATTAAACAGATTCAGAGTAATTGTGATGGTTATATAAATTACTTGTAACTTGTGAGGCTCTCTGCCTTCCACAGAGCGTCTCTTGGCTGTAAACCAACCTTGCAAGATCAGAGCCGGTGTCCCAGCTTTCATCTTGGCTGCAACACAATTGCGCCCGTAACCCTTAATCTCTTGTTTATGACAGATAAGACTACACAATTATACACATGGTAAAATCGTATACGTATATGATCCACCGCTCCATGGATGGCTTTCCTGTCGTCTTAGTTGAAAACAAATGCACATGGCCAGGAGGAGGGTTAGCAAAACAGTGGAAAAGCGACTGGACTTGCAGTCCAACATGTACATGTTTTATACACTGTAGGCCCTATAGTGTATAAAACATGTACGATATCTTGACTTATACCACCATATTTTAGACCTCAAACATTTAGAAACAGAAATATTTGTATAAGTGCAGTTTTAAAAAGTATATGAGTGTAGGCCTAATGCAGCACAAAAAATATTTCAAAACAGTTCTGGTTTTGGCAGTCAAATGCATTTATTCCCCAGTCCCCTTTTTGTTTTGTTGATTGATAATGTTGGAGGTCTGTCTTTTAAAGAAATACTTGATCATATAATTGGATAAGATGGGAAGAAATGAATATCTACATATCAAAGAACACCACTGGAAAGTAGCTACAAGAGTTCGAATGTAATATTGATGAGATTCAAGAATATATGTGCAACAAGATATAGCCTAGAGTAAACATCAAAATATTTTTTGTACCTATATGCAGTTATTTTGAAGTAGAGAGGCATCAAAGTGATAAAAAGGTAAAATCTAACACATCCACATTATTCCCTCCTTCAAAGGGAGCAGCAGAAAAAGCCATTGGTTTAGCTGAGCTCCTGATCCTATATACAGTATAGCCTACACCTGTCAGTTTGTGTCAGGCTGTAGTTTGCGTGTTCACTCAGCAGATGGCGCACAAACTAAGAGCCAAACGCTATTACAAAAAGCTCAAACACTGCTGAGTTCAATTATTCACCAAACCATGTAAAGATGTTAACCTTTCAAGAGCAGAGCTGACCTCCAAATCCAGTCATAGATTATTGATCTTGTATCTGTATGTCTGAATCTAAATAGATATCAATAATTGTAGAGATCTAGGCTATGATCATTAGCATTTCAGTAACTACAGTGATTTCATATGAGATATGGAGGAGGAGAACAGTTGTGTGGGTGTTGTGTAGCCTTTCCTGCACTTATAATCAGCAGATCAGTGGGGTGAACTGATTGCAGAAAAATGTGCTTCTTCATTTGATGTGATGATGATGTTGTCTTAATGAGCAACATTTGAAGTTGGTCTTGAGGAGAGCGTGTGCCAAATGTCATAAAGGTAAATGGGAGAAAGGAGACAGTAAGGGCCTGTAAATGTAGGAAATGATTGCCATAAAAATCTTGGCCATCCTTAGTAGACATCAACATGGTTACAAATATTCAGAGCTGCTGCTGCTGGTGGTTTGCAAAGGTGGAGCTTCGCGGCTTACTCATGGCAACCACGACAGCTCTCAATCCAGCCCTGCAGACAAGCATTTTTTAAATGCATGGTAATGACATCAGTTTATGCCCACGTTGGTGCCTGCATGCATAGTAATGACATTTGGTCTTTGCATGTCTGCTTGTATGTGTAAATGGCCATGAATGTATTTGAGAATGAGGATACAATTTTTTCCTTCACAGTTCACTGCACATGTGAATTGCCTGTGGGGAAAAGTGATGAGAGCAAAATGAGCGAATCAAAAAAAACTAAAAAAGGAAGCACCTCCACTCAAAGAGAATGTGAGGTCCTCTAAGGTCTTAGGCAATGAAATCAAAAAAAGTTGCTTAACGCAACTTAGTGTGAAACACTTCTTCAAATTTTGCATAAAGGCATAAAATTTTCTCATTTACAAATTAATTAACTTGCTCTAATAGTTTTAATAAATGCAACAAAAAAGTAGATCATATCAGTGGAGCAATTCCGTTTCACCCACCCCTTGTTACAAGAAATTTCTTCCAATAGGCAATTTTTTTTTTTTTTTTTGAAAGAGCAAGCTTCAAAAACTGTGGATATACTATGTGGGATCATCCCTAGCTGCAAATTGTTTAATTTCTCTTTAAAAAAAGAAAAGAAAATGAAACTAAATGGCTTTGTGCACATCAGCATGGTCTTGTAGTGTTGTCAGTTATGACCAGGGACACATAAATCACAGACGGGGGGTAAGGACATGTGGAAAGGGCATTTGAAAAGCACTGGTGCGATCAGATGGAAGGGAAATCTAAAGACAAATGACAGAGGCACTGGAGGACAAACCAGCCCTGGAGCTGAGGCAGCTGGGTCTGAAATACCGACTGGAGAGGCTGTCGGGGCTGTGTGGGAGCACATTGATTGATTGAGTCTGGCAACTATTGATCAGCTATCAGCTCTATCTGCGAGGGAAAGTGTTAAGATTCAGGCATGGCTTGTTTAATGTATTAGTTCCCCAATGTGAGTGTAAAGGGATTGGCCCCTAAATCAGAGAGGCGCTGAAAACCCAGATAGCCTGCCGGGGCCATTGTTTACTTGATGTTATGACAGATTGATGTGTAATACCTTTTAAAGATGCTGTTTACACAACACAAACAGAACACACAAGGTTAAAAATCCCACGCTGATACCTTTACCTGTACCTCAGTCAGTGTCATTGTGCTGAGTCATGCAGGTTCGTCATATGTGCAGAGGCTTCACTCCACCATCTGACCCTAATTTTCAAGAGTTGTGCATTCATGGTGGTGATTTTTATACCAGTCCTGCTATCTCTTCCTGTAATTGTTGACTTATTAAATAAGATGAGCATTTTTATTTCATGACAAATTCTTGTTTCCAAAACATTTACAGTGTATACTTGGCATATACTGCATGCTGTTTCCTTCTACAGTGCGACAAAACCAGACTGTAGGGAACAAACAAGAAACACCTGAGCTCAGGTTGATCTGTTTTTAAAAACTGGAGGACGTGAGTATTGTGGAACGCATTTACTGAAAATGAGTTGAATCCATGTCAAGTGATGAAAAAAATAGTTTATTTATTGTTTGGTTTGAGTCCTGCTGTGAAAACTGTGTGAAGAGTTTTGAGCAAGAGAAAAACAAGTGGCTGCTATCAGACAGGAAAAAACAGAAAAATATTATTTGAAAGCAGTGTTCATTTTATTCTTGTTCCATAATGATCCCAACAATGTAAAGTGTCCTCCAGTGGTCCTGGTCTACAGCTTCACAACTACTGACTTTTAACCCAACTTCACAGTGGAAATGTATGTCTGTGTTGGTGTTTTGTTGTTGTACTTTTGTGTGTGATGACTGAAAATGAAGTAAAATCAAATCCACGGTCATAACCACATCATCTGATTTGGAATGTAATTATACTGTGGATACTGTAACTTTATCAGGACGGTGGCTCTGAAGCAAATCCATCAGGCTTTGCTCTGAATGAAATTGGATTGACTGATTGATTCATGTATGTCAAGTGAAGGGCAAACAGACAGTCACAAAGAAACCACAGAGAGTGAGTGCGGGTCAGGGGAGGGGAGTCGCAGATATATGGATGAAGCATGGCCCCCTGATGGGGGAAGGAGCGTATTGAATCAGACAGAGACAAATGGAGTGTGAGCGACAGAGAGAAAGATATTCAGACATATGCCTGCTGACCTCAACCCTTTCTTTTTTCCCCCCAGCTGATCAATACAGGGAAATGGGCGTTATGTGTGTTTGTATGTGTGTGTGTGTGTGCTTGTTTGGAGGGAGGATCTGTCTGTGTCGCTCCTAATAATGATCAGAAACACACTGACATTGCCTCAGCCCTGTCTGACTCCTCCCTGGCTGTCCAACCTTTGCACATGCCTCTATTTAATTCTGGACCCTGTAATCTTATAACAGACTGAGAGGTCGGGAGCACTCAGACTGTCCTCGTCTCTCCATGAGCCGGGTGAGGAAAATGGGATATAAAACATAAAACATAACGGCTGCACAAATGACAGGTCATGCACATAATGCGCATATGAAATGTGTTTGTGCAAATATTTGCTTTGTGTTTCATCTGGCAGACTGGGTTGTATTCTATCACAATATAATTAATAACACAATAAAAATGAACAATTGCTTATCAGGAGATTTTTCTCTAATTGCCAGACTCTCTCTCCCACTTATTCGCTTTGAAAAAAACAATACACAGACACACTGGCTGACAGAGAAAAGACACCAGTATTTCCTGAAGACAAATGCCTGCTATACCGTGTATTACTCTGAGCAGAACACTGTCACAGTTGAGAATTATAATCAGCTAAAATGTGTTATATTCCACCCAGGTTTCACCCCCTGTCATCCTTATTATTGGTTCCCCCTGCCGCTTAAGACCGACAAAATTTCCATGCACATCTTCAGCCAATTAGGAAGAAGCTTCAACTTGCCATTATTCAAATCCAATGTGTATAATGACTGGATCAACCCATCATTCAATTATCCAGAGTTTTTGACATGAAAGACTGAAAGTGAAGATGCTAGCTCTGCAGGTATATAAAAAAGAGAGAAATGTGTTAGATCAAGACAAGGGACACAACAACAGAAGGCACTGTCAGACAAAGCAGCACCCAGGCTTTTACCGTGGAGATTCGCCTGTGAAGTCAGAAAACATGCAGGCAAGGATTAAATGCTTTGGCTCATAGGGAGTGTGCAGAGGTTGAAGGTACCTCTTCCCATCCCATCTCTCATCCAATCTCTGGCCTGTAATCACTGTAAAAGTCTCAAAAGGCCTCTCCCTGACTGTAACTGATGGCTATAACAATGTAAGAGGTAGAGAAAAAATAATATTTTGGTGGAAGAGCTGAAGCTGATGAGAATATGAGTCTTGTAGGTATTCACTCTTCAACTAACTGAAATGTTGATAAACAAGATGAAAAGTCAGGGACTAAACACACACAGCATCAATGTGTGCAACACATTTCTTTGCAATCTATCCAATAATTACTGTCCAATAATTGTCAATCAAAGCCACAAATGTAATTAACATGACAGAGCTGCAGGAAAAGTCAGAGATCACTCAAGTCAGACAGAATCAATGTCCAAGGCCCGTGAATATAAATACATCAAATAGTTTTTAGACCCATTTAACTTTGGAGCAGATGTATCATCATTGGGACAGATCCAATTTTATTTTATCACTTATACCCTAACGTGTTAAATACCAAGCCTATTTTCTAGGCCTTTTCTCAAAAACTGCATATCCATAATAAAATGAGTAGGATCTCTGCAACCACAAGGTCTATTTAAATACTTTTAGTGTCATAGTAAAGGGAACAAATTTAGAAATTGCTGAGATGTGTAAATTTCAGTATATGTGTTACTGGTGAAGAGTAAATGAAGATGGCACACTGAAAAAATTAATATTTGCCCCCCAAAAAATCATGTCCTTCAGAATGATGCTAATAAAGCTCAAAACCTCTATCAAATGATAGTACAATGTATGAACATTATCTCTACGGTGGTTGATTCTGATAAAGTGAAGCAGTACAAGATTATTGAGATTTTACTACAAAATATTCAGGCGAGCTTTTCCAAAATGTCAATTTTTGGCACAGCTTGGAACCACCTTCCACCATAAACCATTGTTTAATCTTTATTTTCACACTATTTGCATAAACTAACTGAAAAAGAATCAACCGGAACTAAATAACGCTCACAAGGGTTCCGCCGCTACCGTAAAGCCCGTCCGGACCAATTTAGATGTAACACCGGTCAAAGTTCAAACTGACCCATAAAACAAACTTTTCACGGCAAAACAGCAAAGGTAAGAGGAAATGTACAACCAGGTTTTGGCCAGTGGCCACGCAGTGTCTGTGTTTGCTCGACTTTGCGCGTTGTTGGCTTCCTTTCTGCCGTGCTTCTGTGTAGCTTCTGTGTTAGCCGCGGTTGCTATGTGTTGTTCCAATATTCGGCCCGGCTCTTTCATATGAGCTGATGTGTTTTACATAATTATAGCCTACGAGCCAGAAATGTGGCGACTAGGTCCACACAGAGGTGCTTCATGAAGTTTGCTGTTTAGTTGTTTATTTGAGTAGTGTTTGGGCTGTGTTTGGGTCATATAAACATGGTTTTTAGACGTTGTGGGCCAGCTTCTGCTGTTTAATTTGACATAGAATATGACGCAGTGGTGGCTCTGTGATTATTCTGCATGTCTTCAAGTCTCCCAAATGGGAAACTATTGAGAGATAAGACATTCTCCATTATGCATTACCCCGTATCTCATATTTTGTACATTTTCTCTGATACAAATAACAAAGACAAAAAACAAACAACCAAAAAGAAAACAGACAACAGACAACAGACAAAAAAAAATACAATCATGTCATGTTTAATATAAGAGAGAGAGAGAGAGAGAGAGACATGCATAGGGTAGGCTATACAGTATAAATATATATATACTTTTTATTTTATTTTATTCTTTGAGTTGTATTATTTCTCGTAACATTCTTGCCAATAAAGCAAATTTGAATTGAATTCAGAGAGAGAGAGATGTTTGTTTATTTTTATTTATTGTCTGTATTGCATTAGCAACACTGTATTTTAACGGTCATGCTAATAAATCGCTTTGAATTGAATTGAGAGAGAGAGAGAGAGGGTTAGCTGTTGAAAAATGAAAGCTCTAATTGATATCATATAATATTGTTGTTGTTGTTTTTCATTTCTTTATTTTATGAATTAGTATTAGTATTATTATTATCACCATTTAATATGAACTAGCCTATGTGTCTATATTGTTATTGTTGTTTTTCATTTCTTTATTTTATGTATTAGTATTATTATCATCATCATCATTTAATATGAACTAAGTGTATATATTTTTGTTGTTGAGGGGAGCAGCCTTATTTCTTGGTTCTTTTTATGTTTGTTTTTATTTATTGTCTGTATAGATACAGTAGATAGATAGATAGATAGATAGATAGATAGATAGATAGATAGATAGATAGAAGTGACGATGAAGTCGGTTGGAGGACCCTGTTGAATTTCTAGGAAATTCTTGCCATTTTGAGAGAGAGAGAGAGATTTCATAGATGGTCGGTGGTAGATCTTCACTGCTTTTGCTGCAGTATCTTCACTGCTTTTTTCAAGTACTTGTGGATTTGTGCCATCATTCAATTGTTGCTCATTGAACATAAATTATTATTTTATATATGTTATCAAGAACAACAAAATGAACAGAACTTTTTTTTTTTTTTTTTTTTACTGTAAAACGAAATAGGTGGGAGAAACCAGACTTCCTGGAGAAAACCCAATCTTGACACTGAATCCATTCATTTCTAGCACGAGAGCATCATGCTAGGAGGAGTTGTTCAGGTGGCAGGGGATGGAGGGTAAAGGGTGGATGGTAGGGGTTAGAAAGTGGGAGGGGGAGTTGAGGGGAGGGAGAGAGATTTCATAGAGAGAGAGATATTTTGATAGTGAAAGAGAGAGGGAGATTTCATAGAGAGATGGTCGGTGGGATATCTTCTCAGCTTTTATCCAAATACTTATGGATTTGTGTCATCATTCATTCAGTTGTTGCTGATTAACATACATAGATTGATTAATTTATGTTTGTTATCAAGAACAACTAAATGAACAGAACTGATGTTTTTTTTTTTTTTTAATGAAATAGGCCTAGGTGGGAGAAACCAGACTTCCTGGAGAAAACCCAATCTTGACACTGAATCCATTCATTTAGTACGAGAGCATCATGCTAGGAGGAGTTGTTCAGGAGATGGAGGGTAAAGGGTGGATGGTAGGGGTTAGAAAGTAGGAGGGGGAGTTGAGGTGAGGGGTTTCTATTCCTCCACTGTCATTTCTCTTTCTCTCCTCTGTCTCTCCTCTCTTTCTCTCCTCTCCCTCTTCTCGTTCTGTTTTATCTTCTCTCTTTCTATTTTCTCTTGTTCTTTTCTTTCTTTCTTTTCCCTCTTCTCAATTTTCTTTCTCTCTTTTCTTTCTTCTATGTCTTGCTCTTCTCTTTCTCTCCTCTCCCTCTTCTCATTTTTCTCTCTCTCTTCCCTTTCTTTCTTCTCCTGCTTCTTCTGCTCCTTCAACTCCTCTTTGAGCCTCTTTTCCTCATCTTTCTTAATTTTTGCTTTCTCCTTATCGGTTTTGCAGGCCAGTTCCTGAAACTCTGTCTTTTCAGTAGTCAGGCGCTGCATGTCCTCCTCCATTCGTCTGCTCCGTAACAACCAGTCTCTCTCCTTTTTTAGCCAGCTCTCCTCAATGTCTATTGTCTTTCTGGGCAGCTCCTCTTTCTTCGTCGTCTCCTGTCGAAGTGTTTCCTGCAGGTCGTTGACTCTGGCCTCACATTTCTTAAACTTGGTCCTCATGTCCATCAGTTCCAGCCTGTGCTCTTGCCTTATTCTCACCAGTTCACAGTTTTCAAGTATTAAACCAGAGATCTCTTTCATGTCGAGTTCAGTCTTGTCCTGCAGAGCTCGCAGCTCATCTGCCATGTTCTTTTCCTTTCTAGTCGCCTGCTGCAGGGCGTTGGTTTTGGCCTTGCAGTCAGACTTGCATTTCTGCAACTTGGTCCTCATGTCCAGGAGTTCCAGCCTGCACTCCTCGTTCATTGTCACCAGTGCCATGTTTTCACTTCTAACACTGGAGATCTCTTTGTCTTTGTCCTTCATGATGAGTTCAATCTTCTCGTCGTAACTCTCCTTCAGAGCTTGGAGTTCAGCTGCAGCTTTCTCTTCCTTTGCTCTCATTTGGTTCACCCTCTTGGCAAAGAAGTTCTTCAGCTTTTTAATCTTTTTGTCTTTTTTCTCCAACTGGTTGCTGGCCCGTTTGATGCCCGCTTGGTAGTTAAGGAAATCGTTCTCGTAGCGGTGGAGTTTCACCATTGTTACATTGCTTACTCGTTTCATTTCCCGTTCATACCAAGTCTGCATCTTATTCTTTTCCTGCTCTTTGCTGAGCAGCTGTTCCTTCAGAGCAGCGTTTTCTTCCTTCAGAGCAGTGTTTTGTTCCTTCAGAGCAGCGTTTTCTTCCTTCAGAGCAGCGTTTTGATCAGACCACTCTTTTACAAAATTTGGGTTGAGAAGAGGTTTTTTGAGGAACAGCATTTGAGGGGCATTCCCCATTTGCTGGTTCCCATTATTAGGATTTGCTTGTGCGGATGACATTTTGTCACTTTCTGCCAACTTTGCTTAACACAGACAGCACGGTTGGAGAAGGAATACAAGATGTGAATTATAAATTAATTACTTAATTGTATTACTCGTTATTAATAATCACTTGTAATATCTCGTAATTAACTAATTGCGATTAATCATTTGTAACTTAACAGAGAGGTCAGACTTTGTGCCGTTCACTGTGAATATCAAATGAGAAATGTGTCTCTGGAGTCAAGTGCTAGAGATCAAAGGAACTGTATGACATCACACAGGATGATGGAACATTCTGTATGACATCATGTGTGACATCACACAGGATGATGGAACATTCTGTATGACATCATATGTGACATCACACAGGATGATGGAACATTCTGTATGACGTCATGTGTGACATCACACAGACACATATATGTGACATCAGAATGTGATGACATCATTGGAACCCAGTGATGGCTGCATCATGTGACTTTATATTTGAAAACAAACAAAAATCATCAACACATCAGTACTCTTATTTTGAAATTACAGGTTAAAGCTCTTATTTTGAAATTTTTTGTCTGAAGTTACAGTAGGCTACAGACACATTCAGATTACAGTTTTGAGATAAATCTATAAATCATTAAAAAAAAGGGATACTGGAAACTTGCCTTTAAGTATAGCTAACAATTCAACTGCCTTGCTATGCCATGCTATCATTCACGCCCACTTTCAGTAATTTGTAATTAATTTATTCTGTCGAAATTAAAGCAGAAGTAAGTGATATATTTGTGTTAATATAAGTCTTAAATAGTTATATCTTCCGACAGCAATCACTTACATAGAGTGTTTGGTCTGAAACACGGGTCTGTCAGTCGCTCTGCTCTGAGCCAAGGAGAAAACATTTATCGTATCCTACAGTTTTTATCCAATGAGGAGAGAGAACGGCATGCAGGGCTGTGTGTGCAGCCAAGGGACGCCGTGAATGTGGCGACGTAGGGACGAGGACTGTTGGTGGTGCGTTCAAGGAAACTCATATTTTTCCGACCGTGAAGTCGTACCAGTTCGATCTGGTACGAGTTCACGGGTCGGAAGTTACGAGTGGCCGTTATAGTGACTTTCACCGGTAAAACAGGTCGGAAAAACACGAGTGGGTTGCCTGGAGCGCTACAAAGTCGTAAGTTGTGACTTGAAGCTGTAATTTACGATTTCAAAAGCCTGCCTGGAACGCAGCATTAGCTAAAACGACCGGACCACTTACTTCTGCTTTAACATAATACCATGTATTTTTCAAACAAGCAACGAAAAACAGTTTTTCCAAATATTTATGTCAATGGAGAAATAATAAAAAAAATCTGTTAATGAGTTCAAATACCTGGGTGTGATATTAGATCCCACTCTCACATTCAAAAGCCATATCAAAAAAATGAGCCACACATTGAAATATAACTTATCAAACTTTAGAAACATCAGGAATTCATAACAGTTGAAGCCTCTAAAACTTATTTCAATTCCATGATTTTGTCTTATTATAATTATTGTATGTCATGTTGGTCTCAGGCAAGTACATCTGTCTTGAAACCCATCAAGTCACTCCACAAACAAGCCCTGTATCATCACTGTGAAATACTTAAAGGGATAGTTCAACATTTTGGGAAATTGGCCCATTGCCATAATCCCTATAGTCATAGCAGTAGGTTCGTTACCTTTAATTGTCGGTGTAAGCTATTTTTAGAATGGTGGAGCAGTGGCGCGAGCTGCTCAGAGCTACGCTACGGAGGCAAATGGGATTTCTTGGTTTTCCTCATCAAACTCATCAAATAGCTACACAATCCAACAACCCTAAAACGCTCTGGTGGACAAGTTGTGACCTGCACATTCACCACGCTATGAGATAATACCGGAACGTTACGAGATGGAGTTGTTCTCGGGGCAAATGCAGAGACTGCTCTCCGAAAACCTGCCCCTGTAGGCAACGCACATCTGCTGTTTGCATGAATTTACCTTGAAAACAATTCTGACTCGTAACATTCCCTTATTACGCTGTAAGTAACAACTGGAAGGTTCATTGTCTCTTTGAAATCATGCTCATATGTACATTAACATGAACAACATAACCTCAGTATGTTTATCCAGTTGGTTATATGTTTCCCACAAATGTATTTATTGTTGCAAATTATTTGTATATAAACATAATTTATGGGTAACAAATTTTGATGCTGAGACCATAGACTGTAAAAAGAATGGACGTAGCGTCCGTGACGTCACCCATTGGTTTGGGGGAGTCTGTTTTGTGCCGCTACTACGGGGGTTTGAGCCGCGCCATGTTGGATTCTACTTGCCATATTTGGAGCGGTGCGGCCGTTGGCCGGCCGAGAGCCCGCCCACTGGCCTCGTAACAGCGGTCTCCGGACCTGTCACTCAACGGTTCTGCGCCCTAATTGGCCAGAACTTTAAACCTAATAACAGTAAAACGGTAGAGTTTTAAAAAAATTCACCCCCCTCAGAGTGTGTGCGGGGGTAGAAACTATCGGTTGAGACCAAAAAAATGAAATGTACCAGGCTGTAAATATGTTTTTTTAAGCTGTAAAATCGGCTATTTTAACATGGGGCTCAATTGGAGTTGCTCCCTTCTGGAGCCAGCCCCCAGCGACAGCCCAGGGGATTGCAGCTTTTTGAACGCGGAAGTGAGCTTCACTCCTCAGACCGACAACTGCCCCCTTGGCTGAGACATGCCTATTGCCTATCACTGGCTGATTGATTTCCTGAGTTATACTCCAGTTGTTCTCCCATTAAAACCTGCAAAGCTTAAAGGATGTGCTGAAGCTCACCAAACGCTAGAAGAACAGTATGTTTCTATTTGCTGCTGTGTTGGCGTTAATTAGGCCAGATGAATCACATTTTGTATATCTTTATCTCGCTGCTGAGCACTGAACTTGAAAGGAGTTTCTTATCTTGCAAGTACACCAGCGTAGAAGCCAATCTTTGCTTCCAAAAGTAGTTTTGTGTGTATCATTAAAACCAGCCAATACATTTAAATTGGCTTCCAAATGTTTTTAGACATCCTTACTTTTCATTTAAACAGGCAGGGGCCAACCTTCAGAGTGAGACTAAATTAGCTTGAGGTCTTATTATGCTGTTGTTCGAAGTGCGCACTGACTCACCGTCTGGAAATCTGTGTGCCTGATAAAATCAGACCCTCCTATCACCACCCTCGGCCCACTGCTGGATAAGGTTTGATATTCCTTCTCAATAACTCTTTGAGCCTAGTTTTACAAATCACTTCACCACAATTGTTACAGTTGAGCTGACGACAAACAGGAGTAGATCCTATTAGCCGCTTTTATACAGCCTCCTTCTTAATTCAGCCTCACCATTCATTTATACAACGTTGTTCAGCCTTTTAAACCAGCAGCACAGGTAATTCACAGAGTCATTTCAACAATGAACCATGCAGGCATTGGTTTCTGTTGTGTTACTTACGCCTCAGCATGCACATACTGGGACCCTCAATATGCCGGCTTTGTTTGGTTCAGCGTAAACAAACAGAGCCGGCGTAACATCTAAAAGGAGAGATCTCTGTTCAAAGGGGCTATTGATAGCTTTGTAGCCGGGCAGAGAAGATTGCAGGGCACATGATCGGTGAAGTCTGTGGTTTGATGATGTCCAGCAGCTGTTTGTGAGTTAGTGAGACATCTGTGACTTGCATCACCCGGTGGCTCTGGTATAGGCCCAGTTTAACCGAGCGTAAATTGCACTTGACCATTCAATGTCAAAGCACAGTTAACCAACAAAGACATCTGTCATGCTGAAACCCCCTATCACTTGTTAAGGTGCTGTACATCCCTCACCCCCTGTGGTCCTTGACAGGAAGCATCTGAGTGAAGGATGGGAGCTCAAACCATTGTTTTTTTGTGTAAATAATGACAATGATTAGATCAGTGTAATGGATATGTTCAGTCAGAAATGAAGTAACTGAACTATTAAAGTGATGTGTCAGGATCACCTGCCTTTGAGGACTTTGATCAGAATGGCTTTGTCAACAATATCAGAGGGCTGCTCAAATCTCAATTGATTCGAACTGAACGCTCCACCGGATCTGCCTAGGACAGAAAATAACTCTCGATACAAAGATGAGTCGTCACTGCGAATTTGTCATAACAATTTCCCAGACTCAAAGACTGTTCATCTTAAGTGAGACTTTTGAGTTAAAGCTGTTGAGAGGTGGACCGTCATTTTAGATGACATCAAATAAAAAGCTTTTTAAAATGTGAAAGAGGGCAAAGTGTTGTTATTCATTTCTAATTGTAAGCTAATTGCAAAAATCGGTGACCTCTGTCAGACATCCATTAGAGTCTGTCTTTAATGATGAGAGGTGTTGTTTCCTCCACCTGATGTGGAAAGTCCAAAAACAAGAAAACAATTTGCTCTTCATTTAATGAGGCTATTATTCTTTTTGCTGCCTGATAAATGTCGACTGCCACCGTTGTTGTTGCCGCTTCTTTCATTGTTAAGTTTATGTTTTCCCAGTGAGACTGTTTTGCATAAATGAGAAACCCTGACTTATGTGTTAGTGCGAGACGGTGTGGCACACTTTGAATGTAACAAGACAGATGTATGAGAAGGTACGTGTTTATATTTGAGTGTATAATGAGGAGGTGGAGGGGTTATGGGATGGTGTTAACAGCTGGGCTGACATGTAAATGTCTATCACAGGGAAGACACTGCTCGAAGACTGTGACTATAGAAATCAGCGGCTCTTTTACACTCACCCCATGTTTCCTTTTCCAGAATTAATGTGCAAGGGCGAAGCCAAAAGGAAGCATCCTAAATGGTACAATATATTCCCTGCACCTTAAGATTCAAGATAAGGAAATCATAAATCATACAGCAATAGGCTACTAACAAAACAACAGGCGGCTACACTGAATACATGCTGCTATATATGATAATAGGCTGAATAATACATCCACCATTAGAGAAGACAAAGATCTACAGTCAGGCTAAGTAGCCTATTGGTAGGTGTATGAATTTTTTTACCTGATAATGGGGAAAATGGTTGCAAATCTTTGCGAGAGGGACCTGAATGTGGCCAACATCCATTGAGCCACCCAGCTGCTATGACAACAAACTGGCATTTTTGGTGCTGCATATATAAATATATATAAATATATATATATATATATATATATATGTTGGAGTTCATCAGCGAGAAACTGTAAAACTGAATATCAACTAACTAATAAGTACACTCATTTAGAGCCAAACCCATCCTGTCAAGGAGCCAGAATTTGTTTTTTTCAGCTCATAGCACACGTTTAATCACATTGTAGGGAGACATCCTTTCTACCAAATATTTATTTTTCCCCTCAGTGAGTTCAACAAAGGGAGGCATTTACAAAAAACACACACACAAAGGTAGTGGTAAGATAAAAAAGAGACAAAATGATGCTCTACTCTAAGAACTGCTAACCTCTGTCACATGCTAGTTTTGGGTATAAGTCCAAAAAACACTGAGAAAGTTGACATGAGCACTGTTTCCCCAGAAATCTTGACGGACTTCATAGAAGCTGCATGGTCCCTGCTTTGCTTTTTTATTATTATTTCTTTTTCCACACACAAACAGGCAAATGGCCAGATTATGCCATTTGTCCGCGCATGTTAACTGCTGGTTCGGCCCCTGTAACTGTAACAGCAGGAGGTTTTTACAGAAACACAAAGAACTCAAAGTGTCCAAATTGCTCATATTCTGCCAGCATGCATTAAAGTGTTCCCTCATTGGTATTAGTTTTAATAAGTGACTCCCGTAGAATGCATTCACCATCCAAAACAACTGTGTCAGTGACACCCCACTGATCTAATTGTATAACAGCTAAGCTAAATTGGTTTACAAAATGTAATTTTATTCCAGTCTGGAGCACCACCTCAGTAATTTGAGCCACATCACGGTGATTACCAGCGCTTCGGAATAAATAGCACACTTCATACAGATGTTAGGTGAGTACCTACAGTGTATTTGTGCTGCAACAAATTCGCCTTTGAAAAATCTCTGCTTCGATCCACTCCTAGAGAAAATCTCTCACACCCACATGCAAAAATTATGCCTCAGTTTCTCTCCTACATTAAGTCATTAAAACAGAATCCAAGCTTAATGGTTGTAAATCAAGAAAAAAAAATCATATGGCCTCGGCTGCAAGTTAAAGCTGAGCACATGTCTGAGAATTACAGACTGTCTCGGAGACCTTGGAAGAGACGAGAATAAGAGGAGGAGGCTGGTATAATATTACTGTAGGATCACTGTGCATTAATAAAATGTCTGAAAGCAAGAGACCCTGGTTGAGAACTGTTGGGGTATCACATGAATAAAGCAAAGTCATAAGCAGAAATTGAGAATACTGTAAGACCCTTAGAAATGAAAGCTGAGCTGCTAATAGGTCTCTTTCATCTGGGCAAGCGTGCAGTCTTTCTGATAAACCAACATCACATATAGTAATTAGAGCCCAGTTGATTTCAAGTCGGGGTTCAAGAGCATATACTTAAGAATCTCCAGCTAACAAGCTCAGCCATGTCTCTCGTGGACAGGATAAGATGTCAGGCCTCCGATATTCAGTCGTCTATTTGTTCACACACGTCCAGGCTGTTGCTGAGTGGTCAGACCTTCCAGTTACATTGTCATGATTGGTCCTCCTCTTCTCTGCCTGGTCCATTATAATTAGGTTCCTCCTGAGTACCGAGTGTTCTTCAACTCGTATTTCTCATGTATCTGTTTTAACAATAATTTCCAATGTAGCACAGAGGATATTTCTGAGACCTTGGACTGTTGTCTCTATTTATACTGCAGAGCAATCTGACCTCTTACAGTCGATTTTATGATTATAAATGAACCAGCAGGAGAGCAGAAGATCTTTATGTGATACAGCTACAGCTACATATTTGATGTCCAGAATCGCTTCAACTTCTCCAAAAGAAAAACTCAATACATTTGGGTTGACTATGTTGCTCAGTGAGTCACAAGTAGATTTTGTTAAGAGGTTATGTTGCGTCTAGTCAATGCAGTCTTCTCCTCGGGACCTTAAGGGCTTGGACAAAGCATTCCTCCCGAAATCCATGTAGTATCATATTGCATTTACCTAAGATGATCAGATCAGTTTATCAACTCTTCTCTGTAGAAATCCTGCGAAAAAACATTATTAAACCATCTGCGTTCAAAACTAAGCAAACCCATCTGCTGTGAGACTCCTCAACAACTCCCATAGCCAACATCTCCACGATCTCTTCCGCTGCAATATCCCCCCTCCGCAGCCTCATTTCCAATAACGTATTTCTCCTATTTCATTCCCCTGGCCTTTTTTTTTTTGCACTACACAGTGAGATTTACAGGGGACAGCTTTAAATTGTGCAGAAGTGTGGTAAGAAATAGATTAGCGCCCAACCTTCAGGCCACATTTATTTGAGTTGTGATCAAGGTGACCACCACAATAAGACACTTTTTCATCTGTGAGTACAAAAGGTGCAGCATAGATGGGGGAGTGTGCCGCCCCAAAAGACCAGAAGAGACATACTGGCAGTGAAGCCTTCTTTGGTGGCCATGAGGCCCAGAGATGGGGTTTCTCCTCTAGCTGCACTGACCAAAGAATCACCTGTCTTAAGCCTTTCTTCTTAATGCAATCATGATACATATGTACTTGTTCACCTCTCTACCTCCAATTGTTGATCTTACAGATTTCCAATTGAGCCATCTTCGTCTCCAAGGTAACATCGAAATGAGAAAACCATAATCCTAGCTGAGGTTTCTATGACTCAAATTCAACATGCGCAGACTAAAAAAAGGATCAAAATCAATGCAGCACGAACTCTTCATTCGTCTCCTTTGCTCTTCTTTTTGGTGCTCACATTGGCTGCATTGTAATTTGACTGCAGACAGGTCAGAGGGAGATGTGGGCATGTTTTGCTCGAGCAGAGATGAGTATAGCAGGATACAGAAGTCTTGATGATTTTAACGGCCGTTCCCCTTTAGAACCAGGCCAAATTGCTCATAAAGGAGGTGACACATGCTGATTGTAAATGTGTTTGTGCCTTTTATTTATTTAAGTAGGTTTTTATTTCAAACACACCTGGCCTGAGCTGGCACAGTAGAGATACTTTAAGTTGTTTTGCTCCCCCTTGACTTTTCATTCAGAGGTGGACAGAAACAGCAGGCGCAAACCTTATACATTTCAATCATCCGTGAAATTATTTAACTTGCATTGGGTTGACTCACAGCACCAGTATGTTGAGGAGGGGTCTAATTCAATCAATTTCGGTTCCTCTGCATGGAGAATTCAGCTGCCATTGCAAACTGTTCACAATGCTTTGCAACAGCAGTTACAATGTTGATCCGCAGTGATACTCATCAAATCTCTCACAGACTTACCACACTCCCACGGGCTTAGACGGTAAAAAAAAAAAAACAGGCAGCATATTTCATCAAATGTGTGACAGCAAAGAAATTCACATTTTCCGTGAAGGAAAGTAAAACCGAGCACAACAAAACAGTGGCTGTAAAGTAAAACTGGACTTTCAATGTATTGTGCCTCAAGTTTACAATTGGTTGAATGTTTTTTTTTAGCACCCACTTATTCCACGATTCAGATGCTGGGAATAAACTCGACTGCAGATACTGAATTCTCCCAATTCTACACAGTCAGTTTGCAATTATGTAGTGTTAACTTCTTGTGATGCACAGTCGCAAAGAATAATGTTTTTTCAGACACAGTAATTCAGACTGAATTTTTCAATGTCACAGACAAATGTGAGGATTTGGATTGAAGTTTTCTCTGAGTAATTCAACATAAGTCCTGCTTTTGTTCATCGGTGGCCTCAGTTCCCAACTAAATGCAGCGATGTAATGGTGTTTCGAGGTTTCAGGACACCATGGTGTCACTGTAGGTTGTGTTCACAAGTGGAACAGGGCACGCTCCATTGTTTTACTTGACGTTAATTTTTAAAGTCAGCCATTTTTCATTCTTTCCTTGCGATATTGACCTGAATACTCAATGACCCTGATTATGTAAAAAACCCTTCTACACTTGCGTTGTTCGGAAAGTTTCCTTGAGTTATTATTATTCCAATAAAAAAAATGAGCAAAGAAGCTTTTTCTCTCATATACGTGAAAGATGAAATGCAGGAATATGTAAAACATCTCTCATCAGATTGTTGGAAACGGTCAAAATCATTTTCTCTGACGGCATTTTTCAGACGTTTTGAGCCCATTATCTGCGGCAGCCATGATTCTTGGCCATTTGATTTTCTCTGTGCTCCTTCTCTGCAGCAAAGACGTCTGTAGAGGCTGTGAACTATTTTTTTTTCAGTCACAACTGAGTTTGACTGTGGCAACAGGAGGCAAGCTTTCAGAAACTCCCACAGGTTAAACTGACCTAGATGACCAACTCTAAAAGAAACACAGTAAACAGACTTGAAAACACTTATTAGCCTTGAAAAATGGCTAGGCTACAAACAACCCACAATCCAAACAGACCATCGTTTCACTGGTACTCTCTCTTTCTCTCTCATTGAAGAAGAATATCAGATGTTGTAAACGTGCAATTTTCTAGTCTTTGAATATAAGACAACCAACACTTTTTCAAATCTAAAAATAAGTCTAATATTTGGGAAACCATTAAAGTGAACTGAAAATTCACTCCAGGCAGAGGCTGATTGCTCCATTTCATTTAGAGTGTTTGATGAAGTTGTTCATTTGGAGTTGGGCTCAGTCGGCCTAGTGGAGGCCTGGGCTGCATGTAAACACAAAGTCACAGAGGGAAGCAGCCTGTTGACTCCTCTCAGCTCCATCTTATGAGCTTAGCTGGTTCCAAGTGTCTGGCCTCAGGCTGTGGTCGGCCATGCTCCATCCCTGTGTTGCTAATCAAATGAAAACAACATGCAGGTCTAATTTTTTAGCACACTGACTTCTCAGGATAGAAAATTCCTGCCAATTTATCTCCGTCTGAGGTTATTTTCAGTTCAAGAAGTTCGACTGAGTTAGTAAAAGTCAGCCTCATTAGGTGAAATGACAAGTTGCAGTAATAACAAGATTATAAAACTTTTTATTGATCCCCTCTGAAGATGAATTTATAAAGCAATTCCACACATATCTCAGGTTCACATAATTTTTTTACGCAAAGTTATGGCACCATTACTTTCTATATTTTGACCAGAAAAAATATTCATGTGGCTGTGGCCATGGTTTATTTATACAAATGATCAGGAAGTACGTGTATTGAATAGACCCACTAGAAAATACCAATTACACTATATCAACATTCCCCAAAACAGAATTCGCCAGGCCAGTATGATGTTATTTGTTTAAGCCAGTGATTTTGGGTGCAAGATAAAATATACATTCCACTGACATATCGTCTGAGGCCAGTGTATAACGCTGGCGCACAGCACAGTCATGGAAGCACAATTGGTTTCCCTCAAACAACTGATGGACAATATTAAACCCAAGGGGGGAAGCTGAATATAAAAAAAAACATATTTATGCATGAGTGAACTCCTCTGTGCCACAGCCATCTACTCTGTATCGTCGTCAGTGCCTGGAGATGTTTCTTTACCCTCCGTCTCCCCGCACCTTGTCATTACATTTATCCCTGTTCTCTGCTAAGTGCTAATACATTTACATTTTTAGTGCTGCTCAGTAATAAAAGAGGTGGAGTGAGTGGAGGCCTTTTACCTCTGCTAAAACAAACATCAATGAACTCCTCACACTGAGGATTCACTCCTCCTCCAAACTCCCCCCACCAGTCCATCCACCCACCCACCCACAGCTTGGCCGCTGCCCCACAGTGCAGGTCAACAGTGTTGCGGTTTGAGTCTCCTCAGTTGCACTCACAGTTCTCGCCCTCATTTCAAGGTTCACTCACAAGAGTCTGCCTCGCGCAGGAGGCTCCACATTAGTGTTGTGTCCAGTCTGGATTCTCTGTGAACACTGCCATCACTTTACAAATGTGGAGGAAAACATTTTTTATAACCATAAGTCATCAAATGAAGTCACAGGTTAAGCTCACAGGCACAAAATGGGAAAAGAGGGACGGTTTCTATCGTCTCAGTGGGCTGACATGCTAGTCTTTGGGTGGGGTCTAATTTTCAGATTACATATCATAAACAGTCTCAATCAAGAATCCACTCTGCTGCATTTAGGAAATCATGAACCTGGAGGCAGCCATCGGGATATCGTCTTCACGTCTTGTATTTTTCAGTTTAGATGAGCCAAATCCACAGTCTTCATCAAAGCTGGATTTCATAAGTAACGACAAACATGAGAAGTGGGAAAAAAAAAAAAGCCATTTTAGCTGAGACAAAAAACATCACATAAGGAACAAAATAAATAAATAAAGAGAGCTGTGCAGGATTTGATTACTAAACAAACCACTGATAAAAATAGCAAAGCATTTTTCAAACACAGCCCAGTCGGTATCTAAGTAAATTATCTACACGCTTGTGCTGCATCTAATCTGATGCAACACTACAATACTGATCTCAGGTGAATGATCTTGAGAGGTATAACCAAGGCCAACCAGCCCTGATAAGATCTTCAACCTGACAACTAATGAATAAGGTCATAACAAGCTTACTTTAAGACAAGTGGTTATTGGATCGTTGAAATAGAACAATTCACAGCTTTACAAAGCCCTTTCCTTGGATAGCTGGTAGGGCACATCAATATAGTTGAGGCATTTGTAACAATGAGTTGATAAGACTACATACTGTGAATGATCAGTGAGCAGGAAATGAGTACCAAAAATGTCTGTTTGTCATCATTTCTTAATCTATTTAGATTTGACTGCTGTGCCTCCGGTGTGTGGAAGAGGAACTCTACCTGTACCTACGCTGAGTTTGACCTTTCCACAGTGGATACATTCTTTGTTTACATGTCACAAGGGAAAGAGCAGAAAAGAAAACATACAGAGGCCATTACTAAGGTGGTGAAGAAATGGTCAGCTGTGCATTTTCAACCGGGTAGGGGTGGGGTGGGGGGATACTACTGGCTGCTGCTTCCTGCAGTTAACTGTTCCCACACAGTTTCAGCTCCAGTAAATCACATACAGTACTTTCAGTGCACTGAACAGCCGGTAATTTGGAATGGGTGACCAGAAGAAGAAGGCACAGAGGGGTGCTTCAGAAGTGTCCATGCGAAGGGAAATTGTGCATCTATACAGTTTACCAATAACACTGAACAGGATCTGGCACAGTACATCATGTGTAACAGTAGTCTACATCTGGGATTCCTCCTTCTCTATAGCCACGGTTGGTACCATGTCCTGCGTTAGAAACATGGTTGGCACCTTTGTAGAGGCCGGTGCCATTGGAGGGGAATATGGTATGAATGATGTAATCCTCTCGTAGCGGTTTAGGCTGCATTGGCTGGCAGGCCGCCATAGGCGTCATCTGGAACCCCGGCCCACGGATCTCCAAGATGGTATTATCCTTCTTGGTGCCTGACTCAATGTAGTCATCATAGGTTTTGCTCTTTCGAGAACTGTTGCGGGTGTAGTGGTCTCGGGAACACAAATGCCCAGTCCTGTGTCCATACCAACAAAAGATGCCAAAAATTAGAGCCAAAGATACAATGGCAGTAGCCCCACCAATAATCCCTGCCAAGGGCAGTGTTGCCATTTGATGTGAATCTTCATTCTCCTCCTCCTCCAGTGGGCTGGGGTCTGATGTTTCAGCTTTTGCACACACCAGAGCATCATCAGACTCAGCGTCTCCAGAGATCGCCCCTTTGCTCTCTGAACTGGCAGGCAGGGGCACCATGCAGATGATGTAACTCGACCGTGGTTGTAGTGCGGTCAGCAGGTACTCTCGGCGGTCTCCGTGGACCAGCGTCTCTGTGATCGACCCCATGGCATTCCCAGTGCCCAGTCGGAGCCAGCTCAGCCTGAAGGAGGAGCTAGGATGGGACACGCTCCAGGTTACACGGACGCTGTTGTGAGAGAGGGGCTTCACGTTAAGGGCCAGGCTCTTTCCCACACTACTGCTGCTAAGAGTGTAGTCTAATCCAGAGTCTGGAATCCCAAGTCCAGGTCGTTTGGAGCGAAGGGTGAAGAGAGAGCCCTGTGGAGGCGTGTGGGTGGTCGAGCTATCCATCCCACCTCCACCCATTTTGTCCCTGGTCCCTGCTGTCCTCACCAACTCACACTCCTCCATCTCGCTGGTCAGGTCTGTCAAAGCCAAATCTCGCACTCTGTCGGGTCCATGGCAGGTGAGACCTCTGACAGTGATGGAGTTACCGCGGGCATGCAGCCAATCATACAACCAGCGCAGGTTACAGCCACAGTGCCAAGGATTACCTCGCACCAGCAGCTGTGCCAGGCTATCCAGGTCCTTGAACAATCCTCTTGGGAGAGTGGTCAAGTTGTTTCCCGACAGGTCCAGCCTCAAGAGCCTTCGCATGCCATCCAAGGACCCACGTGGCATGTGAGTGATAGCGTTGTCCTGTAGAGACAGGCGCTGCAGATGGGCACTGGGCAGGTTCACCGGTGGGGTCTGGAGGGAGTTACGGACTAGAGATAGCTCAGTCAAGTTGGACAGACGGGCAAATGTGTCGTCGGCAATGCGCTGGTTAGCCAAAAGGTTCCCATCCAGGACGAGACATCTAAGTGAGGTGAGGCCTCGGAAGGCGTGGGTCGGGATGGTGGAGATTCGGTTGTCATCTAGACGGAGTTCTTCCAGCGAGGCAGGAAGTCCTGAGGGGATACTAGACAAGTGGTTGCGTGAAAGGAAGAGCAGGCGCAACCGCGGGTTGTCAGCAAAGGCCTGATCCTCGATGCTGACAGTGGAAATAGAATTATCATCCAAGTGGAGCTTCTCTAACAAGGGCATCCGACCCAGCGCACTCCGAGGAATAGTGCGGATGTTGTTGTCCTGCAAATGCAGTTCACGCACAGATGGTGGCAGGTGCATGGGGAATTCATCCAGTTCATTATCATAGAGGTAGACCACACGCACTGCAAGATGGTGCTCCAAGGAGGTGGGCAAGCCTGGATTGTTTATGTGGTTGTTCTGAAGGTAGAGGACGGATGCAGAAGGAGGCAGTGAAGGGATAGAGTTCAGGCCACGATCATTGCAGTAAATGAAGTCCTCATCGCACCTGCATACAGATGGGCATATCATGTCCCTGTCCCCAATGTACCCTTGTATCGTGGCTGCAGCAAAATGAAGCATGCCAGCGTGTAGTGTGAAGCAAAGAAAAAGGAGGAAGAGCCGAGCCCACAGTTTGGCCACTCTTGCAGGAGCCATTATGACGAACATAAGCACTGTCTCTCTTTTCCAGGTCTACGTTTAATCCTCAAATCCGCGATGTGAGCTGGAATCCTGCGACCTCCACCCTGAGAGAGAGAGAAAGAGAAATTACAGTCAGCACTGATGCACAAACGATTAGTTAATGGTGGCAGGTGTGAGACACCGAAGGTGATTTCAATGGAATACACCAGGTATCAGCAATATTATAATCTAGGCACATGCTACAATTATCATATGAAGAGAACATAAAGAGGCATTTGGCACTCAATAGCACTGCAGTTTTTTCACAATTAATAATCATATCATCAGGGAGATGTGTGCACATGGATTCTTATCACAGCTTCTGACAACATTCTGCCATCTACTCTAAGCCAAAAAGACACAAAGATTAACGCACAGCCAGCCATAATTATGTTGAATTAACAACAGCAATCCAAGATTACAGACTGTTATAAAGCTAAAGTTTGGTGTGTACTGTTCTGAATGTTCAAAGCAGAGTGAATATTTGGTGTTAGGAAAAGCAAGTATGGAATTGACAAATCCAATCCTACATTAAAATTAAGCCTTGTGCACATGAAGTCTTGAGAATACTCTCCACTTCTAAATTATTTAAGAGATCTTGAGAGGCCCCATAACTCCATTAGGAGTTGCCAGCAGATGGCTGCATTAGCCAGACAGAACCGAAGATACTTTTCATTATCAAGAAGGAACAACATGTTTTAGCTCAGAGCCCCATAGTCTTCAAGATCTAAATTCTCATCAGACAATCAGGATGGCACTGAGCACTATAAAACTTCATAAAAACTTCTCCACAAATCATGTCTTCTTAATTTAGTTACATCACAGAAATAAAGAACAATAAATTAGGAGAATAGAATCCGTAGCACAATGCAGATATTGTGACAACTAATTTACAATTTTATGCCACCACAACCGTGCGGTGGGCGTGTACGTGAGCTGTACTCACAGCTTGATTGGCATCATGAGATGCCAAAACAGTATGAATAGTATTGACTATAGGGGTTTGAAAAGTGGCAAATTACAACACTCTGTCAGTGACAACTTGAGCCCATCGTAGTCTTCAATAACCACTGCCATTAGTCAAACCATTAAGGCCCACACAGCAGCAAACATGGTCAGGCTGTAGTATTGATTTCCCCACAAATCCGAAGTGATCTGCCATAGCAAGTTGGCTCTCATGCAGATTACAGGATTCCCAGGAGTGTAAAGTTAGACGGCGCGATAATTAACCGAATGAATGGCAACTCTGCTGGGAGTTGACTTTGCTGAAAATATCATTTGCAAACATTAATCTGCGTGTACTTACTCATTAGCAAAATTCTGAACATTAGGACAACAAACTTCCCTGACATTTCACTTGTTTTTAACTCTAATTTAACACTCCAACAGTTGTTCAGCCACGGCTGGCCAGGAATCACTTGATGAAAAAGTAATTGCAAATAACAATTTGTCAATCCCAATGTTTTGAAAACACAAATGGAGGATAGCATTTATTCTCCACAGATGAGAGGAGGTTAATAATTCACCATAACATTAAATGCAATTTTGACTTTGGGTTGAACTAAACACATTTGTTCAATACGGATAGGATACTAACACTTAACACTTCAAACAATGTGTACATAAGAGCCCTTAAACATATTCAATCCAAAAAAAACCAGAGAGGAAGCACTGAAGGAGGTGACAAATGTATAAAACAATGTTTGTGGAGGCAAAATGGTATCACACATAGGAAAATGGATGTCTGTGGTCAAGGTTGGCTGATAGTAATATATATTTTGTCTGCAGAAGAATGTGCCTCATTGAGAAAAATGTAATTTTAAGGCATTGGAAAGTGTGAAAAAAACAGGTTCAGCCGTCCTCAGTGAAGAATAGAAACACATTTATAATAGCGTCACACTTTTTGGTACTTCAAAGCATTTTCTGTTTCATCCCCCTGTTCGACTCTGATGTTGGTCTGCGCATTTATAATCCTGACAGTGCAGATTATTAAAGAAATCTATACATCAAATCTCTATCATTCATACTGACCCGACTGGGACTTCAAAGTATTAGCGTAAATTATGAATAAAGCCATGTCAGCAATTGCCATGTCCAGTTTTGTAAGGTAAAGCACTATACTTCACTGTATATTACTTTAGTTAAATATCATGCTCTTTCTTAGATTTCTCCAACTCAAAGCTCAGTTATCATGAAACTCAGCCAGATCAGACAAAGTAACATCTGTACATTGTGTCTGCTGCACAAAATCTTCACATTCATCCAGTCTTTAGTAACTACAACTCACTATTCTCTTTTTTTCTTCTTCCACGTCAGTCCTATAGACACACTGAAGTAGTGTCAGTGCACGTCAAGTGGAACCTGGAGAGTAAAATTATTTCTATAATTTAAAGAGCTCATATTGTGTCTTCAAGCAGTTTGATATTGATTCACTTTACGACGAAGGAGACTTACTGGATTCTACTGAAAGGGTTTTGTGTCTACATGTGTGTCTGTGTGTGTGTGTGTACATGAGTAGTGCTAAAGAATGAATGACTTTTGAATCCCATGAGCTTCAGCAGTGAGTCTCTCGAACACTGGAGTATTTGGGTCAGTCCTTTAAAAACAAGAGAGATGTGGTGTGAGATTGAAATGGTGCAGATAGCCAGAGGGATTAATGGAGCATATTGAGCTGTGATTCTCCGGATTAAGCAGGTGCTACAAAGAATGGCAGAAAGACATTTCAGGATTTTTTTTTTTGCCTCATGGTTGCTCATTTTTCTTGCTCTATTAGAGAATGACATAAAAGCACACGGCTGTTCTTTGTGGTATGTATGTGCGAATGTTTCTGCCTCAAAAGTACAGTGTGTTTGTCTATCCATGCACGATCAAATTGCAAACATTAACCCATATGTGGACAATCTATACGACTACAGTCTACATTTCACTTATATGTAGAGAGGGGAGTAAACCAGGGATGTGGGGTAATGTGTAAGCCAGACAGCCCGCCGCCTCAGGCAGAGTACAGCACACACAACAACCCCCAATCTAATACTGGAACCCAAGACTGGATCGATTTACATAAAAAACAGCGAGGGAGTGAGAGTGAGAGTGACAGAAAGCAGCTTTGAGCAAGACCTTTGAATCCCCTCTCTCCATTAAGACCCCCACAGAGGGATAGGACAGAGAAATCTGGAAAACCGGATTTTGGATGACCGAAGGGGCCGCTGATGTATCAGGAAATCCATTTTACTGATAGCAGGGAAAGATAATAGTGGCCCACAGCTTATCTTACATGCCATGTCCATGGATCATATTTTAGATTTACAGATTGGACTTGTGGAAAGGATGACGCAAAACATGATGGTCATGGTGATGACAGAAGTAAATTGAGGGACAGAAGGCAATACAAGGCCAAGAAAGCAAGGCCTATGGATTTTGGATAATCATAAAGATTGTTGAGCCACAAAGAGGCTAAGTCTATGTCTTTGCAAAAAATGTACGATAATCTTCAAGCTATTAAAACATAAAGCTATGAAATGGAATTTAATCCCCAAAAAGCATCAAATAAGGATCCAACATCCAACGGGGCACAGAAAAAAATGGCCAAACAAAAACCCAGAACATTTTTATTTTCTACAGTTTTCTTATTTCATAAATCTTTATTGTCACTTTATGTAAAATAAACAGACCCTTCAGTCATCATCATGAGTGATGTTCAAGTGGTCTGAATAAGGCCATCTACATATTTTCAAACCAAATGAGTCCTCACATTTGTAGTGCATAATAAAACATAATTATAATATTTTTTTTGATGTCTCAATACGGTACAGTGCTTGTAAAACACTTATCATCTTCTCTGCTTTGAAAACATGCTACAGAGGCAGAATGAATAACATGTTAACAACTATATAAGTAATGGATTTGGCTCCATACTAATTCCTTTTTTTGAGGAGGGACTGGATTTGCACTCAGCAGCTTCTCATCTCAGCTGTTGACACAAAGACCCCCAAAATATGTTACATGCGAAAACTGTCACATATGACATGATCAGGATAAATTCATATATTACAAAAAAAAAAATCAAATGTTATGCATCATGCACGTGGAGTTGGATGTGGATCCATGACATTTAACTGAAAGTAGGCCATTTCGATATTCATATTCAGCTGTATGTTTATGACAGTGAACTTTAAGAGACTCAGCGTGTGTGCATGCATCCAATATGCCGTATGATTATGAAGGAAATGGGATAATGAGAAGAAACAAAGAATACAATTCAAATACAGTAGAAACAGCAGCCACAGTTTATGATACATGTTGTAGTAAAGTAATCGACATTGGACTATATGAATCACAGAGGTTTTTGTTTGCTGGTGGGTATGCAGCTCTCAGGACCCTGAAGTGATATGATATGTAGCTGATATATACAGGACAGTATAGGTTCTGTGTTGCCACTGGTCTGATTCCCTGTCCTCTCCCACTGCAGCTGCTGCCGCCACAGAAATCTTTTGACTCTCTTTCTGAAGACAGCCAGATTACAGGTAAATCCTTTCAGCGTTAACAAAAGGGCCACAGCTCCTTGCAGCGCGATGCTTCTGCATTGTGTGCAAAAAGTGAGAACAAAGCTTACATGATGCTCACAGGGTTTTGAGAGGGTTACCTTCAAAATGTGCTCAAAACGCACATGCTAACCCTGATCAATAGTTTCCCAAAGGTATCACAGTGATAGACTGAGTTGTCTTTGCTTTGATATGTTTACTGCTGAGTGTTTAATTTGCTGAATAATCTGAACAGTATTTACTTCTTAGCCACATTAGCAGCATGAAATAGGGAAGTTAATGTCATTATGTTATGTAATATGTCAACAACAGTCAGGTCATAATTTCAGTTTGTCCAGTGTATTGGTTGAATTCCCACCACCCGCAGCTGTAATTTGTGCATAATTGACAAAGCATGCTAACAAGCTAAACTAAACATAGTGATAATGATAATCACTATACCTGCTTATCGTGTCACTGCGAACATGTCGGCATGTACTGTAGACATTAGTCTTTGTTTCAAGATGCATGTGTTGGCCTGGCTGCTGACTGTCTAACCTCAACAGCTAGATCACAGTGGTTAGAGAGTGACGGGTGATAGCCTGCACCCCTGAGAGTTTTCTGAACGTGGTTGACAGTGATGGACATTTCACATTAAAATTAAATGTAACATTTTTTTTCTGCATATACGTATGTCCTGACACCGGTTTCTGGCAGGCAACTGTTACAATGTTGGCATTATGAAAGCTAGTGAACAAGCAAAGTTTTTCTTTTGTCTTGTTTCGTTTATTTCTAGGAAGTATAGGGGAGAGCATTTAACTCCATTGCCCTGAAGTAGCTTAAACCTCACAGAGCTGCTAACATTGCTGTGGACCTGTTCGACCTGTAGGACCATGCGTTCAAATTCAATTTGTACATTGAAACTGATCTTTAAAAAAGCCATTCTTATATCAAATGACTCTAATAATCTGAGGCAAGCATTATCCGCCCTTTGTTTGCTAATTAATCAAAAACACAGCTGAACAACATGCCTCTGGTTTTAAAGCAATTAAAGAAAAGGTCTTGATATTTAATGGGAGATTTGCTGTTCTGCCACAGTGGTGGATGATTCAGTGAGATAGCCCAAGCTTGGCAGACTGGCTGGTAAATAAACTTTAGATGTGTCAGTCTGTGTCAGCGGTCATAATACAGTCTTTGATCAACGCATAACCGGCTTCTGAAATCATGTGTGCTGCCTTTAACGGTGCTGTTTTTTCCAGTAATGTTGGTGTTCCATAAAATAGAGGAAACAGTTTATTCCCAACAAGGGTCTAACTCGTGGGCTTTGAGAAAACACACTTGATCATTTTAAACAGGACTTAGAAAGGCAAATTTATCTTCTGCCTTTAAGTCAAGGAGTCAAGCTGTGGTTGTCACGCTTCAGCTAGAACTCTGATTGGATTTTTGTATTTGTGAGAAAAGGAGAGCAGGGGGTTGGTTAGCTTAATTGGTTAAATTTGAATTCAAGTCTGACAAGTTGCGATATAAATACGGGGCTGTGGGAGGCCAAAGCACAGGAGTTACACGACAACACGGTGCTTTCAGGGCAAAAATTAACCTCCACATCAAAGAATAAACAGAGGCAAAAACAAAAAGATAACATCAGAGGAAATCCTCTCTGTATCCCTGACACCTTTACAGGGCTGTCAGGTTATGTAGGGCAGCCATATTGTAGCCCCAACAGCTATAAACAAACCCAACCAGCATTAAAACCCTCGCCACTGCTAAAAAAAAAAGTGGAAGAGGAGACACTAGTGCTTTTATGTGCGAGCTGTTCGCTGCTGCTGACCATCCCTGTCATGTAGTAAACACACAGCAATTTCTGCACATCAGCTGCAGCTCCTGTGGCCCTTTTATTTGTTTATTCAAATACATTACCATTTTCTGAAAGACGGTTATCACAGTGTTGACAATATAATCATAATCAACAATAAAGACATTTCCGAGCACCATCATGACGGTTATTTTTCTAGTTAAAGTGTAATATTATAAGGCTTTGCCACATACAGATTTTCAAAGCGAAGCTTGATTATATGTTAGAGAGCTAGACAGATAGAACCGACCACAACTGTGTCTCCTAGAAATTGCATTTATGCAACTGTTTTCCCAATTACACCACGGTGATGAATGTAATCGCTGGATTATGTTCAGAATAAATCTTTTTTTTGGTGGCTGAATGTTGTGCTAAATACATCAGATTTTCCAGGAGGTGATTGGGGCGGTTGGTGGACTGGTCCGGACAAAAACATAAAAATAAAAAAAACCTGTAACAATGCAAGGTGGATATTGTGCTGCAACATTAGCTATTTAATGATAAGGTTATAACATCCTACTGACAATATTTTTGCAACTTGAAAAGCCATTTCCTTCGAAATGTGTTTGCTATTGCAAATTCAATACATTTATGCATAATTTCAGTGATGTAAAATAGACAGCACCAATACAAGCTATGATTTAGTGACAATGGCATCAATATATACTATGGGCCGGATTTACTAAAGGTTTGCGTGTATTAAAACGTGTGCAAACGTGATTGCACGCGCAAACACATGTGGAACCTGATCTACTAACCGGACGCACCGAGGATTGCGTCCCTCACACGGGCAGAATAGCACGTGCGATCCATTTAGCGTGTTTGCCTTGATGAATATGTAAATATGGGCGTTTCAGCCAGAACGTGCAGAATACTGGGAGGAGTAGATGCAAATAGATTTATTTAGCGTGTGCAATGTGATTTACCAAACCAGGAAGAGATTGCGGTGGCTGTTTTTGCGTCTTTATTCACCACGTCTGAAAACCATGTACTAACTGATACAACTTGATCAATTGATTTGATACCTGTCAGAGCCCCATGATCTTACATCTCTGCATTTCCTCACGTCTGGGTAATTCTGTAACAGTTTTTCAGCTGTGTTAAAAGTCTTTTACGCGCCGTTACGCACGGGGCACGTCTGTCCTGCAGTGCGCTCCTCTCCTCTCTGCTCACCTGGCTGCTCAGCTCCGTCTCTCAGTCCCGGTCCCGGACTGAGACACGTCACCGCTGCCTTCACCCGTGTTTGATCCCTCTGGTCAGTGGTCAGAGCGTTTAGATCCGTGTGTCCCACTTGAGCTCTCTATTAATTAATCCACTGGATCATGGGCGGCACACACATATTATAGGTGTGTGATTGTCGCTGCAGCTGCTGCCTGTTCGTCACTATATGACGAGTTGGGCCCTGTAGCGATTTGTGTTTATTTATCTAAACAGAGCGCGAGAGAGATGAACACACGTGCTGTCATTATGCATCGGATCAAATGTCATTCTGTCCCTTCGTCCGTCCAGCTCTCTGTCCACTCTCTCTATGGCGGAAACGATTACCACGCGCAAAACCCTCATTTACATATTGCGGTTTGCACGTGTTTTCATTTAGCGGGTTACTCTTAGTAGATCACCTGTTTTGCGTGCACTAACCAAACTCGCAATATTATAGCGGCCGCAAACAATATAGCGCCCGCTATCTGGGATCTTAGTAAATCCGGCCCTATGTCTTATTGTTGCGAGAGAACTGACAAGTTGATTTTTCATCTGTAACAAATACATTCCTAATATATTCAAGACAGTGGTATCAATATTTTTTTTCGGTTGCTATAATAAATTCAGTTTAAATTCACAGATACTGTTAATGTTTGCTGTAGCTCATATGAATATTCACACTGCCTATAATCTTGGCTGCTGTCCAGTTTGTCCTTGGCCATCACAACATCTCACAGCAAAATTCATTATATTCACTAAATCTATACCTAAATAAAATGCGCAGGCAGGAAAATCAACATGTATTTTAATGTTTGTTGACTGTCCCTCGGATGTCGGTGCCATGATGTCAGCCGGACCGACTCTCACTCCTCTGTATCACTCATGTCCCCGTCAGAGACTTTGATCTCCATATTCCCATCTACATCCTCCACAACACAGTTTACACATTAAATCTGATGCTGTACTTTCAGAACATGTTTGTGCACGTCGTCACGCACACAGCCACCAGGACTCAATTTCAATCTGCTTTGATTTAACAAAAGCAGATCAGTGTTGCAGTCAGAGGAAACACATTTTTCTCCTCTCTCTCTCTCTCTGTCACAGTTTCTCCACTCATGCATGTGGCTTATGGGAACAATGAGGCGGCTGACGGAGACCTACTTTTCTTCTGCGTCCTCATCGTGCCTCCCTTTACAATTGTGTCGCCCTTTCACTTTTGCCTGGCCTGTCACCTGTTTGTGTTTCATCTACAAATATCAAATGCGTCTCGGTGTAAATCGTCCGTGTCAACAGGATTTCAAAATGTTTTCATCTTTCTTTTCTTTTTAAGCTATTTAATTTTTTTTCTCTGAATCGTTTTTCTCTTTTGCATTGAGTCTGTAGCAGCTTCTCTCTTTCTCCCTATATCACTGTCTCTTATGCACCCTGTGCTAATCCCATTTTAAACAGCCTTAACATAATCCAACAAGAAATCTTCATCAACACAAAAGAAATACTTTCCTTTCATTTGACTGATTGAGATGATCAGTGGTAGTAAATACCATCCAGTTAAAATCCACATAAAATTTTGTCTAGGAGAAAATTACAGCAGCAATGCAATGTCAAAAATTAAATACGGAGCCACTACATGAATTTAGGAAATAGCTTCATTTGTGATTGAATAAGTAGCAGTTGGTTTAAAAGACACTGGTGTATTCATGCAATAATGAAGTATTATCCTGTTTTGGCGTTTATCTTTCACCATAAGAGAAATCGAAGTGGATAAATAGATACAGGCCGCCTCCGAGCCCAGAAAAGATCTTGTGCGGTGTACACTTGACTTTGACTCCTCAGTGTGTGTGGGATTGTGCAGCGTGAGAGATACCAGCTGTAGGAGTGTTTGCATCTTAAGCAAAAGTTGCTTTGAATCCCGAGACGCCTCACACAGTCCTCCAAAACTCTTGGCTCTCTTATGACAACGTGGCCCCGCGCTCACCCCTGAAATCTGGTCAGGCTGGGTTCAAAACACAGGACATATTGTACTTTCCCTGACTTACCCTGAGGATAAATCTATGAAAATTATACACTCCGGTGTTATTTTTTCAAATGTAATCTCTCAGACAGAATCATGCCGTCATTTTTGGAAATGAAAAAAACAGGAAAAAACAAGCCTTAGCAGTCATGTTGTGGTGAGATACAGTCCACCTCGAAGCACTGACCGATAGCAGCGAGTTAGTATATTTGTTAATGGGTGCTGCCTTTTAGAGCAACCTTTACTGATTGCTTTCTTTGGCCTGCTGCCCAATAGGAGAAAATGAGGGGGATAATCGAGCTTTATTGCTCACTGTTTAACCATTGATAAGTGTTAGTTTGTCTAATGGCTTCTTTTATTTCTTATTTAATTACTTCCACCGTTTGAAGAAGAGGTACAGTTAAGGTGGTCCTCTCACTTGGTTTCTATTTGCAGTGGCTTTAGGGCTTTACCTGTCGATGCTGAGGGGAACTAAACTAATACGCACATACACAGTTTTCGGCATTGCGTTGTGTATCTGGTTGAATTGAGTCTCTTTTAAATTAATGTGGAGTTAAAGCAGCTCTGGTCCAGGATTCATATTTATTACAATCACAGCGCTATAAGCTCTCATTTCTCAGACAAATAATTACTTACTGATCTTTGAAAAAGCCCAGAACAGCTGAGGATTGTCTGAGGGCCTAGGAAGTCTGAAAACTGTCTTCTGTCCATGTGGATGAAAATATATTTCTTTTTAAAGTTAGAAAAAGATTTCCAAGTTGTATTTCCTAATTACTTCCTTGCTCTTTTTATAAAACATGAGCTACATTTTAAAATGTTAATTTGCATGAAAATATGCTTGTATAAAATTTTGGATTCTTGGTCATGCAACAAATTCCTCTTAAGTTGGACTGTGAAACAGAGACACAGCCGAAGGGAAAGATTAAACTTTTTTTTTTTTTTTTTTTTACAGTATGCAGTGGGCAGAATAATAATCTTAATGTTTCCAAAATATTTACTTGTTGGATATGTGAATACTGAGATATGTATTGATAAGACATGGATCCATTAGCGGCAGGAGACACGAAGCACAGGTAAGCACCGTCTGCTAGCTATAACCTATCCTTTAAAGGTGGCTGACATTGTCACCAGTTTATCACAGGACTGACATAGAGAAACAAACACCCACTCACATTCACACCTAGAGGCTCCTTAGAGCAAATTAACCTAATGTGCTGTCTTTGGACTCGGAGGAAGCTGGAGAGAGCCCAAGCAGGCGCAGGGAGAACATGCAAACTCCACACAGAGGTAAATACTTTGATTATACTACAGTTTCATCACATGGTAAAGAATAGAAAAAATGTTTAAAAAAACAAAAACTTCTCAAATATTTCTTATAAATTGACCAAATCAGGAGCTTACTTCTTGAAGTGGGGCTGACAGGGGAGGATGTCCTGCGGCACCATTGGTGCTACTCCTCCCCACAGTGTCTTTCTTCTTCAGTGTCTGCAGACGCTGTCCTCTCCGGCTCCTGTCGACACGTCGTCTGTAAACTATGAGGCCGTCTGCTGTGTTTTTTATTCTGCACTTGGATGTGGATTAGTTGTCACCTCTGGCTTCAGATTTATTTTCTGTGGAGAAACAGAGAGAGGGACAAAATCGTGAGGGATCAAAGGCGACTGTCAGTGTCAATAAGATTCACCATTTCTGATGAAAGTGTAATGGTTTTATAAGTGTTTCTGTATGACGGCCATGTGTGTAGCTGCTGTCACTGTTGTCATGTACATTTCTTAATCTAGTCTTGGTTAAAGGATTAAGTGATTTATCCCTCGTAGACCAAACTTTAATAACACTTTTTTTCCCCCCAAATAACGATGTCAGATGTGCATTTGCAATAACTTTGGCTTCATTTAGTTAAAAAATGACAGAATGACTGACTGAACTTTCCCTTTAAGTGGTTTTAACGCCAATTATAAAACTATAAAGTCTGTAAGCTTTTGAACCCTGCTACTTTCCTCTTGATTTTCCATCAAATCTAATGCAGTATTCCTTACCACCCAATTGATGATTGCATCACTACGATTTTCATGAGGTTGTTAAAATCAAAGTGAGTTCAAAGCAAGTGTTCAAAACAAGTTATCAATCTTCACTAAAATGTTCAAACGCTCAAAAGTGAAAGTTTTCCACCAAAGCAACCGTAGTCAGAGTCTTTGCTGCCATCATCCCTTGTCCTCCTCCTCCTCCTCCACCTCCCTCACACCTGCCCTCACAGGGTTTTGTCACATACTTGGAAAAGAAAATGATTAATGACATCTGAAGTTCCCAACCACCAACCACCTCTCTTGTTTCCCCAGATGAGGCTCTGCAGCTCTGCCAGCAGCAGCCCCCTCCGCCCAGCTCTCGCTGTCTTTCCTTCCCCATGCATCAATGCTGATCAGGTCTCTTTCACACAGCTAACATCAACCGCTTTGTGACATGAGACAGCACGCCATCTTCCTTCAGTCACTTCAGCTTACTGCTCTTGTCATGAGTCCAAACCTCATCTGATCAGACATCCAAAACTACAGAGCAGTATTGCTCCTTTAACATTTGTTTTTCTTAAATTCTTGAGCGTGCCATCCCGAATAAGCTCTGCAAAAATCTTCAATCCAGAACAACCAAAATAGAAAGGTCAAGGTTGTCTTTTTTTTAAAGACCTCGTTCCTGACAGCTCGTCTCAAAGTACTTGTCTTAATTATTGCAGGTTCATGCTAAATTAGGACTTAACAGCATTGATCATACACGTTCTGAGGAGAGGCAGAGGCCAAATTTTCTCTGGCTTTTCATATAATTACAAAATTTTAAAAAGAAAAAAATACTAAAGAACGTAAGATCTGCCATATATAGATTGTCAAAGTCTGGCACTGTGATCTCCCTAAAAATCCAGACGACTGCATCCCCCCTCCCCCACTGCCTTGCTGCCAAATTGGCGCCATTCAAAGTATGACAAATTAGTTATTAGCAGCTCCAGTTTGCAATGGGTGTATGGAAATCTATGACTGGGGTTCTTTGAGGCAAAACTTAACTATCATTTTTTCACAAAATAATGGATATTCACTTGTGATTCACTTTCAAGACAATGACAGCTTTAGGATGTCTAAGCTATTCTTCTAAAAATGTATATGATGTTATAAGAAATGTGGCAATGTGGTGCATAAAGGTGCCTTATTGTATAAAAGTAGATGTACAGTACTGTACATGTCTTCTTTGGTTATAAAGCAGATCTAGGGTCTATATTAATGCTAATATATTAGTATGAAAGTCCAAAGAGAAATACAGGCTGTATTGAGAAACTGAGCATTTACAGTAAATGAACCGTCAGGACTTCTGTGAAACACTAACCACACTCAGCCATTGTCCAAGACCAGTTCACACACACCCAATGTCCAACCTTGCAGGATTTGGTCTTGTTTCATTTAATTCATTGTTTGATTTCACAGGATTTGTTTCCAGATTTACCTGATATCTGCTGTATTTTCATTTCGTCAGATAAAATAAACCTGTTTTCACTGGAGCTCCAGAGAGAAGTCTGAGAGAGAGGAAATACAAAACTAAACTGATGGTTTTTGGTTCCTAAAACTATAAATATATCTTGTTATGGATCAACACTTCAAATAAAACACAGGAAAGGTGTAAAATAATGTGACCTTAGATGCACCTGGGTTGTTCAGCCAGGCAACTACACAAGCCAACCTGTTGTTTTCAGCACCTGCTCACCTTAAACAGTATCTCTGTGCAACTCCTTCACTGTGGTGGGAGGCATCACAGGCCGCACAGTTTGAAAACTGAAGCCCAGATACACCCAACATAGATGTCTAGCATGAATAAAATGAAAGTTTGGAGTGAAGAAAATAATCCTCTCATTAAAGTGGAACTGAGACAAATACAACAGTTTTCAATGCTGACATGTCGGACACACAGCGGCTGTATGCCATCGGTTATATGGCTGAGTTATAATTAAACAATTTTCCGTGCCAGGTGTCAGAGCAGCATACTGAGTCAAATCAAAGTGACACAGACAATAAGAGAACCTGGTTAGTACCAGATAGAAGAGAAGGACTTCACAGCTGTTTCTATTTGTGACGGCCAGAAAAAGGGAGCAACAGTTTTATTATCACAATAACTGTCATAATTTGCCCTGGCTATGAGAGGAGCATCTCTAAGTTTATGACCACCAAACAAACACAGTGGCATATTGTTGGAAGACACAGCTACAGTGGTGATTGTGAAGCCAGATATACAAAACAGTTCAGCTAATTGTATTGCATTTCCTAAAGTGCTAAACTGTTTTGTTGAAATTAGAAGAAATCGCACAAAAAAAGGTGTGTTTTATGCTGTTTATTTTCTCTACACTGTGAATGGGAGACGTGCTGTTTAAAACGTTGCTGCCATTTAAGTCAAACGTTGTCATATCCAGCCGATGGTCAGTGCTTTTAGAAAATGATGGTTCACATCTTCCTCTCCAAGGACGTCCAACAGGGCCAAACCCTCTTCCTTCTCTGAAACCGAGACCATTGGCTCTGTCACCACGTCCCATAATTCCTCCCATCATTGCCATGACACTTTTGACCTTTTGACTTCCGACCCTGATACACAGGTTCGGTTGCATATCTCCAATTTTCTCGTTGAAAATCTCCACTTGGGCTCCTGCCAAACACCTCCTGATTGACCTTGACAAGACTGAGCTGCTGTTCTCCTCTCAGAAATCCTGCATTTAACAAGAGCCGTCAATCACAATGACACCGGCACAGTCGCTCTGGCCCAGACCGACGTTTAGTTTGATCTCTAGACAACCAACTGCTACAGCTGCTATTGCAGATTTGCTCCGTGTAAAATCTGCTGACTCAGACCCAGTTGCCTGTATAAACACTCTTTGTCTCCCATCTGGACTGCTGCAGCTCCGATCTGGCTGAGCGACCTGAAAGTAACTGCAGAGAGACACTCGTCAGACTAATACTTCAACGTTCATACTTTGGCTTGTTCTCCATTACTTTAATAGGAATTTGGTAATGCACTGGCTGCAGGGTTGATTGTTTGGATGTAGCTACTGTCCTGATGTCATCATCAATATCACATCAGGCATCTTGTTAGGGTGCATGTCATGTGGGTGCAAAGCAGTGAGTCCTTGGTTCAATTCCCTCTTTGCTCCAAGTGTTACCTGTCCTCTGTGTCTGTTTTCCTTTCCCAACATTCCCTTTTATTCACTAACTCATTGGATAATTTGGGTAATAAGGGTAAAATGACTTAAGAAATAATTTAACATTTCAAATTCTGACTTGGAAATTTTGCACTACTTTTATGTTTTGTTCATAAAACTCTCTGCTTCACACAGCAGCTGGATAGAGTATCCTGACATAAGGGCAGCTAACAGGGGAAAACAGCTAACCTAGCTAAATAATAATAATAATATACATTTAGTATCATGTATCTTGTTTGTTTAAACCATGAAAATACATAAATAGTGTATTTGTACTGTAAAGACAGGTACAGATAATTAAATCCCAAATAATTCACCATGATGGTAGAAAGTGAAATGCAGAAAGAAAAAAAGACAGTATCTACATACTACTGTACTACTCAGTCTGCTGTAGTGGGCTATATGCACCAACCTCCTCCTTTACACACCGCGCTGTGTAAAATTTCAAGGGAACGTGCTCAAAAACGACTCCTTTTCCACCTTTTTCATGTTGAAGTGACTTTTCAAATGATAATTTCCATGAAATGTAAAGAAGAACTCAGTGAGAAATCCATCTTATTACAGTTACACTTCAACATAGAGTCATGAGATGTCAATTTCAATTCTCAGGTTACTTTAGGAAAGAGAGCAAATAGGCATAAATATTGGATTATTTGTCTTTCTCTGGAAATGCCTCCAACATTTCCGACGTCCATGTTGAGGTTCAGGCTCTGTTACATATCTCTGTTGCTTTTCATGAATCCATACGTTGCTGCTTCCGTGTGGGTACAGATAAAAGATTCAAATGAGTGTGTCAGTGTGTTTTAAATAGTTTATACCTTTCTGTGATTTAATAGTGATAGACAGCAGAGGTGCAGAACCTGAGGCTGAAATAATTTGACACACACACACACACACACGCATACACGCCACTCTCACACACAGATACCCTGCTATGTGATCAGACTTTCAATGCAGCTGCACATAGTGTCTATTCACTGACAGGGCGGTGGCAGGGAGCAGCGTAGACTTGGATGACAAAGATGACAGATAATTGAGACAAAATGCGCTAAGTGAGATGATTTCACATGAGCGGTTAGCTCGGACCTATCTTTATCATTGTCCCAAAGTTGTTCTCGCTCTTTCCCATTCAGTGCTTTGCTATTTCACTTTTTCCTTTGAGGCCCATCTCAATGACAACTGAAAGAGCATTCTCTCTTCCCTCGTTAACTGAGGAGTGCATCAGTCCTAATAAGAAAGCTTTTACACGCTTAATTAAGAGACACTGTAATGCAGTATGTAATGCTCAATTTACTCTATCTCATTCTCCTCCTCGTCCTCTTTAATTTCATTCAGAATCAATCTGTCCAACTCTCTTTTTTTCCCCCCATTATGTGGACTTTTCTACATCAAAGCCCGCTTCTGTCCTTATAACTGTCCAATTTGCTCGTACCCGCTCCATTTTGAGTCTTTCCAATAGTTTCCTCTTCCGCTGTGCTCTCTAATCGGCCATTTCTTTTAATTCTCAGCCTTGATGTTGCTAATTCTGGGCAGGGGATGGTGAGACAAGGGAGAGGACAGAAAAAAAAGGGATATAGGAAAATAAATGAGCTGTTTGGGAGAGATATTAGGATGATAAAATGCTGGAAATAGAGGGCAGCATTCACCATAACACAAATACTGGCAGGGGCTGAGCTGCAACGACTTGCCAGGGAAACTAATTCAAACATGGAGGGAATATAGAGTGGAGTGGAAAAAGGAAGCTGGGAAAATAGAGTGGGATAGTGTTGAAGCGAAAGTGTATGAGTAAATAGATGACCCTCACTTTACAGACAAGGAAGGTAAAGAAGAGGAAGAGGTGTAACCGTCAGGAGAGAAAACAAACAGAGCGGACACTCAGGAGAGCGAGCGAGCTGAGGTTGCCGTTTTAAAGGTCCGCAGGTTTGAACATTAATTAAAAGTTATCCGTTGATGAATTGCCCTGTGATGAATTGTTTCCCTTACCATAAAAACTGTGTATCCCGGAGGGATAGAGGCAGGGCACTAAATCTGTCATCCATGTTTTTCATGCTCTTTGCTTTTGACAGTAATGAGCGAGGCCAGTATGATTGGCTGTTCAGCGGCTGATTAAAAGTAGTTTCCTCTAATACGAGGATTTACTTTGACATTTCCCACACAGGAAACCAAATGGCTTCATAACACTGATGAAAGTAATACAGTAATTATTTTCATTAGCAATTCATCTATCAGTTGTTGTTTTGATGAAGAAGTAAATCATTTTATTTTTAAAACATTTTCACCAAATATGAAACATCACAGGTTCCAGAGCCCAAAGTTAAAGGTCCCATGTTGTACTATTGGAAAGAATAGTTAAATTTCCATGGTATTTCTGATTATAGAGCAGGTCCAGGTAGAGTTGTCACGATACCAAAATGAGTAACCACGGTACTATACCAGACAAAGTATCACGGTTCCGGGTAATATCACGATACTGCAACCTTTTTTTATTATTATTATTTTTATGAACTGCAATGTATTTGTACAAGTTATAAATACTTATTAATTAGGCTACTTATAATGTTGTTTGGTGCATGATAAACATAATACTGGTGAAGTAGGAATTAGACTGAAACAAATATTTTTAAATAAGCAAAAAAAAAACAAATAAATTAAGTTTATATGGTTGAAAATAAATAACCATTCAGTCTCTTGCACATTAATTTATGTTTAACAAATGTAATCAACTTAGGATAAAAAACAAATCCACTGTCGTTAAAAAAAAAAAAACTATTTGACAATAATACTTCTTCTCCAACATAATAAATCATAGAGGACAAAATACAATGAACAGGAACTGATTCCCTGTGAAAACTATATTTTTATGCATTTTCTAGGTGCTTTATACTTGGACATCCTTTAACTCTTTATTCCTCAGCCTGTACACGGAGCATATAGCCTGATATTAGCCAATGAGAAAATAAACAGAGCTAAATTAATTAAGTGCCACTGACGACGACACCGCGGCAGACTCGCCGCTCGCGCCCGGTGCTTCTGCCGTGGTGATGTGTTGTCTCGTGTTTGTGAAGCCGTGTGCGCGTCTGGGCGAGACAGAACTTTAGCTCGTTGTTTGTTTTGAAGCGAGTTTCTATCGAAGCGGAGCTGTCTCAGCTGTCTTCATGGAGTCCGTTCTTGCCGGCATGAACACACGAACAGCCAATCAGATAACAGACGGGCGGACCCAGCGTGTGGAAACAGCCTATCATATCCCCGGACATCACCAGTAACAGGCAAACAGCCAATCATTCAGCAGCTGTGTAGTTAGGTTGCAGTGGGTGCATGTGGGTTTTGTTTACAAGGGAGTAGCATGCAGGGAGAAGCCGGGAGGAGAGGAGAGGCGGCCGCTATGTAGCGGAAACTGGCACCGTAGTAGTAATCCACGGTAGTACCGTCGTGTAGAATTTCTAGTATAGTAGGAACCGTTACGTTTTGGCACCGCGGGGCACCGTGGCTACCGTGGGTATCGTGCAACTCTAGGTCCAGGTCTTATATATTACTGTAATACTGTGAAAGTACTGAAACTGAGCTTTAATACAAGCTGCCAGGACTTCTGTTACTTTGTGATGTCACAAGCCCCACCCATCCAACTTCACACAACACACACACAAAGAAACTGACATTGCAAAATGTTTACTCAATCAAATATGTATTTGCCCATGTATGTTCATAAAATGTTACAAGAAATAATGGCACGTTCAAATCTTTGTTTGTACGCAACGCATGAACCATTGCTCCACCCTTTCTTTAATTCATATCTCATTGTAATGTGTTTAATTTAGCTCCTGAATTTATGGCTTGAACATGTTTCTCACAGCTCATCCAAGAGCTTTTGTGCCTTATGAATGTTAGGATTGATTACAGATTGTTCTTATTAGCCAATCCCAGCTGTTACTTACAATTGAGTTCTTCTTTAAAAGGACCTGGGGCCGTATTCACAAAGCCTTTTATCTTACCACTAGGAGTACTCCTAACTCGCACTAAAAGTTTTTACGTAGGAGTTTTTTCTTAAAAGCTATTCACAAAGCCGCTGAGACCTACTCTTACTAAGGATAAATCACTAAGAGCAAAGTAAGAGTGACGCCCTGGTGACGCCCCGTTGCTATGGATTACGTCAATTCTCGTGCACGAATTCGAGGCGCTCAACACGGTGATTGGTTGTTGAGTGCCGGCGGCGCCCCCCTCCCCTCCCCTCCCCTCCCCTCCCTCCTCCTTCTCCTCCTCCTCGCCGCCGGCCGCTCCGCTCCACTTTTTTTTTTTTCTTGACGTCAGGTCCGACGGGGCTTTTTAGACAGCTTCGAGTCCAAACCACTCTCTCTGCTGCCGAGTTGGGCTCTGAACTTTCTGTCTTTCGCTCTGCCATCTGCATCTTTCTGCTACAGTTTTTGTCGCGTCTCACTTTCAGCATTGTGACGCTGTGCAAATGCAATGAGGGTCAGTGCGTCCACTCGCAAAGCAGCCGCTGGTTTTTTTTTCTTCCCACATTTTAATATTAATTTTCACATTCGTTGACAGCCCTAATATTATATGGTGATCATAATAATGATGAGAAAAGAAAATGCATTACCCACATTTGTGGCCTATAGCAGGATTTGAACCCACACTGACAATAAGTTTAGTTTATTGGAGGAGCTGCCCTATCACGTGAGCTATTACTACTAACTGATATGTGTCTAGCTCACCCACCAACCTTTTAAAAATATTTTTGGCTCACATCAGCACGACTGCATCGCAGTGGTCGCATTTACCTCGGTCCGACCGTTGTGACGCCTATATTGGACAGTCGGTCACCGTCACTACTCCCGTTTTATAGCGAAAATGTTGGTGATGACAAAAAAAAAAAAAAAAAACACCGACAAAAAGGCACGTTGGGCATCAAAGGGCAAAGGGGCAGGTGCTCCAGCACCCCCCTCTGCAGCAATTCGCAGTCCTCCATACATTTGCCTGGCTGCAGCCATTTGCGATTCTTTGTGAATAGGTCTTACTGAGTTAGGAGTCCTCACGAGGACTTTTAAGCTCTCCCAGACTTAGGAGCTACTTTTAGGCATAAAATACTTTGTGAATTACTCTTATTTTAAAAAACTAGGAGTCCTAAATTTAAGACTGACACGCCCACTTTTTTTTGGGAGTTGCTCCTAAATTCGGCCCTTAGGAGCTACTTTTAACCTTAAGATTCTTTGTGAATACGGCCCCTGATTTCATTATTTCACTTTGGGATACATTTTCACCTACAATGACAAAACTGTTAAAAAATAGATGACACATTACCACTGAAATTTGAAGATAATATCTGCTAAATGTGTCAGATGAAAGTGTTTTTAATGCTCTGACATTTAAAATGTTGTGAAACTGTGAATAGTTTCTGCTTCAGATTTGGCACTGTTACAGTATCTGAAGCTCTGCCTCTACCTGATGTTACTGCTATATGCAAAGATTTGCCTCCATTTCAGAGGGAGAACGAATGGTATTCCACTAAATTAATGCAAAAATAGATGGAAGCCCAAAAAAATGAATATATTTTCCATCCATCTTCATGATTCAGATTCAGATGCAGAAGAACATATGACTAACAGAACAGATGTTTATGCTGCACATCTGCTTTTTTGCTCCAGAACCAACAGTTAAGAACGAACATTCATTTCAAAATGAATAACAGATAGAAGCTGGCAGAAGTGATTCACTGCCAATCAAATGTGTGTGTGTGTGTGTGTTTTTGTTGTTGTAGTTTCTGTCAACAAATCAATTAATCAACTGTTCTTTGCTGCACTTCATAATGATGTCTTTGCTGGAGGAGACAGATCTCCAGAGAAGTCTATTTTCACAAACAAGCTTTGAACGCAACATGAATTTAAAGCTAAATCATACATTTACTGAAGTAACCAGCAATTTGATTGTATTCACAGCATTATGGCTCCCTTATGTAAAAGGCCTCCTGGTGCAAACATGCAATTTGCGAACACCTTGCCGCCATTCATCGTTTCAGATACACCTCGCCATCTGAGGTATATTTAGAAATGCACAAGGCGAGGCAAACGTGCATACTGAAAACGTGCAGACGCAAGCCGCATAGATGCTGTTATATGACGCAAAGTGGGAGACAAATTGCAGCGTTGCAGGCCGAAATGGTTCATGGCCTTGGCTGAGTCTGATAAATTCTGCCCGCTGAGCTCCACTAATCACTGCAGCCTGTCACAGACACGCCCCTCTTCCCCAGAGAGCCGACGATCACGCTCCTGATCTCAGGGCAGCCACTGGCTGACCCCACAAAACACACACTCACGGACACACCCATGCAGCCTGCACACATGCACACATGCACACACGCACACACACACACACTTCATGCATGAATTCACTGATTGTCAAACGGATCACAATGATAATACAGTATGAGTTGCTCCACTCTTCTCCCTGGTAACAGAACAAAAGGATATCATTTTTTCTGCCCCATGTGTGTTTTTTTTTACTCGTGTGAGGCCATAAACTGCCTACTACAGCACAAAAATTTCCATATCTATCAGTCTTAATTGTTTCTCTATTCCACCCCCATCACCCACATACACATAAACACACTCAGTGCACTCGTTTGTAAGCTGTATCAGTGTAATTGATGCAATGACTGGAAATAAACAGGCAATTTAAGTGCTGGACACCTCACTGCTCTCTCTCTTTCTCCTTCTCTCTCCGCCCCCCTCTCTTTCCCACCTCTATGGTTCCTCTTTGTCCGCTCACACACACACACACAGTCACACAGACACACACACACACAGTCAGAGTCACACATACATTGTGGACTATCTCACAATTGAACAAGGTGGAATAAGGGACAAGGTCAACATGCTGTGGAAAAAAATGTGTGAGACAGAGAGGAAATTAGGCAGGATGAGAATAAAGGGGAACAGAGGGCAGGAAGAAAACAAAGACTCTTCTCCCAGATGAGTCATCTCTGGATAATCTGTTTAATGACAAATTTGCAGCCACATGAGAGAGAGCAAAAGACCATGGTAATGCCAACCACAACTCCATTTTTAATCATTTTCTGTTTTTACAGCTTTGACCACTGTGTTTGCTCATTCATGTCGTTCAGGGGCCTACAGCTCGGAGGAAGTGCAGTTCACCGAGCAGCTTTCCGCCCTTCCAAAATGTTTCCTCTGAAAAGTCTTCCCCGTTTGCGTGATGGGTCGCCCTGGCTCGGCCACTCAGCCGAGCGGACAGTGTTCCAACCTCTCCTGCCTGCAGCGAGCTCTGAACAGAAAAGACAGAAATAGCGCAAGCTGATCCAGCCGGCCACGTCAATCTGACCAGGCTGCTGCACGCAGCAACAGACTTTAATCTCATGACCCTTCTGAAGATCCCCGACGTGCGAATTCACACTTTTTCCACCATATAAGTACACCGCATCTATATCCTGACCCTTTACAGCACTAATTATTGAGAGGCCACTTGTCAAAATGTCCGCTCACTTGTCTTAGTGTGTGTGACGGCATTAATGTGATCCCTCTTGGTCCTGTTAGCATCAGTTGGGAACAGTCATGCTGCATGAATATTAAAAGGTTGCAGCTAGTTGTGTATGCTACAGAGTTAATAATAAACGAGGTCTAATAATTTAATGGGTCTGCATGTTGACATATCCCATGGGCTGCCATACTGTCTGTACATGAGGTAATAGGAAAAGAGAGTGAGGCATAAAATGATACAGCAGGACTTGACAAATGGAGTGCAGCACAAACCAAGAACATGAAGAGAAGAGGAGGAACTACAAGTTTCCTTTTCTCTCTCTCTCTCGAGGCTTTGTCTGTCCTCATTAGAAAACGCCTCTCTCTGGAGTATCCTCGAGTGGCTCTGGGGACCCTCATCAACAAGAGACTCAACTAAAGAAAAACGGATAATAACAATATCTGACATCTGTTGTATAGCATATTGTTTTGTTTTTGGAGGTTTGGTCATTTTTTGCTTCATGAGGACTTGGTTTTTGAGGAGGTCATTCTGCCGACTAGACAACACCAGTCGACAGCAGCGACACTGACTTGGTCTCTAGAGTTTCACATTGTCCCCCTGAGGCCGCCTGGCAGGTCAGCCAGGTTTTTATCCCTGTCATTACACCTGTTGTCCTCCATCACCATCATTAGGTTTCTGAGAGGATAAGAAACATCTCTCTCTTATGACCCTTGACCACTGCGCTGCTCGGCCATATTTTCACAACTGATGACATTTGCTCTCCTGGTGAGGAAAATATAGTTGTCATCCTTCAAACTGTATGTCCTTGACTCAGGACTTGACTCATGCCCCTATCACACTTTTTTTTCCAGAACTAAATACACATTGATACAGATTACTCACACATACATTCAGCAACACCATTCCCAAATTTAGCTTAAAATATAAACTACCATAATAGTAAATATTATAGTACAGTGCACTGCTACATAGCTTTAAAACCACTGTCTTTGTCATGTTTGTCTTGTTTTTACAATTAAAAGTCAATAAATAGAAATTACTACAAAGTCACCCTGCTGAGTCCAAGAAAATATTTTTCACACAAAGCGATATCAGTGTTCTGGCAACCATGCCAATTTAAATCCAATATTCATTCTCTTTTTAGTTCTGTTTTTGGTCTGATATTTCCTGAGGGAAATATCTCACTCCTAAGCATTTAAATACCCCACCAGCAGCTAGTCACAAGCCTCTGTCTATCGCTGGGTGCTGAGCAGGTAGTGTGGTGCTCTCAGCTGCCTGCTGAGAACATTGAGGGAAACAACAAAACAAAACAATAAACTAAAAAAAAACAATTAAAAAAGTGGGTTGTCAACAGACCACTCACTGTGGGATTGTCATGTTGTGACAGTTTTAAGACAAGAACCCATGTGAACAATTTTTTCGATAAAATACAGTGCCACAACTTCGCCACTTAATGTTTAAATGCTAGAAAGCTAACATGCTAAAATAAGACAAAGAACTGGTAAATATTGCAGCTAAGTATCACCAGCATGTTGTCAGTGTTAGCATGCCTTTATAATATAACTTTATTAATCCTTTGCAGGAAATTATTGTGTCATAGCAGCTCCAAGAATAAAAATAAAGATAGGATAACTTAGAAGAATAAAATAACTTAGGCCAGCAATATATACATAGCAATAATATGAAGGAAATAATAATAAAATCTGTATAAAATTATAAGGATACATAAAACATTTACAGTAACTAGTGCAGGATGGACAGTTGTGCAATATAATGTACAAAGTGCAGGTGTGCAACTCTTTAATAATAATACATTTTATTTACTTTATTCTTTTATTTGCATCCAGTTCAAAGCACTGCTGTGCCTGCCTACAGCTGTTAAAAGGGGCATAGTACTGTACTACTAGTACTACTATGGCTGTATAATTTCGATATTACAATGCTATATGGGAAATTAATGGAAACAAGCAGCTGCCTCTATTTTCTCTTCTTTAAAAAAAGAAAGCGATATGGTCTTTAAACTGGATAATAGAGACTCCTCTCATCTATTGCTTTGTCTCACTGCACTTCTATTCCTAATTTCCCTTCTCTTGATTCTCCCTGTTCCACTGAAATCGCACCTTTCTCTCTCGCCCTCTCTCTGACGTACATGCTCACTCTCCCTTGAAAGACTTCACTTCTTGATGGCAGCATTATCACTGCAACCTCCTGACAAACAAACCCCCACTCACGCAACAAAAGCACACAAGACGTGTGGTGTGCACACACACTGTACGAGCACACAAGACATACACACTGCGTAGGCTCTCTGCAGTACCTCTACCTCATTGACCACAGTATAATACTTCATTAGCTATATGGCAGATTTTACCATTATAAGTGAGATTAGCTTCCTTTGTCTCCTCTTAGCCCCGGTGACGCTCCCCGCCATAAACCTCTCCAGTCACAAAGCCAATAACTTCAATGTCAAGAAATTTTATGTTTTCCTGGCATTTTTTAATATTTGCAATGCATTCCTTTATTCTCAGGAAGTGTGCACGCTGGAAATAATCCATGGCCATATGAATGATTGTGGCTCTGTCACTGCAAACTGTGCCACAGTAAAAATACAAATGAAGGACTCGCAGAAGGGTCAAAAAGCTCCTGTTTTATAGTTTCAAAAAATACAGAAACCAGATACTTGTAGAACAAAAGAGCAATGCTGCAATTTTCTAAAAAGCTCATAAATTATAAAATGCATTGAAATGTGTTTGTATATTCAACTACTCTCTTCTGTAATATTAAACAAAGTATTAGCAATCAAACTGCTTAAGGCCGTTTCCATAAAGGGCAGTCATTTGTCTTTCTGCACACAGGAAAGTTAAAAAATTCAAGAGGCAGTCCGGGGCCACGGAGCTCCATTTTAAACCTTCCGAGAAATTTTCAGCGCAATTGATCATCACACTTGACTTCACAAACCACAAAGCCTAAAGTGCGGGGGACAGGGCTGCGCGACGGCAGGAGAAGGGGAGGAAATCAGAAACAGTAAACCTGTCCATCTGGGCCTCGTCCGTAGGGGCTGGTGGTTATTGCGCCCTGACAGGGATGTCCACACTGCGAGCGGCTGATGTGTCACTGTAATCTGACCTAGTGTGGGCGTTGCAACAGGCTCTGATTGCTCCGACGCCTTGGTCTTGTGCAGATACAAAGTTTAGAAGAGACAGATTATTACAGTTTTTCTTCCTTTACCATAGCAATTTTCATAGCTGACTGCACAGAATGGGAGGCATCTATCTATCTATCTATCTATCTATCTATCTATCTATCTATCTATCTATCTATCTATCTATCTATCTATCTATCTATCTATCTATGTTTGAACCAGGTAATGAAGGTCTGCTGGCTGCAGCTCTCCATACAGGATCTCAACCTGAACCTAACCATGATCATTCTTCCCTCTCCCCTTTACTGTAATTTTGGCCTTTTCAGAGTAAATGTCACTGCATATTACTGCCCGAGCGACTGGTTGCCGTCCACAAGAAAAGCACAACAACTGGCAATTCAGCAGGATTTACAGGTACAGCCTGGTCTCACATCTCCGTTATTTCATTATCCACCTTTTCTACTTTCGGTTGTTTAATTTAAAGCCTCCAAAAGCCTGAGATATTAAGTATCTCTCCATAAAATTAAATATTCACAATGAGTCACTTATCAAGAGTTCAACACTTGAAAACTCCAAAACTAATCTGCTTCAGGGCTCAGGGTCTGATTGTGGGTTTGATTGTGAGTGCCAGATTTAACTGGTATTACAGTTTTTCCTCTGTCGCTTTGGTGCATTTCTCACATCACTATTAACATTTGCACAACAATTAGTGCATTTCTCAAAACAATTAGTGCATTTCTCAAAACAATTAGTACAAACTGCAAAACCGAGTGATGCAAAAGCCAGTCACTTGCTCAAAATGGATAGTTCATCCCTCAAAAGCAAGTACTCATGTCAATGAAACTGTCAGTGTCATCACAATGAGAAGCCCTGACACCATTGTTTATGAACAAGATAGTCAAATGACATGTTTTCATTATGACAGTTTATTCTCTAAGTGTTTTCCAATGCAAAAAAGTCAGGTCTTGGTGACACTACCCGAAAATGCTCACAACAGCACTATACACTACTTGTACAGCCATGTGAAAACTACAAGTTACACATTACTGTATTTAGTGGAGTAACTGACACTGAATACGTAAGTATCACATTTTTACTGCATATGCTCGTTGTAATTCTAATTTGTTCACAGCGTTGTGCAAAAGAAAAATACAGTCATTTATTTACAACAAACATAAGAAACACCCTTTGGGTAGAGCTGTGCACAACTGTAAACAATATTGCAGTAGCTACATATTGTAACTGAACCTACAGAGTACTGTAAATCATTCCTGCACATCCAGACGTTCCTGTCTGTCTGGCCACAAATTTTCATCTACATCACTTATCAATTATAACGATTGAAAGGGATCCTCGCCTTGCAACTCTCTAAACCTCATGGCACTGTTTGCAATCACCATTGCACAAATCTTGTCCCACTGTAAGTTTAATGTCTGACACAATGACAGTAGTGCAATGCAGATTGTTTAGTGCCGAATTACTGTCCAATACTATACATACCTGTTCTCCCTATGAAATGTTTGAATAATTGAATTCACAGTGGCTCTCCCAACATTTAAAATTAGTTTGACATAGTTTAACAACTAGTTCAACAATGTTGTATGTAATGACTCAAGCAATGAAATGAGGACTATTAGTTTTATAGGGAACGACTATTCAGCATTCATAAGTATAGTTCATTTTGACTGACATGACATAAACAAATGATAATGTTAAAAAACAGCAGAGAATTGTATGAGAGCAACTGATACATGTCCAAAAGCATTTGCAATTTGTTCAAAGGAGAAATTGTACACAAATGACTAAATGTTGTGGAGGTTGAACTAATATGAGAATTTTCATTGTGATCTGAGAAATGCACCAAAGCAACTGAGAAAAACTGTAATAAAGCAACACACCAACGTATTAAACAATAGGCTAGCTAAACTGTGATTGGTGCAGGGCACACAAGTATTTTTCTTACTGACCCCTCCCAACTAACCCTACTACCCCCTGCAGGAGGAAGAGAAAAACATACAAGTCATAAATATACTGTATAACAACCAAATCTGCCCTAAGTCAAAGTCAAACACAACATACTATAAACATGTACGTAGGATTCTGTAACAAAACGTATTTCTATTTTATGGCAAATAAAGCAGTGACATCTATTTGTCCTTTGAAACTTTATAGCAGAGCTGAAATGAATGAAAGCGATTGTTCTGCAGGCATTTACTGCTGAAGCTTTAGAAAATGGCGAATGACTATAATCAGCTTCTCATCCATTTTTCATATTGATCATAGTTTGAAATCACACCAGTATGCAAATCACCTTGGCTGCTGACCAGCTGAGGGCTATTCACATTGGCCAAATAAATAGATTTCTGTTGGTGACAGTGATGCACAAATGTTCACTTTCTTTTTATACATCTTTGCCGTGTCTAGTTTTATTTTGGATTGATTCCATTCTGGTCTCCTCGCAGTATCGGGGCAGCGCCTCGCTCGTGAGCCATTTCACTGAGCTTTCTGTGACGGTTCGTGAATTATTCATTTAAACATGATTGACCGCGGGATTGAATTACGGGACTGATTGATCAGTGGGCTCGTAAAAAGGAGTCCCAATGACCACTGAAACCTAAGTGTGAGTTAAATGACTGGTGGGCGGAGCAGCAAACGTGCCACTAAACCAGTGCAGGATTGAAAAGCATCAGTCTTGGTTAAACACTGTTGCAATTTTTATTTTTGTCTGTATAAAGTCACATACTGTATGTGGTGCATTTAGCTCAGGGCTGGACTAATGGGAGATAAGAGCGGACAAATGGAAATGTGAGTGTACACTCTCAATATTTCTAATTCAATTCAATTAAAGCAATAGCACATTGTTTCATTGACGAACACATTAATTGTTTAGTCGGATAAAAATTCCAGCAAATGTGCATCACAGTCTTCAAATGACTTTGTTCGGCAATCGTTCCAAAACTCAAAGATACTCAGCAGACAGCAAAGAAACTAGAACATATTCACATTTGTGAAGCTGGAACCTGTGAATTTTCCTATTTGAAAAATGGCTCAGCGATTTATCAGTCATCAGAATATGTGCATATTAATTTCATGGTGATCACCCAAATGATTAATTGAGAAATCATTGCAGAGGGAGGCCACTGCAAGAGCGGCGCTGTCTCTTTGTCATGTGCCACCAACCGCCACCGATCTCTCTCTTTACGTGTCATAAAGCAGTTTATCAGATTTCCAGCAAAAAAAAAAAAAAAAAACGCAGCGACACGTGATCCTGTAAAAGGTTTCGAGGTGGCTGCCCCGTTTGTTTAGTTAATTAAACAAATGTCTCAGCTAATGGAAGAAATCAGTGTTACCCCGTGAACACAACTGCCGCAAATGGCAGGAACAACATTCACACAAATATACCAGATTTATATAGAAATGTCTGTGAACCTGCCTCGTGTTTCCAGGGGATTTTTGCCTCTCTCTCTCTCTCTCTCTCTTTCTCTCTCTCTCTGTCCTCCATCAAAGCAAAACAACAAATCTCTGTATCCCTGATTTTTCATTACTGCCTGTCTTGCTTTATCCCTCAAGGTTCAAGTCTGATCCTTGTGTTTTGTCTGTTTCTTTTTTTTTTTTTGCTATTTATGCATGAAGTGCTGGACATGCCTTCCTTATGTACTAATCCCTGATTACACATAGATATTCAGTGTGTGTGTAGATATTTCCTCGTTCTTTCACTCTCTATGTATGTTCGATGTAATCTCGGTTCTTGTAATTTCCTCTTTGCAACCACTGACCTCTGCACCCTGTTAAATTGTTGTAAAATTCAGCAATCCAGCCTCAACAAAACACTAATCAGATCTTGAATTTTCAGTGCTGCTGCTCAGTCTGCATCAACGAGAGAACCTGACCCAAATGTCACTTCCCATTTAGGGTGAGGGAAAGAAGAAAAAAAAGCTTGTCTGCCATTGGGGAATTTTTGAAACTGAAAAAAAAAAAGGTTGGAATTATGAAAGAATAATCATGGTTACTGCTGCTCCTGTTTCATGCCTGCTCCTCCTGTTTTCAACACCACTTATCAGCCTGAAATTTCTCATATTCAAGACTCAAGGCTCAGCACCGGCTGTGCTGCATGCAGCGTGAAGCTGAATGTTTATATATGTCCGCGAGTCTTTTCTGCACAGGTGAGAGCGGGACACCACACGCTGTTTGTAAAATAAAAGGTGTTGTTTGCATATTGCAGAGTCATTACAGGATGTGTCTTCCTTTTGCTGTGTGCGGCAAAGCTCCTGAATTTAAAGGCAAACCACCCGGCACTTTTTGTTTTTAGGAGAAATAAAAAGGAAGGGGAAAAAAATTCACAAGAGCAACAAAGCAGACCTTAATTATTGCTCCAGCTGAGACAAGAAAGAAAATAACCAAGAAGCTTTAGAAGCAGTGAGTGGAAACATCTTCATAGGAATATGCTAAAATATGATTTCATAATATTACTTTTTTTTTTAATCACCCCCAAATCTTTCTCCAGGTTCTGTCGTTTCAGTGGCTGATTTTAAGGCAGCTGCCTCCCGTCCGTCCCACTGGATTCTGACATACATACTGTTGCATGTTTAGATGACCACAAAGGTCTGTGGGCAGCAGAGAAGAGGGGGGGGGGGGATGTAACATGTGCTGCATGTGTCTGAGCTAAAAAAAAAAAAAAAGAGAGAGCGCAAAAAAAAAAAAAAGAGCAGCCATAAGAGGTACAGAGCTACAGCACACATGACTCAGTCACGTTCAAATGTGTATTCTCTCAAGTCAGTTGGCAAAAATCTGCACTTGGGTTGGCATGCCCAATGTACCCTACTGGCTGCCAGCTGTCACTCAGGAAGACAGAAAGATGGAGGATAGAGAATAAGAGGAGAGGGGGGGGGTAAAGGGAGTGGTGGTGATGATGTGAGGACACGAGCCCCGAGGCTTTCTCTCTCTCTTGTTTCTCATTTGTCTCTCTGATGATAACAAAAAACATGGCAGCGAGGTCGAAAAAAAAAAACCAAGAGGAAAAGGGAAGAGAAAAGAGGAGAGAGTAGTGCTGAAGGAAAAGAGGGAGACAGTGATATGGGACCATTTTTCTTGCTGATGGAATAATTATCAAATATGCCACAACATAGTGATTCTGAATGCATTACTCCAAATGAGTGCAACCCATGACCCATTAACCATCTATGAAAATGTGGTGTTTTATGCATAGTTTGAATTGCCTTGTTTGCAGAGGAGTACAGGTTTACCCACAGCCTGTTGCAGTATTCATTACAGTACTCCTCAAACTAATTAGGACAGACTAGGGAAAAATAAAGCTTCTCTGTACAAAGACCAGCTCCTCATATGAGAAACAAAAGAGGCACATTTTGGCCTGAACAAAAAAAGAAAAACAACACACATCCTTTGGGCGTAGATTTTTTTTTTTCCTCTAATAGGCACAGGTCCAGTTTATTATGCCAGCAATAAAAAAACAGACTCCAGAACATGATGAAAATACAAATTCATCAATATGAGTGAAAATGTGATGTCTAAGGCTTGTTCTCTGTGCCATGTTCGCCATGAAGTGCACCCCAGTGAAGAACACAAGCTGCGGTATAGCAGGTTCATAACAGGTAAATGGACTCATTGAGATTTTTAGAGCTGAGCTGTTCAGTTCCCATTACAAGTAGAATACAATTACTACTAAACAGCAAAAAAAAAAAAAAAAAATGAACAGCCCATTTTTCGAGAAAAGCTTGTTTTCCACTCAGGTATGATGAATGGTGCCTGTTGTGAACCCCTAATGGGGCCCGCTGCACTAACAACCCACTGTAAAAAATCTGATGTCATGACTTTTCTCTATGACTTTGGGGCCATCAATCAACAGACTGTACAGTCAATGTGCAGCACAGAGAGAATTTCAGCTTAGTTACTCTTAAAAAAAAATGTGTCAAGAGCACGTGCACAGAGGCTTGGTTTTGAAAATACTGTATATCAGCACATGCCGTATGTTGGATTTGACGGGAAGTTACTTGATATAGTCTTTGCTCATGCTGCAGAGGATTTACAGATTAATAGATTTCTTCAAGCCTTTCATGTTACATGACTGATCATGACACATGGAGATACAACTCGCTCATGTTCCACCTCATGGGAAACATTAATATTTAATTCCTTTGGCCCATATATGTGGTTTTTAACTTCTTGGTGCTCTGAATCTTCTCTGATTCTGACCATTCATATGTGTGTGTATTTTGTCAGTAAATGTCAGATACAGTTCGGTTCCTAATAAAACAAAACATACCACGAACACTGACTGTAGACTTTTCATAACACACACTGATTTCAGTGATTTGCACAGAATACGGGATAAGTAAATCATTACAAGACACATTTAGTGACATCAGCTGGATTTAATCGCTTTACTGTTGCCAAATGTCAATACACTGGTTCCTCAGCAAGCTCCCTTCATTTCTCATTCAGAGCCTCATCATCATAAAGGTAAACCACCATTAACTGTGGCTGTTTTGCATTTTACATTTGAAAGCTCTCAGCTTCTTAAATGCCTCAGTTTTTAAAAGAAAAAGCACAAAATCATTAGTGCAAATAATAATTACCAACATATAAGCCTCACTTTAGGCCTGAAACTGCAGCAGGATCTGTTGGAGCAACAACATGGACAATACTGTACAAATCCACCGAACTTCACAACTAGGTTTAATAAAACAAACTCTAAAGTAGTATTTTAACGTGCAGTGGTTGAGTTACACGTTGTATAAAAAGAAGTTATGGGCTGCATGTTGTATTGGTATACAACTATTTGACCAAACCAGTGTTTTGTTTGGTATAAAAAACGTAAATAAAAAAGAGCGGACAGCAGAAAATCACCATCACATGTAATAAAAACACATTTCCGGTGGGAAACTGTGTTCTGACAATAATGCTATAATAAAAGTTTGAATTTTTCATTATTGCACTCAAGATTATCAACATTGTATCTGCTGGATATGTGTTCCCAGGGCCTCATACCAAAATGAAGGAGGAGCTGAGAACGGATGTAGTTTACTTTCCAGTCTCTCAACATCTCAATATAACATAACATTGCCTCTGGTAGAGTAACAGAGGCTCTTTTGAGACAGATGAATTTTGTGATTTTATTCCAGCTCAGTACGCTCTCACAGGCAGCTTCAAGCTATTGATGTCTGCTCTCGCAACTATTGTTATTCAACATTCAATTTAGGGACTCAAGGATACCACTTTTAAAAGTAAAGCCAGATACTGAACAACAGCAAAGCAGATGACCTCCACATCCCCACACTGTTTTTTTTTTATCTGCACAGAGCTTTCATGTGGACCAACTGGTCATTCTGCACACACGTCCTTTGTACAACAGTTGTGGTATTTGCAGCATTGAAGCCGCTTTCTGCTTTGTAAAGACTGACGCATCAAGAGGTTTGATTCCTGTCAAAATGGTAGAAACACAAAGTATTAAAAGAGACAAAAAATTAATGGGAGAAGCAGTTTCTTTGGCCTTCAACCACAGTAAAATGGTTATATCAGCATCATAGCTGATGTAATCAGGGAAATATATGCACTGCACACATACAGCAGGACTGAAGCATAGCAGGGGAGGGAGAGCAGCTCCTGCCTGGTCGTTTTCGTGATATCATGAAATTGTCAATCTCTCATCTTTGCACCTGCACTGGCTGTGATTCAATTTCATAATGTGGGCTTAACCTGCACTTCTTCTTTTGCATATTTACAAAGGCTCATAACCTGATAGGCTGAGTTCTTATGTGCAGCAGAACTGGCTGTCATAGGCCACAAAACTGGTGGTTAGCACTTCCCAGGCATTTTTCAGATGTAGACCCACAGACTCTCTCACTCCTATCATGGCCCATGTGATTATGCAAAGAAAAGGAAGAAGTGAACATTTCATTTCCATTCATCCATTACTTTTCGCTTCCTATTCTGATCAGTTAATCAGTGATCTTAGCAATCTATGACAACAATCAACTATCCATATCAGACAATCATTAATAACTATCAACTACTGTAATCCATCACTGTTTCACAGTTTCAAGCCATTGTGACACCTGCAGTAGCCCATTTACATCCATTTAAAACAAATGATAATGTGTTTTTTTCCCACACAGCTCACAGCAGATGCAGAAATCCTCATTTTGCTCAGCTGCAGACTGAAAACACCTCCATGGATGCCTAATGTGAGTTATGCCATTCCAGTGCAGCCATCACCATCAGTCTTTGCACAAGACTGAGGAAGAAACAGCCAAACCATCTGACTTCAAACAATCTGATCTCTTAAAACAGCTGGAAAAACCACATCAGCCGACGATTTGAGACAATAAAGAGGAATGAGCTCGTGGCACTGAGTAAAGAGTGCTGTCCACTCTCAGATGTCGTACAACCCATCATGCCATTGCTGCGTGAGAATGTGGAGCCATGTATATCATCATTTTATTGCTCGTAATACCTTGACAAGCTTGGAGTTCCTGCTGTTCACGCTGACATCTTAATGAACTAATATCCTGTTTATCCATTCTGCCTTGAGTCAGTCAATTCAAATTAAGATGGACTTGTGCGTGTGCGAGATACGTGACGAGACAGAATACACTGACGTGAAAGCTTTCGATTCAAAAGCTAAGATACAAAACTGCCTGGATTTACATCAGCGCTGATGAACAAATGAATTGTGTCACAGGTAGACTACGATAATTTATGGTCATAACAGTCTTTTTTCATGCTCTGCTTGACTTCATCGCATTGTGATTCCTGGGAGCGACATGTGAAATGCAACATTTGAACGTCCATTTCATGCATAACAGCACCTAAAAGGAGTAATTTTCTTAGGTGGCTGTTAAATTACATGCTAGGTCGCAAAAATAGAGCCGTGGAGGGGTGTCTTTAACTGCTGCGCATGATTGTGTTTAAGTAGCTGTTGTACAAAATTCTTTCTTATTTTTACTCAGTCTGCTATTATATGAATACCTTTCACATAATTGATTCTCACAGTGAAGACCGCATACTGTGAAAAGTATTCATAACATTTTAATTGTTAATATAGATTCATTAGTGCATTATATTTCCCACTCATTTGCAATCAACATTACAACAATCAGCAGCAATTAGGGAACAATTGGAAATGTTTTCATGTCCATTTGTATTTTATTTGCCTTGGAAGGATTTCGGTCTGGAGAGCATGTGCTGATATCGCCACTCCCGCTCTGCCAAATAAATAGCACTCATAAAACTCCGGCGTCTGCTGCAGAGGATGGCAGGAAGTTTACAATAAATGTCTGGATAAATCCATGAAAGTCAGTGTTGCCAACTCCTCTCCATTGAAATACGCTAATAGCTGCTCAGAAAGTCACACAAAGAAAATGATGCAATAGCATAATTAACATGTAAATGAAGACAATAATTTATTTATTAATTTAATGGAGGAAGATGGATGTTGCGAGTGGAGCTTGGACTAAGACCGGGGCTGTGCTGTGGAGATGCAGTTGTTCCGTTCGCTGGAAGTAGAGACACAAATCCTGTCACAAGCTGCCCCTCTCTTGTCTCCCAGCCAGCTGACTAACACTGATCCAATGAACCTCAGTTTTGTCAGCAGTAGTTCAACGTGCTGTTTACCCTGCAAATGTACAACTAATTAATCTGTGGTCATGGCCAAAGATAGAGTCCGTCCAGCTCAGCACAGGCCTGTGGCAAGGGCACCGAGGGCCACACTGGTTCCAGAAAACCCTCCCCTTTCTCCCCCCTCACCCTTCCTTCACCTCCTTTCTTCCCCTCCCCACCCTCCTTCCAACTAACGCTTTCGCCAAAGAAGAGAGGGACTGTGTTTCTGTTCCTGCTGCTGCAAATAGCAAGTGGCTCTACTGTGGCCTTCATTAAAACAGTAAGAACATTGGATGTAAAAACGTGTTTTCCGCTATGTCTTCATATAGGATGAAAATATCCAAAAGCACTTATTTTGTATTGCACCAGATAAATGCAACTCTCTCTCCTCTCCTTGATGAAAAACAGTCCTCTTTATACTCAACCTCTGAATACCTGCTCATAAATTTTCCATTTTGTTAGAGAGTAGGACTAATTGGTACTCATGCATTTCCTTAATCAGCATTGTTTACCACTATGGCACTGAAAATAACACTATGGGGTTCTTGAGATGACTTACCTTGCAATTAACATTATGAGTCAATATTGACTGTAGGTGCTTTCCATCAAAATTAACCAGAACTTATTTTTAGGGGCTGATTTAATCCTGTTTCTCAGTCCACCTCCAGTCTGTTCTGACAGGTTTCCACTGCCCACCACAGACCAGGCAAACCATCAATTTTTCAGCTGTAATAGCAACAATGGGAAGGAAGGAAGGCTGTCATTCCTGTAATGACTGTGCTGTCATGAATATAATGGCTATGCTGTTATGTTTTATAGACAAGAAGTTCACATATTCCTCCTCGTGTGAGTTAGGAGTATACTAAAGGCAGCTAAGTTGGCTGCACTGGAACTGCATCATGTGGAAGCTGAGGCGTTACAGATCTGAGCTCTTAGTTTCTCTCCTGCCTGCCGGGTATGATTTCTGCATGAGAAAGTCGTGTTGATGCTATGTGATGTGTTGAAACTATAATCTGTCAAAGATCAGGACAAAATTTTATGAACATCAGTCAAATGTCAATAACATCAATAATCCAAATGCCAGTGAGTAATATTAGCTCATATTCACAGCCAAGTGAAATGAGCACTAACGATTTGGGACTGCCTTCTCACTGGCAGCACCAGCCCCAGTGCCTGATCCGCTACAGGTTGCCAAGTAAGGCACACTTACAGCAAGCTGGTCATTATTGAATGTATGCCCTGAGGTGGAATTCAACATTGAATGACTCCCTATACATTATCCATCTTATTACATAGCTGCTTAAGAAATGCATTAATCACCTAACACAGTATACTGATTTTAAATGTTTTTTTCCTCATTGCACTAAAGTGATTAAACGCAAGAAAGGTATAGTTCACTATTAAAAATGCTAGTGTGTGTTTTATTGAAAGCGAGGCTGGGTGAAAATGCTACAGTGGGGCTTATATGCAGCGGTCTGTAGGACCAGCTTAGAAACATCAGCGACACATTATCACCTTCATTTATCTCTGATCAATAGGTGTGCTTGTGGATACTTCACTCAAGTAGGCTACAGCCCTGCCCCCCACAGAACTTCACACAGCTGTTCAGTCATCTTTGAAAAACCGGTTCTTACAGTAGCTACCTCTCCTCACACTTTTCATAAGCCGGAGGACAAAACTGTAGGCTTCATTGTTTCGTTTCATTTCGTTAAGTGAAAATCATCTCTGAATTATGGAACTAAAAATAAAATAGGCTTATCTTAAAAAAAAAAAAGATCCTATGATATTTAGCCTAATTGCATTATTTTTATTCAAATGTGACTGAGACCTTTATCTACCTAAACAGATGGTAACATGAATAAATATCCTGTTTTGTGAATTGGGCATATTATGATAAATATAACTGATGAAAACAATAATTGAAGAAAAAATAAGCTATTGTCGGCCCGAGGTAGGCTATAAATGCCCAGAAATCGAATGTTTCATTTGTGTAAGTCGTAAGCTTCAGAAACCAGACAAATAACCAAGTCCAGTTGCATTCGATTTAAATTTCCTTGAGATAACTATGACCGGGAGTCCGGGACAAACGATAATATTCACAGGTTTAGTGCACGTGCACACGCCGGCCGGAGTCAACTCGCAACAATGTAGCTTTCCCTCGATTAAAGTAGTTCTGTCATCTCCCACTTTGTACCGGATAAGAGACAGCACCCGACAGATACAGTATGCTAAATGTTTGGATGCAGGTTGAAGTGTCAGTAGTCGCTGCAGGGACGATTGATACAGCTGTTTCAAATGTCCCTCACGCCACCGTGCGTAGTGATTGTGGTCACACTGCGCGATCAAAATATGTATATAAATCACCGAATTAATACCCTATTGTTTTGCAATGAACAACAACCGATTTGAATGAACAACATATTTTTAATAAACACCAGATATTTTTAATGAACAAAACGTGTTTATGACATGAATCAACAGATATTCAGCAAAGTGAGGGGAAAATGAAATGAAATGAAAATGAAAATGAAAATGAAAATGCAGTCGTCCAACAACTCGTACAAAAGAAGAAAGGCGAGTTTAATCGAAATGCGGATCCTGACAATTACGCACGGGACAAAAATATTTATGTGACCTATTTATATTGTGAGAAATTATGTGACATTTACACTAGTATGTTGTCTGATATGCTGCATAAAAACGAGAGTAATGACAGTAGTTTCTGTTTAAAACATGCTGTTTCAACCGTCCCTCCTCTGTGTCTCTAACGACCCGCATAGGTGGGGCGTTTGAGACAAATGTCAACTTATGTTCAAAGTTATCATCGCGATCATCCAATATGTGTTAAATTACACTTGTAACTAAGAGAATACACATGTGAGTTGTTGATCACATGATACAAATGTTTGTGTACATAACATCATCTTTGAAAAAGACGTTTAATGAAAAGTGTATCAATCGACCCGGCGCTCCTCAAACTTGGAGCCACAGCCAGGCTACAGGAGAGATCAAAGATATGCAGGAAAAGGCTGAGAACCACTGATCCTGTTGAACGTAGGCTACTGTAACCACTGTGAAACAATAAAAACAACAACATTGATCTGATTGACCGGCGTAGCGGTCCCTCTCTCCATCCACTCTCTAGCTCTCTCGACCACAGCTGCAAATGAAGTACCTATGGCCTATGAACAGCGCCACTCTCCATTGCAGCTACGTTGTGGTCAAACGTGGAATTACCCCAAAATCTTTTGAGCTGCATCTCAGTACGATGCTTCCACCTAGTGGCTACAGTGTGACCTACAATTTCACGCAACGCGTGAATCACGCGTTACGTGAGGGAAACGTCCAAATGAAACTAGTACCCACTGTAACCAGGCCGCAAGGCTGCAGCCACAGAAACATTTGCAGCTAGCCTCCGTGGCTACAAGGCGAATGATCACAAACAAGCCCAGTAAGACCTCTGTTCAATCTCTGACAGGCAATAATAACATTTTAGAAAAACAAATTGCGTTCTCCAGATAAATGAAAAATAATCTAGTTTTTGCAGCATTTTCTAATACAGCCCCAAAATAAGTAGGCCCCTACAGAACAAGTACACTGTGGTCCTGTCTACAAATGAACGAGTTCAACGGCCACACTATTCAATAACCATGTTAATGACCAGACATCTAATAGTGCTGGGAGAGGCTGAGCTGGTCATCCAATTGCAAATCTGAATTGCTTGCATCTCTATTGATGTATGATGAAACCATGCAAATCAATTCAGCAACACTCTGCGGCATCAGCATCACAGCTACAGAGCTACGGTACTGGAAGGATGTTGGGGTGAATTTCTTTATTCATTTATTTTTTGTTAAAGGTGAAGGTAAGTCAGAGGACTGATCCGATGTAATTAGGCCATTCACCATGACTGCCATCATTACCGCCAGAAGCAGGCCTCGGTGCCAGGGAGTCAGAGGGTAGCCCATCCAAGAATACCTCGTCCAACTTTCACAAGATGAATTGCCATCTGTTTGTCTACCGCCTGTGTGCCACGGGCTGCAGGTTAGATCAAGTTATTGCAGCAGGCATGTCTCAAGCCTCTGCAGCCCCTCACTCACCAGTCATCACTTTGCCGTTCTTCACCTCTCAGGGCTTTTGCCGGAGGTTACTTGAGCCAGATCAACTTTCAGTCTGGCATTCAACACATGGGATTATTCAGTGAGCTGCACTGAGCCGAGTGTGGCTGCATGGGTGAGGTTATGGACTTGGGTTGGTCAACATCATCTCCGAAAATGCCTCCATGATCTGACATAAGTGCTTGAATCGTGGTTTTGACGTTGCTCTGCCCAACAAAAAACTGATGACATGATACACAACAAGATGCTGCAGAAGCATTCGTATCTGACTCATTCTGCTTATCGGTTGCATTATTTCCCTTTTTCTTTCTTTTTTTTTTTGGTCGAGATCAGATCAGCGAGTGCACAAAGCAGGCTGTGGACACTGGAGCTGCTCCCCTGCTAATGTGATCCTCTGCTTCACAATATATCCATTTTACATGCTTAGACTGTGGCATGTTATACGTTCAGCTGTTTTACCAACTTAATGACAATTTAATGAGCATGCATGCTAGGGAGATGCTGTTGCAGGAGTAATGTATGCAGTGATTCTGTCCACAAGTCTTTGTCAGATAAGTCAATAGGCAGCATGCAGTGGGGGAGGGGGTGGGGTCTGAGAGGCTGCAGGTTGTCCACAACTCACCTGACTAACTTGAGCCTACAATTTTCACTCACCCCCCTATACACCCAGCATGGTGGTTGATATTGTATGTATTTAAGCAGATACAGTCTGTTGCTTGAAAGCCTTTCTCTCTCTTAAATCATACTATTCTTCACCTACCTGTAACATAAATGCAGACCTGTCCCTGTTAATAACACAGTGCAAATATGTTGGGGATATAATTCTGCTGCTTCAACGTGCTGTGTGCTCTTCTGGCATTATTACCTGGGCAAATCATTTCCTAATCCCTCTATCTATCTATCTTTTGTGTTGTGTCTTCTCCTTTGTTTGAATTTATATCCAGACCGGGCCTTCGAACCAGAGTCCACCAGCTTATATAACTGACTGCCAGCTATTCACTGAAACCCGCATCCTCAATCAAGTGGTTTGGCATTTGCACAGAGTCGATTGTATTGTTTCACGCAGACAGACCCAATTGTTTCTTGAACCGTGCCACAAACACTAAAATAAATGTGTCAAATACTTGTTGGGCTTTAAAACGCTATTAGAAAAAACACTGATGTGACGATTTTTTTTGGTAATTTTTTGCAGAAAAAGCACATTCCCGGGTGATGAAAAGCATATTTGTCAGTCCGTGCACATCAATCAAGGCTCACCTACCGGATGGTGCTTCGGATGCCACACTCTTTCTCTCGGCTGTGTCCCCTCAGATTTTGGCCGCCCTTTTCCCGTACCGGTCCTCCGCTGTCCTCCAGAACCAGGTGTGACCACAATCTCGCCTTGTTGTTATTCCCATATGTTGTCGCCAGTGCAATTACGAATGCTCCAGTAGATCAGTGACTGGATAGCCAGTGTGATCATGTGCTGCCAGCTCCTTTCTCTCTCTCTGTGTGTGTCTCCTCTCTGTAACTGCTCCCTCCGCCCGATTATCTCCCCGCTGCGGCACTGGCTACATGGTAATACGGAGACATAAAACGTGCCTGACTCGCTGGCGAACTTGTGCGCCTTATTATGGTAATTAGTCGCCGGACTGGTCCGTGCTTGTTCATCCGTGCACCTTTTGCAAAATATGCTGGCTTGGAGCTATATCCGCTATTTGCACTGAATAAATTGGCCCCCGAGACGACGAAACGAAACGAAACGTGTAGGTTTTTTTTTATTATTTTGGAGAAGAAGAAGAAAAAAAAGAAAGAAAAAAAAAACCTCCAATCTGCCGGTTGAGGCTGAAGTATAGAGGAGCAGAGGAGAGAAAGACTGAGGCGTAAAGGATGGAGAGGATTAAAGCAGGAGGAGGAGAATGAGGAGGAGGCTGGAGCACATTTGTGAGAGCCTTTCCTCTATATGTCCTTTGGATAACAGCGAGCTATAAGGAGCATATTTCCCAAATGTCTCTCGATCCCTCTTTCTCTCTCTCTCTTTCTCTCTCTCTCTCTCTCTCTCTCTCTCTTTCTCTCTCTCCTTTTCTCCCTCTCCATATCTTTCACACAACTGTTCCCATTTTTTTGTATTCTTTTGTGAACTTGTCAGTCAGACCATCTATCTATCTATCTATCTATCTATCTATCTATCTATCTATCTATCTATCTATCTATCTATCTCCTGCCTTTACCACTGGCTGCCTGTACTGAAGCCCGCAATGAATAATATTACATTACCAAAAGTCTCGGTGCAGTTTCATTCTGAAAAACAAATTTCCCACAGATTTTGTTCTGGCTGGTCACAGTCAGCCCTCCTTCATCAGACTGATGGATGTTTTTTTTTTGTTTTTAATTAGAGCGCCACTCAGCTCTGCGCAGCATGTTGGGCAGGTTATGATTCTGTCCCATCATGGCACTGTTAGTCCGAGGGCTGACAGAGAGTGTTTTCAAAGCGCTCCTCAAATTGGTTGGGCATCTGGTCCAGTCCCCAGAGTGATGTGGACCCCGGTTTGCAGTGGGAGGAATGGAGCCGTGTGAGGACTGAGTGTTGTGAATCCCACCGGTGGGGCTGAGATCAGACCAGCTGCTTGCATTTCAGTTGTGCATCAAAAACCAATATTTGCCAGCTTGAGAGCTCGTGATTAGGCGTGGCACGGCTCCAGCCTCTTTTCCCCTACCTACATGTCAGCGTACTGAATGTGCTGTTTCTACAGTTTTGATATTGTTTCAAGTCCCTCGATCATATTCTCTGAAAAGCCAGGTTTGAGATTTGTGTGGAAAAGCTACATTTTATACATGTACTGTAAGGCAAAATTGTATAAGCAATGATCAGTGAGTGGCTCCTGTGATTACAATGCAGAGCATCACCATATAGCATTAATGATTCAGCAGGACCTTGAAAAATGAAAAGTGCAGCGACTCATAGTTTTCTATGCCATCATGCACTCCTGTGCTTGCAGTGCATTTGATGTAATTTTGGGCACCTCAAATTTATGTCACTGTTTCTCCGAGCACAGTCATTGACTGTAAGATCAGAGAGTGCTGCAGAATGGCAGGAAGTACAGACGATAACCTTAGCCCAATATGAAGAAAGAGAGTAAGTGTGGCCCTCCTCACTGAGAGGTGATTGACAGAGAGGCAAGGAGGTCCGTTTGATGTGCTGCTTCAGTCTCCACCACTGATCTCGAGTGCATGGGAATGTGCAGCCTCATAACCCTAATCTGAACGAGGATGGCATTTAGAAAGTGCAGACCCCAGCCAAGACCAGTGCTGAACAACATACACCAGACTTCAGAGGAAGAAAATTCAAATTCAGAAATAGTAAATGATCCAGATCGGTCCCTAAAATTGAATGGCTTCCTCTCTGGTCTATGTCCCATCCCTCCATCAAGTTTGGTGCAAATAGGTTCAGTACTTTAGGTGTAATCCTTCTGACAAATGAACAGACACGGGGGTAAACAGAGGTAATGATGTGCTCTGTGGTGTCACCCAACTCCCACATCGTGCATTAACTTCATGACACGATTCCATAAAAATATTGTGACAGGTGATTTTCAAATATTGGTTGGTGAGAAAAAAGGGGCTTGTTTGTAGATGTCAGTTGCTCATGAAAGGTGGGAGCCTCTGGCAAACTGTGACATTAGTGTTAAGCTGAATATGCACACAACTTAGACACTTCCTTTTATACAGCACCATCATAGGAGACATCTGACATTACCGTGCGTGTGTGTGCAAGTCACCGATGGCTCCAATCACAGCTGGCCTCGGGCTGGCGGGTCCAGACGTTGACAGTCGTGGGCCTCTGTTGATTTCCTTTACAACAGCTATATGCAATCAAATGATAAGATGAGCTGAGCTTTATGTATTCTGCCCTTCATTTATTTGACTGAATGCTCGAGCTGCAAATTGAAACAGTGAGTGGACTATTACGCCAGATGTGTTGTATTGGCTAATGTCAACAGTCTTGTTTGAGTGCATGTCTCACTGTCAGCAATTGATGTGGGTGTAACAGAAGTGTGCGCATTTTCAAACATGTTAATTAAATTTGCCTGCTTCTCACAACACAAGCGAACTGTGATTTGTTATTTACGCAAAGACGGATGACGTCGCTCTCTCTGACGCCCGTGTGTGTATCTGACTCTTGTAACCAGCTGTTAAGATCCTTTTGTGATTAAGTGGCTCTTAAAGCCCATTCGGTGAACTACTGTACTGCTGAATGTGATTCGCCATTAAAATGCCCGTGCACACTGCAACAACTACACAACAGGCCGAGTGAGAGCTTGACTGTTATGTGATGTTGTTGAACATGTTTTTCTTTCAGTAGAAAATGCACCACGTGAAGAATCCATTAAGACTTTCTGAAGTACTGAGATGCAACTCCGGTGTTTGCCTTGTATCATTAAGGTGTAATGAACAACATAGTGATTGAGCTCATGATGTTCAAAGTCACCTTTCCCCCCCTAATCTGTAGGAGTGCCCAGCCAGCATCCAGGACTCAACGCTGGACTGAATCTAATATCTGACCCCCCCCTCCCCATGACACTTTGTTCATCTTCTCTGTCTCCCACTGCCACTGCTCTCCATCTATGCTGCATTTCCCTCCTTATCCTCCCTCTCCATGGCGTCTCAGTGGGAGTGGGAGTATAATTACGCAGTCAGACGGTGTTTACAGACGCAAAAGCGCCTTAATTTATTCCAACAGTTAGCAGTAATTCCCCACTTTAATTTATAGCTCCTCCACCCAGTGGGAAAAGGAGAGAAGCAAGATAGTGAGAACGAGGGTGGAGGGGAGGGGGAGAGGGAGCATATGGACTTTATATTACAGAATACAGTCATATACAACTTCTACATGTAAAAGCCATCACCGCTGGTTTTACTGCACATTGAAGTAGTTTCTTTCCAATCAGTGTTGGGTTTCATCTTGGCCTGTGATTGGAGGAATGGAAACAAAGAAATATGTTGGTGGCTGTATTACTTGTAACTGAAAACCTTTTGCAGCGTCACTGTTGAGCAATCATTACTGTATCTTCCTGGTCTCGAGCAGACAGACAGCACTGACACTCATGTCAGGTTAGGCTGTAAAGCACAAGAGTTTTCATTTAATCAACACTGTCATGGGCAGTAATTCAGGAGGAGCAGTGTGTTACACTTCTGAAGGGCTGCCTGTTTTGCGTGTGATATAATCACACAAACAGGGAATCTCTCCAAAAGTGCTTTCATTCCTCTGTTTTCCTAACTTATAAGCATCTTAAGCCGTGGACACTGGTGAGAAAAATTGCATTTTACATTCATACCGCTGCCTCACAACAGCTACAGTGGTTATTATTGACTTCTTTCAAACCATGCGAGGTAAGGTACAAAATCTTAATGACCGCACCAAAAGACTTATATCAAGGTACCTCGTATGAAAAACAGCTACTCACCTGTAGCAGCTGGTGCGGAAACACGCCTCTACAGTACATTGCCGGCATGAAAGTGCAGTATTGACACAGCTGTTGACAGTAATTTGAAGCAGGAACTGATCAAAATGGAAAATAAAAGCGTGGTGAAATTTCAAAAACAGAAACGTTACAGAAAATCTTGTTGTGACACTGATTCTGCTTAAGGAAATTCTACATTGATAGAAGCACTAAATGCAGTGTCATCTTCCTGGACTGTATCCTCTGCTGCATGCTTCTCACTAACATCATCATCATCACGCAGGAAATAAATATTGATGAACCCAAACGCTTCTCCATTTTGGACAGTCCTGATTTACAGTTACTCACTGAGCTTAAGTCCTAATACAGAAGGCAAAATTCATTTAGGGTAAAGCTAGATTGAGCTTTAAGTCCTGGACAGCCAACATTAGAGCTAAGAAAAAATAAGACCATTAGTAGGAGTGCAAGAGTCAAAACCACAGGGCCCTGACAATGAATGTAACAAATCTCTCTGTGTAGCTAGAATCATCATTTATAATGGAGAAACACTAATTAAAGAAACAAGGAATTTTGAGTGCAAGAGGGAGAAAGGAGATTTATTATGTACAGCAGAATGGGAGGAGGAGGAGGAGGAGGAGGAGGGATGCTTCAGCAGAAAGAGGACTGTGGTGGAGGAGAGGACATGAAGATATTAGATTTAAGGTGAGAGTAGAGACTCCACCAATGATCGACCACTAATGAAGAGTTGATGCAGTGCCGGGAGAACAGAGCAAAAAAACCTGCATCAAAATAAACGAGTGCTCTTCAGCAAATATGTCGCATCTGTCACAGTGAAAGTTGGCAAAGAGTTGACTCATCTGGCAAGTTTCTTTAGTGATTACTGTTGACTAAATGGTATCGCTGGGTCGTCCTGATGAGCCAGAAGTCAGCGCTGTGTATACCATGCCATGACTGTGTCCTGGTTTGAGGGTTATGTGTGAACGTGTCAAATGTCATCTGTCTCTTCCAGGGACCAGGCAGAGGAGAACGAAATGTGTTCGTTTAACTTTGCAGCAATGAAAGATTTTTATAAAGAGATATAAGATCAATTTCGTATGTGAAAATGATGTTTATGGACAGAATCCGACAGTCTGTAATAGCAATGTCTGCATCTTTGTGAGAGTTAAATTGCAGGTAAATTTTGTTAAAACATTTTAAATGCAAAACAATAATTAGGAACTGATTTGCAACAACCTCCATCTATCATCTCAAAACGATTTAAATCTACTGATCAAGCATCATCCTCCGCACAAACATGTACAGTGTGTGTGTGTGTGTGTGTGTGTGTGTGTGTGTGTGTGTGTGTGTGTGTGTGTCCTTTCCATATCTTTCCCCTGCACCAGTTATCCTCATACAGTCTCTGAGGTCTGACTTTCATTGCAGCCAACGCTTTGACAACCTCCACATAACCACACGACTTCTGTCACCAAAATCTTTCTGCCCATTTGAATGAATCATTGCAGATTTCAATTAAAAGTGCTATTTTTCACATGATTTAGAAATGAGACCTAATGGAACAAACACACAGCAGCAGCCATTACTTTCTCATTTCAGTGCAGAGTTTCTACCCCTGTGGTCGATTCAGCTCAAAATCTTCTGTTCATCTGATGAAGAATTACATGACATAAGTCAATGGCTCGACATGACACATTTTCAATTTCAGAGAAGACACAGTGGCGATTAAGCGGGGTCAGTCATGTGTCCGAGATTTAGATTCATGACGGCATAAAGCTAATTTTTGGATACTGTGTTTCTTAAAACTTTTCGCAGCCTTTCACATAAACCTAGGAATCGGATTAAAAAAACAGGTATAAATCATTGCAGTAAATTTCAAAAGAAAAAAACCCCTCAAGACCCAATGTAAGTAGCTCATAAAACACAATCATGGAATAATTTGTGGATAATAAATTTAGCGTACTCTGTGAAACTTGCAGTAGTAGGCCGATTCAGAGCTGGTTTTACTATAAATGGCTCAAAGCCCTCTTCATCATTTGCATTTTTAGAATTGCTACAGTATAAAGATTAAAGTACTGAAGTTGCAATTTCCTTACCTGTCACATCATCCAATTTTAGAAAGTGTGATAAAAGTGAGGGAAGCATGTAACGTTCAAAGGACTCCTAATAACCGCTGGAAAATTCTCATTCAAGTGAAAGCAAATGGGTTTTGTGAGAACCATAACAATGTCAGCTTTCCATCCGTATCACCTTTCTATGGTGCCTCAGACTATAAACACAATCACACTTTCAGTCTCCCTCATCTGCACAGAACATTTCAGTGTCCCTTCTGCCTCTTACCCATTCATCTGGCTGCATTTGCTCTTAAGAGACACACAAAGTAAGCAATAGATGGGTAAAACCATGTCAATCAGCCATTCAAGTGGGAGGGAGAGAGTTATGTGGGAAAACAGATGCTGAAGGGAAAAAAGAAGGCGAGAAGAGTTAAAATGTTCAATTTAGACTTTAATATTGCCTGTTTTCTCTCCATGCAATCAACAAACCATCTAAGCGCACTGCAAAGGGTAGTGATCCATTTCAAGATGATAAGAGCCATTTTGACTAGATGAACTGAGGCAGACCACTCAACTAAACCCAGAGCAGCTGTCAAATTCAAGTAAAGTGACATGAACTGCAACCTAATAAATCCTAACTGATCCGTATATTTTGTCTGTCCTTGTGGGCAATTTAATTATGTTTTTTTAAAATTGATGTTGGTCTCATCTACTATGTGTGTCCTTGTTTCTCCCCCCCTGCTGCACTAAATACTCCTGGGATCTTCCTTCTTTCTGCTGGTGCTGCCGGGGGGGTTGGGAGGGGGTAGTTACTGTCACGCTGGACTTCAGATTGCGGTGGGAGCTAGCAATTCAGTTATTTTGCCAAACAGACCAGCAATTTCTCTCTCTCCCCCCAGGCACTCACCATGGCACAACCAAATATTTACGGAGGCACAAATTCTTAAATCCACTTTGCAGCCTTCATTTGTAGCTTGCAGAGGCAGATGTGAGGCTCTGAGCAGGTTGGCACAGCAGGCGAGCAACTTACAAAGAAAATGAAAGGAAGAGTGACACGAGCTAGAAATTCAGTACCTGTTATAAATCTGAAGAATTTTTTTACATGGTTAAATCTCATGAAACGACTCAAATCACAGACATGCAACCGGAAATGATATGATCAAACAACAAGTATTATCTGTATCTCCAAAGACTGATTTGCATTATTCCTTTGTGTCAGAGCTCCATTGTTTCCCAAAAGCTAATAAAACACATCAGGAGCCACATTATTGCTCTGGCTGACATGTTTCTTCATTAATATGAACATGGGCACTGTATTTTATCTTGATCCCGCATACACTAGTGCCCTATGGCTGTAAAATGTCACTCACAAGAGCTCCAAATGTGTATTAATCCACAGCTGAAAAGAGTCCCTAAGGAAGGCACCGTTTCCTCTTGTTTGAGCACCCAGATGTTTTAGAATAGGGTTAAAAAGAAAAGGAAAAATAATTTAACCCTCTGTTGGAGTGGATTGGGCTTTGAAGAAAACTCAGAAAATTGATTTTGCTTTGTTTAAATGTGGTTTGACTGGGACAAAAATATAGAAAAGTGCCGGCCTCGTCCTTTAATAGACTGTAGAGGATGAGTAAAGCTCATCCACCACAACTGAAGACTCACTAAATTACTTATCAGAGATACCTTGTTGATGACTCCCAATTAATGATCTAATTTTCCACACCGCTGGACTGACTTACTGTGTCCCACAGCATAAGGGACAGAAATATTGGAGGCAGGGAAGGGAGACAAAATCACTACAGATGCATATTGCTGATGGGCGTGGGAGGGGGTGAATTAGTATTATGGGGGAATCCTCTATCCTCACATATCACCAGCACAGCACCTCCCTCACACATATACAGTATAGTATGGCATGTATCATGGCCTGTCACTGCATTAACAGAAGAGACCAGTCGTACAACCACACAGAATTATCTTTGCTCACACACATGAAGCCTCCAGACTTTTTGGTTTGTTAACTCACAGTTACAGTGGAGCTTCTTTCATTTCAGAGGTAAAGTCGCTGCTTCCAGTTCCCACAACTTTATATATTCATCTATCCAGCAGGGGCACATCTGGTGAGACCATTGATCTATTATTCGATTCAAGAATAAAATTGTATTCATTCAGATTTTATATTTTTTGATGAATATCTAATATTAACCAGTAACACCTGCATTCATGCAAAGTGTGGGCTGCTTTTCTCTTTTGTATTATTCAAAACTGAATATGTGGAGGGTTATACCTGCAGTGACAAACCTTTTGCAAAGAGCTTGCAATGAGCATCTGTTTGAGTTTTTGTCATTTTGTACATGCAATGATTAATGGATTTCAGCAGATCATTTAATCAGCAACAAACACAGATAATCTTTTTGAAACTCCTTTTTGGTCTAAAGTCCAGAGTCTGGAAAAAAAAAAGCTTCACTAACCACATGTCACAGGAAAAGAAAAAAGCTCCTTTTTTAACTAAAGAGAATAGATCTAATTAAGGCACACAGGTGGAAACATCTACAATATCATATCCCACATGCCCTACGGGTGAAACAGTAACAGAGATCAGCATAACAGCCATGATTTGAACACATCCATTTATTTAATGAGATGTTATTCTCTGTCTTTTTCTTTTGCACAGCACATGGATTAGCTCATATTTCTAAGTTACAACGTGGCTCTGTTGCACTTTTCATCTTCTCTAAGCCTGTAGTTTACTGTCAGTGCTGAACATCTCTCTGCCCTTTGCAGATGAATAAGAGGCAGCAGAGAAACATGCAGGTTATATTGATACAAATTAAGAAGTGGTGTTTGACTGAAGTGATAACTGACCAGCAGGAAATAAATACTGTAGGTGGTTAATGAGTCAACCTGGAAGAAACAGGAGGGACCATGTATGGCATGATGCTTTACTGTAAGTCAACAGGGAAAATTGGCCGGCGAAGATAGAAACGTCTGGCACCTTTGAAAGTGCTTTATTTGAAGGAAGAGTTTCAGTGACAGCCCTCGCTCTCCCAGCAGCAGCCACAGGGGAGAGAAGCCGAGGGCAGCTATTGATCCGGTGATCTGCTCTGCATGTGGGCTGAGAGTCACGGGTGCAATACAGTCCTTTAATTCCACTAACCTACATAAAATGGTTTTATGGTAGAAGGAGGGAGAAAAAGCCTCCGAGTCTGCAAGGAGGTCAGAGCTGCATCCAGCTCCCTGGTGCAGTAAATGGCGTCACGCCAAGCTGCGAGATCGGCTCTGGATGTTGCTGCTGTTGATTTTCTGTCACACCTCTCTCATCTGTTCTGCCCAGTGCAACATCTGCCAGAACTTCAACAGGATCAAAGGGGTCAACAGGGACAGATGTTCCCCCCTTTTATACCTGAACGTTTACGGTAAATGACCTCTTGCAAAAATTGGTGACTTTGCTAACTGGACTTTTTTTTTTAATTAAATTGAAAATGACTTAATTTGAATCAGTGACATTGGCAATCATTCCCACAGCGATAAAGGATAAGGCTGTTGGCCAGTGATTTTCATGCTCTCAACAAAAGACCAAAATCACCAATGTCTAAAATTGATTTTTGACTTTTATTTTAAATACATTTATTTTCACTGAAGACACAATTTTCAAAAACTGCTCATAAACAAATACTTTAATTTAAAAAAGCCAGCACTTTTCTAAAACAGTATTAACAGGCACTATGCAAACACAAGTAAATAGTGTATTCTGGGACGATTCAGCTGTGGATTAAAACACAGTTGGCATCTTAAATGTATTTCAGTAGATTGAAAATAAATTGCAGTGCCCTGTTGACTATAATGAAACAGTGACCAGCCTGGCTTATTTGTGTGTTTTTACTCATTTATGGACAATAATAGAACAGGATGGTACAGGAACAAGCCGTATCGGGTTGGGTTTGAATCTTTACAATAAGAAAAATACATCATCAGATATATTATGAATACATAGCATTACTCATTTTACCTTTAACGTATACTGAATAGCTACTACATATACACAATGGCCTCAACCCCCAAAGTGGGGAAGTTGACCTCACATGAGGAGTGTGTGTCGTCTTGTGTGCTGGAACGATACATGAAAATAACTGTGAGGTCGTGCATGAGGAGGAGCGAAATGGATAATAGAGCTACCACAATACAGATTTATTTAGATCTATCCTTCCCTCCATTGTATTCATTATGCCTTACTGCTTGTGCACAAGGACAGGGATGCACTTCATGACTCCTTTAGTAGACTGTGCCAGTTGCAGCACATGCACGGCCCGTGAGTGTGTCGCCACTGCGAGGCTTGAATGATAGCTGTAGGCGCTCTGATAGCTGCTGTAAACTGTACACATCAGCTAAGAGCCATTTAGAGGCTGTTAATCAGAGCAGCACATAGTCCACAATACATTTGATTGTGTTTCCTCTGAAACGGTGGTTCTGTGTGTTGCGCCGGGGTCTTGTGTGTCCCTGTAAAATGCACTCATGCATTACAAGGGCTTGACCCAGATCACAGATAGACGTAATAATGCATGACAGGTTGTCCTTTTGAAAGCTCTGTGTCCTAAAAGGCAGACTGGCCACTTACAGCTTCCGTGTCTGATACCCTGATGGCAAAGGAAATGATCTGATATATATACTGTATATAAAAAACAACAACACTGAGTTTCACTTTATGTTATGTTATGAATAAATCATCATTATATCAGAGTATCTATATATTCAGAATATATTTTTTATACTTGGGATCCCTGCTAGTTGGGGAGACTGAGAATGGTTGTGAAGTGGGTCAGTTGTAACACTTCCAGAAAAAGTTATCAATCACCTGCTTCATTCTGCACACTGAATGTATTACTTATTCCACGTGTGAGGAAGTAGCACCCTGTGGCAGACACAGACATGTTTAGACAGAAGAAACATTTTTTTTACTTTTTACATTTTCAGGCACTGCCTGTTGTGTATTTAAACTCTACAAACCTAAATCATATTTATTGTGCGTCTGTGCAGATACCTTTCATGCAAATTTCATACTTTTTTTCCCACCATGATCTTTAAATCATGATGTTATATTAAACTGCAAGATATGGCTGAATATCAATTGTAACATTTCCCCCTTTGTATTTGATATTAAACCATGAATTCTATGTTGTGTGAGATAACACATATACATCATTTAATAGCAGACATGTGTAAGTAGGTTGTATTACATTTTTTATGTACTGGCTTCAAAGAGTTTCAAGATATAGATAATAATAATAAAAAAAATCAATATGAATAAAATAAGGTAAACTTGCATTAAGTTTGGCTGAACATGATGCACGTTTTAGGTGAGATTGGAAAATGTCCTAATATTTAACACTCACATGAAATGTACAAGACATGAGGCTTTGACTTTGAACATGTAAACTTGATATTCACAAAAAGCCCAACCAAGATCTCATTCCACGCACAAGAGGCTCTAAAAATACTCCTGGTACATGTTCACATACCAGGATGTCAACTTAAGAACAGTTTCCATGGCATCTGTGAGCACATCCCGATTATGTTTATTCATTATACATGGGGACGTGCGAGCGTGCCATTAAAGATGCATACAAACAGCTCATACCTTGGACCTTAAAGGCGCTCCTCTACAAACAAACAAAGATAATGATTTATTCAGGCCATCTCATGTTGTGAAACTGTACCACGAAATTCCTCGGCTTTGAGTTAGCCGGAGTTAATGAGGCTGAATTTATCCTCTGAGTGGTGTCATCTGAAGGACACACACTCAACATGTAGAGGAGGGAGGAAGGGGGGTGACAGTTCACCCTGTTTAAACATTTACTTTTTTTATTTCACATAACTCCATGTGACCTGGTGAAGTGTAATCCAGCAATTTGACTGCGCTGATGATCTGTAGTCAAGGATTTGGATTTTAATTTTTCATTTTGTGTAGTTATTACTGTGTCCAGCAGCGACAGCAAAGCCCTGCGGGGCGTTTGACACTGGAGGCTGCTCCCCGGCTTCTCCAGTGGTATTATATGGAGAGTGTGCTAAACAGAGAAAAACATTATTCTCATTTCAAGTCCATCTCTGTGAAAAATTACACCTGCCGATACTGTACATTACAAAGAGGTTTTGTAATTACATTCTGACAGTGCAAAGAGGCTCAGTAACATGAGTGCTTTGAACCGCAGACATATTATTGGGCTGTTCATCTCTGGAAGACTTGGTGCATGTAAACAAACCAAATCTAGCCATGTTGGTGTCTAATGCAGCAGCTGGGTGTGCAGCACGTGCTGGTTAGTGTTCATCTCTCTCCATGATTCAGTCTGTTAACGTTTCTGGCTGTCTCCTCGAGCGTTTAACCTTGTCAGAGATAGGCTGGGATCCATTAAGATTTCCTGAAAGGGTTGAGCATTACGGGCTCATTTAGAATGACTTCCATTTTTAATAAACTGCTCACAGCCCTGCAGATCAGATACCGAGGAGGTGCACTTAACAATGCCGGAGAGATAGATATGCCTCATAATTTATCTTATGCAAAAGCTGAAGAAATCACAGCAGTGCACCCTGCATAATTTTTTACCCCTTTCCTTCCTGATCCTTCCTCCTCTTTGTGGAAGCTCTTTTCACGGCGCACGCTCATAGTTGTGTGACATATTCAACATGTTTAAAAGCTGCCTCGTCATCTTTTCAGGTTTTCCCTGCTGAAGCTCCGGTGTGGATTTTTTTTTATGGGTGTTTACCTTTTTTTTAACAGACTTGGATTATTTGTTTGTACATGGCATCACTGCTGCCAACTGAATCTATAACGGTCTGAACAGCCTTGTTAAAGTGGATCACTGGCAGGGAAACTGTCCTGTGGATATTAACACTGACGATTTTACATTTTTACTGCACACTTAAAATTACAGTGGAATTTGTACCACTGCACAATCATGCCTAAAGACGGACGTGAGCAGAAAGGTAATGACATCAGCTGAGGCAGAAATGATGAGATGAGAATGGGGCGTACAGGGTTAACGGACAGAGAGGGGTGATGGGTGCCCGAGGGGAGGGTGAGGTTAATGGAATTGGAGGAGTAAAAAGTGTAGTGAAGGCTGTTTCAATGGTATGTGAATTGAAAATGCCTTTTTAGCTGCTGAATCAATACGCAGTTTCTTTGTTCTGAGGACCTGTTGGTTAGTGGAGGCTGTTTTACTCCAATGGTGAGAGAGTGTGGATCGGAGACAAATAGAAAGCAAAGACCTTTCCATCTCCGACATGTCTCTATTTACGCTCATAACACAAATCCCATCGTGTTAACATATTCATACGGTGTCTTAAGTTCACCCTTTTTCTATTCAGAAATCAAAATATGTCTGCGCCGTTGCTATCCAACCAGCATATTTCTTCAGCAAGAGAAATATCCTGCTATGCCTTTATCCTGCCTATATTTCTTAGATGACCTACATGATTAAGTGGGAGCAGCTCGGTGTGAGCCGCATGAGTCAGTTCTTTTAGATCTATTCACAGATGTTAGGTGTTGCAAAATTAAAGTTGCTTGTGTAAATGCCACTGAGTCAGAACAGGACGAAGGTACGAGGACAGGAGCAGACATGACGCAACACAAAGGAGCATTCTTACTCATCCACCAGCACAAGGCGTTAGGCCGGTGGTGCACTTGGAGGCTCATGGTGCAATTTCATAAAGTGCACCATTGCTTTCACCCACTCAACACGAAAAGAAAGAAGGATTCACAAATTAATTTACTTACCGCTGTTAATTTGGAAACTGTCACAGTGGCAGGTGGAAACCTTTTAACTGGTTATTCTTAATTTCTAACTCCAATTAAAGCTGTGGACTACGGGAATGTATTGACCCCAAGGTTAATGATGCCTCTTCAAACCAACAACAAGTTCAACTAAAAAAATAATGCAGCTCAAAACACTGTCCCTGACGTTTCCAGATCAACAGACAACAGCGACAGTAAACAAAGACTGCAGTGTTTCACATTTCATGTTTCTCCTTGCTTTGTTGTTAAGTCGTCCATTTCAAAAAAAAAAGAAAAAAGAAAAGAGGATGGGTTTTTACTGAAAGGCTTATCCCAGCAAGTTGATATTGCACATGCATAAAGTTAGAGCTAAAATAAGAATCATCAGAGCTGGCAGATGCAGTATGCTGACTTTTAGTCCACAGAATAGATTTTTAAAAAATCTTCAAAAGGGCTGGATCCTACAGCTCCCACAATGCAACTCAATGGCATCTTGTCTAAGATGCTCCCTGCCTGTTAATGCTCTGATCAGGTTTTCTGTCTGATATCACAAGTCTCAACATCAGGGTTATGTTTCAGGGTTATTTTTGATCAGATCTCCCGCCCAAAGCTTCATTATCCAACTGGTCAGTAAACCAAGTAAACTGTACAACCCCTTTAAATATCTACTTTTCCCATGAACCTTATATTTTAATCTAATTTTTCTCACTGCACTGTTTGCTTCATATAGCAGGAGTCAGCATATTGTCTTGATACCACTTGTTTCCCCTTGGAGAACCAACCCAAATGCATTCTGCTTCCACTGAAGTGTTACTTAACAGACCTCAGCTCTATGTGGGATCTGCTATGAAAACTCATCAATAAGTGAATCCCTGCAGCGTGATGGTGCTCCCAGTAAATATTTCCCCCTTTTGTCTGCGCATGCTGCTGACTGGTGGAAGAGCACTCTGTTCTTGGGCCACATCCAGCCTTGTACCGATTGTAATTGATGATACTGAGCAAGTGTTCCTTCCAGATCTGTCTTTGTCATGCTCGATATATTACATTTATTCTGCGCAAATCATTCACCCTGGGACTGATTTGATTAATGACTCAATGACACATTATATTCATGTTACCCATCGGTTCTCGATTGCTCATTTTAGCCCTTGTGCTGTGGGTGCCAAGCACCCTACTGACCCCCGGTGGTGTGGGATTTATGGTGCAGCACTCAGGACCACGGACAGCGTCAGAGTTCATGAAGCTCATCGGTGAACTAATAGACCACTGTGGGTTCTTGATAGGCAACATTTTGTGACATACACCACACATTATCATGAGTCACATATTTTAATACTCTGTTAAATATTTCATTAAGCACTCTCATTAGTCAAACACTTAATGCACAGTTTTAACTTAAAGCTGCAGCTGCACAGAAGCTGCTAATCTCCCTGCTTGTTCTTTTAAAGCTGCAAGGTGTCAGACAACGAAGGGAATTAGCCCATTATAAAGAAATGTTGCTCAAAACAGTAAATAGATCACATCTAGAAGGACTTTATTTTTTAAAACATTTTGTTTGCTCGTTACCAGAGAGCTAACAACAGCTTTTATGGCACTTTCATAGGTGTCTGTGGAGCTGTTAATATGCTTGAGATGACATTTTAATCCTACCATCTAATCAATATTTAATTCTTTCCCAATCTAAACATAGTCTCAGTTTACCGGGCCAACGTTTTGTGTGATTTTTATGAGTAAACATTTGCTTCATCCTGCAGAGACAAAAGTCTTGCCCTTCAGAAAGTGCAGCTGTTTCTAAGCGAGGCGGTGCCAATAACGGCGGCCTCTGCTGCGGCACACAGTCTGTAGAATATGTGAAGCGAAGAGTTTGATTAGCCCAGAGGCTCAGCAGGGGATTCATCTGCTGCCAACAATCAATGAACAGCCTGCAAAGCATGCCAATCACTTTTATTGGTCTCGTCTTGCTCTTGTGTTGTCACATGGATCATCACCACCGCTTCAGCGTTACCTTTTGTGGCTGTTTTAGCTTTGGAAATGTCTGTCAATCCACTGTTTTGGTACAGATCAACAGATGTTGAATTGATTGCCATGAAATGCATGCACAGATATCCATGGCACCAGAGGATGAATCTCCCGACCAGGGCAGAAATTTAACCTTTTAAAAAAACACCATCCCACCTTTGCTCACCTTGTGTCAGCTGGGATTGGCTCTAGTTTCCTTATTAGTCAGCATAGAGCCAGTGGGACAGTGTGCCTTAAAGCTGGAGCTGCTTTAGGTGTATTTTTGATGGTAAAAGATCATTATCTAATCTTGACAAATTATACACTCCTTTAAAGAACCAAGTCTGCTGATTCAAAAAGAAGAAAAGAAAAAAGTACAGTTCTGCTGGTTAAGTAAATCTTATGTTCATCCTGACTTTTAGGGTGTATATTCAAAGGAGATGAGGGCTATGACTGAAATCAAAAGGCTTGAATAACACAAACCTGTGTGTTGTGGTTATGTAAATGTCAGGCTTGTGCACAAAAAGCGGTGGGGGTGTCTGCAAAAGCAAAAGCCTGCATAAAACTGCAGCTAAATACAGCCACACAATGACGTTAGTGTGTTGCTGTTGCTGTACAATAACTTCAATATTCAGTTATTTATTTCATAGTATTTTTTATATTCTATTATGTAGCCTAAGTATTGAACTAGACCCTCATAACAACAGCAAATCAGAAAACTCCAACTATAATGAAAACAATGGCATAAGTGTTTCATTTATCTTGGAAAACCTCTCACTTTACACTTTACATGAGAGAGGCTGTAATTTAGTGAGAAGGCGTAATTCAGTGTAATGAAGGTCTTGTATCATTAGGTGGACACTGTGTCCTTTTCTGTCCTGCCCTGTGTCGGCTTTGTCCTGTTCATTGTCTCCTGTGTTGATTTATGTCTGAAACATTTGTGACCTCATGATGCTCCTGATTGGAAAACGTAGTGAGTAAGAGTCTGTGGCGCAGTGGCACAGACATGTATCACAGACATGTGTCATGTAACACATCATTTAGATTAGTACACTTAAAGAATAATTTAGTAATGCAATATTATGCATTTTAGAAACAGCATCAATTTGGTTTCTGTTGAGCATGCTGGCATGTTAATATCTTCAACCAATGAGATCAGACAGGGGACGCCTGACGCAGGAAAAGATGAAGCGACAGATCAAACAGGACACTAAGGACACTTGGGACAGTGGACAGGACACAGCAGCCACCTATTGGTACAAAAAACTCATTACACATGATGGGTTATTGTATCTGCCTGGCAGTAATATGGAAACTGACTTAGAAATAGTCTGCTCAGCTTTACTGTAGGAATAGATGGATGGTTTAACAGAGAAGTCATCAGTGTTCATAGAGGTTTGTCACCCATCCTCCTGTTCCTACCACTTATCACATCTATAAAACGAGCAAATGTATCACTTTATAAAGGTTTATGGCTTCAAAACCTAATTTGATTACATACTTGGAGTAGGAGTTCTTAATGATCTGTTATGAAAACATACATTTGGAATAGCTTTCATCAACCGGAATGGTTATCAAACCTCCTGTATATTTTATTATGTTTGCATTTGGCACCAATTACTCACCATAAATATTAATGCATCTCAGTGCAGTCAGCACCGACAGTGTTCAAATTAATGAGATTATGGCCATTTCAAGTTACAGTGCTCAAAAAGACAAGACAAGCACACATCTATTTAAAAGTAATGTTTATTTTGCACCATCGAAGAAAAATCTCGGTGCAAAAGATAAATTCCCAGTTACAACATCAGTGACAGTGCATCTCAGTAAAATAGTAATGCTCAACAAAAAGAAGAGAAAAAATATCATTTACTACATCAAATGAATATCAACACCAACAAAAGCACAGTATAAGTAAAAATTCAATGTTCAAACACAAACAACCAGTTTACCTTAAAACAGACAAAGGCGGCAAATAACAAGAAAATAATACAGTCACTTGCAATAATGCTTCATCTGGTACAGAAACATCAGCACGACGTCCCCCACTGCCACTCACGCTCTCACACAACCACACACACACACACACACACACATACATACATACATACATATGGTGCTGGTACAAAACAGGAGCCAAATGATCATAATCCCATAACCACAGCATTAAAATCAATTACATGTAATAAATATCAGTAAAAGCACCTTTAAAGCTGAAATGTGTTTAATTGATCAACCGACTGTGCAACATGTAAAAAAAAAAATTCAATAAAAACATAATCACATCCGGAGACTGATATACCATTAAAACAACTGTCAAATTTCAAATCAATACATACATTTTTTTTTTTTTTTTTTGCTCAAAATCAAAGATTTAAGGAATATTTACACAACAGACCTCGCAGGAAGTTCTTCAAAGAGCCTTTTTAAAGTCATGATTAAGTGTCTCATTTTGTGATATGATTTGAATTTCAAAGCCATACAATGTTTTAAAACCACTTTTGTAAAAAATAAAATAAAAAGGACCACTAATTGGTGACCTTTGCAGCCCAGGTAAAAAGAAGCTGAGCTTAATCAACAGGGGAAAAAAATTCACTGTCGGGGTAGCCGAAAATGGCGCTGGTCTGATGGGCCCACAGAAAACTGTAATACCTTTGTAAGATTCTCTTGCCCGAGGCGGTTGTGCACTCAAGCCACCACGATAGATTTCACTCCAGTCTGTGTGCAAACACTCAAGCTGCACTCTGTCGCATAAAAAAAAATCCTGGGTGACACTTCCTTAGTAAACCCAAGATACCAAAATATAGAAAAACATTCTTATAGTTCATCATCACAATAGATTAGCATGCTAGACATTTTCAGACCAGCACAATAATGCAAGTAATTTACAGCAAAGTATGACAAGAAGAATCGCGCTAGATGTCATGACCACCACTGTGTCTCCGTCGTATACAGGTGCTACTGTTGGACACTCGGTAAGAGTCCACTGTGACCACTTCAAGTCAAACTCTGATTGTTCATCGAGACATTTAACTCAGAGCCAGGAAACTAAACATGTGCTCTACACACTGGGATCTGTGGAGTTGGTAGTGTAATGGAGGTGCAACTGTTTTACAAAGACGACGTCCTCTGGACTACAAATCAAATCTTTATCAAAATAAGATAACTTCCACTACATAATTATTCACTCTACACAATCTTTAAGGTTATACAGACCGCAAACCTTCCCCTCTGTGCTCAGTCCTTTCAGAAATTTGCTTTTTCTTTACTATTCGGTCATTTACATTCTCTGCAAATCGTGCAAACTGCTAGATATTTGCCCAACCCAAACAAATGAAAATTAACTCAACAGTTTTCACAAAACTGTTTTTTTTTTTTTAAGGGGACCAAGTGCCTTCATGGGGCACAACAGCACTTATGGCCAAACTTATGCAGTTTTATTTTTCTACCAATCATTACATATGTGGCAAAGTCTAAAATAATTAGGTACAATCAAAGAATTACATCTGCAAACTCCTGGAAGGACTGTATATTAACTTTGTGCAAATTTGTGTATAATCACAAAGGCTCATTTCATATATTCACTGCTTTGCTGTATATATGGCTTCTGCTCATTTATGGCTCTTTTTTCCCTTTATCCCTATGTAGCCAGGCACTGCTTTTACCCACAGTGAAAACAGGTAAATGTCTCATTTTTTAACTTTTAGTGTGAGAATACTGAATAAGTATAATTTTGTCTAAAGGCCACAGATTTGAGTAAATCTTAGAGATACCAAATCAGACCTCTACCGTCCTCTCTTCCATCCATTTAAGAAAAATACATGTTTGGTTTTTAGGGGAAATGTTTCACAATAACTGAAGGTGTTTAACTGTTTAAAAAAGGTGTAACTAAATGTTATATTGAATGAAAACTTAACACTAACCCAAAACCAGTCTTTTGGTCATCAGTATGTTATCTGAAGGTGAGTGACTGGAGGACTTCATGTTGCCAGTATTAGCACATACTGCTTCATTCCCCAGCTGCTCTCTCCCCTGCTGTTTAGGCTAGCTCTTCTTTGGGGCCACAGTTTGTTTTGGCTGTGCTTTGGATGCGGTTGCAGAGGCAGAGGAGGAGGTGGAAGAAGAGGAGGAGGAAGAAGATGAACTCCATCGGGTCTCTACTCCTGTGCTCGTCATTTTTAGCTTCCGCCGTTTTGCAAGAGGAGCGTTGTCAACACTTTTCAGAAAGAACCCCTCTCTCTTACCACGGTTGAAAGCCTGACAAGAGAGGAGAATGAGGACAGAAGATGTAAACACTTTAGAGACATGCATTCAATATGGATTTTTAGAAATGTTTTAATTCTACAGCGCTATTACCTTGTAGGTAGCATTAACATAGGTGCGAACAGTAGGTCCACTGGACTCCAGCACATCTGGAGTGCACAATGGAGTGGTGGACATGGATGCTCCACCCTGCAGCCAGCTGTTCTCTTTCAGATCAGAGAGTTTGAGACGGTTCTCTGGATCCACCGTCAGCAGGCCTTTTATCATAGACAGAGGACACAAACAAGAACAAAATGAGAGAGACACAGACAAAACAAAGTGACGCATTAGGAGAGGGTGAGGAAAACATTTATCCAACAGCAAAAAAAAACCCCTAAAAACACTATTAAAAACATTCTTTAAGCAGAGACTCAGACAAAGTTATACAGTCAATGAAAACCATATACCTTTAACCAGCTCTTTGGCATCCTCTGATACTCCTTTCCAGGCTTCTCCTTCCAATGAGAAATCACCCTCTTTTATCTTCTGCATGATGTCAGCAGCGTACGATGAGGTCATCCCACGTTGCTCACTCTGAAACGGCACCTGGCCCGACAGCATGGTGTACTAAGGGAGAACACACACAGATCATCTTCAGTTACTTCAGTTCATGTGACTGATGTGACAGAGAACAGACCGGTGAAAGATCAAATTACCAGGATGACCCCGAGACTCCAGAGGTCACAGGCTTTGTCGTATCCTGCACTCTCAAAAAGTTCGGGTGCAGCGTACTGCAGGGTGAAGCAGGGAGTTTGCAGGGGGGCGCTGCCTGCAGGACACAGGCGGGCAAATCCAAAGTCTATTACTTTCAGCACCGAGTCCTCCCCCTCATCTGAAAACAGCACGTTCTGTAACGGTAAACAAAAGAAAAATTGCTGATGTGTTATTTATAGTTAACAAACAAGGCTCCATTTTCCTGACACAGCACTGTCCATTGAATAACACTAGTAAACAAACTGCTACTACTAAACACTATCGATTGGTATGATTCTCAGCACATGTGGCAAAAAGGTGGGCGTGAAGGGCAAACGGGGTGAAATTAGTTGTTGGTATTTTGATGACAAATGAGAGGATAAGAGCCGTTTCCATATCACTCATCCATCTCATGTTGATTCTCTCTGAACTTTAACTCAAGACTTGAGAAGAAATGTGCAGGAATTGTGGAATAATGTAGATAAGGAGTTTTTCATTCATATCAAACATTTTCATATATAGCATATCAGCAGTTTGTGGTTAGAACAGGCATCTCAGGAAAACACTGGGCGATTCTTAACACTATCTGTTATTAACAGCTGCTTGGTACAACATGAAAGCCTTCAGTTAATTATATCCCACAGCAATCTGAAGCCAGCAGGGTGTTTGAGTGACAACAGCAGTACAGAGACATGTTACACCGTGTCTGCCATGTTTACCTCGACTAAAATCAAACTGCTCGATTCTCGCTCTGTATTCAGCCACTTTAGGTGAGACAACCTATGACTGCAAATGGGCTGTTTTGATACTTTCATAGCGTCTGCTTCATAATTTAATACAAGGTTAAAATCTCATTTTCTATAATGTGACATTTAAACGTACCTTGGATTTACAAGTTTCGTTTTCAATTACAAAGAGTTATTTTGATTTTCAGTGTGGTGTGACACAGCAGAATTGTGACAGGAAAAATGTTGTTGTCTATTTGAATTGAGAAATTCAGTACTTTTCCGGGGATTATCCCCACCACTAACCTCTGGTTTGAGGTCTCTGTGCACGACCCCAGCCTCGTGCATGAAGCTGACAGCCGAGACCAGGCTCTGTAACAGCTGACTGGCCTCCGCCTCGCCGAAAAGTTTCTTCCTTTTGATCCTTTCGAGCAGCTCCCCGCCTCGTAGAAGCTCCATCACTAAATATGTGTGATACTGACAGAGTGGGAGAAGTGGGAAGACAAGGGTTTATGTGATGGATCTCTTGTTGATGCAGTTCAATATCTGGCATGTTATTGTAATGTCAGTGCAGGTACGGTACATGTTCCTCCACTGTACCTGATCTGTATAGACTTCATGCAGCTTGACGATGTTGGGATGCGCCTCACACTGCCTTAAAGCAGCGATCTCCCTCTGACTGTTCGCCTCCATCCTAACACAGACAGAAGGAAAACCAAAGGTCATTCTGTGACCTTGGAGAAAAAACAAACGATGTCCGCACAACTGCTATAATCGAGCTCCCAAAAATGTATTATAAGGACAACGTTTCGACCACTTGGGTCTTCATCAGGTCATCTCATTCTGTGACCTTGACCGTCAGATAGCACAGAGATACAGGACAGATATTTATTACCAACATGAGCTATTACCATGAAGCTTCAATCTTCACTCACCTGCGGCTCACGATCTTGACGGCATATTCGTGGCCAGTTTGCTTGTGTTTGCATTTCCTGCACACAGAGAAGCTCCCCTCACCTAGCGGGGGCCCGTGAAGACACAGCTCATAGTGATGGAAAAACTGTGATTCCTGAACAAAGAGGGGATGGAGTGATTCACAGGGAACTGTTAAGGAAGATGTGCTGAGTTCATTTTTGTTTTTGTTTTCTTTTGCGTTTGCCACGGCTAACAGAAACAGAACAGGGATCTGACTACATTCACCAATGTGTCATAAGCCAAAAAGTCAATATTGAAGTACCTGAGAAGTGTTTTCACATCCTTTAGATTTACACAGCATCTGTTTCACAATCTTGTCAAAGGGGCTTTTCAATATATGATATTATCAAAATGCCTTATTTATTCATAATTATCTACTGTTGTTAACAATACACAACTACAAAGCCTGATTTCTATTCAACTGAGCTGTGTAAAATTGAAAACAATACTTTAGCTCCACTTTATGTTCAATAAAATTATGTCATTCAGTCTCAAGTGATAAATACCACCTTGAAAAACAGATCCAATCCTTTAATATATTTCTAAACAGATAGTATAATACTGTATATTGGCACAAGTGTGATAAATGTTGTATGTCCTTCTAGCTCTTCATACAACATATGAAAACAATTATGCTGTGAAATAAGATACCCCAAGATTAGTTGATAATCTAGGCTAAATCGACTAGTTTCTCTTCCTCTCTTCCTTCCTGTTGGCTGTGATAAAGAAACACAGCTCAGACATTTTGTGTTACAGTGGTTCTAGTGCAGTTGTTATGCAGCTCTCTGGTGAAGTTAAGAACTGCTGATGCTCAAGCGACTTGAAACCTGAAACAATAACATCATCATAAGTCAAGATACACTGGTTGGAGACCCTTACCTCTAACATTGCACTGCGCTGGACAGAGGCCGAACCTGGTCGATCAGCACCAATCTGGGCCTCTACAAAATCTCCCATAACCGCATTCTTGTTGAACAGAATTGAGGGAGCAATAAAAGAGTAACCCTAAAATACCAGAAGGAGGGATAAGATTACATTTTGAGCTGTCACCTTTGAGCAAGAAAGTGAAAAAAAATACAACTGTATTAACCTTCAAATTATTGAGTGATTTATTATTTTTTAAACAAATCTACTTTATCCAAATGTTTTTAAAAGGATGCTCACAGGTTATTTAGGAATAACTGCTTAAGGATGAGACAGGACCGACCTGGAACAAGCGATCAGTGCTCGGAGGTGTGCTTGCTGGAGAGTAGACAGGATCCATCCCAGTGAACTCCTCAGCAAAGTTTCCCGTATCCAGTTCACTCTTCAGCTCCGGTTTGAATGGACTTGCCACCTTCTTCTGTGCAAGGTCAGCCCAGTTCAGTCCCTGTTAGGACACAAAGCAGATGACACTCATGGATGAATTAAGAAGAGATGACAAGGGAAGAGAGATGTCGGGGCAAAGCGCAGCCAAGGTTATGTCAGACCTTGAAGAAGGAATGTGCTTTGATGTCCTCTGCCCCTCTTGGTCCGGAGCCAAGTCTCTTGTGAGGATCTTTGACCAACAATTTCCTCAGCAGGTCCTGAGCAGTTGATCCAATCATTGAGGGGAAAGGTGGATCACAGCGCAAAATCCGTCTAAGTGAAGATTGGTGGAAGAGATGGAGAAGGCTTAAAGCTTTCAATCAGAATCGTCTTATTCATCATGACATGTGTCATTATTAAGTATAATAATATAATTAAGTAAATGGTAACTACAACACAATTTAAGATTCAAATGTGCATTTTATGGAGATGGAGCCAGCACCACTCACTTTGACACCTCACTCTGGGAGTTCCTCTCTCCTTCCAAGGTAAAAGGAGACGCTCCTGTCAGCAGTTCAAACATTAGGATCCCAAGGCTCCACCAATCCACCGACTGAAGGGAGAGACAGGTTAAAAACATTACATGAAGGAGGGAGAACAAAATATAAAGTTTAAAAATGTATACTGTCTGTGCAGCTCTGGTTGTCTATTGTAATGTGTGACAAATACTTCAAAAGGTCACAACTGAAACTTTGATCTAATGAACAGTGATAAAAGAACATGTTACTTATTTACCCAAAGCTGAGACTTAAACAACTTTACAAAAGCTAAAAGATCAAAAGCACATAATCTGAAGCATGTGGGACAGGTGTATTCAGGGCGTGTCAATGTTGTTTTTTAATGTTATATGATGAGAACTATGAATGATCCCTTAGTTTGTAATGAAACTGTTTAGTTTCATAGTTTAAATTTAGTTGATGAAGAGAAAACATTTTGTGTTCCAGGTATAAGAAAGACTGGTTTCTCTGCAGGGATTCATACAAAGTCACATCCATGACAAAACATTATATAAACACACATGGCACAAAGAAACTCCAACCTTCTGGGGCCATATTATAATCTTCCACCTGACTGATCCCAACATCTAAGCGCAATTATGTACATAATGTGCATGTGTGCGCTCTGTGACACATATTGCTTTTGACAATACACCTTTAAAGCAGAAGTGTGTGTTTGTGTTAATATAAGTCTTAAATAGTTATATCTTCCGACAGCAATCACTTACATAGAGTGTTTGGACTGAAACACGGGTCTGTCAGTCCCTCTGCTCTGCTCTGAGCCGAAGAGAAAACATTTATCGTATCCTACAGTTTTTATCCAATGAGGAGAGAGAACGGCATGCAGGGCTGTGTGTGCAGCCAAGGGACGCCGTGAATGTGGCGACGTAGGGACGAGGACTGTTATGGTGCGTTCAAGGAAACTCGTATTTTTCCGACCGTGAAGTGGTACCAGTTCGATCTGGTACGAGTTCACCGGTCGGAAGTTACGAGTGGCCGTTATAGTGACTTTCACCGGTAAAACAGGTCGGAAAAACACGAGTGGGTTGCCTGAAACGCTACAAAGTCGTAAGTTGTGACTTGAAGCTGTAATTTACGATTTCAAAAGCCTGCCTGGAACGCAGCATTAGCGAAAACGACCGGACCACTTACTTCTGCTTTAAGTACCAGTGAAATACCACACAACTGAGGTTTTTGTTGTTCAATCGTCACTTTACATTGTCTCAAGATAGTAACGTGCCAACAGTGTGCCTGACCACACCTCAGACCAACACGCCCATGAGCACAGAGATAAGAACAAGTGTTGACGCCAGACAGGAAAATAAACACTGCATTGAACTGAAACTGCAAAGACACTTGTGCACTAAGTTTACAGCCACTTAAAATCTTTACCAATTGTTTTAACACCTGCTAAAGCACTGCTTGCTGCTTTACTTTAATATATGTACCTTGCCATGCCCCGACTTCCCCCTGATGATTTCAGGTGCCATGTACTCAATGGTGCCACAGAAAGAGTAGGTCCGTTCCTTCTGTATTCAGAAGAAAGGGGACATCATGTCAATTTGTAAAAAAAAAAAAAAAAAAAAACTCAAATTAACAAAATATTGAGAGAAAATAACATTACACACATTCTCTGTGTCATTTTCCACATGCAGACACATTTCTATGCGTAGGGTATGGTTTTGTGTTCACATACCTCCTTTTCCAGAAACTCTTTGCTGAGCCCAAAATCTGTCAATACCACATGGCCTTCACTATCGAGAAGGATGTTTTCCAACTTGATGTCTCGGTACACAATCCCAAGCTGTGCGAAAACAAACACAATGAAATTGTACCTGTTACAGTCATGTGGACAGGGATGGACATGCGGCACAAACTAATTTTTTTTTTCACAAACAAAGAAGATAGAATTGAACCATTATCAGCTGGATAATACCAGTAATTGCATCGCTTTAGGTCTATTCAGTTGTTCTAATAGCTAGACTTGTCAGAGAAAACAACGGCCCAGACAGCACAACGCAACCTGAAGTACAAGCCTTAATTGCACTAACATCATGAAATGAGAATCTAACTCAGAAAAGACAGTATCGCCTTGATGGCTATATTTGACGCCATCCAGAGGAACAACGCGTTAAGAGTCAACTTTATGGTTTTCAGCTTATTGGACAATTTGTGTGAATGGTGATGTTTCCACAGGCAGTAAGAATCTCCTATTGTAAAGATTTGTTTTCATTACAATGTTGGATTGTCCATCTGTTCACATGCTGAAGGTCATAACTTGGACAGTTAGAGTGCTGCTAGTTAACCTCAGGAGTATATTAAACCAGGACTAACATTCAATAATATATATAATATGACTCAAATGGGATAATAATGTTGTTCTGTGTTTGCTAAATTTGTGTAACGAGGCAACTGCTTTGAAACACATCAGCTATAACAACTTTCTAAATGTATTGTTTCGGTGCAGCGTCTCTGTAAGCTTCTTTTGTCTTCCTTCTCACCCCCCAGTGTCCAAAAAAAATCGATAAATGCAGCTTTAGGTTATAGAGCTGGAAGGAACAACACCCACCTTGTGTAGGTGCTCCAGAGCCAGGATTGTTTCCCCAATATAAATCCGCACCGCCTCCTCAGGAAAGTGATCCCGCTGGTACAAATGAGTGAACATCTCCCCACCGCTCACATAGTCTGCATTCACACACACACACACACACACACACAAATACACAGGGAGCTTGAATAGACATAATACAAAAATTACACAAACACACATATTGCACATAAGGCCAACAAACAGACAGAAGACAGTAATAGACAGAAACATAAAGAGAACATCTATTCAGCAATCCAAGACTGAAAAAAGACAGGTCTTCCTCATATTTGGCTCTGCTGCTCCACCACTCACCCAAGATGAGATGCAGTTTGCTCTGCGTCTGAAAGGCATAGTGGAGCGTGACCAGGAAGGGAGACTGGCGGATGTGCTCGAGCACCTGCCTCTCAGTGCGGGTATGTTCTGTTGTCTTTGCCTTTTGAACAATTGCTGCTTTTTTCAACACCTAAGGCAACAGTGGAAATTAATTAAAAACATACTACTTAGTTACAAAATTACTTACATTACAAGATGAAGTCAAATACTAGATTAGAACAGAACAACGTGTAACTGTATATTGATAAGAGACAGCACATATTTCTCCTATTAAACTGAACAGTGATTTCCCTCATATGCTGCGCAATTATGAAAATGAGATCAAATTTGGATAAAAGCAAAATCTGTGAATCATTTCAAAGTATTTTCTGACTTGTATTTAAAACATCAGCTAGAGTTTTATATTCGTTAACAAGAAATGATCACATTTAGTTCAATACCTCAACTAACAGCCTTACCTTCATAGCATATAGTTGACCCACATCATGGCCGCTGTTCTTCCGGACCAAAAACACTTTTCCATAAGCTAAAGAAAGAGAAACAAATATATCCTCAAGTCATTTAAAAGTTAAATAACTACTAGCAAACTAAAAAGTAACACAATCAAATTATCCCTTAATTGGGTCCACTGCAAAACATCAGCACAGGGGGAACAGGTGTAAAAAATGATTTCAAGTGTCTGGTAATAAACTATATGCAAAAACATTCCTGTGCACAACTTATAATTAGGTGTTATTTGTTTGTTGATAGAGACATCCTCTTAAGCTCTCCCATAGGTATTTTGTATGGAAGAGATTTAATAAGGGCGAGGTCTACAGCATATGCTTTACCCAGTGAACATACGCATATTACTCACTGCCTCAATGTTTTGCAACTCCCAAATCAGGAAATGAATGTTAAGACATGTTTTACCACAGCTTTTAGCTCCTCAAGGGAACTTAGTCTTTACAGACTGTAAAATTCAATTACAAACACTGTACCCTCAAGATATCTAACCACGGCAGGGGAATATTTCCTGCCTTTATTCACTGTATCTCATGATAACAGTTCACTCAAGTTTGCTTCAAGTTTAATCACTTAACTTAAGACTTACCTCCAGTGCCCAAGACTTTGAGCAGCTCAAAGTTCTCCATGCCGACCCTCTCAGTGTGACCTGTGAGGTTCGCTAAGGATAGAAAGAAAATCCAGAATCAAAACATAACAGTGTAAAAGTTCAATTTCTGTACCCTGCAAATTTTTTGTTTTAAAAGGTCAGGAAGACTAGTAGCAAAGTGTTTTACCATCTCTGAAAATGTTCTAAAAGAGATGTCTAACTTTAAAGAGACGTTAGGTTTTAACTGTGAGTAACACATGAACTGTGTTTGGCTGTAAGCTTTCTACACAAAGAAAAACTGTAATAACAGACAAATTTATAATAAGAATGTATAACAATTAGAAAAAAACCTAATGTGATCAAATATAAATGACAGAGGCGTTCATACATGATAAAGGTAAGCATCATATGTATTCAATCTGAATCGATGTTTTCAAAGCTTCACTATTAGAAAGTGCATTATTTAATACATAATAAGAGAAAGAATAATGTCCGCTGCCCTTCTTTTTTTTATCGATATAAAGATTTGTGCACTGCAATCAAGATCTACACCTCTCCTGCAACATCTCATGAAAAACCAGGGATGACATCAGAGATTGCCATGTGGTCAGGTCTGCAACTATCCTGAACATTTCAGCCAAATGAGGGTGAATAAAGCAGCTGCTCTCTGCTTTATGTGATTTTAAGGGTATTTTGCTTGTAAAGTCACACTGTAAAGTCTATCTATGATATAAACAGTATCAATTAACAAACTTGAAGTCCAGATTAAAGATTTTTATTAAGCATTATTACAGCATAACTACATTACATAACTGACTTCTGCACCTTTAATAACCAATGCTCTGAAAGCCTGCCACATAGGTGGTTAAGATCTTTTCACATAAATGACTTGAGTGTATAGTAAAGCATATGATATCATTAATGTAACGACACTGATCAATTAAATCCAAAACACCTGTCTGACTTTAGAGGAGACAACACAACTCAGTCTACAAGCTGAAAGTGACTGAAAGTATTTCTAATAAAGAGCACTGCTTTGTGAGTTTATTTCATTCAATAAATAACATTTCGGGGTTGTGTTATATTGTGCTGCAAATCTGAATCGTCATCCTTCTGTCAAAGACTGAACAATTAGAAATTATAATTCAATAGATGCTGTATTAATTAAATAACAGAACTGACACCTGTGTAGTTATGGTTAAAGTGTAAACAATGTGGTTCATTATCGATGTACTTGACTTCTTGACTTACCATTGGTGATTTGATGCTTGACAGTACAGTCCATTTCATTTGTTTTTCCATCGGAGTCATCACTGCTACCAGATGTGTCCCCAGGCATAACTTAATGTAGACTATAGCCTTATACAGACTGTTTAAGATAAACTGGGTGGTAAATATATATATAAATATATATAACAGTATGCGAAAAAAGCTACTGTATCAGCATTATGTAGAATATAAGGATTGTTCAAATGATCGGACAGATGTGTTTCCTAAACAATACTGCTGCCCTAACGTTAATCCCCAAGCCTCTGACAGACATCCTGTTGTTTCGCATTATTTATCTCATGTGATAGGACGAAATCGATCCGATAACACAGACATACAGCTTTTTCAGATTTTTAAATGATTGTTTTAAGTTATTAGCCCAGAGAAAGATCGTCAACACTGATTGATTTCGATTAAATGCACGTCAGATACAGCTTCAAGTGTGATGTACACACAGTTCAAGTGGCTAACGTTAGCATTAGCTGCCCAACAGTATTCACAAGTTGTGGCTGACGTTACTTGATAATAACGCTAACGCTAGTTATACCAAAAAAATTAAAACGTGAAAACAAAATAATAATGCGGTTTGAGTCAGTATGTTAACAGCTACAATGCCAGTTAATTAGCATAACAGGTACAACACCAATACACATTTACAAACTAGCAGCTAGCTGGCTAATTGCTGCTGCTGCCCGTCAAAGTTTCAAACGTTGTGCTAATGATAATGTTTTAGTTCGCTGTGTCAAGTGGCCTCTTCAGATACAGATACAGATACCACCTATCACACCATGTTGGCAAGTGTCAGGTTTAGGTAGCTCCTTATCTTCTTTGTCTCCACTTGAGTCAAGTTAATGATTCGCCCATGATGAAATATATTTACATCTCTCTTTGTATTTATATTGTCAGAGAGGCTAGCTGGCTAGCTGCTAACTCCAGGATGCTTTCGACACACACAACCTGGGCGACGGTCAGTCACGTGACCGTCCGGGTGGGCGGAGCGACGTTTAAAGTGACCTCGGAAAATCCAGTAGTTCCTAAAGTTGATGCATATTTTGTCTGTTTAGTTTTTATTTGTTTATTTAATATACTATTTTTTTTATTATAATTATCTCAATTTTATTTAATTTTGTTTATGTATATTATTCATGTAATTTACATATTGATGTGCCCTGCTGAGAGGTGTTATGTTAACATTACGTTATTATTGTTGTTAATATGCCTTTATATTCTGTAAATTATTTATTTTAAATAATAAAAAATAAAAAAAAGTTGCTAAAGTTGGATATAAATGGAGGACAAATCTTTTGTTATTTTTCTCTCAGTCTCTTCTTTGCAAACTTCTCTGGAAGTTATGACATGTGCCTTTTTGATTATAATAAAGAACTGAAGAAGCATTATTTTAAGTTACTTATATTCAACAAATCAAAAGGCTATTAAAACATTACATTTTTGTATCATTTACATCCTCTTTATTCAATGAATTCTACCCATGACTCATCTGTTACTTGCTGTTCTTTCTGTATACTGTTTGTATTTCAATTTAAAAAAAAATTTTTTTAAAGTTGAGTATTGTTCATAACCATTTGAAACTAAACACTAAGCATTTTAACTACTATTATAAAAAAAAAAATTGCGCATTTACTGATCGAATTTTGTGTTGCATTGATAAAATTTACCAGACCTTTGTGATACAGGGCTTACATTCTTGCTGCTTCAACACATAAACCATCTATTTTCCATTTACCACAAGTAGCTATTCATTGTGTTTATTGAATACTTTATTAGTGAAGTGTACAACTATCCACAGAAGTTTGTATTGGAGAGTGTCTCCACTGTAGATTTTATTGGTCCGTGTATTGCAAGGTGTTTAAATCACATTAACAAAGACCCAACAATAGAACATGGGTCTTCTACTGCATTGATTCAGTGCCAGCGTTGTTGGTCTTACAAGACAAAAAAAAAAGCCACCACCCACCTTCATAATACATTCAGATACTGTATATTTCACAGTACAGCTGACTTCCATTGGTATGTTACACGTCTCAGGAGTTTCTTTTACATTACGTAAAGGCAACACATTTGTTGCATGTAGTTTATGACTTTTATGGTGGTATTGCCCACGCCTATTTTTGTGTTGTTCGCCACAAGTCATTAATTCCACTTTAGAAATATGAAACAAAAGGTGGTATAATTTCCAACATATTTCAGACCCTTGTGGAAACCCTAGCACAGAGTTACTATAACAATGTGGTCACTTGAGGTATCTGAAGCCACATGTGGCCTAAAGGTCAATAGCAATATTACACTTATATGTATGGCCTGTCTGGAAACAGAAGCTGAGCGACTGCAGGTGTGGGAGGACAATTTCCACCATCATGTGCAAAGCCAATAAATGATAAATTAGAGAAGGCTAGCACAATTCTCCATAAGAATTCCCTCACTGAGTGAAATACACCTTGGTAGATAGTGGCTGGTAGCACTGGGACTTCAGTGCTCCAAGACGAGCTGTCAAACATTAAAGATGCATCATGAAGATACATCAAGAATTGAAAGACCTGTGCTCCTGGTTACTTGACCAATAGTTAGTAGCTTAGAAGGTAAATCCACCCTTTAACCATCAGGTTATTCCTGTTATCTCTCATGGTAGCCAGGCAAGTGGTCACTTTTTTTTTTTAACAGGCACCCTCTATTTTCAGATATGGGAAGACAAAATTTGAGGCTGGCTAAAAGTTATGTACTCTCTTTACCAAAGTTAAAACACAATCACTGAATCACGACAGTGTGCGAGTATCATTGTGCTAGATAAACTGATTGTGGTCTTGCTCACAGAGCAGTGCGTTATCAACAACAAACTTGTAACTTTTATTGATGGTCTTTGTGACATGTCATAGTCTTCAACTTGTTTATTGTCGACTAACAGAAATGAAAACATGCTTGCTTTAACTGGTATTTGAATTTTATAAACCATTTTAAGGATCAACCTCAAAAATCTTGTAAAGGCCAAATTTCCCTCAACTCTTAAAGGCAAAGTTTTACATTCTCCTGTTAATGAGCTGTACACAAATATTTTCAACCAGACAGTAGACATTTAAAAAGACAGCACTGAAATTAAGAACAATCAGTGTTGACTATTACGGGATCTACACTGAAATTATGATTAGGAGTCCAAATTTTTCTTTATGCGGTTTCATTTCTTGGAAAACACTTTGATGAAGTGAGAGGAATATGTGAATTGCTTAAGGGTGGATTTCCCCTTTAAACATTGAACATACTGGTGCACTGCATTGTGATGTTTATTTTAGGATGTTCTTATGCATCTGTACACATGAATCCAGATTTTTCAGTTCTGACGGTTCCCAGATGACAACAAGATGCTTTCTTATACACAATGTAAAAGTTGTGAAATTTTAAAAAACATAACATACACACAGAGTCTCAGTGAGACTAAGAACAATATCATTTTGAGTTTGAAGGCAAGAAAAGAGGATGTAAAATTTTGGAGGGTTTTGCATGTTGTTCCACTATAGTTTTGGGAGTTCTTCACACATCTGGCTTGTCTCTCATCAGCGAATGGCTATCAGTCCAACATCAATGAGTTTCTGAATCTTCTGAGCAATAACTGGATTCTTTAAGTGGCTGAGGAACAGGAAAGAAAAAAAGCAAAGTAAATTCTTCATGTAGTTATGTGAAGATGTACTTATTTGCAAAAGACTGACTGAAGACAGAAACGGAAAAGGTGAACAAAAGTTGGCCAACTTACTCGCTAAGTGCCTGAGGATCCTTCTGCATTTGCTCAAGGATCATGCGCATGGCTGGGTCACTCATAATCTGCTGCACCTCGGGATCAGCCATGGCCCTTTGCTTCACTTCCTCTGGGCTGTCATTCCTCGTGGCCTGATTGACCATACAGCGCTGCATGCCTTCTGTGGCTTCCTGCAGGTGGAGAGGAGGGCAAATGATGAAGCAAAGTTAATTAATCTTTCATCTGCATATACAGCTAAGACCTGATGTACTATTAACACATCTATTTTCAAGAATTTTGTGGCAAGTATCATTGTTTTGTTAAGCTGAGGAAGATCATCAAAGAAACATCTGAGTCATGGCATTGTGAAAATCCACGTTACATATCAATTTATTTTTTAGACAGGTGAGGAATTACTGAACTTAAATCATAAAAAGTCATAACATCACACCCTTTTTTTTCTTTTTTTTTTTACAATACTTTGAAGGAAAGTCAAAAATTGTAGTGATTGTGTAGATGTAAAATCAATCAATCAAGTAAAATCAAATTAAATTATTTCTCTTCATTTATTTCTCTTAAACTTTGAAATGCCTGATTTTCTGATGAGACTGAAGCAACCTGTTAAATACCTTTGAGGATGAGTCGAGCTCCATAGCCTTCTGGTACGCATCCATGGCTTTAGAAAAATCTTTCATGGCCTCCAGAGCAGCTCCTTTGCGTGTGTAACCTTTAACTGTGGGCAGAGGTGTTAAATTAGTAATAAAAAAAAAAAATCTGGGTGATTTGCCTCAAATCAAGGTTTTATTAAGCATTGTAATACAATTTCATTTCATACTATATCTTAGAATTAAAATAATTAAAATGTCCAACTCACTGAAGCTGGGTTCAAGTTTGATGCACTCCTCACAGTCCTAACAAAAGAACATCACAAAGGTCATTTTTAAAATGCAATAGAAAAAAAAAGATCCAATTTCTAGTCAGGTTAGAATCTCATAAACCGATTTACAGAGCTGCTACAGTAGGGGAGGAAAAACAGTACCTTCAGGGCAAGTTGAAACTCCAACAGCTTTGTGTAGCAGGCGGCTCTGTTACTGAAGAGTTTGGCATCATTGGGGTTTCTCTTGATGGCCTCAGTGTAATGTTTCATGGCTACGGGGTAGTCTCCTGTGAAAAGGAAAAGATAAGTTCAGTTTCTTATTACGTTAAAACAGAAGAATCAAATGATAATCAACCAATAAGCACTTCAACTATTACACGCACCTTTCTGGAAGGCATCATTGCCCTTGTTCTTCTCTTCCAGAGCCAAGTCAGGGTTGATGTAGGCTAGTTTCTCCTGCTCCTTCAATATTTTCTCTGCCTGTAAAAGCAAATTTGGTGTCAAGCTGAATAGCCAATTCTGTTTTCATTCACAGTTCAATGTCTAGCTAGCATATACACTTAACAAATCAACCCCTGAAAACTTCAAAGGGGAGGAAATCAAACATCAGATGGCAACACACCTGCTGACACTTCTTCAGGACGTCAGGGGTACGATGCTCTGTCAAACTCTTGTTGAAATACTGAACTGCTTCTTTGTATTTGTCCTGCTTGAACCATGAGTTGCCAATTCTAGCCAAGGCCCTAAAATAGAGTGGAGGGATAAAGACATCAGAAAGATAACGACATGGAATTGTTTTCATAATTTGTGTCCTTATGCAATGTCAATGCATCAGAGTTAGCTGGTTTCACAGTGAAAAGCAACATATACACACTGCCACCTAGTGGTTCTTACATCTCACAGCTGACCTCTCAGCAAATTCTTGCCAAGGGCCAGTACATATGCTACTTCAGTAGTGCTTGACAGCTCGTAGAAAAGCTTCAGAAAACGCCTGCGCCTACACAGTTGTACACAGATGTGTAGATTCATTTGTGAATAACAATCAGACATTAGGAATTGACAGAAATTATGTTATCATTAAGAACTCACTTTGCAATTTGTCTGTAGTCTTCCCGGTTCTCTCTGCCGACATCAATTGCCTTCTCACACAGCTCTCGACACTTCTCAAACTCTCCCTTTTCGAAGTACACAGCTGAAAGAGTACATATTTAATATGGTCAGTCAAACTGCAATTAATTATATGTATGTAAAAAAGAAAAGAGTTGTGCGTTCTTAACATATTTATCTCCAACGTGTGAGACTGGAAACTGGTTTCCAGTATATCAGAATATTTACCTGCTTGATTAGAAATGTAGGTCATGTTGGTGGGGTCATGTTTGATTGCTTCTTCATAGTGTTTCAGCGCTGTTTCAAAGTCTTTATTCTTATATGCAGCATTGCCAAGTTCTTTTTCCTTCAAGGCCTGTAAAAAGGAAAGTAGGGGATTAACAAAATCTGAGACAACCGATTCACTCCAAAAAAAGTGGGGTTATTTTTATGCTTTTTCCACATTTTTTGGGGGTGGAAACACTTGTTTACCTTTCTCTTGTTTTCTGGAAGGTCTTCCTCTTTTGGTGGCGGTGGCTGAGTCTCTTTGGGTTTGGGTGGAGGTGGGGGAGTGGGCTCCTCCTCTTCCTCCATCTCAGAGAGGTTCAGTCCCAGGAGCACAGAGAGTGTGGTCATTACTCTGGGATCCTGCAGCTTCCTGCAAAACAGTCAAACATGTGTATTTCAATCTATTTATCTCTTGGCTGCTTCCATATTATGCATGCTGATGATGACTGAGTGACAACAGAGAGGATGGCCAAAAGGTGATGATCAGTTGGCAAACAAATACCATCCTGCACTGATAATGTCCAAACTACATGTTTTTCATTTCAGCCTAAGGACACAATGCTATAGTCTTGTATCAGAAAGTGCACATACGTGCCAAGCTCCGAAGGTTTGTTCCTGAGTTGCTCCAGCAATTCTTTGTAGCTAGGATCTGACAATAATTCTCGGGTCCGAGGATCATTCTCCAGCTTCTGATACAAGTTGGGCATGGCGAAGGGATTCATCATGGATTTCTCTGTTGTGACAAGAACAGATGTTATTAGTGTGATTTATGTGGTCATGAGTAAAGTCTGCCCACCAATCCTGTACAGGTCTAGGATTAAATTTACCAGCGCTTTCTCTCCACAGTAACCCCTGGTTGCCATCCACTGAATGAATCACAACACTCAAAACCCAAATGAAATGCCTACTCCTCTTCTGAAAGCTTGAGCACAATGCGAGTTTGCTTTGATCCTATCAGCAGCCACCTCTAGTGGCTCTACCCACGTAGAAAGGAAAAAAAGCCACACTATTTAGAAATCATAATTCTACTATCTGCAGAATAAAAGACATCACAAATTCTAGTGTACACACCTGCAAGCCGGGCCTCAATGTTCTGTAAACCCTCTTTTAACTGCTGGTTAGTTGGCTCTTGCCGGAGCCCCTCTTGGTACGTAGCTTTAGCATCCTCCAAGCGACCAAGAAACTCCTGAGCTGCTGCTTTGCGGGAGTAGCCCTGGTTGAAAAATATCAAATTATAACAGATTATAGAATAGATTATAACAGATCACCTTCTCATTTTTAATTACCACATGTCTTGTCAACAGAATAACTGCAAAAAACATCATCTCACCTTGCCCCAGTCAGGCTTGATCTTGATCGTCTGACAGGCATCCTGAAGTGCATTCTCATAGTTTCCTTTCTTAGCATAGGCAGCTGAGCGGTTACTGAAGAGGACATGGTTTGAAGGGTCCAGAGCCAAGGCTTCAGTGTAGCATCGTACAGCCTCATCAATATTTCCAGCACTGAGAGCTTTGTTGCCCTGGTCTTTCAATGCCGAAACCTATGAGGCAGGAGGATACAATCAATGAAGCACAAAGACACACAACTTCTCAATACTGCAGCTCTCTTGCTGTAAACTTTGTGAAAATACACATGCATACAATCCCCAAACAGACTTAACAACAGAGAAACATCTTTCACAGCTGTCCATGCATAACGGAAAAAAAGACAACTACCCAGCTGCTCCTATGAGACAGGTGCACCAGTGATGCAGAGACATAATAAGCCATTATTTTGTTACTGCACATTTATGTGAATTTTAACTCTATTAGCTTGCAAATAATATGATCCTTAGAGTCTCACAGCATGAAAGTTTGAATCCTCCACTTCATTTCCAGACAATAAATGCTGTCTGGTTTTCAGATACCATTAGCAACGGTGACAATACTAATAAAAAGGGAAGGGGAATGGAAAAGTCTTTAGGTACAGATTACTCCTCGTCACTTATTTGTGGCTTGGCACGGTATGACAAGTCATCATGCGTGTCTCCAGTACATGACAGAGTCAATTATCATTCAGCAGAGAGAAGCACCACCCTGTTCTAAAAGGAGCTTCTCCATCTATTCTAGCTTCATTTGACAACTATGTGATAACACGTAAAAGGGCAGGAAATATCCTGTGCAAGCACAAGGTGTTTTAACTGGCCTGGCGTTCTCTCTACAGTTACCTAGGCTGGCAACTCCACTTCACATTAAATATTTGAAAACATAAAATGGGATCATCATTGCAACATTAAAATACCCTGTGATGTTGTAGGCTGGGATTATGATAAACAGTGGTTAACAGGGATTTTCAGAAAAATCCTCGCAGTTGTCTGACCAGCATTAGTTTGAGAAAAAGAATACTTAATGTTTTTGTACAGTTAAGTACCATATATGCTTTGCTTAATCACCCAAACACCTGCATTTGTGAATAAGATTAATTTAATTAATCACAAAAGCAGGGCTGTATTCAACACTATTACCACTCAATGGGATAAAACATAATTTGAAAAGACCAAAGGCTGCCTAATGGAAATTCTCAGACTTGACCAAACAAGAAATTTAAAGTGAGATGTGGCTGGCAATGAGGATGCTTTCTTTTGGATAATGCCATTGGTTTACAATGAAATGCATAAAAATTGCAGTGGAGAGTGGTATCAATATCAGATAAACTGTCTTTCATCGTAACTGTAATAGCTTTGAGTGTCTGAGATGGAGACAAAATTATTTACAATCAAATCCATTTTGTGAGCTGAAATTAGTCACATGACCTCTAAAATACATCAAGGCACAACCTACAGAGCTTACTGTTTTGTCCTCTATAAATTATTAAATGAAGTGGCCATGTGAAAATAGAAGTTCCTCTCTGCCTCAGTGTAACTGTAACCAAAAAAATTCCCTCTTTAGACATGAACGGTGCACATTACAAATGTTGATTCCATTTCCATGTATTTCCATATTGTAAACTGTTTTCCTTTTCTGAATACAACAACATCTATGTCACGTCTGCCTGTATTGGGTGAGGGATCCTTCATCTGTTGCTCAGCCTGAGGTTTGTCCAATATTTTCCCTGTTTGCTTGGGAGTTTTTCCTCAGTCGATGTGAGGGTCTTAGGGCAGAGGATGTTGTTATGCAACCCTTTGAGACAAACTGTTTGTAAAAATGGGCTATACAAATAAAATTGCCTTGCTTTGCCTATAATGTTTTGGTGCATTGCCAGATAATTTATACATTTTCAATCACCAGTTGTCTTCAGGAAAAGACTGACAGAATGTGTGATACAAAAAGAGATTTTTTTGTGGACTGCATTCACTTTTTAGACTTATTCTGTCATTAGTTTCCATATGTCTCCTTCATTTGTTTCCTTTTTTTTTCTTCTTTTCTCTCAAGTTTAGTTTGGTGTGTCGTTTGTGGTTGTTGTCTCTTTAGTAAGGCATGACTCATTTGGCTTGCTTGGTTCAGGATGATTGTCTTTGTTAAATATTTCAACATGTATGTGTATATTTACTTTTAATTTTGTATATGTATGTATATTCATATTTAGCAGGCTAGTATGTGAACTTTTTTATAATTTTAATACTGCAACCGAGAAACCCAGGATGAAAAGCGCTGCTGAGACATTGACAAATGGGAATCTCTAATAAACTAAACTATAATGAGTGGTTAGCTCAGGTATGGTGATGTAAAAGGTAGCCTACACTATCAAAATTGAACGGATCTCCCCCCCAAAATACTTGATAATGTGGCCAATCGCACGGCAGAGGACGCGGCAGCTGACGACAGAATGCGGCTGTAGCCATGACAGCGGAGCCCCGTGCGTCTAGAATGATCCTCCGGTCTGAGTCGGTCCAAAAATACTCCTGCAGCAGCAGCAGCAGCAGCATGTGTTTCTGACTGACTGGCTGCCGCAGTTTGCACCGATTGTCCACAGGCAACATTTAATAACAGGATGCAAATTACGGCTCTCGGTTGCCCGTCACCTTGTTAGTTAATGATAGCGTTTACTGTACGCTGTGAGCTATTGTTAGCCGTTAAACAGTGATTTGCTAACCGGTGGGTTACTTGTGCTTGTCATTGGTGTCTTTCCGGTGATTTACATGAGGGGTAAGCGAACTGTTCATTTACACAGAGGAGCAGGGCTGCAGACGCAGAAAAAAAAACCTTCCTGCAACAGCTGTGATATATATATTAAGCCCTACACCACGTTAGCTTAACAGTTAGCTAACCTTGTCGAGTACAGTCGTTAATTAGCCGCCGTGCTTAAATGACAAGCAGCTAGCCTCCCCAAGTTTGCACCACTTGTAAGTATTTCCAACAACTCAACAGTCTGGCGCTGTCAAAATATTTTATATTAGGTAACATCATCAACCCCAACCATACATCAGATCAGTCATACAACAGCTAACGTTACAACACATTACTACCGGATTGACGGTAAGCTAACGAGCTAGCTAGTCCTCTGATATTAGCAAACACTGAAGTCCCCGTTTTTAAAGAGCTCGCTGAAAACACCACCTTTCGAATTTATACTTTATCAAGACTTGAAATTGAGGTTACTCGGTGAAACACGTATTTTCTATTTAAATACCCATGTAAAGAAAGTAGTTAAAGTGAAGAGTAGCGGGACACTCACTTTCTCCATGGTGCATGCACGAGGTTCCTTCCAGAAACTACTGCGGACTGGCGCCTCCCCCTGAACAACACGGAAGTTGCCAGTTTGGGGAGGATGATATCCGTAATCACGGATCAGATTTACATTTCACCCGTGAGCATATTTTTGAGGGACAATTTAGCTTCCAATGGGGGGAAAAGAAAGAAAAAAAAACATGATAGAAGTTATGCTCTACTGTGCGATAGGGGCAAGGCTAGTATATGGGTTTTTAGCATGAAAGGTGCCATATAAATAAATAAAATTTGAATTTGAATTTAATGACGTCAATGTCAAGTGGTGTAACCGGTATACCAAAGGAAATAGGAAAATAAATTGTAAAATGTAAGTCACTTTTGCAACGCAACACTATGTTTCTTGACAAATTCTGTCACATTATTTAGAAGAACTGAGGTGTTTCTAGTATAAGTCCTGCTAAGTGTCGCCAAAATGCATTAACATTTAAATATAGAAGAAGTACGGCAAAAATCTATTTCAAATGAAATTTTTTTTTTTTATCAGTGCACTTAATCCACTGTAGGTGGATCAAATATTTTTTGAATATTTATCATTATTTTGTGGTTACACAATTTGACAGGGGCATTCAGTCTTACTTTTGTTTAAAAAAATGGGTCATTTAAATTGACATAAAACCAACACAAATACAAAATGTACATTTTAACATGGAAGATATTTTTGAACCTTACCTGCACTGACCCATAGGCCTAGTATACTATACTACCATATGGTAAGCACACAATAACTTTTATATCTATCTTTATTATCCTCTATTTCATTCTACTGTATAAATCCTAAATTGTATATCGTATGTGTATTTTTTGCACTAGAATATTGTTAATTTATTCAATTATATTTTATTTTATCTTACTAACTTTTTGCTCATTTTTGTATCTTTTGTGTCTGCACCTGACACCACATCAGGTTCCTAGTGCTGTAAAGTGACCTTCACTGCTCTTGGCAATAAAAACATTTCTGATTCTGATTCTGATATTAAGTAGTAGTAAGAAAGTAAATCTCAACACCTAAACACCCGATAATGTCATCAGTTCATTAGTCACAGGTCTTTCATGCTTATAATTAAAGTTTAATAACTGTAGCTTGCCATTGTTTGCTGCGACCTGACCTCAAATACCCCCTACAAGCTTTTATGGCAACGTATTAAGTGGTATGGCACCCTCCTAGCCTGTTGTTAATAATTGATATCATTACATTGCATTTATGATATTTTTATTTTACAACTTGGTCGCTTTTATAAAATGAGGTGCAAACGGCCTGTTATGATTACAACCAGGCTTCCCACTGTTCTCACTGCAATAACTGTACATCTTCTGTGGAGTCTGAGAGTTAGAAAATCTGAACCCCATATAGTCATGAGATTTCCTTTCAGCAATACTGAGATACAACAGACCAAGTGTGGTATCCAACTTAATTATGAATTTAAGCAATAGGATCCATATTTTCTCAGAGGGAAAATACCAATAATGTTGCCATAGATTCACAGACCCAGCAAAAGAAGTCATGTGTGTCACAGTTAAAGAGTGGATGCCATATAAAGTGCAGTGTCTACATGACATCGAACTGAAGTTAATTTCTCAATACTGTGTTGATACCGATACTCTCTACATGGCAGACACTTGGATAGTTGTGTATTCAAGTTATAATCATTTTCTGTGCCGTCTCCTTGTCGATTTCCTCTGGCAGGTGTCATAAACTCTCCCCTCTACATTAACCAAAAGTCTGACACCACTTTCCCATACATTTGAATAGAATAATATACCATCTGTCTACACGTTTTCTGTTTTGCCAATTTCACCATGAAACAAACAAGTAACCTTATAAAACAAAACAATAAACCCAGTCTCGTTGCTCAGCAGAAGTTAACAGATTCGAAAGATAGCTATATTTGTGTTTACTGCAGTTGTCTATATTGTCTTTATTTTATGGTCAATTTATGCAGAACAAAAATTGGAGATGATAATATGTTTATCTACCAAGATCACTGCAGTTATGATTGTGATGCATGGTCTTCACCAAAATGAGCTGTGCCCCACGATAGATGTAGCCTAATATAAAAGTAAAGTAAGTTCAGACCATAAGTAGCCTAAAGAAAACACGGATCTGATAGGCTATACATATACCATCATTACGTTTTCCCTCAATCTACAAGACAAGGTATCCAAGGTATCCTCTGTGCTGTGTTTCTTTCCTCCGAGCCCACTACAGGTACCTGAAGGCAACATCCGTTACTTCTGGCGCAAGTCGCTTTCCAAGGTGCTGGACTGGAAAAAAGCTTACGGTAATTTAACTTTAGCTAACTCTCCTGGACACAAAAGCTTTGGTAACTAAAACACAGCGTCTAAAACAAACATATTGCTTCTGTATTGTTTATAAGAAGAAGAAAAAGAGCGACTGGTAGCTGAATGTAAGGGCAGGAAACGAATTAGTTAGACAAGCAACAACAAAAAACTTTAGCTTTTTAGCTAGCTAACTAACTTAACCGAGCTAATTAGCTTAGTTTTGTTGCTAAACTTACAAGACATGTAACCTGTGTTTTGGTTAGTTTAACTAGTGAAGCCTTTACAGCTGAGTTAACACCATTTTTTTTTGGAGCCAACTGTATGACCAAACACTAACCAGAGCACCAGGTGACATTTATTTTCCCCTCACAGTGAACTGGGTGAGCTTGTTTTTCTACGCACCACAATGAGGAGACTGGAAACCCAGCCAGCCAGGCCCACAGCAGGTTTGCAACAAAGCCTATTAATTTCCCTAGGTTAATTGGTACTTGCCAGGTTTAATCAATGAGTTGTGGAAAAAGGATGTGCTATGTACAGTCATGTTTCCTCTGATGTCTCCCCCAGGCTGTATCCCTGTGCCACTCTTTAACCAGAAGAAAAGAAATAGAGTCCCTTTGACATCCGCTCCTTCTGTGAATGAGTTCTTCTCCCACGGTGAATTCATGGCAGGCAACAACACAGCTTCATCTCTGAGCATACCAGTGCAACAGTCATCCAGCTTTTCCCCCCCTCACTGTTTTTAGACACTAGGTGGCAGTAGATACAAAGAAAAACTTAACTTAAAATAACCAGTGATCGTGAACAAAACCTCACTATGTTTGAGATCTTTGCATGTTTTATATTTTCCTATGACTGTTCTTTCTCCACTGTTTTGTCAGACTAGTGAGGACTAGTCAGACCGTTGCGTTACGTACTGATGAAGCCCCTTGGATAAGAGGCGAAACGTCTTCCTAGACAAATTCAAGTCCAGTTGCCTTCGATTCAATTGTTACCCAGAGATAACGATGACCTGGATGAATGAGAATATCTACAGACATCATTTTTATTTAGTTTAACTGTTTTGTTTTGTTTTTCCATGTATTTTTATTGGGCATTTATAATACAAGCATACAAACATAATGATTACAGAACAAAAACAGAAACATCAGAAACAGGATATAACAGGTTGACAAAAACCACCCCCACCCCCCAGTGAAGACCCACAAATTAGTTTAACTGTTTAAATTTCTGCAAATCTACTTGTCCTCAGGTACCTATGCAGACCATGCCCCGGGTCCATCAGGTCAACTGGTGCCTTCACAAAGCCACCAGTCATTATTGCCTTCACAAAGCCACCAGTCATTATTGGCTTCGCAAAGCCACCAGTGGAGCAGACAGGATGTTCCCCAGTCTACTCAGCCCAGGCAATATGAACACAACAGGCCTGCCCCTGGACCCGCCGCCACAGGGAGAGTTTACACACCTGTGCCACATCCATACAAAGCTGCTGGCACAAGGTATGTTTTATTGACCTTTGATATGGCAGTCTGATGTTTTACACATTTTTTTTAGTAAAGCAGCAGTACACACAAGCTGCTAGTTTTGGGTCATAATTGTAGATCACGAAGTGGTTTATCTTCATTTCAGTTGTAAGACGGGGCAGCCCAGTTACCCAGTCAGAAAACAGGATTCCAGCCCCGTGGTTACCTCCAGACAGAACAAATACCCAACTCCCCCCAGCAGCAGTGAGAGGGCACAAACCAAGCTAACATCCCATGCTGGATTCTCTCAGATGGGTCAGCAGTCATCTTACAGACCCCCCAATCCCACGCATCAGTATGTTCAGCAGACTAGACCTCCGTGTCCTCCTGCTCCACCTGCCAGCGTGCCGTCTGCTCGTCCAGTGCAGCCTCGAAACAACTCCTGGAAATTTACCAACAGCTTTGGGCCACAGACGTCCAGCTTTGAGGGGAAAAAGAGCTCAAATCAACCTCGACCTGCAAGACCAACTCAAACTCAGGTACTGTAGGCATAGATGAGGAAAATATATAAAGATATGAAAATATTTTAAACTTTGCTACTAATGTTTCATGATGAGATCGATGTGATGTGTGTTTGCTCAGCCGGAACCATCTAAAATGAAGCCAGCTCCAGAAAACTCACTGAGGATCCTGACGGCAGTTATCGATGGCATGAGACACTGGAGCCAGTTCAAAGACAAAGTCCCGTACTTATTTGAAATATTCGGTCAGTTCATTAGGAGGTGCTGCTGTTTTTGTTATGTACTCTTTCGCATATTTAATGTGACAGGCTGCACTCTTCCCACAGCTACTCTAGACTCTGCAGTTACCCTGGGTCGCCATGGAGCCAAGACCTTCCTCGTGAGGGATGGGAAGGAGGCTTTGCAGTGTGTCTTCTATGAAAACGTGAGGAAAAAATGTCCTTACTGTCATACAAAGGCTTTCTTAGTTTCTTAGTGCATCACATTTTCCCATTATCTGTGGCAATGTTGTATGTATTAAAACATTAAAAATAAAATAAATAGTTTATCATGTCAATTTGCTCAATTTAACCTGGTCTGGCTCTCCTCAGTCTCAATCAGAAATTAGTAATGTTCATTTCTCTGATGATAGTGATGCACTTTACAACTCTTTTTACAAAAAAGTTGAAATGCTGTGTAAAACGTAATTAGAAACTGAATGTGACAACTTGCCAAACATTTGAACCTCATATTTAATTAAAATAGCACAGTCAAATGTTAAAAGAAAACACCTGATGCAATGTCTTATGGTTAATTAGATTAACTGGCAAAAGGTTGGTGACATGCTTGGGATTGAATCTTTAAGGTTGAACCTTTCTCAAGCAAAGAGAGTTGGAGGGATTGTACTTTATGATTTTAAACACTTGCAATAAACCTGTTAGAAAACACAAAAATAGATAGCACCTCATATCTGCACTAAGATTTCTGCTGCACCCAAGCTTCCTGTTCCTCACTTGTAAGTCACTTTGGATGAAAATGAATAAATGAATAAACTTGAAAGCTGGGGGATTTACTGACACTGCAGTTTTAATCTTTTAATATCTGTCTCTTGACCAACAGGAACAGGAACTGCCCCGTCTCATCCGAGGTCAGATTCACCGCTGTGTGGGTAATTATGACCGCAGCAGAGATGTCCTCATGTGTGTTTCCATTAGGCCTGCCCTGCCCTCAGAGCTGAGGAATGCCCACGAGGCTGTCAAAGCATGCGATGCAGAAATGAGGGCACTGGCCAAGTCGTTAAATGAAGACTGAGTATGAGCAGATATCTTCGGCAGTTCAAGATTGATAGGAAGAAATTATTTGATGACAGTTCATGAGAGCTAAGCTTACATTTATATATTCTAGTTTCTGTTATAGATTGACATCTCATTTAATTGATGAGCACATTTGAGGCATTATTTAGGTTTTTGACCTAGATGGGTGATGTTGTTGTTATGCATGTTATAGCATTGATGTTTTTGTATTAATTTATGAAACAGTTATATAAAGAGTTGTTTCATTTAACCAAACCTTTAATGGAAAGTAAAGCTTCTCCTTTTATGAGTTCTGAAATATTTTTTATTACAAAGAAAATTCACAGAACAGCAAACATTGTTTAGAGGTTAATTCAGGTAAAGCAAACACGATGAGGTAATATCTCAAAATATATCTTTGAAAAACGGGGCAGTTAAGAATAACATGTGATATCAAGTACAGTTAGTTTATTTACAGTCATACATCACAATGGAAAAAACAAGAATCTACTCTACCAAAACAGTTTCACCAGTGCTGAGACTTTACACACAATGGTTCAACAAATAGGGGAACAAGTCCAGTGCAGTCACTTCAGTCATTCCCACAGTCAAGCACAGTATGAGGTCCAATACAATACCAACATTTTTCTCCTGACCTTCTTTCAAATATGGCAACATAATGACAGCAATTTTTCTAAACGTCAGGATATGTCATTATGGGAACCCAAATTTTGGGAATATTTAAAGTTTAACCCATTAGTAGACACCACCCATTATTAAACACTAATACGCACATAAACACCCACTAGAAAAGGGAGTCCAGCTGGATGAAATTGGCAGTGTACAGGGACAGTAAGTGGAGAAGTAGACATTTTGTCCTCGGAACATGACAGGAATGGTGTCAGCGTTTAAAAGGAGAAGTGGTTCGACGAAAAACACACCAACACATTTGCTTATTTGAGGAGCTAATTATTTGAAGCCACATTTTACACATCTCGTGAGTGAGTAATGTGTCAGCTCAGCACGGATAACAAAGTTGCGAAGTTGAATTTGTACAGCTCTTTGCACTACCGCTCATACTCTGAGCCACATAACACAAGGATTCCAGGAATGAATCTGTTAGCTGCATGTCACAACCTTTTAATATAGCGATTCAAGTGATTTAACTCTTCTAGATAATTGGCAAAAATATCTCAGGGCATAATTGAACACAAGTGCTTTTCTATCCTTTTTTTCTTTCTCTCTGCCATTGCCTCTAAGGATTAGACAACACCTTTTTTTTCCCTCCAGGACATTTTCTCAAGTTAATGAGATCATACTGCATCAAGTACACGAGAAACACTTTACCGCTGAGAGGAAAAATTACTGGGGAAAAAAAGGAAAATAATAAATCACTTCACACAACAGGATCCACAGTTTTTCAGCAGAAAAAGATGATAACCTGATAATTGTATTAAACACTTGTCTTGGTTATGTTAAAAGGCACAAGTTGGTCAGATCACATTGAAAATCTAGATCAAATGTTCTACCATTAACAAAGCCCATCTTATCATGCATTTTGACAAAATTCCTACATCTCCCTGCCTTTTGCAATGATATTTTTTCCTGAATTAGAGTGTTAAGTATTGTGTGTTGCAGACAGAAATAAAGAGAGACAAGGGAGTTACGTTACACAAATAATAATAGGGAAAAGGTTAACGAATGGATGCAGTATTCCAACATAAAACTTTTGACAACACTGCTCTGAAACCACGACATTTCATTATGATTCACTTCATTGTTAAGAGAAGAGATTTCCGTTTGTCCTCTCGGCAGGTCTGATGCTGTGTTCATTGTCCTTTTCTCCACAACAGTTACTGAAAGCACTGTTGCTGTAGTAAAAACGTCTTCTGAACTCCCCTTCATTCACTCTATGATCACAAGACTGAGAGGCAGGAAAAGTCTGAGGAGCAAAAACTACCTCGATGAGTCAAACTTCTCTTTTCTTTGTTATTTTCAAACCTCAAACATCAGCTTTGTTAAATCCAAATCATATGTACAGTCCAAACACCACAAAAGTGTCTCTATCTTCGAGTCAAATGTTCTTCTGAAACATCACTAGACTGGCCAAGTCGTACTGCCACATAATCTCATGCTTCCATCTTCTTTATGCAGACAACTTCCAGTCTGTTTTGGAATGATTATTATGTATTTTGACTTGTTTCCACAAATGAAAGGAAGGGAAAAAACACATTATTAGCAAATACTTGTTATGTTTGTGGAGATGTTTTTTTTAATTTGCGTGAAATGGGGTTACTACTCGTTGCATCTTCGGACTGATCCCCAGAGCTGACATGAAGAAAACACATAAGTCCAACTGTGGAGAAGTCGTGACAGATTTTAGGGTAAAAATTAAAACCACAGTTCGTCGTAACATAAGACATTCCATTTAAATTAACTGAATTTGAATTAATTACACAATTATGTAGGAAGACGGTGTTTTTTGTTGAGTGTCAGCTTCAGTTTTCACTGAGTGTTTGCTTCCAAACAGCATCACCCTTCAAAATGGGATGCAGGGGTGTCTCCATGACATCAAGCCCAGGTCAGGAGGGAAAAAAACAAGACTTCATTTCAATGCACTATAACAGCGTGGGTAGAGGGGTGGGGGACAGCTGCTCCTTCGGTGCATATTTGGCAAAAAAGGGCAAGAAGACAGTGAGCATGACTCCGACAATAGCCAGCATGTAGCCCCAGCCGATCTGGCACTCGCCGGCGTAGTAGATGTCGGAGTCCCCACAGAAGGACCTGACGAGTGAGGAGTTCAGGCCGAAGGGGTAGACCAGCAGTCCGGCAGCCATGATGAACACTGCAGAGAAGACAGAAGACACAGTTCAATAGACGGTTTATACAGTATGTTTATATGAGCTGTTGGAGAAACGACACAAAACATAAGATGAAAAAGAACTGTGTCCTTTTAGAGACCAGTCCTGGATGTGATGTGTTTCCTATTTTGAGATATAAAGGAGACATATTATGCCCCCTTTCCACAAATTAAAGGTGTCTTAAAGACATATTTGTGACATGCTTTGGTCAAAATACCCCAAGGATCAAACATCACAGCTCTCTTTTCATACTCCCAAAACAGCCTAAATTTGGATCCTAGTTACATCACTGGAAGAAAACGTAGGGAACAACTGGTAAACCATGTGGATTTCAACCTAGGGAGCCTGCACATTACAGGTTTTTTTGTCAATTCTCACATTTTGGGGGCTGTAAGTCAAGCCAAACACCCAACTATATGTATAAGAGCCTTCGAAAAGTGATATTTCCATAATATGTCTCCTGCTCTGATGTGTCAACTAAGAGCCACTGGGTGGCAGTAGAGGTTCTGCAAAAAAGAAAACAGCCTGACTCCGAGTCAAGTGTAATTTAGAGGCTTCATCACTATTAACTACGGCCACTCGCTGTGAGACTTTTGATTTGTTGCCTTGCATTATGTTTAGAAGATAAATAACACCAAAGACAGTTTTATAAGTCCAACAGTGGCAGAACACAGCTTCCAATGTATTGAACAACCAAAGCACCAATGACCTGTAGTTGACAAAGGCTTCCAAAAGGAAATAATTCACGTCTCTTTAAATCAAATTTGCAGCCGTGATTTCAAAACAGCACGGCTTTTGGAAAAAAGAAGCTCACTCTGCACTCATGTGGCATCAGCTTTCTCAGACACTATCCTCAGCGGCCATGCAGCCAGAGAGCAGCTCACTTTTACAAATTGAGTCAAGTCTCCCAGCCCGTGCTGCCAAGCATTTATCGACTGCGCTACAGGCTATCAATGCTGCTCTTATTTATACTGAGTGCTGTCTGGATTTCCATTACAATGCCAGGTGTCATAGTTGTTTTAGCTCTGGAGAGCTTGGGTCACTGGGAAAGCTTGAACTCATTATTATGCTGCACTGATTTCAGGGGATGTTGATTTTCCTACTTTCAAGGGCAGCAGCCTCGTGGTCAGTGAGAAACAGTTCTCACATGAGAGCTACAACGCAACAGCTGTACCAGTGAATCAATGGTTTGTGTGGGCAGTGAAGGATGGTGCTCATAGGACAAGGATGAAGAGGTAGGAAGCTTTCTGTAGTGGTCTTGTTGTACACTGGGAGCTTAGGGAACGGCTGTTTGGTAGAGAAAAGCAGAATGATGGGGAAGAAACACAAAGAGAGCTGTGTTGTGAATGAGTCAAGGTGAGGTTTCTCCTCCTGAGTGTGGTTTGTTTAGCCTGCTGTAGTGTCTCGGTGGAGTTCACTAAGGGTCTGCATCTCAGCCTTGCTGCATATCCCAACACTGTACTGTACTCATCTCTCCAGAGCTCCAGAAGTGGCCCAGTGTTTTATCTGCAGGAGCCCGGTGCCTCAGAGCTCACCGCCTAATGACACTTTAATGACCTTCTTTATCAAACTATCCGTGGCTTTTGTGGAACAAACACAAAGACGCCAGCACGTGCTCCCGACCTCGCGCCACTTCCCTCCTCTGCTGACATGATGGCATTTAAAGTAAAAACTCAGAGACAAACCTAACATGGATAAATGATAAACAACACCGCATAATCCCCAAATAGTCAATACAGGAATGAAACCCAGACAGGACTCTCTATCAAGTGTCAGGTAAGCAGGGCGAGTCCAGACCAGGAGAGTATGCAGGGCGGTTGTCTGGATCAGATAAAGCTGCATCTCGGGCTGTCTGGATCTCTGCAAGCCTTTAATTAGAGATGAACTGTCGAAAAACTGTAAACCCTATCAGAGGCTAACCCGAATGGATCAATTTTATCTTTTCAGTCTGAGAGATATAAAGCCAAACCAAGGGGAACTCCACAATTTTACACCAACAAGTCTTTTTTTACAGGTGTTAGAGAGTACCCAAGAAAAACTTTGTATGAGGTGTTTTTTTTTGTGGCTTCAGAAGAAACCATCCATAATCTCCTTTGAGATGGATAAATTGAACAACTGCTAACACACCTGAATCTCTAAGCAGTTGAGTTGAACTCTGGATAATGGAGTTAACAGGAAAAAAACAGCTGCTGTCTATTTAGATGCTTTTTTTTACCGCCCATCATGAGTCTGACAATGTTACAGGAATGCAATGTTAAATCGGTGAGTGGTCCTTTGATGACCTAATACCTGCCCACTGTACATGGACCATATACTGCATGAAATAGGATTTCAGTTGCCACAGCAGGCGGGACAAGCTCAATTTCAACAGGCTCTTACACAGCCCAGAGTTTCTAATCCTATGAGGGATGGACAGTGTGATGAAAGAGGCTGACATGACACCAAGGTGCCAGGCGGAGAGACTGAGGCCTGAAAGGATTTGGCACATGTGGAACCAGGAATGCAATGTGCATGTGGACTCCCACTTAACTCGGAAAACCGGATAAACACCTCGGTGTTGTTGACACCACTGGCTAAATTATAAAGAGGTGACCATGCAGAGTTAGTCATCAGGCAAGGGCTGCTGTCATGACATGAAAGCAGAATATCCAGACAATTTCTTACTATCAGTGAGCAGCAATACCCGAGTGAACACAAGCAAAGAGCTCTGGTAAACTGAGATAGACTCGAATTCCTCATTTAAAGGCAGTTACTGAGGTTTTACAGAGCTGTCCACACAGTAGCCACCAGGCAGTAAAAACCTATGAGCGCTTCCATCATTTACTCCCTAATAGACCCAAGTTGCAGTCACTTTACTAACCTCCCAATCAGCAGTCTGCATTTGTTAAGAGCTCTAGACAGCGACGAATGTCCAGCTAAGCCAGACTTTTCTCCACAGAGCTGAAGCGAAGTGAAGAGGTTTGGAGAGAGAGTCGGCCCCAGTCGGATGAGTGCTGCTAAGTACATGGGAAAAACAGAGTCTCAAGTGTCTCATATTGATTCACTTCTGCACTGACTATTGGCTGTCATATCTCACGTGAATCTAAACATAAGCCTATAGAGAGTGATGGCGGTTCTGACCAATATTTCATTCATTCATCTCAATAATGAAATTTATTATACGCTTGAAGTTAATCTTGAAAAATGTGCTTCAGTATCACAATTTGTTTCCTATATGCCTGACAACTTGTTTGAATGCACACGTCAGCAGCTTTGAAGTGCCCAGAGAGCTCCGACTGAGGGAAGAAAATATCCATTTTAATAAAACAAGACAGTCCGAGTTTTCATAAGTAGCTGCAAGGCTGCAGAGCCCTTTATGTACACTAATGGATGGCAAATACTTTTATATGCTTGTTTCTCTTTTTTTCTATCCTTTTCGTGTAAGTGTGTGCGTGCTTGCGTGTGTGTGTTCATGATTAGGGTAGTAGAGAAGGAGCAGAATTAAATAAAACAGAGTAGAAAGCATTGTGCTAGCATACAAAGATTCAGTGCAGCTTTTACCAACTAAATTAACCTTGAATCTCTCTCTCTCTCTCTGTGCTGCAGCAAGAAATGGAAAACTGCTGCCAGAGAAACAGGTTCACAGCTCTGACAATGAGAGAGAAAGATTGAATGGGTTTGTGGGGCAGGAAGGTGTGTGATAACCCGCTGTCCAAGCGTGACACTGAATCAATTTCATCAGCGACCTCTTACATAGAAATCACTGACACCAGCCTAGAAACACACAAATCACAGGATTACTCATGTCGTATTTCAGTGTAAATGCCTGACTTCAGCTGTAGAAATCTGCTAAGTCCGAACTCTACTCTTGTCAGAAGATGTCAGAAATCCAATATACTGTAGTCCCAGGCATTCATACACTTTGTATCTAATGTCATATTCCTCAATTTTATTCTTCCCAAGATATTACTAATATAAAATTCAATTCTGTGAGGCTTCAAGGCCCTTTCATTACCAAGACGACTGCTTTGGCTCAATCTCCTTTGCTGCCCAGTGCTGCCTCCCATAACTCTGTTAGTGATGGGAAGGGCTGAATTAAACTCGGGAGGACATGAGTGGCTCTTTAGATCAAGTTTTTCTCTTCGCTCCCTCTGGCAATGAATTACTCAAAACACAAAGAGTTACAAATATATATCAAATAAACCGATTATTGTCACTCCAGCCTGGAGAGAGACACAGCTCTGCAGCTGCTTTTCTCTGAAGCAGAATGAGTCACTGCATAAACAATATACAATTGCAATTACCTTTTCTCAAAGTTCACTTGAACATTTACAGTAGGTTAGTCCACTAACATGCTGTCTCTACGCGCTCTTCTTAAGAGGACAGGAACGTTCAAGTGTTTAATAATGAGCTAGTCAGCAAGAGGAAGACATTGACATTGAAAAATCAGTCAGGACAGGTTATACAATAAACATTCGGAGCTAGGAAGCCGGCAAGAGGAAGCTAGAATATATTAGAATAGACTAGTGCTTATCTCCACTGACCTACAAGCCAGGCAGCCAGTCATGTAGAGACCACCGGCTCCACCGGGATGAGAGCAGTCAGACGTGTAAATACAAAAACATTAAAAGAAGAAGTGCCGAGCCACACTGGACCTTTGGGTGTTTCTCGTATCCTCGGTGGCTCCAGCACCCACTGTTTACTCTCCCTTCCTGAAAGAAACTTCTTATCTGGCTGCCTTCCAAACAGGGACATTATCTGCTGCTACTATTCACTTCAAAGACACATGAAAGCGCACGCACATTAGACTGTGGCCTTACATAACCGCAAACCTGTTTGATGTCACACTACCTCGCATGGCAATGACATCCACACATACAAGCCAGTGGGGGAAAGAAATCACATATTTTTCTTCTCTGCCGTGGCTAATGGTCGCCTTCTTCCAGGTAAAGAGGCGAATACCGAACAACAACAACAAAATACATCTAATAAATCTTGATTTGCCAACACAGCACTCATTTGTTTGAGTTGCTGGCCATGTTTGTCATTGATGAAACGCAGTGACAGGAAACATATGCTGGAAAAAAGCAGAGAAGTATTGCTTAATTACAGATGCAGGCCCACTGCCATACATCAGAACTACTGCCTCTATGGTGTCTTCCTCCGCCACACTCTTCATCATCTTGTCTCCAATTTTCTTTTTCTATAAGTAAGCATTTTCCAGGAATAGAACAGGTGAGCTGGTCTCTGTCTGGTCCCATGTAGGTGATAATAACCCAGATGTGATCAGGCAAACTGATTTAAATGAGGTGCTTATTTACAGTGACAGCCCTGAGGCGGTAAACACTGACTGTGACCCACATACACACATATATGATAAACACATACTTTAATGTTGTATACATAGGCACATAATTACCTATAAACACATACACTTGTAATGGTCCACAGATTAAAGATTATTATATTAACTGCATATTTTATCAGTGTGTGTGTATCCCATAATGTAAGCATAATAATAAGGCTGCATATAAGAAGTATTTCCATTTCCACCTCTATCCACAGGTGAACGGTGGTGGCGCTTGATAATTTCTGCTTCCCTGGCGGCACGGAGAAGGAAGCAGAGGTGTGTCCAAAGCGCAGATGTGACAGTGTATTAAGGAGGAACCACAGATGAAGATGAAGCACCGGCAGAGAAAATGTGTGGGGATCCCTGGGAAAACTATGGATAATGGGATGCTCTTTCTTTCTTTTGCAGAAAATGAGTTGAAATGGCATACAGCACTGCAGAGAGACAAAAAAAAAACTGATTGTCCACCAGAGTCTGCATCATTTCAACCCCTCTGAATCTCAAGGTGAGGAACTGAGAAGCGGAAGAAGAAAGTTTCAGAGTTGTTGGGAGTTGAACTGCGCCAGCAATGAATCTCCTGGTAGTCAGCTGGGACCTGGCGGAGCATGGGCACGAGCAGCAGGGACCCCATCCTAATGTGATGAGCTGTGCTCTAGTCTGCACACAGCCATGTTGATAATTAAGCTCAGTGCGCCTCTGGGAAATTATGCTAATGACGCTTCCTCCGACTACCTACATTTCTCGAAACATTTGGCTGAAGGTGATCACATTCGCAGCAGCAACTAAAACAGGACTGCTTAATAAATGTTTCTGTGAAAGATAAAGGCGGAGAGAAAAGAGGGCAGTGAAAGAGTTCCAGGTGAGTAAATGAAGAGATCTGACAGCTGGTCAGTGATCACTGATACTTTTAAATAAAATATAATAATACAAAGGAAATAAAATCTTTTTGTTGGGTCGAGGTTGCTTCTTTGTTGTCACAAAGTGTTGAGACAAAGCAAGAGTGCCTGCGCAGAATGTCTACTGGTTTGAAAACACAGTGGAGATGGTTCACTGTACTGTCGAGGAAGGAAAAACCTGTTGACCTTGAGAGCGGCACAAAAAGAGATCATGGAGCGAGAGAGCAAGGGATAGAGTGAGGAAATAAAATACAGAGCGAGTTGGGAGAGATTAGCAGGGCAATAAAATAACTTCTGCTATCTTTAGAGTGAGCGGGTCTGCCTGTGGACCGGTCAATCAGAGCTCAGTAATAGGTCTGTTTTTCACTGACTCATTCAGACTGTCCTCTCTGCTCATACAGAGGACTGTGCACGCAAGTAACCCCTACCCCCAGTTTAAAATGTGTTTGGACATGTAAACGTTTTGTTTAATTTCATATTCTCTCTTTTTATTAGCTTGTACAAGCGCTTTGCATCGTGGAGATTTTATGAGATGATTAAGTGAAGCTTTTAAGATTCTGTGTGTGGCACTGCAGCAACAAGAGAATCACACAGATAAGAACAAATCAGACACTGAGCATTACAGATAAGACGGAGTAGGAGTATGAGCACATGTTGTGTACTCATACTGTTGTGTGTTTAAAGATAATATGCATGGTGTTGCAAACAGATTACAGATCAAATTAAAGGAATAATTTAGCATTTTTATTTGCTTTCTTGCCTAGATTTAGATGAGAGGATTGATAGCATTACTTTGCCATATCCGTCTGGTTAGCGTAGCTTAGCATAAAGCATAGTTCAAACATCAAAATCTGTATTTTGTGTAGTGTATTTATTTAATGTGTATTAATCTGTGGGTATCTGAGCCAACGGTTTCCCTCTGTTAGCAGTCTTTACACTAATATAGACTAAGTTAAGCCATTCAGCTGTTGGATCTAGCTTAATATTTTCTGTACTACGGATATGAGAGTGGTATCAGTGTTTTTATAAATCGTATTCTGAGCAGGAAAGCAAGAAAGAAGATTTCTCCAGCTCAAAGCTACAAAATTACAAAAGATCTCATTCACTACTAAAATAATTTTGCTGTGCACAAACTACTTTCTACTCAGCAACAGTCACAGTGACTACAGAGAAGTTGTCTTCTGAAACAAAATATATATTGCTGTAGAGTTTTTCAACAAGAGGATAATGTATACCAATTACTGACTTGGGATAAGAAAAGGAAATCAAAGCAAAACAAAGAAGCAAAAGAATTAAAGTGCGAAAAACGGATGCACAGCAAAGCATGCAGTGAGTTCCAGGCTCCAAACAGGGACCACTTTGATTGTGTGTCTCTCAGGTCCCTGTGCATGCTGAGCCATCTGAACTCCTGCTTATCACTGAGAACCTCCATCCTGGGAGCCTTGCAGCAATGACACATGAATCTCACAAGCTGCATCCAATCTATCATTTTAATTACTTTCATTTTCCTATCACCATCTATTTTTTATGTTGCAAATTAATTTACACCTCAGACAAATTTCTTGTCCTTGGCCTCCTCATCCCTTATGTGGCAACCCCCAGCACACAATGGGTTGTGGCAGAGTACAACCTAACTAAAGCTAATCTGTTGCTCAATCCATCCATCCCACATCGCAGATTGAATTAGCACAAGAGACAAAGTACCTCATATGCGTGGATGGGAAAATAAATAATAACAATACAGGAAAGAAAGTGGAAATTAGATTGAAGACATCAATCAACTGCGAAAACTTGCACACGCCCTGACAGTGCTGTGCACTGAGGAAAAAGTCTGTGAACAAACAATGGCTTATCTGTAGGTCTTCCTATGCTCTCTGTGGACAGATGCTAAAGGTGATGCTTGTGTGTATATGTGTGTGTATACACAACCGTGTGTCTGGCATTAACCCTGTGATTGTGTTGACAGCCTTTGGCCCCGAGGCTAAGCCCTTAAGCTAGATGTCTCCTGGGTTCAGTAGCTGCCTCCGGTCCAACAAGGAATGTCAGCCGTGAAAGTCAGAACAACCCAGTGACACGGGTAGGCGCATCGTACATCCAGCTGTGCCATGGAACCACAGTTCACATCTGTATGCCATCACCAGTCAGAGGAAAGGTTGAGCAGAACACGTCCATATTATTTGTGGTATAACACTGACTTCATGTTTTGTGCAGTGCGTATTATGCAAAGTAGATAGCAGCTTCTTAATTAGGAGCTATCTCAATTGCATTTGTGTTCACAGGTAGACACATGTTTGTATAAATGCATCATCAGCAATGCACAGACATATGCACATGCATATTGACTCTCATTGTAGCCTGGCTTATGGTAAACAGCGCTGCAACACTAGCAAGCTAAGGTGCACAAAAGAGATGAGAGTAGCCTACAGTTCAGCAAATCTCTGCCATTAATAACTGTGGGATATTTGGGCTCAAACAGCAGAGAGTACTTATGGATATGATTTCCTATGAGAATATTATAAAACAAGAGCCAGGGCTTTAGATTTGAGTCTTAAAACATTCCACCAATGTGGCCCCTTCTTTAAAAATATGCTGCCATCTTGCACACCTTCAAAAGATTATAAACCTGCCCCTGCTAAACACATGCATGAGAATAGCACTGAAGTTATACTGAGTCTTGCTGAATAAATTTACATTCATACATAAACACAGTAACTACACCAGATACTTGATAGAATATACTGTAGAACTCTTGCAGAACACCACAGGTATAATGAAAGTGCAAAATGCATGAATTCATGAGATAGGCTACTTATTTTCCAATTGAATGCCATGTATTTTTCAAATTGCAGAATGTTTTTTGAATGGGTTTCCTTGGTTGGGGTTATACAACTCACTCAGCACACAGACAGCCCTGTAACTCAAGTGAGAAAATGTGAAAAGCCCTGCAACAGGAATTCACCTTTGTTGTGAAAATTAATTTTGCATCCAAAGACAGTTTTACCTTGGTTGCACATGTGGTTTATGAGGCAGTGGGAGAGAGAATGTGGATCAGCGTGAACGTGATGCGTGCAAGGCTGCTGTAGACAAAAGAAGATCAGGAGCCCTGCACCTGAGCACAGTAACTATATTTGAGCTCCCATTCATCAGTTTATATGCTTGTGCGAGTGTGTGCATGCAGGTGTGTATGTGTTGCAAATGTGCCTCTTTGTGCTGATTCTGTTGTCTGCACACAGAACACGTGAAAATAACAAATTAATGTCTCTTGTGCATGTGTGTTTCTGTGTGTGTGCTCTAGGGAGAGAACAGGGTGGACAACCTATAGATACAGAGGATCATCCGTAGTGTGCAGGGCAACTGATGCACTGTTAAAATGATATGTTTAAGTAAAAAATATACATACCTGAAAGAAAAACTGACCTGATGTATTTACATAATGTTTCAGTCCGATTTCTATTAGCTTTTTCAGAGCTAAAAAAAAAAAAATCCCATAAAAAATTGCACTATAGAGCCATCTAGGAACAATCATGGAGAAAATCTTTCATTTGCTTTGTCTGTGAGGGTTCAGGAGGTGGTGCGCCTGCTGTGGAACTAAATTGTGGCTGTTTTTACAGTGAAAAGCACAATCAGATATCGGCTCTGGTCTCAGCAGTGTGCAGAGACTTACTGAGTCAAATTTAGGGCACTATCCACTCCTGCAGGTTACAAAAGCTGTAAAATATTATGTGCTCAGTGGGAACGTTAAGTTAGATATTGCTTTTTGTATAAGCAAATGCAACTTATCTTCATGGAGAAAAAAAGAAAAAGAAAAAGTAAAGATGATGTTGCTGTGCCACTGCCACAGCACCAATGCTACAAACCTTGAGGATCATTATCAGACAATATATAGAAACCTTTATGAGGAGTGCAGGATGTGGCTGGGTGGGGGAATGTGGGGGAGCAGCAACATAATGAATCCCTACAGGAGACACGGGGGCCCTGCTGGGCTGCTGTAATGAAGCTCTGCCCTGCCATTGCTCCCTGACCCACTGGCATTAAGGAAAAATGGAAACCATTACCTTCAGCCTCCACCTCAGTGGCCTGGTGTGTGTGTGTATGTGTGTTGGTTAAGGAACAAGAACAGGAAACGGGTTGAGGTAGAGACGAGACACAGCAGGGGATTCACCGCAGACAGGACTCCTACCGTACATGAAGAATATGTCTGTCACTACCATGACACGCTGTAGTGAGTGTGTGCTACATAAGCTGGTGACCATACAGAGGGAGATATCTTAACAGCCATCTAAACAACTTTAGCCAATGCACTTTATTACACACTAACTCACACACACACACACAGGCGAAGTATGGACGCGGTTTTTAAAGGAGATTGGATGTTTCTCGCTAAATCTGACTGCGAGGGAATGACTGCAACTGCGGTGTTAACAGTGTGTCTGTGTGCGTGTGTGTCAGTGTTCCCCTGCTAAGCTCATCCTTGGTTGAATGCATCTTATTAGGAGTAGAGTGTCTTTGTTTGTTGTGGATTTCCAACAGAGTAAACAGACCATGTTTTTCACTGTGCGTGTGCATGTGTGATTCTAACTCCCGTCCGTTTTATCACACTTCTCAGCTGCATCTCGGAGCCATTGTTCAGAAGTGTAGAAATCCACTGCACCCCCAAGGGAATGCGAACAAAAGGGTTTTGTCTTAATTCTCCACAAATGATAGTTTGCGATAGTTTCCCCCCCACTCCTTTGTGAGGGGGATGTGTCGGTTGTATAGCGCCCGTGTCCTCCACTGTTGGCTGGTTTCTCAAATTGGAGTGCTAGTGGCGAGAGATGATTTGATCAGCGGATCTCTGGGATCAAGTTCATTACAAGAGATGGAGCACCACCGCAGCCGCCACAGATCAACCTCATAGATAAGATGGGCCGCTTTCCCTTTCCTCTGGCTCTGCTTTTCCTTTCTTTATCTCCTCTTCCTCTAACTGTTTTACCAGCTAATTGAAGGAATAGGATGACTATAGATGGTTAACAGGTGACTAGCAGTATACAAATTGTTACTAATTTGATTTGGGACTATCACACATCACATTTACTTAGTATGGAAACAGTGTCTGCCAAAATTACAGACAAAACATGATTTCTCTGAAACAAGGTCAAAATAATTAAAACTGGCGGCCATAAAATAAACCTTCAGGGTTGTTACATTATCCAGATGGGCTGCTACACAAATTGGGCCAGTGGCTCAATGTGAAAACAAAAAGAGAGAGAGAGAGAGAGACGGTGTGAGAGAGGAGAAGAGAGAGAGCGATAGATAGATTGTGGCTGTGCGATGGTTATTGCCCCAGCGGAGCCGTCTGCCTGGTCCACTGTGGTTCTCTGTGTCTGTCCCCGTCTCCCATATCGCCATCCTCACTGTTTATTTGTTGGTATCTTTATCATTGTTTTAATGCTGAGGCAGCGGCGGACTGTTGCTGACTGGCTTTATGAGAATAATAACCTAAAAACAAAAACCTCAAAGTTCAGCTAAAAAGCTCAGACGTTAAAATCCAAATAGCTTCAAATTATTGCGAAAATGAACAGGAGGTTTGTCTGTGTTTACTCAGCAATGTTGTGTAGCTTCATTTCCTGCCTCAGAAAAATCCAAATATGCTAATTAATGAACTGAATCAACAGAAACATCCGATGAAGGAGGAGAGGCCGCTGCAGTTGCTGCTTGATTTACTGCCGTAATGTTCACTCCAGTGGTTCCAAAGCTTTTCCAACTCGTGGCCCAGTTGAAAACCTCAGCTGAACTCGTACCAACACGGAGGCCAAGCAATTGCCTTCTCAGAGCAACTTTTTATTTTAATGATAATCACTGAGCATTGAAGACTGAACTGAAAGGAGGTGAAGCGTGTAGGAAGCCCCACAGCCCCCACAGCAGCTTATCACAGTGATTGGCTTTTGCAAATGATTTGTCGGCCCACATGCAGAGACTTCACAGCATCATGGACTACAGGATGGGAACCACTGATCTCTCTCTCTATATGTAACCTATACTTATAGTTATAAGAGACTGTATTGTGTTGATGCAGCTGTGGACTGGAATATAAAAAGATCTTTCTGATTTAAAAAGAAAAAATGTATGTGTATAACATTGACAGATAAAATTATAAAATCATATAAATACAAGTTCAATCACAGTTAATTAAACCTCTGTTCACTGCATAATTCTTCTGTCTTCAGATGGGGTTTGGTGGTCAAGGCTGAGTTATTGTTTGGGGAAAAATACTGAAACATTATATAAGCAACCTTATAAACAACTTTATATAACCACAGCAATCACGGATGATGAACACAGAATAGTGAAGTGATTCATCAGGATCATGGAGCCGATTTTGGTTTCTGTAAACTAGTCTCCTCCAGACCGAGTGCATCCTTTTAAAAAAAAAAAAAAAAAAAAAAAAACCTTTATTCTTTCATCTCTTCCATCTTTAATGAGCATCCTCGTTCCTGTCTCTGCCAGCCATGAGTATGACAAACAGGTGCGTACACACATACAAATACACACACACACTTCTTAATGACACCTTTTGAAGTGCAGCCCATGCAAATGGAAGGATGAGGGACTTACTGTAAGCAGCTCCTCTCAACTTTGCCTCATTGGACTTGAGATTCCCTCTCAAAGCAAGATTCAACTCTTTCATCACTTGCATCTTTTCTTTAATCTAAATAGCAAATCACAAATCTACCTTCAGCTCCCCAATGCTATAACAACACGGCATCCACCTCACCCTCAATCGATCACATGCTTTCAGATCTGTATATGAAGGCTTAGGTAACGAGGATGACCAGAGAGGTAATCAAGAAGACCACCGAGACACGAGGGAGAGGAGCACTAATGTGGTGGGAGCATTTCCTCGGTTACAGAAGCTTTCGTGAAAGCAGTCGGAGCAGGGATGGTTGAGCTCACACACACACATGCACGCACGCCCACACGCACACTGACTGCATGACATTTGGTCCATCTTGGGAACAGACTCTTGGTAACAACAATCTGTCTCACTCTCTTTTATTTGATGCTTTGTCCTCTGTCTCCCTTTCTCTCTGTGTCACATAAACACACACAGGGTGTCAGCGGTCAGGGTCAGAGGGTGACCTCTGCTCATTCAGGCATGACTCTGGGGCTTAATCATACATACTTATTGTTTCACCCCCCCTGAGCATCCATCATGACAAAAATGACAGCCTGAAAGACACAAGAGAAAAGTCTCCATAACGGCAACTTAGGAAATGCTCATTGAGAAGTAAAAGCAAGAATATGTGATGCTGTATGATTATATGTATGCTGTCTTTGTTATTATTATTTATGGGACACATGGTTAAAGTTTGATGCTGCATTTTTTATGAAAATTGAAACACCTTTTACAGATTCAGTATCATCCTGATCTGCAGTTTTGCTGACAGTTTGTTTATTTCTCTCAAGTGTTTCACTGAACCTAATGGCATCATGAATCATTTATAGTGTTGTATGTCAACACACACACAGACACACACACACACACACACACACACACACACACACATACACACATGTGGGTCCAGTTAAATTGCAAAACAGCAACGTCCTGTGATTGGTTGCGCTCCTCCGGTTTTGCTCTGCGTGTTCCCAAAGCTCAATCTGAACACTTCCTCTGACAAACACACAGAGGCGCATTGATTGTCTTTCAATCACAGCTGTCACCAAACACTGATGGGTGAAGTGGACTCACTGTGAGAGAGGATGGTAGAGTGTGATGCTGGGTAATCATGACAAAAAAGCACCAGGTGTCAAAAAAAGTTTTCGGAGTTTAATAAAAGCAGATCAAGTGACTCTAAGAGATGCAAAAAAAAAAGGCTGATCTGCTGAAACCAGTGCGTGTTTACCCATCTTCTCATCTTGTAGTTGTCTGGAGTTTAGTGAAGTGTTTCCACAAGACATGAATAAAAGTCTCCAGAATATCCCTCCATCATCGAGACTTAGTGCACTTGCCGCAGCTTTTTCCTTTACTCACCTCCTCTTGTCTATAGGACTGCCCTGCTGAGCAATTTATCAAGAGTGAGGGAGGAACTCATCATCATCGCCCGGGGGTCTGAGGTCACAGAGGTGAACTAGGTGGGTGGGTCGGAGGCCATTGGGCGTGACACCGAGGATCAAACACATCAGCCTGGCTGCAGAATATCATGCTCAGCTCTCCACCTTCAACACTGCAGTGCGTCCTGGTTATCCTCCCAGCTGGGGTTGGCTTTCAATTGGCCGAAACTGTAGTGCAGTTGGTATGTATTTTTGTGGTTGAGTGCGTATTTCCACTCGTGTCCACTGGTGCTGGCCACTCAACTGACACAGTGACATGCTCGCTCACTTGTGAGGCAACTATTAAGTGTTATCACCACAGAATGGTGAAGCAAGCAGGGCAGTGTAAATAGAGCTGTTATCTTCCCCAGAAGAGTACACACACACTGCGCAATCAAGTGTCCCCATTTGGTTTTCCACAAGTGACACTGACACACTCATCAATATGGAAATGATAATGAAATTATGCAAAATGTAACAAATCAATTATACAATCCAGGAAGCTGTTGAATGCACGCATCTCAAGATTTCAATGATCTTGTAAACACAAGCATAGGCCACTCTATCTCCACTCAAAGTCTCTTGACTTTCGTGGTGGGTGAAAGAACCCACAATCTAAATCAGAGAGGGTTTTGAACACTCACACGGCTTTATTTTGGAGCTGCAGCTGCACTCAACCAAAGGGAGGAGCAAGGCCACTTGGTTGTTACGCTGCCTGTGGGTGGATGAATAGGCAGGAGACAAAGCCAGGTGCAAAAACTGACTGGTCACGCTTAATAACAAGGTGTAGTCCTCTGTGTTTTCACAGCCTGAAATCAGCACCGTTCTCCTCACTGTGTACAAACATTCCCTCACCCCAAAAGCATCTCACGCATGTCTGGAAAAACCCAAGACAAAAAGAAAGAATGATGCAGAGTTACTGTTATTACAGGCCCTTGTGAAGCTCCCACCCATACCCCATACCCCCACCACACTCACACACACTCACACACACACAAACAGGGTGCTAAGTTCCCTGGAGAGAAATTGTCACGATAACTGGGGCGTTCATCATCACACAGCTCAAAAACTGGTTAACATCTTCACTGGCTACTCTGTTAACAGCTTTATCGCTAAGCAACAGCAGAAAACCTACACACATACACACAAACTGTCCCTTTAAATGTAATGGTGCTGTGTCTAATTTGTAGAGTGTTTGACAGACACCATTTTAATTACCAAGAGCCTGGGTGAGGACTTAAGCTGACAGAAGCATATAGGGCTTCTATCATGTCAGGGAAACAGACTCAGGGCAGTCAGAAGAACATCTTCGGAGAGTGAGATGAGGCGTTGTTGCCATTATCCTCCCATTAAATCCAATGGCTATGAATAACCAGCTAATACAGTGAGTGTTCAGGTCACAGATATGCACAGAATACAAAGAATTTACTGCAAGACAGTGAAAACCAAGGCAGGCCTTCTCCCCTTTCTCAGCATATTGCTACAGTTCAGCACTATGGGAGTACTGAGTAGCATGTAATGAGAATAACCATGCAGCTTTAGTCATGAAATGCCTAATTAGCCATTAGCATGCACTAAAAAGCAGCTATGAGACCGTCTCTGTCTCTCCTCCACAATCCCCCACTGAGCTGATACAATATAGCACAGACCCAGAGGATCCTCACTGTGGGGAGAGCAGTCAGCCTATCAGATGTCTGCTCGCACACTTCAGGTCCCAGCAATGAGACCGTGATAAGCTTCCTCTTTCATAGTGCTGGTCCTGCACGCCCACACAAACTGTGGCCTCCTGTTCCTCTAATTTTGTGGGTTAATTAAAATGAAGCTGTCTGCTGCTTAAAAGAATTCAGCCATATGTAGTTCAGATTGTACTCATTATGCTCAGCACTTTGTATTCAAAAGAATGAGCTTCAGCTAAACATACACGGATATATAATATAAATATATGCACACAGAGTCACACTCTTGTGCGCTCGTGCTCATGCTCTTCTATTGTGATGTAGATTGCATTCCCTGTCATTAGCAATTTTCTCCTCACTGTGTTTTGGGATAATTAAGCGGCTCAATTTGGTGCCCATCTTGGCTAATGAGAGCTGATGTGCTGAGACCGTGCATGTGCAGAGAAGAATCTGTATAATTAGAAAAGACAACAGAAACTCTGCTACTGAGTCCAAACAATACCAATATCCAAGAAGAGAAGTTCTCATTTTTTTTCTGAACTCCCACATCCTCGGGGGAGTCAAAGGTCAAGCTGCAGCAGAGCAGCATGGAGCCGGTAGGGAGTCTTTCTCAAGGACAGTGCAACAGTGAGGATGATGGTCGAACTGAATGTGAACCATCTGGTTGTGGGACAAGCACATCTCTCTGCTCACTGTTCCACCTTTCTGCCCTCCAACATCTCAACTGGTGTGTGTAGGTTTACACTGAATACATTTGCATTCATTAGCATTGACATTTTGCGATTCTGGCGCATTGACGTGGCGTTTGGCTTGTACTGGGTGTGTGATTAGTTTATTGATGTCTGAGTTTGGAAACCACTGAGTGTGTGTTTAGTCTGTAATGACGGTGTAATTTTGCAGGAGCAGAAGCAGGCAGAGGTGCTGCAGGACTGATGCATCAGAGGTGAAAGACCCTGTCAGCACCGTCATTGATTGAACAGCATAAACAAACTGAATATGCAGACCTGCACACAGAGATCTGGACAGCAGAGCGTGATGAATGTGTGAACTAAATATCACCATAAAACCATCTGTAAAGCCGGTCACCACAGAAGACCGGCCAATAATTGTCCGGATGGATTCTTCTGAGCGAGTTAAACCAACTGAGCGCAGTCAAGCTGCAGTGTGACATCCTTCAGGACACATAACTTTTGTTAAACAGTAGCCAAGCAGAGTCAGTGCCATTCCCTTAGAGCAATGGTTTCCAACTGTGAAAAATATATAATTATGGGGATGATATGAACCCCAGTTGTGCGTTAAAAGTGGCAAAAACTAGAGTATCAAAATGATCACCTGTTAAGCAACAGGAAGAATTAAAAGGGAAGAGAATCAAGAGACATATGGTGAATCAACAAGTGACCTCTCTCCCCACACAGAGCGCTCTGAGTGAGAATATATCATTTGGCATCTATATTGTTCTGTGGTTGGATGTGGACCGCCTACATGTTCACAGTTTTCACATGGGCCATCCATCCATTGTCTATACCACTTATCTGTGCAGGGTCGCTGCTGGTGCCATGTGGGCTGTGACTTTGAAAAGGTTAGGTTCCACTGCAGTAGAGACAGGTCTCCTTATGAGGTTCGGCGTGTTTACTTGTTGTTTTTAACGGATGAGTCATGAAGTCAGCAAACTGAATCAGTCATATCTGCTGTGCTGCAGACATGTCGAGACTTAAGTTTGCTGCTAAGAGCTACTGGTCATATCAGATCAAGTGAAGCTGTAGCAGCAAAACTTCTAAGTATATTAAACTGGGAAAAGAAGTGTTTTATTCTATTTTTATCTTTCCATCAATCCACCCATTAGCTATAATGCTGATAAGTGCAGGGTCATGGAGGGGCTTGACAGGTCGTCAGTCTATCACAGGGCCCACATATAAAGACAAACAACTTCATACACTTATTTTCACTCCTACAAGAGTTTAACCCATGGGGTAATTAACCTGATGTGCATGTCTTTAGACTGTGGGAGGAGGCTGGAGAATCCACACAAGGAGAACAAAAAGATGATGGCACACTACAGATGATGAAGGGACAAATAGTGATGGCCAATGCAAATTTTGGTCTATTTTCATGCCCATTTCCCCAGGTTTTTGCAGGAAGTCTGAACAGGCCTCCAATTCCTACATCCCCCTAATGTCCAACCATATAAAGCCACCCAAAATGCACGTCCATGATTCCCACATTACACTCCCTCACTAAGTAAATATGACCAGCGTGCCCAGTGCAAGCCAAAGCATGTCTGTGTGCTTTCATCACCCTCATCACTGCCCATGCACATCTCATGCCCGGCCTGAATCCGCCCAATGTACCATCTGCCTTGGCAGTCAACTAGTCTGCACCAGACCAGGCCAGACCATTGCTCCAAAGAGGGGTGTGCTGATGGTGTGTGGGGTGGGTGATCCAGATGCACTTCAATCCAGCTGCAGCCTGTTGGCTATGTCACGGCGTGACGGCATGCCCCTGGATTAATGACCCCCACCCTCTTTTCTCTGCCTGGTACTTGGGCTGCTGTCCCACTATCTGTATGGCGCCTGCCTAGCCCATTATCCATGCACGGTTTAAGTCAAAATGCCACACGCTCACTAACTGATTGATGGGGTCTTAAACAGTAGGGAGCCATTTAAACAAGGAGTGGGGGTTTGTGCGTCTTTGTATGTGTGTGCATATGTGTGTGTGTGTGTGAGTGAGACAGTTTTCTTGCAGCCTATGTTCCCACTGCCATCTCATCTTTCCCAGCCGTCCGTATGGATTTAGGTGGCTGGCCTGTGGGCCAGGCTCCATCGATTACCAACAGCCAGCCAATCACGCTGACAGACAGCCTGGTTGAGGGCACACCTTTGCTTTTAATAGTCCTGTCCGCGATGCACATGTTCATGTGGGAAGCAGAGAGCACATAGTAAAACACTGCAACAAACGCACACTGACACCCAGTAGGCAGCCACTGTAACCTTGTGTATAATGAGACAGACAAAGACGTAGACACCTCAAGCAGTCGCAGCACACACTCACAGACCAAAACAATGCCTGTTTTTATTTGAACCCAAGCTTCCCTATGTTTCTCTTTGTGTCTCTGCTCTACTGGTGGGTTCAGCATCAGCTTAGCAAAAAAATACTCTGAGCAGAAATGCAAATGACCTTGTCTCGTCTCAAAGCAAACACTGGGAAATTAAATTAAAGCTCCCTGCGACTTGGGGAGTGCTTTTTGCTCAGTGTTGTTGCTTGGCTGTATATATATGTATTTGCATGTGTGTGTACGCACATGCAGGCTGTGAAAGACTCTCCTTTAAATCTTGTTAAGAGCCATTTCACCTCTGTATGTCTTACAATTTGGTCAAACAAAATCAAAAATGTGCATGAGCTTTTGTGTGTCTGTGTGTCTCGTTTGATTTTGTGATTTTGAGTAGCTGCGTCTCTGGTTTCTGTTTAGTGTGTGGGTGCTGTCAGTGAGTCTACTTCTTTGTCTGGTCTGCTCCATTGTCACCACCACTAATAGGAATTCACAGCTGTTTAATAATTCACACTGAGGTGGGTGTCTACAGTAAACTGTCAACAACACAAGCTCTTACTGAAATCCCATTAACTGCCAATGAATTATTCCCCTATCTGCCCTCAGCTTTTCTGTACCTACACAAACACACGCGCTGAAAACACATATGTGCATGTATCACTCTTCTTTCCACAATAATCCCAGTGGTACAGTGCTAAGCAGACTAAACCTGCAGGCCTGGTGGGGCTCTGAGGCACTTTCCATTATTAGAGTGGTGAAATGGAGACCCCTGTGACCTCTGGGATGGGGTGCTAAGCCCAAGGACATTACGATAATGGAGGTTCAATGAGGAGTAGATGCCATACTTCCCATGGTTTGTCTCTCCCAATGATTTGTTATTGGAGGTGAGCAAGTGGATGAGCAGAGTGCAGGTGGGCATCTGAGAAAAGACATTAATGTCTGATCCTATTTGCATTGCATATATGAATTTGTCATGCACATACTGAACTGGTGATTCAAGCCAATGAAATTTTGAATAAATGAATAATTTTTTTGTATTTGACAACTGAAATTGAATGTCATTATCATTCAATTTAATATTTATACATCAGTTCGTTCAGATTTTCTCCTGATGTAAGTGCGCCACAAATACAGAAGATTATAACAAAACCATAAACAGTCAAAAATTAACATGTTAAATAGTGACATTTAATGACAAGGTATTAAATAACAATGCGTGCAGTGACAAAACAGAAGATAATTATCATCTGAATCTGTCTAGCTCATCTGTCTGGGCTCACAGATGCAGACCTGTGGTTCACTCTCACTTAAGCAAGAAGCTGTTTTTTAAGAGAAAAACCTATAAAGACCACCCACCAAACAACAGACACACACAGTCAGAAACTGTCCGGTAAACTTAGTGGATGACTGTGCGATGCTTCATCCACAAAATGTCTGTGAGTAAGTGATGAAGTTATACTGTTGGTCAGCTCAGTATTGGACTTTTCCGATTGACTTTCGATTACTCTCTCAAAAATGATTTGACACACAGTTTCTACAGCATCAGCAGGAAGTATGAACAGCTGATCCACAACAGTTTTCACCTACTGCTACAGTATGTCTACTCTATAGTGAGCAGGACTTTTATTTACCTCAGGTGTGAAACCTCATACAGTAGGACTGCATTTTAGGCTTCCATAGTCTTTATTTTCAATTCCCTTTGTTTGACAAGTATAATTGGTGATACTGGTATTTTAGTTAAATGTTTTGTTTCGATTAGACTAAAACCTTTTATTATACTTCTTGACAGGGCTTTTGTTTCTGTGCTGACATGCTGCAGTAAGCTTATTGTTTCATTTCTGTTCACTGTTACTTACAGACAATCTGCTAGTTTCTTTAGCTTAGCAGTTACCAGCGACTTCTCTCCCCTCCCACTCTCCTTCTCAGCGTGTCTTATGTTTAGTTATTCCTCTGCCCCCCTTTTCGCCTTAAAGGTCCATGTAACAAATGTATATTATTTGTCGTAATGGAGGTGAGGTGATGCCCATTACAAGGGGCGTAGCCCTAAACCTACAGTTCACATAACCATTTGGTCATTGGAGTAGAAATAACATGATTATACAGTTGAATTTATTAAATTAAATGCTAAAAATGTACATTACTCTGAACTGACAAGCACATTAGCCTATATGACAGGCACCAAGAGTTTATCCCCCACTGGTCTGCCTCTTCTGAATTATTTTTATTCTCGATGGGAACAAAAATCTATCCTCCCCCAACATCAATGATAATGGCACTGGCTGCTCAGGTTTCATTGGTGAGGATTGATTAGGGTAGTGGTACTGTAGTGGTGGTTGTAGTGTAGTAGTAATTTTTGTATCAGTATCAAAACAGACTGAATGTTTTGGTATTAAAAAACTGTTTTATATAAAAGAAAGAAATAGTTCTCTTGCTGTGTGTGTTAATAAGACATTGTCTGTCGTTCTGGGAGAGATGTAACCATGCTAATTTAGACTAGAAAATTGTGTATCACAGTTCGCAATATTAAAAAAAGTCCCACGACAGGAGATAAACAACAAATGTCTTATATTACACTACATCCCCTGTGCTGTGAAATATCATTATATTATACAGCCTTTTGTCAGTTTTGCAACATGACATGCATCCACACAACAGCCTCCAACGACCAGTAGGGAGTGGCTCTTTGTTTGTCTGCCTGCATTCAGCTTGTTACACATGCACACATACACACACAGTCACACATGCACGCACAGAGAAAGCTCCTGTATCAGACAGAAGACAGTCCCTATTTGTCAGTGACTGAGATTATACCTTTCATCAGCGGCAGCGCAAAGCTGATGTGAAAGCTATATGGATTTCTGTTATCAAACGTGTAACCGTTCGGATACCCCTGGTTACTCAAGTGGAAAACGGAAAATGTTTAGGGATCCCTTCATTCCCCCTTTTGATCTCTTTAAGGTAGATTAAGATACTTTAAAATCCCAGACTAGCAACACTGAACACTTTGGCAAAAACCATTCTCAGTAATTGCAAATAGGAAAGGTGCTATTAAGAGTCTGCAGCTCAGTGCAGAAATTAAATGCTTTTTATAACGTAAGAACCTGCTTCAGGAGCCAAGAAGTGTCACGTTAAGACTGTCCATTTACTGCGACTAACTGCTTCAATTGAGATAATGGAGCGGAGGTGGAGGGGCAAGTTAACAGCCACCATCACAACGTATTGCATCCCCGCAAAGATGCCAAACTTCTTTTCTTAAGCTGATACTTAACATTTTCGGTCATGGAGGCTTTTAGTTTGTCTCATTTCAGTAGCTCCTCAAGGTCTTTACACAGTCTCTCCATTATTACTGTATTTTATAGCCAGTGCGTGAGATCCTAATTGACCTTGCAGAGCCAGGCTGCTTTAGAAAATATAATTCTACACCCTGTTATAAGGATCAGGCAGCCATGCAGTACATAACTTTACACAGGCACAGGAGCTCAAAAGCAGTCTTGGGGTTTGGAGCATTTGTATGTCCTTAGAAAAATGAACACACACTGCTTATACGATGCTTGAAATTTGGTTATCCTGCCAACCAAAGCTGCTGGAGCTGTCGAGAAGCCCACAGTTAAACTAACACAACTGCTGAACCTGCTGGCTTGCTGGAGGGTTTCAATGACCCGGTCATAGCATAACCTTTTCCTTTCTGTCACAGTTCACAAATCTCTCTGCACTCCACCCTGGGGCTGTTAGGCATTTGTCACCAATGCTGCCGTGTTACAAAAAAGCTCACTTTAGAGAAAACATGTAAAGTGTGAGCTGCTGCCCAGTCTGCAACCTCTGCTCGGTGCAGAGGCAGCAACAGCAGCAGCAGCACAACATTAGCAACCATCTTTATTAGTGCTATTAGTGTGCGAGGCATGTTTTTCATAACCAGGCCGTGTTAATGTGAGGTTAGATTGATGATGATGATGTTCGGCATGGAGATTTTGCATCTGATTTGCAGAGGTTGACAATGAAGTCTTCATTTCCATGATGAAAATGAATCCTTAGTGCCTCTTTGATGAGCTGTTGACAAAAGAGAAAACAACAAGTGCCTCGACTTCCACAGATAAATAATGGAGAGCAGAAAATGAGCCAGTCCAATAAATGACTCCATCAGCACTTTTTTTTCTTTCTTTCTTGGTTTTCTACTTTGGCAAATTGTAACAAATCTAACAGAAGTTTCAAGGCTCCCTCTTACAGCCAAAACTATTCAGCCTAAAGCTTTCTGTCAAAGAAGACAAAGCCTCGTCTCTCATCCACACATATCCTTACGCCGCCCTCCTCAGCTCTGAGCAGCCTACCTTCTAGCTTTATTGCCAGAGAGCAACTCTGGCTAGATGAGATCCCCACACAGCTTAACATCTGGGCGCTTTGCTGCTGATGCCCTCATAAATAAAAGATAACTCCTGCCTACCTCGCACAGTCGCACTGGTATAAATCATGTATATGGATTTTCACTTGGCTTTCACTCTCTCTTTCTCTTACAGTCTCTCAACCCCCTTCCTTCATCCTTCCCCCTTTTCCATAATTCTTCCTCTCTTCCCCTCTCCTTCTCTTTGTCTTTACATCCCAGCGTGAAATCCACAACACAAAAGGAAGATGGCAGGTAATTAGAAGCTTCATGACGGTGGGAAGAGAAGCCCCTTTGTCCTGGTCCACCTCTAATTCAAAAATCATCATGGCTCAGTCTGCGTCTGCGGCCAGGACGCCTCAGGACCGCTGTTTGCACCTCAGGTAGTTGTCAAAGCTTGAACATTTTTGCCAGTCTTCCAAAAATAAAGTTTGAAACAACATTAAAACAAATGTAGACAGATGGTCCAACACGTGAACCTATCAGCTTTGAGTGTTTTCACCTTGAAGATTCATCGAGGTGGAAACAATGACAGATCAAATACTCACTTTGTTCATTGCAACAAAAGGCTCAATACTTTTTTCCACTATAGATGACTGATTTTAGATCATTTAACTTGTTACCATCCACTGCTCTACTGGGTAGTAAAACATTAATGGACTGCTGTGGTGCAGTGGAAGGTTGCATAGGCTACATGTAGCAATATTAGGACTATACTGAAGCATGCAACATGTTGTGTTACTAAATGTAGGCTACTGTTGTCATTTCAATCTGGTGAGGTTACTTTCCGCTTTAAAAGGAAGTTGTTTTTAGAAATTCAAACTTTGATACACCGCTTCTTTTAGCATATGTTCTCAGACACTTAGCAGCTAGCTGATGACACACACACTCATCATTTATTTATCAGATGTTTGCAACTCACTCTTTTTGTTATCTGCCTACATCTCTCATCCATTATTTTGCACACTGCAGTTTTTGCTAAACCATACGGACATTTATCTCTTTGTAAGATCTGTGTTTGTGTTTGTGTGTTTTTCTTTCCTTCTTTCCAACCTCTGATGTTGGGGAACTTTCCATAAGAGATCAATAAAGGTTTTATCTATCTATTTCATTCTCTTTGTATCTTTTTTAGCAGAGAAAGGGGAAGACATTTCCCAGATATATATCAGTACAACTCTAATTTAATGCTAACAGTAGGCCTACTCTCTCTGATTCCTGTGTTGGCTACATAAACTGGCTTTAGCTTTTTGTTAGCAAGTGCACTTGTCCATATCTTGATAAGTTGTGTTAACAGCATGTTTTTAGCACTTTCCTCAGTTCTTTTAGGCTGTAAAAGAAAGTATAGGCACCAATGTGCAGTGGAAGTTGAATTGTGCTTAGTAGTTTAATATTGTAGAACAAACATAATGAAAGTGACAAATGAAAAACGATTTTCTTTTTCTTTTTCAAAAAGCATTTAATAGCGGCTTTTCAATACACTGTGGTTGTATGTGATCCACGCAATCTCAAAAATGTGAGAAATGAAAGTAAGTGGTAAGTGAGTGTTGAAGCTACAGTACATGCTGTTTTGAACCCTTTTGAGAAAAAAACTAATTTGCACAAGAGAGGAAGATTTCAGGAAGCAATATTTTTCGGGGCTCAGGGTCTAAGAGCAGAAGACGTCACGTCAGGACATATTACTTGTCCGTTTCAAAATGGATTTGTAATATTCAATTACAAAGATGAGCTATTGTGAAAATGAGGTATGAGCAATGTGGCCTTGCCAATAATAACATCGCTTTATTAATGTACAATGCTTTATTGATGCCTGAGGGGAAATTCAGCTCAAAGCCCCCCACCCCCGACACACACACACACACACACACACACACATACATCATATTCTCGTGGTAATGGAGGCATATACAGTATATGTGGTCGCGAAGGCACAAAACATATAAAGGAAAACTATGAATGACAATAAGATTCAGTTAAAGCAAGAGATAAATGGCAGGAGCGGAGGGGTCCTGGCTGATCAGTAGACTGGCTGGAAGACACAACCACGGACAACTTTCTGTCTCAGGGTCTGTTAGACAAGCGAGTGTGCGGCCTGGTTGCTGGTTAACAGTCCAATGATTGGCTGATATATTTAATCCCCAAGGACAGGAAGCCCAAATCAGCTTCAAACCAAAGAAACCTAATTATGTCAAGTCTCCTCTGGCTGATGATAAAGGATAATTACTTTTTTATTCCCCTCACTAAGGCCGAATACGTTCTCTAAGATGTGGCGACGTAACCTTTAACGAACACAATGTGATTGATGAGGCGACTCATTTCCCCCTTCCAAATGATTACCAATCAGTCCCCCCCCCCCTCCTTGCATATACACACAAATAATCCGACGCTACCATCAAACGGTTACAAACAAGTTTCAAAAAAGGAAAGCATCTCATTTTAAGACTTTCATTACTCATATCGTCTGATACTTTCATCTCCAGTGTGTGGAGAGACAGAATACAATTAAAGAGGAAAGAGAGGGGGCTCTGCTTTATCTGTTCCAGGAATGAGACACATTCACATCCACAATGACCGTTTCTGACACCAGTGTCAGGCACAGACAGTACGCTGCTATATGATATCTATCTGTCTTGGGTGGAGAGACACTCGGACACTGGGAGCCAGTGATGAATGAGACATCGCCCTGTGTCTGATACATATTTCTCATTTCCACAGCAAACAATACAGACATCTAAAATGAATATTGCCTGCTTAAGGAGCAGAGGCAACACAACTCAACTAGCGTCCAGGAGGAAATAGACACTTTGTGCATGAGGAAACTGCTCTAATTCCTCACACATATTGCAAATCATGGGTCAGGGTTTGACCCAGTTTGGGTCAATGCAGCAGGCTGTTACACCCATGGGTACAAAACCTTTGGACACCGATCACTGCTGTGACAATGGGTGGTTTTGACCCAGTTTAAGTTTATTTATCATCCAATAATATGTTACCAAATCAGGCTGTGATGATTTGATGAAAATTTGTTTATTCTTGTCTTACATAGTAAAATTAATATCTTTGATTTCTGAGCTGTTGTTTAGAAATAACATAAGACATTTGATGACGTTGGACTTGGACTTAAATAAATGGTGTATGATGTATTACAGTATGCACCAAACAAAGTGATCAAATTTATAAAGAAAATAATTGGCAGATTAGTGCATAAACGCTCGTCATAGCTTTTTGACAGGTGACCCACTGGTTTACTACTGGATAACCCAGTTTATCTTGACCCAAACTGAATCAATTTTGACCCAGTAATTTTCAGTTTTCAGTGAACGTTCATGAACTTGTAGCAGCATTCACCCTCGGAGAGATTACCTTCCTGACCTCCTTACATTTCAAATCTTCATTTCGGCTTAAGGAACCCTATTAACTCCGACGTCCAGTTTGACAGTAAATGAAATGAGACAGCTCCCCCTCACCCTAACATCTTGTGCGGATTCCTATGAGACTACAGAGCAAGTGTACAGTACAGTACATGTCCATATCTGCTGTTTGCGCCTCAGCCGTGACACTTGACAAATGTTGTGCTTCCCTCTAAACCTGGTTACTAGTCGGTTGTCCAATGACAGCAGCTATTCGCTGTTTAATACCACCAAAATCCGATTATGTTTTTCGGGGGTGCATTCAGCAGCCGACAGAGATGGATGGATACTATAAAATGAGGCATTGGCCGTGTAGAACATTTTTTAAAAGGTTAGGAAAGACATAAAAATAGCAAGACTCAAGGATATCTGTGGTTAAATATCCCAGCACCCAAGGTCAGACAAGTCAAGGTGGAAGAGATGATACAGGCAGAGTGTCAGTACTTCATCCTGAGACGCCACCAACCATCTTGGGAGACAGAGACTCTTATATGATGGATCTAAATCTTCCTTTTATCAGTGTGTGGTGGTGGTCATTGTAAATTATGACCACAGAGAAGAAAAGGAAAGAGAAAAGGACAAAAAGACAGAGAGGAAGAGGCAGACTGATAGCAGGAGGGACGTTTGTTTACAGTAGAAAAAATATCATCAACTGAATCTGTGTATCTGAGTAGTTTGATCTGTGCAGGACAGATGACAAGGTCATTAACCAAAAGTCCCCCAACGGTAAGTCTGGCTTCAGGTGGCTTAGTGAGCTATGAAAACACAGCAGTAAACACAGATTTCTACCAGGAATCAATACAAGGTAATCAAAAGCTAATCATGACCATGGACCGAGGGAGTGTTAGCACTGAGGAGTGTTCAACAGATTCATTCATTTACCAGTTGTTTAGTGTGAATATTACAGCGCCACACAGTCAGCTGAGGCGGTATCGGTATCAGATTCTCAGAGGCACCAGTCAACTCTTTCAACTGTATGTTTGCCAACACAGTTCGCTCTCTGCTGGGAAAAAAACTCCAATCCAATAATCACATTCCTGCTGTTGTTTATAGTCTTACAGCCGGTCTCGGTTTCTGGAAGGGTCCATTCAGAGAACGGGGACCTTTCTACCTTGTCCTGAAAGGCTTCAAACCAGCGCCTCCGCTTCTCAATGGCTGAGAACAGTCCAACCCAGGCTTTCTCTGAGTAACACAATTAGCCATGGAGCGCCCAGGCCCGTCCTCCTTCACATTCAGCCTCTGTTTGATGGCCAGCCAGCCCCATGACTTTATCCACACACAGTATCAACCTATTGCCATGCAAAACAGCAGCTATACTTCTCCTCCAGTCCTGCACCACCTCACATGGCACCCTAAAAGAGGTCCCCCTCTTTAGCCCTGCTTTGTCCCACAGCTACTAATGCGTGTAATTTTTATGCAAATGAGGAACGGGGACTGTGGGCAAACACACCTCTTTCAGTTTGAGCTATTATAGGATTTGGCCCATATGGTGGGAGGAAGATTTGTAATTGTGGCTCACTGGGGAAACAGTGGGAAAGCAGTATGGGAGGGCTGATGGGGTTTGTGGAGCTTAGTTTAAAATAGCAAACCGAAGAAAAACAAGAATTCACGGTGCACAACTCAGGAAAGCGCTGCAAGAGTTTGTTTTCATGGAAATGTTTGTCAAGAATGCAAATGACTCAAAACCCCAGAATAAGGGCATGTGATGGGGAAACACTTCAATCTCTATACATATATAAATATATAGCCATATAGTTTAAGACTTGGGCCCTCAAGTAGTCTGCAAATTAAAGAAGTATTTCAGATTGTCCTTTGTTCTCATAAAACTTCCACACATGATTCAAAGCGTTATTTCAGGCTCAGCAGCAAAGTGAGAGAGGACCGGAGTACAAAGCCGGCATTCCTTCAGTGAGGGGCTGAGACAGTTTTATATGATTAAAATTGACTGGCACATGGCTCTGGCCTCCACACCCACCCATAACAGATATTGAAGACCCCCTTGGGAGGGCAGTCAGCCAGAGGCCTCCCTCAGTGAACGAGACAGGTTTGTAAAAAAGCATGAGGTTGCCGCCACAATCAATTCACTTCCATTCAGCTCATGCGTGTGTGCGTGTGTGTGTGTGTGTTTCTGTCCTCGTACCATGGCACCAGTCAACAACTCCAATTCCAATAGCGCCTTAAAAACCACTCAGGCCCCCCTCGACACACCTCCCACCCCCTCCTCGAGTGGCATGGAGATAAATATTTATCACATCACAGGAACAAGAGGAAGACGGACAGAGAGGAAGGCAGAGCCATATAGGAAAACAGAGACAGGGAGAGAGGGAAAGACAGAGACACTTGTAGTTCGGAGGACAACAGCTTCCTACTTGGCAAAGGGCAGGAGCTGATGGGAATGGGAAAGGCTATAAAAAAAAAACAATAAAGAAAAAGCAAAGGAGTTGTGAGGGACTGGAGGGGAATGGAAATAGTAGCTTCAGCCTCAAAATGAACCCAGGGTGGCATGCACCCATCTGGGCGACATGCCACTCTGGTCAACCTCCCCTCACTGCTTCCCTGGAAAAACAGAGTGTTTTTCTGTGTTTTGCTCACAATGATTTGTGCAATTTCACGACTCACACTCCACTCACCTCCTCCTTCAAATCCAAAAGAGAAATTCAAATAGTTTCTTCCAAGGAGGCAATAATAACACACTAACTGCTGTAGAGGAAGGAGTGGTATGTATATATATAAAAATAGCACACACACACACACACCATAGTAATACTCAAGGTTATTGTAAATGTTGAGGATTTATGGGTGAGAAATCCATTTAGGATTCAATCAGAGAGGAGGGTCCTCTGAAACAGACCATGGAAGCACCACAGGACACACTTACAGTCGCCATAAAAGAGATTTCCCTGGATGGAGCTGAAGAATCGAACGTTGGAGTCTTCTCTCTCCTATCAGCAGGAGCACACATTGCCAACACAGGCCAGCAGTCTTCACCTTTAACCCCAGAGAGGCTGAAAGGTTGTGTTGTAGTGACCTGCTCATGGTAAGCAGGCCAGAGAATAACATTGTATTCAATATATTCAATGTAATCAACTTCTCCAAATGAAAACAATATCAATCATCGACTGAGTTTTTAATTTTTAATCAAGTAAATATACCAATAATGTTAACGAAATGGTGCTTTTTCTTTCTTTGCTGTCATCTGATCATTTTCAAAAGAAATTCAAATAGTTCTCATATTTTCCAAATATTTATTTCATTTATTTTTCTGGCATTTAATATGGCACAAGCCCTTGTAAACAAATAAATCGAACTGACCAGACTTATATACTGTTACAGGTATCAGTAAGCCTGTGTGGGTTTTTAAAAATGAATGAGGCAGGCAAGGTCTAATGAGAAGATTTTATTGACTCATGCCAGGATACCTCAGCTTCTACTGCTTAACCAGACACAAACCTGACTCCACAATAAATGTCTCATATCACCATCTGGCTTGATGAATTGCTAACACTGTGTTTGCCTGTCCCTTCAGGATCCAAATGAACTTTTATGTTAATAGACACTCCTCCTTTTCTGTCTTTAATAGGGGTTTTAACAATGCAAGAGTAATCCATGCAATTCTGTTAATTTGCATCGTGCGAATCATAGCCCAAGGTTTTTCTTTTGCACACATTTCTTCACACTCTACCTATTTTTTTCCCCCAGTTGTATCTACAAGTCTGTGGTGGCTGTACATAAAACCATTATCTCCTGTATTTGATCCACCTCAATCTTTTCTCAATATTATATTTCCTAATCAAGAAAGGTGCAGGGGAGGGCAGAGCCTTCCCTCGAGTCTTTTTCCTGACTTGATTTCTTCCCTTTGCCATCATCTTACCTCCATCCACAGCTTCGCAACCTTTCTGTTATGTTCCCTGCACATCTGTCTCACTTTCCTCTCTCCTTTGACTCTCTATTTGTCTGCTTCCTGCTCTTCCTGAACAACAGTCATCCATCTTTTTGTATCTGTCTAGATCGCTTCTCTTTCACACCCACTTCCTGTGTCTCTGTCTCCCTCTCTCTCTCTTTCTTTCAGGCGCAGTCGGCTGCAACACAACAGTAAAGGACGATTTTCCAAGAAGTCATAAATCCCAGAAAAAAAAGCAGCGCAGGAGGTAACACCAGTACCGGGAAAGACAGAGTGATTTGGAGAGAAGGAAAAGCAATGCAGAGGAGAGGAAAAACCCTAAAGTTCAATTTGCAGTAATTCTGTTATCTGAGGCAGGCAGGGCTGGGTCACAGCTTCAGATTCAATGGGTCCCCTGCAACAGCCATTTAATGTATTTATTGTCAGTTACTGTATTACCTTTCTATATAGTTGTTTCCATTGATGGTGTCCACTCGTTTTGCATTAGTTTCACACAAAAGAGGTTCACAACAAACAATAATAATGTAATCCAGCCTGAATGTGTGATCTGATGATCACTTTCTACTCTTCACTCCACCTGATCAATACAAATGCACTTTATTACAATAACAAAAACATCCTACTGCTGCTGCTTCACAATAGGGGGCTTTTATTGTGAAGAAGCCATTGGAAATTTGATATATTTGTCACTGCATTTGCACATAGCTGCAAAAGATTTTTATTTTGGGGCTCTTTTTTTTTCTTTTTCTTTTCTTTTTTTTTTTTTTTTTTACAGTGGAGCAGTTCTGGATATGTAGGGAGTGACAGAGCTGGTGTGAACTGACACAGTGAGCTGTTAGATGAAGATCTGCAGGCAACAGGCTGCAGCACGGCTTGCAACTTCTCAGTGCGGCAACTCCTCACTGCCTCCTCCTGTTGTGTCCCAGCTCCACGCAGACTCACTGCTCCACACAATATTGTGCACAATGAAATCAGATGGAAGAATGACTGTTGTTGTCAAGCAGGACAATACTGACTGACAAAACACAGACGGTTCGGCTGCAAATGTACAAACACACACATTTATTTGGCTGCTTTTTTGTCGCAGGTGAAGGTGTGTCCACTCCTGAAATGCATTCGTTGTGTTGCCGTTACCATGGTAACCACGGATGTTGTCAATCAGGAGTGAAGTGTTGAGGATTGCAGTTTTTAAGGAAGTATTGTAACTAGATAGATTAGGGAGTCTGGGAGGATTAGACCTTATAATAAGCTGCTTCACGGCACAAAGGGCTCCTCGACAGTGTATTCTATATTCTGTCCTTACTCTATTATGCAAGGTTAAAAAAAATTCTGTCTGAGATAACCCCTACTGTCATCACTATGACTTTTTCTCTGACTTGACAGAGCTCCTCCAGAGCTTTTAACTGGCTGGAGTACTATTCTTCTGAATGATACATTTATTTTGCCGTGTTAAATTGGTGTCATTCCCCTTTTCACTTGGCAGTGCAGCACCTTTTGTCCTCACACAGGTATGACAATGAATGAAAGCGATGACGGAGAGCAGCTGCAGGTTCTTTGACACACAGATGTCACCGTTGTCTTCAAGGTGCTCACTGAGCGGCTGAAAATGTGTTTCCAACCCTCTTCTGAACTGCACTCGTCCCGGAGACCGTTTCAGCCTTCAGCGAGCCAGGCAGCGCAACACAAAGGTGTGACCTTCAATTATTCCCCTCCACATTCAAATTAACCGTCTTTAGCAGGAGAGACAGAGTGTTAGAGACAGAGGCGGGGGGAGAGAGAGAGAGAAAGGATAAATAGAAATACACTAACACAAGTACAAAGTCAAACATAAATAAGCTTAATGTCTTTATACTTACCACACAAGCTTTAATGATCCCAGACTAACACCACTTTACATATGAACCAGCAGGTTGTAATTACAGGAGAGTCAGAGCTGTTAAGTAAACAAATTAATAATTGATGTGTGTGCTGTCAGTATTTCAAAATGCATCACTATCAGTGAATGCCATATTTTGAAATTCTTCTTTTAAAAAGTGTGCATTTGCATTTTTGAGACAGGGCCAGCTTCTGCAACCACAAGTAACATACTCACTTTGTTTTAAAGAGGAGGAGAGAGAGGGGGGAGGGGGGTCATGGGGGCTTAGGGGAAGCCTGGGGGTAAAGAACAGATATCGTCCATCGGGCTCGACTGGCCGGGGCAATGTGTTGTAAAAACAGCCCACTGTGGAGCATGGATTATTGAAATCTTCTCAGGCAGGGCTGTTTTAAATGGGAAAGGGAGTGGTGGTGCTGATGCTGCGTGTGTGTGCGCCGACGAGTGTGTGTTTGAGTGTGTGTCCCTCCCTGTGCTCACGAGTCACGGACAAGCATGAGCGCTGCTGTTGATGACACCTCCATGAATGAGTAAATCTGCTGCTTTCCCCTCCTCACACCATTGCTACTATAGTTTTACTAGGAAGTGGAGGGCTAACAGCTGCTGCACTTCTCTCTCAAACACACACACACACACACACTTACACACACGCAGACAGACACACACACATACACACACACACAGTGGCGTGGGGGCTGAAGAAGCTGAAAATGAGGGTGTGCAAGCTGTGACGGTGAACATTAATGGGGACAGCAGCTGTGGAATTAATGCGGCACATCTGGGAGGACGGAGCAGAGAAGAGACAGCAGCTCTGAGAGGGTGTGATGAGGAGGCGATACAAGTAGACAGACAGGAGAGAGAGAGGGAGAGCTAGAGAGAGAGCCAGAGAGGGAGGGAGGATGTTTGACTTGATTTTCAATAAGCCTCTCCCATCAGTCTCACTCAGTGTCTCAATGGTATCCCAGCATCTGGCTGAAGAAATAGATTTTTAAGACCCTCGTGTCCTTGACTCACCTCTTACAACATCTTCATCTATGACTAAGGAAAGTGAACTTTACCAACAAGCTCATTCACTTAAACACACCGCCATTATAACTCGCCCTCTCTGACCTCGTGGTTACACAGCATTTTGCTAATGCATTCACTGATTCCTTGCCTGCAGTAATTGAAGCGGTGCAAAAAGCCTTTGCCGTGTTGACTAGGACCATGAGGAGATGTAGCAGCAGCAGCAGCAGCAGCAGCATTTCCACAATAAATAGGGCAAGAGCTCATAAGAAAATGCAGAGCCTGTGGATATTTCAAGAGAGCAATTTGACTGAGAGGATATAGGGAGTCAATTTTTCAGCAGGAAGAAGTTGTTCTGCTTGAAGATAACCAGTGGGTGGCTGCTGCTTGGACTGCAGATAAAGAAGTTACGGTTTATATGTGATTACATAGGTGAAACAGACTCATAACCAGTTTCTTCTTCCTTCTACAAAAGGAGCAGCTTCAAGGCAAGACCTCTCTCTCTATCCCCCTATTCAAGTGCTATCGTGGGAGCTCCATCAAACAGGCAGCCAGAGGGCATCCTTAAAAGTCTCCTCAGCCTCCCACCTCTCTGCCTCTCCTCTGCGCTGCTTGTGTCTTGGTTTTAACACCTTCATTGAGGGCCCTCAAAAGCAAGAGCATGCAGTCTCTCCACCTGCCTAGAATAGACATCTCTGCAAAGTTTTACTTGGCGTTTAAAGACACGCATCCAACCACACAGACAGGCTTCAACAGCCCACTGTGTGGAAGAACAAGGGAAGAGCTGCCTGGCTGTCGGTCGGACCCACCATGATTCCTATGAGCCGGCTAAGACAATCCTATGTTATCAGAAGTGCTCTGTAATGAGCCATCATGGTCCTGGAGATCCACTTCACCTTTATAGCTCAGAATATCACTTGGAGAGACGAGAGAGAGAGAGAGAGAGGCAGAGAGAAATGGACAGGGGGCAGCTGTGGATTTCAGTGAGGAGAGAAACCCCATAAAATAAACTGCCACCACTCTCTGGATACCCTTCAGCACAACACATACGACCTGATGTTGTTCATCAGCACCACGATGGATGAAATAAGCCTCTTTATTGGATGCTCACAAACGCTCAGTATTCATCTCAGCGCCCTCTGTACTCATTATGTTTCCACTCGGAGGATGAACACGGTTGATAAGGGAAAAAAATAACTAGACACACTAGACAGTTTATACGCACAGTAAATGTCTGGCTTTGCTGCTAAACAAGGTCCGTCAGGTTGAAGAATGATGCCCACTGCCATTGTCTGCAGTGCATGGTAATATTTTAGTGTCACTGAAGTCACCAGCCAGTCTCACATCTCAAGAGCAACATAGCACTTGAGCATTTAACCCTAAAACGTGAAGGGGCTACAAATGTCCTCACCGTGCAACATTAAGTTGATCAAAGGGCTGAATTTCCAGAACCTCGGGGTATGTCTTTAAGATGAACATGGAGGAGGTGGAGGAGCTGGGGGATTCACTCAGATTAAGACTTTGATGCTCTGACACTTTCCTATTTCCTATTAGAAAGAAATATTAGCACTAACTATCAACTGAATTAGGACCTCTATCTGCAAGGCACAACTGAGATGAACCTTACTAATATTCTTAGATCTTTTCTTTAATTGGTTGATTAATAGTCTGTCACGCGCAGCCCCATGCGACGAGTGACCATGGAGGAACGGGGTGACGTTAGCAGTAAAACATCCCTCACACAGAGCTGAAATGGATGATCTCTCTCTCTTTCTCTCTCCTTCTCTTTCTCCCTCCCTCCATCTCTCTCTCCATCTCTCACTCTCTTTTTCTCAGATATATTGCACCATCAATTCCCCCGCAGCGGAAGCCACACTAGGAAGATGAATAAATTAATCTGGAATAAATGGCCTCCTGCTTGACACATAATCACAGATTAGACCGGGTCGGCTGGGAGTGATGGGTGACGAGGGATGAGAGTGGAGGAGGGGGCATGGGGGGGGGTCACCCACATTAACCCCCTGTAAAGCACAGGAGACTACAGGCACGGCTTTAACCAGAGACAGGCAGGAGATGGAGGACAGAGCGGCGGCGAGGTGATTTAAACAGACCTGTAGGCTCGTCCCTCGAGTGTGATTTAAACTGTGGTAGATGGCAGCTAATGATGTCACTAATGAAGGAGTTCATTACTGGGTCAGCCCCTTGGACCCTGCCTTGCTAACTCGGGGCTCTGTTATTAAGAATCATCACATTGACATAGCTGCATAACTCTTCTTAAATGCTCTAAATACTTCATAATTTATTTTTTCATACATACTTATTTCATTTATTTATATATATATTTGGCTTTTATTTTGCCTTTTTTGTTTGAGATGGAAAAAAAAACCTAATTTAAAGGTCCTACAGTATAATGTATGAAGTGACATCTATGTGTATGTTTTGATTATAAAGCAGGTCAATTTCTGTTATATATTAATACAATGAAAGTATCAAAGCCTTTGTCCTCAGAGAAATGCACACAGTTGTATATAGAAACCGAGCCTCACAACAGGCTCCACCCACCTGGACCCACCACCCACACTTACTGAATTTGAGAGGAGATTTAATTAAAAAAAACATTGAACTGGTGATGGTTTTTAATATATAAAACATGTATTAATACATAACCTCTCATGGATACCAACACTTCAACTTCATCACTGACTTTCACAGCTTTCCATTATGCTAGTTCTTCACCCATTCAATGTCTTCGTAGAAACTACACCGTATTTATTTTCATACTCAAGATATACTGTTCTTCAGCATGTTTCTGTCAAACCTGGCAGTGTGTCTCAGGTATATTTTTTTGTCTCTTAAAAAAAAAACATGATGAGCGTCAAATCTGATCAATCATCACCACGCTACATCACCTCTCCAAATGACCAAAAGCATCCACAAACATCCAGCAGCGTCCCTGTCTGATTTTCTGCTGAGCGAAACACAATTAAGGTGAACGGAGAGATTCGTCATGTTGATTTATCCCACAGCTCACCTAATGAAATTTTCCCACATTCCCCTTTGAGCAAATGGTTGAAGGGGGGGTGTGGGGGGAAGGAAAAATGAGAAATTAAAGACAAGACGACCCTCCTCACCCCCACATTCCTCTGTTTAGATGAATGAACCGTACCTCTGTCCCTTTCATTTTTCTCAATTAAGTGTTTGCCATTTGGAATGCTTCCCAGCTTCATGATCATTAAAACCTTTGCATGTCAGAGGGGGTTGAGGAGGAGGAGGAAAGAGGGGTGGAAGGCACGCTTAATTCAATTTCACAGCCGTCAACGCTACCTGCCCTCATCGACAGACAAGAGAGAACGCGAGGGAGGGAGGAGAGAGAGAGAGAGATAAATAATGGCAATAAACAAACTATCCATCCGGGGGCGGCTGCTGACGTGAAAAACACTTATCGACAGTGCAAATCAGAGCTACTTTGTCTGGTGATGAGTCTGAAAATCTTGGTGAGAAAACTTCATGTGTATACAGTAGGTACTCGGCGAAGGTTTGCACATTTTTGAATATTTCTTGTGGAGTGAGCCAAAGCCAAAGGAAATAACTTCAAACTCAACAAGTAGATTTTTTTTTTACTTTAAAACTCTATACCAGAGGAAATTTAAGTGAGAAAAAAAAAACTGCGTAATTTTCCGAAGACAGAAAGACGTAGCTACTGCTTTGAGCTACCAACACTTGTCTTCCTTGTTGGATAATGGAGTCTGTGCAGTTTCTCTATCTTCCCCCTGATGCTGCATTGACAACTGCATAAACCCCCAGACCCAGCACGCTTCAGCAGTTAACATGATATATTCATGTGTAGAAAATCAATGCTTATATAATACACTCACATTAACACGGAACAGAACAGCACGGCCCCAGAGGAGCTGCCTCCTTCCTCATCCCAGGAAAATGTCACGCTTTCTAACATGTATTTAGTATGACAGAGAGGAAACAGTGGAGGTCAAATACGTAGACTGAGTTCTAGTGTTTTAAAAAAAGTTGGATTATTATATCAAATAGACAGTGGCAACGGAGCGAGAATATCAAAGATGTTGCGTTGTAGAACTAACTTATATGTGTTTATACCAGAGTAGCAAGTTTACTCTCCAGCAAAGACTTCAAGTGAGACAAGCGACTGAAGCAGTGGCTTGTAAGTCCCCAAAGGTTTCATTTAGAGGGGAATGCTAATTCTTATCGACCCTCCAGTCAAGTCGGGAAATAAGTGATGGGGGTCCGTCGCTGCTGCCTTCCCAATACTATCACAATCAGAGGAGGAGGAGGAGGAGGAAAAGGAGGAGGAGGAAAAGGAGGAGGAAGGGAATGGAAACACCTCTGGCTTAATCACATTCATGGTTTCTCTACCTCAGTGGTTTGCAAACATGGGTCTTGGATAAACCCAAGGGTCCAGAATTATTGAGTAACAACAATTTCGCTTTCTTTGGCTTGAATTTGGCCGTTTAAGGCACAAAATCTTGGTATGCTAATCACACTAACATGCTACGATGCCAATGTTTAGAGTGAAAAACATCTCGGGGGATCACCAAGAGGATTCATCCTCTAAGGGGCATCCGCAAATGTCTGAACAGACTTTCCTGACAATCCATCCAACTGAGATTTTACTGGAAAAAAACAACAACAAAATATCAATATCAGTAGTAGTGTAAGGGGGATTGCCGAACATCTGCCATAATTATCCTCTGCGGACCAAAAACATCTGTCCAAAACTGAAAAAACCTCCTGTTACTGTCGAGATGTTTCAGCCTGGACCAAAGTGGAAGAAGTGTTGCCATCTCTGCAAGAAAAGCTGCATCTTGCCTCAGTTATTCACATTCAAAACCACAGAAAGAGCAAGGCAACATATTTCTATGATGTCGAGATACAGTATGTATGTCCACACATCCAAAATGCATACATGACAATCAGTAGTGCCAGTTAGTTAGATAGGCTGGTTCTTAGTGTTATCATCTTGCCTCCAATGGGACTATAAGAGCTCTGGAAGGCTACAACATAATGTGTCTGCATCTCTTCTCACTGGGACCAACTCCAGTATTGAGCGCAGTCACCCAGCCGACATCGGCCCATTGATTTATACTTTCACTCCTCCCTCCATTCCCCGCCCCCCCCCCCCCTCCCTCCGCCGCCCCCCACCCTCCCAGGACAACTATACGCCGGCACTGTGTTGTCTAGGACGTGGATCAACTCTTAATACACGTCACACACACATCAACGCACTTGACAGTCTCCCCACCAGGTTTGATTAATTTGGCTCGTAACGCGTGTGAGCAGAGCTATCACCGGCATCCAGATGTTCCACAGCCCTTTTGTCTGCAACCCCCCCCTCTCCCCACTACACATACACACACACTCTCTCTCTCTCTCTCATGCACACACACATACAATGCATGCCAGGTACACACCTGCTTTCATCCCCTCCAGTAGTGGAGGATGTGATGCAGTGTGTGCCATGCTGCTGTTTTGATTATTTCTTTTTCTTCTCCTTCTCTGAGCCCTTCTCTGTGAGCCGGGACTATCTGCTCCACATCAGAAGAAAGAAGTGTGTTTTCACAGAAGCTTGCAGAGATTGCATCAATGACTTAAGGGCAGTTATCAAAGGGAAGGAGCTGTTGTGTAAACACACGAACACAAGTGCACACACACACACCTTTTCTGTCACTGTAATCGCCACCAGTCGCACACTTAACCCCACCGCAGACTGGCAACAACAACAACACTAACGAGCACCAAGTGAGACGTCTCTCTCTCGCCCTCGGTGTGGCCAAATAACACAAACGGCCAACCACATCGAGCGCCGACAGGGATCTTAAGTCTGTTCTTCACTTCTGAAACTGCTCTTATCACAGCCAGGGTAGACCGCCCCCTCTGATACCACCTACCAGCTTTTTTTTTTACCACCCCATAAACCCAGAAGGAGGGGAGTCTGGACACAGCAGCAGCAGGACAGAGAGAGAATGAGAATTAAGGTTTAGGAGAGGATGTGCTACGGAGAGACAGAGGACAGAGAGGGGATGATGGATAGTAGCTATTGAGGATGCAGATCAGAGCTGCGATAACCGCTTTATGGATGGAGAGCAGCAGGAAAGTTAAGCAGCGCTGGATCCTTTTTGGTGATATTTCTTAAGTCTTCGGTCATACTGCTGCACCCACATCATTTTCAAACAGAATACATGAACTAAATTATTTCCTGTTCACTAGCTGCGGTTTTGAAGTTGCATCATGAAGCACGTCTCACCGTACTGTAACAATATTTGGACAATTTATGGAACTGCACTGAATGTTAGATACTATCTTGGTTAGGAAAATGATCATCCCCTGGTTAAAGTCAAGTTGGCAACAAGCTTTATTGTTCTGTGTTTTTTTTTTTTTTGTTTGTTTTTTTTACTCATGTTTAATTTACTTTATTTTGACTTGAGGACTAGCCCTCTTTCTAAATCATTCATGCACTTCTTTCTGGGCTCTTGAACATCCTCATTTTTCTTTTCTTATTAATTGAAGATATGGTGGTTAATTTTCATATTAAAGTTTTAGTAGTAAACCACTTTTTTTTCTTCTTTTTTTTTTAAACTTTTGATTATGTGTTTATGGCTTTGGGCCTTTAATCAAACTGCCACTTGTCAGTAGTTCAGGAGTTGTTTTTTAACTGGCAGTTGAGGTCTCCTTTTCTCCATTTCCAACAGACCAATGGAATGAAACTATAGAAAAACAGAAAAAGCACAATGGGACACCCCAAAGGCTCACCTGGAAAAGCATGTACCATTTATAGACTCAGTCCTAATAGCAGCGGCCTGGGATTGAATCCCTCAGGCCATTTTTTTTTTTTGCAAGTCATCTACTTTCTCTCTCCCCTGTTTTTAGTGTCTCTCTCTGCCACGGTCATAATAAAGCCAAAAGGTCACAACTTTATAAAATAAAATATGTGTATCTTGAAATGTGGCTTAAAATAGGTAATCAACGCCAAGGAGGATATGGTGTCATCGACCAAATGAAACAAACCGTTCATGATTAAACCATCAACCATCACAATTAAATTCACATTGACATTTAAGATCACATTTCCCTGGGATTGAAAGTTGCTGGAAACATTTTGGACAATGAAAGTACACAAACATATATAAGAGTTATTACTATTGTCCAAATATTAAATGATATATAAACATTGGAACATTTGAACGAGAAGCTGGTGGCCCATAACAAAAACAAAAGCATGGGAGCTCAGTAGAAAACAACGCAACATGTGGGCATAGTTTTGATATGGAAACACAAAAACACACATGCAGAAACCAACAGATGCTAGTTCACCCTTTCACACATGCACACACACACATGCACACACCCTCTGGGTATTTGGATTTCTGAAGCATACGCGTCCCTGTTTTTAACCAGTTGGAGTTAATACGGCTCTGTATCTCAATAAGCAGCTTCAGTCTGTTCTCTGATGATCTGAGGAAAACACACATGATTAACATACCATCATGTATGTGTGTGTGTGTGTGCATGTGTGTCTGTGTAATTTTCTTAAATACAGATAAATACCAGGGCACAGACCTTCAGTGTCTGTTCAAACACACGGAGGTTAATCAGTGTGTTTGTGCGGAGGCAATCACATGAAGCTGATGACTTGACAGTAACATCTTGCTGCTTTGCGAGCTTTATTGTTGCGCGTTTATTTGCATACTGATGTCGCTGAAGCTTCCTGAGACTCTGCAGCTTTTTACATCCGCAACAAAAACGTTTGAGAATCCCCGAACACACACTGTTGTTAATGTCTGGGCTGACTTAGACGAACTTTACGACACGAAGATATGAACAAATGTAGAAATACAGACTTTCTGTATTTGCAAACACACACTTAGCCAACAATGGTGTGTGTGCGTGTGTGTGTGTGTGTGTGTGTGTGTGTGTGTGTGTGTGTGTGTGAAGCACAGCTTTAGGTTATTTTGTGTGACATGTGAAAGGAGTCATGCTAAACCACAGTCACACCACCATCTGTCCTCCAGTTGGTGCTGGGTCATGTTGAAACTAAATCAGAGCAGATTTCAGTCACGATGCTGGAATTTATTTTGAGCGAGTGGTGAATGGTTTAGAACATGATAATAAAAAGTGAATAAATTGACTGAAACAAGGACACAGTTTATTACTCAGCTGCATCAATTAAGCCGAGACCTCTCAGGACCTATTGTCAATGTGCTCAGCATCTTAGCCTGGATATTTTAGGTACTGTAATATGCAACAGGACCTTTAAGGACATTATATTTGTATATTTGTCCTAACCTGTTTCTTGTCAGGAGCAGGTGGTGGTGTTAGCTACTTGATAAGAGCTTTGCAGCCATTGTTGCTTTAACAAGACAAGAGGTTATAATTCACCATCACATCTTGAGGAGACAACTGGCAATCTGGTTAGCTGACTAACTTCAGTGAAGGAATACATGTGATGGAGACCAGGGTTAACACTGGTGTTGCTTTGCACACTGAACACAGGGTCATGTTTGCAACATTTCCTTTTGAACAACCACTGCTTACAGTATGTTGGATATGAAGTCTGGGAATCCCATGTTGTTGTGAACTTCACCTTTTGGTTAGATTCCTCCCAGTTTTTAACACAGCTGCCTCACACTGAACTTGGATTGGACTTGAACGAGTGTCACAGATGAGAAACTGCAAGAAACCATTTGTTTACAGATTGGAAACTACAGATTATGTTTCTATGAAACAAAAAAAATTGAGTTCAAATCAGTTCATTTTCAGATTCCAAATTAATCTCTGGCAACTAAAGCCAAGAAACCGTTGGAGTTCAGGAATTTACAGAGGGAAAAAATATCTCTGATACGACCCACTCCTCCAATTTCTATTTACCAGTGAAGGTGCTGTGTTGTCAACAGCTACAACATGTAAGGAAGTAAGAGAGCAGCACTTTTCTCCTGAATAAATTTGGTTTGGTTTGATTTGAAGCCTTTTTCCTCGTTTTGTTAGTGGAAACAAATCCACCTGTATTGTCTGTGTCTCTCTGTGTGTGTCGGTGGTGGAGAGATCTGTAATTGGCATGTAGTAAATGGGGTGTTGCTGAAGCCAAGTGTAGGTCATGCTGAGTTGAGGGAAAATAGGGCCATCATTACACAAATGATAACTGAACATAGACAGTTAATGCGCGCACGCATGTGTGTGAGTGTGTGCGTGTGTGAGATTATACTAACAGACTGTGTGCTGGATGGATTGTGTGCAGCCGGTGCTGGGGGCCAAACCAAGGAGGGCTGTTTATCCATTGTCGCTTTATACCCACTTCACTGCTACACAATAAAGCAACAAAGGAAACACGCACACACACATATAGTATATATACATGCATACACACACGCATACACACACACAGGTGTAATGTGGTTCATAGCCTTGGCACTATTTGACAGGGAGCGTGTGTGACTCGCTTCGACTGTACATGACAGAGGGAATCGGCGTCACTGCCTTCACTGGTTGAGGGGGTAGGACATGTGTGTGTGTGTGTGTGTGTTTGTGTGTCTGTGTGTGTGTGAGAGGGAGAGAAAAGTGCACATGAACAGCGACAGGTTTTACATGAAGTGGATGTGACACATAGCCATGGGTGAATGTGTCATGTTGTGTATGTGAGGTTGCAGGAGCTGAACGCAGGTGACAGTGTTTACCGTGTGTGTGTGTGTTCATTCAGATGAAAACGTAGCTGCTGTAAATTTTTATTTACCTCAGCAACAGAGAGAATCTGAACCATTAACTGCAGGAAAAACAGACACAGGACTTTACTCCTCATTTCCCCCGTCGTACATTTCATCATCTTTCTGCATCACATTTATCTTTTTCTTAGCTAATGCAGCAATTTTACACAACTGAGTCATTACATATTCATTACTCTGCCTCACTGAGTTTCTGTTTAACATAAATACTGGTTTTCCTATCTGATGAATTGATTTTACCCATTTGGATTTCACTTTTTCTTTCTCTTTTTGCTCACACCTGTAGATCACTCATCATGTGAACAAAGGACACACATGAAACACTGGTGCCTTTAGGTTTTAGTTTATCTTCACATAGGCTTTTTATACATACAACAGGAGCTGCAAACATCAGCTATACAAACTGACACTTAACTCATCCTCATCAGAAATACAATAGCTCAAACATGGGAAATCTTATGTGTTAGTGTTATGTTCTGTGATGAGTTCACAAACAAATAGGTGACCACAGGTTATCAGTTGTCATTTTGATCGCTTGGCAAACTTCAGGAGCATGAGTGTTATTATCTAATGATGGCCTGCCTGAGAGAGCAGAGGACAGAGGGGGGTGAGTGATGTGCTGCTGTTTTGCTGAGATCATAATGGACAATAAGTGATCGCTCTCAGCCCTGTAGTAGCTACTGTGGTGTGTTTTTCTCTCTCTGTCTCGTTGTTTGTTTGTCACAATTACAGTCGGTGACACCCAGTCAGGTTGACAACAAATCATTGAGAATGGATTGGTTTTTCATATATGAAATATTGATTTTGTTATATGATTTTAGTTTCTAATTGTAAATGATGTTAGCAGTTTTTTTTTCTCTATGACTGCACCTCATTAGGTTGCCTAGCAATTCTGTGTCATCCCGTGGGAACATGTTTGTACAGTGATGTACCCTGTGAGGTTGCAGCTGGAGCGACAAAGCATTTGTCCCCTTTTAGGTCCAATCCTGCAGCGTGTTGCCTGCTGCGTGTGCTGTGACACCATTAACAATAAAGACTGAAACTGGCTTTCCTGACTGGCTCATTTGCCATAAATCAAAGCAAATAGGTGGTTTATGTGAAAGCTGCCTGAAAGCCTTCCAGCAGGTGAAAGAGCAGAGTCCTCCGCTGTCCTGGTCAGCAGAGTTGATGACGTGTGTTTGGTTACATTACCTGGACTTTATTCAGAAATAAGCTTTACCTGGTCATTTAAAGGGATAGTTCAACATTTTGGCAAATTGGCTCATTGCCATAATCGCTATAGTCATAGCAGTAGGTTTGTTACCTTTAATTGTCGGTGCAAGCTATTTTTAGAACGGCAGAGCAGAGCCACGAGCTGCTCAGAGCTACGCTATGGAGGCTAATGGGATTTCTTGGTTTCCCTCATCAAACTCATCAAATACACAATCCAATAACTCCAAAACGCTCTCATGGACAAGTTGTAACCTGCACATTCACCACGCTATGAGATAATAACAGAACATTACGAGACAGAGTTGCTGAAAAACTGTCCCTGACGGGAACATGCATCAGTGGTTTGCATGAATTTACCTCTAAAACGACTCTGTCTCATTCATAATGTTCTGTAACCTACTGCTATGGCAATGGGTCAATTTGCCAAAATGTTGAACTATCCCTTTAAAAGATAGGATGCAGGATGCAGTTACACCGCCCAACACACATACACACACAAACGGATGAAGACTTCCTGCCTCATTACCTCCTTTTGGACGCACACACACACAAACACACAATGTCACATATGCTGAACCCACAAACCACACATCAGGTCCTATTATTTACACTGAACCACAGCCTGACACTTAACAGAGACCCTCACGGGGAGAAAAGACACTCAGGGAGAAATCTGTCTAGAAACCTGTCGACTAACTAAGAACGGTGTGCAGGTCACATGTGCATGTGTGGGAAAATAAATAAAATGAAGTCAGCTGAAGCCCGCAAAGTATAATAAACAACAGTTAAGCTTTCTAATCAATAAGTTGGAGCGGAGCTGGGTACAGGGAGCGAGTTGACAGGCAGTGAGAAGGTATAAGTTGATTATCTGTGAGCCCAGGGATTATCCTTCATCATTCATCCTCTGTGGTGAACCCTCATCACTTGCTGAGAAACTGCACAAACACAAAAAGAATTCATATCTGAGGTAAACAACAACTTATCTCTCGACACTTTCACCTCCACGTCCTCTCCTCCATGTCTCAATTTCTTTTCTCGCCTATTTTGTATCCACCTATCCCCTCGATTTCTCCCTCCGCGGACTGGATGGGGCAGCGGGGAGGTTCAAATTTCAGATTGCTGACATGACAATGACATCAAGGCTGTGCAAAGTCCACAGCGCCTCCAATCATCAGAGAGAGAGAGAGAGAGGCTTCAGACAGACACCGACCGTCTACGTGCAAATGCTCGCAAAAGCAAACACAACTGAGGTAGTCACTGTTTGAACTAGCAGTGTGTATTGCGTGTGTGTGTGTGTGTGTGTGTGTGTGTGTGTGTGTGTGTGTGTGTGTTTGTCAGTCATATCACAGGGAGCACACCTGTGCTAAAAACCTGCCAGCTTCACCTGACATCTCCATCAAGGCAGCGTGCCCACATCACCCAACAACACCACCACACAGACCCGAGTCACCTTGATCAGCAGGGAGATCATATATCATGTCCTCATCTCATCTCAGTGCATGTGGATACTGTACACACACACACACACACACACACACACACACACACACACACAGCAGCTACTTCAGTCAGTAACTTGGGCATGTTTACAATATGTCTACTGAGAAATTGGAGTTTATTAATTAAGTATTAAAGGGATAGTTCAACATTTTGGCAAATTGGCCCCTTGCCAATCCCTATAGTCATAGCAGTAGGTTCGTTACCTTTAGTTGTCGGTGCAAGCTATTTTTAAAACGGCGGAGCAGAGCCGCAAGCTGCTCAGAGCTACGCTATATGGAGGCTCATGGGATTTCTTGGTTTCCCTCATCAAACTCATCAAATACACAATCCAACAACTCCAAAACGCTCTAGTGGACAAGTTGTGACCTGCACATTCACCACGCTATGAGATAATAACAGAATGTTATGAGACGGAGCTGTTTTAGAGGCAAATTCATGCAAAACCTCTGATTGCGCGTTCCCGTTGGGGGCCGTTTTTCAACAAGCAGTCTCTGCATTTGCCTCAGTCCAATCGTCCCCAACGTCTCTCTCACAACAGGCGATACATTAGAAAATCGGACCCTGGTTCAGTGTGATGTCTGTATCCTCACTGCGCCTCACCAGCCTACATATGGATTAGCATTTAGATGGGCAATGTAACGTTGAATGTCCCTATAAAATGTTCATCTTCATTAAATGTTGTGTATACCTCAGGGTTGTCTGTGTGAAACTTTCCTTCCAGAGCAACGTGGTTGCAAGAACCGGTGGAAACCTTGACACTGGATCACTGTGTGTTAAAATGAACTCAGTGTTGGTCAACAGTTCAGCTTTCTCCATCCCTTAAATACCAAGGAGGTTGTGTATGGTACTGAATAAAAACCTGCAGGAGGAGAGAGGCAGGAGGATCATTATTATTTATCAGCACCTTATGACTTCTCTCACACACCTGGGTGCATGTAGAAGAGAGCTGCAGGCAGCGTGTGGTGCACCGAAATAAAGAGCAAACATATTCCTGCACAGAAACAACAACACAGTTATAAAAGTTGATGTTTGCAAACTTTGCTTGCTCACAGTTCACTGTTATTAATCACTGCTCAGCTGCCTGTTGAGCGCTGCTGCCTGTGAAACTGCTGAAACAAGTCGGGCCTACGTAGCAAATACAGTTGGATTCCCACTCTAGAGCAGACGTTAATTACAGTGGATCCTTCTAATAGAGTCACGCTGCACCAATTAAAGACAACAGAGACACAGCGCAGACATACAGAGCTCATTACTCACATAAACAACACAGTTCTCACGGGACAAAGAGATTAATGGCACTCTTCTTATACAGCAGCACATACATAGGGGGTTCGTATGACGCAAACCCACAACACAGGGACGACAGGGAAAACAGAAGCCGGGGACGCCTGTGCAGAGAAAACAACAAAAGGAGCGAGAATCTTTTTTTTTCTTTTAGTCACGGGAGAGGACACCACATATTTCAATTTCTGTGAATTTCAAAGATTCAAAGAAGAGGGGGTGGGGGGGATGAAGAGGCAATGGAGGGTGAGGAGGGAACAAAAGGACGAGTTGGAAGAAAGAGCGAAAGCAAAGAGGATGACAAGGAGATGTATACTTGAGAAAAAATGTATTCATGTATCATTTTCTTGTTATGTCTCCTTTTAAACACTATGTTGTAATAATTGCATCCATCCTCTATCTTTTAAGGTTGAATTTCAGCCTATTTCTTTTCTTGTCCGTCCTCCCTTTTGAAATAGCGGTGGACATGTGGTCATTGAGTAGGAGGCCTGCTGTTCTGAAACCAGAGCAGAAATCGCAATCTGGTCCCCAAAACAGGGAAAACATCTCTCCCCTCTCAGTGTTAGCCTTTCAGAGGACCGAGGCTGTTTGTGGCTCTCACAGCGTCTGACAGGCTGTAATTCTGTTTTAGGACAGAGGAACCTGACATTGCAGCTCTGTGCTCAGCAGCAAAGTTTTTTTTTTTTCTCCTTCTTATTTCAGATAGTATTTCTCTGAGGATCAGATGAATCTTTCCAGTCATTCAAAGCGCTGTTTGTCCGTGTGACCTCGCATCAGGGTCACTGACTTCCTCGGGCCTCTGCGTGTGCAGGCTGCATTCAACAGCCTGGCTATAAAAGGCAAAGCAGAGACGATAGAAGGATTAGGACCTCAGCGTCACTCCTGTTTCCCATTAAAAGTCTTATCTGCACCACAGAGACCCCTGTGTGTCCGACCAGCCGTAAATAATTCTACATCAAACCTGTAAATCTGTCAAAAACCATCATGGTGCCAATTTTCTTTTGGTCATTGTGGGGCTATATTTTCTAAGAATAATGTTGATGCCCTAGTTTTAATCCATTTTATTTTTGCATTATATCCTTTATTACTGTTTTATTCATGTGCTTTATTAATAAAACATCAACTGATATAACTATTCTTTTCTTCTTCCCTTCAGGGACCAGTGAAGCTTTCCTTCACTGCAAGCTGCCATCATTCTGCGAATAGGATTATTTTTGTTTAATTATATTTAAAGTTTTTAACAATAAAGAATCATAAAAGAATCATATAATATGAATAAATTATGAACAGAATGAAAAGGAAATGAAACAGGATTAGCAAATAAGTGAGAAATTTCACTATGTAAAAATGAATAAAAATAGAATATTTCATTTGCATAATAATAAGACTAAGTGCTCTATTGTCAGGTGTTAGGGGGGTAAATATGGTTTCACATAAAAATCACCTCTCTGTAGAAGATACTGTGCGTTATAATAAGAAATGTAGAACTGTCTTATTCAAGGACTTATTATAGTCACATCCTCTGTAATGCCGTTGCAAATAGCGCTGCAGTTTTTGTCAGCGTGGGATGGCTGGTGACATGGTGTCATATGAGCACAGAGAGCATTTGTGCAGGAGAAATGTAACTCTAAGTGTTTTGTTTCCTCATAACTACAGCTGATGTTGGTGTCAGGGTCAGGACCAACATTTACTTATGGCCATCTTCAAACCTTACAGATAGGGCTGTCACAATCATGACATCTCTTAGTTGCCATACAAATATTTGCGTTTGATCATTTTATGCCACTATTATAGTGCCAAAACACAGTTTAATACATACACCATATGAAGAAGAAGAGCCATTTATTGTCTTTGCAACTAAATCCATTATGTCAATGTCAATAATTACTCCTCAACCAAATGCTGTCGCCAAATATTAGAAATGAAGTGCCTCGAGATAAACAGTTTGTGATTGGCTATTCTGATTGGCTCACTGACCTGGCGTAAGCAGAGCTCCAGAGAGGGGAGATGTAAAACTACACTGAGATGGATTTTTGTACTTGAACCATATACAGTACAGGCCAAAAGTTTGGACTCACCTTCTCATTCAATGTGTTTCCTTTATTCTCCAAAACTATGAATGAACACATGTGGAATTAACAAAAAGTGTGAAATAACTGAAAACATATCTTTTTTTCTATGTCTTCTCTTTCTTCTTTTCTTCTTCCTCTCCTTCTTCCTCCTCCTCCTCTATCTCTGCCCCCACCAATTCTAGTTTCTTCAAAGTAGCCACCCTTTGCTCTGATTACTGCTTTGCACACTCTTGGCATTCTCTTGATGAGCTTCAAGAGGTGAACCTGACCTGAAAATGGTTTTCACTTCACGGGTGTGCCTTGTCAGGGTTCATTAGTGGAATTTCAGTGAGAATCTACAATGTAAATAGTCATGAAAATAAAGGAAATGCATTGAGTGTGTCCAAACTTTTGGCCTGTACTGTACATATGTCCTATTATTGTTCAACACTTCAAATAGATCCTGAGGGAAACATTAATATCTGAAGGAGATTTCTTGGTAAACAAGAAACCTTACTTCATCCTGATGCAGGTGCAGTGTAGAAAAGTCATGGTGGCACCAAAGCCAGAGGGATTTAACCTCTGGAGAACAAGAATCCCATTAGTACAACTATAAAATATCTCCAGATGCATAAAACTATGCATGGAAACAAAAAAAATCCATGCATATGCCATTTATCACACATAACTGGTATTTCTAAACACATGAAAATGTGCACACCCCACACATTCCCTTGACCATGTATGTGCATAATATACTTCATTTAATACCCTTATGTATAGTGAGTCATTCTGTAAACATGAATACTTCTCAATAGTCACTAATCACAGTAATAGACGCCTGTCTGGTAGCATCATTAACACGTCTCCAGTCCTAATCATTTTCTGTTTGGATTAAAACTGGACTTTACCTTCAAAATGATCGCACTAAAATAACATGATGCATGTTTTGCCTCCGTTTGTAAGTGATTCAGTTTCACAATCGATTAAACTTTCTCATGTTTCTTCTGGTAACTTGTGGGGGAGACAGTGTTTTTATGCAAACTGATTGATTAACGGAGGGTCTTCATCCATTTATGGGTAATTGTAGAAGTCCAAATAAAGCTTGTATACATGCAGCCAATTTCTCCATGAGTAAGATTTATAAAGCAGAACCATGCGCACACAGCTTTATAATTCTGAGGAAAATAATACGTATGCATATATTTCTGGTTTTCACCATGAATCTGGCCCCAAATGTATTATTTTCTAGTTGCTACTATATGCAGGATTAATGTTTGTTGACGGCAGTTGGGGGAAATTGTTGTTACATCACCACAGAACATAAACATTACCAAAAAGAAATAATATATCTTTTAGAGAAAAAGATTTGAAATAAATAATCTCCCCTCAGTGTGGGTTTTCTGTGCTGCGGCTGTGTTGAATACTGTGTGTGTTTGTGCAGATGTGTGTTCGCTCTGTGTGTGAGTGCTTTTCCCCTGTGTGCATGAATGTGTGGTGACAGATTGAGGGTGCTGGGACACTCAGGAGACTGATGACGTCTCATGCTCCTGTTGCTCCTGCTGAATGTCCGTTGCACTCTCAGACACAGGCTTCGCTCTGCCACAAGCAACAGGGGGAGAAAAAAAAAGTGGGGGTTTGCAAAATGTTACACTCCAGCTCTTTTCTCTCTGTCTGTCTGGTTTAGTTTCCCTCGTTTGTCTCTCTCGTTTGCCTTCTCACAAGAGACAACTTGTATCACAAAGATGTCTCCTGTCTGAGAAGCTTTGCTCCCCAGCATTAAATTGCTTCTTTGTGACAGAGAGAGAGAGAGGAGCAATTTGTAGCCACTTTCCACACCTCATACCTCATCGAAAGAGGTGCTAAAAATAAAATGAAATAAAAGGAACACTTGCAAGAAACTGATTTTTTTCCACAAAACATACAAAAGCTCCAGTACAGGACTAAAGTAATAATCTTGGATTTTGATGCAAAGACTCACACAATCCTGAAAGCTCGTATGCTCAAATCTAGATGATGAGTTTTGTTTCCATTCATCAGAAATTCCACAGAAGTGATCCTAAGAAAAGTCTGAAGATGAGCACTATTCAGCTCCATTAGTCTGACGGGTAAACAATGACAGCCCGGGTATCTCAAACTCTGCCAAAAATATACTTTTCTCCTCATACTTCCCATCTTCCTGACATGCTTTGGTTAGAAGTTGAGAGCCGGGGGAATTCCATGCAGCCATGATGAAAGAGTGCAGCTAACTCCAGAGTAAACAGGGTTAGACCGAAACCAAGAGACCCCACGAGACAAGAGAAATCATTAATGCATCAAAGGCTGTCAAAAGAGTACAGTCTGAAAGTCTGAAAGTGTAAACATAGCAGATGGCGAGCATCTCATCCTTGGATGGGCGATTCAGCCCCGCTGACACCGTATTAGCCCCAACTGAGGTTGTTTGTATCTGTCTGTCAGCGAGAGGGGATAATGGAGAAAATAGCTGCACGGATTATGAGATTAGGTCGTGAAGTCTCGACAACAAAAACCGTGATTAACAGACACCCAACACCTCATCACAAAAGACAAATCATTATCACTGTCGCCAGGACTCATCCTCCTGGGAGAAAAACTCTGCTTTAGCACAACTTGGGTCTTATTTTTTTTGTAGTTTTTGACCATTATGTACAAAGATATTGATTGCGCTCACTGACTGCCGAGATCTGCAAACACAGAAACATGTCTGTGGTGGAAGAGTGTGTTTTAATTATGGGGAACTGCTCAGCAAATGTCCTCACATAAAAAAGCACACAGATTGAATTGGATTGTTTGAAAGGCACTATAATAAAAACAGAGAGAATGAACGTTTAAAGCAGCTGCAGATATTTTAAACTACAACCTCAGCAACCATAATAAACCATGTCTTTACTGAATATCTTGTTACTGATGTGTCATGTTAAACATATTGTTAGACCCTGTCAGTCTCATTAGTCTACCCTCACACTCAGCACTTCGGTGCCTTGAGGAGCATTTGTATGGAGACGCTGTGTGAGGTGGAGAGGACAGGTGCCATCCACTTTGCTGAGGAGACTATTACTATTACTGTCATTAGGTCTGCAGCTCGGAGGATACACTTCAAAATCCTTCATATAATTTGTGTCCCCAATGGAGTCATCTTCACACACCACATGCTCTGTGTTACAACTCCCAGGATATTATTATCTTATTATCTTCTATTCTATAAATATCCTTAAAATCACACAGAGAGTACAGTAGATGCATCTTATGTTTCCAGAAGTTTCCTGGGAATTATCATGTTCAGTGATCCAGTGATTGCTGTCATAGGTTGGCTACAATGGAAAAGGGAGCTGCTAATCAGCAAACTCTTACAGTAATAGTGGCAGTTTGCAAAAAAAAAAGTGAACAATTGTAGGCAGGGGTCAAATTAGGGTCGGCAGGGTTACAGTCAGAGAGTTTGAGGAGAAACCAGTTTCTTTGAAAACACTCAATCAAAAGCTGAGAAATGTGACGATTTTCTGCAACATTACTTTGCTTTGGGGTATGTTTGTTCTTGTTTCTTCAGTCACACCAGGATACTAAGCTGTTCACCAATCAGATTGTATTTATACCAATTATAAACTGCTACAATGATTTTAATGATAGTTAGTGAGCAGTGTTTTTAATACCAACAGGAAATATGTGGAAAATTACAAAATCAAGACCCAGGTTATAAATCAAAAAACATGATTTAAGACTGAAACACAGGAAATATCTACGAAGTGGTGTTCAGTGAACCCTCCGGTGTCTCAGTGACAGAGTCCAGTACAAAAACTAGACCATTAAAAAGAAAGCAAATACAAGATGGGCATTTCCATCTTATTCATGCTTGACTTCCTGTCCGCAGCCTTGTTTTGACCCCACAGTGACACGGTGAGAGGAGTGAAATGAACACGAGGGGCTCGTGGAGGAGACCAGGCTCTAATCTGTTTGGTTCCAGACTGGCTGCTCGGCCCATCAGTCTTCCTCCGCTGTCTGTCTGCGCCTGTGAGATGCCTCCTTTAAACTGTAATCAGAAAGAGCCGAGCGAGGTGAGGGATGTGCCGGGACAAAGAGAGCGAGAGAGAGAAGGAGAGAAGCAGATCTCTCTCTCTCTCTCGTCCCCACTACCTTAAGTGTGTGTACTTCTTTGCTGTTACAGATTAGTTCACAAGCTTGAAAGCATCCATTGCAACAGCAGATCAATCAAGACGAGTCCTGTGAGCATGTACACAGGACATGTCAATTAGGGAGGAGTGTGTGTCTGTGTCTGTGTGTGCATGTGTGTGTGTACATGATTGCACAGGCATGATTTCATTTCACAGGCGGCTGCAGTGATGGAAAGCAAGAAAGGCTGCATACAATTATTATTTCCATTCTACACTATTTTATTGCATTGATCATTTCATAGGCTGAGATCAAAACACTGTGAAGTACAATCACCTCCTCTCAGCTGTTTGCCTCCACCAAACAGGTTTCAGGAAATATAGTCCCAATTACTGAGTTATAGCACTGAATAATGGCCAAAAAGCATTTTGATGTGACAGCGAAGCTGGGCTTTGGCTATTTGGATATACTGTGGATGTACATTTTTTTTCCTATTAGACATGTGTGTTAAGTTGTGGAATAATTTGCACATTCATTATTTAGTTAAGGCCAAAAAATGTATTTTGTGAGCTCACTGCAGCCTTGACCTTTAACCACCAAAACCACACTTGAAGGTTTTTCCTTTGAGGAGCTCCTGAGACGTTGTGTTCACAAGGCTAAATTAGTGGGGGGTTTTTTTAGAGGTCACTGTGAGGTGAAGCTGAGATATCATGTTGACAAGAACGGGACAGTCACATGGACGCACCAAAAACACATAACGCCTACGTCTGGATCCATACTGTAGGTCACATGTCACTTCTACAGTAAAACATCTTCACACACCTACAGCTTCAGATCAATAACATGGGACAAGTGGATCAGCAGGAAAAAACATGAGGACAGATTTCATTACAAAAATGGCTGATGAAATCAATAGTGGAGTGTGCGCTTGTGTGTGTGTTTGTATGTTTGTGTGTGTATTGGACATGAGGAAAGGTCCAGAATAATATCTCTAGTCCAGGGTCCTCATGTGAGAAGAAGGAAACCATCTACTGAGTGCTTTTACACCAGTGTATGTGTGTGTGTGTGTGTGTGTGTGTGTGTGTGTGTGTGTGTGTGTGTGTGTGTGTGTAAGTGCTTGTGGTCTCTTCCTGAATACTGATTCGAGCTCTGCCTTCATGTTAAGATATGAGACATGCACATACTGTATCATATCATCTTCCCCCGCAGAGCCACAGACATGCATCTTCAGGACCAACAACAAAGACGTGTGTGTGTGTCTGTGTTCATACGCCTGTGCGATATATAAGCCAGACAGAGAGCAAACATCATATCTGTGTGATTCAGCCATATGTCTACATGTCTGTTTGTGTGAAAGAGTGTGTGTGCGTGTGTGTGATTTAAGGAAGCTCTGATTGTACAGTATGTGAGACCCTGAGGGGTCAAGACGGGAATGTGACGCCCTTTACCTGTAACTTCAATATGTGTGTATTTCTGTGCGTTCTGTGTGTGTCAAAGGCATGCACAATGTTGAGGTATATGAGAAATGTTAGAAACTTATTCACAGCTCATCAAATATTCAGACTCACACGGACACACACAAACGCACACCCTTGAAGTCAATCTCAAGTATCAGACACATTTCACTAGCGTAGTGTGTTGCTGTCTGTAGTCTGAGGGCAGACAGACATGTCTCACCTTCACATACTGAACTGATCATGTGTCAGTAGCTGGGGCTTTGTGATCAGAGCTGAGAGTTATGTGGTTTGGTGTTAATCAATTAAATTAAAGGGACTACGAGGAGTTTTGGAAAGCAAAGTGTTTTCACACTACATTTCCCATGAGCCTCAGCGCGCACTGTGAAATTCTTGGACCGGCACAAGATGGGCGAAAGCGAAAACATTTGCCAAGAATGTTTTCATTAATCAAGACGGGGGTTGAAGACGATCAGATACTGTCGTAGTTTGGCGATTCAGTGGCGTTATTCCCATACCCGCTGGGCAGCGTCCGGGAAACCAAAAGTAGGAAATGCTGGGCGAGTCGACCACTAAATAATAATATCAAGATAACTATAAAGACAAAATGATATATTTATCAAAAAATGACCCATTAACAAGTGGGGGTAACGTACTGTAGATGCATCCACGTTAATATGAGACTCTTTTATAACCAAAAGCAAACTCCTCTGGGTGTCTTTAACTATGTGGTGTGTTAATAGTGTGAGATTTAAACTAAGGATGTATAAAGATAGGCTATAGTACATAAATAACAAAACAGAATCAAGATCTCATTTAAGACTTTGTCATATTTTCCATTCAAACACTTGTTCTTTAAAGCAGCTCTGGTCTGGTTTTGCTTCACTCCCTCAGCGAGAGCTCGATAAACGTTGTCCTGCTTTAGCTGCTGATCTGATACTGACCACTCACCGTGCCCATTGCTCTTTGGTAAGTGGACCCACCGCTGAATCTACCTGATATCTGCTCTTATCCTACTGACTCAGAATGCATCGTCTGTCCCTGGCTGTTGCTGCTGCTGCTGATGTACATGTGAGAAAAGCTTCTCAGCGCTGCTCCCTCTGCCACTGCCTCAGACCCTTGAAAGCTCAGACATGTGTTGGATGCACCACTGTTCTTTTCCTTTTCATTTCTGCAGACCTGCAGGATCAGCAACTTGACTCACAGAGAAAATAGTCCCCGCTGGTTCAAAACAGTATATTTTTTCTGTCCTCTTTTGTGTACGTTTTATCAGCGTCGTGCACAGAACTACTAGAAATTGCCGCATTTAAATATGATTGCTTACCCTTTAGCAGCACAGCTTCAGTCTCTAAGTACTGCCACTCAGCATGGCATTTAAGGAAATTATTTTTTACCTTTAGACACAGTGAGGGGTGTTTCCTGGTTTTCCTTTTTCCTTTTGCTAAGTTAAGCTAACCAGCTGCTAACCTTATGTTTAATGGAGAGAAAGAAGTAAGAGGCTAAACAAGCCTGTTTCCCCAAATCCCTTCTTCTTAGACAATAATTTATCTTTTTGTTTCCTCCCTGCCTGACTGTGGAGGTGGTAAATAAGTAGACTCTGCTGAAACCTCTTTTACCACATTGTTTCACGCCATACAGTATGTGTGCAATGGGGTTTGTCAGCATACATGCATGTACACACCTACACAACTCTCAGATGCAGCATTTTTAATTCACTTAGCAGAGCAAACACATTCATTTACTTCATGCAAATGAGAAAGTCATAAACACAAGCAAAGCAAAAGCAATTGAGCAGCATGGCCTAATCAATCATTGTGTGTGTGTGTGTGTGTGTGTGTGTGTGTGTGTGTGTGACAGTTAGTGGCGGTCTCAACCCTTCATATCACCTACAAAAACGGATCCCCAACAAACACAGATGGCACAGGCAGAAACACGACAGCGAGGGACAAGCTTTCACTCATCACCACACACTCAGGAGAAGCCTCTGAGCAGAGGATCAATCACTGCGAGAGAGAGGGGAGAGGATAAAACGACAAAAGAGAAATGAAACTGAAAGGAAAAGTGTGCATAAACACACACATACAGTACACACAACACACACTCATACGGACCCACAAACACTCAACCAATACAAGTGTGTGTGTGTGTGTGTGTGAGCGTGTGTGTCTACAGCTGAGGGCCCAGCGTGGGGGACTGAAACAGCTGCAATCCAATAGACAGAGACACAACAATGAGTCATCCTGGCTGTTGTCATCATTGTCAACCAGTGGGAATTCCTGGAAGACAAACACACACACAAACACGCACACACACACGGCCACTCACAAACATTTAATTTGTATCACTGTAACCATAACTGCATTACTCTGCTGGTGTGACTGTAATAACCATTGATGACATCTAATGATCTTCAGTAAAAACAAGTAGAACAGCCTGAGCGTTGGCATTCAGTTAACACTTCATTCAGTATAGAGCAGGACTCTCTCGACTTAAAACAGCAAAGTTTCCATACAAGCAGTGAGTATATTCACTGACAGCGCTAAAATAATGTGAATTGTTCATGTCAGATTCAACTTTGGTGAACACTGGTCTTTAATTTTGTACCTCTAAACAGAAGCAAGCCATACTACATGGAAAAAATACATGAACAACAAAATGAAGAAAGAATTTTCCCTGTATTTTAAACTGTCAGAATAAATATAATAAAAATTACAAGAATAAGCTGCCTCATGTCAAAAAACAAAGAAAACCTTCAATTTTACAGCATTTTCCCATTTTCTAACTGACATTTTCTGGCATTTTTCTTTTTGTTTCAGTTTATTCACAGCGCTGATCTTCAAGGAGAACCAGAGAACAGAAGACCAAACATTTATTTTGATTTGTTCAAACAAATGACAGTTAAGAGAGAGCGGGGATGAGTCTGAAGTTCTTCATTTACTTCTTTATTTTGAACAAAATGGTGCTGAATATTAAAAAGACAAATGCGCAGAAGCTATTTTGACAGTCAGACAGGCACCAGACAGTTGGCTGACCGTGTGAGGAGTCCATTAACAAGATCATCATTCTCGTTTGATCTCTGTTTGTAATATCTCTTAATTCATGAATCAAAGTAAAACCTCAGATATTGTTTTGTCAGATTAATTTAAAATACAAAGAAGGAAGCACTTGTTGTTGAAGAAATCCTCTCCAACATGCAGACAGAGCAGCCTCTCTGAAGCTGAGATGAAGACGCACAGAGTCAAGTGTGTGGAGACAAGAAGAAAGCAGAGGAATGCCAGCACATTAATATGCAGCGGGTTTCATTAATTTCCTGGTCTGGCTTTCAGAATTATGACACAAAGGTATTTACAAATTACACCGTCAGCTTTTAAGTGCAGCACACAACATCTCACACACCGGCCACAGGTTTGCCAATAAACAGCAGGTTCTCATATCTCCAGTAAAGGAAGGAAACAGCCCTTAAGTGCTGGAGCTGGCTTCCACCTCATCATCCCTGCTGTAAGTTGCAATATGAAAAAAGCAGAGAAGCCTTCACAGGACTCATGTAATATGCATAGCCACTGCTTCTTTGAGTGTGTGTTCGTCTGTGTGTGTGTGTGTCTGTGTGTGTGTGTGTGCCAGGGTTTTCATGCCAGGATGATGGAGGAGCAGGACGAGACAGGAGAGGAATAAGAAGCAGTCGAACATGTTTTGGACCCTGAACTGGTTCCTCCCTGTCAGACAGAAGTGAGAGGACAGAGTCGGTCCAGCAGAACAAATAGGAAAAACTAAGAAAAATAAAGTGCCTCAATTCCCACTCCTCTCCTCTCAACCTGCCTCCCCTCATCTTTCCTCCATCCTCCGTCCGTCAACATGTCATTTGTTGTCTGCAAAGGCGAAACCACACTCTAGGGCAGTTTCTGCATATTGTGTGTGTGTGTGCGTGTGAGGTTACAAATGAGTACGTAGAAGTCGAGATAATCAAAAGCTTTCCAGCATATACAGAAGATAAGGAAGGTTAATTAATATTGTAAAGAACGGGAATATCAGAGGAAAAATCTCTGCTATTCTTGCCTCTTCACATTTGATGAGGAGGAAAATATCAAAGCACAGATGGACTTTCAAAAGGCAACATTAAAGAGGGATTTTATTAAAAAAAACTGTTGATCTCAGGCGTCTATATGAGAGCTCTCCAGTGGATTAAAAGAAAATGGATGAATTGGACAGCATGAAAGTTGGGTCTTAATTACAGCCCAGCTCTAACTGACTGGTGGACCAATTACTGTGGTTTTTGTGGGTAATGTATCAGTGAGTGCACAGAGCCAAGTGCTGCCGGGCTCATAATTACAGTGAGACATCAGATTTGACCAATGACCAAGCTTAGCATAAACAAACACACAAACACACACACAAGCTTTGATTCATAAGTAGACATTAGGCCCGGTTTATCCATTTGTGCGCATTTGCACAGATGAAAGATGCTGTAATACGGCAGCAAAACATGTTAATGAATGAATCAAACTAGTTGTATGTTTGTAAACGCTTTGTCAAGTCTGCAGATGAAGTAACTGGGGGGTGTTTCTCCAGTAAATATTAATCATTTCTGTGTAAATCTGCTCCCGCCCTATTTAATTAATGAGATTTGTACAAGGGAGCACAAACCCAAAGAAAATGTTGAGATTACCGTGCATGAGTGAGCGTGTGAGATGGTTAGATGTGACCAATCACATTACTGTCAAGAGCAAGAACAAAATGCAGCTCTGATTGTACAAAGAAAAAATGACACATATATACACACATATCAAACACAACGTCACACCTCTGATTGACACGATGTGTATCTATGATGAATAACTATTGTCAGCACGCTGTGAGTCGCAGGTGAAGAGGTTACAATGTCGGCATCACGCTGAATCTAAACTGGGTCATGCTCTGTTAGCGCACACACACATACACGCGCACACACATACACACACAAAACACAGCAGGCACTGGTGTGTAGAATCGACTTTTCTGTCTCTGATTTCTTAGGGAGATCAGTGTGATTTGGTGGTGAACAAGCTCTTTCTGCAAAAAACGCACTTTGGAGGTGCACGAGAGCCTGGAGCCGGCCGACTCATGATGAAACAGAATGAAATATCAGTGATCGACAAAAAAAACAAAAAAAAACAAGCAAAAAGAGGTTTGCAGCTCTGATTGCGATAAAGATGTGCTTATGGGGAATGCTCTGCGAGGCGATGGGGAGTTAAGAGAAAAGGATGAAAGAAAGAAATTTGATGCAAGGTGGAGGAGTGACGGGTCAGAGAGAGGAGCATTGATTCACAGAAAAGTGGGAAAACTGGACAGGAACGGCTACATTGTGCGCCTGAGGGCAGCTGGAAGGAGTTCAAAGATGGCAGGGATAATCAAACAATGTTTGGGTGATGTTTGCTCTCTAAGAAAAGTTCTCCCACTCAGTCTCAGACTTTATTTTATGGAAGAACACTCAGAATACTAATGGCGAGATGAATAATGGTCCAATCATCCCTTCTGATGAAAGAAAGACTCTCCAAGTGTAATTTAATTGTTGGAGCCTGATAAGAAAAATGTATCCGTCTGTATCGGAGAGATGACTGACAGCTGGCACAGGTAGCAGATAGGCTGAGGCGGCGACAGCAGCGCTGAAGAAACACAGCAGGTGCTTTGATCAAAGCAGCTTCCTATTTTCATCACCATGCTTCGGAGGACATGTGCATAGCAGCTTTGCCCAAGGGAACGCTGACACAGCAGGCCGGGCTTCCTCGGCATCAGCACTATGAGACTGGATGTGAGAGTGTATATGTGGGCGAAGGGAACACACATTCACGGCAGCCGGGATTTAAAAAATAAAAAATAAAAAATACACTGAAGGACTCTGTGATGAGGATGCCGATAAGAGGGCACAGTTTCAGAAGGTTGCACATAGGAGGGAATCTACAAAGGGAAATATTCACTGGGTGCACGGGGTTGGATGGAGTTCAGCGCCAAAGCAGAAACCTTCTTAAGCCAGAAGTTTACGTTCCTATGTATGCTCGATCCTTTCATTCATCCTGCTACGGCTGTAAAATTGGTTCATTCAGCGCCACGAGCGGCCAAAGTGTCACAGCTCTGATTTAAATACAGTCCTGAGGCTGAAACTAAATATCTGCAGATACCAGAGGAACAAGACTAGTTGTTACAAGAGGTTAGTTTGTGCCCTCTAGCAGCCTGCATGCCCTGCCTCTCAACACTCAAAACCAAATATTTCTCTAATATGTGGGTCAGGAGGGTCACAGAAAACAGAGGAAACAGTTAGATATTATTGTTTTTTTGGACAATTCTCTTTGAAATAATGAAATGTTTTATCTCTAACTTAACATGACCAAGAGTCAACAGCAATGAAGCTCTCCAAGGCTGCAAAGCAGTGCTCTGGGCTAAATGTTAAATTCAAAATGTTAATGTGCTGATAATGGCAATGCTGAAATGCTTGTGCAATTCTAATACATTCATGATATTCACCATATCTTTTCAAATTAACAAATGATAACATGCTAATATCTTCAACCTGAGGGCTGCATAAATGTCCCTCTCAAGTTTCATCTATAGACACTGACAGGCAGCATAGCAAACATTTAGACAGTCCAGTCTGAAAAGATATATCTGTGCACAGTCTAGAAAGAAAGAAAAAAAAGAATGGTTTGAAGGTTGAAAAAGCCAAAAAAAAAAGGGAGCTACAGTGAATCATTTCAAATATAACCACTGGCAACTTTCTGTATCCATTCATAAGGTTTTATTCAAACCACTGCTCCATTTATGGTGAAATTACTAAAGAGGATATTCATGAAGGAACATCTACATTTAAACAGTTAGCTATTACTTCAGGCCTTCGCTATCAAACATCAGTTAAAGAAGGTTTTTCTTTCAGCTTCAGAAACTGTTGCTCCCTTTGCTGAATGTGTGATGTCTTGATGTGTAGGCATTTCAATAGGCTCTTGGTAAACCCAAGAAAGTGTTGATTCTGCAGCACGAGATGTTTCTTCAGGTGTTCTAAGACAAGTTCACCACCGAACCATGAGGGGTAACGTAGTTATTATTTGTTAACAGTTCAGCCAAATTCAGCGCTCGAAGAAAAAGCCAGATTTCACGCGTGGTTCTCCTTTTATTGCCGAGTGCCATTCCTCTGCTTTTATCTCTCCATGTAACAATGAAAAACCACAGGCTGCTGCTGCTTCAGACGGAGCAACACAAAAATCTCTGACTGTACAGGTAAGGAAAAAAAAACTCTCAGGTTCATATTTCTTTCAAGAGCAGAAAAACAGACCTTCAGGCGTATCCCTTTCAAGTCTTCAACCCATGAATCTCCCGCAGAACCACTTTTAAACATTTTTTTGAACTGGAATACCACTCACTTGCAGTGAAATCAATAAAAAAAAGAGAAAACAACAGGCAATCAATGCAGCAAATAAAAACTTCAGGGTAATTTTATGTAAGCACACACAATGCAAATGATCTGTGTATGTTAATATGGCTATAACCCTGCAGGAAAACAGCTGAGATTAAGCTTGTATGTGCAGTGGGTGCTTGTACGCTCAGCGGAGTGTGACATGTTTTCAGCCCTGAACAGATAACTGCACTGTGAGAATCTGCCTGAGCGTCGTTGCACAATGAAACCCCAAGGTGGTCTTCAGCTGCCTCTGACAGCGGCTGAGTCTGAGTGAAACGAACTGAAATCATCGACACAAATAAAGGTAAAGTCACTGCTACTCTAAACGGGGCAGGTTAGACATAAACTACACAGAAAACAAAATATGTGCGGCCTGTGTGTACGTCTTCATCTTTACACACACACACACCTCACACAACGCCTGACCAAAGAGCCGTCCAATCCAATAGATCCTGACCACTAAGAAGCGCAGGCCAATGAAATATGCATGACGGAGGAAAAAGCTCGCCGCCTTAGCACACAGAAATGTTCAGCCTCCCTCTCTCTCTCAGCGTAAAACATTGATGGCGGCGGCGCAGCAGCAGCAAACCGGCGGGATGGAGTGCCAGGCTGAGCCGGAGGAGGCTCTGCAAGTTCACATCTAATTCTGGACTTCACCCATGGGACTACTGGGCTGAGAAAGGAAAGAGCGGAGCAGGTTTATCTCGGGGAAAGGAAAAAATAAAAAAGGCTTTTTCCTGGTTTGACCCAAAGCTTGGCTGTGTGTGTGAGTGCCTGTGTTTATAGAGCAAGGCATGACAGGAGTGTTAATACGTAAGGTCATAAGGCTGCTCACTTCTTCTAGCTACTGAGAGTATGCATAGCTTCTCCTGCGATCGAGCCGTGTAACAGTGATACAGCAGATGTGGTCGTAAATGAAAGCAGCAAGTGTGTGTCCTGGAGGAGAGAGAGAGAGGGAGCTGCCCATGACACAGTTTACAGGATTGATTAAAATTCAGCCTCCGGTCGCTGCTGTCACGAGTGTAGATCCTTTGTCTGAATTATGTCCAAACACTGGCAGTAAGGGCTCCGCAGATGTTTGGAGAAGGAAGCGACAGCTCTTAATTAACTTTACACGGTGGTGGTGGAAGTATGACATAAAACCCCAGCATGCATCACACAGAGGGTGGATGAGGTGGCTAAATCTGCGACATATACACTGTTGCACATAAAGTTGGAATAATTTTGTTTTCAGACACATTTGTCTCTTTATTCCTATTTATACACATCAGTAATCACCTTTAACCAGGTGCAAGTAACACATACTGAGCCCCAGTTACCCAGGTGAAACAAATAAATCACATTGTCACAATCAGTTCATGAGAAGAAGTTAAAAAAAATTATCCCAGCAACAGTGTATATGCACATGGACACTTAGGCTACATAGTGCATGACCACTGATCTTTAAAGCTCCATCTGGTGATTTTACTTTAAACTCCCTCCACTCTCATAACAACACAATTTTGTGCCTTCACAACTTGTGAACTATTCAGACAAACAAACAACATTACATATTCATAGATTCTTTGTGTTCGCAATGTAACTTTAAGCATTTCAAACTTCAAGTTTTTTCAGGCGTAAATAATTACTCAAAGGACTGTATCTTTACAGATCTGAACATGTCTGGAGACTGATGTTACACTACTAACTATCTGAATCCTACAGGATGTAATGCTACATATTCTTAATCATCATTATCCAGTGTTATAACCACAAACTCAGTGTGAATTCTTCCACTTTTGTTACCACACAAAGCTTCGGCCGACTACCTTTACCATAAACCACAAACCCACAACAGACCTAAAATAAAAAATTGGATCTTTTCAAAAGTTGCTTTTCCGGCCCACAAACGCAAATAAACTCTTCACACTATGAGCACAGTGACAAGCACCCAAGCCCCGTCAAATAAACTTGCCCTTCTTTTCATATCTGACATTTCAGTGGTTGTGTGTTGCTTCAGTCAGAGTCAGAAGAAACTCTCAGAACATTTCAACCCTGAGCTTTTCCCTTAGTCTGACTTTATTCTGATCTATAACTTAATCCAAAACCTTGTCATGATGATCAGCGAAACTATAACCTCTGTTTTATCATTTTTGTCTTCCAAATGACTTTCAACCTTTATAACACAACATCACACACATGCATACATACAGAGAGAGGAAGGAAGAGAGAGAGTGAGGGGGAGAGACATCTCTTTTGCCTGTCAGATACTGTAGAAAACATGTGGATCAAAACAGGCATCACTTCTATCTGCAGAGGGAAAGTTGACAAGTAGCGTCTCGTCAGCAGTTCATTTCTCCCAATCTGCTAGAAAACACAAATCTTCAAAAACAACACTGATAGTATGCACACCACAAAGAAAACCATTGTTCTTAAGATGCTTGTTTCAGTTTATCAGCTCACTTTGATATCACCCTCTCAACACGCACACACACACAGAGACAGATGCACTTACAATGCTGGGAAAACAAACACTCTTCTGATCTACCCTCCTCAGGGCTTTGTGGGCTCTCTGTGAAACCTCTGTCTATCTAGACGAGAGTCGACCTGGAAACGGAACAAAGGCCCGGTTCCTCACTTCACATTGTTATTTAGCAAAGTCTGCCGCAATGAAAGACACAATGAGCGGGATTACACACATGGACGACGCGTCCACACACACTCACAAACTCACAAAAGAGGTCCTGCTTTGCCACAAACTTCTTCTTCCCAAAGCAACATTGATCTGATTGTGGAGTCAGACACAGAAGTATGAGCATCTGCCTGTAAGCAATAAGTACCACTTCAAACACAACATTAACCATGCCCTGTGAAAGTTTCTGCTTTGCCAATAAAGATTTAACCTGCTCAATGAATTCAGCCTCTAATTACGCTTAGTTAAATGCCACATGCAGGGATTTAAATTAGCTACTCAATATTCTCAAGGATACGGCCACGTAATTGCTGCTGATACTAAATGAAGGAGAGAGGGTGGAAAAAAAATAACAATTAAGGGTTTGCGGATCAGTTGATGCGAGGAATGGAGAATCCAGATGAAGAGGTTTGAGACTTGCTAAATCAAAATGATTTGCTTGAAGGTGAGTGCTAGAGGAGTTTTAGAAAACGCCTCAAGAGCTAAAGCCAAAATAGCAGTTTGACAGACGTGTACAAAATTGTTGGTACCTTTCCATTAAAGATAGGTAATAATGAATCGATAAAAAATTGTGAAAATTAATGAAAATCGGACATTGGTTTTGTGGTTTTAACAGAATCAACTGGCCTGGACAAAAATGATGGTACCCTTAACTTAATCTGAATATTTTGTTGCACAACGTTTTGAGGCAGTCACTGTAGTCACTGTCAGGAGATTTCTGTGACTCTCAAAGAGACTTCTGCACCTGTCGACAGGTTTCAGTTTCAGCTCCTTCCACTGATGTTCAATAGGATTTAGATCAGAGCTCATAAGGCCACTTCAGAAAAGTCCAATGTTTTGTTCTCAGCCAGTCTTGGGTGTTTTTAGCTGCTGTGTGTTTTGGGTCATTACCCTGCTGGAGGACCCCTGACCTGGGACTTACAATGGGGCTTTCTGTCACTGGGCAGCACATTTCACTCCAGAATGCCTTGGTAGTCTTGAGATTGCATTGTACCCTGCACATATTCAAGACGCCCTGTGGCAGGTGCAGCAAAGCAGAACAGAACCGAGCCTGATCCATGTTTCACAGTAGGTAGAGTGCTCTTTTCTTTGCATGCTTCATTTTTGCATCTGTGTATGGTGAGCTGATGTGTCTCGCCAAAAAGCTTCAGTTTTGGATCCAAAAGCTCCAGTTTTGTCTCTTCTGTCCACAAAGCTTCTGGGGGAATGTCCTTTGGTCATTTACTTTTGTCAGTTTCAAGTTATTTAAATGACAATTGTGGGGTTTTCTTTCTTTAACAGAACAGTTTTGTCTACGTCTGTATGAGACTGGGCTGCTTTAAGCTCAGTGCTAATACCAGCATGCTAATATCCTCACAATGACTGCTCTAACACACTGATGTTTAGCAGGTATAATGATAATTATAATGATTGCCAAGCTCACCAATTTAGTTCGGTGTGTGAGCATGCTAATATGTGCTAATTAGCATTTAACACACTTCAGCTACACATGAGGCTGATGGCAATATTGCTAATTTTGCAGGAATTTATTCCATATTTTGACTGATTTGCTAAAGAGGCTTGTTGCTCATTTATAATTTAAGAAAAGATGTAATCTGTGTGTGACATTATGCCTCATTAAACAGTCCTAATATTCAGTAAAAGCCCAATACGCCAGTGGTAAATGTGGAAGTGCAAGGTGTAGGAGAAAGGACTGTACAGTATGTTGCTGCACACATCAACAACGTGCTCTCACACAACAACTGTGAAATGCTTCACATTTGTAGCTACCAACTGCCATTAAAATGGTCCAATGCACAAAAGCGAGAGTGTCAAGGCCAGTAGTGAACAGTGACATGAGCTGTGCTGTATTATGGGGTTTTTAAAGCCTAACCACTGACAAGACCGCACTTTGTTTACGAGACTTCTTCTCTGTTGGAGTGAAAGCGGCGGCCTGATAAGCCACATGTAGCCCTGAACCAATGACCTGTGTTAAGGAGGCGTAATTGTCTTTTTACAGCAGGCTCTAAATCTATCCTCGCCTTCCCTTCACCATTTCACCCCTACAAGTGCCATGCAGGCTCCGGTTGCCTAGCAGCAACAGTATTTGAGCTGTTTCTTTTGTTTCTTTTTTTTTTTTTTTTTTGACTGATGGGTAACAAAGTCGGCTCCTCTTTTACAGCTCTGGTAATAGGCATCGCTATCAGTGTTTGCCGCACAGTGGCCGTGATGGTGGAAGATAGCAAAGGATGTTTTGATACCGACATGATGAGTTTTAACCTCATACGGGACAAAAAAAACCATGTTTTTTATTATTTGCTGTGTCCTTGTGAGTGTGTATTCACATCTGTACCGACCTGCAGCCATCTGCATGTATCCAGCCAGGGTGCAGATCCTCCTCTCACATCCTCCGCTGGGCAGGAAGATGGTGATGATGGCCAACAGGGAGCTGACAGCCAGCAGAGCACAGCCGCCAGAACACAGCACTGCACTGGTCTGAGGGAGAAACAGACACACACAGACACACACAGAACAATTTAATTTCAGCTCCATGTCAAGGAATTGACAACAGCTTTACATCTACAAAAATGGCAGAGATTTCTTCTTCCATTCCATTCTTCGTCCAGCTGCTTTGTGCCGTTATGTAGCCACAGACAAATGTACGTATCTGTGTGTATAAGTGTGTGTTTGGGTCAGTTCAGGTTGTGTAGTCTCCGCCAGTCCTGCTAACAGGTTAATGGCTATCTCAGCTGGAAAACAGCGCTCCATGGCCAAACAACAGGGCACTGTCCCTTTTCATTACATCTTCGCTTAATCACACACCCTCACATGCTGAGAGCAAGAGGAGCGAAACACAGGCAGAGGAAGGATTTTACGCAAAATTACGAGATTCATTCACACTTTTTTTTTTCTCCTCTCTTTAACTGTATCCATACAAGTGAATGTGTACAAGCAGGCATCGCATTCAGTTCACAAGCTGCGAGGAAGCTTGGTTCTTTGTACAATGTCCTGTCAGAGCTTTGACTGGATTTTCACTCTCATCACTGCTAAGCCGCCCTGTTGCTCTGCTCTTGCAAAGACTCCTGGGAAAGTGTGCATTCCTGGACAAGTGGCAGCTGAGTTTGAAAGTATGTTCGGCCCAAGAGAGAGAGAGAGAAAGTGTGGGTGTGTGAGTGTGTTTCCCACAACCTGTGTGACTTTGTGGTGCTGTTTGATCTGCACAGCACTCTCAAACCGACTCTCCAGCTTCAATAAAGCCGCCACACATCCTCCTCGACGCATTTTAAAACGTGTCTGTCCGGGATGAGAGCAGCACCACAGTCAGAAAACGGCACCACATTAGTGATTAGCATGCAGGCGGGGGCGATCAGAGAGAAATGTCTAACACGCGCAAGGGAATTACAGCTCTAAAACACGTGTCATTATGCATGTCCCTGACGTGACGGACGTGAATGGAGGGAGGATGAACGCCCAGCGATTTCTGTTCCTGACAGGGAGATTTAATTAGCTTGTTCGGGGTGTTTGGCAAAGAGTTGGAGACAGGAAATATTGAAGTGTCGTGATGTTGGTGGAAATGACAATGATTATTCTTTTGACCTTTATTTGTCCAGATTTGCTGAACGTTGTGTGTGTTCTACACTTCGCCCCGTGTCTACATAAAAGTTGACACACACACACACACACACTCAGATCTCGGCTTTGTTGAGAGCTGCTGCCTGGAGCGAGATGCCTTGCACAAGGGCACCTTAAACATAATGATTAAGCAAGGAAAGAAGACGTGCAGGGTAGGAACAACTCCTTGAGGTGTCATTTGATTTCATTTACACTTCAAACGTGATCAGTATTCAGCACAGAGATCATTTCTCAGCCCTCAGCAGTGCAGAGTCTGGTCACATTTAGTTCCTTTGAGGAAGGCATCAGTGAGAGTCAGGAGAGACAGCACGCAGAAAACCTCAACGGTGGGAGCTCTCTGGAAACAATCTTTCTGATTGCACAAAATAAATGTAGTCTTTAGAATTAATATTCATTCATAATTCTGCACAGGATCAACCTCGTTTTATAGTGCAACAGGGTTTTTAGCGGAGACGAGAGTGTGGGTTTATCACTGTGGCCCAGTATGAAATATCTCTATGGGATTAAAGTTTGTTGTTATATTTTCTCAATAGTGTAATTACACTGTTGTTCTTTCTGCCTACTCTCTGTATACGACACCTATTATTAGGCATCAGCGGCGGACATGTGGGTATGAATGGTGTCAGCTGGACAAAAAATTTACAGTTTGATATTTGCAGCAAGAAAAAATGTTGAAACAATCCTTGACATCCACACAGAACATCTCTGACTGTGTTGCTTCAGCAGCGAGGGCTTACTCCTGAATGTATTTTTCCGATCCTAACCATACAGATAATAATACGTGCTTCGCCCCGTGTTTTGAACGTGGAGAAGACCAACCGACACACTTGAAGATAGAGAAAAGCCATTAACTTCTGTGGTCTTTGTTCTTGTGTCTCTCCTGCTGGAATGATATTCATGTATGCACAGGAATGTCTCCTTTCTCTCCGCAGCTTGATCTTGGCGTGCCTCGTGGGCTCCCAGTGTGCAGCCTGCCTCCCACCCTGCTGTTCTCATTTCTGTGTGACACATTAAAGGTACATCATATCTCCTATAGGGGAGTGGAAGTGGAAAGGTGTGGGGGGGCTATATAAGGTACACTTTCACTAAAACAGTGAAATAAACGTTGTAATACTGTAGTCTGTTGATGATTAGCATAAAAATTACCAGTGCTATAATTGATTTAAATCTAAATATGTCCATCTAAGCTGTAAATCCATGTGCTGCTTGTGTATTCTGCCTATATTTTTTCAGCCACTTAATTATCTGCAAGCAGTAATAGATTTATACACATGACATTTTCTGTGTGCCATTTAGACACAGCCCGAGAGACTAATAAAGGCTATCAGAGTCCTACACAGCTATTTTTATAGAAAACAACCAGCATTTCAATTCATGGCGTCTCAATTAATCAGCTCCCAGCAGCGTGCCTGTGTGCAAGTGCGTCTACATGAGAGAAACTCGTAATCATAACAAGTTTTTACTCGCATACATACCGAAAACATTTCCAAGGCCTTTTTCCTTAACTGTGCTTGTAATGCTCTGAGTGCAAGTTAATTTAGAAAACCAAGACTAGTCGTTTGTCCTTGTTCTTCCTCCGAAATACTAGATTGCACTTAAGTGTGAATAGCTGGTTGAGCAAATAGGGGACAGAATGAGCCAGGCCCTTCACTGTAGTGTCTCAGTTTGAATACTTGATTTGGATTTTAATCCTCTCAGGATGCTATGACTTAAGGCTCTGAGGCACAACGACGCAACTTTTTACAACACGGCCATAATTAATACAGGGAACTGGCAGGCTTGACCCGCAACAACGATTTAATCCCACAATAGTAGTAAGTGGCCTGGAGCCGCCATTAATATGACCATACAAGTGTTACAATGCTGATAAAACTAAAGGCTACAGGCACCTCTACACATGTTCGGCTGCCCAGCTTGGCCATAAAAAGAAAACTTTATTGGTGTCTCATAATAAATGGTCCACAACCTGAGCCTGATGGAGACCAATATCCGTACCAATATGGAGAAAAAAAAAAAAAAAAAACTGCATCCAGCTGCTTTGAGTAATAATGAGCCAGCCTGAAGTGGACTCTTTGATTTCCAATTACATTAAGGAAGTCGGGGATTACACTGTACGGGCCAATGAAATTTCATTGTCTCCTCAATTTGGGAGTTACAAGATGGAGATGGCAAGGCATGTCTCATTAAACGCACTTCCCCTTTCCAAGCCCAGACAGTGGGGGTAAATGTTTCAGCGCCGGGCGGGCTGTGGAAAATGGAGGGTTTCTGCTCTTCACAAGTGCCAGGAAGAGGAGACAGTTAATGTGCAGCACCGGCCCTTGACAGAAATAACCCCACCACTTTACAATCCAATGGCTCGCTTTTATGGAGGACAAGAGGTGAGGCAAGAGCACTGCAGATCCGCGGATAAGCAGACATGACGCGTTTGCCTTATTGCTCCATGTCGCTCTCCGTGTGTGTGCGTGTATGTGTGTGTGTGTGTGTGTGTGTATGTGTGTGCGTGTGTGCTTTGGTGTTCACTGTTAATGTAAAAAGGTATGCCATTTGCACGCAACTGCTGTCTCATCCTCTCTGCGCGCTCAGATCTGCCCTCCCATCACTGATCAGCATTCAGCAGAGCGAGAGCCCGGTGGTCACACTAAAGCGTCAGCCTTGACATGTTCTGCCTCTAGAAGCCCATTAGCACCGTAGCACAGCTTCCCAGAATATCTCTGAGCCACCAGAGGTGTTTCTGCTCCATCCACCCCGCACACACAAGGAATCAGCTGAGATTTCATCAGTCCACTAAGCTGCCTTACATTCCTTCTGCACTCCTCGTGTCCGCCTTCAACATCTTCCAGAGGAATCCCGTTGATCCCAACAAACACAGCACTAACACAGACGAATCTGCTGAGTAACGTCTTCCTACATCGATCTTCACTGGGAGGAGACTGGGAGAGGTGTCGGAAGGACAAGTATGTGTATGTACGTCTGATGGTCCTCTGAATGGCTGACGAAGCTGTGTGTACAGAGTGAATACGAGATGGAGAGGAGATAAGGGAGAGAGGGGAGCGGAGATTAATCACCTGACAAGTGGATGGAGTGTCCATTTGTGCCTCAGGGACAGGCTGCAGATAGGATGTGACATTCAGGAGCACTTGGGAGAACATGGGAGTGCTCGTTGTTCCCACACCGACACACACACATGCACACAGTTGATACGGATACAGGTAGGTACACACCGCTGGGTCACTTAAGTTCAGCATACATACACATACATTACACAACACGTGTAAACCTTCAAATTCATGGAAACTGGACTTCCTGCACCGACACACCCTCTCCAACTCAGCTCGTCCTGCTGGTTGAACATGAAGCTTGATGGCCAATTTGTTGAGTGTTAACATGCTAACATTTGCAATTTTAATATTAGATGAATTTAAATTTTAACCCGATTATAAAACCCCTAGAGAATCACCAAAGTCCTTAGGCTCCATCCTCTGCACATCATGAATATCAGCACTTAATTTCGTAGCAATCCAACCAATAGTTGTTATGTATTACAGTTTGGATCAGTTTGGTGGAGGACGACCACCGGGCCAAAATTAACATCCCTACAGCGACGCCACTAGCATGAATGAGAACTATTTTTCAAATGGCTTGGACTGTAATGAATGCAGATCTGGGAGGAAGAAACTTTACCACCTAGTGTACATACTACATAACCACACAATCCTTTGTAAGTGTCCTATAGGTTTTCAACTCAGAGAAAAGCAATTATGCCCTCTATCATTCAAGAAAAACATTTTAAAATGTCTTTGTGCCTCGCTAGTGCATGTGTTTTCTCAGTGTGTTCTTTCTGATATAGCTGTAAGACATAATCTTGTGTCATTTTCCGCCTTTAAACTGTAATTTGTTCTTCAGAAACACAAGAGAATCCATCCTCTGAGAGTGTGTGTGTGTTTTTCCAAACAGAAAAAGACATTTTAGCGTCATTACAAGACAAATTTACCCTGCTTTGACAATCTTTCATTTTGTTGTGTATCTTTGCAAGAACGAAGCACCTCACGCACTCTTTGTCCTTGGCAAAGTTGCGAAGAATGACAAACAGCAACACATCTTTTCTGATGTATTCATTACATGTGCATTCGGTATGTAGGAATCCAACCATCGATTTAAACACTGGGATTTTCTTCATATTTGTCAAGTTTCTTCACACACCGCATACATGAATCCCAGCAGACCTCTGAACTGAAATTCATGTTTACTAGATTCTTCATAGCTCCAGTATCTTCTAGCAACTTTGAAAACTTTGAGCGAGATAAGAAAACTCCAGTGACTTTCTGAGCTCTGCGCTGAGTTCAAGTGCCGGCTTTAATGTCATTATGTGATGGGAGATGTGAAGAATTTTTATCAAAGTAATGACATTAAAATTAATAATTAAAAAATGTAATACTTGAATAATTTAGAACCTGTGCTCTAAGGGGCTGCTTTTTGCTTTTCAGCACATTTTTGAACCGATGCCTAAAAAACCAAACTGTAAGTTTACTGCGGCATATGGGCCGACACACTGAGGCTGCTTTGGCTTCAAGTTAACGTTATTGGTCTGCCAAATGCAACATAAAGGACACATCTTATAGAGCCTATAGAATAGTTTCAGTATTTTTTCTGGATTGTCAAATGCTTCCGTTTATGTAGTACCACAGAGTATTTATTTAATGTATCAGCTTTCATTCCTATAATCTTTGCCCAAAAAGTCACACAGTCACACTAAAAGGCTCCTCATTGTCATCAGAGCTGCAGTGTTTCCTCCCTGGGACCCACACAGGACGCCCCCCACTGCCGAGCAATGCTTTAATGTGGCGTTAAGTCTTCAGTGTCATGTGAAATGAAAACACGGGGAATCTCATACGTTTTCATAGTTGAACGATCTGGGAGGAATGTCATATATGGGAGAGGAGGAAACACACACACACACACACACACACACACACCTTTTTTCTTCACTTCACTTCACTTCACAGGGATGTGCTGCATGAAATGTGCAGGGAGGTTTGGTTTGGATCACAGGCAGGAAGTTGGTTCAGAGTTACCAGAAGCTGCAGGAACGCCTCCACAACCTGTCGTTTCAGCTCCCACTCCAGCTTCTGTCTGGTGGACTGTATTTACCAACTAAACACTGATGTGTGTTTCTGGTTTAAGACTAAATCACACATCTGAGAAAGCAAAGGTATCGTCTTACAGGAACCAGCAATCAGATGCTCCAGGTAGTGACACAAAGAAATACAGCAATAATGAAATAGCATACTGTGACACTGGAAAACACAGTTTGCAGTGTTGAGGAATATCACAGCCATTGTTAAGAATTATTCTTTCAACCAAACATTTCTGACCCGAATGTTTGTGCAACAGTTCATTAAGTTTAAGTGAAATAGTTGCCAAGTCAAATAAATAAAGCTTGTTTCATGGCCTCGCTGGATTACACAGTGAAATTGCCACTATACGTAGAATTATCCCATCAAGGCGTGAGCATTTGTTCTGTCAGCTGGAAGAGAAATATGTCTACATGCAAATGCCGTTTAGTGCAAGATACAGCTCGCTGGCAGAGTCGGTATTTTACTGTTTAATAAAATCTGCCACAGAGTGAATGTAAGATCCAAAGTGTCTATTTTGATATAACGTCATTTGATTCAGTGTGATTTAATTTAATGTCAGTTTGTGCCTTGTCTTCCTTTGTATTGTTGAAAATATCCTCTCACTAACACACACCTGTCACTTTACACATATGGCCTTGTGCCAGAATTAAATCAAGGTTTATGAGATCCACATATCCAAATAAAGGTGTTTTTAATCAGATTACTGCAAAGTAATTGACAGAGAAAACCTGGGAACAGGTAATATTAATCTGAAACTGCCACAAACAGGAGTCAATAATAAAGTTTTACCCCTGTGTGTTAATCCTGACAGGTTAATCTGTGCTGTGCCAGCAGCAGCGCCACAGTGGAGCTGGCCTGGTTCCAGTTTGACCCGAGCTGCAGGCAGCTGCCTCCCTGCCAGGCCGCTAACCGCCACCTGCACCACCTGGACCTCGGGAGCCTTCACTTCTGGACTCCGGGGCGATGAATAAACCCAAATAATTATTGACCAATCAGCCAAAGATGCAATATAACACATTGCTACAGTATGAACCTGCTGCCCAGCAACTGTGTTCAGTCTGACGGCAGCCGATGCAATGTCTCCTATACACATTGTCAAACACTATATAAATCAATCAAAATGTGAGTCTGGCCGATGACAGCTGGTGACTCAGTCAGGGATGTATGTGCAGACTGTGTCACCATAAATATCTATATATGTTATCTCACAGCAGTAATAGAAATTTTACTCGCCATCATTCTCCCATTATTCGGCACAATTTCCATCTTTATGTCTTCAGTCCAGTCTTCGGGATATATTCTGCTTTTGCTACACTGAAATTTCCCCATAGGACTGATTAAAGCTTATTTATTTGAACTTCTCAGCTTTTAACATAATGAGATGCGCAGCCAACAGCATTAATAGTATAATATATAGGACATGCAGAAACATTTAATGTGATGGGCTGCTCATCATTGATGTTCAAAGGTAAAATATTGCAGACTAAATGTTTCCATACTAACAAAAGAGAAAATGAGACCAAAGATTACCCCTGAGAGGAATAACTGGAGCTTTCTGCACAGTCAAAGCCATTATGTTCCACCATGTTCTCCATTTACAAAAAAGGACGATTAGAAGAAGATTTATTTCAATCTATGACTAGACGTTGTATGAATATAAACTGCCTGAGGTGCCAGCCAACCTGCCAAGAAAAAAAAAAAAACTTCAGTGAAGCCCCAAGAACTGCTGGAGAAAGATATATAAACCACAGCTCTAGTTTCACATCAGATGCCGCACAGGAAGAGGAAATAGATGCATGCTGGTTTTCATCCCAAAGGAGAATCATCTTTATGAAACCCTCAGGTAAGAGCAGTGCAGACAGTGACTCATATGGAAGAGACAGTTACAGAGGGCTACAGGACGCAGAGGAAAGGAAAGCTTCTATTTTAGGCAGGTTGTGCTAAGAAAAATGGCTCCCTTATAAAACCACACACAGCGAGCAGAGCGCACCGCAAGTCTCAGTTAAGTGTATTCCTGTCAAAAGAAACACCGGCAGTTAAAAGCAGCTGAAGAAAGTTGAGGTGACTTCGATCGCCTTCTTAATTCACTGATGATCGTGATGAGGAGGATGATGACAATGGATCCTCTTTATGGTTGCATGGAGAACTGTATGACAAGTGATCAAGTGTCCATCTGGCATTGCTGAGCGCCACCTGCCACACACACACACACACACACATACATACACACACACGCAAACACTACATGCAGCACTACATGGCTGATTCCCACTGTTTCCCCACAGTGCAGCATGGCTCAGATAAACACTTCACAAAGCTGCCCCAATGCGCGGAGTTTAACTGAAGATACGATCTCCAGCCCTGATCATTACACCTCCTCCTCCTGCTGCTCCATGTGCCTCAACACCTCACAACAGAGTCATCGTATATAGTATAGTACACGCGGGGAGCAACGCATCCAAATAGCAAGCGGCCGCACAAAAGCCTTTTTTTTCTGCTTCTTTTTTCTCTGCTCTCAATTAAATAGTAACTGATGCCCTGGGGGAGGAGGAGGAGGAGGAGGGGGAGGGGGGAGATCAGGGAGGTGTAGGTGGGCTGAGGTGATAAAAACTGCATCTTTTCAGAAACTTCTTAATACCGCCTCGCTTCTGTCCGTCCATCCATCTATCGCTCTCTCGCTCTCACTCTCGCTCGTTCATAATAGATCACAAAAGCGGATCAGATCAGATGGGAGGATCAAATAGCTGGTTTGAAATGTATGGGATCCCTCACAGCCTGGTTTAATGATGACATCCTCACAGCCGGGCCAGAGGTTTTTATTCAGCTCTTCATAATAGGTTGCTGCTGCATGGTGGTGGGGGCTGATGGGTAGTCAAAAGAGAGGAACCCCAGGCAAAGTTTCACCTCTCTCTCTCTCTCTCTCTCTCTCCTCTCCCAATAGATGCTGTAATTGAATTATAGTGCAACTGATACTTTTGTGTCCATCCTCCCTCCTCCTCCTCCCTCACCCCCTGGAGGCCCTTCAAAAGACAGCAGCCATGGAATTTGTCTTGTTGTGTCTCTTGGCTTTGAAAGCAGATGCTGATAAGAAATGGATGAAAAGAACGCTGTTAAAATTTGGAGTGAAGTGTTGAATAAATTTGAGTGGTGGGGGTGTTGGGGGGGGAGAAAAGCGATGAGAGGAACTGTTAATCAGCACATTTGCTCATTAGGACGAACGTATGTTTGGCATCCGAACAAACAGCAGAGCGTAACTCGTGCACAAAGAGGCCCGATCCAGAATTACAGTTGATCATTTTACATCAAAACGAACGGCACTGCAGGAGACAGAGGGAGAGTAAGAGAGAGAGAGAGAGCGGAGGGGAGAGTGTGAGATGAGAGGACGGGGGTGTGCAAGAGAAATGGAAAGAAGATGTGGGGGGAGAGGGAGAGAGAGAGGAACACTTTTCCTTTTCATGTGAGTGAAGAAATACTGTACTATCTCACACTGATGTAACACCACAGCCCACATACAGTACGGCTTAACGCCTTGACCGTCTATTCTGTGTACAAGAGGAAGAATGGCTCAGGTCATCATTATATTCAGAGTGCTGAGTGAAAAATCATCGTTTATATTTGATGAATACAATGCAGCATTTGCACACAGAACTGGGATTTCTCTCATTATTGTGCATCTCATTTTCCTACAAAAACTACAGAATATTTTATAACAAACCCCACATGAGATAATTTGTGGATACAAATCACTCATTCTTTTTTTAAATCTCAGCTGTATAATGATTCAAGATGGAAAATGCAGGTTATTGACAAAACATTAGGATCTGTTTGTGTATATATACCCCATTTGTGTTGCCTTGATTTCTACAGGCGGTCAGTGAGTCAGAATAAATCCATAAAGGATTAACAGATAAATCTTTAAAGAACCAAATCAGCCGTGTGAGAGTTAACAGGATCATGTTAGCCTGGATACGTTAAGACACATTTAAAGAGCCCCGCAGTTCTCTGTTTACTGGGAAAAACCTTCATTACATTACTGTATTATCACATGTGGAAGTGGTTTAAAAGGCAGAGATGAGTCAAGGAGCTTGAAAATAAATTAGTCTGAAAAGCATATGAAAGTGATTTAATCAGTGATCTGTGGAGGAGATAATCTTCTGCAGAGTGAGCAGCTTTCGACAATCCAGTCTGAACTGGATGACTGTCCCCAGATGACTTCTGAGTTGCAGAAAAGACACAATTTACTCAAGATTTTTTTTTTTCTTTTTAAGAACTAGGATGTAATATTCATGGATTTTTGCAGATTTGCAGTGCAGACCCTCTCCCAGTTTAAAAATAATTGAACGTATGCGGTTGAATTTGAACATATTGAGGATTGAATCATGGCCGTGTGGCCCGGCCCCCTCCACCTGTAATAGAGAAGTTTAAGAGACCATGAGAGCTTCAGTGGAGGCCGAGCTTCTGCAAACCTCTCACTCTACACTCACACCATCAAAAAACTCACACAGCCCAGCTTGCTCCTGCATTTATGCATGATCTGCACTACCGCTGGTCCCAAGTGCACATTTCATAATTCATGCATACTGTACTGTAGCAACTGGAAATGCTACTATATCTGCCTCCACCACTCTGCTTCATTTCATCAGTGAGTCAGACTGGTCCATGTTACACTCGCATTACAGTAAACTCCCTGACCCCGAAAGTGAACACCTACCCACATTATACATGCATAATATTTAGGAAAGTTTTTAATAAAAACAACACAAAACAAATGAATAAATTTAGTTTGAGCCAAACCAAAAGCAACTGAACAACAAGAAAGTCTCTTGAAGTCAGGAATATATTTCTCACAAATCAAAAAGAAAGTAGATTTCAACGGGAATAATAAATAATGTGTGTTACTGGGTTCTGGATCTCAGTTGCATCAGTCTGATTAAATATCGTTCTCGTGGCAGAAAGAGCATCTGTTGCATGTCAAGGAGCCTGGAGTCTGGCCTATTGAGGATCGGGGTAAGAATGATGTAACTGGACAACAACACGCTGCTGAGCTGCTTCATCTTACACCATGACAGCTTATCATTACACAGTGGGTCACTAATGAAGCTCCGTTTTGTAAATGGCTACGGCTTGCTGGGCGAACACTGATAAATGATAAGCCGGTTCAGCTTGTGTTTAACCCTTTACTGTGCTGTCTTTAATAAAAACTCAACATTGGACTTTAAGCAAACAACTAGAAAAACAGATTTCTGCTCCACAATAGCTTAAAAAAGCTGCACCATTCCTCTTCTTGTGGCCTTCATTAACACAACACAGATTAAATAAACCTTTAACCTGAGATGGTACACTGATGTATAAACTGACTTGCATTCAAATGACTGTGTTATACTTGTGCCGTCCCGCTGGGTGCCTCTATAATCGTCTTTTCATTCAGTTAGCTCTGTGGAGCTGCACATCAGCACAGCGGCAGCAAACTCATCTGTGTTGCAGAGGAGGAAATTAACTTTTTATTGGAGAATATTTTCCCCCTTCAGGAGGTTTCGCTGGGCAAGAAACGACTGCTCCTATCAGCTAAACCAACTGAATTAGGATAGAATAATATCTTGTCCGTTGTGCGGGGGTGATGAAACTGATATGTGATACAAATCAGTTCACTTCAAGGTGTACAGGGGGAATACATCTTAAATGCTAAATGCATTCTTTTAAACAGAAACACATGAACTCCAGTGTGTCTAAATGAGTTGCAAGGCTGCTTCTATCAGCATAGTTTCCCTGAGGGAGGAGGAAAATATTTGCCTCCACTAGGAAGACAGTCAACGCCCTACAGAAACATCTGATTAGATGCTGCAAATTCCCCCCTGACCCTGAAACTAAACAGGAAGACTGGCAATTCATGTCCCACTCCCCACCAACGGCTAATTTTCTAAAGTCTGACATGTCTAAACTGTCAAAGAGCTTGTAAGAGTGAGATATTCATGACGTTTCTCTTTATATAACACTTAATAAGTCGATACGCATGGGACTTGTGGATTTTCTTCTCTGAAGCTGCACATCTCGCTGTGGGATTCAACAGAGAAGTTATGTTTGGAAGCTCGGCTTGATCCCGGGAGATTTATGTTTTGATGTTGCTGGATTTATGAGAATTACTGAAAAAGTGGAGCAGTAAAACTATACGGCGAAACCCTGCAGAAAATCACAAAAATATGGTTGATTCCTTCAAATTAGCATCTTCTCCTCTTAAGGGAGCTCTCACTTGCATCTGTAGAGTCACTGTATTCGTACCTGCGACGCTTGTGCTTTCTCTACGGACGGAGGCGACTCCTGGCTACAACCGGCCCCTGTGCACCGAGCCAAGTGAGCCATCATTTATGTTAAAAAATGGAGAAAGGCTCCCTGTTAAATCAATACATAAACTACCCGCAGGATCCACAGGGCAGGCAGTGGAAGTGACAGGCCGCTTAACAAATGGATGGTGGCCTCCCGGAGCCCGCTGACTCAGCACGTTGCCCCCGCCGAAGAAACCAATGCTCTGCTATGCTGCCCCATCTCTCCCCCTCTACTCTCTTATCAGTCAGACAGCTCTCTGTGTCTACCTGGGAAGTGCTGATCAGAGACTCTTAAATATCGCCAAAGCAAAGAGTATAATTCATAAGAGAGATAAACGCTCGCTGTGTCGATGCCTTTTCTGCTGCTGGGAGTTCGGCCAGTATTTGAATAAACATCCGCTGCCTGCTGCTGGAGTATATCACATTTTTGACCATCAGTGGCTTTGGAGACGCACATCATCGCTGCAAGTGTTTTGCGGCACCGACTGCTTTGAGAATATCAAATATCGGATATAAAAAGCAGCAGAAAAATATCACACTGTGCAGGTAACGTCCATCCATCAAGCCTGATGAGATCATAAATCCTTCTCCTTCTCAGCCAGATTGATTTCCTCTCTATTTCACCTAGATGGGTATAAAATGCAGATCAACATGTTCCCCCTCTCTCCTCCTCCACCTCCTCCTCATCTCTCTCTCAGGCACCTGTTCTATCCATCATCTGGACAGCTGTTCCTCTGCACTTTCAATTCCTCACCCAAATGCAGCACTGACCTCTTGCCCTGCTCCGCCTATCGACACACTCCCCCAAAGCCACCAGACACACAATCACCCCCAAATCATATGCACATTCAGGACTTTGAGACAAAATCTACAGACACAGGACTTTAAAGGGCCCATGTTTACACTTCAATCAATAGTGTTTTACCCTGTCTGTGTTGATCCATAAGAAGATATATTTGTGGTTTTAAGACTCAGACACCTTCTCTCTCAGGCTTCTCTCTGGAGTTTTAGTAACAACAGGTCGGTGTCAGCCAATCACAGGAGAGGAGGCTCTAGCTTCTCCTCTAATTTGATACAATAAAATAAAATAAAATAATAAAAACAGTGGATTTCAGGTAAACATTTAGAGAAACCAAATCCTGCAAGGTTGGATAATGGTGGGTCCAGGTGGGTGGGGCTTGGCGGATGGCTGAGAGCAGTGACTTCACAAAGTTACAGAAGTCCTGACGGCTTATATTATGTATTATATATACTGTGTGCATTTCTCTGTGGGCTGAGCTTTTGATATTCTCACAGGACAAAATATCACCATCTGTTTTGTTGTGTCTGTTTATAACACGGGACCTTGAAGGCAAAGAAGCTTAATTAACTTTTTTAAATACTCAAACTAATATGCAATTTCACCAGAAACCTTCAGTGGATATCCGTAGCTACAGCTGGTACAGCTGTTTGTTCGGCCATGACAATTCAGTCACAACCTCGACATCGTCAAAGATACTGACCTGCTGTATACAATCTGTACCAACTCCAGAAGCGCTGCTTGGCTGTTCATTAAAGTCAATTCAATTGAGTGAACTACAAATCAGGTATTGTCAACATTACTGCCAAACAATTTCTAAAGCTTTTTAAATTGATTTCCTCCAAAAAAGCCGTTGCTTTATGCTCTTCCCAGAACAGCATGAAAACAAACTCGCACAGAGTTGAAAAACTGTGAACTGACAAAGACTGTTCAAGGACCCACTAGTCCAACCTGAAGTTTCAGACTTTCAAATGTAACTTCTCTCTCTCACTCTCTCTCCACACACACTAAAGAGTCTGGTGTGTGGGTGGGTGGTCTGTACAGTGATAGAGTGAAGACGAAATTATAGCGATAATTAATGATGTTATCTGGTTATAATCATAGGGCAAATGTGATAATAGAACAATATGATGACAAGATAAGAATAAAAAAATGTGATAATACTTTATATATTTATCATTTTGTATGATATCCTGTTAAAATTATAGTGACACATCTTTAAACAAAAAATATGACCATAAATGATATGGTTTGTATCTATCTGACTATGTGTATCATACTTTGCAAGTTGAAACACATTGTATACTATGAAGCAGAGACAGAGCGCTGGTGACCTAGTGCTCAGGAAAGGATGAGATATACTGTAGAAAAATGACTGCAAAATCCCAAATCCCTAAGGAAGGTCATTTCATCGTGAAAACATCGCGACCTTGCTGTGACGTGACAACAGATAACAAACTCAACAACAACACAGAGTGAAGAGATTGCAGTGTTATTCTGACATATGAGAGCAAGTTAAATGGCACGTGTGCTGTCCACGGAGACAAACTGGATGTAGAAGCTGGTGACCACACGCACAAACCTGCTGTGAAGCTTTACAAGCCACCACCACCAACACACCTGTACCCGTAGCTCTTTTCTGAATGGCTCCACTGGGGATGATAATGGGTGAGGCTGAGTTGATATACCAACCAGTGAAGGGGATAATTTAATGGTTTGAGATGCTATTGTGTTACATACTGGGAGTCGACTGGAGTGTGCCCATCTCCATAGTTCATGTTGGCCTGTTTTTTTCAGAAAGCCTTCAGAGCAAACACACTTTGAGATATCTAATACATGGCCTCTGAGGTTAGGTTCAGGTCTCAAAGGTGGGTTCAGTCTGATGAAAGGCGTGCGTCATATGGCTTCACATGTATGAGCTGCTGTGTGCGTCATAAAGTGTACAGATGGATTGTGTATTTTTTTTGGTGTTGTTTTCTTGGATTAAAAGGCTTCTGATCAGCAGCCAACTCAAGTCCCAGATGTCAGCGCATCCTTGAAGGCACCAGCATGCGAGCTTTGATAACAGCTCCTACTTCTAACTGTACGTCCAAATAATAGCGTGATTCAATCAAAATAATTCACACAAATAAAAAAAACACTGGTGTGGATTTCATTTCTCAAGCAGGTCTCAAGTGTTGATATCGCACAGACAAAGGCTGGAACCAGTTGCCTGCCTGGATAAAAGAAAATCAGCATGAGACGCATGGTGTGCAGTTATATAAAGTATGCATGATTTGTAGTTAATTGCATAACAAATGCAGAGCAACTAGAACTAGAAAATTTCCTCTCGGGAAATTTTGAATGGGCCGCGGGGCTACTGCCGATTTTGCCATCTCTGTCAACATGGGAATCAAACCCACGATCTTAAGGTCAAGACAGAGCTGATCAGACAGACACATGATCATCTTTCTATAAGCACTGATATGGAGGAGCTGTAACCACATTAGGTTAAGTGTGTGTGTGTGTGTGTGTGTGTGTGTGTGTGTGTGTGTGTGTGTGTGTGTGTGTGTGTGTGTGTGTGTGTGTGTGTGTGTGTGTGTGTGTGTGTGTGTGTGTCACCAACAAGGTTTAACTTTAAAACCAGATTAAATCATGGTTTAAGTTTAAATTCTGTTGCACGTTAACTGTGTTTTAATCACATGAAGGTGTGTGTGTGTGTGTGTGTGTGTGTGTGTGTCTGTGTGTGACTGTAATCACATGAAGCTGGCTCTAGAGTCTGTGTGTGTGTGTGTGACTGACTTGACACATAGTTAGTTAGTAGCTGCATCCTGTGTCAGTCTGATTTAGCTGTGTCTGTGTTTATAAACATTTAAACGAGCGCCAGGTGGATTGTTTATGAAGTTAACGAGCTCTGGCCTGAGGATCAAAGAGGTTACCACGGTGATAGGGGCCCCCGCAGGCTGAGACAGACAGAAACGTGGAGAAAAACAGCCATTTTCTGCCTCTAAACCGGTCTCACAATTAGGCTTAGCATGACAAAACGGTAACTCCTATCAGAACAAAACACAGATCAACGTTGCTCTAAGGACTTACTGAAAATTTCGGTACACACCCATTATAAACTCATAATTTCTCCAAAAATGATCATGGTCATTGATCAGGGATTGATCAAAAACTATATGACCTATCAAAACGTGGAGTAATACGACAATACACAAGACTTGTGTCTACTGTTTAAAGTTTAAATGGAGTCTCTAGGTGAAAGTATGCCTGAGCAGTAGACGTTTGTTAAACTCCAATGATTGGTCTTTTTCGCTCTTTTTTTTTCGCCCGTCCCATTGACTTACATGCAAATTTTTTGCGCAGTTTTTCGCGACTATGTCGCGAAAAATTCGTAAACTGTTGAGAAAAGTAATAGCACACCGATCCCGATCAGGACGCACGTTTTGATATATAATTTGTCCTGCAACTCGAAGAGCGCATCGAAAATCGGCCGGAAGTGGAAAAATAATAATAATAAGAAAAAATCCACACAATAACAGTAGTGCCCGGGCTTCGCCCGGGCACTGGTCCCTGCAGCTATTTCATAGCTGTTGGGACCAGTGCCCGGTGCGATTGCCCGCGGCCCTAATGATCCACTAAGTGCTTTCCATAGACGACCGCCAGTGTATTGACAAACTCGACAAACTGCTCCCATCATATGCAGACAGCACTGCCTGGCTCAATTTCAAATAAAAGACGAACACCACCATGACGTATAAGCATCATTATATACTTCTAACTCAATCCAGCAGACATTGTCATCAAATTGCACATTTGAAATGATTTTTTACTTCAGAAAAAAGCAAATGTAGCTTGTGACGGAGAAAAGAGAAGAACCTCGATGCTTTCCAAGAGGCCCATTCTTCTTCAAATCTATCACTGTAAAAACCCTGCTGTGTACACACACTGCCTACCATTAATTTTGTCACCAGTCAGACGACGGCCTTGAAGTAAACATGCGCTGTATGAAAATAAGTCAGCACACCACATTTCACGCAAGACTTGCTGTCAAAGGACTAAACATCTATCTCTCTTTCCAGTTCCTGCGCCTTCTCCCGCTCCACACTCTGGTTGTTATAATGAGTATATTTATGTACCTGGAATAAGTCAAGTTGAACAGACAACCAAATACAAAACACCACTAATTTATATTTGGCCGAGCCCGGGGGCCGAGGATGTGTTTGTCTCATAAAGCAGCGGCGGCGGGCGTGTGCTGTGTGCGTGTTTCCAGGCAGCACGGAGATGATGTAAACCAGCCACCTGAAAAACAACTCTGCAGAGGAGGTGGTAGTAAAACACCGACTGTTGGCCTCCCCACACTTTCTCTGCGTTCACAGGTAAAGAGCACAGAGAGCAAGAGGCTGGTGCTGAAGGTCAGGGTGTGAGGGGAGGAGGAGAGGCGAGGGGAGGGGTGGGGGACAGAGAGAAAGGAGGAAATGGACTGTACAGCAATAACATTACAGGTGGATTTCCTTTTATGATAGCGGCTGAAAGGAAACACAGTTCAGTTTATTACTGAGTGTGAAAATGGATGATGGTTCCTTTGTGCTGTGGATGGGGGGGGCGGTTTGCAGAGATACAGACCTGCTCCGGCTTCAACGATCGGTTACAGGCGGAGGAAGGTAACAAGGGGAGGATTTTTTTTTTTTTACTGAAATAACTCACTGAACCCCCCTCCCTCCCTTTTTTTTTCTCTTCTCCTTCCCTCCGCTCCTTAATGCCCCTCAGTCATCTCTCCCTGAACCTTTAATTACGCCATCAGTGCTGACATGGACAGCCACTGTACATCACATCAATGTCTCTTTTGATCACGCTCAGATGCATGAGAGAGAATTTTTTGTGTGCGTGCGTGTCTGTGTGTGTGTGTGCATCCGTGTCACTCACTCATCACTTGTGTGTGTGTGTATGTGTGTGCATCACATCACTTTGAGCTGTCTCATCGTACTTGTGTGTGGTAGATGTAGTGAATGTGCCTCTGGACATGAAGCGCTGAACAGAATGAGGCCGGCAGGAGAAGAGGAAGAAGCAGCAGCCAGCCAGACAGACAGACAGGTCCACCTTTTGTTTCTCATGCAAAACCAGGCGAAGGAAGGAAGGAGTTCCCCCCGTGGGGAAAAAGCAGGACTACGGCATGTGCATTAGGCCCCATAACGTCATTTATAGCGGGCAGACACACTTCCACACAAATGGCTTTCACCACAGAGGTTCCCCATTAGCATTAAAGGAGAGAGGCTGTAAGAGAGTACAGGGAGGGCAGAGAGAAGCCTAACTGCTCCTCCAGTGAATCTGAGGAGCAAGTAACTCTGGCCTGGATGGAGGATGACCAGATGACGGCTCTCTGTTCTGTGGAGATTTCACAGCCCTCTGCTTGTCTGTTGAGCTGGTGTATTTGTCAGATCGTGGCAGGGAAAACACAGAAACCCCTCGGGAATCGGTGTGTGTGTGCGTGCGTGTGTGTGTAGTATGTGTGTGACTGGACCTTCTGGCCCTGCGGTGGAGACCGACTCAGAGCGGAGACCCTTCATTTCTCTCTCATGTTGTTCAGACAGATAAAGGCCAGACCTTGTCCATCATTCTGTTATTAGAAAGCAGACAAAGTGGTGAATCCCCGCCTGAACCTGCTCCGCTCCAGCAGCAAAGCGTCACGCTCCGCTTCGGGGAGGGGGGCGGGGGGGGCGCGTCACGTCGACAAATATTTAAGTAAAGTGCATTCACTCTGCTCTGCTCTAACTGTTTTTCGCGGGGTTGGAGTCATGCTATAAAAACGTGTTATGAAAGATATGGTATAAGAATTGATCATCCTAATGGCAACGATCTGAAGTCAGAGAATGTAATAAAACTGTCATTGGGTGAGAGCATAGTTTGAGTTGATGAATGTCTCTTAAAGCTGAATCATTTTCAATAAAGTGTGAACAAAATGTGTTGGTTTTCAGCGTTTTGCTGAAAAATATATGAAGAGGCTCTGAGTAAGTGTTATTTAGCTACTTGTATATTGATTAATATGATCTATGTGACTTTAAACAGCAAAGACTTTACTGTTTTTAGGGATGGTGCAAAAATGACTGGGGTGGTGGCCAGAGGCTGAACTTTATTTTTCTGTTTGTAAAGAAAAGTCTCCTCCACACACACACACACACACACACACTTCTCATACAGGAATATTAATCTTTTCTTTGAACCTCACTCTGCAATACCCTATGTCAAAATGATAGTGTTAAATTACAGTAACACATGTACTCAGGAGTAAAACCCCGATACAGAGCCAGAGCTGTTGTGCCCTGAATACAAATTAAGTCTGTGGCAGAAGAGAGTGTTGTCTGCTTGATATGACTAAATTGGCAAGAGAGGTTGAAATGAAAATAAATTTAAGACATGAAAAAAAATAAAAGACCCTCACCTAATCACATAAAAAAGTCAGACTACCTTCACCCAAAAGAAAAATACTCTCCCTCCCTTTTCTTATCCTCCCTCTCGCCCCTCTAATGATGTTCAAACAGTACCTTAGCTGGAGGAAAAAGCGAACTATAATTTTTGGCTATTTTGGGTTTTATTATAACAGGGACCCTGAGTGTGGGGAGGAAAGAAGGGGGGGTGACAATCTTCAAACACCTTCTGTAATAAAAATCAAAAATCTTATCAAATGCAGGTCAGGAGTCTAATTTGGGTCGTGGATTTAAAAAAGCGAACCACTGATTTACTGAACTGAACTTCAGTAAAAATCTACTGAAGTAGAGGCGAAATTACAGACTTTCCTTCAAAAAGCATCAAGCAGGAGTCCATAAAAGAATATCACATTAATGTGAGGTTATGACTTTCATGTTGATTTTTATATTTCTCTGTCTGATGTATTTGTAATTTCTATTTTTCTGCTTACACATGATTTGTTTGTAGTTATGCTGTGAAAATGCTCAGGCAGATGTTATTTATGTAAAATTACATCCTCGCACAAACAATAAGCAGGAAAATAATATGACAGTAACATTTCCTGTTCGGCTTTTTTCCTTGTCTAGATAGCAACATTAATCAAGGAGGGCGAAGAAAAAAGGTTGACCCGCTGCCAGACGGAGGAATCATCAGTGAATTTCATTAAATGAGTTATCTGTCTCCTTAAAACTAGTTCTGGCTCAGTGAGTGGTGAAATGACATTTAGAGCATCTTGCAGGGTTCATGCACCAGTGAGTGTTCTTCATAGGTAGCTGGTAATTAGGCATGGTGAAACATCTCCAGCAACGTCTACAATTCATCTTCCTGGCACGTGCCACAGTCAACATGGGCCGAATGTTTTGTCTCGTGTGTCTGAGGATTTCGGTGCAAGCCAATCACGTTTTTTTTTTTTTTTTCCCCCTCCACAGCCCAGAATCTGCGCCTTGACTCGCTGCCATTTCCTGCACACACAGACAAAAGATGAGGACCAACTCAGACATTTTTCCAATCACTGTTCCTGGAGCTCGGCCACGACTCATTTAGGCAACAAGACGACCTTGACATTCTGTGGGCATGTAGTGCATGAGAAGCCCAAAACACACAAACACAGCCCACCACCACCACCACCAAACACCACGGGGGATGTCAAAAACACACACTGTACAGTCCAAGTGATGCACCGCCTTCACAGCTGTATGTGTCTGAGCTGCTGTGCTGGTTACTGCGGAGGCCAAGCTAATCCAGCTCCAGTGTTTAGTGCTGTGAAGCAGCTGGAAGCACATAAGCTGTTAACAAGTTAAGGTGAAAATGTTTTCTGGCAGGCAACCCTCCTCCTCCTTCACACTTTACCTAGCAGCAGCTCACTGAACACCTCCACCACTGACACGTCCAACCTGGCAACCTCCACCGCGGCACATACACACGCGTTCGCACTTCCGCCGACTTCTGCACACAGGCGTACCACCTTTCATGTGAACACAAACATGATCACACACTACAGCTACTCTGCAAGTATTCTGATGGAGGAGGAGGGGAGGGGGGGGGGGATTGCATCGCATAGCCCAGCAGAAAACCGGCAGTAGGAACACAAGGAATAATTTATGTGGAAAACTGCGATGCAGAAAAGGTTGTTTCCAGTGGCTTCCCCTGTTAAAATGAGCTTCAGTGCGAGCCGGTGTGGTGCTGTGGCCCATTGATCAACTGAAAAACACTTTCATGGATCAGCGATAAAGCTCAGTTATAGAGACAGTAACTTGCAAATAGAAGTTTCTGTCAACATCCAAGTCATGACTGTGATTGTTTTTTTGTTTTTTTTCAGAAAGTTCAAATACGTCTGACTCAGTCCCTGAAAAGTCAAAGAAAATACTGATGCATAACATCAACCGGCGTCTATTGTTCAACTTCGTGAGTGGATGTGGTGGTGGTGAATTATCAAAACACTGTGTAGGTTTATGCTGTTTTTTCTTTTTGGACATTGATCATATCCAGAGGCCCAACAGTATGTTCCTTATGCGGAGTGGGCTAGTTCAGAATAATATGGATATTGATGATATGAATCAATGTGTGGGCATCATTTTCAATGTTGGTAAAGCTACTTCATGTGGGTGGGTGGGCATATGTTTAACTCTAGGACGACCAACTCTGTAGAACATACAGCCACCATCAACCAGCTTGAGCTGTCGGAGGAAGTAAATGCTGAATGGCCATGTGTGTGTGTGTGTGTGTGTGTGTGTGTGTTCATGTGTGTGTGTGTCTAAACAGAGGCCCTGCCAGCCTGGCGATGGCCGGCTGCAGCACAGGGCTCCAGAGCGCCAGAAGCCCTGGAAAGCAGTGTGGTCTACGCAAAAGCTTTTGACAACATGGAGCGACAACAGAAAAGCCCAAAGAGACTACAACACAAGTAGGCCAGCCTCTCTGGGACCTTCCTCCTCCTCCTCCTCCTCCTCCTCGCCTGTCCTGTCCTCGTCCTCCTCTGGTTCACTCGCAGCAGCAGCAGCAGCAGCAGCAGCCGGGCTCTGTTTGAGCCAACAGAGTACACTCTTCCACTCTGATGGAGACGACAGAGCTCGATGTACAGTGATAGCTCCTCTACCACAAACACAGAGGGGGGACTTAATGGCTGCCGAGGCACGACGGACCCCCTTCCAAGTGCAATATTGTTGCCTATAAGCACGGACTGATTGTACTTGTATACTTGTGTGCAGGTTGTTGACAAAAACAAAAAGAACAGGAGGCATCAGCAAAACAGTGCACACACATCAGTGGTGGTGGGGGTTAATAAAGTGGCTCTGATGAAAACTTAATGGCCCCTTCACCTTTATTCATGGCTGTGGGAGCAGGATCGTGCGCTTGGGTTCACCGCTGTAATAACACATGTAGCTCTGCGCAGAGGAGCAGCTCCATCACCCTCCTCCCTCCCTCCCTCCTTCCCTCCCTCCTTCCCTCCCTCACTAACACACTGGAAGACCCACTAATTAACTCAATGACAACTGGCTAACTGGTTAAAACGACTCCCGATTTTAGCCAAATGAGCCTTAAACGCAGCGCGACCACACTTAGATGAAGTAAAGAACATGCAGCTGCTAATGGGCGAGTATAAATCTAGTTGTGTGTGTGTTGACTCATTGCTCGCTGTGTCTCTGCAGTCTCAACACCTGTGTTAAAACAAACCCGGGCGATGCATTCTCCTCTCCACAGCACTACAAACACACAACCAAGCAGCCACTTATTAATATCTCCCTTTCAAATGCTAATTCCCCTTCATACATAAATCATAACTCCAGAGGTGGCTGCTGCATTGTAGCTTTTTTTTTTCTTCTTTTTTTTTTTTACAGTGGGGTGCAAAACTGGGGGGGTCCAAACAGCCTGCCTGGAGTCAGGAATTAAATTATCCCAGAACTCACATGAATAGTAAAGCGTCCCAGATACAAGACTTCTAACAAGGCCAATTGTTTTTGCTCTAACAAGCTCACACACTCTATTCAAGTGTCTCCCAGTGCACGGTGACAACGATTTGATAACAGAGAAGTCATTTCAAAACTTTTAGTTAAACTTAAGACCCTAAGAACAGATCAATGGGATGTTTGGCTCACCAGCCACTTATGTGATTATATCGCCTCCCCACCTCCCCACATATGAGAGATGTTTGTTGTTTGATATAATTGCACAGCTGTTTCCTCCACGGGTGGGGTGGGGGTGGGGGATGAAGAGTGGTCCGAAACAGCCACTTGAACATTTTGCTAAGCGTTTTCAATTTGACAAAATTGGAAATCCTGCTAAGAGGGACCCCTGATCAGTGAGCGGCCCCTTGCCAACCTGGTGCCACTTTCACAGCTTTGATGTGTGTCTGTCGTGCTGTGCTGCAGATGCTGCACTGTATGACACCATCACAACCCCCCCTCCCCACCCCCCCATCCATCCCTCCACCCAACAGATCAATGAATCATCTCCTCTGACTGAAACGCTCTGCATCATCCCAAATGTGTGTGTTTTTCTTTTTTCTTCACGGAAATTGACTGTTGAGGTAATGATTGTGTACTACCGTTCAGTCGGCTGTGACACATGGTGGTGTGTATGTGTATGTGTATGTGTATGTGTATGTGTATGTGTATGTGTATGTAAGGTGAGCTGAAGTGAAACTGAGTCACTGCAGCTTTTGTCATCTAGATCAGAGGAGTTGATGTGGATGCTGAACATGGAATAACAGCTGGATACTGTGACATTTTAACTATTTTAAGTTAAAAATGAAAAGATGAATGACTTTTTATAGCATGAATCAACTTATTTGATTGATATGTCTTAAATCTTTCTTGAATTTGGTGTTTCCTTCATTTAAGTCAGTAATTACTGAGATAATATGATGATGATTATTAATCTCCCTACTGAAAGATTGCTCCCCTGCCATCCATTCAACCCTGCATGGATCCAGTGATAGTATACGCCATGCCCTGCCCACTTGATGGGCCACAAGCTCTCATTCATCCACAACAAGTGACAGACATGGGTGTGTGAGGTGAACTACAGTACCTGCCAGGAGCTGGAGGGGATCTCTGCAAATTTGCCCAGTCCCCCGAAGGTGTAGCATCGGTACATGTGATCCAGAGACTCGGAGCAGTGCCACAGCAGACCGAAGCTCACAGAGTCCTTGTTGTGGTGGTGGTGTTGGTGATGTTGGTGCTGCTGCTGCTGCTGCTGCTGCTGGTGGTTGTTGTTCCTCAGCTGGTCCTTAACAATCCAGGCAGGAGATATGAAGCTGAAACTGCAGACGGCGACCAGAGCGGAAGAGAGGAGCACCCAGAAGCAGCCCACACAGCTGAACATGGTGGCAGCTTGGGGCAAAAAGCCCGGAGACAGACCCAGATCGATCCCAAACCCGGCTTCTTCTTCTTTCTTTTCCCGGCCCAGGAACGAATGCATTTGGAGCTCACGCCTTCAAGAGCAAGACTTTTAACTTCAGCCCCTGACCAGCGCTACATCAGCACAAAATACCATTCACTGGGCATCCGCATAGGCAGCAGTGTGTGTGTGTCCCCAGAACATCTGCTCCAGAGAAACAAACCAGTGAGAGAGAAAAAAGAAAAACATCCAAAACACATCAGCAAGAGGAGGGATTGTCGATACTAAAGTCAAGTCATCCGCTGCGTCCACTCACACTTGGAAAAAAAAAAGACACAAATTGTTTGTCACACCCAAAGCTGAGTGCGCAGTGGTGAGCGCAGCTGGAGCAGCAGTTTTTTGTTTTTTTAGTGTGGACACACACACAAACAGACACACAAACACACGTCCCTGGATCCGCTCTACCCCTCTGCTTCCTTCACGGCACTCACACCGCCTCAACACACAGCAGCGCCCAGTGCGTCTCACAAGAAGTGCGTCTGGACAACATCAAGCTGCCAGAGGTTAAAAGGAGCACTTCCGGGTGTGGTTTTCAAAGTAAAACCCCAAAGATGCTGCTCAGTAAGATTTGACTGATCGAAATGCTTATCACTCTTCTATTAGCTATATATAAAAAAACACACACACAATTAAAGTACCAATTTCAAAGTGATGCACACATCACCATCATAGTAGAAATATAACAAAGATGAAAAAGAAAGTGATAAGAAAGTTGGAGATAGGCTATTTGTCATAGTGTCCAGTTCTTCGAACAAGTGCACCATATCATAAATAACCTGACTCTAGCATTCCCACTTTATGGTATGAAGAAATTATATTGGCTGCTGAATGTAAGTTGCAAACTTGTAGATTTTATGAATGAGTGGATGTCACATAGGGCCTATAGCTTTGCCACAAACATAGGTTTGTGTTATAACCAGCTTGGAGGTTTGAGTATTTGGGGGGCTTCAACTGTACTGTAAAAATGAATGAACAGGTTAAACCGTGTCATTAAATAAACTGATAAAAATTAAAATAAAGGATGCACGTTGAGTGTGTCAACATCACTTTTACTCTGAAGGGACAAACAGGCCTATTTCCGGTGTTTTGCACGATGTCTGTCTTTGACTTGACAAACAGGCGTGTGGCCGCACCTGTTCAAGTGCACCTCGCACTTTTAATGTTCATCATGAGCTCTTGTTTTCAAAACGACAACGAGACACAACACCGTAATAAAAACAAGTAGAAGTGTATAATTATGAGTTTAACGTTTTAATGTCAAAGAAATTGATTTTTTTCCCCCACAAAAAATACTTCTGAGCATTGAAATGTACAATGTATGAACATTTGTGTCTTAATTGTTTCACACAAATAGGAGCCAGCAGCCAATCAGAGTTCAGGATAGCAGCAGGTTTGTTGCGAGGTGGGCGTTGCCCCTGCACGTGGAGGTACAGTAGCCTCAGTCCGGAAAGCACAATGAACCCGCGGGACTTCACACAGCCTGTGATAGGCATGACGGTGTTAAACTAATTAATGCGTCAAATATTTAACACCAGTAGGCTCATCACTGGGTTAATTGTGCCCGACTGAAGCAAATTCACCACCATTTAGACCCAGCTATTATGCAACGGTCCTCTACCTCTGAAAATGAATCACTTTCTGAATAAATGAAACACTTTAAATGCTTTACAGAGTCCCATTGGACCCAAGGTGACTTTGAGCCCTTTGAAATGAGTTGGATTTTACAATTTGTGGATTTTTCTGGATGTGCAGACCTGGTATGAGAGAAATAAGAAGACAAATTCAGCCGGGTATGTCTGAAATGATATAAAGTGTCGTCGGTGTTTTCTCCCGTTTACCAGAACACAGCAATACAGCCAACAGCGCCCCCACATGGCCAGAAGTGATAATAGTCCCCCCTGAAACTGCTGACACTTCGCCCACATCTGAATTACAATACTGATTTTTTTCTTTCTTTCTTTCTTTAAAAGAAAACCAATCCCACTGTAAACATGACACATCTCCTGTATCAAAATAACCACAGCCTGCAGTGGCACCAAACCACGATAATATATCAACACTTTAAGATGAGATGTCAACAAAAAAAAGAGGGCAGACAAAACATTTCATAATATATGTATTTAAATCAAACACAATTTAAATATATTATAGATTAAGTACACGTACATGTCAGAAAACATTAGTGGTACATAGTACCAAGAGTCTTTTCTGGTTCTTTTCCACATCATGGTAAGGCTCAAAAGAAATTAAAAAATAAAGTTTATTTCACTGAGCACACTTTCCAGTTGAACAGTCCGGGTTGTTTCAGTGATGCATTTAAAAAAAAACAGCAATCACCATAAAAAAGGACTAACATTATATATGGGGTAAACCAGAAGTCTACATCTTATATATATATATATATTTATATATATAAACAAACATTTAGGACATAGAGTTTGGAGTTTTCCAACACAAATGGAGCACTTAAGTTCATTAGGGAGTATTTCTTCTTCTTCGTCTACACTCTGAAGGTGCCAGGATGTTCACACAGGGAGGCGGCCGGTCCAACAAGCGGACCAGATCCTCTTCTGTTTCATTGTCACGTTCTACAGTACACACAGTTAACAGCCAAGGGAGGTGGGACAGCTCACAGGAGGGAGCAGCAGACGAAACTGCTCCAGACGGGCTGAAGGAAGCATGTGCAGAAAGTTCACACCGTCCCAAACTGATGATTTTCATCTGTTGCATCCTTACGTACTAGCCGACCCATAAAAGGAGCATTTCATCTAAAAACAAGGAATGGTTATAAAAGGAGTGGGGACGCGTGTCACTAGGGAGTGAAGGTAATTCAGTCTTTGCAATGTCCTCCGTAGGTCTGAGATAAGACATTGTACAAACACTATGGCTACAGCAACACAGTGATAGTCCTGACTGAGCTGCTGCTGCTGCTTTCTTCTTTTTCTACCATCAAAATGTACGTTTGCCTCCTCGGGAGTCGCTTTCCTCCGGTCTGATGCGAGTTCTTTGCTTTGCTTTCGGCGACAACACGTGTACCTTTATAGTGTTATGCAGTTGGAAGATTGGAGCAATGATGTACTTCAAGTTTCCCCCATTAGCCCATGCGTGAACAGTCACTCACCAAGCTCTCAGCCACACACATTCTCACACTCACAAACACATGGTGGTTGGGGAGGTGATAAAAAAAGAAAAAAAGCTTTGTTCGCTCTCAGGGTAATGCAGTTCATAGCAGGGTGGTGAACCCTGTGTATGTTTTGTCACCGGCTCGGCCAGCGTCTGCGGGGAGTGGCGGTCCTTCGGTCCCTCGGTGGGGTCATAACTGCAGACAGACAAAAGAAAACGCTTAGTAGTCATTCCACACGTCGCCGCACAGGAGCGAGATGATACCGACTCGAGCGAGGTTTTCGTACCTTGGTGGCCTTGCCGGGGCTGTCGTGGTTTGACTGGTGGACGACGTCGTTGACAATCATCTTGGCAATCTGCCACGCCATCTCCTCCTGGGCCTTGAATCACGGCACAATCAATAACTTTAATTGGCCGCACACATTATTTACATCCTTTAATAAATCATAAGTCACGGGGTGACATCACAAAGCGAATTTGAATACATGCCGTTAAGAGCCTTGTTATGCATCTCAGACCACTAAATCATTCATGGTTATTTAACGTTTTGCTTCCTCACCTCATCGGAGTTGCCTTGGACCCATTTCTTCATGGCTTGAGAAAACATCGAACCTAAATGAGAGAGAGAAAGAGGTGAGGGGGGGCAGAGTCAGACACATATCAGTAAACAGAAAAGTGTCATTTGTTGTGTTAAGTGAACAAATGAACTGCTTTAAGCTAATGTGACTTTCAAAATCAAATCAAGTGGAGTTAATCTTGACATATTAAGGTAGTTAGTGCTTTGTTACACTCTGCTGTTGAGATGTGCATTATACTTTATCAGTCGGCAATTTGATTAGTTATTCCATAGCCAAAATGTCAGAGACTCTACTCTAGAGTAAAGAATAGCGGAGGCTGTGCTTTTTTCCAAGAGGAATGTCTTTAAATATTTCAAGAGACTATCAGCTGTAAGGAGAATGGAAGCAGCCACTAGAGGAGGTTTATATTCGTGGGCAAAGAGTAGACGTTTTTCACTGCAAGGAGGGAAGAGATAAAATATGACAGAGTGAGGGCAAAGCTACAAAGAGAATAATAAGACAGATGGAGGTAGAGGAGAGAGAGAGACGAGTGTGAGTGTGCGAGGGTATCGTGCCTTTGGATTTCTTCACATCCGGTTCTGGCTCTGCCTCCCTGATAAACTGGCCCATCTCGTTCACCTTCCCAAACGTCATCCTCCTGAGAAGACAGAGGAAAGGAGACGGATGAAGACAGCAGACGGAGCAAATGGGACCAAGCTGAGCCTCAGGCAGGCACAACAGCATTCAAACACAGCTGTGTGTGTGTGTGTTTGTGTGTGTGTGTGTATCCATTCAATAAGAGCAGTTTCAACACAGAGGCTACAGCTTTGTCTTTCAATAAGATTGTTCTGTTGAGTTATTTTTGCACAGGATTTTTCAAAGCAGACTCATAAAACACTTTGCAAGTGTTAGAGTCAATAAAAACAAAACGGATACAAGCAATGAATCCAGACAGTGAAGTGTGCAATTACATGAACATGAAAACAGACATAAAAGTAGAAGACAACAAGGAAACTTCAAATTTAAAAGATAAATAACAGCAAATCTGTCAAAGCCTTTATTTTAGTGGCAATTTAAATAACAGATTCAGTGACTTCAAAATCAAACTGTCTCTGTCCTGAGTGTCTTAACCAGTTGCAAACCACTTAATGTAACATGAGCCTGTATCTATGCAAAGGAACATCAAATACAGGAAACTCACCCAGCGTACGGCCGTTGGTACAAAGACTCTGGGTCCAGGCTGGCGACGTCCACTGTGATCGCTTCGTCAAAGTTTTTCAGGATCTTGATCGCTGCCTTCCTGGCGCCCTGCTGCGGCAAAGATAGCATGAATTGAATGTTTAGCAGCAGGACAGGTTACTTACTTATTTTTCTGTGAAGACAACTAAACGACAGGAATAATCATGAACCTTTGGCATTAGCAAACTTGTCTTCATTATTCATCTAATGAGGCGCAACGGGTCTAAATGTCAGCGGACAGGGGAACATCCCCACAGGGACTGAGGACGGGGGTTAAAACTGGGGGTCACCTGAGTCTGAGAGCTCTCGCTGGCATTTGAACTGGAGCGGTCGTTGTCCGCGGGCCCGCTCTGACCTGGGTTGCTGACATTCACAAATTCATCCGCCCGCACCGAGTTGATGAGGTCGCTCAGGTATTTGTAGTAAAGGTTGCTAGACAGGAAGCCTGGCATGTAGACCTGAACAAATGCAAAACACCTCCGTTAGAAAATAATGAGCTGCCTGATATATTTCTGGGCACAAGTTACAAAGGTTTCTTAGTGACCTTTACGCACTAACAACAGCGTTGAGCTTTTATTTCATTAATGTGAGGCAGGTGCATTTGTCCGTGGTGTAAAAAGACAATTTGTCTGTGACTTACAACACAAAACCTTTAGGAGGATCCTATTAAATGGAAGAAAACAATGCAAGCACACCATTTCAAAAACATAATTAATTTTTTAAAAGGCAATTTTGATGCTTCATATTCCTATGTGTAATATCTTGCATAGCTGGACTTGTGCACAAAAGAAGTCCCATAGTAACGACTAAAGAGCCTTGAGTGGGTGGCTATCGGAGAATCTGACCTTCTCCATGGTTGTCCAGGCCTGTCTGAGTGGAGTGGTGAAACAGTCGGGGAGAGGCCCTCCCTCCCGGCAGATATTCGACTCTATCTCCATCCGCACAGAGTCGCCGAAGCCCAGGGGGTTGGTGGCTTGGAGTGAGAAATACCTGGGAAAGAAACGGCACAATGAATGACAAAATTCAGATGAGGGCACCTACAGCATATTAAGATTTTAAGATTAAGATCACTGCCAATTCAAAAAGAGAAATAGAGGATGATGTGTGGTGCAGAAAATTAAAAAAAAAGGAGACTGGGGAGGCTCAGTAGTCAAAATTATATGGGGGAAAAAAACAAAGTGGTCAATAAAACAAAATCAAAGATTAATAAGAAGGAAAGAAAACTTGAAATGTGAGAAAAAAAGAAACAAGCTAATGTGTGCAGTGCTGCCACCTCACCTAACTGAAACCTTCCACCTGCTCAGACCAACAAAGGATGAGCCAGACTGAGACTTTCAATGAATACATAATAACTGACTCAGTTAAATTGGATTTCTTAATGGCTGCAAACAATAGAAGATGACTGGACTGCAATCGGCAATAAACTGTATCGACAAAACTGACCTTAATGTTCCGATTATGATATGATCAATATATTATGTACAATGCTAGAAGGAAAGGACTACATACTGTTTCTGTTCCTATAGCATTAACCCATTACATAAATCATCACCATTTTATTTTTGCCCATGTCAACCCGTTATTTTTGTCCCAACAAATGAATAAAATAAGTTACACATAATTTATCCGACTCATCTCAGTCAGTTTGCAACTCCAGTTAGAAGCATGTTATGTGAATTAGATGTTAATTACAAGATATATAATCAAGCCCAAGAACACAGATGATAAGATATTAGATGAAATAACGACACACATGGGACTATTCATCCATAAAAACAGAGGAACTCAGAAATACCTCTCAAAAGGAATAGTTTTACAAATACTAAAAGTAAAGACAGTAAAAGAAAATGTCTATGGCACCTAATCAGGCAGCTAATTACCAGCGTATCAATTGCTTTTCAGATAAAAGATAACAGCGGACAGTTTCCATTTCCAGCTATCTGACTTGCTAGGTTGCAACTGAAGATCTTGTTACAATTAAAATGCAGCTGTAATCATCATTATATGTTTATTTTTATAGATCTACTGGTCTATAAAACATCTTTAAATCACACTGGTTTAACCTTTTTATTCTATTGCCTCCAGTAATTCCAAGAAAATTACATTTGAGACAGGGGAAGTAGTATGACACTTGTTGATATCCATCTTTCCAAATATAGCGGCTATTTCCAAATATCAGATCAAAACCACTCTAATAACAAACATAACTGAGTGTTTTGAAGCATGGCAGCACTGGGAAGCAGCAGACACAACACCTACTTGTCGTAGAGGATCATGGCGTCGTTCTGAGCCTCTTGGCCGTCATACTGGCCCTTTTTAGCTGCTAACTGGTTCTGGAAGTTGTCTGCCGCCAGCCAGAACTGCAGTACATTCATTGCCTCCTCCTTTTCCATGTACTGAGGGGAATGAGAACAGAGGACAGAGAAATTGAAAGTCCACATGTGTTTCATCCTTGTTTCAGGTGAATGTGTTGTGTATATGATGGCAGAAATTCTGCTGATAAGCGTTTACTCTGACTCTCTCTTTGTGTATGGCGTCAATTATCACTTCTGCATTAAATCAATGGCTTGGGAGTCTGTAAAGCGAGCATTTGCGTTTCCATCTATTGGCTATGTCCTCAGTTAATTACTGCTGTGACAACAGGATTTCCCTACAGAATAGATAAACAGAGCCTGTTTTATGATAAGCAGTAAAGAGACAGTAACAGCAACAGTATGCGTAGAGACCTGTTTGTGATGCACCATAACAAATAAATAATATTCTGAGAACCAGCGAGCCCACTCACCTCTGAGAAGTAGAAGAGAGCTGACTCACAGAACAAAATGTCAGCCAGGAATACGGAGCCACTAGTCAACACTTCAATCTGGTATTTACAGAAATGATGGCTCCGCAGGAATTCAGTAAAGTGCCTGGAAATGAAAGGGCAAGTGGAAGATGAATACAGCAGCTGCTGAGGATGTCAGGGTGGTGAGATGACACAAAGAACAGCAGTTACACTTTCATCTACATGACGATGGGGGACACCTTGCCAGGTGAGGATTAACACCCTTTGAAAATGAAAAGACAGAAACTCACTGCTGCTCCAGGATGGCGAAGACTACAGACTGTGCAATGACAAAGCAGTTTGGGTCCACCATGCCGTCCTCTCCACATATCTTAGCTGCAAAGAGGAGGGGCAATATTAATGCACATCAGGGCAACAATAAAGGTGAATGACCAAGTGTTTTTTTTCTCTGTATCTTACCAACTATGTCATTTCTGATCTGTTCTGTGATGGGGATGGGCCTCAAAGCATCCGGAGAGATGTACTTGGTGAAGATGGTAACTGCATCTTTCTCTATACCTGGAATGCACAGAGACAAGAAAATGATCTTCAAGCGAAGCTATAAGAGAACTTTTAACTTTTAACTGTGTACGTGAATAAAAAGATATTCAAAACGCTAGGTTCACATTTTTGGTGGGAAACAGAAACACAAAAAAATGTTCTCTCCACCATCCACATTAACCAAATGTCATATTGAGAAAGCCACATCTCCATTCTGGTGCCATTTAACCATTAATGGGTGAAACAAGGTAACAGAATTTCTTTCACTGGTCAAGTTTTAAAACATGACTGAAATGTGAATATATCTTTATTTCATGAATTCATCTGAAAATGTCATTCCCACCACTCCACACAGATCTGATGTTTCCATCTGCCGTTGTTTTCCTCCCTCTCGAATCTTGAGTAACACGTGGTTTATATACATTGTAATCTAATCAATAAGTCTGTTTCCAGTGCACTTTCTGTTTCAATTCAGCAGCTAAGATTTCCAGCAATCTGCCCTCAGGTCTTTTAGATGAACAAATTGAATATACACAAAGAAACAGGTGGATATCTTTGTCTCTGCATAAAGCCACTGAAACCTTTTCTTATTTTGGCTTTTACAGAAAGTTAATAATGGTGAATGAATTTGGGTAAAACATATAAACAATTCTGCCCTATAAGGCAAAGTGCAGTATCTGTAAAAATGCCAAACTGAGAAAAACAGCTTTTTGTGTTTTTCATTGTCAGGTTTAAGCATCAAATTATGAATAACTACTACGTCTATAATTGATTAGATAAAGGTGGACTGAATTAAATGTATTCTGTAGTTTGTCTTTCTGACCAATTTTGACCGTTTTATGGCAGATACTGCACTTTGGCTTGGTTTTACTCCAATGAAATTATAGAGTAAATTATACTCTTTGCAGATACTGCACTTTGCCTTGGTTTCATAGTGTTTTTTGGCTGGACAGAAAAATAAAAATCCCAATAACTCTGGAAATTTTAGTCTACCAGATTGAAGAGAATATGCCACACTTTTGATTGGTCAAAAAAAGAAAAAAAAAAGAAAAAATGCAGATACTGCACTTTGCCTTTGTAGGGCAGAATTGGTCAAATAGTTTTTTACAATTTGTAAAAAAAAAAGTCTAACTTACATTTCATGAGTTTGTCAGATTCTCGCAGAGTGCTGTTTGATTGCATCTTGTTGGGCGTCCCTGTCCTGGAGGGGGCCTGCCTTCTGGGGGTTTCTGCCCGAGGAGTGCCGGGTCTCAGTCCTGCTTCTGTGCTGTAGGAGCCCCGCCGTGCTGATGGCACCGCGGGACCTTCGATGCTACTGTCCCGGGAGAGGGCGTCGGGCGTGTGTGGGGCTGTCTCGGGCAACTCCGAGCCATCTGTGGAGGCAGGGACGGGCTCGGCCAAGGAGCTGTGTTTGACAGAATTTAGACTGTGCGCTCTGACTCGCGACCAGCTGGTGGAGCGGAAACTCTCGGCCTCCAACCAGAACCGAACCAGATGGTCAGCACCCTGCAGTTCCATGAAACGCATGTAGTGGGGCATCGCCACATTGTCCCGAAGAACCTGGTCCACCGTCTTGGATAGCCGAGAGCGGGTCTCCTGGGGCTGATAGTTCACACTGGAACGACCTGAAACATACAAACACACGCACAATTTAGAAATATGCAAAGTATGTTTCTCTTTGCTACCTAAGATTTGAATTCTGTGACGACTCCTCAGTCAAAACCAGTGTGGAAAGTGTATTTTGTCACATTGTGCTAAAATGATTCACTGTAAACCACTAGAATATTGTATCAACCTGGACGTAACAAATGAAATTTCTTATAACTTGTTTCAACTCATTAATCAAAAAAGAAGCTGTGAAACTTAAAACTTTAAAAACACTTGTTTTCTAAAAGACCATGACATCCAATCCATCATACTGACAAAAATCTGCACAAGATGTCCTGTTGTTGACATGACAGCTAGAAGTGCAAGATAGACACTAAAATATAACTTCATATCACTGAGCACTGTATTTGCTTTTATTCACAGCTTTCAAACTAAGAAGATAAAAATGTGATGAGAGCTGGAACAAGAAATGAAAGATAAAAAGTGTTTTTCTGAGCACACATTCCACCTGCAAATGTGGCCCAGCTTGAAGGCTGATGTGAGCTGAATTCAAACTCCTGGATATTTTGAAATCTTAAGAATTTCAAGCTCTCCATCTCTCTTAAGATGGCCTTGGCCTATGCAGTTCAACATGTGTTTTTAACTCAGGCATATCCTTTTAAAATCACACATGAGCGGCATCAGCGTGCCCTGGCCTTCATTCCTCTCATGCATGCATGAAGTGTCAACCTCCAAACTCCGGCTACATCTGAACAGAGAGGTGAAACAAATAATATTCCTGTAGGCATGCCATAGTATTTGAATTTATGATGCCTCAAATATAGACTCTGTTTGAATAACATCCACCATCCTGAGAGCACAAACACACTCACACACACACACACTGCAAGAAAACAAAATAAGCGAGGGAGCATGCTCACCGACTACAAACCCAACACTTGTTAGATTATGAATCAGAGCACATCAGACTGAGGCGTGGGTTGCGGCTTTGTGGTGTTGTGTTTGCTCTTTGAAAACAAGATAGAGCTTCAAAAAGTGTCGCCCATGCTGAGGTGCGTATCAATCAGCCTCTTCACATTCCTTAAGATGATACAGTCAAGGCCACCTTCACAGTGAATCAAGACAACCAGTGTCGCATTACCTGCTGTCAGTCTCCCTCTTTGAATCTTCCTCCTACACTTCCTTCCCTTTGTTGTCTTTAACTTACAACCACAGCCGAGAAATCACGGGCACTAGGTGTGTTCCTGTCTACGTCTACGTTTGCTGCCCATGCTGCAGCACAGGTTCTTCCACCTCTGTCTGACTCAGGGCAACTCGTTTGTACAGTACTTCCTGTCACCGCATTTCAACAATGCATATGATGGCATCCAGCTTTCCTACGAAGGATCTAATTATAGAGCCCGTCTGATAAAAAGAAAGAAAGGGGGTAACCGTTTCTTCACTGTAGGACTTCAACAGAGTGGGAGGTTTAAGATTCTTCCTGACAGGCGTTAGAAAGTTCAGCTGCTCATCAACACTGTTGCATGATTTCACATGTGGGCCTCACACTCACTGCCACTTGCACAAGACGTGTGGCTGTTTGAGCCATTTTAGTGACGCAACAGTCACACTCAGACACAACTTAGCTGCACAAACATTATAAAGAGAAATCTAATTATCCCAGTAAAGTGAAACAGATGCCAACTTTTGGCAACAACCAAATCTAAACAAACTAACTATAAATTAAAGGCAATCCTCAATGTAAAAGGAACAGCATGACACCCACTGAACAACTGAACAACACAAGAATGTAATCCGCTACCTGTCCTGAACTTATTGACAAATACCATCAAACAAATTAACCAAAGTAGCTGTAACCACAAAAATGATAACAAAATCAAACCCATAATTTGAACTACATTTCAGACACACAGAATGATGAAACTCTTCAGCTCATATCTAGATTCTCAATTGATTAGTTGTCACTTCATACGTTATCACTAAAAACAAACACATGAAAGCAGTCTCTGTACCAAGGTCGCCAAAGTGTGCAGCCTCCATGTGACTCGGCTGTTTCTTGAGAATGGCGGTTCGACCGCGGGCGAAGGAGTCCATGTTGGCAGAGATGGCGTTGATGGCCACATGGCTGGGCCCCGCAGCTTCCTGGATGGCATTGTGGTTCCTCAGTCCTAGTGATGGAGAGTGAGGGCTGACTGGAGCTGGAGGACAGGAAAAAAGAGGAAGAAAAACAAAAAAAAAAGAGTACAATTATATTTAAGCTCTGAGAGGCCTGGATGTATGAGGTCAGTGTGACTTCATGAAAAGGTCTTTTTAAGGACGACTTGTGAAAGAGCTCACAGTAAATGTACAGAGGCCTCGGGGTGTGTTTGAGAAGACAGACTGCTTAGTGTTTGTTTGACTGTGAGGTTCATGTGCTTCACTTCATAGCTAGAGGTCAGTATTTTGGTCTGTGTGATAGTAAAACCAGCGGTGATTAAACACAGTGGTTGTTTTAAGCAAACAGCTTTTTGAATCACTTCCTTAATCTGAGTTAATCCCCTCACACGCAGATGCAAACAGATCCATAACAAATCTCAATATGGCAGGGGTCAAGAAATGCACTAAAAGAAATATTTCATTGTGTAGTCATACCATCAGCCCGTAAAATTCAACAGTGTATAACTTTCATAACCTCACAAAAGCAATAAGGAGCTCACCTCTGTTGACTTTAGCATCGGTCACTCTCTCAGGTTCTTTGCTTTTAGCTGTGTGAAGAAAGATGAGAGCAGGGTTGTAATTAGAGAAGCATGCTGCATTTTGATTGACAATGCAGGGCGAGACGTGCACGCCAGAAAAAAAAAAAAGAAGTTCAGGGGGTTGGTGTGGTGTCACTGGAAAAACTAGAACAAAACATCTAGTTACACGGTGACGTAGTAAGGAAACTGATACAGAGGAGAAGCAACAGTGAAGATAAATAGGGAAGCTGTGCTCTGATATGTAAAAGCCCACTCAGCCCTGTGCTCGTTATAGGAAGCAGGATTGTTCATACTGAACATCTGCACCGAGTCCTTCCTGACTTAAGTGACCTTTGTCTGTAAAAGCTCTGGTGGATAGCGGCTTTTTACAGATTTTGTTTTGTCAGTATGTCAGCCATCTTACACCTGAAGCTGCCTTAAGATTATTTATAAACAAATACTTGGTATCACATTACAGTGGCAGAGCTGAAATTATGTGGCCTGAGGCAAAACTACACAACACTAATATCTGATATCATGTGACTCCTAAGTACTGGGACTGGTTGTAGGCAAGCATCAGAGTAATTCACAATCCATATCTTTAGATTTGGATCAGGCCAACTATCAATGCCAAACACTGGCACCAGAAAATGGACTGAGAGGCCTGGACAAAATGCTACAGACTGAGGAAGGTCTTTCAGTGAGACATTTTGGACAGAGCTGTTGGTGAGTAGCCTACATGTGTCAGCCAAGGGTGAGAGAGACAACTGGAAATGGAAAGCTGTCTGTCACAGATAAAAGCTGTGACTTTGAGATAGTCTACGCTTCAACAAAATGTGCTGTTCCAAACCAAAACTTGTTTTAAATAACACCAGATGTCTTTGTCCTAAATGAATATTCATCAAGTGGTTGGTCGCATGGAAACAAACCATATTTTTTTTAAAAAGTATATCCCTTGGGGCATCCGTGCACAGATACTATAATACAAAAGGAGCACTCTCTCTAATATTTCCTCATTTTGGAGCGCTGCTGCGTCAGCCGCTTTTACCGCTGCAGCCAAGGAAGCAGAACCACTTAAGTCACTGTTGAAAGTGTACACATGCAGTCTGATTTCCTGGAGAAACAGGAGCTGATTTTAGCTGAAATCCATTTCACAATCACTGCCATTTCCATTCCCTCCATTCATACTTGTTGTCCACTGCCTATCAAAGCTATGAGACATACAGTACTAGTCTAGTCAGGATTATATTGTATAAAAATATGATCATTATTTAATTTAAAAAGACACTCCACTGCCAGTTCAGTTACTAAACCTTGTACGGTGTGTGATACAACAACCCTGCAATAAGACATCCTTTTTATGAAGGATGTAATGTTCATTCTTAGGTGTTGATATTTTATTTCAGGGCTGACATTACATTGACTCAGCTACAGTTAGGTGTTGCTGATAAACTATCATATTATGAATATTACACAGGGGCATCATCAGTATGTATTCAGTAGGCTACCACCAACCCACTTGTTTTTAACAGTTCAGTACAAGCACATTAGGCTTGTAGACAGATTATCTTTTCTATAACACACTGTCTTTAATCATGTAGTTGTCATTATGAAATTTTGTAGCCTAAACTATTAAGAGTTGGCCTGAAACAATAACTGGTCATATTGTCATTTGTAACTAACACTGTTTAAATTCAGACTGACAGATGCTCCGTGTCAAATGATGCTGACCAACCTTACTAACGTTAGCTTACCGGTAATATATTATCCCCTGCGAGCTAACGCCTACACACATTTTATTAACAGTTCTCTCTTTTATCGACTCTAGTTCACATACCGTGGACAATTTTGACAGGTTTTCACGAGTTTTGCTAGTTATTTCTGTTAGAAAATGTCCCTGATGGAGCTAGCTTAGCTCAGCTCAATGCAGCACCTTTGCGACACTGGTGGTGTTAGCTTTCATACACAGACACCGAAGGCTTCAAATTACATTATTTTATCGCCGAGCACAAACCAGTGTGATGTGTACAATTTAATTTCAATAAAAAGTTTCCCATTGGTGTATTTCCAACAGGTTGTATTAGTGTAGATATTATATCAGGGAGGTAGAGAGGCCACCACCAGCAGCAGCAGCAGCAGCGCTAAGCTAACGTTAAGCTAACCACATCACAGCCGACAGCAGCGGCACCAGGACCGGACACCTCCACACGCAAACCACCGCTGTGTCCCTCCGCTACTGGTCCTTGTGTGGCCGCCGCAGTCTCGACCAGCTTGGCTACTAAATGTTAACAGGTGATTCACAGCCGGATACTGTGTGGTGGTGGTAGTGGTGGTGATGCTAAGCTAACGTTGACGTTGCAGCCTTGCAGAGGGGAAAAGAGCTACTACTGCTGCTGCTGCTGCTTCTTCTTCCTCACCTTTCCTCTTGAAAAACGACATGACGGGTTTCACTCTCTGGACGTTTCCTCGGCTCACTGACACCGCCCGGGGCACTCGCGGCTCCCTTCATTCAAATGCATCTGTTGCTTTCACACTCCCGAGTTTGAAAAACGGGGGTCGTTATCGCAGCATCCCGGCGGTGAGTGCTGTCAAATTACAATTTTCTCCAAATCCAAGCCCAGCTCAACGGCCATATTGTCAATAAACGCCTTACTTCCGGGCTGGTGCGGCAGCAGCATTGTGGGAAATGTTGTGTTACCTGATCTGGACGGAGGAGCGCGCTGTTTCTGAATGGACAGCAAGGGTATGTCATTAATAACACTTCACAATGTGGTTTCTGTAATTTCATCAAAAACATACCACAAATATATCTAATAATGACGAGTATTAAGGTCACACTGAGAGGAAAATTATGGAATTTCGAGAATAAAATCATATAATAAAACAAAAGTTATGATTTGGGAGAAAAAAAAGACAAAAATAATATTAATATATAATAATTTAACAAGAAAAAATATTACGGAAGTTGTTTCAAAGAAGAAACAGTTAAGTTTATACAGGAAGCAGCTCAAAGTGCTTTGAAAAAACAAAACAAAACAGAGACATAGACATACACACACACATATTTGCATACACATATGCATTCACATACCCAAAAATTAAAACACTGAGGAGTTAAAAAAAAATACTGAGGAAACACTATCTTACACCAAAAGCGTCCACACTTACACTAAACAATTTGTACTTAGTGGGGAAAACACTAGAGTGGATAAAAACTAAGACAAAACAGGTAAATGGAATTAAATAAAATATCCTCTATTCTGTTCCTTTACCTTGTGACTATTGAAGTACCAACACAGGTGTTCGCACCTCTGGCTGGTTAGACCTCTACTGGGAGCAAGAAGAAATGTCTGTGTATGGCAACTAAAGGTGTGTAAAATGTAAGATAGCAGGCACCTGCTTCCTGTGTGTTTTACTGTACCAGTATTTATTTACATGTACTATGTATTGCCATTTAGAAATTCTGTCAAGACAAAAGACAAAGCAAACACTTGAGAGAATTTTTGAACATTTTGATGTTGATTTTTATTTCATGAAATGCAGTGATTTTGTTTATAAGAAGAATATAACATTTTAGAGATGTGACTTTAAGGCAAATATTCACAGATGATCATTTGTGATGAATTATACTCCATAGAACCTAATCAGTACAGTTTGATGCATTTAATCAAGGGTTGCTGTGTTTAAAACGTGTTTTTCAATCTCGTCCCACTCCATGAGTCTCTTTGGGCCTGTCAATGCGATACACAAACTCTGCAGGCATGAAGTAGCCCAAGTACTCCACACTGTCAGGTGTGGTGTCTATGTAGTAGTGGCCACCCTCCCCATGGTGGCTGAAGCAGTGGGTGTGCTCCACCCGCAGATCCAAACCCTGAAGACACAGCAAACAAATGAAGAAAACCACAATTCAAGAAAGTCTGCTTTGCAAATGCACTTCTGATTTGTGTTGTGCTCTACTTACAGGATCTCTGGATACGAGCACTGACTGGCAGATGAGTGGAGCACTGACTTCAAAGTGTTTGAGCCAGTTGTTGACCTCATCGTTGGTGTTGAGCGGGCAGACTGAGAACTCTCTTGGCTAAAGATAAGGCAACACAAGGAAATAAAGCAACACATGTACCGTAAATGTCAGTAACTATTACTACTACACATTCATTATTTACCATGATGTGGATTTTTGCTTTCCCTTTCTGGATGATGAAGGTGCCTCCAAGAGCCAGGCTTTTATCAGGGTAGCGGCCTTCAAGAGTCTTCCTCAAGGCCGTCACAAGACTGTGGCCTCCTGTCCTCTTCTTAGCCCGCACCTCTATGACCTGAAGAGGTGCATGGGTAAAGAGCAGCACAACAAGTCAGCTTGTATAGTCACTGTCATTTTGTTAATATGTATTCATTCAGATAGTAGCCGGCATGGTCATGGGGCAGTTCATGCGCAACAATTCTGTTATTAACTTGCAGATAATTGTGTTTGAGTTCATATATAACCAAAGAAGTTCATTATTGGCCAGAAACCAAAGTCAGTAATGACAATGCATTTTTGAAGGAGCTCCAAATGCATTATCATACACTCTCTGAGGTAAAAGAGCTACAGAGTCAGATTAAGACAAATGAGATTACCTTCCCAGACTTCCCTTCGCAGGCATACAGATTGCCCAGAAGGCCAAAGTTGCAGTCAGAAAATTTGTCGCTGTATTTCTCTAGCAGACACTGGCCATCAGCTGGATTGATGGAGGAGAAGTAACTGCTGTTCACCGCAGACTTTCCCTCTGCTTCTGTCAGAACCAGAGGCATCAGCTGAGGATGAGATGAGAGTATTTATTCAATCAGCTTCTGCATCACAACCCCTGGTTTCAAAGCAGACAATAACAGCAGCACAAACTATACTGAAGGAGGATCTCCTGATTTATTAATGCCAACATGTTGCTTTCGGCTGCATAAAGTATTAGTCGTAAAAATGAAGTAACCTCTGCATTCATCCCGACAATCCTGGAGGCAGCACCAGCTGCACCTAGGATGAAAGCTCCTGGTAGCTCCACCTCTTTAGATATATTGTTCATGTCGTATTCCTGGATGAAGGAAGATGAAAACTGATATAATAATCTCATTTAACACATTATATGCATTATCTTTAGACAATGCACCCCGTGTGACAGGAAATTCTACCTTGTGCTTTTGAACCAAGGGGACCAGGTATGGTACACCACCAACATCAGTGATACGAGGGCTTCCACAAAGGCCTGCAGAATGAGGGCAGTAGTGACAGTAACAAGAAAATATTACGTAACACAAATCTGGAAGGGCTCCAATGTCCTACATGCAACAATTGCTAAATCAGTGTTTCACTATAATCTGTAATGTAAGTTCAAGAGTGCATGAATGGACAAAATCCATGTAACATACACAAGATTGATGGATTTTACTCTTCTCAATAGTTTCTGATTATTGTGAATGGATTTAGAGAAGTGTGCAGACTGTGGAGTTATGTGTGACATGACATCACGTGTGCACAGTGGGCTCTTCTTACCTTTGACAGGGAACTGGAATGGCTCTTTGGTTAAATCTGGACAATCCACGACACTCACTTTAACTTCTGCAAAGTTGTCTTCCAGTCCTGTTTGTAAAACTGCAACAAGCCATCATGTTTACATTAATCAGCCTTCACGAATTTGCTCTTTGCCACTTTGTCTGTTTATCATAGCTGAGCTTCTTACCACTACGCAGCTCCTCCAGATCGGGAGCGTGCAGCTCGACCCTCTCAGTTTTGCTGATATCTGCCATGGCTCCTGGTTCCCTCTGGCCCGGGCAGACTGGACCAGCAGACTGTTAGCGGTGCAGGGGAAGCCGATGGTTGAAGCGAGTTCACTACTGTTTGGTTAAAGTACAACCAAAGAGTAAGGACACTATTGAGATAATTCCCAACCCGGATAGCGTTTCATCGTCTATGCAGAACTGGTAAAACTATCAACATCTAAATTCATACAGGTGTTTTGTTCATGAGTAGTAATATTATAATAAGTTGTGTGGATGTATGTCTTATATGCAATATTTATATTGATTTGTATGGATAATCCAAAAAATGTTTATTTATTTAAACAAATTGTTTCAAGTTTCACAATATTGACCCCTAACCAGTGCATCTTTAATAATATTGGTTTTGGGTTAATATTGAAAATATTTTTCCCATATTTTTTTAATAGAATAAAACAAATCAAACAAATATCTACTTGATTCTAATTATGTGTGTAGCCTATAACATTCACAGTTTTATTTTATTTGTTCATTCTATTTAGTTAGTTAGTTAGTTAGTTAGTTAGTTAGTTAGTTAGTTAGTTAGTTAGTTAGTTAGTTAGTTAGTTAGTTAGTTAGTTAGTTAGAGAGGGGAAAAAAGATTAAGAACATCTTGACTTCAATGTGGGAATCCGCGTAGTCAAAAAAGGAAGTGGGCAGGAGTGAAGCCTCTTGTTTCCGTCTCTCTTCTTTGATTGTCGGTCAGGTGACGTTTCTTCGGCGCGTTCGTGACGTACGTTCACTTCCTGGTTCTGCTGAAAACACGTGTGGTGTCTTGTTTTCATGTGTTTGTCGTGGTCTCCTGCGAGGAATAGCAACGGCACAACTTTAAGGAAAATACCGATAAATGTCACCGCCGGGTCCGTACAGCAGAGGTTCATGCAGCCGCTTCGTTTGTGGCGCCAAGAGGATTCAGTCTCCTGTCATTTTCTAGCAATAACAGACCACCACGACTATCTCCCGCGGTGCCACGATGACAGGGGTGCGTAAATCACTCAGATATACAAAGCCAATTGCCGCTGTTGAAGGTTTATCAACCGGGAGCCAACGTGTCCGAGTCCCTCCAGATAATGTAGAGATAACATCCCCCAAACCTAAGTCCTCGGCGGGAGAGACAAGGGAGGATGAAGAAGCAGAAAGGTAAGGATGCCCCTAACACATGGCACTACACTGACCCAGCCCCTCTGGTAGCAGGAGGAGGAAGCTGCCTTCAAAGCTTTTGTTTTGTTTATTTTGTTTATTTAGATCCCCATTAGCTTTTGCCACGCAGCAGCTATTCTTCCTGGGGTCTTTTCATCGTAATAAATGACAAATACAAACCATTAACAGTAACACACAACACATTAATACATAAAAACAAAAATACATACAGAAAACACATACTTAATACATACACATACAAAACAAAACATCCAAGACAAACACTTAACATTATTACCCGCTCCTACATTGAATCACTACACAACAAGGATGCCAGGACCCAATTTACAAATATAGGCTACTAATGGTCAAAATTGCCATCAAAATAATAATCTCTTAGTTTCATTTTAAAACTAACCATGTTTCTTTGTTGTATAACATAATTCGGAAGGGCATTCCACTCCTTCATAGCTCTAGTGAAGTCTGACTTCTCTCATGTGTAATTGTGTGTCTGTGCAGTGATTCAGGGGACAGCCTGTTCATAACTCAGAAACCAGTACCTGAGGCTGTGAGGTCAGCAGGACGGCGTCGCCACAACAGTCTGAGGTCAGACCCATCATCATCACCACCAAGAGATCTGGATCTGGATCTGGATGAAAGTGCAGATGAGTTTTCATCCTCCGACTCCGCTGAAGAAGCCAAACCCAAGAGAAGGAGTGGAAAGAGAGCACAGTTGCCTCGGTTAAATTTCTCATTCCTCAGAGCGACAGAGAAAAGAACGAAGACCAGGAGAGGTTTATTAACTGTAGATCGTAATACATCGCTTCATGTAAGGACAACCAGTACTTCAATATGCATTTATTTGGCTGTATATTTTGTTAATGTTATCTGGCACTAAAGTCTTCCCTTTTTTCTACAGACTCATATAATGGGAGGCTTCTTTCTAAATGTGAGAGAGCTGTCTGAGGGCCGTCGGCAAGGGGATGATTCTCACTGGTCTTTACCAACAGTCGACAAGGACGGAGAAGACATATCTCCACTGTCAGAGTGAGTAATCAGGCTCATTTGAAGTCACATGTGCAGTATAATTGTATTTTGAAAGAGCAGCCTAGGTCCATCACCACCACCTCAACCCCCAACTAAGGATAAGTGTCTTATCTTCCATGTGTTTAGCATGATGTTAAACACAATTTAAAGAGGAACTATGCAAGATTTACACCTTAATTAAGTAGTTTTAGAGTAATTGTGATGGTTAAATGACGTCTCTTGGCCGAAAACCAACCTTGCAAGATCAGTACCTCCGACCCGGTGTCCGAAATCTCATCTTGCATGAAACATGAACTGCTTTACAGCACTACGACAAAAACACGCCCTGTAATCCGTAATCTCTTGTCAACGTCACCCACCCATGAATGGTCTTATAATAGATCAATGCACCCACCTCGGTAGACATCGCTCCATGGATTGCCATCTCGCTGGCTTTGTTGAAAACTATTGCACATGGCTCATAGCTGTGAGTTTTTATGACAATGAAAATATGCACGCCGAAAGTGTAGGCGGAGCTCCGCAGAGGAAAAAAAGCAACCAAAACAGCGAAAAAGACCGGCATAGTTCCCCTTTAATAGTTTTCTTAACTATCACAATGCTCCGAACAGCCTGCCTGAACATCTGATAATGACCAAGTGTTGTTGTCTTTCACTGCTGTTTGTTTATTTTTATAGCTATCTTTTAACAATTCCCTTCATTATATATCTTTTGTCTTTCTTTCTTTTTAATTTTGAGCTGTTTTTGAGGGAGTATGTGAGTCACTTGCAGGTCACTTTTTATACAGGATGCTATAAAAGACTGGTTGAATGGTAATAAAACGCATCTATTTCATTACAGTGGAGAAGACAGTGGGTCAGAAAGTGAAGACATGAAAGTGGTGGTAAGTGCTCAGTTAAAACAAACAAGAATGAATGGCTCAGTACTCATTAGTGTTAACTCATTCTCTCTCATGTGTGTGTCATCTCCCAGGAAAGGTCGCGTTTTGTTGGACCTTCAAAGTGTTCACAACCCTGGTGCATGAAATCAAGTAGTGGCAGCCAAGAGAGACAAAAGAAAACAACGGATCAAGCACCAGCTAAGGCATCCACTGCGACAAGGGACAGAAACACTGCGGCCCGAACCGAGACATCAAGGACTAATAGACGATTTACCAGAGGAAATTTAAACATTGTTTTACAGGAAAAACAAAATGAGAAAGAGCAGTGTGATGATAGTGATGCTACTGTTTGTGAGGCACTCGAACAGGGACCTCCACAGGCACGGGAACATCTAGGGGAACACACGCTCAATGGCAGAGATGCTTCCCCACTTAGAACAGAGCCTCAAGCTGATGTTTTCCACACGGACGATCTGTTGCACACAGGGCAGCAGCAGGAGGACGTACCTGACAGCCAAGGTCTTCTCCACGGTCTCCCAGACCTAATAATTGACATTAATTATAAGAGGCTACAATATGAACCCAGGGTGAAGAGGAAGAAGAAAAAGGCAAAAGGAGTTCATGGAGGTGTAGAGGGAGAAAAGGGCCAGAGTCAGGAAGAGCCAGAGGGTCGGACTCGGCACGCCGCAGCGTCTGTGAGTTTGGAGACAGAAGAGATTCCCAGTCTGTCTGAGGATAATCCAGCAGAGCCCCCGGCACCACAGACCAGTGACGAGCCCGAGCCTAATGAAGGAAATTCGTCACATGATGATGACATCCCACTGAGAGAGGGGGAGAGGCACAGTCCTGATTCAAAACAACTGAAAAAGAAGTCGGCAGCAGACAACGGTGGAGAGGAGCGGGACGGAAACGTAGAATCTGATGTGGGATTGGAGAGCGATTCTCTGCTTCCAGTGATGTGTGATGTGGTGAATGACAACAAAGAGGAGAAAAAGAAGAAGAAAAAAAAGAAAAAGAGGGAAAGAAATGATGAGGGTGAAGAGGGGATTGAGCCGTTACCGTTGAGCACCGTTTCAGAACCAGCTAGTGATGATGTTGAGAGACAGGGGAAAAAGAAAAAGAGGAAAAAAGAAAAGATGGTTGTAAATGTGGAGGAACCGGAGGAAGCTGTGAATGTGACCTCGGATCAGTTAGAAGCTTCTGGAGAAAGATTAGAAAATGACAAGAAAAGAAAAAAGAAAAAGAATCAGTTGTCAGCTTCTCATGATGGTGTTGAAGTTGGAGGTGAGGACGGTGCAGATGTGGGCTCGCCTCATGATGTAACCTTGGAGGAAAGTACAGAACAGTCAACGAAGAGGAAGAAAAAGAAAAAAAAGAGGGAAAGAAATGATGAGGGTGAAGAGGTCATAGAGCAGTTGCAGTTGAGCACAGTTTCAGAACCAGCTAGTGATGATGTTGAGACACGGGGGAAAAAGAAAAAGAGGAAAAAAGAAAAGATGATTGTAAATGTGGAGGAACCGGAGGAAGCTGTGAATGTGACCTCAGATCGACCTCCGACATCAGAAGGAGCGTTGGAAGCTTCTGGAGAAAGATTAGAAAATCACAAGAAAAGAAAAAAGAAAAGGAAGCAGTTGTCAGCTTCTCACGATGGTGTTCAAGTTGGAGGTGAGGACGGTGCAGATATGGGCTCGCCTCATGATGTAGCCTTGGAGGAAAGTACAGAACAGTCAATAAAAAAGAAGAAAAAGAGGGAAAGAAATGATGAGGGTGAAGAGGTCATAGAGCAGTTATCGTTCAGTACAGTTTCAGAACCAGCTAGTGATGATGTTGAGATACAGGGGAAAAAGAAAAAGAGGAAAAAAGAAAAGATGGTTGTAAATGTGGAGGAAGCTGTGAATGTGACCTCGGATCAGTTAGAAGCTTCTGGAGAAAGATTAGAAAGTGACAAGAAAAGAAAAAAGAAAAAGAAGCAGATGTCAGCTTCTCACGATGATGTTCAAGTTCGACATGAGGATGGTGCAGATGTGGGCTCAGCTCATGATGTAACCTTGGAGGAAAGTACAGAACAGTCAATAAAAAAGAAGAAAAAGAAGAAGAAAAAGGAAAGTATCCCTGAAGAGGAGGATATTTCTAGAACTCCTGACAAAAGCAAAAAGGTTAACGGAGCTGGAGATTCCCAGACAACAGAGGAGGGCCCCAACGACCAAGATGCTGAAGTGGTGTCTAAGGAAAAGAAGAAGAAGAAGAAGAAAAAGAGTGAAATATTTAGCGAAAAAGTCTCGGAAGATGCTTTGACACAAACCGATGATTCAGTGTCTGTGCGGAAAAAGGAAAAAAAGAAGAGGACCTCTTCCTTCCTCGTTGCTGATGCCGAGGAAAAAGACGCTCAAGCGCAGGACAAACAAAGCTCGACATCTGGAGCTGCTCGTGTCTGGGATGCACAAAAGCTCGTTGTCAGCGGCGGCGATGTCGAGGCAGAATCAGCAGAAATCGCTGGAAATGTGGAGGCCTCTAACGACGACGGGTCCAGGAAGAAGAAAAGGAAGAGGGAGAAGTCTGTAGCGCAGGAGAGCGTGGAGCAAGATCACGAGCTGGATTTCAGAAAAACAAAGGAAATATGTCTGAGCTCTTTGCCCGAAACCAACGACACAGCGGTGAAGAAGAAAAAGAAGAAACGGAAGCGGAGCAATAGCGAGTCGGTGACCTCCATAGAAATATGTATAAGTTCATCTGAAGCAGCGTGTCGAACCGACGAGGCTGTGGAGGTAAAGAAAAAGAAGAAGAAGAGGAAAAAAGAGAGTAGTCCAGCTGCTGCTACTGATGATGCTGAAACAGAGGAAGCTGTGCAGAGAAGCTGTAGCTCACCTTCCTATGAGGGCGAAGACAAACAGTCGACTTTAGCTTCACCGTCTCCTGTAGCAGTTGATGTGAAAGAAAAGAAAAAGAAGAAAAAGGTCAAATCCACTGATGATGTGTTGCTTCAGACAGACTGAACGTGCCAAAATAAAAACACACAAAACCAAATACAAGGAAACTAATAAGCTAATGAGTGCTCCCAGCGTCAGGTCCAGCAGCACAGAGGACATTTCAGCGTGCCAGTAAGAACAAGTCCAAAAAGACCAAAGGGAAACTTCATAACCAAAATGTGGACTTCCTCAGTGATGGTTAGGCTGAACCTGCTGTTGAGAGAAGTTCTCCACAAACACAACCTACCTGTTTATACCTGTTACAGCTAAAACTTATATGAGGCTGTTGATGTTTTTAAAAGACTGACAGTGCCTTCAAAGTGAAAATGTGACTATGAGGTCGTGCAGCTTTCACACTGGATTTGTTTTGTATCAAAACATTTTATTTTATTTTATTGATGTTTTGAATTCAACTTAGTCAGATCATCTGACTCATATACAATGTGAACACCTAGCCTGCCACCTAATGGGCATTTGAGAAGAATTGAGATCTTCAGATTTTTCTGTTCTGTCAATAACTGCCAATAATGTCCTACAACCTCTACGAACAGATGTGGTGTAGACCGTTTGTTATTTATACCTTAGAGAACATTTATTTTAGTACTAAAAAGGGCTGATGCAATATACTCGGATTCATACAGTTAAGTGTAATTGCCATGATAGTATTGTGATGCAGATATTCGGCGCTGCACTTCATCTTTTCATACTTAGTACTTTTTCACTGTAATGGCCACAGACTTTTCTTATTTGAGAGTAATTTGTTTGCCAGGCAAACCACGCAATAAAGTTTTAATTTTACTGATGGCACTGTTTGTTGTCTTCTGTAGTTATCATGGCATTGTCATTTTGGTTTCTTTTAGCTAAAATAATAGGTTTAAAGCTTTATATGATGTGAAATTCTATTTAAAAAACAAGGAAGGCACCGCTCAAACTTAACAGTTTTATTTTGAAGGTACTAACCGGAAGTTGTGCATCCCGTCATTTCTAGCTTCAACAGCCCGGCCGTAAATACAATAAAGCGTGGATGTTGTTTCAACACAGTTTATTTTGGAAGTTTTTAACCGGAAATCGGTGGTTAACGTAGCGTGTGTGTTTGACGGCGATAGGTAAACAATGGGAGGAACCTTGTTATCCAGAGTTTGGGTTGCAACTCGAGATGTCGTGCACAACTCAGCGCATTTTACGCACAGTGACTGACCACAACAAGCCAGCGGGCACGTTACGTAAGCGCGCAGCCACAGCAGGCATTTAAACCGTGAGTGTGTGTGAAGCTCCAGCTAGAAAGTTTCCCCCCCCCGTGCTGCCGAAAGCCCGTGTATGTGTTGTCGTGTGCGTGTGTGTGACAACGCGTCTCCTTCCGCTCTCCGCACACCTGTTTACTTCATCCAGACATGTCCTCGTACAACAACAGCGCGTGCTTTAGCGAAGCCACCAGAGTCGCTATTTTCGGGGGGACGCACGGGAACGAGATGTCAGGCGTGACGCTGGTGAACCTGTGGATGAAGAACGGCGCCGAGATCCAGAGGAAGAGGGTCGAGACCAAACCCTTCATCACCAACCCGAAGGCTGTGGAGAAGTGCACCAGATACGTGGACACGGACCTGAACCGAGCCTTCACCCCGGAGAACCTCAGGTAAATAAACACACCGACACAGTGGAGGATGCTGCTGCTGCTGTTGTTGTTGTTGTTGTTGTTGCTCCTACCTGTGGGACAAAGATGGAGTGGAAACTTTTCATGCCACACATACATAACCATTGTGACATTGTCTCAGTGTGGTGTCATTTATTTACATCGTGTTATTATTATGGCTGGTGTTTTTTTTCTTTCTTTCTTTCACTGCTCTGTGTCCACTGTGGAAATGTGTTGGAAATATAATGACAGCGCAAATTATGTAACATTATTGACACATTAATTAATCTGTGTGTGCTCTGTCAGACAAATGAAGAAAAATGATAATATTTTTCTTCATTTGTCTGTGGGAAAAACGTGGAGGTGAAAACACCCCAGATAGATAGCAGCCTATAGCTATGTAATGAAAGGAAAGGTCATAAAGAGAAACAGGCGATATCTTGTAAATGAGCACTTTAATCTAGATTTCCCCACATTTAACAGGCTCGTGGACATTTCCATCACGCTGTCATTATCACAGGTAGGGGGGTGCATGTTTACCATCAGCCGTGCCCCCCCTCCACCACCACCACGACCACCACTAGCCCACCTCCCCTTTGCCAATACAGCAGAGCAGTTTGTCCCCTCCTCCCCCGGACTTCAGCTGACTGTCAGCCAGCAGGAAAAACGTGAGCGGAACGTGACCGAGCTGCAAATGCTTTAAGACGAAGAGATTTCTCTTCTTTTTTTTATTCCTTCTATTTGGTGTGCACTATGGTGGAAATGAGGGTCTTACGCAAACGCTGGCTCATACATTCAGTGCGCATGAACACACACAACAGCCTATTTACTAATGTGGTTGGATAACAACAGCGTCTCCCACTATTCATAAATCATCACCAGAGAGCTGTAATAACATCCTCAAGGTTATTATACATGAGTGTGAGAGCTACTTAATGGGGAAATGGTTTATTGTCTTCTTACCATAATATTTATGAGATTTAAATTTGACCTTTTTCACTATGTTGTAATTGATAATCCTGTTATGCATAATACTGTGTATAGGCTACTCACTCTGGTATACTTTAGTACAGTTTTGAGGTTCTTGTACTCTACATGAGTACCTCACTTTACTACTAATCTACCTTTTCTTCCACCACATGTGTCTGACAGGTTGCTTTGGTTAATTATCAGTTTGTGTTATTAAATAATAGAAATATGACCCATCTTCACAGTATGATGTTTGTTAAAGATTCAAATATCAAACTGTACTGTGACTCTACAGTAATTAGCACCGCCTTGACCAATTACATCATTCAGTTCTTAATACATCAATAGTAATGATCTAGTTATGTAATAATATAATCCCGACATGGCCAATCTACATAATGAGTAATACATAAAGTACATTCTGTTGCTCTAATCTAAGTTATGAAAGAATTGGAATGCTTTTACTTGTGATGGGTTAGTCTCATTGTGTGGTGCTGCTGCTTTTCACTCAAGTGAATAAATTGAATATTTCTGACACTACTGGTGAGTATACACAGAAGTGGCAGGGACTGTACGTAATAGTATTATAAGATTTAAATGCTGTATTTCATTGAGGTGGTAGGAGCTCAGTCGGCGTGGCTGAAGTTACAGTTTCTGCCACATCACGCAAATGTTTAATGATCCTTAGAAATCTTCTCAGCACTTGAGGCTTACAAACTGCTTGGCAACATATAAGAAGATTAACCACTTTGGAGACTCTTTCTAAAAACAGCCCGTGGTGTCCTTTTCTTGAGCTGAAATAGACAGACAGCCCCGCTCTTTCTCATATTTACTATGTGTGTCTCTGTGTGTGTGTGTGTGCCCTCATAGTTGAAGTCAGTATTTTGGAGTCCACTTTATCAGCTGTAGCTCACAACTGTGCTTGTGTAGCCTACTGATGGTCAGACAATGGCAGATTTTTGCTGAAAATGGGGTCTAAAGAGCAGATGTGAGGGGAGGCGAGACAATATGTGCAGTAGAGGTACTATTCTACAGTAGCTTGGAGAATGTCCTAGACTAGTGGTTATTTTGAAATGCTTTGAAAGAGCTAAGAGAAAAAAAGGGACAGCTCCCATTCTCTGCTCATAGTGTGCAGAATGTCTGTCTGGGGGAGGAAAAAAAAAAAAAAAAAAAGCAAGTTTAGCCTGGGGACAAAACAAAGTTCTCAAGGATCCCTTGTGCAGGCATGCATGGCTGAAAGAAAGTGGATTAAATTTCTTCTTAACGCTCACAAAAGGAGGCCACTGTCCCTGTATCCCCGCACAGAGTTAATGGCTACTATGACTTTGAACCGTAGGAAATGAGGTCGTATCATGGTGATCATGGAGAGGTCATTAGCTGTTAGTAATGTTTCACTGGTGGTGCCGACACGTGAGGAGCGGTAAATGGAAACTATACATTCACCACAGTTAATCTGTTGAGTTGACTTATAGGTTGTATAGGTCACTGAGCTTTTTTCTCCCCGTGGTCCGTGGTTCAGTGAAAGTGTTACAGGGCATGTAGGGCAGAGAGACACCCTGGTGTAAATCATTAACATGCTTCATCATTGTTCCTTTGGCTGAATTGTCTGATAAGATCTGAATGTGCCGGTGTCTGATTGCTTTCTCATATGTGCGGGTGTGTATGCATGTGTCTGTGTATGTGTGTGTCCGTGTGTGTGTGTGTGTCTGTGTGTGTGTGTGTCCTGCAGTGCCCCAGGAGGAGATGACTTGCCCTATGAGGTCCAGAGAGCCCAGGAGATCAACAGGATATTTGGACCCAAAGGGAGCCCAGAGGCCTATGATGTCATCTTTGACCTCCACAACACGACATCCAACATGGGCTGCACTCTGATTCTGGAAAGCTCCAAAGACCACTTTAATCTGCAGATGATGAACTACATCAAGGTGACAGCCTGGAGGATGTGGGAGGTTTTGAAAGTTATGGCGCAAACACACTTCCAGCAGTCAATCTGCAACATTAGCTGCCCTGCTGACCTGCTGTCACACTTGCAGATAGCCAAAATAAAATTTAAGGTGGATTTTTATCACTAAGCATCAGTGGAAATACATGGAATATATGTTTTTTTTCTGCAAATATGTTATACACAGCACAGTTTGGGGTACATGCAGACACTTATCTTTACAAAAGGAAAGACACTTCCCCGTGTCTCCAGTTTCCCCTCATTTCTAGTGAGTCAATGTTTTCCTAAGATGAGGTCCGTCTGGAGAAACTCAGTTAACCTATGTAAACAGTTGAATCATCAGTTTACTTTTAGGTGTCAGACCAGGTCATTTAAAGGATCAACCATCCAAATACACCAGGAGGATTCCTGCTTCCCTCCATTCTCTTCATAACATATGCTATTAGTGCAGTTATCCTCTTATCACCTCTTTCCCTTTGACATGAAACAAATGAGAGCAGAGCAGCACCAGGTAACAGAAGAGGAACCAAAAGTAACACACTCACACGTTACTGTGAGCAACAGGTCAAAAGAACTGTGTTCACAGCTTTTAGAAACACAAAGTTCTGCACAGAGACACACCACAGACAACAGACAGACTTCAGGAATCAGCCCAGTGTACTATTACCAGACCTCAGTTGTTCAGTGACTAATGTCTCGGCCTTGTGTTCGATAACAAAGTGAACTTTGAGTTTTCGGCCCAACTTTCCAGCATGAGCAGACAATCATTCTTTGGTTCGGAAACTCTCTGTAATGATTTTTGGACTTGTTTCTTGAACAAACCTGTCTTTGTGTAAAGGGAAGATCCAGTGGGAAATCATCCTTCAAATCTACCCTGATAAATCACAGTCTCAGGCTCAGAAAATCACTTGTGTGAATAAAGATGTATTTTTCCATCGGCAGCTCTGAGAGCCGACCAACCTGCTCTTGATTCATGCACATTGTCCCTGTGTTCGTCATTGTGTGTCTGTGTGAGTTTGTGTGAGTGTGTGTCACATTTGTTCTGAAGTGAGCTGTTGCAGATTTAATTTTCCGTTCTATCAAGCAGAGCCTTGAAGCAGTCACTCACAGTTCGGTGTGTTTGAGACAGTTGGCAGGTGGCAGCATGTGACTGTGTTAAGGTGCCACTGAGATCTTCCTCTCAGACCTTGTTCTTGTTGTGTTTTTGCGTTACAGAAAGCCATCGCTCCAGCCAGTTGTCTTGTTCTGCTGAATGAACACCCTCTTCTGAAATATTCCACTTCACGGTCTGTGGCCAAGCACCCTGTGGGTGAGTCTCTCATGTCCAGCCAAATGTGTCCGAAGACATCAGCGGGGGCAGGGTTAGGGTTTAATGGGGGTGCGGGTAGGAATTCGGTGTGGGGTCAACGGGGACACAGTTTGAATGAGGGGCAGGGGTTGTATTTTTACAAAATACATGCATTAAGACTTTAGAACTACTACACTGGTAGACTAGTTACATGGTCATTCACTGTAAAGAAGGGATGACAGACAAACTCCTTTAAATATTAAAAAAGCATATGAAAATGCATATAGCTGCTATTTATAGACATGGGCAGAATATATCAAAATGATCACCAGTAGTCTGTTTTCTCTTTGTGATGATTTCCATTTGTGTGATGGTGGCACAGTGGTAAAGTGGTTAGCACTGTCACCTCAAGAAGCTTCTTGTTAGTGACTCTAAATTCCCTGTAGGTGTGAATGTGAGTGTGTATGCTTTTTGTCTCTGTATGTTGATCTTGTGATAGACTATTGACCTGTCCAGGGTGTACCCCGCCTTCGCCCTATGTTAGCTGGGATTTACTCCAGCAACCCTGCATTAATAAGCATTAGGCTATAGACAAGGGATTTGGCTGACTTTCCAATAATAAATGTGACAACACTTAAGGGGATACTTCACCTAAAATCGATAATTCACCAATTTTCAGGGAAGGGTTTGGAGAACTTTCGGAGTCATCAAAACGCTGCTGGAGTTCCCGCGGATAATGGCGGTGGATAAAGTTCACTTTTGAATCGTCCAAAACACACACTATGAAACATCCAAATACCTCCATACTGCTCGTCCGTTCTGATCCGAGTGTCCTGAAGCCGTGAGACAGCCGTGCGTTCGTCGTTGTAAACCATTGGATGTATGATGTAAACACGGAAGACAGCAAATCTCGTGCAAGCGCACAAACATCAACAGAGCCACTGGGAGCTACTATTACAACAAGGCTAAAAACAGAGATCAAATGAATTTTTTACGAGCAACTTTTTCATGTCGTAGCTTCAGGACACTTGGGTCAGTACAGACGAGCAGTATGGAGGTATTTGGATGTTTCATAGTGTGTGTTTTGGACGATTCAAAAGTGAGCTCTATCCGGACCCCCCCTGGAACTCCAAAAGCGTTTTGATAACTCTCCAAACCCTTCCTTGGCATGACAGTAAGTAGAAAATTGGTGAAGTGTCCCTTTAACATAGAGGCCTCTTCTCCTGGAGCCCTGAGCCTGTATCCACCATTCAGTATTGTATCCATGACAGTAATCAGCCACCTACCACTCATCACCCTCTGGCTGTGGATGGGGGCAAATCAATCAGTTTCAGGGGCTCATGCCACTCATCTAACCTAAACCCCTGAACAACTGACATATTGTGTTATGTTATATTTAAGATATTCAAAATTCATCCATTTGGTTAAACAATGGTAGTTTTATGTGTGTTAATTTGTCATGTGATTGGTTGTTTGACTGCAGGTCTGGAAGTGGGTCCTCAACCTCAAGGTGTACTGAGGAGTAATATCTTCGAAGCTATGAGGGTGATACTGAAACATGCTCTGGATTTCATTGAACTGTTTAATGAAGGTAAGACAGAGATCCCAGATCAGCTTAAAACTGAAGCTATAACATGCCACATGCACAGTATGTGGCTGCATTGTGAGATTGTAAAGGAGTATGCAGAAGCAGTTGAAACTGAAGCCCGTTGTTCTAAAAGTTTTGTATAAAATGTTCTCTAGACTTATATTATGATTCATAATGTGTTATGCAATGGAAAAGTAAGTTGTTTACAGTCTGTCTTCCTGCTTATCAGCATCATTGTGACAGGAAACATTTTGTGACAAAGTGTCCAAGGGTGTTCGTCTGATTCATGCAGATGTACATCCACTCAGATCTCTAAATTTATCTGCATCTGGCTCATCACGCCTCCGCTCTCTTCCCTAAGGCACAGCACCGTGTTCGCAGTGATGAGGTGCTAGGCAGCTCTTCCTTCCCCCTTTTTTTACGTAAACAAGCCGTGTGTGCCAAGTGTGAGTTGCAGTCTGTTGGTTTTCCCTGACTGGCCTGCTGCTGAATGGCCTGCTTGTTGGAAGTTGGTCAGCTTCCATGTCGTTAGAGTCTGGCTGCCAATGCTGTTGTAATCTTCTGTCGTGGGGCCACACTGGTGCCGATGAATGCTCTGGCACGGTGATGAATCGGTTCCTGCGTTTTGAAGCTGAGGCGCATGAAGAAATGACTCATTTAGCAATAACAGACATCGTTACAGTTCAATATGTGTCTGTCTGAAGAGCAACGGACAGATATAGAGTCAGTGGAAAAACCATGGTGACTTATCACAACATTTGTTCTTTGTAGCCTGCGCTGCTTCTTGCATATCAATGCGGCTCAGCGGTTTAACTTTGACAAGCTCATTTAAGCATCTACTTAGTTAATCTCTGAGCTCTGCCAACAGCCACTACACTTCCTGCTCAATTCAGGGGACTGCATCTAAGGTCACGTTGACACAGAACAGTAACATCCAGCTACCGTACTATAATTTAGTTAAATTAGATTTAGTTAATTAAAGTTATCAGTTTAATTAACAGCTGATTAGACTCAGAAAAGCACATACAGTAGAAGTATGAGTTAGAAGAGTGAGACACAACAGCAGTTTTCCTTTGTATCTATGCTAAACTGTACATAAAGAATATTATTATTATCATTATTATTATTTTTAAATCCATTACAACTTTTAATTATTGTGAATGGAACAAGGTGCACCCTTACATAGGTGACAGCACATCACGTTGTCTTCACTCATTGCACATTACTCTTAAGGAATACTGCATGAGTTTTGCATATAGAGAAAATGACATTACATTATACATTTTAACATTAGGTTGACCTCAACACGTATAGAAGAGATTTGCATAATCATAAGTTGCTGATTAGTGCTCTCCCATTCTGTTTCTGCTGAGCAGGAAGTGTATCGGAGCTACAGCTGATCACAATTCAGTGCTGCCGAAAAATTGACCATGCAATATCCTTTCAGTGCATGCATGGATAATGTCTCTTTCACATATTACATGATAAGCTGGATATTCTAGCATAATTACAATACTGGAGATGTTCTTATCTGTGTGTTTTTCAGGCATGGAGTTCCCTCCCTGTACAGTGGAGGTTTTCCGGGTCTTAGAGAGGATCGACTATCCCAGAGATGCCAATGGGAACATCATCGCCATGGTGCACCCCAATCTGCAGGTAAAAAAATTAGACCACCCCGGTTCGCACATGCTTTCACTCACTCAGTCATATTAGACCTTTTCACTCTGTAAATTCGAGTTATTATGAAAGAGGAAATGAGAAGTCTTTGGTGTCTTTATGAGAATATATTGTTTTAGTTTTAGCAACACGCTCAAGTTACTCTTCCTGTGGTTATTGCTCGTTGTTTCAGGACGGCGACTGGGAGCCGCTGAACCCTGGTGACCCTATGTTCCAAACGTTTGACGGAAAGACCATCCACTACCAAGGCTCCGGCGCTGTCTATCCCACTTTTATTAATGAGGCAGCCTATTATGAAAAACAACAGGCATTTGTAACCACTAGGCGAGAAACCTTGGTAGCCAGTGGCATCAGAAAAGCATGAAAACTGCTTTGTGAGGCTAACGGCGGTCGTTGATGTATGTTAGCCACTGCAACAATCTGTGTGTAGATTTTTGCACTTTGTTCTGTTAGAAACTGAACAGACTCTCCTCACATAATGACTAGATACCATCTTTTACACACTGATTAAATTTTTTTTATGCTTTTACTATCAGAAAATCACTTAACTATGCAAAGAATATTTGTGGAGACTTTGTGAAAGTCTTTGATCTGAAGACTGGTATATTGTGGTAAGCATTTACAATACTGCTCTTATTTAAAAGAATATATTTACATTACATCAACTAAGTTTTTATAATATTAAAGGCCAGGCCTAATCATTGGTGGCTTCTGAATCATGATACAACACTCCTTTAAGTTTGCTACTGCTGCTCAGGAAGGCCATTGAGGATCATAACCTGCAACCTTTGACCCAAAACTGTAGTTGTTTGTCTTCCTCTGAAAATATATTTGTAACATCTATAGCAGGGTGTTCGTGGCCTTTGATACTACCTACCTGTAACTCTAGTGGTTGCATCTGTGGTGCTGTCCTGTTGTTGCCTTAATGGGAATTTCTGACAAAAGTGCACAGCAAACATTGAGAGGAATTTGTAGATTATATGTGTTGAATAACAAGATATTATTTTGATAAGAAATGGTATATGTCCGAACGGGATGCAGTTTGAAACGTGTTTTATAATAATATATTTGTGTCTCTATTTTGATATACTTGTACTGTATGTGTGGTTTTAAGTAATGTATAGGACTTGTTGAATCATGGGAAAGCATATGTACTTTCTAATGTTTTTACGTCGTTGTCGTCTCCACGTGTGTCACTGTGGTCTTACAGTAATTCATTTTTCATTCAGCAATATTTTTGGTAGCACCATTTATATGATTAGTGAAGCTCACTGTCATTGAGGTCCTGTGGAAATGATCCAATCAATAAATATAGTACTATGCTACACTGTGCTATTTCATTACATGCAGACGGGGAGCCCTCCTGTGTTTCTGTGGCTCTTCGTGCTCGTTCTGTTACGTGTAGTGTAGCGGCTGCAGCCACAAGAGGGCGTCACACAAACACTAATCCACATCCTCCACTTGTGACTCATGCTGCTGTAGCAGACAGTACAGTGGACTGGCCAGATGCAAACCGTCAGTTATTTTGCTCATCATCAGCCTGTCACTGTTGCAGTGCATGTCAGTGCACTGTGGCCAGTAATGCAGTCATTTCAAGGAATTTAACTATTTAATGAGCATTATTCCCCTTGTCTCAACACAAAAAGCTTTTTTCCAGTGTTTTATGTGAACTTTGCTATTAACATGCAAATAGGGTATTTTTTTTTATATAAGAAGATATATTTGTGGTTTTCAGAGCCAAAAATCACCGCAGTGTAATTTTACATCTCCTCTCTCAGGCTTCTCCCTTGAGCTCTAGTAACAAGAGGTTAGTCAGCGAATCAGAGGAGAGGCTCCCCTGATTGGCTGGCTGTTTTCTGGGTGATCTAATAAAGATATAATGGATTTCAGGTAAACACTAGGAGAAACCAAATGTTTGAGATTGGATGGTGGGTCCGGACTCCAGAAGTCCTGAAGGTTGGTTTTAAGACTCAGTCTCTGAAACAGGTTGTGTACATTTCTCTCATGTAGAACCAAGACCTGCTTTATTATCAAAATAACAAGAGAATCTTACTTTATGCAATATTTAAAGTCTGATTGTAGCATACACATGTACATTGCTGAGTCACTGCACATGGTGTGCTGTTGCCAGCATCAAGCAACGCAGGCTACCTCACACTGTATGTTGCACTTGCAGTGTTTATAGTAGACACACAGATGTGCTTATATTGACACTGGCTGAAGTTACCTAGCATACTGTACCTAGAGATTTCCAGGTCTTTCATCCTGTTGCTGTTTATGGTTGCATCTCATTTGCAGCTATTCACTCCATTCATCAGCCAAATCAGAATTAATATGTCTCAGGACATCTGGACATGAAAAGGAGTGTAGGAGGCAGAGCGATGTGGCAGAACTCCCAGGAATACAGTATGTTTAAGTGTGGGGTATGAGACATCACAAAAACACAACAGCACACACTGTCAGCATCATTGCATTGATGCATTCCTTTACCTTATTGTGCACTTGTTTCATGCAGTAGGCTACATACACATACTGTATATTTGGATCAGAGCAGTGGTTCATTTGATGCCTGATGGTGAAAGTACTTTGGGAATGAGATATAAAGAAAACAGTTGGTCATCTCCACTGGTTGTGCACAGTCCAGTTTCCCTGTGTTATTATCTTTTGAGGGAGATGGCACTGAGCTAAAACTAATCAAAACCTGACATGAGACCATCTCATCAGTAAAGTATGTCTTAGCTGAGACTTCTGCACTCTACATGCTGACCGTGCTGCTGAACAATTATGGTCCATACATTTCCTACTATTTCATCTCCGGCTCGTGAGTAGTAATTTAGTTTCACAACTACGGGCTGGTCATGGCTGGCCCCTCTCATCTATTCATTACTGTAACCCTATCAGGGCTCTCAGGCCTGCAGCAAGTGCTGATCAATGATCCCCTCTGGCTACTGGAAGCTTTTAGGAGAATGATGTTTCAGTTCTGGGCAAAGATCCAGACAGGCACTCGAATACACCAAGCGTCCATCTCTACCTCCACTCTCTCCCTCCGTAGTGTCTCTTCTAGCATCTCTGCTGTTGTACGTATAGCATTACAACTCTGTTTTACTGGAAGTCCTCTGCTTGGCTGCTCACCATGTTTTTATCTGGGCGCAGCTGTGTGCTACCTACCGAGATTAAAGCAATCAGGTTTTAGTTTTACTTCTTTGTTTGATACAGGCGTGACAGAGATGATGTTTATCAAAATCAAAATGTTTTCAAGGTAAAAAATATCCAGTGTTGAGAAAGAATATGTGAAACCACTGGATTTAAACAATTTTTGTAGTGATTGGTCACCAACACACCCATTAAACTTTTAATAAACCTCATTTGGCAGCTATAACATCAAACCAACATTTCAATCAGCTGCCAATCAAACACATACAATGTATATTTTTTTTACAATGTCTGCTGTGAATATTTCTCAGTACTAACTCAACTGGATCAGGGTCTGGGCTCCGACTGGGACACTCCAACAGGTGTTTTTTTTCTTGTTGTTTAAAGTCTTTCCTCTGTAGATTGAGTTTGATGTTCTGAAGCATTTCCCTGCTGCATCACCCAGCTCCCACTGAGCCTCAGTAGGTGTTCAGTCACCATGACATTATCCTCTAAAATACTTTGATAAACTTGGGAATTGGTTTTCTCCTGATTGATGCTGATCTGTCCAGGCCCAGAGGCAGCAAAGCCACAAATTATTATGCTCCCTCCTCTTTATTTTACCTTTTGGGATGATGTTTTCATGTTGATATGTGCCCTTTTTGCACCATGCATAGCACCACATGTTTTTCCTCAAAAATATTCAGTTTCATAGTCCATAAAACATTTTCCCTGTAGCGTTGTTTGGCAAAGATCAGGCATGCATGTATACGTGATGTTCTTTCTTATGGAGCAAGGCCACTTCCTCCCTTATGTCCTGCCATCCATCATGCACCATGCAACTACCATGAACTGCATATGTTAGATTCATGCATCATTTTATCTGCTTAAATGATTCCTTTAAGCTTTTGTCTGCTACTCTGACCTTGTGCTTTTAGGGAGAGTAGTCGCAGAGTGGTAACAGCATTGCTAAATTTAAAAACACTGAACCAGTGAATAGAAAGTAAATGTTTATCTGGTATGCCTCAAATCAAATGGGTGGGAATATTGCTGAGGAAGTGCGGTGATAGAATAACCTCAGTCAAAACACAAGAGAGAATGAGGATGTGTTAGAATTTCTGGATTTTATTGTGCTTGCATGGACTACATACGTGGCATAACATGCATAAACAAATGTACATAAGATGCACTGATGCCTGCAGTGTTTCCTCTAAGGCCCGATGGCAAGTCTGATACTGAACCATTGTTCTTCTTTCTTAATGTCAAACCACTGACACTAACAGCTATAGGGAAGAAGACACAGTCTCTGCCTTTCTTTTGCAACAATGAAGACCAATAATAACTGGTATTGATGAGAAGTCCCTTTCCATAATAAAAGAAAATGTGATATAATAATAAGAAATCCAAATATGGATCTGTGTAAACCCAACACAGCAGCCTCCATCCTTACAGCTTTACCTCTCCCTGTATATGAGTTTTCTACTGGTGAGACATACAATGGTCTGTGGCATTGTGCAAGGAGCCACAAGCACCACGTGTACAGAAACCCACGAGAAAACATTGTAAAAATAACACTTGACTTGTGTTCTGCTTCCTCATCTGTGAGTTATATGACATTTCTCTGTCTGGTGTTACCCTATTACCGAAAGGGCATGTGATTAGACATTTAAGTAATACAGGTTGCAAATTTAGTGTTTGTGTGTGTGTGTGAACAATGTGAACAATAAGTTATGGTTTTTAAATACACATTTTACTGGAAGTGGACTGATATAAAAAAAATACATATTTATTTACATTATATTTTACATAGGCTACATTTCCTTTTCATTATACACACACATATCAGAATATTTCGAAAGAATGTGAATAAAGGCGCGAGGTGAAACTGGTGGTTTTGATTGTGAACAGCCAACCCAACTCTCTCAACATCTGTTTCTACATCACTGGCAAATGTTGCATTCACGTGCTGCCGGATTTTTCACACCGCCTTTTCAGCGAGCTATCCAGCTGGACATGTCAAACAGGGACTCCTCTGACTCTCCACACACACTCACAAATGCACACATAAAGGTTGATAGCTTCTACATGTCGGTGTGCAGAGAGAGAGAGCTGCTCATGTGTCTCTTGGATTTGCTCTGTCTGTGCAATGTGTGCGTTAACTTAACGTGGTGGGTTTGATTCCTGGCAGGGATCACACCTGGTTACCCCCCTTCATGGCGCTCTCCAAATTTCTGCAAGGATTTTTTTTTACTTTGTAATGCAGTCTTGCATTTGAAGGCGATGAAAGAATTACAATAGAAACCAAACCTGCAGTTTTTACACTAAGATGGACTCCATCAAGACAACCTCTTATTCACACATTGTCCCACATTAAAAAAAAATTAAGATCTGGTCAATGAATATTAGACAGAAAGAAGATAGAAATTTTAATTTCATCAGGAGGTAAAAGTAGCCTAAATAGCGCTGATAGCAACCATTCTGTTTTACACGATTCTCCAGGCTGTCGAATAAGCTACTGCATTTAAGAAAAATAATTGTGTGTTCTTCTTTTATTTTTGAGTCTTGTCATAAAAATATCAAGGTCGATAGTTTGGTGTTAAAGCTGGAGCATTAGCCTTTTTTTTTGTCGCAGGTAAACACACCAGCCGGCTTTAGAAATCTGGTAGACTGAGGTGTGTCACATTTGTCCCGACAGCACCTGAACGCAGCACGTCTGAATACAGGAAGTCTCGAAACTTTTCAGCGTTACTGGTAAAGTTGGTGTCTGCATCACACGCACAACTCTCAGCGCACACGTACGCCTGGCATATATCAGTGTGTGGAGTTAAAGATGGTCGGTAAGTGGTCGAGATAATACCAACAACCTGTTTTTTTTTTCCCCCGCTGTATTTATCGGGAAACAAGAGGAGACGCGCCGCTGACTGTCTCTCTGAAGAAGACACTGGAGGACAGTTTGTTTCGCACCTTTCTCTGTGACTGCGGCTGTTTTGGTGTGTGTGATAACATCGCAAAAAATGTGGGAACAGGAGGAATTCGCCAAACACTGGAGGAATGAGTTTCCCGACGGAGAAGTGCCTCGGATGGACCTGCGCAGCGTGGAGGACATCGAGTCGGAGCTGGAGGCGTCCAAATCCAACCTGAAGCGGCTCCAGAAGGCGCTGGCGGAGGAGAAATTCAAGGTGATCTACCTGCAGACCACCATGGCGCGACAGAATAAGAGACAACACGAGCCGGAAAGGTTTGAAGGCAAGGATGAAAACTTTAACGCCGACAACAACACGTTCGGCGTCAACACGGGGAATATTATGACTAGTATTAGGAAGCCGCTGCGGCGCGGTGGGGAGGATGAGGGCGACCCGGCGGCGGCGGCGGGGGACAGTCACAGTCACAGGAGCGACTTCGGAGGCGCCAGCAGGCTGCACCACACGGCCGGCGGGGGGGTCACCAGCAGCGCCTTATTCGGCCGGGAGCGGAGCAGGTTCACCGGCAAGACAGGTAAGCCCGTCCCCATCCCTGTCCCGCCCCCGAAGCCCTGCAGCTTTCCGAGGGGCAGCCCGGCCTCCTCCTCCACCACCAGCACCACCACCAGCACCACCACCAGCAGCACCACCGTGTCTCAGCCCAATGACAACGAGGAGAGCAGCGACAGAGAGTACGAGGACGCGGAGCTCAATGAGAATTTCGTCAGGAATAACTTGTTGGCACCGAAGACCGGCGGCGGCAGGGACAGTCACCACGGCCACCACGGCCAGAGGACCAACCGGGTGGACGCCCGCGGGCGGCCTTTCCGTCACAGCAGGGACTTTGACTCCGACGGCAACGACGGCCGGCTGTCCCCGTCCTTCCCGCACATCCACCACCGCAGAGCCTCGCGGGGCTCCGGCTGCAGCACCCCGGACAGGAGGAGTGATGGGTACCTGAGCTCCGACCACGATGACTCCTCTTCTGCAGGTAATGTGCCAACTAACTTACTGGTGCTGCTAATTAGCCTAATTGATACAGTTTACACATCCGCAGATACTATAGGATACCAAATAAAGTGACAGCACAGCCTGGCGTGACGTGACGTGACGCAGTCGAATCAATAATCAATGGATAGTGGAGAAGTCAGAAAGGCCCTGGGTGAGGGTCTCAGGTATAGAGCTCATGCATTTTACATGTGGTGAGGGGCCCAATATGAGGGAACTTCAGACTCAGATTTCACATAACAGTGGGCCTATATTCAGACATGATTAGACATGTCAACTTTTCACTATATGGTGTTGATCAGATCAGCCAATGCGAAGAGTGGCATTCATTATTATTGATAATAATAGTAACTTTGATCGCCTCAGGTTGCACTGACTGTCCACAGGTCAGACTCACTCACTCCTCTGCAGTGCACAGACACTTGAAGATGATCAGCAATGCTCTGTTGTGATTTATTAAATGGCTCATGTTTCCTCTTTGCCTGACCTGCCAGATCCTCCATTTGTAGGCTACTGGACAACATCAAACAAAAGAGGCAAAGTTTGGCATTGAGACCAGGCCCAAAGTGAAATAGCAGTTTTTAAGCTGTGTTGTAGGTGGCACACCACGTGACTTGAGGGAACTAACCCCGGTTACCACAAAGTGTGCTGCAACATGACAGGCTTCAGGTAGGGGTAAACAGGAAAAGTAAGCAACTGCAGAGCAGATTAACAAGACGTTTCCTGCTATAGTATCACATTGGGTTTTTTATTGATTAGATGGATCAGTAGTTTTCCTCATACATGGCTGAAGGCATTTTCTCAATGTGCTGTTGGTGTGGTATGTTGTATGAAAACAAAACCAATGTCTTTCATTGTGCATCAGTGGCGGAGTTGAATCTGAACTGAGAACAGATGTGAGTATTTAAGAATAGAAATACAGAGGTCTGTAGTGGTGTTAGACCAGACCCACAGGAACTTTAAAGTAGGTGAGGGTCAGAGACGGTGAAGCCATAAACAGAAAATACAGTATTTTGAAACATACTGAGTGTGACTGTGACCTGCACCGGCCTTTTCCCAGCGTGGTTGAGATTACATGATTTGCCATATGTAACGTTTTTACGATCAAATTAAATGTCTCTTGCCCTCCAAATATGACATCAAGTAAGTGCTGCTTGATGTCACACCCTTTGAGCTCTTACTCAGAGTTGGCTGGGAAGATCAATACCACTCATTTCAGTCTGTTAGCTTAGCTCATCTTGGCACGAAGAGTGGAGTGGACACGGTTAACTTGACTCTGTCTGATGGGAGGAGTTGATAGTTTTGTTGTGGTTTCCAGGGCGTTACATGTGTCAGACTGTTTCTTGTCATGTTTTCTAGACGAGACGTCTGGGTTGAAGATCCACAACATTAGTCGCTGTTTCCCCGTATCAATCTGCCATACTTAAAGGGATAGTTCAACATTTTGGCAAAATGGCCCATTGCCATAATCCCTATAGTCTTAGCAGTAGGTTTGTAACCTTTATTTGTCAGTGCAAGCTATTTTTAGAACGGCGGAGCAGAGCTGCGAGCTGCTCAGAGCTACGCTACGGAGGCTAATGGGATTTCTTGATTTCCCTCATCAAACTCATCAAATACCAGTACACAATCCAACAACTTCAAAATGCTCTCGTGGACAAGTTGTAGCCTGCACATTCACCACGCTATGAGATGATATGATGACTTGACAGCTAATTTTACTCTTTTTATTTATAATCATGGTCTTATTTCATATTAAAGCAATATGTTTTTAATCTTCTGAATTGTATGGAACTACAGATGTACTGTATGACATGAATCACAATGTAAGGGGGGGCTGAACTTGATAAGCTTTGCTACCTTCAGCCCCTTCTCAAACTTGCACAGTATCATTATTGTTTTGTTTCTTGTTACATAGATTGTTTGTCTTTTGATGTGCTTGTTTGAGACAAATAAAAATCAAATCAAATCAAATCAAATCAAATAACAGAACATTACAAGACAGAGTTGTTTACAAAGTAAATTCATGCAGAACCGCTGATGCGCGTTCCCGTTGGGGGCAATTTTTCAGCAAGCAGTCTCTGCATTTGCCCCGAAAACAACTCTGTCTCGTCACGTTCCGTTATTATCTCATAGCGTGGCACAAAAATCAAAACACTGATCACCAGTGATTTATTAGTAGCTGTGTGTGAAGGGCTTGTATCCTTGTGCAAACAAGTATAAAATCCCTAAAGACAGCCGGTATTTTCTTGGAGTTAAAGCAATCGTATGGAGGTTAATGCAGGAAGCAGGAGTCTCATTCACTTCCTCTAGAAAGTGTGGTAATATCAACGGAGTCCGTCTGCACGTCATGAGTCAGGAGTGAATGACTAACTTGAACGTGAAAATAGATTGAGGAAGGCTTTTTGAGCAGACAAAACCCTTTTTTGTGTGTTTGTGTGTGTGTGGCACGTCCTCATGCCCCGGTCCGCTCTGTCCTTTAATACAGTGTGTGAGGATTATGGGTAGCTAAGTGCTGATTGTGAGCTCATGCTTTCATTTTAATGATGGATTGCAATAAAAACAAAAGTGATTTCCTGAATATCATCACCAAGCTGGCACCAGTGCAGTATATCGAGACACTAAAGCTATTTCCTCATGTGACTGATGAAGGCACTCCAAGAATTCAAAGATGTAGCTTTTTCTGTCTTCTATTTTTTTTTTAAATGCTGAACTTCAGCACAGACACATGAACATGGCTCTAAAGGACAGTTTCTGACTCAATGTAAGAAGATTTAATGTCTCAAGAGCTTGTCTGGCACATTAAATACAAAACTGGATAAACCACAAAAACGGAACACCTTGAGTGTTTTGTAATCATGGCACATCGCTTGCTCTTCCATTGTAACGGTGCGTTCCCATAAGTCCGTGGGTCAGCCTTTTAGCCTATTCCATCTATAATGACCAACAGGATATTGATGTTTTGCTCTGACACCTGGAATAATCAGTGGAAAGACTTCATTATAGTTTAACACAATGGAGGGTGTGTGGAAGCTGTGGGAAGACCCAGGGCCTCTGTCCGTGCACACACGTACGTACACCGGCAGCGCGGCTCATGCCAGGGGTCTTGCTCACGTTGAAGCCTTTGTGTGATGTGTGTTTGGCTGGGAAGAGGTCGTCCATCAGGTCAAATGAGTGTGAAGCTCATAGGTCTTGCCTCCCTGCATGGTTCCTGATTCACCTCTGATTCACAGCATTGTTGGGTTTATGTGGATCAGGTCCACTGTTATTGCAAGACTGTTTTGTTGTGTTTTAATAATGGTTTTAATGATTCAAAAATCTCTCGGAGTAAGCCGGAAAATTAAATGTTTTTTTCCCCCCAGTGTTTGTTTTGCATCAGTCCAGCCCAGTCATGCATGCACGCAGTAGATAACTGTTAGAAGAAGTAATAGATGGTCCAGTTCTTAGGTATTCTAGCTATTTGAAGCATCTGACCCTAGAGTGCAAGGAAGAGTAGGTGTTACTCCTTGTTTATTTTTGGAGGTTGATCATTTGCTTTTTTAATGTCAATTGATTCAGTGCTAGATACATTAATAGATCATCTGAAAGTGTGTCACCCTCCTCTGACCTATAACACGTTTCTTTGTTTCTACATTCAGTAGCTCAGAAAATAGAAGAACTTCCTGCACTTGTGTGATGCAGAGCAGAGCACAGTTCACTTGCATTCAAACATGCAGCTGCTCAGGGTTAAAGTATATTTAGATATAAAGTTCTGTGTAACCACACAAGCAATGCCAGATATTTGACTGACTTTAAAAACCTTGAAGGCAACATGTTAAGACGAGTCACCATGTAAATAATAATAATGATACAGTAAGTGTCTAATTTGGTGGTGGCTACTAGTGTTTTGGTTCTGGCCTGTGGAGGTGTCATCATGGAATTAAAGTATTGGGAGTGAAGCCCCTGTCAAAACATACTATTATCGAACAACATGTTCAATGTTAACACAGCAGTGTGTGGGCTGTATTTACACTGTCTTATTAAAACCAAAGGGAACATGTGAGCTCAGTTTCTTGGTGATTTTGCAACGAGAGATGAAGATAAACTTCAGTGTGACAGTATCAACACTTGGTTTTCCTTTTGTGTCAAATGAGATCACAACCTGCTTTTCAAAAAGAGTATCTCATAAGATTAGGACCCTTATTGTTTTTTTTAAAGTTTTTTTTTGACAGTTGAACTAATGAGCTTGTGAACAGACAGGCTTGGCAACTTATGCTCTATCATCCTGCTAATGATCCTGCTAATGGCCTCAACGTAGACAGAACGTAGACATAATGAAAAAATAATGAATTTTAATGATCATTTTTAACCAGCATTGTAGAAAAGACGGTTCTGTCTGCGTGAGCTTGGAAAACAGAAGGCAAAGAAACCAGTTCCTGTCACTCTAGGAGAAGGTGACGGTGGATTATGACACACATATTTTTCTTTTCCCCTGGGTTGCCTCTTCCCTCAGATAAGCAGGACTTGTCCAGGCTCGTGCTGAATAGCATACGTGTAGCAGGGGAACTATGAGGCTGTCATATTGTTTCCATTTTAACACTCAGCAGTGTGAACGGCAGCTCAGACTCTTTGTAATTCACTGGTTTATGAGGAAAGCACAGACAAAAACAGAGGCCTCAGTTTACACGCTGTATACTCACTTCTTGTTTGTACGTTTCTTTTTTTTTTACTGGACAGTTAACAGCTCAGTTACCACACTGGCTCACTGTGACTTAAAGGCTTTTACCCTGTGGCAGACAGCCCTCTGAGACTGAGAAAAAAAAATTCCCCACAAATCCCCGGCTCCTCTCAATGACTACCAAGGCGACACTGCTGTGTGGCTTCTTTGGTTTGTGAGCTTGTTTGTCTCCTGAATGTAACACAAACACTGAAAGGGCATTAAAACATAATCATGTCTCAGAGGATATTAAAAACAAATGATTTAATCAAATGAAATAATGCAGACCAATGTGGCGACCTCGTGGTTTCATGATATCCAAAGGAGGAAAGCTGGGCAATACCAAATTTACATAGACAGATGTGGTTTTATTTAGATGAAATAGATGATCAGTAAATCAGAAGTGGACAAGCAGGCAATCAATCAGAAACTGCTTTGATAATTGATTGTTTCAAGTGAAATAGAAAATATTTGTTCCACCTTATCAGGGGTTAAGTTATTCCACATTTTTTTTGTCATATACTAGGAAGTTGGACAATAAAAGTAACTTGAGGATGTCCCCTGGAGCTCTGAAAATTGAGAGTGTATTGTCAGGACTTTATGCCCTAGTTGCATTGAAGCATTGATAAATGTCCTTTGAGCAGTGTGACTTCTTCAGGCTGGACTGGATGCTACAGTCAGTACATTTACATGCAGAGCTTAATCAAGCTATGCTCAAAATTCGATTTTGGCATCTAATCTGACTTCTGTCAGTGACTCGGTATTGGAAAGTGATGAGATGGGCCAATCAGGCGGGAGTGAGCTGATCAGCATGCGAACTTCAGTAGCATATAAGAAGAGATACCGGTAGTCCTAGATTTGTGTTGCATAATGTTGAACTTGCCATGTTTCCTGTGATAAGTGAACAGCTGTTAATGCTAACACCGGCAGTGTAGCAATAACAAAACTTACAAATGGTTCCTTTTGATCAATAATGAAAATAATGACTGGTTTCAGGCCTAGTGATGTTTTTCTCCTGAAACCCAAGAGACTGACTTTGTTATAATGCTGCTGCTGTCCAGTGAGTTTCATGCTCTCAATAAATAAAATCCTGCTTCATTATGGACAAATACTTAGCAACTAATGTTTGCATTTTATATAGCTTAATGCTTCCTTCTTACTGTGCAGCAGTCGTGAGATCAGTGTGGCATTTTCATGTTTTTGAAATCTAAGATCTCTTCAAAGTTACGGCAGTCGCAGGCTGAAAACTAAAATAGTATTTCTTGATGGTCTGATTTGTCTCTGTGTTTCCTTGGTGATGAGAAGTGTCGCCGTGGTTGTTCAGAGAGGCAGAATGTCTGTGATGAGGAGGTGTGGGGTTTAGCAGCATCATGTCTTGTTTAGAGGATGAATGCAAGAGTTTATATTTGCGTGCATGCAGAGGCCTTAAACTTAGTTCTAATTCAGAGGTGTGAAATTAAAAACCATGGGTCTTTGCAGTGCAAATGAGTGAGCTGGGTGCAGTCTCATGCTAGATGCATCTATCTACATATCTAGCAATAAAGGTACACTCTTCTGCACAAAAAGCAAAAATCAAGGTCAAGTCCTGGTTATCAGTTTGTTGCAAGTTCAAAATACCGAGCGTTCACAAAGTGCTCACTTCCCTTCAGTGTTTTCATGTTTTGTTATGTAGCAATCTTAAACCAACATCAGGTTTCCCCTCGTCAGTCCACTCTTGATACCCAAAAAGAGTAGTAACATAAATATTATTTTGATTGAGGATTTAGTTCCTTTTGGCTCTGGCTCAGTCATGGAGATCTTGTGTGGAGATGAGAGAAAAGGTTTTAGTGTGAAAAATCTGAAGGAGTCTGAATAGTTTCTAAATGCACAGTTTCAGTTCAGTTCAGTTTATTCGATCAGCATTTTACCCCCCCCCCCCCCCCTTCTCCACAGGTAAAATTTACTAAATGTACACAAGTGCTTACTGTACATGTGATGAGGGGTGCTGATCGAAAAGGTGTAGGCTGAAGCCTAGGCTTATTATGCCTACCCTTTTTACCAAAACAAAAAAAGAGGTAAAGAGAGAGAAAAAACAAAAACAAAAAAACAACAATCAATCCAGAAACTATTTCAACAAGGCAACTTTTACATTAGAGTTTAAATCAAACAAGCATTTGGCGCTCATAACAAATCTATATATTCTTTAAGTACCTTGGATTTAAACATTTTCTTGAAAATAGAAATCGAGCTACACATTCTTAATTCCTCATCATAACTGTTCCACAAATTGACACCTCTGACGGAAACACAACGCTGTTTTATATTAGTTCGTATTTTTGGTCTTTTATAGACACCTAATCCTCTCAATTCATAACGACTCTCTCGAGTTTCAAACAGCCTCTGAGTACTGCAACAAAACATATGGTTATGCACTTTAAACATAATTAGAGCCATTTTGAAATTAACTAAGTCGTAAAATTTAAGAGTCTTTGACTGTACAAAATAAGCGTTTGTTGACTCTGTAATATTTAAATGATTTATAATTCTTATAGCTTTCTTCTGTAATTTGAAGATAGGTTGAGTGTTAGTTTTGTACGCATTACCCCATATCTCGGCACAATAGGTCATATATGGAAGTAACAGCGAACAGTAGAGTGTGTATAATGACTTTTGGTTGAGATAATTTCTTGTTTTATAAAATATTGCGATGATTTTTGACATTTTGGTTATCACATTGTTTATATGTGGCTTCCAACACAGTTTGTCGTCAATTGTAACACCCAGAAATTTGTTTTCATACACTCTTTCTATTTCAATACTATTTACTATAATTTTAACCTGAGTTTTAATTTGTTTGGTACCAAAAATTATAAACTTTGTTTTATACCTGCATCTTTTGTTTTTCTAAATTACTTGTGTCTATGTGTCATTCCCAGTAATAAACTTGATTTGACCTGGTGGTAGGGTTGGAAATCCTGGAAAAACTGTTCTAGCAGGCCATGTTTTGAAAAGTCACACATCAAAAGTCCTCCAGAGCGCAGGAAAAAGGCAACGCTTGTTCAGCATTGGGTTCACATCAAGGTGAAGCCGCGAGGATGTCACGCTCACGGTGCGACCCAATGAAATCCCAATGTGAGCGACGCGGCTTTCTGCGATACTGTTGTGTTACCAGACTGGAGTGTGGTACAATGTAGGGCTGCAACGAGTGGCATATTTTACTCTCCGAATATTCTGGGTCACTACTTGAGTAGTACGTTTGTCGACGGGGTGGGGGGAGTATCCGAGTAGTGTAATGGCACTCAGATACCGCCCAAGCCGAGCAAGTATTCGAGTACTCTAAGGCCCAATTGTATCACTGGCCTTGTCTTTTCCGCGGTATCGACCCGTTGAAGACTCTGATCACGCATGTACCGCTCTACCGCACTAATCGCGTGCAGAGAGACGGCAGCTTGATTGACACATCATGATCCAATCATCGAGAATGTCCCGTTAACGATGTTTGGATGCTATTGTCCATCCCACAGGCCCACTGACTTCTTTCATTTTTGTTCATTAACTGGTTGCAATCAAAGTGTGAGGAGGATTTAAAACAGTTTTGTAAAAAATGCTCCAGAATAGGACCTCAAACCCTACCTTTAAAGTTTACAGAGGAGGGGGAGATTGAAGCTTTTTGTTTCTTTTTCATAATAGCAGATTTTCCCACAGGGCAGTTCTGTGACTCGTCGCTGTTCAACCTGACATCACAGAAAGTACTGCAATGCAATCTGTCCTCCTGTTGTCTGCTGCTGACGTCAACGGCCACAGTCATGCACTGTTGGAACTGTGATGAGTAATGAAAGCGGTTGAGTAGGCAGGTGTCTAATGATATGAAAACGGTCAGAGGTTCAGATGTGACTTTAAGGGAGTATTTAGATTTTGTCACATGATATGACACAGGACATTACTGTAGCTACAAAATAGTTTTTCAGAAAGTAAATAAACATTGTTTGTGGCTTCCTCATAGTGCATCAGACCCTGACAACAATGGTCATGGATATCAAAGCCGAGCTTTGGCAACTCCACCTGATTTCCCGTCATCTTACTCTCCGTGGGACATTGGCATGCTGCCCTTTGTGCGTGTGTGTTTATCCAGCCCTAGAATCAACAAAGGCGTGGACATCCCAGGGGTTCACGATTAGGGACGTCGCTATGCTGGGAAGTCTTCCACATTAAGGGGAGCAGGGAAATGCTCTAGGTGACTCAAAGTAATGGTCATCTATCTACAAAGCTGTACATGCCATCCACTTAAGGCCCCAGCTACTGTTCCCATCTCCCGTGAGACAGGGCCGAGCTGGATAACCCCTCACTCACCCTCTCATGCCTCGAGTCAACTCAGTGTAAAAGGAAAAGCTAGACAAACAAACTGAGAGCTGTCTCACTTACTGGGTTTTTATACAGATTTTTTGGCTTGGAGCTGGGATTTTAGACTGGGGACTGCATTTTGCACAGGAAATGCAAACTCCTTCCTGAATGTCTGAATGTGAAACTCAGCTGAGATCAAGTTGAGGTGAGCAGCTGCAAGACACACAGGCCTCTGAGAGTGGTGGTTTTCCTGTCAGTTAACTGAGAGAAGCAGCCCAGCTCAATGAACAAACCACCCATGTGGTACGAATACATTCGCTCACGGTTGCTGATATTATAACTTAACCTACATTAAAAACAAACAAGTTAAATGGGTATGGGAAGAATCATGCGAATATAACTCCATCACTGTTCCCTTCTTGTCTTCACATTGAGAGTCGAGGAAGAGACTCACTTCCTCTCTCCTCTGTCTGTTTCTAGTTTAGATATTTTCCCGTAGGGTACTATGATTCTGAGCAGAGCACTCAGCAGTGTGGTTGCTAAGACTGTGGCTGATATTTATTGGTTATATATTATGTAATATTTGTTAGTATTTCACAGACCCACTCACTGTAAATCTCTCTGGAAAGCAGCCTAAGCTCCACATTTAGGATGAAAACTGTGTGACCCGAGCTCAATTCAAAGCAACGCCAAGTTATTAATTATTTATTCATTCATTTATTTCATTTATTAATTATGTAGATATAATATATGTTCTGCTTGTGTGCACACTCCTTGTTATTGACTGTTTGAGAAACTTCCTTTCAGTCTGAAATCACAGAAACCACAAGGCCACTCCTGATTGGCCTGACTGCCTTGGAGTTGCCCACTGTTGTGTGTGTGTGGTGTGTGTGTGTCTATATAAATTACATATGGGCACACAGAGCCCCAGATTCTGTCATGCCATCTGCAGGTGGATGGCCACATCAATTCATTAGCCTTTAGTAGGGTTGACTGATAAAATGTTTTTCTTTCCCATTTATATCAATAAATGTAGGCTTAAAGGTGCCATGTGTTAGCCTAGAAATCTAGACGCACCCTAGCGGCAGCAAATATATTTGCTCCGTAGATGGGTCTAGAAACGAGCCATAGGAACTTTTTGAGTCTCGAACACCGATTGTGTTCACCAATCACAGCGCTCTATCTGTTTAGAGAGTCGTTGGGCGGGCTTAACGCGATGACGACATACATTTTAATTGGCTTGTCAGGCTAACGTCATCCTGCTCTTTGCTCTGATTAGTCGTAACTATCCTATTGCGTGCAGAGGCAGTTTGAAAGACAGCCTTCATCCCGCCCCCTGGATTGAGCCGAGGTCTACCGGTCGTTGCCAGACTATACATTTTAATGATATAGTCTGGCTTGTCAGGCTAGCCATATGTAAGAATGTGGCCAAAAACGGTTACTGCAGTCAAATTCAAAACACAGTGATCTGGTTTTTTCTCCCAGTAATAGCGGCAGCTCAGTGGAAGCAGACCGGAGGCTGAAATGCCGCTGACGCTGTGTGACTGGGAGAGAAGGCTAGGTGGCGCAACATGCCAACACCTAAATTCAAAACATAAACATGATTTGCAGTCTGCAAAAAAAGATTTTTAATGCAAATACTCTGGCTGTACTATTGTTGTTGGTGAGTTCATCATGTTATATGAACATTATTCCTGAGTCTCTGTGACATATTAGGAGGATTTTACGGCCAGTTGCTTTAGATTTCTTACATACTGTACCTTTAAAGTGAAATTCCGGCGTAAGTGTAAACCATGGTCAAACACACCATAACACCGAGTTAGACCCCCCCTCGAGAGATCAATTTGCCCGACCGCTACATTCACGAGATCCACCAACTTCAGCAAATACCGCAATATCGCCACACACGGCGCTGTCCGGATCCACTGTCTGACCGCAACCAAAACGCCACCATTTGCCCAAAATAATGCTCAGAACTTCACCAAATGTCATCAATAGTACACACAGGGTCCCAGCACGTAGTACGAGTTGTCAAACATCTGCTAGCTTTGCCTGTTTTCTTTAGCAAGGAGATGCAACTCAACTCACCTACTTCTCCTCCGGGAGCCGCTCGTTGGTGAGGAAGCCCTGACGAGTCGATCACCGAGTGCACCGGAGTTCCGCAGCTCAATCAACAATTACCTCATGGAAATACAATCGTATAAAATAGTTTTTTTTATTTTTATCTTGCATATCACTTTATAACTATTATTATCGAGTGCTGGCCACGATATAGGCGCAAATGAGCATTTTTAAGAGCTGCGGAACTCCGGTGCACTCGGTGATCGACTCGTCAGGGCTTCCTCACCAACAAGCCGCTCCAGGAGAAGTAGGTGAGTTGAGTTGCATCTCCTTGCTAAAGAAAACAGGCAAAGCTAGCAGATGTTTGACAACTCGTACTACGTGCTGGGACTCTGTGTGTACTATTGATGACATTTGGTGCAGTTCTGAGCATTATTTTGGGCAAATGGTGGCGTTTTGGTTGCGGTCAGACAGTGGATCCGGACAGCGCCGTGTGTGGCGATATTGCGGTATTTGCTGAAGTTGGTGGATCTCGTGAATGTAGCGGTCGGGCAAATTGATCTCTCGAGGGGGGGTCTAACTCGGTGTTACGGTGTGTTTGACCATGGTTTACACTTACGCCGGAATTTCACTTTAATAATACAGCTCTACACACAACATCTAAAAAAAGTGGGTGCGCCTATTTGTGTAACAATAAAGGAACCTTGTTTGCGGGTCACTGAACCGAGTCTGATATGAAGGAGAACTGAAACTGTATCAGTCGTCTTGACTCTAGACTTGATGTTCAATAAATAGACTATAGTATCAAAAGTATCAATATTTTTGGATTGATCCACCCACACTCTGAGAATATAGACAAGGACAGGCGGTACATTTTAAATGAATGTAGGTTACTGGTTACATCAAGTGATTGAACATTTTGCCCCTGGCCTGTTTCCTCATATAATTTCCAATTTCAGTTTTTGGCAAATTGGCATATTAAAGTGCTATAGAGGCCAAAATAGACATTTAATGACCACATGTTCCTACAGTTCAAAAGCTTTTTGTAACAAAAAGGAAGCAGTCTGATGTTTATTTGATCATGTATTTATGAGTTATATAATAAACTCAGAACATTAATTGCCAGCGGGTCCATTTCACGCCATCAAAACGTTAACCATGTAGGATGACGGTAAACAAGTTGTGATCACACTCTCGGTCCCACTTTGTCCCTGAATGTCGGCTTTGTCTTCTCCCTGGCGACGTGTGAGGTTCTCATGGTGATACTGTTGCTAGGACTCTGTTAGATCATCATCTAACTTGGCTCTGACTTCAGCCTCCGTAGCTGTCACTGTAAGAGATGCTCTCATGACCTGGCTTTATTTTCTCTCCCCAAAACACAGAGCTACTGTGTCTCTGCACTAGAAGACTTCATTTTGTGCCAGTCTTTTGTCACGCCCTCCCTTCTGTGTTGTTTTTTTTCTGTTGTCAGCCTCATGCTGGGGGAATTCATGAAAATTAGGTTTCTCACTGAAGTACAACGGTTGTTCTTTTTCTGTGCAACCACCATATGTTGAGTTGAATACACCTGTAGTAATATCATGGACGCATTTTCAGTTCTCTGTTGTGATGTGGTCTTGTCCTCAGGATATCCTTTGCTACGATCATCACTTTCATTTCCTCTAATTGTGAGGTGGTGAACAGATTGACAAATAAACAGATAGAATGGCAGGTTTTACATGAAATGCATAATAGTAACTGTTTGGAGCTCCTGCTATTCCTCAACATAGAAATATTGTTTTCTCTGTATAAGAGTGAGTGTCAGTTTACATAGTGTCAGAGTAGCATTAGCTACACTAAGCTTGCATGTCTACAGTGTAGGCAATGGCATACTGTTATATTTACAGACTTCAGGCTGTTTGCTCAATGTTACAGAGTTAATTGTAAGATTTGACTGTTTGGTAGTTATTTGGTAATAATATAATTGTTTTCTAGCCACAAGTTATTGGCAAATGAAATGAGATCACTGCAGTGTTGTCGTCTCACAGGATCTGATTTCATCATCCACTAATTGTGCAATCTTCACTACTTGTTTAATGCTGTTTAAGCTATGATGTCAATACATTTCAATAGGTTTTTGACAGGTTTTTTTTTTTTTTTTTTAACGTTCGTTCTGTGGCTGTCAAAGGTACATGCGGGTTTGTGTGCTGTCTCTTAGATGTGGTGATGGAGGTGGGACACAGTGACGTTGATACATATATTCCCTGCAGCGACCAGGAACCAGAGCATGACATGTTCTCGAGATTCTATGACGTTAATGATAAAAGACCCATTGTGTCAGGGGGGTCTTTTACAAACTGTACAGAAATCCTATGAGGGGGAAAACCACAGAGGTGTTTTTTTAACAGGGCTCTGTGGTTCAGAGTCACTCCACATATTTATCAGCAGCCTGAAAACTGACTGATAGGAGGAGGGAATGAAGAGATCTTATATCTGCTAATTCCTCTACCATGCAGCTTTCACTCTCTGTTTTTCTGGTGACTCATGTCCTGGTGTGTGTGAGTGTGTGTGCTTTGCAATTAGTCCTGATGAAACAGTTAACCTGACATGGGAGGTGTGGTAACTTGGGACATGGGAGGTGCTCCAGCATCCAGCATTTTATCAGCAGCTTTACCTCCACAAATAATAAGATAAGGAATACATTTATACAACTCAAATAACTGTAATGTCTCAAATGTCCTTTTTGATCATCGATTTAAGCACCTTGTTGGCAAAATACAAGGAACTGATCTGTTGATGAGAGCTGCTGCTTTATCTTTCCCTCTCTTTACCACTGAGTCACTGTCACAGGGTTTCTAGTAGGTAAAGCAGGTGATTGGTCATGCATGCTGCATGTGAGGTAATGCCAATAAGATCTGACTAACATAACTGGAAGGGATCCTGAGACAGGAACACAGAGGAGATTAACACAGTGCCCTCATGTGGACATTTATAACAATGACAGAACTGCTGTCTTGTATTTGTGTTCACTTTTAAGTAACCCTAACCCCCCTAACCCTATCATTGTAATAAATTCTACACTTTATGTTCAACTTACAGCTTTCTTTGTGTGTAACAGTAAGGAGGCATCCGATTTCACACTCGAAGCTCAGTTCCCCTGATCATGAGGAGAGTTGCTCACTCAGCCTGTTACAGTCATTGTGTAATGACTTCTGTCAGTCTGCAGGAGCTTTGTCAATAACCCGATGATGTCGCAGTGCCAGTTTGACCCATACATATATCTCAGCCTTTGTTCCTTTTAATTTTGGGACACTCTTTCCTCTTCTTGTGAGACTAATGTAAACCTGAGGGGTTTGTTTTTTTCAAAAAATATATTAATAGTAATAATAATAAGTTCAAGAAATGTGGCAATGAAAATCTAACTTGTTTGATATGTATATGTTCCCTCTTTCCCCCCTGTAGCTGAGTCGGTGTTGGCCAGTTTGCTCTGTTGGATTATTCAAAAATCTTACAAATAGAGAGGTCTGTTAAATGTGAATTACCGAATTTTCAAATGTTGGAGTTTTCACACCGAAGTCATCATCATCCACGGTGTTGATGTATCTCTACAGGTCGGCAAAGAATCTCTTGCGTTGGCAGAAAAGAAACACTAGAGAGCAGTAGTTCTTTATTTAGACATCGCTGAGACCTTCACTGTGCCTTTTCACTTTATTAATGGTTGGTGTGTATGTGCAATACTTAACCTGTTTGAGGCTTTTTAGTTCACAGGACAGACGGTCAGATCATAAATCAGCAAAGACACTGAATGAATGGAGAGGCGTTCTGTTTGTGTGTGTGTGTGTGTGGATTATGTGTTACACACACAGCAGAAAAATGCTGAGAAAAATGAAGCTTATCTGTGCAAGAAAAAAAAACGCCACTAATAATGATCAGCACAAGTAACACATGGGATGTTTTACACCATGTGCGCACATTTAATTGTCTGTGTGGGTGTGAATGGACGTCCAAGTGAGTAAGGATTTAGAGGAGGGGGGGGTGCAGCTTCCCTTATCTGGTGTCTGTCCAATCACAACATGATTCAGATGATTTCCACATTGACCTCAATAGATCAAAGTGAATTCAGCTGGCATGGGATGAATACTCTCTCTCTCTCTCTCTCTCTCTCACTCACACACACACACACACACACACACACACGCCTAGATCACACACAGACACACACACATCCCTAGATCTCTTTGTCCCTTCTTCTGTCTTTGTCCTTGACACTAACAGGGTAGGTACAGTAGTTGTATATCTCATAAACCTGCAGCTGATTTAATATAGAAACTGCAGACACACACAGATATGTCACCGTGGTGGGTAGAACAGGGCTAGACACACGGTCGATCCGCGTAATTGGATGGTGAAGGAGTTTTTCGGGGGGGGTGGAGGAGGAGAAGGGGGTTTTCAGGGCAAATGAGGTGAGCGGGGATCTTGGCTTCCAGAGCGCATGCTGTGATGCACAGACACAGACGAGCAGGAATTGGATATAAAAGCTTGATGAGAGGTAAATTGTCAAGAGAAGAGTTGCAAGAACAATTAGGGTCATGTGAAGAGTGGTCTTATTTTTATTTATGCACACATAGAGGGATGAAGGACGGGAGAATCACAGTAGAAATAATGGTTGTATGAATGGCTGTCTTAATATATCACACATTTTCACACATACAACTAAATCTAGTCCTTATTAGAAACACAGCAGAGAAACAAATGACTTAAATTGACTTTTGCCTCAAAAACAAAAGGACAATAACAAACAATAAAAAAAATCTAAACGCCCCAGATTTTTTTTTTTTTTTTTTAGGCATTCCCATTTAACAAGCAGACATTCATCACTGGTGCACTCAGGGCTTTTTAATAATGCATAGTCATTGCTCGTCCCTGCTGCCATCTCTCCCAACCCCCAAAACAAAGCAATGTGTCTGAAAAACACACGGCGGGAGAATACTGTCATCCATCACCGAGGAGCGTGGAGTGTGTTTGCACTTTGAAGAGTTCCTCACACAGGTGAAAGTGACGGTTCAAACACCACATTCATGAAGTGTTGTTAGACAGGAAGCTGAACCCGAGTCGTTGAGATGTGGTTAAGCGTTTGTCTTTGTTAATATTATGAATCTGATATCAATATTTTGCTGTTAAAACACCTTTATAGTCATATATAAGTCTTTGCTACTTTATTTTAGCATATGTGCACAGTGTGAAAGTCAGCTGGTTAACTGTACTGCAGTTTCTTAGTATTTCTCAGCTATATACACTTATACCATTTTGTGTATGCATGTGCAAATAGTCTAACTTTGATATCAAAAACTAAAGGTTGATCTTTTACACTTACAGACAATGCCATTGCTTTGAACCCTGTGTTTTCCTTTTAATGTGTATCTAGTAAGAATTGGCAATATGGCAATATTGAAATATTACAGTGCAGTGTGTATATATAAAATTCTGATGCTAGGTTGTCCACAAGTGTGTGATAAAAGATTTTATTCATCTGATATTTCCCATTTATCTGGAGGTCAGCTTTTAAATTATGGCTGTTTGATTTCTAAAATGAAGGTGCTTTAATTCAGTATTTCGACAAGTGTCACTGCCACAAAAACAGCGTAAAATTGAATGTTTGTGTCAGACGATGACCACTTCCATCCTCTGTATGTGTCGGGAGTGATTTCACTTAGTCTAAATCATTTCTACATTTGTGGATTTTCTGTGGATTTTTGCTCCAGTGCTTCATTAGGCTTTTCTGAAGCCACTCATATGGAAACGTAGCTGTCTACTTCCTGTGTGAGCAGCTCCACTCACTCTTACACACTGAACACATTTACACTGGCAGCAACATGGTTGAACTGGGGGGTGGGGGGTCGGTGGGCGTCCTGCTGCAGCAGCGGTGGGTTGATCAGGCTTTTAACATTTCCAGTTTACTTTATTCTCATCTACCCAGTTAGTGTTCCACTGGTGAGCTGAGGGGTGGGCTAGTGGGGGTAATAGTGGCATCACACACATGACACACACACTGAGGGAAGCAGTGTGGTCGTGACTAGAAAATTAGTGCTATCAACAGACATCCCACCCCATCCCTCCCCTCCCCAATTCCCCCTCCAGGCCTCTGTGGTTAGGGTCAAAGTGTTGGGGAGGTAGGTGGGGTGAGGTGGGGCAGGGGTATCTGGGTAAAACAGAGAGGATGGAGGGGGAGGAGAGTGTTTGGTGGCAGTGTGATTGGCTGGTGGGATGGTATGTTGCCTAATTACACACACACACACACACACACACACACACACACTGGTCTGCCTGTGACCACCCAGTTTCTCTATATGACAGAAAACCTTTTACCCCAAACAAATACTGGTTTCCCTGTGTCGCTGTTACACGTGTTTCTATCCTCTTTTCAGTTTTCACTCCCTCGGGCTGAAGCTGTATTTTTTTTTTTAATGCATAGATAGAATAAAGCCCCTTTACACCCTCAAAGGGAGGCTCATTACAGCTTTCCAATAGAACCAGTTATGTGAATAATCCCATTTCCTGTGTGAGTAGGTGGTGCAACTGAGATTTGACTTTGTGAAGCCTAAACATGCCTCTGAGCGTCGTGCAGCACAATGATCCGCCACTGTCCTTTGTTCACATGGTGTTTGCTCACAGCGCCATGACATGCATGATCAAAGAGCAGAATTGATTTTACAGCTTTTTTGTGTTCATGTCCATATTCTTTTTTTTTTTTCCTCCACTGACAAATGATGTAGAGTGTTTTCATTTTCCGTTTGTCACATTAGTTTCACAAACACGTGATTCGTTGGAAAGATGCACAAGAGCAGAGTCTGTGTGAGTGGGTTTTGTGCTCCACCTGCTTCGAAGGTGATTTGACACAATCCAGCTTCTTTCCTGAGGAAAAACCCATTTCACAAATGGAGATTTTTAAACTTATGGTAGCCTGAAGTCTCGATCTAATCTCTCCACTCAATCCACCGGCTTAGGAGTCGGACTGCTGCTGTTGACCTTTATGGAGAATGAACCATAAATGGTGCGTTCGCCTTTGTTGTTGTCGACTGCTTCCTTCAACATCTGCAACCAGGCTCACACTGTGTGTGTGTGTGTGTGTGTGTGTGTGTGTGTGTGTGTGTGCGTGTGTGTGTGTCAAAATGTTGTAGAGACGGTTAGTAATGGCCCTTTTTACTGCACAGCTTGACTGCATATTAATATTTGATGAATCAGGTTTGTGACGTTCCAGGTTTACAATGTATGTAAACCTGTGTGTGTGTGTGCGTGTGTGCGTGCGACGTGCGTGCGTGTGTGTGAGAGAGCTTGGCACACAGTTGTTGTTTTTGTCTGACTCTACTTCATGAATGGTGAGGCCTTGAGGAGGGAGGGAGGGGGGTTCTGCTCTCAAAACCATCAAGAATACATGTAGTGAATTGCACACAATAGTTGATCTCTGTGCGTGTGTGTGTGTGTGTGTGTGTGTGTGTGTGTGTGTGTGTGTGTGTGTGTGTGAGCCACCCTATTGTCCCAGATTTAAAACAAAGGATGTGTAAGGCTGTACAGTAGATAAATCTATTTTTGATGAATTGCCACTCACCAGCCCTGGGTTTGTCTCCGCCCTTTGGCTTTCCCTCCCTCGACATGAACCTGTGTGTGTGTGTGTGTGTGTTCTGTGTGATTTTCCTTCTTCATAATGGCACATTTATATTCATTAACAACCCTGACAAACATTAACATTAACATATGAGGGCTTACATTAAATGCCTTGACACACACACACACACACACACACACACACACACACACACACACACACACACACACACACACACACACACAGGACCTCTGGCTATATGAACTCTCTCGGTGCCCTGTCGTTTCCTCCAGCTGGCACATAAGAGCTGTGCAGCCAGACAAAGAGCGGTGGGCCTGGTGCTCTGCCTGCCGAGGGGTGGTGGGGTGGTGTGGGGGGGGGTCTGGGTTCCTCCTGTCAGCCTTTGTGTCCTAATTGAAGTTTTTCTGCCTCTCAACCCTGCCATCTTTCCTCCCCCATGCTGGTTAGAGGAGGATGAAAGGGGGGAGGAGTGGACCTGACAGGGGTGCGAGGGGGGGTGGGGGGGTGGGGGGGGTTTCATATCAGGCTTTGTTGCCGCTGGCACGATGCTCGTCTCTGATTGTAGCTCCTCTGAAGCACACGGGTTCATAAACACAAGAAGGTAGCGGGGTCTGATGAAGAGGATGCTGTGCTGTGTTGTGCTGTCAGCTCTGTTTCTGGGAACAGGACGCAACAGGAGAGCTAATGTGCTAAATGAGCTAATGCGCCTATTAAAACCTGACAGAGCGATAATTTGAAAATCAATAAAGCGGACTGGGGTATTTCTTGGCTGCGTAATGATGACAGAAATGGGGATTTATTTGTTTGCTGACCAAATCGAGGTTTCACTGTAATCAGTTTTCTGTATTTCTGGCAATGGTGGTGTTTGGGAAATGTCGTAATATCTTGGTTTTAATGCAGATATTCTCTGAAATAGCTCAGGATATATGAAGAGGGAGTACGGCCACTAGATCTGGACAAGGTGATGAAAATGTCTTTTTTTTTATCATTTAAGTGCTCATTTTTTCTATTTATTAACTGTCATGCCACTTGTGGTTTGTCCAGATGCTTCTAAACAAGATCTGTTTCTTCTTGTTCTTCTTAAAAAAAGGGAAATCTGCTTTGTCCAGCTTACTAGTAAATCCTGTTTCAGCCTTTCCAGAGTTGCTTCATGAACACACAAGCTCATGTCTGTGTGTGTTGTGTTGTTCAAAAGTGTGTGTCTGTGTAGATGAGGGGTGAGAGCGGAGCAAGTTGCCACGGGAACCGTGGGGGACTTGTGTAGCTTAAATCATGACATCTGAACGAGTCACTCTTTCTCTCTTAATGAAAGACTGACTCTGTTTCCAACACAGCAGCTCGTTGTTGCGTGTGGCCGTCGAGTGGTAGCGATGATGAGACGATGATGCAGTGAGTTTCTTTTCCCATCATGCATCATAAGACGTCAGGAAAACTCCTACACCATCACCACTGTAAAGCATCACTTTGTTAGTTCAGAGCTTCTGAATCTGCTGTTCTGTACCAATGGTGCATTCAAGTCACGTTAAAGAATCTGTTAAAATTGTGCTCCAACTCACATTTCCCTCATTTATTGTTGAACCTTTCCTTTAATATTTTTCCCATCAAACTCAGATACCTGTACATCTTAACTGGAAGTGGTTAATGATGGTTGACAATGTTTATTTGCGTTTACTGCTGCAGTATAACAATGTTTTTTGTTTTTTTTTATTGCCTTTTAATCTCAGTGAGATTTTCACACATACAGGATTAAAGAAAAGAAAGATGGTGACTCAAACAAAGACAGAGAAAATTGAGCTTGAGCAGGTTTTTTTTTTTTTGAATGTCAGGTCAAATGAAAGCAGTTGAGTCTGCGTGTTACAAAATGAAACAGCATCCGCCGATTCATTCACATTTGACATGAGCAGCACCACACAGTCATTATGCTGCTTCTGAATTCCTGCCTCCGCTCACAGGCAGAGAGAGAGAGAGAGAGAGAGGGAGGGAGAGAGAGAGGGAGGCTGATGAGCTGTTTGCGCAGAATCAAAAGAGGGGGAGAGGGAGAGAGAGAGAGAGAGAGGTGGTGGATGAGAGTGAGCGAGCAAGCCAAAGAGAGAGAGGGAGTGCTTCTCCCTTCCCCTAGCAACGGTCGGCGGTGGTCGTCTCCAGCCTGTTGTTTTCTCTCTCTCTCTCTCTGTCACACACACACACACAGCACTCAGTCACACACTCCTTCCTCGGCTCTTTCCGCTCCTCTCGTCTGCCTGTTGGACACCCGGAGGGTCGTCTCGTCTCGTCTCGTCTCTTTTTGGACATTTTTTTCCAAATGGTTCTTTGCGCTTGTTCCCGAGAGATGAACGCTGCTGCTGTTGTTGTTGTTCGAGGATAAGGAAGCAAACGTGAGCAGCAGCAGCAGAGACAGAGACAGAGACAGAGACAGAGACAGAGACAGAGACAGAGACAGAGACAGAGAGGGACTGAAGAAGAAGCAGGGAAAAGAGGCAGAGTGAGTGAGTGAGACAGGGAGAGGAAACGGAGGATGGAGCCCCTCAGTGCTCGTGGCCTGCCCCGGCTCTCCTGGATCGACACCCTCTACAGCAGTACGTATCCCTGCTCCATCCCTTCATCTCCTCATCTTTTTACTCCTCTCCTCTCCTCGCATCGCTTCCTCTTTTACCTCTAGCCATTTTTACCCAGCACCCCCTCCTCTCTCTCTCCATCTCTCCCTCTCTCTCTCTCTCTTCATCTCATGGGCGCCGTGCAAACACACAGTGAACACTTTGAATTTTCTCAGGGCTTCCAATTACAGTGCATCACTCTGGCTGTCCATAACAAGATGGTTAACCCTCACCCCTCCTCCTCCTCCTCCTCCTCCTCCTCCCTCTCCTCCTCCCTCCCTCCATCCTCCCTCCATCCTCCCTTTTCACTTGTTCTTGGCTCTGTTAGTGTTATAAGAACTCGTGTCTGTCTTTTTGCTGACTACTGAGCGCAGCAGCCCGGGGGAACCCTGGAGATGTATGGTGGTGGTGTGGGAGAGTGTGAGTCATGCTTTACAAGCCGAAGGTAGAACTTTATGTTCCATCCCATCAAGGACACACGCTCTCTGATGTTGAATTTTTAATCGTCTCTATGTTGTGGACTTATAGCTGCGATGTCGATACAGCCTGACGTGTCTACTACTGGACGCTGGCTCACTTTGATTTCCTTCACGAAACCTTGAACTTTCTCTGTAGAATGACAACAACACAACAAATGATGGGTTTGTAGCCTACGTTGTGTTTCCGAGCAGTGAGTGAGAACCAATTTGCAGTGGATGCACACATCCCAGCAGGCACAGCTGCGACTTCCCTGTTTGTGTGCATGCTGTTTAGGTGCTCTGTGTGTCCTTGTGTGCGTGTGTGTGTTGTGAGTTTTGGGCACATGACACAGCCTTTTGGGATTTGCTCTGCTGTGTCACCATTGTTGCCATGCCTTAATCTGCTGAGAGGGAGTGAATAGAGGAGGAAGAGGGAGACCGGGTGTCGGTGTGTTTAGGATTTTTGTAAAAGGAAACACAGAGTACAAACGTGTTGTCAAGTGTATTTGGAGGGCAGCTGTTCTTCAGAGGGCTCACACCAACACACTGAGGGCAGCTGCATCGGTGATTAATGGGAAATCTTCTGTCTGTCCATTTGACTAATGATTAAAAGTCACTGCAAAGTGTATGATTTTGTAAATTGTTATATCTAACATTGTTGTCCACTGTTGGCCATTTTGCTGAATGATTTGTGAGAGTGAATTATCTCAAGATAATTTGCAGCACGTGTGGTTGTTGAAATCAGCTGCTGAAAGTCAAAAAGACTGATTTGACTGTACTTGAAATGAACTTATTTTCCCTCTTGCAGAGAGTTGGATAGGACGGATCAATACCTCTCTTGTGTCTGACATGAATCTACAATCAGGAGGGGATTACCTCAGTGTAGCATAAAGATTGGGAGCAGGAGCCCCAGTTTGCCTGACTCCGTCCAAAGATTAAAAAAAAAAAAGAAAGAACGCCAGACAGAATGTCAGTAATTACCATGATTTCTTATTCACTTGAACAGTGATTGCACACTTCTGGACCTCACTTTGTCTCATTTACTTAATCCTCATGTTCACCAAATCTTAAAAACACTTCAGAGTGACAGTCGCTGTTTTATCTCCCGCTCACAGGACTCGACAGAAAATAATGGGGTTGCAGTTCAAACTGAGCTCTTTTGGCCTTGAGGCAGCGGTGACCCTTCGCTGTTCCTTCAACTCTTTCACTTCCATGTAGTTTGAACAAATGTGATTTCAAGTATTTAGATTTTATGATGTGAAAAGTTATAGCAGTTGACTTTCAACATGCGTAGATCCATTATTAACATGAACATGACGTCTAATTAATCTGATTTCAGAAACCACATTTAAGGATCTCTGTAGGATAATATGCTTTTCTTTTTCTGTGTTACAGCAGATGCAGTAGATTAGCATGCTAGCCATTCTATGCTACTGTGTTGGTCATGTGACCTTCATCTTGCAGGTTGTAGCGGTGTCTGTTAAAGGGATAGTCCAACATTTTGGGAAATTGGCCCATTGCCATAATCCCTATAGTCATAGCAGTAGGTTCGTTACCTTTAATTGTCGGTGCAAGCTATCTTTTGAACAGCGGAACAGAGCCGCAAGCTGAGTTGTTTTTGAGGCAAATGCAGAGGCTGCTGGCCAAAAAACTGCCCCCGATGGGAACGTGCATCAGCGGTTTTGCATGAATTTACCTCAAAAACAACTCTGTTTCGTTCTGTTATTACCTCGTAGCGTGGTGAATGTGCAGGTCACAACTTGTCCACCAGAGCGTTTTGGAGTTGTTGGATTGTGAATTTGATGAGTTTGATGAGGGAAACCAAGAAATCCCATTAGCCTCCGTAGTCTAGCTCTTAGCAGCTCGCGGCTCTGCTCCACCGTTCTAAAAATTGCTTGCACTGACAATTAAAGGTAACAAACCTACTCCTAAAAGATTTACAGTTCGCTTTCTATGTCAGATGGCATCGCAGACAGTGTTTTGTAATATGTAGATAGATGTGTGAACGCATCACAGCACTGATTACATAAGTACTGAATTATCACTGCATGTATTAGTCCACTTCTTTAAAAAAAATGGATCGGGTCAACGTAACTGTATAATAATGAATTTTGATCATCGGGGACTCTATACTTAGTCTTTGTACTATTTTAAAGCGGCTATTTTGGTTCTGGCGTCGCTGCGAACAGGGAACAGAACAGAATACATCATAACTTAGCACCTAATCTGCTTTAACGCATTTGAAATTCTGCGAGAGGCTGCATGTGTACAATAGGAGACGGACTATTAACATTACAACAGGCTGAATTCAGGCTTTGCTGTGAGCTCTTCTGAGGGAAAAGGGCACAATCCTTTTATGCACCTGTCATTTCATCATCCCTTTGCTGTGCCACCTCCCTTTATCCTGCCTCTGAATGTCTTGTGAAAATAAATTGGTACGCATTTGCTCCCTTTGCCACTCAGGGGAATATAAAGTAAAGTACAGCACCACTTTTGTGAGGATTTTGTGGGCTTCGGTTAAGTGCGCTTGTGCAGAACCCCTACAATGACCCCTTTAAACAGGCTGCTCATCAGTTCTTAGGCCATAACAAACCAGGACACAACTGACCTAACAGTGGAGGATGACTCATACCTAGTTGTTAATGGTGTGTGACGACCCAGTCCCACCCTTCCTAAGCCATAATGCATCAGCAATAAAGCTTCATTAGTTGTGTAGTGGATTACCAAACACAGGGCTTTAATTGCATTCTGTCTCCTCGGCCACTGAAACTGTCTTAATGGCTCAATGTTAAGCAGTGACCACACATCCTTAACTGGCTGAGTGAAGCGGATGTAGATGCTCAAAGCCACAGGCATGTTGTTCCCTCAAGAGTCTCTCTCTCTGTTCAGTCTCTTGGATTTCTGTTCCACTGCATCTGCATTTCTTGTACAGACTAAGTCACAGAAATACACATTTAGGAAAGTGCATATAGTGCGTGCTGGAAACGTAATTGAACAAAACTAAATAAAAGCTGCATGTGCAGGTGCAGAGCTGTGCAGACTGGCATCATTTTAAGTACACAAAGACACTCAAACAAAATCACCGTCCCAGGCCTCTCATCAGTCATCCTCTGCCCCATTTGTCTGGTCAGCATCATAAGTGGTAGACTCCCAGACGGCTATTATTATTGTGTGTGTGTGTGTGTGTGTGTGTGTGTGTGTGTGTTTGCCCGTTAGGAGTACATTTCGTTCAACAGAAACCCTCTTATTTTCCCTCTCATCCTCGCCCCTCCATCACTTTTTCATCTTAATCTCAGCGGTTCATTATCATTGTCCCGAGTGTGTTTCTCACACATCCACACACACGATAATCAGTTTTGTCATAATCTGCAGCAGGATAAAAGGTTTTTTGTTCACCCATGATCTGATTTTAGAAGCATTTTGGTGGGGCCACTGTCTCCATTTTCAGTCTCTAACCACTCCATGGGTTTGCTCTGTGTTGTATTGTATGGCTGCTTTTATTTCTTTGTTGCTTCAGCAGCTTGTGTACTTTGGAAATTGTCTCCGGCTGGCTTATGCATTTGTGTCCTTCACTGATGAAAAAGTGTTTTGCCTAGTTTGCCCCAGTTTTGGGCCAATATGCTTTTGTGTTGATGCGGACATTCAGCCAGTAGGCTACTGACCTCTTTGTTTTGGGATTTCAGACCGCAGGAAAAAGACGAGATATAATGTCGAGCTAAATCCACTTTATCAGTCATGCTAATACTCACATCAGATGGCTAAAATATAGTCTTTGGATACATACTTATATTAGCAGCCTTGATTTATATTGATTGAGTCTCTCTGAAATTGCTACATTTGTTCCACTGTACTGCATCATAGAGTAGATTTAATTTTCAATATGTTCTTTTTTTCATTTTGTATATTCAATATCTGAACTCAAATTAGTGTATTATTGTGGTTAGGGTTTTTTATCGTATACATAATCTGTACTGGGCTTTAAAAGCATGAATCTTAATGGATCTTTACTCCTGTTTGCACAGGGTGAAATCACATAATTATTCTTATTAGTATTCTCAATCCACATTAAACCTTAAAAAGAGTTTCCAAATGGATGTTTGCCTCCAATCCCCAGATATCTGCACTGCACTGCAAGTGCCGCATCCACAGTCTGAGTGGCAAAGTGACACTAACTTCAGGATCTGGCAGCCTGTGCTGTAACCTTCACAGAATAAGCCAGAGTCCTCTATGGCTCGCTTCAGCGCCACGTGATCCTAAAGCAACATCAAAGGAAAGCTAGATTACGTAAGAGCCAGAATATGGGAATTTTGGCATGGCAGAGCAGAGGTGTCACGTGCACATGCAGAGACTCGTGCATGCACGTATGTCAAAACGATTTTTCCTAATCCGAGTCACAGTGAGGACGACTCAAATTTATGTGCATCTCTGAGGGAACATTAACCAAAAATCCATCCTCCTCGTTTCCACAGAGAGAGCTGAGGGTACTAGAGTTCAGACAGGCGGGCTAAGATACCACACTGGGCCATTTCCAAGTATGTAAAGGGTTAACATGTGCTGAGTAATCCCTACTAGTCTCTGCTGCCAGCATGTGCAGACAGTAATATGGAATAATATGTTTCTAGTGAGAATTAATCTGCTGCCTGTCCTGTTGCCATCCAGTGAGTGTGCTTTAATTATAAACTGAAGAAAAACATGAAATGTAATGTTGTTGACATCACGCTTTTTGTTATGACATTATGAAACAGTTGTCTTGAGGGTTGGAGACAAATTAGCAAATCTGATGTAAAGGTACCAGTGAATCAGGGCAAGCCTGCTTCCAAACAGACATCTGCACAGTCTTATGGAACATCTTCTAAATCACCAGAGACACACGATTAAAAGTACATATTCATTAATTTTATCACTCATTCATGGTGCTTACATAATTGTACAATCCATAATGCAGTAACATGATTATATGGCACTTGTATTCAGTGCAAAATGCAATTAGTAATTAACCCAAGCTTTAGTGTGACCTTGGCAGGATGCACACATTGGCTTATGTCTCAGTGAACCTGTGACCTTTTGGCCTTTAGATCTGTCCCTTTCACCTTTCAGTCTTCTGCCTCACTCCAAACCTCTGTGGAAACAGATGCTAATAGTTTTTCTGTTTTGCTTTCACATTTCACCACAGAATAGCGGCTTTCCCAGGCTGTCAAAACCCTCGGTCTGGTTCCCCTCTGCAGCACATAAACTGTAATGGATGTAGCACACTTTGCTGCTGGCTAGCTGCTCCTGGCTGACTCCCGACCCAGTCCCAGTTCTGTCTCCAAGTGTTTAATGTTAGTAGTTAGTTGGCTGTCACACGGCCTCCTTCAGCAAACAGGAGCACAGCAAAATGATTCTGGATAGCGTCCCAGCAGAGTGTTGTAGGGAGGGGGTTTAATACAACCAGGGATGTCTCATTTATCACACCTCACAAAATCTATTTTGACCAGCTCCCGCTCTCCCTCTGCCTCTCCCCCGCCTCACTGTGAATTACAGATGAGTCTACTGCTCGGTGCCAACAGAAACAAGTCCAGATATGATCTGATGGTGTTTCCCAACAGGTCAGCTGTGGCAAACACAAAACCTTTATTCTTTATTCATGGTAGAGAAGTAGGCTAATTCTTTAGAGTGCTAGTCACTTTTGCTTTTGAAATATACAGGTGCATCTCAATAAATGGAAATCATGGAAAAGTTTATTTAAGTCAGTAATTCAATTCAAAAAGTGAAACTAATAGGTATATTTATTTATCACACACAGGATGAAAATGAAACATTTCATGTCTTTATTTATTTCATTTATTTGAATTGTAATGATTATGGCTTGGACCTAAAATTCAGTATCTCAAAGAATTTAATATTACAAAAGACCAATTTGATAAAGCATTTTTAAATTACTTTTTAATATGGAAATGTTTGCCGTTTGAAAAGTATGTCCATCTATATGCAGTTATGGTTGGTAATCATGTTCAGAAACACTTTTTGTTATACTTGGTGAAATGGTCCGTCTATCCTGAGAGTAAGCAATACATTATGTATTCAGAAAAAGGAACGGAAATAATCAGACCTCTGTGGCAGCTGCAGGACTGACAAAACTCTGACCAATCCATGGCTTTCGCTAGTCCGAGAGCAGAAAACCAATCAGATGCCTTCATGTCTAGTTCTGCCTATACGCCAAATCAAGCTGCCGTCTCTCTCCCACTCTCCCTCGTGTGCGATCAGAGTCTTCATCTACATCCGCGGAAAAACCACACTCCAGTCTGGTGGCAATGCGCGCTGGGTGTCTTCACCTACGTCCACAGAAAGGTGAAGGCGTGGCTTCAGGGAGCAGTCTGAGGAAAGGGGCTGGGTCTTTTGACCTGTGTATTTTCAAAATGTGGCCTGCTAGAAACGTTGCTATTTGACTTGAACTAGTGGAAATGGGCTTTTCCATGATACTCTAGTTTATTGATGCACCTGTGACGAGATTAACTCACTATTACCGGCAATCAAAGCCTGGACCTCTTCAGATAGAAGCTTATAATTACCTGTTTTATCATCTCAGCATTAACCAGTTAATCGCCGTTAGCCCTGCTGCTCATCCCACAGCTTGCCACAGGCCTGATAAAATAGCCACTTTCTGCATTGTGTCCGCTGAGAGTCAGGTTTTGCTTTTTAGGAATAAAGATTGTGTGTTGTGTAATGTGTGCTGCGCTCCATGTAAAGTCTTGAATCATTGTCTTCCCACTGTACAAGCTCCTCCATTATCCTGATCAATAGCCGAAGCTGTTCCCTCCCTCTCCTGTGCCGTAGCTATAGAAACAGACATTTAAGTCTGTCCTCACTCACTCACACACACACTGAGAGGGAGAAAGACTCTGAGTCAGCCTAAAGCAGTGTTGTTATGTAATGCCGTCATCTTCCAATGCCATGCTACTGCAGCTTTGTGTTCAAGCATCCTCCTCTCCTCCCATTGGGCCTGTAATGGGGTTCATGCTTATGTAATGGACTTCATGTTCATTTCTCCAAAACAGTCAGTAAACAGTGGCATGATGCTGCTGAACAAAACTCTTCTGTCTCGCATAAACAAGGGTTCAGTCCATCAAAAGCTTGTAAAGCACCTGACAAATGGAAAACAAAACAATGTGTACATGTAACAACAGATGCAGGGCAGGTATCAACTGCACTGCAAGTAAGTAAACTCCCATCGTTTCAAGTGAGTGAGTCCAGGTGAGAGGACTGAAGCAGAGAGCTGGCATCAAGTCATGACGCCAACTTATCCGCTCGCTCTGCTGGGGTTCCTCTGAACCAAGGCTTCCTGGGTTTGTTCAATGGCAACCGTGTGAATAATAGATGAAGCATTTGGCCCAGCTGAGTATGTTGTTGTGGCTCTTTCACACTCTGCAAACAAGCTGGAGCTCACATGTTACTCAGATTGATTGATTGATTTGGCGAGAATATCCGGTTTCTGATTTCCTGACCGGTATAGTTTTTTGTTATTTATGGGGCATTTATTCTCTGATAATTAAATTATATTTCATAATCTCTTGACTAACTCCAACTAAATGATCTCCGACAATATAAAATGTAATCTCAATAATATGCGTCTGAAAACCTATACATGATTTCTGCTGACAGATCTGCCCTAAAGCTACTTTAGCTAATGTTGGCATAACTTAATAACAGAGTATATCATTTGAAATAGGGCAGCAACTAACGATTATTTTCATTATCGATTAATCTGTTGATTATGTAAACGATTAATCGATTAGTTGAACTTGTTTGGTCAATATAATGTTGAAAAATATCAATCCGTGTTTCTCAAACCACAAGATGACGTCCTCAAATCTCTTGTTTTATCCACAAACCAAAGAGATACTGAGTTTATTGTTATAAAGGATCAAAGAAACCAGAAATATTCACATTTAAGAAGCTGAAACCAGAGAATTTTGACTTTTTTTCTTTAAAAAAAACTACTCAAACTGATTATTCGATTATCAAAATAGTTGACGATTAATTTAATAATCGATTCTACTCTTTGATTAATCGATTAATTGTTGCAGCTCTAATTTGAAATCGTTTTAAATCTGATAAATCTTTAATTTTGACCAAGGACTTTAGAATAGCACACTGTCCAGATGATGCTATACTTATAAAAGAAGCTGTACTGGACGTTAATATCCTGATATTGCTGAAGGAAAAACAACCTAGCTCACTGAAAGCCCTGTTGTTGTTGTTGGATGAAGCTTCTGAAAAACGTTTCTACAGTAATCTAAATGTAAAAAACAAGAACCAAACAAACAAATAATAGTCAATACCACCAAATCTTTCAGCATGAATGTGGTTGTAGCTTGTATTTCTGAAGCAGTTTGAATTGATGGCTCATATGAGCAGCAGCAGCTAGAGTCAGATCTGTTGCCATCTTCTCATGGGTGAAGCTCTGCAAATCCTTTGTTGTGCTTGATGTTAGAGGGTGTGTCATGTGTCTGAGTGTGTTTGTGTTCTGTGAGTCTGTGGGGACCTTCACCATGTCCTGAGGGGCTCGAGCAGTGTGTGTGCATGTGCGCGCGCATGTCTCTGTGTGTGTGTGTGTGTGTGTCTGGTATGTTACCATGGACAGCAGTCATCCTGTAGGGCTACGGTTACCACCATCCTCTTCTTCTTCTGCCACCCATGCCCCCCTTCCCCTCAGCCAATCGGCACAGAGTAACACCACCCTCCCGACCAATGCTGCGGCTGGCGTGTTTACATGCTCCCGGAAGGCAGGGCCCATGATTAAGCATTCAGGTTAGTCAAGCGGAAGAAAATAGAGAAGGAAAAAAAAAAGAGGGGAGGAGGAGGAGAAGAGGGGTGAGACAGGAAAAGGAGATGAGGCCATTATGAGTTGAGAGGGTTGATGGATGCAGTCGACCAGACACACTCAGGTGAACAAACACACATGGGTCATATATCACAACGGGCTCACAACACAATCCTGAATCACTGATATTAACCCGATTGCTGTTGCATGTTTTCAACCTGTATAAGAAACTGTCAAACCTTCAATCAGTTAGTGTGTGTGTCCGTCAGTGTGTCTTTGTGTGTGTTTCATTAAAGATTAAGGCCCCATAGTAAGAGCTGCCCTTCTGTTCCTCAGTAGGTCGTCTTTCTGCTCGGGTCAAAAAAAACGGGATGCTGACATCCAGCCTGGTTCCTTCAGCGTCATAGAGACGCTCAGTGTGAGAGATAAACAGGTGAAATGGAAACCTCCAGGCAGGTGGAGGGGTTAATACATCATTTGAGATGTGTGTGTCATGGGAGCTGCAGGGATTATAGCACATGGAGAGGAGAGTTGGGAGGGATGTGTATGTTTTCCAGGAAATGCTTGAGATGTATCAGAGAATAAAGGACTCATGGAGAGATAGACATGGTTTTCCCTTCTTATTCAAAGGCAAAGGATACTTGATTTGTATTGGGGAGGTTTATTATTCATGTTTTTTTTCTTTTTATATTCTCCCTTTTTGAATATAAATAGGAAGATTGCACCGTTACTGTGATTTTTGTGGCAAGGCCATTTTTAAAAGCACTTTCCACTTTTTACTCTCCACTCACACTGACCTTTTGTAGATGGACCAAACTCAAAATCAATGGAGGTCTCTCTCAATTCTTTGTGTGTGTGTGTGTGTGTGTGTGTGTGTGCACGTGCGCTGTGCGAACACACTCCCGCCAGATGGCCTTGTGGCTGTGAGTGCTCTCTGTGTATCAGGCATCACCCTGCATCTTCTCTTCTTATCTTATCCTCCGTCGCTCTCTTTCCCCCAGTGTCTCGTTCAATAGAAATCTCTTAAAATAAACTTCTGGAGCGAACGCTGAAGGCAGCCTCATCGCTCGCAAAATCTGCATATGAATTTGCATTTGTGCACGTTTGGGTATATAAACTGAATAACACAGGATAGCTGGGGACACGTGAGACACCTTGTAGTTTTTACCGCTTGGCAGATAACAGCAGTAACAGTTGGCTAATGCTTGGTGTTGGTACGAGAGAACAGCAAAGCATCACTGCACACACAGCCCTGAGAGAGAGAGAGAGAAAAACATTGTAGATTAGATTAGATTCACTATTTTCCTGAGAAGTCACATTTAGTTGTAGTTTTCCCATTTTCCCTCATGCAGGTGTTTCTCTTTAAGCCTACACTCTACATCAGTTCTCCTGAGACAGAGGAGCTGACTCAGTTTCCTTTTTTTTTTTTAATCTCACTGGCAAATTGTTTTTTTCGTAACTAAGATCTTTTCTGGTCGACAGTCGAACCCCACTGCCAGAATTCAGCGTTAATTGGTAGCGTGCAGTCGTTCCGATATTGTATTCATAAAGTTTTCAGTTTTCAAACTGATGCTAAACACGACTGAAGTGTTCTCTATAAAGCAGCTGTCTCTGGGTTTTAAAAAAAAAAGTAATAACTGGCCCTGGAGGCTTGGTATGGTGCAATCCTGTGCAATAGCGTCTCGCATCAGTGAGGCTGATATAATATCATAATGCTGATCGGGCAGATTTCTATTTCAGTGCCTCAAAGTTGTCACGGTGATAAAATGTTGACTAATTCCCAGAATAACTTAGTAACTGTCCATATAACAGTTCGGGTTTTGTGTTTTCTATCCACCTACTCTGCTCAGAGAATTGATAAAAATCTGCTTCTAAGATAGATCCAGTGTGTATTCTCTCTTGGAGTACACACACTGCCAGTTCCTTCTCCATCTCTGTTTTTTTGGCTGATTTCTTTTTTATTTTTTTCCTTTTTCTTTGTCACAAACTTTCTCATCATTTTTCGTCCTGTAGGACAGAGAGAGAGTCTCTCCCTTTGAAGCCTTCAGTAGCTTCTATCAGCCTTTCATTTAAAGTAACTTTCATGGCGTCACCGTGTTGTGAAACATTCATAGGACCTGACTAAGCTGCTCAGGGCGTCCTCCTCTTCTTCCATCGCATCGCACACCTAGAGTGTATCAACCTCATTGCCTCCACTCTGCATCATATTCTCCTAATTGGGCTGCAGAGTGTAATAGATAGACACCACAACCACTGCCAGCGTTGCCTTGAGGGCGATCGACAGCCGCTTGCATTTTAATAACTTCACTCATCGCCGCTCTTTTGTTTCTCTCCGTGGTTTGATACACTTTGTATTAGCACAAGCCCACGAACCAATGTGGAGGCTGCTGCTGCTGCTGCTGCTGCTGCTCCTGACTGAGCAGCACCAATGCCCACACATAGAGCCGCATGTTGTTGTGCAGAACGTGGGTGTGTGTGTGTGTGTGTGTGTTGGCAGTGAGTGGCTCTACAGTCCAGGTAAGGGATTGATTGATTCCCGAGTCATACCTGCTCACAAACACAGGAAGGCCGTTGATGTGGGAAGTGGAAGTGGGCTGTAAAAAGACTGTGGATTAGTACTGTAAGAGCTGTGTGCATGTGTTTTGTCTCTTTGTGTGTGTGCATCAGAGTGTCTGCACTCCAATCTAACCTCTTGTGTTTGTGTGTGTGTGTGTGTGTGTGTGTGTGTGCAGACAGACAGACACAGTGTCGCACCCCATGCATGACAGCAGTTGTCCTAATCTATGGAAGCAGCGGGTTGCATCCAACCAGCCCAAGCCTTGGGGGGATTTAATCCAGCTAATTATAATGTATAGTGCCTGGCTGCCATGGTAACGTAGGTTGGTTTTGGGGGGTAATTCATGTACGTGGGTCTGCAGCCGAGGGGGTCCTTATCTCTGGCTGCCTACAGGCATATGGCATGTGAAGATATGCAGCCGGACTGAAATTGTCATTCATCTGAGGGAGAAGGGGACGATATCGGCTTTTATTGAGCTCTCGTCTGGCAGCGAAACGCTCTGGATGTGTTGTGGAGTGGATAATGGGCGCACATCTTTATGAGCATCATCTCGGTACTTTTGTAGTGGAACGCGTACGCAGAGTAACACAGGGGAAAAAAACCTCACGTGTTTGGTTTGACTCTGGATTGGCAGCTCTCCTATTAAAGCTCTGGAGCCTTCTCTCCTTTCTCTCTCTCTCTCCGGTAACTAATGTGTGGGAGTCCTGCAGCTTGCTGACCTTTTGAAAGTGTGCTGTTCCCTGAGCACAGTGGTTAGCATTATCTCAGGAACCCAACCCATTATCATCTGGAACAGGCTGGATGAGGGGAAGAGGGGGGAACAAAGACCCCGGCTAAACTGGATGACTCACAGAGCTTTCAGACCGCAGCTACTCACTGACTTAGTTAACGTCATTTAGCATTACTGTGACATCAGGGCCAGCGGGAAACAGTGGGGTTATGTGCTATTTGTTTAAATGGAAGACGATGCACTGAAATTTAAACATCATTTAGGGATTATAAATGCTGCTGCTGCTCACTCTTTTTTTCTCAGGTAGACACAATCTGGGGATTAAATCTATACTGTGGAATTGGATTTAGCTCGGTGAAGAGAATATCTCGTCATGTTAACAGTGAATTACACATCTGGATGTAAATTAGCATCAGTCGGAGGAGGTAAAGAAAAAAAAATAGATCACATTTTGAGGTATTCCTAGAAGCAATCTGATTCAGTTGAATAATATTGAACATTGGAGGGAGGCTGTATTGAATGTGACTATGAATCATTCACACCTTACCCCCTTATATTCAGCCCCCACACGTCGGCTCAGGAACCTGTGTTTATTGCTGCCTCTACCTGTGCCACATCCTGCGTTCATGTGAAATTCATGTTGTTATTTTTGGAGCATTAAGCTTTAGAAGCTCTCAGCTCACACACAGGAATGCTTGCTTACATCTTCAATAATACGCTGCCTGTACCGTAAAGTTTGATCGTTCTTCTCGTGTGTTGTTGATGGATGGAAAGGTTTATCAAGGGAAGTTGTTGAAGAGAGAGCAGAGAATCCACTGTGAGGCTCCTGGGAAAGTTTCCTGCTTTTCTTTTTTCTTTTATTAATCCCAAAGCAGAAACGGTTGGAGTGTTACAGCAGTGTGTGTGTCTGTGTATGTGTGTGCTAAGTACATTTGTGTATTGATCTGTAACAAATCTGGATTGATCACAGCTGAGCTTACTTGTGTAGCGAAGCATCGTGGAGCAAAGAACACAGTCTGTCTGCTCCACATCTGCCTCCCTGGCCAACAGCTGTTCTGTCAGCCCGCAGGTTTACCTCGGTCGGGTTTGTGGATGGAAGGAGGAGGACATCTTTGAGCACCTGATGATTCTGGTTCACAGAAGGGGGAAAAAAAAAGGGGCTCCATTAAAAACTAATGAAGCAGCAAATCAGGTGCAATGATTTCACAGAGATCTCTTTTATGGTTATAAAGCTTAAGAGCAGCTTAAACCTGCAATTGCAGGTTTTGCATTGATAATTTAAAGCTTCATATGTCTATACGCTCACCAAATCTCCCATCTTTCATTTTATAGCGTTTTATTCTAAGCATTTGCATAATGTGTGAATGAGATTGGTTTGCTGTGATGCTATATTGCTGCTGGTTCTATCCTCAGAGGCTCATGTCAAGCTGAAAAAGTGTATGTTGATGAGGGGGAACACGGGCCGGGGCTGTAAAGATAGACCTTCAATAAAGGCGTTTAATTTCCCCAGCGTCGCCACCTCCTGATTGATGACTTACAGCACAAGGGAGTGTAAAAGTTTATATGTACACGGTCAATACACACGTACACACACACACAATGACCACACATCTGTCAAACCACTGATGTACTGTCACGCCGTCATGGCTCCACGGGGGCAGGGAGGCTCGTAGCAGAGCAGGCGAGGAGGACAGGAGGCAGGACTCCGTCTTTTTGTTTCTGTCTTTCATCTGCTCCTCGGAGAATTGGATCTGTTATGGTTGAGCTGCCTCACATCTTTTGAGAGTGGCACCGAAGACACAGAGGAATATCTTTAAAAAATCACACACACACAAAACACACATAGCTACACACTGTATATGTGCAGTATAAAGATGGTGCAGACATGAGAAGACTCTTTTACATGCATTTTCTCCTGTTTTTAATTATCTCCCTTGACGAACTTGAAGGTGCACAAGAACTCTGGCTCATAAACACACATTTTTAGCCTGTGCGTGTGTGTCCGTGTGTGTGTGCGCTAAGTCACTGCAGCCATGCTCCTGGTACAGAGGCAGGCCTGCTTCTATGTGCCCACACAGTGCTCGCTGGCTGCAGGGCATGATGTAATCCCTCTCCTCCAAAGCAAAATTGCTGAGCAAGGCAGCACAACTCCCTGATTGAATTCTCACACTGCAGCAGCAACTTTCCTTTCTCTGACTTTGTTAGTTTTCCAACTTTTTTGCACCCGGTCCAAGCTCCTATAGATGGACTATATAGGAGAGAGGTGGGAGGACGACTGTATAGATCTGATGCTGTCTAGGCATCCTCTTTCTATCAATTCTGTTTCTTGCTCTTTAACAGATTCTCTTGTATAGGCGGTGTAAATTAAAAAGCTGCATGGCCCTGCAAGCAGTTCATAACAATCTGTTTCAGATTAATTTCTCTAATCACTGGATTAATTTTACACTGCACGCACTTGTGTATTAGTATTTTTTTGAGGGGTCCAGGTTAGGAGAGTAAATCAATACCCAACAGTTTCTCTTTTTTCATTCCCTTCACATTTGTGTATTTTTCAGATTTTTAAATTAGGCAAATATAATAAACAATTTCCACTGTTTTTTATGTGTTATTTTATCATGCAAGATTAGTGAAGAAAATAATTGGCACAGGCCTTGGTAATAAAAATAATGACTAGTTGCTGCCCTTAAAATAGGAGCATGAATATAAAAAACGGGCTCTCTGCACAGAGGATGCAAATATTTGCATATGCAGACTCACCTGTCAAGAAGTCAATAAATTGTATTGAAGCACCACACAAACTCTGCAGCTGCTGCGTTGCACACACACAAACATACACACATGCTGTCACTGCCTCTACATTATGTATCAGAGTTGATTCAGAGGTGAAGTGAGTTATCTCAGGTAGCTGAGCAGCAGACGGCTTCATTTGCATACAAACCTATTCTCAGCGTTTCATGTTTCCATAGAGCAGAATTGTTAGCAGTTGATATACGTTGCTTGTGTTTTTTTTATCTTTTAAGTGTGTTTGTGTGTAGTATTTTGTCTGACACAAGGTTGTGTGTCCCTGCTGCTGAATTTTGTTTGTGTGATGGATGGCTCTGTCAATCCCAAGTAGCCCCGCGGACATGTTGGTAGGTGTGATGTATGTCTCAGCAGGTTTCTTTAGGCCCACTCACCCCAACACATCACTGCCCACATCACTTACCTCCCGTCGGACTCACATTCACACTCAGCTGCAGCCCACTCTTAAAAAGGAAGGTAAAAAATATATATTGTATGGGAACGGTGACCTCTCGACACAATAAACCCGTCCTCCCTGTAACTCAAGGCTCTGTCTAATTTAACAGGTTTGTATAGTCTGATATACTTTCACTCTTCCTGTACGGCTCATTTCCTGGTCAGTGGGTAACAACAGCTTGTGTGTTGTGTGAACAGGTAAACACTTTGCATAGCTGACGCTGCCATTCGGTCTTTTAACATCATGGCACCTTTGTGTCATAACAATTTCCCCATTTAAAGGTTATGGCTACAACTTTTTCATCAAAACGGTTAATTTTGCAAAAATAATACATCCACAGAACGTCTAGAGGGGTGCAGAATAAAAGTTACTGAATTTTTTTGTCTGATTTTGTAAATAAATAATTGTTCTATAAATTTTGACGGATCCAAAATATATAAATATTTACATTTGGTTACGTTGGCAACGTCGGCATGAAATGATCTCTGCGCCAACAGCGTTAGTATGTCGATGTCACGTGAGGCAGAGCTCACAGGGGTGCTAATGCTAATGCTAACTAATGGTTAGCCGGTACTGTTAACGTTTCCGGTGCAGGCGTGATGATGCTGTGGCTTTGTCGGGTTCGTCTGCAGTTGAGTTAGCGTGAAATGATTCAGATGTGTTTCCAGTCCGCTGTCAACACCGGAGCTGCTGCTCGTTAAATACGGTTAGCGTTAGCTTAGCTTTAGCTACTAGCCACTCCCGTAGTGTAACTCTAAGTACCTGGCAACCAGTACAATTGACACTTACAGTAGGCTACTGGCCGCGAGTAGTTAAACTTGTAGCTAACACCTTTAATCCCAGAGGAACCTCCTTATCTAACATCATTAGAGGCATAGACAATGGTGAAGACAATAAAACACTTGAGGGTGTGTCAAAGGATGAGCAGCCATGGTCATCATGCGACAGAGAGACAAAACAAAGAGATGATCTGAAATGTGGGCTGTAATGAATCTATAAATCTGGCCCCATGGACAGTGATAGATTTCTTCATTTGTGTTGGGTTCAGAGGCGACGTGGGCTTATAGAAGAGGAGAGCAAACCGTATTATCCCTGCAGAAGTTTACTATGTGTGTGTGTGGGGTCGGGGGGTCGCAGCTTGTACTAACTCTGCAGCTAAAGGTATGAGTCATGGGATCACCTTTACAAGTTTCTCTTGATACAACCAAAAAAGCCTGGTGGCAAATGGCAACCTGGCCAGTTGTCATGGCAGCCTCTCTCTGTCCTCTTACCATGGAAACTAGGTGGCATTTACTAAAAGCGACAGGTGGATTTAGAGCCGTCTGTCAGGAGAGGTTAACGGTGATGGTGATGTGTGCTGACACTGGGCTCGGTGGTGGTATAAACAGGTAGCAGCAGGCACAGGGCTGCAGATTGAAGTAGTGGCTTATGTAATACTATTTGTTAGGCATGGTGGACCATCTCTACTGCCACACACACACAGCAGTGGACTCCCCGTATCGCAGTATCAAACCTGGATAGCAAACTGACACAGCCAAATGACGACTAGCAGGAAAAACATGATTATTACTCATAATAGTGACACAATGCAACAATACAACAGCTTTGTTCTTCTCACGTGTCGCAGTAAGAACCAACAGTGTGACAATGAGCCAGCATGCATGTGTCACATGGATCACCAGAGATTCAGGACCATTTATCCTCTGAGTAAAAAGCGGAGCTGAAGTAAAGTCCAGCCATTTGTAAAATTGCAGTGTAACTCTAATGAGAACACTGGCAGTGTTGTTGGCGTTTTAACAGCTTTTTTCTGATTGATTTCATTTCATCTGCTTTGATCCCATTCTAATAAATTTTCCTACAACTGGCTGCTCAGAAACTGCTGAGTAAGTTTTATTTGCTTAAGGCAGATTCCAACACTTTTGCACATTGTCACACAGACGCTGAAGTGAGCAGTTCTACAATTGCAGATTTGAGTGCTCTGCATGAGTGTGTCTTTGTGTGCGCGTGTGTGCGGGCGTATTTACCCGGTTTGAAAGGTTTTCCGGTGCAAGCCGTCCCTCATTAACTGGAGTCTCATCAAGCTAACCCCATCAGCACACACCAGGGCCTGTGAGTAATTGTGTGGAGCGTGTATCTGCGCTGTAAGTGACATGGCGAGAGCGTCTGCGTTCCCTCTTGGGCTGCACTAATTTCCCCAAGCACTGTGTGGAGCAGATAGGAGGTCCAGAAGAGAGACAGACAGAGGGACGGAGCGACATCAAACACGTGAAATACACAAGACCCGGTGTGTTTGATGTTCACAGCAGTTGTAGGAAAATTCAACCCACCAACAATTATAATCTTTGTGATTTCAATTTGGTTGTTTGTTGGTGTGTTTCTTTTATCCTCTGAAAAATTAAATGGTGATTATGTAATGTCACAGATTTCATAAGTGTTTTTTTTTTTATATTTCGGCTTTAAAAATTATTTAAAAGCTTCAGCAGAGATGTCAGGTTTTGGATTCAGTCCCTCACAATCAAAAAACATCTCTTTTTTTATTTACACTGCCATGTTATACAGATTTTTACAGATCTAGGGACAATATTGCCTGTCATCTGCAGTAACCTCACTGAACTAAAATGAATGTATCTAGCTAAACCATCTGTTTTAACTAACAAACACAAACGTTGTATTTTATTGTCCTTATTTAAAGCATGTACACTGTGAATGACTATGAGAATTGCTCGAGGTATGATATCAACAAAAATTATCCAGAGTCCAATCAATGAACAGGAGACGGGTCAACATCTCTGTACATAAATTTGCCTTACGCAAATCATGGTGCGTGACAGGACATACAACTTTCTGTGCCAGTGCTCTCAAATAAATAAATATCACTGCTCACCTAAAGGTCTGCTGCCCGAGAGCCGACTGACAACAACAACGCTACTAAAAATGTTTTGTTGAAAGATGCACCTAGGGTTGAGTTGTTTGTGAAAAACATGCAGCTCCTTTTATGGTAGAAAAAGAGCGCTGCATACCAGCATGAACACTTCACTTCAACAGTGAAGCACATCTGTAGGACGAACGGTCCAACATTCCTCCTGAACATTGAGCAGATACTGCAGGAGCTGGTTTGAGGTTATTGTTACCAAAGGAGATTTTACCAGTTATTAAATCCAAGGGCTTGACCAGCACTGTAAATGTTAAATGAATGTGTTTAATAGAGACACAAAAGATTGTAATTGTAACTTCTTCATTATTTTCTGATCAGTTAATGCAGAAAATAAGAAATATAAGCTTCAGCTACACACACAGTGTATAGTAACTACAATCTATATCCTCAACATTACATCTCTATTTAATCAAGGCTTTTTACTCCTTTAAAGCTCATCCTGCCTCTGTCAGCACACACAGGATATGAAGATGTGGTTTTATCCTCCTCATGGTCTGTTGTTGACTCTCTCAGTGCAGCTAATGGTACACTAATGGCCCTCGGCTACTTTTTTTTTAGTGGCCCTAGAAGAATAGGTTTTCATGGGTGGCTCTCAGGAGTTTGTGAGTCTGAGCAGTGACTTTTATGGTACAAAAAGATGAACTGTGTGTTAATTGGTCAGGAACTGAACCTTTGTGTGCTCCTATTCAGGGTGACCTTTTGACGTTTTACAGGGAAAACTGCTGCAACCGACATAAAGTAAATGAAACGGTCACAATTTGACAGCATAGATTGGATCCACGTGAAGTTGGCCAGTGCAGATTTGGCTTCAGAGCTGATATAGATAGAGATAGATAGATAGATGGATAGATGGATAGAAAGATGGATAGATGGTTCATCACTAGCAGCTTACTTTGTTAGCTTGCAAACAGCTACATGATTTGAATCCACTAATCTGCAGCTGGCGTCACTGCAGCAGCCTGTGGGCTTCAGCGTGTGGTTTGACAGTTGGCTCTCTTTTATATCATTTGATAAGACGAGGAAACCTTTACTCGTTCAGTGTGTTTTCATGCACACACACACTTGGTTCTGTTCAAGGGGACTTAAACTGTGGATATTTCCTGTTTCCTGCTGGTCCAGGGAATTGAACAGACGACCTTTGGGTCCCAACTAAGCCACTGCTCCAGTAACTAGGGCACGGCTGTACCAAAAGTGCGGAAACCATGCACACATACTGTAGAACTGACTTTAATGGTCTTTAAACCGTAACAGGGCAGCGTTTACTGGACATCCAGGATGTTCAGAGAAACATATTGATGCCTCACTTCATTTTACAGCTTCCATATAGTAACTGCCTTTTATACTTAGTGTGCGTTTGTTGCTTCCTCTTAGGCAGTGGGTGTTCTTCAATACAACATTGTTGCCTTCATTTGAATGAGTCCTATCTGACCAATTTATAACAGTGGAAGTATTCAACAGCGAACAGCTCCAAACCGGCTCTCTGATTTTCATATGACAAGCCACTCAGTTCATGTTGTTGTATTCGACGCAGAGAAATATGGGACCACTTTGGTAGTGGACATGGATTATTGCCGGTGAAGGTGTTTTCGGTAACTCAGCGCTCGCACACGCCGACGTACTTATGGCTTTCTTCTTTGAGGCTGTGTGCGTCATCCGCTCTCTCCTCTCCAATGAAGGTGAGTCAAGCCACCGTGTGTTTGACAGTGTAGTGTCTCTGCTCTGTGGAAGTGCGTGTGACAACCTTTCCCAGACATAAACTCTATTGATTTACCAACAGGCTCTTTCTCCTCTAAACGACAGTCCCCCTACTTGACATTGTCTCCTGTTTAATCGCGTGTCATGTTAAGCCTGGACCCATTTTAACCCAGTGAAATATATGTGTGTATGTTTGGAGACAGCTCTATTGAGCAGTAATAACAGGTTAGGGCTAATGAATCCACTCCACTAAAAAAAAAAAAACACACACACATACACAAAACCTCCCTCTCGGTGGTCTGACAGTGCAGCATTGATTTTCCTGCTCGTCACACATGGGGATTGTCAGGATCCATTAGCTGACCGCGGCAGCCTACATTTTAGCCTGTCAGTGTGCAGAGAAACATGTGCACGTGCAGATTTCTGTGTCATTGGCTCATGTGCATGTGAGCATCGTGAGTGGTTCAGGGTTTTTAGCAATTCGGCAATTAAACTAAGTGATGTTTGTTATTTGGGATGCACGATAACTATCGGTACAGATAATTATCGGCCCGATATTGGCTGATATCGGACAGAATACACAGTTAAGTCTGATAATGACATTATTTGCCAGTTGATAGAGCCAACTTTGCCTTGATTTCACTCATTTTAGGTCGATTTTTAGATTTTTAAAGAGTCGTATCTGTTGTTTTTGTTTTGTGATTACAGTAGTGATGTGGGTTGTATTATGTGGTTAAGTCAGAGGCAGCGCTATAATGTCAAATTCAGCTTTACTCACTACATCTTATTAGCCTTTCTTAACTTCAGGTGTGTAGATAAACTATTAAAAATCTTATCGGTAATCGCTATTGGCATCAGCTATGGGAAGCAGGAAGTTATAGTTTCTGCTTCATTGTGTTAAATGTGCACTTCAAATAAATCTGCGCATTTTATCAGGCTTGCAATTCTAAATTTATTTCTTGTTTATTGGTCACTGAGTTAAGAGCAAGACCTTATGTAAGGTTTTCTCTGCACCAGTGATCCTCTAAGGTCAGGGAATAAATCGAAGAGTTGGTTTTACCTTTTCAGGTGTCTAAAAATGATTCATATAAACCAGCCTTAGAGGGAGGAGTGTCTTTTTGAGGAGGGGTCCCATCGCAAAAATAACTTTGTTTTAAGGCAGCATAAACTTGAATACCTGCAGCCGCTGTTTTCAGTGCTGCTGAATAAAACATTCAAATCAGCCTCTCAACCACACAGCTGTCAACTTCAACAGCTGGTTTGATTTCTCTCACACTTTGGTCACAAACTGTGCGACGAAATGCTCAGTGTTGTCACACTTTGACCTCGGCTACCGGTATAAATGCAACAAAGATTTGCGATACGTGTGACACATCAGACATTTCCCACAGTTGCACAGCAGTAACTCAGAGAAGAGATTACTGGTGGTGTAAGGTGAAGCTGGAGCCACCCCTGTAGACTGACTGGACCTGCACCGCTCATCAGTGTTATAAATGATGAAACAATGGAGAGTGGACTCACAGTGGCCACTCAGTAGGATGATAGATGTGCAGACAGTGTGCTGATCTCTGACCTTCACTCTCAGGCTGTAATAAGGATTGGGGTGCAATATCTTAACTGCTATTGGTTTTGCTATGAGACCGACTTTAATGATCTCTTAACTTTTCATCCATCACCATCTTGTGGTCAAAATGTCTGTTCGTCAAACAGCAGAATAAAAAACAGCAACTTTGCCCTCAGCCTCAGTTGCAGTTTAAGTTTAGAGCTAATTTGAAGATTTTAGCATGCCATCATGCTACACTTGGATTGTGAACATTCATGTTAACATTTTATTACACCTGCAGAATATCGGTCCATCACCGTCATCAACATTGTGAGCCTGTCAGGAGTGTGTTGTGAGCATTTAGCTACTGATTGAGCAACAAATATGGTGTTGCCTTTTGTGTCAAATCTGATTTGGCAAATGCCTTGTATATAAATATTTATTCTCACATTCACTCTCGTCCCCATTTAGTTTCACAGCTGTTAAATTTTGAGAGCTGTCTTTTTGATTTCACACTGTGGATACCCTCCTCCTTCTACTTCTGGTATTTAAACAATAAACTGGTTGACCTGCATTATTTAATATCCTCCTTTATAACATACATCCTCTTTTATATCTTGTTGTTAATACAACAAACTGTAACTTCATTTCTGCAGTAGTGAACACACTGTGTGTCCTGAACAAAGTGTGTACAGACATGCCGACTTCCTGCTCTGAGAATCTGCTCGGGGTCACAACATTGAGAGAAGTCTCCTATGCCGAGCACATATTGTGAAATTTCACAGTAATCAGCGAAAAAATCAATGAATGCACTGAGTCTGGTTGTTATTTAGATGCTCCTTGTGGATGCTACCATGACTGATTGTTCATGACTGTGAACTCTGTTGTTTCTAGCTCAGGGGCAGTCAGAGAAAAATGAGAAAAGTGACCTCATTGTAAAACCCCCTCTGCAACAAGAAAACGTCGATAGAGAAGTGCATTTCAGCCACATTTCTAAATGGATAAAAGCAGCAGTCATGACTTTAGGCATGTAACCTTGGAATAAAAGTCTTTTAGTTCACTAAAAACTGTTATAATGTTGTCTATTACATGTGAACTTTTCAAGGATAAATCGAGATAAATGTTTTACTCTTTAAAAGTCGATGTGAACATGTGTTTCAGTTGCTGTTTTTCTAGTTTCTGTTTAAGGGAGTGATATTACTGTAGCTGATGTGTCCGGGAGACTGAGCCGTTGAATATCCAGTGAAGAAATTGCATCTTGTCTACGTGGCATTTTCTGCACCCTTCATTTAATCTGACAGTATCACAGAGGTCACGACATTCACAGTGTTTCCGTCTCCTTGATGTGCTGCTGGGTCTTGGTCTGATCTTGTGACCGAGTTTCCTCGCAACAGCAGCCGCAGAGATGTTTCCACTTTCTCTCCGTCCTTTGTATGTGCTTCTCTCCCTGTATCTCTGTCTTGCATTAATACGGCTAATCAGAGGCAATGAGTGCAAATGATGCCCACTCGTCCACTAAACTGCACTCAGAGATTCACTCAAACACAGAATGGTTGTAATGACGCAAATTAACAGTTTAACACACATAAACATGCAGCCGATATTTAAACCGGCAAATGCATGAGAGCTCATGAAGTGTAGGTAAGCAGCACTGCACTCGACATTCAGCCTGTTCCCTCCGCTTTGTCTTCACTGCTGTGACTCTGTCCCCCCCCATGATGGACCGGCTCTCAGCTCAGCACAGCGGAGACTGTATTTCTGAATGGTTTCTGCTGCCTATTGATGCTTCTGTAAAGAGAGATGAATCATACATCTTTGCAACAGAGGGAGCAGACCTTGGTTCTTGTCTAGACATGAGGGCTTTGTTGAGAGAGCATCGTGTTAAGGGTTTTTTGTGCAATCAGTTTTTTCTTTTTCTTTCTATTAGCCACAGCGTTTCCCATATCCCACTCAGGGTCACAGAATGGCACGTCTACTTGCATGCATTGGGTGAGAACTAGTCTACAACAGGGCACAGAACACACTAAAGAAAAACACAAAGACATTCAAACTCGTGCTCACGCCTTCAGGCAATTCAGAGTTTGCAGTTCACCCATGCAGAACGCTGGTGTGCAACATTCAGCATGCAACTGTCAGAACACCGAGCATCGCACTCGGTCAGGATTTTCCTTGAGCTGCGAGGAATTTTCAAGGATTTGCGAGTGCTTTTTTTATTATCTGCAACATCAGGTGAATGTCTTGAGATGGCAACAACAGTTCTCCCTTTTTTCTCTCTCTTTCGTGCTTACACACACACTCTCTTTACACGCACACTCATGTGTAACCTGAACAGATTGGGACAGACTGGCACGTGAGGCGACCAGAAGGTGCATGGAAAAGAGTAAGACTGAGAACAGAGAGGAGAGAGAGAAGGAGAGAGAGAGATGGATGGAAAGAGAACAGATAAACACACACAGGCTTCCAAATTCTCTCAGTGAGCGTGATCACAGCGCAGTCGGAGTTGGACAAACGGCCTCACCTCACCCGCTCTTCACCTTAATGCCTCTACATGTGTCATCTCGCAGCGCTCCAGCACACTCTCTGTGGTTTCTGTGCACGCTTCACTAAGTCATCTCAGGCCCAAATGTGCCATTTGTCAGCTATTTGCCCATCAGCTACAGATAAACCATATGGTCGCTTTGACTCTCCATGGTCCACAAACTCACATGCAACTAACAGATGGAGGGATTTATTTATTTATTTTCCATGTTTTTTTGATTGACAGGTGGGAGGAGTAGTGACTGTGGGTTAGGGGGCGCATCAACATTAGCTCGATGGTGTGTGTGTGTGTGTCATCCCAGCGGAGATCGAGTCGACCCCTGCGTTCGTTTTCCCAGTCAGTCCTCATGCTTTTGTGGTTTGTTGGATTTGTCTGGCGGTATTGCGCACGTGCACGCTCTCGTGCACACAGCTGTGGTGCTGAGCGCAGGTTACGTGCAGGCGGATAGTCACACCCACGCACCTCCCACGTGATTTTTCTTGTCAAACATTTGGTTCTGCTTTTTTTTTTTTTTTTCTTTACATCAGCCCACTGCTCTATGGCTTTTTTGTAATAGTTACAGATAGTTACACAAGCTTTTCTGTGAGCACTTCTCTTCTGCCAAGATCATAAAAGAATATAGTGTAAACAGGATTTGTTTGCCACCAGAGTAAAGAGGAAAATAGCATTCTTGAAATTCAGATTCCTGGTAAAGGTCCCACTGAGATTATAAACCTCATTTCCAAAACAGACCTGGCAACGTGTAAGGAAACATGATTGTTTGCTTTTTTTTCTCCTCCTGAAATACAGTCCTCCCTTTTATATTATAGAGTGGTATTATCACCAGCCCGGCCTGTCCATCATGAATACACCTCTCTAATAAGACAACAGACAACAGGCTTTTTATATCTACCGTTTTCTTCACCAGTGTCCTTTTGAAGTCGGTGCGGGAGTTGTTTCAGAGTCAGCGTTGTTCCCTTCTACTGGAGCTGTCAGTGCTGCTCAGAGCTGAACGCCAGCGTTGTCACAGGACATGAATTTCAACCTCGATACCGACACCAACCCCAGTGTATAAAAGTTCAACGCAGTGCTCACGCAAAAACAAGAGGAAACTCAAATAAAGCAAGTTAGAGGAGGAGTGAATTTGCTGCTACTTTGACTGATGCCTCTGGCACCTTCATGTTTTCAGCTTGTTGATACGATTGCACTTTACAGAAAGATCTACAGTTCACTGTTAAGCGTTAGCGTTTGTCATTAATCGTAGTCTCATCTCAAGTCATCTTTTAACCATTAAAACCTCGACTTTCCACTGTCATTTCCTTTTTGTGTTTTCGTCACAGCATCTTAAATCATCCAAGCTGTTGAAATGAAGCCACACAGTACAACATGCTCTTTGCCCTCTTAGGTCAAATTCACATTTAATCTCTCCACAGCTAACAGAATAAGTGCTGCGTAAGAGGAGGATGCAGTGCTTGGATAAATGACATTGAGGAAACGCATGGTGGTTGTTGTGAGTCACTGGAGCTCAGGCAGCGATAGCCTCCTTCTGTATTGAAATGCTAACCGGCATCTATCTCTCTGTTTCTCTCTCCATCTTCCTCTGTCTTATCCTCCAGATTTTAACTACAACACAGATGGCTACGAAGGGGACGGAGCGGAGGACGGGAAGTCTCAGGATGGCTCGGAGACGCTGCCCTATATAGATGAATCGCCCACCATGTCGCCCCAGCTGTGTGCGCCCCAAGGGCCCGACGGAGAAACGGTCTCCCCCACACCACCAGAGGGCCTGCTGCCTGGGGTAAGCACACACACATACACACACACACATAGGCACAAACCAGTGACAGGCGTCCGCGTATCAACTTCTACACAGCACTTCATATTATGAGACAGTGGAGTAATGTGGCAGATGGGAGACAGAGCGGGACGTGAGATATAAATCATGGGCTGGATGTTCCAGTTTGTGCTTACACGCTACATGTAGATGACTGATCAGTGCTCACAGGTGCAGCACGCCTCCGGGCCCGTTTCCTCCCTCAGCACAGTATTCAAAGATCCTGGTGGTTTTTGTGGATTAGTCCATCAAACACGACCTTTTCCCTCAGCAGTCCCCGAGTTGTTAGATCGATCCCAAACATCACAGGGAACTATTGATTTAAGTTTCATTTATTATGGCTTTAAAGCGTCGGCGTGCCCGCTTCCGTCACTGCTGGGTCACCTCTTTCCTTTTATTTATGCTTTGGACAGTGAAACAGTATCTCTGCATGATGATGCAAATGTGAACAGCGGCTATTTTGAGGACTCTTCCTCATGACGCTTTCAAGTGCAGCCAGCACATGAAATGTTGTGTTTGAAAAGAAAGCATTCAAACAGGCATTGGCATTTTTTTCTAGAAGCACCATTTATATATATTATAAATAATGATGAATCAGGTTTAAATGTATTACTCAGGGCCGTTGTATAGGGGAGAAAGGTGATGATAATTCTAGGGGCCCAGCCCAGTAGTCTAATCTTTGTATGACTGATTTATTCTGCATACAACCCTGACTAATACTCATAGTAATGCTGCATTAGCATCAAAACATAGCAGGCTAAATAAAAAATGATAATACATACGTAGTCTTAAAGGGATAGTTCAACATTTTGGCAAATTGGCCCATTGCCATAATCGCTATAGTCATAGCAGTAGGTTCGTTACCTTTATTTGTCGGTGGAAGCTGTTTTTAGAACGGCGGAGCAGAGCAGCAGGCTGCTCAGGGCTATGCTATGGAGGCCAAGGGAATTTCTTGGTTTCCCTCATCAAACTCATCAAATACACAATCCAACAACTCCAAAACACTCTGGTGGACAAGTTGTGACCTGCACAATCACCACGCTATGAGATAATAATGGAACGTTATGAGATGGAGCTGTTTTAGAGGTAAATTCATGCAAAACCACCGATGCGCGTTGTGTTCAGGGACAGTTTTTCAGCAAGCAGACTCTGTATTTACCTTGAAAACAGCTCCGTTTCGTAACGTTTCATTATTATCTCATAGCGTGGTGTCACAACTTGTCCACAAAAGTGTTTTGGAGTTTTGGGATTTTGTATTTGATGAGTTTGATGAGGGAAACCAAGAAATTCCTTTAGCCTCAGAAGCTCGCGGCTCTGCTCCGCCGTTCTAAAAATAGCTTACACCGACAAATAAAGGTAATGAACCTACTGCTATGACTATAGCGATTATGGCAATGGGCCAATTTGCCAAAATGTTGAACTATCCCTTTAAGAAAACAAACTGGAAAAGTTAGGGGGTAGGGGCCCACTTTAGTATTCTTTAAGGGGGCCCAGAATTCCTAGCAATGGCCCTGGTATTACTATTATCAGTTAGTGTTTCTCTGTGTTAGTGGCTTCAGCAGCTTCACTTGGGATGGTTTGACTCCAGGCTCTGTCTCCTTGATGACTCTGTGTTGACAGTCTCTCAGTCTTTCTGGGCTGCCGATGGTTTTTCTCCTGAAGTTAGTCACCGGTTCCATCCTGACCCGGTGTAATTGTTAACGATTAGCCACAACAGCTGGACGGCCTGCAGGCAGCCGGCGCACTGCAGGTGTCGCATTCACAGCAACAGGAAATGACCACTGACCTAGATGGGGTTTGATGCCACCAGCAGCCAATCTGCCATTACTGTATGTTTGAAAATGGAGAATTATGTTTAAGGTTTAGTGTTTATACACAAGGTTGTCATTTTTTTTAACAGTGCTGATGATATCGTGTCTGTCAATCAGTGTTTGCCACTGGTGGAAATACACAGTACGGTATATATTTTAGGTTACTGTCTATTTTAAAAAAAAAATTGATAGAAAGCACCAATGAATACAATCAAAGTGTTTCGTTTAGCGTCTGTGGTCCTGCCATGTACTCACCACATCCTTCATACAGTATCAGTAGGCTAGGTCAGAGGTTAGGAGTGCTCTTTTCATGCCTCGCAGCTGTGTATGTGTGTTTGTGTGTGTGTGCGACTGTGAATGTACATCCTGCGTGACCACTTGTGAGTCTGACACTGTGAATGGCTCCTCCGGCACCCTGTAGATCCTCTGTGGGAGTCACACTGACCCTGACATGAACCAACCCACACACACACACACACAGAGAGGGAGAGGGAGAAAGTGGTTGGCACTTGCACTTCGCACATCACAGCAGCTTTGACGTGCGGCATAAAAAAAAAAGACTGAATGAAAACAACAGCAGTCACGAGTGGGTGGATCAGACCTTTGTTATGTGATTTACGTCTAAAAAACTAAAGATTCTTTGTGTGAACAGACTCTCCCTTTTGATTAAATGTCTCACGTCACGTTTTCCATCCTAAAATTGACTCTTGTCTTCACTGTCCACCTGCCTCTTTGTGCCTATTAAATCGACCACCTCTCAGTGTTATTGTCGCCGTCTTGTAAATACATGTGACTTTGACCGTTGATCTCATTGTAATGGTGCTAATACAGTATATTAATTATTAAGCCTATTGTTTTGGTATATTAACTGCGAGTCCCTCTGAGCAGACTGAGCTTCTGTCGGTGAAAATGTGTCTCCATCTAGTGGCACGTTTGGGTAACAACAGACCCAACAAGACACTTGCACATGTTGAAAACTATTTGAAAGGAAATAGTTGAAGACCTGTTGCTAGAGGCTAGATCCCAGGAATCCACCGAACTTTAATGATATTTTCATCGCAGCTACAAAGACGTGCAGCGGCTCAATCGCTTTCAAGTACAGTGAGCTGAGGATCCTCAGGTTTCTCTGAAGAATTAGACAAGTTGGGAGAAACTTTGGACACTTTTAGACTGTTCACTCAGCTAAGTATATGAATGATTAAAATGTGCAGGGTTTTCATCAAGGTCTTAAACAGTTTAATGTTTTCACCTAAAGAATCTGTTGATGTACGCATGATGTTTGGTGAAGTGTACAACCGAATGATCTAGATTTATTGCTCTGGTTGTGTATTCTGTATAAGTCCGCCCACTCTGTCTTTTAAATGTCCCCTTCACTTAGGTAGCAGATTGAATCAGACGTGTTCATAGTGCCCGCTGGTTTGATGCTGGACGAGAGTGTTTGTGGAGATTTAATGTCAGATGCTGCCTCTTGAAGTTGACCTCTCCTCACGTCACCACCGTGTTAAGTCGCCCCTTTCTTTCCGCTGAGTTTGCACGGCTCCTTCATCTTCTGGCACGAGAACACCAACGCTGACACCTTCATGCTAAAATACATACATCCATACATTCAGCATGAGGAGCCTGTAAAAGCTTGTATACCTCCCTTGTTACCTTATTTTGCCCATCAACCTTCATTTAACAGTTTTATTATTTAAACAGAGGCTGTTGTGTGAGGGAACACCCTGTTTTGGTTTATTTAAATTAAATTGGCATGGCTTGTTTTATGGTTTTTGTGGGTTTTTTTTTAATTCACCCTCTTCTTATTTGATCTTTTCTCTGCCCATATTAATTACTAATAGTGGTGGTGACCCAGAAATACAAGCCACAAGCAAAATTTATTTTCCCCAACTCTCTTCCAAGTCCTTGGCCTGTAAAAGAAGTTTGACCTACATATTGTCGCCAAGATGGTTAACAACCTGAAGGACCAGCCCTGATTTAGCAAAAAAAAATGAGGGTTGGGACATTGAGAGGAACTGAAGTCTTTAACCAGAGTGTCAAAGTAACAGATGAAGGGAGGAGGGTGGAAGCTCATAGTGTGGGTCTGGGTGTCACTTCCTGTGATATGGCATCTCAGGGTCAGAAGCAGGGTGAGAGATTGAGTGTAGTGAATTGGACTCATTCACAAGCAAAGTGTCACACATTAAATCATCTTGACTCTGATTTGTCCACATTTTCGTTTTCATTTTATTCCCAGCACTCAGTGTCAGTGACTTTCCCAACGGCCGGGCTTGATGCACACAAACACTGTTTTGTATTTTCACCCCATGTTCGGTCTGCGTGAAACCGCTGTAAGCCTGGTGAACTGTGCGACCTGTAATTAGAATCAGCCGCAGCAGCAGCAGCACATTAGCTGGTCTCAGCTCAACATCCAGGGCTCTCAGCAGATCAATAAAGACACAATAGCCAGAGAGGAGGAGACAGAGATGAACTCTGTAACAGTCAGTGATGTGAGAAAGAAGACAGATTGTGTGTGTGTGTGTGTGTGCGATGAGGAAGTGGCTTTTTTGCCTCAAGAAAACGGAAGAAAGAAATAAAGAGAATGAAGCAGGGTTGACTCTCTGAGTGAAGCACGGAAAGAAACGGTCAATGTAGCCATCAAGGAAGTGGCTGGATAGCGTTTGTTGTGAGGGGAGGGGCGGCTCTACACGGAGGGGGCAGACCTCATCGACCGAGGTGGAACAACACACACACACACACACACATGCACATAAACACACATACACACAGCAGACACACACCAGGAAGCCCGGCAGAGGAGGAAGGGGGTGGGGTTGTGTAGGCGGGGTCCACTCTCTTTCTCTCTCTCGGCGTCCAGACGGCTTTGCTCTGAAGGGAAAACACTGATGTGTCCAGGCAGGCCCTGAAGAGAGAGAGAGAGAGAGAGAGGGGGAATCACGGGCAGAAAGAGGAGAGAGGAGGAGGTGAAAGGAGGAAAGAAAGAAAGAGAGAGAAGGAGAGAAGGGAAGAGTCATGGAGGAGGAAGAGGAGGAGGTGCTGTGCTACTTGGACAGGGTGCTGGAGGAGGAGGAGGAGGAGGTGTTTGATTATGGAGATGGGGAGCTGGATCCCATCACTCCGCTACACACACAGTTCAAGGTGAGACAGCAGCATGCAGCCGGGAAGCTGGATGCAGGGGAAACACACACACACACACATATATCTACACACACATACACACTTTAACGACTCCAACACGGTGACCAGGCTCGAAAAACCTTGAGTAAATATAGCAAAGTGGAAAGTGTTATTGGTGTGTTGGCATGATGTGGCGTCATGTGCTGCTACGTGTGCCGAGGAGCCATCTGTGCTGCAAGTGTGTGTGTGTTTAAGTGTGTGTGTGTGTGTGTGTGTGTGTGTGTGTCAGTCAGTCACAGCCATTGGGTGTCTCAGCGTGGCCTGATGAGGCAGCTACACTGTAGCACATGTCTCGCTCTGCTGCTGTTTTAGGACCGCTGCTTTCTGTTTCTCATGGTAACTTCTTCATATTAAGAGGCGCCATGTGTGTAGATAAGTTGACAGAGAGCAGAGCTGCTGCTGCTGTGTCGCTCCTGATATCAGCTCTCTTATCACACACAATAAGAGCAGAGGGCACAATAGAAGGGCACGCATAGTTCTGTATGAAACGCTTTCCTTTGGACTGAGGTTACCCAGTGCACACACACATACACACAGGAGCAGGTTGGAAAAATCCTCTCAGCCATCGTGTCTTTCTCCTTCGTCCTTCTTCTTCCCTCCTGCCACACAGTAGCTCTTTGTACAGCGGAGGGAAAAATACTGCTGCTGTTGGAAAAAATAGTTTTTCCCTCTCCTTCCTGTCCTGTTTTTTTTTTTTTTTTTTTTTTCTTCTTCATCTTGTCACTGAAGGACTAAACTTAACACGTCACCAACAAACATGCACTGCCTTTTGAGCTGTGCGTGTTTACTTTGCATTTCAGGACAAACTACAGCACATGCATCTGGCATCTTATCTGTGACCATAAAATCCTCACAACCTTGTGCGAAGTTCAGCTGGCTTTTTTTTTTTGTTTTAAGAGCACAATGGCATTTAATAGAAGGGAGGGGAAAAAAAAAAACAAAAGTCTGAAGATGTGGCCATGCATCTGGTTTGTGGTGCTTAAAATAAGTGGTGAGCACTGCAGTCGTACTTGAATATCAAAGGGTTTTCAAGAAAGTGACTCATCATCACTAGTTTCTAGTGCTCGTCATAAGAAGAATTACCTTTCATATTCTTGAAGGACTACCAGCTTATGAGCAGGTTGAGGCGGCTTCCATATACTTAGGAACTGCCAGGCTGCAGCGGTCACACTGGCCGGAGGTGATACGAGCGTTACGTAACATCTTTGAAGACGGTGTTGACGGCTCGTCTTTACAGCAGCTCATTTTTCAGAGCAAGACAAATATTGATTAAGGATATTGTTAACGACCATGCAGCAACAAAGCTGTAACACAACAGACTGAACTCCAACAAAAGCAAACGGAATAGATACTGTGACAGTTGGTGAACTCCTGTAATAATGGGGAAAATGGATTATACATCAGCTTACATCTATTCTAATAAGTATAACTTACATATGTGCAAAGATGACGATACCAAAGAAAACATGTAAAAAAGAATAAATAAATAAAAGGAACTGGTTAATAAAGAAATAAATCCCAGTTCTCCTTTGAATTTATTATAAACGCTGACAGAATTGGCCTGTTTTATACTTACTCTGCTATTTGCTTTTATAAAAATAGTTGTGAGAAAACTCATAGTTTCTGGCGAATCTACGGTTTTTCCAGTGAGTCCAGTCATTTTCAAGTATGTATCATGCACTATACTGTACAGCCTTGTCATGTAGCGAGTTCCCAGTTCTGAGGAATAATATTAGCGTCAGAAGGTGGATGTCAGTCTTGATTGGGTTAAAACGATGAGGTCATGGCTCCTTCCTTGTCTTATCAGAGCTGGAGTGCTGATATCATTGTGAGGATCTGGCTGTGTTAATAATTAATCTTCCGCTCTGCTCCCTTGGCTGTTCTTTGGCCTTCCTTAAAGTACATATGTGACACTTTGATGTTAATCGGACTAAGACACCCAATTTTATTGCTGTTTGGCTGTGAACGCGTCTTTCCAGCAGCGGACAGAGAGCGACTGTCTGCTGCCTCTTTCTGGTTTAGATACCACATGTTTTAACAGGCTTTATGAAATAGATGGGAGCTGAATCTATTAACACTGTATCACTCATGGTGTTTAATGTATCATTGCTTTACTGTAAAGGCACTGGTGATACTACAGTAACTAGTCTGAGCTGCTGATACACGTTAACACGATTGCATCACATGAGCTGCACATTCACGTCACCAAACCCTGTTGCACCACACCCCAAAAGGTTTCACACGATCATTTGTATAGTGTCCAGACAAGCTGCGGCTTTCAAACCATGATCGACTGGTGTCAAGTGTGTCAAGAAGACACCCCCCCCCCCCTTTAACGCTGGGTCCGTGAATTCGGCTGTTGATGCCAGATTCTGGTCCAACCATCTGCTACTTCTACAGAAATTCATCAGAACAGGCTGCATTTTTTTTCCCTGCACTCTGTTTTCTCTGACTGTCTTCAGCTGTCCGGTGATGGCGAACCTGTGAACTGTCCACCGCCGCAGCCTTGTACTGTATAGTATCTGTTGCTCCTCCTGGCTGTCAGGAGGAGTGGAGCCTGGCGTGATCCTCAGCTGCTGCAGCTCATCAACTTGAGAGGGTTAGACGTGTGGTTTGCTCTGATGCTGTTCTGCTCACCACAGTTGTAAAGATCGTCTCAACCACCTGAGTGTCTGCAGACGCCCTGTCAACTCCAACCGCTCTGACTGTTCTCCTTTGACCTCGCTCATTAACATAAATTCGGTTTACAGAGCTGCCGCCTTATTTTTTGCTCCAGTCTGACTAAAAACGACCCTGTAAACACTGTTGTAATTTAGATGCTGCTCTACTATAGATGACCTGCTAACACTGTCAGTAACATTTAAAGATAGTACTATGTGAAAATGAAACAGTTCACAACGTCTAATGTTGTGGTCTCTGTTCATTCGATTTTAAATTGAAGAAGTTGAACGTGTTTTTTTTATCACTGGAGAATCCCACAGTTTGACTCCCACTCACACACATATCTACGCACACATCTGTAGATATGTGTGTAGTACGTGCAAACTAAGGGATACTATGAAATTAGCTTCTTCGATCATCAACAGATCTTAACGCAAACAACTTGAACCTGATCAACAGCGGGTTCTCATTTTGAGCAGCTGTCTTTGTGAGAACTGCAATGTTTGAAGTGCTTTATAACCCACGTTTGTCTTCATGTGAGATAGATGAGCTCTGCTGTCCATGATTACACAGAGACTAGGTGAATGTGCGGCCTGTAGATGAGGATGAAATTCCCAAAGCTGTGAACGACGCTTAGTCTCTCTTGATGAATTCTGTGTGTGACAATGTAGAGTATACAACAACAAGCTCAGTATTTTGTGGCTTTATCCCTTGCCTTTACTCTTTTCATAACTAGTTTCCCCCTCAGCACAAGCATCAACGAACTAGTAACTTGTTTTGCGCCCTCTTGTTTCTCTAACATGATTAGGGTGGTGGATTTCCTGATATTGAAGTCAGAAAATGAAAATAAATAACTGCCTGAGAGCACTTGGTGTAAGACTTGCCACAGAGGAAACAAGCCATTTAGATCTTAGATGAGCAAAGCCTCCCAGTGCACACAGCTGCTGCTCATTCCTATGCTCTCTGGATGTGTGTATATTAATATTATGTTTACCTGATGTAGTAATCAGAGTGGGATGAAGCAGGAAATGAGCTTGAGTCATCATGGTAGTGCTGTGTGGCAGTGGTTAAAAATAAAAATCTGGGTACAAATACGTCAGAAATTTCTGGTGTGTATGTGTGTAACTGTATGTATGATAATAACAGTCGGGCCTGTTTTATCTTGCAGGGAGACATCGAGAAAGGGCTGGAGATGAAGAAACTGGTGCTGTCTGGTTTCTTAGCCAGCGAGGAGATCTACATTAACCAGCTGGAGGCCCTGCTACTGGTGAGACACACACACACACACACACACACACACACTGCACAATACATTTGACACTTTTGGACTAATACCAGTTTTTTGGATCAAAGTGTCTTGACTCCTCTCACAGCATGTGTGTTGCGTTGCTGCTGTTGGTCGAGGCCCTTCTGAACTACCAAGCACCACTTGCGGTTAATGGTCGTACTGAAAACAGGACCACAGTCACTGCAGCTTCCTGAAACTATGACTGAGCGAACGTCCCCATGGTTCAGGCCCTATGTCATATCCTGTCGCTGTCAGCCGCTTGTACTGCACTCTGCCCCACATGTAGACAGTTTGATATCGAACGCAGCATCAACCAGCCGTGAAAAGTGTTTAGTCACACACCAGTTGTGATTAGAAAAACCCCCACAAAAGGATCCAGTCGATGGCATAAACAAAAGGCTGCATTAATGCCAGCAGAAATCTGCTCTGTCTTTCAGTTCCTTCTCGTTCAGTCCCTGCTGACGACATATAAGTCTTTTACAATCCAGCCAATAAAGACTTTGTTCCTGTTCCTCGGACAGTGACAGCATGTCTGAAGCACAAACTGTGATCACACTTAGTTTTTGATTTGTTGCACTGTTGCAAAATATCGTGCAGCTTTTTAGTTTAATCTACCAAATTAAAGTCAAGACAGAAGGATTCATAAGCAATAGACACCAGCAGCTAATGTGTTGTGGTAATCCTAAATGTCATCTTCAGTTGTTAAAGGTTATGGCGGTGGATTTGACCTAATCTAGAAAGGCTGATGATATCTGACAGTCGCAGGCTGTTTCATTCGCTAAAATGGCAAATTGCAGTCTGATAGGAGTAATAAACAGTCTGTAAGCGAAACAGAAACACATCGGCCAGATGCTTCAAAACCACCACGCTGTGTTTCTGTGACCCACTTTTACACTGTGGTTTAAATTGAACCTTCATAACCTGCTTTTAAACTGCTTTAACAAGACGCTGATGACCAAACAGTCACAGTTAACTCCCTCTCCTCTCCTCTCCTCTCTTCTCCTCTCCTCTCCTCTCCTTCACTCTCCTTCACTTTCCTCTCCTCTCCTCTCCTCTCCTCTCCTCTCCTCTCCTCTCCTCTCCTCTCCTCTCCTCTCCTCTCCTCTCCTCTCCTCTCCTCTCCTCTCCTCTCCTCTCCTCTCCTCTCCTCTCCTCCCCACCACTCTGCAAATCCATTCAACTGTCTCCAACACATTAGTCAAACCTGATCAGGGCTTTTCAGCTGGCTGCCTTGTCATCACATATAGACCACGTTGGGGGCGTCTGCAGTGTCTCTTCAGTCGTTGTCGGTGCTTTTACATGAGCCAGCTTGTCTGATTAGCCGTCATACAACCCCTGCAATCAGTGGGAGACTGACTCATCATCATCATCGTCCCTGCAGAACTTTTGCTTCCATGACGTGAAAGCTTTTACGTCTTCACTGTAATCCAGCACCCCCACCACCTCCCACACCCCCCTCCAGCTCCACCACCACTATGCCCACTCCACACACATATCTATGATTAGCTGAGCTCTGGAAGAGCTGGCGTGCCATCTGACTGGTCAGACACAGCCTGGTGGAGAAGAGGGTCACCCAATAGCAGAGCAGGGAAGCTAAGATTACATGCTTATCACTGTGAGACATATCGCCAGTTCAGAAACTTTTTTTTTCCCGAGCACTAACCCAATTAGGCCACTGATTGGCCAATTAACTTCGCCAGATTGTGCTTGCAGCCTGCCCTGAAATTAGATTAGTGTTTAGAATAAATTTATGACAAGGTACAACGCTGTATGAACATGGGAAGGGAAGGGAGGGGGAAACAGCAGCATGAAATTGAAGGAACATTAACTAACTTTAGGGGTGATGCCTCGCTTTTCAGTTCTTGAAATGTTTTATTTAAACTTTGGTCGGTCCTCAGCTGCCTCCTGACTCTCTCTCTCCGTCTCTGAATCCCAGCCCATGCGTCCGCTGAAAGCCACAGCCACAACCTCCCAGCCCGTGCTGACCATACAGCAGATAGAGACCATCTTCTACAAAATCCAGGACATCTTTGAGATCCACAAGGAGTTCTACGATGCTCTCCTACCCAACATCCAGCAGTGGGACGAGAAGGTCACCGTGGGACATTTGTTCCAGAAGCTGGTGAGTCTGATGAGTCCTAAAATCTTCTTTGTACAGCTCCGTTCTGAGTTGACAACAAGAGCCTCAAGATCGGTTTCCAGGGGTGACTGCATTATTCCCATGCAACACTCCTCATTTGCCTTTTCATGGACAGACATCAAAGAATGGAACAAGCTGCCTGAAACCCTGAAAAGCAGAATAAACTTTTTAAATTTCTCTTATAATTTAAAACAATGGCTACTGGATAAACAAAGTTGCCTGCACTCTTAAAAGCTGGGCACTTGTTACTCAGTTAGTCTCTTAAAAAATGTATCTTAGCACCTTTTAATGTATTCAATCTATGGAATTATTTTAAAATCTTTTGAAATAAGAAGTTGGGAATTTTAAACTGTTTTATCTTATTTAGTGTCATGTATGACTTAGCTTTTCTTTCCATTGACCATACAGGATAGGGTTAGGGTTTCTCTCTCTTTTCTATGTGTCAGGCTTTCCCTTGTATAGCAGTTTGTGGTCCGTGTGTTCTGTGTATTTTTATATGTTATATGCTGGGATTGCAGATGGAAATTAGCTGTGAGCTATATCTGGTGCAACCATCTCTTCATTTTCTGCAAATAATTAATGTCATTGCACACTGTCCCTTAATAAACTAAATAAACTAAAAACTTCTCCACTCCATCGTTTGCAGGGTGAATGCAGTGTAGGTTTACTGTGAAAGAGGAATTGTCTTCTTGCCGAGTCACCTTTCTAAATGGGAGTTTGTGTGCTGGGGGCAAATGTTAGAGTAAAGATCAGGGGATAATTGGAAGTGGTTTGACCAATTTGGGACAAAAGTCATGCCATTATGAAAGTGCAAATTTTGGGGTGTAGCCAGTGCCAGGGTCAGGGTTAGAGAGGCCGTTCTTAGCATTACAGTTAAAGTTATTCTCCAGGAAATAAATACAAATTCCCCGAAGGTTATGTATGGTAACATCTGAGTGTTGTGCCCCTTTGTACAGTGCATTAGCAGAAATGTTGCACCCATCCTATTTGCACCAGATTATACTCCTTTAACGGAGTCTTAATACATAATGTAAGAGCATCATTGTGGTGTGTGGATGTGTCTGTGTAAAGGCGTCTTAACGTGAGTCCTCCCTCTTATGTCGGGTCATTACAGCTATCAGCTTTGCAGAGAGGATGAAGTAATTTGAACAGCCCTCTTAGCGCTTAATGTCCTCTAAGAGCATGTGCATATACTGTACAGTGTGTATGTTAGTTTGACATGCTGCAGACAAGCTGATGCAACGTGGTGTAACAGAGACTTTTAACTGATATAAGAAGCTGAAAAAATACATTTCAGGCAGAATTTCTGTATTATATTATATTATATTATACAGTTTCATTTTAGTGTGTAAATCAAAAGGCAACGGTCAGTAAAAAAATGTTATTTTCTGTGGCCAAGTCGAGTTTCCTCTGGTGTTGTCAGCAGCAGTTTGGCTGGTGTGATTAGGGCAAATAGACCCTGGCACACAGTGTCCTGTTAGTTCACCCTGAGAACGTCCCACTGTGGGCAAGCACCAACAGAATATTATGGTTTATAATTTTCCTGGACTGGAAACTAGACAGAAAAACAAACACCCTCTATTCAGTGGTAGAGGGAGGGGAGGGGGCTCCAGCTCCACCTGACGGCAACAGGGCTTCGCTCTATAAGCCGAGAGCCTCAGGATACCACAGAGCGTACAAACAGATCAAAATAATGATTATTTATTATGCAGAGCAGCACTTCATGTAGGCTGTTGTCATGGTGCATTCACATCCTCTTCTCTTCCAAGTTACTGTGCCAGTTATTTCCTCTTTATGTATTTTTATGTAGCTGGATTTTTAAAGAAAAATAACTTGTTATTACTTTCTATCACATTGTTTTACAGCAGTGTGTGTAAACTATAGCGGAAATCGTCTGGATAGGTGTAGTGTCAAATTATTTTTAAAGGACAGAAGGAGAAATAGAGAACTTATCTGTGAAGATAAAGGAGCAGATAAAGGTGAATTTCTGAATAAGTCATTTAATATGTTCCGCATTTAATTGACGCCATGTTTTTGCAGCCTAAAAGATGTGATTTATTCTTGCAAATGAGCTGTGAATGAATCAGATGTCCCATTATGAGAGATCCTGTCACAGTTTGCCAAGCCATGAGCACACTGTTGTTTTGACCAGAGGACGAGAGTAAAATGTCAATGCCAGCTCAGACAAATCAACACCTCACAACTACGACTTTGGCGTCTATTTTAGTCGGTTCAAAAAGAGTAGTAATTGTCTAAAACATCTCTTCCCCTGTTTGGCCAGTGATTCAGCGCTTGTGTAGTCTGTGGGGCTGGCAGGGTTTAATTCAGAACCGGATGTGGGTTTTCATTGTGACTGATTAAAGATGGAGAGAAACAGAAACATCCTTTCCAAAAGTGGAACAACATAACAGTAGGTCTGACGTTATCGTGGACTTAACATGTGACGACCACTTGTTTCAGGATGAAACAAAGGTGTCCTGTGTTGTTTGTCACGGTTTGCAGCCTGTTGGTTTTACAAATATAAACTTTACAACTCCATTAATAACCGAGGAAAGCTCAGGTCATCATTTGCATGTCTGTGTTCTGTTTGTTGACATCTTTCACTCTTGGTTTCACAGAGAGTTTCACTTGTCATTTGACGGATGACAGTAAGTCAGACGAGTATTTATATTATTTTTAGTAATGACCTGCTATAAACGAATGGTGGCTTCCACTTTATTATAACCAAGAACAATGTTAACCCACAATATCTACAGTATTTAGGTTTTTCGCACAGTAAACTCTACGACAACAGGGTGTTATACATCAAGACAGATACAGTATATTGTGGATGTTTGAGAGTCCCTATGGTATTCAGCAATGGGTTTTTGACCTATCAGCAGCAGTAGGTATCAGGATTTAATGACTTGAAAGATTCGAGTAAACATTCTGAGGCGAAAATGTGTCAGCAACTCTAGGGGATTGATTAGCAATCCACAACAGAGCGTATGTTCAATAGCAGAAAGAATGAGCAGGGATCTCATGTGTAAATATGATTCTTTTAGTGGTTTAACTCCTTCCTCCTAAGCCCCTCCTCCTCCTCCTCCTCCTCCTCCTCCTCCTTCGCGGGGACCCCAGGAGTTACACCACCAAGCGACACCTATTAGTGTAGTCATCAGCTCCCATCTGCGCCGCGTGTATGTGCGTACATGAGCGTGTCATGTGGCAGCTAAACATTTAGTCAGAGTGACAGTGCGAGGGTACAGATGGCAGTGTAATTAGCTCCTCTGCTCCCCACTGCTCCGCGTCAGCAGCATGAGAGGAGGAAGCTGGAGCCGAGCAGCGGGGCAGGGCCACAAAAGGCGCGCAGACAGACACATTGATAAAAGCTGGCCACCAGTTCCAACTTTTCTCACCTTTTTCAGTCAAGAGACGGGCACAGCTGCCTCCTGCGGCGGCCAGGACTGCACCAAATTATACAAGTTCCCTGGAGACATGAAGTGAGAGGGGCTTAATCGAGGAGGAGGAGGAGGAGGAGGAGTCATTCTAAGGAGGATTTTAAATAAATAAACACATTTCATTTGTGAACACGCCTCCATCTATATGTCTGTATTATTGTGGGTAAGTGGATTACTGCTTCCCCATCTTTACCTCTGCCAGGAAACTCAGTCACGGAGGACAGAGCTGATTGACTCTGGTTATCCCCTGGCCTCAGCTTTAGCAGCACGAGGTTGACATGATTTCATCTAAGTCCATCATCAGGTCAAAAATTCAATTTGTCCCATACATTGATTTATGACCGAGTGAATGTAAAGCTCAAGATATTCGCGGCTCAGTTGTGAGCATTTAGCATTTAGCATTTAGCACTGCTGTGGATAGATACAGCCTCACAGAAATGTTAGCGTGTCTCTAGACTCTTTGTTTTGTTTATTATTGTCCTGCTGCTCAGTCTTGTCACTGGGATATTGTATTTTATTCACTATAAAGTTGTGCTGAAGCGATATCTCAACGTGGGCAATTTCATTCACCACACTTTGGGAGAAGATTATCTCACCCTGAGATTTGGATTCATGTCCAAATGATGCTGCCGAGTGCTGCGATTCCAGTCGTTGCATCATTTGAGAGTGTTTATTGCAGCAAAATCGTTTTGTTTTGATTATACTCTGCAGTCGCTGGGCATGTGCGCGGCGCCAAGAGAGAGGGGGGAAATAACAGAGTGATGCACCTCCAGTGTATTGGTGCTGCGACGGCAGTCAACCAAGCAATATCTAGATACTGCTAACTGCTCGGTAATCATCCTGCTGAAGTCAAACTTCTGCCTAAACGTTTCATTGCTGTGTTTTTGGAACCATATAAACTGTGTGATAACAGAGCAGATGGTCTATTCTCTAAAATAAATCCAAAGCAGAACCCAGACTACGTATTATACGCTGCAGTCAGAGCTGTATGAAAAATATATTATTAGTTGAAACATAATTCATCATGTCAGACAGGCATTTAGATGTAGAAAGTCTGTTTCTAGTCGTCGTTTCTCCCACCCACCACTTTGACCTGAGATCTTGTTGTTCAGATTGTAGGCTCTATGTTTGGAGCATCGTGTCTGTGACGGACGGAGCTGGAGGGGTTTCATACCGGTCACAGCTCGTCCAAGCAGCATGATGGACTGATGAAAGACCATGATCACGTCATTCTGCTGGGTTTTGTACTTTCCAGTCGAGCTGCCAACTCAAAAACGTCTATCTTTGGAAATATAGTGATTGCACATAGTGGTTTCTCTCCTCCATCCAAGGTTTTGGTTTGACATATTCAAGTCAGCAGTTATGATGAGGTTATGAACGGATGCTTGACGCTTGTTTGTCTGACCCCTTGTCTATTTAAGTCATTCTGGCTAAACGTTTGTGGCTGAATCATGTTAACTAAGACGACTCTATGATAGAATAACTGTTGGCTGTTTTACTTCCTCTGTCATCTATTCTTACTAAAAACACTTTGATCTATAACATCTTTTAAATATCACATGAGGCTGGATGATTCCTCCACAGCTCCTTCTCTTGAGGCCAGCGCTGAGAGGAAGTAGAAAGGAGAGAAAATAAAAACACTGAAGGAGGAGAGGGATTTAAGAACAAAAGTAACAAGTCTTACTCATTCACTCTATTCAGCCGAATCTAATTTCATTGCTTTAATAGGATGCATTCAGCTCTTCAGCCCAGCTATTCAAGCATAGCTGTAGCAGGATGCATATTCATGCACTGCTGGTCTGCAGCTTGTGTTACAATGCACATACAGTGCTGCAGAGAGGGGCTGTTAATCAAAGGGAAGAGAAAAGGGAAAGTGACTCAGTTTCAATCAGGCGGACCGCACAGAGCCACCAGTGGAGTGGCATCATGGGAATGTGATTAGCTTTTGTTCACTGACAATGCTGTGCTACGTGTGTAACTGTGTGTGTGTGTGTATGTGGGGGTGTATGTCGAGAGAGCAAAGGGGAGGATGCAGCACTTCTTTCAACTATCCACTTAAAAAGTACGATGGGAATTAAATTGAATCAGCCTACAGTAGCAGAGCTCTATATGAATTTCAATGCAGTCGTGTGACATGCTGAGGTATGGGACTGCTAATTGAAGGTGACTCCATGTTGTTCACACTCGATCCATCCATCAAATAACTTAAGATCAAATAGAAACGACTGGTCCTCCGTCTTTCCCTCACCCCTGCTCTTCTCTCCTGCACATTTATGTCATGTAATCAATGTAATGTTAGGTCTTCTTCCTAATATTTTCTTTTATTTATTTCTCTATTTGTATGATTTCTACTGTTTTATTGTTTATCACTGTGTCTTATTACCTTTTGATCGTTTTTTTGATTAATATTGTTTTTAATTGTTTGATGTTGTTTAGTTTAAAGCACCTCGAGATGCACTTTTTGTATGAAAGGCGCTATATAAATAAAATTATTATTATATTATTATTATTTCTTTCTAACATAGTTTTATGTTTTGTTGTGTCACTGTAAATTTTTCTCAACGCCATTGTAAATGAGGACTATATATATTTGTATAATGTCCTTAATGTCTTCTGTTTCTTTTCATGTGCTCTAGGCCAGCCAGCTGGGCGTGTACAAGGCCTTTGTGGACAACTACAAAGTGGCGCTAGAGACGGCAGAGAAATGCAGCCAAGCCAACAGCCAGTTCCAGAAGATATCTGAGGTAAGATCATGAATGATGAGACGATGATGAAGAGGAGAGCATGACTGAACAGTTAGGGGTGTACTGTAGTATTCAGCAGAATCAGTGATGCTTTGGGAACGATCATTGTTTTAGTCACTGGTATAATTACCACAAACACATCGGCAGCTGGGGATGTTGCCATTTCTGTTTGTTGCGTAAGATTTTGTTGCTCTTTGTCACAAATACTTGCTGAGAGAAAAGGGACAAAAGAGAGAAGAATCAGCCACTGTTTTTCAGATTGTTCTAACAGAATAGTCAATTCGTTAGATAAAAGACCCACTACCCCCCCCGCCGACTGGTCTCAAGTGTCGCGTTAATCCCCTACAGTAAAGTGGAGAAGGAAAACAAACGCACATGTAAAAGGGAAGAAAGACGCGTCTGAACATCCTCTTTTCACCAGGAAGCGACTGTCTGTGGGAAATATCTTATTTTGAGGAACACTACTTTAGAATACAATTGTTCAGAGTTATTAAAGATTGGACAACATTACGTCACCTTTACATCCACACATAGTCACAACAAGGTGGATCAAACTAGTATCAATACCAAAATACTGCAGAACTTTGCGGTAGTTTTATAGAAAAACGAAAAAAGCAGAAGCAAAAAGATTTATGATGATGATAATAAAAATCATATAGTAATCTCTGAATATTTGAAATTATATTACCGTAGTGTAGTAGCCTATTTTACTGAAGTTTGCACTGTCCAGGCTTCATCAGCTGTCTCAGCCTGCTGCACTACCCAATACTTTTTCATTAGTTCTGCCAGCTTCTTCAGCCAGGCGAGTGCAGAGCTGTGTGTGTGTGTGTGTGTGTGGTAGGGAGCGTTGTTGTGTGTACTAATGAATCAAATTGATCGTTCTTCTCTCCTTTCAGAACCTCAAAGTAAAAGGTCCTAAAGACTCCAAAGATTGTACCACAACTATCTCAATGGAGGGTAAGTTTTTGTGTTTGTGTGTGTGTGGGTGTGTGTATATGTGTGAATGTAAATGTGAATGTGGGTCCGTCTCGGCTGTCTTGCTGCTTTAAGACTTCAGTCCTGCCTCCCTTTCTACTTGTGTATGCAGTGGCGGGCTTTGGGAGGCAAACTGGCGCATGTGTGAGCATACACACACACTTTTGCTCTCTCTCTCTCTCTCTCTCTCTCTCTCTCTCTCTCTCTCTCTCTCTCTCTCCTCCTCTGTCCGTCTCTGCCTGAGAAAGGAGGCAGTGAGCAGGAGAACAGAGAGGGGAGAGGAGGAGAAGAGGGATATGGAGGTGCTTCTGGTCCTCAGACTGTGTTGTAACTGCACATACGGTAACGACTGCACTGCATGATACCAGCTGCTGCCGCCGTTCGCTCCGTGCCACTTGATTGTCGTTAGATGATGATGATGATGGTTAACGTCAGGAATTCTGTGTTTGCTGCAAAGTTCAGACGGTTATCGATAAGATGTCAGATATTGATTAGATGTACTGGCATGTCTAAGTGATGTTGGAGCTTTATGCACTGATGCTCATTCTGTAGTGTTGCTGCTGTCTGCTCACTGCTGATGTCTGACCGTTGTCTGTTGCTATACATTTATGTGCTATTATATCGAAACCACGTGAACGCAGTGATAAAATTAGTTTCTTTTGACACGTCAGAGCTTTTGTGTGGTTGCTCCTCTGGATTATGTTGCTCACAGACTCCAGCAGTTCATGTCTCTTGATCTACAGAATATAGCCTATATATAACAGGACGAGCATCTTCTATCCGTGTGTGTTTGTTTAAAAGTGAGTGCAAGCTCTGGGCTGCTCCACCTCATCATCACCTGAGGATCGGAACAAGTCTGATCTGTGGGTGATTGTACAGCACATGCCTCCGCTCTGCCGGCATCTTAACCCAACTAAACCAGACCAGAGGGTATCCTCCTGTGTGCTGCAAGTGATAAAAGGAAATTGTAGGCTGTACAAATTACGCAATGATAAGGAAACATGATGAGCGAATGGTGCGGCTTTGTTAGGCTGAGGGAGCCCGTGTGTGTGCGTGTTGATGTGTGTGTGTCAGGTTCCAGCAGCATGTACCTGTGAAGTGTCTGTTAATTTATGCATCGTAAATGAGGAAGACTCAAGACATGGTACTTGTTTTAATTCCCATTCTTCTCTCATTCTTCACCCCTGACACTGCACTGCTATTATCCCAGATGACTATTACTGTATGGTTTGTTTGCTTTACTATGTTAGTTAAGTAGCATGAAACTAGTTCCATAATCCCTCAATAACCAGCACCAGGGGCATTTGCTTTGATTACTGTTTGCATTGCAGTTCCTTAATTACCTGACGAGGCAGTTGAGGGATTTCTCTACCTCAGCTCTGATTTTACCCCTTCTTCTCTCTATTCACTCCTTATTTCTTTTATCATGTTTTCTAGCTTTCTGTAGACTTGCCTTTCTTCCCCCGCGCTCATCCCTCCATCCTTTATGCCTTTACCAAAAAATGTAACTGGACCACAGCCAAAAGAGCTGACGTGTGCTTTTGTGTATTTTCCCTCTATTGAAATAAATCAATCTGTCAGGGTTGTTTTACATATAATAAAGCTTTGCTGTTTCATCTGCCCGACACCCCCTAATGAATGCACGTAAATAGCAGCAACACAAGTACTAAATCAAATGAGCATCTGACACTCTGTTTTACATGTTAATTGGGACTTGCTCCACTCTGCTGCCATTTGCTCTCTTTTCCTTAATCCTCACATTGCCCTCTCCCAGCCTGTCACTCTGTGTCGCCTTTATTTTCCCTCTCCTATCGGTCTCGGTCTGCCCTCCTCATCCTCCTTCAAGGATCACGGCTGGCATCTGTAGCCCAACGTCTTGGCAGTTAGTGAGCACCGAAAGCTGGCAGGGGCCCGCGTCCTAGCTGTAGACCCCGAGCAGTGTGTGTGTGTGTGTGTGTGTTGCGCTCATTCAAAGGCTTCGCCCACATGGCCTATCCCCTCGTTAGCAAAGATGAACTATCAGGCCGCGAGCCAAAGTCATCAAGGCGACCTTGAGAAGTGGACCAATCAAAGGGAACCTCGCTGTGACGGGGTCATCGACTTCCAATAATCCTCCTCCTCTCTCTGTCTTCTCATGCTCTCTTCTTTTGACTTTGACTGAACTTTGCTCCTTGTTTGTAAAATGCACGTATATAAATTATGCAGCCCGCAAATCATCACACATTTATCTTACATTGGTTTAGTTAGCAGATACATTTTCTTGCACATTTTATCAGGATAGGATGTTTCCGCAGAGCATAAAGTATTCTGATTAATCATATCTCTGAATATTTAATTATGATCATGTACAGAGGAAAAATAGGAAGAGAAAAAAGTGAAATTTATGATGTGACAGGCTGAAATGTCCTAACAACTATTACATGGGTTGCAATGAAGACAAGCATGGCTCAATAAAAGAAATTCTCATCAATAGAAACAGTGCAACAATATTTCAGACCATAGATCATACAGTATATGCCCTCTGCTCACAGCTGACATGTTCACACCTTATAGAATATATACTGTGCTGACATCTGATGCTTCTTTTGTACCCAAAGTCACCAACTTTCCTAATGTGCAGTACCTCTATATGAGGTGATTATAAAACTGCACGCACGCGCACACAATTAAATGGTGTTCAGTGCCCCTGCAGTCAGTGCAGGACCTGTAGTAAATCCTCCAGGAGGTAGCGGTATTAGTTCACTGAGCCAAGACCATTGATGGAGGGCGCATTATTAATGACTGGGGGGTGGAGAAACTTCAAAGTGCATCAGCAAAAGGCCTTCTCCTAGATTCTCTTTGGTGTCATAGTCACGGAGCATGTATGTACATATGTATATATGGGTGTGTACGGAGTGTGCAAAGTTCAATATGACGAGCTCTATTAGTCCATCTGAACAGAGGCTCCCTGTAGGTTTCTGCTCTCGCCCTTTCATTCCTTCTACTTGATGAAGAAGAAAGGAGAATTGGACACTTAAAAGTGAGAGTGCAAAGGGAGCGAAGAAAGGAGAGATACAATTACCAGCTCGCAACTGAGGGGAGCGATGTTTAATAGTTCAAACAGATAAGTGTGACAGTGGAGGGGAAGTGTTGTGGTGTTTCTACCTCTGTGGGAACAGAGCGAGCGCCGGGTGTCTGGCCTCGACCGGTGCTGCATACCGAGGGCACGTCGCTTCTCTCTGTTCCTGCTGGCAAACCTCTCCTCTGCCCTTCGCTTTGAAAAGCAGCTGCGTTAAAGCTGCAATTTTCACTATAATAAATGGAGATTAGCTTGATCACTGGGTGGAACATCGTCAGCTGCTTTCTAATTCTGTATGCCCTGTGTGTCCTTACTTCATTTCTCTTTGAGTATATGTGCAGGCCGATGCTATCAGACTTTTTTCCTCTGAACTCAGTGCCTCCCGACAATAGTTGCTTATTATTTGGAGACCTTGAGACGTTTTTGGCATTTCATTACACACAACTGTTGGTTCTGACAGAAGAAATCCAGAATAAACGCCCTTCACCCCCTCATCTTATCCTTACATCTATATCTGTGTCTGCTTATTTGTTTCCACCTGGGGGTCCTGCCATCCCGCTCCGTCTATCTCTCCTCTGTCATTTCTTTTTTTTTCTTTTTTCAATTTTCTCCCATCTTTTCCTCTGTCCTATCTCTGTGGGAGTTTCTCACCTCGAGCTGTCATATATGTCAGACCTGCTGCTGTTCACACTCCCTCAATAGCAGAGCCATCCCAGGGGAAACCAGCCAAGTGTGGTGGTGCAGATTTAAACTGTGACTTAGACATAGGAGCGGTGGCGTGTAGGTGTGTGTCTATCTTGTAGCACTTTTTATAAGTACATGCACAAATTAGTGCTGTGTATGTTGGTATTCATGTGTGTCTCTCTTCAAGTGTGCTGAGCCGGCAGGTTGTAGTTTACCTAGTAGCAGCGTAAAGGTGCCGTTGAAGCAAACTGTTTAGGAACCAATAGGAGGCTGAAGCATCAGCCCTGAGGATGGACTGCATGTTAAGCAGCCTGACTACTGTCCTCTGTGTCTCTGTGTGTGTGGGGGTGTGTGTGTGTGTCCATCCCTTTACTGTGCAGCAACAAACCGCTGCATCCCACTACCTCCTGTCTACACAACATCATGGAAAATGTCAATTCATTTGCAAAGGGAGGTCAAAGGTCATGGTCGGCTGCATGTTGTGCAACAATTCAGTGGTGCAGATGCTGTCATTAAGTTGAATGTCAGCCTAAGATACAGCATCAATCAGACTACAGGTGTTGTATTTAACTCGGTCTTAGCTGAGCATTAGTACCATGACCTCCTGTGTGTTTGTGTGTGTGTGTGTGTGTGTCGGTGCATATGTGTGTGTGGGCAACACTGACTCAGAGTCCTGCTCTTTTTCTCCCCGCAGCTCTCCTTTACAAGCCAATTGACCGTGTCACCAGAAGCACCCTGGTCCTTCATGTGAGTATACAGCTTTTAAAGGAGTATTTCACGCAGACCACCAAAACCACATCTAAAGAGGTCGATGTCTGTAGGAGGTTTGGTGACAGGACTCTTTAACTGCATCGAACACACACTCCCACCAGAGTGAACAGGCTGTATAAAAAAGGAAGCAGTCATTCTGACAGACACAACTCTCAATAACAGCTCTCATGCATCTCAAATCTTCATTAGCAGCTCCACACAGCCAATTGAAAAATCAAAACCTGCTTCTTGTTATTTATTGCAGTGTCCTTCAGTTTAAATAAGCCTATTTCTTTCGCATAATTAATAATAAAATGGAAACTGCCTATAAAGCCAACAGAGATGCCTAGGTTAGGTTTCAGGGGTGAATTGCATGAATATGTTTGCATAAAGCTGTCAGAGAAACAACATGGCCATTGAATTCAAGACCAGTGTGTGTGTGTGTTTCTACAAAGGCCATGTTCCTGTCATTCATGTAAACACAGAGACGGAGAAAAAAAAATATCCGTCTTTATGGAATGAATCAGAATCTCAAGCTTCCGCCCTGATCATCACCCTGCTACACTGATGAAAGCAGCTTCCACAAAAGCAAGGAAATTAGATTTCCAGAGATTACTGCAGTCTTCAATGTTTTGATGGATTTTTAAGTGTCAGTGCATGCAATTATTAGAAAGTAAGAATGTATTTCTAAAATAATTCTAAATTTCTAAAAAAAAAAAAACACACAATGAATATTATAATTACTTATCTGCCTTCACAGGATAAGTAGGTGTCATAGCACAGACTCTGAACGGTGTGCATTGTCTTTGTAATCTTACATTTTTTTGTGTATGTGTGTTTTTTTTCTGTGTCTCAGGACTTGCTAAAACACACTCCCAAGGATCACCCAGACTTTCCCCTCCTGCAGGATGCTCTGCGGATATCTCAGAACTTCCTCTCCTCTATCAACGAGGAGATTGACCCTCGCAGGACAGCTGTCACTACACCTAAGGGAGAGGTGTGTATGTGTGAATTATTTGTGTGTGAACAGTGTTGCATCACATCATCTTCTCCATGTGCGAATGAGCTCATGGCTCATAAGTGACTATCTATTAATTACTAAAGATTGCCCAAACACTGTAATGAATATGATAGAAGTTGTTGCCTTTGTTGTCTTTTCCTCATTACTCTTCAGTTTTTTCCCTTTTTGTCTGACACAGCAAAAAAATATGAGGCTAATGAATGAATAATTCACTTTGAAGTCAGGTGCTATGTTGCTATGGGTGCAAGCAGTAGCTGACCCTGGCTATAGGAGCAAGCTCCATCCACAGGAACACAGCTTAATACTCTCTGTTCTCCCTTTGACTGATGTCTGTTCAAACTGGCCGACATGTGGTCTATGGATATTCTCATTCATCCAGGTCATCGTGATCGAAGGCAACTGGACTTGTATTTGTCTAGGAAGACGTTTCGCTTCGTTTTGTCAGACAAGTGAGGACTAGTCAGACCGATGAAGCCCCTTGGATAAGAAGCAAAATGTCTTCCTAGACAAATACAAGTCCAGTTCCCTTCGATTCAATTTGTTGCCCAGAGATAGTCCGCCTGTCGTTTCTTAAATTTTTTCAGAAATATTGTCTCATGATTGTCTGTGAATTTTAAGACTTGGTCTTTAATGATATTAAATGAAGATCAGAACACCTGAAGCAAATGAAATATGTCTAAATCTGAATTAAGTTAAATAATTCCTTCTGTTTACACCATCACCTCTTTGGGTCCAATGATCCCCTCATAATAACGTTCCGATATGCAGACGATACCCAACTCTGCCCGTCACTGGCACCACGTGATGCCACTGTCTCTCTGCCAACCTTCAGCTAACCCTCTGTCAGTCTGAACTAATCATGGCCAATCAATCCCTCCATCCCAATATTGACATCATAAATCACCTCTCTATCACTCAGGGGTAGCCAAGGTCACAAGAAGCCTGATTATCATCAGTGATGCTCTCCTTTTTCTGACCGACTTTCCTCCATGTCATGGTTGAGTTGTGATGTTTTGCTATATATGGCATAATAAATTTAAAACCTTACTGACTCAGCAGTCAGTCCAGCTCTTAGTTTAAAAATGCATTGATTCTTTTTCTCACCCTTTACTATTCTTTTGTTGCCGAAACTCGACACTGTTTCATCATTGTATTTTCTGCAATGTATTTGCGGTGATGGCACATAACGAGACTTAACCTGAGGTGTTTTCTCAGGCTCGTCAGCTGGTGAAGGATGGTTTCCTGGTGGAGGTGTCAGAAAGCTCCAGGAAGCTACGGCACGTATTCCTCTTCACTGATCTCCTGCTCTGTGCCAAGATGAAGAAGACAGCTGTGGGGTGAGTCCACTTGACTGTTTTCCTCTCAAAACATTACCTATGTGCATTAACCACAAAGGCAATGAATGCATAACTTTAAATCTCTACCCTTTTAGTGTTATCCTCTGTCATTCATTCCTCACATCATCCAACGACAGGCAGTGAAATAGAAAAATAAAAGTGATAAGATCTTGTGTCTTTCTGATCCTGGCTGTGTGGAGCAGAGATGGGGAGATAGTGTTCTTCAGAGAGATATGTCTGTACAGGGAGACAGTGTGTTTCAGCAAACAGTATCTTGGGGGTGAGGGGAGTACAGAGAGGTGACAAACAGGGCGGCTGCCTTCGTGTGTGAAGCCACAACACTTTACAATCTTCTTGACACTTGTCCATAGATTAGCTGTCACATTTACAGGATTGTGTGTCACTCACTCGGTCAGTGTGGCGGTGGCTGTTAGTCTAATTGGATCTTTTTTTGGGTTGACATTTGTCTGTGTCGTCTGCAGCCTTCCTGCACTCGGAGGAGCACGCAATATTGCCATAATTACCAGACCTATAAACCTACACTACGTATTATGGCCTGTTGTCTCAGCTACCTGCTTACCAGCTACACACACAGATACACAGTTAAGATAAATCAAACATCCATAAACTCTATCACCTTGGGTTAAGTCACTGGGGATCATTAATCCCATTGAATCCTGTGATTATCTCTGTTCTTTTATTATGGGATTAGTCATATTTACATTGGCTCTTCAGGCACGTCTTCATCCCTCAAAGCCTTTACATATATTTAACCCCTGCCATAGGTACTTACGGATGAGATGATGAATTGCTTTTCAGCTGAGTCAAGAATCGATCCATGCTAGCTTCAACCTTTTGTTTGTGTATCTGTGTGCAGTTGCTACAAAGCTGCATTCAGGTGTGACTGGAACATAAATTAATGGGTGAGATTTAGAAAAAAGAAAAAAGAAAAAAAAAGACCAGGGAACTAGGAGACACAAAGGGTTTGACAATCAGAGGCCAAAACAAGTAAGACAAAAGGAGAAGTCTATACAGTATGAGAGCTGGGTTAAGTGGGTTAGGGTTAGGGGGTTATGTCATGACACACAGTGAACTTTGAATAGAAGGACAGCAGCACTACACATACAACTAATTCAATCAAAGCCATGTACTGAGTTGTCCTACTGTAGTTGTGGCTGAACAGAGGTGGATAATCTGAGCTGAAATAATCTCCAGTTAGACTCACTTAAACTGAAATCCAGACTACTTTTGTGTTATATTCTGTAAAAACATGTTTTGTGGCTACATGAATAGGCAGAAAGTGAATCATTATTTTTGACGTGTGACGTGTTCCACAAAAAATAGCTCTGAAGTCAAACAAGCACATTTGTTTATTAGAATTGATTAGAACATTTCATAAGTACATGTTTGGGTATGATGTGAATTTTCCTCAGTGTAATGTGTGTTGCTGTCTGGGTGTTGCCAGATGATTCATGTTCATGTTTTTCAAATTGAATGATATTTATTTATTGAATAATTCAATGTAAAATTGACCTCATTCCTTTTCCCTACATCCTCCCATCTCTATCTTTTCGACCATCTGCAGCCGTCACCAGCAGTACGAGTGCAAGTGGTACATCCCTCTGGCAGACTTGACTTTCCAGACCCTGGATGACTCCGACTCTTGCCCCAGCATCCAAGTCCTGCCTGAGCACGAGCTGGAGGAGATGAAGATCAAGATCTCAGTCTTAAAGAATGAGATACAGAAAGAGAAGGTAATCCTCCCAGCTCCTAAATCCTGCTATTGGCATCTTGAGTCAAATTCAATGTATTCCATGGCTTAGAGTGTCTTAGTCAGAGAGGGTGGGTTAAACACTGAGACCAGGGACTGAAACCACTTTAAATCTGTATTAATGCAAAAAAAAGAGCCACTGTAGGGTTTGGCAGCTGCTCAGGAGGCCTCACTGGGCTTGGTAGGGGATGTACAGTATGGATAGAAAAATTAAACAGAGGAATCTGTGACTGGATTATTTACTGGAACTGATGTCACAGTTTGTGTAAAATCTATTCATCTATGGTGTCTAAGAGTGTCAAAGAGAAATTTGGGTAACCCTTTAATTTACAGGCTGCTAATTACGTGATAATGTCAAGAAATAGCCAAGAAATAACAAGTAATTGCGTCGTAACTTCTAGAAATAGCCTAGAAATAACGGCCAATTTCATAGTAATGTCAAGAGATAGCCAAGAAATAACAATGGATTGTGTAGAAATAGCCCAGAAATAATTGATTTTAATTGACAATTGCAAGGACTTGGTGGAGAAAAATTCTGGCCTTTCCCCAAAAATTCAAAGCATGAAAAGCATGTGTAATCATTTGCCTTTATGGAAAACACGACTTTGCTAGGAAATTGACCGTTATTTCTAGGCTATTTCATGACATTACTACGCAATTACTTGTTATTTCTTGGCCATTTCTTGACATTATCATAATTAGTGGCCTGTAAATAAAAGGGTTACCGAAATTTGTAACTGTATCTTGTGTTGGAACATTTATGGGAACATAGAGTCAAACATTTGGTGCCAAAGTAAACAATATTAAGGGAAAATGGTGGTTATTTTAAAATGAGTGTAGGAAACGTCCTCACTGAGTGTCCTTTTAGGGCTTCTTGGAGTCAGGAAGGAAGTTTTGAATTGTTCTTCATCAGAACTTTGATAACCATCTATAATTCATCATGACATCCATGAATCCACAGACTTTCATGGAAAACTCCCATGTCAGTTTATTCCTTACTGGAACCACTGCTCCTTCCTTTTACTGTGTCCCCCCCCCGCACCTTTGTTTGTCCAAGGTTGAGGAAGAGCATAGAATAAAACTCAAACTCCAATCCAAACATGGGTAATATAGATTCTCAAACTGGAGAAAAAACATGAAACTTGAAACAAAACCTGAAGAAAACTCCTTCATCCTCATCTCAGATTGCTTCAGTTACTGTGATTTGGACCAGTGGCCAAAGTGCTGATGCTTTCTCCTGATGTTAACCGTTACGTCAGCCCTTCTTGGCTATTCCTATCAGTGTTGAAACATTCAGTTGTTGACATGGGTTGAAAAAAAAACCAAAAACGTTTTAAGTGTCCAGCAGTTACAAGTATGCACCACACTTCACCCCCGCACCTCTGGCAATGACACCGTACCCTTCAGGAGAACTGAGTTCCTGTTATTCCCCTCTCGCAGCGTTAAGCTCGCCCACTCGGAGCACAGTGAGTGAGTGACCATGGCTGGTATTTGGAGTTGGAGGCAGCCAGGGCAGTGAGAGATTCAGCTGATTGTATCCAGGCTCTGACTCATGTCTTCCTGCTGAGGGCTGGGAGGATGTGTGTATTTGTTTTCCTTCAGTACTTGTGTAGAACTCAGATCCTTGAATTATATATAGAGACTCTTGCTGCACACTGCACACTGAGGCTTTTCCACAGTCCTTCCTGGAAAATAGGAAAGTTTTTGATAAGCTGATTACATGTTGATAAGACCTTGACAGCAACATTAATGACTGGTTATTTTTGTTGTAACTTTATCTGAAGGTTTAGTCATTTAGCTCAAATTTGTAATCCTTCATGGTGAAATAACGTGTTAAATAAACCACAAACCGTAAACATGAGTAAAAAACTAAGATGATATCTTTGTTTTTATCTCATCTCATGTTTAGTATTTGTTCTATTCTGTCCTATGAAAAGCTGTTTCTGTTGGAAAACAGCCTAAAGTTTGTTTTTTTGTATTCTTAAGAGTTGAGAGAAACGTGCTCAAATATGAAACATCAATTCATCTTTTTGGAATATTGTTATCTATTTCTTGTTCACTAAAGTTGCCATTGAACAAAGTGAAAAACATTGCACATATCTTGTAGGAGAGCGTCATTGTTCCAGGAATATTGTTTGGAAAGACGCACATATCAGGGATCAGTGTTAGATGTGATGAATTCTCAGGCAGGAACTCGAGTCATGTACTTGAACTTTAAGGAGTTTTATGGACATTTATTTGCAATGGACATGAGAGTGAATGATGAAAATGTAAGTCTAAAATATGTGTATTTGATAAATGTTTTTCTCCATCGTGCTATTGATTGATTTGATATTATCTTCAGCACTAAATCAAACTTCTACCTGTTGTTTTGCTTGTCTCTCTGTGCGAGTGTAGAAAGCACCAAAGGGGCAGAGCCGCGTGGAGCGCCTGAGGAAGAAGATGAATGAGCAGGAGTCATGGCTGCTCACACATTCACCCACCATCCCCTTCCGCATTCACAACAAACATGGAAAGGTAATTTGTCCCATCACACGCTGCATCCACGCAGCTGAAGCTCTGGCATCTCACCACTAGAGGGAGACATGTGCCTTTCAAAAGAGTCTTTGCAATAGAGACATACAGTATAGGCCCATGACAGAGTTAAGTGGGGCAATGTCACACCACAAACTTTCTAGTGTTTTTTTTTTTTTTTTAGATTAATTCACATTTTCTATATAAAATCTACAGTATTCTTATTGAATTTTTTATTTCAATTATAATTTAAGTGCAGCGGAGTCATCATGTCATTGATGTGTTTGTTAACAGTGTTTTTTCTGTGTTATCCAGAGCTACCTGTTTCTTCTCTCCTCTGACTACGAGAGGTCAGAGTGGAGGGAAAGCATCCAGAAACTCCAGAAGAAAGGTAACACTGTCCTCAATGAGAACTGCTCCATACACTGTTTCTGCCTTGAAAGGGAACTCACCATAAAGTGATTTGAAACCAACTTTTTATCCACTGCACCACAGAGGAGTGAAAGTTTGACCATGGCTAAGTGGTTTCCATGTGTGTTTATTTATTTTTTATTTTTTCAGATCTCCAAGCGTGTGTATTAAGCTCTGTCGAGCTCCAGGTCCTGACCAGCTCCTGTTTCAAACTCCGGACCGTCCACAACATTCCCGTCACCAGTAACAAAGACGGTAAGAAACACTCACACACAATAACCTTTTCATTCTCTTATGTTTGGATGCTTTGTCTGTTACTACTTGCTTTCTCCCCTTTTTTTCTCCCCCCACAATCATAAACACACACAGTTTCTTCGCCGCTTTGAGTTTAAATTCACACAAAAGCATCTATTACATCCTCAGCACACAGAAAAGCCACATAATCAGAGAGGGGTGGGGGGGCCGTGCTGCAGGACGTGAATCTGGGTTGCAATATGTTTCTCATCTAGTTTGTGGCTGTCAATGCCAGGCAGTGTGTTGGCGGTGGCCTGCACTGAGCTCTCAGCTCCTATATGTTTGTTTTTACTCCAGATCTCCACGTTGCAACGAGGCCGGTGGTGACATTAAAGCCATCTGGCCGAGCCACTCTGATCTCCTCGAATGGCACAAGGGTCTCTGTTTTCACATGCACGCTCACTACAATACACACTCATGACCACAGAGCTGACACAGAGGTTTCCATACAATATCTAACAGGAAAAAAAAGATCCATGTGGTATCTCTATGAAGACGATACTTTATTTTGCCACCCAATACCTTTTAAAGTAGCGATCACAGAGGTTTATGTTTTGTTTTAGTCTAAATTTGTTGTGAATCCTGAGGGAAACGAGAGGAAACTGCTTCAGTGTTTATGCCCTGAATTTCCCAGAAGTCAGTTTCCAGTTGAACAGTGAAGCCAGTATTGTGATTTGTTTTCGAAGTCTGAATGAGATTTGTATGTCTTGTCTAATGCTAAAAGAAAAAACATTTAAACTAAATATCTACAAGATCTCTGAACATCACAGCCCCAGGGTGCAAACCTTGTCTAAGGAAATGAAGCCAGTAAGCCTGCGCTCCTGGCGACGGATTGTCAGATATATCTTTAAAACAATATTGGATGATTTGCCTCTACAAAATGACTCTATTTTTGAGTTTGCATGATTTTCTGGCTGTATATACTTTGCCCGGTTTCTGGTGTAAATATAAAAAGGAAAGGAGGTAAATCAGATTTAATCAAGAGACTCTTTAAATGTTTATTTTCTGTTCAGAGCATTTTGAATATTTACTTAGTTTAGAAACTTAAAAAAGATTTGATTTTATCCAAATAAGATTTGATGAAAACATTTTCTCAATATCCTCTCATCATGTACTTCTCCTCTATATCCACCTCCATAAAGTCCTTTAGAAGTAGTTACACAGAGCTCAGAGTCCCACGTGTTGTCTTAGACTTTTCACCCACTTTTCAATATAAATCAAACATAAACACACACACACACACACCTCAGTGACATGAGGTGCAGGGATCACCGTAGGGCTTGAAATGGAGACCAGCTGGCAAAGGAATGTTTCTCATAACGAAGTGGAGGGATGATAAGCATAGAGCATGAGATATTCACACTTTCAATCGACTGTTGTGAAATCACGATGAGATCATTATGAATTAATTAGTTAACGTTAGTTTTCTCTGAATTTCTACAGTTTATTATTAAAGATATTATTGTTCAAATGCAGAACATCGGCCACCTTGAAACTCCTGTGAAACTTGCCTATCGCTTTCATACCACACACACACACACACACACACACACACACACACACACACACACACACACACAGACACACACAGACACACACATGCAGAGTTAACCCTCCTCTTGGCCGCCTATAGTGGAGCTCCAAACAGTGGTGGAGCCTGAGCCCTCCATCGTGGTTTATTTACCTGGAAACAGTCGGGCTTCACAGGGCTTAAGCAAAGAGAGAGTTGCTTCTCCCTCATGTGTCCATCGGCAGGACAGATGTGGGGGTGGGGGGCACATCAGGCCACCCAAAAACCGTCCACCCACGGACGTCCTCTCTGCAGCCAGCTCAGTTGTTATGGCAGAATACTGTGCTTGTTGATGGGAGGTCTGATACCGATCTGACGAAAAGGTTGAAACAACAGTTAATTTTCACCCACGTCCTCAAATAAGTCATTTTTCTCGTGCATTGCATTCAAGTCTTTTCTTTTGCTGCTGCTGACCTCGTTCAAGTTTGTGTTTTGGGTGAGAAAGAAGTTTTTGCAGTGGAAGTTAATAATGATAAGTTCACTCAACAGCTTGGACCACCCAACCACAGAGGAGTGAAAGGCACACATGCTTCCCACTCTGCAATTTTACACTTTAAAGACTTCCTAATGGGTCTAGACCTTGACCTTGATTAGAAATCATTATTTGAAAGGGAAAGTTGAGGCAGCGTCCAGACAATCAGCCTAATGTAATAATGCTTAATATAATCTTATTCTAAATCTCTTGTACTTTTTTTCTGAGGCTTGTTCTTGTTCTGGTCCCACAGTAAATTACCCATTTCAGCCTTGATGCATGCCGCCTGTTCTTTTGTGAGATATGAAAGATCATAATGCCCTGAAATGTCTATATAAGGCAACCTGTTCATTCACAAGGAGGAAAAATGGTTCTCTCTTCTTTGTTCATGATGTCTTTTTGTTTTCTTGTGTGAATGTATCTTACAACCGCACACAGTGTTAAAGTGGAACTGTCGACAGGACGCAGCAGGGTGCAGAGTTTAGCTTTGCACTGTTTTATGTACACAAACTCCACTTCTGAGTGACTTAAATTAAATACAGCACGTCACCGTAGTTTCGCCAGGAATTCGACTCACTCTTCTCTGTTGTGCTTGTTTTCCAGATGAGGAGACTCCTGGCCTGTACGGCTTTCTGCATGTGATCGTCCACTCCGCCAAAGGATTCAAGGAGTCTGCCAGTAAGTCGGCCAGAAACAGCATTTTGCGCGCACACCCTGGCTCAGCATCCCCTCGCACATAGCTGCCGTGCATAGACGCGTGTGCCAGCAAAACACATGATCCAGTCAATCACTGCAGCCTGCACATGCAGTTTAGTTTCCATCATCCCTCGGCCAATAGAAAGATGGCCAGATGGATAGATGGATGGAGGAAAAATGAAAGATGGAAGACAGGAGAGGAATTGAAAGAGGAAAGTCTCGGAGGAGCAGCGGGAGCCACAGTGGGATTCCTGTGGTTGTTTTCATTTGCAAACATCACAAATGATACAAAAACACTAGAGGCACAAACAAAGAAAAGAGCAGAAGTGCGTCTAAAATCAAGCACAGCAGCTTCTGCAACAACTGCAGGCTGTAGCGTCTCTAATATATTACCTATCTCACTCGTATGTTCCTTTGTGTAATTGTGTGTGTCTAACAGGCTGTGTGTTTGTGTGTGTGTGTGTTCATTAATGTTGGCAGTGCTGTGCAGAGGCTGTTTCAGACGTGTCAATAGTGGACAGCTGGTGCTCCGGTACGCTTTGTGCCCTGTTACACAAGCACCAGTTCAAATATCAAATATCTGGAAAAGATACAGAGAAGAAGAAATATGATTTCCTCAGTTACCATGACAGCCTTCTAAAATTTCCAGGGTAATGGATTGGAAAGCTCTCTCCTCTGAAAGCCTGTTTGATCCTCGATGGAGCGCAGAGAGCTGAGGGGTTTAAAAAATGAAGAAAGTGTGGGCATGTTTGTGTGAGTGTGTGTGTGCAGTGGGAAGTTGGGTAGTTTCACTGATACAGTTCGATGCCGATGTGTCCAGTGGAGCGTACGTACAGAGCCAAGGTGGGGCATGCAAGCCACGATAGGTAACGTGGGGGTAGATGAGGTGTAGCTGGTTCATGATGGCGATTCACAGACAACGTCCTTGTGAATGTTGGTCAGAAATCAATCACATTGAATTATCAGGATTGTAGAGGGATGTGAAAGCACAGGAGAGACAAAAGAAAAGAAAAAAACAGCTGCATACATTTTCACTCCATCTTCATATGTGGGGGTGGGGTAGTTATGTGGGAGTATATTCAGTATGAGTGGCTGTATCCACAATAGTGTCTGTAGTCAAACCTTTACTATTATTGTTGTTAATGATCAATTAAATAATATATTGTGCAGAGTTTATTGATATTAAACCACTATAACACAATGATACAATATCTTACATTAACATAATTAAAGCAGAAGTGGAATGTTTGTGTTAATATAAGTCTTAAATAGTTATATCTTCCGACAGCAATCACTTATATAGAGTGTTTGGTCCGAAACACGGGTCTGTCAGTCACTCTGCTCTTCTGCTGTAAGCCGAGGAGAAAACTTTCCTTGTATCCTACAACCTTTATCCAATGAGGAGAGAGAACGGCATAAAGGGGCGGTCCTCTCTGTGTGTGCAGTCCAGATGTTTAGAAAACAGCTCAGTGATGATAGAGATGAAGGGAGACGTTGTGATGATCAAGACACTGTGTCTCCTGTCTGTGTGATTCCCTCCAATAACCGCAAATTACTGAGATGATGCTATTCCCTGCTGAGGTAGTTAAATAATGAGATCCAATTTGCTTTTGTCATGTAGTTGTTGTACGCTGATGTTGTCGTGTCATTCTGCCTCTTCGATGCGGTTTCTGTTACATCGTCGCCGTCTCTTTCGCTGTCTCTGCACAAAACATTCCTCGCTGATGCAAGCCATCCCTTCTCTAGGAGGATTTTGAAACTATTCACTGCCATTTTGCATAAGTGTTAGTGTGAGTCTGTGTGTGTGTGTGCTTTTTTTTGTTGTGGCATATGGTAATTATTATCATATCAAAATGGAGATGTGTAATGACTGGAAATAGCAGTCTATATTCAGTGGTTCAGATTGTTCAGTAGATATGTAATTAGAAACAATAGACCCTGTTTTGTTCCCTTTTTTTTGGATTGATAAATCATATAAGCATATACCAGAGGCTCTTATTGGTCCTGTGTTTTATTTATGTCCCAACGACTTCCCCCAGTGGGAAAGGGCTTTAAATTCAGCCCAGGGCAAAGTAATCAAACTGGGTCATGGAGGAAGGAGCCTGCACTAGAGCATCTCCCCAAAACTCTGTAAAAAAATATATATATATCAGTGGAAAACACGAGTTAGTTTGAGAGGTGCAAAACCTGTCACTTTTATTCTTGGTTTATTTTTACGTACGTGTGAGTGAGTGAGTGAGTGACTCACCCTCTGTATGTATTCAACAACTGCTGCAACTCGATGCTATTAAATTGCAGTTGTTGTATATGAACAGCGAGGACAGATCCAAACTGGACTGTGACAGTTGTTCAAACTGGGGGAAATCACTCAGGCATTTTAAGTGAGGCCAGCTGCAGGCGTCTGTGTCAGTGTCCATCATCAACACCTAAAGCCATTCAATTCATATTTGATGTCAATTGTAAAACAAATAATGGAGGAACAGTGCAGTCGCTCCAGGACAAAAGAAAGTTATGTAATAGTTTTTTCTCTTGTAATTCAAACCAACTGTGCTTTTTATTCATGATTCAGAACCAGTGTTTTTTTTTTCACTCACCACTGTTCCCATAAGAATTAAAGGTAAAACACAACTGGAAGTGTTTTCTCCTTTTCCCGGTTTCAATGAACTCAACAATTCAATTATGCCTGTTCAATCCTTACTTTGTTCTCTTTAGAAGAATGTTTTTTTTCCTCCCGAGACCTTAAAGGAAAACACTAACTGGGAATTGTGGCTGTGGAGACACTGATTAGTTTAACTGATTATCACTGGTCTCCTAACTCTGTGAACCCCCAGTTTGACCCAACGTTCAAAGACAGCCCCAAGCAAAGATTAGCCTCCTGTAGAAGACCCACAGTGACACATTACAAGACCTGCAGTCCTCAGCTAATTGGGATCGAAAAGGATGGTATCTATTAACCCGTGCGTTTAGGGGTCAGAGACCCCATGCTGACCGACTTATCCCCCTCATACTCGGAGCCTGATGGTGACCTGCCAGGAAAATGAAAACCCGTGGAGTTCGGCCTCTTTTAGTCTGTCCTACTTACCAAAGCCCTCCTGGATCCACTGTGAGGACACAAAAAGACCTCTCTAAATATGCTCTCTCTGGCCTTGTTTGAGTTTTAGGTCTGGGAACATAAACCTATTTCATGGAGAGGAAATCAACTTCCAGAGAAAACTTAGAGCCACCCAGGACCATGAATACACACTCTCTACTCATGGCTAGTTGAAAAAAAGAAGTTTAAACATGTAGTGTCTAAAACAATTGTCCTCTCTGTTTTAATAACAGAGATTGACACAACCCACAGCTGGATTACAATGTGCATCGGAATAAACCAGCTGGATTGGGTTTGATACTTAGATAGTGTAGGAGACTCTGACAGGTAGTTTGTGTATGTGTGTTTGTGGATGGTGGATGTCAAACCAGAGGTGCCCGTAATGGGCTGCTATGCTTCCGTACGTGGCGGAAGCGAACTATAACTACTTCATTCAATAAATATCCCCCAGATGGTCACACTGAATTCCCCTGCACTGAACTTCCCTCATACCAGCGCTGCTAATCTCTTCCTCATTGAGAGTAATTATGCCAGAGCCGTTCAGGATGCAGAGAAAACAAACAAAGAAGGAATGAAACCAGATGCAAGGAGATTCCTTTGTACTGTATAGGCCTGTAAGTCACGGTTATATGGCTGCATTCGTCAGTGTTTGCTCCGGTTGCTCATGTCCCACCCAGACTGTGTGGTTGGTATCTTTCTATAACGTTAACCAGTCTCCGGTGCAAAGTCTGTTTTTATATGTATATGAGATTGAACCAACTCCCCCCGGTTCCCTCGCCCAATCTCGGTGACTCTCCTGTTGAAAGGTCGAGTGGTACATCCATCCATCATGCTGTCAGGTCTGGGTGCACCCGGGGGACCAGGTCCAGGCTGCAGGACGTACTAGAGACACTTTACAGACAGCCGGCAGTGCGGTCTGCAGGAACAGCTACAGCAGCATTTAAAGAATCACATTAACAGACTTAATTGCTCCGTGTACAAGCGGATCCCGCGGGACTGACGACTGCGGGATGGAGGATGTAAAGAGTGGAGGGGGGGAGATTGATGTCAGCTCACAAACTACAACATATTGACATTTTAAAGGGTTATTTCAGTTTGATGGAACATAACCTTTTTCTGTGTATAACTACACATTTGTTAGAATCTGCCATTCGAATTAGACACTGAGTCACTCACAGTCATTGAGAAAACTTAATTTAAAATCTGCTTGAAAACTCAGGCTCAGGTGTAGTAGATGGGATCTGTTGCTTTTTCTGCGCTATTCTCTGGATGGTGGATTTACAGAACCAGAAACGACTGATTGATTAATCAATTAAATGACTGACAGAAAATTAATGGGCACTTATTTTCATATTTGATTAATTGGCAAGGAAATGGAGTAAAAGTTGTTTTTTTTTTAAGCAAATTATAGCAAATAAACATATTTTTGTCATTGCTGTCACTCTAAAGGCAAATTAAATTCATGATAAAGATAACTGGACAATGACCAGTAGATTATTAAACAATGAAAATTAGTGTTAATTTCAGCCCTGTGTGTGTGTGTGTGTGTAATGTATTATTAAGCATGACTTCAGCATAGAGAGCCTCATTACAATAAATATCACCGGCCAGTGATTAGACTGACCTTTAATGAAGAGTCATTATCTCCAGTTAGTGATGGTACTGCCCACTAAAATCTGTTTTAATGGCTCTATTAAACTATTAAACTGTTTTATGGCTTTTACTACACGGTGCTAGAAATGTGATCAACTCCCTGGTCATTATAATAATATCTCATGAAGCCGTAACAGTGACAAAGTGGTCAGTAAACCTGAATGTTTATTCAGTGCTTTTCCCTCTTCATCTGCACTCCATTAATGTTATTTCATTACCATATCTGATGGATTTCTCCGCCTTCTGTGTTTCCGTTCAGATCTATACTGCACCCTTGAAGTGGATTCGTTTGGATACTTCGTCAGCAAGGCCAAGACCCGAGTCTTCAGAGACACCACGGAGCCACAGTGGAACGAAGTATGTCACCATAACAACATTTTTTACCGTACATTGCTGCTTTTTCGACGCCCAGCAAAAGCAACAATTGTCTTCTCCCCCTCTGTGTCTTCAAATAGGAGTTTGAAATCGAGCTGGAGGGATCCCAGCAGCTGCGCATCCTGTGCTACGAGAAATGTTACGACAAAAGCATGCTCAACAAGGACGACAACGAGATTGTGGACAAGATCATGGGCAAAGGGCAGGTCCAGGTAGGAGAGCAGCTGCTGACAGGCCGATGTAAAAATAAACCATACACAGAGAGAGGCGTCTTTGTCGTCTTGGGGAGATTTCCAAGCATGTGACTCATTTTAATCTGCCGTCTAGCCTCTGTGCACAGTAGATTGGTGTTGTTACGGTGGCCTCTAATGACGCTGGTTGAATTAATGGTCTGAAAGAGTTTATTTAAAGGGGCTTTCCCCGGTTTTGTTGTGAGAAATGTCCCTATAAAAATCCCTCTCAGTCTTGTTAACTCGTAGCGGCCCACACAGTGGAATCTGTGGTTTCAGCGCTGTGTCGTTGTTTAGGTTTTTACAGAGCGGCCTACACAGGAGTCATGTTTCCAGTTTTCCAGAACTTCTTAGGTTTGGTCAAGTGAAACTTGACTCCTGTCATTTTCCTACAATTCAGTCAAATTGCTGCTGCAGCACTAAACATTTCCTCTTCAGCTGCCCTGTAATCAATTGAGCTTCTCTTGATGCATTCGAGTCGGCTCTGAGGGTTTGACTTGTTCTCATCGCCAATTAAAAGCCCTCGTGTTTCTTTCAAGTGACGTGTGCCAGAGGGGAGCATGTCGCAGGTTATTTTTTAACCCACCTCTAAGACTTTTTGAGATGAAATATATCAGTGAACACATTTCACATTTTGTTTGTTACCGCTGCATGTAGCTGGTAAAAGCGGTATCAGTGACAAGTTGCGGAGGGAATACAAATCTCCTGTCTGGCAGAGAGTGAAAGTGGGGCAAACTTGAATCAGTCACGTAACGTTGCATTTTAAAGGACAGGATGCATCTTAGAAATCTTATGATCTGGAGCGGGGATGTTGTTTCTCCTCAGACCTAAGTTCCTGTTGTGTGTCTTTCACACAGCCTTTGAGTGGAAAAACAAAACACCCTCGACATGTTTGTTGTAGCATTTCCTGTTTGTCACCACAGCTTACCATACTTTTTTTATTCGGTTTGGTGATTTGTGTCCTTGAACGCTGCTCAGATTCCCTCTTAGGAGCAGATGTGAATGCATCTCAAGGTGGCAGTTGGAGGTTCACCCTTTATTTATACAGGTGGTCCTCAGTTGTCCCAGAATAGATTTTTATAACTAGTTCACCCTCTGATTTCTAAAATGAATGATGCACTTTATACTTCTCTCCTTTTTTAAGTTAATAGGAACCATCCCATCTTTTTCACAGTAGCTCATCAATGGTTCAACAGTGCATCTTATATGACAGTGAAACCAACCCTCTGGCATGGCTGCCAGTCAGTGAGTCAAATGCTGCTCCTGCTGCTGCTGTTGCTGGGAATATCCACTCCCAGCCAACAAGAGCCAAAAAAACAAATAAATACACCACATGTTCGCTGGCTTACTGTGAGAGGGGGGAAAAAGAGAGAGGGACAGGAATGGAGACAGAGAATGGCATGTTCTGTCCCAAACTCTGAGAGGGTGGGAACGTTGTGTGTGCTATCGACAGGGATGTTGGGTTTTGGAAGTGGATGATTTTGATAGTTAAAGGGATAGTTCAACATTTTGGCAAAGTTGCCCATTGCCATAATCCATATAGTCATAGCAGTAGGTTCGTTACCTTTAATTGTCGGTGCAAGCTATTTTTAGAACGGCGGAGCAGAGCCGTGAGCTGCTCAGAGCTACGCTACGGAGGCTAATGGGATTTTTTGGTTTTCCTCATCAAACTCATCAAATGCACAATCCAACAACTCCAAAACACTCTGGTGGACAAGTTGTGACCTGCACATTCACCATGCTATGAGATAATAACGGTTACGTTACGAGATGGAGTTGTTTTAGAGGCAAATTCATGCAAAACCGCTGATGCGCGTTCCTGTTGGTGGCAGTTTTTCAGCAAACAGTCTCTGTATTTGCCTCGAAAACAACTCCGTCTCGTAACGTCCCGTTATTATCTCACCAAGAAATCCCATTAGCCTCCGTAGCGTAGCTCGGAGCAGCTTGCGGCTCTGCTCCGCTGTTCTAAAAATAGCTTGCACTGACAATTAAAGGTAACAAACCTACTGCTATGACTATAGGGATTATGGCAATGTATCCAACTATCCCTTTAAAGGTGCATTTCTGAGATTGTAGAGGTGGTTTACTGCCTGTAAGTCATGATGAAATCCTGAGCATGACTGGTGTTATGTCATAGCAGCAGATATCTCAAGTAATGTGGTGACGACAGCCAAGGAACTAAACTCCTTCCCGGCGGAGCGAATGTCAGTCTCCTCTACGCTACAGAATACATAGTATGTACAGAGACTTTCACTTGGACCCGTGCTGTTTGCTTTGCAGAGTTTGGAAGGAGCCCTCAGTGTTTTGCTTTGCTCTCTGGAGACTCTGTGATTTATTTAACAAGCTTGTGTTATACTGACTGACCGTACATGGGCATGTTGGGCCTCAAGTTTTCTTTCTTTTTTTCTTTTTTTTTTACCCACTGCTGTTCCTTCGCCTTGTTACTGATGAAGTAGATGATCACCTCTGTCATCAGAAGATGTTTAGGTTCATGCCAGGGGTTTTATTTGGTCAGATACGTTATTTTCTGTAGCTGTAGCTGTAGCTGTTTAGCTTTTATAGGGCAGGAGGTATATTGTTAGTGATGTCCTGTCCACCAGTGCACACGTGCAACAGTAACAGCTATGTTGAGTGCTTGATTGAGTTGCTTGTCCAGAGGGGAAATACTACCATTTATTTCCAGCACCCTCTGAGCAGATAACCTCTGATCTCCAGGGTCACTTTGCTAATCCTCCATTAAACAGCAACACTGTCGGGGGGGGTTAAACTCCCCCCGTCCTTCAAACTGGCAGCACAAATGGATTCTTGAATGACTCCAGGCAGGCGTTTTGGAAAATTGATCACTATCGGTTCATGATGTCTCAAGTATGAAATTCTTTGGCATGTTGTCACTGATATTTTTGTTCTTTTAACCGCTGATCGTCCTGCGGCTAAACAAACCTTTGTTCGGATGGTGTGACCCCAATTACACTCGGAGATGACTTCATTTTCAACGCTTCAGTTATGGATGTTGTATAATCACAAACTCTTCAGGATCAGGCTGTCATAATACTTCACAGATATCTCACTGCCAGCGTCATGTTCCACAAATCTCTGCTTGTTGAGGTTGTGCACAGTCCGGGACGGCGCCCCGAGCCGGTCGCTGGTCCTGCTCCGTTCTCCCCGGTGACCTCTCTGCGCCGGCCGGAGCTTGTGATGCATGTCTTGAGAGGAGCGATTATGTAACTGTTTAGGTTAAAGGCCCCGGCGCTTTGTGGAGAAGAGATGCATCATATCACCCGGCGTCAGCGATGCTTTCATGTGGTAACCCGGCCCTCGAGCACCCCATCCCATCCCAGCCTCCCCTGGGTTCACCTCGCAGGGCTTTGAGTCGTTCATGCTCCCGCCGGCACCTTCAGTGGTTTTGTCCCGTCTCTGTCGCCTGTTGCTCTGTTGAGGGCTGGTTTACAGGAGGAAATGGGATCTCTCTGTGGAGAATGTGTATTTTAAAGCCTCAGGGCTGACTTCTTTTTGTGGAGAAGGGTTTTTTTTAAAGTGTGAGATGAAAGCGACAGGTTCATGTTGGCGTTTTGAAAACACACACAAATTAGTTATTGTGTTTTGCCCTGTGTATTTAATACAGTCAGCAGTCGGAGCCGCTGCAGCTGTATCACAAAGCTCATTGGGGCAATCAAGGTACTTTAAAACCCTTTGTGCCTGATTGGTGCAATTAGCCTGGAAAAGCCTCCTTCACTCTGACACCCTCTAATAGTCTCACATCAGTGACATGAACGGCTAAAAGTTAATTCAGCTCACTTTTATTGATGCCTATTTGCTCAAATGTATTAAAGGGATAGTTCAACATTTTGGCAAATTAGCCCATTGCCATAATCCCTATAGTCATTGCAGTAGGTTTGTTACCTTTAATTGTGGGTGCAACATGCAAGCTGAATGGAGGAGCAGAGCCGCAAGCTGCTCAGAGCTACGCTACGGAGGTTAATGGGATTTCTTGGTTTCCCTCATCAAACTCATCAAATACACAATCCAAGTGTTGTTTTTGAGGCAAATGCAGAGACTGCTTGCTGAAAAACTGTCCCTGACAGGAACACGCATCAGCATCAGAAATCCTATTAGCCTATAGCGTACATAGCTCTGAGCAGCTCGCAGCTCGACTCCACCGTTCTAAAAATAGCTTGCACCGACAAATAAAGGTAATGAACCTGCTGCTAGCCAGGAATTATGGCAATGGGCCAATTTGCCCAAAATTTTGAACTATCCATTTAAAGTATTGGCTAAATAAAAGGGGGTGGCTCAATTTATTACAATGGGTAACCATCTTGACTCCATGGTAACACTTTACCTCATGTGTGCATCCACTAAACCCTAAATATATTTTGAGCTAAAGCTCTAAAACTTGGACTATACTGGGCATTTGTCTCATTTTGTCTGGGTGGGGGGGCTGTACCAGATCAGCACATTGCTGGCATCCGTGATGTTGAGTCTGTCACTTAAGAGACAGTGGCCAACACCATGTGGTGCTGCTCTGAATGTACTGCGTATCTCATGCTGTGTGTCCGTTCATAGTGGAGCTGCTTGTTCTCTGCAGCATCATGTCCTGTTGTTTACTGTATCATTTAACATTTCCACTTAAGTCCCCAGCTAAGGAACATCACCTCAACCTCTTAACCATCTCCCTCCTTTATTCCTCCCATCATTCGTGAGTGTTTCTCACCTCCCTCCACATGACACTGAGGTTGTTTTTATTGGTTTGTCATCTGGGGTGAGCACATGTCACCCTCCCCCCCCGTCCTGACAGTGTTACGATCCGTCAATAAGCAGCAACCTGATAGTTTTGAACTGTTTCCTGGAGATAATGGGAGCCAGAGAAGTTGGGCATTAGGAACAAAAAGAAAAAAGGCAGATGAAGCTGTTTGTTCCTGGCAGCTCTTTGCTCCCTCTCCAAAAGCCAAAGAGTCGCACTGGGGTGCACGCATTAGCCGGCGTTACTGTAAAAACTGCTGGTGCAGAGGGGTTGTAAAGTTTGAGGCAAGCATCTATGTGCACTCTCAATCCCACTTAAGAGCCGGAGCTCTTTTCCTCCACATGAAGCATTAGATGCAAAGTTTGACATTTACATGCAACACGAGCGGTTTATTGGTCGAAGTGTCGTTGTTTGGACTGAGAGCAGAGCGGCCATCTGCAGAATTAGCAGTGAAGTTTATGGACCGGTGGCTCTCGGCCAGCGCTAAAAAGTGCCGGCCTCAAGCTCTGATCTAATCTTTCAGCATTCGATCAGACGTCATGCCAACAGCAGGCCGTCGTGAGAATGAATAATAGTCTGGTGAGTGTATTTAGAAATATGTACACTATGTGTAAATAGCGGAGAGATTTTCACTAGAAAAACAGTGAAAGTATTTGTTAGCATAGAGGGATATTAACACAGGAAATGAGCATATAGTCATGAGAAGAAAACAATTTGTAGATTCCTCTGCAGTGTAGCATATAATTTACACAGAGGGGAACAAAATTAGGTTTTTCAGTGTTTTGTTTTTTTTGCTTACAACTCCCAGCATTTTTTTTTCCTTTCTTCTGGGATGTAATTTCTGGTAAAAACGCTGCCTCTGGGGCGTGCAGCGTGGTGGTATGTCATGCAGTATTTGTTTAGAGCAAGGAGCGCAGTGTTTTTAATAAGGGTGTGTGTGTGTTCATGCTTCAGTGTGAAGGCATTCATGTAAATTAGTGTCTAATAGATGGTGTCATCTATTTTCTCTCTGTCTGCTGTCATTTAGGGATGTGATCCGTTATGTTTCCATCCTAAACACCCCCTGCAGCCATCTCACACATATATACATACACATACACACAGCTGTCAGCGACACTAACAGATGGGACTCTGCTGTGTGTGTTCAGCCCCCCTGGAGACAAACCACAGACTCACATACACACACAAATGGGTGATGTGCTAATGCATTGTAAATGATTTCAATAACTGCAGCCCGCTACATACCTGGTGTTTATTATGCTTGCACCTCCCTTGTCTGGCTGAGTGTGTGTGTGTGTGTTGGGGTGGGGGTTGTAGAAGGACATTCATTCAGGAACAAAGATCGTCCTTGTTGCTTTTTTACGCTTAAACCTGCTCATGTTATATGAGATTTTTTTTTCAGCGCCGGTTTTTAATGAGACTCATCCCTCATACTCTGTGTGTGTTTGAGCATACACCGCTTTTTTATTGATGAGTCCCAATTAAGCAGACTTCCTCATCAAACGATGCTTGATCAGTGGAGCCGATCGCGCCGTTCTTGATGGATTTTCAGACTTTTCCTTGTCATCTTCCCTCAAAGAAGCCCCTCCGTCACAGCTCTCACTCAGACAGCCTTTGTTCCCACTCAAAATATCCACTCCGCTCCCTGTCACTTGGGATACACATGCCCTAAATAACTACACGCAATCCTCTAAGCTTTCAGAGATCACTCAGGTGCCCACTTTTCACTCTCTTTTCCGAGTAGAATAGGAAAATCCCCTGACATATTTCATCAACATTTGTCAAACTTTATTTATTTTTTGTTGTTGTTGTTTTTTCCTTTGGATTCAGATGGTTGTTGGTAGTTCAAAGCACGAGGAGTTGTAATGAATTGTTAGTATACTGGATTGTTGTAACCTCCTGTATTCAATCTCAACGTGGGCATAAACATCACAGGAACAATGTTGATCTACAGATGCACGTGTTTTGCCTTCAGCCTTTATTGTCTGCTCCACCACTGAGTAATAATAACTCCAGTCAAAACAAAGTTTGTGTCAATAAAACTGGAAAAATACATATTTTGTGAGAATCTTTGAAGTAGACTGGAAAATTCAAAGTCTCAAGGTGGAGGACTGAGTAATAAACCAGCATTGCCACCCACAGAGTCACACTGCAAGCATGGCTCAAAGCTTTGATAAGTAAAATCGAGCTAAATTCAGTCTATTCAGTCGTAGTACTAGTGAACGGATGCCAGAGTTTGTTACAATATCAGCTGCTGGACTCTGCACAAGGAAGCGTGGGCCAGACTTTTGATTAAAGTTTAAAGAGTGAACTGTGAACCATGTAGGAAGAGCAAAGCGACAACGCTTCGCTGTAGCCGTTGGAAGACTGAGGAGTCTGTGAAAGAATCAAATAGAGCCATAAAAAGGCCATTTATAGGCCAGAGGATCTGTGTGTGACCTCCTTCACATCGCTCTCTGCCTCTTTTCCCTTCGCCCTGCCATTTATTTCTCTCCATCTCCTCCACAGCAGAAAATACAAACACACTGCTGCTCCGCGATCAACTTTCTAAAAACGCCGAGAGCAAGCCGCTCGGTAATTGGCCTTCATTATGACATTACATAATCTTTCAGGGAAGTGTAAGGGATCGACAACAGATGTACGATTTCCTACCATGAACATGCACATGTAGCACATGTGGAGAGGGCGAGCGGAGAGACACACGGAGGAGAAAGAGAATAGGAGTGCGAGCCCCAGATGGTGGCCAATTATGTGACGCTGAGAGTTAAAGTGAGAACAAAGAAGCTCATCACAGGCTGACAAATGAAACGCTCTCCAGAGAGACGCACCGAAATCTCTCCACGCATTTATTAACGCCCTCTTCGTCTTGTGGAAGAGTCAGGGTTCAGAGATAATTGGAAACAGTCTGAAGGGGAGGGGGGGGGGGGCGGGGGTCTGCTAATACAAAGAGTGTCATATTTGAACAGAGAGGCCGTCAATTGTGTGTTCAGATAAAACTGTGAGAGAGGGACGAAAACCTCTTTGTCCAGTCCGGAGAGCTCCAGTTTTTTCCCATTTACTTCAATGAGGATCAGTTGTTTTAAAAAAAAAAATTCACTCTGCCTCTTATTTTTAAGCTGCTTAGTAGCATCTGAGATTAGCACACAGGCTGTGCACTTGGAGACGAGAACACAGGGAAGTTACTTTTACTTAATTCGCAGCCTCTCGCTGTCTTTGTCACCCTGCTGCGTTTCAAACACTCATCTCTCATCCAGCCTTCATGGAGGAAGACTGCTGTCACACACTTACAACTGTTGTGTGTTTTTTGTCAATTAGAAAAGTGTTTTTTTTTTCCCCCCCTCCTTGGTCCAGGGACTTTGTCGTCTTTTTCCTTTTAATTTCTATATAAACCTCACACCACACACACATTCCCCAGCTCTTTTCAAGCTGTGGATTTATAGACAACAGATGACATTGTGGAGGGGAAGAGATTCACCTCATCCCTCTCATCACAGTCCCAGTCCGACTCCCCGAGGGGTAAAGCTCATTTCATGCTTGGCTCTGTCTGCCAAATGCACAAGAGGCTCAACCCAAGGATTGTCTAGGTCTCACCTCAGCTGTAGGTCTGACTGAGACGTCCCTGTGTGGTCAGCGTCCTCAAAGGAGACACACGCTTTGTTACTGATCCACTTTCACCTTTTATACCAAGTTGTGTAGTTGTTGTTTTTTGTTTTTGTTTTTTTTCTATTATTTTTCTATTACAAGTCCGGTCGCTTTTCCACTGTTTTGCTAACCCTCCTCCTGGCCGTGTGCATTTGTTTTTGCGAGAAAGAGATCAATAGAGCGATACATAACGTTGTACATCATATACGATGTTACGACGATCTATCATGAGCAAGAGATCACAGGTTACGGGATGTGTTTGTGTCTTGCAAAGTTGTTTTTTGGCCAAGAGAGACTAGGTGGAAGGCAAAGAGCCTCCATTCTCCCTGTAACAAGTGACATGTAATTTATTAAACCATCACATTTACTCCGAAGCTGTTTAATTAAGGTAAAAATGTTGCCTAAGCTAAAAATCCTGCATAGTTTGTCTTTAACCGTACCCCCAAAACTTCCAGACTCATTTTCTATCTTGTCTAACTTATATAAAAATAGCAGCAGCAGCAGCTTATATTTTGGTTGTATTGCTTGTTGTGTTGCCTTTATGTTTTCCTGCTAAGGTGAGCCAGTAAATTGTCATCATTAATTATAAAACTAGTCAGCTTTAATTATATTTAACAGGCAGTGTCGGTCGTCTCTTCTCTGCTACTATGTGAATCTGTGTATCCCCCTCCCCTCTCTCCTCTACACTTTCCTCCCTCGTCCTTGGTTGACTGGTGGAACAGCTCCACAGAGACGCCCCCTGACTGTCTCTCTGCCTTCTCTTCTTTCTTAATCAGATTTCACATCGCTGCCAGAACCAAGTCTCTGACCACCAGATGCAACTCTGTCTTTTTTATCCCCAAAAACCCAGTGCGACCAGAATACTTTCTCCCTCTCCGCCTCCCTCTCCCTTTTTCCTCTTGCTGTTGTTGGCAGCCTTCAGGCCAATATTAAAGTAAATGGGCCTGAGCAACACACTGTGTCCCAGCGTGGAGAGCCCGCTCTGGCTTTCAAGTGGCCAGTCAGGGGACCAAAGCTGTTTCTGCAACACTGAGATGTGATTGATATCCATCTGTAGCTGACGTCTGCTCTGGGCCCGCGTTTGTTTTGTACCCTGCACAGTTTCCCCCCCGGGGGGAAGCTGCTCGGTGATGGGGTCGGACAGTTATGAAGTTGTAGCATTTACTCAAACGCGGCTTTAAAACGCTCCCCCATAGCTGTTTGTTTAGACGTGATGATTGTGCAGGAACTACAATGCTTTCCACATGGCCCAGAGCTGGGGTCTGCGATTGAGCAAGCATTTGCCCACTGTGGTTCTGCACCTCATTATGCAGAATGGTTGATGGTTGTTCAGAGAGGGGCCTGCATGAGGTCTTTTCTCTCTTAAAGGAATTGTCGATACGGCGTTGAGAGGACAGCGGGGCAGCGGTCGGCACCAGGAACAACTGGAATTATAATCACTAGCAGCATGCTCCGTGTGTTAAATGCTGAATCGAGGATGTATTAATCCAAAGCACATGTAGGAAAGTTAGAAAAACTTCAGAACTTTGTAGATTCATGGCCGTTGTCTGTATGTGTTAAATCTTCAGAGCAGCTCTCACTGTTTAACCCCTCTACAGGACTCGATACCTTTGATCAGGCACACTTGAAAAGGGCCTAGTGGGTGCTTGTGTTGCAGCGGGGTGACCTCCCACTTCACCACACTTCCCTGCTGCATCCTGCTACTGTGTGTAGCGTTTGGCTCTAAAACGTTTCTCCAGAAGCGTCCGCAAGAATCTGTCAGGTAGTATAACGTATCAGCGGGATTACTGACATCCTGGTTTTCCATTCTGCAACCTCGATCCAATGACAGTATTGAAATGGTTTTGACCTAATGATGTTCAGACAATTAGTGAGACGAGAGAAACAGCTGAAGAACAGCACGAGGTTGAAGTTGGTCCAACATGTTCATGTGAGATTTTGACGTTGGCTTGTCTCACGTTTTCCAGTCGCATTTTCCAATTTATTGTTCATTCACGTCCTTGCTGGAAATTCCAGCGATGTTTGAAAGATGGGCCTCACCACTGCTGTCTGCCAAGAACTGTGGGTGTGTATGTGTGTGTGTGTGTGTATGTACTCTCATTCCTAGGGTGCTCCTTGTCCTTGAGCCCCACAGTCTTTGTCTAAGTAACTATATACTGTATCCGTGTGCATGCCTCAGTAAGCTGTCAGATCTGTCTTCATACGCTCTGCTGGGCCCCGAAAGCCCCATCAGCTCTCACCCTGCCACCACCAGTGAGTGAAACCACCACCGAGGTATACACTGATTCTGCTAGTGTGCGTTAAGGAACAGTTTTCTTTTGTAATTTCCCTTTTCTATGGTGGTAAATATCACAAAATCTCTTGTTGATACCTCGTACTCGTCTCGTGATCCTTCCACGCCGCATGAGGCCGAAACAGTAGCTGACTCTTAATCAGTAGCTTGAGGTACTGCAGCTGTTATTTTTGGGTTGCTGCGTGCACTTTTTTTGCATGCTAGAGTGTTGCAGAGGCATCTGCTCGGCTGCTTGTGGAGATCTAACTGCGTTCATGGGTGAGTCAAGAGAGAAAGCCCCCAGGCACAAACACAAACACACACACACTGAGAGAAATGAGTGGACTATGGAAACTGCTGGCTGAGGAAAATACAGTTATTAATAGCGTTCTTCTCAGGCTTGTAGGGAGATTTAAGACAAGTGCAAGGTCCCCAAAAATAGTGCTTTTAGCCCTTAGCCTGATCTAGACTGTGACCTTCACCCTAATGTAAGCATGAGCTGATGTACAGTGCTGCAGCGGTCCAGATTTAAACCCTAACCATAACAGCACAGCGGGTCAAAAGCAAATAAACAGCGACATCCACCAAAAGCATGACAGCTGATTATATTATAGAAGCTTTTAGTGTGTGTTATTTCTGGCAGAAAACAACACATTTTAATGCTAGCTGCCCAAATACTTGTGAGATAATTAAAAAGCTCTTTACACATGAAGCCCAATATAGATTTTTGTAAAACTAACTCATCAGGCTCAGCAGTTTCAGGTCAGGGCTTGAACGCCGGCGCTTTCGTGTTTGTTTTCCCTCTCTTCACGTTTCAGCAGGTCCTGATGACCTTTCCATATTCCTTCCACTCCACTTATCTGAGTGGGACAGGACGTCTGCATGTTTAATGTAAATGTACAAGAACCTGGTCATGAATGAAGCTCCACCGGCACGTACAGAATCTACACTCTGAAACTCTGCAGCTTCCTCCAAGGGGGATCAACTTTTCATTACTTTGGTTATTGCAGAGGTTTGAAGCTGTTGTTGAGTCTATGGATTCCCATGACATTATGCTATTCATATGGCAGGACCGTGAGCAGTGCCAGCCGTTTGATCCTGCTTTATGACTTCCTGTCCCAGGGCGAGGGAGGGAGACTGCCCGCTTCCTGTTCGGACAGTACAGACAGCTTGAACCCTGAGTGCTGCTGCTGCTGCTGCACTAATCACACAAGATTTTATCTGATTAGTTTCTTTGTTTGTTTGTTTTTTTCTTTCTTTCAGTCAGTATCGACACTCCCTTTCATTTTACCGTCCAAAACTCTGCTTTATTCAGTCAGGTTTTGTTCTACTCATCTGTAGTCCTGAAAGACAGGCCTTTTCCAACCTCTGCTTTACAGATGTGCAGCTGGGCTCACAGCTGGCCACCCTGACAGGTGTTTATCTTCGCTAGCAAAACAAAGTGTTCCTCATTTGGCAGACATACATTCACTCTAATGAGTCAGAATGATGTAAACAGGTTACAGTAATAGTTGTAAGGTGCCTCTACATTTTGTCCATACCAGACTGTCTTTATTGGCCTCATGGATTTCTGTTCAGAGGCCTCAGTTCAGTTCTGGGCCTCTCTCTCTCTTTGCCACCACCACGAAATAGGCTAATGATGATGTAATTGTTTTCATGTGGTGGAAATGTTTCTAAAGTCCCCGCAGACACCCCACGAGGATGTTTTGAACTTGTCAGCTGGGTAAAAGATGAGATCATTGCCAGCGCAGTTAACGAGTGTTTACGGCCTCACCAAATCCTCTGCTGGTGCTGCAGAGCAGAGCAGAGCAGAGCAGGCTGACACCACATGTAACGTGTCTGAGATCAAAGCTCTTCAACTTGAACTTCTGCCTTCTTCACACATTAAGGGACGTCAAACCTCTGTGTTTCTATTCAATCTGCAATTCATACCAAAAAATAACTTTTTTGAGGTTATTATACAAAACTTAAGAAACACACAGCACAATTGGAAATTAACCTCTGAAATGCACCCGATTGAATAACCCTGGACAATAGCTTGCCCTCTCCAGGCCTTAGTAGTTCTCAGATGACAAGTGCTTTCATTGTACTGCTTTGCTTGAAGCAGCCTGTTGCATAACCAGCATGTCGGGCTGAATTCATTGGAACAATCTTTTTTTTTTTTTTGGAAAAAAAAGAAAGAAAGAGAAAAAATGTCTCTGGCAGGAACATTAAATGTGTTGATCCGGCGGGGGCGCTGGCGTGTGAGTGTGTACCTGTTCCCTGTGCCGGTCCTGCTTTGCAAAGAGCCGAGTGGGTGTCCATGAGGGAGGGCACCTCAAAAGTCTATTTCACAGAGTCACCAATTTGTATTATGTAATGTGTGTTGTATAATAGCCGGAGAGAGAGCAATGTGTACGTTATATGTGTGTGTTCCAGGAGCAGTGGAGGAGTTGTTTGGGTTACTTGCATCATCTTCTTCCTCTCCCCTTCAGTACGACCTGACGATGATTGGCACAGCCAGCGTGAAGAAGGCAGGTCGGCTGTGGTTAGGTTGAAGCCACCACCTCGATCCAGCTACATTAATCCTGCCCCGCTGGCTGCTGCTTGGTATCGATCATAAGTAGGAAAAAAAACAAACACCTGTATGGTTTGTAATCTGTCTTCTTTATCTGTGGATTGGGAGGAGAAAAGGAAGAAGGATAGAGCATCAAAACAGAGCAGAGGAGATAGAAGAGACAGAGTAGTGATAAAGCCTGAGGTGGTGTCTGTGCTGCCTCGCTAACACTGTTACACAAAGACTGGTCATCATAACAACCCAATCACCAGGGTGCTTGTTAGACGCTGAAGCCACTGGAGTCTTCACTGATTGATTGATAGATTTTCCACTTACACATTGACTTGTTTTTTTCACAAGCTAATAAGGTTTGACCTTCAGATTTTTCTTTTTTCTTTTTAATAAATCTATTTTCCCGGTTATTGATGTCAGAAAGGAGGGTGTGGGAGGAAGTGGACGCCGCTGTGAATGAGTTAACGGAGTAACTGACCCATATAAAGTGAAAAGAAAATGTCAGAGCTTATGAAACAGTTTTTTTTTATGATGGGGACTTTATGTCCTTCATTAAGGAGTTCTCTGTCGTCTACCCGTCGTGGAGGAAGTGCACGTCCTCAGTCACATTTTGTGCTGATTATAATTTCTTACAAAGTGCAGTTCAGCCTTTGTTCTCATATCTGCTCCTCTTAAAGGGATAGTTCAACATTTTGGCAAATTGGTCCATTGCCATAATCCCTGTAGTCATAGCAGTAGGTTTGTTACCTTTAATTGTCAGTGCAAGCTATTTTTAGAACGGCGGAGCAGAGCCGTGAGCTGCTCAGAGCTACACTACAGAGGCTAATGGGATTTCTTGGTTTCCCTCATCAAACTCATCAAATACACAACAACTCCAAAACGCTCTGGTGGACAAGTTGTGACCTGCACATTCACCACGCTATGAGATAATAACAGAATGTTACCAGACAGAGTTGTTTTTGAGGTAAATTCATGCAAAACCACTGATGCACGTTTCCGTCAGGGGCAGTTTTTCAGCAAGCAGTCTCTGCATGTATACCTCTAAAACAACTCTGTGTCGTAATGTTCTGTTGTCATCTCATAGCGTGGTGAATGTGCAGGTCACAACTTGTCCACAACTTGTATTTGATGAGTTTGATGAGAGAAACCAAAAAATCCCATTAGATTATGGCAATGCCAAAATGTTGAACTATCCCTTTAAAGGAATACCTCCACATTTTAAGGAAATATGCCTTTTGTTTTCATGCTGAACGTTGGATGACAAGATTGATGCAGAGTCTCATCTGTATGGTAAAGCTACAGCTACTTAACATTCAGCACAAAGCCTGGGAACAGGAGGAACCAGCTAACGTGGCTCTGTCCAAAAAACCCTTTGAAACTCACAAATGAACAAATTACATTTTGCTTGTTTAATCTAAATTGTGGTTTTAAAGGAAGTTATTTGCCAGACTGTTTCTTTACTGTGAGCAACGACCTCCTGAAAAAGCTCCACTTGTTGCCTGGCAACATCACGGTGATGTTAAATGCTAGATTAAGTTTGCAGTATTAGCATCGGCAGTTCGGCCGCTCCTTCTTAATAATAGGATGTCTTAGAAGAAGTGTCATTAACGCACTTTGAAGGAAAAGAGGAAAAGCACAAGTTGGTGTGGACAGGGAGTTGCTGTTGCTGTTGTGTGTCCTCAAGTTGCATAATACTTCTTCTACATCTCATTCAGCATCATCCTGTCACCTCCTCCCCTTCTCAAAGTCCCATCTCCCTCCTCCCTGCTCATGTAATCTTCCAGGTGGCTGCGTCCAGTCAGCCGCAGGTTTACACTTCAGAGTGAATTATTCAAGCAGGTTCGTCCTGTGAGGCTGCACTCTCCTCATCACTGGAACTGGGTCACACTGCTCAGATGTAACGCAGCCCTGTCCCAGGCAGGCAGAGATCACAACTTCAGAGTGGTGGGTGCACAACCGCATCTCGCTAAAGGACACGGTGGTGGTGACTAGTATGAGGAAATCACACCCAACTCCAGTCTGCAGAGGAGATGGCGGCTGAAACACAGAGGAATGTGTCGTCACCTCCCACTAAGAATTACTTGGATTTTTCCAACTCATGTCTGTCTCTGTGCACAGATTTTCTTTTAAAAGATACAACAAAATGGGTGCTTTGCCCAGAAATACTGGAAAGATTCTTATCATAACCCCGTAGCCTACTTACCGCAGTGGAAAAAAATAGACCCAGACACACAGGATTATGTAGTTCCATGATGTTATTGTGCATTATTAGTAATTTTGTCATTATGTTCCATCAAATTGGCATTGTGCAGCTTAAACTCTGTTTTTCATTTTAGGATTTTATTTAAAGCAAACCCAAGTTTCATCCTGGCTGATATTTGTATGCTGCAGTGTTTGCCAGAGATGGGTGGATCAGATGTAATTAAAGAAAGTTCACTGTGTTGTTTAGCTGTAATTATCTTCACAGAGTGGGCTCTGCTGTTTAACGAACAAACACGCTTTGAGCCAAGTAACGACACATTTGAATTCTGCTGTTGATTCTGTGTCTGACGTCGTGTCTTCCTCAGCTGCCTGCGACCGTGCCACGGAGAGAAATTGACTTGTTATATTTCCAATATCGGGGGGCCCGGCCGACAGGTTCATTGTTGTCCCGGATTTAAATCATATCGCTGCCTCTTGAGTTCTGAGATCAGACATGAAAACAGACAGAATAAATGAGAAGTGCGGCAGAAAACACAACATCGAGCCGGAGCGTCAGATTAGGTGGAGGTATAACTCACTGAAGATGTGACCTCAGTGTTTGGACGGAGGTTTATCATGCAGAACCTGCAGCGTTACTGCCTCAGCATTTGCTCTTGCATCATTCTGCTCCTCAACCTCTTTTTTGTGCTTTGTTTGCTCTTGCTCAGTTTATCTGGCTCTCTCTGTGTCCTTGCCTGCATCCAAATGCATCTCATCCAACTCAGAAATATTCACTGGTGGGAAAAAAACAAAACACAAGAGCAGCTATAAAGGGCTGGATTTATACCTCTAAGTAAATTTGAAGTCTTTAAATATCTGTGCGTATTCATAGCTGCTTATATCCTGGGTGCTTTGTTTTTCCGCCCACTCTCTCCGTCTCTGACAGGATCCATACATGATGCGCTCTTCTTCTTCTTCTCATCCCAACCACACCCAACAAACAACACACAGCAACAGACTGGAGATACATGCTAATGAAACCTCCCCCTTGCTCTTTTCTCTTGTCTTGCCTCCTCCTTCCTCGCTCTCCATCACATCACCACTTTTGTTCCAAAGTGCTTAATAAGTGATGGAGCAGTTAATCGGAGGAAGACACCCCCCTCCCATCCCACCCCCCCGCCCCCCCGCCCGATCAGCTCAGATGAAAGAGAAGCAGGAATAATCTTTAGAGCACCCTAAGGCTCTGATTTCCCACCATGCCAAACCCTCCCTCCCTTCTCTGCTCTCCCATCTTAGCACTCCCACTGACTGTACCCTGAAGGACCCACCCTCAAATGCCCCCCTCACGTATTCAGACACACACACACACACACACACACACACACACCCCCTTTTTCCACTCTGTTCCCCCTCCTCTCACCAGAGCTTTAGCGAAGGCAGCAGGAAAGATCAAAGAGGTGGAGTGGGTCATCCCATAAACATACTTAGACCCTTCAAATTAAATCTGATTGAATTATCCGCTCACAACATGGCTGGAGGCTATCACTGTCACCCAGCTCACGGTGTCAGCCAATCACAGGCCTTAGAGGGCAGCGAAGACACGATGAAAACAAAGCACTTGTTATTTTTGATGAGTAACTTAAATAAGCCTGAAGCTGCCACTCTGGTTTTTTTTATTTCATCATATTTTGATACCCACGTCCCAGATGATCACCTCTGTTCTCACAGGGATTTACAGTGGGAAACGGTACAGAGCTGAGGCTCGGAATATAAATGTCCTCTCGCAGTTTCAGTATTAGGTTGTGTAGCATGGCTGTAGTTTAAAACCTGTGCGTCCTGTTTTTGACTGTGCAAAAAAACAGAAAAAGCATTAACATTGCATTGTAATGGAGATCATAGTTCCCCTTCATGTGCAAAATACACCAGAAATGATCTTTCAAAGGAATACTTTTGACATTTATTCCATGATGCCTTTCAGCAGTTATGTGTTGAAATGTTGTGCTAAAAGTTACCGAAGATATGATGATCGCAACCACTTTAATGTTCCACTTAGTTGGAATTATTGAACTTTTGGAGGTGTTGGTTTGACAATTAAAGTTTGAAGTAACATTTAAAGTGAGTCAGGTCAGGTCTAATTTTTATGCAGAGCAAAGCTAAATAAATACGAGTAGACCAATCTCCTCCAATGACTCCTGGTTTTAGGAAAAGGTTACTCCCAAAATATCAATGTATGGCCTATCCATACATTTTCTAACGGTCAGGCAAGGACACTCCTGCTCTACAGTTACAGGCCCAGCTGGACTTTAATCGTGGACCTTCTTACTGTGAGCAGAGACACGGTGCAGCTTCCTGTTTGAAAATCTGTTACTGTTGTTGTGAATACAGGATCTTGTTAATGTGAAATATTCCGGCTCTGACCTGATATGTAATTTATGGCTGAATTGCATCACACATGGTTTGTCTCATACAAAGGAGGGGGGTACAGTGAAGGTCATGGACGAAACATTTCCAGGCAGATGTGCTTGTTACATGGCAAACACCTGAACGTAGACTTGACTTCATTAGAGTGCCAGGAACATCCCATGTTCATTAGGCAGGCATGGATTCAGACAGAGCTGCTCCATATTCATGTCAGAGCTGCCTGGTCGTTAAATTGATCATTAATTTATCTTGGGCTCTCTCTCTCCGGTCTCTGTGATTGGCAGAGCGGCGCTGAAGCCTGCAGGAGCCGAGGCCGCAGAATCGCACAATCAACAGAATCACGGTGCTTTTTAAGGGAGCGGCCTCACGTCTCGAGTAGAAACCAGGACCTTGTTCAACCCCTCTCCCTCCTCCCCTGTCAGCTTGTCTGGTCATATGGAGCAGCTTTATGAGGGGCTGTGCCAGCCCATCTATAATTAAGAGCTAGGACTGGTGATGTCAGAACACACACGCTCGGTCCTGAACCATCTGTTCTCTCACCTTTTCATGTTTCACCTACATATTTGAAATTACACGCGAATCCATTTTCCAATGAAGTGTGTTTTAAATTGCCCTTCAAAATAACTTGGTGCCGAGGGGGTTGTTCCTTAGATCTTCGGTGCACAGATTTCTAACAGCGTGAGGTCTTTGTTAAAGTGTGAGAAAGAAAGAAGACCGAAAAGACAAAAGTTTAACCCAGAGCAAACCAAGCTTAATCAATCAGCAGAAAAAAGGGAAAAGGGGAAGGCAACAGCCACAGTTTCAGGTGATCTCTGAAACAGCGATAAGTTCTTAGCACCAAACCTGGTACCAAAAAAACATCTCGAGGATTACCGCTTTTGCTAATTACTTTCTTTTCTTTCATGTAGTCTCCAATTCCCACAAGAACTCTTAATCTTATCTCCCTGTTGAACTCCCTCCTCCTCCTCCTCCTCCTCTTCTTTTGCGTCTTTCCTCTTTTTTATCATTCCCATGTCTCCCAAGCTCAAGGCCCCACGCAGTTCACCCTCTCATACTGTTCATTTATCTTCACAGTACATTTTTATCTATGCGAGGGGCCTTTTTTTGGAAAATAAGGGGCCATTATTCCGCTCTTCTTACGCACAGCAAAACCCACCCAACCAACAAAACCAGAGAGCAGAAATAGTTTGCTTCCAACAAGATCCAGGCAAATATTATTGTGGCACATCGCTAACCTGTTATTATATTTGCATTTAAATGTCACGTATGGAGTAAAGCCGGGTTTGTTTGAACCGTGTCAGTCCTGTGCAGCCTGAGCAAATCTGTCAGGTCTGTTTAAACGTGCGTGGAGTTGAGCGAGCCCTCAGTTTTCTGGGTTAACATGTCTGTATGTACAGTGTGTAGGCGCGGTTATAAAGCCATAAATAAGTCATGAGCTCACACTAGAGAGTAGAGCAGTGGATATATGAATGTACAGTATGCGATGGAGGAGTGCATACATGCACATGTGTGTGTTCGCTTCACGGTTTCGTGGATGTGATGCGTTGTGGCGTGTTGGACTCTGGGTGACCCGCTCGTATAGACGCCTGAGAGCTGCTGCTACTCTAAAATATACGAGTGTGTGCAAGGAAATGTGGGAGATAGTGAAGATGATAAGATGCTGCACTGGATTTTGAGGAAAAGATAGTGAGCCAACAGTTGATGCTAAGACGCAGTGTAAGTGTTGGACTAAATCAGAAGCACACAAGGCTGCAATACTGACCAATATCTCACTAAGACTACCTGTACAGACTATAGCCACCATCAGCATCACCTGTTTTACAGGACAGTAAAGGTTGAATCAACCAAAGTGTGTTGAGCTGAGACATTATTTTATTGTTGCATTATTTACATTTGTACTCTTGAGTTACATAGAAATCAACATGTTACTTCTTTTCTCTCAATACTTTCACTTAAAGATCCACAGCTTTATAAACAGTGTCACTCGCAAGTATCAGCTGATTAGCAATAAATCAATAATCAAAATTAATCTGTGTCAGTTTTGGTCAGTTTTTTGTTGCAAAATTATTGATCCTCAGAAAGCAGCAGATTGGTGTCATTGAAATGCCTTGGGTTTGTGCAAAAAAACAATTTCCTTACAGGGACAAATAAAGTTTTTCTTCTTCCTCTTCTTGGAGCTTCTCCACAGTCTAGAGAGATGCAACTCATAGGTTAATTAGCAGCGACCATAGGTGTGAGTGTGTGAGGTTGTTTGTCTCTTTACGTCGACTGTGTGATGGACTGATGACCCATCCAAGATGCAACCCACCCACCCTCACCTTATGTCAGCTAGGATGGGCTCTATAAACTCTACAAGCTGATGGGATGGGTGGATGGTCAGTCAACTGCACAGTTAGAGACACAGACCGGTCCTCTGTGTGTTTTAGTATCAGAGAGAAAACGTTGGATCAGTTCATCCACATAAAGTTCATCCTCTCAACTCAGGACTGAAATAAACACTTGGCGATCATTAAGGAAAATCACAATGATTTACGACCCCTCATTCTTCTGCCTCTGTCTCTCTGTCTCTGTGTGTGATGGATGCTGTGGCAGCAGAACTCAATTACAACAACAGCGACTGAAACATATGTAGCTGAACATGCACACGCAGTTAAAACATTACTCGTCTATTTCTGTCTTGCTCTTCTCTCTCATCTTACCCAAAAATATCCTCTGTCTCCCCGTGGGTTTTTACCCCCCCACCCTCCCACCCGCACCCCCCATTTTCAAAACATGGTTTTCCCAGACATTCTTTCCGAGATGTGACGCATGGAGTCTGTATATCTCATAGCTGAAAACACTAGGAGTTAAAAATACTCTGTGGTGAAGGTTGGCTGAGGTCTCCTCTAAATCAGCCCACCGCGCCTCCCCCGTCCTCCTCTTCCTCCTCTTCCTCCTCCTCCTCTTCCTCCTCTGCCGTCGGTCAGAGTGTCAGACATACAGGCCTGCCCTCCTCACCCCATCTATCTGTTTCCTTCACCACAGCCTCACGCGCCAAACCCGTGTGTTTGTGTGGCGTGGCATCACGCCGTCTGCCGCTATCTGAGACGACCTGACGACTTTGTTAAAGTGCGTTCGGGGCTCACATGGACTCACTTTCTCTGTTTTTTTTTATAGATCTTTTTGTTCCATCAGTGTGTACAGGACGAATTGAAAATGTTTCCTCTGGGATTAAACTGTTTAATTTTCATAGTGGAGAGAGGAGCTGTGTATTGTAGACAACATATTTATGCCTCTCACTTGCCGTCCTAGTAAACACAGCTGTGTCCCACCATTTCTCCAGATGAAGGAAATTGTGTAACGTGCTCCACGTCTTATCTGAACCCATATATGAATCACTGTGCAATCAGCAGGCATCACACTATCTGCCATGCAGCGCACACACACCAGCTCTGAATCATATCCACCGTTCAGCCCAGCAGACAGTCTGTCCAACTGGGGAGGGGGGTTTTTTTAAAATGCAACCTCGTGCCTGTAACCTTTCCCCAGCAGAATATTTCCCCCTCACTCTAATTTAAATGGGATGGGGACACGCTGGATGGAGATGGAGTTTGACAGGCATACACTGACTCCCCCCCTCTGCCCCAATCGATCCATTATACAGAGGAATACGCCTCTTAAGAGCAGCCAGCTCCTGCTGCCCTGTTGAATGAGTGTGGTGGTGATTCGCCTACTGTAGCTGCGTGTCTCCCAGGATGCACCAGCCATCGAGCGATTGTGCGTGCGTGTCGGCGTCTTTGGTCGACTTTCCAATGTCAACAGACGCACTAAGTGAGAGAAGGGTTAAAGCATTGTAGTGGAAAAATAAAAATGCACAGACACACACACGTTCACAGTGAGCGGACGGGCAATGGTGGAACTGTAAGAGCGCGGTGAGAAGTCATCAAGAGGAAGAGGAGGCTGGAAAGAAGGAAAATTGTTCCTTTTATCACATTTTTTTAGATGAATCTCTTTAGTTTTATTACTGAGGTGATGTTTTTGGCTTGTTTATCACTCATCACCTTCCTCTCTTAGAGTTTCACACCTTCTCTGCCTCGTCTTCCTCATCACATTCCTCTTTGGAGTCATTTCCTGAGTTTGCTGACCAGCTCTGGGAAAGGTTGACAAGGGGTCAGATCACTGAAGAAAACAGAGCACAGCGTTGAGCCGTCCATCGCTCCGCTCCCTCCTTCTTTCCCCTTTTTCTCTCTCTCTCTCTCTCCTTCTCCCTCCTCTCTGCTCTCCTCCTCCTCTCTCATTGACTGTGTATTACCCCCTCCCTCCCTCCCTCCTCTCTTTGGAGGTGTGTCCATCAACATCTGGAGAAGCAGGGCCGCTCGGTGACAACGGGAGCTCATTCACTCCCCTCCTCCCCCTCCCTCCCTCTCTCTCTCTCTCTCTCTCTCTCTCTCTCTCTTTGCCTCACTCTCGCGCTCCGTATCTGTGTTTGCCGTTGTGGAAGTCAGATTGCACACACAGCGAGGAGATGTTGGCAGCTGACTGTGGAATGAGCTCACAGAGAGACGCAGCACCAACGTGGAATTATTATCAGGCTCATCAAGGAAGCCATGGCAGCAGCAGCATCTTCTTCATCTTCTTCATCTTCTCCCTTTCATCACTCCTCTCTCTTTTGAAGTGAACATCAGCTTGCGGGAGACTTTTTTCTTTGTTGGTGAAACCCCGGAGCTGCTTCTCTCCAGCACTTTGGTCCGGTGATAATCTGTGTAGAGGTTTACTACGTAGGGGGAACCAATCCTCCCCTCGCACTTCGTTCCACCTGTGTTTTGGTGGGAGGGGGACATCAGAGGCTTTGGGATGACGGAGATCCTGGTGTCGGATGTAAACTTGAACTCGGTGTGCGAGCGCCTGGAGCAGCACTGCTGCGTGGACCAGAACCAGCACAATCTGTCCAGCCAGCCACAGACCCCTGTGCTCAAGAGGCACACCAACACCGGGGCCAAGCTATGGGGCCGCGTCCGCAGCAAGCTGCTCAGACAAAAGGTTTCTGCCTGACATATGCGCACACACACACACACACACACACACACACACGTCACATACATACATACAACAAGCTGTGTTTCCTCTCTTTTATCTTCTCCCCCTTTGCATGTGCTCTCTTGCTATTTATCACTCTGTCACTTCCATCTGTTTCCTCTGTGTCTCTTTTATTTTCAGTGTGTCCCTCTCTCCATGTGTGTCTCTGTGTGTGTGTGCACTCTCTCTCTCCCTCTCCCCCGGTGTCTTTCTTTCAGCGCAGAGTTGACTATTGTTCTTATCTGATGGGCCTATTGACTGCAGTGGAAACAATCACCCACTGCTACATAAACTGACCTGCAGTAACACCCACCACAATACACACTGAAGTGTTTTCTAGAAAAACTTTAATTCATGCTTTTTCTTCCCCTCTCCAGTCATTTTATCCTGACAGACTGTAAATATTTATCACTAATCTTGTTATTTAATATTTATAATATTGGTTCCATACTTCAAATGGATGGATTTTTAGGATTGATGCAGCACAACCTGATATGTGATATGTTAATGTATTGACAAATAACACAAAGAAGTTCAATGAATACTTGACTATACAGTTTTAAAATAATTTCACCATCACCTTCACTGTTTGTTTGTTGCTCTGATCTTTTCCCCTCCCTCTCCCTCTCGTCGTTCCTGCCACTTCCTGCAGCACCAGCCTTTGTTGGTCTTCGTTTAAGGCCACTCGTGATGAGTACACCGTGTTTCCAAATAAAAAAAAATTGTGTTGTTGTGCTTCAGCATCAGACCAGCTCCCTCTGCTGTTCATTTGGAGGTATTGTTGTCTCCTGGCTGAACTGATCCAATGCTCCTTTGGCATTTCAAGCACATAATATTTATTTTTTCCTCCAGTGATTAACTGTCACATTCCTGAAACATGTGTCTGGCATGTTCACGCCGTCTTTTGTTTTTGTTTTTTTTGCCAAAGGTAAATCTTTGGATAAACTCTTCCAGTGTTATAATCTGCAGTTTCCCCAAAGTGTTTTGTTACTTATGAGTTCCTGACATTTTGTTGGGTTTGCATCATTTTTTTTTCTTAATACACTTGAGTTTTGGACCAGAATTAGATGGAAAAACACAGTATTCATTGTTGTGTTTATAGGATTGAGGTTCATTCAGAAAGGACAAATGGTGTCATGAGGTGAAAGCTTTCAGGTTAGAATAAGTCACCTTTGTGTGAGGGATCAGATCCCCAAACATGAACGCACACACAGGTTTTGTTTAAATGCAGGTTCTGGATAGTGAGTCATGTGTGGGAGCAGTAAAGTGGTACCTTTTTTCCTCCAGATGCTTTCTGTATGTGGAAGACGGAGAGGAAGCACGTGAGTCTGCGCTGCTTCTATGCATAGCTCTGCACACGCAGCTAAAACTGTAACTGCTGCGTGGAGAAATGAGCCCTAGGTGTATTTGTCTTTTTCCATTTCACTGTACGGTTATTCAGCAGTCCTCATCCTCCTCCTTCTCCTCATCTTCATTGTTAGTGCATCGCCAGCATTTTGAGCTGTAATGAATCAGCCCTGAACAAAGAATCCAAATTGAGAGTTGACTTGGCTTTCCATTATTCAACAGGCTGGAGGAAGGCTGACCGCTGCTTATACTGAGCAGGATAAAATGGAAATTACATCCTAAGCCCAGACTTTACTGCATTGACCCGCAGGTGCTGTATTGATTGATTCCTGCCCTCTGTACACAGAGACGCACATCTTAATGTCCAAGAATGCAACACGAGACGTCTCTGAGTTTCATTGCTCTCCGAGTTTGGCAGCATTGCAGTTAGTTGCATGTGATCCTGCCTCTCGGCTCCCACCCTGCTCAGAAATCCCCGGTCACACAACTTCTCTGTGAAGTCCCATTCATCCATTCATTCATTCATTCTGAATGTCTCCTTTGAATGCCGGCTTTTATGAGTAAACTTTCAGTTTTTCTGCGCTCAGACGGCTTTAGATCCTATCAGTTCTTCTACTACCTCCCACCCCCACATCGCTGCGTCTCTCTTCACGGCGCTGAACGCTGTTCGATGCTGGAGAGGCGATAAGTGTTAAATGATGTCAGGGGACCAGCATGTTCAAAAAGGATCTAAAAATAATAAACACTGAAGTCTGACAAGTTTTGTATAATGTTTTAATTTTTCAGGATAGTTCTTTCATCACATACACATAAAAAAAACATTGTGCATCGCTTCCTTTTTATTATTTTTCTTTTATCTGCAATATTCATTCATTTTATATAGCTGTGTACATATGTGAGCTCTTTTATAGCCTCATTTAGTTTTTTAAATTGATCAAATTTACTCAGAGATGTGTCTTAAAATTCAATTTAGCTTCTAAAACACACTATGAATGAATAAGAGCAACTTTGAGTGTTGTTTTTCAAAGAATTACAGAAAGCAGCAGGAAGAGCGGACTTGAGGGCATATTGCTTTTTTCTGTTTATGCGCATCTGTGCCATGAATCGTGTTATTCACAGGGTGTTTAGAGGAATGTGGATGCATGAGGGTATGAAGGCACACGGGGGAATTGTCCTCCTCACTCCTTCAGCCTGGAGCAGCCGCTAATTAAGACAGTGTGATGAGATAGGAGTCTGGCTGGGAACAGTAATTGGCCTGGAACGAGACATAATGTATCGAATGTGTCCCCGGCAAAAAGAACAAATGATGATTAAGCTGTTAACGGGCTGTCGCTGGTTTTGGCACAGTGTGTTTAACATCACGTTTTTGGATTTATTTTTGGCTGATGACCCTGTTTGCTGGTCAGGTTATGGGTTTTTATTTTTCTTTGTGGACTTTCAGCCAGCTTAGCAGGAGAGAACAATGGAGCTGTCGTGCCAGCTTAGCCGTGGAAGAGAATCAGATCCACCCATTATCATCCGCCCTCTGCCGCGCTCATCCCACCTCTCGCCCCCGCCGCATTTTAGCCCACATATGAAATTATGCTCTTCCATTTGAGTATGTTGATTAGTGCAGATGATATTAGTTTCATCCCTTCTTCCTGTGTGTCTAAAATGCCAGGCAGTCCCCCTAATGGCCTTTTATATAGGCCACATAAATCTCTGTCTGTCCCCACCGCGGGGCATAGCCTTTTATTGGCCCCAATCCATCCCCCAGCGAGCAGAAGCCGCGATTGGTTAATGAGCTCCACGAGACACGAGGCAGGTCAGTAAAGCAGTCTCAGGTTGATAGCCACAGTGACCCCCCCCCCCCCCCCCTCGCTTCTGGCCCCCGACGCAGGATGGCTTTAATCTCGGTAGGGTGACAACGAGACATTAATCATGTAATTAGGAGGGGAGAGTTAGGAGCTGTGGGCTTCTGGTATGTCCAACACATGCTTTAACAGTGGTCTGGGCTCCGGCGACGACTGTAGTACATAAAGAGGATGACTCAGAGAGATTTGTCTGGAACAGTCGGGGACAGTCCTGCTCTAACTTGTTTTGCTGGTTTATTTCAAAGTCAAGCTCACAGAGGCAGATAAACCAGAACTTAACCAGAAAAACCCAAACTTGGAGAATATTACATCAACCGGTCCTCTGATCATCACACTGGCACCTGCTTTAAAAAACGCACACATCATAGGCCTACTTTCTGTTTTGCAGCAACTTTTTTTTTGTGGACTCCTCTGAGTAAACACACAGGGAGATGATCTAATGGCTCACAAATGGTACATGCTGTTAGAGGTAGAGATCACAAATGGCACCGAGTAGTGGGGAAACGAGTGAGACCACGGCTACGGCATGTCCCTGCAAGTGCTGACAACTAAAAAAAAAAAAAAAACATCACAGTTGCAGTTCTGTCCAACACAAACATGAGGGTTCATCACATGACAAAAATGTGACTTGGATCCTGGTCTATTGAAAGCATATGTGAGGTTAGCCGCTGCTGTTCTACATTAAATCAGAAATGTGATTAGTCTGTTAAATAATGGAACAAAGCAGTTTTTTTGCATCTGTGTGGGTTTTACACTGAGGTCTGAGGGCTTTTAATGGGAGATGAGTGGTAACATCCAGAGAAGCCTGTTCCAGGAATCATGTTTCATGCTTTTTTTATTATTATTATTTGCAGAAAAACGTTAATAATGCGTTTGTTCTTGTTCTTTTTTTACTCTTTCATGTCTTTACAGAGCAAATTCACACTGAATATCATCCAAAACAGTAACGACATGATGAGAAAGGCATTTAAATTATTTGTAATGGAGACAAAACCATGAAAGCGCTACTGAACGAGCATTAAAGGGCCATTTCACTCTATGGAGTGAAGGATGGATAACTCTCCATTCCTTCTGCACTAACGCTCTTATTCACCCGGGCTGCAGGCAGGGTTATGTTGCATAAGTGTAGTATGAGTATGTGTGTTGCTGTTTACAGGCCCGGGAAGAGAATTGCGCTACGCCTGCAGAGATGAAAGACTACTCTGCAAATCACAGCCCTCTGCTGCCTGAAAACTCTCCCCGATTGGCTCAAACTAGGAAGTTAGGGGACCGGGCAACATGGCAACTGAGTCAGCGACCTCACATGGTCACGATGACATCAGCAGCTGTTGAGTAAAAAGACGCTCTCACTGGTGCACGTTTAAACATTATGCTTATGTGGTACACAGGGCTAAAAATAGTAGTGCGCTTGTATTGTAAAGGGGGAAAAATATGCTGCGAGAATGGGAGAAAAAAAAGGCTCAATCACTTCTCAAACAATCCCTGTAATCCTGCTAAAACCAAGGAGCCGTGCAGTTTGAGCTACGTTCTAATTAAAGCTCTAATAAAAAGCTTCCTGCAGCTGAATGAATATTTAATCAGCCAGAGAGCAGCAATGGGAAAGCTGCGATGAAACACAAAGGACAAATTAGACAGAAATTCATTAATTTAGCATATCAGAAGAAGTGGTGTTTTGAATATTGTCACCAGCGTGCATTAATTCTCCAGCACAGCAAAAATGGGCTAATTAAGTGTATTGGGATTTTATTATTAAAACCTTTACACATCATTTCAGCTACTGCTTGGTACAATGTCTTACTGCTGTTTTAACATATTCACACCTAGACTCACTTTGTCTTAGATCTACATAAACCAGCAGGATAGAAATATCTCCACTTTTAATAGAAAACTAATAAAATGAATTAAATCTGGGTCACATACAGTACAGTATGATATTAAATGTGAGAATATTAGGGTTCATGGTTTTCCCTTTCATCTGATTTTTATATTTTAATCAAATCCAATCCTTTTGACAGTTTGTAAAAACACTTGTAGACATACTACAGGTCTGCACTGCATTATTTGGATGTTGTTTCCTGAGGGATGGTCGTGCCATAGACTGACTTGGGCCGAATGTGTTAACTGCATCAGCGCCTGTGCCTGATTTTTGCACGGTCACTTGGCAAAAACATGTGCCCTTTTCTTCTGACGAATCAAGAACCTGCGCGTGTTTCACTCCTGCTGTGGTGGTGATGCACGGCCCCCCAGTGCGTTGAAAAGTGTAGGAAACGTAAACAGCACCAGAGGGCTGTAGACCTCTGACTGTCCTCTCTGTGTCAGTCTGTTGTCGCTGTCACTCTCCTCACGGCTGCAGAAGTGCGACTCTCGTGTTACACGCCGGTGGAGGAGAGCAGGATTATCTGTGGGTGGCGGAAGGGAGGAGGTGGCAGCCAGTTCCCGTAGTGTAGTGGTTATCACGTTCGCCTAACACGCGAAAGGTCCTCGGTTCGAAACCGGGCGGGAACAGCACTTTTTTTTTCATTTTTTAATCATGACAGGTCAGACCATGACCCCTGCAATGAACAGTCTTTTCATGCAGCAATTAAAATAAATGTTAAACCGGTCACCGGTGGCTCTAACAGTGACCCATTTATTAATCTCATCAGAAGAGGTAATGCTTTAAAGCCTGTTTAAACTCATTTCAAAGTCTTCAACCTCTTTTTTTTTACCACATTATTACAAGCACAATCCTAGCACTAAACAGCAGTCAAAGCACTCAGTCTAGTATCATTTTCAGACAAGTTTGTTTTCACCCAAAAAGGCCACATCACTTCATATCACTTCATCATTCATTATTATGACAAACACCAACTTCTTTATCAGGTCCCTTGTGCACTACTTTTGTGCAAAGAGGAGACTAAAGAGTGTGTGGTGGCGAAACACCGCGACACATCTTATCTGCTTTGTTCTGTCCCCGTAGATAAATGGGGGCAGAGTACAGGCTGTATGTGCATCCTGGCTCACGGCTGTCTGCTTCTTCTTTTGAAGTGAAGGCACTTGGTCGGGATATTTCTGCCAGCTCTGTGCATGACTGACAGAGAAGCAGCAAAAGATACTGAGATGAAACATCCCATTACTGCAGGGCCTACAAGTGGCAGCCACATGTCTCCTATTGCATTTACTTCAAATGCTCAAACACATAAAAGAACAATGTATGCTGCAGTATACTGTATTTGTGTGTGTAATGGCATACAGGGGTCTGGTTTAGTCACGCCATACAGTAAATGGGCAGCACAGTAACCAGCTGAGCCCCAAACCTGGTGCACTCTCATACAACAATGAATCCCAACAATCTTGTACTGGTTGGATTGCTCTGTACTCAAAACACACATACATATGTATTGTTTTCTAAATAAGGGAAAGACTGAAACTGGAATGTGTACAAATGAGTGAACGCTACAGTCCAGTAGATTTGAAGTTTTCTGTTTTCTGTCTGCTCTGGCCTCTCTTCAATCATACATCCTTGATATTTTCACGGTCCTACAAAGAGCGCTTTGACGCCGCACTGATGCGATACTAAGCGGAACCATATTAGCTCGAGGATGTCTCTTTAAAGAAAAAAAAAAAACACAGATAGTTTCTGACTTTTATCTTTTTCCCAGACATGTGCATGAGCGTGCACGCATACCGTAGATGCCCATGTGTTTGAAATCCCCCTCCAGCAGTTCTGTGAATGGAAGTTGGTCATTGTAGTTTTCATCTCTCTGAAGATGAAAGGGGACTGAAGCGAAGCTGCAATAAGGATTATTAGACTTATTCATTCTGAACATACAGTGAATGTGCAGTGTATCTCATTTGCTTTAAATACACCATCAGTTCCCACGTCCACATGTCCACCACAGTCAGATTTAGTTGATTGTAACCAGTTTTATGTCTTTATTTTAGCCTCTAGGCTGTTAAAATCATCCACCTTTGCATCTCCAGTCGTCCTGTCACCTGCTGCCCTCTACGTGCTGCTTCCCCTCCTGAGACGTCACTCAGGATAAAACCTGTAATCCTCCTTCAGCTTTGTTTAAACCAGCCGGCTCGACACATCCCCCACTAAGTCACAGTTCATCTCCAAGAAAGCAGTTTCTTGCCTCGCAGCCTTTTTCCTGACATTTTGTTCTGAATTCGGAGCGTACAGTAATAACTTTGTTTAGAGTAAGTCGGCCTGAGTTTGCCTCGTGCAGGCCTCTTTAGCCAAGCTGTTTGCAGTCAACCCTTTAGTTTAAACCAACTCATTTCCCAGGAAAGAAACGGGAGGGGGAATGAGCCAAGTTCCACTTTAAGTATTTTTTAATAAAAAAAAAGAAAAGAAAAGAGCCCAGTTGAGGATACAGTTTCGAGACGGGTCAGGGAGTGTAACCACTGCCTGTAAAGAATCCCTTTTTGTTTTTACAACCCTATTTGAGTACATTCATTTTTAATCAGGTTCTTCAGAAATTAGGAGGGGGTAATAGAGAGGAAATAGGTGGGAGGAAGGTTTAATTTTTTTCCCCTCGGTGAGTCTGCTTCGACGCGCCGTCAGAAAGTCCTGGATTTTCGCCCACTCTTCTTGGCAGTAGCTGTGTAAAGACCCAATTGTGGTGATTACCTGTCTCTCATCTCAAACCGAAACCCTGCTGGGAAAACAGGATTTAACGATAATAGGAATGCGTGAAACCGATGCCAAATGGGCTTTTTACGAGGTAATGAAATACACTCACTGAGAACTTTTTAATGGTTTCAGTCTAATGCTGACAATAGGAGAAGTGTGCTGCCCTTGCGCTCATCCAACACTTATTATTTTCCTCTAAGGTGAGCACATGGGGTTGTAATGACATAACCGTGTAGTGCAGATGCTCAAGCAGCCTATAAAAAAGGCATTAGCTGCTGTGGCCTCACACAGCAGGCGCAGACTCCAGGAGAGTTAAAGAAACAACAAGCTTGCCATCCATCATCGTCTGAGAGGGCATCATGGGACACGTCTGATCCAGACTTTGAGTATGTGTGTGGTAAAGTAGGCCAAGTGTCTGGGCCAATTTGGAGCCACTGTTGGACCCCCAATACACAGCAGGGAGCATATGTGGGAAACATTAAGTGGCATCATTCTTTCCCCAAGTAGACGCGGTGAGTGCGCTGTGGTAAAGCAGCAGCACTGACACGAGACACTTGAATGTGAACTGGGTTAGAGACATGGAGCAGCTGAAAGGTGAACTCTGGACTCAGTGAAGATAAATCACAAGTGCCTTCGGTCACCCTCAAACTTAATCAGCTGCAGCTTTTCTCAGTATGTCGGTTGCGCAACGCATGCTTTGAGATCAGGTCTGGAGAGTGGGAGAGGCCACGGGCAGCCAGTTCCCGTAGTGTAGTGGTTATCACGTTCGCCTAACACGCGAAAGGTCCTCGGTTCGAGACCGGGCGGGAACAGCAGCTTTTCATCTCCACCAGTGAGAGTGGGGGGTTTCTTTGATAAGTAGCTCGTCAGCGCTTCGGAGAAAGTGTTGCTCAACATCACTGTGGATACTAAGTTGTGTCAGTCTTGTTCTGGATAAAAATCTAATCACATAAAATGACTGGATCATTTTCTTTGTGTTTACATTAGTGCTTGACGGCATTAGATTAGCTTTTTGCTAATTGCTTGTCAAGTGTAAAGTGAAGGGGTGAAGCTTTAATCATCTCTCACACACCTCTGCTACTCCCTCTTGTTTGGAATTTAACACCACCAAGGAATATAATTTTCCATTACTACATTTTCCACTGTACAGTATGTAAATATCAACAAGCCTGTCTGGGAATCGACAACGAGAGAGGAAAGGCCCGCCTCTTTCTGTGGTAAAAATATTCCCCATGATTCATGTGGGAAAAGAGTTTTGTTTGGGTTGCAGTGGCTTCACTCTGAACCGCACTTTGGCAAACTGTTGTTTCAGGTAGTGACTCTTACTTGGTCGTCTCCCCTTGTGACATGATGCCAGGATGTGACTCTTCCATTGTGCCTAATGCTATCAGAAATCTCTACATGAATTTAGTCATGTCTCCTTATTTAATAAAGGCAAAAAATCTCATCATCCAATGTCTCTGTTGTGTCTTTCAGCTGGATCCCACGACGGTGCAGTCAAAGAACTGGCACATGGACGTCATTGAGATGAATGGGGTGAGACACACGTTTTGTAAATAGTTACCGTAATGAGATGTGTTATGTTTGGCAAAGGCTGTGTTGGGTTGGCCATCTTTTTCATTCCAAGTGTTTTTATTCAACAGTCTGTGTATCATAACAAAACTGTATCCCCTTACAAGCCTGCAGGAAGTCAGAGTAGGATTGAGTTAAAGTGTTTAGTCCTTGAGACTACAAGAATTCAGCCTCGATCCAGAGAAAAGATCAATTTGGCTCTGTAATGATTACTCTGAAGGTGTTGGGTGTTGTAATTGTATCAGTAGCTCAGTGTTACGATTTCACTGTCAAAACCTCCCAATCACTAAGCAAACAGAGATGGTTTGTGAGGATCCTGGCTGCTCACAGCGATGGAGTTTATTTCAACTGTGGTTTCTTCACCATCAGATCAAAGTGGAGTTCTCCATGAAGTTCACGAGTCGGGACCTCAGCTTGAAGAGAACGCCGTCCAAAAAACAGAGTGGGGTGTTTGGAGTCAAAATCAACGTGGTGACAAAGTAAGTATCCCTTCCCAGAGTAAAACTTTACTTTATACAAACCCATTACTGCACATTATATACGAGCTAAACACAGTCCACAGTCTGTTTCACATCGTCAGAGAAGTAACGTGGGTGTAACTGCTGTTTGTGTCCACAGGCGTGAACGCTCCAAGGTGCCTTACATTGTCCGTCAGTGCATTGAGGAAGTGGAGAAGAGGGGGATTGACGAAGTAGGAATCTACAGGATCTCAGGGGTGGCCACTGATATCCAGGCCCTCAAAGCAGCGTTTGACACCAGTAAGTCTCGCGGCTCTCGCCCACTGGTTTCTGGGTGACACTGCCGGCCTCCTATCATCCTGAATAAGGATCAAAGTGCTATTTAGTATATTTTGAGGATGGGATTTACAAAGCAGGGCACTCTGTGATACACAATATTCAGGTCTCTCTTAGCACAACAGACCGCCTTTCCAAGTCTTTTATCCCTTGTGCCATTAGGTTTTTAAACCTGCCAGCAACCATTTGAACCACCTTTCTGAATGAGTTTTTTTATCTATGCTTTCCTGTTTTTCTTGATGACTGCTCCCTTAATTAAACTAATTATTTATTAATTTAGTATAATATGATCACGTATGCTGTTTCTGTTCTGGGGCTTGACTTTTAACTTGACTTTTAACTAATTAATGAATGTGTTGAACGAATGAATAATGTATGTAATAATGTTAGCTGCAAAACTGAATTGCCCTCTGGGATAAATAAAGATGTATTCTATTGTGTGACTGTCACTGAATTAGAAAATGTGCAAAAGGGTTAAGTTAGGTACTTTCTTTATTAACTACATATTAGTTTCACAGAGTAGGGTTAGTATGAAGGACGTATGACAAAAGGAAGAAAACCTAACTTAAATAAAATGATTTCAAACATTCAATCAAATCAAAAAACAAAAATAACCATTCTGAACCTGTATGTAATCAAAATAAGGATGTGTTGCCTTTCAGCACGTAGATGTATCATGTGTGATGTGGTTTACTGGAATAGATTTGTGGGAATTGGCTGTCAGCATCCAGGACAGATGAGGAGCAGCAGCTGTTTGGTGTTGTTCATGAGCGTCTCAGTCGGTCACGGCTGCTTTTTACGTCACCCAGATCTGACTGAGCGGAGCCGAGTATCACTTTTCATTTTCGTGTGTGATATTCAGCGTCTGTCTGTGTGTGGTTGTGTGTGGTTGTCGAGAGATTGCGTCACTCCTGGAGACGGAGAGAGAGCAGCTGTGTTATTGTGTCTGTAACAATGCAGCGTGTTCACTTTCTAATCGGTCTTTGTTTGTGTCCGACCCGTAGATACCAAAGACATCCTGGTGATGCTGAGCGACATGGACATTAACGCCATCGCAGGGACACTGAAGCTGTACTTCAGGGAGCTGCCGGAGCCTCTGCTCACCGACCGCCTCTACCCCGCCTTCATGGAGGGCATAGGTGCGACCTTTTGTGCAGGAAGTTTTGTTTGTCATCAGCGGGCCATTTTTAGACTTGAGGGGGGAGTTATCGTTGCTCAGCTGAAAGAGATAAGGGCGAAAGTTTAAAAAGCTGTTTCACCATAATTTGATCTGACATCTTGTTCCTCTCTCTCGCAGCGCTCTCTGACCCAGCAGCCAAGGAGAACTGCATGATGCACCTCCTACGCTCCCTGCCGGACCCCAACCTCATGACCTTCCTTACTCTGCTGGAGCACCTCAAACGGTCAGTGGTGGACAGTAACGGAGTAAATTTACTTCAGTACTGTACTTAACTACACATCCAGAGGATTTGTACTTTACTTGAATATTAGATTTCTTTGGTACTTATTACTCTTACTTGAATACATTTACAAGACAAATATTTTTACTTTTACTCGAGTTAATTTCTAGGGAGGTTGAAAAGTACTCGTTACTTTCAGGTCTGCTTTTTTTTTTTCTTCTAAAATACTATTGAACACAAGCTGTGCTTGTCAAAAAAGGAAACCCTAACCCCTAAAAGCAGCACATCAGTGCAGGTGGTTTCAAAGAGTTAATTCTCAGAAACAAGAGTTAAAAGGTCCTTAAATTAATTTAGAAAAAATTATAGTAATTCATTAATGTGAAAAATAAGAAATTTACTCTTACTCTTACTTTTACTTAAAGTAAATTTAAAAGCATGTACTTTTGGATACTTAAGTACCTTTAAAAGCAAGTACTTTTTTACTCTTACTCAAGTAACATGTCGACTGAGCTACTTTTACTTGTAACTGAGTAAATTTTGACCAGTAGTATTTATACTCTTACTCAAGTACTGGGGTCGAGTTCTCTGTCCATCTCTGCAAACGGTACACACCCTCAAAAACCACTCTCAAAAACTATCCCTCAGATATCTACAGACATCTACTCCGTTTTTCCACCTGTCAGACAAAGAGTACCCAAATCTTTTAGTGTAATTTGAAAAGTGAATATATTTTTTGGTTAAACTTTTCTAACCTTTAACCTCAAAACAAAAATCCACGGAGCACGGTGTGTATTAACGCCTTCCTCCCTGTTTGTGGCTGCAGGGTGGCTGAGAAGGAGCCCATCAACAAGATGTCCCTCCACAACCTGGCCACCGTGTTTGGCCCCACTCTGCTCAGGCCCTCAGAAACAGAGATCGCAAAGGGACAGCACATCACTTCCGCCTCGGACATCTGGTCACATGACGTCATGGCACAGGTACCTTACACACATTTTACATTTTTGACAGTTGAATATGAATCTACACATGTAAAAACCACGTGCCTGTGATTACTCACTGATGCCCTCGGCCGCTTTACCAAACGGTTTTCTCGATAGCTTGAAACTGAGTAAGCATCTTTCTGTGAGAACCTGCAATAAATGGTAGACTGGTGCGTACATGCGTTTCTCCTCGCTCGCTGCACGTGTTTTCCAGATGAATTTTACTCCCACGCCGCCGAGTGACCCGTGTCACTGAAGTCTATTCTCCCAGCTGTATTTAGGCTGCAGGCCATCAATTCATCTCTGCTGAGAGATGAGTTTCCTGTGTGTTTTCTTGGTAGGATAAACAACATCCAGAGTAAATCATCATAAATGGGGCAGCATGCACATGCTGGAGACCCCGTCCGTCCATTACAGTGAAGCGTAGTGTTTGTATTGCGGCTTATTTAAATTCTAAATGTTTATTGCACTAGTACACAAAATGTCAAACACCAAAGAGAGATGTTTCCGCCTGTATATTCTGCATATTATCTCAGAGTGATGTATTTACCTCCATTCTAATGAAAACCCATCCGTCAGTTAAAGTTCAGGTCCTCTGACTTGCAAAGTACTTTTTTGAGCAGTCGAGTGCATATTATAAATTCAGTCATGCACCTGGAACTGATTTTGCTGCTAAGCTGTGAGCACCATCAAACAAACGGTGAATCAAATTAAACTTCCCAGACATATGCCTATCTGATAACTGATTAAAAGGGAGATTAAGGGAAATTTGTGGAGCGTAGCAAGAAGCAGCATTAGACTGATTCACCCATTTTCATAAAGAGGATTGTCTAGACACGCAACAACATTTTGAAATGTTCAGAAGTGAGTGAAGAGTGAGTTTACTGCTCTATCCATCCCTATTTCTTATTTTAACCTTATTTCACCAGATGATTGATCTCACTGAGCTCAGATCAGTATTCTTCATGGGAGCTGTACAAAGAGTTTAACCTGAAAAACCTACCTGTGACCACAGTCTGACCAGAGAGCAAAGTAAACTTCAGTATAAGTGCTGAATTATACACAACCCCCAACATCAAAGCAGAAACTCATGAGCCAAAACTAGTTAAATATTAACCAAAAAGATTTGTCAGCCGCAAAATCCAGAATTATTTGAAATTCAGCAAGAGAAAAGTTAGTTTTTAAATCTTTCTGTTCTGACTTTTTTTTAGAGAGAGAAAACAGCATGAGAAGATATTTCTGTCTCATATACTTAATTTCTAGGAGAATAAAGTAATGAGGATGAAGACCTCAGTGACCTTAGAGATAGAATGAAGAAAAGTTACAGAAATTACAGCTATTGATCTTAAAATTTGAAAATTAAGTGTTCAAATGTGTCAAAGAACTACTTATGTTGAGTGGTACTTTCTTTTTAAAGTAGAACAAGACATGTGCTACAGTTGTAGCATTACAGTAGATCAGATGTGAGTTATTTACACATTTACCTGCTGATTTGCTCTAATTATTAACACAATCAGCAGCTACACAGAGCTCTTGAAGAAATCCAATATCAAAGAAGAAGCCTCAGCTCTTTATTCTTGTAATATCTGCCATCATCAATCTTATTTATTTCCTTTTTTTAATACTTCAGTATCAAACAAAACAGAATCGGTGTCAGAGAGATAGAAAACACATTGAAACAACCTGGATATCCATAGACGCTAATGGTGTCTCTGTGAATGGTCAGTCAGATTTGAACATTTAGACATGAAGCTCATGTTTTTAGAGCCGATGTGACTAAACATTTGGAGGATATAACGAAACCAGACATCCTGCACAGAAAAATACCCACAAATCTGTTAAGAAACTGGAAAAACTGAGAAACTGTAACTCCACATCTTGTCTGACTATTCATATTTTTAAGTTTTCCTCTGTGTTACAGAGGCCCAGTTGTCTGTCCACCCACTGGGACATTGCAAACAGGAAATGCTAGTAGCCAATTCTGTGTACTTTTAATAAAGTCTTTAATATAAACACATACAGGCTAAAAGAAAAGAGGGATAACAGACAGGGAGTACAGAGCCAGGCTCTAAACCCCCTCTATTAGATTAAACACAAGACAGAGACAGTCAGAATGATTTGGATTAAATTTTTGATTAAATTGAATAATTAATGAAATGGAATTTGTAATGAGCCAAACTTCTCTCTCCCCTCAGGTCCAGGTGCTGCTCTACTACCTGCAGCATCCTCCCATCTCCTTTGCCGAGCTGAAGCGCAACACGCTCTACTTCTCCACTGACGTCTAAATCCCCACCCAGCTCCCTCAGGGCGGCACCTGGAGACGAGGCAGTGGGAGACTCCATACAAACCTCGGTCCCTGCCACTCGCTCCTCCTGCCTCACCTTTCCTCCCAGCAGGCAGCTCATCTCATCTGTACAGCCCCATCCCACCCACCCACCTATACCCACCCCTACATCTTTCCTCTTCACTCACCCAAACCAACCCCAAACCCCAACCCCACCCCACCCCTATCCTGAAAAGAGATGGAGCCAAAACATGACGGGAGGCGGTGAAGGAGATTCCCTGGTCGTCTTAAGTAGTCATGCATCATGTCCTGTTTGTAATGTGAGGGAAGCAGAGCCGCTCTCCGCCTCCCACCGACGAGACGACAAGGCATTCTGGGAGCACAGTGGGAAAGGTTGAGGGGGTCCGGAGCCAACAGCCTGGCGCGGCGGCACAGGGTCAAGCCCCGAAGCGTGTGCGGTGGTGTCATCTCGTGAGCCCTTTCCAGACACACTGGTTAAATGATCTCAGAAACCTCCAGCTTTTCTTTTTTTTTTTTTTTTTTTTCCCCGATCAGAGGCATTCCAGAAAAATGGCATTTCCATGTTTTTATAAATCTGTTCAACAGCTGTTTTTGTTTTCCTTTTTCTGTCTTTTCTGGCTTTGTGCATGTGGTGGAGGAGGCTGGGGTGTATGAGTGACAATGTGGATGTACTCCAGTGAGCGTGTGAGTGAATGTGTGTGTTTAAGGGACTTTGAGGACTTGTGAGGTTTAGAAGTGGCTGAGAAGCTGTCCTAAAGAACGGCTGGCGATGCGAACTCTCTGTGCTGACAAACAAGAGAGAGCCGCCAGTTCCCCCAGTGAGTCTCGGCCAAATTAGCCCTATTTATTTTAAATATATATAATATGTGTGCCTGTACAGTTCTGTGCAACTAGAGAAATGCTCTAAGGAGTCTGTTTTTTGAAGTTTATTCAGGTAGTGATGTTATTTTTAGTCTGATTTTCTCATCCACCATGTCCATGGTTGGTAAGCTGTAACTGAAAAAGACCACCAGAACTTCTGCCAGTTAATTTCAGATCACTTAGTAGAGGAGAGGCCACTCTGTGACGTGAGGGTTGTCAAGATAAAAAAAAGAAGAAAAAAAAAAACACAACAAATGGAACATTTAGCTTTTTTTTTTCTTGTTGTTGCATTGCAAGCCTGTTCCAAGTGTCTTACTGCACCGGTATAATCTATAGGATGATTTGTGTAGTTGCCCTCATTGCATGTTCAGCTTGTCAATCAAACCAGGCCGGGTAACACAAAGGTAGGTTGTCTCTGCAAGGCCCCTTGCTACAACTGGCAAACGCTCATCTCTGCTCTGTACAAAGCCAACAACCTTTCTGCTATCAAGCCTGCGACATATCTTAAAATACTGTAAGCACTGCTAGATGAGTACTATTTGATATTTTTAATATAAGATTAAAATAAAATAAAAAATGTTGTATTTTACTTCTTTTGAGAAGAATTTCAATATACTGTAATATTGAGGCTAAATGTCAATGTGAACTTTTTCCCCCCTTTTTTAGTAAAATAAAAGTTACCAAAACACTCTGAATGTGTGTCCGTCTGAACTTCCATAAGACTGTCTGTGGAAATAGTGGATAAATGATCAATAAAACATAACTGATGTCATACCATGTTATATTAGCTATTTATCAGATGTATTACGCTGTATAAGTGACTTTAACAGCTGCCCAACACACACTGTTCATTACATCAACTAAACTAGAATGAGATTTTGTCTGTTTTTACTTTGATTTAATGCCTCCAGTCATGTCTTTATAAAGTGTAAATAAGTTCAATAAGTTGATCGAAACAACATTTATCTCATTAGCAAGACTCAATTTCAGATTTCTCTCACTTTAAGGTGGAGTAAGGAGGATCTCTAGTGGTGACACATAGGTATCACACTTTTTTCACATCAGCCACCAGTAATAAATGCTTCACTGACATTTACCAACTTGGATTTTCCACAACATTTCTGCTCTGGTGTCACATACATACTTGAGTAATATTTTTAAATCAAACATTTTAAAACCATATCTGTTGTTTGCTCTGACTCTAGTAATTATAATAAACACTGTTTTGATAGGGTCCTTGCACCGTTAGGCGCTCAGGCACTAATTTATAGTCCAAACTATTTGTTTATCAGTGCTATTAAATGATTGTTTAAGTTACTACTACTTTGAATTTTAAGTTAGTGTGTGATTTCAAATCACATATTTAAAATAATATTTTTTATTATTTTAGACTGAACATAATTTATGACATCCTCAAATGTACACATGACAACAGTACTGGCTGTTTCTGATGGTGAAGAGATGTTAACAGTCACACATTGCTTATACTATAATAGATTAGATCCATTACTTTGATAGTGGTCATTGACACTTGTAAAAGAAAACAGTGATGAAAAAAAAACTTTAATATACATAATCCTTATATGGATTAGTTACTGACACATCACATCTCCATGTTCTACAACAAGAACAGTGTTGGTCTGAGTCTCATGTGTGGTGGTCCTGACTCAGAGTCAACGTGACTTTCATCCCATCATGACACCTCTGACACAGTGGACTCACTCTGCTGAGTTTCTTGATCCTCCGTATGAAAGTAGGGTTGCTTTGCTCAAACTGTCCACAACACAAAGGTAATAATAAGACATAGGAGAAATAAAAACAGACAGGTCTGTTTCAGTTCACTGTATACAAACAGAACCGTGTCACTTCCATCACATACAGCACATCTGTTCTGCCTTTGCAGCAGTTCTCCATGTGCAGGGAAATATTCACAAAGTCCTCTTGGGGCTCATCCAGATGTGCATCGGTTAGGCTCTTGTCCACAGAACCGCTCTTTAGTGGTTCACCGCAAATAATATTCAATAGCAGCGGAGAATGCAGCAAAGCCCCCACATCCCAGGACCCCAGCCTTCAGACCAGCTGCAAAAGAAAAATGCAAACATCAGAAATACTTTTAATTTGAAAAAATCTTGAGTGAATGCCACCAAGTCACATACCACGAAATCCAATCGCTCCTCCAGTTACACAACCGCTGTACACTGCATTCTTCCAGTCGGATACCCCTCGGTGCTGTGGGAAAAAACCCAGACAAAAACATTTTAATTGTGCGTACGTGTGAGGTAAGTCAATGATAATTACCAGGTAACATCCTGCTTTTCAGTACATGAAGTGTAATTGTTTTGGGTCTACAGTTTTACAGCAGAGGGAGCTATCAGACCATTTTGAGAAGGTAAAAAAATAAAGAAAAACAGAAGAGAATGAGGATCCTAAAACATAATTCAACACACATCAAACATATGAAGTATTCCAGCTGTTTGTGTATTTTTATTACACTAATGCTCTAGAAATTTGTCCACCAATTGGCAGCAGATGTGTTAGAGGCCTTAAAACTTCCATAACATCTAATGTGACCCATTCTTGTGTAAGTGTTTATAGCTGTGATGAAGATACATATTTATTGATTTCTTTTCTAAATCTCTTGAGGTACAATTCAAAATAAATGATTTAGCTTTTGTCGTCTGAATCTAAATACACAGTTGAGAGATGTTTAGTATCATATTCATACATTATGTTTTCCAACAGACTGTAATGAAAGTCGTTAGTTTCAGTCATGTTTATGGAACTGTGTGTGGTTGTATACAACCCCCTCATAATAAAGAGAGGTGCTGTGACTTACCGATTCAATGATGCACTCTGTACAGGAGAACATGGCGCCCACAATGGCGAAGTTCTTGGCGTAGGACATTCCTCTCTGGCCCATGTCTTTCAAGACTTCACGTGCTGATGGAGTCTTAAGGGGGTCTTTAGGGTCGAAGCCAACGTTGGTATCAATGCCGGCCGTGAAGACACCAAAAGCTCCTCCCAGGACAAACCCTGTGGGGAACAGAAACACAGACATCAGTGTCTAATCAATAAAGAACAACAAACACCATCACACCTAGAGAATAACAGCTGCCTGCTGCCCGGTGATTGGTTCTGTTTGTGTAAGGCAACATTGTAGTGGCCTGCCAAGATCAATCAATCATTTGGTCTATTCTATGACATATATAAAGACATGGTCATCCCTATAATTGCACACCCTGAAGAGATGATCAGTTAATAAGACAAGCTTCACATCCACATGAATGTGAAGTTGCATGGGCCAAAGTGTAACATTTTTACTTTGATTGATTGTCAGAATATATTTTCAGCCTAGCATTTCTTCCTATGACCCATGCTTCAGCTAAGTCACTGATAAAGATTTGTTGACTGATAGATAATTGATTTATTATGAAAACCTCGCACCAAAATCCCAGTACCCCCCTCGAGTCCTCGCGTAAATGCACAGTGGGGCCCCCCCCCCAAAAAAAATGACAGGTACAGAAGATCCTGATGTTTATTGTTGGTGTGGTTTCTTACCTCCTACACAGGCCAGGACAGACTTGAAGGCGCAGCTCTCCATTCCCCTCTCGATCATCTTCTGCTCGTCGCTTTTCGGAGGCACCGGCAGCCCCCCCATAACAGTGGGATTCAGGTCTTTTACGGGCCTCTTGTCCCCGATAAGATGGTCCAGGATCGTACTGTACTGAAGGGTTTGGCTGTCCAGACCCGGTCCAGCCGAAGCTGGACCTTGTGAGTCGGAGGCAGCGCTGTCTGCAACACCCGTGGACGCGGCCATGTTTCTCAATGACAGCGCTCTGGGTGAATGTATTCAACGACTAGGTTTCACAGATTCGTTACATTTTTATTTCCTGAAAGTGAAGATAATGGGTCATGAAAAAAATAACATACATTAATATGACGACCATATAGAAGAAAAACACGTATTTTTGAATAAATGTTTTTATGCTCTGACGATAAGGTTTATTTCAATTCATGTCCGCAGATTCGACACGAAGTCAACCTGCCAAGATAACTTTAGCAGCAGCAGCAGCAGCAGCAGCCCTGCATTATCCAGGCAAATTATGCAATGCTTTTCTTGAAATTTGATGCTAATTTTTTAGGCTTTGATCTAATGCCAGATAGCACTTTATTTGAGTTATAGAAACTACATTTCTGCAGCTTAGGCCTACTTTTTGTAGCAAATGTGTTGAATACCGCATATTTAGCTAAACGGAACGGCGAAATACAACAAAAAAAACACATTCCATAAAAAAAGCAATCTTCTACAAACTACAATTAAGTCCTCTTGACAAAGTGCACGATGATAGTTTTAAAATCCTAGTTCCCGTTCCTTTAGGGAAAAAATAGAAGAAGACTACATTTCCCAGAATCCCATTCGAGCACTGCGCCAAAGTCGCTTCACGCGCTCCACCTACCGGCCCGAGCGCTGCCCGTTGGTGACACTTAAATGACTCTCGTGCGTGTGGCGGCGGCGGCAGCAGCATCCAGATCAAACAACAGCAGCAGCACCGCAGCGACACTGAACAGGTGAGCTCAGCTGGAGCTACAGTGGCTAACACTGGTTTATATTTTGACAGTCCACAGCATTTAATCTCATTTTCTGCTTTTCTCTGGGTCAGAATGTGTAAACTTTGCTGTTGACGCTTTTACTGTTGTCGGTGAAAATGAGAGAAGGTGTCAGAGAGGTGTCGCTCGGGATCTGTTGGTTTTGGCCAATTGACTGTGAAGCTTAACAGACTTTGATAACAGCGAGTGTTAAAAACTGCGTTAAGTCACAGCCGGTGATTCTGTTCCTTTAATTTAACGACCAAGTCATCTTGAAGCAGACCAGCCTTTCCTTTCCTGATGCCACACAACGTCTGTTGTAAAATTAGCCGGAGGACATGTTTTAACGCTAATATACGGTATGACTGTAATGTAAGGTAACGTGTAAAGTCCAATAACATCGACGTTAACAAATCTTCAGATATTCATGATGAATTCTTTCAGTTCTCTTAATAATAATGTTGCACCAGTCAGAGTCGTGGGTTCAACAGGATCCCTTCTGGATCAATACTGCCCATCTGCTTCATATAGGCTACATCCATTTTACTGGCTCAGTTCCTGTACCTTCATGGTTATAAGTTAATATTCGTAATTCAGTGACAGTGTTATCATTGCCACAACAAGGTGTCCGGTTGTGTTTATTGTGTCATTTTCTCCAGTTTTAGGGATCCTGCTTGCAAGTCAGTGAAATACTGCAGCTCTAACTTAATCAGAAGGAGTTTAGAAGCACTGAGGCCAGAGGTCTCCTCAGTGCAGCCCCCACTCCCATTAAAATATTATGTTACCAATTAAAAAGAAGGTTACATAGCCTACATTTTGAAAAATTCATCTGGATCTTTTTAAAACTTCGATATTAATGGTTTTTGCAAACTTTCTATAAAACACTATTCCAAACAGGAAGGTTTAATTGCTGCTCCTAAACCTTATGCGCTCTGACAGTTAAAAAATATCTGTTATTACCCATTAATTTGTTGGCGGAGAACCTGGCCTAAATATTTAAACTTATTGGAATCATCTTATAATTCATCAGTCATACGTTAAGTCCCTCCAGGTCCCCATAAAAATACAGCAGAGGATCTGACTGGCCTTGCGAATACTCAGCAGAGGATGCAAACCTTGTGATACGTGGGCAAAAATACATACAGTTTCTGATATTACCATTATATTGTTGTGTACCATTGCTACCCACTGTTTAGCAGCTGCCTCCGGCATGGAGTTCACATTTTGCATGTTGCTGCCACCGGCAACAACGTGTAAAATGTGGAAAAATCATAGTGTGCACTGCATGTGTTGTTGTGTTTTTTTTTCTTGGAACCACCTCAGTGCGCTGCAAGCCTTTTTCTCTTCACATGATCAGCCAGCCATTTGTTTCTCATTAGGTCAGTGCCATGTGAAGCAGTCAAACAAGGCTTTATTGTGTTAAGTAAAGTTATCTGTGAAAGTTTGTTCTTTATATTTTAAATGGCTCCTTAAACGCCTCATTATGGCAAACTAGCTACTGTGTGTAGTTGTATTCTCCCCACATAACATTTCCTTGTAAACTACATTACCTAAGCGATTCAGAAACACTTGCTTGAATAATAAACCATTGCTATTTCGGACACGGCTTGCTGTGTGGTATAATTTGACATCTCAATAATGACAAAAGGGCAAAGTAAAGTTGTAAAATATCTTAATTGCAGTGCTTAGGTTTTAGTCTTGTGTTTATAGAGGAGACCAACCTTGCAGTGGTACGTAACATGGGTACTTTTGGAGAAACCAAATGGACGACAAATGACAGCTTTCAGTTTCTTCTGTTCCTTTTGATCCCACCACAGAGAAATAGAGTTCAAATATGAGCAGTGTGCACCAGTCATTTATAATGCAGTCAATGTGGATGTTGTTTGTTGGTAATTATAGCTCTTGTCTGTTCATATTTAACCATTCAAGAGGGGAAAATAGTCAGGAATGTGTCTTTGGCTTCTTGGCTGTTATTGACTCTAGGGACCACTAAGGGAAGTTTGTGTCGACTCAATGTGATTATCATCATTCAGACAACTAGCTTTGAGAAAAGTAGAACCATTTACTACTGGATTGTGTTATTAAGAGGTGTTTAAAGTGTTTTTGAAGGCAAGAAAAGACATCTGTCAGCAGCTAATAAGATGTCCAATTAGCAATCTTTCTCTTTGAGGTTATTGGTGATGACTCATTTGTGTTTGATGGAGGCAAACACTAAACAGTCTTACCTGCTGTGTGTGGATGTCCTTGTGGAGCCCAGAGCGCTGCTGCTGACTCTCCTTTATTTTTTCATGTAGAGCTGCTCTCACTCTCTGTTCAATGCATTATCTGGTCAGTTCCTGTCACTGGGCTTTCTATTTATAGTAAGGGGTTATGTGGGGAACATCCTTGCGTAGTCTTACAGCGGTGATCTCGTTGTCCGCTGTGAGCAGTGGGAAGAATCTGAATGTACAGTATGTGGTTGTATGAGAACTCACTTTCCTCTCAGCGCCATACACTCAGGATGATGGGCCTATATAGCAGTCAGTGATGGTGTCCTGGTTTCACTTTTTGTTAACGACACACTAGGGGGATGTTGGCGGTTGGGTAGAAAACGATCAGTAGCGCTGGAGTTCTCCATCCGCATGCAGTAACGTGACATAAGAAATGAGTCAGGGTGGGGGTGGGGTAACACTATTTGTAGTGACCTTGTCCAGCGCTGAAGAAGGATGAAAGGCAGATGCTGCAGTGGTGTAGTGCTCAACTGTGCATCAGCTGATAACTCCACACTTTAGATGCTCCAGATCCTAAATTATCGATGCTTAATGAAAACAGATAACAGTATACCGATGATCTGTGGACCTGTGGATTGGTTGATAATACATGGATGTCTGTACACAGCCTTAGGATGAGATTTACTTCAGGTGAGCCCGAGTGGACTCTTGTATCAACATCTAGCCTACAGTCTGAGTTACACACTCCATTGTATTGGGGTTAATGCACTTGTGCCCTAATATAACTAGCGTTGTTATGGCTATAGTCTAAAGGCTGCTTTCAGATATGATCACCTTTGTGTGCGTTCAAATGTGTGGACACACCTCTCTCTCTCTCTCAGTCAGGACTCTGATTGAGCCACCCAAGATAATATCAGGAGTCAGGGCAGGGGCTGTTGCTGAGGACTTTAGATTGAAAGAGATTACCAAGTTGAGCAAGCATGAAACTTTGGCCTCATCATATACAGTAGGCTAGGCTGGGTTCACATGCATCTTGCCTCCCCACAATAATGAGGTGGAGGATCAAAGAGGTCACTGAGCCGCACCAGTATGAATATCTTGGCCATCCTCCTGAACCCGGTGGTGCAGCTGATCCTGGAGGTGCTGGCTTCACTGAGTCCAATTCTGTGAACTATCAGTGATCTGTCAGTCAGTAATGGAGTAACATTTGTTTTTTTGTTTTGTTTTTTGTCAGAGGGACAATTAAATTGCACAAGTCATGAATATTCTGCAGGTGTCTTTGCAATGCAAATCACCTCTTTTATAAAATGGTTTTATGATCAGAGTTCAGCTTGACTAAGTCTTTGTTGATACTGAATGTCGTTTGAGGTGGAAATGACGGCATCTCTAAACAAATTCAAGAGCAGATAGAGAATTTCCTGTTGGCCGTGTCAGTAGAGCAGTTTGATGCAATATGTTGCTTAACATGCAAGTTGTCTTCTTGAAATGGTTAGATGAGAGCCAAGTCAACATCTTGATTCAAAGTGTGCGATCAGTAGATGACTTGTAAATATGCTCTAGCCTGATTGTGATTAGATGTTTAGCAGAGATTGACGTCTGTTTGTTTGGTTCACGAATCTTGAGCTGCAGGTCTCAGCACAGCAGAGTGACATGCTGATCAAAATAGCAAAGGCACTTCATGCATGTACTGTATGCAGCATGAATAACATTTTTATGGTCTGAGGTCTGTTAACCAGAGCACTCTTGTTTGTCTCCATGCGACCATTTATTTTGTCTTTATGGCAGCTCTCACACTCTTCAGCTCGGAAGATCTGAGGAAAATATTAATATGGTCGGAAACACATTTCTCTGCTCGCTGTGGTCAGTCGGCTCTCCTCCCTCGTCTCACACACACACACACACACACATTCAGGGAAAGCACTGAGCGAGATCCATAGAAGAAAGAGTCGTTATCTATCCTCAGGAGGCGAGGTCTGGACTGCGTACAGCTGGAGTGGCACGTCCTTTACTGCAGTGGAGGAGGCTTTAATTGAGATAAGGGGAGATTAACGATTAGAGCAGGAATGAGAGCTGTTGTGGCGCTCAGCGAGATGAAGCGCCCTCAAAACTTCAGACAGACTATGAGGCTCCTCGGCATGCTGTGAGCAGGCTGCAGCTAATTTTTGCATGATATTTCAACTTTAATACGTTTGCTTTGGAAAGGCGTGGACGGCTCCACAGCTTCCACATCTTTGCCAGGCTGCCTTCTCTTATTTTATTTCCCTCCATCTACAGTACCAAAAGGCCAGTGGAGGAAAACAAAAATGGATTATATTGGCAGAGCGATGCATTATTGCATTTCTTGTCTGAGAGGAGTAGTGTGCTAGCTGTGAAAGAAGGCAGCTCCAATCATCTTTTTTCCCTGTGGCTCTGTTTTTAATTCAGCAACGTCCAGGAAACAGACTGCATACTTGACAAGCATCACAGTCTAACTCACTGGCTTCAAGGAATGCTGCTCTTTTTTTTGTAAATGGGTCATCTAGGCCACTTCTGAAGTTAAAAAAAACACAGATATGGTGTTTACCATCACATTTAGTTTGCTACCACTTCCACACTGTTGGCCAAGAGCAAGAACAATAGGTTAAATCGTTGGATGAGTACATCAAGGAAAATGCAGCTGATGTGATATTGTTGTAATGAACTGGACGAGCTGGTTTACTACTGCAACATTTACGTGTGTGTGTGTGTGTGTGTGTGGAGGGAGTGTCATACCTGAGATATATCTAACCTATTGTAATTTCTTTTTGTCTGCCTTCATGCAAGATAAATTGAACACACACCCACAGTGAACATCAAATACCTCTCATGCCACAAGCCTGTACATTGTTGTGCACTCAAAGGAGGACACACAGGGCAGGGAAGGCTCCTTCTGGGTTGGACAGTCCATCTAGTCAATAGCACTATGATGTTTCATTGTGGAAAAACACTGAGCTCTGTTCAGTGGTTGTCTTTTTTATGCTCTCCCCGTTCTCATGGATGCTATGCTAGCGTTTCTATGGAATCCGCCCACTCACTGTTACATGCAGCCAGCCAGGCAGACAGGAAAGCAGCTGAAGTTTCTGCAACGTGGCCTTGACTGACTGTTTATTAGACAAGAACTTTGACACCATCAGAGCAGGAAGTTCGCTCCTCGAGGGAACCCAGCTCTGAGAAAGATGAAACGGAGGGTGAAGCGGATGAAATATGCATGAAGATTGTATCTATCCCAGCTCCTACTACTGTATGCAGCAGCAGCAGCAGCAGCACTGTATAGTTTTTTTAGGAGATGATTGATACCTGGGACTTTCAGACAGCACAGTTCAGTGTACCAGTTATTCCTCGTTTGCATGGGGCCAAACAGATCAGGAGGTGGCTGAATACAGTTATTCAGAAATGATTTACTAAATTTGTGTCCATTCATTAAAAAAAAAATCAGCATTATACTCAACAGCAGAACTGGAGCATTTCTTTCAGGGAAGTACTGCTAATTTAAATTCTATGCAAACATACTGTGCGATTTTAGTTTTTTTGTGAAATATGACATGCTCACCCAAAGGTAAAACAACTCCATCTCGTAATGTTCCGTTATTATCTTATAGCGTGGTGAATGTGCAGGTCAGAACCTGTCCACAAGAGCATTTTGGAGTTGTTGGATTGTGTATTTGATGAGTTTGATGAGGAAAACCAAGAAATCCCATTTGCCTCTGTAGTGTATCTCTGGGCAGCTTGCGGCTCTGCTCCACCGTTCTAAAAATAGCTTGCACCGAAAAATAAAAGTAACTAACCTACTGCTATGACTATAGGGATTATGGCAATGGGCCAATTTGCCAAAAATGTTGAACTACCCCTTTTAAGTATTTCGCAGTGATGATACAGGGCTTGTTTGTGGAGTGACCTGATGGGTTTCAAGACAGATGTAGGCCTACTTGCCTGAGACCAACATGACATACAATAATTATAATGAGACAAAATCATGGCATTGAAATAAGTTTTAGAGGCTTCAACTGTTATGAATTCCTGATGTTAGGTTTTTGATATGGCTTTTGAATGTGAGAGTGGGATCTAATATCACACCCAGGTATTTGAACGCATTAACAGATTTTTTTATTATTTCTCCATTGACATAAATATTTGGAAAAACTGAATTTCATTGCTTGTTTGAAAAATACATGGGTTACATGTGTTAATTTCGACAGAATAAATTAATTAGAAATTAGGCGACTGAAAGTGGGCATGAATGATAGCATGGCATAGCAAGGCAGTTGAATTGTTAGCAATATTTAAAGGCAAGTTTCCAGTATCTCTCTCTCTCTCTTTTTTTTTTAGATGATTTATAGATTTATCTCAAAACTGTAATCTGAATGTGTCTGTAGCCTACTGTAACTTCAGACAAAAAATTTCAAAATAAGAGCTTTAACCTGTAATTTCAAAATAAGAGTACTGATGTGTTGATGATTTTTGTTTGTTTTCAAATATAAAGTCACATGATGCAGCCATCACTGGGTTCCAATGATGTCATCACATTCTGATGTCACATGTGTCTGTGTGATGTCACACATGATGTCATACAGAATGTTCCATCATCCTGTGTGATGTCACACATGATGTCATACAGAATGTTCCATCATCCTGTGTGATGTCATACAGTTCCTTTGATCTCTACTTGACTCCAGAGACACATTTCTCATTTGATATTCACAGTGAACGGCACAAAGTCTGACCTCTCTGTTAAGTTACAAATGATTAATCACAATTAGTTAATTACGAGATATTACGAGTGATTATTAATAACGAGTAATACAATAGAGTAATTAATTTATAACTCACATCTTGTATTCCTTCTCCAACCGTGCTATACAGTCTGTGCTAAGCAAAGTTGGCAGAAAGTGACAAAATGTCCGCACAAGCAAATCCTAATAATGGGAACCAGCAAATGGGCAAAGCCCCTCAAATGCTGTTCCTCAAAAAACCTTTTCTCGACACAAATTTTGTAAAAGAGTGGTCTGATCAAAACGCTGCTCTGAAGGAAGAAAACGCTGCTCTGAAGGAACAAAACACTGCTCTGAAGGAAGAAAACGCTGCTCTGAAGGAACAGCTGCTCAGCAAAGAGCAGGAAAAGAATAAGATGCAGACTTGGTATGAACGGGAAATGAAACGAGTAAGCAATGTAACAATGGTGAAACTCCACCGCTACGAGAACGATTTCCTTAACTACCGAGCGGGCATCAAACGGGCCAGCAACCAGTTGGAGAAAAAAGACAAAAAGATTAAAAAGCTGAAGAACTTCTTTGCCAAGAGGGTGAGCCAAATGAGAGCAAAGGAAGAGAAAGCTGCAGCTGAACTCCAAGCTCTGAAGGAGAGTTACGACGAGAAGATTGAACTCATCATGAAGGACAAAGACAAAGAGATCTCCAGTGTTAGAAGTGAAAACATGGCACTGGTGACAATGAACGAGGAGTGCAGGCTGGAACTCCTGGACATGAGGACCAAGTTGCAGAAATGCAAGTCTGACTGCAAGGCCAAAACCAACGCCCTGCAGCAGGCGACTAGAAAGGAAAAGAACATGGCAGATGAGCTGCGAGCTCTGCAGGACAAGACTGAACTCGACATGAAAGAGATCTCTGGTTTAATACTTGAAAACTGTGAACTGGTGAGAATAAGGCAAGAGCACAGGCTGGAACTGATGGACATGAGGACCAAGTTTAAGAAATGTGAGGCCAGAGTCAACGACCTGCAGGAAACACTTCGACAGGAGACGACGAAGAAAGAGGAGCTGCCCAGAAAGACAATAGACATTGAGGAGAGCTGGCTAAAAAAGGAGAGAGACTGGTTGTTACGGAGCAGACGAATGGAGGAGGACATGCAGCGCCTGACTACTGAAAAGACAGAGTTTCAGGAACTGGCCAGCAAAACCGATAAGGAGAAAGCAAAAATTAAGAAAGATGAGGAAAAGAGGCTCAAAGAGGAGTTGAAGGAGCAGAAGAAGCAGGGGAAGAAAGAAAGGGAAGAGAGAGAGAAAAATGAGAAGAGGGAGAGGAGAGAAAGAGAAGAGCAAGACATAGAAGAAAGAAAAGAGAGAAAGAAAATTGAGGAGAGGGAAAAGAAAGAAAGAAAAGAACAAGAGAAAATAGAAAGAGAGGAGAGAAAACAGAACGAGAAGAGGGAGAGGAGAGAAAGAGAGGAGAGACAGAGGAGAGAAAGAGAAATGTCAGTGGAGGAATAGAAACCCCTCACCTCAACTCCCCCTCCCACTTTCTAACCCCTACCATCCTCCCTTTACCCTCCATCCCCTGAACAACTCCTCCTAGCATGATGCTCTCGTACTAAATTAATGGATTCAGTGTCACGATTGGGTTTTCTCCAGGAAGTCTGGTTTCTCCCACCTATTTCATTAAAAAAAAACAAAAAAAAAAACATCAGTTCTGTTCATTTAGTTGTTCTTGATAACAAACATAAATTAATCAATCTATGTATGTTAATCAGCAACAACTGAATGAATGATGACACAAATCCACAAGTATTTGAAAAAAGCAGAGAAGATATCCCACCGACCATCTCTCTATGAAATCTCCCTCTCTCTTTCTCTCTATCAAAATAATCTCTGTCTCTCTCTATGAAATCTCTCTCCCTCCCCTCAACTCCCCCTCCCATCCTCCCTTTACCCTCCATCCCCTGCCACCTGAACAACTCCTAGCATGATGCTCTCGTACTAAATGAATGGATTCGGTGTCAAGATTGGGTTTTCTCCAGGAAGTCTGGTTTCTCCCACCTATTTTGTTAAAAAAAAAACCATCAGTTCTGTTCATTTTGTTGTTCAATAATAACATATGTTCAATGAGCAACAATTGAATGATGGCACAAATCCACCTTTGAGAAAAGCAGTGAAGATACTGCAGCAAAAGCAGTGAAGATACCACCACTACCACCGACCATCTATGAAATTTCTCTCTCTCAAAATGAGAATTTCCTAGAATTTCAACAGGGTCCTCCAACCGACCTCTCTCTCACTTATATGATATCAATAAGAGCTTTCATTTGTCAACAGCCAACCCTCTCTCTCTCTCTCTCTCTCTCTCTCTCTCTCTCTCTCTCTCTCTCTCTCTCTGTCTCTCAATTCAATTCAAAGTGCTCTATTAGCATGACCGTTAAAATACAGTGTTGCCAAAGCAAATAACAGCAATACAGACAATAAATAAAAACAAACAAACATCTCTCTCTCTCTCAATTCAATTTAAATTTGCTTTATTGGCATGAATGTTACGAGAACTATGTTGCCAAAGCATCAATAATCAATGAAACAAAACAAATACAACTCACAGAATCAAATATATACAAATAAAATAAAAAATAAAAAAGTATATATCCGTACATTTATACTGTATACCCTATGCATGTGTCTCTCTCTCTCTTATATTAAATATTAAATGTCATGATTGTATTTTTTTGTGTTTCTTTGTTATTTAGTTTAGTTTAAGTTTAGTTGTATCAGAGAAAATGTACAAAATATGAGATATGAGATAATAACGGAACGTTACGAGTCGGTGTTGTTTTTAAGGTAAATTCATGCAAAACAGCAGATGTGCGTTGCCTACAGGGGCAGTTTTTCAGGAAGCAGTCTCTGCATTTGCCCCGAAAACAACTCCATCTCGTAACGTTCCGTTATTATCTCATAGCGTGGTGAATGTGCAGGCCTGTCCACCAGAGCGTTTTAGGGTTGTTGGATTGATGTGTTTGATGAGGGAAACCAAGAAATCCCATGAGCCTCCATAGCGTAGCTCTGAGCAGCTCGCGGCTCTGCTCCACTGTTCTTAAACTAGCTTGCACCGACAATTAAAGGTAACGAACCTACTGCTATGATTATAGGGATTATGGCAATGGGCCAATTTGCCAAAAAGTTGAACTATCCCTTTTAAGTATTTCACAGTGATGACACTGTCGTGTTTTCCTGTCTAAGATGTCTAATTTTTTTTATATGGCTTTTGAATGTGAGAGTGGGATCTAATATAACACCCAGGTATTTGAACAGATTTTTTATTATTTCTCCATTGACATAATTTGAAAAAGGCCATGCTATACCTATTGATCTCTGTCCAGATCAAGCAAAATTATCATTTCAGCACTTTCCTCAGTGGCTCTGCTTTCTCCTCATCTCATCCTGAAGTACAAGATGCTGATTTAGGCAGCAGCTCCCGGCTGTAGGCTATTTCATATTCAGATGCTGAGAGGTACTTTTTCTGTGTTTTGGTAGCAAAATTATAATATCACACTGGAGGGGTTGGCGGGGTTCCTTCTTTACTCTTTCTAGCATTATCTGAAATCCGTGTTTCCACATTAGCATGGTAGCGGTAGCAACCTAAAATGCATTAGAAGCATATACAGTACACTACATAGCACTTTTGTACTGCTGAATATTAGCTGGAGGTTCGGGTTCTCCCTTCTCAGTGTGCAGTTTAAACCATTTAAAGTCTGCTAATATTTGTACAGCTGTAGGCATTCGAGTGTGTTTGGCATCTTGACTCTGCTCACAACTCTCACAAATTGCTGGTGACTGCAGAAAATTTCACACGTTCGCAGCCCACATTTGTTTTGTGGTGAAACTAAAAGGCTAGAACAAGTTTCCTGATGCAGCTTTTGGGAAGGAGGTTTGCGTTTAGTTGTGTACTGGTTTCAGATCCTTCCAGACTAAAGGGGGAACCCAAAGGGAGAACAGAGACCGCCTCACAGTATGAGGTACAGACTTAATCCCACGCTCTTCCTGTTTGAATGTAGTCCAGATAATGAGTTTGTGCTTCCTTAGATCCAGGTGCTGTACAGATGCTTTGGAGCTGCCAGCGTGGTGAACCACAATTAATCCATTAATGCACGTACGCTCCCTTATTGGCCTTTTACACAAGTTCCAGCAGTTTCTTCTCGAATGATAGAATTGTATTAAAGTGCAGTAGATCTACAGAAGGATGTTAGTTCAGAAGTTCAGCTGTAATGGTGATATGATCAACACATTAATATCACAGCAGCAGACGCAACAGACACAAAGTATAATCTCTGCTTTCATTAGTAAGAAGCTTATTTCCAATGCCCTTGATACACTGTGTGATCAGTATTCAGCCAGTGTCTCATGATACATGTCATTGTTGGTTATATAAGGTTTTTAGTTTAAATTAGACTAAATAAAAAATAATAGCTCATTAAAACCGTGTGTCTGATTTCCATCTGACTTTAACTACTGGAAAGTTACAGTTTCAGCAGCTGCTACTGTCATTCATCATGAACGTGTATTCGTGTGGCTTGTACTGTGGCCAGTTCATCTTAATTTTATTTATTTTAAATGGTGAAAAATCAGGTTGCTGTTCACAGTCATATAAACCATCTATGTCTGCAGCTGTAGTATCACATGGTGCAAGAGCTTGCAGCGTGCAGATGTCTCTTCTTAGAAACTGTCTACCAAAGAAGTGACAGCGCTGACAATTTAAGCCAATTTGCTAAGGATGTTTTTGGGTTTACACAAAGTAACAGCCATGGCTGTATACAAAAACTGCTTTATCGAATCTTTTCCGATTTAAAAAATCTTAAATGGAAACCCACTCACAGCCAGAAGGCTTATAGTGGATTTTAATGGATATTATTGTTATTCGATCCTTATTTAATGGTAACTTTATTTTTCTGAGGACCACAAGTTTCACAGTACCATGAACAGGAATGCAACTTGACACTGAATTTGTAACACTACATTATCACAATATATTCATATTTTGTGAACAGTCGTCTCTATTTGTATTGCTAATGAGAGTAGGCCTCTGGAAAAAGCAGTATATTTAGCCTCGCACTTGAATGAATCATCATCATGTTACATTTGCTTTCATATCCCGTGTTGTGTCTATGTGGAGAGTCTGACTCAGTGCTTTTTCCTGAAGACAGACGGAGGAAAAAGGAAGCGAACAAGAAGCAGGCAGCGGCGCTCGGGAGCTGCAGCGTTTTCTACTGGGGATTTTGACAGAGAAACCTCTTGTCTCAAACAATGACAGAAATCCCCCGAGAGCCATTTCACCTAGTGAACATCCAGCCACATGGCTTAATGTTCCATCATTATTTATTAATGATTGGTCTGTTTCCAAGCGTCTGACTGTTGTTTCCTATTTCCTAACACACATTTTCTACAACTGTTTATTTTTAAAGGCCTTTGGCGGAATTGAAGCTTATCCTGCTTCAAAGTCCTTAACAATGTCCTCATACATACGTTGGCTATTTTTATGGCTTAATGGTCAGTATACTGGTAATTACTGGTCTGTCATTGTGGTGCTTGTGAGTATATGAGGTGGACATGAATTGAAGTGGTTCTTTGGTTGTCCTCCAAGTATATGTTTATTTTGGGACACCATGTGTCTTAGTATATCTGTGTGATTGTTCTTTATTCTCCTGGTGAAACTTCCTTGGTTGTCGACCAAAAGAAGCGGCTTTGTGACATCATGTGTATGAAAGTAGCCAAAGCAAAATGACTGTATGTCTGCACCCTTCCCAAGAAGCTTTGCCCTGGAGAGAAGCCATTTTTAGGAGTATTACCATCTCTTCAGTCTACATTTTGTTTTGTTTTTAGGGAAAGATCTTGACAGATATCAAGAGGATGTTAAGAGTGAAGATGATTTTGTATCTGGTGCCACCAGCAGGAATTTAGTTTTCACTTATCCAAGCTCTGACATTTCATCTAGCATCAACTTTACAGTGACGATGACCATCATTTTTGATAGACGTGTCTCAACGACTATTGAATGGTGAATTTTGAACACATTTGGTGAGATTATTCAGAAGGGATTAACTTAATTTGTGTCCATTAATCCCAAATACAGCACAATATATATCATCAACAGCAGAACAGGAGAATTTTGGTAATGTAAATTCTCCATACATTTACTAACTAACTATATTGATGGTTTTCGGAGCTGGAGTTTAACCATTAAATTGAAATACAAAACATGAAATACAAAAGGTAGTCAAAGTTAGTTTCAATATTTTTAGACATAAAAATGGGAGGTTTATCCTCCTACCCTCTCCCGATCTGACATTATATGTCACAGTTTTTGAGCTATAGTCCATAGCATACATATAATATTTGAACCCACAGTTGGTGGGCTCACCACTCCCGCCCTTTTATTATTATATAACTTCTCTAACTTGTGTAATGTGGACTAGAGAGGCCGTCTGTAACATGTAGACTGGAACAGAAAACAAAATCACAATTGTCTTTCTTTATATAGCCTCCCTAAGAAAAGATAAAACATAACAATAGGTAAGAACTGCTCTTGAAGAGTCATGCTAGATGACTTAAGTTGATATCTAGCTAAGCCACAGTTACCGACACACAGGTATATGAGCACTGGCATTGAACAGGCATTGAGTGGTGCAGTGTTTGGTCTGCAGTGGCTCCAGCAGCAGCATCGGAGAACCAGTCGTAGACACAAACATGCAGTCTCCCCTGAAATCACACCGAGAATCTGTATGTGCAGTAGGGTGTGAATCAGTGCGCATGCAGTGTCTAAAAAAAGCGTTCTGAACTGTTCCTCAACCCTTTGCAGGACTCTCTCTTAAAAAGCAGTTTTATGGTGGTGTAGGGGTGTGGTCAGAAGTTCCTCAGTCTACCACTTGCCACAAACTGGAGCCTGTTTCATCGCAGCCCAATGTGCAGTACGCTCTCTCTCTCTCTCTCTCCACCCACATGCTCTATGGCCTTGGCATGCCACACGTTGTTGGACCCAAATTAGAGCAGTATGGGAACACATACAATGAAAAACCCCTCCACAAATGATCCACCCTCGCATTAAGAAGTGTGTCTGAGACAAAGACTGGCTTTGTCAGGCAGCGTTGGTGCCCAAACAGCCTACAGGTCATGTGGAGGAATAAAGACTTCAGAACTATGCCATTATCATTTTTTTTTATTTATTTATTTATTTGTACTTGCAGAAAGTTGGACAAGGCTCAGATGTAGACATGCCACTAACTGTACAGTAAACACTCCTTTACACAGCTATGGTTTTTAATTGAAGAATACAAAGGATCAGTTGTGTCACATCTACAAACCACACACAGGTTAAATCACAGTGTAAACCACTGCCCTGTGAACAAAGTGCATGAACCTGCAGTAATAAGGGGAAGTCTGCGTGATCAATCATAATAAAAACCATTAGTCTTATTTACTGTAGACTGTGCATGGCCCCAGCAGCAGTCTCATACCACATGTTGGAGATCTATCCCTCCTCCTCCTCCTCTCGGTCTAATTCTCTCCTTCTTGTTGTCTTTTCTTCACAAGTGAGGAAAAGTCTGGAAAAACTGCGAGGAGAGGAGAAAAACATACCCATGGCTGAGATTCTGTCGCTCCCTTCCTCTTGGTATATGAGAGAGTAAAAGAGGCACCGGCTCTCACACACACACACACACACAGCACAGCGGTTGGCAGCCTGCAGTACTTCCTCATCCTGGCTGCTGTATTGAGGCAGACAGCCGTTGCTCCTGACCCTTCTTTTCTCGCCCTCGGTGGAGCTCAGCAAAGACCGGGTGAATATTTTTGGTCACTTTTGGTACTTCAGGGTAGTGAGGAGGCAGAGGGCCGGCTCTGGGACAGCATCCAGCACCATACACGTGAGTGAACTGCACTGCAGCTGTACTGTATAGCGGGTTGTGTTTTGTGTGACACCATTCTGCCTTCACCACCTCTCTCCTCTCATTTCTCACTATCTGAAGGTCTCAGATCAGACTGGTACATGTTGTTACACCTCCATGCATTGTTTTCCAAGTTTTATAGGGGACAATGGAGTTTACTTTGGATTGAATATGTGATTAATGACCGTTAAACTGCAATAGGAAAGTTTGAAACGGGAAAAACTGAAGTCATTTTTTAAATAGATTAGGAAGAAAGTGAGTCAAAACATCTGCTGAAGATATTTCTGCCAGGTTTCTCACATTTCTGTCAACCACAGAAAAAGCAAATCTGAGAAAGGTGGCTTGACCTAAAATAAAGAATAGTTTTAAAACAACAATTTTCAATAGTGTTCAAGCAGAGGAGACTATATTTAAACTTGTGTTGTGGTTATAGTGAGCATGCATGTCATCCTGCTCACTAACCATTGGGCAACACCGGAAAGCTTGTGTGAAAGGATGTGATGACACACTTGACACATTAAACCCTGTATCTGTTTTCTCTAATGCAGCTAATGGAGTCACAAGACCATGAGCTGTTTATTACTTTGAATCACTTTCTGTTGCTGCTCTGGTCGCCTGCTGTAGCTCATCATGAACCTGAAACAGAAATTATATTATTCAAAATCAAAATAGAGATTTGTTAGGTTTGAATGTGTTGTATGCTGCTCTTTGCCCAGTTAAATGTTACCACAGGATGTCAGCAGGTTTTGCAGCAGGTCTGCGGTTTCCCCCTCTAATCGCTGAATCTTTTTTTTTTAAAGGTCTATTTAAATGGCAGTGATGCCATAGCTGCAGCGTTCGCTCTCATACACGTTCCATATTCTTTACAAACACATAGAATAAACTGATTATTTGAAGTGCGCTCATTGGCCCATCCTGCTCTGGAGCAGAACAACCTGTATTTAAGGTCAGAGGATGGTCAGGACTGGTTAGCTCAGATTTCTCCCCATAATCTGAGGCAAGTTGAGGTTGTGGCAGTCAGGCAGAACTGGCCAAGTTACATATTCGTCTAATGAATGTGTACATATGAGGTATTTTTCTGTAACTGATATGTTGCAGGGTAAGTAGAGTAGTTACTGGTTTGGTTTGACATCTGTCCTATTTTTGCTGACCACAGTTCCTGTGCAGGTTGCACCTTACAATGATTATACTGTGATATAATCATCTTTTTTTATAGTAAAAACATAAATATCACTTCTTCATTGAGGTAAATGATGGGATTTGTTGTTGTGATTGTTTCTATATCTGTTCACTGTGTATGCAATGAGGCAGTTACTCCTAAATTAAAGGGTAGAATAAGAGCAGTGTGTTGTAATGTCAGTTTTGGTTTGTTTTTAACATCTGGGCTTGAAGCAAATTTCCAGCTTATATCACTGTTGATCTTGGTTATGAAAACGCATCATTCTTTCCCTCGGGGTTGTCAGATCCGATCAGGTGACATGAAAGAGACTGTTTTAACCTGACTCGAACTGATAACCGTTGTCAGTTGGTATTGAATCCTCGTGCTTTCTGCTTATCTCATCGCAGCAGTCTGGTCCAGCAGCAACTGTCAGGAAGAGAAACTGTACGTCTCCAGTTCAGCCTTAACATTCAAGCTCCTGTTCTTGGAGGCAATGTAATTAAGGCAGACGTAAACCCATTACTTATGATGGTGGTGGCTAGAAATTACATTTGCTTTTTCTATTTTAGTGTTTTTCAAAGCAAATTCCATATGTATGTGTTTAAAGCGCGTCATCGCCCTAGTTGTTACTTAACCCTGAAGCGCAGTAGAAGTGGGTGAATGCTTGTCATTTTTGTCAGGTGAGTTGGCGTTAAAAGGAGAGATACCTGGGTCCCACTCTCTGTCTCAATTCTAGTTCAAGTTTAAAATGCAACCCTGTTGTTGCGTGACTCTGAAAGACATTTTGGTTTCATAACTAGGTCGCTCTAAAGTAAATGGGGACACACTTCTGGCTCCTGAGAGTCTTATCTCTGCAGAGGAAAATAGAAAGGTCGTATTTGCATAATTGAGTCCTGCAGAAGTCCATAAAAAAGTTGTATTAGACTTTTCATTCACAGGCTTTTGTGTTAATTAATGTTTCAAATGTACATAACATTTTGCAGTTGCTTGATTTAAATTAGTTCCATAAAAACATTTGGTTGTAGCTCAGTTCCCTTTCTCTTTCAAAAATGAAAATAATATAGCCTCAGGGGTGACATCCTCAATTTTTGCCTCACTTCCTGATTTAGCCCACGGCAGAGATGAGAGCAGGTTGAGAAGCAGGTCAGACACGTGCTCACTCGGCAACGGCAACGGCCAGTGACGCAGCCGTGAAAGTTGATCTAAACAGAAGCGAGCCATGGCAGCTGAGGTGTCGGACTATACCCGGCCGGCCGGGCAGCTAGTCACAGGATCTGGCCTAGGGAGGTCTAAGTATCATATGATGGAGGCAGCAGGGAGACACATGCTCTCCTACAGTACAGTGTGTTTCTGATCAGATAAGTCCTCAAGCACCCACACGCATTCTCCAAACCTGGGCACCATGTGTTGGGAATGTTTTACCAGTGAACATCCTGTTTATATTAGAGAGGTAGCTCATGACCACACGGCTCCCAAGATGTCACACCAGTGGTCAATGCGGGTTTTTACTGCTGCATCACCTGTCCTACTTTACACACGTTTCGAGCAAAAAAAGTATAAATAGTTCAGATGAGAGCGCTGAAACGGCCTTGTCCTGATTTAACTTGCGTACATGCATTGCAGAGGCCGGAGGATTTCCCTGTGTTTGTCAGAGGCAGAGCATCTGCTTACCTCAGCTCTGATCAATGAATCAGCCGCTCCACTGGGAGTTACAGAGCTTTTTACCAGTGCACTCTCTCCTTGGTTGAGTGCACTCTCCACCATCCCTCCATTTCCTACTGCTACTCTTTGTCCAGATGAGTGCATTTCCGTCTGGACATCACTCATCGTCTCACCTTTAACAGTCTTTTGTAACCGCATCCTGTTGGAATAGGAAAAATGAAGCCATTAATGCACGATGTCTTAACTATACCTCTTATAGAAGAACCACAGTGTGAGTGTAACTGGCTGCAGACTTTGTGTGGAAATCATGCTGTGTGCTGGTCAGTGCTGCTGTTGTGACCAAATCAGATAAGAGATTTTGTTCTCTCCCTCTCCTTCCTCTTGCAGCACAGTTCAATGGGGGCTGCTACTGAATCAACCCCAGCTGCCCTCAGAGGCGGCTCTTTGCTTGTATATTTTGGAACAGCCACAAATGCCACCAGACAGTTTATGCAAAATGTTCTTATTCACACAAAGAAAAGCTGCTGCCTGCATGTTGTTCTGTGCTTCCCCTGCAGTTATTTGCTATTTCTGGAGAAAAAATAATCTCTTGAGTCTGATACACGGCTAAATGTTTTATTCATTATGTAGTTATCATGAAATACTTGAGCTATTCTGTTTTTGTTTGGTACATCTTTTTGTGAGTTGATGCTTCTGGAAAATATTTAGCTCTACACTGCCCCTCAAAGGAAATGGACAGAAAGTTGGGATTTGTTTAAAATTGATCATGTTTAATTTAATTTAAATTAAAGGCTGTAGAAAGTTATATGTGGGTGAGGACAGATTTTATTGCAGTTTATTGGTAAATTTGCAAGACAGATGTCATTTTTACATCATGACAGTCATAGTGACATGTTTCTTTGGCCGTTGTTGGTTTCTTTTCTTTTTTTTAACTCTTTATTTATCCAGGGGTGGTCTATATATCCAAAAGAAAAAAGATCATAAACAACACATCAAAAACAGTCTCACTCATTGGCCAAATAAGCATTAAGCAGCCATTTCTGCCAACGTTTTTCCCCCAGGTCTTTCTGGAGTCGGATTGAGTCATTTGCTTTGGGACATGCAGTTGCTTTACAATATTAACAATATCTGTGGTTGGGGCATTTTTCTGGAGCCAGCATTTTGTGATGGCCTTTTTACTTGCAGCTAGCAAGACCCTAAGAAGATAGATATCAGTTTTATTCACTCCATCCAGCATATTTCCAAGATAGAGAGTTGTGAATGATACATTATTGAATGTATGTTTCTTGAGGGTTTTTAAAGAAAAAAAGTTTGATAATTTATGATTTTATGATTTCTTCCAGGTGTAGTTAGAAGACAGAGGCAGTCATGCTAAAAACGGGCACCACCAAGGTGGGGCTGCCCAAGCCGGGACTGCAGGAGCGAACCAGGCAAGGCTCCCTGGTGTCCTCGTCCGCCACCTCCACAGCTGTTCGGACCACCAGATCCTCCAGCCTGCTCGCCTCAGACCAGCGCCTCAGCAGGGTGAGTTACTTACAAGCACACTACAGGAATCTACCACTAAATAATGTAGTTAACTCTTTGACAGTTGAGATGTCCTGAGTACATTATTAGACTCATGATGTTGGTATTAACAGCAGTTGTGTTTCTAGCTGAAAAGAGCCAGCAGCGACGATGCCTTGACGAAGCCTGCTCTGGGATCTGCTGCCTCCGGCTCCCGGATGAAGAAGACAGTGACCACAGGAGCCATCTCTGATCTTCCCGAGGCTCGTCCTCGCAGCACATCTGGTAAGGGACAACAACTCTTATCAGACATCTTGACAAAACTAGTTTTATAGACTTGATATGATGAGAAGAAAAAACTGTATAATGCTCAAAAGCAGAGTAAAGAGCTGTAAACTGACTAGATGTAATCTGTACATTATGTCAGGGCTTATAAATTGTAGTAAATGCCACTAACCACATGTGGCCACTAGAGGGCCACAGCACCTCACCAAAGCTATTGGTGGTTAACTAGCGGCTTGATGCAGCTGAGACACTTCTCTTTACACGTCTCTCTTTTTTTCCCTGTGTCTCTTTCTTCTTGTTTGGTTGGCACTGGTGTGGCGCAGGTGTCTGAGGTTCTTTGGTCTCTGGTTTTGGTCCAAAACTGAGAGACTGGGTGCATTCATAGTCTGCGCTTTAGTCAACATCTGCTCAGCCCTGAGAACAGCAGGATGTGTTTTGGATGACAAATGAGGAAAAAGACTTTTTATCCAAGTTCAAGAGATGGAAAATGGTGTTGGTGGGGTTATTGACCGGTCTTTCAGTCTTTACTTGCTGAGTGTGTGTATGTGCCTGTACTTTGCATGTGCAGTACAGTAGGTGTTGATATGTTTTGGTTTGGCTTAGAGTACTGTGTTGTTGTCTGTGCTGTTCAATCAGGAGTTACTATTTGCAGAGAAACAACTCAAATCTCTGAATGAAAGGAAATCATCTGTGGCTGCCTGCTTTGTTACGACATTCACACCCATAAATACTGTGTATCTTTTTTAGATAGACCTTAAAATTGCACTTCACCATACAGTGCCTGCAAGAGAAGAGAGCATTTCATTCTAAAAACTATTTGTAACACATTTCATCTACCAAACTGGGCAAGGAGAACCAGTTATTATCACATTTACAGTATTTTGTGTTAAGTTTAGTCATGTGAAAATGTAGATATTATTTTGGGTACAAACATTTTGTTCATCATAACAATGATGAAAAACTTAGTGTGTTTCATGGTAAACAAGGTGTAATATTTACATTTGGCCCAACATGAAAGAAGCTTTCATGGGAAGTGTCTGATGTACTGCACCCCCTCCTCATACTTTAATTCACTTATTATGTAACCGAATCCCATGCAGCTGTCTCATTCTGTACCAACCTAACCATACCTCACAACACTTTTCCTGATTTTACTTTAAAGTTCGAGATTTATTGTGAATGTAAATGTGTAAAGCACCTTTTAAATCTAATCATTGTATGAACATACTGTACACAGCTTCAGCTTTTGTCTATTGTTCTCAAGCACCTTCCCTTTTTACCATACAATGTGTGATAACATTTTTTTTTTAATCCAAACCAAGCAACAAAAATATCATCTTTGAACAGACATGTCTGATCTTTTAGTTCACGTCTAGCTGAAACGTCATAGACATGAAAAGGATAGGCAGATGGTGATTCACAGTGCACTCTCCTCAGCAATGATTTATCATTACTTCCACCTGCGTTCACTCAAGTCGCTGTGAGAGTCCCTGAGGTGAGAAGCTTTCATTATTGCTCTGTTTATATTAACTCCTGCTCACCTGGATGTTCAAGCATTTGAGGATGTAAAGGTTTGCAGGAAAAGTTAAAAAAAATCCATCATTTAAGTATATGAAGTAATTCAAGCAACATTATGGACTCATATGAAAGGCAAAAGGTGGATGCAGATACTTGACGCGCTGGATGTATGTGATGGTTTGACTCATATGGAACAAAAACTGCATCATATGTAAACGACATGCTGCTGCTGTTGGGGATTTGTTGTCCATGATATTTGTGTTCATTTCCTATGACTGAATCACAGACTTTGTTTTCGTAGCTTTGCTTTGTCTTTGAAAACACCAGCATCGCCAGCAGGACGTTGTTGTCATGATAAAACAGATTAATAGAGCAACTAAGGATTGCAAAACTCATATTGCATGTAGGACAGGTGGTTGATGATGGTGATGATAATGATGACAATGATTATAACTTTTATTTTTATAGCGCCTTTCGTAACTACTGTACGGAACAGAAGGAAATAACAAGGTATACTTAAAACAATAAAACTGTTATTAAAATAATAAAAAATTATAGAGGAATTTTTCAGGAATTTGGTTGCAGTGATTCATGTTGTTCACAGCACACCCTTGGAAAGTGAGAGGCTTAGCCGTATTTGTTTGTAGGGGCCCAGTGACACAGTGTGTGGATCCTGTGCTCTGGTGAAACTCCGTCTTCAAAGGGCAGCTGTGTTGTGCTGAAGAAAAGATAATTGAATTCTACTTAACAAAAGACTCCGAAGGAGCCGAGAAACCCACGGCCAAGCGAGACTTTCGGCTCTTTCAAACACAATTAGACCATGATCAGCTTTCACTGGATGGGGCTCTAATTAACCAAAGTTTGGTTTTTCAAAGTGTTTTCACACCCAAGGACAAGAGCAGGTTCCCCTTTTGTGCTGTTCATGATATATTCATTACTCTAAACGTCTGGCCTAGTTTTGCTAGCCAATCTCCGATAACCATCCCAAAGCTGGGGAAGTCTGGTAATGTTAGATAATTATTTGTTAGAAAATAAAACACTCTTTAGAACAGGGGAGAGATTTGATTCTGTTTTGTAGCCGCATTTTGTATCAGGCAGAGTGTGAAAAATATGCTGAACCTTTCAAGTGTAGCTTGTTTAGCATTCCCTTTGCTGCTTTTAAAGGATGTTTATCATCACTGCAGCTGCTAAATCATCATCATGGTGAGTTATTTGTTTTTCCCAAAAGAAAATATGTAATCCTCTGCTTTTTATCTTTACAAAAAGTAAACCAATTTTATTTACTTTTACGCACAAAATAATAATTTTTTAAAAAAAGTGATTTGATCTCATCAGATATATTTCATCTAAAGTCATTTGACTGAATTTACAGGTTCTCACTTCATATTTACACATAGTACTTATTGAAACAGCTTCAAGCATGTACCAACAGGCATTTCTCATCCATGCATATAGCACTACCCTATACATCCATGATAAGATCTAGGGTGTCAACATGATCCCATCACATCGTCCACCTGTGCTGGGACTCAGGGAAAAGTGCGTGTCAAGATATATGATGACAGATAATTAGTGGATATGTTGAACAGGTCATAAAAACCAAGCTAATCAGCAAGTGGAAAATCACATTAGACAGCTGAAAGAGCTGTGATGGTTTATCATGCACGCAAGCGCCTACAGTACAATCACCATTCAACCTGCTGCCCTCAGCTCTGAATTACTGCTCCTGACCTGAGAGCTCTGCTAAAAACGTCCACACAGGGGAAATGTCATCATTTGAATACAGATTGGGGTGGTGATCTGTGGCATTTTGAACTCTTTGAGATGTTGTGCTCTCTGAGAGAAATATCTTGAGTTGTTTCTTGTTTTTGTTTATTGATGCAGATGGGAAGAAAACATCTCTCTGAAGAGGATTTAGTTTTTCGGATGAAAAGAATACTAATAATAATCACAAAAAAAATCCAAAATTTGCATCGTGACATTTTGGAGCAAACATGTTCACTGGAATCCAGAGATTTGTCTTCAGGCTGGTCTTGGAGAACAGGTTGATCGTGAACAGATGCACTTCTCCTTCTACTGTAGTTGATCTATGACTTTACTCGGTGACAAGAAGCAGTCAGGACTGGGCTCTAAGGCACAATCATCATACCTGACAGGCAGTAATTAAGTATTTTCTCTGCGGCCATCAAAGTACATTATGTGACATGACAGGATCTTTACAGAGCGATAAAGTTGTATGGGGATAGACACATTACCAAGCAATGCACCATATTTTTAAACCCTGACAAACGATGCACTCTGTGCAACACCAATGAAATGAAATTAATTTTATCTTGTTTTGAAGTGTAATTCTTCCCACATCCCATTGAGCATATCAGTGCTAATTAAATGTAGGGATATGGAGGCTGCAGTGGAGAGATGCAGCATTTGTTTCTTCAGAACTGGGTCAAATGCGCCTGAGATGCTGTGCATACATAGAAAATCAAAGAAACAAACACCGAAGAGGCTGCGTGCGCTAATCAGTATAATTTTGAAATACTGCAACACTTCACAGTTTAGTGCAGCAGTCGGACTCATAAAACTGATCCGTGGTCCATTTTTTCTCTGCATGAAATCAAATGAATTGCCATCTTTATCATGATCTTTGAAGGTATTTTGCACGCTACCTTCTCATTATGAGCTTTGTATTGTGAATAATATATTTCAGTGTTGTCACGACTTATGTGTGATTGTGTTAGGCTGAACAAAAAGATTAAAAAAACCCATCATATTGTAGTTATCTGGACAGATGTTGTGATTTGCATGATCTAGGGTGTGTCCCAAACAACCATGTTCTTTAATATCTAGAGAATATCATTGGTAGACTGAGGCATCTCGCTAGCACTCTGATGAACTGATGGTCTGTCGTGTCACAAAACTTTATTTAAATCTGCCCCTCCAATTAGGATGCTGCTATTGAAGGAAATATATAGTGAAGCATAGTTACTGTACTTCGCCAAAGGCCACAGCCACAGAAAATGGCAACATAGACACATATGCACACACAGCATTGGCTGAAAAGACCCCCAGCTGACAGCGTGACCCCACCTTCGCCTGCCCTCACAGCATGCCATACTAATGAGTCAAAACTGTTATTTTTGCTAATGGAGTCTCGCCCCTATCCCAGTTGGCACTTTACCAACTCTACTGTGCTGTCAGACAACGGGTTAAAACCCAGCCTCGTCCTGATGACTTATTTAAAACGCCTCATCAATAATTTAGAAAAGCTTTCACTTGGAGAGGAGTCCCTGTGGAGAGTGCGAAGAGAGGAGACAGAAGGAGATAAGACTGTCCTGCTCTATAAATAAAAAGCCCAGTAGAGGTGACTGCAGGCCATAACTTTATAAACGGGCCCGCCCTTCATTGACAGACGCTTTCCTTCACCTTTGTTCCGTCTGTGCTTTCACATTGATCGTTAATAGGAGCGTTAAGCTTTTAGGTAAAAGTCCTTCAGCGACTCTTTTCCATCTTGAAGTCACTGAGGTGACTGCTGAGCTTTTTTTTCATTTTTATTATTTCACAGTTTATATTCAAATCGCACTCCTCCACCCCAGCTGATACTTCACTCTCTGCAGCACAAGAGCAAACAAGTATCTGATGCTAAATTAAGCCGGAGCATTGAAGGATTGTAGCTTTCTTCCCTTTTCGTATAGCGTATGATGCCATGATCCATCTAAGTATATTCGGCAGCGTCTAAGTGTCACTTCCCGCCTCAAGGTAAAAGTCGAGAACAAACATGTCGAGTCTCTGACAAGAGTTTGCACATTTGAAGAGACGTGCATCTGTCAGTGTCGGTGTGTCTCTGCTACACAGTGTCATCCTCCTGAGTGGCATGTGTCGGTGTAACACTGTCACTTCATAAATCTCACTTAAGGGTTAGCCGAGCATTACCACGAAGCACTCTCATGCCACAGTGTTCCTCTGACTGCCCTTTCTGCCGGTGGTAGACGTGGAATAATGACACGTTATGATGAGACAATGCTTCATCAGCCTCCACTACTTATGGCATTATCGTCATATATATCATAGTTGAGGTCGGAGAGATGCGTGTTATTTGCTACATGCAGATGCGTTAAGGAGGGGGCTGGAGTTTCTTTCTGCTGTGTCATTCCCTAAAAAGCCTTCAGCCAAACACAGGCCATTAATTTTGAACTTCCAGCCGCTGCTGGATGAGAGGTCTGTTGTCAGTGAGTGATGGACTAGAGGCTCCTCACAGACTGTTACTGCCATATGGAAGGTTTGCGAGCCACACCAGATGACTTTCCGTTCGCTGTATATCATATCCACAATAGAGTCAGTTCATTTTTGGGGGCAGAAGTACGGTGTCGGTGTCGGTGGGTATATGATGCAAATTTCAGTTGACCTTTACAGTCTCAGTCAAGGATAGGCACAGCAGAGACACAAAAGGCAAGATGGGAATATTATGGACCCAGCGTGTGTGTGAGTTTTACTATGCAGAGCTCAGACTCCAGACAGCAGTAATGTGGTCCCAGCAGGGCCCTGTCTGTGTGTGTCAGTGTTTGGGAGGCAAGAGGAGGCAGAAGTATGGACCTTGAGCTCCTCTATCTGTCAGATGAATTAATCAAACATGGCTCAGTCCAGTGGGACGACTCAACCTGCATAAGCACTCAGCCATGGCAGACGCACACTAGCACAAAACAGTAAGAGGACGCGTACATGCTTACACATGCAGATAGACGCGCAGAAATATGCATGCAAAATTACACATAATGCCCTCCCCTGTATACTCGACGACATATATACAGCATGATAGTGTCCTCTTTTCTTTATTATGCATGCAGCGTAAAAAGGATTATGATGAACAGGAATAGCTTCACTCCTACTCAACACAGTGCATCTACAGGGTTTGCCTCAGAGGCTAGAATTAGCACTGTATCCACAGTTCTTGCATCAGCTCAGACATAAACACACCTGGTCCCCCTTTTTTTTTTTTTTTTTGTAAAGGTTTGTTGACCAGAGTTTTGGCATCAAGTCTCACTCCTCTCTTGAGAAGCTGGTGACCCCAGCGGTCCCCTCAACATGCGAGCCGGAGAGAATGAGTCCTGCCAGATCTTGAAAGAGGCCTGTATGGCTCACAGAGATGGGCGTCCTGTGGTGAGGAGAACATTCTTAGCTGGATTACAGACATGTTTGTTTACCAAGGTGGATGTGCTGCTCCGGGATGAGGGGAGAGGAGAATATTAAGAGAGGAGGAGGAGGAAAGTCTAACAGTTCATATGAAAGGCTTGGAAGTGGTCATGTACAGTATCGATATCAAAGGGTTTAATATTCAACCTGATGTGGGTAAAATCATGCAGCAAACTAGACCTCCTTTACAGCTGCTGGAGATTTTTTTTTTAAAGGGCTTTTCTAGCTGGGGCTTTAAAGTATTTTATGCATCGAATAATACACACTGAGCCAAAATGCAGCCACAGCTACAAATTCATTTTTCTATTCCCATGTTTCCTCTCAGCAGTGAGCGGCGAAAGAAAAGAAGGTGGTACTTCTGAGCTTATGCAACATAGATGCTCATACAACTAAAAATATCAGCGCCGATCTGTAGCAGGTACGCCTTTTGAAAAATTCAGGATGCGGTTAAGATGATTTTTAATTTCTAATAAAGAGCTTTGGTAATGATTAATGACTGAACAGGTTTGAATTCTGACCGTCACAGCGCCATGCTGTGTCATAGATCCATCCATCCAAACAGTTTCCTTCAGTTACTGCTGTTTTTAATAACAATACATTTATAATCTTGTAGTGTTGTGTAACTTGGTATACTTATACTATAAATGATTTTATAAGGATGTGTTTAATAATCTTTAACAGCTATCTTCCTGTAGTGTAAAACTGTAGCTTATGTTTTGGCTCACACATGCTCCGACCAAAACAACAGTGAAAAACCAAACCAAAAAACTGCGAATATTTGGGATCCTAAAAGAAAATGACAAGTCATTCTCCCTCCCAGCGTGGTTTTCTCCCTGTAGCTCCTGCCATCATAAATATTTAACCTCTGCATATTGTGAATGAGAAAGCAAAGGACAGAAACAGAAAATAACAAGCCATCTACATACTAGCTTCACCCAACCTAAGCAGCACCACCCCGTCTTTAAACACATGTCGACGCACTCGCATGCTATCGTCCCCTGCTGCGTCTGCTGCAGGGGAAATGGTACAGAGAGCCTCAGGTGGCCTCTGATCTCCAGCTCCTCTCCCCCGTCAATGACACAGACATTTGTTGGGAGATGGCTGATGTGACTCTGTGTGGAGGGGGGGGAGCAGCAGGCATGGGTCCCAAGCTGCAAGTTCAGCTGAAGCGAGGGGAGGGGAGGGGGGAAAAGAAAATAAGACAAGAGCTGCTCTGTCACACTCTGCCAAAAATACAAATCGTGCCTTTCCTTTCCTCGTGCTCCTCTTTCCTTCCTTTCTGTCTCCACCCTCCTTTCAGTACCAGTGAGAGGAACGGTTCATCTCACTATTGTTTAACTGGTATTGGTGAGAGTAAACTGGCTGGCAGCAGAGGGAGGAGGTGTGTTAATGTGTGTGTGTATGAGTGTGTGTGTGTGTGTGTGTGTGTGGCCTGGGAAGCCACTCCTCCTCTGAGCTGATTCCAGTCATCACAGCGATAATGAAGTGAGCACGACGCCGCCTGCCTGCCTGCCCGCCCGCCCGCCTGCCAGTGTGACATACTGTCACTGTTCTGGAGGACACGCACACTCGCACACATTCACACACATTCATACACACACACACAGTCATTCACTGACAGGACACGCAGCCTGCCTCCTCCTCACACATGCTCTCTCACACACACACACACTCACACAGTCCTGGGAAGGAGTGGGGAAGAGAAAAGAAGACCATAAGGAAGGAAGAGGAGGAAGAAGAGGAAGAAGGAGAATTTTATATCTCATGGTTTCCTCTCTATGTGACTGACCGCCATTCGGCTGTGGGTGCTGAACAGAGACAACAACCCTGACACTTGCGTCCACACACACACACGCACACATCCCTCCCCCGTAGCCACGGATTCTTGGATTAGTCCGCCCCGGTGCGGAGTGTGGGAGTCGCGGAGTGGACCAACATGGGGAACCAGGCGGGGAGACAGGAGGAAACGGAGTCAGGTCTGCTTCTGTTGTATCGAGGTTTTTTTTTCCTCAGCATCTCTTCTCCCTCTTTGTGTCTGTCTGTCTCTGTTGATGTAAAAGGGAAAGACATTTCATTTGGTAAACACAATAGGTGTGAGCTTAATCTCCTGTCATGTCATGTCTGAGAATATCTCTGACAAGACAAGTCCTGACTAATGAGAACTGACTGAGATGTGCACCAACAGAGCTGACTGACTGATGAGTAGTGATTAATATGCCCCGGAGCTATAGAGGCTGTTTAAACGGGTCAGAAGAAAAAGAAGTTGGTTATTCTGCTCTGTTCTCCTGCCACTAATTGTGCGAGCGTGTCGACGTGTTGATATGGATCTAGTGTGTTGTGTTTCTCTTTTTTTCTGCGTGTGTATGTGTGTGTGTGTGGATATCAGGCAGAGGGAAAGTGCTGAGTGAGTGGCTGCCAGTGAGCATGAGGGAACCTGCTGGAGGAGATGGTATCATCAGTCTCGTAGCGCACATCCCTCCGCTGCCCCCGAGCTCACTGCGCCGCTCTGTAAGATTTCCATTTCAAAGTAGCTCTGATCTGCACTCAGCAGCAACTTCACACTCATCCAAAGACAACCCAGCCCTTGTAACCTCTCTGATTTTCTTAAACAAAACAATCATTTGCATCTTAATGTGTGTGTATGTGAGCAGATCCTCCTCATAATACACCTACATACTGTATAAAGAGCTTCATCATGTAGTTCTGCTGTTATGTGATGATATTTGTGTGTTTTTATCCCAACAGAAATAGACACTAAATAGACCAGAGCCAGGTGGCAATGTACATGTACATGCACACACACACACACACACACACACACACAAATAGTGGAGTATTTTATCAGTGGTGGGTGTTTAAGCTGTATCATTTCATAGCAGTGGCATGTGTTGCTTGAAGATAGAGCACAGTGGGCTCAGATTGGAAGGCATTGGTTGCAAGCTGCTGCATGCTTGGAAAGATTAGCTCCCCCCAATTTCTTCTCCGTGCACACACACATACACACACAAACACACACATGCAGCATACAGAAGATTGTTGATTGCTGAGTCAAAAAGTAGGAAGAAAGCTAGCTAATAAGACCTTCTTTGATGTCACTAATTATTCATAGTTACTGTGCAGCAGCATTCGGTCCTTGTTGTTGAATATTGCTCTTGGTACAAAATAATAATGACACTGGTGTTGTGGAAGTATGTGGGGTTCAAAAAGAAACGATTCTTTTCTCTGTAATCAATCACTGTGTCCCAGGCTATGAAAAGTATAAAAAATCTGCTTGGTACAGTCCTCCATGACCCTTGTTCCAACTTCCCACATGAGCCTCCATTACAAAATGAAACAGTCAGCAATACTGTGTTAATTGATTCACTTTTATTTATATACAGTAAATCCACTCTCAATTTTCCCAAACGAGTCTCTAAAGTAAATGCGGATTGATCGATAAACGACTTGATTTCCATTATGCTCACTCGTGACATAAAGCTGTGGGTTTTTCACTGCTGAGGCCAAGAGCACAGAAGCCCTTGACTCTGTTTTACACAAGGTAGACCTGTAATAATGGGCAAAAGGACTTGTAAACCCTCTTTAATCAGAGGTTCATTATCTTGCTTCTCTCTGATGTGCAGCAATGTGGTGATGGACAAGAACAGAGAAGTTCATGCTCTTCATGTTAGCCTCAGTTTCACCCAGGCTGTGAAACAGAGCCAGCTGAGGTTTGTCAGGCTGTGGGCTTGGAAAGCAGAATAACAGCTCTAGTGCTGGAAGTCGGAAAAGAAATGTGGGAACAGGAGGAACTCGTTCAGCTTTGATTGATGGCATTATCTCTGAAGTGGCAGGCTAAGGAGTTAGCTGTCTGCTGCAGTGATAAGACGCTTGATATCAGCAGCAAAGTACACCGAGGGCTACTACACAGAACCTTCCTGTCTCCCCACTGACTCTCACCAGGAGAGCAGCCAAGACCAGAGCCTGTGGTCAGCATGTTGTCGGCCGCTGATGAATTGTCCGTAAAATATTGTCCAATAACAGCGTGTCTATTTTCAGGGCTCCGACTCAGTCAGTAGGACCAATGAAAACATGTGAAAACACGCTGGTGTATCTTAAAATAAATTGTCCCGACTTCCACATGGTCAAAAATGGGAAATTTCACGCAGTTGTGGTTCTTCCAGAAGTATGATTGGGATGCTTGAAGGTAGCTGTAATGTTTGAGGACGCTGCCAAAAACATGGAACAGCGCAGTGTTTTTCAAAAGAAGGGAATGCTATCAGCGTAGCGGTCAGAGTGTTGTCATTGGAATAACATTGTTCTTTCTGTCCGCTGTTACTGGCGGCACAGCAGCACTGAATTATTATTTTTTATGGGTATTGGACTAGTAGAAAAACAAGCTTGGTTAGCTCCTTAAAGGTTGAATATGGAGAATGCATATTAAAAAGCTATATATTTTCAAAAATAATACTACCACAGTGTGTTTAGAGGGGTGCACAATAAAAGTATTGCTTTTCCAGAAAGAATTATATGTAGTCTGAATGAATTGATTAAAAAAATTTGAAGCTGTTTAATGAAGGTAAAAATGAAACACAAGGTAAATACCCTGCATAGTTCTTCCCTGTGCTACTCTGATCAGGCAGCATCCCTAGCAATGGGCCTGGCAACCGACTGCAGGAATTATTTTTCTGTTATGAAAATATCAGTTTTAAGGACCAAAAACACTGTTCAGGTGTGGATTAAAGGCCCAAACGCACAGAAAAGTATCCGGTTTCAGCCACTTGTGTTCACGTGCGGACATGGTCTGAAAATGAAGACTTTTTCCACAGTATCACTATCTCTTTACCTTTTTAGGACTGTTCTTCATGTTATATGCCCCCCACCGCAGGTGTATTCACCTACTCTTAAAGGGGAACTGTGCAAATCCGGTCGCTTTTCCTCCTGTTTTGCTAACCCTCCTCTCAGCCATGTGCATTTGTTTACAATGAAGCTGGTGAGAAATCAATCAATAGAGTGGTACATAACGTTATATATCATACACGATGTTACTATGTGTATATTTGTGTAGTCTTATCCGTCATAAACAAGAGATAGTGGGGTTACTGGGCACATTTGTGTCGTGGCACTGATCTTGCAAGTTGGTTTTCAGCCAAGAGACGCTACGTGGAAGACAAAGAGCCTCCATTTTCCCTAATAACAAGTTACAAGTCACCATCACAATTACTCCAAAGTTGTTTAATTAAGTTGTAGCATAATTAAGATAAAAATCCTGCATTGTTCCTCTTTAATTAAAGCACTCCTCAGGAGTTTGTGGGCATGTCCAGGCTGTTCTTGACTGACTCTCCTCAGGATCATCTGTTAACTCCCTTGGATTTTTTAGAGTTACACAACTAATGCTTTTGTCACTGCAACTGATGAATGGAATAAATTCCTATCAGAGTTTCACCCATCTGTTGAAGTCAAGGTCTTATTAGCCAGAATAACTGAAAACACCTCTGTGTGTGTGTTGTTTTTTTTTTATTAATATCTGCTTGCTTGCCCTGATAAGTACCACTTCAGTGATCACTAGACAACAGCACCCTGGCCAGTTAAGATATAAAACCATATCTTCATGCTATGCTTCACAGTAGGAATCAATTCTGCATGGCTTCTGCTTGAAGGACTCCTGTGTAAGAAATGTAGCAATATCAGGATCTCTATTTCCCCAAAACCATGGGTGAGTGTTTTACCAGTCATCTTGCTAACATATTTATTACAGCACTGAAAATATAATCCCAACTCCGCCACTTAGTGGAACCTGCTCTCATCATATGATGGTTAAGTTAAGTGCAGCCAAGACCTGTCAATCAGGACACTTCTGGCACTGATCCTGTGTCTGGTGAAACCCTGATTCATTGTGCCTCATGGGAACTGCTCCCATTCAAAGCAGATTACACCACAGTGAGCAACAAGCCAAAGAATGTGGAAGTTTGTAGATTATTTTGCCATCTCAACACACGTATCGGAGCAAATTGACGTAGAGCAGGGATTCAACATGAGGAAATGAGTTTGTCCAACTTGTGATAGCCAGGACACTGTGAGGAAGTTACCTCAGTCATACTTTCCATGGCAGTTCGACGTTGGTTCAGTAAACACACCGGCCGTTCCAGAGCGCTTTGTGTTTGCAGTGCAAGGCGGGTGCTGTTTCAATATCCTGTTTGTGTAACTGGAGACTATAGCGTGAACATCAAAGTTGATTTATTATAACTTGCAGGCCCGAGGTCACAATCATCACTAATTTATGGTAAAGCAACTGTTTATGAAATGGATACCAAAAAAAAAAAAAAAGAAAAACCCACTTGAGCTGGATGTGACATATCAGCCTCTGACTGGGTTCAATATTTATGAAATCAAACTTGTCCTGATGTGGTTATCTGTCAGCAGCTGGCTGTGGTTCATCCTCAAGATGAAAACACAAGCTCACTATGGAGCCCAATGAATGATCATACTACATTAAGTTTGGTTTCATGATCTTGTGATGCAATATCTGAGGACCATCCATCCGTCCACCCACCATTTATTTATTTTTTAATCACAGTGACGCAGAGACTTTTTATGGGGGTGCGTTAAACAGCTAATCAGATTTAATTTTTCATGTAGGGCTCTTTGTGTGAGAGTTCGGGCTGAGGTCAGGTCCTCTCAGGACTGTGTGAACTATCATCTCAGAGTTCACCATATAACTCTGCCTCGCCCAAAACTTTCCCTAAACGCCGTTGTGACTGACCCATTACTGTATAATGGCTCATTCACAACAGCAACAGCCTCATTGTTGACTATGTCTTAAAGTTGTGGTGAAAGAAAAGCGAGCCACTCAAACCTAAATGCTGGTTCAGATTAGGGGCTGATGTTGTTTTGACCTTTTTTTGCAAATCCCTCTCTTCTGCCGCCTGAGGTCAATTCAAGAAAGTAAATCACAAACGCCTAATCCATCCCATGTATTATTTATTCTAAAGGTATATACGACTAGGACGGGAATCACCAGAGGATTAAAGCTAAGTTTAGCAATACTCATTACAACCTGTTACCCATCACACAGACTGATCCTTTAAACCTGCAATCATGTAAAATGGCATATCATTATTCCTTCAGCGAGTGCCGTGTTAAACTGTTTTCCATTTGGAGCGAAAAGCGAGTTGGCCCGCTCATGTGCCGCACTATTGGATGTCTCTGTAGGGTATTGGCTGCATAAGTAGTGTAAAGCGGAGCGTAAGGACACTGTGTTAAAAGTCTTTAGCATGCAGGCCAGTTAAAATGATTCAATCAAAACGATTCAAGGAGCCAAGGAACTGCAGGCCAAGTGGCTCTTTGTGGCTCGCCAGCCCTCATGCTGCACTTTCATGCTGTGGCTGCAGAGGAAGCACAGAGCTGTTCACTTCTCAGGCAGAAACAAGCGGCTCAGCTTAAATACACAATGAAGTCTTGCATACTGTACATCTTTTCTGAAAGGCAGGGTGGAAGGTTTGCTCAGTCAGTTGTCGGCATCATTTGATTAACGCGCCGCCTGCTGATTAGAGAGACAGTGACTTCAGACTGAGTGTGTAAAAGGCTGTTTTACTGCACTCCTGCTTACAGAGGAGTTTGTGAATACTTGATGCTTCTTTTACTGTAGAGTTACATTAAAATGCTGCAGTCAGCCAGTTAATGCTCATGTTTTTATTCAGTTTTTCCTCCTTCCTTCCAACACTTTCCTGTTATTTATCCTCTCCAGACACAAGCAAAATATTTACTTGTCTTTGTAAGTTTGGTTTTTTTTGGTTTGTTTTCTACTGCTATTTAAAGGGATGGTTCAACATTTTGGCAAAGTGGCCCATTGCCATAATCCCTATAGTCTTAATAGTAGGTTCCTTACATTTAATTGTCGGTGCAAGCTATTTTTAGAACGACGGAGCAGAGCCGCGGGCTGCTCAGAGCTAAGCTACGGAGGCTAATGGGATTTCTTGGTGTCCCTCATCAAACTCAGCATATACGAGACGGAGTTGTTTTCGAGGCAAATTCAGAGACTGCTTGCCAAAAAACTGCCCCTGACGAGAACGCACATCAGCTGTTTTGCATGAATTTACCTCGAAAACAACTCTGTCTCGTAACGTTCCGTCATTATCTCATAGCGTGGTGAATGAATTGTCCACAAGAGTGTTTTGGAGTTGTTGGATTCTGTATTTGATGAGTTTGATGAGGGAAACCAAGAAATCCCATTAGCCTCCGTAGCGTAGCTCTGAGCAGCTTGCGGCTCTGCTCCGCCGTTCTAAAAACAGCTTGCACCGACAATCAAAGCTAACGAACCTACTCCTAAAACTGTAGGGATTATGGCAATGGGTCAGCCGTGTGTGGTTTGCAATGTTAGTTATTGCACCAAAAAATTGCAGTTGTGGCCATTTAGCCTGAGGAGAAGTTGTATGTGAATGTGAGGAGTAAAGATGTGACCATGTAAGTGAAGAACATATATAACGAGGCCAATAATGTCCAAATCCAAGAATATGAAAAGTGGTCTGTTTGCCAAAATCAACTGTTGGGTACTTTCTAAAAAAGCAGGTGAAGAAAGAAAACTGGAAATTTAGCAAGTGGCCTGGACGTCTGCATGTCTTCTGGAAGACTAGAAAATCATTTTCATGGTAAATGAAGTTGAACTCCCTCGTTAGAGACAACCAAAAAGCTTTTCAGGGTGATGGAGTATCTGATCTCAGTCTGACTGAGCTAGAGTCCACCAGCTGAAGAGCGAGTAAATGCTTCTGGCAACCGCTGACACCACAGAATATTAAATATAATTTTGTTTGACATTACATGTATTTGTCCAATTACTTTTAATCCCCTTCAGAGCCCAGAGAAGAAAATGTGTAACTGTTTTAGTGACCGATATGCAGGATGTACTGTACAGTATTTGGACAGACAACCTCCTGACTCTTATTATTGCATAACCTTAACAGTATTGCTTTTATTCATTGAACATAATTATGCAGCTATGGCTTTGTAATAATATGCTTGTAGTGTGCCTCCGGTGTTATCTAAATAAGTTACACAGCAGCAAACAAAACCTCCACTGAGCTACTGGCAAACAGGACGATCTTTTGCAATGCTTTAGAGTGGTGAGAGTTTAGCAGAAAAATACAGAGCAATAAACCAAAAGGTTTGACTATTTTTGCTACTTTATTTTAACAGGACATCTCATTGAAAAAAAAATCTCTTACAAGTGACACAACAGCCATACAAACACACCGCATATTAGAATACAGCATAAAACATACAGTACGACGGGTTCAATGAATTTTAAGTTTGTGTATTCTGAGGTGAACTTATCCCCAGTGCAAACAGCCAGTCCAATCCCCTGTGTGGGGAGGCTGTGAAGTCATTTTCCAGGACAGGTGCTCAGTAAATCTCCGGGGCAGGGAGATGCTGAACAGTAGGTTTTTGTTTACACTGCTGACTATTGTAAACACAGACACCGCTTTCCTCGTGTTAAATCCGATTGCCCTTGTTTGACATGCGTCCAAGGAGCTTCTGTTGTGTATTATTTATTTATCACCTTGCGTATGATGTCATGTCCTTGGCCATGAGGACATTTCAGCTACTTTTTAGGAATAATGCTCTCACATGTCTTCTTTCATTGTGGAGTTGTGTACAGTATCTTACTACAGTAGAAGAGCAAATTTATCCTCAACAAGTGGCGATTTAATGTTTTTCAGTGACACATACAGTTTCTGCACCACCCTGGCTAATCTCTGCTCAGCCACTGTGGCCGTCATGGAGCCTCGGCTCCGTCTATCTTCCTCTCCAGTAAGAGGAAAGGAATGCCTGCGAGTCCCGGCGACTGACTGATGGGCGCCTGTTGCTGACCCATTTCATGCCCTGTCAGTCGGACAACAGGAAGGCCAAAACACGGACTGGGTCTCTCTGTCCCTCCTCTCCATTTCCACCTGTCTGAAAAACTGCACAGCACATTTCCTGGAACCCAGAAGGGGAAGACAGGAGGAGGAGGAGGAGGAGCGGCAGTGAGCGAGAGAGATTCCCATCCATAGCTTGTTTGGTGGCGGTGACGAAGCCAGTGCGTCATTTCAGGTGCCAACTCTCTGACACTTGACCACCTGCAGTCATTAATTCATCATGACTCATCACCCGTGACCTTCCTGCTCTGTAAATTGAAGACTCTGTGCACTTTGCTCACAATGCACTCCGTCACCTCTCGACTGGCTGGCAGACTGGCTGCAGTTAACGGGCTGGTGCTGGACTGTGTCCAGCCACATGGCTCTTGCTGTGATTTGAAAGCTTATCTTCATTAGAAAGAAGGAAGCCAGCATAGTGCATTACTGTGATCAGGGAGCCGACTTCCCATGAAATAACTGAATGCCTTTGGATTACTGGAAGTCGGTCTGTGTAATTCAATTAGATGATTAGGTAATGTAAACGACACAATCATTTCATATGCTCAGTTGCCTCAATCAGGTTTATTAAACCTGGCAACAAGCCTGTTTTTGTCACTAAACTGTATAAACAGGCAGTGTAACTTTATAGAAAATATATTGTTATATCAGGTTAAAAGTTTCCTCCAATCAATATTTATTCTTTATTACACGAGAAGAATGAGTGTAAAAGAGTTCCTGAGGCACTAAATAGAAAATAAATTTCTTTTTCATTCATTCATTGGGGATGATTTCCCTCTCTCTCTCTCTGTAAAGCTGGTGTTTCACAGTATTTGCTCCCTGCTATCAATGAGCGCTAGTCTTCTCAGACTGCATGAGGATTTATTCCTTGCTAGAGGAGGAAAGCTCCTCAGTGAGCCGTTTAACTGCCCATTCCACTCCTTTTCACAGATTTAATGCTTCTCAGGGGTGGCTATAAACGGCCCTGGACCTGAGCCGGCCTACATCGAAGACGGCACTAAATTAAGACTGAACTAACTCTTGGAGATTTTTTTTTTTTGCTTTGCTTTGCTTTGATTTGTGAAAGAGAGATTTACACTTGCATGGCTACAGAAGAAATAATTTTCTGTGACAATGATTAAGAAGTGCAGCAGCTCTTGTGCATATCGAGCAGAACCAAAGCAATCTCAAGATGCTGATGACCACACATTTCATTATGTGTTTTTTTTATTTTTTTTATTCCTGCCTCACAAAATTCCCACACTCACTTATGTTGTTTTGGCTCAATCGTTGGACAGTAACTTAATGTGTGAATTTTGTGATAAGGCAGACATTTCATTAGTAACTTTTTTTTTCTTTGGCTGCTGTGTATTTAGTTGGTTTGTATCCGTCGTTAATCTTATCCTCGTTCCCTCCTGGAAGTCTTGAACAGAGCCGAGCAGCTCTGCTACAGCAATTGAAGATTAAGTGTCTCACAGGGACATCCCAGCCATAGTGCTTCAATGAGGGAAAGTCATCTTTCTCCTCTCTTTAATCCACCATCACTGTCCATTTGAGAGCCTGTGTGTATCTCCTCTTGCCCTCTCAGTGACAAATTAAGTAGAATCTAATCTCAGCTCTCTGTCTTGGCACAGCTTTGCCTTTCCTGGCACTGTGTCTGGCAAAGTAGTTGGCATTTGATGATGTCAAAATGTAAGTAATGAATATTCTGCAGCTGCCGTGTTGGTGTTGGAAACGGGTCATGGCTGTATTTTTGTAAGACATATTGCTACACTTGTCAGTGGCAGCAAATACCACCATAAAATCATAAAATATCATGTTTTTTGGTCTATTTTTAATTTAAAATTAATCTGAGGTATCTCATTTTGCCAAAAAGCCGTCAAAAAACGCCTCTCTTTCTGTTTCAAGCCACAATCTTTGGATAAACCTTTCAGATATTACAGTATTTGTTTTTAACAATTAATCTTAACATGATGATGAGAGATTTACTCTCTAGATATAAAAGAAACAAGCTGAGCAAACGTTAACTGCAGCTCAGTTTGTAGCCCCTCTGAGACATCTGTGTCTACCAGACAATGACAGAAAAACACAGATTATTTATTTATTTTTCTTAACGTGAAACTGATTTATTCACTGTTTTTTACTGTTTATCGGTGGTTTGGGATTCAAAATACACAGTAGTGTTGTACTGTGCACCCTCTGAGAACTTCAGATGCTCTGACACAGTCTAACACAAAGCCCATCGATGCTGCGTCTCCCTGGTGTCAAATTTAGAGCTTCTCCATCGGACGCTCTTTTCTATTGGCTTTCTGGGATCCTGCTGTCTTGCATGTGCTGACTTCTGGCATCTGGTCTGGTGTCATTTCTCTGTGCACATTAAGCAGCTGTGGTGATGTCATGGTTAAAGAGGTGGGCGATCTAAAGATGAGTGAGTTCATGGTCTCCATCTGGGTTTTATTCTCAAAGAGCAATAGGAAAACAGAATATGAAGTAACGAGTAATGAGACGTCTGTCCCACAGTCCCAGATCTGGCATCGTGGACTGATCTCGATCTCACTGGACTCCTTTCTCTTCCTAACAAGGACCTTATTGTCCCTTTCATTATTGTCACCTTAAATGAGAATATCACAGTCGGCCATAGAATAGACAACGAGCTGTTACGTTTGTGTCTTTCTTCCTCTGCGCTGTCTTGATGACGCTTCCTGTAGTGCATGTTAAATAATCCCTTTAAACCCACAGTGCTGATTTGGTGTTAACATCTTCCATGTGACAGTACATAATTTAGGAGCTCGTGCTGTCCTCATTCTGTCAGTCATGGATTCATCCTCTGTGAAGTTTTAGAAAAAAGTGACTGTAGATTTTTAATGGCACTCTGGATCTTTGTGAAGTGGAGATTTGTCCAGTGACAAATTCATCTGATTGGGGTAAAGTGCTTCCTTTTGCTAATATGAATTTAAATGTGTCCTTTCAATCCAAGCAGGCCGGACTTCCTTTTTAAAGAGTGGCTTTTAGCTGAGAGTCTAATCTTAGTGACATTCACGGTTGATGGAGGCGTCTAATTCTTCATTTTTATAGCAGCTGATTTCCATGTGTTTTGGTCAGCAGCACAGCAGCATCATAATGACGAATAGAGTTTGGATTTACATCGGCGATCTGACTTTACCTCTCTTACTTGAGGCACCTAACTTTCTCAACCACAGCTGCTGCACACTCTGGGAATTTTAAACGGCTTTGTTCCACAGAAATTGTGCCAATGTTGGCAGCTTCAGCAACAGTCGCCAGTTTATTCAATAAGGGGATCGTCTGTGCAAAGTGCCTATCAATGGCACAGTACTTAAAGAGCCCACAGCGGTATAGGATTTCCATTCCAAACTAGGCCATTTGTTTGTGTGTGTGTGTCCCTGTGCGGTTGTGTGTGTGCCCGTTGCTCAGCATGATGAGTGTCTATCTCCTCACACAGGCTGTCTGTCTAGCCTCTGCTCTGTGGGTTTGATTATGATGTATGCATGTGAGATACACAGTGCCGTCTTTGTCCGTGCGCTGCTTAAGCTGCTTTGTGTACGAATGTGCCACATGCACCGGGACCTTTGTCATCCTTTTGAAAACAAGCAACCCCCTTGTGTCGGCATCCCTGTTTGCTGATGATCTGAAAACAAACAAAAAAATGTTTTCAGGCGGCGCCCAGCTCACGCCAGGCATCGGTCAATACTCCTCATATTTGAGAGGGGTCTGGAAAAGGCTCGCAGCAGCAGCAGCCCACGCTGATGCCTTTTGAAATGCCACAGTTAAGCTCCGCTGTGACAATGAATGACCACAGACGGCAACGGACAGACAGTGCCAGGCACATGCTCTGTTGTCCGAGCAGAGAATATGTGAATAGGGTACAGTGACCAGCAACATGAAACTGCTGAATAATACAAGTGTCTGAATGTGACACGCTGTCTATTCAATTAGTGTCATTACACAGTGTTAACAAATTCATGCTCCCAGCACGTCTGTACACTGAGACCATTAACTTCCCTTTCAGTGTCAAGTCTGTTACAGTAATTCTACTGTAAAAAATCTTTAACACTCCAGTTTACAATTTCCCAATTGTAAACTGGAGTCTGTTTAGCGTCACCACTGGGCAGCTGGACCTTTTATCTAAATGCATATTTCATGTTTCATGTGAATTGAATGTAAATTTATGTGATAATTCACAATGATTGGTCTAAATACAATTGGCATATTAAAAATTTGCGGATAATGTAGCAATATTTTCCATTTGTTACTTACTGTACTAGCAATGTTTTGAGATTTTATCTGTAAATGAATAATCCGATAGTTTCATATTTTTATATTTTGTGTCTCATGAATTAAAACTCAGATAGGCTACAAAAAAAGGTGGAAGCTCATGATGTGATTTGGTTAAAGAAGGTCAAAGTCAGCTTTATTGTCAATTCTACAATATGTACAGGACATACAGAGGATAGAAATTGCGTTTCTCTCAGACCCTCCATGCAGACAATAAACATTTATAACAATCTACAAATCTAAAATACAAATCTCTAGAATATATAGGGAATATAAAACTAAACTGGAAAGAAAAAGAAGATATACATTAAAAAAAAGTAGAAGGTACAATAGCAGCAATACAAGTGAAAATGTATAACAGTAGTGCAAGTGCAAGTTCATATTGCATTTGCAGTTATAAACTACTGTAGGTGGCTTCATGAGCAGTATTGTGAATTGACTATGATAGATTCACTGTAAGTATGTGAACATTGTCTCAATGTGTACTTTTGTTTTGTGTTGCAGGTGCTCAAGCAGCCAAGAAGTCTGGTATCCCAGCGCCTAGAGAAATCTCCTCGACCATGACGAGAGACCGCATCTCTCTGAGGGACCAGCTGAGGAGCTCAAACAGCAAGAGGATGGTTTCCAGTGCCAGCACGTCCAGCCTCTCCACACTGGCAAAGCAGACACGCAGTACGACCAAGACGCGTGCAGATTTGGAGGGTCAAGAGAAGGGTCTTCTGGAGTGCCAGGTGAAAGAGCTGCTGGCTGAGGCCAAGGCTAAAGACTTAGAGATCAGCAATCTCAGGATGGAGCTGCAGCGCTGCAAAGGTAAAGCCTCCACTGCTGCCTCTTCACCCACCAACAACTCTATCTCACGCCAGGAGCCCGCCGCGGACCGGGAGCAGGGACAGGTGGCGGAGGCCCTCGTTGTGGTCAGGGAGCTGAAGGAGAAGAACGGCAAGTTTCAGAGAGAGCTGGCAACGCTCAGGGAGGAGAACCAGGAGCTGAAGGAGAAGCTGCTCAGCTTGGAGGCTTCTCAGCTCTCCAGAACAAGCTCCCCCTCCAAGCCTCTGGTGAACGGCCTGCCCTCAGACTCCAACTCCTCCGCTCCACAACAAGACAGTCTCCCCTCCACCACCACCAGCCCGCTGAAAACCTCCGTCTCCTCCAGCTCTGACATCACCAAGGACTCTCCATCTCCTGACTCCTCAGAGTTTGAGAAGATCCCATCGTGCTCAGAATCGGTGAGCAGCGGCGTCAGCGGTGAAGTCACTGCAACAGCGGCGGTAACCAAGGATGTGTCCGTGCAGAGCCTAACGGAGCAGATTCACAAGATGGAGGAGAGTCACCACAGCACGGCAGAGGAGCTGCAGGCGACGCTGCAGGAGCTGGCCGACCAGCAGCAAGTGGTGCAGGAGCTGACGGCCGAGAACGAGCGTCTGGCCGAGGAGAAGCGGCTGCTGCAGACCTCGCTTCAACAACAGAGAGAACGTCTGGAGGTGCTGGCTCAGAAGAACGAGGCCCTGGCTGTCAGACTCCAGGAGCAGGCCCAGATTCAGGCCCAGAAGGAGGAGGAGCTGGGTAACCAAGGCCCCCGGCTGGCCGAGCTGGAGCAGAGATACAGCGAGCTGGTGGAGAGCTCACGCTTCGAACGGGAGAAGCTGGTGGACATCCAGCAGCAGCTGACGGGCAGCCTGCGGGCTCTGGAGGAGGAGCACCAGGAGGCCCAGGGTCAGGTGCACTGCCTCAGAGAGGAGATGAACAGGCTTCAGGCCCAGCTGGACAGGGAGCTGGAAGCCGGGGGTCAGGCAGCGCAGGCCGCAGAGGAGCAGAAGACGACAGCGGACGGTCTCAGACTGGAAAACAGCAGACTGAAGGCACAGCTGGACATTGAAAGACAAAAGGTGGGCGAACTCAAGGCCATGCAGAGTGCCAGTGACAGCACCGAGCTGCAGAGTCTACTGAAGACGGCCCACACGGAGAGAGACAGGCTGGAGGTGGAGCTCACAGAGCGGAGGCAGGAGCTGCTGCAGGCCCAGGCCGACACCGAGCATGTGCGAGCCACAATGTCCAAGGTAGGGGGGGATGCAAGGTTGCAACTCTGTTTCATGTTTTGTTGCATTAGGAAGTCAGAAACCTCAGAGACCATTAGTTATTTATCACTGAATATAACATATTTGTTTGGAGACCAATGTTGTCAGCAGGTATTTGTTTGAGTTCTCTGGTTAGAGAAAGTTTGTATGGTAAAAACATTTTCCACTTGGTTGCTCTCATTGTGATGCACTAAGTGGTGTGTGTGTGTGTGTACAAGTTCAAGAAGTTTTTGTTATCCTGGTGAGCACATTAGTTGCGTTTTTGACAAAGCTCTCAGGAATTTCCTGAAGAACAATCCCTGCATCCACGTTTACTGTAAACCATTAAAAAAGCAAAGAAAGTTCAGTCATATAAAAACAGTTTTAATGGTTTTTGTTCAGATGTTCTGCCTGTAATGCAGTCATCTAAGGAACGGCACTGAAAGAGACTAAAATGCAGCTTATTTGTCTGGTAATAGTTTGTCGCTAATGATTAAGAAATGTGAGTCAAATCAGCGAGCGTGACATTTTTTTTAATAATTCTTGGATCAATGAATGCGAATACGAGGACACATGGTTTGAGCGCGACCATTAAACAGGGTATCGGTGCTTTTGTTCAGCACCACAGCACATTGACTCATTTTCACTCAAACTGAATTCATATGTTTCTCTCAGTAGTCACTTTGGTTTTCCCCGCAAATACCAGAGAGGTGTAGGTTTTGGGGTCATGTTGCTCCACAGCGAGGCGTGTCACCGTCAGCTTAGCGATGCCGTCATTGTTGAGCTATGACTGCGGTGCCAACAGTAGGGTGGTTCACCAGTGGGTGACCCTCTGACTCACACCCCTGTCCCTCTGCTATATGGGTGTGAGGGCGAGGCCTCTCCATAACTCCACTGACAAACATGTTAATCTATTGGAGCCACATGGTGTCAGTTGGAAATACATCATTTACTTATTTTAGTATATGATGCTCAGAGATCTGCTTTACAGTGTCATCTCTCTGTACAACTGACTGCTACACTGACTTCAGCTTCAATCGTTGGAGCAAATAACACAGTGACACACGGTCCTGAACTCTTATTTCCATGACACCTATTTACACTACGGCCAAACAGTTATTGTCAGACATGGTTGTGTGAGCAATACTGTGTGGGCTCAACTCAAGTATAACTAGTAACTATTGTCATAATTTTAAACCAAATACACAGTTGGAGTTGTTGGATTGTGTGTTTGATGAGTTTGATGAAGGAAACCAAGAAATCCCATTAGTCTCCGTAGCGTTGCTCTGAGCAGCTCAGGGCTCTGCTCGGCCGTTCTAAAAATAGCTTGCACCGACAATTAAAGGTAACGAAACCTACTCCTAAAACTATAAGGATTATGGCAATGGGCCAATTTGCCAAAATGTTGAACTATCCCTTTAAAAGGTGACAGATGTGATGATAAATGTCTGTTGTTTGAGCAACCTACAGTACAATGTTTTCCACAGGCTGAGAACGGTGGGTGTGTGTCTGTGTGTGACCAATGTGCATTCAGAGTATCATGTAGTTTAGAGGTGGAGAATGCAACACGTTATTTTCCTGAACTACAATTTACAAATGCCCCATAAAAACACCTCACATCCAGACTCGGGGGTAGACACTACAATTTACAAATGTTCCCTAAACACTCCATATCCAGACTCTGGGTAGATGCTGCAATTTACCAGCGTTTACCAATGGACTCCAATGAGCAGACACTAGATAAGCAGCTACACACACACAGCTACAGCCTTTAGTCCCCACAACATTACAGCAGAGCACACAACTTTCTGTGTGGCCAAAAATTAGTTCATTTGAAACGAGTGAGATGAGGCCTTTCAGTGTCACATTTACCTGGATTGAAATGGAATAATATTTATCTGCCTGTCGTTGTGTTGGCAACTAAATTGAACCTATAGGAAATTCTGGTGTACTAATGTACAGGAGTAGCATTGCAATACATGCAATTTACACTGTTGCCCCAATAAAATATGTATTTAGCTCTTCTTATGAACTGAACTGATTGTGACAGTGTGATTTATTCTTGATAGATAACGTGTATATCTTCTCAAAACTCTAATGATCAATCTCTTTCCAAACATATCACTGTTAAAATGAAACCACAATTAACCTTATAATAGGAATAAAAAGAGTAATGTGTCTGAAAACAATTAATATTTCAACTTTATTGTCAACAGTGTATTAGACTCACTATGGTTACTGTTTTACTGCTTATTTCTAAATCAAAACTGATAGTTTGTTTTCATCAGACTTAACAGCCTAATGTATCAGTCAAATACAGTGACATGGTTTAGTCAGTCTAACTACATTTTGGTTGGTTGATCTTGGGAAATGTTTTTCTCAATCCAGCCCTCAGTGAATTTAGTTTTTATACAATCCTTAATGATCCTCAGAAATATAGAGATGTAGAAAAGCACTATCAAGATCAAACTCAAACACTGCACCACAACTGTCACAAGGGTATAAAACGACTTTGGTGCATCTGTTTTATCAGAGCAGTGGCAGCCATCACTGCTTCTTTGTTATAACCCTGCTGTATTCTCACGTGTGTGTGCACATACGCAGGTGGAGGCCAAATGCCAGCAGGTTCAGGAGTGGGCGGAGAGGAGGGAGCAGGAGCTCAGCGGCCAGGTGACTTCCCAGGAGGAGGCCAGGGTCCAGGCGGAGAACCAGGTGAAGGAGCTGAAGGAGACCATCTTCGAGCTGGAGGACCAGGTGGAGCAGCAGAGAGCCGTCAACTGTCACACCAACCAAGCTGTCCTGGACATGGAGAGTATGTTCATCTCACTGACTCTTAAGTTCTCTGTGGTGTTTTAACCTGCAGTCTGAGCTGGACAAAGAGAAGACATGTCTGCAAAAGTACATGAAACAGAACAACATTAAGGCTGTGTGTTGAACTAGACTGTATTAATTTAAGCTACATGTGCCATATAACTAACCCTATAAACTGGAAACCGAATGTACATGACAATGAGTTGCAAAATTAGTGCATGCTGTAACTTTTTGTTTTAATTTCCAGTGCAGTTGAAACGATATGACTGGATATTTTATACTTGTCTTCAAAAACCAATGAGCCAGATCAGACGAGTGTCCTGTTACACACTTGCAATAAGCAACATTTGAAGATGGGTTTAATATTATCCACAATTAACTCTTACTGTTATAAGCTGTATGCTACTGTATAGCCTGGCTTGCTGTATCTCCTCCACCCTGAGAACTGTGCAGTAAATAGTGTTTATTGTCAGCGTAGGGGTTGGATAGTAGTTCTCATAAACCTTGAATGTGTCTTTGCAGATTTTGCCAAAAAGCTGGAGGAGCAGAAAGCTGAAGCAGAGCGACAACTGAAAGTCTTCAATAGACAGATGAAGGTAAGAAAACTTTAACTTGCAGACTTACAGAGTGTGCCGTTTCACAAAACATGCCACCTCTGACAGGGCTGAGGAGCTTTGAGGAGATTTACAGTTAATGTTAGGACTTGTATATCTACGCCAGAACAAATCTGACTCCACTCTCCTAAATCAAGTGACCGTTTGTTTTACAGCCATCCATCATCGCCACATTTTGAATTAGTAACACTCACACAATAGGTTTTGGGTGGATTATCACTTTAGGGTCAGAATTATGATCCAGTGCTTACTGTGTTTCCTCGACTGTTTGCCAACAACAGTCGACCTTGGAGGAATCTTTCCACTGAGTATTGTTCCAGTAGCGCTGTGGAACATGCAGGTAGGCTGTTCAATGTGTGTGTTTTGGCAGGCACCAGTTTTCTCCATGGTATCCTTCCTTTTAACATCACTTCTGTCAGTTGTTTTTTTATATATCAGACATGATCAAGCTCAGCAGAAGCCAGGGCTGTGTGATGTCCAAAAAACAAAATCATACTGTATTGCTGTTTCTGTGGCAGATGATGTGATGAGTCCTCATTTTGGTATTTTACTGTATTTTATTTATGTGAAATGATGATCATGTGATTGTTTTTTTGTTGGCCCTTATAAGATGAAGCCTGTCCCCTCAGGAGAATATGATTTATAACATTGTTATGCTTTATTTATGTAATGGTGTGATACATTTAGCTTTTTATTGAACAAAAAAAAGCAGCTCTGATTTGGATGTTCCACTTCAGTAATATTTCAATTAGTGGTTCAGCCGTACCCGATCTAATGCAGAAAATTTGAAAATGTATTAAAGTCATAAATTCTCAAGCGACATTAAGGTATCACAATGGGAAATATATCCAGTACAAGCTGCTAATGTAGTGGCCACAGCCGAAAACAGTGATGTGCCAGGTGCTGGTCTTTTCCTTTATACCACCGAGTATAGACCCACATATTTTTACTTCATTGCCGAGAGCGATCTCCCGTTATTTTTTTCACTGTCTGTTGTTGTGATTCAAAGATGGTTCTTAACAGCCTCAGGAGTTTTTCAGCTCTTTGTCTGAAATTGGGTGTGGGATGATGTTTTACTTCCACAGACTCCAATTTAAAAAGTAGACAGTGTTTTTAACAGAATGTAGATTAGGTTAGGGTGAAACAGTCACAATAAAATCAAATTATATTAGAGGTTCGTATAGTTTTTCCTGCCTAAACAGTAAATCCTTTACCAGTGTCCTCGGTAAATACACAAGAAACAACAATGGTTGTTTCATCGTTTATTTATCAGTTCTCATTTATCTATGGAGTTGTATAGAATATAAACTTCCTTTTAGGACTGATATTGATCTAAATCCAAAGGGTTCAAAATCATTGTCTTAAAGGGATAGTTCAACATTTTGGCAAAGTGGCCCATTGCCATAATCCCTATAGTTTTAGGAGTAGGTTCGTTACCTTTAATTGTTGGTGCAAGCTATTTTTAGAATGGCGGAGCAGAGCTGCTCAGAGCTACGCTACGGAGGCAAATGGGATTTCTTTGTTTCCCTCATCAAACTCATCAAATACACAATCCAATAACTCCAAAACACCCTGGTGGACAAGTTGTGACCTGCACATTCACCACGCTATGAGATAATAACGAAAAGTCACGAGACAGTTGTTTTCGAGGAAAATGCAGAGACTGCTTGCTGAAAAACTGCCCCCGACGGGAACGCACCTCTGCGGTTTTGCATTAATTTACCTTGAAAACAACTGTGACTGTGTATTTGATGAGTTTGATGAGGGAAACCAAGAAATCCCATGAGCCTCCGTAGCGTAGCTCTGAGCAGCTCGCGGCTCTGCTCCGCCGTTCTAAAAATAGCTTGCACCGACAATTAAAGGTAACGAACCTACTGCTATGACTATAGGGATTATAGTCATAGCAGTAGGTTCGTTCGTTCTGATGATTAGTGATTACATGAATTATCCTGTACGTGTTTATATGTGGATCTACAGGCGCAGTATACTGTATATCCCTGTGTTTGTGTCCTCAGGATGAAAAAGAGGAGTGGCGCCGGTTCCAGGCGGACCTCCAGACAGCGGTGGTCGTGGCCAATGACATCAAGGTGGAGGCTCAGCAGGAGCTGCGTGCACTCAGGAGGCAGCTGCAGGAGGAGCAGGACCGCAGCGCGAAGCTCTCCGCAGACCTCGAGGCCCTGCAGGGAGTCAGGTACCACCTCCACCATACTACACCATTCCTCCCCCTTAAACCCCAACCCCCCTCCCCTCCCTGTGCTCCCCTCGTTTAGCATCGGGCTGCAGTTCCTTTCTCTCTCAACACGATGTGGAGATGAGATACCTGCCAGAGTCCTGCCATATCCTCCATGTTTTATACATGAAGTGCAAACAATGATGTGTAATAATTTCAACTCCCCAAGAATCTCTTGCTTAAGAGGTTTCTGAAATTCCTATCTGGTATCAAAACAGGAAAATCATCATTTAGTTAACATCTTTGTATTTCACAAAGTTCAGAGTTGACTTCCTGGGATTTGGCAGACTCTATTGGTAAATGAGCAGTCTCCTGTGGTATTTCCCTCTGTGTATTCTACTCCTTTAAGCTGCTGCCCTCTCTGTCTCCCTCTTCCACACTGACCATTGCCCTGTAGTAACATTCAAACTTCACAATAACCAGCAGTATATATTCAAGGATATTATTATTATTATTATTATTATTATTATTATTATTATTATTATTATTATTAAATGATGAGGCAGGTCTACAGAACGCACAGATGCTGCAGATGTAAAACACTGTCCTCTCTGTACTACTCAGTGAAAATGTATCATGTTATTTTATTTAAGACCTCATGTAGTGTTGTTGCACTGTGGCCATGCAGTAATGTGACTGAATTGTATTTATAAAGCGTGTGGCATTGGTTTGTGTGTGAGTATACTGTATATAAGTGTTTTGCAAATGCCATGGTGTTCTTGACAGTGTTGTCTATCATTATCACGGCAGGTCAATACACTTGTACCTGTGGCAAAGTCTAGATCTGCTACTGTAAAGCACTCTGTTTACCTGTGCGGCCAGTCATGGTGTAATACTCTAAGCAAATGATTTCTTAATGATTTCTACTTTGTCATTCCTACAATATCACCTCACAAACCTCATGAGAGCAGTTTCAGTATGTAAAAATATGATAATATTTGGTTTAAAACCAAATATGTCTTGTTCAAATTTCATATGAATCGAGTACGTTACATATCTATATATATCATTGGTTTTAGACCATGGCTAAATCAGCAAACTTTCCCCAAGATTAGCTGTTGCACTACGTCCGCTCCCCACCTTCAGCAGCTCCCTGTGATGATGTCCCTCTGACAAGCCTCCCTATGTAACGTCCAGGTGAGTTCCCTGCCCTGTCAGCCCTCTCTCAGCCCTGTGTGCTGCTCCTGCTGCTGCTCACTGACCTTCCTATCTGTGTTTGGCTTCATGTTGTTGCTTCAGCCTGTCTGACTCTTGTCTGTCCTTCCATATGCTGGCTGACTGCACCTTCGGGACTGTCTTTTTTACCCTTTTTTTGATTTGATTTGCTTTGCCTGGTCCTTTAAACCTGCCATTCCAGTAGTAGATGTATCTGGTGCCACCTGCTGTCCGTTGAATGAATAACCCTCCTACTTTTTTGGTTAAATAGCAGGATGGTCTGCACGGCATGACTGGATTATACTCATGCTATGCATCATCTGCTTCAGATACATTTGCATAGCGTCTTCATCACCGGGTGATTTAGTCACACTTGACATTATGAGTGACTTTATTAATCCAATGAGGTATGCATGGAGCGGTTAAAAAAAAAAAAGAAAAAAGAAAAATTGAACAGTGCCCAGAGGTCTGCATTTCATAGCACCAATGTTGAAGAAGAAATGTTGAATCCCCAGTTATTCTGCACATGTAAATGTTTAAAATTGTTTTACCGCAGTTTGTTTTTTTTATACATCGTTCATCTTTCTTCCTTTTTCTCTTATTTCCAGAATAAACACCGGAGCCACTTTTGATACCAAGACGGCAGTAGAGGGGCACTAGAGAGAAGTGCCCTCCACCTCAGCACCAGTGAAGACAGTGTTATTGTTGCACTTATTGGCTTTCTGTGTCATTCAATGTGTAATGTGGCTAACAGTCTCTTTCTTAGCCACAGTGAGCCGTGCGTGACGCAGCTCACAAACAGGCTCATGACACAGAGTCTGGTTTCCATTTCTCTCTTTACGCTTTTGGAACCTTTTGAATAATAATACTGTGTTTTTATTATTTCTGAATGAATGTACTCTTTTATGTTTGTAATTTTCTCGACTTGTGTTGAAGAAATGCCATATGTTTGAGAGACTCTCCTTTTTATACTGTGCAAAGCTGCTTTGTGCCTTTTTAGAGAGCTGGGAAAATAGAAAGTGTGTGACCTGTTACAAAAAAAAAAAAAACACGGTGGAGTATGAAAAATAAACTGGTAAATGTGCAGCCAGTGGCAAAGCTGAAATAGTTAAGATTCCCATCATTCTATGAACGAGGGCAGAAAAACCATGTTTCAAGGCGAAAACAATGCAGCTGTTTTAATAATAGAGCATGTGGCTCTTTTCGTACTATTTCTGTATCAGTCAAAGTTTTTCTATGACTGGCCTCTGATTGTTCAGTGTAAAACTTAACATTTGTAACCTGTAAAAAAAACAAACAAAATTTTACCTTATTTTAAAACGTTGGGCCTTGTTCTGTAGTTGGAATAAAAGTGGATGCAGTACCACTTTTAGCCAGTAGATGGCACCACAGAACAGACAGTTACCACAAACAGGTGACCTCCATGTGGACACTGATGTCTGTTTGTCTTAAATTTACACAGTAATGTATACCCGGTTATTATTCCTTTCTGCCAGATAAAATAACCCGAGCGATGTTGATGCTGACAGAAGCAGAGCACTGCCAAAGTTAGATGTTCATACTGCCACAAACACTGACAGCTGTACCTCAAAGTCATGTTTTACTCTCCTTAAAACGACCACAAGGTTGACGGTCCACTTTAACCTGGAGACCGAGAAGACTGTGCCACAGGTTCCTGAAGGGATTATTATTATAATTATCCTTAAAACAGATGTCAAATGATGAGTTTGAACTCATTTTCTTTCATTCAGTTGTTTCAGTCTAGATTCATTATGTTAAATATAAGCAGAGATTTCCTCAACATTGATTTTAATCTATCAGATACCTAACCCTAACTGTGATGCCACTCATTTTGCTATGATAAGATATATCACATACCGCATGGTTATTTTTATTATGATGATTATGAGCCAAACCCCCTACAGAGTATTCTGTGTTGGTGTAATATGATGACGTATGGTTTCAGGATCTCAGGTTCTACCAACTTGTATCACAGTCAGATATTCAACTTGTGCATTTATTTTATTCAAAGCCATATTGTTCTACCAGGTGATAAGGTACTGGTGCTCAACATGTAAACAATCAGAGATACATTTGAAAAAACAACATTATGGAAAAAAAGAAAAGAGGTGGTATCAGTGTGATAGGTCTTTTTTTCTTTTCTTTTTTGTCTGTAGCGAAGCCATTTAATGAACAATACAGTGAATTTGCTGTTAATTTATTCCTTAATGAAAGACCTGTGACTGGTTTCCAAAACAATGTATTGTACGTCTGTTTGACTGATGTTCATTAGGACAATTAATAAATGAAATTACACCAGTCAAACTGTGGTTGTGCATCTCTCTCTCTTTCTCTCTCTGCGCCTACACTTTGGAGGTGAGTGGAGTTCAAGACAGAAATTCCTCTCCTGACATTCATTCCTCATCCATCACTGATTAAGACACTTGAGATCCTTTACTCTGTAGCCGATAGTCCAATGTTCATCAGGGTTAGGGGTTAGAAAATGTCCTGATAATTGACTTGCTCAGATTTTTGTGTTTAGATCTGTCCAACTGCAGCTGATTCTCAATTATAGTGTAAATGTTTGTCAATGTAGCTAAAAACACTCTGTTTTAAAGCATTCAGTCTATTCAACAAGTAATCTAATAAGCAGTGGTTATGTGAAGTCCAATCTCATGCTGTCTCTTGTATGTATTGTGTATGTGTCTCTACACAGCAACCATGTTCATTTTGTCTGTCAGGTCCCAAGGTGACGAGGTGAAAGTGTCCGACTCAGATAACAACCGTCACTGGTGTGGAATCCCTGTGATCCCGACCTCACCCACCGACGCCAGTGGAGATGCCGACTCGGAGCCCGGAGCTACTGTCAAATCCCTCATTAAGTCCTTTGATACTGTCGGACAGAGTGAGCTCCGAGCACCTCCACACACACACAAACACACACACACAAACTTGCATACAAACTCCTACAGGGAATTTCGCATAGAGGGGAACAGCTGGTGGATATGTGTCATTTTCAAAGTCCTGTGCAGTTGTGCTGGATTGTGTGGCCTTAAATGACCTCAGAGAGGTTTGGTAATGTTTCTATGTTTGGTTAGAGTTGATGTGTGTGTGTGTGTGTGTGTGTGTGTGTTGGGTAAAACCTGCACCTTCAATCAAAGTGTTCAGTATATATTAAATCATAAATCATATTCACTTTAAACTGTGTTGGGCTGATTTAAATATTCACTTTTTCATATGAACATACCTTTTACATTTTTTTCTGAAATGTGTTAGTTGTAATATGAACAGTAATACCAGGACTTAAACTAAACAAAAAAAGAACGTTAAAATAACAACTATAGTTTAATGGAGTCTTGAACCTGTACCTGTACAATCAAACATCAATTTGTATCATGTTTGATTTTGGTGACATCAAAAATGTGTAGAATTGACTTTCCCTTTGTTGTTGAGGTCATAGTTAAAGATGGTGACAGATGTATTGACAGGTTTTTCTTTCTTTTCTTCTATTGTTCTCCTCATTTAAACACAAGAGGGGATCAGAGCGTTAGAAACTCCTCTTAGTATTATGTCGTACAGTAGAGTACCAATGCTATTTGTGAAACATTTCTTTGGACTAACACCTCTCTGACGGTGGCAATAGTCTTCTTTATTATAGTATTATAGTCATCATAAAGGTGTTTGGAGAAGGTAGCAGATAAAGTGGACACTGAGTGTGTGTGATGAAATAAAAAGTAACATAGAAGTCCACTTGATCGTAGTTAATCTACCGCTCTTCAGTGTTCAGATGGATCTCCTCTGTAATCTAAACAGAGAGACACTACAGTTAAGACGGCATGAATGTGTTAATGATGGTGTTGAAAATTATAATCAGCTCTTTTGATACATCAATCAGTGAGGACCGTCTGCTGTCGTTTGATTCTCAGATGGATCGAGTCACACAGTTCAGGTGCACTCCTCTCCACGGAGCCCGCTGAGTGGGATTCCTGTCCGCACCGCACCTGCTGCTGCCGTCTCCCCGATGCAGGTACACACCAGTGCATCGTCCTTAATTAAAAAATTAAATAAGACTTCCTGTGTGTGACATTGTTTCATCTAGACTGTGATGCGATGAGATCCCTGCTCTGTTTTACGTTCCTTCAGAGACACTCGTACATCAAGCCGCTTTCGAAGACGCTGGAGAAAAGAATCAATCAGGGTGAATTCTCTCATCCTCACGGTAAGTAACACAGATGGGTCGTGCTGTTTCATTTACATGTGGGTCCATATTTCATTTAGCAGTCATAAGGGCCTCACTGCTTTTTTTTACGTCAGTGCAGTGGACAGCCAGCCGAAGTGCTGCTGTGAGTCAGAAGTGAGTAAGCCCCATAAATGAATGAATCAATGTCCAATGTCCAATAAATTTGAGATGGTAATATGCAAACATCCGTCTACACATTGATTTTATAGTTTAATGGCCACATCCTCATCTACTGTCAGCACACATTTCAGCTCCTGTCTCTAGGAGGAGGAGGACGGAGAAATAATCAGTAACTTCGGCATCAGAGCTGAGCCGCAGACAAAAAGACTGCATTTAACTCCTGATCTCATCTTGGTACCGACTTTTAATGAAACAGACTTTTTAGTTTACTACTCACTTTACAGATGTGTCTTTATACAGAGAGTGGCTACAGAATAAACTTGTTCAGGCGAGACAGAGGCCTCAGGTTGGGTCATTTTGAGTGTTTCGGAGGCTGAAAACTTAAAGGCAAAGAGTATTCACAGTCAGTTCTCTCATTCATACTCATTCACCAGAATGAATTTGAACTTTCCATTTGCTCTCTTTCTATTTTCATTCACTCCTCCTGAATGTTTATAGCTTACTCATACTTCTCATGCTGTCTTTGTTTTATTAGTATAATGATCCTGCATGTTTCTGACTCACTCCTCACATTCTCCTGTGCCTCCCTCCTTTTGTGGCCTTCTTCAATCCCCCAGATAAATTGTCGGGCTGTGGGGAAGACCTCAAACCTAACAGCCTTATGAGGAAGAGTCCTTCCCTGGAGTCTGTAATTAAAACATCACACTCCCTCGGCGGCCGCACAGCATCCTTCAGCTACAACCGCGGCAACAGCAAACTCAGGTGGGATTACCCAGTAATTATTGCTTGTTAGATAATACAACTTGTTTAAATTTGTTATATATTACATCAGAATTCTTATTCCCTTATTATAAAAAATAACAACACTGAAAATATAAGCACAGTTTTTTTTATTAGTTTTGAACAGAAACTGTTTAATTTCTGTGTTTTTGTGAAATAATCAGTTGCCCCAATTTAGAGAAGGTTTCGGTGTCAAAGTGACGACGTGTGTATTATTATCTTTAAATAACGACGTGTTGGACTTTGGAGTTGTTCAACCTTAGCTGCCAAAAAGTGTGGATGTGACACAGGTGGTGGGGCTGTTACTTATCAGACGGGGGTGGGGAGGAGAGTCAAATGTTAAACAAACATGGTTTCCTCTTGTGAGTTGTGGTGTCGGTGACTTAGACAGGGAGGAGTGGTCTGTGCAGGAAAACAACACTCGACAGTGATGAAGTTAGTTAGACTGACGCACAGCGGCAGCTACAGCTGTAACGGGTTAACGTTTACGTGACTCAGTGCTCAGGTTTGTGTTGTTGTCACGGTCAGACAGTGAAGCTGGTTTAAGAAGATACTTTGCCACCTCATCGGGCATCACCCTCAGCGTCAACCTCCGCACTGTTGACATTAATAATATGCACCACTCGTGCTCTTATCTTAAAACTCAGAAACCTGTCTGTGCAGCCTCAACTCCTCTTGTTATCATGTCATTACTGAGCTGACTCCGCTCTGTGCTGCTGTCTGTAACGTCATTAGAAGTGCCATCAACATCAATTAATCGTAAAAGGTCAGAGAGAGATGTTTCCCCCCTAGCAGCTGTCTCTCTAGCCTCTCTTGCATATTAATGTAAATGCATGTGGCTGTTTTTTGCAGACCTTTCTCAAACAACCGATCAGCAGCAGTGCATTGCCGTGTTTGGTATGGTTTCAGTGTTATGATATAGCTGCTGTATCATCGTAATAACTGTTTGGATAAAGGCTCTAACTGCCCGTGGCCTCACGTTGCCTTAAAACTGAGGATTAATGAATTTAACAGCACAGCCATGGTGACGTGTGAAATGTTTACCATGTACAGAGCAATGACCGTCTCTCATGGTCTTCCCATGGCCCCAGCTCCAGCGCAAACCCACAGGGAGCAGACCCTCTGAATAATTCAACAGATAGGCATTTAATTTCTGTTTTCTCTTTTCCTTGTGTTGTACAATTGTGCGGTCGGACTACCGTACATAAACATGAGCACATGAAGTTAGGAGTGAGGCCAAAATAAACTGAAGTAAACCTTTCCACCCTGCGCTTGAGACAGGCTCTGGGCTGTAACTGAGTGCTGTGATTAATCTCAAAGAAAGCTTTGATCTTGTGGTGAATTCTGGGATTTGGGAAATGAGATAAAGAAAGTAAGAGGAAGTTTCTAAGAATAGTAAAAAAAAATGTGATTAGTTACAACTCGAGTGTGTTTTCAGTGTCACCATCATGGTGCATGTTGTGTTGACTGTGATACATCATCATGCTGGTGGCAACTGTCTTTTTCCCCATTATATCTCAGTATATACAGATAAACAGAAAGCTAATGTTACATACTGTAGACGAGTATGTTTCGGCTGCAGTCTTGTGTGAAATATTTTCGGCATTAATCGGTTTACTTAATGGCCTCATTATCATAAATTGTTTATGGTGTTGTTGTTTATGTTTCAGCTACTTTTCCCTTGAGAGTGTAAACACTAAACAGGGCTGGTGACTTTCATGAGCTAGTAAACTTAATTTACCACAGAGATGGGATTTAGATTGTCGTTGTCTGAGAAGCAGCTTTTACATGAAGTCCACTTCTGAACTAGTTTGGGTGAAATTTCCCACAAATTGTTTTCATGTGGAAAAATCTGACTTTAACGCAGACACAGTGTTTTTACAGTGAGATTGACAGGAGCATAATTTATGTCCATTTTTCAGGGTTAATTTAACTCTACACTTCTACACGCTGTAACTGTCCCGTGTGTGTGTGTGTGTGTGTGTGTGACTGCGGTTTGTGCTTCCCTGGTGACAGTGTGGAAAGAAAGGACCCCTTGGCTGCACTGGCGCGGGAGTATGGAGGATCTAAGAGAAACGCTCTACTGAAGTGGTGCCAGAAGAAAACAGAAGGCTATCCGGTAGGGATCAGAGGCCAGAGACCTCGTTCAAACACAAGGCGGGCTCCATTCACTTTCACACCCTGTTCTTCTCTGCATCTTTGTCTGACAGTTTTATTTTTGTCTCACACTCTTTGGGTTCTCATTTAAAAGTGCCCACTCCCTCCTTTCATATTGCACAAATACAGCATTGGCCCGTCTCTGCCCTCAGGGATAGTAGCCATCTTATTTTTTGTTTTGTTTTTTGTCAGTAAGCACTGAGGTGTTAGACTGACTGTAGTGGCACATTACCGGGTTTGCAGACACACTATTCACCAAGCTGTCATCTCACTGTCAAGTCAGTGGCAATGGAAACATTGAAGCAAAGCGCTCGGCGTTACACACTGGATTTGTACATGTGTGTGTTTTTATAGCCCGCCTTGTTTTTATGCATGTCCATTTGTTTATGCATTGTTTTTGTCTTGTGTTCCCATCTGTGCTCCCTGTGTCCATGGAGCCAAATGCTGACAATCAGCTGGCTTAGCTACCCCCTTAATATCCAGTTTAAGGAGCCCATTAAGCCCAGAGGGATTAGAGATTTGCCTATGTAATCATCGTGTTTCTGTGCCAGCATGCCAGTTAGCTACGGCTAACACTCTTACCAGCAGGCAGACTGGTCCCAGCCTGCAGACTCTAGTTTCAGGGGGATGAGGTGTGATTTCAGTCCTCTCAGCAGTTTAATAGATTAATTACATTATAAACATCACTGACTCTGGTTTCTGTCATGCTTTAGTCTCCCTCTCACAGCTCGGCCCGACTCGGCCAAGTATGAAAAGCCACGTTGGAGGACAGCTGTTAAAAATAGCCCTAGTTTTTTCCAGTTATAAATTGTCTGAATAACTGAATGAGTTGTTAGATCAATAGTTCCTATTTCTCCAGCGCTGTGGCGCTCGGTGAACTTTGAGTCACCCTCCCTGCGTCTGCGGTCGGTGTGGCGATCACATGGCACAGGTGTTTGGAAAACACACACACACACACACACACCAGATCCTCTGTGATGGAAACACCCAATCAGATGAGATAAAACTGCTGCTGACCAACAGATGATCTGATGGTTTGTCTGATGGACGCTGCTGCACCCATGTACAGACTGTCATCACTCCACTTTATTTTAACAGAGGCAGCAGGAGTGTGTCACTGGCACACACTGGAGTAGGCAATGGAAGGTCACTAATATAATTTCAGACAGGACAGAAGATGATGAAACTTGACACAAGACACAAGAAGGAGGGTTTGAAAAAAAATGTCTCAGTTTAAATGAATACAGTAGCAAAGTAACAGAGCTCATTCAAAACAAAGATTGCAGCTATACAAATATTTCCCTTTACCCTCGTGAGAATATCCCACACCCCTTCCTGCTGTGTAAGCTGCCCTGGGTATGAGCAGCTCATTCACTGGCACAAAATAATACCTCATTGTAAAAAAAAAAAAAAAAAAAAAATACTCTGTTGCAAGTAATAGTCCTGCATTCAGAAACAGAAAAAAGTCAATGAGAAAAAAGACAGTCAGTGTATAAACGGTAAAAGTGTCAACTCCCATTTCGAAGTGTGCAACGAGCATTTTAATGTTTTCTTTGGTCATGGTGGATCTTATTATGACTTCTACTTTTTTATAACCTGTTGTATACACAGTGCCGTAGTTAAAACCCACAAACTATTATTGCATCATGCATTTAGCATCTTTTCCTGCAAAGTAACCAGTAACTTCAGCTATCAGATAAATGTTAAAAGTTACAAAAGTACAGTATTTCTCTCTGAAATGTAGCACAGCTACAAAAAAAAGTCACATAAACTGAACCTATAGCACTTGTTTAAATATACTTAGTCACTTTTCACCATTGCTTAAACCCTAAAACCCAAATGGAATTGCAAATCCTGGTTCAGTTCAGGACAGTGCGGTCCAGCAACACAAAAACCCTTAATGGAGCCTTTTCCCCATTGGTCTGGATTTAACTATGGAGCCTGTGATCCCCTCTCACAAAGGGCTTAGTAACATAGTGTGATTATTTGCAAGTATCAGGAATGCAGTAAGAAGATTTGGGTACTACTCAGTCTGTGGCATAATCAGTCCCCTCCTGGAGTAACGGCTCCTGGTTCGAGCTGTGATCCTTAATGTTTGTGCGTTTTCTCCATATGGTCCATGTGTCTGACCTGTAATTGGATTCATTTACAGATTATTGAGCAGTTAACCTTAAAGAACGTCTATTTTTAGAGCAACTTTGACTGCCCCCCACACTGTACCGCCTTCAGGGCATTTGATCGTGAGACATATGTTTGCATATCTGATGAATTTTCCAGCTAAGCGGTGTTGTTTTTTACAAATGTGTTCGGACTGTATTTAATTAATTTCACCTAAATATCTGTATGTACACTACGTATGCACATACATGGACATGACTGAGGCACAGAAATGAGTTAAAGAATTACACTGAAAGTATTTTCTTTATCGTATACTATCTCAGCAGAGATTTAAGAGGTTTTACGTTTCTTTTCTTGTCTCTTGAGCTTTCTGCTTCTTCTGGTAAACCCCCCCACCCTCAGGGATTTCTGTTTCTGAGTATTCATAGACATTTACTGTAAGTTTTTTGTGTGTCACACATACAGCAGAGACATTTACTGTATGTTTGTGTGTGTGTGACATATTTCGCGCATCATTTACGGTCTAAGTTTCATGCATCAGAAGATACGCGACCACAAACCCCCAACCCTTCTGCTCGTGTGGCAAAATAAGGGAAAAGGTTACTGTCAGAGGACGTGTTGCGCTCCATATGTCTGGGGAAAGGTCAGACTGTTGCACTGTTATGAAGGCTCTGTCCACAAAGTACTTGCTTTGGGCCCAGAGACGTTGACTGGCCTGTCATATACGGTGTGTAGCTCCAGGACAGCAAGGCACAGGGACGATGGAAACACACCCACATCCAGCTTTCTCACTTTGTCTTCCCTTCTCTCTGTCATGCTTATGTTCTGCTGTGATAAAGGTTAGTGAGTTTTATCAATACGGCCACACTCATTTCACGGTCCCTTTCTCTTCACCACTCTGGACTAAGGTCAAATAGGTAATAACTCAACACTAATTGGCTCTTTAGTACGGAGTCACCCAGTTGTAATTTATGTTGGCCGCTTCAGTCTGCATAATTAATGGTCACTTTGAGGAGGCCTGCTCCGACCATCTCCGTTCACTTTCCATCGTCTCTCTCGTTTCCAAGCGGTGGAGTCCGGAAACAAGCTCATATATCTTGCTCATCTGCCACCGCCGAAGCAAAAAAAAAAAAAAAGCCGTTGTGTGAGATGAGAACAAAGCCGATGGGAGGGGTTCAGCCCCGTGCCAGTTGTTATTACAGTCCTATTGTTGCCAAAACCTTTTGGTCAAACAGCAGCCTAATTAAAGTGAAACAGAGAGCGGGAGCTATTGTAAGCACGTCGGGAGATTATTTAATATTTAGGTGTAAAGAGCTGCAGAGGGCACAGTAAATCTATGTGAGTCAAAGTCAGGCTGTTTGCTGTGATCAATACAGGAGTGAGGGAGGGATCATCACAGGAGAAATTAGATGGTTGATGATGTCCTTAAAAGACCCCAGGTCAAGCTTCATTCAGTTCAAATTATTTATTTATTGAACAGGGACAGTGCACATTAATTAACATGTCAGTTTTTATGTAAATGTGCCAGAGCTAGCCACAGTGGCTAATTTTCATCTGTTGTCCCTGGGGCAGGTTGGTAAAAGTCAACATCATACAGCAGTTAATACATTCATTTCACTGTTGTTAGTGTTTCATATGAAGTAACATCGTTCTGGCTTGTTTGTTTGTTTGTTTGTTTTAAGGCATATAGGTGACACTGAACGTTAATGTGGCCTACGTGCCTGAGATCACGCATCCAGCTGAGCCGTGTGTGTGTGTGTGACGGCATGTCTGCTACAGTACTGTTTAAGGACGCTTGTCTCTGAACAAACGGCTGAAGCAGTTAGAGACAGAAAAGGGGGAAAACATGGCAAATGACATGCACGTGAACCCACACACACACGTATAGACAGATGAGCAGGATGGCCGTGCTATCACCATGGAGAAGAATCCCTTTAACCCCTTAGGGAAATTGTGGTCCGTGTGAGGGGATGTGTAGTGTTTACCCGCCATGCGCTGGCCCTTAGGGCGGCTGAATACCTGACCTGTGTTAAACTCTCAGCGGGGGATGAGACGTGAGTCCAGACAGACTGTCACACCTCAAATGTCAGATTCTGGGAAACGCGGATCGATCGGTGAAGACCTTAAGCTGGCTCTGATTGACTCTGCCCTGTGGGAGAGACCCAAGGGGCCTCTCTCCGGAAATTAGTATTCACATGGGATCCTGTGCACGTCAGCGCTGCACTGGATGCAGACTTGAAACACACAAGACCACTTTCATACAGCTTTGGGATTGTGACTCTGAAGAGCATGTTGTTTTTGTTTTTGTTGTTGTTGTAGAGATCATACTCAGACTGAAACTGAGCGTACTAACTTTCTCTCAAAGTGTTGACATTGCTTAAGTGGATGTTGTGGTCGAACAGCAACCAGACTAAATGAATTGTGACCATAAAATCACATGGTTACGTCCTTCTGCATTAACCAGAAAGTTTGTACACAGCCTCATTGAGAAGCAAAATGTTGACATGTTGCGGTTTTCCAGTTTCGATGAGCAAAGGCTTTCTTGAACGTCTGGTGTGTTGGAAAACACTCTAACCTCCTACTGTATATTTATCAGGCTCTTTGATGTCTTAATTTAGGACAGCTCCGGACACTTTTTAAACTGTTTTTTTTTTTTTTTTTTGCTCTCAATTAACCAAAGAAGCCAAACAAAAATAAATGCACTGTTTGTTCAAGATGGGAACAATGAGCAAAGGGTCTGCACATTAGGCTCAGCTGGGCCTGACAGAGCACAGCTCATCCGGCCGCGTCTGGGAAACACACACACACACATACACACACACATACGCACACAAAGCCATTGAAGAGACAGGAATGGACCCCCAAGAGAGTGTGGAGTGGAGGTCATACATCGCGAAGGGGAAAACAGTTGGAGTTCAAAGACAAGCCATGACTGTATGTTCTAGTAATGCCGTATTGATTGAGATCATAAGTGTGAAATAACATAGTAAATGTCATCTCTCAGTCATTCTCGCTGCAGATGGATTATTCTTTTAAATGTACTCAAAGTCAAGTGTTTATCCCTAAAAATCATCAGTGATCACGCTCATGATCATCAGAACTGGGTAAAAAGGCGAGACATGTACTGAGTGCACAAAATGACATAGTGAACAACGCTTTAGACCTGGAAAGTGGGCTTTTTTTTAGAAGAGGAGCAGCTAAAAAAGTTCCAGGTATCAACAAAGGCAGGAAATGCTGCGTTGTCTAATTAAAGGATCATTCTGACATTTTAGAGAAATGTGCTAATTTGCAAACTTTCTTTGGTTCAGATGATTGATGATTGATGTCCTGCACAGAGAGAGCTCCAGAGTGTTAGCCAAGCTACACAACAGAGGAAAAAGATGTGATTTAAAGGAATAGTTCAACATTTTGGCAAACTGGCCCATTGCCATAATCCCTATAGTTTTAGGAGTATAGGTTTGTTACCTTTAATTGTCGGTGCAAGCAAATACACAATCCAACAACTCCAAAACGCTCTTGTGGACAAGTTGTGACCTGCACATTCACCACACTATGAGATAATAACAGAAAGTTACGAGACAGAGTTGTTTTCGAGGTAAATTCATGCAAAACCGCTGATGCGTGTTCCTGTCCAGGGCAGTTTTTCATCAAGCAGTCTCTGCATTTGCCTCTAAAACAACTCTGTCTCGTATCGTTCCGTTATTATCTCATAGCGTGGTGAATGTGCAGGTCACAACTTGTCCACGAAGGCGTTTTGGAGTTGTTGGATTGTGTATTTGATGAGTTTGATGAGGGAAACCAAGAAATCCCATTAGCCCCGTTGCGTAGTTCTGAGCAGCTCGCGGCTCTGCTCCGCTGTTCAAAAAATAGCTTGCACCGACAATTAAAGGTAACGAACCTACTCCCTTTAAAGGAGAGTACAATGTACATTTTATTTAAAGGTGTACACTGCAACAAGGACACACAGTTCTGTTTTAATCTAAATCCCTTTTATATAATCAGGATCTAAATATTGATACAGACTATCTCTCACAGACATGATCATTTTTAATCAAAGTTAGATCTGTCATGAAGGATCAACACGGTGGATTTCTGAGCTCCGCATCAGTATCATCATCCTCCTCACCTTTTTATCTCGTCCTTTGTGTAGGATGAGTCCATTAAATTGCATAAAGAGGCGGTGGAGAGCAGCTCTGTGACCTTTGCTGTTGCCCTGTCTTTATCTCCATGGTCCCGCCTGCCTGAGCTCTCAGCCTGTCATTGCTCATGACTATGACTCACTGCAGGGTCCATTAGGGCGGTCTCGCCCTCGCTGCCCTCTCATCTAGAGTTTTGTCTCTCCATTTCTAACTTTGTTTTCTTATTTTTATAGTCTTCTCCTGTTTTCTTCCTTCTCTCATCCTTTTTTTTGTTTGTTTTTGTTGTTGGTGGTGGTCTTCTTGTTGCCATATTCATTTAGTTGAGGTGATTTAGTGAGATTCTGTGACAAAGATGGAGACAAGTTCATCAATCACACGACTCTCAGGCTCGATGTCGCCTTCTTTCCCTCAGTAGACTGATGTCTTTTTAACAAACTGTGTGTGTGTGTGTGTGTGTCAGTGTGTCACAGTCGTCCCTCTATCCCCAGCTGCCCAAGTGTCATGACAGCACAGGCGCTTTAATCCCTGCCACAGATTTGACACCAGTCCACACCATTTACATGGACTAACGGAGAACACACACATTACACACACACACACACACCTTGTATTGATGCACATGGTGTTGAGCTGCTGTGTGTGTGAGGTGTTCGGTGTCTGGCTCGTTTCCAGCTCGTCTGCAAATTCCATTTCTGAATGGTTTACAGCAGGATATATTGTCCAGGCAGGACACAACATGTCCTTGGTATTAATGTCCTCTGCAGCTGCAGTCACATGTGCAACTTCAATAATGAGTCAATAAATCATTTAGTTGATCTATAGAAAAACATCAATCAATGGATTTTGGTCTTATCTTTATTTCTTTTTTTAAATGTTGCATTTTGCTGTTGTCTTTTATTTTGAAATGTTAGTCCTACAAGCAACTTTTGGTGTAGGGCATTGGTTCCCAACTTGGGGTCCGGGCGTCAGAGATTTCAGGGGGTCCACAGAGCTTTGTCTGTTCTGAGGTTGTGAGGTTATCAAAATTATATTTGTGCATATTGAAATTTTAAAATCACAATAACACACACAATTGGATAATCAGAATCATGTATAAAGAAAGACAATAGGAACAAAAACCTACAACCTACCTGCTTATAGGGAAATGATGACAATTATGACACAACAAAGGAGAATGGTCAGAAAGATAAAATAAAAATAAATACCCATGCAGGGCTCCATTTTTTATCAACTTGGGCAATAATCATTAGTTTTCCTAAACTGTAAAAGATTAAAATATCACACCAGACCAGAGCTATGAAAATAGACCAATTTTCTTTCACTTTTTCCTCTTATAGCAGATCCTGTAGCCACTGTTAACATTCTTGCAACCTGCTTTTCATAACAGGAAGTTCCAGCTCACCATTATCAGGTTCATGCTCAGGTTAAATTTCACCCACAATTTGACTACTGATGCTCTCATAGATATTTTCACATGGTGTCGGGACAAAGCAACGACACACACAGATCAACTTTTCCCTTTTTTCCTCTCTGCTCAGTCCTCTCTCTGCACAATCCCCTGCTTCTCTCTCATACTCTCTTTCTCTGAGCCCTAAAAAGCGACGGCTCTGCCTTTTGTGCCGAGCGAGACGCTTCCTGTCGCTTGATGCTGTGTTTGCTTTTCTGAGCCGGCTCCCAGAGAGCTGTTGTTGTCCGCTGCTGTTTTAGCATTCATGCTTCTCCCTCTCTTTCTGCCCTGAGCGAACTCCACCGCACACACAACCCCCTTTCTCTCCCACTCCCACCCCGAGCTCCACCACAGCCACCATCCCTGGCCTGGATTAGGACATGTGTTTTCCTCAGACCACCCCAGCACTCTCACACACAAACTGCCCTCCACAACCTCTCCTATCAGCTTATTTGTCATTGCCTATCTTAGTCTGGGGCTCTCTTGGGTCTGACTAACCCACTATCACTCCCTCTGTGTGTGTCCATGCATCATAGACACACAGTGCTAGTGCTGCTGCTGAGCCAGCTAAGAGAGAAGGGGGCGAGTTATGAGAGGAATGTGAGCTGACATGACTGCACAGGTCTCCCCTCCAGACATAATAGGCAGGCAGTGACTGATGGAGATGAGACCCCTGTATTTAAAAACTTTCAGCTTCAGCCTCTGTTGCAGCATCACAGACTGTGGAGGAAAATTAGATCGTCCCAGAGAAACCGCTCACTTAACTGTTATTAATGCTCAGAAGTATCAAAGTGGTAATCACAGTAGATAATGATATTTGATTTGTGATGAATTAATATGACTGTCGTACTTCATTCAAATGAAACAGGCTTAAAGGGATAGTTCAACATTTTGGCAAATTGGCCCATTGCCATAATCCCTACAGTCTTAGCAGTAGGTTCATTGCCTTTTAATTGTCGATGCAAGCTATTAGAACAGCGGAGCAGAGCCGTGAGCTGCTCAGAGCTAAGCTACAGAGGTTAATGGGATTTTTTGGTTTCCCTGATCAAATACACAATCCAACAACTCCAAAACACTCTCGTGGACAAGTTGTGACCTGCACATTCACCACGCTATGAGACAATAACGGAACGTTATGAGACCGAGTTAATTGCAGAGACTGCTTGCTGAAAAACTGCCCCCGACGGGAACGCGCATCAGCGGTTTTGCATGAATTTACCTTGAAAACAACTCCGTCTCGTAACCTTCCATTATTGTCTCATAGCGTGCTGAATGTGCAGGTCACAACTTGTCCACCAGAGCGTTTTGAAGTTGTTGGATTGTGTATTTGATGAGTTTGAGGGAAACCAAGAAATCCCATGAGCCTCCGTATCATAGCTCTGAGCAGCTCGCGGCTCTGCTCCGCCGTTCTAAGAATAGCTTGCACCGACAATTAAAGGTAACGAACCTACTGCTAAAACTATAGGGATTATGGCAATGGACCAATTTACCAAAATGTTGAACTATCCCTTCAAAGTCCCACTGTGGTCAGAAGAGCTCAGGGCTACATCCAAGTGGACATGCGGTTCTCATGGAGGTCATGGATGGAGGTTTATTTTTTCAGTTCTTGAAGACGTTTCACCTCTGATCCAGAAGGTTTAAAGTTTCTGCACTTCTAAAGCTAATGAACCAAATGATGGGTCTCAGGACGACCTCCAAGATGACGACCCCACCAAAGGTTAAATACCTGGGTCGCCCACATCAAGCTTTTAAGAACCTTTTAAGAACCTTTCAGACGAGAGGCGAAACATCTTAAAGAGCTGATAAGAAGTTCAGATGCCTTCATCTGTAGCACTTGGCTGAACTGTTCTAATGCATATACTACATTCATGCATATACAACCCAGTTATCAGGTTTGGATGAATGTAGATGTTCGTTGCATACAGTATTATACAGTAGTATACAGATATATTCATTCAATTTACAGAATTGACAATGACATATTTACTGTATACAGTATTATCTGTCAAGCCAGGGTGTGAATGGCTGAAAGGTTGATACAAATAACTCACATAACACCTAAAACAGGTGCTTCCTCTGAGGTTGATCTGCTTCTCACCTTGAAACCACACATCACTATAAGATGAGATAACTCACGTAACATCAAAGCCAGACAAGTGAAGACAAATAAAAAATTTGTCGACAGTTCCTTTCAGCTCCGGGTGATATTCATTAGTGCAGCGACTTAAAGCTGGGATTTTTTTAATTCTTGTCCTCAGGACCCAGAGTTGGGCTGTTTTCCTGTGCTATCAGGTGGTTTAATTACATTCACCTGGTCTCACATGTATGGATCAGCCGCTGATTAGATTTATAGAATGAAAACGAACAGGGCTGTGCTCCTCGGGGTGAGGGTTGAAGAGCAAAACAAACACGTGGCCGCATGTCCAATCTTTAGCATCTGACTGGAGCTAATGCTGTGTGTACTACAGACACACTGATGTGCCCAGAGATACTTAAGGCAGAGCTTTATCCCAAACAATTAAAAAAAAACATATTTCTGGTTTCACATCTGTCTGCAGTAGCAGGACTGTGGACGTTTCATCTCATGCGAATGGACGTAACTCCATTTCCAGCTGGGGTCTCACCACACGCATCCACAGGAAACACTGTCTGCCCCTGAATGTCCGGATCATTGATGAGGGAGTTATTTTAAGCAGACGGGGAACGTCACCACCATGTGTATGTTGCGTCACAATAAGATAAGAATGTAATAATGTTTATTATACATGGATGCAAACAGCGCGCCGAAAAGCGAAACTCGCTTTTTTCATGACCAATTAGGTGACTTGTGTGAATCGTTCAGATCCGAAGAGTTTTTGTTTTGGGGAGGGAGGGCGTCTCAGCGTCTCAGCTGGGGTCAGTCAAATGTTTTTCTAACAGGCTGACAGTGACAATCACGTGAAACTGAGGCGAACTCATTCATGGTTGTCTCTGATTATACTGATAACAGCCGACCTCCAATGTTGACGCGCGACATGCACGCTCATTAAAGCGGCGCGTATCCGCGTGCAGTCGGTGCGACGGCGACGCCGTTTTTTTTTCCCCCCGTGCATGTGGAGCTGTGCGCCGCGGACATGCACGGTTCCCTACGTTGCTGTGTCAGGCAGGTGTCTCCCACGGAGCTCTGCCCCGTTTCAGAGGTGAAGGAAGCCCTGAGTGGAAAGACGTCGCCTCCGCGATGTAGAATGTGTTCAATTAAAGTGAAACTAACGCAAGGCCTATATGTCCATTACACACTGAATGAAACATCCCATGTCTTTATTTATTCAGTTTATTTTAATAGTAATAATTATGACTAACATTCAGTGAAGACCTAAAATTCAGTATCTCCACAATGGAAATATTGCTAAGGAATTTTTTTTTAAAGCATTTTTAATATAGAAATGTTGGCCTTCTGAGAACTATGTCCATCTATAATCAATCAATACTTGGTTGGGGTTGAACTACTGGAAATGGACTTTTCCGTGATTTGTTAATGGTGAGCACCCCCCCCTCTCTTTTTTGGTCCTGACCCGTTTGCATCCCTGATTATAACTGAGCCACACTAGGGGCCAAAGATATATCAGTGTCCAAATACTTTGATTCCGACTGAAATAACCCGACCGTCACTGAATGAATGAATGAATGAATGAATGAATTCAGTTTTATTATTGTGTCATCATGAATACATATGTATGCCCAGCCGGCATGGGATACAAGACACCAAGAAAACTCACACAAACCAGGACCAAAGTCATCTAAGAAACAAGAAAACAAACAAATGAAAATACAGTTAAAACAGCCAGATCTTCAGTAGCAATCAAATCATCTTCGGAGTTTAAAACCATTGTCAAAAAGAAAAAAAAATAAACCAAGCTTCAAAGGAGTTCATTGAAGATTAATTCAGCTATCCTGTCGTCTTTTCCAGGCTTTGGAAATAAAGTTAATAGTCTCAAATCAAACAACCAGTCCAGTTTTTGCTCGTTAGAGCACCACAATATTTCAGGGATTTTTCTATAGATTTCACAGAATAACACCTCTCTCAAATCCTCATACTTTGTACAGTACAGAAGGGACTCGCTTTCCACTTTCTGTTATCCTCAGGAATATTTTTGAATTGACCAACCTCAATGGCCAGAGGAAGAATGCCAGATCTCAGCTACCAATGAGTTCATCCAGGATGCCCAGAGGATAAACTCCTCTGACTCTGGTGATCCATCAATACCAGTTGAATGTCCCCCACACCCTCCTGGTGTTGAACTATGGGGGATGGATGCTTGTGTCTAATTAGTGTATCTGTCTCCAACCATCAACCCAACACTCACACCCGCTGCATACTGATAGACCAGCAGTGTGACACAACAGTAGCCGTGGTTTGAACTTCTCTTTTTCATTTTCTCTTCTCAGTCTTGACACAGTTTTTGTCACTTGTGGAGAAAAACAAACCAAAGGGGAGCAACCACCAGATGTATCACCTGTTAAACTTGCATGTTGTAGCTTTACTTTTTCTACATGCTTTGACACATCGGCCCCACTGAGCAGTTCCACCTGTACTTGATGGCTCTGGTTCAAAATGCTGTAACTTCCCTGGGTTCATTGTGTGAATGGGTGGAAGCATGTGAGGCCCACAGAGACCACACAGACTCATGACTCAGGAGAGTCTCCTCGTGTGTGTGAACAAAATTCCTAAAGCTCATGAGAAAGACAAAAGAGGAAGACACCGGAAACAACTTATCTATCCAACGGGGAGCCTGCAACGCCAAACAATGGCCCAGAGGAAGTTTTTCCTCTGAGCTTTCTACTCTTATCGGACCTTGAAAACATTACGTACAGTGTATGAGGTGACGATGCTCTGTGAGACACTCACACACACACATACACACACACAAAGGCACAACAGACTGGACGTGCTGCTATGCACGTTCATCACCCCGAGTAGAGATCAGAGAGCATCGCAGGCTTAAAGGGGATCTAACAAGATCCTTCTGACATCCTCAGAGGGAAACATGGCCAGGCGTTAATGCAGCCTGAGACCCAGAACAGCAGATAATGAGATTAAATTTTGATCTTCATTTTGTTTCCTGTCGTTCTATGACCTAATGGCTTTTTTTTTCATGGCCTGTTCATGTGATCAAGAAGCTATTAGCTCTCCCACCCAAATTATAAGCACTCAGCTCATTATCATCGTCCAGTATTCGTTTGTAACTCGTGTGATTTTTCTTTTCTTTTTTTTCACTCTTTGTCTCTTCCTCTTCCTTTCATCTGTCTGCAGAACATCGATGTGACCAACTTCAGCAGCAGTTGGAGCGACGGCCTGGCTTTCTGTGCCCTGTTGCACACATATCTTCCTGCACACATCCCTTACCAGGAACTCATCAGTCAAGATAAGGTACAGATCTACAGGAAGACTCCCCACACACACACATTTAAACAAAAACTGTACACTGTCAGTAAACTGCTCCCAACACACAGGTGAGTGCTTCACCGGCAGTAAATTAACTTAAGCTCGCTAAACTGATCAGAAGTCAGTGTATTTATAGAAACGACACACATATACAACCCGTTTCGTACGCACAGCCTCCGTCCTTAGACTCTTGAATTTATTTCTTCCATATTATCCCTGACCTCCTTGTCTGGAGGCCGGCACGCCCGCATACTTGGATTCAGTCCTCAACGGGTCGTGACCCACACAAGCTCAAGCGCACAGCGTCCATATAAGAGCAAATCTGTGGTTTGGTGTCAGATCGTACCGGCACAGGACTCACACATACCACACAGCGTAGACAACACAACACAACAAGTCCTACAAAGGGTACAACAACAATGTGTGACAGAGAAAATCCTCTCAGACGTCTGAGGTTAAGTTGACAGAACAACTGACTTCGATGAGGATATTTATCTTCCAAAACCGTGAGCACAAATTGAGAGGGAAGTTGTATTTATGAAGCGAGGTAAATTTTTCACAGCCGCTCTGCAGAACTACTTTTTTTTGTTTGTTTACTTTACTTTCTTTCTTTTTTTTAACGAACAGCACGCTCAGCTTCCCCGTCGTCCTCTCCCAAACTTGGGCTTGCAGAATTTAGTCTGGAGAAAATACCACACATTAATCCACAATAAGTTGTTTGTGGAAAATGTGAACCTGTAAACTGTAAATGGTCTGCTGCTTATACAGTGTAGGTCTGAAAGACGCGTGTTTGCCAAGAAGCAAATAAAAACCCCTGTAATACTTTGAACCCATTCTGCCAGGAGTCATTTTTTCCACCATTAAGCTGCACGTTACAGACTTCCTTCACGAAGTTGTATACATTTTATAGGTCTGCCATATTGTCCATGCAGCATTAAAGGACCACCTGATGATGAATTATGTGTAGTCGTACTGTAAGTGCTGCTGGGCGCGGGGCAGCAGCTATAGCTCGGTGATGATGACAGCTCTGTGATGTGGCCTTGCAGCCGGTATATACAGTAACTCTGCAAACAATATGGTTCCTCTCTGGGGACTGCAGGGCTTCCATCCTGCTGCAGCATTAAAGCACCAGACAAACACCTCTGACCAGACCTGACACATCTTACGTGACAAATTAGCCATGTAGGCGTGTGAGCGCAGGACGTGCCGGTGTGAATGTGTAACATTAAGCTGATGACAGAGACATTGCGCGGCCCGTCTCTCTGAATAATTCAATAGATGTGTGTTGGCTTTAATAACTCTTGTTGACTGACTTCCCCTGAGGCCCAAACACCCAACCTCTCCCCAGTATAATCCGTCCTTCCAGTAATCCCATTAACTGCCCTGCTCCAGCTTTCATCATAGATGTTTTTAAGAAAACAAAGTCGTAGGTGGATTTTAGGTTCAAATAAGGGAAACAATGCTACTGAGCTATGCATCTAACTATTAAGAATTCATTATTCATTCACTACACCAGCTGTGCTGATGAGTTAATATGACAGAGTGGACGTGAGTGTCACAACCACTCAGAAATCAACAGGCAAAAAAAAGAAAAGTGAAAGTCAGGATGAACAGGAGGACACAAGGACATTTTGTGATTCGTGACTTCTTTACTTTGGAGAAGTGAATGCACCCAACTCCAGTTTCATGAGGGGAAGGAGGTTAAATCTTCAGGGATTTCACTCATTAATGAGAGTGACACATCGAATGTTTTTACAGAGGCTGGGTCCAGTATAGCTTTACATATCAAAATAAACAGCGGGGATATTATGACACACACAAAAACAAGCAAAGGCATTTTTGCTTTTCTCTTGGGTGTTTGTGCGGGTACATACATGTGTTTGTGGGCTTATTGTTGCTGTGTGAACCCCTTGTGTGGCGCTGGAGGATGACGCTGTGCAGAGACTTTCACTGTTTCACCACCAACTGGTTTGTTTTTTCTTCAGGTCCGGAATCTGACCCTGGCTTTCCAGGCAGCCGAGAGCATTGGCATCAAACCCTCACTGGTGAGTCGAGCTGCCTCAGACGTCACACACACACAGATAACACACACACACACACACACACCCCTGTTTGATTAGACAAATTGGGAACAGTACACTTTGATTTGCTAAACTTTCAAGATGTGAGGCTGTAGAGCTTTAGAGATGCCTCACAGCCGCTTTTCTTCCTCCTGACGGTCGTAACTCTGTCATATCAGTGACTGACTGCAGCTAATATAACACATAGCTCTAATGTAATTAGACTTTATTAGTTTATGTGATTTGTAAAACCATTAGCTGCTCTCCTCAGACACGGGGGAGTAACATCCAGCTGCTCCACTTGAAGTGTTCAATCCTTCCATGTTTTGCCAACACGTAAACAGTCGCTTTTCATATCTGTTTCCGGTGCAGCAGCACAATAAGCTTATCATAGCCGATCTAGAGTGCGAGGTCTCTGGTGTGTGAGAGTCAGAGGACTGTGAGATGTGAGAGGGTCTTATCTTCACCAAAGAAAGTGAATCAGCTTTTTTTTGTAAACAATCAGGGTGGGTTTTTCTTTTAAAGCCCTTTGACTTGGTTTTAAATTAATCAAGTTTTTATCACATCAAATATTTGTAACCCTGCCCCACAGAAACCTTTAGAAACTCTAGAGAAAGACCCGCTCCCCCCTCTTCAACCCAAAGAGACAAATAGACAAAAATACAAATTCAAAAATCTTTCATTTGAGAAATACCTACACTATTCAAACCTAAACTACCCATTGCTCATAGGAGGGAGCTTTAAGGTCAGTTTTTGAATCAGATGCAGTTGTCGAGATGAATCAGGTGATGAATTAGGAAAAACAAAACAAAATCATTGGCTTTTGGCTCTGAATGTCATTAAACTGATCCTGACTCACTTGTCTCATTTAAAACGGTCACTTCACCGCCCTCGGGTCATAGATGTCAGAAAGTGTTGTTCATTAAAAACACATCTGCACCACACAAATGCACACAGTCCTTTATGTTTTTATGCTTCCCTGCGTTTTTTTATTTTCATTTCCCTTCTCATATAAATACCGATATCAGTGCCAGTAAGAGAGAAGTGGACTGGATTTAGAGGAACAATCTGCTGCAACAAGTTGGGAGTGGAGTCGTTCTGCTGAGTCCCACAGTCATTGGCCCAGTACGGTCTAATAAACTTATCTGACTCCATATGAGGGTTAAACTAACTTGACCCGTCCTCGCTGTTCATCATCTGTGCTGCACACACTCTCCCGCCGCTCCGATAATGGCTTCATGTTTTAAGGAACATGATAAAATAGATTAAATGTAGAAGGATCTTTGTTCTTTCTAAAAGTCCGGCTAAAATAAACATGTGTGAGACGACTTTGAAAATATACAAATCAATCAAGCGTCTCGTCTCTGCTAAATCTGGAGTCTGGACCTTCGGCAGAGAAGTGAGTTAGGCTCAAATGTTTGAGTGAGACTGGCATTCACATTTCTTTGTCTTATTAATTCTCCATTACATGCTTGTGGTTTACAAGATGGGATGCGGCAAACTCGTTCCCATGTCGGTGAAAGAGTGTAACCGGCTCTCATCTCTGTGTCTGCTGCGTAAACAAAGCCCACGGAGCGGTGGCTCATCCTCCTGTTAGGAGGTTGTGAAACATGGAGGTGACTGTGGTGAAGCTCCAGTGACGCTGGCGTCATGTGAAAGTCCGCTCCGCTGTCTGACTCATCGCTGTCAGGCAGGATTCATCCCCACCGCAGCGTCACGCAGCTCATCAGGAGTTTCTCTCAGATACTTCAGTCTAATTCTGACAAATTATTCCATTTGTCCTGCAAGAGCCTCAAGACATTTACTCCTGTGTGTCCAAAATCACGTGGCAGGAACCGTGTTGTGATTTCTCTCTGAGCAAACATTGTGAACACGTGTCTGAACAAACAACAGAAAATAAAAGTGAACGAGGAAGCATTCAGGGATGATAAACAAAATGCAAATTCCTCACTTTCCATCATAACTGTGGCTCAGCTGTGATGAAACTTTCACTGTGTAAAAGCGAAACACAGAACAGATTAGTCTAATGAGGAAGATGTAACTTCTCTAAAAGATTAGTAATATTCACACCCACATTCATGACAGTTGGTATGTCACCTTTTCATGATCACACTTAACAAAATACTAAACTATTTATGTGAAAACTGAATATGAGACACTGGCGGTGCAGTTTTATCTCAGCCTGGCGGTGGTGCTGTTTGAAAAGCTCAAACTCTTTCTCTCTCTGCTCAACACAGGACATCGAGGAGCTGATGAAGACCGACAGGCCGGACTGGCAGAGCGTCATGCAGTACGTCTCTCAGATCTACAAGTACTTTGAGACCTGAGCGGGCGAGGAAGAGGAGCCGGAAAACCGACGAGGAAGAGCGGAAGGCACTGCAGCACTTTTCTGTCAGTAGCAGCAGCAGCAGCAGCAGCAGCAGCAGCAGCACTACACTACTCACTCACCCTCCAGACAGAGCAAACGCTGCCACTTTAACCCTCCTGCTGCTCACCGCGCCGCACGACAGAGGACCGCTCTGTTCCTGAGACGCTCAGCCGCCACGAACCTGCTGTTTTCTGTCTTATTTCTTAACAACAGCGCAGCTAGGACACACACATACACACACACACACACACACACACACACACACACACACACACACACACACACATACACACAAGACACCCTGTTCATTTGTACAAGTTCAAAGTGTCAGTAGAGCATTTGATTCAAAGACAAATCCAAGCAGACGGATTATGGTGCAAAATACTGTCTGGTAGCAGTTGGCAGCACAACAGAGAGAGGATGAAGATACTGATTTATAAAGACTCATAAAAGCCAAACTGGCTGTCAGTAGAAAACCAAAATATTAGTTTTTTTTTTCAGTGTTTTTTTTTTCTTTTTGTGTGTGTGTGTTTGTGAATCAAATGCTCTGTGGAAACCATCTGACCTTTTGTGCCAAATCTTCTGCCAAAACCCAACTTCTCCAAGACTATCTATGCATGGTCCAAGTGTCGTGTTCTGTCTCCGTGTGCAGTGTGACGTCCCCTTCACTGACCAACGTGCAGTCCACCAGTGTGAGCCAGCGTGAGCCCGGCTGTTGTGGCTTAAATTTTTTGGTTGTTTTGCTAGAAAATGTTGCTGAAAAGAATGGATAGCGAGTGCTCATTGTGAACCGGCTGGAGTTTTTTTGACTTTGCCGAGCAGAGGGTAACCTGAACTGACAGGTTTGAGTTCAGAGCCTTTATATTTTCCACCTTTTAATTGTCAATCCTGGTTTGTCCTTAAAAGACGGAGGTCAGACAAACTCTTGCTGCCATCTGTGATGCCACACTAAAAAACAATTTAACGCTACGAGAGTTGCTGAATAGTTTTGTAGAGATATTTTTTAATGAAAACAGACTGATGTGTATGTTTGTGTTGTTTACAGCATCATGGATCAATTAAAAACCTCCATGTTGTCCCCTCATCAAGACTCTCAACAACTATGGTACTGCAGCTGCTTCGCAAAATATATATATCTATATTTCGCATGCCATGTTAAATTATTAAGGAGAGGAAAACCTTCCCATGTAGGAGTCGAGGTACAACATGTTCTCTGTGGTGTGGTTCAGATGAGACTCCCTCTGCAGATGCCCCACTATGTTTTGGAAGATTAAAGTGTTATTTATTTATTTACAAGACTTGCATCCTGAGAAGTGAAAATGTGGACAGAAAAAATACAGTTTTCTATTTACCGGTGTCAGATTGAAGGACTATTGGATGGATATTGCTCAATAAAGGAATGTCAGGTTTAATTTTCAATCACTAACTTGTTGTCTCGTTATTCCTCAGATGTTTTTTGTTTTTTTTCTTAGTGTTGCAGATGCAGCTCTTCTTCCCACTGTGTGAAAGCAGCAGCTTCTCACTGGTTTAAATATTCTCCAGCGCTGCTCTCCCTGAGGTTCAACTGCTTTTCCACTGTGCCCATTAAAACGCGCTGCCAGGGCTGTAAAACATTTGGGCATGTGGAAACTTTTCGCTGCGCACCTTTTGTACACGAGCACGTTTTAGTGGCAGCAGTAACTCAAATACCTAAACGCAATGAACTGGATCTCATGAGTTTAAAAAAAAATCGATCGCACAAAACCCTGAATTGATCGAAGATCAAACTTTACGCAACCCTGTTTGGTAAACATGTCACGTTTCTGTGAAATCGTGTAAAGTCGCTGAGACAAACACTGATGGACGATAACCAGCGATAACACAGATCATGTTAGATGCCAGACGTGCCTGTCCTCTCGTTAACACATTTCCATACACAACAAGCAGCACTTTTCTAATCTATGTCTCCGCGCGCGTTTGCGTCAAGCGTGACCGAGATTCCGCAAACAGCGAAAATCGAGAGTAGATTGAGTTTTTTGGAAGTTGCGGTCGCTTCCCCTGAGCCGCTGGTGTCGGGCACAAGCCTGATTGAAACCAGATGCAGCCGGGTGTCTGCGTCGCGAGGCTGTGTGGGTGTGCGCGTGCGTGTGCGCAGCAGTCAGCGTTTACATTAAACGGAAAGCACGTGGTGGTGGTGGATGCTGTTAACTGGCGCGTAATTACGCACGGCGGGGCAGTGACGCTCGCTCGGGATTCCACTTATCAGCTACTTGTGATCGCATGCGAGAGAGAGAGAGAGAGAGAGGGAGATAGAGAGAGAGAGCGTGTGTGTAAGTGTGTGTGTATGTGTGTCTGTGTGTGTCCGCTCGGGGCGTGGCCTCTGCGAAATTTAGTTTTTTTCCCCCTTTTTTCCCTGTGTTTCTCCCTCCACTTCAAAACTGCTGCTGCGGGTTTAGTTGTGTGACTCTGTAACTGCGCTCGAGATCCACGGATGCCGCTGAAATGCTCCACAGTTCGGTCACAGTCGCTGTGAAAGCATCCACGGACGATGTGCAGGTTCATTAAGGTGAGCGGACTGACTTTCTGTTTTACTCTGCAAAACTTGTGCGTAATTGCGCAGCTATTACCGACTCCTGTCAACTTTGTGATGCTGAACAGTGCTGGTTGTGTTTGTGTTTGTGTGTGTTTTTTGTTTTTCTTCTGTGAAGTAAATGTGTGTGTTTCCTGCAGATGGCTGGAGGTGCAGCTCACACTTGTGGAATATTCCTGGATTATAGCAGAAAGACTTCTTTGCTCCTGTGGGACTAGAAAACAGTGTTGTGTGTGGGGGGAGGCCACCGTCTGCAGGTTTTAGTCCTTGAACACACTTTGCTGAGATGAATACGTTGTACATCGTGATAGAAGTGGTTATTGCTGTTCTCTCCATATCCGGCAACGTGCTGGTTTGCTGGGCTGTCGCCATCAACACCACTCTGAAGAACGCCACTAACTACTTTCTGGTGTCTCTGGCTGTGGCTGATATTCTGGTCGGTTGCCTCGCCATTCCCTTCGCCATAACCATCAGCATCGGCATCAGCCTGGACTTCTATGGGTGCCTCTTCCTGGCCTGTTTCGTCTTGGTACTGACACAGAGCTCCATCTTCAGCCTCCTCGCCATCGCTATTGACAGATATCTGGCTGTTAAAATCCCTCTAAGGTGAGTGTTCATTAGATCTCTGGTGTGAAATGAGTTCTCAGCCCGTGAAGATGCTGTGAAGTCGAGGGAGAGAGAGAGAGAGTAGTCAAACCTCAGCCACTGCCTCTATTCTCTGTTTTCTTCTAAACCAACAAAGTGAGTTCAGCTGGTTTCAGAACAAGACTGTGACTTTAGACCCCAAAGGGTTTTGCTTTGTGTGCTAAATAAGCTGAAATCAAACCAACTTCCTTTCATTACATCATCATAGAAAAGCTCCACATTAATTCCCTCTTGGTGTTTTCATGTATTCCCATTGAGACATAATCAAATGGAGGAGCTGGGAGATCAGTACTGGCTCTGAGCTCATGAATGAGTTTTCTGTGGCGATTACTGCCTGCTGTATAAATAGCAGGGTTAATATCTAAACTTGGAATGATAATCACTTAATACCTCCCTTAACATTATTTAAACCAGAGTTGGACACAGACTTAATTAACACTTTGAAGTGTCTGTTTTATAACCTCGATTCACTAACAGCGTTCAGCTCCAAACCCAAGAAATCTGTGACTGTGACTTGGCACCAGAGTCGTTCTGAGATGATTTTCCTCAGTAGATAAGAAGCTGACTGTTGGTACTCAGCGAGCTGTGGGCTTTTCATCTTGACGCCTCCTGCAGCTCAGGCTGACACGTCAGATCAATACCTGGCCACTGAGTGTCACTTGCATTGATCCTGACGGCCACAGAGAGCCGCTGAGCGTTGAAGCAGCAGTCAACTCGGCTCTAAGTGAAACACAAAAAGGCCACGGTGCTGCTGCTGCTTGATATTTCCACTAATTGAACTCCAGCTCTATTATAAGTGGGGAATTGTGTTTGTGTGTTGTTGTTGTTGTTGTTTCTCCTCCAGGTGATGGTGATGTGAGCCTTTCGCTGGAGTTGACAGTTTATTTTATTTAAAGGAGACGACGTCTAGTGCAGGGAACATTGTGGGATGTGTTTACGGGAGCTGGTGGTGCTGAGGGGCTGTTTAGCTGTGATGTGCTGTCATTTCCATTACACTCAAACACTGGCAAGAAAGGACACTTTGACACTCGTCCCTGGTGAAGGTTTTGCTGCCACCAAACAAGTGGCTTGTAAAAAAAACATCTCAATTTGTGCTTCTATTTTTGACCCACAGACGGAAAGCGAACCTTGAATGCACCTCACACTGACTTTAACTGCCTGTAAAACCTCTCGTTACAAGAATATTTTCTGGTTTCTGAAAGCCCAACACCCACCACCAAAACACACATGGACACAAGCGATAATAAGATCAGTGTGTGTGTGTGTGTGTGTGTGTGTGTGTGTGTGTTGAGGTCAGATTACATGCAGCTATGTGTGTGTGTGTTGAGCCAGATCTTCTGTCCTTTGGGATTGAGCATGTCTCTCAGATAAAAGTGTTTTCACAGATGTGCTTTAGAAGAAGTGAAAGGCCAGAGCCAGATGTTTGAAACCCCGTGAGAAGCCGCACACCCACTCAACGCTCCCCTCAAGCCCCCGTCCTGCCTGTTAGCATTTCTCAGAACAAAAAAAGACCCTCCGGCTGTTTAAAGTCCCCTCCGTCCCTCCGTTTGCTGTCGAATAACCTTTAAGGACCGTCCCCACCCACACCAGCGGCGCTGCGGTCGGGGAAGTGGGCATCACCTCGCCCCAGGCTGCTGATTCAGCACATTTCAGCTCCATCATTTTAACGGGCAGTTGAAGCGTCTTCCTGTCTTTGTTCCAGCTCACATGTATGTGTGTGTGTGAGTTCAAGCAACTGATCCGTATTATATCAAACTGAAAGGAAATCACAAGACAGAGCAGGAGGAGGTCCGTTGTATCATCTTCATCTTCATCCTCATCCTCCTCCAGAGCCCTGAATTGACCTGGGATCAGC